>NC_044038.1:113271405-115775287 GCF_901765095.1 Microcaecilia unicolor
TCTCCAAAATACTTGAGCGCGCTGTTCACAGCCACTGCCTTGATTTTCTCTCCTCTCATGCCATCCTCGATCCACTTCAATCCGGTTTTCGCCCTCTACACTCGACAGAAACAGCACGCTCTAAAGTTTGTAATGACCTGTTCCTTGCCAAATCCAGAGGCCACTACTCCATCCTCATCCTCCTCGATCTATCCGCCGCTTTTGACACTGTCAATCATGATTTACTTCTTGCCACACTGTCCTCATTTGGGTTCCAGGGCTCTGTCCTCTCCTGGTTCTCCTCCTATCTCTCCCACCGCACCACAGTTCACTCTCATGGATCCTCCTCCACCCCCATCCCGCTATCTGTTGGTGTTCCCCAGGGATCTGTCCTTGGACCCCTTCTCTTCTGAATCTACACCTCTTCATAAGTACATAAGTACATAAGTAGTGCCTTACTGGGAAAGACCAAAGGTCCATCTAGCCCCAGCATCCTGTCACCGACAGTGGCCAATCCAGGTCAAGGGCACCTGGCACGCTCCCCAAACGTAAAAACATTCCAGACAAGTTATACCTAAAAATGAGGAATTTTTCCAGTCCATTTAATAGCGGTCTATGGACTTGTCCTTTAGGAATCTATCTAACCCCTTTTTAAACTCCGTCAAGCTAACCGCCCGTACCACGTTCTCCGGCAATGAATTCCAGAGTCTAATTACACGTTGGGTGAAGAAAAATTTTCTCCGATTCGTTTTAAATTTACCACACTGTAGCTTCAACTCATGCCCTCTAGTCCTAGTTATTTTTGGATAGCGTGAACAGTCGCTTCACATCCACCCGATCCATTCCACTCATTATTTTATACACTTCTATCATATCTCCCCTCAGCCGTCTCTTCTCCAAGCTGAAAAGCCCTAGCCTTCTCAGCCTCTCTTCATAGGAAAGTCGTCCCATCCCCACTATCATTTTCGTCGCCCTTCGCTGTACCTTTTCCAATTCTACTATATCTTTTTTGAGATACGGAGACCAGTACTGAACACAATACTCCAGGTGCGGTCGCACCATGGAGCGATACAACGGCATTATAACATCCGCACACCTGGACTCCATACCCTTCTTAATAACACCCAACATTCTATTCGCTTTCCTAGCCGCAGCAGCACACTGAGCAGAAGGTTTCAGCGTATCATCGACGACGACACCCAGATCCCTTTCTTGATCCGTAACTCCTAACGCGGAACCTTGCAAGACGTAGCTATAATTCGGGTTCCTCTTACCCACATGCATCACTTTGCACTTGTCAACATTGAACTTCATCTGCCACTTGCACGCCCATTCTCCCAGTCTCTTCCCTGGGCTCCCTGATCTCATCTCATGGTTTCCAGTATTATCTCTATGCTGATGACACCCAGCTGTATCTCTCCATACCAGACATTACCGCGGAGACCCAGGCAAAGATATCAGCCTGCTTATCCGACATTGCTGCCTGGATGTCCAACCGCCACCTGAAACTGAACATGTCCAAGACTGAGCTCATCGTCTTCCCACCAAAACCCATTTCTCCTCTTCCTCCACTTTCTATTTCAGTTGATAACACCCTCATCCTCCCCGTCTCATCTGCCCGCAACCTCGGAGTCATCTTTGACTCCTCCCTCTCCTTCTCTGCGCATATCCAGCAGATAGCCAAGACCTGTCGCTTCTTCCTCTTTAACATCAGCAAAATTCGCCCTTTCCTCTCTGAACACACCACCCGAACGCTCGTCCACGCTCTCATTACCTCTCGCCTTGACTACTGCAACTTACTCTTCACCGGCCTCCCACTTAGCCACCTATCCCCTCTTCAATCAGTTCAGAACTCTGCTGCACGTCTTATATTCCGCCAGAACCGATATACTCATTTCACCTCTCTCCTCAGGTCACTTCACTGGCTTCCAATTAGATACCGCATTCAGTTCAAGCTTCTCCTTCTTACCTACAAATGCACTCAGTCTGCTGCCCCTCACTACCTCTCTACCCTGATCTCACCTTATGTTCCCGCCTGAAACCTCCGTTCACAGGACAAATCCCTCCTCTCATTACCCTTCTCCACCACCGCCAACTCCAGGCTCCGCTCATTCTGCCTCGCCTCACCCTATGCTTGGAACAACCTTCCCGAGTCCTTACGCCAAGCCCCCTCCCTGCCCATCTTCAAGTCTTTGCTTAAAGCCCACCTCTTCAATGCTGCGTTTGGCACCTACCTCTTACCTTTCAGGAATTCCAGACTGCCCCAATTTGTCTGCCCCTATTGGTCTGACTGTTCACGTGTCCTTTAGTTTGTAAGCTCTTTGAGCAGGGATTGTCCTTCTATGTTAAATTGTACAGCGCTGCGTAACCCTAGTAGCGCTTTAGAAATGTTAAGTAGTAGTAGTAGACTGGCTTTCTCAGTAGGATTTAAGTGACCAGGCGCCTCTCCTGCCCAGTTAAACACTTTTGAATACTGATCAATTTTCAGCTGAAAATAAGGCACAGATATAAAAGCCTAATTTAGGAGCATAAATGTGGGAACTCCGTTTTTTTTTTTTTTAAATATTGGGCCTTAAGGGGCAACAGCAGGGTTTTTTTTTTCCTATATTCCTCTCAGCTTCTTTCTGAAAGTTTACAGAAGGAGACACGTGGGGCTGATCTAGCAAGAATTGTCTTACGAATCAGCTCTGTGGATTTTTAACATGGTGATTAGCTTACTATATTCTCCAGTAATCTAATGGCCTGGCACCAGCATTAAAATGTCCAAGTTAATTTTTTAAAGCAGATTTTTACCACAGATTTGTTACATTAGCCTGTTGGTGGGATTCTCACGGTTAATGCATTGGTCGCTTTTATAGATGAACTTGAGACGCTGTAAAATAACAAATTTAAAAGATTTGTAGGTTCTTTCTTTACTCTTGTTCACTATCCATCTACAATAAATTACTTCCTCCTTTTTTCTGGGTGAAAAATCTACATTTAGTATTCATTCTTTTATTCTTTCCAATCCAATGGATGTTGGAGAGATATTGTACATAAGGTTCAAGGATGTCTGTCTGTCCATTTGGGATAACATGGTGGTTATTTTAGAAGCTCTATTCTTGTTTTGGATGTCATAAGTACATAAGTAGTGCCATACTGGGAAAGACCAAAGGTCCATCTAGCCCAGCATCCTGTCACCGACAGTGGCCAATCCAGGTCAAGGGCACCTGGCACGCTCCCCAAACGTAAAAACATTCCAGACAAGTTATACCTAAAAATGCGGAATTTTTCCAAGTCCATTTAATAGCGGTCTATGGACTTGTCCTTTAGGAATCTATCTAACCCCTTTTTAAACTCCGTCAAGCTAACCGCCCGTACCACGTTCTCCGCACGAATTCCAGAGTCTAATTACACGTTGGGTGAAGAAAAATTTTCTCCGATTCGTTTTAAATTTACCACACTGTAGCTTCAACTCATGCCCTCTAGTCCTAGTATTTTTGGATAGCGTGAACAGTCGCTTCACATCCACCCGATCCATTCCACTCATTATTTTATACACTTCTATCATATCTCCCCTCAGCCGTCTCTTCTCCAAGCTGAAAAGCCCTAGCCTTCTCAGCCTCTCTTCGTAGGAAAGTCGTCCCATCCCCACTATCATTTTCGTCGCCCTTCGCTGTACCTTTTCCAATTCTACTATATCTTTTTTGAGATACGGAGACCAGTACTGAACACAATACTCCAGGTGCGGTCGCACCATGGAGCGATACAACGGCATTATAACATCCGCACACCTGGACTCCATACCCTTCCTAATAACACCCAACATTCTATTCGCTTTCCTAGCCGCAGCAGCACACTGAGCAGAAGGTTCAGCGTATCATCGACGACGACACCCAGATCCCTTTCTTGATCCGTAACTCCTAACGCGGAACCTTGCAAGACGTAGCTATAATTCGGGTTCCTCTTACCCACATGCATCACTTTGCACTTGTCAACATTGAACTTCATCTGCCACTTGCACGCCCATTCTCCCAGTCTCGCAAGGTCCTCCTGTAATCGTTCACATTCCTCCTGCGACTTGACGACCCTGAATAATTTTGTGTCATCGGCGAATTTAATTACCTCACTAGTTATTCCCATCTCTAGGTCATTTATAAATACATTAAAAAGCAACGGACCCAGCACAGACCCCTGCGGGACCCCACTAACTACCCTCCTCCACTGAGAATACTGGCCAAGCAATCCTACTCTCTGCTTCCTATCTTTCAACCAGTTCTTAATCCATAATAATACCCTACCTCCGATTCCATGACTCTGCAATTTCTTCAGGAGTCTTTCGTGCGGCACTTTGTCAAACGCCTTCTGAAAATCCAGATATACAATATCAACCGGCTCCCCATTGTCCACATGTTTGCTTACCCCCTCAAAAAAATGCATTAGATTGGTGAGGCAAGACTTCCCTTCACTAAATCCGTGCTGACTTTGTCTCATCAGTCCATGTTTTTGTATATGCTCTGCAATTTTATTCTTAATAATAGCCTCCACCATCTTGCCCGGCACCGACGTCAGACTCACCGGTCTATAATTTCCCGGATCTCCTCTGGAACCCTTCTTAAAAATCGGAGTAACATTGGCTACCCTCCAGTCTTCCGGTACTACACTCGATTTAGGGACAGATTGCATATTTCTAACAGTAGCTCCGCAAGTTCATTTTTTAGTTCTATTAATACTCTGGGATGAATACCATCAGGTCCCGGTGATTTACTACTCTTCAGCTTGCTGAACTGACCCATTACATCCTCCAAGGTTACAGAGAATTTGTTTAGTTTCTCCGACTCCCCCGCTTCAAATATTCTTTCCGGCACCGGTGTCCCCCCCAAATCCTCCTCGGTGAAGACCGGAGCAAAGAATTCATTTAATTTCTCCGCTACGGCTTTGTCCTCCTTGATCGCCCCTTTAACACCATTTTCGTCCAGCGGCCCAACCGACTCTTTGGCCAGTTTCCTGCTTTTAATGTATCTAAAAAAATTTTTACTATGTATTTTTGCTTCCAACGCTAATTTCTTCTCAAAGTCCTTTTTTGCCCTCCTTATCTCCGCTTTGCATTTGGCTTGGCATTCCTTATGATCTATCCTGTTACTTTCAGTTGGTTCTCTTCTCCACTTTCTGAAGGATTGTTTTTTGGCTCTAATGATTTCCTTTATCTTACTGTTTAGCCACGCCGGCTGACGTTTAGTCTTTTTTCCCTTTTTTCTAATACGTGGAATATATTTGTCCTGAACCTCCAGGATGGTGTTTTTAAACAGCATCCACGCCTGATGCAAGTTTTTTACTCTGCGAGCTGCTCCTTTCAGTCTTTTTTTCACCATTTTTCTCATTTTGTCGTAATCACCTTTTCTATAGTTAAACGCTAGCGTACTTGATTTCCTAGTTTCACTTCCTTCAATGCCAATATCAAAACCGATCATATTATGATCACTGTTATCAAGCGGCCCTCGTATCGTTACCCCCTGCTCTAGATCATGAGCACCACTAAGGACTAAGTCTAGTATTTTTCCTTCTCTTGTCGGCTCCTGAACTAGCTGTTCCATGTCTGAAAACTGAACTTTAGACATCCATGTTGCATACGCGTCCAAATCTCAATTTTACAATCCTGCCCCTTCTTCATGTGTCTGCCATCTCCTCCCCCGATGGGCCTGGATCTCTCCCTCTCCCTCCCCCCCCCCCCCCATCCCACAGGTCTGGTATGTCTCCCTCTTCTGCCTTCCCCCTCGTGTCCTGCTTCTCTCCTCCCTCCCCCACCCCTCAACTACAGGTATGGTATCTTTCCCTCTCCCCCTCCTGCTGGACTCCTCCAAACTTGCAATGGATCACTGACAATGGCAAAGATGAAGACTGCTTTCAGCCAGGGTCTTCCCTCTGCTTCACCTTAGTCAGGGCCGGTCTTAGGCAGAGGCGACCGAGGCGGCCGCATAGGGCCCCGCGCCTAAGGGGGCCCCGCGCGGCGCGCCTCAACTCTGCCTCGCTCGTGCCTCCGCTCCGACCTCCACAGCTGCTCGCCTCGGACAACCGTCCGCATAATCATCATCCCACTCCTGCTCCACTCCCGCCACCACCAGCACGCCGCCCATCCCCGGCTTGGGCTCGCTGAGCCCGCCGTCAGCTCCTGAGACCCCGGACCCCAGTGACTAACTTTGCAGTGATGCCAGCGAGCCAGCCCAGGCAGCGACGGCCCCGCCTCCGACAGCGACGACAAACAGTTGTAGCGCAACGGCTCACCTCCAGGCTCCAGCTTCCTGCTCAATGTCCCGCCTTCTGATGTATTTCTTGTTTCCGGACCGCGAGGGTGGGAGTCACTGAGCGGGAAAAGCTGGAGCCTGGTCCGAGGTGGTGAGGTGAGCCATCGTCACTGCTGACGCCTACAACAAAATCAATCGGATTCCATTAAGGCAGGCAGGCAGCAAGCCAGGTATGATTGATAGCTTTTTTTTTTTTCTAGGAAGAACCTTTTTAAATTAAAGTACTGTCTGTCTCTGTCTGTGGTGGTTTGAGAAATGTTTCAGCTGCCTGTATGTCCACCATTTTGTCAAAGGTTTTTTTTGCCTGTGGGACCCACCCTTGCTTCCAGTGAGCCACAGTAGTCCCCTTCCTCCCCTTTCAGTCCCTGCCCACCTTTACCCATAGATATCCTTTTAATCATCTTTTACCTCCCTTCTTCAGTGCACCTTAATTTTATTAATTCTTCCTTCTGAGCCTTACTCATCCTCCCGTAAGTGGTCCCATATGCCTCATCCTTCCCCAGGGTTCACCCCAAGTCTCACCTGTACTCCACACTACACCTCAGTCACCCTCCACCCTCCCAGTATCATTCATTCTCTCACTATGCTGCCACACATCCCCATCCATCTCCCTCCCTTAGTGCTCTCCCACTCCAGATCCTGTTATCCTTTCCCAATATTTATGTCCAAGCCTCTCATCTCCCCAGTAGCCTGTATTATAGCCTTAGTCAACCTTGCTGCAGTGCTCCCTTAACTTCATTCATCCTTCCGCTCTCACTCATCCTGCCTCCAAAGTGAATAGAAAAACTAAATGCTCAGACAACAAAGGTAGAAAAAACTATTTTATTCAGAATTTATTAATTGGAATATGTCAGCTTTTGGAAATGTGCATCTGTGATATTTTGCAATTAAGTTTCAATTTTTCTAGTATTGCTGCATGCTGAGTCTGACTTCTTGAGGTAACTTTCCAGTTCAGTATTTTGCCTTCATATCTGTTGTGTCATGTGTTTTTCATGTGTGATCAAGGTGCAGTATCCTGCTAGCGTGTAGTATTTGCAGCCCTTTTTTTTTTTTTTCACAAGGTAGTGTATTGGTGTTTTAGAGCCTGGTGTAATTACAGCTCTGCCTTTCCACGCATAAGGTTGTAGCTCGTCCTGTCCTTGGAATTAGTGCTGTTATGGTTTGGTAAGGTTATGAGTGTGTTTTGCACAAGTTTGTGTATAGTGTTTTGCAGTGGAAAGATTGTGTGTCCGCACCTCTGACCCCCCGGGGTTATGAGAATTGGAACTACTAATTGTAGTGGACTTGAACTGAATAATTTCGGGGGGGGGGGGGGGGTGGTTCATGATAGCATTGTGCTTATTGTTTCAATCAATTTTTGTGTACAAGTTTAGCTTCATTTGTCTTTATTTGAAATTTCATAAATAAAAAATTTTCTAAAAATTGAATAATCTTATCAATGGGGTGGAGCTGGGGTGGGGTGGGGGGCGGGGCTAGGGCAGGGGCAGGGCTAGGATGGGGCCCCACCAAATTGGTCTGCACAGGGCCCCGCACTTGCTAAGACCGGCCCTGACCTTAGTCTCAGGAAGTTGTATCAGAGGAGGTAGGACATGGCAGAGGGAAGGCCCTGGGGCCAGCTAGAAGCAGTATCGGTGACCCACCGCAAGTTTGGAGGACTTGGGGGAGAGAGTTAGATGGAGAGATTGCAGACCTGGAGGGGCCAGAAGAAGGCAGGGAGGAGATATGCTGAATGTGGGAGCAGAAAGCAGGTAGTCAAGAACCAATGTGAAGAGGAGTTGCAACAGCAGGTGACCCTACCAGTGGGCGGCTCTCTGTCAAGCTCACTACTGAGTAGCTACACCCCTGCCCCCTTTGCTCCTTTCAAACTGCCTCTCCCATCTCCTCTATTCTTTCGGTCACAGACAAACACAAATATACACATACAAATAAAACACAGACACTTACACACTCATAATACACATACATAGAAACATACACATACAAAATAAAATAGACATGCACACACACAACACACATACACTCATCCAAAACTGAGAGTACACAGAAGCTGACTCCCACACACATGTGCACAGACACACACACAAACACACAACACAGGTGTACACAGAGCAAAACACACTGATTTAATACTTACACAAAACACAGACACACAACACAGAAACACAAATACAAAATACCAGTTTGGCACTGATTATTTAACCAGAAAGTGCCATTGAATATCGGCACAGACCGCTGGACCGCTCTCTTGTCAGTGCTGGGGTGGTTTGGGGGACGGAGCTGGAAGTTATCTGGGCGCTGGGGTTATTCAGATAGGATTGTATAAAAGGTTGTTAACTTGCCTGGATAGCTCTCCTCATACCGGCGCTAAATATCAACAGTAACTGGATAACTTCTGGGAGCTACCAAAGAATCAGCTATTCATTGCCAGTACCTGGATATGGGCCGGCACTGAATAGCCTGTGTTGGCCAGCATTTTAAAAAGCACTTCCTGGTACAAGCTGAATATTGCCCTGGCAGACACAACAGATAAGTATACACAGCACAGACACAAAACACATGTACAGAGACACAAAACACACACACATGGCTGGTGCTTAGGTGAACTAGGCAGTCTCTTAGAGATACAAGATGCCAGGGGTAGCAGAGTCAATGGGGCAGGTAATTTAAATCTCCTGCCTCCTGGTTACTGCTTTCCTGGAGGACCTATCCCAGCGGCTGGGCCCCCATTCCTCCCAAAAAAAAGAACACGTAATAGCGCTGCATAAGTCAGTCATTGTATGAGCTACGAGATCCTATAAACTCATAATTCATGCTATGAGACTGACCCTGTGGGACAGAGGAAGCCAGAAATGCCTTTCCTCCTGCCAGCCACTGGGGGAAGTGTGAGTTAGGGCCTCTGGGGAAGCCAGGCTGAGTCTGTAGATTGCAAGAGCTGGAGGTGTGGAGGCAGGTGGTGGGGTGACCAAGATTAAAGATTTGCCTAGAACACCAAATATGTTTGTACCAGCCTTACAGACAGATAGATGGACACACACACACACACACACTGGAAATCATTCCATGAGGATGTTGCATATGCTTTCCCTATCATACACCCACCCCCATTGCTGCCACTCCCCCATCATGGGCTGTAATTTTCTGTTTTGTAAATTCTACTCTGAGCCCTTGTAACTGAACTGTACATCTTTTTAATGGTTGTTTTGTTTACTGCCAGTTTAGAGCTCTTGTGTAAGGGACAGTGGCACCCTATAGTTAAACTGTAAAATCCAAGTGTAAATCTCTTGACAGTTATGTTTATTGATTTGAAATATCATCATGCTTTCAAAACCAACAGATTGTTTGGAACCCACGCTACTCAAACAACCCCTCTCTTCTTTTCCTCAGGTAAGATACTCATAAAAACAACGGTAATTTTCAGCCATCACTTTTTGAATGGATATTCAATGCCAGGCCATGTCGGGAAGCAGCATTCAATATCCGGATATGTGTGGCTGGCTGGCATTTATCCAGTGAAGTGCAATATTCAACAAATAACCACATGTTAAACCAAAGATAGAACAGCTTTTTTATACAGTCCTATTTGTCTGGTTAACCGCATAACCTAATGAGCAGACCTACTAGGGATAGCATCGTTTCTACTTTTTTGGCGCGCATGCCTCATGGCTGCATTTGCTGTACTGCATTCCTCTGAGCTGTGATTTCGTTCAGTTTTAAAGTACATAGTGCACGCTAAGGAATTACTACCTGACCCCTGATGTAGGCGCTTCCCTGCGCCGAAACACGGACCGTGTCGGGTCCTTTTGTATCAGCTACAATAAAAGTATTACTGCACACTATTTCCAGTGTTGTATTCATCATTTGGTCAGCCTCTACTCTTGTTTGCTGCTATTACCTGATGTAGAGGTTCCTTCCTGTTTTCATCCTAACCACATAACATTGCACTTAACTGCATGAGTATCAGCTCAGCCCCTGACCATAGTGCTGGTATTCAGTGGCACCGTCCAGGAGCCTCTCCTGCCTGGTTAAATCTCTTTAAATATTGACCCTAACATAGATACCTACACACAGAGGGGTTGGGAAGAATTCCATTTGCTTTCCCCACTGTTTTGCTATGTTCATAAAGATTACAATAATTTCTTCAGTACACCTACTTAAAGTTTTCACTTGTTCCATTTCTCACAAAAGTATTCTCTGAGTTTTATCCCTGAAAACATTTTACAAAAGCTACAAGCCTGCGAATGGGGTTGACATCTATCTGGTTTGTTTTGTTCTCGGGAGAATATGAACTGAGAAACCACACTTCTCAGTTACACATTCATACATGTCCTTCACAAATTTAATAAGCCGGTAGCCTTCTGAAGATGAAGGTGATCGTCTTGCTAGTTTTCTTGGAATGAAATAGGACAGAGAACCATAGTCTTCCCAAAAAGAAACATTTGTCAATTATGAAACTTTGTAAGAAAGGACAGATGTATCTTCAGCTCCTCTCCTCACTTCCACAATGATATTCATGTGCAGAGTACAGCAGAATTATTTCTAGAGGGGAAATGGAAATCAGGGTGATTGCTCCAGGCCTGGTCTTTGAGGCCCACTTTGCTTTGATTTTACCTGCAGCTTTCTGATCATCTGCCAACTTTGATCTGAAGTTTTAATAACACAAAATGAGCAGGACCATCAGACTTCAGGACCCTATATTCTGCTGTCATTCGCATGAAGGCAGGCTGTTGTTTATGTATATATGTAACAGATTACATTGTCTGTACCTTTAAGAAGGTTGTGGCCTTCAACTACAAATCCCTGTAATCCTGTAGTCTTCTGTAATAGGCTCTTCCAGAACACACGTCCCAGTTCCCTGTGTCTTATGGGGACTCTTTTTATTGACTTGCCTTGTTCTGTGTTCATGCTGGGCTAGTTGCCCCCCCTTCTCTTCCCACTGGGTCTGTAAAAGTTAGTCTGCAGCTTTCTCCTCTATGATCTGTAATGCCTATGCTGAGCACTGAGACAAGTTATTTGTGCCGGTGAGATTAGGTGGAACGGGCCATTGGCCCAAGGGGCCCATCACAACAGCAGGCACTCCTCTGGCAACTCTACTGGTCAGACTGGATGGGCCATACCGATCTTTACCTCTTATCATCCACTATGTTGTTGTTTAGTCACACCTTTAAAACATTTAGCAGATTAGTGAGGCAAATGTTCCCTTAGCTAGCTCCATGTTGACTTTCTCCCATTAAACCATGTCTATCTATATATTCAGAAATTTAGCTCTTTATAATTGTTTCAACCATTTTATCTGGTACTGAAGTCAATGTCCTGGATCACCTTTTAGTCTTCATTGCTTAACGTTCAGCCCGTCCTTTCTCTCCCACCTGCCCTCGCTTCACTATCTCTGCAATTATTCTTCTGTCAATGAGTTATTCCATTTCTATAGCGCTACATCTAGTAAGATGAGAGAGGGGGAGGAAGGATCATGAAAGAAGGAAAGCCACGCGTCAGAGTCACTGAGATAGGATAAAAGAGATTAATCAGGGGGACGAAAAATAACTGCTATTCGAAGAGGCAAATGAGTAAATAGGCAGACAGAGTGGACTTCAAAGGAAGAAAAACAGGGAGACTGAGGTAGCAGAAGAGATTGAAATTTGGAAGAGGGTGAGAGTAATAGACCAACACCACCACCGCAGCCAACAGGGTGAGGAGTATGGGAGAAGAGATAACCACCATGGTAGAGGGCTGCAACTGAAGCAGAGTCATCAGGGCAGAGCCAAGTTTCAGTTATCGCGAGCAGATGGAGGATATGAGTGATAAAAAGTTCATGGATATAGGAAAGTTTGTTGCAGATGGAGCGGGCATTCCATAGGGCGCATGAGAAGGGCAGAGAAGAGGGGGGGAGGAGAGGAATAGAGATGAGATTGGAGAGGTCACGGTGCGACCTGCACAAATAGGATGAGGGTTGGTGGGGGGACCAGGATTGGGATTGATGTCTCCAGCAGAGAGAAGTAAGAGAGTAAGGAGGAGAGTAGGAGAAGAGTGACGATGAAGGCAACGAAGGCGAGATGAGTTCAGATAGAATGGGGAAGGTAAGATGGAAGGGATGAAGTGTTGAAGGCAGAAAGCAAGGAGGGAGGAAGAGGACAAGAGAGATGGTGAGGTAATATAATGAACAACAGGGCAATGTATAACTGTAGTGCATAGTGGTTTCGGGTGGAGGAGTAGATTGGGAAGGGACAGTACTAGGAGGAGAATGTGAAATGGAGCCATATGTATAGATTCAGGCAGTCCTAGACGTTAGCTAATAGTCACAAACAAAGGTGAGGCAGATGGAGCTGAGGCTAAAGGCTGGAACAAAGGAGTCGAGGTTGCAGGACTGGAGTTAAACTGCAGGCTGGAGCAAAGGAGTCGAGGTTGCAGGACTGGAGTTAAACTGCAGGCTGGAGCAAAGGAGTCGAGGTTGCAGGACTGGAGTCTAAACTGCAGGCTGGAGCAGATGATGTAGGCAGGAGTAGAGGTTGCAGGACTGGAGTTTAGGCTGGAGCAGGCTGGGACAGAGAATGCAGGCAGGAATGGATGATGCAGGCTGGGGCAAAGGATGCAGGCAGGAACAGATGATGTAGGCTGGGGCAAAGGATGCAGTCAGGAATAGAGGAGTAGAGGTGGCAGACGATGCAGGCTGTGGCAGAGGATGCAGGCTGGAGCAGACGATGCAGGCAGGAACAGATGATGCAGGCTGGAACAGACGATGCAAGCTGGGGCAAAGGGTGCAGGCAGGAATAGAGGAGTAGAGGTGGCAGACGATGCAGGCTGTGGCAGAGGGTGCAAGCTGGAGCAGACGATGCAGGCAGGAACAGATGATGCAGGCTGGAGTAGGTGATGCAGCCTGGAGCAGAGGACGCAGGCAGGAACAGAAGAGCAGAGGTTGGAGCAGGTGATGCGGACGATGCAAGCTGAAGCAGGTGATGCTGGCTGGAGCAGAGGACGCAGGCAGGAACAGAAGAGCAGAGGTTGGAGCAGAGGACGCAGGCCAGGGACGGAAGAGTAGAGGTTGGAGCAGAAGAGCAGAGGTTGGAGCTGATGATTAAGGTTGGATGCAGGCTGGGGCAGAATAGCAGAGGTTGGAGCTGATGATTAAGGTTGGATGCAGGCTGGGGCAGATGATGTAGGCAGGGGCAGAGTAGCCTCTTGAAGATGGTCTCGTGGGCAGTTGGATGTCCACACAGGTTGAGTCCTCTGGAGATCAATGGACGACAATTCAGTAGGTGTTTGGGGGGTGAACGGTTCCCCGGTGATGTTGGAGGTGTATACTGTTAGGCAGTAGTTGAAGCCGGGCTTGGTTTGGGCTTCACGCGACTCTGGTTGGTTGCGCGGGAATGCTTTCAATTGGCATCCCGGTCCGTCCCGATCTAGGTGGGTAGTCAGGTTCTGCGGTAGTGCCGGCGAGCGGACGGCGATTAGCGCAGTCTGTGTATGTTGGTTGGTGTTCGGTGGTAAGGAGGAGATCGTGGCCCAGGCAGCAACGATGGATGGCAGCCGGTACAAGCAACACCCAACGCCAGGTGGTTGGTGGTGCAGGAAAGGATCACTGACTGATGGCAAAGCTGAATTTATTTATTTATTTGTTGCATTTGTATCCCACATTTTCCCATCTATTTGCAGGCTCAATGTTCCGTTATGGCATTCGCCATTTCAGAGTCGAAGTTACAGTTGGTGTTACATAGAGAATAGGTTGACATGATAAAAATAAGCAGACAGGCATAGAAGGAACCAGTCAAAATAAAGGTAGAGTGGTGATGTGTTGCAGTCACAATTATTGAACATTATGGTATGCCTTGTTGAAGAGATATGTCTTCAGAGATTTACGAAAGTTAGTTAGTTCATAGATTGTTTTTAAATTACGTGGTAGTGCATTCCACATCTGTGTGCTCGTGTATGAAAAGCTAGACGCGTGTGTTAGCCTGTATTTCAGTTTTTTACAGCTTGGGAAGTGTAGATTAAGGAATGTGCGAGCTGACTGTTTAGCATTCCTGGGTGGTAAGTCGACAAGGTCTAGCATGTAGGCCGGGGCATCTCCGTGAATGATTTTATGAACTAATGTGCAGATCTTGAACGTGATACATTCCTTAAGTAGCAACCAGTGTAGCTTTTCTCTTAGGGGTTTTGGACTTTCGTATTTTGTTTTTCCAAATATGAGTCTGGCTGCAGTGTTCTGGGCTGTTTGAAGTTTTTTGATGATTTGTTCTTTCCAGCCAGCATAGAGTGCGTTGCAGTAGTCAAGGTGACTTAGCACCATTAATTGTACCAGGTTGCGAAAGATGACCCTCGGGAAGAAAGTTTTACTCTTTTAAGTTTCCACATTGAGTGGAACATCTTCTTAGTTGTAGTCTTTACGTGAATTTCAAGTGTAAGATTTCGATCAATGATAACTCCGAGAATTTTCAGGGTGTCTGACATGGGGAGGGAAAAGTTTGGTGTGGTTGTAGTGGTGAATTTACTTGTGTTATGTTGTGAAGTAAGTATGAGACATTGTGATTTTTCTGCATTAAGTTTCAATTGGAATGCATCCGCTCATGAATGCATGATTTGGAAGCTATTGTTGATGTCATTGGTGATTTCCTTTAGATCATGTTTGAATGGGATGTAGATAGTGATGTCATCTGCGTATATGTATGGATTGAGGTTCTGATTGGATAGTAACTTGGCCAAGGGTGTCATCATTAGGTTGAAGAGGGTCGGCGAGTGGGGAGATCCTTGAGGGACTCCACATTCAGGTATCCATGGGGCTGATGTAATCGCGTTAGATATTACTTGGTATGACCTCGTGGCAGACACTGCAGGTGGCAATTACGGCCCGGCGGAAACGCTGAAGATGATTAAGTCAGGCGGCATTCGCGGCCCGCAATGCCGGAGGTGGCTGAGTCAGGCGGCTGTCAGGGTTGAGGCCGCCGAGTTCGAGGCCGGTCAGCAGCCCAACAGGTTCCCCGTGGTAACTCGGACCGAGCCGAGTGATCAAGAGCCAGTCTAAGTTCCGCGGCACCTTCCACTGCACTGTCCAGCTAAAGCGGTCTAATCCACTGCCAATCACCGTCAAGCTAAGTGAGGTCTTTTGGAGCCAACGGTTCATGCGGCCATCTATACGGCGGCCAAGCAAAATCCCCTGGGGGATTGGAGAAAAGGAAAAGACTACTGAGTAGGTCCCATGGTAGAAACAGGGACTTCAATCTCCAACAGCCCCCAGAGGAGGTCAGGAGAAGGGCAAGAGAAGGGAGATGGAAAAACCTGTCCCAGAGAGCCAGGATGAGGGAAGGAGTTCTGAACCTGCCCAATCAAGCAAATGGAGAGCAGCTGAGCAATGGGTGTGGGGAGGAACCTATGGACTGGCAAGGGGAAGAAAAGGGGGAGAAACTAAAGCAAGAGGAGCCGATGGAGATGGCTGCTCTGACTAAACTGGAAGGAAAGGAGGTGAAACAGGAGAGGGCTGCTTGGGAGGAAAGCCTGATAGAAGAAGGGAAAAGGTGGCTATCCCACAAGGGGAGCTGAGAGAACAGGTTTACCACGGAAGGGCCATGCGGGTGGTGGTCAGGGTATAATGCTGGCCTGGTTGGGGAGGGACCCTTGCCACTCTCCCTAGGTTGATTTCTTTTGAAAGGGAGAGAGGAGGAGGGGTGGTTTTGGCCATAACTGCTATACATGAACTGCTGGGAGTTGAACCCTTTCTGAACTGCTGTGTTTGGGGAATTGCTTTGCATAACTGCTTACATGAACTGCTGGGGAGTTTGAACCCTTTTTGATCTACCGTGTTTGGAGAATTACTTTGCATAACTGCTATACATGAACTGCTGGGAGTTTGAACCCTTTCTGAACTGCTGTGTTTGGGGAAATGTTTTGCCTAACTGCTGACATGAACTGCTGGGGAGGGTTTGAACCCTTTGCTGGAGCTACTTTGTTTGAAGAATTGCTTTGCATAACTGTTTATGTTTTAAATGTTTTATTGGTGCAGAAAATAGACGTATACATTACCGTCACCATATTAACAGTCCAAACACCGCTTATGTAACATCACACTACTGTAATACAGTTCACCACAGTGCATTTTTGTTTTAACCCCCCCCCCCCCCCACACACACACACACACACACCTTCCCCCCAACCCTCTCCATGCCCTCCTCCCCCACACCACCCCTTGTACATTGCAATGAATAGTTATGTTCAACAAACTCCATCTGGTAAGACCTAGGCCTCTCCTTTAATCAATTCTTGTCTAATAACCACCCCCCGCTCCACAATTTATCCACAGCAGTTATAGGTCCCATCTCCATGGCCTGGACAAAATTTTACTTTAGGCAATACATCCATTGGGTAAACACAATCTGAGCGCATGGCATGCTCCTTCCCCCCTCCCACCCCCCCACCCTAACACACTCAAGAATTTAGGATTCTGCTACGCGCTACTACAGTCAATGAGTCCGAAAAGGGAGACCAGACTTGACAAAGCCGGGCTCCCCATGGCGAAGACAGGTCGTCTACTCCCCTGCGCTCCAGCGCGCAGAGATGAATCATGTTGGATTGCAAGTGTTGTAGCGAAGGTGGGTCCACGGATATCCACTGTTGGAGAATTTATTTATTTATTTATTTATATCTATTTATTTATTTGTGGCATTTATACCCTGCTCTTTCCCGCTCGATAGCAGATTCAGTGCAGCTTACAAAGTGTGATACAATGTATCACGGAGGTAATACAGGTTTGGGAACAATGTATCAATGAGATGACATAATTACATAAAGTAGGTTCAGTGCGGCTTACAAAGTATGGTACAAAGTATCGCATGGATGATACAAAGTATAGAACAAAGTACGGAACAAAGTGTCGTAGAGATAACATAATTACATAGAGTATCGCATGAATCGATTTCTTGCCTACCAGGACTGCTTTTTTTAAGAAACATTTGAGGCCCCGGGGCAGAAACGGGGACACCCTGAACACTTTAAATAACTGAGATGGAGTTGGCCTCCAGACGACCCCCAGAGCCTGGACACATGCTGGCAAACCTGGCGCCAAAAGCCAAGGATCCGCGGGCACATCCAGAACATGTGTCCCAGATCAGCTGAGGACTGGGCACATTTCGCACACCTGCCTTCCATCCCCATGGATGCCCTATAAGCTCTGTGAGGGGAAATGTACATCCTCATCAAGAATTTATAATGTGTTTCTTGCAACGCCACATTCTCCACCTGTCGTTGGATGCCCAAGAGACAAACCTTCAATGTTTCCCTCTGAAGACCTACCGCTAATTCTCTGTTCCAGCTGGTAGTGAATTTATCATAATCCACCTCTCCCAGTTGTTCCAGTAAAGAAGCATGATAATATTTGAGTGGGACTCTTAGTTGTGCATCCAACCCCAGTATAGTGATTAATTGTTCCCACACCTGTGGTGCCAGGGTGTGTGTGTGTGTGTGTGTGGGGGGGGGGGGGGTAAGGATCTTAAATAATGGCTTAACTGAAACATAGAGAAAAAAATGTACTCCCCCCACCCCGTATTCCATCCGTAGGTCCGCTTGAGATTTGAGTGTGCCATCCTCATTATATAGCTGGTATAGATACTGTAGATTTTTCGTCCCCCAAATGGCAAAATCCGCCGATGTAGAGCCAGGAGGGAAGTCTCTATTACCCCGAATTGGCAACAACGGGGAGGATTCTGCTGATGGACCATAAAACCGACAGACCCACCGCCATGCCTTCCTCACAGGCAGAAGCAATGATGCATAAGCCCGAGGCATGCGCAGCTTCCCCGGTGCCGCACGTAACCAGGCACTAAAATTGGAAGGAGCAAACAAACCCATCTGTGCCCTGGTGCATGAGAAGTGGGATGATCCCCGGAACCAATCCGTGAGATGACGCATGTTACTTATGATCGAAAGGAGCCGGACACTCAACAGTCCCATTCCCCCCCCCCCCCAGATCGCGGTAAAAAGAGCTGGGATGCTCGCAACTGAGGTTTCTTACTTTGCCATAGGAAACGCATCACTAACCGTGTCACCCAGTTATCATCTTTTTGTGTCAGACACATGGGTACCATTTGTAAAACATAAGTCCACTTAGACACTAATATCATGTTATAAAGGGCAATTCTACCTAGGAGGGATAGTGGAAACGAGTGCCAACTCTGCAAGGTGCGCCTCGTGCATGTTCGAAGCGGTTCAATGTTCACTTCATACAAACTAGATAGGTCGGAGGGGATCAGCACCCCCAGGTATTTTAAGGGGCCCTTGGACCACGTAAAGGGAAACTCTCCCTCCCAAGTCTCCCCAATCGAGCTCTGAACAGGAAACTCCACCAACTTCTGCAAGTTGAGGGAAAAACCAGAGAAATAACTGAATTCTCCTACAGTATCAAGGTGGGACAGCGACTGTTTAGGGTTCGTCAGGGTCAATAAGATATCGTCTGCAAATACCAAGGTCTTTACCGAAAGCAAGGGCATCCTAACCCCCGCAATTTCAGGGTCTTTTTGAATAGTGCACAACAAGGGTTCCAAATAAAGAAGAAACAACAACGGCGAAAGTGGACACCCCTGTCGCGTCCCCCTAGCGATTGAAAATGGGGTTGAGCAGATTCTGTTTATTAATAGGGAGGCCCGTGGTTGAAAATACAGGGCAGAAATCGCATGTGCAAACCAACCCTTTAAGCCCACATAGTCTGGAACCCCAAACAAGTAATCCCATCACACTCTATCGAATGCCTTTTCGGCATCCAGGCTCACCAATAGCAGGGGTTCCTCTAACAAACAACTATGTGCCACAGCCATGCAGACTTTACGAACGTTAATGGAGGAATGCCTGCCACCTGTCCCTCCCCAATCAAAGCTGTCATATGGGGACTCAACCTCTCTGCTAGAACTCTAGCTAAGATCTTTAAATCTACATTAATAAGAGAGATTGGTCTATATGACTCCGGACGCTCCGGGTTCTTGCCCGGCTTTGGTATGAGTGTGATCCACGCCTCGTTAGGACTCTGCGGAAACCTGCCCTCCAAGACTAAGGCATCAAAGAAGAAAACCAGGGCGCCACAGATCTGTGGCAGCATACTCTGATAGTATTCTGTTGTGTACCCATCAGGGCCCGGGGCCGTATCTCTTTTTAACGCTTTAACCACCTTCTGAATTTCCTTGGCTCTCAAAGAGGAATTCAGCTGATCTACCACCTCTGCTGTTAATCGTGGAATGCCCGAGTCTTCTAGGTAATCTACTAAGGAGGGCCCACTCCGCGCGTCTGGCCGATCATAAAGAGATGCGTACAAGTCATGTAAGATCTGAACAATTCCCGCGAACTGGACCTCTCACGTACCATCCGGCCTTACCAAAGAGGAGGTGAATCTGTTTGCCCCCCCCCCCCCCCCAATTCTTTGCCACTCTTGCCAACAGTTTCCCTGATTTATTACCAAATCCATGGAAAGTGAATGAACGGTGAAAGAACTGCTTCTTGGTTCGTTCATGGATTAGAGAATTTAACGCCACAAGCGTCGACACCATCTCCTCCCTACTCGCTGGAGAGGGAGTTGCCAGGTATTTACATTTTGTTGCCTTAAATTTATGTTCTAGTTGCAGAATGCCCTGTGCTAGCCTTTTTGCCCGTGCACACATGTAGGAGATTACCTCCCAGAAAACAAAGGGGCAGACGATCTGCAAACTCCAAGATGGAAACTGTACAAAGCAGATCGTAGATAAACCAAAAAATATATTTATTGATATAGTAAAAATCAAAATAAAATATGCATACAGTAGATAGCCCGACACAGGCCGTGTTTCGCCCGACTGGGCTGCTTCAGGGGCTAAAAAAATGATTCCTCATTACCAAGCAAGGGATATGCTTTGGAAAAAGCAAGTGTATGAACAAAATCTTTAAAAAACGGCTCATTCAGAGATATAAAAGCAAAGGATTTGTAAACCTAGAATCGTATGAACAGTCTCTAAACTCTGAGTTTGCCTGTGTCGGGCTATCTACTGTATGCATATTTTATTTTGATTTTTACTATATCAATAAATATATTTTTTGGTTTATCTACGATCTGCTTTGTACAGTTTCCATCTTGGAGATTACCTCCCTCCTCATGACCGCTTTTGAAGTTTCCCAATATAAAAGGGCTTCCTCCTCATGACGTGCGTTTGCCTCCGCAAACAGTAGCCATTTCTGCCTAAGGTACTCCTGGAAGTGTGCGTCTCCCACCAGATGTGATGGGAATTTCCACCGGTTCCCCCTGAGCCGCTCCCAGATCCATATCCACCCATATCATAGAATGGTCCGAGATCTCCAGCGGCCCTATCTCCGCTTTCACTATCTGGGAAAAGGGTACCATCGGCTAAAATGTAGTCTAACCTAGACCACGTGCCATGAGCATGGGAGAGGTGGGTATAGTCACGCACATTAGGATTAACCAAGCGCCAGGGATCTACTAAATTCAGCGCCTTGCACAGGTATTGAATGCCTTTGCCCCTGCCCATCGCCATCCACGCCGAGGGGGCCGACCGATCTTGTTGCCCATCCATCACCTGGTTAAAGTCTCCCATTAGGAGCCAAGGGGCGGTTGTGTATTGGAGACCCAGACGCACTATATGCTGGAAAAATGCATGGTCATATACATTCGGCCCATAAATATTAAGCAAAAAAATCTCCTGCCCCATTATATTCAAATGCAATAATATATACCTCCCTTGTTTGTCTTGAATCACTACCCGTGTTTTGCATTGTAAAGTTTTATGGATAAGTATTGCAACTCCCTCTTTCCTCCCCAGCGCTGGCGAGAAGAAACATTCCCCCACCCACCGTTGCTTAAGCTTTTGGCTTTCTTCCTCGGTCAATTTTGTCTCTTGTAGGCATGCAATTGAGGCCCTGTGGCGTTGCAAGGCTGTTAGAATTTTTGCTCTTTTTATTGGTGATCCAATTCCAGACACATTCCAAGAAATTAATCTAGGTAATTGCATTTAACCCGGATCCCAGGACTCCATCTCAGCACCTGTCAGATTCTGTAGTGTCCATGAGGTCCCCGGGCGCCCAGCCTCCACCCAGGGGCCCTCCTCTCTCCGCCACTCACCACAACGCACAGCTTTCCCGTCTTCCAAGTACAAACTTCCCTGTGGCAGTCCCACCCCCCCATACTCCCCAAACAGTACCCTCCTTCCCCACCTTCCCACCCTTATCCCGCCCCCCTCCCCCTCTGCTAACCCGCAACTGAACTACCCCCATGTAAACCGAGTCACAACGTGCTGTGGTCCCCGCCCAACCCCCACCCTTCTTACAACATCGCATTTTTAACCATACAAAACTTTCATAACTCCAACATACAAACCAATGCAGAATAGCCCCTGCTTTCTGCCATTATGCGATCCTCCATGCCTGACCGATCAAAAGTCCAATGTCCTTCCATCAGGTAGGGTTCTCAGTTCCTTTTAGTTCTCGGTTTATAAACGGCATAGCTGCTTGATCTGATACAAAAGAGACCCATTTCCTCTCATGCTGGATCTTCAAGGTAGCCGGGTACAGCAACATGAAGCGCAGGTTTCTTTCCACCAGCAAGGTGCAGACCAGATGGAACTTCCGCCTCCGTTCTTGCAAGCTGGCTGAATAATCTTGAAAAATTTGCACCTGGGCTCCTGCGTATGTTAACGACTTCCTTTTCAGGCGGTAGCCTCGGAGGATCTCTTCTTTGTGCAGATAATTAAGCACTTTAATAATGACAACCCTGGGGTGCTGGTTGTTCTGCTGTAGCCTCCCGATCCTGTGCGTTCTCTCTATGCAGAGCGGCCCCCGGCTATCTGATAAGGCAAATTCTTTTACAAGCCACTCCTCGAGGATTGTGCTCAAGTTTTTATCTGGGATAGTTTCCGGTAACCCCATCAACCTGAGGTTACTTCGTCGAGCCCGGTTTTCAAGCTCATCTAACTTTTCAGTTTGTTGGTTCAGTTTTTCTTTTAGGCCGGCTATTTCCGGTTCCCAGTGCTGCCAGCAGTCCTCCAAGGCTGACACCCTCTTTTCCACCTCCGCGGTGCGACTCACGAGAGTTGCCATCAGCCCATCTAGCTTGCCGAGTTGACCGTCCAGCGATGTGAATCGGGGCTCAAGTGCCGTTCCCACAGCTGCCACCAGATGGGTCAGCTGGCGGGTCGAAAACTCCGCTTCGCTTCTCAGCGTGCTGGGCGCCATCTTGGAATCACCGCCAGCCACAGCTGATTTTTCTTTGTCAGTTTTCACACTTTTCTGAGCTGTTTCCAGCGACATGTACACCAGATATTGGTCCATATACTCACTATCCAGCTGAAGACGATCAGGTCAGTCAGTTTCCGGGCTGTTTAAGGATGGAAGCGGGTGCAGATCGAGCGGGGACCCCGGAGCAGTGCTAAAGCGTGGCTACTGCTCCCATCACGTGACCTCTTTCTGCATAACTGCTTTATATGAATTGCTAAGATTTTGGAACCTTTTGGTTTTTTTGTTTTGTTTTGAATACTATGCTGTTGAACTGCTATGCTTTTTGAGAAATGCTGTGGTGGGAACTACCTTTGGAGGAGCAGTTGACACAAAGGGATTACAATAAAGTATAATGATCTGACCTTGTGGATTGCCGTGTGCTCTTTAGCAGTGGATTACAGCACACAGCTCAGCTAAAGGGCCAAGGGACTCAAGAGTCTCCCGGTGCAGGAGACTTTTCCAAGAGTCTCCCGGTGGTGGAGACCTTACAGTAGCTATAGCTCGGGTTCCTCTTTCCCACATGCATCACTTTGCTCTTGTTCACATTAAACGTCATCTGCCATTTAGATGCCCAGTCTCACAGTCTCATAAGGTTCTCTTGTAATTTTTCACAATCCTTCTGCAATTTAACAACTTTGAATAACTTTGTGTCATCAGCAAATTTAATTACCTCACTAGTTACTCATAAGTGCATAAGTAATGCCACACTGGGAAAAGACCAAGTGTCCATCAAGCCCAGCATCCTGTCCACGACAGCGGCCAATCCAGGCCAAGGGCACCTGGCAAGTTCCCAAATGTACAAACATTCTATACATGTTATTCCCGGAATTGTGGATTGTTCCCAAGTCCATTTAGTAGCGGTTTATGGACTTGTCCTTTAGGAAACCGTCTAACCCGTTTTTAAACTCTGCCAAGCTAACCGCCTTCACCACGTTCTCCGGCAACGAATTCCAGAGTTTAATTATGCGTTGGGTGAAGAAAAATTTTCTCCGATGTGTTTTAAATTTACTACACTGTAGTTTCATCGTATGCCACCTGTTCCACTCCACTCATTATTTTATATACCTCTATCATGTCTCCCCTCAGCCGTCTCTTCTCCAAGCTGAAAAGCCCTAGCCTCCTTAGTCTTTCTTCATAGGGAAGTCGTCCCATCCCCGCTATCATTTTACTCTCATCTCTAGATATGTTAAAAAGCAGCGGTTCCAGCACGGACCCCTGGGGAACCTCACTATCTACCTATCTCCATTGAGAATACTGACCCATTGAGAATACTGACCATTTAACCCTACTCTCTGTTTTCTATCCTTTAACCAGTTTTTAATCCACAACAGGGGCGTAGCCACGGGTGGGCCTGGGTGGGCCTGGGCCCACCCATTTTCACCCCAGGCCCACCCAGCAGAAAACCAGCCTCCTCCGTTGTTGTTGCAGCTTCAACGAAGTCCCAGCTGCACATGTCAGCAGAGAGCAGACAACGAATCTGCAGCATCCGAAGATCCACTGGGGAGATGTCATTCTTTCATTAGACTGCCGCGCGGGACCAGCCACATGCCTGCTAACAGCTCTGCGCAGCGTTCCGACTCCAAGTCCCGCCCCTTAAGACACAAACGTCCACTCCTGTTCCGACACAGAAAGTTTGTAGCCTAAGGGGCGGGACTCGGGAGTCGGGACGCTGCAAAGCTGTTAGCGGGCATGTGGCTGGTCCCGCGCTGCAGTCTAATGAAAGAATGACATCTTCCCACAGATCTTCGGGTGAAGCAGGCAGCACTAATGAACGAAGGTCGGTTCCAGCAGGGTTGCAGGGGAAAGGAGCTGCTGCAGTGAGTGAACAGGAAGAAGATATGAGAGCTGAAGGGAGAGAGGGGGAGGGGTGGATGTCTTTTGAGGCAGAAAATATGATCTAGATCATCATGTAAGGGCACCAGAGTTGGGGAATAAAGACATCGGAGGGTGGAGAAATAAAGAGGAGATGCTAGATTGGGTGGGGGGGGGGGGGGGGGAGAAAAAGCTTATAGAGAAGGAATGACTTGAAGAAAGGAATGAGAGAGGATTGTAATACACACAGGGAGAGACTGGACAGAGAGAGGGCATGCTGGGGGGGGAGGGGGCAGGTCACAGACAGGGGGTGCTGGGCATGAGGGAAGGAATGGGGGGAGATCCTGGCCACACTGTATGACGGGAGAGGGGGCAAGACGAAAGAGAGAAGTGACAGGAAGATGCTGGGAGGGGGTGAAGGGTGGGGAGAAGAGAGGGAGCAGATGCTGGGCTAGAAGGGTGGAGGGAGAGAGACACTAGGAAAGGTGGAACCATGTGGGAGAGGCCAAGGGGTGGCAAGGAAATGAATGCGTGGAGGATGGTGATTACAAGGGAAAGAAATATGGTAATGGGGAATAGATTGAAGATGGAAGGGAATGGATGGCTGGGGAATAGGAGAACTAGTGGGTGAAAAGGAAATGGAAATCTGACAGGTATCTGAAAAGTAAAACAAAGGAAAAAGGGTTACACAGGATAAAATTTGGGTGGACAGAGAGCACAAAAGAAAAAAAAAGAGAGGAAAGAGCTAAAATGGAAAGGTCAATAGGTCAGAGGCAAGAGAAGTGAGGGAATGGAACGAGAGGACAAATGGACAGCAGCTGCTTGAAGGAGAAATAGCAGAAAGGTAGGAAAGTTCAAAAGAGAAACTGGATCAACATGATGGAAAAATAAAATGACCAGACAACAAAGGTAGAAAAGGCATTTTATTTTGAATCTTAACTGAAATATGATAGCTTGAGAAATGTGCATAGTGGATGTCACTTTATTGTGTTCAGTAGAAAAAGATATATATTTTTATTTCTCCACTGTTGCAGTATGGTATCTGGCTAGTTGCCACCCACCAATTCCTGCCTGGACAATTCCCTCCTAGGTCTGTTCCCCCCTGGCTAGTTCTTATTGGCATGTAGTTTTGTTTTGTGTTGATGTTTTGCTGGGGGGGGGGGGGGTTCTTATGCATCGTATTTTTTTTATGAGGAGTGTCGTTGCGTGTCATGGATGTGCTAGTAATATTTTGTGTAAGTTTTTAAATATAATATTTTATGCTCTGTATTAATTTGGAATTTGGCTTATTTAAATTTTTTTGGTGTGGTGTGGCGTGTTAAAGGTAATTATTTGAGTGTGCTTGGGGGGGAGGGCATTTCCCCCCCCCCCCCCAAAAAAAAAATAACTATCTGGAAGAGGAAAGGGAAGGAGATAAATTTAAGACTGTGATGTTTCATGATTGTTAAGGGTGGGAATTGTCCACCCCAGGGGCGTAGCCACGGGTGGGCCTGGTTGGGCCTAGGCCCACCCAGTTTGGGTTCAGGCCCACCCAGCAGTGGAGAACTTTAATTTCAATGGCAGCGGAGGGAGCAGGCTGGTCTGATCCTGCATCTGGCAGGTTGGGAAATCGGAGGGAAGGCAGTGAGGAGAGGGGATCAGGGAGGGGGCCCTAGCATGTCTAACACCAGTTCTGACCCTTGCTATATAGCTGGTAGGGATCCCAAGCCTCCCTAGCTGAGGACTTCCTCCAAAGACGGCCAGAACTTCCTTCTACCAAGCTCTGCAGTCAGTGACAGCATGCTTGAGTCACCGACAGCTAAGCACGCATAGGGTGCTTGCATCAGTGGCTTATGGATGTTGCTGCTGCCTGCCAAGTTTGGTCAAAGGGAGTTCTGGCCACCTTGACAGAAAGTCTTCAGCTGACAGAGATTGAGGAACCTTATTAGCTAATGTATTTATATTTTGCGGTAGGGCAGGGCAGAGAAAATATTGTGCCCACCCACTTTGGGCTCAGGCCCATCCAAAATTGGCTGTCTGGCTACGCCACTGGTTCACCCTGGAGCAGTGGGAATTGGTTAGGTGGTAATTGTCCTAGGTGCGAACTGACCTAGAACCTGCAGTATATGCCAAGGTTTCCAGTTCAATTTTTTTGTCTACATATTTTTATTTCTAATTTGTGATCACTTGTTCTGTATTTGGTGAGGGTCTGTTGGTGTGATTGCAATGGCAGGTGGGGAGATTGGAGGGGAGAAAGGGAGAAGAGGGAATTGGGGGGGGGGGGAACCTTCTTTATTTTCTGCCCTGGGCCCTAGCATGTCAACACCAGTCCTGACCTTTGCTATGGCTGGAGGGGATCCCTAAGCCCCATAAGCTGAGGACCTCCTCTAACGGCAGCCAAAACTTCCTTCTACTAAGCTTAGCAGACGGCGGCAACATCCTCAAGTCACCAATAACTAAGCATGCCTGGGGTGCCGGCATCAGTAGCTCAAGGAGTTGCTGCTGCTGCCTGCCAAGCTTAGTAAAATGGAGTTCTGGCCGTCTTCAGAGGAAATCTTCAGCTGATAGTGCTTGGGGATCCTCATGAGCTAAAGTGTTTCTGTTTCTATTTTGAGTTGAGATGTGGAGAATAGGGGAAGGAAGGGGGCGTGGCAGAGAGAAAATTTTGTGCCCACCCACTTTGGGCTCAGGCCCACCCAAAATTGGCTGTCTGGCTACGCCACTGATCCACAATAGGACACTACCTCCTATCCCATGACTCTCCAATTTCTTCTGGAGTCTTTCATGAGGTACTTTGTCAAACGCCTTCTGAAAATCCAGATACACAATATCAACCTGCTCACCTTTATCCACATGTTTTTCACCCCTTCAAAGAAATGTAATAGATTGGTGAGGCAAGATTTCCCTTCACTAAATCCATGTTGACTTTCTCTCATTAATCCATGCTTTTGAATATGCTCTGTTGGTATAGCTCTACAATCGAGAAGACGACAACACAAGATAAGTGGATTACAAATACGTTACCAGTTTGTTAAAACACTAACTATAATTTTAGTATCCTGTGGATGTTGGATGTGTTTTCTTACTCTGTCTGAGTTTTGACAGGCTATTCTTTGCACCCTGATAGAATGGAGTGTTTTTCAGACCCATGATGGTGAGCCGTGCCGAAGCCTTAAAACTCTGGTTGGCTGGGTGGTTTTACTGATCCCTTTTTTCTCCACTTTTTTCTGAGGGCTTGGATGTTCTCATCATTCAGTGTATCTGCACATGTATTATAGAAATAATTTTTGTGAGATTTTCAGATTTAACATTTGGGCTTGTGTGAACTTTTTATACATTGAAACAAGCCAGCAGCTGCCAAAGCCTGAAGTATGAGCTACATGTATTTCCATACCGGACAGAGTAACTAGCTCTCATCATATCTTCATAAATATGGATGCCACTGCATAGAGAGTTATAGTTTTCTTGGAGGAAGACTGAGAGACAGTACAAAGGAAAAGATGAAAAGAGGATTCAGGACTAGGTGCATCACTTAGCAATAAATTTGGCCAATACAGAAATTTTTGTGGGTAGCAGACTGCCTATGAAGTAGGAGCATAGCCAGCCCTCCAATTTGGGGGGTCCTGGGTGGACTAGGGGGGCAATGCATTCCTCCTCTCCCCCCCCCCCCCCCCCCTCCATATGCTAAACATACCTTTGCTGGAGGGGATGCCAAAGCCCCATCAGTCAAAGAAATGCAGTGCCTGAGCCGCTTCCCACCTCCTTGCGCTGCTTCTGTAATGCAGAAGTCCCAGTGTTGGCGGCAGGAGGCATGCTGCATGATTCTTGATTTGGTTAATTGTAGGACTATCCTCCAGGTGTTAGTCTTAGCTAGGATAGATTACTGTAATTATTTTTAGGTTTGCCATCGAATGTGATGAAAGCTTTGCAGACTTAAATTTTGACTGGTGTCCATCAATTTTGCCAAAAAAGGAGGACTGGTGTCCATCAATTTTGCCAAAAAAGGAGGAGGATCAATCTCCACAAAGAGGACACAGCAGACAAACAAGTGAGGAGATGGAAACACTTTATGAATTCAACTATTCCAGCAAGTTATGGACCTGACATGGTCGTGTTTCAGTAAAACAATTGCCTGCGTCAAGGGTCTACAAAACCAGAAAGAAGAGACTGTTTTGTTATTGCTTGTGGAATGAGCACTCATCAATGTGATTTAAAATACACACCACATGCAGGTTGTTTATATTAATGGCTGTATTGATATGAGTAATTTCCATTGCTGGCCCCAAAAATGTAAAGATTGTGGACTGGAAAGGGTTGATTTGTGTGATCAAAAATGAATTGGATGGCTCATAACAGCAATGGATGAGTCTCACATGAGAAATAAGTACATAAGTATTGCCATACTGGGAAAGACCAAAGGTCCATCAAGCCCAGCATCCTGTTTCCAACAGTGGCTAATCCAGGTCACAAATACCTGGCAAAATCCCAAAAAGTACAAAACATTTTACACTGCTTATCCCAGAAATAGTGGATTTTCCCCAAGTCCATTTAATAACGGTCTATGGACTTTTCCTTTAGGAAGTTGTCCAAACCTACCACAACATCACCCTGTATTTGTTCACACCGGAGCCTGCAAAGGTTGATGAACTCATAAAAGGCAATCAGAGGATCATTCAAAGCATTACACTGCAATCCTAAAAACTTTGAAAGAACAATTGAGAACAGTTCAGAAGGAAAAGAAGAAAAATTTGTTGCAACATGACAATGCTAGGCCTCTGTAAGAAAGCGTAGAAACAGTTACTCATCTTGTGACTGGCTGTGAAGTGCTGATGGCTAAAAAAATGTATACAGAAAGACAAAACAAAGTGGCACATCACATTCATTGGAAAAAGTGTAAACAGTACCAGAAAAGCATTGGGAATATGACCCTAAGAGGACTGTGGAAAATGAAGAGGTTTATTTAGTTATTGGGATTATGCTCACTTGGTACATCCCCATCCCGACAGACAAAAGGGAAATGGGACTTGATATACCGCCATTCTGAGGTTTTTGCAACTACATTCAAAGTGGTTTACTTTTTTTTGTACCAGGAGCAATGGAGGGTTAAGTGACTTGCCCAGAGTCACAAGGAGCTGCAGTGGGAATCAAACTCAGTTCCCCAGGATCAAAGTCCACTGCACTAACCACTAGGCTACTCCTCCACTCTTTTACTAAGCTGTGTAGGCGCCTACACTTACCCAACACAAGACAATTTGGAGTTACCACCCAGCTACCATGTGGCTCATGCAGTAATTTCATTTCTCCGAGGACAAGCAGGCTGATATTCTCATGTGTGGGTGACGTCACGTCGCCCCCCAAAGGATTTTCACCAAAAAATCGCCAGAAGTCTCTTCTGGAGCGTTCCACTGTACGTGACGTTCGCACTTCACATGCGCGCACACAATTTCCCGCCCATCGCATGGTCACGCTCCTCAGTTTCTTCTTTTCCGCGTCTGAGGAGACACGGAGTTTCTGTTTCAGCGCTTCGCGTTTCCTGGCCTCCGGAGTGGAAGTTCTCTTCTCTTCTTCGAGAAGTTTGTTTTTCCCCTTTTCGAGGGTTTGTTTAAAAAAAAATAAAAAGTACAATTTTCCTTTATTTTTCAGTTTTTTCGTTTTTATAAGTTTCCTTTATTTTTTCGTTGCGACCGCTCTTAGGTCGCTTGATTGGGATTTTTCCTTTTTTTTTGTCTATTTTTCTGACACAATCGCGTCCTTTGATTTCACGGAGGCTGTTTTCCCTGCAATGTCATCAAAGACGCCCAGCAGCTTCAAGCCATGCGCCCGCTGCAACCGGACCATCTCTGGCACTGATCCGCACTCCTGGTGCCTTCAGTGCCTTGGGCCCGACCATCTTCCGGAGAGCTGTAAGTTGTGCTTAAAAATGAAAAAGCGCACCCAGCTTTCTAGAGAGGCTCAGAGGGAGAAGCTTTTGGGGTCCGGTGCCTCGGCGTCGGTGGCGTTGACATCGGTACCGTCGACGTCGAGGGCAGCGTTGGCATCGGGAGACCGGGTACAGGCTGCCAAAAGACCAATGCATGCTGGGAGCAGTGATGCATCGAGCGGGTCTCCACCTGCTTCGGCACCTCCTGCTTTGTAGCCCCCCGGGATCGACCTGTATCGGACCCGGCCCCGAGGAGGTGTGTGGATTCCATGTCCTCCTCATCGGTACCGAGGAGTCTCGATGATGGGCATCGGGTGAAGGCCAAGAAGCACCATCATCATTCTCCTTCTTGACACAATACCATGAGCTCCGGGTCGTCGAAGCATTCGGCACCCGAGAAGCGTCGACGCCGAGAGGATCACTCTCCCTCTGTGATGGAGGTGTCGACGCAACGGTCGTCTGACAGCCCGGTACCGGCTCCCCAACCTCTGCAGATTCTGTCTCCGAAGCCCACACCGGCACCGCAGCCTTCCTCGATATCTTTTCTAGATGAGCGCATCAAGGCTATTTTTCCTGGTTTTATGGAAGCGGTGCTGCACCATTTGCGCCCGGCACCGGAGGTACCGGTACCGACGGTGCCGGAGGCTCCTGCGGCATCTAGCCTTTTGCCGGTGGTGAGGTCTCCTTCACCGGTACCGCTTCCGGTATCGGAGTTGACAGCCTCCCGGGTCGATTCTCCATTGCCATCGGTGGAGGAAGCTTCACCGGAGTCTCCTGGGGAGTCGACTTCTCGACACCGTCATCGAGGTCACCGCACCTCCATGTCGAGACGGGCTCGGATCTGGGCTGCTCTTTCTGAGCTGTTGGCCCCATCCGATGATGGCTCATCTGATGAGGATGGCAGGCATGGAGTTTTCTCTGCCGAGGATTCTCTAGGTCTTCCATCTGATTCAACTCCCTCACCTCAGAGGCAGCTCTCCCCTCCGGAGAGCTTGTCTTTTTCATCTTTTGTGCGGGAAATGTCTGAGGCCATTCCCTTCCCTGTGGAGACTGTGGATGAGCCCAGGGCCAAGATGCTCGAGGTCCTGGACTATCCATCTCCACCTAAGTCTTCTACCACAGTTCCTTTTCATGATACACTCATGGAAGTGCTGATGAGGAACTGGGAGAAGCCTCTTTCATGCCCAACAATTCCCAACAAGGCTGAGTCCCAGTATCTGATCCACGGTTTCGTCCGGCCTCATTTGCCCCATGATTCTGCGGTGGTGGATTCCACTCTCAGAAGAGCCAAGAGTTCTAGGAACTTTGCCTCGGCGCCCCCGGGGCGAGAACATAGGACCTTGGATTCTTTTGGGAGAAAGGCGTATCAGGCTGGCATACTCGCATCTAAAATTCAATCATACCAGTTCTTTACGAGCATTCATTTGCGGACCTCAGTGAGGCAGCTTGAGAGCTTGGTTGACGTACTCCCACCGGAGCAGGCCGAGCCTTTTCACTAAGTGGTCAGGCAGCAGACGGCGTGTCGCAAATTCCTGTCCAGGGGCATTTACGATATTTGCGATGTGACATCCAGATTTTCTGCTATGGGTATAGTGATGCACAGACACTCATGGCTGCGTGCCTCTAACCTGGAGGAATGAACTCAGCAGAAGGTTGCGGATATCCTTTGCCAGGGGGATCATCTTTTTGGTGAGAAGGTCGAAGAGCTGATCGATCATCTCTATCAGCGTGATAACGCTATGGACTCTCTCTCCCGCCGGGCGCCTTCTGCATCCACTTCCTCATCTAGGAAGTTTTTTAAAGGGAATAGAAGTGCCCCCTACGCCTCTAGAGGCCATAAGTTCACTCCTGCTTCTCGACAGCCGGTTCAGGCTCTGCCACTGCACACTCGTTCTCATCAACAGTGAGTGCCGAAACAGGCCCCTGCAGCTCCCCAGCAAAAACCAGGGACAGGTTTTTGACTGGCTCCAGTTGAGCATAGCCACCATAAACGTCCGTACCGGACGATCTGCCTGTCGGAGGGAGGTTAAAATTTTTTCACCAAAGGTGGCCTCTTGTAACCTCCGACAGGTGGGTTCTTCAAATAGTCCGGTTAGGATACACCCTCCAGATTGACTACTACTACTACTAAATGCTAAATAGTAGTAGTAGTAGTAGTCAATCTGGAATCCAAACCTCCAAATTGTCCACCGAGAGCTCAGTTCTTCAGTTCTCAGCACAGGCAAGTACTTGCAGAGGAACTCTCCGCCTTTCTCAGCACCAATGCGGTCGAGCCCGTTCCACCAGGGCAAGAAGGGCTGGGATTCTATTCCAGGTACTTCCTTGTGGAAAAGAAAACAGGGGAGATGCATCCCATCCTAGACCTCAGGGGCCTGAACAAATATCTGGTTCGAGAAAAGTTCAGGATGCTTTCCCTGGGCACCCTTCTTCCCATGATTCAGGAAAACGATTGGCTATGCTCTCTGGACTTAAAGGATGCTTACACTCACATTTCGATACGTCCAGCTCACAGGAAGTATCTGCAGTTTCGGCTGGGAACGCAGCACTTTCAGTACTGTGTGCTGCCCTTTGGCTTGGCGTCTGCGCACAGGGTATTTACCAAGTGCCTGGCAGTCGTTGCAGCATCTCTACGCAGACTGGGAGTGCATGTGTTCCCTTATCTTGACGATTGGCTGGTGAAGAGCACCTCCCAGGCAGGAGCTTTACAGTCCATGCGGATGACTATTCAAGTGCTGGAGCTACTAGGGTTTGGAATTCATAGAGGCTCTGTTGTGCATGAAGACAGCTTGTGCCTATCTTCCCCAGCTGTGAGCAGACAACCTTCTGTCTCTGGTCTCCAGGGTTCAAGCGTCTCAGCAGATCACAGCTCGGCAGATGGTGAGACTTCTGGGGCACCCACAGTTCATGTAACTCCAATGGCACGTCTACACATGAGATCAGCTCAGTGGACCCTAGCTTCCCAGTGGTATCAAGCTACAGGGGATCTAGAGGATGTGATCCAGCTGTCCACAGACTTTCGGAATTCCCTTCAGTGGTGGACAATTCGATCCAATCTGGTTTTGGGGCGCCCATTCCAAATTCCTCAGCCACAAAAAGTGCTGACGACGGATGCATCCCTCCTAGGGTGGGGAGCGCATGTAGATGGGCTTCATACTCAAGGAGCTTGGTCCCTTCAGGAAAAGCGTCTTCAGATCAATCTCCTGGAGTTGCGAGCGATCTGGAACGCTCTAAAGGCTTTCAGAGATCGGCTAGCCAACCAAATTATTCTAATTCAAACAGACAATCAGGTTGCGATGTACTACCTCAACAAGCAAGGGGGTACCGGATCTTGCCCTCTGTGTCAGGAAGCCATGCAGATGTGGCTTTGGGCTCGCCAACACGGCATGCTTCTCCAAGCCATTTATCTAGCCGGCATAAACAACAGTCTGGCCAACAGGTTAAGCAGGATAATGCAACCTCATGAGTGGTCGCTGAACATGGCTGTAGCCAGAAAGATTTTCCAAGAGTGGGGCACCCCATCGGTGGATCTTTTTGCCACTCAACTCAATCACAAGGTCCCTCAGTTCTGTTCCAGACTACAGGCCCACGGCAGGATAGCATCGGATGCCTTTCTCCTTCATTGGGGGACAGGCCTTCTATACACATATCCTCCCATACCTCTGGTGGGGAAGACTTTGCTGAAACTCAAGCAAGACCGAGGGACCATTATTCTGATAGCTCCGTTTTGGCCCCGTCAGATCTGGTTCCCTCTTCTTCTGGAGTTATCTTCCGAAGAACCGTGGAGATTGGAGTGTTTTCCAACCCTCATTACTCAGAATGAGGTGGTGCTTCTACATCCCAACCTCCAGTCTCTGGCTCTCATGGCCTGGATGTTGAGAGCTTAGAATTCGCCTCCTTGGGTCTTTCCGAGGGTGTCTCCCGTGTCTTGCTTGCTTCCAGGAAAGATTCCACTAAAAGGTGTTACTCCATTAAATGGAAGAGGTTTGCCGTCTGGTGTGACAGCAGGGCCCTAGATCCCTTTTCTTGTCCTACACAGACCCTGCTTGAATACCTTCTACACTTATCAGAGTCTGGTCTCAAGATCAACTCAGTAAGAGTTCACCTTAGTGCGATTAGTGCTTATCATCAACGTGTAGAAGGTCAGCCTATCTCTGGACAGCCTTTAGTTGTTCGCTTCATGAGAGGTTTGCTTTTGTCAAAGCCCCCTGTCAAGCCTCCTCCATTGTCATGGGATCTCAGTGTCATTCTCACCCAGCTGATGAAACCCCCTTTTGAGCCACTGAATTCCTGCCATCTGAAGTACTTGACCTGGAAGGTCATTTTCTTGGTGGCTGTTACTTCAGCTCATAGGGTCAGTGAGCTTCAGGCTCTAGTGGTTCATGCTCCTTATCTTAAATTTCATCATAACAGAGTAGTCCTCTGCACGCACCCTAAGTTCCTGCCAAAGGTGGTGTCGGAGTTCCATCTGAACCAGTCGATTGTCTTGCCAACATCCTTTCCCCGTCCTCATACCCGTCCTGGCGAAAGCAAGCTGCACATTTTGGACTGCAAAAGAGCATTGGCCTTTTACGTGGAGCGGACAAGCCCCCACAGACAGTCTGCCCAGTTGTTTATTTCTTTTAATCCCAACAAGAGGGGAGTTGCTGTCGGGAAACGCACCATATCTAATTGGCTAGCAGATTGCATTTCCTTCACTTATGCTCAAGCTGGGCTGACTTTAGAGGGCCATGTCACGGTTCATAATGTTAGAGCCATGGCTGCGTCAGTGGCTTATCTGAGGTCAGCCACTATTGAAGAGATCTGCAAGGCTGCGACGTGGTCATCAGTCCACACATTCACATCTCACTACTGCCTTCAGCAGGACAGTCGACGCGACAGTCGGTTTGGGCAGTCTGTGCTGCAGAATCTGTTTGGGGTTTAGAATCCAACTCCAACCCTACTAGGCCCATTTTTATTCTGTTCCAGGCTGCACTCTCAGTTAGCTGTTTTCTTGTTTCAGGTCAATCTCTGTTATATCCTTGCTGTTGCGAGGTCCAATTGACCAATGGTTATTGTTTTGAGTGAGCCTGGGGGCTAGGGATACCCCACATGTGAGACTATCAGCCTGCTTGTCCTCGGAGAAAGCGGTTTCTTACCTGAAGCAGGTATTCTCCGAGGACAGCAGGATGGATATTCTCACAAACCCTCCCACCTCCCCTTTGGAGTTGTTTTTTTTATGTTTAACTATTGCATTCAACTGAGGAGCGTGACCGCGCGATGGGCGGGAAATTGTGTGCGTGCATGCGCAGTGCGAACGCCACACACGGTGGAACACTCCAGAAGAGACTTCTGGCGATTTTTTGCTGAAAATCCTCCGGGGGCCGACGTGACATCACCCACACGTGAGAATATCCAGCCTGCTGTCCTCGGAGAATACCTGCTTCAGGTAAGAAACTTCGCTTTTTGGTGCGTGTCCGCTACGCGCATATGAAACATAATTTTTATTTTCTGACGCATGTCTACTACGCATGTCAAGTGGCTTTTGAGGCACTTACCGCTAAGTCAATGGCTGGTGATAAGGCTCAGACCCAAAGTGGACACGCGCCAATTTTTATTTTGCTGCACGTCCATTTTTGGCAAAAACTTTAAAAAGGTGTTTTTTACAGACGCGCTGAAAAATGTATCTGTGCATGCCCAAAACCTGTGCCTACACTACCGCAGGCCATTTTTCAGTGCACCTTAGCAAAAGGACCCCCTAAAAGAAAGAAAAGCAGGCACAGTGGTAAAATAAATAATAAATAAATCTTATTATATAAAAGAGAAAAAAATCATCAAAACAGCGTTAATCATAGAGGTGTCAGTCCAAGTAATTACTCTGTGAATCATGCTGAGGGAAGATCCTCAAGTGCCAAAAAATGCAGTCCGAGACAAAGAATATGTGGTAGAAAGATACAGAAATATTTCCCATCGTTTTAGTGCCACAGGCTTGATCAAAAAGAATTTCCAAACACACCTGGATAAATTGCCTGTACATGTTTTATGAACTGCAGAGGGAAGCTCTCATTGGCACAATGCAAGTTTTATGGTGAAAGCATTAGTAGTGAGTTTGAGAGATTAGGCCATACTCCACATGCTATGGCTTAGGAATGAAGGTCAATGCTAACCAATTTGGAGAAAGTGCCCCCATAAAACCATTGGCTTAGCTACATGGGGCCTTCTGTTTCTGACGTCCTGCATGTGCAGGGGGGGGGGTCAAAGTCGGCAATGGTAGGGGGTCGGCAGCGGCGGTGGGGGCAAAGTCGGTAATGGCGGGGGGGGGGGGGGTCGGCGGCGGGGGCGTGCAAAGTCAGCAATGGCGGGGGTGGGGGGGGTGGCCGCGCTGGGGGGGGCTCAAATGTGCTCCCTCACCTCAGGCTCTAGACCCCCCTCCCGCCGAAGTCTGGCTATGCCCCTGCATGAAACACCATAGAAGCAACTTTAAAGATGGTTCTCAGAGTCGTATCCTATCCACCATACAGAACAGATTTAGTGGAGAGGAGAAAAGATGTGCAGCTCATAAGTACATAAGTGTTGCCATACTGGGACAGACCGAGGGTCCATCAAGCCCAGTATCCTGTTTCCAACAGTGGCCAATCCAGGTCACAAGTACCTGGCAAGATCCTGAGAAAGTTCAATATATCTTATGCTGCTTATCCTAGAAATAAGCAGTGGATTTTCCAAGTCCATTTTAATAATGGCTTATGGACTTTTCTTTTAGGAAGCTATCCAAACCTTTTTAAACTCTGCTAAGCTAACTGCTTTTACTACATTCTCTGGCAACGAATTCCAGAGTTTAATTACACCTTGAGTGAAGAAATATTTTCTCTGATTCATTTTATGTTTAAATCTTTTATTAATTGGTATTCTCAGAAAAGATACATTCATGCACTGTAACCATAGCACATCACAATGTAATACAACATGTTAACTGCTGATAACTATTACTCTCAACTTGATGTCTGGGTATATTTTTTTTTAAACAACCTTTACTACCTCCTCCCTCCCCTCCCTTCCCCTTCCCATCCCCTCCCCTTTTACCCCCCCCCCCTTCCCCCCTCCCTCCTCTACTCCTCGATTTAGTGGCTTTCTAAACATAGCAGGGCCTTTCCAGTGTCACATATGTTTAACAATTAAGTAGTCTGCTCCTGGCTGCTGGTTGAAGAGTGTCCCAAAAATTACTCCAGGTGCTTGTCAGTTGTCTACCCACTTCTGTTTCAAAGTCTTGTACTCCACGTCTCTCTAATTTCAGCATCTCTATCATTTGTACCCTCCATTGGGCCAAAGTTGGGCTAGCACTCTCTCTCCAGTTTGTCAGTAGTACTCTTTTCCCCTGCAGCATCGCTCGTTGCAAAAACCCCTTCAAGCCCGGCACTCGGAGACCTACATTTTTAAAGTCTTCAAATAAAAGCAGGGGTTGTAATGGCACTGTACAGTTCCAATACTTCTCAATGGCTCCCACCACCACTCTCCAGAAGCTTTGCACCTGCGGGCATAACCAAAACATATGGCTCAGAGTAGCTGGATCTTGACCACATTTCAAGCATGCCCCAGAGGCTCCAAACTTTGCCTTATATGCTCGATTAGGCGCCACATAGAGTCTCAATGCAAACTTGTATTGCAGCTCCCAGTCACGAGGGAACGTGACACTTTTCCGTGTGCTGGTCAGAAACCCTGTGAACAGAGCCTCCATCACTTCCTCTCTGAGGTCTATCGTCCACTTTTGTGCATAACCTCTGTAATCTATATCCTCCATCGAGTCTAGGAGGTTTCTGTGAAAGAATCTCAGCGGCACCACACTCTGGGCCCCCAAAGTCAGCGCCGAACTTATAATCTCCTGCACATCTTCACATAAGTTCATCCAGCCCAATGAGTATACATAATGTCTCACTTGGTGATATGCAAGGGGGTCTGCCCTCTGTAGCCCAAACTCTCGCTGCAGCTCAGACAATTTCTTAAGTTGTCCTTCCTCATCCAGTATCTGATATAGATATTGAATCCCTCGCGAATGCCATTCAGCAAATGTCCTGGAAGAGGTCCCCACTGGAAAGTCCGGGTTATGTTTTAATGGCAGAAAGGGCGTTGCTGCAGAAGAGAATCCGTGCCGCCGGCATAGCCACCTCCATGCTTCTCTTGCTGAGCTGACAAATGGGTTTTTCCTGATTTCCAGCTTGCGGCCTCCTCCTCGTGGTGTGTAACAGCCATCCCAGGTGCTCATTGGGAGACAGCAAGGTATCTATGGCAGTTGGCGTGAAGTTCTGCGTACCAGCCAGCCAGTCTCTAATGTGCCTTAGTATACAGGACACCCCCAAATACCTTACATTCAGCAACCCCATTCCCCCATGGGCCCTAGGCTTCTGCAATACCGTTATTGGCAGTCTGGGGCGCCGGCCTCTCCACAGGAATTCCTGAATCAGTTGAGACAGCCTCCGCTCCTCCCTCCTCCGCAAATATAGTGGCAACATTTGGAATAAATAAAGCCACTTGGGCGCTATCAGCATATTAAACAGCGCTATGCGGCCCATTAACGAAATGGGGTAGGCGCCCCAGAGTTGCAGAAGCCTTCGAGTCTCCATCATCAGTGGAAATACATTCAGTTTGTACAAAGTTGACAGGTCTCCTGACACCCGAACTCCTAGGTATTTAATATTACCTTCTGCCCACCCCAGTGGGAATTCCCCGTTCCAGCTATCCCTTATTCCCTCTCCCAATGGCAGCCCCTGCGATTTAGTGAGGTTAAGCTTAAAGCCTGAGAGGTTCCCGTATCTTTGCAGCACCTCTAATAAACAGTACAGGGATGAGTGGCCCACCTCCAGCAGCAATAATAGATCGTCTGCGTATGCAAGAATTTTTGTTGCTACCCCTTGGATTCTTATTCCCCGTATCCTCTCCTCTGCCCGCACCTTGCACAACAACGGTTCCAATGAGAGCACAAATAGCAAAGGGGACAGGGGGCAGCCCTGCCGTGTTCCACAGTCTATGTCTAGTTCCCGGGTTCTGACCCCATTAATTATAAGCATTGCCTTTGGTGATGAATATAGCGTTCGTATGGCCTGCAGAAACCAGCCCGTTATCCCCATCCACTGCAAAGTTTCGAACATGAAGGGCCAGAGCACCCTGTCAAAAGCACGCTCTGCGTCTAGACTGACTATAAGACCACACTCTCCCTCCACTGCTGCGTGGATCACAGTCGCTAACAGCTTGCGTACATTGAGCACTGACTGTCGGCCTCTGACAAAGCCCACCTGGCTATCATTGACAAGCCGGGGCAGCAGGGGAGCCAATCTATCTGCCAATATTCGTGACAAGATTTTTAGGTCTACATTAATCAGTGATATCGGCCTATACGATCCAGGACTCAACAGGTCTCTCCCTCCCTTCGGTATTAGGCTGACTAATGCTGTGTTCGCCTGTGGGGGTAAAGTCTCGTGTTCTATCACCTCCATATAATATTCCCACAGCGGCCCTGCAAGCTGGTTCCCCAATAATTTGTAAAATTCACCCGAATAACCATCAGGTCCGGGTGCCGAGTAGAGTTTTAATGCCTTAATAGCTTTCTGGATTTCCTTAGCAGTTATCGGCTCGTTTAACCCTGCTGCCTCCTCCTCAGTAATCTGTGGCATCTCCGAGTTTCTCAGATAGGTTCTTATTGCCTCTAAGTTCCCTTCCCCCCCTTGATACAGTGCTGCAAAATGACTCCAGAGTGTCTCAGCTATTTCTTCTGCCCTTGTCTTCACCTGCCCCGCACTGTCTTTAATTGCTGCAATAAAGTGAGACCCACGGGCTCCCTTCACCATCCTCGCTAAGCGCCCCCCTACTATATCTCCATACTTGTGCATCTTGTATTTCCTATATATTAGCGAGCGGGTCATTCGCTCATGTAATAACTCATTCAGCGCTACTCGTGCCACCATCAGCGCTTCATAATTCCCTGTAGTAGGTGACTTTATATGTCGCCGCTTTGCCTCTCTGAGTTGGTACTCTCTATAATACCTTTTGCAATGCGGCGGTTGCGCTGACTTACATATGCAATTATGTGCCCCCGCAAGACTGCTTTTGCAGCTGCCCAGAAGAGCACTGGGTCATCTGCATGCTGAGCGTTGAAAGTGCAGTAGTCTTCCCACTTTGTAAGCAAGTACTTCTTAAAGTCTGCCGAGTGGTAAAGGTAAGCTGGGAACCTCCAATTCCCCTGTGCTCTATAGTATGGCTGCGCTTCAAAATCCACCCATACCATTGCATGGTCTGAGAGGCCCTCTGGCCCTATTTTTGCCCCCTGCACTTGGCTAAAGAGTTCCTGCGAGAGGAGGATATAGTCTAATCTAGAGTGGGTCCTATGGGCCCTAGAGATGTGTGTATAGTCCTTCTCCTCCAGATTCAGCAGCCGCCACGCATCTACCAGCCCTGCTAACCTGCAGAAGGACTCCAGCAATGATGGACCAGATGGGGTCCCTTTATGTTTAGGCCCAGAGCGATCCATTTCCCAGTCAAAAACCTGATTCATGTCCCCTGCCACTATTATGGGCAATTCTGGATACTGTTGGCACTTAGCCAATAGCTGGGAGTAAAAAGCCTTATTTGATCCTGTAGGTGCATAAACTGCTATCAAGAGCCGATCCCTGCCTTGTAGTTTGAGTTTGACCCCCACATATTTCCCTTCTGTATCTTTAAATAACGGTGTAACTTGGCAAGCTAGGGCCTTGTGAATTAAGATAGCCACCCCTCCCTTTCTACCATTTGCTGGGGAGCAGTGCACTTCTCCTACCCATTGCCTTCTCAGCTTTTCACTTTCCTCTTGTGAGAGTCTGGTCTCCTGGATACAAGCTATTTGGGCCCCATGACGTTTCAGAGCATCTAGGATCTTAGTTCTCTTTACTGGGGACGTGACCCCGCAGACATTCCAGGAGACCACCCTAACCTCTCCTCCCTGCTTCTTAGTCAGGAGCAAGACTTTGGTTCTCTGTCAGTTCTCTCCTTATGCTGCTCCAGGGGCGCCCAGCCTCCCCCCCAGAGCTTTGCTGTTCCCAACTATCAGACTCCCTTAGCTTACTTCCTGCGTACTGACCCTGACTATCCTGCCACAAATTCACTGCGTGTGATATGCCACGTAGTTCCAAAATTCTGCCCCATAATCCCTCCCATCTGCCCCCCCTCCCCCCTTCCCTCCTTGCCCCCTCCCGTGCAACTGTAGTTCTGGGTCCATATTCCTACAGACCTAGAGTCACTTCAATGCTAGTAGCCCCCCCACCTCTGTAGCTTTTCCAAAGTACCCAGGTTTCCACCCCCTACTATTATGGGGTGTTTCCAACCATCATTACACTGAAAAATAACAATTTCACCGTTTCTTTGTCATACCTATACACAGGAACTTCACTTATCGTTGCTATTTGCATGGACATTGTTCATATTATTCGCTATCTCATTTATAAACGCTGAGGCCCCTGCCACTTCCTCGAAAGACCTCCATCGTCCCTCGTGCTTAATCTTGAGGATGGCTGGGTAAATCAGCATGAATTGTATCTGGGCCTCATGTAGTCTTTTGCACAGCGGGGTAAAGTTTCTCCTCTTTCCCTGCAGCTGTGCCGAGTAATCCTGAAATATTCTAACTGTGTGTCCTTCATATTGAGTAGAATCCCTCTTCATCCGGTATCCCTGTAAGATTTCCACTTTGTGCAGATAATTATGTACTTTCAGGATAATTGCTCTCGGAGCCTGCCTCCCTTCTTGCTTTCTGCCCACGCGGTGGATCCGCTCTAGGCATAGCGGTCCCGCGTGGTCCGAGAGCACGAACTCTTCTTTTAGCCATTTTTCTATTTTGGTGCACAATACGCCATCCCCCACTGATTCAGGGACACCGATGATCCGGAGGTTTGCTCTCCGTGACCGATTCTCGAGGTCATCTAAGGCCGACGCCATGTTTTCAATCTTCCCCAGCGCTCGCTCCAGTTTCTGAGCTGCCGGTGCCTCTGCTTCCTCCAGTGCCGAGACCCTTCGCTCCAGCTCCGTTGCTCTTTGCACTGTTTCACCCAGCAGGGTTTCCATGTTTGCTAGCCGCCCTTCCAGCCGCTCCCATCTCGGCTCCATTGCCTTCTCCACCGCCGCGGTGAGTTGTGATAGCTGTTCCAGCGAGCACAGGGGTTTCCGGCGCTTGCTTTAATTCCGCCGCGCTTTCCGCGCCTCGGGCCTTCTCCTTTTTCTGCCCTCTGCTCGCCATTGCTTTCCCCGATGTTTCTACAAATTTGTCCATCTGCTATGCGCTATTTCGTTGAATGCTCTCTTGATTCCCGTCCTGTATTTATTCAGTTTGAGGTTTCGATGGTAGGTTAAGAGGTGTTGGGGCCTAAGAGAACCTGAGAGCACGTCTCACTCCCTCTACAGCATCACGTGACTCCTCTCTGATTCATTTTAAATTTAGTACGTTGTAACGTCATTGCGTGCCCCCTAGTCCTATATTTTTGGAAAGTGTAAACAAGCGATTCGCATCTACCTGTTCTACTCCACTCATTACTTTATATACTCTCCCCTCAGCCATCTTTTCTCCAAGCTGAAGAGCCCTAGCCGTTTCAGCCTTTCCTCAGGGAAGTCATCCCATCCCCTTTATCATTTTTGTTGCCCTTCTCTGTACCTTTTCTAATTCCACTATATCTTTTTTGAGATGTCAAGAATTGCACACAGTATTCAAGGTGCAGTCGCACCATGGAGCAATGCATTCTCGTTTTTTATTTTCCATTCCTTTCCTAATAATACCTAACATTCTATTTGCTTTCTTTGCCGTCGCAGCACACTGAGCAGAGGGTTTAAAAGTACTGCAACAGTGACTCCTAAATCCTTCTCCTGGTCACTGACTCTTAACGCGGAACCTTGCATCACTTAGCTATAGTTCGGGTTCCTCTTTCCCAAATGCATCACTTTGCACTTGCTCACATTAAATATCATCTGCCATTTGGATGCCCAGTCACTCAGTCTCGTAAGGTCGTAATTTTCCACAATCCTCTTGCGATTTAACAATTTTGAATAACTTTGTGTCGTCAGCAAATTTATTTACCTCACTAGTTTCTCCCATCTCTAAGTCATTTATAAATATGTTAAAAAGCAGCGGTCCCAGCACAGACCCCTGGGGAACCCCATTTACTACCCTTCTCCATTGAGAATGCTGACCATTTAACCCTGCTCTCTATTTTCTATCCTTTAACCAGTTTTTAATCACCTTTATCCACGTTTGTTCATCCTTTCAAAGAAATGTAATAGATTGGTGAGGCAAGATTTCCCTTCACTAAATCCATGCTTTGTCTCATTAATCCATGCTTTTGAATATGCTCTGTAATTTTGTTCTACCATTTTGCCCGGCACTGACGTCAGGTTCACTGGTCTGTAATTTCCCGGATCACCTCTGGAGCCCTTTTTAAAAATTGGCATTACATTGGCCACCCTCCAATCTTCTGGTACCATACTTGATTTTAAAGATAAATTACATATGTGCTACCTTGGAGGAGGGAGGTCTCCTAGAAGGAGAGCATCACCCTGGTGAAGTAGGAAGTACTCCTGTAGCCAGGACCTGCCCACCAGGGGATGTACTATCCTCTCGCACCTAGGATATGTCTCCAAGTGCTGCCCGGGAGGGAAAGGTTAGGACAGCTGTTGTAGTTGGTGATTCGATCATTAGGCATATAGGTGGCTGGTGGACGTGAGGATCGCCTGGTGACTTGCCTGCCTGGTGCGAAGGTGGCGGACCTCACGCGGCACCTAGATAGGATTTTAGATAGTGCTGGGGAGGAGTCCGCTGTCTTGGTACATGTGGGTACCAATGACATAGGAAAATGTGGGAGACAGGTTCTGGAAGCCAAATTTAGGCTCTTAGGTAGAAAGCTCAAATCCAGATCCTCTAGGGTAGCATTTTCTGAAATGCTACCTGTTCCACGTGCAGGGCCCAAGAGACAGGCAGAGCTCCAGAGTCTCAATGCGTGGATGAGACGATGGTGCAGGGAGGAGGGTTTTAGATTTGTTAGGAACTGGGCAACATTCTGGGGAAGGGGGAGCCTATTCCGAAAGGATGGGCTCCACCTTAACCAGGGTGGGACCAGGCTGCTGGCATCGGCATTTAAAAAGGAGATAGAGCAGCTTTTAAACTAGAAACGGGGGGAAGGCCGACAGTCGCTCAAAAGCGCATGGTTCGGGAAAAGGTATCTTGCAAAGATACCTCACAAACAGGGAAGATAGGGTTTCTGGATAGTGAGGTTGCACAACAGACCGTGGTAGACCAGGTGCCCTTAAATACAACTAAAGATCAGACAAAAGATGTCAAATCAATAGTGTCAGGTACTAAGCATCATGCAAATAAGAACAACAAACATACTCTGAAATGTCTATATGCAAATGCTAGGAGTCTAAAAAATAAGATGGGAGAGTTGGAATATATTGCACTAAACGAAAAATTGGATATAATAGGCATTACTGAGACCTGGTGGAAGGAGGATAACCAGTGGGACACTGTCATACCGGGGTACAAAGTATATCGTAGTGATAGGGTGGACCGGACTGGTGGAGGGGTAGCATTGTATATTAACAAGAGCGTTGACTCAGATAGATTACAAATTCAGCAGGACACAAATCACACCTTTGAATCATTGTGGGTTGAAATTCCATGTATAAAAGGGAAAAAAACGGTGATAGGAGTGTACTACCGTCCGCCTCACCAGGATGAAATGACACAGAAATGATAAAAGAAATCAGAGACGCGAACAAAATGGGCAATGTGATAATAATGGGTGACTTCAATTATCCAAATATAGACTGGGTAAATGTAACATCGGGACACGCTACCGAGATACAATTCCTTGATGCAATCAAGGACAGCTTTATGGAGCAACTGGTGCAGGAGCCGACGAGAAAAGGAAGAATTCTAGACTTGGTCCTTAGTGGAGCGCATGATCTGGTGAGGGACGTTATGGTACTGGGGCCGCTTGATAACATTGACCATAATATGATCAGTTTTGATATCGACCTTGAAGTAACTGTACACAGAAAGTCAAATACGTTAGCATTTAACTTTAAAAAAGGAGACTATGATAAAATGAGAAGAACGGTAAAAAAAAAATCTTAGGGGGGCAACTGAGAGAGTAAAAACTGTACAACAGGCGTGGACGCTGTTCAAAAAAAACCATCCTGGAGGCCCAGGCCATACATATTCCGCGAATTAGAAAAGAAAGACGGAACTCCAAAAGACAGCCGGCCTGGTTGAAAAGTGAGGTGAAGGAAGCTATTAGGGCTAAAAGAAACGCCTTCAGAAAATGGAAGAAGGAACCGTCTGAAAACAACAAGAAGCAGCATAAGGAGTGTCAAAGCAAATGCAAGGCGCAGATAAAGAAGGCCAAGAGGGATTACGAAAAAAAGATAGCATTAGAGGCAAAAAAACATAATAAAATTTTTTTTCGGTATATTAAAAGCAGGAAGCCGGCAAAAGAATCGGTTGGGCCGCTGGATGACCGAGGGGTAAAAGGGGCGATCAAGGAAGACAAAGACGTAGCGGAGAGACTGAATGAATTCTTTGTTTCATTCTTCACCGAGGAAGATTTGGGTGGGATACCGGTGTCGGAAATGGTATTTCAAGCGGACGAGTCGGAGAAACTTGCTGACTTCACGGTAAACCTGGAGGACGTAATGGGGCAGTTCAGCAAACTGAAGAGTAGCAAATCTCCTGGACCGGATGGTATTCATCCTAGAGTACTGATAGAACTGAAAAATGAGCTTGCGGAGCTACTGCTAGTGATATGCAACTTATCCTTAAAATCGAGCGTGGTACCGTAAGATTGGAGGGTGGCCAATGTAACGCCCATTTTTTAAAAAGGCTCCAGGGGAGATCCGGGAAATTATAGACCGGGGTGAGTCTGACGTCGGTGCCGGGGAAAATGGTAGAGGATATTAGTAAAAACAAAATTACAGAGCACATCCGAGGACATGGATTACTGAGACCGAGTCAGCACGGCTTTTGTGTGGGGAAATCTTGCCTGACCAATTTACTTCAATTCTTTGAAGGAGTAAACAAACATGTGGACAAAGGGGAGCCGGTTGATATTGTGTATCTGGATTTTCAAAAGGCGTTTGACAAGGTACCTCATGAAAGGCTACAGAGGAAATTGGAGGGTCATGGGATAGGAGGAAATGTCCTATTGTGGATTAAAAACTGGTTGAAGGATAGGAAACAGAGAGTGGGGTTAAATGGGCAGTATTCACAATGGAGAAGAGTAGTTAGTGGGGTTCCTCAGGGGTCTGTGCTAGGACCGCTGCTTTTTAATATATTTATAAATGATTTAGAGATGGGAGTAACTAGTGAGGTAATTAAATTTGCTGATGACACAAAGTTATTCAAAGTCGTTAACTCGCGACAGGATTGTGAAAAATTGCAGGAGGACCTTACGAGACTGGGAGACTGGGCGGCTAAATGGCAGATGACGTTTAATGTGAGCAAGTGCAAGGTGATGCATGTGGGAAAAAAGAACCCGAATTATAGCTACGTCATGCAAGGTTCCACGTTAGGAGTTACGGACCAAGAAAGGGATCTGGGTGTCGTCGTCGATAACACACTGAAACCTTCTGCTCAGTGTGCTGCTGCGGCTCGGAAAGCGAATAGAATGTTGGGTATTATTAGGAAAGGTATGGAAAACAGGTGTGAGGATGTTATAATGCTGTTGTATCGCTCCATGGTGCGACCGCACCTTGAGTATTGTGTTCAATTCTGGTCGCCGCATCTCAAGAAAGATATAGTGGAATTGGAAAAGGTGCAGCGAAGGGCGACTAAAATGATAGCGGGGATAGGACGACTTCCCTATGAAGAAAGACTAAGGAGGCTAGGGCTATTCAGCTTGGAGAAGAGACGGGTGAGGGGAGACATGATAGAGGTATATAAAATAATGAGTGGAGTGGAACAGGTGGATGTGAAGCGTCTGTTCACGCTTTCCAAAAATACTAGGACTAGGGGGCATGCGATTAAACTACAGTGTAGTAAATTTAAAACAAATCGGAGAAAATCTTTCTTCACCCAACGTGTAATTAAACTCTGGAATTCATTGCCGGAAAATGTGGTGAAGGCGGTTAGCTTAGCAGAGTTTAAAAAGGGGTTGGACGGTTTCCTAAAGGACAAGTCCATAAACCGCTACTAAACGGACTTGGAAAAATCCAAAATCCCAGGAATAACATGTATAGAATGTTTGTACGTTTGGGAAGCTTGCCAGGTGCCCTTGGCCTGGATTGGCCGCTGTCGTGGACAAGATGCTGGGCTCGATGGACCCTTGGTCTTTTCCCAGTATGGCATTACTTATGTACTTATGTACTTATATTAATAACAATAGTTCTGCAAGTTAATTTTTCAATTCTATCAATACTCTGGGATGTATACCATCCGGTGCTGGTGATTTGCTACTTTTTAATTTGTCAAATTGCCCCATTACTTATTCCAGGTTTACAGAGATTTGATTCAGTTTCTCTGACTCGTCAGCATTGAATACCATTTCTGGCACTGATATCTCTCTCATATCTTCCTCAGTGAAGACCGAAGCAAAGAATTCATTTAATCTCTCCGCTATGGCCTTTGTCTTTCCTGAGAGCCCCTTTTACCCCTCGGTCATCTAGCGGTCCAACAAATTCTTTTGCCAGCTTCTTGCTTTTAATATACCTAAAAAAGATTTTACTATACATTTTTGCCTCAAATGCAATCTTTTCAGAGTCTCTCTTTGCCTTCCTTATCAGCACTTTGCATTTGACGTCGCGGCACCGGCATTGAAAGCAGCAGGCTCGGCTCCAGCCTTCCCTCACATGGTTCCACCCTCTTCTGATGTATTTCCTGTTTCCGCGAGGGCGGAACCATGCGAGGGAAGGCTGGAGCCGAGCCGAGCCTGCTGCTTTCAATGCCAGCGCTGCAACTCGAGGAAGAATACAATTTTTAAAGGCAGGGTGGTGGCAGGAAGGAAACCAGGGCTATCGGGGAGCTGAGGGCAGACAGGAGATGATGGACAACCTGGGGAGCGGGAATCGGCGGGGGGGGGGGGGGGGGCTGGAAGAAGGCAGGAAATGTCTGGCGTTGAGTAGGGGAGGGGCTAGAAAGGAGATGGTTGACATGGGTTGCTAGGGGGGAGGCTGGAAGGAGATGGTTAACATGGGTGGATGGAGGGGAGGGCAAGCGGGAGAAGAGGGTTGCTGGACATGGGTGGATGGAGGGGAGGGCAGGGGGAGATGAGGATTGCTGGACATAGGTGGATGGAGGGGATGGCAGGGGGGAAAGGAGGGTTGCTGGATATGGGTGGATGGAGGGGATGGCAGGGGAGAGGAGGGTTGCTGGACATGGGTGGATGGAGGGGAGGGCAGGGGAGAGGAGAGTTGCTGGACATGGGCGAGGGGAGGGCAGGGGGAGAGGAGGGTTGCTGGACGGGTGGATGGAGGGGAGAGGAAGGTTGCTGGACATGGGTGGATGAGGGGGGAGAGGAGGGTTGCTGGACATGGGTGGAGGAGAGGGAAGAGTGAGGAAGGAGATGAGATGAGGGAAAAGGAAGAGAGGAGAAAAACTGCACATGGATGAAGAAAATAGGCAGAAGCTGGGTCCACTGGACAGTCAAGTCTGCAGAGGACCCAGCTTTTACTTACATATGTAGGGCAAGAAATGAAGAAGAAAGGCGGAAAGTAAAGAAATAAACGGAAAGGAAGCCCTGGAAACGGAATTAAGAGGACAGATAGCAGCAGAATCGGATACTGGGCCAGCATGATCAGAAAAACAGTCACCAGACAACAAATGTAGAAAAAATCATTTTGTTTTCATTATAGTGTTTGGAATATGTCCACTTTGAGTATCAGGTGCTCAACATTAAAAGTTTATATTTATTTACTTATGGCATTTTATCCCACTTTAAACATGAATTAGATTGGAACCTGGGCTCATTTTAATTTTTTTCCCCTGGAATAATGCATTGCCCCCACCCCCAGGCTCACTCCCCGGCTATAGCCACCTCTGCAATCTGTGGGGGGGGGGGGGGGGGGGGGGGGGCGCAGAGGTGGACCGGGGAGAAAGCCTGTTGTTAAACATTTACCAGCACACCACTGTTTTTGTGCACAGCAGTGAAGAAGCAAAGATATCAGTGATTTCCAGAACAGAGGGCGACCAAGTTAATTCTTCAGAAAAAAAGATTTGGTGAAAGAAAGAATTCGCCAAATAGAGATCTTTCTGAAAAGAAATTTTAAAAAAAATCCTGCCTGTATGCAGAAGGAAGGGGGAAGGAGGAAAAGAGAGCGAGACAGACGAATAATAAAAGTGAGTGAATGAGAGAGAGACAGAGGGAGGACCAGCAGAGAGAAAATGAAGTCTGCATTTGCAGAACAGCAGGACAAAAGCAGCCCAGCAGATGAGCTCCAGGCTTTCTCCACCTGTATCTCGGAGATGTGGAATGACGGAGAGTCGGAGGGGCTCCAGACCTTAGGGATCGTGGTGGTGGTCTGCTCCTCTCTGAAACTTTTGCACTACCTGGGACTAATTGACTTGTCGGACGGTAAGGAAGCCGCATGTTTTCAAGCCCCCTTTTAACTCCGGAGTGGGTGAGAAATGCTGCTGCCCTGTACAAAAAAAGGACTTTAAACGGCTTCAGAGCAAAGCAGCTCTTCCCTTCCTCTGCTTCAGATCCTGCTTAGAATCCAGGTAGCCCGAGAATGAAGTCTTAAGCATTTGTGTCGAATAAGAAAACTCCTCAGATGCTTTTTCAAGGGTGCTGCAGGCCAGCCTTTGTCTGCCGTTAAACTTATTTTAGCAGTAAATATTATGTCAGAGTTGTTTTCGGTTTCGCTTTGAAGGTTTGGGAGTTAAAAAAGCAGATATTGCGCCGAGGGTGTCGGATAAGTGCATTATTACAGCAGTATAGCCCCAGGTGTGCCTGTGCAGATTTGACCGAAAATTTCAAAGTGCTGCACACATCGAGCACCTATAACGGAGACGGAACATTTCAGAAATATTCTCAGATCAAATCGTGCTTGGATAATCACGGATCGGTTAAATGTGTTGGAAAATACCGTTTAAAAATGCTGGGGACTAACACGCAAGTTATTCACCTGAGTGCGTGGCTATTTTAATTCAATGATTAGAGAGAGTCAGGGAATTCAAGGAATGGAAATCACTTTCTACGAGAATCCCAGCGCTTAATCCAGAGTCTGGAAAATGCCGCCTTGATAGTTTCTCGAGTCTTTTGCTTTCTTGCAGGGGTTATAAGGTTAACTTTGTTTTATGTTTTATTGTGTTTTTTGGCTTTTCGTTTCATTGAATGATTTTATCTATTGTTACGGCCTCATTCTTTGTATTATGAAATAGTGTCATTAAGGGGGCTCATCTGCTGCTGGATGTGAATCACCTCGGTGCTGCACGGATCAAGTGACGGCAGCCTGAATTGTTAAAAAAATAGTATATATATGTATTAATCTCTGTTTAAAGGGAAACGAAAAAACAATGGTGATTTGTATGAAAGTGACTATTATTGCCAACCTCTAACAAGGGATGAAAAATAAACATAATTGGCTTGATAGGGTTTTGTTTCTTGATACAGTTAATTCTGATTTTGTAAGGACCATATTTCCTTTACTTTCTCTGCTTGGTAGCTAAACTGCCCTGAATAATCCTGTAATGTCCTTTAGGAGATCACATGGCTTTACTTTTGATCTATCAGTTAGTCTGAAACCATTGGGGTTAGATAGCCAAGACAAATGAATCCTTTGCTGAAAGGAAAAAGTACTGTTTTCTGAAATCCTTTGGGAAAATGTAATTTATTTAACAGCTGATAGTATCAGAATAAAGCAGGATTTTTTTCAATTTATTTTTGATTTAGCTCATAGCAGGTACATGATGAAGTAGAATACAGGGAGCCTTATGGAACACAGAGTTTTGCAGCCTGTGGCCTCAGAGAATTGCATTCTGGGACTTGTAATTTTCTCTTCTCCTTCCAATCAATGCACAATTTGGTACAAGGAGCATTTTGTAAAAGTGAACAAGTGGAGTCTATAAATTCTACATTAATTTGCATAGTTTTCTCCTAAAACAGCAAAACTTCCACTTCCTACTTTCTCTTTAGCTAAGATTAAATGTAAGGTCTGAGCTGAGGGTGATCCCTGAGAATCAGGACAATACACAGGAAAGAGTGATGATTAAAGCTCCTGTTAAAGAGGAGAACAAATTCAGGCCTCGTTTTATTTTCTGGACTTTTGCTTGTGTCCTGAGTCTTCAGCAAAGTCAACAGCTCTCCAGGTTGATTCATAAAAAACACCAGCATGACTTTAAAAGCAATTGGTCAATGTGCTTTAAAATGTATAATTACTATAAAGATGTTCTAAGTATGTATATTTGTGATGCAGTAATACAGTTTCACTTAATTTATAAAGCCATAAACATTCAAGGAAATAAAACTGTACTAGATGACAAGAAAAATCTATGTGCCAAGCTAGTCTATTGATTTAAAAACAAAGAGGCCGATATTCGATGCACTGTGAAACACTTAGGTAAAGCACCAACATTAGCGCTTAACTTTTCGCTCCTCAGTGCCAACTGTATAAAGGAGCCACTTAATATGCAATGTTGAGACCACATACACCTCATACTCGTAAGTTAGGAATGCTACTTCGCTGGCCTAATGTATGTATAGAAGTTTCACAGAGTGCCTGAATTTTGTTCTTTTGTGCTGGCTTCTGACCCACCTCTAAACCTGCCTCCCACTACCCTCCAAATTCTATAAAAAACACTAAAAATTGTGTTTGCACATTTGAGTGTACATCCAATGTGCGCAATTTAATTGAATAGCGAGCCAACTAGTGCAGATAATTGAAACCTTAAGCAATTAATGGTGCTAATTCAAGTGGTGTAAAATTTACACACAAACATTCCACGTGGGTCTGAAAAGGGGTGTGGCCATGGGTAGGTCATGGGCGTTCCTTTACACGCATTGTTATAGAATAGAGGGGATTTACACCAAAGTTTTGTTGGCATAAATGGTCGCACCTAAAGGTAGTTGCAGTTCCCGGTGATTTTTTAGGCACCATTTATAGAATCCAACTTTATATGCATAAAAGCTACAGTAGTCACTCAACTGGACGGAATATGATATAATTCCACAAGTAGTATCTTGTAACACTCCAGCAATAAATACCTACTACTTGTATATCTTGCAATTTTAAACTTATTTTATAAAGGTTTACTTAGCACAAACATTTTTAAAAGGGCCTCAGTATGGGTGAGGCCAATTAACTCAGTACCGCATATAAACGAAAGAGGGTGGTCATGTTGAAAAACAGTTAAATTATCGTGAGTTTTGGATTCATACGTTGCACGCAGTCACCCCTAAGGGACTAAATGCAGAATTAGAATGGTCCACCTTGCTTTCATTTCCAATTTAAATTCCATCTTCTGATAGGTGGACGTCATTATCAGCTGTTCTTTAAAAACTTTGATCTGAGCGTTCAGCTGCCATCTTGACGACATTCTGTTGGCATGTAGGGCAGTCATTTAAAATCGGTGAGTTATGATAAATCTTACTCCAGTTTGGGGATTTTTATTAATTGTTGAATTTTTTTTTTTTAAATTTGAAATTGTTTATTGAACACAACATAATGGAAAAAATACACTGTTTGCCAGAACAGCCAACCGACTGCTCTGACATGTCCAGCAAATAAAATCCAACATCAACTGTAGATCACAATCTTTTTTGATAATTTTCTCCCTACCCACCCACCCTCCCACCCAAATCAACTCCCCCCCCCCCCCTGCTCCCCCCTTATTCCCTCTTGGCAAAATCTCCTATACAGGTAATTCACTACTCCATAATCGTTCTATTTGAGACCATTCTTTCGCATCTGGCTTATATCTGCCTTGTCTTTTGTCAGTCAATTGTTCTAGGCCCACAATGTTCTTGATTCTCATTGTCCAGTCTGTGATTGTAGGTCCCAGTCTTTGTTTCCAATGGGCTGCTATCTCCAGCTTGGCGGCTGCCAACCCCAGTCTTTTAAGCCTCTTCTGCCACTTCTGGCCCCTTTTATTTCCCCATCCCAACAAACACCACGTAGGTTCTACCGGGAACTGTGTGTCCAATATGCGCGTCAAATGCATAGCAATTTCCACCCAGAAAGTCTGTATAAGAGGACATGACCACCAGACATGTAAGAAATTTCCTATTTCTGCTTCACACCTCCAACATCGATTAGATACCATAGGATACATTCGCTTTAGCCTATCGGGTGTGTAATACCATCTACTTAAAACTTTATATGCATTTTCTTTAATTAGTACACACACCGATGCTTTTTTCACCTCTAAACACATCCTCTCCCACTCCTTCACACTCATTTCCATATTTAAATCACGTTCCCATGCATTCATATAGGGCAATTTGAGCATCTTCTCTCCCCTAATGTATTTATATAACCTTGAAATTCCTTTCCTCCCACCTTCCAGGGTCACCCAAATATTTTCCAATTGCTCCTTTTCCCTCGGGTCCGATGTCAACCACCCCTGTCCCGTCATGAAATGTCTAACCTGTATGTATGCAAAATAATCTGATTCTGGTAAATCAAACTTCCTCTTTAATGTCTTAAAGTCTCGCATTACCCCACCCGACATAAGATCCCTAAATCTCCGCAGGCCCTTTCGGTTCCACTCACGAAATACCCCCCCCTCTTGTCCTGCGTGGAACTCATCTTCATGGGTTATATGCGCCAAAGTAGAGGTTTTCACCCCCTTCCGGAATTTATTTTTTAATACATCCCAGGTATGTTGCAGGTGTGACACAAAGGGACTACTATTCCCCTGAGGTAAACTGCACATCCGTCCGGACCCCCATACTCCTTTCTCCAAATTACCCCTTGGAACCAGGCTTTGCTCTAAGGTCGCCACTGGTGATCTATCTCCTTTACTCCACTCCGCCACTTGTTTCAATTGGGCTGCTTGGTAGTACCATATTAAGTTGGGTAGTCCTCTTCCCCCTTCCTCTACTCCCTTCCACATAATTCTTTTCGAAGTTCTTGCTCTCTTACCCCCCCATACAAACCGGGAAATATCTGATTGTAATTTATTCAAAACCACAGGTGGAACTTCCAAAGGCAACGTTTGGAAAAGAAACAACATTCGCGGGACCAAGTTCATCTTAACCACCGCTATCCTGCCCCACCAGGGCAGTTCCCTAAATAGGGGATCGTAATTTAATCCATATAACTTTGTTAGGTCCCTAGGAATCCAAATGCCCAGATATTTAAAGTTCTCCCGAGCTTGCCTGAAGGGAAATTTTTCCAACATAGCTTCGGTATCTGAAGGGGGCCCCACCACTCCCAACACCTCTGATTTATCATAATTGACTTTAAATCCAGACATTTCCCCAAAAACTTTAATCTCTTTGCAGATGTTTGTTAACGACACCTCTGGGTGACTCACGTAAAAAAGAATGTCGTCTGCAAACAGAGCTATTTTATGTTCCCTATCCCCCACACAGAGGCCCTTTATTTGAGCTGTCTCCTGAACCTTCTGTGCAAGAGGCTCGATCGCAATGGCAAAAAGTAAGGGAGAGAGGGGGCAGCCCTGTCTGGTACCCCTTTGTATCTGCACTTGATCTGAATACCCTCCATTCGCCTTTATCCTGGCCACAGGTCTCGCATACAATCCCCTTAGCCATGATATGATCCCTGGCCCAAATCCCATAGCTTTTAATACCTCCCACAGGTAAATCCACTCAACCCGATCAAAGGCCTTTTCTGCGTCAGTTGTTAACAGCACCAAAGCCTCCTCCCTATTTTGGCCCTCCCAAACAATATTTAGGGTTCTCCTTATGTTATCAGCTACTTGTCTCTTAGGTATAAAACCTGCTTGATCCGTGTGGATTAACTGAGGGAGAAATTTATTAATTCTCTCTGCCATTACCTTGGCTAATATTTTAATATCTATATTTATGAGAGAAATTGGCCTATATGAACCACATATTGTTGGGTCTCGCCCAGGTTTGGGAAGAACTGAAATCCCCGCCTCATACATGCTCCTCGGTAGGGTCCCTGATTTGAAGCATTCATTCCCTACCCGCACTAATAGTGGCCTTAGCTCCTGTCCCAGTATCTTATAGAATTTAGCCGTGTACCCGTCAAGTCCAGGTGCTTTACCCCCTTTCAAGCCCTTAATAATTTTATCTATCTCATCTGCCGTTATGGGTTTGTCCAGGGACTCCCTCTGTTGCTCAGTTAGGCTACTTAATCCTATCCCACCTAGATATTCTTGAATCTTCTCCACTGTAATTTTCGCTTCTGATGAGTAAAGAGCTGCATAATATCGGGCAAATTGTTCCCTAATTTCTTTGTCCTGATACATCAAACCGTCTCCCGCTCCCTTTATTTTAGTTATAGTGTTTCCCACTACCCTTTGCCGCAAATTACGTGCCAACATCCTGCCAGCTTTATTGCTGAATTCAAAAAATTTTTGTTTTATTAACTTTCTATGGTATTCCATCTGTCTAATTTGTATTTGTTGTAGCTCTGCCCTGCATTCTCGCAGCTCCCTTATCGCTTCAGGACACCGCCCTCCCTGATGTTGGGCTTCCAAAAAAGCCAATCTTTGTCGTACCCTCAATTCCTGGACTTGACCCTCTTTTTTCCGTTGACTACCTTTCTTAATCAAATGACCTCTTACCACCACCTTCAAGGCGTCCCATAGGGTCCCATCCGTTACATCCCCTGTATCATTGTCCTCCATATATTCCCATATCACCCTTCGAATCTCCCCACATGCCTCTGCAGAATCTAGTAAGGATTCATTTAATCTCCAAAATGTTTGTCCCCGTTCTCTCCCCAATCCCTTCCATGAGATCCATATAGGGGCATGGTCCGAGGTATGTATGCTCCCAATATCAGAGTCCCGAACCTTACCCCATAAGTTGCGGGATCCCCAGATTGTATCTATCCGTGTGTATGAGCGCTGCGCATGTGAGTAGAAGGAGTAGGTCCGCTGTCCGGGGTGTTGCATTCTCCAGACATCGATTAAATCTAGCTCCTTAACCAGTCTTAGTAATTTAGACGTATTAGCCTGTCTACCACCCTTCCTGCCCTTAGAGTAGTCAAGATCTGTTAATGCCCAATTGAAATCTCCCCCTAAAATTACATTGCCCGTCACAAATTGGAGTAAATCTAACCTTAGGGTCTCAAAGAATGCCCCCTGTCCCTCATTGGGTGCATAGATATTCACCAAAGTAATTAGCTGGTTATTGATCTTACCTTTAACCGCAATGCACCTGCCCTGTTTTTCTGAATAGGTCTGTTCATGAACAAAAGGGACCGTATCTTTTATATAGATTGCAAGACCTCCTTTTTTCCCCCCTCTAGGGTCCGCCAAAAAGTAGCTCTTCCCCAAATTCTTATATTGTATTAACCGCTCATCCTTCTTTTGAATGTGTGTCTCCTGCAACATACTGATATCCCATTGCATTTTACGAATTTCCCTGTTTATGATATTTCTTTTTTCTGGAGTATTCATGCCATTTACATTCCATGAACCAACTGTTATCCCTCCCACCTCCCCTTCCCTCCCCTGTCCCACCCCCCTCCCCGAAAATCCCCTCGTCTGTTCACTAGCCTTAACTGCCAGTGATATCCCTAAGGAAGTGTCGTTCCGATGGGTTCCCTTTCCATTCTTTATCCCCAACATACCCCATCACTCATCAACATACATCATTCTTTTCCCCATTCATGCTCCCACATATCCCCTATATGCCAAAACCTTTTGTAAATCTTAACAGTAAGTCCCTGGTTGTAGAAGTGTTTTTACTCAGCTTTAACTCCGGGCCATTGCCCTCCAGCATTTTTTCCTTTTCAGGTGCCTGCAGCCGTTTCAGTCTCACTGTCCACACGTGGTGGACTCTTGTTAGTTCTTCCTCCAGCCCGTGTGATCCAGCCCCCCTTACTATTAGGGGGCCTGTCTTTGCTGAAATTCTGGGAAGCCTCAGGTATCTCCGGCAGGTCCATACATCCAAGTGCAGCCAGAATCTTCCATGCTCCCTCAGGTTGCAAGATTTTCTTTGTCTGGCTTCCCACTGTTAGCAACAAACCCTTAGGATATATCCATCTGTAGCGCAGACCCGCTTTTTGCAGGTATCTCGTAATATCCTTAAAATCTCGTCTCTTTTGCAGAGTAGATCTCGCCAGGTCCTGAAAAATCTGCACTTGGACATTGCGCCATTTGATTTCTCCCAATGCACGTGCTTTTCTCCACACCGCTTCCTTCACCTGGAACTCATGGAAGCATGCCACGATGTCTCGAGGGAAATCCCCCCGCTGCGGCCCCAAGCTCCGATGAGCTCTATCAATTTTTATTGCAGGCCGTTCTAATCCTTCTTCAGGATCCGCTCCCTGCTCCAAAATAAAGTCACAAATCTCTCGCACCACTTTCTCCGCTTCCCTGAATTGCATTTCCTCAGGGATGCCTTTAATTCTCAAGTTACACCGCCGCGAGCGGTTCTCCAAGTCTTCCAAACGTTGCTCCATGAGTTTTCTTTCTTGCTGTTCTTTAAAAGCACTCTTCCTCAAAGTTTGCAGTTCTCCCGCCATCGTTTCAATCCGCTCCTCCGTCTCTACCATTCGGCCGCCCATATCTTTCACTTCTTCGCGGAGTTCCGTAACTGCAGCTTGAATGCTTTTCCTAGTATTAATCATCTCTGTTTTAAGTTCTTTAAACCATCGTATAATTTCGCTCCGCTCTACTTCAATCTCACCAGCGACTTGCTCCTCGTTTTCATTATCAGACTCCATTTCGTCCGGTGCCATTTTTGCTCCACGCGGGGGAAGTGGTGTTTTCGCCTTACTCGCTACTCTCGGCGATTCCCCTGCATATTTAAATTTTGCCAATTTCTTTTTGGCCGCCATTTACTATAGCTGCTTTGCTTCTTCTTTTGCGGGGAATCCCTCGCGCTTTATCGGGGTTTCTCACACTTTTTTAATCCGTAACCCGCGGAGCTCTACAACCAGGCTACCGGCTACATCGGTGACGTCACTTCCTCTCTAATTGTTGAATTTTGATGTAGTATCTCTTTTGTCTGGGGAGGGGGGGGGTCATCCTTGAAAAAGCCGCTTGACGGCGAAACATATAGTAACATGACGGCAGAAAAAGACCTGCACAGTCCATCCAGTCTGCCCAACAAGACAAACTCATATGTGCTAGTTTTTTTGTATATTTTACCTTGATTTGTAACTGTCATTTTCAGGGCACAGACCGTAAAAGTCTGCCCAGCACTATCCCCGCCTCCCAACCACCAGCCCCGCCTCCCACCACCGGCTCTGGCACAGACCGTATAAGTCATATATAAGTGATATGTCAGATTGAAAACCCTCCCAAGCTGACATAGCTTATTGCAAGTTAAGTAATATACTAATATAACATTTCAATAACTTTGAGACTTTCACTGATGAAATACGTGTGGTTAAATGTTTAGAGAGTAAGCATTAAAAGATTCAAGGACCAGTGACAATATTGGGAATGTCCTATGCGGTATTGAGTTAATTGGCTGCTAGATGCCCATACTGAGGCCCTTTGAAAAAGGTTTGTGCTAAGTAAACCTCTATAAAATAAGTTTAAAATTGCAATATATACAAGTAAAAGCTACAATATGCATAAACCTGCATCAAATTATGAGTATAACTGGCAGAAATGTTTTAAAAAGCCCCACTTATGTGGTTGACATCACCACTAACCGAATAAGTCATTTTTGAATATTGGGCCCAGCATAGTCATCCTGGACTGTCCTATACCCATAGCAGTATTGTGCACTGGTTTAAAAGAAAAGTCCCCTTATTGCCTCTGAGATAGAAAAGAGATAACATCTTACATAAGAGAGAGAGGTGCGACATATTATAATCCTCTTTCAGACACGTTATTGGATGAGCATCTGAATAATGCAAATATGGTGCTATGGATCAGCCCATGAGACCACATCAGCCCTTTTCTTCTTGAGATGCAACTAGAATTGCTCAAACACTGCGTGCGGGTTCACAAATATTGAACTGGCTAAACTGTTCACTTGTCTATTAGATTGTAAGCTCTTTGAGCAGGGACTGTCCCTCTATGTTAAATTGTACAGCGCTGCGTAACCCTAGTAGTGCTTTAGAAAAGTTAAGTAGTAGTAGTAGTAACTCATTTCTTTAACAACATGGGGGCTCAAGGCAGGAAAGCTTCTATCACTTTTACTGCTGTGGTGATAATCAGTGTTCTCAGGATATAAATCCCTGAAGCGTATGTCTACAAATGACTCTGATTATAAGGTCAACTTTCAAAGTAGCATAGCTGAAGATCTGTCCAGGTAAACTGGTTGTCTGACAGCTGCTTTCACTCAATACAGCTAAAAGTATATATGAAGTGTCCACAGTGTACATATTTTTAGTTGGATCAAGGGATGGTTTTAGGTGAGATCCAAAACTAGCATGTGTTGATTGTACTTTTCAACGAGCGTATGTTACTTACCACTGACATTTTTTGTGAAGAGGAAGCAGGTGAAGTGTGTGCTTAGCAAATCAAAAAGTACAAAGACTAGGGGACACTCCATGAAATTACATAGTAATACTTTTAAAACAAATAGAAGAAAATATTTTTTTACCTGATGAATTGTTAAGCTCTGGAACTTGAGAAGAGTCAGACCAGTGGTCCGTCTAGCCCAGTATCCTGATTCCAGCAGTGGCCAATCCAGGTCACAAGTACCTGACAGAATCCCAAATAGTAGCAAGATTCATGCTACTGATCACAGGGACAAGCAGTGGCTTCCTTGTATCTGTCTCAATAGCAGACTATAGACTTTTCCTCCAGGAACTTGTCCAAACCTTTTTTTAAACCCAGAGACACTAACCGTTGTTTTTACATCCTCTGGCAATGAGTACCAGAGCTTAACTATTTGTTGAGTCAGAAAATATTTCCTTCTGTTCATTTTAAAACTAGTACCATGTAATTTCCTTGAGTATCCCCTAGTCTTTCTACTTTTTGAAAGAATAAAAAATTGCTGAGGGCGGGACTATTCACAGAGGAAGTCCTGATGAAGGCCTCAGGCAGCCCATGAGTGCCGCTGCCTGGGTCAAAACTGCAGCACTGCAGACAGGATTTTAAGGTACCTGGTTGGGGGGGGGGGGGGGGGGGGGGGAACATGGGCGGTGGCAGCAAGAGGGGGGAGATACATCCGCTGTAAACGTTTTCTGGCAATGCCTTTACTTTCAATACATACCATACAGTCAAATTCAAAATTAACTACTCCTCAGAAAAAGTCAACTTTCTAGACACTACAGTTTCCATCAACAATGGCTGTATACAAACATCTTTATACAGGAAACCTACATACAGGTGCATCTATCTCCACAACTCCAGCTTCCACCCTTCACATATTAAAAAAAATCCATTATACACGGCCAAGCCACATGGTAACATTGTATCTGCTCTGACCCAAGACACAGAGATAAAGACTTCAAAATTCTGAAGTCAAAATGCCAAAATAATCTCCCAAGAATATTGCCTCATCCCTTAAAACATAGTAAACATAGTAGATGGCGGCAGAAAAAGACCTGCACGGTCCATCCAGTCTCTCCAACAAGACAAACTCATATGTGCTAGTTTTTGTGTATATCTTACCTTGATTTGTAACTGTCATTTTCAGGGCACAGACCGTACAAGTCTGCCCAACACTATCCCCGCCTCCCAACCACCAGCCCCGCCTCCTACCACTGGCTCTGGCACAGACCATGTAAGTCTGCCCAGCACTATCCCCGCCTCCCACCACCGGCTCTGGCACAGACCGTATGTCTGGCCAGCACTATCCCCGCCTCCCAACCACCAGCCCCGCTTCCCACCACCAGCTCTGCCACCCAATCTCGGCTAAGCTCCTGAGGATCCATTTCTTCTGAACAGGATTCCTTTATGTTTATCCCACTCATGTTTGAATTCCGTTACCGTTTTCCTCTCCACCACCTCCCGCGGGAGGGCATTCCAAGCATCCACTACTCTCTCCGTAAAAAAATACTTCCTGACATTTTTTTTTAGTCTGCCCCCCTTCAATCTCATTCCATATCATCATGCTGATCAATCCATACACTGGTGGGTTGTGTCAATCTACCAGCAGGTGGCGATAGAGAGCAATCCTTTTGCCTCCCTATATGTGGTCATGTGCTGCCGGAAACTCCTCAGTATGTTCTCTATCTCAGCAGGTGGTGGTCACACACAGCAGCAGCTCTGGCTAGGTCTCCAAGCCTAATTTTTAGGTTTTGTTGAGTACCTGGGGTTGAGGGCTCTTCTTGAGCAAGTGCAAACCTGGTGGTGCCAGGTCCCTCCTTTTCTCTCCCCTCCCGCTGGCTCCGTTAAAAAAAAAAAAATAAAAAAATTTTGAACGTCCTTAAGGGCGTTTATTTCAACGTTTATTTCAACGTTTATTGCAGCTGCTCACTGGGACACCAGTTCGTTACAGCTTGGAGCGAGAAGCAGGTAATTTTTACCTTTTTATAGCGGGCAGGGGGTTCCCCGTTCGGTCTCCAAGTGGCTTATGGCGTCGGAGGGCGAGGGCGCGAGGATTCGCTCCCCGGACCGCGTGGGTGCGTCTAGCGAGGATGCGGGGATTTCAAAACCTGAATCGCCTTTGTTAGGCATCAGTTTGGAGGCCGGTCAGTGTCCCGGTTCCTCCTCCGGTGCGGCGGTTTTATCCACCATACGCGCCCATCCCCCGCTGCTCGCCCACTCCATGTTGGCCGGCCACTTTGCTCAGACGGCTTCTTCTTGGGCCGCCCTCGAGCTGGGAGATGTTAATACTATGGTCGCCCTTGATTCGGGCGACGGTAAGAAAGCGGCCAAAGTTAAGCGCCGTTCTTCCCGTGCGGCTCCTCGGAGTTTCGCGCCGGACGCCATTTTGGATGCGCAGCACGTTTCTCCCCCGCTCTTGCGAGCGCCAGTTGAGGGTGTGGCTAGGGCCGTGGCCCAAGCTGCAGAAGTGCACAGTTCGGGGGGATTCTCCCCTGAGTTCATTTTGCTGCTGCATCAGGCTTTTCTTATGCAAAACGCTGCCCCTGCCCCCCTGTCAGATAAAGGGGTTGAGGCCTCCGGAAGCAAACGCCCTCGGGTGGATTTCCAGGCCCTAGAGGACTCTGTCTCCTCTGATGTAGATGAGGGCAGCTTATCTGAGTTCTCCCAACGGTCCTTTGGGGATTCCTTGGAGGAGACGGATTCCCGCTCGGATGGAGCGGATGACCCCTCTGCAGCGCGGATCTTTCGCTCAGAGGATTTGCCCAACCTGTTAGTGCAGGCCATGAGCATTTTGAAGATTTCCTCTCCGGAGGACGTCTCTCCCTCAGCCTCTATTGGCTCTGCCATTATGCTGGGGACGAAGCGCCCGCCTAGAACCTTCCACGTGCATGAAGCCATGCGCACCTTGATTTTGGCTCAATGGGATGTCCCAGAAGCGAGCCTCAAAGTGGCTAGGGCTATGTCTCGCCTCTATCCTCTGCCTGAAGGTGAACGGGAGGCCTTTCTTTGGCCTACCGTGGATTCTTTAATCACTGCGGTGACTAAGAAAACGGCGTTGCCGGTGGAAGGTGGCACGGCCCTAAAGGACGCCCAAGACAGAAGATTGGAGGCGGCCTTAAGGTCGTCCTTCGAGGCGGCTGCTTTAAGTTTGCAGGCCTCAGTTTGCGGCTCCTATGTGGCCAGGGCGTGCCTGACGATTGTGCAGCGGGCTTCCCCCTCGGATCCTTCCTTGAGGGCTTATTGGCCGGCCCTGGAATCGGGCTTGGCTTATTTGGCAGACTTGCTGTATGATGTCTTGAGAGCCTCAGCTAAAGGTATGGCTCAGACAGTCTCTGTGCGGCGGTGGCTTTGGCTGAAGCATTGGTCTGCGGACCACGCCTCTAAGTCTCGCCTGGCTAAGTTGCCTTTTAAAGGCAAGCTGCTTTTTGGGGTCGAGCTGGACAAAATTGTGACCGATCTCGGCACGTCTAAGGGCAAGAGGTTACCAGAGGTCAGGGCTCGGGCTAGTGGTACTCGCCCCGGGTCCTCCAAAGGACGGTTTCAGGAAGCCCGTCGGTATCGCCCGGGCAAGTCGGGCTCCTCTGCCCCCTCTTCCTTCAAGAGGAACTTCTCCCCCAAGCAGCATTCCTTTCGCAGAGACCGCCGTCCAGGAGGTGCTTCCTCCGGTCCTCCCCCAGGGTCTCGTACCCAATGACGGGGCCCTGGTCCATGGCCCAGTGCAGATTGGAGGACGCCTGTCCTCGTTTCTGGGCGAGTGGACCAGGATAACTTCAGACGCTTGGGTCCTGGAAGTCATAAGAGACGGCTACAAGCTAGAGTTCTGCCGACCCTTAAGAGACGGGTTTGTACTCTCTCCCTGCAAGTCTCCGGTCAAAGCTGTGGCAGTGCAGCAGACTTTGGACAATCTGATCCGCCTGGGTGCGGTCGTTCCGGTGCCAGATCAGCTTGGCAAGGGACGTTACTCCATTTACTTTGTGGTACCAAAGAAAGGAGGTTCTGTACGGCCTATCATCGACCTCAAAGGGGTCAATCGGGCCTTCAAAGTTCGGCACTTCCGAATGGAGACTCTCCGCTCTGTTATAGCGGCAGTGAAGGTAGGGGAGTTCCTGGCATCCTTGGACATCAAGGAAGCTTACCTGCATATTCCCATCTGGCCTCCTCATCAACGCTTTCTACGTTTTGCAGTCCTGGGCCGACACTTCCAGTTCAGAGCCCTCCCGTTCGGGTTGGCTACTGCTCCGCGGACCTTCTCCAAAGTAATGGTGGTCATCGCGGCCTTCCTTCGAAAGGAAGGAGTACAAGTCCATCCTTATCTGGACGACTGGTTGATCCAAGCCCCCTCTTATGCAGAGTGCGGCAGAGCTGTAGACCAGGTGATTGCTCTTCTGAGCTCCCTGGGGTGGATCATCAACTGGGAGAAAAGCCAACTGCGCCCGACTCAGTCCCTGGAATATCTGGGAGTTCGTTTCGACACCTAAGTGGGCAGAGTGTTCCTGCCGGACAATCGAATTGTCAAGCTTCAGGCTCAGGTGGACCAGTTCCTAGTAGCCTCTCCTCTTCGGGCTTGGGACTATGTGCAGCTGTTGGGCTCTATGACGGCCACGATGGAAGTAGTGCCCTGGGCCAGGGCTCATATGAGACCACTACAACTCTCTCTGCTGCAGCGCTGGACTCCAGTGTCGGAGGATTACGCTGTGCGCCTTCCCTTGGACCTAGCGGTGCACAAGGCGCTGAGCTGGTGGCTGAGGACAGACAAGTTGTCCGCAGGGATGCCTCTTTTGACCCCGGAGTGGGTTGTCGTCACGACGGACGCCTCTTTGACGGGCTGGGGAGCCCATTGCTTGGGAAGGACAGCGCAGGGGCTCTGGTCTCCTGCAGAGGCAAAGTGGTCTTATCAACCTCCTGGAACTCAGAGCCATTCGGTTGGTGCTTTTGGAGTTTATCCCGGTACTGGCGTTGAAGCCAGTATGGGTCCTGTCGGACAATGCCACGGCTGTGGCCTATGTCAATCGCCAGGGAGGTACCAAGAGCGCCTCTCTGGCCAAGGAGGCCATGAATCTATGCCAGTGGGCGGAAGCGAACCTGGAACAGCTGTCGGCGGCCCACATTGCTGGAGTCATGAATGTCCAGGCGGACTTTCTCAGTCAGCATACCTTGGATCCCGGAGAGTGGCAGCTATCGGCTCAGGCGTTCTTGGACATCACGAAGCGCTGGGGCCAGCCGAGCCTAGATCTGATGTCGTCATTGGCCAAGTGCCGCGCTTTTTCAGCAGAGGACGGGACCCTCGATCTCTGGGAGTAGATGCTCTTCTCCAACAGTGGCCGACACAGGAGCTTCTCTATGTGTTCCCGCCCTGGCCCATGTTGGGCAGGGTGCTAGACCGGGTGGCAAAGCATCCGGGCCGGGTAATCCTGGTGGGTCCGGACTGGCCCAGACGTCCCTGGTATGCAGACTTGATCAGGCTCTCAGTGGACGGACCTCTGCGACTGCCAGCGGAGCAGGGCCTGTTGCATCAGGGTCCCGTGGTGATGGAGGATCCCTCCCACTTTGGTCTTACGGCCTAGCTATTGAGCGGCAGCGTCTGAGGAAGAAAGGCTTCTCAGACAAGGTCATTGCCACTATGGTGAGAGCGAGGAAGCGCTCTACTTCTACTGCTTACGCCAGAGTTTGGCGTACCTTTGCATCGTGGTGTGAGGCAGGCTCACTTTCTCCCTTCACTGCTCCAATTTCTTCAGTGTTGGCGTTCCTGCAAGAAGGTCTGGAGAAAGGCCTGTCACTCAGTTCCCTTAAAGTCCAGGTAGCGGCTCTGGCTTGCTTCAGGGGCCGCCTGAAGGGTGCTTCCCTGGCTTCGCAGCCAGATGTGGTGCGCTTTCTCAAGGGAGTTAATCACCTGCGCCCTCCTCTGCACTCAGTGGTACCTGCGTGGAATCTCAGAATCTGGTGCTAAGAGCCTTGCAGAAGCCGCCTTTTGAACCCTTGTCGAGGGCATCTCTGAAAGACCTGACGTTGAAAGCAGTCTTTTTGGTGGCTATCACTTCAGCCAGAAGAGTTTACGAGCTCCAGGCGCTATCATGTCGAGAGCCCTTTCTGCAGTTCACTGAGGCAGGAGTGTCTATTCGCACAGTGCCTTCCTTCCTGCCCAAGATTGTTTCTCGCTTCCATGTGAATCAGCAGCTCTGTCTCCCATCCTTTCGTAGGGAGGACTACCCAGAGGAGTACTCTGCTCTCAAATATCTAGATGTGAGACGAGTCATCATCAGATACTTGGAAGTGACCAATGATTTCCGGAAGTCGGATCATCTGTTTGTCCTGTTTGCAGGTCCTTGTAAGGGTCTGCAGGCGGCTAAGCCTACAGTGGCAAGATGGGTCAAGGAAGCCATTGCAGCGGCTTATGTGGCCGCGGGGAAGGTGCCGCCTATCCGGCTGAAGGCTCACTCCACTAGAGCTCAGGCGGCCTCGATGGCAGAGGCCGGGTCCGTCTCCTTGGAAGAGATTTGCAAGGCGGCAACTTGGGCATCGGCTCATACCTTCTCCAGGCATTACCGCTTGACTGTGGCTGCTCGGGCGGAGGCCCGGTTTGGAGCTTCAGTGTTGCGGTCAGGGATTTCTATGTCCTGCCCTGGGTGAGTACTGCTTTGGTACATCCCACCAGTCTATGGATTGATCAGCATGATGATATGGAAGGTAAAATTATGTATCATACCTGATAATTTTCTTTCCATTAATCATAGCTGATCAATCCATAGCCCCGCCCAGATATCTGTACTGTTTATATTCTGGTTGCATTTCAGGTTCAAGTTTAGTCTTCAGTTCCTGTTCAGGAGGACTTCGTGTTCAAGTTTTTTCAATTGGATTCTTCAGGAGTTGAGACGATTTTGTGTTACAGTGAGCTGCTGCATTCCTCTCCCCTCCGTTTTACGGGGCTGGATTGAGACCTAAATTCTGCCAGCGCTCCCTCCTGCTTCGTGCGGCTGTAGGGCAGCTTTGTACCCCTCCCACTTCGGCGGTGGAAGGGTCAGTCAGCTCCTCCCACGGTTGCGGTTGCAGGATAAGCCAGATCCCCCCGCATCGGTGGGTGTGGTGTCCCTCCCCCGCTCTGCAGGGATGAGCTGGGTTAATTCCCCTCCCCCGTTTCGGCGGTGGTGAGCTGGGCAGAGTGTCCCTTTGTGGGTGTAATTCTCTAAGTGCTGAGTCCTGCGGATGGAGCTTTGATATCGACATACTGAGGAGTTTCCGGCAGCACATGACCACATATAGGGAGGCAAAAGGATTGCTCTCTATCTCCACCTGCTGGTAGATGGACACAACCCACCAGTCTATGGATTGATCAGCTATGATTAATGGAAAGAAAATTATCAGGTATGATACATAATTTTACCTTTCATACCCTCTAGTTCTGTCGCCTTCCCATCTCCGGAAAAGGTTCGTTTGCGGATTAATACCTTTCAAATATTTGAACGTCTGTATCATATCACCCCTGTTTCTCCTTTCCTCCAGGGTATACATGTTCAGGTCAGCAAGTCTCTCCTCATACATCTTGTAACGCAAATCCCATACCATCCTCGTAGCTTTTCTTTGCATCGCTTCAATTCTTTTTACATCCTTAGCAAGATACGGCCTCCAAAACTGAACACAATACTCCAGGTGGGGCCTCACCAACGATTTGTACAGGGGCATTAACACCTCTTTTCTTCTGCTGGTTACTCCCCTCTCTATACAGCTTAGCAACCTTCTACTTATGGCCACCGCCTTGTCACACTGTTTCATCGCCTTCAGATCCTCAGATACTATCACCCCAAGATCCCTCTCCCCGTCGGTACCTATCAGACTCTCACCACCTAACACATACATCTCCCATGGATTTCTGCTCCCTAAGTGCATCACTTTGCATTTCTTCACATTGAATTTTAATTGCCAAGCCTTAGACCAATCTTCTAGCTTTCGCAGATCCTTTTTCATGTTTTCTACTCCCTCCCGGGTGTCCACTCTGTTACAAATCTTAGTATCATCCGCAAAAAGGCAAACTTTACCTTGTAACCCTTCGGCAATGTCACTCACAAATATATTGAACAGAATCGGCCCCAGCACTGATCCCTGAGGCACTCCACTAGTCACCTTTCCCTCCTCCAAGCGAATTCCATTCACCACCACCCTCTGGCATCTGTCCGTCAACCAGTTCCTAATCCAGTTCACCACTTCGGGTCCTATCTTCAGCCCATCCAGTTTATTTAAGAGCCTCATGTCAAAAGCTTTGCTGAAATCTAAGTAGATTACGTCTATAGCACATCTCTGATTTAATTCTCCAGTCATCCAGTCAAAGAATTCAATGAGATTCGTTTGGCATGATTTCCCTTTGGTAAAACCATGTTGTTTTGGATCTTGCAACTTATTTGCTTCCAGGAAATTCACTATCCTTTCCTTCAGCATCGCTTCCATTACTTTTCCAATAATCGAAGTGAGGCTTACCCATAGAAAAACCTCTTGCAGTAGAAAGAAAAGAAAACCACAGAGAGTCCCCCTGGAAAAACTGAGAAGAATCGAAAGATCTACAGCCACTACTCCAGGAAGATGAATTACTGAAAAAGATATTCCCAGCTCCACCTATGAAACAAAAATTAATGAAAAGCAAACTTCCAATAGAAGCTCAAAATGAAGAGAATGGCATACATCCCTGCAATATACGAAGTTGCAAACAACACATTTCATAGGATCCCCCAGTTACATGGGAAAAACGTTCAGCATAAGGGAATCCTACATATATTCATCTTGAAATGTGTTATATATAGCCACAAAGTGCATAGACGACACAATTGCGTTGCGTATGGGAAAGCACAGCTCGATAGTGCCCAAAGGTGCTACAGACCACCGATATCCAATTTTGACAGTCCTATCTTTGTCTTATAGCATGGCTACTTCAAACTCTATCATGGTCCCTCGGCCAACAAGTCAACATTCTTATTTTGCATAAAACCGACCACAGACTAAGACCTGATTTATACAATCTGGCCTCCGTAGCCACAGGACCCCTAGACCTATTTAATCCAATAACCACCAACACACCGCAAGCAACCAAAGCACAACGACAAAAAACAAAGAATCACCAAAACACTACTAAAATACATAAAATGTGACAGCTTCAAATGACCAAAACACCATCATCTTAACCCCAATCCCAATGGCCTACATCAATGCAAGATCGATCGCAAACAAACCCACACACGTAAAAGACTGGATTGAAGATGAAAACCTAGGTATCATCGTGATCACTGGCTGAAAAGCAATGATGATCCAATGTTAAATGAGTTGTGCCAACCAAAGGTATTGCAGCGTCCATTTAGTTTACACTACATCACAGCAATATTATCACAAGACATTCTTCTTTACTTCTGCGATTTTTATCATGCTACTTCAACCTACCATCGGCTGACGAGATTCTTTGGTCCACCCCTACGCTTTTATACTGGTTTTGGACTATATATGGGGGTTTTCTTACCCTGACCTGTTGGTTGCTGTTTTGACGTGCTAAGAATTAAGAACATGACAAGTCATCAGTGTTTTTATTTCAGTCGATGCTCTATATAGCAACTGACTAATTATACCTGTCATCTAACTCTTCACATTTTCTGCTAAACACTTACTGCTGGATTCTATAAATGGTGCTCAAAATTGCATGTGCAATTTAATTGTGTAATGAGCAAGTTAGCACCAACAATCAATTATTGATGCTAATTGGCAACAATTTAGATTTGCGTGCACATGTTGCTAAGCGTTATAATATAAAGATGTGTGTGCAAATATAAAAATACGCAGAGTATTATGGAATTTGGGGTATCAGTTACTGCAAATCCTCACGGATCCCGGCACAACGCCCTATTCTATAAACGTCACCCAACTCGAAGTGCCATTTATAGAATAGTGCTCAGCGTGACTGAATCTAGTCCTTAATCCTTCTACTTCGACTGCTTGTTACGTCACCATTTCCCAGCTGCATCAGGTAGCAGATCATTAACCCATCCCCTCCCTCATACTGTGCAGGTTGTCAATCTCAGCCCAAGGGCTAAGAAGATCTTTAACTAAAAAGACACTGAAGTAATGCTATGGTCTTAGCCAAGTAGAGGTGGAGAAAGGATGATATGTGGCCCACCTGACTGCAAAGGGTTAGGATGCCACAACTCTTATTGTTAATTCCAGTACTTTGGGTGGAATCAAGACCCATATTTTTATAGTTGACTCAGTTCAATTCAAATGCTTTATGTGAAGTGATTATAATACTAATGCATGCAACCTAATAAAAACCATGTAAGATTTGCCCAGATCACAAGATTTCTGATGATATAAGAATTTCTCTAGTAAAACTTTACACATTTGGCAATGTTTCTACCAAAGATGAGAGACACAGGTCAATGAACCTGAGCCAGATGCTTAAATGGAAAACCAAATCATATAGTTTTCATTAATTCATCAAATCTCATCATATGGGGGAGGGGGGTCGCCTGCTGCTCTTAATCTTTAAATTGAACCAAATACCTCCCTACCCTCCTGTTTGATTTGATTCCAATCTGAGCTCATTTATCCCTCCATGTTACCGGTCACAGTTGACCCATGATCTATCCAGAGGGCTACATTGACCTTCCCAGGATCTGAACTTAGGAAGCCAAAATCTTCACAGATGTTCCACAGTAATATTTTAGACAAACAGATGTACCTCCCTTCCTCATATACAACTGTATCATATAAATCAGGTGCAGAAGACAAATCAAACGTGCTTTGGCCTTCTAAGTGTTTCAATACTCCTTTGGCACAAAGGAAACGAACAAAGAACAGCTCTATCCCTGTCTCCCCATAGACAGAAACACATATTTTGCTTGTTCAGGCTTTGCAAGCCTGTGTCACTTTAGTTTATTCATTCCTTGCTGGATCCTACAAAATTATTTTGGGCATTAAAGTAATGCAATTTGCTGAGTTTAAGACCTCTGCTTCACATTTTTGCGCTCTGATGGGAAAATACACTGTATTTTGAATATCACTCATTTTTAATTGACGTAGCTTATGCTATTTTAAAAATTTATATAGTATAGTATTATGTACAGTCCTGAATAAGTTAAATTTAAATGTCTCAAAATCTTGCAAACAGTGCTTGAGCAGCAGCAAGTTAACTGACTTGATTGTTGGATGGAGTGAGTGAAAATGGTGTCTTTAGGTTTACAGCACCTTACTTGTAGCACTACCAAATAATATTGGTGTGAGCACCTTTAATCTGTGCATCAGCATCTGCTGTGACACCTTATATTAATTCATAGTACATAGAAACAGAGACAATGATGGCAGCTAAAGACTGTACCGCCTATCTATTTGGCCAGTCCATACCAATTTCTATGTTCTTCTTTACAGATCCTCTGTGCTTGTCTTAAGGCTGAATGAACCAATAAATACAAGAAAGTAATGATTTTCTAGATGTTTTCTATGCTAGACCTGAAAAGATTGAAGAAATAAAGGCAAAATTGTCTATTCAAAATGTTGAATTGTTCCCAGAAAGAGGAAGGCAGGGAAAATTATTTTGAAAGGTTGAGGGCATCAGGGAAAAACCTGTACTGAGAAGTAACTTAGTGGCTAGAGCAGCGGGTTCAGAAAGAAAGATGCCAGCACTGAAATCCTGCTATTGCTGCTAGGCAATGAGAGGCTGATATGCACAGACAGGGTGAGGGACCTTGGAGTGATAGTATCTGAGGATCTGAAGGCGATGAAACAATGTGACAAGGCGGTGGCTGTAGCCAGAAAGATGCTAGGCTGTATACAGAGAGATGTAACCAGCAAAAGGTGGTTGATACCTCTGTATAAGTCATTGGTGAGACCCCACCTGGAGTATTATATTTGGTTTTATAGGCCATATATTGCTAAGATGTAAGAAGACTAGAAGCATCAACAAAAATGATATGGGGAATGAGCCAAAAGACATATGAGAAGAGACTATATATGTATAGCCTAGAGCAAAGAAGGGACAGGGAAAATATGATACAGATGTTTAAATACTTGAAAGTGTGTATTTCCATCTCTTAGCCCCCACCCCCCCTCAGGGAGGGAAAACACAGATAAAGAGAACTTAGACTCCATTAGGCACAGCCAGTAAATTACCTTTTATTAGCTTGTCACAGAGCCAAAAAATACAAATAATAGTTCTCTCTCTTGGAGCAGGTTGTCAGTCAGCAGCGCACATCCTGAAAAACAAAACTGCCCCCCTAACACCTCCCGGACATCACATATATACTGTTGCAAATTCCATTTCTCATAAATCATGTGATTTCCCATAAACTAGCACCATTAGGTTGCCTTCTACCATATATGGATTGTTCCTGTATTCTATCAGTCTCTCCTGATGGAGTTCACGTGCAAAGTCGGTAGCCATTGGTTAATTACTTATGAGTTCTGTGTCAGTTCTGCGTGCACAGCCAGAATAATACCCTAATGTCCGCTCTCTGTCTATCTCCCCAAATGAAACATTCTGGACATGTTAGGCTCACACGGTGTCCTCAGCCTGTCTCCTAGCAACTCACAAGGTTACATCCACCCTATATGAAAAACATACTCAGCTGCAAACAAATGTTATGAAGTGTCAGTTCTCAGCGCCTGAGAAAGCAATGATTGTTACACAAGATGCTGTTAGTAGGCTAACATGTGAGAACCAAACTGACAGTACAGGCTTTAGGCCTAGCCCTTAGTAACAGGCCTAAAAAGAGGAAAGAATATACATTTCCCTCTTGCAAGGCTGAAAATAGCGAAGAGCATGAAGCCTTTCACACACTCAGAGCACATACAGTGGTGGTAAATAGGACTGTGTTCTTCAGAGCCAGTGTCACAGAGAGAAAGAGGTCACAAGGGATGTATGGGCTAAAACGTCACTGATTAAAAAAGAAATGAAAAAAATAATTTAAGAGGACAAAAATGGGGTGCAGGAGAGAATGATATGCCTAAGGGGAAACATAAAGCAATGGCATGGTATCATGAGTAAACGTAGGCCAGGAACAATTAAAAGTATGGTGGCATATGTCTTACACAAGGACAGAAACCTGAAAAATAATCATCAACAGAAAAAACAACAGGATGAGCACATATACATTAAATTAATAAATTGCAACAAATAATATCAAAATTTCTTGAAGCCAGTCAGCAGGAGTAGCGACCTGCAAACCAGGAGTGAAGAAAGAAACTACATCAAGGGAAGTGCTAGAAAATAAAACTCAGCAGGAATAGAAAATCAAGCACACAGGCAGTGGTGTGCTGGTAAATTTTTAACAACAGGCTCTCTTCCCGCCCTGCAATTTAGGGGAGGGGCTTGCAGGGGAGGGCGCAGAGGTGGACTGCCGGGTGGGGGTGGGGGTAATGCATTACTCTCTCTCTCCTTCCCCCCTCATCTCAGAGCTCCCATTAAACAACAATAATCTAGTCTAGCTGCTATGTAAAAATAAACAGAAGAGAAAGGTGGATTCTGGAAATTCGTGGTTGCACCAATAAATGATCATTTCAGTTGACCTACTAATTTCCCTGGTTCACCCAGGCTGTATAATTACTGCCCTCCCTGCAAGCTGCTCCTTCTCTGGTGCTGGTCTTTACCAAATTTCTTGACTGTATCCCTTTAAATATTCAGGTTAAAGCACCAGATAAGCTCTACGTTTCCTGCTCGTCTTTACTAAGTACTAGCTAAAGATGCAGCCTTTTTAATTGGACTCACTACATAAAAACCAAAAGAAAATACAAAAATAAAGGTTAAAAGATAGCACCTTATATGTACTTTCGACTCGTTTCAAGAGAATTAACACCGTAACCAAGCAACTTTATCTCCCCGTCTGGCCCTGCAGTCCAGAATTTGTTTCTTACTTTTTGTTTGTTTTAGTCTTTCCGTATGGTCTGCAAGCTAGAAAAAGTGCTTGGTGCCGGCGTTTGTTCCCCTCCCCTAGTTTCCCTGCCTCTGTAGCTCCAGGGGGTGGGGTGAAAGATTTGCAAGTCACAAGGGGGACATGCTATTCTCACTGCAGCAGCGGCAGAGGTCAGCTGTGTTGCTCCTGCTTGCTGAGTTCAGTTTCCTTTCCCGGAAAGAAGAGGCAGAGAGGCTGATAGGACTTTCTTTCCCGGGGTTCGCCGCTTTGCCTCTGCTTCTGGAGCTCTTTGGCTGTGCTGCAGTGCGACTACTGAGCTGTCGCCTGTGGGGTTGGGTTGTGGGCATGTCCTTGAGTACCGGGAAGCAGCAGCCCACCCGTCCTGCTCCAACTGCAGCTTGATGCGAACATTTGCTGACGTAAACCAGTGCCAGCCGGCCAGAAAAAGCAGGCTCCTTCAGCCAATCCTGGGGACTTTTCTTCAGCCTGTCCCGGGGGCGGGACAGGCTGAAGAAAAGTCCCCAGGATTGGCTAAAGCAACCTGCTTTTTCTGACTGTGCCTGCCGGCCGGCACCACTGAAAAAAAAAATTGCTGCAAGAAGAGGAGCTGCATCGGGTAGGGGGGAGGTGGTGAGACATGCTGAGCGAGCCACAGGGAAGGAGGACATCAAGAAGAGGCACGACAAGCCTAAATTTTGAGAGCCGGTTGTTAAAGTAGCTGCTTTAACAACCGGCTCTCAAAATTCTTAAAAAACTAACAAACGGCTCTTGCGAGCCGGCGCGAGCCAGCTCCAGCACATCACTGCACATAGGTGTACAGATACCAGAAGCATTCCCAGGAATACATGGGTATAAGGTAGTGGAATAGTGCCAGAAAATATACATAAAAGGAAAAACAGCACAAATAAAATTAAAAGGAAGAACTGTCACAGAAGATAATACTTGACCTAAGTGTTGACATGTACCAGAAAAGGAAATACATAAACGGGCCAAAATAAGAAGAAAAGCTGCAAAGACAGGAGAAAGGGATAGGGGACAATGAATACGACTAATAAAGAATTCAGGACAGTTAACCGCAATACAAGAAGAGTTAACCAGAATAGCAGCAGACAGCATAGCTTTAGAAGACTATGCAACAGAACCTGCAGACATGACATATGAGGAGTCGTATGAATGTAAAGAGGAAAAACAGTTGTAAGAATAAAAAAGGTTATCAATAGAAATTAAACAAAATAAAACATGGAAAAGAAAATAAGATGATACCTTTTTTATTGGACATAACAATACATTTCTTGATTAGCTTTCGAAGGTCGCCCTTCTTCCTCAGATCGGAAATAAGCAAATGTGCTAGCTGACAGTGTATATAAGTGAAAACATTCAAGCATTACTATGACAGTCTGACAGGGTGGGAGGATGGGGGTGGGTAGGAGGTATGCATGGGGACATCAAAGCATATCATTGATATTCTAACAGGATGGGTGTGGATAGGTGAGGGGTGGGGTGATCAACAGAGACATACAGCTTTATGGTTTATAATGGGCTAGGAACCCCAGATCCTTGTTAAGTCCTTTCTGTTGGGTGTTAAAATATTCAATCATTCTGACTTCAAAGGTCTTACATTCTTGTATGGTTTTAAAGTTACCTTTCAGGATTCTCACTGTGAACTCACTGGTACAGTGTCCTGGTCCTGTAAAATGTTGACCAACAGGCGTGGGAACCCTACTGGCACCAGTATTGTTCATGTGATGTCTATGTAAATTGAATCTTGTCTTAAGCATCTGACTTGTTTCTCCAATATAGCATCCTTCGTTACATTTTTTACACTGAATGATATATACCACATTTGAAGATGAGCAAGTGAAAGATCCCTTTATGTTGAATATCTTTCCTTTGTGGATGACTTTGGGGTCCTGTGAAATATTTTGGCATAGTTTGCAACTGGATAAATTACAGGGAAGTGTGCCCTTCTGTTCCTTTTCAGTCTGTGATGGAAGTTTACTTCTGATTAGCTTGTGTTTTAAGTTGGGTGGCTTTCTGAAGGCCAGTTCTGGTGGGGATGGGAATATCTCTTTCAGTAATTCATCCTCCTGGAGTATAGGTTGTAGATCTCTTATGATTTTCCTCAGTTTTTCCAGCTCTGGATTGTATGTCACTACAAGGGGGATTCTGTCTGTGGATTTTTTCTTCTTGTACTGTTGCAGATTCTCCCTGGGTGTTTTGAGGGAGGAGGCAATATTCTTGGAGATTATTTTGGGGTTGTAGCCTTTCTGTTTGAAGGATGCAGTCAGGCTTTTAAGGTGTCTGTCTCTGTCCCCTGGGTCAGAGCAGATACGGTGGTATCTTGTGGCTTGGCTGTAAATGATGGATATTTTTGTATGAGAAGGATGGAAGCTGGAGTTGTGGAGGTAGCTGCATCTGTCTGTGGGTTTCTTGTATATAGATGTTTGTATACAGCCATCACTGATTGAGACCGTGGTGTCCAAAAAATTGACTTTTTCTGGGGAGTAGTCAATTTTGAATCTGATTGTAGGATGGTATGTATTGAAGGCAGAATAAAATTATTTCAGAGTTTCTTCACCCTCCGTCCAAATCATAAAAATGTCATCGATGTACCGGTAGTATTTTAGAGGTTTGGTCTGGTGTGTATTCAGAAATGTCTCTTCCAGCTCAGCCATAAAAAGGTTGGCATATTGGGGTGCTGTCCTGGTGCCCATCGCAGTGCCCATTATTTGTAGATAGATATCATTGTTAAAGCGGAAGTAGTTGTGAGTTAAAATGAATTTGATTAATTTAGTAATAGTTTCTGGTGAGTATTGATGGTCCAGTGTGGATTTTTTTAGGAGTCTTCCACATGCAGCTATGCCATCCGCATGTGGAATGTTGCTGTATAGTGATTCTACATCCATCGTGACCAGAAGGGTGTTAGGTGGTAGTTGCTTGATATTTTTCAATTTATTCAGAAAGTCTGTGGTGTCTTGTATGAGGAAGAAGGGCGACCTTCGAAAGCTAATCAAGAAATGTATTAAGTTATGTCCAATAAAAAAGGTATCATCTTATTTTCTTTTCCATGTTTTATTTTGTTTGATTTCTATTGATAACCTTAAGAGTGGACTAACACGGCTACCACACTCCTCTACTTAAGAATAAAAAACAAATTCATCATTATGACAAATAGTTCAGTATGGCAAAAGTCCAAAATATAAAGTCCACAATGCAAAGTCTTTCTCAAGTTCCAGACAAAACAGTAGGTGAAGGATGAAGATCAGATAGATGGTTATAGGAAGAATGTCCTTCAAATAAAGCAGATGTTGGGGTAGGGTAGGAGTCCAAATGCAAAAGTGTCCAGATTACACAGGAGCAGTGTAAAGTTTGTGTAGTACTTAAGCAGCAGGTACTCAGCATCAAACTTGAGTGAAGTTCTCCAGCATCCGATTGTAGTGGGCTTGGGAATTATTACTGTCCTGTTGTTATGATTGGGAATGTGAGCCCTTGTGCCCCGACTGAGCACGGCGAAGATGGAGTGACACCGCATTCGGTCAGGCAGCCAGACAACCCTAGCTTCACCTGGGAAGCGACCACCGTTCCCTGGGAGTTGAGCCCCCAAGTGCAGTCGGCCACCAGGACTTCTGGAACCGGCGGGGTTGCACGACCACTGACCAGACAGGTGGGCAAACAAACACAGTCCAGGAGCCCGTAATCCGCAGAGCAAAGAATAGTCATGAAACAGTCCAAAGGTCTGGGCAGGCAGCAATACAGCGCGAGGTCGGTAAGCAATCCGAGGTCAGGAACACAGGAAAACCTTAGAACAGAAGAAGACCACAACCTCTATGCGAATAGAAGCCGAAGCATGGAAGGACTGGAAACAGGGCTTTAAATAGAGCAGGAATTAGGCTCAACCATGTGCAGCTGTTCCAAGATGGCTTCCTCCATCAGAGGAGATGCTCTTCGCCCAAATATGGGCTTCCTTCCTGTTCTCGTATACAAGATGGCTGCCCCCTCCTGAGCAAGCCAAGATGGCTGCTGTCCTTGCTCCAAGCTGGATGACGGCTGCTGGATTAGGAAACAGAAACAGACCCATCCTAGAGAAACCACAACCAAGATGGCCGCTGCATCCTCGAATGCCCCTACCCTGCGCGAGCAGGCTGCACCTCTGGAGGAGTGTAGCAGAGCGTAACAGTACCCCCTCTGGAAAGATCTCCCCCTCACCGGTTCGGTCTGGGCTTAGCAGGATGATGAGCGTGGAACTCCCGGATCAGATCTGGAGCATGCACATTGTCCGCCGGCTCCCAGGAGTTATCCTCCGGTCCAAAATGCTTCCAGGCAAGGAGATAGTACAGCTTCCTTCCACGACGCTTGGAATCCAGGATGCGATCCACCTTATACTCTGGATCTGGATCACTCTCAGGCACGGCCACCTTCTTGGGTTCAGGATGCCACTTTGACCTGCGGAAAGGTTTCAGGAGGGACACATGAAAGGCATTGTGCACCCGGAGTTGACCGGGTAGGTGTAGTCGGTCACTGCTCCTGTGCTGGATCGTACGTCAAAAGGTCCAATGAACCGGGGAGCAAACTTCAGAGATGGGAGCCGCAGTTTCAGGTATCGGGTGCTCAACCATACCTTTTTTCCCGGCAGGAATGTGGGAGCCACTTGTCTTCTACGGTCATAGGTCTCCTTGGCCTTGACCACTGCTCGTCGTAACTATTCCTGGACCTTCTTCCAAGCTTCCTGAAAGGAACAGATGGTGGACTGCACCTGAGGTGGAACTTCTGCGGGGGCAATTGGTGGCGGTAGACGCGGGTGGCATCTATAGATGGTGCTGAAAGGTGTCATTCGGGAGGCCGAATGCAAGCTGTTATTATAGGCAAACTCAGCCCATGGTAGCAGAGTAGACCAGTCATCCTGGCGCTGGTTAGCGTATGCCCGGAGGAACGCCTTCACAGTCTGGTTGACCTGCTCCACCAGTCTGGGGGTGATATGCAGATGAAAATAAGGTGGTAACCCCAAAAGCTGAACACAAAGCTTTCCAGAAGCGCGAGGTAAACTGCGAGCCTCGGTGACTAATGATCCTCTGTGGCAATCCATGGAGCCAGAAGATGTGCGTAATGAAGTTAGCGGCAAGGTTAGCGGCAGTGGGTAAAGCCTTCATAGGAATGAAGTGGGCCATCTTGGAGAACCGGTCGATCACCACCCAAATGACTGTGTTGCCCTGCGAGGGTGGCAGGTCGGTGATAAAATCCATGGACAGGTCCTCCCATGGCTGCTGTGGTACCGGCATGGGCTGCATCAGCCCCCACTGCTTCTGATGTGAAGACTTAGTTCGGGCGCACACCGGACAGGTAGATACGTATTGCAGAACATCCTGCGCCATCTGGGGCCACCAATACGATCGGGAGATCAGATGTAGGGTGTTGTGGAAACCGAAGTGTCCGGCAAATTCGGAAGCGTGCCCCCAGCGCAGCACCTTCCTACGAAGACTCACTGGAACGGCCTTCTGGCAAGTGGCACTGGCCCCGGGCATGGAGGAAATACACGCCGGATTTAACATTGGGTAGGGCTCCTCCTGGTCCTCGGGAGCCTCGAAGCTGCGAGACAGGGCATCTGCCTGGACATTCTTTTCCCTCGGTCTGAAGATCAAACGGAAGTCAAACCGGCAAAGAACAGAGACCACCGGGCCTGGCGAGGATTCAGTCTGGTGGCATTTTGCAAATAGAGCAGGTTCTTGTGGTCAGTTATTACAGTCACTGGATGTGCTGCCCCCTCCAGTAAGTATCGCCATTCCTCAAAAGCTAGTTTGAGCGCTAGAAGCTCCCGATCCCCCACCATATAGTTTCGCTCCGCGGGGGTGAACTTAGGGAGAAGAAGAAACAGGGATGTTTTTCCCAGATGCCGATGTCTGAGAGAGGACTGCCCCTACTCCCAGGGCTGAGGCGTCCACCTCCACCAGGAAAGGCTGAGTAGGATCCGGACTGCGGAGTACCAGGGCAGAGAGGAAGGCCTTTTTTAATGTGGTGAATGCAGAGAAAGCCTCCGATGTCCAGTTCTTCGCATCGGCCCCCTTCCTCGTGAGGGCCGTCAGAGGAGCCGTGATGAGAGAGTAATCCTGGATGAACTGCCGGTAGTAGTTCACGAACCCCAGGAACCTCTGCAAAGCCCGCAGACCCTGGGGCACCGGCCAGTCTCGGATAGCTGTCAATTTACCGGGATCCATCTGTAACCCGGTGGAGGAAATGATATATCCCAGGAAAGGCAGACTCTGTTGGTGGAATGCACATTTCTCCAACTTGGCATACAGCTGATGTTCCCGGAGACGCTGGAGTACTGTGCGGACGTGAGTAACATGTTGTGACAATGAGGAGGAAAAAATCAGGATGTCATCCAGGTACACGATTACTGAGAAGTAAAGTAGGTCCTGGAATATAAAATTAACAAAATTCTGAAACACCGCTGGAGCATTACAGAGGCCGAACGGCATCACCCGATATTCGAAGTGTCCTTCATGGGTGTTGAAAGCCGTCTTCCACTCATCTCCCTCCCGGATCCGTACCAGGTTGTAGGCCCCACGCAGGTCCAACTTGGTGAAGATCTTGGCCCCTTGAAGACGGTCAAACAGCTCCGGGATGAGTGGAAGCGGATACCGGTTTTTAATAGTAATCGTATTCAACCCTCGGTAATCAATGCATGGACGAAGTGACCCATCCTTCTTCGAAATGAAGAAAAATCCGGCCCCTGCAGGGGACGTGGAGGCTCGGATGAACCCCTTGTGAAAATTATCTTGGATATATTCCCTCATGGCTCGGGACTCCTCCCGGGACAAGGTGTAAAGGTGCCCCCTAGGTGGGTTGGTTCCTGGCAGCAGGTCTATGGTGCAGTCGAAGGACCGATGGGGAGGCAGCGTGTCAGCCGCCCGAGCACTGAACACATCACGGAAGTCCTGGTATTCCTCCGGCAGCCCGGGCGACCCTTCCTGAGGAGTCTGAAGCTTAGCTGAGCAGAGCGGCAGAGGAGGCTTGACCTGCTGGAGACAGTGCTCGACACACCGGGAACCCCATTGCCCGATCTCCCTGGTGGCCCAGTCTACAACAGGAGCGTGTAGTCGGAGCCAAGGCAGTCCAAGGATCACCGGGTAGATGGCTCGGGCAAGAACCAGGAACTGGATCTTCTCCTGATGTAACGCCCCACCTGGAGACACAGGGGCGAGGTGATCTGGGTGATGGTTTGAGGAAGGCTATCCCCCTGGATGGAGGTGACCCTGAGCTCTGGTTGACAGGGCGCCGTGGAGCCACCTAGCTGCGACAGGAATTTGGCATCGATGAAGTTCCCTCCAGCCCCGGAGTCTAGCAAGGCCCTAGTATGAGCCTGGAACCCCTCTCCTTGGAGCAGTATGGGAACAGAGAGCAAGTTGTCAAGTCAGGAAGGGCAGACAGCCGGCCCAGAGCCACCCCCTTCATAGGGCTCGGGCCAGAGCATTTCCTGATCTCCCAGGCTTGTTTGGGCAAGAGCCCGTGAAGATGGCTGCTGTCCTTGCTCCAAGCTGGATGACAGCTGCTGGATTAGGAAACAGAAACAGACCCATCCTAGAGAAACCACATCCAAGATGGCCACCGCATCCTCAAATGCCCCTACCCTGCGCGAGCAGGCTGCACCTCTGGAGGAGTGTAGCAGAGCGTAACACCTGTGGGTCATCTGGATCAGATGTTAAGGCTTCCATTTGAACCCTAATTTCTCATTTGGGTTGTTGTTTTCTTCACTGGTTTGAGACGAGGGTTCCTACTGAAGCACCTCCCCTTTGTAGCCGGACTTGCCCTTGCGAGAAGTTGGTCTACTCTGGTTGCGTAATGTCAATACCTGGGTCTGCTACCTTCTTGTAGTGTGATTTACAGTTGTGGGGGTACTCAGGAGTACTTGGTGTGGACCTTGCCAGCGAGGTGAAGCCCAATTTTCCCTCTTGATGACTTTGATAAGGACCCAGTCTCCCGCTTGGACCTAGCTGAGCTCAATAGGTTCAGGATCTGTGAACACCAGTGACCAACAACAGAAAATGAAAAACAGTTAGGATGGAGGCAGTAAAGGGATGGCCCCTCAGTGGGTTTGTGTAGGAACAATTTCAAACAGCTCAAAACAATCTCCCCATTTGCCTAAAAAACAACCAAGGGCGTGAATCTCTATCTAGTATCTGATATGAGACCAGCCAAAAGTATACTAATTCTCCCGTATTAGGTCTAGGTCAAGTTTAAGTAGGACAGTCCCATAGAGGTCAATAGTTTCTAAAATAAGAGCCCCTGGGCCTGTGGTCCAACTGTCAAGTAAAGGTTCACAGAATATAGACAACCTGAGGTAAGGACTCCAGGCAGCGTGATCATCTTGACCAGGATCCTAACTCAAAACAGACATGAGAGGATTAAAATGTTATAGCAATTCTTTCACAAATAGTGAAGTAATACAAAATGGAAATTCTCTTTTTATCAACAAAACTGTTGTTAGCAAGGCAGTGAGAATAATGACAAAAAATGAAATACATGAAAAATCTAGAACCATAAGTCCCCAATCATACAGTATGAAGTATGGCTGAGTCAAGTTTTGTAGCAGACTTCAGATATCTGAATCAGGAAGTATGATTTTGCAGCTTTACAGCCGCGGCTGACAAGGCCTCAATTTGCTTCCAAGTTATGTGTGTAAACTGATCTGGAATGACATTAGACAGAGAAGTATTGGGGAACTGGTATGCTGTGAATATTCTTGTTACCATCCCTCTTGTGGAGTGCCTGATCCAGGAAGGGTACTTCTTTATTTATCTGTAAAAGACTGTCATGTACTACTACTACTACTTAGCATTTCTATAGCGCTGCCAGGGTTACGCAGCGCTGTACAAGTTTAAACACGGGGAGGGACAGTCCCTGCTCGAGAGAGCTTACAATCTAATGGTAACATACTACGTAGTCAGTGTAGGTAACAGGAATGGGGAAGGTGGTTAGGCGCCAAAAGCAAGGGAGAAGAGATGGGCCTTGAGTAAGGACTTGAAGATGGGCAGGGAGGGCGCATGGCGTATGGGCTCAGGAAGTCTGTTCCAGGCATAAGGTGCTGTGAGGCAGAAGGGGCGGAGTCTGGAGTTAGCGGTGGTGGAGAAGGGTACAGATAGGAGTGATTTGTCCTGAGAGCTGAGGTTATGGGTGGGAACATACGGGGAGAGGAGGGTAGAGAGGTAATGGGGGGCAGCAGATTGAGTGCACTTGAAGGTCAATAGGAGAAGCTTGAACTGTATACGGTAGTGGATTGGGAGCCAGTGAAGCGACTTGAGGAGAGGGGTGATATGAGAGTATCGGTTCACGTGGTAGATAAGACGTGCGGCGGAAGTTTGGACAGATTGAAGGGGGGATAGGTGGCTAAGCGGGAGGCCAGCGAGTTGAAGGTTGCAATAGTCAAGACGAGAGGTAACGAGCGAGTGGACGAGGGTTCGGGTGGTCTGTTCAGAGAGGAATGGGCGAATTTTGCTAATATTATAGAGGAAGAAGCGACAGGTCTTAGCTGTCTGCTGGATATGGGCAGAGAAGGAGAGGGAGGAATCGAAGATGACTCCGAGATTGCGTGCTGAAGAGACGGGGAGGATGAGGGTGTTGTCAACACAGACGGAAAGTGGGGTAAGAGGAGAAGAGGGTTTGGGTGGAAAGATAAGGAGCTCAGTCTTTGCCATGTTCAATTTCAGATGCCGGTTGGACATCCAGGCAGCGATGTCGGAAAGGCAGGCTGAAACTTTGGCTTGGGTTTCGACCGTGATGTCGGGAGTGGAGAGGTAAAGCTGGGTGTCATCGGCATAGAGATGGTACTGGAAACCATGTGATGAGATCAACGAGCCTAGGGAAGAGGTGTATATCGAGAAGAGAAGTGGTCCAAGGACAGATCCTTGAGGAACCCCAACAGAGAGCAGGACGGGGGTGGAAGAGGAGCCATTAGAAGATACTCTGAAGGTGCGTTGGGAAAGATACGAGGAGAACCAGGAGAGGACAGAGCCCTGGAACCCAAATGAGGACAGTGTGTCAAGAAGTAAATTATGATTGACGGTATCAAAGGCGGCGGATAGGTCGAGGAGGATGATGATGGAATAATGGCCTTTGGATTTGGCGAGGAACAGGTCATTGCAGACTTTAGAGAGTGCTGTTTCTGTCGAGTGTAGTGGGCGAAAGCCAGATTGAAGCGGGTCGAGGACAGCCTGAGAGGAGAGGAAGTCGAGGCAACGGCTGTGGACAGCACGTTCAAGTAATTTGGAGAGGACGGGTAGAAGAGAGATGGGGCGGTAGTTGGAGGGACAGGTGGGGTCAAGTGATGGTTTTTTGAGAAGTGGTGTGACTACTGCGTGCTTGAAGGAGTCAAGGACAGTAGCGGTGGAGAGAGAGAGGTTGAGGATGTGACAGATTGAGGGCTTAACTGTAGGAGAGATGTTGGTAAGCAGATTGGTGGGAATGGGATCCGAGGAACAGGTGGTGCACTTAGAGGAAGAAAGAAGGCTAGCAGTTTCCTCTTCGGTGATCTCAGGGAAGGAGGAAAAGGAAGCTGGGTTAGGTTGGTTGAGGGAGTGGGTTAAGAAGTCACAGGGAGGAGAAGGCTTGGAAGTGAATTCAAGGTTAATCTTCTGCACTTTATCGCGGAAGTGGTCAGCTAGTGTTTGAGGAGAGAGTGAGGGGGGGGGTGGGAGCGGAGGGTACTTTAAGTAGGGAGTTGAGGGTGGCGAAGAGGCGACGAGGGTTGGAGCCAAGAGAATTGGTTAATTGAGAATAATATTCCTGTTTGGCAAGGAATAGGGAGGACTGGAAGGAGGATAGCATGAATTTGTAATGGGTGAAGTCTGATAGGGTGCGAGATTTCCTCTAGAGTCGTTCAGCAGATCGGGTGCAGGAGCAAAGGTAATGGATGCAAGGGGTTAACCAGGGCTGCAGACTCACAAATGGCTAATCTGCCCAGAAGGAAGACAGCAGCCAGTAGGTGAATGATAAGAGGACATATACAGAAAAATAGAAGGAAAAACATGTGGAAACATATGAGTGTACAGCTAGTAAGCAGACAGAAAGCATTATAACTAAAAATGGAACAGAAATTACATAAAAGCAAAAATCCTGCAATCAGAGCAATAATGTAATCACTGAGGTAGAGTTCGACAGTTCATCCAGTAAATGGAGCAGGTCTTTCATCACACAAATGAGTCCAATAATTCCCCTTCCAGTAATACAGCTGTAGGTGTCACTGTAGATGTCACTGTTTTCAGACTAGTCTCACAGCATGCTTCAAAAGGATGCCAATTCAGAGTAAATAAGGGGGCTTTGAAGAAAGACAATAATACAAGATAAACAGAGCAGAGCCATGAGGACTTAATAGAAGTTTATAGACATGAGATCATAAAGATCACAGTTCCTAAGAAGTGAAACAATTTACTTAAGATCTGGGCAGGTCTTAAACAATAATGACATTAGCAGAAAATGGCATGAGCACAAAAATATTCTCAGGTTTGATACTTAATGCAAATCTAGTTGAAGTTAATTTGGAAGAATAAATCTGTAACCTATTGTATTGTAACAGAGTATACCAGTTCATATACATTTCCCTGTTAAAAACATACGTCCACACATTTATGCACTTAACTCAGACTTTCTTAAACAACGTACAGTGTTCTTTCTAGATATGCTGCCATGTGACTTTCCAACAATGCATTCAACTGGCAGCAAACAACTTTGACAATATTTAATTCATTATTAAGTGGAACATCCCTATAAGCTTTCACAGAATTACCCAAAAAGGAAAGGGAATTTTTCATCCATCGATAGCACAATTAAACTTCCTGCAATGCAAAACAGAACTGTAAATCATTATTATGGTAGCTCCCTCTGGTGGCTAAAATAAGTAGTAAAACAGTACTCTTTAGCTACTAAAAGTTTCTTAACATTGCCTCCCCTGGGATTATTGATCTGCAATCATAGGCGCCCCGTATAAGAGGCTTGGGGAGTAGCCCAAATGCCAAAAGCTTAACTCTTCAGGCAACTAATTTCATAAAGAAATGAGGGAGCGTCACATCCCTCCAAATTAGTTAGTATACTGCTATTATTAACTCAGCCCACTAATCAGACCTCTGCAGCCGTCTCCGCTTCCAACTACTTGAAGCTGACACTCGCATCCCTCCCCTCCCCTGTCCTCACCAATCACTCCTATTCCTGAACACGCCCACACCATTCCAATCAGCCACTGACATTAACCTCACAGAGCTCAAGCTTTAAGGTGGTTTTCTAGGGTTATTCCTTAAGTAGAATGGGGGAGGTACTATCCTTTCTTATCCACCAGAAAGTAATTAGACTGACCGGATGAGTTTTAAGGGTTCACCTATCCGTTTTTGTTATCCTTATCAGTTAGCTCCCTTTCGCTAGGTTATTTACCTTTTTTTAATATGTATGTTCTGTTTGCTGCTTTCTCTCTTAAAAGCTGTGCCTGGTTATAATTGCTCAGCTGTAACTTTCTCGAGGGGTGAATTCAGGAGTCACGTGCACATAATTGAATCCAATACTGACAGAAGGATTATTTGTGTGACCGTGTCCGCTTCTCCCATGCTCGTGACACCACATCAGTCAAAGAGAACGCAAACAGCAAACCCATTCAGCCGCAACAAAACCACCCCTTGTGGGTTCTCCACAGCCAGGCCATTGGGATAGATCCGAGCGTCTGTGGTATCCGGGGCTGCTGGAAACCTGAGGGAAGCTGGTGCTTAGCGTCTTCGGCGTCACTTCTTCCATGCAGCCGCTGCAGAACTTCTTCTCAGTCCCCAGAGAACTTTCTTGGGACTTAAAATGAACGAAGGCCATTTGCCTTCCCCATCTGAGGAAGAGAAGGAAAGGGAGAAACTGCCGTCCATACAGTCTACAGCAGGGGTATGTATATCTATCTGTCAGTCTCTGGCAAATGAGAGATAGTTTGTGACTTGTGTAAAGTGTTCATTGAAAGCACTTAACAATCTGCTTCTCTCTTTGCAAATAATAAGTACATAAGTACATAAATAATGCCACACTAGGAAAAGACCAAGGGTCAATCGAGCCCAGCATCCTGTCCACGACAGCGGCCAATCCAGGCCAAGGGCACCTGGCAAGCTTCCCAAACGTGGAGGAGTGGCCTAGTGGTTAGGGTGGTGGACTTTGGTCCTGGGGAACTGAGGAACTGAGTTCGATTCCCGGCACAGGCAGCTCCTTGTGACTCTGGGCAAGTCACTTAACCCTCCATTGCCTGCCGCATTGAGCCTGCCATGAGTGGGAAAGTGCAGGGTACAAATGTAACAAAAAAAAAAACCGTACAAACATTCTATACATGTTATTCCTGGAATTGTGGATTTTTACCAAGTCCATTTAGTAGCGGTTTATGGACTTGTCCTTTAAGAAACCGTCTAACCCCTTTTTAAACTCTGCCAAGCTAAACGCCTTCACCACGTTCTCCGGCAACGAATTCCAGAGTTTAATTACGCTTTGGGTGAAGAAAAATTTTCTCCGATTTGTTTTAAATTTACTACACTGTAGTTTCATCACATGCCCCCTAGTCCTAGTATTTTTGGAAAGCGTGAACAGATGTTTTGCATCCATCTGTTCCACTCCACTCATTATTTTATATACCTCTATCATGTCTCCCCTCAGCTGTCTCTTCTCCAAGCTGAAAAGCCCTAGCCTCCTTAGTCTTTCTTCATAGGGAAGTCGTCCCATCCCTGCTATCATTTTAGTCGCCCTTCGCTGCACCTTTTCCAATTCCACTATATCTTTCTTGAGGTGCTGCGACCAGAATTGAACACAATACTCAAGGTGCGGTCGCACCATGGAGCGATATAATGGCATTATAACATCCTCACACCTGTTTCCATACCTTTCCTAATAATACCCAACATTCTATTTGCTTTTCGAGCCGCAGCAGCACACTGAGCAGAAGGTTTCAGTGTATTATCGATGACGACACCCAGATCCCTTTCTTGGTCCGTAACTCCTAACGTGGAACCTTGCATGACGTAGCTATAATTTGGGTTCTTTTTTCCCACATGCATCACCTTGCACTTGCTCACATTAAACGTCATCTGCCATTTAGCCGCCCAATCTCCCAGTCTCGTAAGGTCCTTCTGTAATTTTTCACAATCCTGTTGCAAGTTAACGACTTTGAATAACTTTGTGTCATCAGCAAATTTAATTACCTCGCTAGTCACTCCCATCTCTAAATCATTTATAAATATATTAAAAAGCAGCGGTCCTAGCACAGACCCCTGAGGAACCCCACTAACTACCCTTCTCCATTGTGAATACTGCCCATTTAACCCCACTCTCTGTTTCCTACCCTTCAACCAATTTTTAATCCACAATAGGACTTTTCCTCCTATCCCATGACCCTCCAATTTCCTCTGTAGCCTTTCATGAGGTACCTTGTCAAACGCCTTTTGAAAATCCAGATACACAATATCAACCGGCTCCCCTTTGTCCACATGTTTGTTTACTCCTTCAAAGAATTGAAGTAAATTGGTCAGGCAAGATTTCCCCACACAAAAGCCGTGCTGACTCGGTCTCAGTAATCCATGTCCTCGGATGTGCTCTGTAATTTTGTTTTTAATAATAGCCTCTACCATTTTCCCCGGCACCGACGTCAGACTCACCGGTCTATAATTTCCCGGATCTCCCCTGGAGCCTTTTTAAAAAATGGGCGTTACATTGGCCACCCTCCAATCTTCCGGTACCATGCTCGATTTTAAGGATACATTGCATATCACTAGCAGTAGCTCCGCAAGCTTATTTTTCAGTTCTATCAGTACTCTAGGATGAATACCATCTGGTCCAGGAGATTTGCTACTCTTCAGTTTGCTGAACTGCCCCATTACGTCCTCCAGGTTTACCGTGAAGTCAGTAAGTTTCTCCGACTCGTCCGCTTGAAATACCATTTCCGACACTGGTATCCCACCCAAATCTTCCTTGGTGAAGACTGAAGCAAAGAATTCATTCAATCTCTCTGCTACATCTTTGTCTTCCTTGATCGCCCCTTTTACCCCTCGGTCATCCAGCGGTCCTTTTGCTGGCTTCCTGCTTTTAATATACACTTTCTGAAAGAGTGCACACTCTTAACCACATTGTGCCCACAACTGAAAAAAAATGGTTAAAAAAAAACCTTCTGAGCAAAATGACTGTAAACGATATGGGGAAAAAAAGATGACATGAAAACTTTCAAGCTACGTACCTCTACCTAGTAGTAAACCTGCTGTACTCCATTCTTCCTCCCTGTGTGGCTCCAGTACTTCCCCAGGCCCCCTGAATCCATGTTTTCCCGTGCGTTTTCCTCTTGCACAGACTAACATTTTCTTTTTCACCTACCCCGATAATTTATCTCTCCAGAGCAATCCAGGTACTGGCCTGAGTATGGCAGCAGCTTTTGAGTTCAAGGAGTAAATTGGTGCTCACTCGTAATAGGTACTGTACATAATTTTATCTGAAGCAATGAAGTGTGAAGTGACTTGCCTATCATATCTAATATCTAAATTTAATAAAAGGTATTGCTTGTTACTATTTTACTTATTTTTTTCTGTGTTGTCAGATAATTATGGATGTAAGCCCCACCCCTGGCACCGCCCCTGACCCCGCCCCCTTTAGCCTCCCCAAACAGTTGGGCCACCGACCACCTATGTCTGCAATATCACTATAAACCTAAGATCTTCATCTTGATGGTTAGCCATGATCCAGTGGGCTGTCTACCAAGGGTGGTCTCAAAGTGCTGAACTCTAAGATTGCTTAAATGTTGAGCAATTCGATATTTAATCTTATGTTTAGTTTCCCCAATATACCATTTTTGACATGAATATCGGGTGGCTTAAACTACTTGTTGTGATTCACAATATGTTCTTGATTTAAAAAAAAAAATAAAATCCCTTTATAAATGGGCCACTCATACTTTATCTGCCACAATACACAATTGTAGTAGATCATCATATAGAAATTGCAAATTTTAAAAAGTATCATTCTTTAATTCCTCTAGCGATGTCTCAGGGGAGGAAAGTAATTCTGTCCAGTCACAAGTAGGAGAAAAAGTTTTCAAATTCAAATAATATAAAACAAAGCGGGAAAGTGTGCAAATAATGGTAACAAGTTATCTATTATGCAGTGAAATAGAAGGCAAATAAGAGCAGCACAAATTAATTTCAGGCAAGGTACATAAAAAACTAAACAACATCATGATGTAAAAATTCGTTTAGGTCCAATGTTCCTAGGAGGGATGTCTGTGAAATCTCAGCAACCTAGGATACAGAACATACATAGGCATAACACTATCATGAGAATTAAACACATTTAATATTGCAGTAGACAGACATGTATTGTAACAAAATGTAAAGAGAAGGGAATTTAAACCAATTGGGGCAAACTAGGTGCTGTCGTTGTTGTGGGTCAGTATAAAACATTGTGTGGCAAGGTACACAAAATATGTTAACTTCTTCTTAATCGAAACATGCATATAGATTTACTTTTCCTGTGAGGCAGTGTCTCTTGAATCTCAGCTACATAAAGTTAAAGTGATACAGATATTAATGAACTAAACACTTTTACTGTAAGTATAACAGGAACTGCAGCACAAAGTGTAAAAGCATTTAGCATGTGAACACAACAGAGAGAAAAAAACAGGCAGGAACTTTACAGTAAATCTCCCAGTGAATGTAAAAATTATCCTAAATTTATCCTTGTAAATCAAAATCCAACAGTGAATGTTAAATTTTGAAGCCAATGTAAGAAAGTTAAAGACAGTTGCGTACAATCTTAGTAGGAGGAATGAAACCAGCTGGAAATAAGAAAACTGCATTACAAAAATTAGCATGCCATCAGAAATATGAATTAGCAACATGTAAACGCTGTCAGGTGTACTATGGGCGGCGCCACCGTGATCGATGGTATCAATTTAGACAGGGGTGCAGAAAACCCTTTGTTATCCCAATACATTTTCAAAATAGGTACCCGACACTGTTTCAGCTTTAAGAAAGCTGTCTCAGAGAGGTCACGTGGTGCGATGCAGGAGTGAGGACGTGGGTGAGCTGAGCTCCTGCCAGTCCCCCTCAATTAACGCAATTATCGAACAATTTGTGGGATACAACTACTCCCCCTCCTTAGCAATCAATCAGGGGAAGCTTTGGCCCTGAAGTGCTGAAAAATCGGAGTGAAACAGCACAAGATGACTGCAAAATTACAGAAGAAAGAGAAAGACAAAAGTAAGATCGCGGAACCTAAAATGGCGGCCGACCAACCATCACCGAGCTCGAGTGTATGCTCAGCATGGACTGCTGAAATCACCGCGGAAGTTACAGCGGCTGTGGAGGCTGCTTTAGACAAAAAGCTGCAAGCAATTTTTGATCGAGCAGAGGCGGCACACGAGAGACTAGATGGGTTTCACCTAGATTTGGATCACATGCAACAACGCATCAGCGACATAGAGGACCGCATGGTAGAGTCTGAACAACCGACGGAGGCCCTACGGAAATGAGTTGTGGAATTAGAAAATAAGCTGGACGATTTAGAAAACAGATCGAGGCGCAACAATTTACGTTTAATTGGACTGACAGAACAAATCAAAGAGACTGAATTGTGTGCCTTTTTGGAGAATTGGCTCCCACGAGCACTACAACTAAATAACTTACCGGGACCGCTGAGGGTCGAGCGGGCACACCGGTTGGGCCCGAAGCGGCCGGGAGCAACACGTCCACGTGCGGTGATCCTAAAAATATTACACTATGGACACAAGCAAGCAATTTTACATGCAATTCGATCAGGAGGAGAATTGAAACATGAGGGTCAGAAAATCCTTTGTTTCCAGGATTATTCGGCGCGAGTGGCGGTAGCTCGGAAGGAGTTCGCGCCAATATGTGCGGCGCTACATCGGAAAAAAATTCGCTTTGCTTTGATTTACCCTGCAAAGCTGAAAATCCAACATGAGGGCGCGGAAAACTATTTTGCTGAGTCGGCAGCTGCCCAGGAATTTCTGGATGGACTATCACAGGAGGAAGCTACTTGAAGCGTAAGAACAATGAGATAATGCGAATGAGTTCTGAGGTGAAAAGGCAAAGAAAGACAGGACCGTCAAACTATATAAATTATTTTGGATTAAGGTTACGGACTTACATAGTGTGCTTGAGGAGTGAAAGATCATACAAATGTACAAGTAAATAAGGTTTGATTGACGAGATGTGCCTGACTGAATGAGGGGGGCATAAATAAATAGAGGGGAGGGGGAGAGATGTATTCATTGATATTGTTTTGCATAAACATGATAGAATGATAAGATCATTGTTGTGGGGTCTGGGGGCACCTATACGTGACAGGTTCTATTAGAGAACTCAAGGAAGTGGGCATGGGGAGGGGGGGAGAGGGAGGAGAGGGGAAGGGTTTAGGGAGGGCTAGGGAGGGAAGGGCAGAAGGGAAGGGGGAGAAGAGGGAGGGTGGGAGACACCATAAGGTCAGGATTTGGAGAGAATCATATTCAAGTAGAGGGATTAGACTGTCACAAGGGAAGACCCGGGAGAGAGGTAAGCTGGGATACCTCTCTCTTGTAAACAGGAGACAATCTGCAGGTGATCTTGATAGCGGAGAGGCTTAAGGAAGAACCCTGGTAAAATTGTTTCTTGGAATGTGGGAGGGGTGAACTCCCCCATTAAACGCTCTAAGATCCTACAGACATTGAACAGACACAAAGCGCAAATAGCCCTGTTGCAGGAAACACACCTAAATACATTAGAACATGGGAAGTTATGTCGGTGGTGGGTTGGTGAGGTGGTGAATAGTCCAGCAGTGAACAAGAAAGCAGGGGTGGCTATTCTGAGCCGCAAAGGACTGCAATGTGTGTTGAACCGTAGGATTATTGATTCACATGGCCGCTATATAATTCAGCACATCACACTACAAAATAAACCACTTCTGTTGGTTAATGTATACGCCCCTAATCAATATGATAAAAAATTTTTCCAGACTCTTGCCAGACAGGTGCAGAGTTTTGAACAAACTCCAATAATTATGGGAGGTGACTTTAATATGGTTTTTGATCTGTGGCTGGACAGCACAGGTCCCTCAAGAGTTAAGCCGGTGAATTACAATAGAGGAGTGCCATGGGTATGTTCCTGTTTGGAATTGGTGGATGCTTGGAGATTACTTCACCCAGGAGAACGGGATTATACTCATTTATCTAGGGCCCATGGGACACAATCCCGGATAGATTATTTGTTAACTTCTCAGAACACAGCGACATACCTAACACAGGCGGACATAGGTCCCACACAAGTATCAGACCACGCCATGATTTGGATTACACTAGACTGGGGTATTGACCAAAAACGCCCGTTTTGCTGGAGATTCCCGAGGGCATTATACCATGACACAACATTTCATTCCTTTATACGGGAGAAGTGGAAGGACTATGCGGAATTAAACAGGGAAAGCTATCAGCGGGATCCAATACTTTTCTGGGAAGCAGCCAAAGCTGTGTTGCGGGGACATATTATTTCATACTCGGTCCATAAAAAGAAAGCTAGAGAAGCTGAAATGCTGCGACTGGAGGCAAGGGTACGGAGACTGAGACAAATTTATGGGCAGACACATTCCGCTACACACAGGAAATTGTATATGGAGACACAAATGGAGCTAAATCAATTGATACACACTCGCATGCAGCAGTCTCAAATATATTATAAGTACCAGATGTACAAGCATGCTAACAAGCAGGGGAAATTGTTGGCGCGATTGGTTCATCAAGTAGGGGGCAGAAGATGGGTGACACAAATCCAAGACACACAGGGAAAGAGCCAACCTACGAACACAGACATTAATAAGGTTTTTGAAACTTTTTACACCCAATTGTATGCTCCTCCCCCGGAGGAGGGTTTAGAGGCGAAAGCATACCTAGAGGGACAAAAGCTTCCACAACTTACCAGACAACAACAGGAGATATTGGAAGTAGATATTACTGAAGACGAAGTCAGTTGGAATATAAGAGCTAGCTCCCTATATAAATCACCTGGGGTAGATGGATTTACGGCAGAGTGGTATAAAATTCTAGTGGAGGATATTGCACCTTGTATGGCCAGGGTATTCAATTCCCATGTGCACAGAGGAGAAATGCCGAGTTCATTGAGGACGGCGCAGATAATTGTTTTACTAAAGCCAGGAAAAGACCCGAGCCAAGCAGAATCTTATAGGCCTATATCTTTACTATCATTTGAGGCTAAATTATTTGCAAAGATCTTAGCTAATAGGCTGGCTAGGTTTCTTCCACAATTGGTGCTAGATCCGCAGGTGGGATTTATACGAGAACGTTCAGTGGCAAAGAACTTGAGAAAAATACTGCTAGCATTGGAACAGGCAAAGTATGGGAGTACCCCCTCACTACTTAGCAGCTTTGATGAGGTGGGACTTCATGTTTGCAGTCTTGGAGACTTACGGAATTGGAGGATTTTTTAAGAGGGCCATACACACAATATATAAGAACCCAGTGGCAGAGGTGTCGGTGAATGGAGAGACTTCCTGCCAGTTTCCTATAGCTAGAGGAACAAGACAGGGATGCCCCCTCTCACCTTTATTGTTTGTATTGGTGTTGGACCCTTTAATCCGGGACATCACGGGCATTGAGACTGTGCGGGGAGTCTGCCTAGGCACCGAGCAATTTAAAATTTCTGCCTTTGCGGATGATCTCTTGGTCATCCTTCAGAGCCCAAAGGAGTCGCTGCCAGCTCTTTTGGAAATATTTAAAGAATATGGGGATTTCTTAGGATTTTGCCTAAATTTAGATAAATCTGAAGTACAATCATTGTGGATGTCAGATGAAGAGTGGACACAATTAAATTGTCCTTTTAGGAGAACGGATCGCTCGTTTCTGTACCTTGGAGTACAGTTGCCAGGAGATCCAGTACACCTATATCAACTAAATGTGACTCGATTATTTGCACACACGAAACAAATGCTAGAGAAGTGGGATAATTTGCCAATTTCACTATCTGGGAGGATTTCGTTGTTCAATATGATACTTTTCCCAAGGTGGCTTTACTGTTTTCAGATTTTGCCAATTTATCTGACTAAAAGGGATTGGAAAAAGTTGATGGGCCTGCTTTCCAAATTTTTCTGGCATAAAAGGCGACCACAGATAGGCTGGCAAAATATGATGGATCCATGGGATAGAGGGGGATTTGGGGTCTTGGATTTACGGCAATATAATAAAGCATGTTTGCTAAGACATATAGGGGATTGGATGTTGGGAACCTCATATTATACTCCAAGGAAACTGGAAGAGGATTGGGTCCATCCCTTGAAACTACAATTTGTTTTGCAGGCACGGTTAACCACATTGCCAGCGCACCTACGTAGGAATATAGTGATCAGTCCCCTTAGAATGGTATGGAAAGAACTGAGTCGGTTCTGGTTGTTTGATGAACACCATAGCAGACTTTTACCTATAACAGGGAATGGAGAGTTTCTACCAGGTATAGAAAGTCCAAGATTCAAACGATGGGCACAAAAAGGGATAATCCTCTTACAAGACATAGTGGACTCTGAAGGGAATATCATAAATTTGGATTCTCTGGGAATGGGAGATTTAATGTGGATGGACAAATTTGCATACCATCAGATTTCACATTACATTGCCAGTATCCCACATCAATCACTTGTTATAGACGTGCTTACCATGCTAGAAAACCTTTTTGAAATGCCCAATGAGGAGGCAATCTCTATCTCACTACTACATAAAAGGCTAATGCAAAATACTACACAGAGAACGCTGGCGCACTTGGTGGGGAAGTGGTCAGAGGATTTACAAAAAGAAATCACTACACAAAGATTATTGAGAAGCATGCGACAGATACCAAAGAGAATAAGCAACGCGGACCTTAGGGAATGTCAGGGCAGAGTGCTATTCCGAGCATATACCTCAAAGTTTCGATTATATAAAATGGGAGGGGTGGAATCACCACAATGTGATAAGTGCGGAGGGCCACAATGCACATACTTTCATGCCATGTGGGACTGCCCAGAGATAAAGCGCTTTTGGATACGGGTGGGTACTTTTATGGAATACATACTGAATAAACACATACCAATGAGACCAGAGAGTGTGTTGTTGGGGGAGGAGGCGCTGGGGTTTTCTGGTGCTGTCTATCATAATTTACTGTTGTATAGAGCGTTTCTAATAGGTAAAAAATGTATTCTGGCCAATTGGGATTCAAAAAGAGGCTCCCACATATTGGCAGTGGCGCAATAGAGTCCATGCGTTATTGCTAATGGAGCTGCGAGACGTGCAATGGAAAGTTAAGAGACAAAAGGAGTTTTACTTAATATGGAAATGTTATATACAAGTTTTGGTCCCAAGAGCATGCAGTGCAGTTCTCAACCAATTAGGGGGCCTTTGATAGAGTGTACCTTATTACACCTGGTGACAGCCATAACCAGCTTTTAGAGAACTGACCTTGGGGAAGGGGGGGAAGGGGAAAGGAGAGGGGCGGGGGGAGGGAGGGGAGGGGTTATGGGAGAGAGGGGGGAAGAAATTGACAAGTTTAAGATTCTTGGAAGATGGTTAACATTAGAAGTAAGAATTCTCGTTTATTTGTTGAAGAGGGGTTAATAATATTAGTAGAAGACGGCTCATGTGAGCCTATGGAAGTAGCTGGGGACAGGACTGTGAGGTATTTTTCCATCATTATTTTGCTGTATTAATGTTCTGGTGATGGGAAATAGTTTGGGAAACCAAGGTACTTGGAGAAATGACATTGTTTTGACATAAATGGGACGAGACATTCTTTAATGAAGGAAAAAATGAACATGATACACAACTTTAAGATTGTAATGTTTTATTGATTGTTCAATAAAAAAACTGTTTAAAACAAAAAAAAAAAAAAAGAAAGCTGTCTCATACAAAGAATCAGGCTTTAATGTATGAGTATAGTTTGTGGTACATAAGATGGGCCATTTGGAATTGGATCCAAACAATAGAAATAAATGAATGATTTTATAGCCCGTATTACATATGCGCTTCATACCATGGAGGATTGAAAAGAATTAACGAAAACAAAGCAATTATCAGAAGAACATGGCTAAATATGCTCCCGAAAAGAAAGCATAAACAGGAAAAAAACATCAGGACATAATTTCAGCGAAGACTAGTACGAGCAGTGGCCACATAGTCAGGGTTCAAATGATGTAATGTCCTGCTTGTACTGGAAGGTATCAATGAAGGTGAAAGGACAATTCACATAATGTGTGCACAATTGCTTAACTGGGTAATTAGATATGTTACATAAGTACATAAGTAATGCCATACTGGGAAAAGACCAAGGGTCCATCGAGCCCAGCATCCTGTCCACGACAGCGGCCAATCCAGGCCAAGGGCACCTGGCAAGCTTCCCAAACGTACAAACATTCTATACATGTTATTCCTGGAATTTTGGATTTTTCCAAGTCCGTTTAGTAGCGGTTTATGGACTTGTCCTTTAGGAAACCGTCCAACCCCTTTTTAAACTCTGCTAAGCTAACCGCCTTCACCACTTTCTCCGGCAACGAATTCCAGAGTTTAATTACACGTTGGGTGAAGAAAACTTTTTTCCGATTTGTTTTAAATTTACTACACTGTAGTTTCATCGCATGCCCCCTAGTCCTAGTATTTTTGGAAAGCGTGAACAGAAGCTTCACATCCACCTGTTCCACTCCACTCATTATTTTATATACCTCTATCATGTCTCCCCTCAGCCGTCTCTTCTCCAAGCTGTATAGCCCTAGCCTCCTTAGTCTTTCTTCATAGGGAAGTCGTCTCATCCCCGCTATCATTTTAGTTGCCCTTCGCTGCACCTTTTCCAATTCTACTATATCTTTCTTGAGATGCGGCGACCAGAATTGAACACAATACTCAAGGTGCGGTCGCACCATGGAGCGATACAACGGCATTATAACATCCTCACACCTGTTTTCCATACCTTTCCTAATAATACCCAACATTCTATTCGCTTTCTTAGCCGCAGCAGCACACTGAGCAGAAGGTTTCAGTGTGTTATCGACGACGACACCCAGATCCCTTTCTTGGTCCGTAACTCCTAACGTGGAACCTTGCATGACGTAGCTATAATTCGGGTTCTTTTTTCCCACATGCATCACCTTGCACTTGCTCACATTAAACATCATCTGCCATTTAGCCGCCCAGTCTCCCAGTCTTGTAAGGTCCTCTAGTAATTTTTCACAATCCTGTCGTGATTTAACGACTTTGAATAACTTTGTGTCATCAGCAAATTTAATTACCTCGCTAGTTACTCCCATCTGTAAATCATTTATAAATATATTAAAAAGCAGCGGTCCTAGCACGGACCCTTGAGGAACCCCACTAACTACCCTTCTCCATTGTGAATACTGCCCATTTAACCCCACTCTCTGTTTCCTATCCTTCAACCAGTTTTTAATCCACAATAGGACATTTCCTCCTATCCCATGACCCTCCAATTTCCTCTGTAGCCTTTCATGAGGTACCTTGTCAAACGCCTTTTGAAAATCCAGATACACAATATCAACCGACTCCCCTTTGTCCACATGTTTGTTCACTCCTTCAAAGAATTGAAGTAAATTGGTCAGGCAAGATTTCCCCACACAAAAGCCATGCTGACTTGGTCTCAGTAATCCATGTCCTCGGATGTGCTCTGTAATTTTGTTTTTAATAATAGCCTCTACCATTTTCCCAGGCACCGACGTCAGACTCACCGGTCTATAATTTCCCGGATCTCCCCTGGAGCCTTTTTTAAAAATGGGCAACAAGCCTCTGCTTAAAAATCATTAAACAGACACGTCATTAATTTGCACGTTTGAAAATCGAATACTGATGTGACTATTATTCCCTTTTGTTTTGCTCATTAATAACATGTGGCTATTTGTAAGGAAGGGGAAAACGTTTTAAAACAATAACTTGTGAGGGCAAGTTAAACAAATAAGAGCAAACTTAGGCAGTTGCCTAGAAATGCACTGTAAGAGCATGAAATACTGTACCGTAAGGTATATAAAAAAGCTTAACAAGAACAATTCCTGGTTTTGTTTTGATATATGCCTTACAGTCAAATTTTATTATACAGAAATAAGACTATATTACAAAAATTAGGGTTCCAATTTTAGTATATGTGCTGCCAAATAGCAGTGTAAGTGAAACGGAGAGCACCTAAACATTTATCGGTTCTCCTGCAAGGAAAAAAAAAGCCACAAAAAGACAGATGAACAATTGAAAGTCAAGGAATTAAGAGGTTATAATTTAGATTATGCTATAGAAATGCAATAGTGGGCATGATTTTACAGTGGTTCTTGTAGTATAGCAGCACCTGCATTCTTTGCTATATAATAGTGTCAGAGGATAAAGAAATTAATTTTTCCTCATCAAATGCATTACACAGGAAAGTAATTTCTTTATTGCTGACCATAAGGGTTATGTGAGACAACACATGACTTTTAAAATAATCATAAACTTTTCCAAGTCAAACCCAGTCAATGTTCATAAACTGTAAAGGTTTTTTTTTTTTTTTGAAAGGCAAACCTCGGGAACATCAGTCTGTAGCCTTGAAAACTAGGAACAGACATTTCAGAAGAACTAATGATAAGCTGTGAACCCAAAAAATGGAGCTCTAAAACAAAATCGTACTGAAGGAAACAAAGCTGCAGCCTTGACTGACTGATAAGAAATATAGAGCAGGCAAGAAAGAGCCTATAATTTGGAAATTAAAAATTGTATTGCATTTTAATAATCCTCTGGTTTCTGGATCAGGGCCCTTGAAACAGAAAGCAGGTGGATTTAAATGCCAAAATGCAATTAACTCATGCTGCACAGCTAAAATGCATTACAAGGCAGGAAAAACAGCGTATTGAAAGGAAAACGCCCACATAGAAAACTGGCCAGTCTGCACTCTTGTGCACACACATTGATGACGGACAGCAACAGAAAGAAGAAACATTGCTTGAAATAACAGCACAACCTCTGCCTGAACTTTAGGGAGGAGAAAAAAAAATAAATATAGCTATATTTAACCAAAAGTGTAAGGACACAAAACAATTATCCTAAGAAACAGTAAGTAATAGGGCTACAAGGCTACAATGAGAAATCCGTAGACAGAGCAGCTTTAAACCAAGCAAGCTGTGCCAGGAATTTAGGGAAAAAAGTACAGCTATCTTTTATGCAAGTGAATCAAGTAACACAGACTGCAGCTAAAAAAAAATTCCTCTTTTTTTTATACTACATGAGAAAGTCTTGCTGTCTGCAAACCCACTCCAACACTTTTTTGTTCTTTTCACTGCATTCCAAAACAAAGCAAACTACAGATACTGAGTTGTTATCCTTCTCCAACGTTAACAATTACTTTCTGCAGTAAGGAATCACTGGTGCACACTATTTTAAAAGACACAATCTATTTCCTACCCTCAAGGAAAGTATTTCAGAACTCAAAATCAACAAATATATATATATATATATATATATATATATATACTTACAGACGTCTATCAAAATTCCAGACATGCACCCTTGTGCAGCCGACGCCTCACCTGCACTTATGGTAGGGACCGCAGTCACCTACCCCTTTGCAGAGAGATTCTTCAACCCTGCAGGCTCTTCACTCAACTCAACTCTGGAGTAATCACTTTTTCTGAACTACCAACAATCTCTACAGTCCAGCTGTAGGAGTAGCTCAGACTTTTTTTTTTCTTTGTTTCATTTTTTTCCCCTTTTTTTTTTTCTTTGATTAGTTTAGAGGGCTATTTAAGGCTAATTACAGGGCAATCAGGTCCCTGTTCGAGAGCACCAAAATGTGTATTTCCATCTCTTAGCCCCCCCAGGGAGGGAAAACACAGATAAGAAAGAGAACTTAGACTCCATTAGGCGCAGTCAGTAAATTATCTTTTATTAGCTTGTCACAGAGCCAAAAAATACAAATAATAGTTCTCTCTCTTGGAGCAGGTTGTCAGTCAGCAGCGCACATCCTGAAAAACAAAACTGCCCTCCCTAACACCTCCCGGACATCACATATATACTGTTGCAAATTCCATTTCTCATAAATCATGTGATTTCCCATAAACTAGCACCATTAGGTTGCCTTCTACCATATATGGATTGTTCCTGTATTCTATCAGTCTCTCCTGATGGGAGTTCACGTGCAAAGTCGGTAGCCATTGGTTAATTACTTATGAGTTCTGTGTCAGTTCTGCGTGCACAGCCAGAATAATACCCTAATGTCCGCTCTCTGTCTATCTCCCCAAATGAAACATTCTGGACATGTTAGGCTCACACGATGTCCTCAGCCTGTCTCCTAGCAACTCACAAGGTTACATCCACCCTATATGAAAAACATACTCAGCTGCAAACAAATGTTATGAAGTGTCAGTTCTCAGCTCCTGAGAAAGCAATGATTGTTACACAAGATGCTGTTAGTAGGCTAACATGTGAGAACCAAACTGACAGTACAGGCCTTAGGCCTAGCCCTTAGTAACAGGCCTAAAAAGAGGAAAGAATATACAAAAGGTATTAATATAGCAACAGGTATTTTTCAGAGAAGGGAAAAATGGTAAAACTAGAGGACATGAATTGAGGTTAAGGGGAGGTAAACTTAGGATTTACCCAACTGAAACCACACTATTCTATAATACTGTGCGCAACTTAAGCGAACTCCCCTGACTCTCCCATATCCCTCCCATCCATAAGAGTAGCCATACTGGGTCAGACCGGTGGTCCATCTAGCCCAGTATCCTGTTTCCAACAGTAGCCATGCCAAGTCACAAGTACCTGGAAGAAACCCAAATCATGGCAACACTCCATGCTACAAATCCCCAGGGCAAGCAGTTGCTTCCCCATGTCTGTCTCTATAGCAGACTATGGACTTTTCCTCCAGGAACTTGTCCAAATCTTTTTTAAACTCAGATACCGTAACCGCTGTTACCATCTCCTCCGGCAAAGAATTCCAAAGCTTAACTATTCGTTGAGTGAAAATTTTTTTCCTCCCATTTGTTTTAAAAGTATTTGCATGTAACTTCCTTCAGTGTCTCCTAGTCTTTGTACTTTTAGAATGAGTACAAAATTTGATTTACTTCTACGTATTCTACTCCACTCAGGATTTTGTAGAGCTCAATCATATCTCCCCTCATCCATCTCTTTTTCAAGCTGAAGAGCCCTAACCTCTTTAGCCTTTCCTCATACGAGAGGCATTCCATCCCTTTTATCATTTTGGCTGCTCTTCTTTGAACCTTTTCTAATTCCAGAACTGAACATAATACTCAAGGTGCAGTCGCACCATGGAGTGATATAGAGGCATTATAGTATTTTTGGTCTTATTTACCATCCGTTTCCTAATAATTCCTAGCATCCTGTTGCTTTTTTGACCGCCACTGCACACTGAGCAGAAAATTTCAGCGTATTACTACAATGACACCTAGAACCTTTTCTTGAGTGCTGACTCCCCCAGGTGGACCCTAGCATCAGGTTAACTATGATTTGGATTATTCTTTCCAATGTTCATCACCTTTCATTTGTCCACATTAAATTTCATCTGCCATTTGGATGCCCAGTCTTGCAATTTCCTAAGGTCTTCCTGAATAGTTTTGTGTCATCTGCAAATTTAATCACCTCACTCATCATTCTGATTTCCATATCATTTATAAATACGTTAAATAGCACTGGTCCCAGTACTGATCCCTGCGGCACTCCACTGTTCACCCGCCTCCATTGAGAGAAATGACCCTCTGTTTTCTGTCCAATAACCAATTCCTAATCAACAGCAGAACCTTGCCTCCTATCCCATGACTCTTTAATTTTCTCAGGAGTCTCTCATAAGGAACTTTATCAAAAGCTTTCTGAAAATCTAGATACACACTACATCAACTTGCACATGTTTATTCACGCCTTCAAAGAAATGTCCCATTAAACCTTGTTTATGTGTTCTGTAATTTTATTCTTTATAATAGTTTCCACTATGCCTGGCACTGATGTCAGGCTTACCAGTCTGTAATTTCCTGGATCACCCCTGGAACCTTTTTAAAAAAATCAGCATCACATTGGCCACCCTCCAATCTTCAGGTGCTACAGACGATTTTAATGACAGGTTACATATTACTAACAGCAGATCATCAATTTCATGCTTGAGTTCTTTGAGTACTCTTGGATATGTGATTTATTACTTTTTAATTTGTCAGTCCATTGATCGTTATTAAATTTTGGGTTTTTGCCAGGTTCTTGGGGCCTGGATTGGCCGCTGTCGGAGACAGAGTGCTGGGCTTGATGGACCTTTGGCCTTTTCCCAGCGTGGCAGTGCTTATGTACTTATGTAGTTTGGTTCAGTACATCCTCCAGGTTCACTGAGATTTCTTTCAGTTCCTCTGTGTCCATCACACTTGAAAACCAGATCTCTTACATCTTCTGTAAAGACCGAAGCAAATAATTCATTCAGTTTCTCCGCTATGGCCTTGTCCTCATTGAATACCCTTTTTGCTCCTTCATGATCTAACGGTCCCACGGATTCCCTCGCAGGCTTTCTGCTTCTGATGTACCTGAAAAAATTGTAACTGTGAGTTTTAGCCTCTGGCAAGTTTCTCCTCATATTCTCTTTTAGCCTCCTTTATTAATGCTTTGCATCTGACTTGCCAGTGCTTATGTTGCTTCTTATTTTCTTCATTTGGGTTCTTTTTTCATTCTTTGAAGGACAATATTTTGGCTGTAATACCCTTTTCTACTTCACCTTGTAACCATGCTGGCTGTCGCTTTCTCTTCTTTCCAACTTTGCAAATATGTGGAATGCATCTGGTCTGGGCTTCCAAGATGGTATTTTTGAATAACGTCCATACCTGATTTAGTGTCCTAACCTTAGCAGCTGATCCTTTTAGCTACTTGTTAACCATTTTCCTCATTTTATTATAGTCGTCCTTTTGAAAATTAAATTAAAATTAAACATTTGGTACTAAAGTATCCTCAGTAATCACAAAAACTTTCAGGTCTCTTTGGAAACTAAAAAAGATCAGACCCTATTTCTCATCAGAAACATTTAGACTGTTGGTACAATCATTAACATTATCCCAATTCGATTATTGTAATGCCATATATGCTGGCTGTAAGGTGTACCTGTTGAAAATCTCCAAACAGCTCAAAACTGCAGCCAGGTTCATATACAAAATCTCTTGGTTTGAAAGTGCTTCCCCTTTACTAATCAAATTACACTGGCTTCCCGTCAAAGTGAGAATCACCTTCAAATTATGTACCATTATCTTTCAAATCCTAAATGGCACAGCTCCAGACTATATGGTTCCATTAATAAACTTACCTCAAAGAAACGCTAAATATGAGGCAAGAAACTATCTCAGACTACACCTCCCAAATTGCAAAAAAGTGATCTATAAAACTGTCCACTGAACAGATTTCACTTACCTAGGAACCAAATGGTGGAATTCCTTACCACCCAAAATAAGAAATATACAGGAATATACTAGATTCTGCAAAATCCTCAAATCATTCCTATTCAAACAAACCCTCACAAAGAGCAACAATATTTCAAACAACTAATTATTACTTTAATTGGTTATTACTCTATCATTAACCTTCTCTTTGCTTCATGTACAATTTCTCATCCATAATAGATTTTCTAATTGTTAAACATCCATAGCTATTCCAGTATGTTTATGATACTGTATTGTAAAATTGGATTCTTACAACAAATTACTTTCTTATGCATTATTCTTTGTTATGTATCCTATACTTATTGTAAGTCACATGGAACTCAAACTTGTTTGGGATAATGTGGGATATAAATGTCACAAATAAAATATATAAAAATGTAGCTACAGTAGATTTCCTTTGTGGGTTCATCCCAGATAGCAGCTCAGACTTGATCGTGTTATTATCACTGTTTCCCAGGGGCCCCAACACCGCCAAAAAGCAGTCGTTAATTACATCTAGAAATTTGATCTCCCTGGCACTCCCAGATGTAACATTTATCCAGTCAATATTGGGGTAATTGAAATTGCCCATTATTATAGTGTTGCCGAATTGGCCAGCTTTCCTAATCTCTGTAAACATTTCTTCATTTGTCTGTTATTTCTGTTCTGGCAGACGGTAGTACAGCCATATAAGAATATTCCTTCCCTTCATGTTAAGAATAATATTAAAGTGTATTGCAGAACATATGGGGTAAGGAAGAATCACTGGGTAAGAGGGAATGGAAAATGCATTTACACTGGTATGATATACAGTCCTCCTTCATAGTCTGAAGAAATGGACAGAGGTTTAATTGATGACATTCACAAGATAGCTAGGACAGGTGAAGTACTACTGATAGGTGATATGCCGGATGTCAATTGAGGCATCCCTGCTGTGGGGTCATGTAGAAACAAGAATTGTTCCAGCAGTGGGTAATGGAACCCACATAGGATGGAGCTATTCTAGACTTGGTACTTACAAATGGGGAGAATGTTTCTGATGTTACAGTAGGAGATCATTTGCCATCTAGTGATCACCGAATGATGTGGTTCAGTATTATGAAAGAAGAGGAGAGGGCTTATTCAAGATTGAAGGTCCTAGACTTCAAATGGATGGGAACAGCTGAAGAAAGTAGAACATCAGTGGGTAAACTGAAAGGAGCTATTTAAGGCAACAAACCTTTATGTTAGCTTAGCGGAGTTTTAAAAAGGTTTGGACAGCTTCCTAAATAGACCATTATTAAATTGGACTCGGGGAAAATCCACTATTTCTGGAATAAGCAGTATAAAATGTTTTGTACTTTTTTGGGGTCTTGCCAGGTATTTGTGACCTGGATTGGCCACTGTTGGAAACAGGATGCTGGGCTTGGTGGACCTTTGGTCTGTCCCAGTATGGCAATACTTATGTACTTATGACTGGTAAAGTTTGTCTCTTTGTGGATAATACCAAACTCTGTAATAGGGTAGACACCCCGGAGGGTACAGATAGCATGAGGAATGATCTAGCGAAGCTTGAAGAATGGTCCAATAATTGGCATTTAAGATTTAATGCTAAAAAATGCAGGGTCATGTAGTTAGGTTACAAAAATCCAAGGAAACAGTATAGTAGAGAGTGAAGTACTTCTGTGTATGAAAGAAGAGTGAAACTTGGGGGTGATTGTATTTGATGAACTTAAGGTGGCCAAATAGGTTGAAAAGGCGATAGTCAACGCCAGAAGGTTGCTGGGGTGCATAAGGAAAAAAGAGGCGATAGTGCCCTTGTATAAGTCTCTGGTGAGTCCCCATTTAGAATACTGTGTGTATTTCTGGAGACTGAACCTACAGAAAGATATAAACAGGATGGAATCAGTCCAGAGGTAGGCTACAAAATTGGCCCGTGGTGTCTTTCATAAAATATATAGGGACAGGCTCATGAACCTCAACATGTATACGCTGGAAGAAAGGCGGGAGAGAAGGGAATATGATAGAGACTTTTAAATACCTCAGTGGTGTTAATATATAGGAGGCGAGCCTTTTCAAAACCTCTGGAATGAGAGGGCATAGGATGAAGTCAAGAGGAAGTAGGCTCAGGAGTAATCTAAGAAAATACTCTTTCACTGAAAGGGTGGTGGATGTGTGGAATGGCCTCGGTGGAGGTTGTGGAGACGAGAACTCTGAATTTAAGAAAGCGTGGGACAGGCAAGTGGGATCTCTTAGGGAAAGGAGGAGTTAGTAGTTACTGAGGATCAGTGGCGTAGCCAGACAGCCAATTTTGGGTGGGCCTGAGCACAAAGTGGGTGGGCACAAAATTTTCTCTCTTCCCCAGCACTTCCCAATTCAAAATATAAATACTTTAGCAGATGAGGATCCCCAATCTCTGTCAGCTGAAGGCCTCCAGTAAAGATGGCCAGAACTCCTCTCCACCAAGCCCAGTAGGCAGCAGCAACTCCTCGAGCCACTGATGCCAGCACCCCATACATTCTTAGTTGTCAGTGGCTCCAGGATGCTGCCCCCATCTGCCAAGTTCAGTAGAAGGCATCTCTGGCCAGCTTCAGAAGAGACCCCAGCTAGTAGGGCTTGGGAATCCCCACTAGCTACAGCAAGGGTCAGGGCTGCCGTTAGCCATGCTGGTGACCAGGGCAGAAAATAAAGCCTCTCCCCCAATTCCCTCTCCTCGCCAATCTCCTCATCTGCCGTTAAAGTCACACTGACAGACCCTCACAAATTAGAAATAAAAATATATAGACAAAATTGAACTGGGAACCTCAGCATGTACTGCAACACTGGAGAAAAAAAACCCCAAAACAAAACAAAAGCACATTTCCTTTTCTACTTAACACAATAAAAAGACATCCGCTATGCACATTTCCCAAAGTTAACATATTCCATTTAAAATATTCAAAGTAAAATGATTTTCCTACCTTTATTGTCTGGACATTTTATTTTTCCATCATGTTGTTTCCAATTTCTCTTTCCCGCTTTCCTGTCTGTCTTCTGCTAATTCTTCAAGCGGTTGTCCATTTGTCATTTTTCTCCTGTCGTTTCATTTCCTCACTACACTTATCTCTGAAATTTTGATCCTTCCATTTTAGCTCTTTCCTTCCTTTTTTTCTTTTCTGCCTCTGTACACTCAAATTTCATCCTCTTCCTAAATCTTTTCCTTCTTTTTACTTTTCAGATATCTATCACATTTCCATCTCCTTTCACCCACTAGCTCTCCCATTCCCCATCTCTCTCCTTCTCAGCCTTCCATTCCCTTCCATCTTCGATCTACGTGCCATTACCATATTTCTACCCCCTGTGATCACTATTCTGTCATTTTTTTCCTTGCCATCTCCACTCCCTGGGCCTCTCCCCCATGCTTTCCACCATTCCCAGTGTCTCCCTTCCTCCACCCTTCCAGCCCAGCATCTGTTCCCTCTTTCTACCCGCCTCACCCTCGTAGCCTGATATTTCCCTATCCCTTTTACCTCCCACCACCAGCATCTTCCTGTCCCATCTCTCTCCCCTCCCCCATTGTCCAGCATTTTTCCCTTTTTCTTCCCTACCATCTATTGTCTATCTTCTCTCCCTGGATCCATCTTCCCTCTTTCTCCCCTCCCCCGCTTGTGCATCTCTCCTTTCCTCTCCTCTTCTCCACCTTCATGTCCAACTTTTCTCTCTCTCCCTGCCTTGAGCCCCTGGTTTGACATCTCTCTCTGCCCCCCACCACCACCATCATCATCTCTCCATCCTTCCTTTCCCTCACTGCCATGTTCAACATTTCCCCTCTCACCTCTCCCTTCCACTTCCATGTCCAAAATGTTTTTTTCTCTCATGCCCTTTCTCTCCATCTCCCCATCCCACCCATATCCAACAATTCTCCCTCTCTTTCCCCTTGCAGCATCTCTCCGTCCCTCCCCCTACCTAGCTCTACCCTGTCTCACTCCCTCGTCCCAACAGTGCTCCTGTCTCTCCCCGACCCACCACCACCACCACCACCCACATGTTTTTTCCCTCCCTTTCCCCAGCCACAGTCTGGCACGCTGACTGCAGGCCTTCTTTCTTTCCCCTCCCCCCTCCCCTTCGTGCAGCGCCGCAGTCTAACGCTACAGCTGAGCAAAGCTGTACTGCACCGGGTCTGTCTCTGTCCTGCCACTACTTCTGCCCTCCGGCTCCGGGTGACCTTTGTTTGCTCTTCTGCTGCTTATCTGCAGCGGTTCCGGAACCGCACGCTCCCAGGCCTGTCTGTATGCTGCCTGCGACTGCTTCCTCTGCGCTGGCCCCGCCTACTCTTCTGAAGAGGTGGGGCCCAGCGCTGAGGAAGCAGTCGCAGGCAGCATACACAGGCCTGGGAGCGTACGGTTCCGGAACCGCTGCAGATAAGCAGCAGAAGAGCAAACAAAGATCACCCGGAGCTGGAGGGCAGAAGTAGCGGCAGGACAGAGACAGACCCGGTGCAGTACAGCTTTGCTCAGCTGTAGCGTTAGACTGCGGCGCTGCCCGAAGGGGGGGAGGGAGGGAGGGGAAAGAAGGCCTGCAGCGTGCCGGCAGCGGATCAATTCTTTTGGCGTCTCATCGTCGCTGGGTGGGCCTGAGCCCAAAGTGGGTGGGCCCAGGCCCACCCAGGCCTACCCGTGGCTACGCCCCTGCTGAGGATGGACAGACTGGATGAGCCATTTCGCCCTTACCTGCTGTCATGTTTCTATGTTTCTAAGTCAAACAACGTTGGTGCTGGACTTCTGCCAGGTTCTATCAGGCATCAGTTTGGGCCTAAAGTTAGGCATGGATAGACATGATGCATAATGTTTGGGAATGTCCGTGACCCACCTAGATCCCTTCTGTGGCCTCACCTCATTTTGGGTTTTTGGAAGGGAAAGTTAGGTGCATGCAGATGAGATCCATGTGTAACTCCAATTAAGTGCCTAATTGATGCTTCTTATCACCCATTAATCAATTGAGTTGATTTCGGATCTATGAGCAAATTCTGGTGCCCAACTAGGGATATGTCACTTGTGTGCGCCATTAGTCTTCCTGCTGTACGTACCAAAAAGGACACTGGTATATTCAGGACATTTACATGCTCAGAAATGCAGGGGGTAGTTGTAGAATTGCCTTTCAAGTGCAACTTAATGATTATCTTTAAGGCAATTTCCTTTTACGGTCAGCAGGGTCGGGTCTTTTCTATGTGTCATTCAGTCTTCACCTATTGCACTTACTGATCTGCTGTTATCATGTGAATTGCAGTTAGAGACTGGATGGACCGTGCAGGTCTTTTTCTGCCGTCATCTACTATGTTACTATCTAGCTCATTTTCGAAAGTGATCGCCGGCCATTTTCTGACATAAATCGGGAGATGGCCAGCGATCTCGGAAAAGCGGCCAAATCGGTATAATCGAAAGCCGCTTTTTTGCCAACATCGCCGCTTTCCCGTCGCGTCGCCGGCTAAAGTTCAAAGGGGCGTGTCGGCGGCGAAGCGAAGGCGGGACATGGGCGGGCATGGGCATGGCTACCAGATGGCCGGCTTTCGGCGATAATGGAAAAAAAATGGCAATAAGCAGTATATCGCTGGGTTTAATTGGTCCTTTTATGTTCATGACCAAGCCTCAAAAAGGTGCCCCAAATGACCAGATGACCACTGGAGGGAATGGGGGATGACCTCCCCATACTCCCCTAGTGGTCACCAACCCCCTCCCATACTAAAAAATAAAGCTAAAAACCTTTTTTGCCAGCCTGTATGCCAGCCTCAAATGCCATACCCACCTCCATGACAGCAGAATGTGTTGTATCCTCCGACAGCCCTTCCCTGGTTGCGATGTGGCTCTCGGGTGAGTGCGACACCTTTTCTGTTAGGTGCCCAGCAGAGTCACATCAGCAATGCATTGTGGTGGGTGTAGGGTACTGGGCTCTACTCCCATGGTGCTTTTCCCCCCTGTTAACTGGGTTCAGAGTATGCCCTGTTTTGTTTCCAGTAGTCCATGAGGTAGTGGCCATTTTTGTAAGCCAGTTTTAGATCCCTTTCATGTGTCACCCACGTTAGAGAACATTATTACCTTGAATGTGGCTGAAAGAGGGCATTGTACATCATTGTGCCAGCTCTGACCTACTGCTAATCTCAGTACCAGGGAGACTCTTTGCCAGTGGGGCACAACCTCTGATCTGCAGTTAACTGTGAGTAAACGTGCTTATTCAAATAAAGGACTTTTTCAAAGAGATTAGTCTTCAGGTGTCAACTGGTGTGCCAAGGTTATACAGCAGCAACAAGTCCTAGAGGCCTGCGTGTATGAAGGTCCCTGGAGCATTTTTAGTGGGTACCGCAGTGCACTTAAGGCAGGCGGACCCAGGCCCATCCCCCCCTACCTGTAACTCTTGTGCTGGTAATGGAAGCCCTCCAAAACCCACTGTACTCACATGTAGTTGCCCCCTTCACCCCTAAGAGCTTTGGTAGCGTTGTACATTTGTGGGTAGTGGGTTTGGGGGGGGGTTGGGGGGCTCAGCACCCTAAGTAAGGGAGCTATGCATGTGGGAGGTTTTTCTGAAGTCCACCGCACTGACCCCTAGGGTGCCCAGCTGGTGTCCTGGCATGTCAGGGGGACCAGTGCGCTACAAATGCTGGCTCCTCCCACGACTAAATGCCTTGGATTTCGCCGGGTTGGAGATGGCCGGCATTTTTTTCCATTATCGCCGAAAAACAAACACCGCCATCTCAAACCTGGCGAACTCCAAGGCATTTGGCCGGGCTAAACCGTATTATTGAAAAAAAAAGATGGCCAGCCATCTTTTTCGATAATACTGTTCCAGCCAGCTGTAGCGCCGCCGCCAACATAGATCGCCAGCGATCTATTTGGCCGGCGACGTTTGATTATGCCCCTCCACATTACTATTGTTTTTATTTGGGTTGTACAGACCCATGAAGACCCTCGCTGGTAAGCTGGCAAGCTAGCCATTCACCAGAGAGGTTCCACTCAAGGCTGTCGTCTATAAAGCGCCTGCACTTATCTGACTCACTGCTAATGTCCATAGACATATGTGTATTCTTATTAACCATTTTATCTCTAGATATTTCATAGAAAGGAGTGAGAGGAGAAGTTATAAGGATAATTACCTTTATTATAGCAGGATCAGGAATACAAGCATATGGGTGGACAGATGGGCAGCATCTCATCTAGCACTTCGAGAGGTCTTCTACCACGCCCTAAATCTCCCTGCCTTTTATACCCTCCTAACCCCATTCTAAGTAATGGGGCCCATAAGCTTCAATGTTACACTTGTTTACTTCAAACTAGCTGACCACAATCTTGCTCAATTGGAAAGTTGCAACCCATTCTTTCCCAACCATTTCCTTGCACCTGGCATGACGCACTTGTTTCTCTAACTTGTTTTTCTAACTTAGATGGGGAAATTAGAGAAAATTCCACTTTGTAACTGATATTAAGGTTTCCATTTTGTTTTCTGATCTTCCATTTTGTTTCATATTTCTTGACCTAACTTTTCCAGTTCAGGCCATTTAGGTCTTAATCTAGGCTTAAAAACTAGGCCATGCTTTTCCAGAAAGCTCCTAGCCATACTAGCCATTACATTGTTGACTTTACCAGGGTTTCTATATGACCTGAACTTTAAGGTTCAGCCCCTTTCATCCCTCCACCATTCCAGTGGGGGTCTCTGGCTGTATTATATAAGTACATAAGTAATGCCATACTGGGAAAAGACCAAGGGTCCATTGAGCCCAGCATCCTGTCCACGACAGTGGCCAATCCAGGCCAAGGGCACCTGGCAAGCTTCCCAAATGTACAAACATTCTATACATGTTATTCCTGGAATTGTGGATTTTTCCAAGTCTGTTTAGTAGCGGTTTATGGACTTGTCCTTTAGGAAACCGTCCAACCCCTTTTTAAACTCTGCTAAGCTAACTGCCTTCACCACGTTCTCCGGCAACGAATTCCAGAGTTTAATTACACGTTGGGTGAAGAAAAATTTTCTCCGATTTGTTTTAAATTTACTACACTGTAGTTTCATCGCATGCCCCCTAGTCCTAGTATTTTTGGAAAGCGTGAACAGACGCTTCACATCCACCTGTTCCACTCCACTCATTATTTTATATACCTCTATCATGTCTCCCCTCAGCTGTCTCTTCTCCAAGCTGAATATCCCTAGCCTCCTTAGTCTTTCTTCATAGGGAAGTCGTCCCATCCCCGCTATCATTTTAGTCGCCCTTCACTGCACCTTTTCCAAATCTACTATATCTTTCTTGAGGTGCGGCGACCAGAATTGAACACAATACTCAAGGTGCGGTCGCACCATGGAGCGATACAATGGCATTATAACATCCTCACACCTGTTTTCCATACCTTTCCTAATAATACCCAACATTCTATTTGCTTTCCTAGCCGCAACACCACACTGAGCAGAAGGTTTCAGTGTATTATCGACGACGACGACACCCAGATCCCTTTCTTGGTCCGTAACTCCTAACGTGGAACCTTGCATGACGTAGCTATAATTCGGGTTCTTTTTTCCCACATGCATTACCTTGCACTTGCTCACATTAAACGTCATCTGCCATTTAGCCGCCCAGTCTCCCAGTCTCGTAAGGTCCTCTTGTAATTTTTCACAATCCTGTCGCGATTTAACGACTTTGAATAACTGTGTCATCAGCAAATTTAATTACCTCGCTAGTTACTCCCATCTCTAAATCATTTATAAATATATTAAAAAGCAGCGGTCCTAGCACAGACCCCTGAGGAACCCCACTAACTACCCTTCTCCATTGTGAATACTGCCCATTTAAACCCACTCTCTGTTTCCTATCCTTCAACCAGTTTTTAATCCACAATAGGACTTTTCCTCCTATCCCATGACCCTCCAATTTCCTCTGTAGCCTTTCATGAGGTATCTTGTCAAACGCCTTTTGAAAATCTAGATACACAATATCAACCGGCTCCAGTGGCGTACCAAGGGGGGGGCGGTGGGGGCAGTCCTCCCCGGGTGCACACCGCTGGGGGGGGTGCTGCGGTGCGCGCCTGCTGCGAGAGTTCGCTAACTTTTCTCGTTCGCTGCAGCTCCCTCTGCCCCGGAACAGGTTACTTCCTGTTCCGGGGCAGAGGGAGCTGCAGTGAACGAGCAAAGTTAGTAAACTCGCAGCAGGCGCACGCTGCGGCACCCCCCCCCAGCGGCATGCACCCGAGGGGGGGGCTCTTTCGCCGGGGGGGGGGGGGTCCACGCTGCATTGGGGGGGGGCGCCGCCCCGGGTTTCTGCCCCCCTAGGAACGCCACTGACCGGCTCCCCTCTGTCCACATGCTTGTTTACTCCTTCAAAGAATTGAAGTAAATTGGTCAGGCAAGATTTCCCCACACAAAAGCCGTGCTGACTTGGTCTCAGTAATCCATGTCCTCGGATGTGCTCTGTAATTTTGTTTTTAATAATAGCCTCTACCATTTTCCCCGGCACCGATGTCAGACTCACCGGTCTATAATTTCCCGGATCTCCCCTGGAGCCTTTTTTAAAAATGGGCGTTACATCTTATCACTATGTTAGAAGGTCAAAAGTATCCTTTTATGCAACTGTTGCAGATAGTTTAAAGTGATTTAGTTCTGCTTGGAAATGTAATTATTACATATTATGTGGTCTTCTTTGAGGATTTGTCTGACTGTATTGCTTATTTATATCCAAGGATGAGGTATGATGTGATACTACATGTGTGTACTTGAACTTGATTTGTCCTTGCCATTTTCAGGGCACAGACTGTTCTGTCCTCTGACAGCCTCGCACTAGTTTATAATGTGATCCTAAAATGTGTTTAATGCTTTTTACTGTTATTCTCACTGCAAAGATACGTGAGCAATGCATTGTGCGCAATGTAGTTCACAGGCAATGCAGCCACACTTGCTTGTCTGTACAAGAACTATTATCATTGGTTTGTGCTGCAGCCCAGACCTCCTCTCTTTCTCAGCCAAGCTTGGCTCCTTTGTCTACCTGCTATCATTTCCTGGTCATTCTTACTATCTCTGTCCTGAGAGGTCAGCCAGGTATGACCTTTCTGTCCAATCGAAGGCTGTCCTCTAGGACCACCCCTTGCTACCTGATGGCAGGCTCTGTCCCCATTGGTCTATTTACCCCCTCCTCCCTGGGCTTGTGTGAGCCCTTCTTAGCCTCTCCCTGCCCCTCGCCATGATGCATTCTCCATCTTGCTTCAGACAGCACTTGTCCTGCTTCACTTTGGAACGAACTTGATTTTTTACCTTGAATATATCTTCTTAATGAGATATTGCACTCTCCAGTCACCCAGCTCTGAGATACTTCTATCTGTTCAACTATTTCCCACCTCTGCAATAAAGCTGCCTCTCTTCATATTTCTACCTCCAACCATTGATACAGCTCTCAGAATTACGGAGTCTCTGTGCCTTGGGGCAACACTTCTGAACATCATGACTGTGAGTAAATTATCTGTATTTATTCAATAAAAAGAAACTTCAGGTGTGCTCTGGTGTGCCAAGGTTATACTTCAAGATATTGAGGCTTTAAAGTTAAACAAGTCTTAAGAGGCTTGACACAGACAGAAGATGTCTGCCCGGCACTGGCCTTGTTATCCAAGTTGTCATTGAAGCCCCACTGTGGCCCATCCAAATCTGTCCAGTTTTGTCTGGTGTTTTTTGTATTCTACGTAGAATTTATGCAAGGCAGATTATAAATGACTTAAAATACTAAGCCACGCAGACTACTGCAATGGAATTTATGTGGGATGCAAAGAACAAATAATAAAGAAACTTCAGACCGCCCAAAACACAGCAGCTAGGCTTATATTTGGAAAAACACATTTTGACAGCGCCAAACCACTCAGAGAAAAACTGCACTGTCTTCCAATTAAAGAATGTATCGCTTTCAAAATCTGCACAACAGTTCATAAAATTATTTATGGCGAGGTACCGGGTTACATGACAGACCTCATCGACCTGCCAACCAGAAACACTATAAAATCAGCAAGATCATACCTAAACCTCCACTACCCAAGCAGCAAAGAACTCAAATACAAATCCACTTATGCATCCAGCTTTTCCTACTTAAGCGCATAACTATGGAACACACTAGCAAAAGTAGTGAAAACTACGCTAGACCACCTAAATTTTCGGAAAGCACTAAAAACAGATCTGTTCAGAAAAGCATACCACACCGACCCAACATAAAAAACCTGGATACCTGCGACATAACGAAACCAAAGACCATAATGGACATATCCTAACTCTCCTCTCCCTCTAACCCCTCTATTGTATTTACCATGCATGTACCTCATTCTACCACAATATCACCTTGTAATTGTTCATACCTTGTATCTGTTCATACCGGAATCGGCTAACGCCGGTTACGGTACTATGTAAGCCACATTGAGCCTGCAAATAGGTGGGAAAATGTGGGATACAAATGTACCAAATAATAATAATAAATAACTTGCATTAATGCACTTTATGTTGTAAATGAGGTCCTCAGACTGTTAAGCCCTCTGGGGACAGAGAAATACCTACTGTATCTGCATTTAACGTACCTTGAGCTACCAATGAAAAAATGAGAGCTAACTCCAAATGAGTGAATATAAATGACGGAGGCAGAGGAAATGGATGCTTGGAAGCTAATAAAGAAAAAAATTGAAATACAGAACAAATAATTTTATAGAATGTTCACTAAAGGAGATAGAGAAGGACTACAGATTAATGTTATAAAAGAAATCAATCCCGTTTATAGAACAAAGATCACACTTAGCAAAACTGAGATTGGACAAGTAATGAACATAAGATATGCCATACTGGATCAGACCAAGTTCCATTGAGCCCAGCACCCTGTTTCTGACATTTGCCCATCCAGGTCACAACTATCCAGCAGGATCTGAATGAGTAGATCCATTCCATATTGCTTTTACCCAGAGATAAGAAATGGCTTTCCCACGTCTTCATGGCTCATAATAGCTTAGGGGCTTGGCTTTCAGGAACTCATCTAAACCCTTGTCAACCTAGCTTTGTTAATTGCCTTGACCAGATTCAACAGCTTCACTGAGTATTGTATAAAACAAAAATGCTTTTCCCAGTTTCTTTTAAATATACTACCTATTAGTTTCATGGAGTGTTTCCTCATATTAGCACTTTATACCCGCTCATGAAAGGGCATTTTCAGTTTCCATACATTTGAACAAATGAGTCAAATCTTCATTCATAGAAACACAGAGACATAGAACTTGCTGACAGATAAAGACCATCCCTTAATTCTATATATGGCGCTCAAAATTGCATGTGAAAATTTTGGAGCGTGCCCAATTTTCATATGCAATTTAATTGTATAACAAGCCAATTAGTGCTAATAATTATTGGTGCTAATTGGCACATCTTTATAGTCACTATTCTATAAAGATGAGTGAGTACATTTTTCCATACAGATCTTAAAAGGGGATGTGACCATGGAAGAGGCATGAACAGGTCAGGGGTGTTCATGAAATTTGCGTGTAGTGTTATAGAATAAGGCTGATCCATGCAAGGATTTATATCAGGTTTCACTTGGTATAAATCATTGTGCCCAAAATTTGGTGCCAATCTTAGTGCCAAACAGCACCAAACTCAGAGCGCCATTCATAAGAATAGCACATAGCGTTCATTTTTTTCTGTGCCATTTACAGAATCTAGCCCCATAAGAAGATGCCCAGCACAGCCTTACCACCAAGAGGGACAATACAATAGGAGAATTTCTATTCTACTACTTGCCTTTTTGTCTTAGTGCAGATTACAAAAGATTTTTAAAAGGGAAAAAAAATCCCCTAATTAGAAAAAAGCAAAATCACACAAACAGTAGAATTAATATATTTCAAGTCCCATGAGACGTCCTCAGCTTCCTGCACTGCACGGCTCAAATATCTGCAGAGCCCGGCCATGCAGGGAGAGATAAGGAGTGCTGAGGAAGGCGAAAAGGAACCCTGCTGTAGAAGTAAGAGTGGGTTGCAGGCAGTGGTGTGCTGCAGCGGGCTCTCACGGACTCGCGAGAGCCGTTTGTTAAATGTTTAAGAATTTGGGGAGCTGGTTGTTAAAATAGGCCTCCTGTGGCTGCTTTAACAATTGGTTCCCAAAATGTGGATCTAGCCCCCTCCTGAACTCTCTTTTACTCTGCTGACGGTGATGCTGAGCCAAGTAAATAGATGGCTGCTGCTCCTTGTTTCCAGCTCTGAGCAGCAGGCTGGGATTCTCATGCATAAGAAGATGTACAACTTACAGGAAGTAATTCACAATACAACGGACATAGAAACATAAGCAATATAACCTACACACATATAAAATGAGAGCAGAACAATGCCATTCTTTCTGCCAGATACAACAGAGTCAATTTGGGTGTAGGAGAAAGAAGAAACACAAGTTACTTCATTAGTAAAATGTTTTGGCAAACAATCTGCCTCAGTTATCCCAAATCCCATGGCTGATGATTTCAGCAGCTCAGCATGAGTCTAAACACAAACCAACATCATTCTCTTGTGCATTCAGAGAGAGAGAGCTTTAGGTATGTGTAGTATGGTTGATGTGGACTAAATTCAATAAATGATGCCGAGCAAAATAGTACTTAATTCTATTCTATAAACGGTGCTCAAAGTTAGGTGCCATAGATAGAAAAGTGCTTAGCGCCAGGAACCATGACTACTTTTAGGCATGACCATTTACACCAGTGAAACCTTGATGTTAAACCAGTCACCTAAATTAGGCATGAATCCTCTTTATTCTATAACAGCATGCATAACAGATCTGCCCATGACCCTTCTATGGCCATGCCCCCTTTCTGGATCCACGTGTAACTTTGTGTGAATTTTTATTAATTCCAATTAGCACTGATTAGATTGTTAGTTCCCTTAGGGCCCAATTATTGGCACAAATTGGCTTATGCGATTAAAATTTCATGTGCAAATTGGTCGCACATGCAATTTTTAGCACCATTTATAGAATTTGAGGGTTTATGTCTATTCTAGTATCGAGTGTTGTTACCTTTCCTGTTTGTTATTGTCATGCTTTTCAATCTCATTTCTTTGTATAATTATAAACTGTTTTGGTCTGTGCATCAGTTTAAGTGGTACATCAAGATTGCAATGAACATAAACTGAGTCAGAAAACTGGTAATTTTAGACCTTCAGCAATCAATTTGGTAAATTGATTGCTGAAGGTCTAAAATACACAGGGCCAGTTTTAGACATGGTGGGGCCCAGGGCTGAAATTAAGGAGGGGCCTCTAATCCTTGATTCCCCCCCCCCCCCATCTTCCCACTTGCATTGCTACTATGCGGTCCAGGCATCTCTTCCCCTTTTCCTCACCACAGTCCGTCTCCCTCTCTTCCCCTCACTTTCAGTCTTTTAAAAAAAATTTATTCCCCTTCTCAGAGGGGCCCTGACGTGGCAGCCATCCTCACAAGCTGCCTCCGGCAGTCCCTCTCTGCTGCAATCCACCCAAGTGGCAACAGGAAATTGCGTCAGAGGGGGGAAGATTATGGCAGAGAGGGAAGGCTTCGGGACAGCCAGAGGCAGCTTGTGAGAATGGTTGCCACGCCAGTTCCCCTCTGAGAACGGAAATACATTTTTAAAGAAGATCGGGAAAGGAGGAGGAGACGGACTGTGGTGAGAAGAAGGGGGAAGATTAGATGCCTGGATCACAGGGCCCCATGGAGCTGTGGGTCACAGGGCAGCTGCCCTGTTCCCCCCATGCCGTCCCCGAAAATATAAGGAGATTATCCAAAGATAAAGAGGGGGAGCAGCACCTTTTATGTCCCACTAAGGGTAATTTTGTCTCTTAGTCTTTGTCACTAGAGCTATAGAGACTGAATGCATAGAGAGAAATAGCAGGGGCAGAGCTCTGAGGAAGAGAGACAGACTACACTTTTTCTGCCTCAGTGGCAGAGAGAAGTGAGTTTTAAAACTCTCTCAGACTCTCTCCAGAGTCAGAGCAGCAGCAGTATAGAAGTCAGATAGAAGAGGAGCTAAATGAGCACAGACAGGACAGATAGAGGTAGGGAGAAAGTCATCTACTACTACAACTTATTTCTAAAGTGATACCAGATGCAATAAGATAAGAAAAGCTATGCTGAGTTGACCAAGTTCTACCAGTCTCAGCATCCAGCCTTCAATGTTGTCCAGTCTGGGTTACAAGTACCCAGCAGATCCCAAAAAGCAAATCTATTTTCCTTTGCTCAGTCCCAGAGATAGACAATGACTCTCCCAAATCTACCTGGCTAATATTGATTTGTGGACTTTAGGAACTTCCTTTAGGAACTTCTCAAAACCTCTTTTATTGTCCAGCTTGTCCACATCTCAGCCACAGATTCCACAGCTTAATCATGCCCTGCATGATTTTTGTCACTTTTTCTAGATTGAGTCAAATTCTCATTCATGCCATTCATGTTCACTAACTACGCATTAATGCTGCTGCTAGTCCTGGATCCCTTAAGAGCACCTTCCCTCGTCTGCTTCTATCACTCTTTTCCATACCTATCTCGTCTAAGTCTAGATTGTAAACTCTGGATTAGGGACTGTCTCTCTTTTATTTATCTCTATAGTGTTCTGAATACCCCATAAACTGCATAGTGGTGAGGAGATAGGAGATGATACTGCCAGGAACAAGAACAACCCATAGGTAAAGCAAGTAGTGGAGAGTGTTAAGGTTGCCCCCTGGCCTTTCCTCTTCTGCTTTCTCACATATACTTGCTTCTGTATGTTCTAAGGTGGATCCTCTCTGCTCTGGGGACTGTTACTGATATTTTCCGTGGGGGGACAAAAGTTTTTGTTGAGCTAGACCCTATATACAGTGATAAGTGTCAGTCCACTGCATTTGAAGATTCAGTTAAATATTGCATGAGAGGGATTTAATATTTATTTATTTGTGACATTTATATCCCAAGTTTGAGTTCAATGTGGCTTACAATAAACAGTATAGGATACATAACAAAGAATAATGCATAAGAAAGTAATTTGTTGTAAGAATTCAATTTTACAATACAGTATCATAAGCATACTGGGATACAGTGGCGTACCAAGGGGGGGCGGGGGAGCGGTCCGCCCCGGGTGCACACCGCTGGCCGAGTCCACTCGTTCCCTCCCTGCTGCTCCCTCTGCGTGGAACAGGTTACTTCCTGTTCCGGGGCAGAGGAAGCAGCAGGGAGGGAACGAGCAGACTCGGCCAACAGGCGCACGGCACCCCCCCAGCAGGTAAAAATGCACCCGGGGGGAGGGTGTAATTTCGCCGGTGGGTGTGGGGTAATTTCGCTGGTGGGGGGGCCGCGCTGCACCCGGGGGGGGGGGGGGGGGCGCATCGGCGATCCGCCCCGGGTGTCAGGCAGCCTAGGAATGCCACTGCTGGGATAGCTATGGATGTTTAACTTTTAGAAAATCTATTATTAATGAAAAATTGTACATGAAGCAAAGAGAAAGTTGATGGTAAATAGAGTAATAACCAATTCAAGTAATAATTAATTGTTTGAGATATGGTCGTTCTTTCTGAGGGTTTGTTTGAATATGAACAATTTGAGGATTTTGCAGAATCTAGCATATTCCTGTATATTTCTTATTTTGGGTGGTAAGGTGTTCCACTATTTGGTTCCTAGGTAAGTGAAATCAGTGGACAGTTTCGTGGATTACTTTTTTGCAAGTTGGGAGGTGTAGTTTCTTGTCTCATATTTAGCATTTCTTTGAGGTAAGTTAATTAATGGTACCATATAGTCTGGAGCTGTGCCATTTAGTATTTGAAAGATAAAGGTGATTCTCGCTTTGATGAGAAGCCAGTGTAATTAATTAATTAATTAATCAAGGGGAGACACTTTCAAACAAGAGATTTTATATATGAACCTGGCTGCAGTGTTTTGAGCTGTTTGGAGTTTTTTTTCAACAGGTACTCTTTACAGCCAGCATCTATGGCATTACAATAATCGAATTGGGATAATGTTAATGATTGTACCAATAGTCTGAATGTTTCCAATGAGAAATAGGGTCTGATCCTTTTTAGTTTCCAGAGACCTGAAAGATTTTGTGATTGCTGAGGAAACTTGAGTATCAAATGTTAAATGTTTGTCAATGGGGAATGAAGCATTGTCAATTGTGAAACTGTTGTAGTTGTTTTGGTCAAATAGGTTGGTATTGACCATGAATTTTGTTTTTTCTTTATTTAGCCACAGTCCGGTGACCAAGGAGAGGATAAGGTTCCTTTCATTTTCACTTTGTGAGATCTTGATTTCAGGAAACCATTTGTGGACTGTGCCACATATACCAAAGTTGTCTAGTATGTTTAAGATATTATGATCTACTACATCGAATGCGCTAGACATATCGAACTGTATTATTAAGTTCTTAGACCCTATGCTAATTTCTTTTCTGAGATTTGATACTAGGGTAGTAAGGACAGTCTCGGTGCTATAGCATGGTCTGAAACCTGATTGCGATTTGTGTAGTAGGGAGAAATGTGAAAGGTAGTCCATAGTTTGTGCTGCTACTATTCTTTCCATCACCTTTATCATCAAAGGAATGGAGACTATGGTTATGGTGATTGAATTGTTTTTTGGTGTTGATGTTAGGATAATAGAACCTTTATTATCAGTTCAATCATTAAGAACATGTACTGCAAAATATTCTTAAATGAAATATACTCAGAAAGTTAAGAAAGGACTAGGCTCACATTCTTACACTGCAGACTGGTTTTATTTAAAGATAATTACAGGGTAGGTAATGCTTACAGCACTCAGCTATATACATACAATTTATTTTGGGGTCTTATGCAAGAATATGCATCGATAAATATTGATTTAAATCCTGAATTATTAATCACTCTGGATCAATGTGAATACACTGTGAATGCAAGTGTGGCCAGGCTCTGAGTGCAGAGCTCTTGTTTCTTCTGTCTGCTGCAGGCCCATGTGCTGCATTTCTCTGGAATTCTAGAGATGGTTCTGCAGAGGGAAAGAAAGTTGATGGTGATTCTTGAAGCATGTGGTGCTGAATGTTTTCTTGCTTGCAGAGTGGATTGGGGTGGACAAAAAAAGAGAGCACATGTGCCATCTTTCCAGGAAACAGAGAGAGAGAGAGAGTCAGAAAGGATGGGGATAAATCTTTATAATTTTCTTGTTAGCTAATAAGAATTGAGGTCACATGTTGTGTAGTAGCTCAATCACAATACAGGAAAAGTTGAGACTAATTCTTTCTGGTTCTTGGGATGAAGAAGAATGTAGAAAGCTAGTTTGGACTGGCTCACAAGTTTCTTTGCAGGCCATGTACTCAGATCATTACATCCAAGAACACTCAGAACATTACATCAACGTTTCATAGTGCTTGACTTGGTTACTGTCACAGTTAAGATTCTGCCCAATGCTAGAGGACTATTGTCTGAAAATCTCAGAGTAGATGGGCTCCTGGGAAACACCCATCATGTTTTGTTCAGACACTGAATATGCAAGGCTGGGTCACATTCTTTCCAAATGGTTGAGGATACCTCAACACTTCTGATAGTCAAAGATGGCTTTTGTAATTTAACTTGCTGAAAAGGTTCTCTTGTAAATATCTTTCAAGTTATTGTCATCCATTTTTCTTCCATCCAAATCATGTCAAATTTCTGAATCCAGTATGATTAACAATTCAGGACAAAATGTATCACATCACACTGAAACCCTTACACAAATTCCTGTGACATAATACCTTGCTGAGTCCACTGAAGCCATGGCCATAGACTTGCTGGCATATTGGGTCTGGCTAGACCTGGCTAAAGTTGCTCAACATTTCCTTTCCTGCCCACCACCGGTAAGGTCTAGTGAACAAATACATCTTAGTAGCAGGAGATATTAGGAATCCATATCATTCATGGCTAACACTAGCCTTGTTCTAAAAACAAATATCTCTCCGCTTGGTTTTCATTAATTTCCCTGTGACTGGAAAAAGGACTTGCTGCACAATTCCACCAAAACAAAGTATGCCCACACCCATTACCCCATCTTGCTGTGTGGTTTATCCCATTTAGATGTCTTTGTATATATTAACAGTATATCAAATAAAGCAGAGCTTGAACTATCCCAGTTGCCAATGAAGTCACCAATGTAATTTTTTTAGTGACTTCTTTTAGCCCAGTATGCAAACACATAAAAAGATAGATAAGCCGCCTCTTCTGGTGCCTCTCCCTGCCTGTGGTGCTGCTGCCTGCCTGCTCCAGGCTTTCCTACTCTTTGTACTGCTACCTTGGTTCAGTGCCACTCTCCTCTTCTATTTTTACTAGGTGCCACTCTAACTGCTGCTGCCCTGCATAATCAGCAGCCTCACTAGTCTCTTCTTTTCACTGGGCTATTTTGTCTCCCAAAAGAAAAAAAGACCACAAAATATAAAAAGAGAAATAATTTCCTCTTCTAGTGTTAATGTCTTGGGCTGTTCATGCCATTGTCTGTTGTACCCCATTGTACCCAACTTTTGCTACCTTTTCATATTCATACTATTCATGCTGCTGCTCTTGTTTCATTATGGGGCACTGGGGGGGGGGGGGGGGGAATTAATAGGGTGATTATTATTTACTCTTTACTTTTATTATTCACTTTAACATTCAAATTCTGGTTTGGAGAGCCAAGAGTCTGGAAGGTATTTGAAGAGGACACAAAATTGACGGTTCGCTTAGACGACTAATATTCTTGCACCAGTTCCATTTAAATAGCCAGTGAATTACTGCAAGAACTGCTTTTATAAGTACAACAGATTGGATTACTTTAGCTAAATATTCTCAAGATGGGCAGTGGTGCACAACTTTAGAGGACTTGTTTCTGATACCTAAAAAGAAGCAGACAGAATCCTTTCATTCACCTGATATTCCTGCTAATGTTGCAGAAGAAGTTAAAATTCAAACAAGAAATTGCAACAGGTAAAAGTGTACTCCTACTACAATTCGACATGTCTAGTGCGTTTGATGTGGTAAACCATAAAATATTACTAAGAGGCATATTTTCAAAGCACTTTGGGAGGCTAAGTGCTTTGAAAATAAGCCTCTAAGCATCCTAGAATATTTTGGGATCAAGGGAAAGGTTCTTAGCTGGATCAAGGGATTCCTTACCACAAGAACTTACCAAGTGATATCAAACTCGAATATTTCATCACCATGGAAACCAAAATGTGGAGTACCCCAAGGTTCACCACTATTGCCGACCCTGTTTAATCTAATGATGACCCCACTAGCCAAATCCCTATCCAAACAAGGCCTCAACCCCTACATCTATGCTGACGATGTCACAATACACATCCCGTTCAAACACAATCTAACAGAAATCACAAACAAAATCGAACTCAGCCTGCAAATCATGAACTCATGGGCAGATGCATTTCAATTAAAACTCAACGCTGAAAAAACACACTGTCTCATCATATCATCACAATACAACACGTACAAACCCACCAGTATAAACATCCCAGATTACACTCTTCCTGTCTCAGACAGCCTGAAAATTCTCAGAGTCACCATCGATTGAAACCTTACGCTAGAAAGCCAAGCGAAAATTACAACAAAGAAAATGTTCCATTCAATGTGGAAACTCAAACGAGTAAAACCTTTCTTCCCGAGGAAAATATTCCGCAGCCGGGTACAATCAATGGTGCTAAGTCACCTAGACTACTGCAATGCAATATATGCCGGATGTAAAGAACAAATTATGAAGACGCTTCAAACTGCCCAAAACACCGCAGCCAGACTCATATTTGGAAAAACGCGATACGAAAGCGCCAAACCCCTACGTGAAAAACTGCATTGGCTCCCAATCAAAGAACAAATCGCGTTCAAAATCTGCACACTGGTTCACAAAATTATTCACGGCGAGGCCCCGATCTACATGGCAGACCTCATAGACTTACCAACCAGAAACACAAACAGGTCAGCACACACATTCCTAAATCTCCACTACCCAACCTGAAAAGGAATAAAATACAAATCAACATATGCATCCAGTTTCTCCTATATAAGCACACAAATATGGAATGCACTACCAAACACCAACGAAAACAATGCATGACCTAACAACCTTCCAGAAATCATTAAAGACCTATCTGTTCAAGAAAGCCTACCACAACAATCCAACCTAAACACCCGAACCCTGCAACACAACAAAACTTGTATCAGAAAAGGACACTTAATTCTTCCTCCTCAACTACCTAAGACACTCTGTTACTCTTGAACTTTAACACAATTACCATTATGTATTTCTGACACCAGAATTGGCGTTCGCCATCACGGTACTATGTAAGCCACATTGAGCCTGCAAATAGGTAGGGTATTTTCTTTCTGAGAAGTTCTGAGAGAAGAGGACATTTCTCTGGTAAGTGAACGCTACTTTGCTTTGTGCTTTGGGAACTTAAAGATTGGGGTTTAAAGGAGGAATTGTAGGTTAGTGTTAGGCAAAATAAAAAAGCAAATTTCAACAGCTAACAGAAAACAGCTAATCTCCATAGTCTTTTCCACTTAGTTTTAAAAGCTTTGTACCACAGCATTAACAGATAGAATCTAACAGCCACTGCAGGATCTAATTTAGTATTAAGGGTGAATAAAAAGAGAGAGAGAGAGGGAAAAGCAAGCAGGGCCTAGTTTAGTATTAAGGGAGGAATAAAAAGAGAGAAAAGCAATCATCATTAACTAGTTGCCATAGAGGGGCATAATTGAACAAAAACGTCTATCTCCATGGGCGTTTATCTCCGAGAACGGGACCGTGAAGAGGCGGACCGAACCGTATTTTCGAAAAAAATAGACGTCCATGTTTTATTCGACAATTTGTGAGCTGGGCGTTTTTGTTTTTCAGTGATAATGGAAAATGAAAGCGCCCAGCTCAAAAACGAATAAATCCAAGGCATTTGTTCGTGGGAGGAGCCAGGAGTCGTAGTGCACTGGTCCCCCTCACATGCCAGGACACCAACCGGGCACCCTAGGGGGCACTTTTACAAAAACCAAAAAAAAGGTAAAAGAGCTCCCAGGTGCATAGCATCCTTCCCTTGGGTGTTGAGCCCCCAAATCCCCCTCAAAACCCACCGCCCACAAGTCTACACCATTACTATAGCCCTAAGGGGTGAAGGGGGGGCACCTACATGTGGGTACAGTGGGTTTGGGGGGGCGGTTGGGGGGGCTCCCATTTACCAGCACAAGTGTAACAGGTGGGGGGGGGATGGGCCTGGGTCCACCTGCCTGAAGTCCACTGCACCCCCTAATAACTGCTCCAGTGACCTGCATACTGCTGCCAGGGAGGTGGGTATGACATTTGAGGGTGAAAATAAAAAGTTGTGAAACGGCATATTTTGTGGTGGGAGGGGGTTTGTGACCACTGGGGGAGTCAGGGGAGGTCATCCCCGATTCCCTCCAGTCGTCATCTGGTCATTTAGGGCACTTTTTGGGGCCTTATTCGTGGAAAAACAGGGTCCAGGAAAAGTGCCCTAAATTCTCGCTAAAAACGCATATTTTTCTTCCATTATCTGCAAAAGGCGCCCATCTCTGATCGCCCGATAACCACGCCCCAGTTCCGCCTTCACCACGCCTTTGACACGCCCCCATCAACTTTGTCCGCATCCGCGACGGAGTGCAGTTGAAAACGTCCAAATTCAGCTTTCGATTATACCGCTTTATTCGTTTTTGTGAGATAAACGTCTATCTCCCGATTTGGGTCGCAATATAGGCGTTTTTCTTTTTCAATTATAAGCTGGATAGTGTATAAACCCTTTCCCCACAGTTTTAAACTGAACTTTTCTCTAGAAATAGGCATTTTCCCCATAGTTTTAAACTGAAACCTTTTCTAGAGGTAGTAACTCCTTTGTTCTAAACGGCAGTTATTTTTCTTTTCCTTGGCTGCTGGAGAGTTAGCTCATCCAGTGACCTAGTTTTAAACTGAAACCTTTTCTAGAGGTAGGAACTCCTTTGTTCTAAACGGCAGTTATTTTTCTTTTCCTTGGCTGCTGGAGAGTTAGCTCATTCAGTGACCTTAATTAAGTGATAATTAAGGGTGGGGGAAGTAGAATACTTGCATAGGTTGCTGAATCAGCTTAAAAGAGCCTGTTCAAAAGAGGCCCCTTAGATTCAAAAGTATATAAAGAGGAAAGGTCCCACTGAACTTTCTTTCTGAGAACTTCTGAGAGAAGAGGACATTTCTCTGGTGAGTGAACGCTACTTTGCTTTGTGCTTTGGGAACTTAAAGATTGGGGTTTAAAGGAGGAATTGTAGGTTAGTGTTAGGCAAAATTAAAAAGCAAATTTCAACAGCTAACAGAAAACAGCTAATCTCCATAGTCTTTTCCACTTAGTTTTAAAAGCTTTGTACCACAGCATTAACAGATAGAATCTAACAGCCACTGCAGGATCTAATTTAGTATTCCCCCCCACCCCTTGGACAACTCCTCATTTATAGTCAGTTATTGTAATTAGGGTAACAAGCAAGGAGTGCTCTTATAGAGTTTTAAATACATTTCATCACCATCTAAGAAGGAAATACTAAATAAATCATACAATATACTATATAAAGTAAAAGACACTTTTATATTAGCCTAATATCCTTAATACTGAAGCAAGTTTTAAATTATTGAAAAACTCAAAAACACTAAGATGGAGTCAGCAGTCCAGCAGCGAGAGGGGTGCTATCCAGTCTTTTGCATTGAGTGTCACATGTATGATTATCTCCCAGTTGGTGAGATGTCATATGTTTGCGCCCGATGCAAAGAGCTCCTAGCTCTTAGAGAACGTGTCCGTTCTCTTGAGGCTAGAGTAGCAGACTTGGTGGAGCTGAGAGAGACTGAGAGGTACATAGAGGAGACCTACAGGGATGTTGTAGAGAAGTCCCACCTCCAGTCTAGTAGCCCTTGTGCTACCTTGGAGAAGGGAGGTCTCCTAGAAGGAGAGCATCACCCTGGTGAAGTAGGAAGTGCTCCTGTAGCCAGGACCTGCCCACCAGGGGATGTACTATCCTCTCGCACCTAGGATATGTCTCCAAGTGCTGCCCGGGAGGGAAAGGTTAGGACAGCTGTTGTAGTTGGTGATTCGATCATTAGGCGTATAGATAGCGGGTGAGTGGGGCATGGGCAGCAGACCTCCACGCTGCCACCGCCTTCCTTGCTGCTCAGCCAGCATGAGGAGGGTTCGAGCAGAAGACTTCTTAGGGTGTCAGGGTTGGGCATCATCACCAGCAAAGGTAGGGCTCAACGCCACCATGGGGGGGGGGGGAGGAGAGGAAATGCACAGACCACCCTCCAGTCTACCTCTGGGACCACCTCCCCCCCCCCCCCCCCCCCGCCACACACACAAAAAAAACGGACCTGCCTACATCCCTGATTTGGACCTAACAAGTTTAGGAACAGTTACTGGGCCTCCATTCTTTAGTGACATAGGGACAATTGACTTCTATACATAACATGTTCTGCACTGTTGCAATTGTTTTACTCATCTCTCTTAGTAAAATAAAGTGGACGTGAGGATCGCCTGGTGACTTGCCTGCCTGGTGCGAAGGTGGCAGACCTCACGCGTCACCTAGATAGGATTTTAGATAGTGCTGGGGAGGAGTCCGCTGTCTTGGTACATGTGGGTACCAATGACATAGGAAAATGTGGGAGACAGGTTCTGGAAGCCAAATTTAGGCTCTTAGGTAGAAAGCTCAAATCCAGATCCTCTAGGGTAGCATTTTCAGAAATGCTACCTGTTCCACGTGCAGGGCCCAAGAGACAGGCAGAGCTCCAGAGTCTCAATGCGTGGATGAGACGATGGTGCAGGGAGGAGGGTTTTAGATTTGTTAGGAACTGGGCAACATTCTGGGGAAGGGGGAGCCTATTCCGAAAGGATGGGCTCCACCTTAACCAGGGTGGGACCAGGCTGCTGGCGTCGGCATTTAAAAAGGAGATAGAGCAGCTTTTAAACTAGAAATGGGGGGGAAGGCCGACAGTCGCTCAAAAGTGCATGGTTCGGGAAAAGGTATCTTGCAAAGATACCTCACAAACAGGGAAGATAGGGTTTCTGGATAGTGAGGTTGCACAACAGACCGTGGTAGACCAGGTGCCCTTAAATACAACTAAAGATCAGACAAAAGATGCCAAATCAATAGTGTCAGGAACTAAGCATCATGCAAATAAGAACAACAAACATACTCTGAAATGTCTATATGCAAATGCTAGGAGTCTAAGAAATAAGATGGGAGAGTTGGAATATATTGCACTAAATGAAAAATTGGATATAATAGGCATTACTGAGACCTGGTGGAAGGAGGATAACCAGTGGGACACTGTCATACCGGGGTACAAAGTATATCGTAGTGATAGGGTGGACCGGACTGGTGGAGGGGTAGCATTGTATGTTAACGAGAGCCTTGACTCAGATAGATTACAAATTCAGCAGGACACAAATCACACCTTTGAATCATTGTGGGTTGAAATTCCATGTATAAAAGGGAAAAAAACGGTGATAGGAGTGTACTACCGTCCGCCTCGCCAGGATGAGCAGGTAGACACAGAAATGATAAAAGAAATCAGAGACGCGAACAAAATGGGCAATGTGATAATAATGGGTGACTTCAATTATCCGAATATAGACTGGGTAAATGTAACATCGGGACACGCTACAGAGATACAATTCCTTGATGAAATCAAGGACAGCTTTATGGAGCAACTGGTGCAGGAGCCGACGAGAGAAGGAAAAATTCTAGACTTGGTCCTTAGTGGAGCGCATGATCTGGTGAGGGACGTTATGGTACTGGGGCCGCTTGATAACAGTGACCATAATATGATCAGTTTTGATATCGAGCTTGAAGTAACTGTACACAGAAAGTCAAATACGTTAGCGTTTAACTTTAAAAAAGGAGACTATGATAAAATGAGAAGAACGGTAAAAAAAAAAACTTAGGGGGGCAACTGAGAGAGTAAAAACTGTACAACAGGCGTGGACGCTGTTCAAAAATACCATCCTGGGGGCCCAGGCCATACATATTCCGCGAATTAGAAAAGAAAGACGGAAGTCCAAAAGACAGCCGGCCTGGTTGAAAAGTGAGGTGAAGGAAGCTATTAGGGCTAAAAGAAACGCTTTCAGAAAATGGAAGAAGGAACCGTCTGAAAATAACAAGAAGCAGCATAAGGAGTGTCAAAGCAAATGCAAGTTGCAGATAAAGAAGGCCAAGAGGGATTACGAAAAAAAGATAGCATTAGAGGCAAAAAAACATAGTAAAAATTTTTTTCGGTATATTAAAAGCAGGAAGCCAGCAAAAGAATCGGTTGGGCCGCTGGATGAGGGGTAAAAGGGGCGATCAAGGAAGACAAAGACGTAGCGGAGAGACTGAATGAATTCTTTGCTTCGGTCTTCACCGAGGAAGATTTGGGTGGGATACCGGTGTCGGAAATGGTATTTCAAGCGGACGAGTCGGAGAAACTTACTGACTTCACGGTAAACCTGGAGGACGTAATGGGGCAGTTCGGCAAACTGAAGAGTAGCAAATCTCCTGGACCGGATGGTATTCACCCTAGAGTACTGATAGAACTGAAAAATGAGCTTGCGGAGCTACTGCTAGTGATATGCAACTTATCCTTAAAATCGAGCGTGGTACCGGAAGATTGGAGGGTGGCCAATGTAACGCCCATTTTTTAAAAAGGCTCCAGGGGAGATCCGGGAAATTATAGACCGGTGAGTCTGACGTTGGTGCCGGGGAAAATGGTAGAGGCTATTATTAAAAACAAAATTACAGAGCACATCCGAGGACATGGATTACTGAGACCGAGTCAGCACGGCTTTTGTGTGGGGAAATCTTGCCTGACCAATTTACTTCAATTCTTTGAAGGAGTAAACAAACATGTGGACAAAGGGGAGCCGGTTGATATTGTGTATCTGGATTTTCAAAAGGTGTTTGACAAGGTACCTCATGAAAGGCTACAGAGGAAATTGGAGGGTCATGGGATAGGAGGAAATGTCCTATTGTGGATTAAAAACTGGTTAAAGGATAGGAAACAGAGAGTGGGGTTAAATGGGCAGTATTCACAATGGAGAAGGGTAGTTAGTGGGGTTCCTCAGGGGTCTGTGCTAGGACCGCTGCTTTTTAATATATTTATAAATGATTTAGAGATGGGAGTAACTAGCGAGGTAATTAAATTTGCTGATGACACAAAGTTATTCAAAGTCGTTAACTCGCGACAGGATTGTGAAAAATTACAAGAGGACCTTACGAGACTGGGAGACTGGGCGGCTAAATGGCAGATGACGTTTAATGTGAGCAAGTGCAAGGTGATTCATGTGGGAAAAAAGAACTTGAATTATAGCTACGTCATGCAAGGTTCCACATTAGGAGTTACGGACCAAGAAAGGGATCTGGGTGTCGTCGTCGATAACACACTGAAACCTTCTGCTCAGTGTACTGCTGCAGCTAGGAAAGCGAATAGAATGTTGGGTATTATTAGGAAAGGTATGGAAAACAGGTGTGAGGATGTTATAATGCCGTTGTATCGCTCCATGGTGCGACCGCACCTTGAGTATTGTGTTCAATTCTGGTCGCCGCATCTCAAGAAAGATATAGTAGAATTGGAAAAGGTGCAGCGAAGGGCGACTAAAATGATAGCGGGGATGGGACGACTTCCCTATGAAGAAAGACTAAGGAGGCTAGGGCTATTCAGCTTTGAGAAGAGACGGCTGAGGGGAGACATGATAGAGGTATATAAAATAATAAGTGGAGTGGAACAGGTGGATGTTCACGCTTTCCAAAAATACTAGGACTAGGGGGCATGCGATGAAACTACAGTGTAGTAAATTTAAAACAAATCGGAGAAAATTTTTCTTCACCCAACGTGTAATTAAATTCTGGAATTCATTGCCGGAAAATGTGGTGAAGGCGGTTAGCTTAGCAGAGTTTAAAAAGGGGTTGGATGGTTTCCTAAAGGACAAGTCCATAAACCGCCACTAAACGGACTTGGAAAAATCCAAAATTCCAGGAATAACATGTATAGAATGTTTGTACGTTTGGGAAGCTTGCCAGGTGCCCTTGGCCTGGATTGGCCGCTGTCGAGGACAGGATGCTGGGCTCGATGGACCCTTGGTCTTTTCCCAGTATGGCATTACTTATGTACTTATGTACTTATTTAGTGGGGTTCCCCAGGAGTCTGTGCTGGAACCGCTGCTTTTTAACATATTTATGAATGACCTAGAGATGGGATTAACTAGTGAGGTAATTAAATTTGCTGACGGCACAAAGTTATTCAAAGACGTTAAATCGCGGGAGGATTGTGAAAAATTACAAGAGGACCTTACGAGACCGGGCGTCTAAATGGCAGATGACGTTACATAAGTACATAAGTACATAAGTACATAAGTAGTGCCATACTGGGAAAGACCAAAGGTCCATCTAGCCCAGCATCCTGTCACCGACAGTGGCCAATCCAGGTCAAGGGCACCTGGCACGCTCCCCAAACGTAAAAACATTCCAGACAAGTTATACCTAAAAATGCGGAATTTTTCCAAGTCCATTTAATAGCGGTCTATGGACTTGTCCTTTAGGAATCTATCTAACCCCTTTTTAAACTCCGTCAAGCTAACCGCCCGTACCACGTTCTCCGGCAATGAATTCCAGAGTCTAATTACACGTTGGGTGAAGAAAAATTTTCTCCGATTCGTTTTAAATTTACCACACTGTAGCTTCAACTCATGCCCTCTAGTCCTAGTATTTTTGGATAGCGTGAACAGTCGCTTCACATCCACCCGATCCATTCCACTCATTATTTTATACACTTCTATCATATCTCCCCTCAGCCGTCTCTTCTCCAAGCTGAAAAGCCCTAGCCTTCTCAGCCTCTCTTCATAGGAAAGTCGTCCCATCCCCACTATCATTTTCGTCGCCCTTCGCTGTACCTTTTCCAATTCTACTATATCTTTTTTGAGATACGGAGACCAGTACTGAACACAATACTCCAGGTGCGGTCGCACCATGGAGCGATACAACGGCATTATAACATCCGCACACCTGGACTCCATACCCTTCCTAATAACACCCAACATTCTATTCGCTTTCCTAGCCGCAGCAGCACACTGAGCAGAAGGTTTCAGCGTATCATCGACGACGACACCCAGATCCCTTTCTTGATCCGTAACTCCTAACGCGGAACCTTGCAAGACGTAGCTATAATTCGGGTTCCTCTTACCCACATGCATCACTTTGCACTTGTCAACATTGAACTTCATCTGCCACTTGCACGCCCATTCTCCCAGTCTCGCAAGGTCCTCCTGTAATCGTTCACATTCCTCCTGCGACTTGACGACCCTGAATAATTTTGTGTCATCGGCGAATTTAATTACCTCACTAGTTATTCCCATCTCTAGGTCATTTATAAATACATTAAAAAGCAACGGACCCAGCACAGACCCCTGCGGGACCCCACTAACTACCCTCCTCCACTGAGAATACTGGCCACGCAATCCTACTCTCTGCTTCCTATCTTTCAACCAGTTCTTAATCCATAATAATAATGTGAGCAAGTGCAAAATGATGCATGTGGGAAAGATGAACCCAAATTATAGCTACATCATGCAAGGTTCCACATTAGCAGTCACCACCAAGATAGGTTGAAACCTTCTGCTCAGTGTGCTACTGCGGCTAAGAAAACAAATAGAATGTTAGGTATTATAAGGAAAGGAATGGAAAACAAAAATGAGGATATTATAATGCCTTTGTATTGCTCCATGGTGCGACCACACCTCAAATATTGTGTTCAATTCTGGTCGCCGCATCTCCCAAAAAATATAGTGGAATTAGAAAAGGTACAAAGAAGGGCGGCGAAAATGATAAAGGGGATGGGATGACTTCCCTATGAGGAAAGGCTGAAACATCTAGGGTTCTTCAGCTTGGAGAAAAGATGCCTCAGGGGAGATATGCTAGAGGTCTATAAAATAATGAGTGGAGTGGAACGGGTAGACATGAAGCATCTGTTTACGCTTTCCAAAACTACTAGGACTAGGGGGCATACGATTAATCTACAAAGTAGTACATTTAAAATGAATTGTAGAAAATTTTTCTTCACTCAACGTGTAATTAAACTCTGGAATTCATTGCGGTTAGGTTAGCAGAGTTTAAAAAAGGAAACGTCCTTAGACCATTGTTGGACTTGGGGGAAATCAACTATTTCTGGGATAAGCAGCATAAAATGTTTTGTATTTTTTTGGTATGCAGTGACCTGGCTTGGCCACTGTTGGAAACAGAATGCTGGGCTTGATGGACCTTTGGTCTGTCCCAGTATGGCAATACTTAAGTACTTATGTGGGTTCCTAGCATAAAACAGATTGGATTGGATTTGTCATGCAAGGGATGTTCGGAGAGAAAGTAAGCCCTGTGAGTGGGCCAGTTCTGCTGCCGACACCTCCGGGTCTTCACCTATACCAGCCATCATTCCCCTGAGAGTTGAGCCCTCAGGTGCCAGCTGGCAGGACTTAAGGCAAGAAGGCTAGTCAGTCACTGGACGGAGGTCAAGGCAGGCAGAAATCATTGGTATCCAAGCAGAAGTCAAGGCAGACAGCAGTCAAGGCATCATTGGCATCCAGGCAAGGTGTCGTCGATATCCAAGCAGAGGTCAAGGCAGGAAAAAGGCAAGACAAAATGAGAGTAATGCAGCAGCACACTGGGACCAGGAAGGTGAGCAGGAACTGTTGCTGAGATACTGGGGCTATGGAGAAGCCCAGAAGATATAAGCGAGGGGGCGGCAGCAAGTGGGACACTGTCCCAGAAACAGATGCGCTTCAGCTGCGCGGGGATAGCAGAAGACATAGTGCCACGGAACACCACGTGAGAGGGAGACACCACGCCAGGCGAGAGCAGTTTCCTGCTGCAGGAGCAGCGTGTTCAGTTGACAGGATGCTGCGAGCCCCAAAGGTACTGCGACATGACATTAATGATTTGAATTACCACACAATACTTATGTCTCTAAGTGGTTTACAACCAAATTACAACACTGAAAAGGAAAAAGACATCATGCATTAAAAAAAGTCAACTAAAATATTGTTGAAAAAGGAGAGTCTTCAGTTCTTTATTAAAGTCGTGATATGCAGGAAAATCAGAAAAAAACAGTGCAGCCATGAATTCCACAGGGCCGGTATTAGAAGAAAATCTGCTGCACCCTTCCCAATTCTCAGACATCACTGCCTCTTCCTATTGCTTACATAGGACCCAGGTCATCCACTGTTACCAACCATGTCATTAGTGTACATCTTCTGTGATTAGTGTCTTTTTATAAATGGCAGTCTTCCTCCCTTGCACTTTTATTTATTCCGTGGTTCTTCATTCCATTGTTCCTGGTGCTGTTTTACCCCTTCTGTGGTGCCTTGGGGATGATCTTCTCTCCACAGTACATAGAAGAAATGATTGTTGCACCTCCTAGTTCCCACTTTCCAAGTATCCTCCAGGATAACATTTTTTAGGCTAACAATTGCCCAAGTACCTCATGAGATCTTAACTACTGATTGTAGCTAGAATGCTGACCCATAAACTAAATCCCAGTGTCCAAATTTTTGGGGATAACCCAAAACCTAAATACCAAAGGCCAAAATTTTCATCATCTTTGCTTCATGGTGTTCCAAACAATATTGATGCTGCTTTGCCTTTCTTGGGAGTTTCCATGCCAAAGTTTCTTTATGTACTGATTTTACATGTTACAATCCTATTGTAGCAGAAGCTGAATTGGCCTTGATCATTAAGAGCTCCTCTGTTAAAGCCTGGATAACAGTACAGATGATTATTTGAGCTGTGTTCCAGTTTTCATTTCGAAGAAGGGGTTGTAAGTACTTTGATGTGAGCTTTTTGACAATGGAACAGAAAATGGGCTGTTATGATCACCTTCTCCCAGGAAATCTGTCTATGGAGTCATTTGGGTACTCGTTCATGTTCTCATAAATGGGATCCCGATACAGACAGCAGTGCTGAATATACAGCACCCATGTGGCTGAGTATCGGCCTCTCTGATACTCCAATGATGGCATGAGACTGGTTCCAGAGGATTAGAGAGAAACTACAGGACAGTTAGTCTGACCTGAAAGGTGCATCACTGTTAAAGCACAATAATAGCAACTTTGAATCCAGCATTTTCCCCACATCTGTTATGGTTTGACAGTGTGTTTTCCTTACATTAACTCCACCACCATGTCACTTCTATTGTTGACCATGTTTTAGCCAGTAGCAGGTATCTCTAAAAGTTGATTTTGAAATGTAATAAATGTGATTAATAAATACAAGTTTCTAAAGTACAAATTAAATACTAGGAAGAGAGCATTTGGGGGCTATAAAAAAATATAACATAAACACTGATAAAAAAAAACAAAAAACATTAGGATCTACCAACCAGGAAACAGATCTTGGAGTTACCTTGAAATGCTTAGCTCTGTGTGCGGCAGCAGTCAAAAAATAGAAGAGAATGTTAGGATTTTTCAGAAAGGAATGGTAAAGAAAACAGAATATCATCATGCCTCTATGTAGATCCTTGGTGTAGCAAATCCTAAATATTATGTGCAGTTCTGCCAAAAAAGATATAACAGAACTAGAAAAGTTACGGCCCCTTCTCCGAAAGAAAACACAAATGATAAAGTAACTGGAATGGTTCCCTCATGAAAAGAGGCTACACAGATTAAGGCTCCTCAGGAGAAGAGATACTTGAATAATCACACAATATACCATATAAACTAAAAACTTTTTTTATTTTAGACTAGAATCCTTAATACATTTGCACGTTTTCAATTATTGAATAACTCAAAAATAATAAGATGGAGACAACAGTCCAGGAGCGAGAGGGGTGCTATCCAGTCTTTTGCATTGAGTGTCACATGTATGATTATCTCCTAGTTGGTGAGCAGTTATATGTGTGTGCCCGAGCTGAGGGAGACAGAGAGGTACATAGAGGAGGCCTAAAGGGATGTTGTAGAGAAGTCTCACTTCTAGTCTGGCAGCCCCTGTGCTGCCTTGGAGGAGGGAGGTCTCCTAGAAGGACAGAATCACCCTAGTGAAGTAGGATGTAATCCTGTAGCCAGGACCTGCCCACCAGGAGATGTACTATCCTATCACACCAAGGATATGTCTCCAAGAACTTTCGCCCAGGTGGGAAAGGTTAGGACAGCTGTTGTAGTTGGTGAAGGAGGTGAATGAAAGTTATAATTGACAATGAGGACGTTGTTTTTTGTTTGGTCTACTTTCCTCTGAGTGTACTGAATGTGGACTGTTCAAGTTTGTTACAAATTTTTGTTGGATACTGCCATTGATTTTACAAAATTAAGTCTTTTGTGGGATTTTAACTTTCCTTTCTCTCCTAATGATGAGGTGTTATTAAACAAGAACGAGATGTTTTACCTCTTAGAGGCAATTTCATTACATCAAATAGTAACTGGAGCTACACATATAGCAGGGCATGTTTTGGATTTGATATTCTTGTCTCAGACATTATTGGCAGGTTTGTTGAAAGGTCCTCAGAGTACTTTTGTAACTTGGTCAGATCATTCAGTCATAGCTTTTGAATTGTTATTAGATAAAAGAAAGAAGTGTCATGAGAAAGTTTGAGAAGTTTGAGAAAGTTGCTCCATCAGTTAAATTGATTGTGCATAAATCATTATGTGAGGGTGTGTTCCCAGATTTATATAAACAGGTCACAGTGAAACTGTTATTAAAGAAAACTACTTCGGATCCTGCTGATCTGAGTAATTACTGACCAATACCAACTGTTTGTTTATAGGAAAAAATCATTGAGAAGATGGACTGATGAGACAAAGTCAGCACGGATTTAGTGAAGGGAAGTCTTGCCTCACCAATCTAATGCATTTTTTTGAGGGGGTAAGCAAACATGTGGACAATGGGGAGCCGGTTGATATTGTATATCTGGATTTTCAGAAGGCGTTTGACAAAGTGCCGCACGAAAGACTCCTGAAGAAATTGCAGAGCCATGGAATCGGAGGTAGGGTATTATTATGGATTAAGAACTGGTTGAAAGATAGGAAGCAGAGAGTAGGATTGCGTGGCCAGTATTCTCAGTGGAGGAGGGTAGTTAGTGGGGTCCCGCAGGGGTCTGTGCTGGGTCCGTTGCTTTTTAATGTATTTATAAATGACCTAGAGATGGGAATAACTAGTGAGGTAATTAAATTCGCCGATGACACAAAATTATTCAGGGTCGTCAAGTCGCAGGAGGAATGTGAACGATTACAGGAGGACCTTGCGAGACTGGGAGAATGGGCGTGCAAGTGGCAGATGAAGTTCAATGTTGACAAGTGCAAAGTGATGCATGTGGGTAAGAGGAACCCGAATTATAGCTACGTCTTGCAAGGTTCCGCGTTAGGAGTTACGGATCAAGAAAGGGATCTGGGTGTCGTCGTCGATGATACGCTGAAACCTTCTGCTCAGTGTGCTGCTGCGGCTAGGAAAGCGAATAGAATGTTGGGTGTTATTAGGAAGGGTATGGAGTCCAGGTGTGCGGATGTTATAATGCCAGTTGTATCGCTCCATGGTGCGACCGCACCTGGAGTATTGTGTTCAGTACTGGTCTCCATATCTCAAAAAAGATATAGTAGAATTGGAAAAGGTACAGCGAAGGGCGACGAAAATGATAGTGGGGATGGGACGACTTTCCTATGAAGAGAGGCTGAGAAGGCTAGGGCTTTTCAGCTTGGAGAAGAGACGGCTGAGGGGAGATATGATAGAAGTGTATAAAATAATGAGTGGAATGGATCGGGTGGATGTGAAGCGACTGTTCACGCTATCCAAAAATACTAGGACTAGAGGGCATGAGTTGAAGCTACAGTGTGGTAAATTTAAAACGAATCGGAGAAAATATTTCTTCACCCAACGTGTAATTAGACTCTGGAATTCGTTGCCGGAGAACGTGGTACGGGCGGTTAGCTTGACGGAGTTTAAAAAGGGGTTAGATAGATTCCTAAAGGACAAGTCCATAGACCGCTATTAAATGGACTTGGAAAAATTCCGCATTTTTAGGTATAACTTGTCTGGAATGTTTTTACGTTTGGGGAGCGTGCCAGGTGCCCTTGACCTGGATTGGCCACTGTCGGTGACAGGATGCTGGGCTAGATGGACCTTTGGTCTTTCCCAGTATGGCACTACTTATGTACTTATGTACTTATGTACAAGTGTTAAAACTGCTCGATGATTTTTTGGAAAGGGTAAATGGTTTAGATCCATTTCAATATGGATTTAGAAGAGCACATAGTGTTGAGACTTTGTTAATTTCAACTGTTGATTATTTAAACAGAAATATGGATAATAAAACTTGCTTCTGCCTTGTTTCCTTGGATGTATATGGAGCTTTTGACTATGTAGATTTAGATCTGTTGATTGACACACTAAAAGATTTAGGAATAGCAGGACAGGTTCTTCAATGGTTTGTTTCATATCTGAAAGGGAGATCTATGATTGATTGGAGCGGCTCTGAGGTTTCAGCCTCGGCTGTAAGTTGACTGTGCAGTACCCCAAGGACCGGCATTGTCTGCATTATTGTTTAACATATTTTTGACACCACTGTTTAAAGTTTTCCAAACTTTGGAGATTTATCACTTTTATACAAATGATGTCCAATTGTTTTCCCCAATAGTATTATCAGGGGATTTTCTGAATGACCAATTAAACATGTATATGAGAAAAGTAAAACAATGGATGGTTGAACATGGATTTTTTTTCTGAATGTAGCAAAAACAAGAGTTATGATTGTAGGTAGAGAAGAGATGAAAGGTTGGCCAGATAAGATATGCTTGGATGGGATGTATGTTCCAATCAAGACAGAAATGAAATAGTTGGGGGTGATTTGCTAATAAATTGACTATGAGGTCTCAGGTTGTTAATGTGATTCAAATAGCATTTAAACATTTACACATGTTATATAGACTAAATTCACGCTTTCTGCGTATTTATTTTATTTATTTGTTACATTTGTATCCCACATTTTCCCACTTATTTGTAGGCTCAATGTGGCTTACATAGTGCCGGAGAGGCATTTGCAGACTCCGGTGTAAACAAATACAAAGTGATGTTGTGGTAAGATAAAGTTCAAACAACTACAGAGTGATGTTGTGGCAAGATAAAGTTCATGTGGTATAGCCATTTAAGGGAATCGTACAGCAGAAGAGTTGTATTAAGTCCATTACATATTTTAGTTATGTCGTGTATTTATGTTGGCATTTATGTTGGATTGATAGGGTATGCCTTTTTCGTGTTCTCCGGAAGTGTAGGTGGTCATGCTAGTTTTCAAGGCTTTTGGTAATGCGTTCCATAGTTGTGTGCTTATGTAGGAAAAACTGAATGCGTAGGTTGACTTCTATTTGAGTCCTTTGCAGCTTGGGTAGTGCAGATTTAGGTACGCTCGTGTCGATTTGGATGTGTTTCTAGTTGGTAGGTCGATCAAGTCTGTCACGTACCCCAGGGCTTCACCATAGATAATTTTGTGAACCAGAGTGCAGATTTTGAAAACAATTCGTTCTTTGATTGGGAGCCAGTGTAGTTTTTCACGGAGGGGTTTTGCGCTTTCGAATCGCATTTTTCCAAAGATAAGTCTAGCTGCTGTGTTTTGAGCAGTCTGAAGTTTCTTTAAAGTTTATTCTTTGCATCCCGCATAAATTCTATTGCAGTAGTCTACATGGCTTAGTACCATTGATTGTATCAGGTTGTGAAATATTTCCCTTGGGAAGAATTGTTTCACGCGCTTGAGTTTCCACATTGAGTGGAACATTTTCTTTGTTGTGGATGTCACTTGGCTCTCTAGTGTTAAGTTGCAGTCTATTGTAACGCCAAGTATTTTCAGGCTGTCCAAGATAGGGAGGGTGTACTCTGGGGTGTTGATAATTGTGGGGTTGTCTACGTTGTGTTGGGATGAGACAACGAGGTAGTGTGTTTTTTCTTTGTTGAATTTTAGTTGAAATGAATTTGCCCAAGAGTCCAAGCTGATCTTGATTTTGTTGGTGATTTCTGTCAGTTTAGATTTGTAAGGAATGTTTATTGTGACATCATCTGCATAGATTAACCTTATCCAACCAAGGGTTAAGGTCTTGGTCGGATAAGGTCTTGGCCAGTTGGGTCATCATTAGGTTGAAGAGGATTGGTGATAGCGGTGATCCTTGTGGTACTCCGCAATCTGCTTTCCACGGTGATATGTTTGAGTTTGATTTTACTTGATATGTTCTTGTGGTTAGGAAACCTTTGATCCAGCTAAGTATGTTTCCATCAATCCCGAACGTATCTAGTAATCTTATTAATATATTATGGTTTACCATGTCGAATGCACTAGACATGTCGAATTGGAGGAGGAGGATGTTTTTGTCTGTTGCTATTTCCTGCTTGAATTTGGCTAGGAGGGTGATTAGTACTGTTTCTGTGCTGTGGAGGGGGCGAAAGCCTGATTGTGATTCGTGTAGTATTGAGAATTTGTTTATATATTCTGTAAGTTGTTTGGCTACCATACTTTCCATCAGTTTGACTGACAATGGGATGGATGCTACTAGACGGTAGTTAGTAATTTCATTTTTTTTTTCATGGCGTCTTTTGGTATCGGGGTGAGTAGGATATTGCCATTTTCCTTAGGGAAGAGGCCTTGCTGAAGCATGTAATTTAGGCAGGATGTGAGGTCTGCTATGAAGCCATCAGGTATTAGGTGGTTGGGGCAGGTATCTAGTTTACAGTGAGTGTTGGAGAACCTGTTGATCGCCTGTGCAACTGTATTGACTGTAAGGAGGGCGAAATTTAACCAGGATCTGTCAGCTGGGTATTCTCCAGTGGTTGGCTCCAATTCATTAAGGAAGTGTTCGATGTAAGTGTTGTCCTGAGGTGGTGTGTTGCGTAGGTTTACAATTTTTTCATTGAAATACTTAGCAAGTTTATCTGCATATGGGATGTCTGTATTCGATGCAGTTACCAAGTTGGTGTCTAGGAGTTTGTTCACGAGTTGGTATAGTTTCTTTGTGTCTTTGTAATCTGGCCCTATTTTGGTTTTGTAGTATAATCTTTTGGTCTGTCTTATTGCGTATTTGTATTGTCTTTGTTTCCATGTGTTGAGTGAATGTTCATTTTTTTTATTTTTTTCCATGCTCGTTAGAGTTTTCTGGATTGTGTTTTTAGCTTTTTCAGTTCATCGTTGAACCATGGTATCGAGTTAGTCTTACATGATGTTTTTGTTCGTAAGGGTGCTATTTCATCTAGTATGCATTTGCATTTTTTATCCCATTCCAAGAGGTAGTATATGGAGTGTTTGCTGTCCAATCACTGTTGTACATCAGTTGCCAGAATGTTTTCAGGTCTGCATGACCTCTTGTTTTGTAGGATGTGTGTTCTTGGGTTTGGTGTAATCCCTTTTTCCGCCAGTGTAGGGATAGGTTTAGCTTGTAGTGATCAGTCCAGGGTATTTCTGTCCATTTAATATCTGTTATTATTAAGTTCTGGTCTGTTGAAAGTTTGTGTGAGATGAGATCCAGTGTGTGCCCTTTAACGTGGGTTGCTTGCATTAGTGGCCATTTGAGATCACATAGGTGGAGGAATTCCTTACATTCTTGTGCGTTGATGGAGTTTGGGTCTTCTAAGTGAAGGTTGATGTCTCCTAGTACTAGTACATTGAAGTTGGTTACACAAGTGTTTGAGATGAATTCGATGAAGTCAGTCTGGCCTTCATTCCAATTACCTGGAGATCTGTAAAACAAGACACAATTCAAATGGTCGCATAGGGTTTTGTTGTGGATTCTGATTGAGGCAATTTCAAGCTGAGGTGTCATGGACTCAGCAGTGGTTTCGGTGGTAAAGTGTGATCAATAGATTAGTGCTATGCCTCCGCCTCTCTTTTCCTTTCTGGTCCAGTGTGTGATTTTGTATCCTGGAGGGCACAGGTCTAGTATTATTGGGTCCTTTTGGTCGTGGATCCAGGTTTCATTGATGAAGCAGAGTAGGTCAAGGTTTTCTGTCATGATCCAGTCTGTTAATATTGCTGTTTTGTTTACTGCGGATCTGGCGTTGATGTAGCCCACTTGGATTGTTTGGAATGGGTCTTCTGCATTTGGTGTTGTGTGGACTTTTATTAGTTGTCGTTTCTTTGTTGAGGTGGGTTTGTTTGGGCCCTTCTTTGTATTCGGTATTGGTTGTCCGCATGTTGATGTTCTTCCTTTGTTTAAGTTGTCAGTTTGATGAGGTGTGGTGTATCTGATCAATCTTTGATGATTGTACAGTATGTGTATAGTGTTACTTTCAGTAAGAGGAGTGGTTAGTGTAAAGTGGATCAATGTTAAGGAGTAGATTATTAGGAGTGGTTTGAAGGTATTCATTTTGGTTTCTATTTACTGTGGACTACTAATAAGACCGTGTTCTGATGCCTGGATGCGTTAAGGCTTTTGTTCTTTGGGATGGGTCTGGTATTCTGGTCTTGTGTGTTATTTCGGCTTGCCTTTCAAGCTGTTGAGATCAGTGCTGGATCAGGTTTCAGTGATAAGTTAATGAGCAGAGGAGAGGGGAGGGAGAAGAGTAGTTCTGAGTTAGGGTCTTCCTTTAATCTGTCTCTTGGCAGCTAAATGCTTCCTGCCCTCTTTGCCCAGAGACTCTTAGGCTCCTAATTCTGGCCTTGACTGGAGGCAGAGGGGAAGGGAAAACTTTGGTAATTAGCAGGGAGGTGTCACACATGCAGCACAGAGAACTCAAGTTGGAAGATTTCAACTTCAGAGCATCTTCAAGGTAATTAGCAGGGAGGTGTCATGCATGAACACAAAGAACGCAAGTTGGAATTTTTTTTCACTTTCTGATATCCTGCTTCAGAGTTTCTGATCAAGTTGCAGCAGTCACTTTGAGCTAATTTCATTACTTAATCTTTCTTATGCTTGCTTAAAATGTTCAGAGATCTGCTAATACAAAAACATTTTCTCCTTCTGACTTCTCTGGCCGTCTTTGATTACTGATGAGTGGAACCAAAGGAAAGGTGTTTCTCTTGATCGGGAAAGGTATTTGCACGACAATAGGAAGGTACTTGACTTAGTTGTTTTATGGAATGTGATCAGCAAGGAATTCTAGACATTGGTTTTAAACTTCCACAAAATCTTCTGCTTTTTCAAAAACACAACTCTCTAATACCTGCATTTAAACAGTCCTAATCATTGCTTATTTTAGCTAAGAACTTGCTGTGTACAGACCTCTGTTAACATTCAGACCGGCCCAAGCAGAGTTGCTTGATTCACTTTCCCTTCAGGTTTGACCAACTCACACAGATCTGTCTTTTCACCAGCTTAGTTTTCTGGTTTGATCACATGCAGTGCAGAAGGCTCTCCCGAAGTCATGCTTATTCTACTAAGGATAAACCTCATCTCCCTCAGCAACTATTTAATCTTTATTTTGTTTTTTTACTGTCAAGCCTCTTCAAGCCCATCACTGCTATGTCTCACTATCTTGAAGTATTACCTTGGGACACCAGCAGCCACCCGAAATCACTTTATTCTCCGACGCTTCCTTCAATGAGTAAGCACATATGATTTACTCACTGTCAGATTTTCAGAAGTGTGCCCCAGGGCACAGAGACTCGGGTTTTCCCACCACGGTGGCTGGCGTGTGCAGCGTAGAATGTCGCAGGCTGGTTGCGAGATGCCCAGGTCCACGCGTCTCACCTTGGGAGTTGTCGCTGGAGGTTGTTCCTCTCGCCTGCTCTCACCAGCTCACCAACATCCCACCACCAAGTCCTGGCAAACTGCTGGTTTCGGGGATAAGCTTTCCTCCATCCAGGACATCATCAGAGAAAAGCAGAGAGCGCACCACAAGGGAATCATTCCTCTGGAACTCCCCGGGCAAGTGCGAGTCCTCGTGCAGCCGCCTCAGACATCCTCCGGCCACATGCTTCTCCTGGGCAGGCTCACAGCACCAGCGCCTGGCCCCAGGTGTTACAAGAAATTCTACCCACTTCTCCAGCAATTAATATGTTGGAAGAAATGAGTTATTTTGGGGAAAATAGCTGGAGAGCAACTCGCTACTGTTTATAATTTAAGAGCAAGCGCTGTATTTATAAGTTTTAGGATATTAATTTCTCCACCAATCACCAAAGGTGATAATTGCAATAAATTAAATATATTAAGTATATATATATTCAGAACACAAAGAGACCATATTTTTAGCTTCAAAAAGATTGATTTAATATACAATTGCACACGAGAGGTAGGTATTAAGAGGAATCTTTACAGGTAATCTGTGCTTAAAATTAGAACAAAGTAGCAGGTCTAGATCAACTTACAAGTCCTTGTTACAAGCATGCTGTGGTCCAGCTGATTGATGAGCACATGTTTCAGGAGCAAGGCCTCAGCAGACCCCAAAGAGAGCAGCAGTTTCCAAGAGAGGCAGGTTTCCAGAGGAGGCAGGTCCCAAGAGGAGGCAGGTCCCAAGAGGAGCAGGTTCCAAGAGAGGCAGGTTTCAAGAGCGGCAGGTTTCAAGAGCGGCAGGTCCCAAGAGAGCGAGCTGGGCTGTTTCCAGGCCTTTTATAATGTTAGCAGAGAAGCATGGTGTGTGCATGTCTTGGATATTTTGCAAGGCATTATGGTTAATGTAGTCTCATGTCTGCACACGACCCCTGAGTTGGTCCCATGTCTTATGACATCACGAGACTTACAGTCTGGAGTTTGCTGGCAAATGTCTTTTGATGTCCTGTTCAGTCTCTGGGGCAGATACACATTACAAGTCCTTCCTTTCTGCACATGTCTGGAAGCTGATGGGAGGGGCAGGTATACCTTTGACAAGCAAATGTCCTGTTTATGCTTCCTCTGAGTATTCAGGTGTCCACCTTAGTCCATCTTTTGTTAGGTGGGAGGGCAGAGGAAGCTCTTTTGTGTTTGTTAAGTGTTTGTAGTTAACTTATTCCTGCTCTCAGAAGCTCCCAGAAAAAGGAATGGAGAGAGAGAGGCTTGAAATGAAACTATTCTCCAAAAGCTGCACAAACATATATCTTCAAAAGATACACAAATATATTGGTGTATATATAGTCCAGCAAACATGCTACATATTTCAGTAATAAACTGATACCATTACATTCCCTCTCTTGGCTCCGAGTGAAAATAAATTTTTAATATATTGGAATGAGGAGCCATAAAATGAACTATAAAAGCTAAAATTTAAAAAAAACAACTCTAATCTAGTACAGTAGCATAATAGCAAAGGTACTGAACTGTTTACATGGGCATGTGTACTGGAAGAGGTGAATCTTTTAATAATGGACATTGAACAGACTGGGCCGTGCAGGTATTTTCCTGCCGTCATCTACTATGTCACATCACTATGAATCTTGGAATATGTCCTTAGCTGGAATATGACTGTTATAAGCAAAAGACTCATCATTATTACTTTTGTTTACTCATGACTTACATTTAGGTAGCTAGGGTTAAGTTTTCTGTGGTCAGTTTCATTAGGCTTCCGTTCAGTCAGGTGGCAGAGTATGGCTTTGCTCTGGTTTAAAATAGGATTGCAAGTACACCTTATATGACTTCAGCCACACAAGCGTCATTTTGCTCTATTTCCAGAGACCACCTCTGTGTCACCTGCTCAGGGGCATAGGCTGCTCCCAAGTTTGTGCCACAGGATATCTTACCCAGTATGCTAGCCAAAATCAATAGCATGAGAGTGCGCAATTGACCAATTTACCACCGCAATGAGTTGGAACAATCTATTCAGTCATATTTTCAGCATTTGACATTCCAAGGAAAAATATTCTATGAATGTTTCCTAACACTGTGAATGTTTCCCTATATTCTCTATTTCAGAGGCTAACTGAGGTATTCACAGCAGTGATAAGCAAGAGTGTAAATGTGGAGCTATTATACTACTGTTTCATTAGAAACAAGAAAGACATATGTATGCAATTATAATAATTTCCTAGGCTACTATTACACACAAAACAATTATTCCTATCATTCCTATGCAATAATATTTACTTAATCATTGACCAAATTAAAAAAAAACAGAGTCATGGTATAGTGCCATGAACTACCTTTCAGAGAGAAACCTTTTATTTTTCAGAGAGAAACCTTTTATGGGTAATGAGTGTGGTAAAAGGTTACCATATTTATCTGCTTTAGCAGTGTTTAATGTTGCACTTTAATAGACAATACTCATGTGTTTAATGTTGTAAAGAATTTAGAAAAGATATGTTAATTTTGCTTTGCACACAGCCAATATTTCATTCCAGGGAGAGACATTGTGTGCGTTCTGGCTGTAATGTAGAATAAACTAAAAAGGTCAGAGACATTCCCTGTACTGATTGTACCTAATAGATCATGTAACGAGAAACCTTCGCTCATATTTTTAAATATATACATGTGAATATATAACCTTAGATAGCAATTAGTAGAACTTATTATACGTGAGCCATAGCTTGAATGATTCTTTTCTATAGCTTGCCTGCCAGTGAAAATGGTCTCTTTTTTTTTCTTTCTTGGACAATGTGAACTAATGGAGGGACTGTTAGTAGGGAGGGTCTATGAATGTCTGTGTATAATTTCTTGGTACCCCATAACATAAAACAAACATGTAACATGGAGACCACATGACAAACAAACAAGGAACTCTATTAGGCCTTTAGGTCTCCGATCGTCCATTCCAGATCCAGGATTGAGCTTAACCTGCAAATAAAGCACAAGAACACAAAAGCAACGTACGCGGCATCCATCTTGGATTTGCCAAAGCATTTTCATTCATTTAGAACTAAGCAACAATTAGCAAAATTAATAAAGCACAAAGAGCACCAAGAGCAGCACCTGCGGCATCCATCTGGATTACCACCGCAGTCTCATTCATTTAGAAATAAGCAACTATTAGCAAAATTATATATGGTTTTTATCTCAGGTAGAACAGCATAGATCCGTTTATTTTTAAAATATAAGTAGAACAGGATCGGATCTATTTATTTAGAAATATATCTGAGATAGCCATATATATATTAGTTACTAGCACCATTAAATCTTAGATTTAATCTTAGATTTACACTCGAACTCTGAAAAAGACAGAAAAACACATTATACATTAATTTAGCAGGTCACATGGCTCTCCGGTTCTGGTGGGGGGGGGGGGGGATCCCTCTCTTGTTCACAGTTCCTTCCCATAATCTTATATCATTGTATGCGAGCAGCAGCGTGCAGTGCAGACAGGCTTTACTTTCTTAAGCTTTAGTTTCTTTTCTATAAAAATAAGCATATCTTGTTAATTCACATTAAAGCACAATATTAAGTTTCAGCTCCAGCGGGAGTTACCTATTATAAGGAGGCATTTTTAAAACTTCTTACCCAGTATTTTAGTTTCAACTCCAGTGGGAGTCACTCATCAGAAAAAAGACATTTCTAAATCCTTAAACAATATTATATCAAAAACAAATTACAACAGAAGCTATCACAGAGAGACATTTTAAATCTGACTTATTGCAAAGAGACATTACTAAATCTTAAATGTTCAAAAGAACAATAGAAGCTATATTTTTAATTAAAAGAACAATAGAAGCTACATTTTAAATCAAAAGAACAATAAAAGCTACATTTTAAATTCTTAACAGTGTTCAAAAGGTTTATAGCAAAAACTTTTTCTATTTTCCGGTCCAACATATTTTAAAAATTAGCACCTGGATTTCCCTGCCATCTGCAGAGTGGGTCATGCTGTGGAGAAGTCCAGTCCAGGCTGGATGCATCTCCTCATGTTTCTAGGAATTAATCTGCAGGAAGGGCTGACAGAATGTCAGTTTCTGGTCCAGCAGGACCTGCAGTTATAAGTTTCTGTTTATCTGGTGGCAAATTTCTCTTTTTATTGTTAGCTATCTGCAATATCTGCAAGGCTACATGAGAGTTTAAAATGTCACATGCTTGCTGGCGGTTTTCAGTAGCTACATACTGAGGAGCTGATTTCTTTATTAGAGGTTCCCTTCTATGGGAGCTTAGATCAGAATGCAGCCCAGGTGGTGCATCTGTGTGCTGAGGAGCTGAATCATGAGCATTTAAATTAGACTGCAGAACAGGTTGTGCATATATGTGCTGAGGTTTTGGATGCTGTGGGGGGGTCTGAGAACTAATGGTTCTAGTTGAACCTCCTGCTATGGGTGTGGACTGTGATACTGTTACCACAGCTGAAACATGCATGGCTGTAGCTGTATTTGGGTCTGGAGGAGCACATGGGAGACCCGTAATGGTTGAGACCTGCATACGAGCATCCTGTAATTTTTGTCTTAAGGTTTCTATCTCCTTGTGACAATGTGCATGCTCTTCACCTAGAGTGGGAGTCTGCAGTGATAACTCTCTGACTAAATGCTTCAAACCAGGAACCTGGTTGGCTTGTATTTCTAAGGCTGAAATTTGGGTCTGCATCTGATTTTCTTGGGCTACCTGCTGTTGGACTTGCTGTTTAAGAGAATCCACTTGATAACTTAAGCAACTAGTCATTGTGATTAAGAACTCATTTTCATTCTCTATCTGCATACATTCTCTCTCTTTGGCTAGTAATTTCTCATTCAATTCTGCATGTTCCCTTAAGGCTTTCTCACACATGGCCCACATTAACCAAGTGCATGCAGAAATTCTCTTGCTCCCTTCCTTAATTGAATATAAATTACAATATTTTTCGAATTTGCTCTCCATATCAGAGATGCTACTAATGTCCTGCACTACGCTAGGGGTCCATGGATTGGGGCCCGAGGATTCTACGCATTGCTTAGGCAAAGTGGGGTTATCTATGTCCTCCTCAAAAGAAACTGCAAAATTGTTTTTTATTTTATGCCAGAGCATGCCTAAAGATTTGATTATGAGATACATAAAGTACATGAGTGCATAAGTACCTAAACAAGACCAAACATCCATCCAGCATAGCATTCTGAATACCTGAAAGCCTTATCAGTTTATCAATCGGAAATTTAATTAATGAAACCTGATACTCAGTTCTCTATAAAGCAGCAAAATACAAAAATATAATTTACCTATTTACCTCATTCTATTTGCACAGAATACCTGCCCACGTTCTGCACCAATTAATATGTTACAAGAAATTCTACCCACTTCTCCAGCAATTAATATGTTGGAAGAAATGAGTTATTTTGGGGAAAATAGCTGGAGAGCAACTCGCTACTGTTTATAATTTAAGAGCAAGCGCTGTATTTATAAGTTTTAGGATATTAATTTCTCCACCAATCACCAAAGGTGATAATTGCAATAAATTAAATATATTAAGTATATATATATTCAGAACACAAAGAGACCATATTTTTAGCTTCAAAAAGATTGATTTAATATACAATTGCACACGAGAGGTAGGTATTAAGAGGAATCTTTACAGGTAATCTGTGCTTAAAATTAGAACAAAGTAGCAGGTCTAGATCAACTTACAAGTCCTTGTTACAAGCATGCTGTGGTCCAGCTGATTGATGAGCACATGTTTCAGGAGCAAGGCCTCAGCAGACCCCAAAGAGAGCAGCAGTTTCCAAGAGAGGCAGGTTTCCAGAGGAGGCAGGTCCCAAGAGGAGGCAGGTCCCAAGAGGAGCAGGTTCCAAGAGAGGCAGGTTTCAAGAGCGGCAGGTCCCAAGAGAGCGAGCTGGGCTGTTTCCAGGCCTTTTATAATGTTAGCAGAGAAGTATGGTGTGTGCATGTCTTGGATATTTTGCAAGGCATTATGGTTAATGTAGTCTCATGTCTGCACACGACCCCTGAGTTGGTCCCATGTCTTATGACATCACGAGACTTACAGTCTGGAGTTTGCTGGCAAATGTCTTTTGATGTCCTGTTCAGTCTCTGGGGCAGATACACATTACAAGTCCTTCCTTTCTGCACATGTCTGGAAGCTGATGGGAGGGGCAGGTATACCTTTGACAAGCAAATGTCCTGTTTATGCTTCCTCTGAGTATTCAGGTGTCCACCTTAGTCCATCTTTTGTTAGGTGGGAGGGCAGAGGAAGCTCTTTTGTGTTTGTTAAGTGTTTGTAGTTAACTTATTCCTGCTCTCAGAAGCTCCCAGAAAAAGGAATGGAGAGAGAGAGGCTTGAAATGAAACTATTCTCCAAAAGCTGCACAAACATATATCTTCAAAAGATACACAAATATATTGGTGTATATATAGTCCAGCAAACATGCTACATATTTCAGTAATAAACTGATACCATTACACAGGCAGTGCTCACACTAAGCCTACAGCCCGTAATCCCAGAAGAGAAGACCTTACGAGATTTTTGCTGTGTGGTTCAAAGTCTGGTTCTCACATGTTTGGACTACTGCAATGTCTTGTACATTGGTTTATCATCATGAGTGTCAAGGCATTACAAGTAGTCCAGAACGCTGCGCAAGAACAGCAATGGGGGTAGCAAGGTATTTCTCATATAACACCTGTGGTTAAACAACTTCACTGGCTCCCTGTTTTAGAGAGGATTCAATTTAAAGTGTTGCCTATTCTACAGGAGGCCTTTTTACATAAGTACATAAGTTTTGCCATACTGGGACAGACCAAAGGTCCATCAAGCCCAGCATCCTGTTTCCAACAGTGGCCAATCCAGGTCACAAATACCTGGCAAGATCCCAAAAATGTACAAAACATTTTATGCTGCTTATTCCAGAAATATTTTCCCCAAGCCCAATTTAATAATGGTCTATGGACTTCTCCTTTAGGAAGCTGTCCAAACCTTTTTAAAAATCTGCTATGCTAACTGCCTTTACCACATTTTCTGGCAACGAATTCCAGAGTTTAAATACACATTGAGTGAAGAAAAAGTTTCTCCGATTTGTTTTAAATGTACTACTTTGTAGCTTCATCGCATGCCCCCTAGTCCTAGTATTTTTAGAAAGCGTAAACAAACGCTTCACATCCACCCGTTCCACTCCACTCATTATTTTATAGACCTCTATCATATCTCCCCTCAGCCATCTTTTCTCCAAGCTGAAGAGCCCCAGCCGCTTTAGTCTTTCCTCATAGGGAAGTCGTCCCATCCCCTTTATCATATTCATCGCCCTTCTCTGCACCTTTTCTAATTCCACTATATCCTTTTTGAGATGTGGCGACTAGAATTGAACACAATATTTGAGGTGCGGTCGCACCAAGGAGCGATACAAAGGCATTATAATGTCCTCATTTTTGTTTTCCGTTCCTTTCCTAATAATACCTAACATTCTATTTGCTTTCTTAGCTGCCGCAGCACACTGAGCAGAAGGTTTCAACGTATCATCAACAACGACACTTAGATCCCTTTTTTGGTCGGTGACTCCTAATGTGGAACCTTGCATGATATGGCTATAATTCAGGTTCCTCTTTCCCACATGCATCACTTTGCACTTGCTCACATTAAATGTCATCTGCCATTTAGACGCCCAGTCTCAAAGTCTCGTAAGGTCCTCTTCTAATTTTTCACAATCCTCCTGTGATTTAACTACTTTGAATAACTTTGTGTCATCAGCAAATTTAATTACCTCACTAGTTACCCCCCATCTCTAGGTCATTTATAAATATGTTAAAAAGCAGCGGTCCCAGCACAGACTCTCCAATTTCCTCTGGAGTCTTTCATGAGGTACTTTGTCAAACGCCTTCTGAAAATCCAGATACACAGTATTAACTGGCTCACCTTTATCCACGTTTGTTCACCCTTTCAGAGAAATGTAATAGATTGGTGAGTGTTACGGTCTCAGGTTCAAAACAAACAGTCACTAGAACGTGAGCCATTGGACCACTGCCGAGGAGCGGCAGCGGCAGGCAAGACCCCCAGCTGGGACTGGGCAAACAAGCGAGGCTGGAGCTGGAATCTGGAATGGACTTGGCCAGAATGACAGGACTGGAACTGCGGCTGTAGGCAGACAAATGCTGGAACCACAGGATAACAGGAGGCAAACAGGACTGGAGCAGCTCTGGGTTTCACCTGCACTGACCGCCATTCCCCAGAGGTTGAGCCCCTGGGTGCGGGTGGCGTGCAGGACTTACAGGATGGAGCTGGACTGGATCAGGATTTACAGACAGACTAGGCAGACAGGGTGTCCATACAAGCTTGGCAGAAGCAGGGTTCAGGACATACACACAAGCTTGGCAGGAGCAGGGTTCAGGATTAACACACAAGCTTGGCAGGAGCAGGGGTTTAGAATATTCACACAAGCTTGGCAGAAACAGGGGTTTAGGATATTCACACACACAGGCAACAGAACAGAACCAAGACTGAAGGCTGCCAATCAGCCACAAACAGAAACGCAGACAGTGAACAAGACAAACAGAAGGACTGGAAGCCCACAGACAAGAGCAAGACAAAGCAGAAGGGCAAGAGCCCACAGAACAAGGCTAGGTAAACCGTGCAACAGCACACCAACTAACCTGATGACCCTTGGCAATGCAAAGGCAAACACAGAAGTTCCCAGGTGGTTAATAAAGCCCATCAGCAGCTGAAGTGTTCAGCTGTAGGAATCACAAGGCAGCTATGGGTGCTATGCAGGCACAAACAAGAGAAACAAGTCTGGCAGCCTGGAAGATCTGGACCACACTGGGCCGAAGTCTGGAACGTGTGACAGTCCATAGCAGCCACCGGTTCTGGCCACCAGAGGGCGAGGTGAGCACAGACAAGGAAACAATCACCATCGTAACAGTACCTCCCCCTCAAGGCCCCCCGACCTTCACTGGGAATTCAGGTCTCCATGGGTAACAATGGTGAAACCTACGGAAGAGCTTCAAAACATGACCAGGGGTAGCTGGGCTTGAGCTTGAACAGGAGTCAAGACTGGAACCCGGACTGGCATCAGGACTGGACCTTGGCCTGGAATCAGGACTGGACTGACTGAACCTCGCCTCTCAGAATGGGTTCAACATCTTGGCTAGAACTGGAACTTGGTTCCGCATCTTGGCTGAAATGGGAACGCAAAGCGGACTCAACAGCTTGGCTGGAACTGGAGCTCGGCACGGACTCAGCAGCTTGGCTGGAACTGGAACTAGGCGCGGACTCAGCAGCTTGGCTGGAGCTGGAACTCGGTGTGGACTCAGCAGCTTGGCCGGAACTGGAGCTTGGCTTAGACATAGCCTCATGGCTGGAACTGGAACTCAGCATAGGCTCAGTATCAAGCCTGGAACTGGGACTCGGTCTGGACTCAGCCTCTGGAACTCGGAGTGAACTCAGCATCTGGGCTGGAACTGGAACTCGGAGTGAACTCAGCATCTTGGCTGGAACTGGAACTCGGCGTGGACTCAGCATCTTGGCTGGAACTGGAACTCAGAGTGGATTCAGCATGAAGTGCCACTCAGATAGGAATCCGAAGCTTGACTGGAGGCGCCACTCGGACTGGAATCGGAGGCTTGACTGGAAGCGCCACTCGGACTGGAATCGGAGGCTCGGTTAGAAGTGCCGCTCGGACAGGAATCCGAGGCTTGACTGGAATTGGAGGCTCGGTTAGAAGCGCCGCTCGGACAGGAATCCAAGGCTTGACTGGAAGCACCACTCGGACTAGACTCAGAGCTTGTCTGGAACTGGACCTCTGAATGGACTCCAGAGCAACTGGGCTGGAAGCACCCCTCAGGTTGGACTCCAGGTAAGCCTGGAGCTTGGGACTCTCAAGACGCTTTCTTTCAGCGGCAGCTTCCGGGGTATTCCGCAGGGCTGGACAGGAGACCAGTAGGCAGTGGTATTCGCAGAGCGGGGTAGAAGGGTTAATAGCAGAAACTGGGTTTACAATGAGCCCAAGCTGCTGGATACGCTTTCTCTCTGCTGAAGCTTCAGGACGCTTCTTCAAGGCTTGATCAGACAAAAGCTTCCCACGATATTCATCAAGTGTCATGAACTGATCAAGAACAATAATAAAGCTTGAACCGATCTTCACATGGGAAACAGGAGCCAAACCCGGGTGGTGACCCGGATTGCCAACAGGGGCAACAGTTCTAGACTGGAAGCCCAGCGGGTAGGGTGCTCTTGCCGAGCTCATGGCCTTTGCATTCTGTTATGGTCTCAGGTTCAAAACAAACAGTCACTAGAACGTGAGCCCTTGGACCACAGGGGGATTATTACGCTGGGCATGCTTATGAAAAGACTGTTGACATATGGCAGAAAAATGGTCCAACCTATGACAGCTCCCACACCTAATATGCTGGCCACAATCTAGGCTGTCAACTTCTGGTTGTCGCAAGACATTGGGAACCTTGTCTATTTTGTCAAGGGTAGTCACAGCGTTAATTTATGACTGACCTGGATTAGCATTGTCTGAAGAGATAGGGAGTGACAAGGGGTTCACTGGTTTAGAGGGCTGTTTAAATTTCACTATTTTAGAGGGTTGTTTAAAGGTTACAGATCTTGGGACTGAAGGGCGGGTCTGGAGCCGGGATTCTGGTCCAGAGCTAGAAGGAATTGCAGTAGTAGGGACACTTGGCAGGGGTACAGGTTGAGGAAGAACGGGAGGAGGAACAGGTATAACAGCACCTGGGATGACAGGTTGAAGGATAATAGGGATATCAGCACCTGCAACCGTGGTGGCGGCACCTGGAACAAGGGTTGGAGGAATGGCAGGGGCAACAGCACCTGGAATCATGGGTCCTGGACCAGAAGGAACAGGTGACAGATCTACCGTACCGGAGATCTGTACAGAGGTGGGCTTGTCCAGAGTGATGGGATGGGTGAGGGGAAGTGGAGGTGTGGGATTCAGAAGGTGGGGTGGTATGGGTGTATAACCAATGGCAATGCCACAATTGAAAAGTTTGTTGGAAAAACCTGGCTCATATGAAGGCGGAGTCCCCTCATATGAAGGTACAGCCATGGGTGCAGTGTCATCCAAAGGTGGATGTGCTGGGCTTTGGGAGTTGAGCAGAGAATTAGAATTACCTTCTTTCTCCCCAATAAGAATACATTTGTTTATGGCATTGAGATGTTTATCTCTGGACTTCCCTGTCTTATGGGAGTCGTTGCAGGCAAACAAGGAACATAATTTGGCAATCAAGGAATGTAAATTGGCAGGTTCAAAGGAACCGGATGCAGGCCAAGCAAGGGTCTTATCATTGGCATTCCAGACTTTAAACCATTTCTTACAGATATGGGTAAGGGACTTCTTTTCATTGGGAAGGAACTTCAGAATTGTGTCTAAGGGCATGGTCAGAAAAGTATATGGCACAAAAGGTGGTACAACATTGCTACTTTTTGTGTATACTCTACTTTGATTTGTACCTGTGCTCTTCAGGGCACAGACCGTATAAGTCTGCCCAACACTATCCCCGCCTCCCAACCACCAGTCCTGCTTCCCACCACCGGCTCTGGCACAGACCGTATAAGTCTGCCCAGCACTATCCCCGCCTCCCAACCACCAGCCCCGCCTCCCGATCTTGACTAAGCTCCTGAGGATCCATTCCTTCGGCACAGGATTCCTTTATGCTTATCCCACGCATGTTTCAATTCCGTTACCGTTTTCATTTCCACCACCTCCTACGGGAGGACATTCCAAGCATCCACTACTCTCTCTGTGAAAAAATACTTCCTGGCATTTTTCTTGAGTCTGCCCCCCTTCAATCTCATTTCATGTCCTCTCGTTCTACCATCTTCCCATCTCCGGAAAAGGTTCGTTTGCGGATTAATACCTTTCAAATATTTGAACGTCTGTATCATATCACCCCTGTTTCTCCTTTCCTCCAGAGTATACATGTTTAGTTCAGCAAGTTTCTCCTCATACATCTTGTAACGCAAATCCCATACCATTCTCGTAGCATTTCTTTGCACCGCTTCAATTCTTTTTACATCCTTAACAAGATACAGCCTCCAAAACTGAACACAATACTCCAGGTGGGGCCTCACCAACGACTTATACAGGGGCATCAACACCCCCTTTCTTCTGCTGGTCACACCTCTCTCTATACAGCCTAACCACCTTCTAGCTACGGCCACTGCCTTGTCACACTGTTTCGTCGCCTTCAAATCCTCAGATACTATCACCCCAAGATCCCTCTCTCCGCCCGTACCTATCAGACTCTCCCCGCCTAACACATACGTCTCCCGTGGATTTCTATTCCCTAAGTGCATCACTTTGCATTTCTTCGCATTGAATTTTAATTGCCAAACCTTAGACCATTCTTCTAGCTTCCTCAGATCCTTTTTCATGTTTTCCACTCCCTCCCGGGTGTCCACTCTGTTACAGATCTTAGTATCATCCGCAAATAGGCAAACTTTACCTTCTAACCCTTCGGCAATGTCACTCACAAATATATTGAACAGAATCGGCCCCAGCACAGATCCCTGAGGCACTCCACTACTCACCTTTCCCTCCTCTGAGCAAATTTCATTCACCACCACCTTCTGGCGCCTGTCCATCAACCAGTTCCTAATCCAGGTCACCACTTCAGGTCCTATCTTCAGCCCCTCCAGTTTATTTAAGAGCCTCCTGTTGGGAACCGTGTCAAAAGCTTTGCTGAAATCTAAGTAGATTACGTCCATAGCTTGTCCCTGATTCAATTCTCCTGTCACCCAATCAAAAAACTCAATGAGATTCGTTTGGCACGATTTCCCTTTCGTAAAACCATGTTGTCTTGGATCTTGCAACTTATTGGCTTCCAGGAAATTCACTATCCTTTCCTTCAGCATCGCTTCCATTACTTTTCCAATAACCGAAGTGAGGCTTACCGGCCTGTAGTTTCCAGCTTCTTCCCTATCACCACTTTTGTGAAGAGGGACCACCTCTGCCATTCTCCAATCCCTCGGAACCTTTCCCGTCTGCAAGGATATATTAAACAAATCTTTAAGTGGACCCGCCAAAACCTCTCTGAGCTCCCTCAATATCCTGGGGTGGATCCCGTTCGGTCCCATGGCTTTGTCCACCTTTAGCTTTTCAAGTTGTTGATACACACTTTCTTCCGTGAACGGTGCTCTATCCACTTCATTCTCAATTGTACTATTTCCAGTCCATCGCGGTCCTTCTCCAGGATTTTTTTCTGTGAAAACAGAACAAAAGTATCTATTTAGCAAATTTGCTTTTTCTTCATCATTTTCCACATAGCGGTTCGCAGTATCTTTTAGTCTCACAATTCCCTTTTTAGTCATTCTCCTTTCACTAATATACCTGAAGAAATTTTTGTCACCCCTCCTTACATTTCTAGCCATTTGTTCTTCCGCTTGCGCTTTTGCCAGTCGTATCTCTCTCTCGGCTTCTTTCATTTTCATCCGGTATTCCTCCATGTGTTCCTTTTCTTGAGTTTTTCTGTATTTCTGGAATGCCAACTCTTTAGCCTTTATTTTCTCAACCACTTGCTTGGAGAACCATATCGGTTTCCTTTTTCTCTTGCTTTTATTTACTTTCCTTACATAAAGGTTTGTGGCCCTATTTATAGCTTCTTTCAGCCTGGACCACTGTCCTTCCACTTCTCATACTTCCTCCCAGCCCATCATCTCCTTCCTCAGGTATTCCCCCATTTTACTAAAGTCAGCACGCTTGAAATCCAGGACTTTGAGTTTTGAGTGGCCGCTCTCCACTTTAGCTGTTATATCAAACCAAACCGTTTGATGGTCACTGCTGCCCAGGTGGGCACCCACTCGGATATTTGACACGCTATCCCCATTTGTGAGCACCAGATCCAGTGTCGCTCCCTCCCTCGTGGGTTCCATCACCATTTGTCTGAGCAAAACACTTTGGAAAGCATCCACGATCCCTCTACTTCTTTCCAATTCCGCAGACGGAACTTTCCAATCTACATCCGGCAGATTGAAATCTCCCAGCAACAGTACCTCTCTCTTGCTTCCCAACTTTTGAATATCTGCGATCAGGTCTTTATCTAATTCCTCCAATTGTGTCGGAGGTCTGTAGACAACACCCACTTGTACAGAGGTTCTATCATCTCTTTTAGTTCTATCAGTACTCTGAGATGAATACTATCTGGTCCAGGAGATTTGCTACTCTTCAGTTTGTCAAATTGCCCCATTACATCCTCTAGGTCTATAGAGATTTCATTCAGTTTCTCTGACTCGTCAGCTTCGAATACCATTTCTGGCACCGGTATTTCTCCCAAATCTTCCTCAGTGAAGACTGAACCAAAGAATTCATTTAATCTCTCCGGTATGGCTTTGTCTTTCCTGATCGCCCCTTTTACCCCTCAGTCATCCAGTGGTCCAACCAATTCTTTACCCAGCTTCCTGCTTTTAGTATACCCATAGGCGTAGACTGGGGGGGGGGCGAGGGGGGGGCAATGCCCCCCCAAACGACGACGAGGCGCCGCCGCGCCACTAGTTTAAAAAAAAAAAACATGCACACACGCGCTCCTCTCCATCCACTTGGCTTCCCTGCCCTCTCTGTCTGCGTCCCGCCTTCCTCTGACGTCAGAGGAAGGCGGGACGCAGACAGAGAGGGCAGGGAAGCCAAGCGGATGGAGAGGAGCGTGTCCGTCTACCCCTCTCTCTTCCTCCCTTCTTCCAGCGCAGGCAGCAGTCTTTTTCAGCGTTCCTGGCAGTGGTAGCGATGTACACGCTGCCTTCGGCTCTTCCCCAAAGCCTTCTCTTCAGGTTCCTGTTCCCGCATAGATGCTAATATGTTCCCGCTAATATGCTCCGCCCATTCTTTGCCCCCCCCCCCAAATGAAACAGTCAAACTACGCCTATGAGTATACCTAAAAAAAATTTTACTCTGTGTTTTTGCCTCCAACGCAATCTTTTTTTCATAGTCCCTCTTTGCCTTCCTTATCAGCGCTTTGCATTTGACTTGACATTCCTTATGCTGTTTCTTATTATTTTCATTTGGTTCCATCTTCCATTTTCTGAAAGCTGTTCTTTTAGCTCTAATAGCTTCCTTCACCTCACTCTTTAACCATGCCGACTGTCATTTGGTCTTCTGTCCTCCTTTTTTAATACGTGGAATATATTTGGCCTGGTCTTCCAGGATGGTGTTTTTGAACAGCAAAAACAAAAAAGGAGGTGAAAAACCCTCACGAAATCATGGAAAATGAAGCAAAAAAGTGAGGAGAGTGGATGAGGATACCAACTATTGTATATTTATTTGCTTAAAAAAGTTAAAAAATGTATGTATACATTAAAACGACCCGACACGGCCGTGTTTCGGCACAATGGCCTGCCTCAGGGGTCTTTGTAACCTAAGTTAAACAATGAAACAAAATATTATTGTAAATATTTGATGAACATAATTATAATAAATAAAACATAATAAATGAAACAACAGACATGGTCTGAAATTATAGCATGGATTAAACAAGCATATGATTATCTTTAACTCATTCAAATGATAAAAATAGTAATGATTAGACGTATGTATAAAGTTGTTTTTTTTAAATTGTTATTGTGAATTATAAAATTATTATAAAAATATTATAATAAAAATATATTATATTATAAAACGCATGGTTAATATTTTGGACATTTCATGAGTACTCTAAATATGTCTAATTACTCTATTGAACATATTATTATATGGAATGACATAGAACAATAAAATTGTATTATTAAACATTATATGCTTTAAATGGATGCTTTGAATGCATCTAATTATACAAATAAACAATATATTAGTGCGAAAAATGAAATTAAAATTGTATGTACTTTTAAAGATTATGAATGCTAAATAAACAAACATTGATTTTGTTTCAAAAAGTATCATGAAGGTAATAAAATTTAATTTTTATTGTGTCTATATTTTGAAATCAGTGAATAGATTGTAAAGTACCTTGAATATTGTAACATGAAATCTATACTCCAAGGAAAATAACGGGAAACAATCCTCTCTGGTCTATATGTGTAAGAAGAGTGGATAAAATACAAAGAAATATAAGAAGATGTTGGATGTAACAGTAAAAAAAGTATATATTATATTATAATAACAATTATCTGAAAGAGCTGAAATATGGAACGGCACCTGTATATAATGAAGGATTAACCTAGTCGTATTGGGCTTTTAATTGGGAGATGTTAAATAAATAGCGATTAATGTGATTTATGATGAGATCTAAATGTAATAAGATCTCTATATATGGACTGAAATTTCTATTGTACACTTAATTTTTAAATCAAACATGTAGAGGCTTGGGGTAACTTACCTCCTCTCTTCAAAACAATATATATGAGATGTATATCAAAAAACAAAACGAACTTCTAATACTGTAACAAAGATAAAAGAATTAAAAAAATAATAAAATAATAATTAAAAAGATTAGAAACTTATATTGTTGCACAAAGTGACAAGAAAAAACGTGAACTTGTGATAAAATAAGAGACGTAGACTTATAAAAAAAGACGTAATATGATGAAATAGTTAAGTAACGTGATTTGATAGGTACTAAAATATCTGTAATAACGTTTAAAAAAACAAATAAATTGGTAGCATGTATATATATATGCATTAAAAGCACTAGAATCTGTATTATGACTTAGATTGAATCTCTACTGCTGTGTCATTTTTGTTTTATACAAACGTTAAACTCTGCGTAGTATTAAAGCTAATTCACTGATATCTACAAACAAAGAAATTAAAATATATATGAATTAAGGTGATCTTCGATAAAAATTCTTCGGCGTTTGTTTAATAAATACTACGATGTTGTTGTGTAAGTTCTAAATCTTTAAAAGTTTTGAATTTTCAAATGTAACTATGGATTGTTACCAATTTAAAAAAGTTATTATTAACGGTTTAATACTGAAAAACGCGGAAACAATTTTGAATCTTAGTGCTTACCTCCTCTCAAAAGTTAACGTATAATTACAATCAAGTGTGATCAAGTAATTGTCAGCTTCATCTCATTTCCTTTATTTTATTGGTTGATTGTAATTAGTAAATATACGTTAACTTTTTCCCTCCTATTATTTGAAAAACGTCATTTCCCTTAATTCATCTATTTAAAGAGACGCCGATACCACTGCCATTTTTCAATACTTTTACAATTGCAGACATCTCTTTTGAGAGGAGGTAAGCACTAAGATTCAAAATTGTTTCCGCGTTTTTCAGTATTAAACCGTTAATAATAACTTTTTTAAATTGGTAACAATCCATAGTTACATTTGAAAATTCAAAACTTTTAAAGATTTAGAACTTACACAACAACATCGTAGTATTTATTAAACAAACGCCGAAGAATTTTTATCGAAGATCACCTTAATTCATATATATTTTAATTTCTTTGTTTGTAGATATCAGTGAATTAGCTTTAATACTACGCAGAGTTTAACGTTTGTATAAAACAAAAATGACACAGCAGTAGAGATTCAATCTAAGTCATAATACAGATTCTAGTGCTTTTAATGCATATATATATACATGCTACCAATTTATTTGTTTTTTTAAACGTTATTACAGATATTTTAGTACCTATCAAATCACGTTACTTAACTATTTCATCATATTACGTCTTTTTTTATAAGTCTACGTCTCTTATTTTATCACAAGTTCACGTTTTTTCTTGTCACTTTGTGCAACAATATAAGTTTCTAATCTTTTTAATTATTATTTTATTATTTTTTAATTCTTTTATCTTTGTTACAGTATTAGAAGTTCGTTTTGTTTTTTGATATACATCTCATATATATTGTTTTGAAGAGAGGAGGTAAGTTACCCCAAGCCTCTACATGTTTGATTTAAAAATTAAGTGTACAATAGAAATTTCAGTCCATATATAGAGATCTTATTACATTTAGATCTCATCATAAATCACATTAATCGCTATTTATTTAACATCTCCCAATTAAAAGCCCAATACGACTAGGTTAATCCTTGGTTATATACAGGTGCCGTTCCATATTTCAGCTCTTTCAGATAATTGTTATTATAATATAATATATACTTTTTTTACTGTTACATCCAACATCTTCTTATATTTCTTTGTATTTTATCCACTCTTCTTACACCTATAGACCAGAGAGGATTGTTTCCCGTTATTTTCCTTGGAGTATAGATTTCATGTTACAATATTCAAGGTACTTTACAATCTATTCACTGATTTCAAAATATAGACACAATAAAAATTAAATTTTATTACCTTCATGATACTTTTTGAAACAAAATCAATGTTTGTTTATTTAGCATTCATAATCTTTAAAAGTACATACAATTTTAATTTCATTTTTCGCACTAATATATTGTTTATTTGTATAATTAGATGCATTCAAAGCATCCATTTAAAGCATATAATGTTTAATAATACAATTTTATTGTTCTATGTCATTCCATATAATAATATGTTCAATAGAGTAATTAGACATATTTAGAGTACTCATGAAATGTCCAAAATATTAACCATGCGTTTTATAATATAATATATTTTTATTATAATATTTTTATAATAATTTTATAATTCACAATAACAATTTAAAAAAAACAACTTTATACATACGTCTAATCATTACTATTTTTATCATTTGAATGAGTTAAAGATAATCATATGCTTGTTTAATCCATGCTATAATTTCAGACCATGTCTGTTGTTTCATTTATTATGTTTTATTTATTATAATTATGTTCATCAAATATTTACAATAATATTTTGTTTCATTGTTTAACTTAGGTTACAAAGACCCCTGAGGCAGGCCATTGTGCCGAAACACGGCCGTGTCGGGTCGTTTTAATGTATACATACATTTTTTAACTTTTTTAAGCAAATAAATATACAATAGTTGGTATCCTCATCCACTCTCCTCACTTTTTTGCTTCGTTTTTGAACAGCATACACGCCTGATGTAAATTCTCTTCTTGGCTCCTGTACCAGCTGCTCCATAAAGCAGTCCTTGATTTCGTCAAGGAATTTTACCTTCCTAGCATGCCTCGATGTTACATTTACGCAGTCAATATCAGGGTGATTGAAATCACCCATTATTATTGTGTTGCCTAGTTTGTTTGCTTCCCTGATTTCCTTTAACATTTCTACATCTGTCTGTTTATCCTGGCCAGGTGGACGGTAGTACACTCCTATCACTATCCTTTTCCCCTTTACACGTGGAATTTCAATCCATAGGGATTCCAAGATGTGTTTTGTTTCCTGCAGAATTTTCAATCTATTTGATTCAAGGCTCTCCTTAACATACAATGCTACCCCTCCACCAATTCAATCCACCCTATCACTACGGTATAATTTGTACCCTGTTATGACAAGTGTCCCACTGGTTATCCTCCTTCCACCAGGTCTCAGAGCTGCCTATTATATCTAATTTTTCATTTAGTGCAATACATTCTAACTTTCCCATCTTATTTCTTAGGCTTCTAGCATTCGCGTATAGACATTTCAACCTATGTTTGTTGTTCCTATTTACATCATGCTCAGTACTTGACAGTATTAATTTGCAATCTTTTGTCTGATTTTTATTTTTATTTAAGGACACCTGATCTACTGTGGTCTCTTTTGCAACCTCACTATCGGGATACCCTATCTTCCCTGTTTTGGTTATATCTTTGAAAGATACCTTATCCCGAACCATGCGCTTTTGATCGACTGTCAGCCTTCCCCTAGTTTCTAGTTTAAAAGCTGCTCCATCTCCTTTTTAAATGCCGATGCCAGTAGCCTGATCCCACCCTGGTTAAGGTGAAGCCCATCCTTTCGGAATAGGCTCCCCCTTCCCCAGAATGTTGCCCAGTTCCTAACAAATCTAATACCCTCCTCAGCCACGCATTGAGACTCCGGAACTCTGCCTGTTTCTTGGGCCCTGCACGTGGATTGGGTAGCACTTCATAAAATGCTACCCTAGAGGTTCTAGATTTGAGCTTTCTACCTAAGAGCCTAAATTTGGCTTCCAGAATCTCTCTCCCACATTTTCCTATGTCATTGGTACCCACATGTACCAAGACAGCCGGCTCCTCCCCAGCACTATCTAAAATCCTGCCTAGGTGACGCGTGAGGTTCACCACCTTCGCACCAGGCAGGCAAGTCACCATATGATCCTCACGTCCACCAGCCACCCAGCAATCTATATGCCTAAAGATTGAATCACCAACTACAACAGCTGACCTAACCTTTCCCTCCTGGGCAGCACTTGGAGACATATCCTCGGTGCGAGAGGATAGTATATCTCCTGCTGGACAGGTCCTGGCTACAGGAGTACCTCCTACTTCACCAGGGTGATGCTCTCCTTGTAGGAGACCTCCCTCCTCTAAGTTAGCACAGGGGATACCAGACTGGAGATGGGACTTCTCTACAACATCCCTGTAGGTCTTCTCTACATAAGTACATAAGTTTTGCCATACTGGGAAAGACCAAAGGTCCATCAAGCCCAGCATCCTGTTTCCAACAGTGACCAATCAAGGTCACAAATACCTGGCAAGATCCCAAAAAAGTAGAAAACATTTTATACTGCTTATCCTAGAAATAGTAGATTTTCCCCAAGTCCATTTAATAATGGTCTGTGGACTTTTCCTTTAGGAAGCCGTCCAAACCTTTTTTAAACTCCACTATGCTAACTGCCTTTACCACATTCTCTGGCAATGAATTCCAGAGTTTAATTGCACGTTGAGTGAGAAAACATTTTCTCTGATTTGTTTTAATTTTACTACATTGTAGCTTCATCGCATACCCCCTAGGCCTAGTATTTTTGGAAAGCGTAAACAGATGCTTCACATCTACCCGTTCAACTCCACTCATTATTTTATAGACCTCTATCATATCTTCCCTCAGACGCCTTTTCTCCAAGCTGAAGAGCCCTAGTCCTAGCCTATGTACCTCTCTGTCTCCCTCAATTTCACCTAGTCTGCTACTCTAGCCTCAAAAGGACAGACATGTTCTCTGAGAGCTAGGAACTCTTTGCATCGGGCACACACTTATGACATCTCACCAACTGAGAGACAATCATGCATATGACACTCAATGCAAAAGAATGGATAGCACCCCTCTCGCTGCTGGACTGCTGACTCCATCTTAGTATTTTTGAGTTTTTCTATAATTTAAAACTTGCTAAACTATTAAGGATATTAGTCTAATATAAAAATGTATTTTAGTTTATATAGTACAGTGATGGCGAACCTATGGCACGAGTGCCAGAGAGGGCACGCATGCCGTTGCTGGTCTGCGCGCCGTCACTGATCTGTCCGTGCGCCGTCGCTGGTCCGTCCGCCTGCCCTCCCTCCCACTGAGCACCAGGCCGCCTGCCCTCCCTCCCTCCCTCCAAGCACCAGGGCCCACCCTCCTCCGAAATTTAAAAGGCATAGCTGGTTGGGTTTAAGGCGGCATCGGCAGTGGCAGCGAAAAGTGTGTTGTTTGCTCGGCGCGCCTTCGGCCTTCCCTTCTGTCTCTCAAGCTCTGGTCCCACCCTCCTTTCCTGTTTCCACAAGGGTGGGACCAGAGCTTGATAGACAGAAGGGAAGGCCGAAGTCGCACCGAGCAAACAACACACTTTTCGCTGCCGCTGCTGACGCCACCTTAACCCCGATCAGGTATGCCTTTTAAATTTTGGAGGAGGGGGGCCCTGGTGCTTGGAGGGTGGGAGGGAGGCCGGATGCTGGGTGGGAGGGAGGCCTGATGCTGGGTGCGAGGGAGGGAGGCCTAGTGCTTGGTGCTGGGTGGGAGGGAGGCCTGATGCTTGGTGCTGGGTGGGAGGCCTGATGCTTGGGGGTGGGAGGGAGGCCTGATGCTGGGTGGGAGGGAGGCCGGGTGCTAGGTGAGAGGGTGGCCTGATGCTGGGTGCTGGGTGGGAGGGAGGGAGGGAGGGATGCCTGGTGCTTAGTGGGAGGGTGGGAGGGAGGGATGCCTGGTGGGAGGGATGCCTGGTGCTTGGTGGGAGGGAGGCCTGCCTGGTGCTGGGAGGGCAGGGGGGGAGAGGAGGGTGGCTGGAGGGGAGGGCGACTGGACATGGGTGGCTGGAGGGGAGAGGAGGGTTGCTGGACATGGATGGAGGGCAAGAAATGAAGAAGAAAGGAGGAAAGTAAAGAAATAAATGGAAAGGAAGCCCTGGAAACAAAGTTAAGAGAACAGATAGAGAGCAGCAGAATCAGAGACTAGGACCAATATGGATAGAAAAACAAAATCACCAGACAACAAAGGTAGAAAAAATCATTGTATTTTCATTTTCGTGTTTGGAATATGTCCAATTTGAGAATTTACATCTGCTGTTTTATTTTGCACTGTAACAGCTTACAGAAATGATTTATAATGAAAAAAAATCATGTTATTTTTTTCTCCTATACTAGTATAATATTTTCAATGATGTCTGTTTATATGCGCCATGGCTGGTGTAAGGGGTGTGGCTATCATAGGGGTGGAGTCATATGTGGTGACCCCGCCCATAATGAGTACCGGCACCTGTTATTCAGGTTAAATTGCCCTGTTGGCTCTTTGCGATAAATAAATAGATTTTGGGTTGCTGTTTGGGCACTCAGTCTCTGAAAGGTTCGCCATCATTGATATAGTATATTGTGTGATTTATTTAGTGTTTCCTTCTTGGATAGTAATGAAAAGTATTTAAAACTCTGTAAGAGCACTCCTTGCTTGTTACCCTAATTACAATAACTGACTATAAATGAAGAGTTTTCCTAGGGGTGGACGGGAAGTCTAAACTAGATCCTGTAGTGCCTGCTAGAGGCTATCTGTTAATGCTGGGGTACAAAGTTCAAGTTTTAAAACTAAGGGGAAAAAGACTATGGATATTAGTTGATAAAATTTGCTTTTTTATATTTTTATTCTGCCTATCACTAACCTACAATTCCTCCTTTAAACTCCAATCTTTAAGTTCCCAAACCATAAAGCAAAATAATGTTCACTTACCAGAGAAATGTCCTCTTCTCTCAGAACTTTTACTGCTCCATTTTATTTGAAACAAGAACTACAGATTTATTGCCCATGGCTTACACTGAGGTCTGAAACTGCTATGCTTTTTTCAACTGATGTGATTAGACGGTTGCACCATGTGGACACTCAAGTCTCAGCTTTTGTTCCAGCAGGTATCAATTTGTGGAATGCACTGTCCAGACAGCTTCGGCAATGTAGTAAAACACAAATTAGAAAGACTGTTTGTGTCTGCGTTTTTAAAAACTTTTTATGAAGAAGTGAACTAATTTGAAATTATGTGGTATATGTATAGTTGTTTTGGGTTGTTTTTTTTTAATAATGTGAATGTTATCTTGTAAACCACCTAGTCATAGGTGGTATAGAAATTCTTTTAATAAATTAGGCATATAGATAGCTGGGTGACTGGTGGATATGAAGATCACCTGGTCACTTGCCTGCCTAGTGCGAAGATGGCGAACCTCATGTGTCACCTAGACAGGATCTTAGATAGTGCTGGGGAGGAGCCGGCTGTCTTGGTATATGTGGGTACCAATGACATAGGAAAATGTGTGAGGGAGGTTCTGGAAGCCAAATTTAGGCTGTTAGGCTTTCTAGCTGAAGTCCAGATCCTCCAGGGTAGCATTTTCAGAAATACTCCCCATTCCACGTGTAGGACCCAAAAGGCAGACAGAGCTCCAAATTCTCAATGAGTGGTTGAGACTATAGTGCAGATATGAGTAATTTAGATTTGGGCAACATTCTGGGAAAGGGGGAGACTGTTTCAAAAGGATTGGTCCACCTTAACCGGGATGGAACCAGACTGCTGGCACTAACTTTTAAAAAGGAGAAAGAGCAGCTTTTAAACTAGAATGGGAGGGGGGAGGAGAGGTAGCCGACAGTCAACCAGGAGTGCATGGTTCAATGTGGAGTATCCTTGAAGGATACTATTGAAATAGGACATTTAGGGAATCCCAGTAGAGAGTTTTCAATAATGCTGAAATTAAGCCAGGTGTGCTTAATGAGAGAGCAGGATAAGGGATGCACATTATCCCCTTCAACTTCTAAGCAGCTTGTAGATCCAAGGAAAAAACACAATCTGAAGTGCCTGTCTACAAATGCTAGAAGCCTAAAAAATAAGATGGGATGAAATGAAATGAAATATCAAAAGAACCAAAAACGTCACTTAGAAAATCAATAAAATACATTATGTCAAATGCAAAAAATAGTAGAAACAGTTCCTTCCTTCCTTCCTTATCCGATCAGTCGAGCATGGCTCTTGGTCACTCTATGGATCAGTGTTCGCCATGCCTTCTGATCTCTTACAGCTTCTTTCAGTTCTGCTATGTTCATTCCAGTACCTTCCTTGATAGTATCTATCCAGTGAATTCTTGGGTGACCTCTTTTTCTTTTGCCACTAACCATTCCAAGCATGATGTCTTTTTTGAGGGACTTGCTTTGCATGATGTGACCAAAATAGGAGAGCTTTTGTTTTGCTACCTTGGCCTCTAGTGAGATATTTGGTTTGATACATTTCAGATATGTGCGTTTTTACTTCTTCCCACAGTTCATCTGGGTGTCTTTCTTCCATGGGGAGATGGTCAAATCTGTTCCTTAGATCAACTGCGAAGCAGGTGCTAATCTTATCTGTGTCAAATCTCTTTGCAGCTGCCGATTTGGTATTTCAGAATCTGAATCAGCACAAGGGTATGTCTTCACTGCCAAGACTGTACTCTGACACCTTTCCTGACACAGGATATAGTCTATTTGGTTTCTGTGTTCTCCACTTGGGGATGTCCAGGTGTACAGCCGCCATTTGGGTTGTTCAAACCAAGTGTTGGTGATCATTAGCCGATGTTCTTGGCAGAACTGAACCAGTCGATTCCTGCCTCATTCCGCACTCCTAAACCAAATCTTTCAACAGTTTTGGATTTTGCCACAGTTTCCACTTTGGAGTTGAAATCACCAATAATGTAGATAATATCCTTACTGGGTGGTTGGCTTAAAGCATCCTGAAGTTCACCATAGAACTCTTCCACCTCTTCCTCATGTGCATCTGCTATTGGGGCATATATTTTCAGGACTGTGATGTTAAGGGGCTTCCCTCTGATTTGGATTGCCATTATTCGGTCACATGGAGGGGCATTTTTGAAAGAAACGTCTAAGTCGGAATTTGGACGTTTTACAAATTTGAAGGCGGGGAGAAGGTCATTTTCAAAAAAAGATGGACGTCCATCTTTCGTTTCGAAAATACCAAGGACGTCCTGTGATTTGGACATCCTTTTTTTGGTCCCTATTCAAACAAAAAATGTCCAAAGCAGAGCAGGAGTGGCTGAATGTTTAGTGCATTGGGCGTTGATCCTAGCACTATGGGTTCAATTCCCACTGCTGCTCCTTGAGACTTTGGGCAAGTCAAATACAGAAAGGTCATTTTTGGATATGACATCTAAGTCTGAATTTGGACGTTTTTTGTAAAATGTCCAAAATCAGAACAGGAAAGGTCATTTTCTACAAAAAAAGTCTCTTTTCCTTTTGAAAGTGCTGTTTGGAAAAATGGTTTGTGATTTGGGGAAGTAAGGAGAGGTGATCCCCGAGTCCCTCCAGTGGTCATCTGGTCATTTGGGGCACCTCTTGTGTGTAGTACAGGAGTAGCCTAGTGGTTAGTGCAGCAGACTTTGATCCTGGGGAAGTGGGTTCAATTCCCTCTGCAGCTAGTCATAATAAAAACAGGTCTAGCTCAAAACGTCTGTTTTAGGCTTAGACGTCTTTGTTTTGTTCCATTATTGCTGAAAGACGTCCATGTCTTAGGAATGCCCAAGTCCTGACTTGGCGCACCCCCTTGAGATTTGGATATCCTTCTGACGGACTATTTTGCTAATAGTGATTTGGACGTTTCTGTGAGATAAACGTCCAAATGCTGACTTATGCCACTTTTTGGACGTCTATCTCTTTTGAAAATGAGCCTGTTAGTTCAAATAACTTTCAATGGCTTTGGCAAATTTCTTGTTCATGATAAAGCCCACTCCTCATTGTCTGATGGTGTCATTGCCAGAGTAGTACACCACATGCTCACTCATATTGAAAAAAACATTGCCAGTCCAGTGTATTTCACTGATGCCCAGTATGTCAGTGCTCAGTCGATTCATTTCCCTTTTCACAATGTCCAGTTTTCCTGTTTTCAGGCCATTCACATTCTGACCTTGTATGGGTTTGTGCAGCGCAGAGTGGTTAATTTGCTATGGGCCACATCAGCAGATGGGCATCCTGATGGATTTAGCCTATCCACATCACCAATACCCCCAGTTACTTTGACCTCCTCCTTGCTCTTCCCCAGTTGAACTTTGGGTACCTTGTGGCCTGGGCATAGGCAGTCGGTGACCCAACTGTTTGGGGAGGCTAAAGGGGGTGGGTTAGGGGTGGGGCTAACATCCATAATTGTTTGATAACACACAGAAAAAAAAATGTTGAGGTCACCTTAATATGGCCAACACACAATCTCTGTACTGCAAAACACTATACACAGACTTGTGCAAAAACACATTCAGAACCTTACCAAACCATAACAGCACTAATTCCAAGGACAGGACGAGCTACAACCTTATGCGTGGAAAGGCAGCATTGTAATTACACTAGGCTCTAAAACACCAATACACTACCTAGTGAAAAAAACAAAACCAAAAGGGCTGCAGATAGTACAAGCGTGCAGAATACTGCACCTTGATCACACATGAAAAACACATGGCAACAGATATGACACAAGGAATTAGAAATCAAAAGATATGAAGGCAAAATACTGAACTGGAAAGTTACCTCAAGAAGTCAGACTCGGCATGCAGCAATACTAGAGAAATTGAAACTTACGTGCAAAACATCACAGATGCACGTTTCCAAAAGCTGACATATTCCAGTTAATAAATTCTAAATAAAATACTTTTTTCTACCTTTGTTGTCTGATCATTTAGTTTTTCTATTTGCTTTGGTCCTTGTGTCATCTGTTTTATGGTGTCGTCTTTCAATTTGATATTTTTTCACTCACCATGTCCACCATCCTCCTGTGTCCTTATGCATTCTGTCTATCATCTGTAGCCCTGTCCCTATCCTTCCTCCAGTTGCTGCGTGCCCTCAAAGCATTCCGATCTAGCCCTTAAATTCAGCAGTTTCCCCTCCATCCATATTCAGCATTTCTCTCCTCTTCCCTCCCCTCCATTCATGTGCATTTACTTTCTGTCTTCCCTCCCCTCCATCCATGTCCAGCATTTCTCCCCTGCCCTCCACTCCATCATAAGTACATAAGTACCGCCATACTGGGAAAAGACCAAGGGTCCATCAAGCCCAGCATCCTGTCTCTGACAGAGGCCAATCCAGGCTTCAAGAACAAAGCAACCCCCCCCCCCCCCCCCCCCCCAAAAAAAAAAAAAAAAAAAATTAATAATGTTCAATGGACTTTTCCCTCAGGAAACTGTCCAAACCCCCTTTTAAATTCCGTAAGGCCAGCTGCTGTCACTACATTCTCCGGCAGCGAGTTCCAGAGTCTAACTACATGCTGAGTAAAGAAAAACTTTCTCCTATTTGTTTTAAATCTACCATATTGTAGCTTATTTATTTTTATTTATTGCTTTTGTATCCCACATTTTCCCACCTATTTGCGGGCTCAGTGTGGCTTACAATACATTGTAACGATGGAAGTACAATAAGTTATAACATGATTATAGTTACATTGTGAGTAGAGTTAAAACAATGTCCAGGTATCGATAAGGGGGAGAGAACAATGGAGAAGAGAAAAAGGCTGGGTGTAGTAGAATTACGGGGATAAGAGTATTAAGAGAATGTGTTGATGCATTGCCAACTGTGTGTGTGGACTTCATGTGCTTTGATCCTTTTGATAGATTTTTTCAAAGAGATGAGTCTTTAGTAGTTTGCGGAAGTTGGTTAGTTCGTAGGTCGTTCTTAAGTTTCGTGGTAGTTTATTCCAGAATTGCGTGCTCATATAGGAAAAGGTTGATGCGTGCATCACTTTGTATTTTATGCCTTTGCAATTTGGGAAGTGGAGGTTAAGGAAAGTTCGGGACGATCTTTTGGCATTTCTGGGTGGTAGGTCTATTAAGTCAGACATGTAGGCTGGGGCTTCACCATTAATGATTTTGTGGACTAGTGTGCATACTTTGAAAATGATGCGTTCCTTGAGTGGGAGCCAGTGTAGCTTCTCTCGTAGTGGTTTCGCACTTTCGTATTTTGGTTTCCCGAAGATGAGTCTGGCTGCTGTGTTCTGGGCTGTTTGAAGTTTCCTCAGTGTTTGCTCTTTGCAGCCTGCGTATAGTGAGTTGCAATAGTCGAGATGGCTGAGTACAAGTGATTGCACTAGGTTGCAGAAGACGGATCTTGGGAAGAAAGGTCTTATTCTCTTCAGTTTCCACATGGAGTAAAACATCTTTTTGGTTGTGTTGCTTGCGTGGGTTTCGAGTGTTAGATGGCGGTCGATAGTGACTCCAAGGATTTTTAGGGTTTCATCTTGTGTCCCCTGGTTTTGTTGTTGTTTGAAAGTGTAAACAAACGCTTCACATCTGCCAGCTCTAATCCGCTCATTATCTTGTAGACTTCTTTCATATCACCCCTCAGCCGCCTTTTCTCCAAGCTGAAGAGCCCTAACCTTCTTAGCCTTTCCTCCCCATGTCCAGATTTCTCCTCTCTTCCCTCCCCTCCATCCATGTTCCATGTGCATCTCCTTCCTGTCTTCCCTCCCCTCGATCCATCCATTCCCAGCAACTCTCCTCTCTCCCCTGCCCTCCCCTCCATTCATCCATCCATGTCTAGCAAATCTCTTCTCTCCCCTGGCCCCTCCATCCATCCATCTAGCAATTCTCCTCTCTCCCCTGGCCCCTCCATCCATCCATATCTAGCATTTCTCCTCTCTCCCCTGCCCTCCCCTCCATGTCCAGTGATTTCTTTTCTCTCTCTTGTTCCCCCTCCCATCAATGTCCAGCGATTCTCCTCTGCCCTCCCCTCCTCTTCCATCCATGTCGAACAATTCTCCTTTGCCCCTGTCCTGTCCTCCCCTCCTATCCATGTCCGGTGACTTGCCCCAGCCCCCCTTTTCAGCCCCCCAGTTCGAGGTGTAACCCAGCCCCACCTGCCTGTCCTCAGCTCCCCGACAGCCCACCATTCCTTTCCTGCCGCAGCCGCCCTGAGTTTAAAACCTGTATTTTAAGTTGCAGCTGTGGCTCGCCTCCAGCCTTTCCCTTCCCACTCAATGCCCCGCTGTTGCGGAAACAGGAAATACCTCATCAGAGGAAGGTGGGACACTGACCGGGAAGGGAAAGACTGGACTCAAGCTGCCGCTGTGACTTAAAATAACAGGTTTAAATGCAGGGCGGCTGCGTCGGGAACAGAATGGAAGGCATGTTGGGGAGTTGAGGGCGGGCTCAGCCGGGGGGTGGGAGGCAGAGGCAGAAGATACAATTTGTTCTTGGCTGTACTGGTGGGGCCACATTGGAAATGAAAGCAGGCGGGGAAGATCACAGCTGGGAAGTCTCTTATACGGGGCGCCTATGGGCCTGGGGGTCCCACTTTCTAGTACCATATTAGAAACATCGGTGAACTGTTGATCCATAGAATATTTTGGCAGAATATTGGGGTAGGTTGCCAGGTCTTTCCCCCAAAGGTTCTCCAGACAACCACTTGGTATGTTGGCAATACAGTACTGCTTATCTGGTGTAGAAGGCGACAGATACTTTGCATACCCTTATAGCATTCCATCCCACAAGGCCAGTCCCATGAAAATCATTGATCTCCTGGCTTCCACTTGAAGGATTCCTTCAGCTTGATATCACTCAGACTCGCAGGGGGCTGATACAGTTGTACAGTGCTGCAATACAACTGAGAGGGGTACATGTTTGTCTAGCTCCTCTGCAGAGACCTGTCTGGTTTGGGAGACCCTGCCCACATAGCTCTCTGCTTCATAAGAGCATGCAAACCCCTCAACCGCTATAAGGTCCGTATCATCTGAGGGGGTAGAAACAGTAACAGTAAATTAATTAAGTAGATATGTCAAATAAAGTGATTGAAAAAAATTGGGTGCTCAAAAACTACACAAATCAAAACAATAATTGCAGTGAACTCAAAACAATCATTATATTTCAAAAGACACAAAATTCAAATATTTTATATCAACAAAGAATGTTTGAAATAGGGAAGAAAGGTGTATTCAACAGGAGTGATCGTCAAAAAGATAGACACCACACTATTTAAAAACATATAACCTTTTCATGAAGCTCAAATAATAACAAAACTTAGCTTATGCATTCTTAATACACCATCAGAGATAGATCAGATCATAAAGAAGGTCCTGATGTGAACATTTCAGCAATCATGCCTGTGTCAAGGGAATGAGACAAAAAAAACATTATAAATGAAAATGGAAATAAACCAACTGAATAAATATGAAAGCAAGCTCCATTCAAATGTTGTCACACTAAACATGACTGATACCAAAAGAACACTAGTGCATATACTCTTTAAAACAGTAAAGACACCAAGGGGCCTTTTTGCTAAGCTGTGGTAAGCACTAATGTATGCTTACCTTAGGTTAAAATCCACTACTGTGGGGCGCGCTCAGGTGTCTTCCAGTAGTCGGATCTGTGTGCGCTTCCCACATTCTAAAAAATACTTTTTCTATTTTTAGCACTGGGGGCATGTGTGGAGGTAAAGAGTAGAGGTGGTTAATGCAGTTACATCACTGTGTGCTAACCAATTAGCATGTGGTTTGTGCGGGGGCCCTTAACACCTGGAAAATAGGTGTCAGTAAGGGGTTCCACACTAATGGCCAAACGCTAATTGGGCAATTAGTGTGGCCATTTTATAGCCATGTTAAAAGTGGTCTCAACATGTGAGAAACCCATGCACTAGTCATAGTGTGAGCATATACAGATATAACCCTTTTTGGGGTACCTGACACTTTGCATAAATTCTAACTGGAATAGGTCTCTGATAATATCAGCCTTAGAAGTGTCAGAAGCAAATGTGTTCCTTCTTATCCTTAGATCCAAGCTCACTACACCCTAAATAATAGAAAGAACTAACTCCACAATCATTATAAAAATAGAGTGTGTATTTATTCACAATAACAGCAATGATAATGTGCAAAGAAGGCAAAAATAAAGACACAGGAACTGGAAAGTCTTATCATAGAAACAGATCAGCGTAAATGCACCTAAATCCCTAAGCTACATTCCTAAGTAAAAGAGTTACACTGAGCCTATAGCACTTATACAAAAGTACATGATACCCATACAATCTGATGCAGACTTCTAGCTGGTGGCAGCATGTTCCTCAGATGTTCAATCAGATTCAGCGCAGTCTGCTCCTTGGATGGAATGTCAACACAGTAGCCCCTTGCCTCAGATAAGAGCCCCTTTTTATACAGAAATCACGGGCTGCAGCTGTGCTAATGATGTACAATCTGGCCTTGATGCACAGATAACTTTGTTTACTCCAAATATTGTGACTTCAAGGGACAACTGATTGTCTTACTGACACAACATTGAAGGAGTCACCTTGACAAGAAGCCGGGATTTCATAAACAATGTGCAATTTGCCAGCCACAGTGTCTCTCCAGCTACAAGGGTAATTCCAAGAGTCCATGGCATCAATTCTGATGATAACCTTATTCTAGCATATGAGGACCCTGTCAGCAATCATTGTCTAGGGTTGGTCCCGAGGCCAGTTCACAGAGGCAGTGGGTTCCCAAAGAATACACACTCCACACGGGTTTGGATATATAAAGTATATTATATTTTGCAGATATATTTGGAGGCTTATTTTCAAAGCACTTAGCCTCCCAAAGTTCCATAGAAACCTATGGAACTTAGCCACCAAAGTGCTTTGAAAATATGCCTCATAGGCTCACAGCACTTAGTACAGGTAACTGGTACAGGCCGTCTCTGGGTGTGTGTTTAGAGAAAGAAAGAACAGCTAAGCCAGCAGAGCCATGTGCAGAGAAAGGGAAAGAGAGAAAAACTGCCAGCCACCAGAGCCCTGTGCTCTGGTGGCTAAAGATGGAGGTGTGCAGAGAAAGAAAAATAAGAAACAAAGGCCTGTGCTCTGCTGCCGAGAGACAGAGCAAGAAGTGCTCCCGGGCAGAGAGCAGTGCCCTGGACAGAGAGAGAGCCCTGAGCATGTGCTCTGCTTTTATTCCTCAAGAACAGAAAGAGATCAAAAACTTATTTTCCTTCCCAGCCAAACTCCAGTTTGCTTTCTCTGAAGTCAGGAAAGGTGAGCATTTTCACAGTTTCTCCTGTTTGAAGTCCCTAGTGATGGAGCCTCTATGTCTGACTTCCTTTGTTCTTAGCTAGCCCTGCTCCCAGATATGACAAAAGGTATGTTAATCAGGAGCAATTCAGAGACAAAAGGGCTATTAGGCCTCTCAGCATCATTTGGTTCATGTCATCCTCAGTGGTTCCAGAGGGAGGGGTGAGTTCTCAGAGGTCAGAAGCTGGTTTAATATTATGTCAAGCTGGTTTCATATTAATATAAGTATGTCCAGCAATAATTTTGACCTCCAGCAATCCTGACATCTCTACCCCTTTTTTTTTCTCTCATGGAGGCAAGATGGAAGCAAACCTGGGTACCTGATCTGTCACTGTAGTGACTCATGTTCCCATACCTCTAGTTATATTGTTCCTGCTAATTCATATCTCCATAGTAGTGAGATGTTTAAATCCCAATATGAGTCCAAGCCTCGTGTCTTAGGTTGGGCAGTCCTTAATATGCCACCTTACCCGTCTTAGAGCAGAATGGACAGTGCATAAGGGATGCAGGTATTTGGGAGGTTAAGGCCTACAGGTACCAGGATACCCGGTATAAACAGCTCAAATTAACCTGCCAGACTAGAGTGGCTCCAAAGTAGATGATGGGACTGTTAAAAAAAGCCAAATTACCATGCCAGATTCAAAATGTAAATGCTGGGAAGAAAGTAGTTTAAAAAAAATTCAGATGGGAAGGAAAGTAGTGTGTGTATGCATAGCTGCCTTATAGGGGTGAGGGTATTTTATAGGTTAAACTTTGCACAGAGTTGTACATATGTCTAAGTTTACAGCACATGAAAATCATACCAATGCATAGCAATACTTGTACACCATTTACAATAATGATAGGGTGAATTAAAACATTAAAGACATGATCAGCAGTAGGTGAATATCCAAAGAATAATTCCCATACTGAGACATGGGAGTCTTGTACCAAATTTTTAACAGTTTGTCTAATTTGTCCATTCTCATAAGTGATGGTATGATACACTTCTGTGGAGGTTGTTTTCAAATGGTCCATATAGGCATGAAGTTTAGTAAAGTTCAGTAGTTTATGTAAAGTCTCTTCTCCCATGCCCAGAGGAAGTGGATGTACAGCGTATGGAATAAAATCTGGAATGTCAATAGAGTCATTGGTAACCAGAGGTGCAGAATATGTTGTCTCATTAATGGTGATGGACACCAGCGGTGTATGACTGCACCAAGTATTGTTCTGTAAATAGTTCAAACTGTACAGCAAAGTGTTCTTAGGGAGGCGGATGTCATGTACTTGGGGAGCAATGGAAAAATAAATATTTTGAGGAAAGAACAGATTAAAACAAAAGTGTCCAGCTCCAAGGTAGTACACCCTATGTGAGACAGTGGGTGAATACAAACGTTCAGCAGTCAGAGTACAGGAGGATGAATTGTTCCAGCAGGAGCTGTCACTCTCTTTAAACTGATGAGGTTCACACTGGAAATGAAAGGGCGTTCGCTGGCACAGGCTAGGGTCCATTGGTCTGAATGATGTCCAGTCATTGTCCAGGGGCTGCACCCATGCGAGATGGTCCAAAGGATACATTAGCACATTATTAACTTGCACATCAATATTAACAATAGGGTAAATAACTGTATGTTGTCCTGACCATGGGATCAAAGTACAGATAGAGCATCCTTGTTGTGAACAGATTGGAACACTAACCGTCCACCAATCAAGGTGAGCTATAGCAAATTCTGGTAATTTGGTGCTAGCCATCTGAACAAGAGATGGTGGCCAGTGGCCTAACTTAGACGTGATTAGAATTTCCTTTAAGATAGTAATAAGCTCGATCTGTATTTGATCATAGGCCATATCCCATGAAATATTCTTTGCCAACCTGTATTCTTCATGTGCTAAAGTCACAATTTTCTGTTCTATAATGGGTGATATAAGAGCAAAGGTATCTACAATTACATTAGATAGTTTAGCTGAAGCCTCATTAATAATATGTTGTGATGTAAACCCTTCAAAAGCATGTTGAGCTGTGGATCCCATCTTATTCTGGAGCACTTCCATATCAATTGTATTAAGGGTTCCCAGTGCAGTTCCTGTGCCCCCCTAAAATGGTGTCCAATAATTCCCGCTTGTATCTAGAGGGATTGGTTGGGGGTGTGGCTGACTGCATATCCAACCATGTATTAAGCATGTGTATGTGATTGGCAACAAATTGAGAGCAGTTTGGATATTTGGTAGTGACTAGAAATACTTTAGGATACAGATGCCAAGTAAGAAAGTGGTATTCTACATCATATAACACATCATGGGGTGCATCGTATTTAATCTGAAATGGTTTTCCCTCCTGGAACAAATTAATATCTGAGAGGTACAGAATAGGAGGAACTGGAGTGGTAGGGGAGGTGGGAGGAGGGGTAGTAGGTAAACAAAGTACATTAAAAAAGAAAGAAGTCTCAGTAATGTGTCGTTGATTACTTTGAATCCACATATAAGTGATCTGCCAAGTCCCTTTATCCTGACAGGAAATATTGTATAGAATCAAGGCAGGAGGACCTAGAAAGTATTTCTCTGGGGGTGCAATCAATTCTTGTGTTCTTTCTAGGGAAGTGGAAATTGATGGAGTCCACTTCACATGCGTGGTGTTTAGGGAATAGTAGACTGGTCTGTCTTGCACCGAGCAGAAACTCAGGATAACCAGGTCTTTTCCTTCAGGGAATGGTGGGGGTATTTATTGATAGCGATATACCCCATCTGTGGAATTGGTACAACCAATTGTGCATATTCGGACGATAGTTCCTGTAATGAGACTTGGGTAAAGGAGAACACGTACCACACTAAACAGAAAACGTGCCATACTAGAAGCACACTGATTATTAAAGTATACTAACTAACGTACTTACTTATAAACTTACTTATATAACACCTCAACAAAAATAATGTTTACTAATGTTTTCTATTATTATCACTATTGAATGCTTGTATGAACTATACAGATACTACACATTATGAGTGACTACTATAGTTACCACTCTTCCAACATCTTTTGTTCGGGGGCAGCCTTCTGTGCTGTATTCCGGAGTCAGTTGTCTGTGCTGTTTTCAGGAATCAGTCGTCTGTGCTGTATTCAGGTGGAATCTGAGAACAAAAACTGGTAACCACTAATTATCCATAAGGTTTCAACTGAGTGATCTGTTTCCAACATCGCTGGTTGTCCGGCCTTAGGATCTGATATAGGCTTGGGCCTAGTGTAACTGTAACCAAGTGTGGTCCATCCCACTTTGATGTGCCAAAGGGGAGGTTTGGTCTAGGGTTTAGGAGCATGACCTTACTCCCCACTTTGAGTGGTCGTAAATCAGAATCTTTGGCCTGCACCTCCTGCAGATAATCCCTAGACTTTTCTGTGTTTGCCAGCACAGTGGTCTGGATTTCTTTTAGGTGTTCTTACAGGGATTTCATCCACTCATTTGCAAGAACTACAGTCTGATCCTCCGGGAGAAAAGGGTGTAACAGGTTTTCCCATCGAGGCATTGGCCTGCCCATTAAGGCTTCATAGGGGGCAAAACCTGTGGACTTACAGACATTGGTTCTGATACGCATAAGGACCAAAGGGAGGGCCTGATCCCAATTTTCCCCTGTCAGATTCAGCATAGGGCTGAGATGTGCTTTGATTGTTTGATTCATACGTTCTACCTGCCCCGCTGCTTGGGGATGGTACGAAATGTGCAATTGCTGTTCTATGCCTAGAAAATCAAACAATTCCTTGACTAGCTGAGAAACAAAAGCTAGTGAGGTAATTAAATTCGCCGATGACACAAAATTATTCAGGGTCGTCAAGTCGCAGGAGGAATGTGAACGATTACAGGAGGACCTTGCGAGACTGGGAGAATGGGCGTGCAAGTGGCAGATGAAGTTCAATGTTGACAAGTGCAAAGTGATGCATGTGGGTAAGAGGAACCCGAATTATAGCTACGTCTTGCAAGGTTCCGCGTTAGGAGTTACGGATCAAGAAAGGGATCTGGGTGTCGTCGTCGATGATACGCTGAAACCTTCTGCTCAGTGTGCTGCTGCGGCTAGGAAAGCGAATAGAATGTTGGGTGTTATTAGGAAGGGTATGGAGTCCAGGTGTGCGGATGTTATAATGCCGTTGTATCGCTCCATGGTGCGACCTCACCTGGAGTATTGTGTTCAGTACTGGTCTCCGTATCTCAAAAAAGATATAGTAGAATTGGAAAAGGTACAGCGAAGGGCGACGAAAATGATAGTGGGGATGGGACGACTTTCCTATGAAGAGAGGCTGAGAAGGCTAGGGCTTTTCAGCTTGGAGAAGAGACGGCTGAGGGGAGATATGATAGAAGTGTATAAAATAATGAGTGGAATGGATTGGGTGGATGTGAAGCGACTGTTCACGCTATCCAAAAATACTAGGACTAGAGGGCATGAGTTGAAGCTACAGTGTGGTAAATTTAAAACGAATCGGAGAAAATTTTTCTTCACCCAACGTGTAATTAGACTCTGGAATTCATTGCCGGAGAACGTGGTACGGGCGGTTAGCTTGACGGAGTTTAAAAAGGGGTTAGATAGATTCCTAAAGGACAAGTCCATAGACCGCTATTAAATGGACTTGGAAAAATTCCGCATTTTTAGGTATAACTTGTCTGGAATGTTTTTACGTTTGGGGAGCGTGCCAGGTGCCCTTGACCTGGATTGGCCACTGTCGGTGACAGGATGCTGGGCTAGATGGACCTTTGGTCTTTCCCAGTATGGCACTACTTATGTACTTATGTACTTATGACCATTATCAGATTCAATAGTCTTAGGAATTCCCCAACGTGTAAAAAATTGCATAGTTAAGACCTCAGCTGTGGTTCTGGCAGTTTGATCTCATACAGAAAAAGCTTCTACCCAGTGGGAAAAGGAATCGACTACCGTGCAGTGGCGTAGCTACGTGGGGCCTGGGCCCCCGTAGATTTGGCCCTGGCCCCCTCCCAACGATCCCCTTGAACCCCCCTCCCGCCACCAACCCTCCCCCGCCGTCGCCGCCCACCCCGCTGCTTCAAATACCTTGTTGTTTGCTGGCCCCGCCAGCCGAGAATCTAGTTCTTCGGCGCCGGAGTAGCGCCTTCATTCAATGCAGTTCCTAGCGTGATCAGCTGTTTCTGACGCCGTACGTCAAGTACGGCGTCAGAAACAGCTGATGACGCCAGGAACTGCATTGAATGAAGGCGCTACTCCAGCGCCGAAGAACTAGATTCTCTTTGGCGGGGCCAGCAAACAACAAGGTATTTGAGGGGCGGGCGGGGGAGGGTTGGTGGCGGGAGGGGGGTTCAAGGGGATCGTCGGGGGGGTCAGTGTGGCATCGGCGTCGGCTGGGGGGTGTCGGCGGGAGGGGAGCTAAACAGTGCCCCCCCACCTAGGGCTGTGGCCCCCGCTCCCAGCGAGGTCTGGCTACGCCCTTGCTACCGTGAGTAAAAATCTGTTTTTCCTAGCTGTTAAAGGGAGAGGGCCCACATGATCTATCTGTAGTCTTTCAAATGGGCCCCGTGGTGGCGCTCTCATCAGCTGTCCCTTTTCTTTTTAGGTTGTCTCCCAAATGAAGCACAAATCAAACAGGAGGCCACATGATCCTGTATGTCATGTTTCATTTCTGGCCACCAGACCAACATATTCAGAGTTGCCAACATCTCTTCATTTTTATTATGCCCCATGGGACCTGCTCCATGAACCCAATGCATCCAATCTTTCCCTTGAGATCTGGGGATAGCTATAACCAATCCTTCCTCCTTCTTCACACACACAGCATGTCTTTCTGTATAGTGAGTGTGAGAAAGGGTGTATGCTGGTAAGTGTTATCTGGGGTGTGTTGCACTAGTTGCTTCAGATTGGAAAGCTCTGCATCATTCTCCTGCAGTGTACTGAAATAATCTGGTGGTACCACCTGATCATAATCAGTGGACCGTGTGGCCGTGGCTACCATCCGTGTCTGCTCATACCAAGGCCATATAGGGCCTACATGACATGCTTCCTTCGCTAGTGAATCCGCTAAAGTGTTTCCTTTCACTAAAGGGCCTTTCTTTCTGTGTGCTTTCACCTTCACTAAATGAACTTTCTGAAATTTTTCACTGAGTTCTTGTGCCATAGCCCATAGTGCTGAATGTTGTACCATGGACCCATCTGTGGATTTAAAGTTGTGGCTTAACCACCATGGCAGCAATGCAATGGCACTTCTGAATATGTAATCTGAATCTAAGATTATCTGTATTTCAGAGTGGGAGTCTTTATAATGCTGCAAACAGGCCACAAAGGCAGCCAGTTCACAGTATTGTGCCGAGGCTGTCCCACAGGAATACTGCCTTTGCAGAATTACTTGGTTATCTGGACCCAGTTGTGAAATGGAAAAACCTGCTAATCTCCTTCCTCCCTCACATTGGCTACTGCCATCAATATATACTGTAGGAAGAAAAGGGGATATTCTATCCAGTACCAGTTCTTTAAATATTAAATGATTGGGGGTACTGGGTGAAGACTGACAGTCATGAGGTTGTCCCTCCAGTAAGATCCCTGCAACCTGCACCTTAGGCTCTTTTAGTAATTCAGACTTCACATTCTGTGCCTGCAACATCAGGGTCCAATGGACTATTCTCTCCGTCCTAATTCTACTACAAGCCAACTTGCTCTCCACAATGAATTTAAGGGAGGTGTGGTGGCTACATATGTAAGTGGTTTGAGCCCCAATAATGTTTGTAAATTTTTGCATATCAGCATATGCAGCCAGAACATGCTTTTCACAGGTTCCCATTTTAAGTTCTGGAGAAGTGAGAACTCTGGAAAAGAAAGCAACTGGCCGGTCTGTCCCTCCTAAGCGCTGTGTTAGGGCAGCTCCTATACTGTTCTCACCAACCACTGGGTATAGGAAAAAATTCTGCTTGTGATCTGGGGGAACAAGGACAGGAGCAGAAGTCAAAGTCTGCTTGAGTTTAGTCACTGCCTCTGTGTGTTCGGTCTCCCAAACATATTCTTTATGTTTAAGCAGGGAGTATAGTGAAGCAGCCACCTCAGCATAGTTATGCATAAAATCACAGCAGAACCCTGTAAGTCCTAGAAATGATTGGAGGGATTTCTGATCTGTAGGAAGAGGTAATTTCTGTATGAGTTCTATTCTCTGAGAATCTATGGATTTCCCTTCCTGGCCAATAGTGACTCCTAAAAAGGAAACCTGTGGTTTACACAGCTGAGCTTTGGCCGGATTTACTTTAAGTCCAGCTTCCAAAAGAGCTTTTAAAATCTCTCTTACATGGGCCCAGTGGTCAGATTCAGTTTCAGATTGAATTAGAATGTCATCAACATATTGGATTATATTGTCTCTACAAGACACCTGAGCTAGGGCTTCCTGCATGTATTTGTGGAAAATGGATGGAGAATCCTTATAACCCTGAGGTAACACAGTCCATGCGTACTGTTTTTTTAGCCACTGAAATGCTGTTTTGTACTGGCATTCTGGGGCCAGGGGCAGGCTCCAAAACCCATTTGAAATGTCTAGGACAGAAAAAAATTACAGTTGGGGTTTAATTTAGAGATCATTTCCGGGTATGAGGCTACCACCAGTACCACAGATTTGGATACTTGATTTAGGGCGCGGAAATCTATGGTCAGTCTAAAGGAGCCTCCTGGTTTAACTATTGACCAGGGATGTCTGTAACCTCGGTGGGAATTACACTCAGATCATACTGTTGGTCAGCTTTTGTGCATTGTGTGGCCAAATGCATGGGAATTGCTTCGTGCACCAAAACTGTAGACATTTTTGGAGATCCAATACATTGCCACAAGGTAAGATTAGCCATATCCACTACCAAATTTAACTGGTTGAGGACATCAATTCCAATTATTTCCTTTTCTGTGCTTACTATAGTGGCTGCATTGGTTTCCAAAATTTCATTATCATGTTCCCTCTGCATCTGCACCGGGATACCCCATTTAACTGGGTTAGCCACACAGTTGGTAATTGTGTAGGGTTACCATATTTTGTCCTCTGAAAAAGAGGACACATGCCCTGCCCCCTACCCCGCCCACACAACGCCCCCTGCCCCGCCCACACATATCCTTTTCGGATCCTCTCCCCACCCTTTCTCGCTCTCACCCTGCCCCCTGTCACATATTCCCCTCCCCTGCCCCCCCATCACCTCCCCTCCCCCTTACTACTACCCCTTGTCACATATTCCCCTACATTCAACCAGTGGGCCATACATTGACCACCAGAAATGTATCACTCAGCCCCCTTGTGCACTTCACCTCAGATCATCAAAGCCAAGTTGTGGATCCTTTATGCCTGCTATCACTTCACCCTTCAGCACACTTTTCTGTATCTGTGCTGAATAGTAAATTAGCTGTGTTACCAAGGCTTTCTGCAGGGTTAGTTTGTGCGTGAAACCCCTTTCCGCATTATGTACCCAAGTTGTGCTAACCCTGTGTAAAGCCTGAGCACACCTTATTGATTTGGCCCCTTAAATTGTAAGCCCTGGAAGGACAGGAAAATACCTCCCTGTATCTGATTGTAAGTCACTCACAAGTTCCAAAGGAGTGAACTAAATTTAAAACCTCGTCCTTTCCACAAAGCTGAATGACACACCTGCTACTTAACTGAAAACACTGACTACAGGGAATTATTATTGCTGGAAGTGTGTTAGGCAGCCTTATAGAGCTCAAGCTTAATAAAAATGTAATGGCTGATTTCTGAGACATTTTTTCCTGTTTCAACTTCTCTGCTAGAGTTTTTTAAAATAAATAATTGGCTCCCATTTCGTTTCTATTTGCTATATGGTTATTAAACTTCAAGCAAGTAGTTTTAGTTTTGTTCCCGTGGAACATGGTGTTGGGAATGTTATCAGAGCAAACAGTAAGCTTAATTAATTTTCTCATGAAATTAGTTCTATTTCACAGTATAGAAGTGCTGTAGGCTCTGTATGCTGCTTTTCTTCATCAGAGCTCTACAGCCCAGACGATGTAGTCCTCTTTCTCTGTGAAAATAAATTTCATGAGCCTTAGTTTTTTTTTTGTCTGCACACACGCAGCCTGTCTACTGCAAGTTTGTCATGTACTGCTTGTGAGTTTCTGATTCAGAAACAATGGGACCTGAAACAAACTCAGAAACTGGAAAGTCAATCCCAAAGTTTCCCTGCACAGTGTTTTTCACTTTATCTCCACCTAGAATGAAAAATAACTCATCTCTTTAATCATTGATGAATCACAGGAATCCAGATTGCAAAAAGATTTAGCAGGTTACTTAGAGTTTGTGAATTTAGGAGTCATATATGATTCTTCTTAACTCAGCAGCAGGTTGCACTGAGCAGGCAGGCTAATGACAAGCGCTGCCTCCCCCCAGTCCCAGGAGGAGTTAAACAGCTGAGCTTGGCTGCAGCTGGTCTTCAGTTCAGTACGGCTTCGGGCTTCTAATCTGCTATTTATTTGGCAGCGGCTACAAGCCTACCAACGTCCAACAACAGCCGGCTTCGGGCTTCACTTTGACTTTCTTTGCAGCCACAAACACAGGCTTAGGAGTGACTCGAGGCACGTCAGAAATACAAATACCGTCCCCTCACCTCCCCACTGAACTGTCATCTCTGTCTCTCTCTCTCTCTCCCCCCGGAATTCCCCAGTGCAGCATGTCTCCTCCACCGTTCCCAGAACTGCCCTGCTACCACCCAATCCTACCTTTAAGCAAGCAAGCTCATATCTGAGATCGCCAGCCAACAGCAGCCCTACTAATTTCCTACTCCAGCACCGTCCGATCCTCCCCCCAGCCAGAAACAGGAAGTTAAAAGTCAGAGGAACGTGAACGAACGTCAGAGCAGGGGGGGAGTGGAGGAGGCTGGAGAAGCAAAGCTGTGTTGGTGACTCAGAGTCGCTAGCAACCTGAAAAGCAAGTTGGGAAGTGTTGTTTGCGTGTCTGCTTCTTCTGGTTTGTATTCTCACACAGTGATAGGGAAGGGGAGGGGAGACGCACTGCGCTGCTCGCCTGCACATTTGTCCATAAATCCGGACAAACGTGCGTGCAGGCAAAACCCGCCGGACGCCCCGGACATGCCCTCAAAAAGAGGACATGTCCGGGGAAATCCGGACGAATGGTAACCCTATAACTGTGTCATTGACCCCTTGGATTTTATATGTTTGCACATTTTCCTGGTCTGAAGTGGGAGAAACCCTGCTTGTAAAACTGATTCCAGCCCCTGTGTCAATCAACACTAATTTATCCTGACCCCCTATCCTGCTGTTCACATTGGGGCGTCCACACGTGTCCAAAATCAAGGGTGCCACAAACTTTAATTTATATTCTGAATCTGTCCCCTTTCCCTTCTCCTGAGGTGCTGGAAGTGCATGCTCAGGTAAGTGAAAGGAGTCAGGCTGGGCACAAAAAACTTGGGATTGTTTGATATTTGGACACTGGAGATCAGGACATCCCTATTCCTTTTTTTCTTGATTATCCTGGGCAGCTATCAATTCACTTTTTATTCTGGCTAATTCTAGCTGCATGGTATATTTATCTTGCTCCCACTTAATTTGCTGCTGTGCTAATTGATTTCTCTGTGCTTTGAGTTCATGAAACGGGATGTAGCCTGAGGAATTTCTAAAATTACCTCTGCCCTGCCCTCTCCATGGGGCCTGTCCTGTGTTTCCTGACTTATTGCTGTGGGATGGCCATTCTGACTGCCATTTTTTCACTTCTGACACAGTAATTACCTGGGATGGCTGAGTTTTCCACACAGATCCAATCCTGAGCATTAATGTGTCAAAAGCAGTTTCTTTGGGGTCCTCAGCAAACAATCGGAGATGTTTAGTAATCTCAGGGGATAGGATTTCCAACAAAAATTCTTTATGATGTTTCTGACCATAATCTTCTATTTTGAGCCAACCCTCCTGGTCTCGAAAGGCTGCTTCCAGTACCCACAATCTGTGCATTTGAGTACAGCGAAATAATTGCTCAAGACCCTTTTTCACCAACTGGTATGGGTGGGTGAGAGATCCTACTTTAAAATAGTGGGGTCCTAAAGCCACGTGCATAAGTCTGTCAAAGTCAGACATTTGCCTCTTATACTTTCCTAGGCCCCAGTGAATCAGAATATCAGTGGCCCATTTCCACAATTCATTCATATTAAAAGGCATAGGGCCGACCTTCTGTGTTATCCTTTCAATGTCACTATCCTTTAATGAGTCATACAGTACCAGGTTTACTGGTCTTCTGGGGTCTGTACTGGACTCAGTCTCTGTGTATGCAGAATCCTCCCTGTCCCTCAGGTTAGTGCTTGAGCCTGGGGTTTCCTCATCTATGCATGTTTGAGTGCTTAAGTCAGTGTTTTCAGTCATAGATTTGCCCCCACTTCTCAAATCTACTACACACACTTCTGTGTGCTTTTGTGGTTCTATGAATTGAAAACCTGGTTTGTAGGGTGTTTCATAGGCCGGAGGTGCTGAGGGAGAAATACTCGGGGCCTGCCAGTGCACAGAGTTAATCTTGTCCTTTGAGGCACATTTACTTTTTAAATGTTTTAATTCTGTTTTAGCCTTGTCCAATTGTTCATTTACATGTAAGAAGGAATTTGTTGCTTGCACAACTTGGGCGCTTTGCATAGAGATGCACACTTGTGCTTCCTTGAGGTCCCTGGTTAACTGAGTGCACTGAGTGGTCAGCTCTGCATTTTCCTGTTTCAAACTCATGAGCCCCCTACACAAGCCTTGTATAAAAAGACATTTTCATTTATTTGTTTTCTTTTTGAACTCTTGGGAATGGCGTATCATTTGTTTTTGGATGTTATACCAGGAATCCTCTGGGAATTCCTCTTCATATGGGCCTCCCTTTTTGTTACAATAACTTTGTACCATTACTTTTAGTTCTTTAAGATCAAAAGTGTCCATGGTTGAGGCTGCTGAAAAATACTTTTATTGATACCGGGGCCTGGCTAGTTTTTTTTATAGATATACATATATGTAACTAGCTCTGTGTGGCTCTTGGATTTGGAAAAGCCCTCTTTATAAAGGAGAGGGAATAGAAAGACAGTGAAGAATGAATATAGATTAAGCAAGGCAGGTGTTAGATTAGATATGCCAACTGTCAGTTCCTGTCAGGCAGAGCTGACTTTCACCAAGAGACTGGCCGAATAGAGAAGTAGTTCAAAGTGACAGTAAATTAAGTGATTACCAAAGACAGATATGTAGTGTTTAAAAATGTGGGACTGTTTCACTTGTTACCCCTTCCAATAAAGTTGGAAGATCTATCAGTCTTTTCTGAGCAGCCCCAAACACAGCATTAAATTACTTCAACTTTCAATCCCCCTTAACAAGCCTAGAAGTACATATGCAAACATGCAGAAAGCAAAACAATGTCTTACTTACCCAGCTGGAGATCCTCTTTTAAAACCGAGATGAGCTCCCCAAATGTCAGCAATCGTTGTCTAGGGTTGGTCCCGAGTCCAGTTCACAGAGGCAGTGGGCTCTCAAAGAATACACACTCCACACGGATTTGGATATATAAAGTATATTATATTTTGCAGATAAATATAGGCTCAGAGCACTTAGTACAGGTAACTGGTACAGGCTGTCTCTGGGTGTGTGTTTAGAGAAAGAAAGAACAGCTAAGCCAGCAGAGCCATGTGCAGAGAGAGGGAAAGAGAGAAAAACTGCCAGCCACTAGAGCCCTGTGCTCTGGTGGCTAAAGATGGAGGTGTGTGGAGAAAGAAAAATAAGAAACAAAGGCCTGTGCTCTGCTGCCGAGAGACAGAGCAAGAAGTGCTCCCGGGCAGAGAGCAGTGCCCTGGACAGAGAGAGAGCCCTGAGCATGTGCTCTGCTTTTGTTCCTCAAGAACAGAAAGAGATCAAAAACTTATCTTCCTTCCCAGCCAAACTCCAGTTTGCTTTCTCTGAAGTCAGGAAAGGTAAGCATTTTCACAGTTTCTCCTGTTTGAAGTCCCTAGTGATGGAGCCTCTATGTCTGACTTCCTTTGTTCTTAGCTAGCCCTGCTCCCAGATATGACAAAAGGTATGTTAATCAGGAGCAATTGAGAGACAAAAGGGCTATTAGGCCTCTCAGCACCATTTGGTCCATGTCATCCTCAGTGGTTCCTGAGGGAGGGGTGAGTTCTCAGAGGTCAGAAGCTGGTTTAATATTATGTCAAGCTGGTTTCATATTAATATAAGTATGTCCAGCAATAATTTTGACCTCCCGCAATCCTGACAGACCCTTGTCAGCAGTCTTCGTTTGTATGCAAGGTTACAGCTTCAGCAAATAATAGGCTTTGCATTAAAAGACAGAATAAGCTTGAGTCTGCATTTTGGAAGTCTGGTTATTAATACTGGATAGTGCCATGTATTATAATCCTATATATTTTTGTTATGTAGGAACATATATAGTGCTTGTTTTGCTCCTACAATAGTGCAGGCCACATTTTAGCGCAGCTTAGTAAAAGGGCCTACAAGAGAAAACTTGCCTGTGAGTCTAAAATAAATCTTAAAACTGTCCAATCTATTTCAGAGTTTAGACCATATAGCATCACTGTATTTAAATGAAAAATCTATTTTTTGCTCACAGCACAAAATGAAGGTATTCAAATTCCAACCAAAAGGATAGGCACCGTACTTCTAAAATTGATACCTAGGTCCATATAAAAACATACAAAACACATATACAACCTGTAATATGCCAAGATAACACAAAACCGATTAGTAGTTGTCCTTAGTCTTTTTCTTTTAGCTGCAAAATAAAACAAGCACGTGGTTGTTTTTCATATTCATATGAAACAAGTATATTAAAACATTTCCAAAATGTTTACTCAGTACAAATCTGTGCAGACTGTGAGGTTAAATTTTTATATACACCAAAATAAATAAAACTATTTATATAAGGAAAAAATGCTTCTAAGTTCATTCACCTTCAACAGAAACAACATAATGAGGCCTCACACTTTTCAGGAAAAGGCAGTGGCAACTCACTCTTGTACCAAGAAGATATTCAAAAGATTGGTATGAAAGGGGAGGTGCTACTGTTGGGAGATTTCAATTTGTCTGACGTGGATTGGAACATCCTGTCTGCGGAATTGGAAAGAATTAGGGAGATTGTGGATCCCTGTCGAAGTGCCTTGCTCAGACAAATGGTGACAGAACCCATGAGGGAAGGGTCGATGCTGGATCTAGTGCTCATGAATGGGGGTAGTGTTTCCAATATCTGGGTGGGTGTCTATCTATGTAATAGTGATCGCACACTGTATGGTTTGAAATAAGGGCAAAGGCGGAGTGCGGATGCACAAACCTCAAACTACTAGGATTTCAGACTTACTGATTTTGATAAAATGGGGGAATACCTGAAGAAGGAGCTGTTGGTATGGGAAGACGCAGGAGATTTGGAAAAACAGTGGTCCAAGCTAAAGGCTGCTCTAAATATAGCGACTGATGTTTTTGTGAGGAAAGTAAACAAAACCAAGAGAAGCAGGAAGCCTATATGGTTCTCCAAACAAGTAGCTGAAAAAAAAGAGCAAAAGAGGCTTTGTTCAAGAAATACAAAAGAACACAACGAGAGGATCACAGAAAGATTATCGGATTAAACTAAAAGTAGCAAAGAGGGAAAAATGGCTAAAGATGTAAAGAGAGCTGACAAGACCTTTTTCAGATATATTGGAGGAAGGAGAAGAGATAGGAATGGAATTGCGAGACTGAAAGATAATGAGAATGGCTATGTGGAGAGTGATGAAGATAAAGCGAATGTACTAAGCAATTATTTCTCTTTTGTGTTCACAGAGGAAAATCCTGGTGAAGGACCGCAGTTGGCTGCCAAGGGAATGTCTGGGAATGGAGTGGATACTGCACCGTTTACGGAAGAAAGGGTTTATAAACAGCTTGAGAATCTGAAGGTGGACAAAGCTATGGGGCCAGATGGGATACATCCCAGGATACTAAGAGAGCTCAGGGAGGTCCTGGCGGGACCACTTAAAGATTTATTTAATAGATCTTTAGAGATGGGAGAGGTTCCACGGGATTGGAGATGAGCGAATGTGGTCCCTCTTCACAAAAGTGGAGACAGAGAAGAAGTAGGAAACTACAGACCGGTAAGTCTCACGTCGGTGGTAGGAAAAATAATGGAGTCGCTGCTGAAGCTGATGGGTTACAGGACCCGAGACAACATGGCTTTACCAAAGAAAAATCCTGCCAAAGGAATCTTATTGACTTCTTTGACTTGGTGACCAAAGAACTGGATGAAGGACGTGCACTAGATGTAATCTACTTGGACTTCAGCAAAGCCTTTGATAAGCTCCCCCACAGAAGACTCGTGAATAAGCTAAAAGGGTTGAACTTAGGAACGAAAGTGGTGAACTGGATAAGAAACTCGTTGACTGACAGGTGGCAGAGGGTGGTGGTAAATGGAATCCGCTCGGAGGAAAGGAATGTGAGCAGTGGAGTTCCTCAGGGGTCGGTGCTGGGACCTATTCTGTTTAATATATTTGTGAGAGATATTGCTGAAGGGTTGTAAGGAAAGGTGTGCCTTTTTGTGGATGACACGAAAATATCCAATAAAGTGGATACCCTGGAGGGAGTAGAAACGATGAGAAGGGATCTCCGAACGTTAGAAGAATGGTCGAGGGTCTGGCAGTTAAAATCAAGCAGAGCATTGCGGAGCATATTAACAATTTGCGCATTCAAAAATGGGAAGCTCCTTTAGTGGAGCATTGGACTGCTTTACGTCATGAGATTTCAGATTTAAAATACATTGTACATAAGTACATAAGTATTGCCACACTGGGAAAAGACCAAGGGTCCATCGAGCCCAGCATCCTGTCCATGACAGCGGCCAATCCAGGCCAAGGGCACCTGGCAAGCTTCCCAAACGTACAAACATTCTATACATGTTATTCCTGGAATTGTGGATTTTTCCCAAGTCCATTTAGTAGCGGTTTATGGACTTGTACTTTAGGAAACCGTCTAACCCCCTTTTAAACTCTGCCAAGCTAACCGCCTTCACCACGTTCTCCGGCAACGAATTCCAGAGTTTAATTGCGTGTTGGGTGAAGAAATATTTTCTCCGATTTGTTTTAAATTTACTAAACTGTAGTTTCATCGCATGCCCCCTAGTCCTAGTATTTTTGGAAAGCGTGAATAGACGCTTTACATCCACCTGTTCCACTCCACTCATTATTTTATATACCTCTATCATGTCTCCCCTCAGCCGTCTCTTCTCCAAGCTGAAAAGCCCTAGCCTCCTTAGTCTTTCTTCATAGGGAAGTCGTCCCATCCCCGCTATCATTTTAGTTGCCCTTCACTGCACCTCCCCCATGGTGGTGATACAGCCAAGATGTTAAAACGGAGGGAACAAAGATTTATTTTCTATTGGGATACAGTTGCCCCGGAAGGCTTGAATTGTGAGATCGAGTGGTTACATGGATGACAGGTTGGTGACGTCACTTGTGATGTATTTATATTACCAGTGCGCAGGCATCAGCGTTTTTCTGCTGGCCGCAGGGGAGTAAGGCGGCGTACTTCTCAGGTAGGCCTTGAGACTTTGAAAATATATTGGCTGAGTTGAATTTTTTACATTTCATGAGTCTGCTATTTATATTGAAGTTCACATTTGGTGAAAGGTCTTAGCAGGCTAATGTGATATATATTGGATTTTTCAGTTCTACATGATTGAGCTCCGGATCATCTTATGAGTTCTTCTGAGGACGCTTTAAGAGTGAAACACACGTTGTGTCGGGAACGAACAAACGATGATATATCTAGGAAATGAACTGATTGATATTGATTAAAGACGGGATGAATTTTATAAAATAAACACGTACACGAGCACTAACACGAGCACGGAATACATCAATGAAAGCTGTGGTACTGCTGAAGAGCATAATATCCATTTAACCCAAAGCTAAGTGAAAACTGTCTACCTAACCATCATACCTCTATTCAGGAAATCTAGACTACCCCTAGTTGACATTTCACCCATTAGATTGTAAGCTCCTTGGAGCAGGGACTGTCCTTTTTTGTTAATCTGTACAGTGCTGCGTAACCCTAGTAGCGCTCTAGAAATGTTAAGTAGTAGTAGTAGTGTTTGAGTGTCAAGTCCATTGATTTCTTTGCATATTGGCTGGTGGTAGGGCAGGAGTTCAATGATGTTTTGATTATTTCATGCTTGCTTTCCAGCAGCCCAGCCGTAGCAGCATGTTTTTACTGAGCACTCTTAACCACATTAGCTTTATGCTATCACTTCTTTGATGCTATCACTTTTTTGATGTGTGATTCACTGCAAGTATAAAAACAAAAAAATAATAAGTATTTGAAGTAGAGTACAACGGTTTCATCTGTGTATATGGGAGTTAAAATGTTATGCCAAGAAGTGTAGAGTGATGCACTTGGGATGCAGAAACACAAAAGAGAGATACTGACTAGGAGGGGAGAGATTAGTAAACTCGACTCAGGGGGAGAGACCTTGGGGTGTTGGTGTCGGAGGATCTAAAGGTGAAGAAACAATGCGACAAGATGACGGCCGTGCCCAGAAGGATGCTAGGCTGCATAGAGAGGGGCATAACCAGCAGAAGAAAGGAGGTGTTGATGCCCCTCTACAAGTCATTGGTGAGGCCCCACTTGGAGTATTGTGTTCAGTTTTGGAGGCCGTATCTTGGTAAAGATGTAAAAAGACTGGAAGCGGTGCAATGAAAACCTACAAAAATGGTATGGGAATTGCGTTGCAAATCGTACGAGGAGAGAATTGCTGACCTGAACATGTATACCTTAGAGGAAAGGAGAAACAAGGTTGACATGATACAGATGTTCAAATATTTGAAAGGTATTAATCCGCAAATGAACCTTTCTCAGAGACAGGAAGGCGGTAGAACTAGAGGACATGAATTGAGGTTGAAGGAGGGCAGACTCAGGACTAATGTCAGGAAGTGTTTTTTCACGGAGAGGATGATGGATATGTGGAATGCCCTCCCGCGGGAGGTGGTAGAGATGAAAACAGTAATGGAATTCAAACATGCAAGGGATAAACACAAAGGAATCCTGTTTAGAAGGAATGGTTCCGCGGAATCGTAGTGGACATTGGGTGGCGAAGCTGGTAATTGGAAAACAAAATGGGAGCTGGGCAGACTTCTACGGTCTATTCCCTGATCGTGACTAAATAGATAGGGATGGGTTGGAGTGTAAATTTTAAGGGGCTTCAAAGTTAACTTCAGAACTTAGTACAAGAACAGTGCTGGGCAGACTTCTGTGGTCTGTGCTCTGAGAAAGGCAAGGACAAATCAAACTCGGGTATTCAAAGTATCACATACCATGTAAATGAGTTTATCTTGTTGGGCAGACTGGATGGACCATACAGGTCTTTTATCTGCCGTTATCATACCAAAAATAACCACACGGGGGAATCCTTCATTGTATGGTCAACAGGAGTTGGCTAGGCTCAAGGAGTCATCTGGATCTGGAGTTTATGTTGATGATTTCAGATGAGCATTACTTAAAGGCATGATGCAGATTAACTGAGGGCCAACCTGGTTGCTCATTAGAAAGTGTCACACACTTCCATAAAGAAAGTCCCCAATTCATAGTAACATAGTAACATAGTAGATGACGGCAGAAAAAGACCTGCACGGTCCATCTAGTCTGCCCACGATAAACTCATGTGTATACCTTACCTTGATATGTACCTGTCTTTTTCAGGGCACAGACCATATAAGTCTGTGCAGCAGTATTTCCCGCCTCCCAACCACCAGTCCCGCCTCCCATCACCGGCTCCGGCACAGACCCCGTATAAGTCTGCCCTCCCCCATCCTAGCCTCTCAACCACCAACCCCTCTTCCCCCCGCCACCCAATTTCAGCTAAGCTTCTGTGGATCCATTCCTTCTGCACAGGATTCCTTTATGCCTGTCCCACGCATGCTTGAATTCCGTTACCGTTTTCATCTCCACCACCTCCCGCGGGAGGGCATTCCAAGCGTTCACCACCCTCTCCGTGAAGAAATACTTCCTGACATCTTTCCTGAGTCTGCCCCCCTTCAATCTCATTTCATGTCCTCTTGTACTACCGCCTTCCCCTCTCCGGAAAAGATTCGTTTGCGGATTAATACCTTTCAAATATTTGAACGTCTGTATCATATCACCCCTGTTCCTCCTTTCCTCCAGAGTATACATGTTCAGGTCAGCAAGTCTCTCTTCATACGTCTTGGAACGCAACTCCCATACCATCCTTGTAGCTTTTCTTTGTACCGCTTCCATTTTTTTAACATCCTTCGCAAGGTATGGCCTCCAAAACTGAACACAATACTCCAGGTGGGGCCTCACCAACGTCTTATACAGGGGCATTAAAACCTCCTTTTTTCTGCTGGTCACACCTCTCTCTATACAGCCTAGCAACCTTCTCGCTACGGCCACCGCCTTGTTGCACTGTTTCATAGGCTTTAGGTCCTCAGATACTATCACCCCAAGATCCCTCTCCCCGTCCGTGACTATCAGGCTCTCCCCACCTAACACATACGCCTCCCTTGGATTTCTACTCCCTAAGTGCATCACTTTGCATTTCTTCGCATTGAATTTTAATTGCCAAACGTTAGACCATTGTTCCAGCTTCTTCAGATCTTTTTTCATGTTTTCCACTCCCTCCGGGGTGTCCACTCTGTTGCAAATCTTGGTGTCATCCGCAAAAAGGCAAACTTTACCTTGTAACCCTTCGGCAATGTCACTCACAAATATATTGAACAGAATGGGCCCCAGCACCGATCCCTGAGGCACTCCACTACTCACCTTTCCCTCCTCCGAGCGAACTCCATTCACTACCACCCTCTGGCGTCTGCCCGTCAACCAGTTCCTAATCCAGTTCACCACTTCGGGTCCTATCTTCAGCCCTTCTAGTTTATTCAAGAGCCTCCTGTGGGGAACCGTGTCAAAAGCCTTGCTGAAATCTAAGTAGATGACGTCCATAGCACGTCCTTGATTTAGTTCTCCCGTCACCCAGTCAAAGAATTCAATGAGATTCGTTTGGCACGACTTCCCTTTGGTGAAACCATGTTGTCTCGGATCTTGCAACTTATTGGCTTCCAGGAAATTCACTATCCTTTCCTTCAGCATGGCTTCCATTACTTTTCCAATAACCGAAGTGAGGCTTACCGGCCTGTAGTTTCCAGCTTCTTCCCTATCCCCACTTTTGTGAAGAGGGACCACCTCCGCCATTCTCCAATCCCTCGGAACCTCTCCCGTCTCCAAGGATTTATTAAACAAATCTTTAAGAGGACCCGCCAGAACCTCTCTGAGCTCCCTCAGTATTCTGGGGTGGATCCCGTCCGGCCCCATGGCTTTGTCCACCTTTAGCTTTCCAAGTTGTTCATATACACTCTCTTCCGTGAACGGTGCTCTATCCACTTCGTTTTCAGGTGTACTTTTGCCAGTCCCTCTCGGTCCTTCCCCAGGATTTTCTTCAGTAAAAACAGAACAAAAGTATCTATTTAGCAAATTGGCTTTTTCTTCATCATTTTCTACATAGCGTTTTGCTGTATCTTTTAGTCTCACAATCCCCTTTTTAGTCTTTCTCCTTTCACTAATATACCTGAAGAAGTTTTTGTCTCCCCTCCGTACATTTCTAGCCATTTGTTCTTCCGCTTGCGCCTTCGCCAGACGTACCTCTCTCTTGGCTTCTTTCAGTTTCATCCGGTATTCCTCCCCGTGTTCCTCTACTTGAGATTTTTTGTATTTCTGGAACGCTAACTCTTTAGCCTTTATTTTCTCAGCCACTTGCTTTGAAAACCATATCGGTTTCCTTTTTCTCTTGCTTTTATTTACCCTCCTTACATAAAGGTCTGTGGCCCTGTTTATTACTTCTTTTAGCCTGGACCACTGTCCTTCCACTTCTCTTATGTCCTCCCAGCCCATCAGCTCCTTCCTCAGGTATTCTTCCATTTTGTTAAAGTCAGCTCGCTTGAAATCCAGGACTTTGAGTTTGGAGTGGCCGCCATCCACATGAGCTGTTACATCAAAACAAACCGTTTGATGGTCACTGTTTCCCAGGTGTGCAGCCACTCGGACATTTGACACACTATCCCCATTCGTGAGCACCAGATCCAACGTGGCTCCCTCCCTCGTGGGTTCGTTCACCATTTGTCTGAGCAGAGCACTTTGGAAAGCATCCACAATCTCTCTACTCCTTTCCGATTTTGCAGACGGAACCTTCCAATCTACATCCGGCAGATTAAAATCTCCCAACAGCAGCACCTCTCTTTTCTTCCCCAACTTTTGAATATCAGCGATCAGATCTTTATCTAGTTCTTCCAATTGTGTCGGGGGTCTATATACAACACCCACGTGGACCAAGGTTCTATCCTCTCTTTTTAAGGTGATCCATATTGCTTCTTCCTTTCCCCACTTCCCTGTCATTTCAGTTGCTGCGATATCATCTCTCACATACAGAGCTACTCCTCCACCTTTACGTCCCTCTCTATCCTTCCTAAAAAGATTATAGCCTGGTATGTTTACATCCCATTCATGGGAACAATGGAGCCATGTCTCTGTGACTGCAACTATGTCCAAGTCAGTCTCCAACATCAGGGCTTGAAGGTCATGAATTTTATTGCTTAGACTGTGAGCATTTGTGGTCATTGCTTTCCAACTACATTTCCTTGTATGTGTTTTGGGTTTAGTGATTTGTGAGTGTCTTTTGTCTTTGGGTACCTTCTCCTCTTTTTGTTCCCTCTTCTTTGCTTTTTCTTTTTTTTCTGCTTCAATTTTAGTTTCAGGAACATCACAGTGCTGTAGTGGAGCAAAAGAATTTTGTAGTGGCAACACTTGTGCGGGTGGATGCTTCTGTGTCACATGACGAATTCTGCCTGAGCCTACTGTGAGCCATCTGTTCCTTTGTGGTTTTATTCTCTGAGGCAGTGGTGAGAAGTTATGATTCTGCACAGTCCTATATGTTGCTTTAATTGCATCTAATTCTTGCATTACTTTATATAGCTCTTGTTTTAAAGTAGATAGCTGAAGGCAGATAGGACAAGCTTTAAGTTTCCAGATGATTGGCCTTGAAACCAAAGCAGCACAATTATTGCAGAGAATAAAAGTCATCCTGATTGGTTGAAATGGGTATGAACAGGTGTACTATGTTGGAGTATCTGCCTGCAAGACTGCCTGTGTATGACTGTGGAGTAAAGTTAATAAGGTTTGGTTTGTCTATAAATGAGTGGACAACCCTGGGGTGGGTGGGATTATAAGTCCCAATGGGTCAGCTTAAGTGCTGCTATCAAGGGAATTCTCTAGTTGAATGGACCAAAATGGTAGTGTCTGATCCAGCACTTTACAATTTATTATACTTTTTAAAACTGCCCTAAGATATTAATAACTTTCCTTTTAAATAAATCTAGATATTGCCAATAATTATAGCAGTGTCAGCTATGTAAAAATGCCCCTCCCCTCTATCAGAGTTTGGCAGGAACAGAAAGAAAGAAAATAAGACAAAGAGAGGTTTCCCAGTGCTAATTAAATTGATTAAGCAACAAGCCTTAAAAATTTTAGACAATATCAGGTAGGTTTCTCACCTAATGCCAGTCAATTTGAGAAGAGTATGGGATTTAGGAGTCAGAATAAACCTGTCCTTTTTGTAGGAGCTTGGTTCAGTCCCAGCACCTGGAAGGTGGAAGTAAGAGTGGAATGACCTTTAGTTTGAGTCCAACCCTGCTTGCCCCCAGCTGTGGGGGTGCTTAAGTCCCAATGGGTCAGCTTAAGTGCTGCTATCAAGGGAATTCTCTAGTTGAATGGACCAAAATGGTAGTGTCTGATCCAGCACTTTACAATTTATTATACTTTTTAAAACTGCCCTAAGATATTAATAACTTTCCTTTTAAATAAATCTAGATATTGCCAATAATTATAGCAGTGTCAGCTATGTAAAAATGCCCCTCCCCTCTATCAGAGTTTGGCAGGAACAGAAAGAAGGAAAATAAGACAAAGAGAGGTTTCCCAGTGCTAATTAAATTGATTAAGCAACAAGCCTTAAAAATTTTAGACAATATCAGTTCCCCTATTAGGTCTTTGATGCTTTGGAGAATGATACTTCATGTCTAGATTTAGAGCCATGATACCCAGTTCTGGAAGGAGCCCCAGTGAATGATTCTTAGCCTCAGGACCATTTCTGCAGAGGCCAGAGCAGAAAAAATGGACACATCTATTCAACTAGGGAGAAAATTTCTGGAAAGTTGTGATTGAAGGCTTACATTGCCATGATTCCAGCACTGGTTCCAACTGAGCTGGAGGCAATTAAAGAAAGAAGGCACTGCCAGTAGTTGAAGCTGAGAGTGGATATAAAATAAGGAAAACCTGTTCCACAGAGCTGCAAATGAAAGCACAAATCCAGAACCTCTAGGGTAGCATTTTCTGAAATCTAAAACACTCCTCCCCGCACCATCGTTTCATCCACGCATTGAGGCTCCGGAGCTCTGCCTGTCTCTTGGGCCCTGCACGTGGAATGGGTAGCATTTCAGAATGCTACCCATTCCACGCGCAGGGCCCAAGAGACAGGCAGAGCTCCGGAGCCTCAATGCGTGGATGAGACGATGGTGCAGGGAGGAGGGTTTTAGATTTGTTAGGAACTGGGCAACATTCTGGAGAAGGGGGAGCCTATTCCCAAAGGATGGGCTCCACCTTAACCTGGGTGGGACCAGGCTGCTGGCATCGGCATTTAAACAGAAGATAGAGCAGCTTTTAAACTAGAAATGGGGGGAAGGCCGACAGTTGCTCAAAAGCGCATGGTTCGGGATAAGGTATCTTTCAAAGATATCACCAAAACAGGGAAGATAGGGTATCTTGATAGTGAGGTTGCAAAAGAGACCATAGTACATCAGGTGTCCTTAAATAAAAATAAAAAACAGACAGAAGATAGCAAATTAATACTGTCATGTATGGAGCATGCTGTAAATATGAACAACATAGTGCAGGTCTTTTTCTGCCGTCATCTACTATGTTACTATCCAGCTTATAATTGAAAGTGATCGCCGGCCATCTTCCGACACAAATCGGGAGATGGCCGGCGATTTCTTAAAAGCGGCGAAATCGGTATAATCGAAAGCGGCATTTTTGACAGCATCGCCGCTTTCCCGTCGCTTCGCCGGCGAAAGTTCAAGGGGGCGTGTCGGTAGATAAGCGAAGGCGGGACATGGGCGGGCATGGGTGTGGCTACCAGATGGCCGGCTTTCACTGATAATGGAAACAAAAAAGCGCCGTTAAGCAGTATTTCGCCGGCTTTACTTGGTCCTTTTATTTTCACGACCAAGCCTCAAAAAGGTGCCCCAACTGACCAGATGACCACTGGAGGGAATGGGGGATGACCTCCCCATACTCCCCCAGTGGTCACCAACCCCCTTCCAAACTAAAAAAATAAAACTAAAAACCTTTTTTGCCAGCCTATATGCCAGCCTCAAATGCCGTACCCACCTCCATGACAGCAGAATGTGTTGTATCCTCCGACAGCCTTTCCCTGGTTGCGATGTGGCTCTCGGGTGAGTGTGACACCTTTTCTGTTAGGTGCCCTGCAGAGTCACATTAGCAATGCATTGTGGTGGGTGTAGGGTACTGGGCTCTACTCCCATGGTGCTTTCCCCCCCTGCTAACTGGGTCAGAGTGTGCCCTGTTTTGTTTCCTGTTGTAGTCCATGCGGTAGTGGCCATTTTTGTAGGCCAGTTTTAGTTCCCTTTCCTGTGTTACCCACGTTAGAGAACATAGTTCTTACGTTGAATGGTGCTGAAAGAGGGCATTGTACACCATTGTGCCAGCTCTGACCTACTGCTAATCTTAGTACCAGGGGACTCTTTGCCAGTGGGGCACAACCTCTGATCTACAGTTAACTGTGAGTAAACGTGCTTATTTCAAGAAACGACTTTTTCAGAGAGATTAGTCTTCAGGTGTGAACTGGTGTGCCAAAGTTACACAGCAGCAATAAGTCCTAGAGACTGTATGCAGGTCCCTGGAGCAATTTTAGTGGGTGCAGTACATTTGTGGGTAGTGGGTTTGGGGGCTCAGCTCCCAAAGTAAGGGAGCTATGCACTTGGGAGCTTTTCTGAAATCCACCGCAGTGACCCCTAGGGTGGCTGGTTGGTGTCCTGGCATGTCAGGGGGGCTAGTGCACTAAAAATGCTGGCTCCTCCCATGGCCAAATGCCTTGAATTTGGCCGGGGTTTGAGATGGCTGACATAACTTTCCATTATCGCTGAAAAACAAACCCGGCCATCTCAAACCCGGCGAACTCCAAGGCATTTGGCCGGGCTAAACCGTATTATCGAAAAAAAGATGGCCGGCCATCTTTTTCGATAATACAGTTCCGGCCAGCTTTAGCGCCGCCGCCAACATAGATCGCCAGCAATCTATTTGGCCGGCGACGTTTGATTATGCCCCTCCATGTTATATAGGTTGAAATGTCTATATGCGAATGCCAGGAGCCTAAGAAATAAGATGGGAGAGTTAGAATATATTGCACTAAATGAAAAATTAGATATAATAGGCATCTCTGAGATCTGGTGGAAGGAGGATAACCAGTGGGACACTGTCATACCGGGGTACAAATTATATCGTAGTGATAGGGTGGATCAAATTGGTGGAGGGGTAGCATTGTATATTAATGAGAGCCTTGAATCAAATAGATTGAAAATTCTGCAGGAAACAAAACACTTTTTGGAATCACTATGGATTGAAATTCCATGTGTAAAAAGGGGAAAAGGATAGTGATAGGAGTGTACTACCGTCCGCCTGGCCAGGATGAACAGACAGATGCAGAACTGTTAAAGGAAATTAGGGGTGCAAACAAACTGGGCAACGCAATAATAATGGGTGATTTCAATTACCCCGATATTGACTGGGTAAATGTAACATCGGAGCATGCTAGGGAGGTAAAATTCCTTGATGAAATCAAGGACTGCTTTATGGAGCAGCTGGTACAGGAGCCGACGAGAGAAGAAAAAATTCTAGATCTAGTCCTTAGTGGAGCGCATGACCTGGTGCGGGAGGTAATGGTGCTGGGGCTGCTTGATAACAGTGATCATAATATGATCAAATTTGATATTAGCTTTGAAGTAAGTATACATAGGAAATCAAATACGTTAGCATTTAACTTTAAAAAAGGAGACTATGATAAAATGAGAAGAACAGTGAAAAAAAAACTTAGAGGAGCGGCTGCGAGGGTCAAAAATTTACATTAGGCATGGAAGCCCAGGCCAAATATATTCCGCGTATTAAAAAAGGAGGACGGAAGACCAAACAAAAAAAAGATTGCGTTGGAGGCCAAAACACATAGTAAAATTTTTTTTACATATATTAAAAGCAGGAAGCTGGCAAAAGAATCGGTTGGACCGCTAGATGTCTGAGGAGTAAAAGGGGCGATCAGGGAAGACAAAGCCGTAGCAGAGAAATTAAATGAATTCTTTGCTTCGGTCTTCACCAAGGAAGATTTGGGTGGGATACCGGTGCTAGAAATGGTATTCAAAGCTGACGAGTCGGAGAAACTTAAGGAGTTCTCTGGAAACCTGGAGGACGTAATGGGGCAGTTCTACAAACTGAAGAGTAGCAAATCTCCTGGACTGGATGGTATTCATCCCAGAGTACTGATAGAACTGAAAAATAAACTTGCAGAGTTATTGTTAGTTATTGGAGGGTGGCCAACGTAACGCCGATTTTTTTTTTAAAGGTTCCAGAAGAGATCCGGGAAATTATAGACCGGTGAGTCTGACGTTGGTGCTGGGCAAAATGGTAGAGATGAACAAAATTACAGAGCATATTCAAAAGCATGGATTAATGAGACAAAGAGGCATATTTTCAAAGCTCTTAGCCTTCCAAAGTTCCATTGTCAACATGGATTTAGTGAAGGGAAATCTTGCCTCACCAATCTGCTACATTTCTTTGAAGCGGTGAACAAACATGTGGATAAAGGTGAGCCGGTTGATATTGTGTATCTGGATTTTCAGAAGGCGTTTGACAAAGTAGCTCATGAAAGACTCCAGAGAAAATTGGAGAGTCATGGCATAGGAGGTAGTGTTCTATTGTGGATTAAAACTGGTTAAAAGATAGAAAACAGAGAGTAGGGTTAAATAGTCAGGATTCTCAATGGAGAGTAACTAGTGAGACAATTAAATTTGCTGATGACACAAAGTTATTCAAAGTCATTAAATCGCTGGAGGATTGTGAAAAATTACAAGAGGACCTTACGAGACAGGGTGTCTAAATGGCAGATGACGTTTAATGTGAGCAAGTGCAAAGTGATGCATGTGGGAAAGAGGAACACGAATTATAGGTACGTCATGCAAGGTTCCACGTTAGGAGTCACAGACCAAGAAAGGGATCTAGGTGTTGTTGTTGATGATACGTTGAAACCTGCTGCGGCTAAGAAAGCAAATAGAATGTTAGGTATTATTAGGAAAGGAATGGAAAACAAACATGAGGATGTTATAATGCCTTTGTATCGCTCCATGGTGCGACCGCACCTTGAATATTGTGTTCAATTCTAGTCGCCGTATCTCAAAAAAGATATAGTGGAATTAGAAAAGGTGCAGAGAAGGGCAACGAAAATGATAAAGGGGATAGGACGACTTCCCTGTGAGGAAAGGCGAAAGCAGCTAGGGCTCTTCAGCTTGGAGAAAAGGTGGCTGAGGGGAGATATGATAGAGATCTATAAAATAATGAGTGGAGTGGAATGGGTAGATGTGAAGCGTCTGTTTATGCTTTCCAAAAATGCTAGGACTAGGGGGCATGCGATGAAGTTACAATGTAGTAAATTTAAAACGAATCGGGGAAACTATTTCTTCACTCAACATGTAATTAAACTCTGGAATTTGTTGCCAGAGAATGCGGTAAAGGCGTTAGCTTAGCGGAGTTTAATTGGGACGGCTTCTTAAAGGAAAAGTCCACAGACCATTATTAAATGGACTTGGGGAGAATCCACTATTTCTGGGATTAGCAGTATAAAATGTTTTGTACTTTTTTGGGATCTTGCCAGGTATTTGTGACCTGGATTGGCCATTGTTGGAAAGAGGATGCTGGTCATGATGGACCTTTGGTCTTTCCCAGTATGGCATTATTTATGTACGTATGTATTATACCAGATCCTAGAACTGGTTTTTAATGACCTGGAAGTCCAAAGGAACAGTAACATAGTAGGTGGCGGCAGAAAAAGACCTGATCGGTCCATCCAGTCTGCCCAACAAGATAAACTCATTTATGCTACTTTATAGGTATACCTGACCTTGATTTGTATCTGCCATTTTCAGGGCACAGACCATAGAAGTCTGCCCAGCACTAGCCCCGCCTCCTAACCACTGGTGCTGCCACCCAATCCCTGCTAAGCATCTGAGGATCCATTTCTTTTGAACCGGAATCCTTTATGTTTATCCCACGCATTTTTTAATTCCATTACCGTTTTCATCTCCATCACCTCCTTTGGGAGGGCATTCCAAGTATCCACCACTCTCTCTGTGAAAAAATACTTCCTGACATTTTTCTTGAGTCTGCCCCCCTTCAACCTCATTTCATGTTCTCTAGTTCTACCACCTTCCTGTCTCCGGAAAAGGTTCATTTGCGGATTAATACCTTTCAAATATTTGAATGTCTGTATCATATCACCCCTGTTTCTCTTTTCCTCCAGGGTTTACATGTTCAGGTCAGCAAGTCTCTCATACGTCTTGTAATGCAAATCTCATACCATTTTTGTAGCTTTTCTTTGCACCGCTTCAATTCTTTTTACATCCTCTGCAAGATACAGCCTCCAAAACTGAACACAATACTCCAGGTGGGGCCTCACCAACGACTTGTACAGGGGCATCAACACCTCTTTTCTTCTGCTGGTCACACCTCTCTCTATATAGCCTAGCAACCTTCTGGCTATAGCCACCACCTTGTCACACTGTTTTGTCACCTTCAGATCCTCAGATATTATAACCCCAAGATCCCTCTCCCTGTCTGTACAAATCAGACACTCACTGCCTAACACATACGTCTCCCATGGATTTCTACTCCCTAAGTGCATCACTCTTCGCACTGAATTTTAATTGCCAAATATTAGTCCATTGTTCTAGCTTCTGCAGATCCTTTTTCATGTTTTCCACTCCCTCCTGGGTGTCCGCTCTGTTACAAATCTTGGTATCATCCGCAAAAAGGCAAACTTTACCTTCTAACCCTTCAGCAATGTCACTCACAAATATACTGAACATAATCGGCCCCAGCACCAATCCCTGAGGCACTCCACTACTCACCTTTCCCTCATCCAAGTGAATTCCATTAACCACCCTCCTCTGGTGTCTGTCAACCAGTTCCTAATCCATTTCACAATGCTGGGTCCTATCTTCAGCCTGTCAAGTTTATTCAAGAGCCTCCTGTGGGGAACCGTGTCAAAAGCTTTGCTGAAGTCTAAGTAGATTACATCTATAGCACGTCCTTGATTGAAATCTCTGGTCACCCAGTCAAAGAATTCAATGAGATTTGTTTGGCACGATTTATCTTTGGTAAAACCATGTTGTCTCAGATCTTGCAACTTATTAGCTTCCATGAAATTCACTAGCCTTTTCTTCAGTATCGCTTCCATTACTTTTCCAATAACCGGTGAGGCTTACCGACCCGTAGTTTCCAGCTTCTTCCCTATCACCACTTTTGTGAAGAGGGACTACATCCGCTCTTCTCCAATCCCACGGAACCTCTCCTGTCTCCATGGATTTATTAAACAAATTACGAGTGTCGCGTTCATGAGTCCTTGTGCTCAGGCAGAGCACGGGGCGAAGACTCGATCCTGCGTTCTGCTGGGCAGCCGAGCAACCCCGAGGCTTCACCTGTGATGACCACCGTTCCCCGAGGGTTGAGCCCCCAGATGCAGGCAGCCGACAGGGCTTCAGGATACAGGCGGGGGTCAGACGGCCGCGGGTAGCAGACAGAGAGGAAACTGGATTGGCCAACAGTCAGATCAGGCAGCAGGTACAGAGGAACCCGGGTACAAGCAGTAGGCAGGTCAGGCAGCAGGCAGAGACAAATCTGGTGTTCGGGCAAAGTCAGGTCAGGCAACAGGCAAGGGAGAATCTGGTGTCCAGGCAAAGTCGGGTCAGGCAACAGGCAAAGAAGAATCCGGTATCCAGGCAAAGTCAGAACAGGCAGCAGGCAAAGGTTAATGCAGTGTTCAGGCAAAGTCAGGTCAGGCACGAGAAAGAAACAGTTTAGAAATCTCACCACAGCTCTCACCTACTGAAGTAGAAGCCGAAGCGCTGAGGGAAGAAGCCGACGCTCCTAAGTAGCCCCCACTATCAGAAGCAACAGGACACAGCTGGGAAGCAGACTCAGGATTGGCTAGCCATCGGTGGGGGTGGAGCCCAGATGCAGGAGGCCAATCCTGGCCACCGGAGGTGCAGCCAACTCTTCCGCGCTCCCCGGGTCCCATACCTGGAAGAGATGGAGGACTGGGACGCCGGCGCTGCCCAAAATGGCCGGCGCCCCACAGCAGGGCCCAGGATGCCCCCTCCCCCGGAGAAAGAGAGAAACCAGGTGAAGACGGGAGGCGAAATTGCAGGCTCGTCGGCCCCTCCACCAGGGCCAACGCTCAACGCTCCCCTTCACGGAGCTGGAGAGGAGCGGAGTGCGAGCCAGGAGTGGGGCAGGTGATCCACGAGGGCCGACGCCCAACGCTCCCCTCCACAGGGATGGAGACGAGGAGTGCAAGCCAGGAGCAGGGCAGGTGATACACGAGGGCCGACCCTCAACGCTTCCCTCCACGGGGGTGGAGATGAGGAGCGGAGCGCGAGCCAGGAGCGGGGCAGGTGAGGAGCATGACAGTACCCTCCCTGGAAGACCCCCTCTCCGTCTAGGTCGGGGTTTTGAAGGGTAGCGAGTATGGAACTCGTGGACCAGGTCTGGTGCATGGACGTTGCTGACTGGTTCCTAGGAGTTATCCTCCAGCCCATAGTGTTTCCAGGAAATTAAATAGAAGAGCTGCCCCTGCTGATGCTTCGAGTCCAAAATCTCCTCTACTTTGAATTCAGGGTCGGGTTCAGAGTCTAAAGTGCTGTCTCCCTTGGGCTCAGGATGCCATTTCGAAGTCACAAACGGTTTCAATAATGACATATGGAAGGCATTATAGATTCGGAGGTTCTTAGGTAGTTGCAGACGATAGGTGACTGCCTCCACTTGGGACTGAATAGGGAATGGGCCAATAAAACGAGGGGCAAACTTAAATGAGGGTAGGCGGAGTCTTAAGTACCTGGTGCTGAGCCAGACCTTCTGGCCCAGTTGAAAGGTAGGAGCAGTTCGTCTCTTTAGTTCGGTAAAGCGTTTGTATCTTGCTGCTGCCCGTTGTAGATGATGCTGAACTTCCTTCCAGGTCTCTCGCATGTTAGCTAAAATGTGCTTAAGCTGGGGAATGGAGTGATCAGTTGGGATAGAAGAAGGAGTTCGAGGATGCCGTCCAAAGACTGTGAAGAATGGAGATGTCTTAGAGGCGGAGTGAAGGCTGCTATTGTAGGCGAACTCAGCCCAGGGGAGCAATGATGACCAGTTGCCCTGACGGCTGTTCGAGAAAGCCCGTAGGAAGGTCTTGAGGGTTTGGTTGGTTCTTTCAACCATCCCATTGGTTTGGGGGTAGTAGGCCGAGTAGAAGTGAGTAGTAACCCCAAAGGCAGAGCACAGAGCTCTCCAAAATTTGGACGTAAACTGTGGTCCTCAGTCACTGATGATTCGTAAAGGCAGACCATGGAGACGAAAGATATGTTGAATGAAGTTGGAGGCCAAGGTTGCAGCTGATGGCAAAGTCTTGAGGGGAACAAAGTGAGCCATGAATGAAAAAATGATCCATGACAACCCAGATGACAGTTTGACCTTGAGAGTGAGGGAGGTCGGTGATAAAGTCCATAGAGAGCTCTTGCCACGGATGTGCAAAGGACAGGTAGAGGTTGAAGAGTTCCTCAAGGTTTGCCGGCAATGGACTTATTCTGGGCGCAGGTGGGACAGGAGGAAACGAAGTGCAGAATATCCTGGGCCATGTGTGGCCATTGATAATACCTGGAAATGAGGTGGTGGATCTTCTGGAATCCACCATGCCCTGCAAAAGTAGAGGAATGTCCCCACTGGAGTACTCTCCTTCTGGACCGAGGGAGCACGGAGGTCTCCAGAGAGGTTGAGGCTGTGACAATGGGCGGGATACAGGCAGGGTTTAGCATTGGATAAGGTTCCTCAACCTCTTCGGATGACTCAAAGGTCCGAGATAGGGCATCAGCTTGTATATTTCTTTCTGCAGGGCAGAAAACCATTTGAAAGTCAAAGCTGGGACAGGTAGAGGTTGAAGAGTTCCCCAAGGTTTGCCGGCAGTGGAAATGAAATGAAGTGAAGGGTCTTCTGGAATCCACCATGCCCTGCGAAAGTAGAGGAATGTCCCCACTGGAGTACTCTCCTTCTGGACCGAGGGGGCATGGAGGTCTTCAGAGAGGTCGAGGTTGTGACAATGGAATCTGTGAGTGAAACTTTCTCTTCCTTAAGAACACATCTCCCTCAGGCCTCTGCCTCAGCCCCCCTTGAGGCAGGCTCCTCTCCAATCCCTTACATAATATACCTGAAGAAATTTTTGTCGCCCCTCTTTACGTTTCTAGCCATTTGTTGTTCTGCTTGCGCTTTTGCCAGACGTATCTCCGGGCTTTTTTTTGAGGGGGTACTGAGTACCGGCACCTTTTCCATTGTCTGCTAAAATTGACCCATGGTCCCCAAGTTTTAATGAAAGAGCTCAGGCTCTACACACCAATTCTGTCTTATCATAGATTCTGTGACTGGTTGCTGGGGGCCTGGCTGCTGTGGGGTGGGTCCCTCAGTGATAACCCCACCCCTGAAGGGTGGCCTGGCATTTGAGTACCGGCACCTTTTTCGCTAGAAAAAATGCACTGCATATCTCTCTCTTGGCTTCTTTCAGTTTCATCTGGTATTCCTCTCTGTGATCCTCTTCTTGAGTTTTTCTGTATTTCATGAGCCCCAACTCTTTAGCCTTTATTTTCTCAGCCATTTGCTTGAAGAACCATATCGGTTTCCTTTTTCTCTTTCTTTTATTTACTCTCCTTCCATAAAGGTTTGTGGCCATATTTATTTATTTGTTACATTTGTATCCCACATTTTCCCACCTATTTGCAGGCTCAGTGTGGCTTACATAGTACCGTAGAGGCGATCGCCAATACTGGTATGAACAAATACAGAGTGAGGTTGTGGTAAAGTAAAGGTCATGTGTGACAGACACATTGTGGAATCATAAGGAGGAAGAGTTAAGCCATGTCCAATACAAGATTTGGTTTTGTTGAGTTGCAGGGTTAAGGCATTTAAGTTGGATTGTTAGGGTATGCCTTTTTGAACAGGTTAGTTTTTAGTAGTTTCCGGAATTTTAAGTGGTCATATGTTGTTTTCACGGCGCTTGGTAATGTGTTCATATTTGCGTGCTTATATAGAAGAAGCTGGATGAGTAGGTTGATTTGTATTTGAGCCCTTTGCAGCTTGGGTGGTGGAGATTTAGGTATGTTCGTGTTGATCTTGATGTGTTTCTGGTTGGTAGGTCTATGAGGTCTGTCATGTATCCCGGGGCTTCGCTGTAGATGATTTTATGAACCAGGGTGCATTTTGAATGCAATACGTTCTTTGATTGGAAGCCAGTGAAGTTTTTCTCATAGGGGTTTTGCGCTTTCAAATCTCATTTTTCCAAATATGAGCCTGGCTGCTGTGTTTGGAGCAGTTTGGAATTTCTTTATGATTTGTTCTTTGCATCCCTTATAGATTCCATTGCAGTAGTCTAGATGGCTTAGTACCATAGATTGCACCAAGTTGCAAAATATTTCCCACGGGGAAAAAAGGCTTCACTCGTTTGAGCTTCCACATTGAGTGGAATATTTTCTTTGTTGTAGCTTTCGCTTGGCTCTCTAGTGTGAGGTTTCGGTCGATTGTAACACCGAGAATTTTCAGGCTGTCTGATATAGTAAGGGTGTAATCTGGGGTGGTTATGTTGGTGGGTTTGTTTGTGTTATATTGGGATGAGAGGATGAGACAGTGTATTTTTTCTGTGTTAAGTTTTAGTTGAAATGCATTCGCCCATGAGTTCATGATGTTTAAGCTGAGTTTGATTTCTTTGGTGATTTCTGTTAGATCTTGTTTGTAAGGGATGTATATTGTGACATCGTCTGCGTATATGAACGGGTTAAGGCCTTGATTGGATAAGGACTTGGCTAGTGGGGTCATCATTAGGTTGAAAAGGAGCTGTGATAGTGGTGATCCTTGAGGTACTCCACAGTCTGTTTTCCATGGTGATGATATGTTCGAATTTGATTTCACTTGATATGTTCTAGTAGTTAGGAAACCCTTGATCCAGCTAAGTACACTTCCACCAATCCCGAAGTATTCTAGGATGCTTAGTAGTATATTATGGTTTACCATGTCGAATTGTAGAAGAAGTATGCTTTTGCCTGTTACAATTTCTTGTGTGAATTTGGCTATGAGAGTGATTAGTATTGTTTCGGTGCTGTGGATGGTACGAAATTCTGATTGTGATTCATGTAGTATTGTGAATTTGTTTATGTAGTCAGTAAGTTGTTTGGTTACCATGCTTTCCATCAGTTTGACTAAGAGTGGGATTGATGCTACTGGGCGGTAGTTGGTGATATTGTCTGTTTTATTCTTGGTGTCTTTTGGTATTGGGATGAGTAGGATGTTGCCTTTTTCCTTGGGGAAGAGACCGTGTTGAAGCATGTAGTTTAACGGGGATTTGAGGTCTGTTATGAAGCAGTGGGGAGCGGATTTTAATAGGTAACTGGGGCAGGCATCCAATTTATAGTGAGTCTTGGAAACCTATTAATCACTTGGTTGACTGTTTCAGTGGTGAGGGGAGCGAAGCTTGTCCAGAGTCTGTCCGCTGGGTATTCACCGAGGATTGGGTCCATACACTCGAAGAAATTTTTGATGTCGGTGACGTTCTGAGGTAGAGTGTTACGTAGGTTTACAATTTTTTCATTGAAGTATTTGGCAGGTTTGTCTGCAGATGGGATATCTGAGTTGGTTGTGCTGACCAAGGTGATGTCTAGTAGTTTGTTCACAAGTTGGTATAATTTTTTCGTGTTTTTGTAGTCGGGCCCTATTTTGGTTTTGTAGTATAACCTTTTGGCTTGTCTTATTGCGTATTTGTATTTTCTTTTAGTTTGTTTCCACGCGTTGAGTGTTTGTGCATCTTTTATTTTTTTCCATGCTCGTTCGAGTTTCCTGGATTGTGTTTTTAGTGTTTTCATTTCTTAGTTGTACCATGGTATCGAGTTATGCCTACGTGAGGTTCTTGTTTGTAAGGGTGCTATTTCGTCTAATATGTTTTTGCATCTTTTATCCCAATCTGAGAGATAGTATGTAGAGTCCATTTGTGCTGTCCATTCATTATTGTAGATCTGTTGCCAGAATGTTTCCGAGTCTATTTGGCCTCTTGTGCTGTAGTTTGTGTGTTCTAGTATATGCTGTGAACCCTTTTTCCGCCAGAGTAGGGATAGGTTTAGTTTGTAGTGGTCTGACCATGGTGTGTTTGTCCATTTGATATCTGATATTATTAGGTTCTGGTCTGTGGACAGTTTGTATGAGATAAGGTCGAGTGTGTGCCCTTTGACATGGGTTGCTTGAATGTGTGGCCATTTAAGGTCCCATAAATGGAGGAAATCCTTGCATTTTCGTTTGTTGGTAGAGTTTGGGTCTTCGAGGTGAAGGTTGATGTCCCCGAGTACTAGTATATTGGGGTTGGTTACACAGGTGTTTGATATGAAGTCCATGAAGTGTGATTGGCATTTGTTCCAATTACCTGGTGATCTATAAAACAAGATACAGTTTAAGTGGTCAAGCAGGGTAGTGTGGTGGATTCTAATTGAGGCTATTTCAAGTTGGTGTGTTATGGACTCAGCAGTAGTTACGGTAGTGAAATGTGATCGATGGATTAGTGCTATGCCTCCGCCTCTCTTTTCCTTTTTGGTCCAGTGAGTGATTTTGTATCCCAGGGGGCACAGGTCTAGGATCATAGGGTCCTTTTGATCATGGATCCAGGTTTCATTGATGAAAAGCAGGTCGAGGTTTTATGTCATGATCCAGTCTGTTACTATTGTTGCTTTGTTTACTACGGATCTGGCATTGATGTAACCCACTTGAATTTTTAGGTAAGGGTCATCTATGTTCGGTGTTATGTGGATTTTTGTCAGTTGTTGTTTCTTTGTTGGTGTGGGTTTGCTATGACATTTCTTTTCCTTGTGTTGAGTTTGTCCACATGTTGGTGTTCTTCCTTTGTTTTGGTGGTTGTCAGTTTGGTGAGGTGTGGTGTGTCTGGTCAGACTTTGATGGTTATGTAGTATGGGTATGATGTTGCTTTCAGCGAGTGGGGTGGTTAGTGTTAGGTGGATCAAGGATAAGGAGTATATTGTTAGGAGTAGTTTGACGGTGTTCATTAAGGAATCAGTTCGCTTAGGGCTGCTAGTATGCCATGTTAGATGGGTATTCACAATTGGATGTTCAGAAGAATTGCCCCAGGGTGCAGAGGCTCCGTAGTTGTGACACTGGTTGGGGGTAGGGATCTAAGAGAGATGTTTGTAGTGCAGAGCAAGGCAATGTTGCAGCAGTTGAGGTAGCACGTGTAGTGCAGAGTGAGGTAGTACATAAGTAATGCCACACTGGGAACAGACCAAGGGTCCATCGAGCCCAGCATCCTGTCCACGACAGCGACCAATCCAGGCCAAGTGCACCTGGCAAGCTTCCCAAACGTACAGACATTCTATACTTGTTATTCCTGGAATTGTAGATTTTTCCCAAGTCCATTTAGTAGCGGTTTATGGACTTGTCCTTTAGGAAACTGTCTATCCCCTTTTAAAACTCTGCCAAGCTAACCGCCTTCACCACGTTCTCCGGCAACGAATTCCAGAGTTTAATTATGTGTTTGGTGAAGAAATATTTTCTCTGATTTGTTTTAAATTTATTGCACTGTAGTTTCATCGCATGCCCCCTAGTCCTAGTATTTTTGGAAAGTGTGAATAGACGCTTCACATCCACCTGTTCCACTCCACTCATTATTTTATATACCTCTATCATGTCTCCCCTCAGCCATCTCTTCTCCAAACTGAAAAGCCCTAGCCTCCTTAGTCTTTCTTCATAGGGAAGTCGTCCCATCCCCACTATCATTTTAGTCGCCCTTCGCTGCACCTTTTCCAATTCTACTATATTTTTCTTGAGATGCGGCGACCAGAATTGAACACAATACTCAAGGTGCGGTCGGATCATGGAGTGATACAACGGCATTATAACATCCTTACACCTGTTTTCCATACCTTTCCTAATAATACCCAACATTCTATTCGCTTTCCTAGCCGCAGCAGCACACTGAGCAGAAGGTTTCAGTGTATTATCGACGACGACAACGACACCCAGATCCCTTTCTTGGTCCGTAACTCCTAACGTGGAACCTTGCATGACGTAGCTATAATTCGGGTTCTTTTTTCCCAAATGCATCACCTTGCACTTGCTCACATTAAACGTCATCTGCCATTTAGCCACCCAGTCTCCCAGTCTCGTAGGGTCCTTCTGTAATTTTTCACAATCCTGTCACGTGTTAACGGCTTTGAATAACTTTGTGTCATCAGCAAATTTAATTACCTCGCTAGTTACTCCCATCTCTAAATCATTTATAAATATATTAAAAAGCAGCGGTCCTAGCACAGACCCCTGAGAAACCCCACTAGCTACCCTTCTCCATTGTGAATACTGCCCATTTAATCCCACTTTCTGTTTCCTATCCTTCAGCCAGTTTTTAATCCAGAACAGGACATTTCCTCCTATCCCATGACCCTCCAATTTCCTCTGTAGCCTTTCATGAGGTACCTTGTCAAACGCCTTTTGAAAATCCAGATACACAATATCAACCGGCTCCCCTTTGTCCACATGTTTGTTTACTCCTTCAAAGAATTGAAGTAAATTGGTCAGGCAAGATTTCCCCACACAAAAGCCGTGCTGACTTGGTCTCAGTAATCCATGTCCTTGGATGTGCTCTGTAATTTTGTTTTTAATAATAGCCTCTACCATTTTCCCTGGCACCGACGTTAGGCTCTCCGGTCTATAATTTCCTGGATCTCCCCTGGAACCTTTTTTGAAAATTGGCGTTACATTGGCCATCCTCCAATCTTCTGGTACCACGCTCGATTTTAAGGATACATTGCATATCACTAACAGTAGCTCCACAAGCTCATTTTTCAGTTCTATCAGTACTCTAGGATTATTCCATATCATCATGCTGATCAATCCATAGACTGGTGGGTTGTGTCCATCTACCAGCAGGTGGAGATAGAGAGCAATCCTTTTGCCTCCCTATATGTGGTCATGTGCTGCCGGAAACTCCCCAGTATGTTCTCTATCTCAGCAGGTGGTGGTCACACACAGCAGCAGCTCTGGCTAGGTCTCCAAGCCTAATCTTTAGGTTTTGTTGAGTACCTGGGGTTGAGGGCTCTTCTTGAGCAAGTGCAAACCTGGTGGCGCCAGGTCCCTCCTTTTCTCCCCCCTCCCGCTGGCTCCGTTAAAAAAAAAAAAAAAAATTTTGGACGTCCTTAAGGGCGTTTATTTCGACGTTTATTTAAACGTTTATTGCAGCTACTCACTGGGACACCAGGTCGTTACAGCTCGGAGCGAGAAGCAGGTAATTTTTACCTTTTTATAGTGGGCAGGGGGTTCCCCGATTGATCTCCACGTGGCCTATGGCGTCGGAGGGCGAGGGCGCGAAGAATCGCTCCCCGGACCGCGTGTGCGCTTCTAGCGGGGATGCGGGGGTTTTAAAGTCTGATTCACCCTTGTTGGGTGTCAGTTTGGAGGCCGGTCAGTGTCCCGGGTCTTCCTCCGGCGCGGCGGTTTTTCCCACCATAAACGCCCATCCCCCGCTGCTCGCCTCCGCCATCTTGGCCGGCCACTCTGCTCGGACGGCTTCTTCTTGGGCCGCCCTTGAGCTGGGAGACGTTCATGCCATGGCCGCCCTTGATTTGGGCGACGGCAAAAAAGCGGCTAAAGTTAAGCGCCGTTCTTCCCGCGTGGCTCCTTCGCGGAGTGTCGCGCCGGACGCCATCTTGGATGCGCAGCATGTTGCTCCCCCGCTCTTGCCAGCGCCGGTTGAGGGTGCGTCTAGGGCTGTGGCCCAGGCTGCTGAAATACACAGTCTGGGGGGCTTCTTCCCCTGAGTTTATTTTGCTGCTGCATCAGGCCTTCCTTATGCAAAACGCTGCCCCTTCTCCCTTGTCCGATAACGGGGTTGAGGCCCCCGGAAGTAAATGCCCTCGGGTGGATTCCCAGGCCTTAGAGGATGCTGTTTCCTCTGATGTAGATGAGGGCAGCGTATCTGAGTTCTCCCAACGGTCCTTTGGGGATTCCTTGGAGGAGACGGATTCCCGCTCGGATGGAGCGGATGACCCCTCTGCAGCGCGGATCTTTCGCTCAGAGGATTTGCCCAACCTGTTACTGCAGGCCATGAGCATTTTGAAGATTTCCTCGCCAGAGGACGTCTCTCCCTCAGCCCCTGTTGGCTCTGCCATTATGCTGGGGACGAAGCGCCCGCCTAGAACCTTCCACGTGCATGATGCCATGCACACCTTAATTTCGGCTGAATGGGATGTCCCGGAAGCGAGCCTCAAAGTGGCTAGGGCTATGTCCCGCCTCTATCCTTTGCCTGAAAGTGAACGTGAGGCCTTTATTTGGCCTACCGTGGATTCTTTAATCACTGCGGTGACTAAGAAAACGGCGTTGCCGGTGGAAGGTGGCACGGCCCTAAAGGACGCCCAAGACAGAAGATTGGAAGCGGCTTTAAGGTCGTCCTTCGAGGCGGCTGCCTTAAGTTTGCAGGCCTCAGTTTGCGGCTCCTATGTGGCCAGGGCGTGCCTGACGATTGTGCAGCGGGCTTCCCCCTCGGATCCTTCCTTGAGGGCTGACTGGCCGGCCCTGGAATCGGGCTTGGCTTATTTGGCAGACTTACTGTATGATGTCTTGAGAGCCTCGGCTAAAGGTATGGCTCAGACAGTCTCTGCGCGGCGCTGGCTTTGGCTGAAACATTGGTCTGCGGACCACGCCTCTAAGTCCCGCCTGGCTAAGTTGCCTTTTAAAGGCAAGCTGCTCTTTGGGGTCGAGCTGGACAAAATCGTGACCGATCTCGGCACGTCTAAGGGCAAGAGGTTACCAGAGGTCAGGGCCCGGGCCAGTGCTCGCCCCGGTATCTCCAGAGGACGGTTTCAGGAAGCCCGTCGGTACCGCCTGGGCAAGTCGGGCTCCTCTGCCCCCTCTTCCTTCAAGAGGAACTTCTCCCCCAAGCAGCATTCCTTTCGCAGAGACCGCCGTCCCGGAGGTACGCCCTCCGGTCCTCCCCCAGGGTCTCATACCCAATGACGGGGTCTTGGTCCATGGCCCAGTGCAGATTGGAGGACGCCTGTCCTCGTTTCTGGGCGAGTGGACCAGAGTAACTTCAGACACTTGGGTGCTAGAAGTCATAAGAGACGGCTACAAGGTAGAGTTCTGCCGACCCTTAAAAGATGGGTTTGTACTCTCTCCCTGCAAGTCTCCGGTCAAAGCTGTGGCAGTGCAGCAGACCTTGAACAATCTGATCCACCTGGGTGCGGTCGTTCCGGTGCCAGAAAATCAGCTTGGCAAGGGGCGTTACTCCATTTACTTTGTGGTACCGAAGAAAGGTGGTTCTGTACGGCCTATCCTCGACCTCAAAGGGGTCAATCGGGCCTTGAAAGTTCGGCACTTTCGCATGGAGACTCTCCGCTCTGTTATAGCGGCAGTGAAGGCAGGAGAGTTCCTGGCATCCTTGGACATCAAGGAAGCGTTCTTGCATATTCCCATCTGGCCTCCTCATCAACGCTTTCTGCGTTTTGCAGTCCTGGGCCGACACTTCCAGTTCAGAGCCCTCCCGTTCGGGTTGGCTACTGCTCCGCGGACCTTCTCCAAAGTAATGGTGGTCATCGCGGCCTTCCTGCGAAAGGAAGGAGTACAAGTCCATCCTTATCTGGACGACTGGTTGATCCGAGCCCCCTCTTATGCAGAGTGCGGCAAAGCTGTGGACCGGGTGATTGCTCTTTTGAGCTCCCTGGGGTGGATCATCAACTGGGAGAAAAGCCAGCTGCGCCCAACTCAGTCCCTGGAGTATCTGGGAGTTCGATTCGACACCCAAGTGGGCAGAGTGTTCCTGCCGGACAATCGGATTGTCAAACTTCAGGCTCAGGTGGACCAGTTCCTAGTAGCCTCTCCCCTCCGGGCTTGGGACTATGTGCAGCTGTTGGGCTCTATGACGGCCACGATGGATGTAGTGCCCTGGGCCAGGGCTCATATGAGACCACTTCAACACTCTGCTGCAGCGCTGGACTCCGATGTCGGAGGATTATGCTGTGCGCCTTCCCTTGGACCCAGCAGTGCGCAAGGCGCTGAGCTGGTGGCTGCAGACAGTCAAGTTGTCTGCAGGAATGCCTCTGGTGACCCCGGAGTGGATTGTCGTCACGACGGACGCCGCTTTGTCGGGCTGGGGAGCCCACTGCTTGGGAAGGACAGCGCAGGGGCTCTGGTCTCCTGCAGAGGCAAAGTGGTCTATCAACCTCCTGGAACTCAGAGCCATTCGGTTGGCGCTTTTGGAGTTCATCCCGGTACTGGCGTTGAAGCCAGTATGGGTCCTGTCGGACAATGCCACGGCTGTGGCCTATGTCAACCACCAGGGAGGTACCAAGAGCGCCCCTCTAGCCAAGGAGGCCATGAATCTATGCCAGTGGGCGGAAGCGAACCTGGAACAGCTGTCAGTGGCCCACATTGCCGGAGTCATGAATGTCAAGGCGGACTTTCTCAGTCGCCATACCTTGGATCCCGGAGAGTGGCAGCTATCTGCTCAGGCGTTCTTGGACATCACGAAGCGCTGGGGCCAGCCGAGCCTAGATCTGAGGGCGTCATCGGCCAATTGCCAAGTGCCGCGCTTTTTCAGCAGAGGACGGGACCCTCGATCCCTGGGAGTAGATGCTCTTCTCCAACAGTGGCCGACACAGGAGCTTCTCTATGTGTTCCCGCCCTGGCCCATGTTGGGCAGGGTGCTAGACCGGGTGGCAAAGCATCCGGGCCGGATAATCCTGGTGGGTCCGGACTGGCCCAGACGTCCCTGGTATGCGGACTTGATCAGGCTCTCAGTGGACGATCCTCTGCGGCTGCCAGTGGAGCAGGGCCTGTTGCATCAGGGTCCCGTGGTGATGGAGGATCCCTCCCCCTTTGGTCTTATGGCCTAGCTATTGAGCGGCAGCGTCTGAGAAAGAAGGGCTTCTCAGACAAGGTCATCGCCACTATGTTGAGAGCGAGGAAGCGCTCTACTTCTACTGCTTACGCCAGGGTTTGGCGTACCTTTGCAGCGTGGTGTGAAGCAGGCTCACTTTCTCCCTTCACTGCTCCAATTTCTTCAGTGTTGGCGTTCCTGCAAGAAGGTCTGGAGAAAGGCCTGTCGCTCAGTTCCATTAAAGTCCAGGTAGCGGCTCTGACTTGCTTCAGGGGCCGCCTGAAGGGGGCTTCCCTGGCTTCGCAGCCAGATATGGTGCGCTTTCTCAAGGGAGTTAATCACCTGCGCCCTCCTCTGCACTCAGTGGTGCCTGTGTGGAATCTCAACCTGGTGCTAAGAGCCTTGCAGAAGCCGCCTTTTGAACCCTTGTCAAGGGCATCTCTGAAAGACCTGACGTTGAAAGCAGTCTTTTTGGTGGCTATCACTTCAGCCAGAAGAGTTTCCGAGCTCCAGGCACTCTCATGTCGAGAGCCCTTTCTGCAGTTCACGGAAGCAGGAGTGTCTATTCGCACAGTGCCTTCCTTCCTGCCCAAGATTGTTTCTCGCTTCCATGTGAATCAGCAGCTCTGTCTCCCATCCTTTCGTAGGGAGGACTACCCAGAGGAGTACTCTGCTCTCAAATATCTGGATGTGAGACGAGTCATCATCAGATACTTGGAAGTGACCAATGATTTCCGGAAATCGGATCATCTGTTTGTCCTGTTTGCAGGTCCTCGTAAGGGTCTGCAGGCTGCTAAGCCTACAGTGGGAAGATGGGTCAAGGAAGCCATTGCAGCGGCTTATGTGGCCGCGGGGAAGGTGCCGCCTATACAGCTGAAGGCTCACTCCACTAGAGCTCAGGTGGCCTCGATGGCAGAGGCCGGGTCCGTCTCCTTGGAAGAGATTTGCAAGGCGGCAACTTGGGCATCGGCCCATACCTTCTCCAGGCATTACCGCTTGACTGTGGCTGCTCGGGCGGAGGCCCGGTTTGGAGCTTCAGTGTTGCGGTCAGGGATTTCAATGTCCCGCCCTGGGTGAGTACTGCTTCGGTACATCCCACCAGTCTATGGATTGATCAGCATGATGATATGGAAGGTAAAATTATATATCATACCTGATAATTTTCTTTCCATTAATCATAGCTGATCAATCCATAGCCCCTCCCAGATATCTGTATTGTTTATATTCTGGTTGCATTTCAGGTTCAAGTTTAGTCTTCAGTTCCTGTTCAGGAGGTCTTCGTGTTCAAGTTTTTCAATGGATTCTTCAAGAGTTAAGACGAATTTGTGTTACAGCGAGCTGCTGCATTCCTCTCCCCTCCGTTTTACGGGGCTGGATTGAGACTTAAATTCTGCCGGCGCTCCCTCCCGCTTCGTGCGGCAGTAGGGCAGCTTTGTACCCCTCCCGCTTCGGCGGTGTTAGGGTCAGTCAGCTCCTCCCGCAGTTGCGGTTGCAGAATAAGCCAGATCCCCCCGCATCGGCGGGTGTGGTGTCCCTCCCCCGCTCCGCGGGGATGAGCTGGACGGATTCCCCTCCCCCACTTGTGTGGGGATGAGCTGGGTTAATTCCCCTCCCCCGTTTCGGCGGTGGTGAGCTGGGCAGAGTGTCCCTTTGTGGGTGTAATTCTCTAAGTGCTGAGTCCTGCGGATGGAGCTTGGATATCGACATACTGAGGAGTTTCCGGCAGCACATGACCACATATAGGGAGGCAAAAGGATTGCTCTCTATCTCCACCTGCTGGTAGATGGACACAACCCACCAGTCTATGGATTGATCAGCTATGATTAATGGAAAGAAAATTATCAGGTATGATACATAATTTTACCATACCATCCGGTCCAGGAGATTTGCTACTCTTCAGTTTGCTGAACTGCCCCATTACGTCCTCCAGGTTTACCGTAAAGTCAGTAAGTTTCTCCCACTCGTCCGCTTGAAATACCATTTCCGACACCGGTATCCCACCCAAATCTTCCTCGGTGAAGATCGAAGCAAAGAATTCATTCAATCTCTCCGCTACGTCTTTGTCTTCCTTGATCGCCCCTTTTACCCCTCGGTCATCCAGCGGCCAAACCGATTCTTTTGCCGGCTTCCTGCTTTTAATATACCTGAAATATTTTTTACTATGTTTTTTTGCCTCTAATGCTATCTTTTTTTCGTAATCCCTCTTGGCCTTCTTTATCTGCGCCTTGCATTTGCTTTGACACTCCTTATGCTTCTTGTTATTTTCAGACGGTTCCTTCTTCCATTTTCTGAAGGCGTTTCTTTTAGCCCTAATAGCATCTTTCACCTCACTTTTCAACCACGCTGGCTGTCTTTTGGACTTCCTTCTTTCTTTTCTAATTCGCGGAATATGTTTGGCCTGGGCCTCCAGGATGGTATTTTTGAACAGTGTCCTTGCCTGTTGTACAGTTTTTACCATCTCAGTTGCCCCCCTAAGTATTTTTTCACCATTCTTCTCATTTTATCATAGTCTCATTTTTTAAAGTTAAACGCTAACGTATTTGACTTCCTTTGTAGAGTTACTTCAAGGTTGATATCAAAACTGATCATATTATGATCACTGTTATCAAGCGGCCCCAGTACCATAACATCCCTCACCAGATCATGCGCTCCACTAAGGACCAAGTCTAGAATTTTTTCTTCTCTCGTCGGCTCCTGCACCAGCTGCTCCATAAAGCTGTCCTTAAGTTCATCAAGGAATTGTACCTCTCTAGCATGTCCCGATATTACATTTACTCAGTCTATATTTGGATAATTGTAGTCACCCATTATTATCACATTGTTTGCGTCTCTGATTTCTTTTATCATTTCTGCGTCTACCTGCTCAACCTGGCGAAGCGGACAGTAGTACACTCCTATCACCGTCCTTTTCCCTTTTATACCTGGAATTTCAACCCACAATGATTCAAAGGTGTGATTTGTATCCTGCTGAATTTGTAATCTATCTGAGTCAAGGCTCTCGTTAATATACAATGCTACCCCTCCACCAGTCCGGTCCACCCTATCACTACGATATACTTTGTACCCCGGTATGACAGTGTCCCACTGGTTATCCTCCTTCCACCAGGTCTCAGTAATGCCTATTATATCCAATTTTTCATTAACTGCAATATATTCCAACTCTCCCATCTTATTTCTTAGACTCCTAGCATTTGCATATAGACATTTCAGAGTATATTTGTTGTTCCTATTTGCATGATGCTTAGTACTTGACACTATTGATTTGCCATCTTTTGTCTGATCTTTAGTTGTATTTAAGGGCACCTGGCCTATCACGGTTGAGATAGCTTGCGGTTGTGTGGCTGGAGAGTGCAGCATCACATTGGGAGTGTGTAGGACGTGAGGTTTTCTTAGACTGCATGTGCTGCTCTGGTGACAGGAGGGAGAATTGGGGCATTTTGCAAGCCCGGGTCGCTGCTGCTCCAAAGTGCTGGGTTCCATCCTGAGCACTGGGCCACTTATGCCACTCCATTTCTGGGGTGGATTTATTGATTGAATATAAGTAATTTACTCACAGTTAGTTGTTCAGACGTATTGCCCATAGTTCTGAGAGTTGTGTTGGAGGTTGGAATCTGAGGGAGACGTCCCAAAGATCCTTAGTTGGCTAAGCAACTTTGTCCACAATTTTGGATCCACATGAGTTCTATGGTCTATGGTGTTGCCCTGGTTGCAGGGGTTCTGCAGTCCTAGGAGTCATGCACACGGGTACTGTCAGATGTTCAGGAGTGTTGCCCCCGGCACAAAGACTCCATAGTTCTTAGGGCAGTATCAGTGGTTAGAGGTAGATCTGTAACAGAGGTTAGAGATAGAAATCCAAGGAAAAGCGGCTTTAATGCAGGGCTGATGTACCTGTCGAGCAGGCAGAAGTAGCTCGGAACTGGGTGACCGGAGATTGTGAGCTTTTCACGAGGGGGACCTTAAACGTAGAGACTCCTTGTCCATGGTGCGACCGCACCTCGAGTATTGTGTCCAATTCTGGTCGCCACATCTCAAAAAAGATATAAAGGAATTAGAAAAGGTGCAGAGAAGGGCGACGAAAATGATAAAGGGAATGGAACGACTTCCCTATGAGAAAAGGCTGAGAAGGTTAGGGCTCTTCAGCTTGGAGCAAAGGCGGCTGAGGGGTGATATGATAGAAGTCTACAAGATAATGAGCGGAGTAGAGCGGACAGATGTGAAGCGTTTGTTTACACTTGTTTACACTTTCAAACAACAACAAAACAAGGGGACACAAGATGAAGCTAGAATATGGTACATTTAAAACAAATAGGAGAAAGTTTTTATTTACTCAGCGTGTAGTGACAGCAGCTGGCCTTATGGAATTTAAAGGGGGTTTGGACAGATTCCTGAGGGAAAAGTCCATTGAACATTATTAATTTTTTTTGGGGGGGGGGTGGGGGGTGCCGGGTTCTTGAAGTCTGGATTGGCCGCTGTCAGAGACAGGATGCTGGGCTTGATGGACTCTTGGTCTTTTCCCAGTATGGCGGTGCTTATGTACTTATGAGTGTCACATCGATGGCCGGAGGCCGAGATCACTGGGGAGGCGACAGTTCCAGGTCGTCTGTGTTGCCGTGCTTCGGATCCCACGCAGATTATCTTTAGGGCACCTCTGCCTCCCCACGCAAATTATCTTTAGGGCACCTCCGCCTCCCTTCTTTCATTCCCCTCGATGCTGCCACCACCCCAGGGGTTAGACCGGATGTACGTCTGTGTACGATCACGGCCATGCGGACTTGTAACATCTTGGACCGGGGGGAGGCTCCGTCGCCTCCTCTTTCTCAGGCTGGGCGAGTGAGCGGAGGCTGGGATGCAAGGGCAGACCGCCTCTGCCCTGGTTGCCGCTTATTATTCGCTTGCTGTTCGCCGCTGCGGCTCAAGGTGGCTGAGCGAACGAGCGGAAGTCGAGGTGGTAGTGCAGACCTCCTCCGCCCTGGTCGCCACCCGCTGCCCGACACTGTATCTTCGGGTGGGAGGCTGACATGGAACGGCAGACCGCCTCCGCTCATCACCGCCCGCTGCTCGCTTGCCGTTCACCGCTGCAGCTCCAGGTGGCTGGCGCAGGGATGTGATGGCAGGCAGGGCAGGCGCCGGGCAGGCCGGGCACACGACCAACCACTGCCCTTCAGTTCTTTAGCTAGCTCCCGTGGGGAGAGGTTCCGCTTGCCTTTCCCTTCTTTGGGGATGGCAGCGGTTCTTCTTAATGATAGGTTTGGGCTCCGTATGCCGCCTCTGCCACGCTTCACCTCCACCCAGGCACGGAGCTCAGTAGGGACCATCCTGTTCCGTCGCCATCTTTACCAATCTGCTGCATTACTTTGAAGGGGTAAACAAACGTGGACAAAGGTGAGCCGGTTGATATTGTGTATATAGATTTTCAGAAGGCGTTTGATAAAGTCCCTCATGAAAGACTACAGAGGAAATTAGAGGGACATGGGATCAGAGGTAGTGTCTTACTGTGGATTAAAAACTGGTTGAAAGATAGGAAACAGAGAGTAGGGTTAAAAGGTCAGTATTCGCAATGGATAAGGGTAGTTAGTGGGGTCCCTCAGGGATCTGTGCTGGGACCTCTGATTTTTAACATATTCATAAATGACCTAGCGATGGAGGTAACTAGTGAGGTAATCAAATTTGCTGATGACACAAAGTTATTCAAAGTCGTTAAATCACAGTAAGATTGTGAACAATTACAAGAGGACCTTACAAGACTGGGAGACTGGGCGTCTAAATGGCAGATGACGTTTTAATGTGAACAACTGCAAAGTGATGCATGTGGGAAAGAGGAACCCAAACTATAGCTACGTCATGCAGGGTTCAGCGTTAGGAGTCACAGATCAAGAAAGGGATCTAGGTGTAATCGTTGATGATACGTTGAAACCTTCTGCTCAATGTGCTGCTGCGGCTAGGAAAGCAAATAAGAATGTTGGGTATTATTAGGAAAGGGATGGAAAACAAAAATGAGGATATTATTCTGCCATTGTATCGTTCCATGGTGCGACCGCACCTCGAGTATTGTGTGCAATTCTGGTTGCCGCACCTCAAAAAAGATATAGTGGAATTAGAAAAGGTGCAGAGAAGGGCAACAAAGATGATACAGGGGATGGGACGACTTCCCTATGAGGAAAGGCTGAAGAGGCTGGGGCTCTTCAGCTTGGAGAAAAGGCAGCTGAGGGGAGATATAATAGAGGTCTATAAGATAATGAGTGGAATGGAAAGGGTCGATGTGAAGCGTCTGTTTACTCTTTCCAAGAATACTAGGACAAGGGGGCATGCGATGAAGCTGCAATGTAGTAAATTTAAAAATGAATCGGAGAAAATGTTTCTTCACTCAACGCGTAGTTAGACTCTGGAATTCGTTGCCGGAAAAAGTGGTGAAGGCGGTTGACTTAGCAGAATTTAAAAAAGGGTTGGATGGCTTCCTGGAGGAAAAGGCCATAGAATGTTATTGAATGGATGTGGGGAAAACCCACTATTTCTGGGATGGGCGGGACAAATTGTTTGTTCTTTTGGCCACTGTCAGAGACAGGGTGCTGGGCTCGATGGACCCTTGATCTGTCCCAGCATGGCGATGCTTATGTACTTATGTACCCATCTTTATAGCTTCTTTCAGCCTGGACTACTGCCCTTCCATTTCTCATATGTCCTCCCAGCCCATCAGCTCCTTCCTCAGGTATTCCCCCATTTTACTAAAGTCAGCATGCTTTAAATCCAGGACTGAGTTTTGAGTTGCTGCCCTCCATTTCAGCTGTTATATCAAACCAAACTGATGATGGTCACTGCTGCCCAGGTGGGCACCCACTTGGACATTTGACACACTATCCCCATTTGTGAGCACTAGATCCAGCATTGCTTCCTCCCTCATGGGTTCCGTCACCATTTGTCTGAGCTGAACAGTTTGATAAGCATCCACGATCTCTCTACTTCTTTCCGATTCCGCAAATAGAACTTTCCAATCTGCATTCGGCAGATTAAAATCTCCCAGCAACAGCACCTCTCTTTTCTTTCCCAACTTTTGGATATCTGTAATCAGATCTTTATCTAGTTCCTCTGATTGTGTTGGAGGTCTGTAGATAACACCCATGTGGACAGAGGTTGATCCATATCACTTCTTCCTTTCCCCAGGCCCCTGCCATTTCAGTTGCTGCAATATCACTTCTCACTAGAGAAGACTTCCTGATCTAAAGGAATTTTAAACACCAGAAATAAATGATTTTATGAGCTTGAACTGTAAATTAGATTATCTAAAATCTATTCCTAAAGCAGTCCTAATAAATCCTAGCCTAGCCACCAGCATTAGTGATACTGATTGACTAACCAAAAGGCTATTTTGTCAGAAGAACAAGAACAAGTTTTAGTTTAATATGTTGTTCTATGTTTCATTACAAATCTTCAGGTTGCTCTGCAAACATTTTCTCTTCTTAAACCTCATGCAGTCAATTTTTTTAAGCCTTTACATTTTTTTCTTATCTTAAATTAAACAGGCAATGGAAAATAAAGGTTGAACCTTATCTGTAAGCATACTGCGTGGATATAAATACAAAGCCATTGCAGTACTCATAAATTCAGAATGAAGACATTCATTTGCAAATGTAGCTTATGGGATCTTTATTTATTAAATCTTTAAACAGAGTACACATAAGACTTCAATAATTTATAGAGTTAAGTAAAGTTTAAATAATGCACCTGCTCAGAAAATCATGGGGAGTGCCAAGATGAATCTGAAAAATGAGCCACTGAGTCCAAATATCCTGGTCCCCAGTGAATTTCAGCATATCTGGTTGTTGTGGAACACTGATGCACCAATACATGTATGCTATTCTTGATGTAGGTATAGTTAAACGTAAAGGAAAGCCTTGAAAACTGTACCCCCCCCCCCTCCACCACACACACACCCCTAAGTTGTTTCTGGTTCAATATTCAAATATGGATTAAGGAGAAAGGGGTTTGTCCCAAAAATCGTCATGCTGTCAGATCTCTCTTGCCCTGTGTGCTCACATATTCTCTTAGTTTCCTGCAGTGATGCACTTTGCTGATATGGGGGTCTCATCACAAGAGAATGATGCTAACTGTAGATCCTCAATAGGAAGAAGTCTGCAGCATAGCCTAGAACCAGGAATAGGTTACCCAGGACACCCAGTAGGGGTGTAGGAAAGAGAATTGTGGACTGGACAATGCTTGTTCGACCCTGGGGAGGCTACAAATTGTAGCTGAAACGTAATTCAAATATGACTGCTGAGAGACTTATCATTCAGACCAGGCACCAAATAATTGGCTATAACTTAACCAGAGTGGCCTGCATTTAAAACAAGTGCCGAACACTGCAGTTCAATGTTGAGCTGGTTCTCTTTCTTGAAGAACTGCACTTTTAATCCAGCTGTTCGTCATCCCCTTATCCCCTTTCCAGTGAGGGTCTGTTCTCTCCCACCCTTAATTAATATTTTTGAGTCCTTTACCGTTACTAATACAAACCCATGGCATTAGCTCTTATTCCTATACAGATGGCGACATTCTCCTTATACAATATACTACAACTTAAGCCATGCTGTCTTCGCAAGATGGCAAACTGGCTTCAGATTAATCATCTGGTCTTAAACACAGAAAAGACAGTAGCATGCTGGATTTCTGTTTCCTCACCAGCTCCCATACTGGCTTGTACCCTCTTTGACAAACCAGTTACTGCTGTTCAATCCTTCAAATATCTGGGAGTTCTATTCTTCACTTTTGTCTTCGCCTCCAATGTGATGAAATCAGGATTCTACTTTCTACGAAAGTTAAGAGCAATTTGGGAACTATCTTCAAACACCGTTTTATGCATATGACTACTGCAACATTGTGTATGCAGGAATAACTAAAACTAATTTGAAGCATCTCCAAACACTACAAAACATTGCGGCTAGAAAACTTTGTTGAGCAAAATACAGGGATCACTTAACACTGTTACTTAAATATCTTCTTTGGCTGCCTATTGAATCAAGAATTAAATTTAAAATATTGACTGTGTATACTAGGTCATACTTAGCAATCTTTGTGGTACTGTATACACCAGCCCATTGTCTTTGCTTTCTTAATGTAATAGATTAATACTTCCTAACCCTTCTCAAGCAAAATGGGAGTCCCCTAAAAATAGTGTGTTTTATTTTCTTTCACCTGCACTCTGGAATTCATTACAATCAGGAAAGAGTAGAGGCTGACCAAAAGACAAACCACCACAGGAGATGTGGCTTGAAAACACTTTATTCAAAGCACCAGTAGAAGGACCTGACACTGTATAAGGTTTATCCTTTATGCATAATTTTCATGTAGACTTTTAATGTATATGGATTTTCTTGTCATATTAGAGAGATGTGGTAGCCGTGTTAATCCACTTTTAAAGGTAATCAATAGAAATAAAACATGGAAAAGAAAATAAGATGATACCTTTTTTATTGGACATAACTTAATACATTTCTTGATTAGCTTTCGAATGTTGCCCTTCTTCGTCACATCGGAAATAAGCAAATGTTGGTAGATGACAGTATATATAAGTGAAACATCAAAGCATTTCAATGACAGTGTAACAGGATGAGGGTGGGTTAGGTGAGAGACAGGGAGAGTTGGGTGGATGACAGACAGGGAGATATGCATGGAGATAGGAGGATGACAAAGCAGTACAATTTTGTGGTTTATAATGGGCTAGAAAACCCAGATCTTAAGTCCTGTCTGGTGGGTGTCAAAATATTTAATCATTCTGACTTCAAAGGTCTAAACGGCAGTTATTTTTCTTTTCCTTGGCTGCTGGAGAGTTAGCTCATCCAGTGACCTCAATTAAGTGATAATTAAGGGTGGGGGAAGTAGAATACTTGCATAGGTTGCTGAATCAGCTTAAAAGAGCCTGTTCAAAAGAGGCCCCTTAGATTCAAAAGTATATAGAGAGGAAAGGTCCCACTGAACTTTCTTACTGAGAAGTTCTGAGAGAAGAGGGCATTTCTCTGGTAAGTGAATGCTACTTTGCTTTGTGCTTTGGGAACTTAAAGATTGGGGTTTAAAGGAGGAATTGTAGGTTAGTGTTAGGCAAAATTAAAAAGCAAATTTCAACAGCTAACAGCTAATCTCCATAGTCTTTTCCACTTAGTTTTTAAAAGCTTTGTACCACAGCATTAACAGATAGAATCTAACAGCCACTGCAGGATCTAATTTAGTATTCCCCCCCCACCCCTAGGACAACTCCTCATTTATAGTCAGTTATTGTAATTAGGGTAACAAGTAAGGAGTGCTCTTATAGAGTTTTAAATACATTTCATCACCATCTAAGAAGGAAATACTAAATAAATCATACAATATACTATATAAAGTAAAAGACACTTTTATATTAGGCTAATATCCTTAATACTGTAGCAAGTTTTAAATTATTGAAAAACTCAAAACACTAAGATGGAGTCAGCAGTCCAGCAGCGAGAGAGGTGCTATCCAGTCTTTTGCATTGAGTGTCACATGTATGATTATCTCCCAGTTGGTGAGATGTCATACGTTTGTGCCCGATGCAAAGAGCTCCTAGCTCTTAGAGAACGTGTCCGTTCTCTTGAGGCTAGAGTAGCAGACTTGGTGGAGCTGAGGGAGACAGAGAGGTACATAAAGGAGACCTACAGGGATGTTGTAGAGAAGTCCCACCTCCAGTCTAGTAGCCCTTGTGCTACCTTGGAGGAGGGAGGTCTCCTAGAAGGAGAGCATCACCCTGGTGAAGTAGGAAGTACTCCTGTAGCCAGGACCTGCCCACCAGGGGATGTACTATCCTCTCGCACCGAGGATATGTCTCCAAGTGCTGCCCGGGAGGGAAAGGTTAGGACAGCTGTTGTAGTTGGTGATTCGATCATTAGGCATATAGATAGCTGGGTGGCTGGTGGACGTGAGGATCACCTGGTGACTTGCCTGCCTGGTGCGAAGGTGGCAGATCTCACGCGTCACCTAGATAGGATTTTAGATAGTGCTGGGGAGGAGTCCGCTGTCTTGGTACATGTGGGTACCAATGACATAGGAAAATGTGGGAGACAGGTTCTGGAAGCCAAATTTAGGCTCTTAGGTAGAAAGCTCAAATCCAGATCCTCTAGGGTAGCATTTTCAGAAATGCTACCTGTTCCACGTGCAGGGCCCAAGAGACAGGCAGAGCTCCAGAGTCTCAATGCGTGGATGAGACGATGGTGCAGGGAGAAGGGTTTTAGATTTGTTAGGAACTGGGCAACATTCTGGGGAAGGGGGAGCCTATTCCGAAAGGATGGGCTCCACCTTAACCAGGGTGGGACCAGGCTGCTGGCGTCGGCATTTAAAAAGGAGATAGAGCAGCTTTTAAACTAGAAATGGGGGGAAGGCCGACAGTCGCTCAAAAGCGCATGGTTCGGGAAAAGGTATCTTGCAAAGATACCTCACAACAGGGAAGATAGGGTTTCTGGATAGTGAGGTTGCACAACAGACCGTGGTAGACCAGGTGCCCTTAAATACAACTAAAGATCAGACAAAAGATGTCAAATCAATAGTGTCAGGTACTAAGCATCATGCAAATAAGAACAACAAACATACTCTGAAATGTCTATATGCAAATGCTAGGAGTCTAAGAAATAAGATGGGAGAGTTGGAATATATTGCACTAAATGAAAAATTGGATATAATAGGCATTACTGAGACCTGGTGGAAGGAGGATAACCAGTGGGACACTGTCATACCTGGAGGAAGATTTGGGTGGGATACCGGTGTCGGAAATGGTATTTCAAGTGGACGAGTCGGAGAAACTTACTGACTACACGGTAAACCTGGAGGACGTAATGGGGCAGTCCGGCAAACTGAAGAGTAGCAAATCTCCTGGACCGGATGGTATTCACCCTAGAGTACTGATAGAACTGAAAAATGAGCTTGCGGAGCTACTGCTAGTGATATGCAACTTATCCTTAAAATCAAGCGTGGTACCGGAAGATTGGAGGGTGGCCAATGTAACGCCCATTTTTTAAAAAGGCTCCAGGGGAGATCCGGGAAATTATAGACCGGTGAGTCTGACGTCGGTGCCGGGGAAAATGGTAGAGGCTATTATTAAAAACAAAATTACAGAGCACATCCGAGGACATGGATTACTGAGACCGAGTCAGCACGGCTTTTGTGTGGGGAAATCTTGCCTGACCAATTTACTTCAGTTCTTTGAAGGAGTAAACAAACATGTGGACAAAGGGGAGCCGGTTGATATTGTGTATCTGGATTTTCAAAAGGCGTTTGACAAGGTACCTCATAAAAGGCTACAGAGGAAATTGGAGCGTCATGGGATAGGAGGAAATGTCCTATTGTGGATTAAAAACTGGTTGAAGGATAGGAAACAGAGAGTGGGGTTAAATGGGCAGTATTCACAATGGAGAAGGGTAGTTAGTGGGGTTCCTCAGGGGTCTGTGCTAGGACCGCTGCTTTTTAATATATTTATAAATGATTTAGAGATGGGAGTAACTAGCGAGGTAATTAAATTTGCTGATGACACAAAGTTATTCAAAGTCGTTAACTCGCGACAGGATTGTGAAAAAAGAAGAGAATGGCACACATCCTTGCAATATATCCAGCTGCAAACCATGCCAAAACATTTCACAGGACCCCACGATCATTCACAAAGGAAAAATATTCAACATTAAGTAATCTTTCATGTGCTCATCTTCCAATGTGGTATATATCATTCAGTGTAAAAAATGCAGTGAAGGGTGCTACACTGGAGAAACAAGTCAGATGCTAAAGAAGAGATTTAATTTACATAGACACAATATGAAAAATGCTAGTACCAACCAAGATGTCACCTCTCTGGGGCAACGTTTTACAAAACCAGAACACTGTACCAGTGATTTTATGGTAAGAATCCTAAAAGGGAACTTTAAAACAATACAGGAACATAAGACCTTTGAAGTCAGAATGATTAAATATTTTGACACCCACCAGACAGGACTTAACAAAGATCTGAGTTTTCTAGCCCGTTATAAACCATAAAATTGTACTGCTTTGTCACCCTCCTGTCTCCATGCATATCTCCCTGTCCCACATCCACCCGACTCTCCCTGTCTCTCACCTAACCCACCCTCCTCATGTAACACTGTCATTGAAATGCTTTGATATTTTACTTATATATATACTGTCATCTACCAACATTTGCTTATTTCTGATCTGACGAGGAAGGGTCATCAAAAAATGGGTCATCAAAAGCAAATCAAAAAATGTATTGTTATGTCCAATAAAAAGGGTATCATCTTTTTTTCTTTTCCATGTTTTATTTGGTTTATTTCTATTGATTACCTTGTCATATTATACATTTCTCTATGCTGGTTTTATGCTGTTTTAGGTCTTTATTGTTTTCCTTTTTTACCCTTTTATTGCATATGTTACATGACATGTCCTTTTGATACAGATTACCTAGTATGTATGATTATGTTTTTAGTATATTTGTGTATGACATATTTGTACAATTTTTTGTCATTAGAGTTCTGTTGTGACCCCTGAAGCAGATGAGTTTCCCCACTGAAACACGGCCAATGTTAGGTTCTTCTACTGGTGCTTCGAATAAAGTTTTTTCAAGCAACATCTCCTGTGGTGGTTTGTCTTTATGGTCAGCCTCTACTCTTTCCCATAGAGGTTTTTTCCTGTTTGCTGTGCCTACCTCTATAATTCATTGCCACAGTATCTTCAGTTAGAAAAAAATCCTATGATGAATTTTGTGTCTCCTTAAAAATTTATCTTTTTGAAATTGCATTTGCTCTTATATAGCAGTATGGTGGCTGTGATGGGAGCTACGGGACCACAGTGAAGATTGCTGAATGTTTTTTTGTTGTTGTTTGTAACTTGTCTTTTATTATTATGGAGTTCCTTCTCCTTTTCCTTTAACATTTGTTGTAAACTGCTTTGACCTTTTTGTTTTTTTGTAAATTAAGCAATATATCATGATTTTAATAAATGATAAGAGATATTTAATGTGCATAGCACTGCATATGTCTATTAGTGCTATAGAAATGATTAATAGTAGTAATAGTAGTACTGTGTCATTTTGTTGTATTAATGCAGCACCTAAATCTGTTTCACTAGCATGAGTATGTATGCTGAACTTTGTTAAAAAAAAAAAAGTCAGGAAATTACAACACGAGATACTTCTGAAACAAAAACATGGCAAATGGACATGAAGCAGCCTACTAGAATGCAGTGTCTTGTCTGAAGAGATGAGAATTTCAACCTTATTCACAAATATCAGCAGTATTCAGCCATACAAAAAAACTAATAGGTACCACTGCTTGACTAAGAAAAGTGAATTCAAGTCTGCGGCATAAAACCAGAATATTCAAAATAGGACAGAACTTTTATCACATTCCATAATGGTTGATCAAAAGTAGCTGATGCTCTGACAGTCTTTAATATATATCATGCAATTTAAGTCCTTCAAAAATTGCAGAAGCATTAGCCAAAATAAATGGCTGAGCCTTGACTTCAAAGGATCCACAGTAAGACACAAATCTACTTTTGCTTGTAATGCCCATTATTTCTTGCCAGTGTACATTTAAGAGGTCTAGAATGGAAACAAATTTAGCTTGGCCTGAGGAATTCCAGAGTCACAGAAGCAGATAACAATCGTATTCAATGTCCTGTAATATGTACGGGAGCTGCCTTTTCTTTTAAGCTTCTGTGCAGTTAGAACTGGAGCTCCTTTGGTACAGTGGTAAGTTCAGTGATAACAGGTTTGACATTTTATCAATCTGTTCCTCAATAATTTTCCTCTAACTTGGAAAAGCAAGATATGATGAAAGACTGATAGGTGCTACTTCATCTGTCTTTTATCAAATGGCTAGCAAACAACCTTTGGAACGGTGGCTCAGAATATTGAATTTTTGGCACTTATGTTTATATCTGGTTATAGTGAAGTGGAGTGGTTAAATTATCTGAATAAGAGTAGCAACAAGAGATCCTGAAAGTTGGGACTATTGAAAGGAGAGGTATCGCTGTGAGACTAATAAGAGTAAGTAATGAATCAACGTGCCATGGGTCAGTGGGCCAAATTGGCCAAAAATGGATGTTAGATGGGGTCATGGGTCTGTATATTCAAATTGTCACCCCTCTTTTTAAAGTAGGGGCCAACCTCTTCAAACCCAATTTCAAATATTACATCACAGTTATCTGTTATAGTGGTCATTATGATGGGGAATGCATGGGAATGGTGTTCTCATGGTTAGTAAGATGGCAGAATGTTGTTAAAGGCCTAAGACTCTTTGAGCACTGCTTGTTCTAGTCTAGAATTTAAGCCTCAGGATAGTGGCATACCCAAAAGCACAAATGGACCTCCAGGAACAGGACAATGGGAGACTTTATTGCAAAGACCCGAGACGGGCCGTGTTTCGGTGACCAAGCGCCTGCGTGAGGGGTCTAATAAAATACAAAAGTAAATATTACATTTCCTTGTCATCAAGCAGATGAAGCCATTACGTATGGGTTGTGTCCATCAACCAGCAGGGGGAGAGATAGAGAGCACTCAACTTTTCACAGTGCCTCATGGCCAGCCAGCTCCACTGCCTCTTCAGTATTCTCTATCTCCCCAAGCAGGGTGGCTGCAGCTTCTTCGAGCTCCATCAAAAATCTGCCTGGGGGTGGCTCCTGGCTTGCCAGTTGTTAGCCGGGGTGTTAGAGGCTATAGCAGCTTCACTTTGAAGGCACATAGGTTAGCCCTTTCCCTGCCTTACCCATGCCCCCGTGGATGTTGACATATTAGCTTGCTTTTCCCTGTCCTTTCCCACTCAGTGGATGCAGGCACATTGGTTCGCCTTTCCCTGCCTTTCCCACTCATCTGAGCCTCCGGAGTTCTTATTACCTCTGCTTTCCTCACAGAGTTAAAAAAAAAAAATGGAACAGAGGTTTTCCTTTGATTCTTCTATGGGACCGGAGCTGTGATACTCGGTCCGGTGAGGTAAGAGTGTTTTCTAACTCCTCCGGGGTGGGCCCGCGATCGGGGCGTTTTTGGCGCGAAACCGCCATTTAGAATTTCCCCGCTGTTTTCGGCGATGGCTGCAGAGAATGTAAAGTGCTGTTCCCGGTGTGGCAAGCGCAAATCAGCAGCGGGGCTCTGTAAATCGTGCTGTACAGGTGTAAGAGCCGGCCCTAGCATGGCGAGCGATGATTCTTCCCGCTCAGAGCTGGCAGCGGACGCCATTTTGAATTCTCCGCATGGCGCGGCCTCTGTAGAGATGGAGAGCCCTGAGCCCGGTGGGGGGGGGGGGGACCTCGAATTGAGGCTATTCAGGGAGCGGCTAGCCCCGGACGGGATCTGGGTGCCCAGGGCGAGTTTTTCTCCCCTGATTTTGTGTTATTATTGCATAGAGCATACATGCTGTAAAGAGCTCTCGCTCAAGGGTCGTCTGAGGCCCCTTCTATTGTCCCCCCCCCCCCCCGGTGGATTCTGGCCTGGGACTGCCCGCTGAGGCTATTTTCCCTGATAATTGGCATAAAGAAAAGCGTAGAAGGGCTAATTCCCCTTCAGCTTGTGGTGCACCTCCTTCCCCACCCCCGTGGTCGGGCTGTGAGGATTCGGAGAGTTCTGGCAGGCCGTCGTGGTCTGAGGAGCCAGAGTCAGGTGCAGAATTACCACAGGATCTGGATGATCCCTCCGCGGTGAGGATTTTCCACTGTGATGAGCTGCCAGTGCTTATTTCAGATGCCCTACAGGTCCTTTCTATTGAAGAGCCTGACAGTGGCATGGTCTCCTCTGTGAATCCTAGGATGGCTAGTACCAAAAAGCCTGCTCGAGCCTTTCCTTTGCATGACTCCATCCAAGAGCTTATTTCCACTCAGTGGGCTGACCCTGAGGGACCTTTGAAAGTTTCCAGGGCTATGGGGCAATTATACCCTCTGCGTGAGGAGCATTTGGCTCGCTTTGCAATGCCTAAAGTAGATGCCCTAGTCACTGCGGTGACAAAGAGAACTACCCTCCCTGTGGAAGGAGGAGTTGCCCTGAAGGATATACAAGACCGTAGGCTGGAAGCAGCACTTAAACGGTCCTTTGAAATTGCAGGTCTTACTGTTCGGGTGTCTGCATGCAGTTGTTATGCTGCTAGAGCCTGCCTGGCATGGTTGCAACAGGCAGTGGAACAGCCCAGAGATGGAGCGGAGCCCTTCTCGGATGTGGCTCCGCGGCTGGAGTTGGTCTTGTCCTTTTTGGCTGATGCCCTTTATGATATTGTCAGAGCTTCGGCTAAACAAATGGCAGTAGCAGTGGCGGCTCGTCGTCTTATTTGGCTACGACATTGGGCAGCGGACATGGCCTCTAAGCAAAGGTTGGTGAAGTTGCCCTTTCAAGGCCTTCTCCTATTTGGTGAGGAGTTGGGGAAAAAAATTGTTAAAGGCCTGGGAGATCCTAAACCCCAGCGCTTGCCCGAAGATAGGCCGAGGCCTTCCTCCAAGGGCCAGGCGGTCCACTCCTCTTATAGACCTCACTTCCGTGAAGCTAGAAGGTACCGCCTGGGGCGTTCTGCTGGGTTCACTTCTCGTGCCCGTTTTTCAGCAGAGGAACTCCTTTCGCTCAGACAAGCGTTCCGCAGCCACCGGCTCTAGGCCTGGAGTTCAGGGGCGACCCTCTCAATGATGGTGCGCCGGCCCCCTCCTCGCTTCCTGTCATCAGAGGACATCTTTCCCTCTTTGCCGAGGAGTGGGCCAATATTTCCTCAGATCAGTGGGTTCTGGACCTGATCAGAGATGGCTACAGAATAGAATTCAACGCCTCAGTAAGAGACGTGTTTGTGGAGTCCCGATGCGGTTCTGCTGCCAAATGGGCGGCGGTAGAGGAGACTTTGCAAGGTCTGATTCAGTTAGGGGCCGTGTCCCCGGTACCTCCCGCCGAACACGGCTACGGCCGATACTCCATCTACTTTGTGGTGCCGCAAAAAATTGGGTCTTTTCGCCCTATTCTGGACTTAAAAGAATTAAACAAGTCCCTGAGAGTGTGGCATTTCAACATGGAAACCCTGCATTCCGTCATTGCTGCGGTACAGCCAGGAGAGTTTCTCACATCTCTAGACCTGAAAGAAGCTTACTTGCACATACCAATTTGGCCCCCGCACCAGATGTTTCTGAGGTTTGCGGTGTTGGGAAAACGTTTCCAGTTCCGGGCCTTGCCTTTTGGCCTCGCCACAGCTCCCCGAACCTTTTTCGAAGGTAATGGTGGTAGTAGCTGCTTTGCTCAGGCGAGAAGGTATCAGGGTTCACCCGTACCTAGACGACTGGCTCATCAGAGCAGACTCTGTAACAGAGAGCTACCAAGCTACAGCCAGAGTGGTCTCAGTACTTCAATCTCTAGGCTGGGTCGTCAATATGGCCAAAAGTCACCTGACCCTCTCGCAATCTCTAGAATATTTGGGGGCCAGGTTCGACACAGACTCGGGCTATGTATACCTACCCGAGCTAAGGCGGTGCAAGCTTCAGAATCAGGTCCGTCTGCTCCTGAGGATGCCCCGCCCGCGAGCTTGGAACATTGTCCAGCTGCTGGGATCGATGACAGCCACATTGGAAGTGGTGCCCTGGGCGAGAGCGCACCTGAGACCTCTACAGTATTCCCTACTTCAAAGATGGTCTCCAGTTTCTCAGGATTATCAATGCAGACTTTCTTGGCTCCCTGCGGCCCAACTCAGCATGGAGTGGTGGCTCTCAGACAGCATGCTGCGGCGAGGAATGCCGCTGGCGCTTCCCGATTGGTGTCTAGTAGTGACAGATGCCAGCCTGAAGGGCTGGGGCGCACATTGCAAGGGGAAGCATGCCCAGGGTCTATGGACACCCGAGGAGTCGGAGTGGTCCATCAACCGCCTGGAGTTGAAAGCGGTGTTTCAGGCGCTTCTGGCCTTTCAAGTGACCCTGGAAGGATTGGCTGCCAGAGTGATGTCGAACAACACGACAGCAGTGGCCTACATAAATTGACAAGGCGGCACTCAATGCAGAGCACTGGCCGCGCAGGCCGAACAGATTTGCCACTGGGCCGAGCTGCATCTTCAGTTTCTGTCAGCAGCTCACATTGCAGGTCAGAGCAACGTGCAAGCCGATTATCTAAGCAGGCATCAGATCGATCCAGCAGAATGGGAACTAGCAGACGAAGTATTCCTGCAAATATGTGCCAAATGGGGCAAACCCGTGATGGATCTTATGGCGACAAGTTCAAATGCCAAAGTCCCGTGCTTCTTCAGCAGATGGAGAGATCCTCGCTTGGCAGGGTTGGATGCCTTGACTCAGCCCTGGCCTCAGGGCCTACTATATGTGTTCCCTCTGTGGCCCTTGATAGGGTGCGTGCTCCTGCGGATTCGGCTGCACCCAGGAGAAGTGGTCCTCATCGCCCCGGATTGGCCCAGGAGGCCTTGGTATGCGGACCTCCGACAGATGCTAGTGGAGGCTCCCCTTCCTTTACCTCTGGTACCGAACCTGTTGTCACAGGGCCCGGTAGCCATGGAGGACGCCTGCCGCTTTGGTCTTATGGCATGGCGATTGAGAGGGCGCAATTGAGGGACAAAGGCTATTCAAACACAGTCTCTCCTGCAGGCCCGCAAGCGTTCCACTTCCATGGCTTATGCCAGGATTTGGCGCCAGTTTGAGTCTTGGTGTGCTTCAAAAGCGATCACACACATGCGGGCTCCTGTCTCGCCGATTCTGGACTTTTTGCAGGATGGTGTACAAATAGGCTTGGCCTATAATTCCCTGCAGGTGCAAGTGGCAGCGTTGGCCTCCCTTCGTGGTAAGGTTGAAGGTGTGTCTTTAGCTGCTCATCCAGATGTGGCACGGTTTCTTAGTGGGGTGCTTCGGCTCCAGCCTTCCGTGTGAGCACCCTGTCCAGCTTGGAACCTGGGGCTAGTTTTGAAGGCCCTGCAGGCTTCTCCTTTTGAGCCGCTTCAGCGAGCATCGGAGAAAGATTTGACACTAAAGGCCGTTTTTCTTGTGGCCATTACTTCAGCGAGATGGGTGTCAGAGCTCCAGGCGCTGTCCTGTAGAGACTCATTTCTGCAATTCTTAGAGTCCGGGGTCACTGTTCGGACCGTGCCTTCCTTCATGCCTAAGGTGGTTTCAGCGTTTCACCTAAACCAGCCTATTTTCTTGCCCTCCTTTGATAAGGAGGAGTTTCCAGAATCTTTTGGGCAGTTGCACCTGTTGGATGTGCGCAGGACTCTGCTGCAGTATCTGCGAGTTACTATCTCTTTCAGGATCTATGATCATCTGTTTGTTTTGCTATCAGGTCCTCGCAGAGGGTCTCCAGTGTCTAAAGCCACTATTGCCCACTGGCTCAAAGAAACTATCTTTTCAGCTTATCTGCTTGCTGGCCAGTCTCCACCTGTAGCCTTTAAGGCGCATTCTACCAGAGCGATTTCTTCTTGGGCTGAAACTGGAGCACTCTCTCGTCAAGAGATATGCAGTGCAGCAACATGGGCTTCTAAGCTCTCTTTTGCCCGACATTACAGGCTGGATGTGGCTGCTAGGAGGGATGCGCATTTTGGAGCACAAGTGCTAGCGCGTGGTGTGACCTGTTCCCACCCTATATAGGGATTGCTTTGTTACATCCCATACGTAATGGCTTCATCTGCTTGATGACAAGGAAGGGAAAATTAGGTTCTTACCTTGGTAATTTTCTTTCCTTTAGTCATAGCAGATGAAGCCATGAGCCCTCCCTGTATGATTGTCTGTATGCTGTGAATCTGTTTCAGGTTCTGTTCTTGTTTCCTGAAGTTCCTTCCTTGGGAGAAAGTTGGAAAACAGTCTTCAGGATTCATGTTTACTTATAGGAGGATGAGTCCATTCCCTCCAGTTTATGTTTTGGAGGATGAGTTTATTCCCTCCAGGAGGTTGCGTGTATCCCCTCCAGTTATACAATAAGGAGGACGAGTTTATTCCCTCCAGGAGGATGTGTTCATTCCCTCCTTTTGAGTTCATGCCCTTGTTAAGGGGCCATCGTTCGTTGTGAGGAAAGTTCAAGTTATTCCCATTGCGGTTTGCCATATTGCTTTGGAAGCTTCAAATACTGAAGAGGCAGTGGAGCTGGCTGGCCATGAGGCACTGTGAAAAGTTGAGTGCTCTCTATCTCCCCCTGCTGGTTGATGGGCACAACCCATACGTAATGGCTTCATCTGCTATGACTAAAGGAAAGAAAATTACCAAGGTAAGAACCTAATTTTCCCATACAGTAAAATATAATTAAATTAACATGTAATAACATGAATAAAAATTGCTAGGAAAAAAGTATAAAATATAGTCTAATAGCAATGAATTCTCAACAAATAAAAATACATACTAATAAAAAAAACAATAATTACATGTTAATTTCATTATATTTGCTTGCCTTAGCAGAGCAGACGCGAGGCGCTTCTTCGGTTTTCTTTTTTAAGGCTGGGTGCTGGGTGCAGAAGAGGGTCATCTCTCTGTCTGTCAACGGAGCTGGTAGGCAGGTGGGGACTGGGTCGGGGAGGGGGGCTCATATGGGAGGGTGGGGTGGGGAGAGGAGGGGCTCAGATGGTTGAAGGGTACGGGAACTGGGTCTGGGAAGGGAGGGGAGGGGACGGACTCAGATGGGAGAAGGGGACGGGGTCTGGGTGGGGCTCAGATGGGAGAAGGGGATGGGGTCTGGGTGGGGAGGGGCGGGGCTCAGATGGGAGAAGGGGACGGGGTCTGGGGTCTGAGAAGGGGGCAGGAGGGAGAATGGGGCCATGCCCTGGGGCAGGTGGGAGAATGGGTCTGGGGCTGAAAAGGGGGGCCCTAATGCAAGGCATGTGGATGAAGGGAACTGGGGGCTGAAAAGGAGGGTAAGTGGGATAAGGGGGCTAGTACTGGAAATGGGGGCTGAAAAAGGGCAGGGGCTGAAACTGTACGGACTGGGGGCTGAAAAGGGGACGGAGTTGCTGGGGCTGAAGCTCAGGACTGGTGGGAGAAAAGTGCTGGGGTTGAAACTGGGGACTGGGGGCTGAAAAGGGGACAGGGAGAAGTGGCTGGGGCTGAAGCTCAGGACTGGTGGGAGAAAAGTGCTGGGGTTGAAACTGGGAACTGGGGGCTGAAAAGGGGACAGGGAGAAGTGGCTGGGGGCTGAAGCAACGGAATGGTGGAAGAAAAGGGCTGGGGCTGAAACTGGGGACTGGTGGGATAGTGGGGCTGGAACTGGGGGCCGAAAAGAAGGGACAGCGAGAGGGAGGGCAGACCCTGGATGGATGGGAGAGGAAGGGCAAATGGTGGATGGAAGGGGCAGAAAGAAAGGGCAGACAGTGGATGGCAGAGAGAGAGCGAAGACAGATGCTGGATGGAAGCAAGACAGTGAAAAGAACATGAGGATAGCAGAAACCAGAGACAACAAACTGTAAATAAAATATATATTTTAATTTTTTTGTTTTAGGATAAAGTAGTATTGTAGATGTGTTAATAAATGTTTATAAATAGAACATGTAAATAAGGTAATCTTTTTATTGGACTAATTTTAATACATTTTGACTAATTTTCGGAGAACAAAACCCCCTTCCTCAGGTCAGGATAGGATACTGTAACAGCACTATACTGTATTGACCTGAGAACGGAGGTTTTGGCCTCTGAAAGCTAAATGTATTAGTCCAATAAAATGGTATTATTTTATTTTCTATATTTGTTTTATTTCTATTTGTTAATTTGTAAAGTGGTGATTGGTATTTGTTAGGTTTTTTTCAAATTTACATCTGCTGTCTTTATATTTTGCACAGTACTAGGGGACATTTTTGGTTTCTGTGGTGTTGCATTGTATGCAGAGTCTGGCGTCTTGGGGGGTCAGTTTAATTTTTGTCTAAATAGAAAGTTTATGATTACTTATTCTATAGTGGATTAGGGTGTATCTGTGTTTATGAAAAAGACATGGCTTTCAGTTGGCATTGACTGTGCAGGATCGATGATCTGTACTATTCTGTCTGGTTTCATTTTACAATAGGTGAATTGATGTTCTAGTGCTCACTGATTTGGGTGGGATACCGGTGTCGGAAATGGTATTTCAAGCGGACGAGTCGGAGAAACTTACTGACTTCACGGTAAACCTGGAGGACGTAATGGGGCAGTCCGGCAAACTGAAGAGTAGCAAATCTCCTGGACCAGATGGTATTCATCCTAGAGTACTGATAGAACTGAAAAATGAGCTTGCGGAGCTACTGCTAGTGATATGCAACTTATCCTTAAAATCAAGCGTGGTACCGGAAGATTGGAGGGTGGCCAATGTAACGCCCATTTTTTAAAAAGGCTCCAGGGGAGATCCGGGAAATTATAGACCGGTGAGTCTGACGTCGGTGCCGGGGAAAATGATAGAGGCTATTATTAAAAACAAAATTACAGAGCACATCCGAGGACATGGATTACTGAGACCGAGTCAGCACGGCTTTTGTGTGGGGAAATCTTGCCTGACCAATTTACTTCAATTCTTTGAAGGAGTAAACAAACATGTGGACAAAGGGGAGCCGGTTGATATTGTGTATCTGGATTTTCAAAAGGCGTTTGACAAGGTACCTCATGAAAGGCTACAGAGGAAATTGGAGGGTCATGGGATAGGAGGAAATGTCCTATTGTGGATTAAAAACTGGTTGAAGGATAGGAAACAGAGAGTGGGGTTAAATGGGCAGTATTCACAATGGAGAAGGGTAGTTAGTGGGGTTCCTCAGGGGTCTGTGCTAGGACCGCTGCTTTTTAATATATTTATAAATGATTTAGAGATGGGAGTAACTAGCGAGGTAATTAAATTTGCTGATGACACAAAGTTATTCAAAGTCGTTAACTCGCGACAGGATTGTGAAAAATTACAAGAGGACCTTACGAGACTGGGAGACTGCGCGGCTAAATGGCAGATGACGTTTAATGTGAGCAAGTGCAAGGTGATGCATGTGGGAAAAAAGAACTCAAATTATAGCTACGTCATGCAAGGTTCCACGTTAGGAGTTACGGACCAAGAAAGGGATCCGGGTGTCGTCGTCGATAACACGCTGAAACCTTCTGCTCAGTGTGCTGCTGCGGCTAGGAAAGCGAATAGAATGTTGGGTATTATTAGGAAAGGTATGGAAAACAGGTGTGAGGATGTTATAATGCCGTTGTATCGCTCCATAGTGCGACCGCACCTTGAGTATTGTGTTCAATTCTGGTCGCCGCATCTCAAGAAAGATATAGTAGAATTGGAAAAGGTGCAGCGAAGGGCGACTAAAATGATAGCGGGGATGGGACGACTTCCCTATCAAGAAAGACTAAGGAGGCTAGGGCTATTCAGCTTGGAGAAGAGACGGCTGAGGGGAGACATGATAGAGGTATATAAAATAATGAGTGGAGTGGAACAGGTGGATGTGAAGCGTCTGTTCACGCTTTCCAAAAATACTAGGACTAGGGGGCATGCGATTAAACTACAGTGTAGTAAATTTAAAACAAATCGGAGGAAAATTTTTCTTCACCCAACTTGTAAATAAACTCTGGAATTCATTGCCGGAAAATGTGGTGAAGGCGGTTAGCTTAGCAGAGTTTAAAAAGGGTAAAAAGGGGTTGGACGGTTTCCTAAAGGACAAGTCCATAAACCGCTACTAAACGGACTTGGAAAAATCCAAAATCCCAGGAATAACATGTATAGAATGTTTGTACGTTTGGGAAGCTTGCCAGGTGCCCTTGGCCTGGATTGGCCGCTGTAGTGGACAAGATGCTGGGCTCGATGGACCCTTGGTCTTTTGCCAGTATGGCATTACTTATGTACTTATGTACTGTAGTGTTTAAGATGCTTTCCTTTTCCTTCTATGACTTGTAGAAATTACTGCTTATGGTATGCTAGAATTGCTCTGTAGGTCCTGAGTGTTTTGTATTCTCGGTATGCCTAGTACTGGATTTTGGAGGAGGGTGTTAAAAAATTACCAGCCCCGGGTGTCAACTACCCTAGGTATGCCACTGCTTTGATCACTGTTGCTGCCTTTTCTCCCGCGGCTGATGCCAAACTATGGGGGAGGGGGAAGGGCAGGGTTGATGCCGGGCTACAGCTCCAGGCTGGAGATTTTGGGACAGTCCTGCATTTTTGACCACCCCATTTTTATGGGACTTGCAGCACTGATTTCCATGAGCAGAATCAGGCACTGCAAATCCCACTCTGATTTAGGTTATAAAGTCTAAATCAGGACTGCACAAAAGCCTGGAACTGGGTAATTTGCCATCTCTGTGATTTCTAATTTTTTGTGTTTTATTCTGCAGTTGGTAAAGGGTGGTCTGTGTTCTGCATGTGACTGATGTAAAAGATTCTGTGTGGATGTATGGGAATGTCAGTTTCAGAATTTACCTGTTTTATGAATACAGCTTAATCAGGCATTTGCATTTGTTACAAAGCAAAGTTTGAAGGATATGTGCCATTGACATGTTTGCCTTATAGCAGTCATATTTGGTCAAGTTTAAGATATGGGATAAAATCACTATATTTAAAAATGTTGGTGTTCCATGAACCAGGTATGTGGTTTGTGTTAATGCAGGAGAGCTGTTGCACAGACTGTTTACTTAGAAAGCCATCATCAAGTGCACTCTAAGGCATTATTAAGGAGTATCTCAAGAAACACTACTCAAACCTAGTGCGCACCCATATTAGTTCTGGGCCCACCCAAAATGTCAGGTCTGGCTACGCCACTCTCAGTACTAATCGCTCTCCTAACCAAATTCAAACAAACAATTGCAACCGGCAATAGTGTACTTCTCCTACAATTTGACATGCCCAGCGGGTTCGACATGGTTAACCACCAAATACTATTGAACATCCTAGAGTACTTTAGGATTAGAGGAAATGTACTTAGATGGATCTATGGCTTCCTAACACAAGAACATATCAAGTGATATCAAATTCAAATACATCATCACCATGGAAACCTGAATGCGAAGTACCCCAAGGATCACCGCTTTCACCAACCCTTTTTAACTTAATGATGACATCTTTAGCCAAATCGCTATCCAACCAAGGACTTAATCCTTACATCTACAAAGACGATGTCAAGATCTACATCCCATTCAAACACGATCTAACTGAAACCACAAATGAAATCAAACACAGCCTCCAAATAATGAATTCATGGGCGGATGCATTCCAACTAAAGCTCAACGCAGAAAAAACACAATGTCTCATTCTCTCCTCACAATATAATACGAACAAACCCACCACCATGAACACCCCAGACTACACCCTTCCCATTTCAGACAGTCTGAAAATTCTCGGAGTTACAATTGACCGAAATTTCACACTTGAAAGCCATGCAAAAAATACAGCAAAGAAAATGTTCCACTCAATGTGGAAACTCAAAAGAATAAAACCTTTCTTCCCAAGGGAAATATTCCGCAGCCTGGTACAATCAATGGTGCTAAGCCACCTAGACTACTGCAATGCCATCAATGCCAGATGCAAAGAACAAATCATTAAGAAACTCCAAACTACCCAAAACAAAGCTAGACTCATATTTGGAAAAACGAAATACGAAAGCGCCAAACCCCTAAAAGAAAAACTACACTGGCTCCCACTAAAAGAATGAATTGTGTTCAAAGTTTGCACCCTGGTCCACAAAATAGTTTACGGTGAAGCCCTCAGACCTCATAGACTTGCCAACTAGGAACACAAAAAGATCAGCACGTACATTCTTGAATCTCCACTACCCCAGCTGCAAAGGACTTAAATATAAATCCACATATGCATCCAGCTTCACAATTTATAATACTGTTCCTACATTTCCTTGTTTTTACTGTATTCTTTACCATGTAAGATGCTTTCTTTTACTATGTAAGCCGCACTGGACCTGCTGTATGTGGGAAAGAGCGGGGTACAAATGTAATAAATAAATAAAATACATAAGCGCACAACTGTGGAACGCACAACCAAAGGCCATAAAAACAATGCACGACCTAGCAATCTTCCGAAAACTACTGAAAACCAACCTGTTCAAAAAGGCATACCATAATGATCCATCCTAAATACTAGACTAGACTCTACATGAACTAGACAAAACCAAAATGTCCACACTAGACTGATAACCTACGTGCTACTAATGAAAGTTACGCAATACACACTACCACTTTATTTCACATACTGAAAATGAACTTTCTATAGTTGATTGTCTAACTTATTCTATAATTCACTTTATCACTTAGGAACTTCAATGCAATACCACTGTGTATTCTACTTTACCATTTATTCACCTTAATGGAATACCACTTGTATTTCTGTATACAGAAATGGCGATCGCCATTACGGCATAATGTAAGCCCCATTGAGTCTGCAAATTGGTGGGAAAATGTGGGATACAAATGCAACAAATAAATGTTGCTGCTGTTGACTCTGTAACTGTTGTTGCTGTTCAAGATGTGCCTGCATAAACTGCTGTTGTTGTTTTTTTTGTTACATTTGTACCCCGCGCTTTCCCACTCATGGCAGGCTCAATGCAGCTTACATGGGGCAATGGAGGGTTAAGTGACTTGCCCAGAGTCACAAGGAGCTGCCTCAAGTGGGAATTGAACTCAGTTCCTCAGGCCCAAAGTTCGCCACCCTAACCACTAGGCCACTCCTCCACTCCAATGCACGACCTGTAACTGTTGCTGCTGCTCAAGATGCGCCTGCATAAACTACTGTTGCTGCTGCTGTTGTTGCCACTGGAACTGTTGTTGCTGCTCAAGATGCACCTGCATAAACTGCTGTTGTTTCCACTCAAGATGTGCCTGCATAAACTTCTGCTACTGTTGCTGCTCAAGATGCACCTGCAAAAACTGCTAGTGCCACTGTAACTGTTGTTGCTGCTCAAGATGCGCCTGCATAAACTGCTGTTTCTGTTAAATATCCGCCTGCTTAAACTTCTGCTGTTCTCAGTGTAACTGTTGCTGCTCAAGATGTACCTGCAAAAACAGTTGCTGTTGCTGCTGTTGTTCTTGCTGTAACTGATGTTGCTGTTCAAGATGCACCTGCATAAACTGCTGTTGTTGCTGCTGCAACTCTTGTTGCTGCTCAAGATGCAATTGAATAAAGTGCTCTTGTTGCCACTGTAGCTGCTGTTCAAGATGCACCTACATAAACTGCTTTTCTTGCTGCTGCTGCTGCTGCTGCTGTTGCTGCTGTTGCTGCTGCTCAAGATGTTCCTGCATAAACTGTTGTTGTTGCTGCTGTAACTGTTGTTGCTGCTTAAGATGCGCCTGCATAAACTGCTTTTGTTGCTGCTGTTGCCACTATAACTGTAGCTGCTGTTCAAGATGCACCTGCATAAACTGCTGCTGTAACTGCTGCTGCTTCTCAAGATGTGCCTGCATAAACTGCTGTTGTTGACGCTGTAACTGCTGCTGTTCAAGATGTGCGTGTATAAACTACTGTTGCTGCTTTTGTTACTGCTGTAACTGTTGTTGCTGCTCAATTTGCACCTGCAAAAACTGCTGCTGCTGTTGCCGCCACTGTAACTGTTGTTGCTGCTCAAGATGCCCCTGCAAAAACTGCTGTTGCTACTGTTGTTGCTGCTGTTCAAGATGTGCCTGCGTAAACTTCTGTTGTTGCCACTGTAACTGTAGCTTCTATTCAAAATGTGCCTGCATAAACTGCTGTTGCTACTGTTGTTGCTGCTGTTCAAGATGTGCCTGCGTAAACCTCTGTTGTTGCTGCTGTTGCCACTGTAACTGTAGCTTCTATTCAAAATGCGCCTGCATAAACTGCTGTTGTTGCCGCTATAACTCTTGTTGCTGCTCAAGATGCACTTGAATAAACTGCTGTTGTTGACACTGTAATTGCTGCTGCTGTTCAAGATGTGTGTGCATAAACTGCTGCTGCTGTTGTTGCTACTGTTACTGCTCTGTTTCTGCTGTTCAAGATACGCCTGCATAAACTGTTGTTGTTGCTGCTGTAACTGTTGTTGCTGCTTAAGATAAGTCTGCATAAACTGCTGTTGCTGTTCAAGATGCGCCTGCATAAACTGCTGCTGTTGTTGCCACTGTAACTGTTGTTGCTGCTCAAGGTGCCCCTGCAAATACTGCTGTTGTTGCTGCTCTTGCCGCTGTTTAAGATGTTCCTGTATAAACTGCTGCTGTTGTTTCTGTTGCTGCTCAAGATGCGCCTGCATAAACTGCTGTTGCTGACACTGTAACTGCTGCTGCTGTTCAAGATGTGTGTGCATAAACTGCTGCTGCTGTTGTTGCTACTGTTACTGCTCTGTTTCTGCTGTTCAAGATACGCCTGCATAAACTGTTGTTGTTGCTGCTGTAACTGTTGTTGCTGCTCAAGATGCCCCTGCAAATACTGCTGTTGTTGCTGCTCTTGCCGCTGTTTAAGATGTTCCTGCATAAACTGCTGTTGCTGACACTGTAACTGCTGCTGCTGTTCAAGATGTGTGTGCATAAACTGCTGCTGTTGTTGCTATTGTTACCGCTCTGTTTCTGCTGGTCAAGATGCGCCTGCATAAACTGTTGTTATTGTTGCTGTAACTGTTGTTGCTGCTTAAGATACACCTGCATAAACTGCTGTTGCAGGGTGAAAAGATTGTGCTCTGAGCAACATAATTTTCAAGCACAGGCTGAAATTATGAAACCACGATTTATACAGAGAAAATATCCTAAAAATATAATCAAGCAGGCATACAAACGAGCACATTATGCTAATAGAGAGTGGCTACTACGTAACCCAAAACGAACACAAGAACAGCAAGCCCTAGTATGTGTTTTGCTATATTCAAAACATAATATGCGATTACTACAAGCTATAACTCGTCACTGGAACGTATTACAAATTCATCCTGTATTTAAGGATAAACCAACTTTTGCATATCGTAGAGAAAAAAATCTAGGAGAATTAATGTCTACATTTAGATTCAGTGATAAGATACAGATTCCCTCACAACATGGATTCAAATCCTGCATGAAGTGTTGTTATTGTAGTCAAGCAATTGAAGGAGATAGAATCTATAATCAACAAAGGGATAAAACATTCCTAATAAAATGCTCAGGTGACTGTAATACAGAAGGGGTAATTTATGTTATAGTATGCACCTGTCAATTATGGTATGTTGGTCAAACCAAGAGAAAATTAAGAATAAGAATTGGAGAGCATTTAAGTAGCATTAGGAGGGGGAATTTAGAAGTGCCATTAGTCCAACATTGGCGGGATAAAAATCATACACTTGATGACCTTAAATTTTCTATTTTAATTAAAATAGATATGAAAGGCAGGGGTGGTAATATAAGTCAAAAATTGTTAATTATAGAACAACGGATAATTTTCACCTGGAAAACGGTTCACCCGTATGGACTTAACAAGGAAGTAGAATGGTCTGAAATAATATAATTAAGAGTGATATTGATCCAATTGTGGTAACATCAATGATTCGCAATATTATTCAATAGGCAGATGAGGGGGTGGTCCCTTATATAGTATTTAACCAACGGTTAGTAACCTGATGCGCATGTGCCATTTGCTTTCACTGATCAAATGAACACAGGATGATCCTACTAGAATAGGTCTCCCGTCTGAAGGAATGTGTCAGTGAGAAGTTAAGATAAATATCATCATATTGTAAGTAGTTTGAAAGCTTAAGAATGATTATGAATTGTATATGATTATATATAAGGAGGAGTCATATGAGATCGTTATTATTATATTAATCTTTGATTTCAGCTACCGTTACTGAAAAATCATTGTAAAATGGATTTATCAGGATGATATGTCGCTAATACAGCGAATTATGAACAGCTCCTGAGGAGGCCAACGGCGAAACACAGCACTGTGTAGAGCTGCAAATTGTTGTTTATATAATAATTATTGACAGAAGAATATGAACATCATCGAATAAATATTTATTCAATCAGCTGTTTTTTGGCTGAAGGACTATTATTATCATGAAGTAATCCAATACAGTATGATGGGATAAAGGATTGATTTGTAGTGCAAAAAATTCTAATGAAGGACTTTAAATATGATATTTCATGAGAACAATTTACTGTATGTAAGAACATGTTTTTGTATTGTGTTTAGTAATAAAATAACAGATTTCATATGATAATGGAGAAATGTGATTCTTAATTAAGACAAATAGCGCTAACAAAGATTTGAATATAATTTTATTCCTGTATAACTTTTGAAAGCTGTTCAAGGTGCGCCTGCAAAAACTGCTGCTGCTGTTGTCGCTTTTCAAAATGCACCTATATTTTATTTATTTATTTATTTTGTTGCATTTGTATCCCACATTTTTCCTCCTATTTGCGGGCTCAGTGTGGCTTACAATACATTGTAAATGATGGAAATACGATTTGTTACAACTCAGTTATGGATTACATTATGAGAAGTTATGCGGAGACAAAGTCAAAGTATCATTAAGGGAATAGGACCGAGGAAAAGAACAATGGAACAGTGGAAAGAGACAGCGGGAAACTAATAGGGTAATAGAACATTAGCAAAAGAACATTTGGTATAACATTTTCTGTGAGTAACGGTATAAATGTGATAAAATTATGGGGAATGAGAATTCAGAAGAGAATGTATTGGTGTATTTCTGAAACAGTGAGTGTGGACTTCATGTGTTTTAATCCTTACAATAAATTTTGTCAAAGAGATGGGTCTTCAATAGTTTGCGGAAGTTGGTTAGTTCGTGGATCGTTTTCAAGTTGCGTGGTAGTATATTCCAGAATTGCGTGCTCATGTAGGAAAAGGTTGATGCGTGCAGCGCCTTGTACTTTATGCCTTTGCAATTAGGGAAGTGGAGGTTGAGGAAAGTTCGAGATGATCTTTTAGCGTTTCTGGGTGGTAGGTCTATTAAGTCCGACATGTAGGCTGGGGCTTCACCATGAATAATTTTGTGGACTAGTGTGCATACTTTAAAAGTGATGCGTTCCTTAAGTGGGAGCCAGTGTAGCTTCTCTCGTAAGGGTTTTGCACTTTCGTATTTTGGTTTTCCGAAGATGAGTCTGGCTGCTGTGTTCTGGGCTGTTTGAAGTTTCCTCAGTATTTGCTCTTTACAAACTGCGTATAGTGAATTGCAGTAATCCAGATGGCTGAGTACGAGGGATTGCACTAGGTTGTTGCTGTTGCTGCTGCTGCTGTTGCTGCTCAAGATGCACCTGCATAAATTGCTGTTGTTGCCGCTATAACTGCTGCTGCTGTTCAAGATGTGCATTGTGATTTCATATTTTTATGCTGGTACTGTCTTAAAGATGCTTTTATTGAACTGTGTTTTGAACTTCTGTGCCCTGAGATTTCATATTTTTATGTTGGAAGTGTCTTAAAGGTGCTCTCATTAGAACTGTGTTTTGAACCTGTGCCAAGTGACTTAATCCAATCAATTTGGTTACACAGAATTGAGGGGTAGATGCACTAACAAAAACGTTAAAGCCCTTCCTTTACCGATTCTTTAGCGAATCGGTAAGAAACGGGCATGCATCAAGGAAATCGCATGCAAATGAGCTGGTCGCTGGTAGCTCATTTGCATGCGATTTCCTTCCAAGCCAGTCGGCCAGCTGAGTATGCGCAGAGCAGCCAAGCGTTATGCTGGCTGCTCTGCGCATCTTTTATGGACGTCCTTCACTCAAAAAACAACAACAAAAAAAGGATGTCCCTCACTAGCAGAGATTTGATTCTCTCCTCCTTTCCCAAGAGGTTCAAACCAAACTTCTAGCCCCCATACTTCAATTCATCCATGCTGCTATTCCTGTCATTTTATGTTCAAAGTCCTTCTGGTCTGTTACTTCTTGTTTAGCAGATAAGAATTAAAAGTGCTTTCCTACCTCAAAGGTTGGATGCAAGTTGCATTGTTTCATAAAAGGCTGTTTGTCATACCATTAATCTTTGCATTGTTACAGTGTGATTATGCCCCTCCAGGTCTCTCTCAGCCAATTACAGCGCGTTTAGCTGTCAGTGGTGTCAGCTAAATGCGCTGTGATTGGCTGAGAGGCCGGGGGGGACTCACAATCGTTCATTAGCCCTCTCAAGGAGCTTCAGCTGGCGATGAGTAAGGGGGACAAATCTAACTTACCCCAGAGGTCTGGGTCCCAGGATAACAGAGACAGGAGAAATCCCCATGCTCTCATGCCTCAGCAGTTGCCATCTTCAAAATGTATGCTACTATATAAGTCTTCACCTTGGATCCAGACTGTCACCATCCCTCGTATTACCCCTGCCCTCCCCGTCCACACTCCAAGACACCTCTTGTGCTGGAGCGTGGGCATGAGATCCGGTCTTCACCTCCAGCTGCGACTTCCCGGGAATCCCACGCGAGAAGTGAGCTGATCGCAGAAGCAAATTAAAATGTAATTAAGTGATGAGCGGATAGCCAGAGAGAGCAGATCCTACTTGCAGGGTTTCTCTTTTTTTTTTCCTTCCGATTCCCTCACAGCAGCCCCAATGAGAGGTGCAGACCTCCCGTTAGGTTTTCCACGGTGAGGGGATCGAAAAACGGTAGTGCATCTCATTGTAATACGAATTATACATATTATAATACTAATTTGCTCATCTGCATTCCGTTTTCGTTAGCTGCTACCGTGACGGGACAATGCCATTTTGTGCATGTCCTGGTTTACTACTTGCACGTTAAACTGGCTAGAACCAGTTTAAAACCCACATTACTGGCTCGTTTATTTTAGTGCATCTAGCCCTTAGTGACTCTGGTGTCTGTCTTAAAGGTGTGTTTATTAGAATTGTGTTTTGAATCTTCAGTGCCAGAGACTTAATTCAATCAATTTGGTTACATAGGGAAAGGGAGAGGGAAATGGGACTTGATATACCGCCTTTCTGTGGTATTTTGCAACTACATTCAAAGCGGTTTACATAGCGGTTACATAGCATCTGGTGACTTATATATTGCATACCTCTGGAGGAGGGGCAATTTGTATACAACTGTGTGGTAAAAGAAAAAACAGAACTTTTTACCTTGTGAGCTGTCTGAGCTATGCTGGGTATTTTCAGACTTGGTTTGATTGTACCTGTATCTTAGTATCTTCCTGATAAACTGCTGACTCCACCTGCTTCTATTTTATCTTATTTTTAAAAAAATGTCTTTTCACTTGGAGAGGGTCTGACTCTATAGTCCCACCCACCCCTGGGTGAACTCCCTTTATATAGGGCAATCAAGGGACAAGTATCTTCATTACACCATAATTGGTCAATCCTACTCCTTGTTATCCCCTATCATAGTTTACCTTTTCACACTTGTGAATCACATCAATATGACCTTCATTCAGTGCAATACATGTTCTGCTTTAATCCTAAGGCAAACTATCTGGAATCTTAGAGCTTGTCCTATCTCTCTCCAAATATCAGCTTTGAAAGATGAGATCAACATAGGAATTAGCTACAACTAGAAAAGCATCCAGGATTACTCAATTCCCAGCCAATTTACCACCACCACTGCCACAGAGAATGAAACAACAGAGGAGGCTCTGGTAGACTAAGATCAGTAACACAGAAGCACTCACCCTCCTAACCTTTGCCCCTGTCAAATTCTTTTGCTGTGTTGCATCATTATGATGCTGAAAAAAGAAGTAGTGTGGTGGAACCAAAGGCAATGAAAGTAGCACAACCCAAGAAACATTCCCCAAACGATGACAGATTGGTGAAAAGCAGAAAACACTTACTGCTCGGCAGTGCTTTTTTTTTGTAGGAAAAAAGGTACCGGTACTCATTATGGGCCCCTATGATAACCACACCCATGTTAGCCACACCCCTTATACCAACCATGGCGCATATAAACAGGTATTGACAATATTATACTAGTATAGGAGAAAAAAATAACTTGAATTTTTTCATTATAAATAATTTCTGTAAGATGTTACAGCTCCAGTATACCCAGTGCAAAATAAGATAGCAGATGTAAATTCTCAAATTGGACATATTCCAAACACTAAAATGATAATAAAATGATTTTTTTCTACCTTTGTTGTCTGGTGACTTTGTTTTTCTGATCATGTCGGTCCCAGTCTCTGATTCTGCTGTTCTCTATCTGTTCCCTTAACTCTGTTTCCAGGGCTTCCTTTCCATTTATTTCTTTACTTTTCTCCTTTCTTCTTCATTTCGTGTTCTACATCCATAGGTAAAAGCTGGGTCCTCTGCAGACTTGACTGAGATCCAGCTCTTGCCTATTTTCTCCATCCATGTGTAGTTTTTCTCCTCTTTTCCCTTTCCCTTTCCCTCATCTCCATCAGTATGCATCTCTTTCCTATTCTTCCCTCCCCTCCATCCACATGCATCTCCTGTCCTTCCTCTCTCTTCCCTCTCATCCATCCATGTCCAGCATTTCTTCTGTCTCCTCCCTTCCATCCATGTTCATCTCACTTCCTCTCTCTTCCCTCCCCTCCATCCATGTCCAACATTTCAACTCTCTCCCCTCCATCTGTGTCCAGAATTTCTCGTCTCCCCTAAATCCATGTGCATCTCCTCCTCTGTCTTCCCTCCCCTCTATCCATGGACAGCATTTCTCCTCTCCTCCTCCCCTCCATCCATGTTTATCTCACTTCCTCTCTTTCCTCCTCTCCATCCATGTCCAGCATTTCAACTCTCTCCTCTCTCCACCATCCATGTGCATCTCCTTCCTCTGTCTTCCCTCTCCTCCATCCAAGTCCAGCATTTCTCCTCCCTCCCTTCCCCTCCAACCATGTGCAACTCCTTCCTCTGTCTTTCCTTCCCTCTAACATTTCTCTTCCCTGCCTCCACTCCATCCATGTCCAGCATTTCTCCTCTCTCCCTTCCCCTCCATCAATGTTCATCTCCTTCCTCTGTCTTTTCTTCCCTCTAACATTTCTCTTCCCTGCCCTCCACTCCATCCATGTCTAGCATTTCTCCTCTCTCTCCTCCATCCATGTGCATCTCCTTCCTGTCTTCCCTCTCCTCCATCCATGTCCAGCATCTCTTCTGCCCTCCCCTCCATCCATCCATGTCGAGCAACTCTCCTCTCTCCCCTGCCCTCCCCTCCTATCCGTGTCCAGCAATTCTCCTCTGGCCTCCCCTCCCATCCATGTCCAGCGATTCTCCTTTGCCCTTATCCTTCCCTCCCATCCATGTCCAGTGATTCTCCATTCTCCCCTGCCCCTCTCCTCCATGTCCAGCGATTCTCCTTTGTCCCTATCGTTCTCTCCCATCCATGTTCATCAATTCTCCTCTGCCCTCCCCTCCATGCCCAGTGATTTTCCTTTGCCCCCTATCCTCCCCCTCCTTTCCATGTCTAGTGATTCGCCCCAGCCTCCACCTGCCCCTGAGATCATTCCAACCCCATCCCCACCTGCCGGCCCACAGCTCCCTGACTTTCCGTTCTGCCCCCTGCAAATCTATTTACCCAAAGTTGCAGCAATGAACCAGCTGCAGTGAAAGCAGCAAGCAGACAGGCTCGCCTCCTCTTTGCTTCCCTGTCCTTGCAGCGTGCTGCCCTTGCAGAAAGGAAATTACATCAGAGGAAGGCGGGATGCTGAGAGGGCAGTCTTCCAGTTACCTAAGGTCTTCATCAATATTTCACAGTCTGCACGTGTTTCAACAACCTTGAATAGTTTTGTATCATCTGCAAATTTAATCACCTCACTTATCTTCCTTTACTGACAGCTAAATGGTTTCAGTAAAAGCATGAATTGAGGCTTTAGTTCTTCCTTCCCTGGCCTTCCTACCCTCAGCTTGGCCTGTCTTTTAAACTCTCAGGTATTGGTTCCACTTCCTCCTGGGGTGGGATCCATGCTCTTAAGATGGCCCAGATTAGTTAGAGAGGGTCTTTTCTTAAGGGTTGAGGGATAGTGTTTTATAAACCCCATCGCATACCATAAATTATATTTATAAAAATAAAACAAAAACAAAGTGAAAATGTTTAAAAGCACAATGAAAAAGCCTGCAAATAACATAGGAAACTAAAGAAAACAAGATTTTTGTCTGCACATCCGTATTGAGCACATTAGAGGAAGTTAAAATTCTTTGTTCCCATAGATTTCTATCTCACATTTCCAAAAATAACTTCATAGAGCAGTTGGCCCTGAAACCTAAAAGAAAATTGTCTACATTAGATCTAATTTTTAATTACGTACAGGATTTGGTGCAAGGGATTTAGCAATAGTGATAATATTGCAATCAACTTTGATATCGTGAAGACAGAATAAGAAAACTATTGCTGCAGCATTAACTTTACAAAGAGAGACTATGAGGTCTATTTACTAAAGTGTTCTCAAACAGTGCAAGAAACATTCCCCCCGAATGCAGCAAGTTAACAAATCCTAGGGTACTTTTGTGTGTATTAAAGTAGCCAGGACACAGCATTTCACGTTCTCAGCTACATTAAACACACAGAGGGGCATTTTCGAAAGGTCGTCCAAGTATGAATTAGGACACCCTCACGAAGTCGTCCAAAATCAGGTAGGTATAATCGAAAAACAGTATGGACATCCTCAGACATTCCATTATCGCAGCGTGAAACGCAAAGTATAGTAAAAAAGGACACCCATCTTCCAGAATCGCCAAAGGATGTCCCCAACATTCACTGTACTTGCCAACATTTGTCATATGAACGTCCTTCGGCAGATCTACGAGAAAGACGTCCTTATTACTATACTTTGGACTTCTCTGATGTATCTGGTTGTTCCGCAAGTACAGTGCATGTAGTTGTGGACATCCAGGTATGGGAAATATAAGGAATATTCATAAGTGCAAAGTACAGTAACAAGGACATGTTTCTTGCAGAACTACTGAATGACGTCCATCTTACTAGGCCCGCCGAAGGACGGCGGGACTTTAAGACGTACGTCCTTCGGCAGTTCTATGAAAAACGTCTTTTTTACTGTATTTATCACTATGAATTTTTCTTATATTTTCCATACCTGGATGTCCGCAACTACATGCACTGTAATTGCGGAACATGCAGCTATGAAAATATAAGGAACATACATATTTTATTGTGTATATATGAAGAGGTTTGCACACTTGATAATGATCCAAATAAGGAAGACTCCGCATGCATGAACATGTACTCATCCAGATAAGGCTCCACACGTGTGACGACGGTCCATGCGTGACGGATGTCCACGTGCGGACCCATTATGTATGCCAGGACGTCCACGTACTGACCTGCCCATATATGGGATGGTTGTCCATATATGGAACTGTGCATGTAAGGACATCCATCACGCATGGACGTCCATATAAGGCGATGCAAGTTTTCCAACGGTTATTCCTAACAAACATGTCACGGCGAGAGCCAAACTTCAGCGATGCTGAAAGCTTGTGCCTGGTGCACCTTTGTTTAAAACACCGGCGCATTCTTTTTATGCGCCACCACCACCTGGCCCCAGGACTGTCTCTATCCAAGCCTACATAAGTACATAAGTAATGCCATACTGGGAAAAGACCAAGGGTCCATCGAGCCCAGCATCCTGTCCATGACAGGGGCCAATCCAGGCCAAGGGCACCTGGCAAGCTTCCCAAACGTACAAACATTCTATACATGTTATTCCTGGAATTGTGGATTTTTCCCAAGTCCATTTAGTAGCGGTTTATGGACTTGTCCTTTAGGAAACCGTCCAACCCCTTTTTAAACTCTGCTAAGCTAACCGCCTTCACCACTTTCTCCGGCAACGAATTCCAGAGTTTAATTATACGTTGGGTGAAGAAAACTTTTCTCCGATTTGTTTTAAATTTACTACACTGTAGTTTCATCGCATGCCCCCTAGTCCTAGTATTTTTGGAAAGCGTGAACAGATGCTTCACATCCACCTGTTCCACTCCACACATTATTTTATATACCTCTATCATGTCTCACCTCAGCCGTCTATTCTCCAAGCTGAATAGCCCTAGCCTCCTTAATCTTTCTTCATAGGGAAGTCGTCCCATCCCTGCTATCATTTTAGTCGCCCTTTGCTGCACCTTTTCCAATTCTACAATATCTTCCTTGAGATGCGGCGACCAGAATTGAACACAATACTCAAGGTGCGGTCACACCATGGAGCGATACAACGGCATTATAACATCCTCACACCTGTTTTCCATACCTTTCCTAATAATACCCAACATTCTATTCGCTTTCCTAGCCGCAGCAGCACACTGAGCAGAAGGTTTCAGTGTATTATCAATGACGACACCCAGATCCCTTTCTTGGTCCGTAACTCCTAACGTGTAACCTTGCATGACGTAGCTATAATTCGGGTTCTTTTTTCCCACATGCATCACCTTGCACTTGCTCACATTAAACGTCATCTGCCATTTAGCCGCCCAGTCTCCCAGTCTCGTAAGGTCCTCTTGTAATTTTCACAATCCTGTTGCGATTTAACAACTTTGAATAACTTTGTGTCATCAGCAAATTTAATTACCTCGCTAGTTACTCCCATCTCTAAATCATTTATAAATATATTAAAAAGCAGCGGTCCTAGCACAGACCCCTGAGGAACCCCACTAACTACTCTTCTCCATTGTGAATACTGCCCATTTAACCCCACTCTCTGTTTCCTATCCTTCAACCAGTTTTTAATCCACAATAGGACATTTCCTCCTGTCCCATGACCCTCCAATTTCCTCTGTAGCCTTTCATGAGGTACCCTGTCAAACGCCTTTTGAAAATCCAGATACACAATATCAACCGGCTCCCCTTTGTCCACATGTTTGTTTACTCCTTCAAAGAATTGAAGTAAATTGGTCAGGCAAGATTTCCCCACACAAAAGCCGTGCTGACTTGGTCTCAGTAATCCATGTCCTCGGATGTGCTCTGTAATTTTGTTTTTGATAATAGCCTCTACCATTTTCCCCGGCACTGACGTCAGACTCACCGGTCTATAATTTCCCGGATCTCCCCTGGAGCCTTTTAAAAAAATCGGCGTTACATTGGCCACCCTCCAATCTTCCGGTACCACGCTCGATTTTAAGGATAAGTTGCATATCACTAGCAGTAGCTCCGCAAGCTCATTTTCAGTTCTATCAGTACTCTAGGATGAATACCATCCGGTCCAGGAGATTTGCTACTCTTCAGTTTGCTGAACTGCCCCATTACGTCCTCCAGGTTTACTGTGAAGTCAGTAAGTTTCTCCGACTCGTCCGCTTGAAATACCATTTCTGACACCGGTATCCCACCCAAATCTTCCTCGGTGAAGACCGAAGCAAAGAATTCATTCAATCTCTCCGCTACGTCTTTGTCTTCCTTGATCGCCCCTTTTACCCCTCGGTCATCCAGCGGCCCAACCGATTCTTTTGCCAGCTTCCTGCTTTTAATATACCGAAAAAATGTTTTACTATGTTTTTTTTTTGTCTCTAATGCTATCTTTTTTTCGTAATCCCTCTTGGCCTTCTTTATCTGCACCTTGCATTTGCTTTGACACTCCTTATGCTGCTTCTTGTTATTTTCAGACGGTTCCTTCTTCCATTTTCTGAAGGTGTTTCTTTTAGCCCTAATAGCTTCCTTCACCTGACTTTTCAACCAGGCCGGCTGTCTTTTGGACTTCCGTCTTTCCTTTCTAATTCGCGGAATATGTATGGCATGGGCCTCCAGGATGGTATTTTTGAACAACGTCCACGCCTGTTGTACAGTTTTTACTCTCTCAGTTGCCCCCCTAAGATTTTTTTTTACCGTTCTCATTTTATCATAGTCTCATTTTTTAAAGTTAAACGCTAACGTATTTGACTTTCTGTGTACAGTTACTTCAAGGTCGATATCAAAACTGATCATATTATGATCACTGTTATCAAGCGGCCCCAGTACCATAACGTCCCTCACCAGATCATGCGCTCCACTAAGGACCTAGAATTTTTCCTTCTCTCGTCGGCTCCTGCACCAGCTGCTCCATAAAGCTGTCCTTGATTTCATCAAGGAATTGTACCTCTGTAGCGTGTCCCGATGTTACATTTACCCAGTCTATATTTGGATAATTGAAGTCACCCATTATTATCACATTGCTCATTTTGTTCGCGTCTCTGATTTGTTTTATCATTTCTCCGTCTACCTGCTCATCCTGACGAGGCGGACGGTAGTACACTCCTATCACCATTTTATTTCCCTTTTATACATGGAATTTCAACCCACAATGATTCAAAGGTGTGATTTGTGTCCTGCAGAATTTGTAATCTATCTGAGTCAAGGCTCTCGTTAATATACAATGCTACCCCTCCACCAGTCCGGTCCACCCTATCACTACGATATACTTTGTACCCCGGTATGACAGTGTCCCACTGGTTATCCTCCTTCCACCAGGTCTCAGTAATGCCTATTATATCCAATTTTTCATTTAGTGCAATATATTCCAACTCTCCCATCTTATTTCTTAGACTCCTAGCATTTGCATATAGACATTTCAGAGTATGTTTGTTGTTCCTATTTGCATGATGCTTAGTACCGGACACTATTGATTTGCCATCTTTTGTCTGATTTTTAGTTGTATTTAAGGGCACCTGACCTACTACGGTCTGTTGTGTAACCTCACTATCCAGAAACCTATCTTCCCTGTTTGTGAGGTATCTTTGCAAGATACCTTTGCCCGAACCATGCGCTTTTGAGCGACTGTCGGCCTTCCCCCTATTTCTAGTTTAAAAGCTGCTCTATCTCCTTTTTAAATGCCGACGCCAGCAGCCTGGTCCCATCGTGGTTAAGGTGGAGCCCATCCTTTCGGAATAGGCTCCCCCTTCCCCAGAATGTTGCCCAGTTTCTAACAAATCTAAAACCCTCCTCCCTGCACCATCGTCTCATCCACGCATTGAGACTTCGGAGCTCTGCCTGTCTCTTGGGCCCTGCGCGTGGAATAGGTAGCATTTCAGAAAATGCTACCCTAGAGGATCTGGATTTGATCTTTCTACCTAAGAGCCTAAATTTGGCTTCCAGAACCTCTCTCCCACATTTTCCTATGTCATTGGTACCCACATGTACCAAGACAGCGGACTCCTCCCCAGCACTATCTAGAATCCTATCTAGGTGACGCGTGAGGTCCGCCACCTTCGCACCAGGCAGGCAAGTCACCAGGCGATCCTCACGTCCACCAGCCACCCAGCTATCTATATGCCTAATGATCAAATCACCAACTACAACAAATAAGAGACAGGTTGGAAAGGTAGAGTCCAGTGTATTACAGTCCACTGCTGTCTCTTGCAATCCTCTTGACCAGCTGTCCTGCAAGATGGAAGAAGTGTTTGTTTAGCACCTACATAGCAGAAAGGGAAGAGGTGGCTGAGAGGTATGAGCTTACCTTGAACTTGTGGTGCAAGAATCTGTTGGCTCCAAGGGACCAGAGGCTGCCTGCTTCAACAAAGGAGAGCGAGAATGGGGGGCAGTGAGGGAGCACATCACACACAGCAAGGAGCTCCTGGAGGGTAGAGAATGGAGAGTTGACCACATGTAGAAAATGCAGAGTATATGCTAAGCTACCAGCTAACACCCCACTGGCGTAGCCAGACCTGACATTTTGGGTGGGGCCAGAACTAATATGGGTGCGAACTAGGTTTGAGTAGTGTTTCTTGGGATACTCCTTAATAATGCCTTAGAGTGTACTTGATGATGTATTTCTAAGTAAACAGTCTGTGCAACAGCTCTCCTGCATTAACACAAACCACATACCTGGTTCATGGAACACCAACATTTTTAAATATAGTGATTTTATCCCATATCTTAAACTTGACCAAATATGACTTCTATAAGGCAAACATGTCAATGGCACATATCCTTCAAAATTTACTTTGTAACAAATGCAAATGCCTGATTAAGCTGTATTCATAAAACACGTAAATTCTGAAACTGACATTCCCATTTAAAAAGCCAGAGAAGTCAGACTCATATAGATCCCCACATGAACTACATGCACACAGAATCTTTTACATCAGTCACATGCAGAACACAGACAACCCCTTACCAACTGCAGAATAAAAGACAAAAAATTAGAAATCGCAGAGATGCCAAGAACACAGACCACCCCTTACAAATTGCAGAATAAAACACAAAAAATTAGAAATCACAGAGATGGCAAATTACCCAGTTCCAGGTTTGAGATTTTGTGCAGTCCTGATTTAAACTTTATAACCCAAATCAGTGTGGGATTTGCAGTGCCTGATTCTCCCATGGAAATCAGTGCTGCAAGTCCAATAACATTGGGGTGGTCAGAAATGTAGGACTGTCCCAAAATCTCCAGCCTGGGGCTGTAGCCCAGCATCAACCCTGCCCTTCCCCCTCCCCCTTAGTTTGGCATCAGCCGCAGGAGAAAAGGCAGCGACAGCGATCAAAGCAGTGGCGTACCTAGGTAGTTGACACCCAGGGCTGGTCATTTTTTAACACCCCCTCCAAAATCCAGTACTAGGCATACTGAGAATACAAAACACTCAGGACCTATAGAAGCAATTCTAGCATACCATAAGCAGTAATTTCTACAAGTCACACAAGGACAAGGAAAGCATCTTAAATACTACAGTGAGCACTAGAACATCAATTCACCTATTATAAAACGAAATCAGACAGAATAGTACAGATCGTCGATCCTGCACAGTCAATGCCAACTGAAAGCCATGTCTTTTTCACAAACACAGATACACCCTAATCCACTATAGAATAAGTAATCATAAACTTTCTATGTAGACAAAAATTAAATTGAGCTCCCAAGATGCCAGACTCTGCATACAATGCAACACCACAGAAACCAAAAATGTCGCCTAGTACTGTGCAAAATATAAAGACAGCAGATGTAAATTTGAAAAAAACTAACAAATACCAATCACCACTTTACAAATTAACAAATAGAAATAAAACAAATATAGAAAATAAAATAATACCATTTTATTGGACTAATACATTTAGCTTTCAGAGGCCAAAACCTCCATCCTCAGGCCAATACAGTATAGTGATGTTACAGTATCCTATCCTGATCTGAGAAAGGGGGTTTTGTTCTCCGAAAGTTAGTCAAAATGTATTAAAATTAGTCCAATAAAAAGATTACCTTATTTACATGTTCTATTTATAAACATTTATTAACACATCTACAATACTACTTTATCCTAAAGTATTTATTTACAGTTTGTTGTCTCTGGTTTCTGCTTTCCTCATCTTCTTTTCACTGTCTTCTTTCCATCCAGCATCTGTCTTTGCTCTCTCTCTCTGCCATCCAGTGTCTGCCCTCTCTGCCATCCCTTCCATCCACTGTCTGCCCTTTCTCTCTGCTCCTTTAATCCACCATTTGCTCTCCCTTTCCCATCCATCCGGGGTCTGCCCTCCCTCTCGCTGTCCCTTCTTTTTGGCCCCCAGTTCCAGCCCCATTATTCCACCTGCCCTAGTTCCAGCCCCAGCCCACATCTCCCACCTGCCCCTCCTTTTCAGCCCCCAGTTTCAGCCCCAGCCCTTTCCTCCCACCAGTCCGAAGCTTCAGCCCCCAGCCACTTCTCCCTGTCCCCTTTTCAGCCCCCAGTCCCCAGTTTCAACCCCAGCACTTTTCTCCCACCAGTCCCCTTTTTCAGCCCCCAGTCCATACAGTTTCAGCCCCTGTCCCTTTTCAGCCCCTAGTTCCAGTATTAGCCCCTTATCCACCTACCCTCCTTTTCAGCCCCAGTTCCCTTCATCCACATGCCTTGCATTAGGGCCCCCCTTTTCAGCCCCAGACCCATTCTCCCACCTGCCCCAGGCATGGCCCCATTCTCCCTCCTGGCCCCTTCTCAGACCCCAGACCCAGTCCCCATCCCCTTCTCCATCTGAGCCCCTCCCCACCCAGACCCCGTCCCCTTCTCCCATCTGAGCCCTCCCATCCCCAGACCCCCATCTGAGCTCCTCCTCTCCCCACTCCACCCCACCCAGACCCCTTCTTTCATCTGAGCCCCCCTCCCCGACCCAGTCCCCACTTGCCTACCAGCTCCATCGACGGACAGACGACCCTCTTCTCCTGCCACATGGCACCCAGCCTTAAAAAAAAAAAGTGGTGAAGCGCCTCGCGTCTGCTCTGCTGTAAAGCAAGGAAATCGCCTCGTCGCGTCGACCCTTCAATCACTGTGTCCCGCCCTCTGATGTAACTTCCTATTTCCACAAGGGCAGGACATAGTGATTGAAGGGCTGACCCGACGAGGCGATTTGCTTGCTTTACAGCAGAACAGATGCAAGGCGCTTCACCGTTTATTTTTTTTAGGCTGGGTGCCGGGTGAGCTGGTAGGTAGGTGGAGACTGCGGTGCCAGCGGAGCACCCCCCTCCACCTGCTGATACCCGGGGCGGGGCGGACGTTGGTTGGGCGGGCCTGGAGGGAAAGTGGCTGGGCCTGGGCCCGTCCAGGCCCACCCGTGGTTATGCCCCTGTAACACCCAGTCTGAAACTTTTGGAAAGGAAAGGTACAAAGCCCACACACCAGTTATCTTTCAAGAATTGGCAAAAAAATCCCCCCCCCCAAAAAAAAATAAAAAAACAAACAGGTGTACAAAAGCACACAGTGACAAAACAAGGTTTACTATAACTGACGTGAAAACGCTTTGAAATACCACCCCATAATCTAAAGAAAAACCTCTAAAGTGCAAGCACAGAGAAAGCCGTTTTAAAGAGGCGCCAATAAAGGGAATGCAAACTTCCAAATGGGAAGAGCAGCTAGGGACGTTTATCATTTTTACCCATAATCAAAATGAGGACGCCCAAAACACAGAGCAGCTGGGGACGCCGATAGTTCCCCACCCATAATAGAAATGAGGATGCCCAAATCGCCAGAGCAGCTAGGGACATTTAGGGATTTTGTCAATAATCGAAATTAGGATGCCCATCTCAGGAATGCCCATCGCGTTCTTACATGGGCGTCTCTGGGATAGTATTTAAGCGCCTTTCTCTGTATTTTCAATTCTTTGCATCGCATTGCTACAATGGCACCAAAGCAACCACCCACCTGCATGGGTAATTTCAGCGATCCTGAAATTGAACTGCTGGTTCAGGAAATCCAGAGGAGGCACATGTATCTCTTTGTTCCCACGGGCCAGAGGCTGGGTGCTACAATGAAGCAGAGAGAATGGGAGGCACTAAGGGACAGGGTCAACGCGGTCTTCCACTGTGGCAGGGATGTGGAAGACTGCAAACACAAGTGGCGCCAGCTGATGACACCGCTAACTTGACCTCCATCGAGCGCATCATTCATGGGCTCTTGCCCCAGGAGGGGATACACGGCATTGGGTCCCTTGACACATCAGCACAGCCTGAGGGCTCAGGTAGGTTGACCATTAGGAAGCTGGGGTATCTGTTGTGCTGCATTACACTCTGTTTTACACAAGTGGGGGACAGTGTGGTTCTCCTAAGTAGGGGAAGGGGTGAGAACACCACATGCAATACAAATCACTATTCATTACAGACCATGACACAGGGAGTAGCCAGGGGGAGGGTTTCCAGCAATGTCTGTGTAGGTTACCACTGTTTCACAGCTTTGGGGGCCTTCCCCACTCCCTCCTCTTTTCCCCATCACCAAACTGTGCATATCTCCTTCCCACACCTCTGTGTTGTAGCTACTGTGTCCTCTGCACTCCTTCCATGGTTCTATGTCTACCCACCTGCCTGTGTGGCTCTCTTGCACATCAGTCTCTGTAGTACACTGCGCTCCTCATCTCCAGCTCTGTACCATGTACAATGACATCTGTGGTTTGCCTGCCAGTCCCATTCCTCACCATCTCTTTGCTGGGTCTTTGCATGTGGGGATATGTATATGAATGTTGAAAAACAAAAGTGGGTTATTTTGACTAACACATTTCCTCCCCTTTTGCTATGCAGGTGATGACAGCCAGTCGGAGGAAGAAGCTGGCCCTAGTGGCCACCAGCCCCAGCACACAGAGCAGCAAACCAGTGGGCCTGCACAAGAAAGCACACAGGACTATGGGGTGGAACCACAGGACCCAGCAGCAGCAGTGCCGCCTCTCCCTCCACCATCCACAGCAGAGGCTCTCCCTCCACCACCCACAGCCTTTGCCGATGGTGGCACAGAAGAAGAAGATGCAGAAGGGGGGGGGGCATATGCTCAGTAGAGGCCATCCAGCCAGAGGAGGCAGCTACTGCGCCTCGCTACACAATTGCTGGGCCAGAATGTGCACATGGAAGATTACCAGCGCCAGAAATTGGAGCTGCAACGGGAAGCGGTACAGGCCCAGCATGAAGTGGTACATCAGCTCCAACGGCTGGAGCACAGCATCTAGGGCCTACGCCGTGACCTGAAAGCATCTAGTACAGCCCTGATGCAGCAACAAGTGGCGCCTACTTCCACCACTGCACAGCAACCACCCGCTAAAGAAGAGGAGCTTGAGATCCTCAGTTTCCCTAGCCACTGGTCCAGCAGCCACCACACCAGCTCCCCTTCTGGGTCCTTTGCCCAGGTTGCAAGGCAAGCCACAGACCGCAAGGTGGCCGGACTTCCACAGGGCAGCTGAGGCAGCAAGCTGCCTTATGGACACAGAGGAGTAGAGTGGGAGCTCATCAGAGGAGGACTCTCAACAGAGTTCCGCTGCAGCAACAGCTGCAAAGGAACATGGTGGGAGAGGTAAGAGGGTACGGGGATGGGGCCAGGGGAGGGGGCGGGGAAAGTGATGGTACATGCTGGGGGTGGGGTGGGGGGTGAGGGTTGGAGGGAGGGGAATATGCACAGAGCAGGTGATGGTAGTGAGTAAATACTATGTGATAGAAATAAATGTCAACTTACTCTCACACAAAACTTGTCTCGATCAGTCTTTGCCTGGCTCTGACCCCCAGCTGGTGTGCACTCTGCTCTGCTCTGGGGGTAGGAGGTGGAGGGGGCTCCTCATCCTGTTCATCTGGGGCCTGCTGCTGTAGTTGCTGTGGCTCTTCTGGGAGGGCCTGTCCTCTGCACATTGCCAAATTATGTAGCATGCAGCAGGCCAGGAATATCTTTGCCACCTTTTGGGGGCTGTACAGGAGCTCCCCTCCAGAACGGTCCAGACATCGGAACCTGTTCTTAAGTTGTCCGAAGGGTGCTCGATGATGGCACGGGTGGTCCGATGTCTACTGTTTGTAGTTCTCCTCTGACCCTGTGGGGGTCATGAGCCAGCTCTGCTGTGGGTAGCCTCTGTCACCTTTGGGGAGAAGCAGGATGAGAAAGATAAGTGTGTATTGATTGGAGTGGGTACTTTGTGGAGGTGGGGGAATAGTGGGTTGTGGAGTGAGCTGGAGGGAGACAGTTGCCCAGTGGAGGAGGTATAGCTTGGGCAGATCCATGCTGCACTTACCTTGGAGTCATCCGCCGGTGATCTCCCCTCACTCAAACCTGCGGAAGATTCCTGAGTTCTGCGTCATGGGTGGAACCTGGGTATCAGGCACACACGTCTAGAATCTCTCCCTGGGCATCACACACAACTTGCATATTGAGTGAGTGGAATGCTTTCCTGTTCCTATAAGTGGCCTCTCGTGCCCGGGAGGATCTGAGTGTTCAGTCAATGGCGCCTATGACCGAGGGGAAGCAAGCTACGGCGTAGAAGTCGGCCATGTTGTTCTGTAGGGCCTGGGGGGTGGTGGGGAAGGTGATGTACTCAGAGATGTGGGTAAGGAAGGCATCAAGGAACTGGGTGAGGCAGTTAGAAATAGAAGCCTGGGTGAGACCCGTGTTCACAGATAGGACAGACTGGAAACTCCCAGTGGCCAGAAAAGATAGAGAAGCAGTGATGGGATTGTTCCTATGGGTCCTGGGCTGCAGGAGGGGTTGGATCTGGTCACAAAGGTGCTGAGCGGCAGTCTTATCAAACCGGTACCTAGTGAGACACTGCAGGTCAGTGAGGTCTAGGAAACTGCTACGGGGCCTGAAAACGCTGGGGCGTGAGTACCTCTTGCGGTGCCTCCCCTCTTCCTCCAACATGTAAGCCACCTGTGCATTTAGTGCCTCCATTTCTCCACACTACAGGTGCAATGCAGTGATACCAGTGCTCACCTCTCCCTACCAACTTGGTGAAACACAGCATCAACAAACAAAAGCTGACACTCTCCCACCACCGACAAAAAATGCGGTCACACACAGCAGAGCGACACCTCAAGCACTTTCTGACCCACTACAAACTCTCCTGCCACACCCTCTAGCCACTCACTGTCCAAGCAGTCTTCACAAACACGCTGCAGCAGTACACAGGACAAAGAGACAAACAGAGACTACAAACAGGTAAGGGAATTAAATATGAACTTGGGGACAGTGAATGGAGGGGAATAGGGGGAGGGGATGGGGAGATAGAGGAAGGAGTAGTGGTATCTGTGTTTGGGGGCTAGAAGAGGTAGGGAAAGCTGAAAAGGTAAAACACAAATGAGGCAGGTGAGGGTGAAAACGTTCCGACTACAGCACACAGACAAAGGCAACAGGTATTGGACAAACTCTTAGCTTTCTCTGCAAACAACAATTCAGCTTTCTCTCCTAACAATGCTCTCGCCACTCTCCAACTCCACAAAATCGCTAATGGTTCTAAAGACGACTTCCCCCTTACCCTTTTCGCTTTTATTTCAGGTCTAACTAAGGACGCCCATGTTCCCACCCATGCAAAACCATTTCACTAGCCGTTATACGTTGGAGGCACCCATCTCGTAACATCGCCCATAACACGCCCCCTATGGGGATGACCATAGATGGGCGTTCTCGCGCTGAGGACGTCCTTATGTCCCTGTTTTGATTATTGGATTTGGGCGACCTTTCACAGGGATGCCCATGTGCCTTTTTTGTCGCTTTTTGGATGCCCTTCTCTTTCGAAAATGAGCCTGACAGTGTACCGGCTATCTTTTAAAGTGACAAGCTTTTTCAAAAACTAAAAAGATCATTCAAATCCTCCCCTCCCCTCCCCACCACCAAATCTCTAGTAGGCTAGTACTGAGTCTCATATCTCCTCTCCCAACATCCCTTCCTGGCCAGTGGCCACTAGGATATTCTCCCTTATTTGGTAGGGTATTCCAGACAGACCTCTAGTAGTATATTCTGATGCATGGGAAAGGGTCAAGCAGTGTCACCAAGTCAAGTGTGACTGGGGATACCTCCTGACCCCCCACTACACCACTAGAGATATTGAAGAAAGCGTCAGGAGGTGTACTGAGTGATGAGGATTTACTCCCTGTTTTCACTAGGGGTGGGGCTTAGGGGTAACATTTATGTTATCAAGGCAGGATGTGGAGTGAGGGCACATGGGGCTTACCAAAGATTTGTTCACTATAGGGGTAAGGGAAGAAACACGGGGTCCTCATTTTTTTAGGGAAAAGCTAGTCCCTTTAAGGAAAGCCCTGGGAACATTGGCTTCCATGTTAGGGAGCTAATGCTTACAGAGCAAACTTAGGTACAACTCTAGAGATATCGTTAACTTTCTGGGTGTAATACATGCTAAAAGGGTTAACAGAAACTACATTTACCTGTTATCTAATGATGAAATTATCTGCATAAATCTGTATGTGAAGGAGCACATTATTTCTCACATTTTGTCTGATTTTTAAAAATATATTCAAAGCTGTATTAATGCTGATTAACATGTTACTAGTCAAAACCTGTGTTAATTGACCTATAACAAGCAATAGTGGGGTAAAGGGTCATAGATTTGATTTACCACCTTTCAGTGGTGCAACCAAAATGGTTTCCATTTATTATAAGCAGGTATTTTCTCTGTCCCTGGTGGGCTTGCAATTTAAGGGGCCCTTTTAAGAAGGCACGGTAAGACTACTGCACAGGTAGCACACAGCAAAACAGCACCACTGCCATACATGCCCAGGCGCCCTGCAGTAGTTCTGATTTTTCCGCACTCTATTTTCTAGTGCGGAGGCAGGGTTTAGTCATTCCCAGCGGTCATCGGGCAGCACAGGCACATTGCTGTGTGCTGGATGATTACCACCCGAGTAGCACATGAGCCCTTACTACCTACTAAATAGGAGGCAGTAAGGGTTCAGGCAGTAATGGCTATGTGCTAATTTGGAAATTAGCGCGTGACCATTAATAGAAGAAATTGAAATTCGGCCATTTTAGAGCTGCACTAAAAAGTTGCCAGAGCACATGGGAAACCCACTTGCCAAAACTACTGCTGGCCACTTTTTAGCATGGCTTAGTAAACGGACCCCTACTTTTATACTGGGGCAATGGACAGTAGAGATTTGTCCAGGGTCACAAGGAGCCTCAGGTTTCTAGCCACTGCATTAACCATTAGGCTAGTCCTTCACAGGTCTGCATGGAAATTACTGAAGACCACCCTGTTCAAGAAGACTCAACTTAACTTTCTTCTTCTTTGTTACAGCAAAATTCATGGACTCTATTATCTTTTTATTATCTCTGTTGTTTTATAAGTTGCATATTCGATTACTATCTTATTATTACATTGTTTAATTGTATTTTACTAACTGTAGCCTGCACTACGGTATTGTGTAAGCCACATTGAGCCTACAACTAGTGGGAAAATGTGGGGTATAAATGTGTTGAATAAATAAATAAAATGAGGACATTAGTTAGACGAAAGCTAAAATAAACAGAGGTAGGCCTGATTAATTTCTTTGACTGGGTGAAAGTATGCTTAGGACAAAATTCTATAAATGACGCCAAAAAATCCAAGCAAAAAAGAATAGCACTAAGTGCTATTCTATAAACAGTCCTCGAAGTTAGGCGCCATTTATAGAATAGAGCTGAGCGGCAGGATCTGCAACTAACTTTATTCATGAGGTTTTATACCGCCTGGACCCTGGTGTAAATCCTTGCACCTAAATTAAGCACAGATCCCCCTTATTCTATAATAGCGTGCATAAATTACAGGAACGCCCCTGATCCACCCATGACCCTCCTATGGTCACGCCCCCTTTTTGCAGAAATTGTATGCACACATAAATTTAAATTAATCTCAATTAGCACCTACAATTCATTATTGGGGCCCAATTATCAGTGCTAAGTGGCTTGTTCAATTAAATTGCGCACACAAATTGGGTGCAAGCAATTGTGAGCGCCATATATAGAATTCGGGGGTAGATGTGATGTACTTCAATTTTAGCAGTGACACAGTTCCATGTAGGTGACTTATAAATAAACTGAATTCCTTCCTTATGGGCCCTAAAATGACTGACTGAGTTAGTAACTAGTTGACTGGAAGATGACGAAGGGTGATGGTAAATGGAGTTCATTCTTTGGAAAGGGATGTTGCCAGTGGTGTGCCACAATATTGCAGAAGGGCTATCTGGCAAGGTTTGTCTTTTTGCAGATGGTATCTAAACATGCAATAGGGTAGACATATGGTGTAGATAATATGAGGAGGGGTCTAGCAAAGCTTGAAGAATGGCCTAAAATTTGGCAGCTAAGATTTAATGCTAAAAAATGTAGGGTAATGCATTTGGACTGCAAAACCTGAGAGACCAAGGGGTGAAGTACTTCTGTGCACGGAAAACGAGTATGACTAGGAGGTAATCATATCTGGCTTAAGCTGCTCAGACAGGTAAACAAGTGATAGCAAAAGCCAGAAGATGCTTGAGGAAAGGACAGCAGGAAGAAGGAGGTGATAGTCAGTCCAGAGGGTGGCTCCTAAAACTGTCTTCATCATAAAGCATACGGGAACAAACTTAATAATTTTAATATGTATATTTTGGAAGAAAGGCAGGAGAGAGGAGATATGATCGAAACATTTAAATACCAACATGGCATAAGTGTACAGGAGGCAAGTCGTTTTCAACTGAAAGGAAGCTCTGAAATGAAGGAGACATAGGATGAAGGAGAAAGAGGATAGGCTAATGAGTAATGTAAAGAAACACTTTTCTACAGAAAGGATGTGCAGGACAGCAGTGGCGTAGCAGGGGGGGCGGTCCGCCCCGGGTGTCAGCACAAGGGGGGGGGGTGATCCGCCACTCTCAGGCACCCCCTGCACACAAAATCCCCCACATAGGCACCTCGTATAACAATCCTTCCTTCCCGCCCAGGGCAGCCCTCCTCCTCCTCTCCGCACCCCCCCTCTCCGTGTCATAACCCTTTTACTTCCCGTGGTGGCAGCGACGTCAGTTACGTTACGAAGAAGACACCAAAAGCTCCCCTCCGGCTCCAGCTTCTCCCTTCGCTAGTTCGCTCTTCACACAGTGAGTGCCCTGCCTTCGCGATGATGCATTTCCTGTTTCCGCTAAAGCGGGACATTCACTGTGTGCAGAGCGAACTAGCGAAGGGAGAAGCTGGAGCCGGAGGGGAGCTTGTGGTGTCTTCTTCGTAACCTAATTGACGTCGCTGCCACCACGGGAAGTAAAAGGGTTATGACACGGGGAGGGGGGGTGCGGAGAGGAGGAGGAGGGCTGCCCTGGGCGGGAAGGAAGGATTGTTATACGAGGTGCCTATGGGGGGGATTTTGTGTGCGGGGGGTGCCTGAGAGTGGCGGATCCCCCCCCCCCCCTTGTGCTGACACCCGGGGCGGACCGCCCCCCCTGCTACGGGAAGGAAGGACTCAGAGGGACAGGGACCGTTAAAGAGAGCAGAGCTGCTTTGCTGCAGCGCTACCCTGCGTTTTGTGGGGGCAGCTGTCAGGTGATAGGAAGGAAGGAAGGAACGGAGAGGGCAGGGGAGAGAGGAGAATGTTGGACATGGATGGAGGGGAAAGGAGCAGGAAGGAACGGAGAGGAGGGCTGTGGGGAGCTGAGGGAGGGCAGGGAGAATTGCTGAACATGGATGGGAGGGGAGGGCAGGGGGAGAGAACAGATTGCTGGACATGGAGAGAAAGGGAGGGCATGGGGGAGAGAAGAGAATTGCTGGACATGGGTGGATGGATGGAGGGGAGGGCAGGAAGGAACAGAGAGGAGGGCTGTCGGGGAGCTGAGGGAGGGCAGGGAGAATCGCTGGACATGGATGGGAGGGGAGGGCAGGGGGAGAGAACAGATTGCTGAACATGGAGAGAAGGGGAGGGCATGGGGAGAGAAGAGATCGCTGGAGGGGAGGGCAGGGGAGAGAGGTGAATTGCTGGACATGGATGGATGGAGGGGGCAGGGGAGAGATGAAATTTGCTGGATATGGATGGATGGAGGAGAGGGCAGAGGAGAGGAGAATTGCTGGACATGGATGAATGAATGGGGGCAGAGGAGAGAGGAAATTTTCAGGATATGGGTGGATGGAGGAGACGGCAGGGGAGAATGGAGAGTTCCTGGACATAGATGGAGAATTGCTGGATATGGATGGATGAATGGGGGCAGGGGAGAGAGGAAATTTGCTTGATATGGGTGGATGGAGGAGAGTGCAGGGGAGAATGGAGAGTTGTTGGATATGGATGGATGGAGGGGAGGAAATGCACATGGATGGAAGAGAGGAGAAATGTTGGACAAGGATGGAGGGAAGGAAAGACAAAGGAAGGAGATGCACATGGAGAGAGGGCAGATCCTAGATGGAAGGGGCAGGGAGAAAGGGCAGACATTGGATGGAGGGGACAGGAGAGAGAGGGCAGACACTGGATGGTAGGAGAGAGAGAGAAGGCAGATGCTGGATGGAAGGAAGACAGTGAAAAGAAGATGAGGAAAGCAGAAACCAGAGACAATAAACTGTAAATATATATTTTTATTATTTTGCTTTAGGATATAGTATTGTAGCTGTGTTAATACATGTTTATAAATAGAACATGTAAATAAGGTAATCTTTATTGGACTAATTTTAATATATTTTGACTAACTTTCGGAGAACAAAACCCCCTTCCTCAGGTCAGGATAGGATATTGTAAAAGCACTATACTGATCTGAGGAAGGAGGTTTTGGCCTCTGAAAGCTAAATGTATTAGTCCAATAAAATGGTATTATTTTATTTTCTGTTTCTGTGGTGTTGCATTGTATGCTCAGTCTGGCCTCTTGGGGGTTCAGTTTAATTTTTGTCTAAATAGAAAGTTTGATTACTTATTCTATAGTGGTTTAGGGTTTATCTGTGTTTGTGAAAAAGACACGGCTTTCAGTTGGCATTGACTGTGCAGGATCGACGATCTGTACTATTCTGTCTGGTTACGTTTTACAATAGGTGAATTGATGTTCTAGTGCTCACTGTAGTGTTTAAGATGCTTTCGTTTTCTTTATGTGACTTGTAGAAATTACTGCTTATGGTATGGTAAAATTGTTCTAGAGATCCTGAGTGTTTTGTATTCTCGGTATGCCTAGTACTGGATTTTGGAGGGGGGTGTTAAAAAATGACCGGCCCCGGGTGTCAACTACCCTAGCTACGCCACTGCAGGACAGGAAAGTATCTGAATTCAAGAAAGCATGAGTCAAGCACATAGGATCTCCAAGGGAGAGGAAGAGATAGTAGCTAGTATGGTTGGGCAGACTGGATAGGCCGCATGGTCTTTATCTGTTGTCATTTTCTCTGTTTCCATGTTAAGGTATGATGATGTTGATTCAAAATAACACAGAAATATTAATTTTATGTGTCTTTTTTACTGCAATTTATTTGACATACAATACCTTAAGTATTCAAGGGCAATAAACCTCCAGTCATATGTATATGAAACAGATTAACCTTCACTGGATCAATAATGCATTAAAACATAACATTAGCTTTCTTAAGGTTTACAAGATACCAGCTTAGAAAGAAAACTCAGTGAGGGGGCTATTTTGTAACAGGGTGCTTAGGAATTTGTCTAACCCTTCTTTAAACACAGCTACACTAAATACTTTGATCACATCCTCTGTGCCAAGAACCAGAGCTGAACTATGTGAAAAAATATTTTATACTATTTGTTTTAAATGTACTACCATATTATTTCATGCTGTGTCCACTATCTTTACACTTTTTGAACAAGAAAAACAATCAATTCCCATTTACCCCTTCCACTCCACTTGGGATTTGTAGTCCTCTATCATATCCCTCCTCAGCCGTCTCTTTTCCAAGCTGAAGAGCCCTAACCTCTTAAGCCTTTCCTCCTATGAGGGAAGTTCCAGCCCCTTAATCATTTTTGTTACCCTTCTCTGTAACATTTCTAATTCCGCTAGGTCTTTTTTGAGATGTGGTAACTAGAATTGCACAGAGTGCTCAAGATTGCTGGAGTTGTATGTGCCACACAGTGCAGGTTACTTTCCCCATGATTTCTTAGAATTGCCAAAGTCTTTACATATCTGAAGCACTCTATGCTTGGTTTACATCCTCTTACCTTTTAAGGATCCATTGCATTTATCCTATTCCATTATAAATTCTAGCACCATTTGGTTAGTGCAGCGGATTTTGATCCTGGGGAACTGGGTTCAATTCCCACTGCAGCTCCTTGTGACTGTGGGCAAGTCACTTAACCCTCCATTGCCCCAGGTATAAAATAAGTACCTGTTTATATGTAAACTGCTTTGAATGTAGTTGCAAAAATACCACAGAAAGGCAGTATATCAAGTCCCATTTCCCCTTTCCCTTTGTTTCTACCACCTCTTTCAGGAGAGTATTCTAGGCATCCAACACACTTTCCATGAAAAAATACTTCCTGATGTTACTTTTGACTGTACCACCCTTTAGCTACATATCATGTCCTCTAGTTCTAGAGCTTGTCCTTTGCTTGTTCAGTAATTCCTTTCAAGTATTTAAAGGTCTTTATCGTATCCCCTATATCTCTTCTCTCCTCTAGGGATTCATGTTTAGCACTTCCAGTCTCTACTCAAATGTCTTACTATTTTTGTCACTTTTCTCTGTATTGACTCCAGCATCTTTATGTCCTTAGCAAGATACAGCCTTCAAAGTTGAACACAGAACTTCAAGAGAGGCCTCACCAGCTTCTTGTATAGAAGCATTTTGACCTTTTCCCTTCTGCTGGTTATGCCCCCTCTCTGTGCAGCCTAGCAAACTTCTGGCTTTGGCCACTGCCTTGTCAAACTTTGTTGCTGTCTTGAGATCCACAAGCACTATCACCCCAAGATCTCTCTCTCTCTCTCTCTGGTCTGTGCTCATCAGCTTCTCCGCTCCTATCACTTACAGACAGTGGTGTGCTGGTAAATGTTTAACAACAGGCTCTCTCCCTGGTCCCCCTCTGCGCCCACCCCAAATTGCAGAGCTGGCTATAGCCGGGGAGAGAGCCTGGGGGGGGGGGGCAATGCATTACTCCAGGAAAAAAAATTAAATGATCGCAGGTTCCAATCTAATTCATGTTTAATGTGCGATAAAATGCCATAAATAAGTAAATAAATATAAACTTTTAATGTTGAGCACCTGATTCTCAAAGTGAACATATTCCAAACACTATAATGAAAATAAAATTATTTTTTTTCTACCTTTGTTGTCTGGTGACTGTTTTTCTGATCATGCTGGCCCAGTATCCGATTTTGCTGCTATCTGTCCTCTTAACTCCGTTTCCAGGGCTTCCTTTCCATTTATTTCTTTCCTTTCCTCCTTTCTTCTTCATTTCTGGTCCTCAGCTTCTGCCTATTTTCTTCATCCATGTGCAGTTTTTCTCCTCTCTTCCTTTCCCTCATCTCATCTCCTTCCTCACTCTTCCCTCCCCTCCATCCATGTCCAGCATTTCTTCTCTCTCCCCTCCTCTCCCCTGCCCTCCATCCACCCATGTCCAGCGACCCTTCTCTCCCCCTGCCCTCCATCCACCCATACCCAGCAACTCTCCTCTCCCCTGCCCTCCATCCACCCATGTCCAACAGTGACCCTCCTCTTTCCTGCCCTGCATGCACCCATACCCAGTGAGCCGGTGCGAGCTGGCTCCAGCACACCACTGCTTACAGATCCTTCTGGGGTTTTTTTGTTTGTAAGGACATAAGTGTTGCCATACTGGGACAGACTGATGGTCCATCAAGCCCAGTATCCTGTTTCCAAACAGTGGCCAATCCAGGTCACAAGTACCTGGCAAGATCCCAAAACAGTAAAACAGATTTTATGCTGCTTATCTGAGAAATAAGCAGTGGATTTTCCCAAGTCCATCTTAATATTCGTTTATGAACTTTTAGGAAATTATCCAAACCTTTTTTAATCTCTGCTAAGCTAATTGCTTTTGCCACATTCTCTAGCAGTTTAATTATATATTGAGGCCTTCTAATTCTTCAGAGATGCAACCCTTTAGATACTCCACTCGCCTCTTTTTTACCACTACCCCCTGTCTTGTCAGTCAACCAATATTTTATCCATTTGATCATCTTGGGACCCATCCCAAGGCAGGTCAGTTTGTTTTCAAACCTCTTATGAGGAACCATATCAAAGGTTTTGCTTAAATCCAAGTACACCTTATCCATTCCATGCCACTTATATAGTTCTTTGGCCAACCAGTCAAAGAAATCAATTGGATTCATTTGGCAAGATCTGCCTCTGGTAAAAACCGTGTTACTTTGGCTTTTGCAACTTCCTGAACTGTACAAAGCTCATTTCCTTCAGCAGTGTCTTCATTACCTTTCTCACCACTGAAGTGAGGCTTAGTGGCCTGTAGTTTCCTAGCTCTTCTTTGCTATTACTTTTTCCGAAGACGGATGACATCAACCTTTCTTCAATCACATAGAACCTCTCCCATCTCCAGTGATTTGTTAAACAAATTCCTTCCTTCTTCAAAAAGAAACCAAAGGGACAATCTGGAAGGATTGGAACAAGAAAAATCCGATGAACTTAAGGATTTATCCTTAATTTTGGAAGACTCATTCTCATTGTCTGAGGTAACTACTACTACTACTACTTGACATTTCTAAAGCGCTACTAGGGTTACGCAGCGCTGTACAATTTAACATAGAAGGACAGTCCCTGCTCAAAGGAGCTTACAATCTAAAGGACAAATGTACAGTCAGTCAAATAGGGGCAGTCTAGATTTCCTGAAAGGTATAAAGCTACTCTTTTGATTTCTTTTGTCTTTGAACAAGACTATAATGCAGTCCTAAAGTTATTCTTTAAAAATATTCACCAGAAATTTTGTGGTCAAAAACTATGGATTTTTCCTGATGTTACAAAAGTAACACAAGAAAGAAGGAAGAAATTTCTGGAAATGAGAGAAGAGACGAGGTCCTTGGGTTCAACCTTCTTACTCGCATACCCATGTAAATGTATTATAAAATATTTAGGTATTAAGTATGTTTTCTTTGTACCGAAACAACTAAGAGATTTCATAGACCTGAAAAAGATAGTCAAGTGATAATAGAACTACAGCTTATAGAAGAAATAGGTGATTGAAAGGTGTTTAGCCTATTCTTTAAGTTTTCCTATTATTTTCTCTGAAATTTCTTTGTCTCCCCCCCACATTATGTGGTCTAAGGAAGACATTTATGTATGTAACAATATGGGGGGGGGGGGGGGGGTTCTTCTTTTTTTTTTCGTTGTCTTGTATTGCTTGTAACAAGATTAAAGCTTGTGTAAAAAATTAAAATCACCTAAATAAAAAAAAAATTTTAAAAATGGGCTTCTTGGCTTTTAGTGGCCCTTTTACAATGGTGCAGTAGACCTACTGTGCGTCAAATCAGCCCTACCACCGGGTGATTTTTGAAGTTAGCATGTGTAGTTTCCCGCAATAGAAAATCATTTTCTATTTTTTACCGTGGGGGGGCGTTTCCAGCAGTAATCGGCAGCACAGACACAATGCCGCATGCTGCCCAATTACCATGGGGTTAGGGCGTGAGCTCTTATCGCCTACTCAATAGGTGGCAGTAAGGGCTCAGGCAGTAAATAGCTGTATGCTAATTTTAATATTAGCACACTGCCATTTACTGCCCCATTTTTAAAAAAGGCTTTTTTTCCGCTGCAGTAAAAAGTGGCTCAGCAAACGCCAATTTCATGTGCTAACACTAGCGCAGGCCACTTTTTACCGCACCTTAGTAAAAGGGCCCCTTTGCACACTGGGAAGTCTTCCATCTACTGCCAGGGCTTTGTCCACTTTCAAGCCTGCAAGTTCTTCACAAACATTTTCATCTGTAAATAGCATTGTAACAATTTCATTTTGCTATGTACTTTTGTTAGTTATTCATGGTCCCTTTCCATAAGAACATAAGCACCGCCATAATGGGAAAGACCAAGGGTCCATCAAGCCCAGCATCCTGTCTCCGACAGTGGCCAATCCAGGCCTCAAGAACACGGCAAAAACCCAAAAACAAAAATTTAAATTAATAAAGTTCAATGGACTTTTCCGTCAGGAATCTGTCCAAACCCCCTTTAAACTCAGCAATGCCAACTGCTGTCACTACATTTTCCGGCAACGAGTTCCAGAGTCTAATTACGCGCTGAGTAAAGAAAAACTTTCTCATATTTGTTTTAAATCTACCACATTCTAGCTTCATCTTATGTCCCCTGGTTCTATTATTGTTAGAAAGTGTAAACAAACGCTTCACATCTGTCCGCTTCATTCCACTCATTATCTTGTGGACTTCTATCATATCACCCCTCAGCTGCCTCTTCTCCAAGCTGAAGAGCCCTAACCGTCTTAGCCTTTCCTCATAGGGAAGTCCTCCCATCCCTTTTACCATTTCGTCGCCCTTCTCTGCACCTTCTCCAATTCCTTTATATCCAGGACTTTCTTCTGTGAATACTGAACCAGAAGTATTTATTTAGCATTTCTGCCTTTCCTTTTTGTTCTTCAGCAAAGTTTCTTCAGGTAGGTCACTTCATTTTACATCTTTGGCCATCCTTTCTTCTACCCTTGCTTTTAAAAAGACATTGCATTCTATCATTTCTTACAAGCTTTCAATTTAGAGATTCAGTGTGGGTCACAATATTAAGAGGTTGACAGACTCAGGAATATACAGAGATAATTAATTTAAACAGATATTTAAAAAAGATTCCAGAGGAGACCCGGGAAATTATAGACCAGTGAGTCTGACGTCGGTGCTGGTCAAAATGGTAGTGACTATAATCAAGAACAAAATTACAGAGCACGTTCAAAAGCATGGACTAATGGGACAAAGTCAACATGGATTTAGTGAAGGGAAGTCTTACCTCACCAATCTGCTGCATTTCTTTGAAGGGGTAAACAAACATGTGGACAAAGGTGAGCTGGTTGATATTGTGTATCTAGATTTTCAGAAGGCGTTTGATAAGGTCCCTCATGAAAGACTACAGAGGAAATTAGAGGGACATGGGATCGGAGGTAGTGTCTTACTGTGGATTAAAAACTAGTTGAAAGATAGGAAACAGAGAGTAGGACTAAAAGGTCAATATTCGCAATGGAGAAGGGTACTTAGCGGGGTCCCTCAGGGATCGGTGCTGGGACCTCTGCTTTTTAACATATTCATAAATGACCTAGAGATGGGGGTAACTAGTGAGGTAATCAAATTTGCCGATGACACAAAGTTATTCACAGTAGTCAAATTGCAGGAAGATTGTGAAAAACTACAAGAGGACCTTACGAGACTGGGCGTCTAAATGGCAGATGACGTTTAATGTGAACAAGTGCAAAGTGATGCATGTGGGAAAGAGGAACCCAAACTATAACTACGTCGTGCAAGGTTCAGCGTTGGGAGTCACGGACTGAGAAAGGGATCTAGGTGTCGTATTTGATGATACATTAAAAACTTCTGCTCAATGTGCTGCTGCGACTAGGAAAGCAAATAGAATGTTTGGTATCATTAGGAAAGGGATGGAAAACAAAAATAAGGATATTATTCTGCCTCGAGTATTGTGTTCAATTCTGGTCGCTGCACCTCAAAAAAGACATAGTGGAATTGGAAAAGAAGCAGAGAAGGATGACAAAGATGATACAGGGGATGGGATGGCCAGGGCTGGCCCAACCCAGTAAGCGAGGTAAGCACCGCAGGGGGGCGCCTGCCTTCAAGGGTGCCGCATCATGCAATTTTCCCCCCCAGCACCGGAACCCGGAAGCTCCCAGCCAGAAGACAGCCCGTTGCCCACAGAGAGAAGAAGATAGGCAACAATCAGAGCTGCTTTAACCAGCAATGGAGCCCTGGGCAACCTTTTGTGGATTTGCACACACCCCCCCCCCCCCCCCCCCTCCGGTCCAGCAGCCCAGTATCTCCCTGGTTAACCAAGCCACTACCAGACATAAAAACAGTGCTTTTTTTGTAGAAAAAAAGGTGCCGGTACTCATTGTGGGTGGCAGTCACCAAATATGACTCCACCCCTATTATAGCCACACCCACATTAGCCACACCCCTTATACCAGCCATAGCGCATATAAACAGATATCATTGAAAATATACTAGTTTAGGAGAAAAAAATAATAATTTCTGTAAGCTGTTACAGCTCCAGTATACCCAGTGCAAAATAAGACAGCAGATGTAAATTCTCAAATTGGACATATTCCAGACAATAAAATGAAAATAAAATAATTTTTTTCTACCTTTGTTGTCTGGTGACTTTGTTTTTCTGATCATGATGGCTCAGTATCTGATTCTGCTGCTTTCTGTCCTCTTAACTCCGTTTCCAGGGCTTCCGTTCCATTTATTTCTTTACTTTCTGCCTTTCTTCTTCATTTCTTGCCCTACCTCCATAAGTACAAGCTGGGTCCTCCGCAGACTTGACTGTCCAGTGGATCTAGCTTCTGCCTATTTTCTACATCCATGTGCAGTTTTTCTCCTCTCTTCCTTTTCCCTGATCTCATCTCCTTCCTCACTCTTCCCTCGCCTCCATCCATGTCCAGCATTTCTTCTCTCTCCCTTCCCTCTCCTCCATCCACCCATGTCTAGCAGCCCTCTTCCCTGCCCTCCCTTCCATCCATCCATGTCCAGCGACCCTCCTGTCCCCCTGCCATCCACCCATGTCCAGTGACCCCCTGTCCCACCTGCCATCCACCCATGTCCAGCGATTCTTCTCCCTCCCCTGCCCTCCCCTCTCCCATGGCCAGCGATTCTCCTCCCTCCCCTGCCATCCCCTCTCCCATGTCCAGCGATTCTCCTCCCTCCCCTGCCACCCCCTCTCCCATGTCCAGCAATTCTCCTCCCTCCCCTGCCCTCCCCTCTCCATGGCCAGCGATTCTCCTCCCTCCCCTGCCATCCCCTCTCCCATGTCAAACTTCCACTCCACTCTACCGACGAAGTCGCAGGCAGCGGTGAACTGGTGGGCGGCGCTAGTAAAAGCAGCAAGCTCGACTCCGTCGTCCTTCGCTTCCCTGCCCTCTCAGCATCCTGCCCGCCCTCGCGGAAAGGAAATGACATCAGAGGAAGGTGGGTGTGGATAGGTGAGGGGAGGGTGATCAACAGAGACATACAGCTTTATGGTTATAATGGGCTAGGAACCCCAGATCCTTGTTAAGTCCTTTCTGTTGGGTGTTAAAATATTCAATCATTCTGACTTCAAAGGTCTTACGTTCTTGTATGGTTTTAAAGTTACCTTTGAAGTCAGAATGATTGAATATTTTAACACCCAACAGAAAGGACTTAACAAGGATCTGGGGTTCCTAGCCCATTATAAACCATAAAGCTGTATGTCTCTGTTGATCACCCTCCCCTCACCTATCCACACCCACCCTGTTAGAATATCAATGATATGCTTTGATGTCCCCATACATACCTCCTACCCACCCCCATCCTCCCACCCTGTCAGACTGTCATAGTAATGCTTGAATGTTTTCACTTATATACACTGTCAGCTAGCACATTTGCTTATTTCCGATCTGAGGAAGAAGGGCAACCTTCGAAAGCTAATCAAGAAATGTATTAAGTTATGTCCAATAAAAAAGGTATCATCTTATTTTCTTTTCCATGTTTTATTTTGTTTGATTTCTATTGATAACCTTAAGAGTGGACTAACACGGCTACCACAGTTCTCCACCTAGAACTTGATGATGAAGCAGATTATAAAAGCCAAATTAAATTAAAATTAAATGTGTTTGCCCACCTGTCAAGTATGTAAGAGGTGCGCATATTTACAGAACAGCACTTATTTGGATTTTCAGCATTTCTCCATGGACAAACAGGCTGCATTATTCTCACCAGGGATGTAGCCAGACAGCCAATTTTGGGTGGGCCTGAGTCCAAGGTGGGTGGGCATGGAATTCATGCCCTCCCCCTGTCCCTAGCCCCCCTCTGCTCTTCATCCCTCCCTCCACCTGCAAGCCCACAATATTAAATACCTGAGCAAGAGGGGATCTACAAAACCTGCCAGCTGAATATTTCCTCCTGCTCAGACAATCAGCACTCTTCCAAACAAGCCAGCAGCACTTTCCTTGAGCTAATGCCATGGCCAGTAGGCTGTGCATGCATGAAAACTAAGCATGTGAAGAGGGGCTGGTGTTGGTTCAGCTTGAGGCAAGTGCTGCCAGCTGCCGTTTGAAAGAGCACTAGCTGCCTGAGAAGGAGGAAATCTTCAGCTGACGGGGTTTGAAGACCTCTACAAGCCATAGCAAGAGTGCACAATTTTGGGTGGGCCAGAGTCCAAATAGGGTGGGCCCTGGCCCACCCATGGCTACGCCACTGATTCTCACACATGGGTACGCGTCAGCCCAGGAATCGTCATTTGCCATAGGAAAAACGAAAACTTTACTAGAGCCTTCTGATGCACGTGCAGCACACAAGCGCAAACTGACTTCCCACTCAAGCACATACCTCAGTTTCTTTTTTTCTGCGATGAGGTGCGCCAAGTTCTTCCTGTGCTCTTTATTCTAGCCTGGGAAAAGAGTCTTCTTTTTTTAGCAATTTTTCGCGTCTCTCCTTCTTTTTGTGCCCTTTTTCACTGGCACAATCGAGTCCATTGATTTCGCCGGAGCCATTTTTCCTTCCATGTCATCAAAGACACCCAGCAGCTTCAAACTTTGTACTTGGTGCAACCGGACCATCTCAGGTACCGATACCCATTCTTGGTGTATCCAGTGCCTTGGGCCCAACTACAGCCCACCTACCTGTGCTGTGTGTCTTCGTATGAAGAAGTGGACCCAAGTAGCTCGAGAAGCCCAACGCGGGAAACCTTTTGGGGCTCGGTTCAGTCCTTTGGTATCGTACCAAGGTCGTCGGCATCAACATCAAGGGAAGCATTGACATCAAGAGCGGAGGTAATGGCTGCTGAGAGGCCAAGACATGCTGAGAGCAGTGAGGCATCGAGTGGGTCTCCACCTGCCTCGAGGCTTCCTGTTGTGCAGACCCCCCAGGAATGACCATCATCGGGCCTGACTCCGAGGAGATGTGAGGATTCCACGTCATCTTTGTCGGCACCAAGGAGCCTTGGTGATGGGCATCGAGTGAAGGCGAAGAAGCACCGTCACCGTTCTCCTTCGACACATGGTGCCAGGCGCTCCGGGGCATCAACATGTACACCTTGGAGGAAAACAGGGGTGACATGATACAGATGTTCAAATATTTGAAAGGTATTAATCCACATACGAACCTTGTCCGGAGATGGGAAGGTGGTAGAACTAGAGGGCAATGAATTCAGGTTGCAGGGGGAAGACTCAGGAGTAATGTCAGGAAGTATTTTTCACGGAGAGGGTGGTAGATACGTGGAATGCCCTCCTGCAGGAGGTGGTGGAGATGAAAAACGGTAATGGAATTCAAACATGCATGGGATAAACACAAAGGAATCCTGTTTAGAAGGAATGGATCTATGGAATCTTAGCGGACATTGGGTGGCGACGCCGGTATTTGGAGAATAAAACTGGTGCAGGACGGACTTGTACGGTCTGTGCTCTGAGAAAGGCAGGGACAAATCAAACTCGGATATACATATAAAGTATTACATACCATGTAAAATGAGTTTATCTTGTTGGGCAGACTGGATGGACCATTCAGATCTTTATCTGCCGCCATTTACTATGTTACTATGTAAAGGATTCAGCACCCGAGAAGCGTCAGTGCCGAGTGGACCGCTGCCCCTCCAAGAGGCCGAGCATTCACTTGCAGAACTTGGTGAGGCAGCTGTCTACCTTAGTTGATGCCCTCCTTCCGGAGCAGGCCAAGCCTTTTCGCCAGGTGGTCAGGCAGCAGGAGGCGTGTCGTAAATTCCTGGCCAGGGTATAGCGATGCGCAGACTCTCATGGCTGCTTGTCTCTGACCTGGATCATTTGGTCCAGCAGAGGATGGTGGATGTACCTTGCCAGAGGGATAACCTTTTTGGAGAGAATGTGGAAGATCTGTTCAACCAGATCAAGAAGCACAATGATGTTATGACTTCTCTTTCCCACCTGGCGCCTTCTGCCACAGCCTCCTCATCAGGAGTTTTTTTGGGGGGGCACAGAATACTCCCTTTTCCTATGCTTGGCGTAGGTACACTCCAGTGTCCCAACAGCCTAATCAGACTCAGCCTCAGCATGCTCGTTCTCGTTAACAGCGCCTAAGGCCCCTGCTGCTTCCCAGCAAAAGCAAGGGATGGGCTTTTGACTGGCTCCAGCAAAGCATAGCCATAGTAAAAGTGTCCGTACGTACCAGATGACTTGCCGGTTGAAGGGAGGTTAATGTTTTTTCACCAAAGGTGGCCTCTCGTAACCACTGACCAGTGGGTTCTTCAAATAGTCCAGTTAGGATACACACTCAATCTGGAATCCAAACCTCCAAATTGCCCACCAGGAGATCATTCATACAGGTCCCAGCACAGGCATATACTTGCAAAGGACTCTCCGCCCTTCTAAAGGCCCATGCGGTTGAACTCGTTCCACCAGGGGAAGAAGGGCTCGGATTCTATTCCAGGTACTTCCTTGTGCAAAAGAAAACAGGGGGATGCATCCCATCCTAGACCTAAGGGCCCTGAACATATTCCTAGTCCAAGAAAAGTTCAGGATGGTTTCCCTGGGCACCCTTCTTCCCATGATTCAAGAAAACAATTGGCTATGCTCTCTGGATTTAAAGGATGCTTACACACTCATCTAGATACTTCCAGCTCACAAGAAGTATCTTCGATTTCAGCTGGGAACACAACACTTTCAGTACCATGCACTGCCCTTTGGTCTGGCGTCTGCGCCCAGAGTGTTTACAAAGTGCCTAGCAGTAGTCGCAGCGTCGTTATGCAAACTGGGAGTGCATGTGTTCCCTTATTGCGACAATTGGCTGGTGAAGAGCCCCTCGGAGGACGGAGCTCGTGAGTCCATGCAGATGACTGTTCAGGTGCTAGAGCTACTAGGGTTCGTAATAAATTACGCCAAGTCCCATCTCACTCCTGTTCAAAAATTGGAGTTCATTGGAGCACTCCTGGACACGAAGACGGCTCAAGCTTATTTCCTTGAGACGTGGGCAGACAATCTCCTGTCCCTAGTATCCGCAGTTTGAGCGTCACAGCAAGTCACAACTCGGCAGATGTTGAGACTCTTGGGGCACATGGCCTCCATAGTTCATGTAACACCCGTGGCACATCTACACATGAGATCAGCTCAATGGACCCTAGCTTCCCAGTGGTATCAAGCTGCGGGGAACCTGGAGGATGTGATCCAACTGTCCACCGACATTCTCTTCAGTGGTGGACAATCCGGCCCAATATGAACATGGGACGACCATTCCAAATTCCTCAGCCGCAGAAGTTGCTGATGACAGATGCATCCCTCCTAGGGTGGGGAGCTCATGTAGATGGGCTTCACACTCAGGGAGCCTGGTCCTTCCAGGAAACAGGTCTTCAGATCAACCTCCTGGAGCTTTGGGCGATCTGGAACGCTCTGAAAGCTTTCAGAGATCGGCTGTCCAGCCAAATTATCTTGATTCAAAAAGACAATCAGGTTGTGATGTACTACACCAACAAGAGGGGGTCTTGCCCTCTGTGTCAGAAAGCCATCAAGATATGGCTTTGCGCATGCTGTCAGGGCATGTTTCTCCAAGCCATTTATCTGGCAGGCTTAAACAACAGTCTGGCTGACAGGCTGAGAAGGGTAACCTCATGAGTGGTTGCTGAATATGGGCATAGCCCACAAGATCTTCTGAGGGTGGGGCACCCCCTCGGTGGATCTTTTTGCCACTCAAATCAATCACAAAGTCCCTCAGTTCTGTTCCAGGCTTCAGGCCCATGACAGACTAACGTCAGATGCCTTTCTCCTATACTGGGGAACAGGCCTTCTGTATGTGTATCCTCCCATACCTCTAGTAGGGAAGACTTTGCTGAAACTCAAGCAAGACCACGGAAACATGATTGCACCCTACTGGCTGCGTTAGATATGGTTCCCTCTTCTTCTGGAGTTGTCCTCCGAAGAACCATGGAGATTGGAGTGTTTTCCAACCCTCATCACTCAGAACAATGGGTCGCTTCTACATCCCAACCTCCAGTCTCCTGCTCTCATGGCCTGGTTGTTGAGAATAGAGAGCTGCACGGGAACGGGATTCGCGGGAATCCCGCGGAACCCGCAGGATTCCCGCAGGGATGGAAACAGTTCTGCGGGGTTCCCGCGGGGACGGAAGCAGGTCCTGCGGGGTTCCTGTGGGGCTGGAAGCAGTTCTGCGGGGTTCCAGTGGAAGTGTAAGTGGCACTGTACCAGCCTCTCATCTACCGAGTACCAAGTTCTTTGAGTGCTGTCTCTTCCTCCTCCTCTTCCTCCTTGCTTTAACATCACAAATGTGGAAAGTCTTCCGTTAAGGAGGTGGTAGAGACACAAATGATGATGGAATTCAAAAAGGCTAAGGATGAACACAGAGGATCTCTAATTAGAAAATGGAAGTTATAAAAATCCTATCCTTAAATGGCTGCATGTGTGTGGATGTGTCAAATGACACTTAGATGGTGAGTCTGGCTGTGATTAAGTAGGGCCAATACCAGGCAGACTTGTATGGTCTGTGTCTAATGTATGGCAGTCTGGTTTAGGATGGGCTAGAAAAGGCTTAGACAGCTACATCAGTGGCTGGAACATAAGGACAGTGCTGGACAGATTTTTACGGTCTGTATCCCACAAATGAGAAGATGAATAGACTGGAGTGGGCTTCAACAATAACTTCAGCAGTTGGAACATAAGGATAGGGTCAGATAGACTTCTATGGTCTATGTTCCAGAAACATGAAAGAAAGACCATAATCAAGTATATAATATCACACTCGTTGATTTAATCATGAATTGATAATGAGTGTGACTATTGGGCAGACTGGATGGACCGTTCAGGTCTTTATTTGCTGTCACTTACTATGTTACAATTAATCCTCTTTGCTCCTGGTCTGATGCTCAGACCTCAGCTCTGACACAGGCATGAGCATCGGATGTCACCAGACCTACTGGTGCATGCATGTGGTGTGACCTCTCCGCACACAGTACCAGAAATCAGAGACAAATCTTACATGTGCACACCAGAGTGTTCTAAGCTTCAGCTTCCATTCCTTCCTTGCTTACAGTGCTGTGGCTCAAATCCAGAGAGAGAGAGACTGAGGGAGCTGACTGGAAATTTCTTTTATGTACCACTAAATTCTTATGGGGATGGGTTAAATTCTTGCGGGGACGGGGACGGGGGGGGGGATGGGTTAAATTCTTGCGGGGACGGGTGGGGACGGGTTGGGATGGGTTAACGTTTTGCGGGGATGGGTAAGATTCCAGTGTGGACGGGTGGGGATGGGTGAGATTCCAACAGGGACGGGGATGGGTAAGATTTCTGTCCCCGTGCAACTCTCTAGTTGAGAACTTAGATTTCGCCTCCTGGGGTCTTGCTTCCAGGAAAGATTCCACGAAGAAGTGTTACTCTTTCAAATGGAGGAGGTTTACCATCTGGTGTGATAGTAGGACCCTAGATCCTCTCTCTTGTGTCCTACACAGACCCTGCTTGAATACCTTCTACACTTATTAGAGTCTGGTCTAGAGACTTGCACGGGAATGGGGTTTGCGTGAATCCCGCGGAACCCGTGGGATTCCCGTGAGGACGGAAGCAGTTACTACGGGGTTCCCATGGAAGTGTATGCTGCACTTGTGCCAGACTCTCATCTACTGAGTACCAAGTTCTTTGCTTGCTGTCTCCTCCTCCTCTTCCTCCTTGCTTTAACAGCACAGATGCGGAAAGTCTCTATTAAGGAGGTGGTAGAGATACAAATGGTGATGAAATTCAAAAAGGCATGGGATAAACACAGAGGATCTCTAATTAGAATATGGAAACTATAAAAAAAACTAAACTGAAATAGTTGCATGTGTGTGGATCTGTCGAGTGACACTTAGATGGCGACTCTGGCTATGATGAACTAGGTCCGATACCGGGAGACCTGTATGGTCTGTGTCTCATATATGGCAATCTAGTTTAAGATAGGCTGGAAAGGGCTTAGACAGCAACTTTAGTGGCTGGAACATGAGCATGGTGATGGACAGACTTTTACAGTCTGTGTCCAGCAAATGGGAAGTTGAATAGGCTGGAGTGGGCTTTGAGGGCAACTCCAGCAGTTGGAACATAAGGATAGGGCCAGACGGACTTCTATGGTCTATGTCCCGGAAACACCACAGAAAGACCATAATCAAGTATATAATATCACATTCATTGTTGATTTAATCATGAATTGGTAATGATTATGTTTATTGGGCAGACTGGATGGACCATTCCAGTTTTTATCTGCTGTCATTTACTATGTTACTATTAATTCTGTCTGCTCCTGGGCTAATGCACAGACCTCAGCTCTGACATAGACACAAGCATCAGATGTCACCTGACCTACTGGCGTGTGTATTTGGCGATCTCTTAACACACAGTGCCAGTGAATCAGAGAAGTCTTACATGTGCGCACCAGTGTTCCAACTTCCGTTCCTTCCTTGCTTGCAGTGCTGCGGCTCGAACCCAGAGAGCAGACAGGAATTTTTTTTAATGTACCATTAAATTCTTGTGGGAACGGGTTAGATTCCCTGTGGGGATGGGTTAGATTCCAGCGGGAATGGGTGGGGACGGGTTGGATTTCTGTCCCTGTGCAACTCTCTAGTTTGGTCTCAAGACCAACTCAGTAAGGGTTCACCTTAGTGCATTTAGTGCTTATCATCGGCATGTAGAGGGTAAGCCTATCTCTGGACAGCCTTTAATTGTTCACTTCATGAGAGGTTTGCTTTTGTAAAAGCCCCTGTCAAACCTCTGCCAGTGTCATGGGATCTCAACGTCGTTCTCACCCAGCTGATGAACGCTTCTTTTGAGCCACCAAATTCCTGCCATCTGAAGTACTTGACCTGGAAGGTCATTTTCTTGGTGGTGGTTACTTCAGCTCATAGGGTCAGTGAGCTTCAGAACATAAAGACCATATCTTTAACTTTAAAAGGTTTATTTACAATACAGGTAATAATGTTACAAGAGAGAGGCAGTCTGAATCTTATCACAAGTGGAAATGTGCTTTTTAAGATATCAGGTCTGAATTATAAATTATGCTCGATATGGTAACTCACTTTGATAGAGTCTGCTGGTAGCTGGTTGGAGTGATGAAGGAAGTCTTTCTTGCAGAGTGTAGTTGGAGCCTGGAGAAAATCATCAGCGTGTGTGTGAAGTCCAGCAGAGAGGCAGGAGGCAGATCCAAAGAGAAGCAGATCCCAAGAAAGAGAGAGCCGGGCATTTTCCAGGCTTTTTATATTTTCTTGCTGGACCCTAGGCTGAAGTCAGGTAGGGTGTACTTGATCCAATGAAAACTCAGGGATAACTGAAAACTGGTTTCATCTAGTTTTGAGATGGGGCATGGTAACTGGTTCCAAGTTTAATGACATCATCTGGACATCTGCTGGTCCATTTTCTGAGAGTGATTGAGCTTAGATGGGCTTAGTCTTTGTCTGAGAATAGGTGGAGGTGTAGTCTTTTGTTAGGTGTAGTAGATGTGTTGATGGGCTTAGGTAACCACTCAGCCAGTTTGTCAGTAGTTTTCCAGGGGGAAGGGGAATGTGAAATGAAAGCCAGACCAGTTTATCTGATTCTGTCCCAATAAGTCTTTAAAGCTGTATTTTTATATTGGTATCTGATCCAGCAAAATCAATAACTCATAATGCTACAGATGCACTTTATACTAAGTTTCATCAGAACAGAGTAGTCCTCCTCACGCACCCCAAGTTCCTGCCAAATGTGGTGTAGGAGTTCCATCTGAACCAGTTGATTGTCTTGCCAACATTTTTTCCCCATCCTCATGCCCACACTGTCGAAACCAGCTTGCACACCTTGGACTGCAAGAGAGCATTGGTCTTTTACGTGGAGCGGATGAAGCCCTTCCAACAGTCTGCCCAGTTATTTGTTGCTTTTGATCCCAACAGGAGGGGAGTTGCCATCGGAAAATGCACACTCTCCAATTGCCTAGCAGACTGCATTTCCTTCACTTATGCCCAAGCTGGGCTGACTCTGGAGGGCCTTGTCACGGCTCATAATGTCAGAGCCATGGCTGCGTCGGTGGCTCACTTAAAGTCAGCCTCCATTGAAGAAATTTGCAAAGCTGCAAAGTGATCTTCAGTCCACACATTCACTTCACGTTACTGTCTTGAACAGGATACCCAACTCGACAGTCGGTTTGGGCAGTCGGTGCGGCAGAATCTGTTTGGGGTTTAGAATCCAACTCCACCCACCTAGGCCCGTTTTATTCTGTTCCAGGCTGCACTCTCAGCTAGCTGTATATAGTTGCAGGTCAACCAATGTTATGTCCTCGCCGTTGCGAGGCCCAATTGGCCAATGTTTATTGTTTTGGGTGACCCTGGATGCTAGGGATATCCCTAGTGTGAGAATAATGCAGCCTGCCTGTAGCAGCAGGCTGATTATTTTCACAATCCCACCCTCCTCCCCTTGGAGTTGTTATTTGTTTATGCTTTTAGACTTAACTGAGGTACGTGCTCATGCAGTGGGTGGGAAATTGGTCAGTGCATGCGCGGTGCATGCTACATGCGTGCCAGAAGGCTCTAGCAAAGTTTTTGTTTTTGCTATGGCAAATGCCGATTCCTGGGCCGATGCGGGCGTCAACCCACGTGTGAAAATAATCAGCCTGCTATCCTCGGAAAATACCTGCTACAGGTAAGTATCTTCACTTTATACAGCGATGTGCACTCATGCATATGGGCTGGTATTATACGAGCATAAATCAGGGTGTAAATTTTAGCACCTTATTGATATAATTATCCCTTGTTCTCTTTCGGGTCGATATTCAGTGCAATTTAACCAGCCAGAAATGGCTTCTGGCAGGTTAAATTGCCTGTTTGAGGCTAACTGCACATTTTCAGTGGTACTTACGAGGTTAGCACTGCTGACAATGTCTGGTTAGTGTCTAACGCAAAACTGGCTATTTAGGGGCATTCCAGGGAGAAGTCGGCATTTGGCTGGCATAAATAAGACCATATAAAAGTCAGTCCTATCTTAGGAATCCTTTTACTAAGGTGCGCTAACAGAATATAGGAATATAATGGGCGTCTTATCGTTCAGCGTTTAGTGCACCTTAAAAATAGGACCCTTTATGTGGTAACCCACAGCTGGTTAAGTGCTGAATACTGTATTTAACTGGCTATGCTGTTGTTGGTTCCACAAACCCAGAAATTCAATGCCAGTACACAATGTTGAATTTCCAGGTTTAGCGCCAACATCAGTCAGCAGAACACTGATTGCCACCAGCTGAATATCGACCCCTTTCTTTTCTAAGTGTATTTTGTCTTGTGCTTTTCTCTTCTTTTTTTTTTTTTCATTTTTGGAATAAAATCATATGCTACTTGTCGAAATTTGCTCCTCACAGTCTTTCCAGATGTGTTTACCCACTGCGTATTTTAGATGTATTGGGGTAGTGCTATGTGAATGTAATCCTGAGAATCACAGCAGCAGAATTAAGCAGTTTGATTATTTCTATTCCAGAAAGAAAGAAAAATTAAAAACAAAGATCATAATTACTGTGTTTGCGCTTCCTGTTGAATGACAGAATGTTTTGAGTAATATTTCTGCTTTAAAACCACTTTTTGACCTGTAGTTAATGGGGCGAGTGGACAATGGAGCTTACTCGGGGTTCATCCACACTCACATTCAGAGTTCTATTTACTAAAATGTGGCAACAATTTGCCGTTACCTTGTGTTGATTGTCACTATTAATCCACAGTAAGTTCAAAAACCTTTGTATTAATCAGGGGTGTTCTCAGCAATTCCCCACTCAGTTAACACAGAGAAAGATTTTTTAACTCAATACTGTGAACTACACCTATTCAGATGGTAATAACTGTGTTGGGTAGAGAAGGAGAGAAATGCTGGAGACCATGGGGGGGGGGGGGGGGCGGGGAAAGGTAGAGAAGTAGAGAGATGCTGAAGAAGCGGTGAGGGAAGTAGTGAAGGAGAGAAATGGTGGATGGGATGTCATGGGGGGAGACAACTATGGGATGATAGAGAAGGACTGAGGAGGGGAGATAGGGCAATGTTGCGGTGGGTCTTGTGTGTTCCGTTAACCCTGGAAATGTGCCAGCTAGTATTAATGCAAACATGCCCATTCTCCATCTATGCCATGCCCCCTCCCAAAAATATTTTCAAAAAATAAATACCTCACAGTTTGCCACGTGAAACCAGGGAAAATACTGCAAAATGCTTTAATACATTTCTGCAGTATCTGTTCTTACGCACTAACCATGTGTTAAGGGCTTAGTGAAGGACATTCAAGTGAGCTATTAAACATTTGATAGCTAATGTATATTATAGTTGTTCCCAAACCTGTCCTGGGGGCTCCCCAGCCAGTCGGGTTCTGAGGATATCCACAATGAATATTCATGAGACAGATTTGTATCATAGTAACATAGTAGATGACGGCAGAAAAAGACCTGCACAGTCCATCCAGTCTGCCCAACAAGATAAACTCTTATGTGTATCCTTACCTTGATTTGTACCTGCCTTTTCCGGGCATAGACCGTACAAGTCTGCTCAGCAGTATTTCCCGCCTCCCAACCACTAGTCCCGCCTCCCATCACCGGCTCTGGCACAGACTGTATAAGTCTGCCCTCCACTATCCTCACCTCCCAACCACCAACCCCTCTTCCCCCACCTGCTCCACCACCCAATTTCGGCTAAGCTGCTGAGGATCCAATCCTACTGCACAGGATTCCTTTATGCATATCCCACGCATGTTTGAATTCCGTTACCGTTTTCATCTCCACCACCTCCCGCGGGAGGGCATTCCAAGCGTCCACCACCCTCTCTGTGAAAAAATACTTCCTGACATCTTTCCTGAGTCTGCCCCCCTTCAATCTCATTTCATGTCCTCTCGTTCTACCGCCTTCCCATCTCCAGAAAAGATTCTATTGCTCCCACTGCATACAGTTCACTCTCATGAGTATTCACTGTGGATATGCTGAAAACTTGACTGTCTGGTGATCCCCCAGGACAGATTTGGGAACCACTGGGTTATTCATTATGCATCTTAAGGCGATAATTTTACGACTACCCTCACTAGTGAAAACTAGACACCTGCTGTTTGCTATACAGACTTTGCCAGATTTTGAAAGCAAATGTACATTCATGCATTTGCTTTAAAAATAAGTGTTACTAAATGCCTGGCGGAAGAGCCAGCCTTACATTTTTAAATGAAGATTTGGTTCGGATTTCAAGTGGCAGTGAGTTCCAATGGCACTATCCCAGTAGTCAAGTTAGAATTTATAATGATGCAAAGGATTAGAGATTTAGGGACCCATTTACCAAACAGTGGTAAAATGTCTGATTCTTCTATTTTCCCTATTATTGGCCACATGCTAATTTTCCCATTAACGCCTGAGCCCCTACCACCACCCATTATGTAGGTGGTAAGGACTCACGCGCTAATAACATGCTGATCAGTTATCATGTGGCAATGTAGCTGCACTAACCAGTAAGCGCAAAACAGGTCCACTCTCTGCCCCCAGACCTGCCCCAGCACTAAAAAATAATTTTTACTTTTTAGCACATGGGTAGCACACACTAATCCCAAAATTACCACAGGACACCTCAGCACCCCCGCGATAAGGCATTTTTTGCTGCGGTAAGCACACATGAGTGCTTGCACAGCTTGATAAAAGGGCCCCTTAATGACAAAAGAAGAAAAGAATCAGCCTGCGCATTTGGTGATTTTACATTGGCTAAAAGCTAAAGGTGGTTAAAAGGTTGCAACTTTGCTGAAAGCAAACTGGTGGCTGACTGACTCGTAGGACTCATCTGGTTGAGGGTTGTCTACAAACCAGTGGCTGAGTGGCAGGCTAAGGATTGTCACATGGCGCTTATCCTGTTGAAGGCTATCAACATTGCTCAATCCTAAATCTTGTTTAAGGGCCCTTTTAGTGGCATTGCTGGCCAAAGGTGTGACTATAGAGAAAGTTTTATGGATAATTTTAGCAGCCTCATTGGCCAAGGGAGAGGCTGTGTAGAAAGTTTTATATATGGTATCATTTTTTTTCTCTTAGTAATCCACCAGGTCAGCCCAGTGATAGTGGAAAACCTTGCTCAAAGAACACATTTTCAAGACAGCCTTAAAAGATTTTTAAAAAGACAGCCCAAGTACTATTTGAGGAATAGAATTCCAAAGGCAGGGGACCAAGAAAAAAAGGCAGAGTGCTGTTTTGGTTGAAGAGAGCACCAAACGGTGGGTGCCTAAGAAACAAAGCCGTCTGGTAGGTGTGTAAGCAGAAATCAAGGTGGAGAAGTAAGATGGAATATGTAAATGTAGTGCCTTAAAAGCTAAACATAAGATCTTGACGTGAATAGGCCAATAAATGGGGAACCAGTGAAGAGATTTCAACACAGGTGTACAGTGGTCAAATTGGGAAGCGTTACAGAGGAATCTGGCTGCTGTGTTATGTAACATTTGGAGACGCTTTAATTCTAACTGGGAAATACCTGCGTAGACTACATTGTAGTAGAGATTACAAAGGCATGAATTAATGTGTGTAATACTGGGGTTTTTAGGAATTTCTTCAATGTACATAACTTAAGAATAGCTAAGAATCCTGCTTGAAGGACTTTATGAAATGAAAGAAAAGTATCAAAAATAACCCCTAAATATTTAAAGGAGTCAACTATCGGCACTGGAGAATCAAACAGGGTGGGGGTGAAACTAGGATGAACTGAGGATCCAGTCAGCCAACATGCCACTGTTTTATCCTGATTGAGCTCCAGTTTGTGAGATCCAGACCAGGCAGCCATAGCTTATAAGCAATAGCCAGACACCCGTTTGGGTGGGCCTGGACCCAAGATGGGTGGAAAGAATTCTGCCTTGTCCTACAAGTGATTTGGTCTTTCCTTCTCTCGCCTGCATGCCATATGGAGGGGCATTATCGAATGGCGCTGGCCAAATAGATGGCCGGCCATCGCTATGGCCGGCTCCGCGAAACAGAGGAGCAAACTGTATTTTCGAACGAGATGGCCGGCCATAAGGGCGGCCATAGATATACCATTATCGCGGTAGAAGCCGGCCAAATTAAATCTGGCTAAAGCATAACAAAAAGGCCGCCATTAAACATTCCATTACTGCGGTTCAAACCGGCCAAATCAGGGACGGCCAAAGTATACGAAGAATACGGTAGTGGTGACAAATAATACGTTACTGTACTTGATAGTTTTCACTGTTCCTTAAATGTTCCCTCTATCTGGATGTTCACAACTACATGCAGCGTGCTTGCAGAACATGCAGGTACGGGAAATATATTGTGGATGAAGTTCGCATATTTGATAATGATCCATAAATGAAAAATCCCATATAAGGAAAACTCTACACGTAGGCCCCACACACATGATGGCCATGCGTCACAGCCGGCCATGTGGACGTGCATGTACTAACCTATCCATATATGGAATGGCGAATCATATATGGAGCCTAAGGCCGGCCATCACGGCATGGCTGGCCATATAAGGTGAGGCACGTTTTCCTGTATTCAATTAAAAATATGGCGATGAGAAGGGAGCCCAACTTCTCTGTGGCAGAAACCCTGCTATTGGTGAACCTGTGCCTAAGGCACAGGCATGTTCTTTTCCCCAGGCACCACCATCTGCCCCCCAGGAATCGGTGCATACAAACCAGATAGAGACCAGATAGAGAGGTAGGTGTCCCCCCCCTCCCTCCTGCAACTATACATCTAAGAGCTCCCTCAGCAGTGTAACCACAAACTCTAGTCTGCATTCAAGGGTCATCACTGATATGTATATATGCCCATTCATTAATAGAATCCAGGTAGTAGAAATAAACAACATTCCCACATCCCTACAATACTACACACAAAAATTTCTCTGTCCTCACGTCCACCTGTATGACATCATCTGTACCAATGTTATGCCCCCCCCCCCCCCCAAGAAGTGTTCAGAATGTCTTCTATTTGATGTACAAATGATTATTTGTGTGCTGAAGGCAAGAAGGCCCATCCCCTAATGCCTGGTTTACAAACGTATATCTTGCAGAAGATTTGGCATCAGGAGGCACTTGGAGTCTCTCCGCCGTAGGTACCGCCGCATCCGGCTGCAAAGGCCTGACATGATCCGGGCCATGAGACGGCGGATCAGAGATCAGCGTAAGTATTATAAACAGGGCACCTGTACTCATTTCTAAATGACTTCATAATGCGTATGTCCTGTACAATATCACGTTCCAAGTGGCTAATAGGCAACTAGTAGGTCAAAACACCTCTGTCCCAGATCAAGGCCTGAGGTTGCCGCTACCCTCCCGTGAGTGTGGCTGCAACTTCCAACTCACCTGTTCTGAGATGAGATGAATGAGATGACATGCCTCACTTCTGTATCCCCCTTTCTGGGGTGGATACTCGTTCATGGTAGTGCTGCCTCTGGTCCTACTCTTACTGGATGCCATTGCCTCATATTAAAGTGATGCGCTTCCCCCCCCCCCCCCCAAACAAAAATAAAGGAAACCCCAAAATGGTCAGCCAAGCAGAATCACAAATCATTATGCAAACATGCTGCTCAGCAATGAGTGTGGTCTGCCTGTGTAGTCTGAGTCAGACCAGCATCCAGGGTTCCCTGTCATCTCATCTCATGCATCTCACACCCCATCCCCTGCCTCAGGCCAGCCAGCTCCTCAGGCAAGCTATGTAAGCTATGTTGGATGTGTCTTGATCTCAAACACAATCCTGTTACATACACAGGGAGGCAGCAGGAGGAGAGCCAAAAGCAGGTAGAGGCCCAGGAGATGGAGGAGGAAGCCCAGGAGGAGGAGGCCCTGGAGACGGAGGAGGAGGCCCAGGAGGAGGAGGGCCAGGAGACGGAGGAGGAGGCCCAGGAGGAGGAGGCCCTGGAGATGCAGGAGGAGGGCCAGGAGGAGGACGCCTGGGCAGACATGCCTCCCCTTGAGGGGGATGATGAGGGGCCCACCCCCCCTGCAGTCTCCACCCCATCCCCATCCCTAGCCCCACCCCCATCCCTTCCCCCATCCCAATCCCTTGCCCCAGCACTGCACCTCCTGCAGCAACTGGTTGATGGCCAAACCCAGTTGCTGCAGGAGGTGTCAGCAATGAGGCAGGAGATGGGGGCAATGCAGCAGGCTAATGAGCAGCACCTTAGCGCAGTGAGAGTGCTCCTGGTGCTGCTCATTAGCCTGCTGTGCACGGCCATTGCGGGTGGACGATGTGGGCACCATTGAGGGACATTTGGGGGGGGGAGGGGGGGAAATATTGTACAGTTTGATTGCATTGTTACATTTGAATACACATTTGATACTTTTGATATAACAGGTGTGTGTCTCTGTGCACTACATATTTCAAATGCTGGGGTTGATGTGAGAGGAGGCAGCAATATGAATTGCATGACAGGTGACCGGTGACAGATAAACATTGGTACATAGGTGTGATGTGTGGCCATACAGAAGGCCACCTGTTCCAACCAAACTGCATGGCTGTATGGTAAGGGGGAGGCTGGGTGGGCGTTTCTGTTGAGGAACACAAATGCCCATCCAGACTCTCCCCCCCCCCTTACCATAAAGCCCCACAGCACAGAGTTGGGTATATAATAGGTATGTTGTCTAGCACTAGTGATCTGCCAAGTAGAAACTAGCAGATACCCATAGGTAGCACATAGACGATGTTTGCTCTGTGATCGCCAGACACCTTTACCCACAACCAATCCTCATTGGTGAGGGCAAGGAAGGAGCTACAAACAGCTGGGTCATCTTTTCACATTGAGCAATGGTATATAGTGCTGAGGAGAAAAGGGAAAACAATGGTAAAAGCATTAGATGGATGTTTACTTCATCACAATTGCAATAAAATACAACAGGTACAGAAAGCCACATAAATATGCATTTTTTATTTTGATGACAGCTTTTCAGTAGTAGCTCACAGTGAGTTATATTCAGGTACTCTGCATGTTTCTCAGTGCCAGGAAGGCTTTGAGTTTGCATCTGAGGTAATGGTGGGTTAAGTGACTTGTCTAAGGTCACTAGGAACAGATGGGATTTGAACCCACAATCTCTGGATTATAAGATCAGTGCTCTAATCACTAGGCCACTCCAGCCACCAGGTTGTAGCCACCTGCAGGTAATTTGGAGTAGGAACTGTAACAATAAACCCTCTCACTATGACTTAAGGGCACAGTAGGCACCTACCTGTGGCCACCTTGAAAATAGTTTGCAGGCTAGAATGTAGAAATGTTGTTGTTCCATACTTATGGAGGATTGTAGGACTGTGTTGAATAATGTGGAAAAGACATTCAGGGCATATGTATTGCTGAGAAGTGGCCTAGTGGCTAGGGTGCTGGACTTTGGTCCTGGGGATCTGCGTTCAATTCCCACTGCAGGCATAGGGTAAGTCACTTAATCCTCCATTGTCGCAGGTACAAATAAGTACCTGTATATAATATGTAAGCTGCATCAAACCTGCCATGAGTGGGAAAGGCAGAGGTACAAATGTACCAAACATAATGTATTTATTTGTAGCATTTATATCCCACATTTTCCCACTGGATGCAGGTTCAATGTGGCTTACATGCCTCCCCTTGAGGGGGGTGATGAGGGGCCCACCCCCCCCTGCCGTCTCCACCCCATCCCCAGCCCCATGGTTTACATGAGGTAAGAATACTGTATTACTGACATAATAAAACAATGCAATCAGTGGAATAAGAAAGAACATATACTGATTTGTTATATATTGACATGGGTTGGCGGCCATCTATTTTAGGTGCAGCACTAAAGCTGGCCGGAACTGTATTATCGAAAAGGATGGCCGGCCATCGTTTTCGATAATACTGTTTTAACCGGCCAAATGCATTGGATTTGGCCGGGGTTTGAGATGGCCGGTTTCTTTTTTTAACGATAATGGAAAGTTATGTCGGCCATCTCAAAGCAGGCCAAATTCAAGGCATTTGGCCGTGGGAGGAGCTAGTATTTTCAGTGCAATGGCCCCCCTGACATGCCAGGACAGCAACCGGCCACCCTAGGGGTCACTGCGGTGGCCTTCAGAAAGCTCCCACGTGCATAGCTCCTTTACTTTGGGAGCTGACCCCCCCAACCCCAAAAAGCCCCTACAACACATTCTGCTCTCATGGAGGTGGGTATGACATTTGAGGCTGGCATACAGGCTGGCAAAAAAGGTTTATGTTTTTATATTTTTGGTATGGGAGGGGATTGGTGACCACAGGGGGAGTATGGGCAGGTGATCCCCGATTCCCTCCGGTGGTCATCTGGTCATTTGGGGCACTTTTTTGGGACTTGGTCGTGAAAAATAAAGGTCCAAAGAAAGTGACCTAAATGTTCGCTAAACACGGCTAATTTTTTTCGATTATCGACAAAAGCCGGCCATTTCTGTCCAGCCCATAACCACGCCCAAGTCCCGCCTTCACCACGCCTCCGACACGGCCTCGTCAATTTTGGCCGGCTCCGCGATGGAGTTCAGTTAAACGCGGCCAAAAATCGGCTTTCGATTATACCGATTTGGCCGCTTTTAGAAGATGGCCGGCCATCTCCCGATTTGTGTCGGAAGATGGCCGGCTATCACTTTCGAAAATAAGGCGGATGGTCTTTCATACATCCCCTCTCCCCCGTATACCTTTTAAATAGCAGATTTTCACCGGCAGCAAACAGTTGTTGGGAATTTTTGACTGGTGGGGCTTGGGGTTCCTGCCAGCCACTTTATAGGTATTCTGCTACTTGGTGGGCCTGAACCTAAAGTGGATGGGCCTGGGCCCACCCCGGCCCCCCCTTGGCTACGACACTGGAATAGTGTCTGTAATACCATGATCAGAGAAATGGGCTAGTAACAGTGAACGATCAATAAGGTCGAGTGGTGGAAAGATCTAAAGAAACTAGAAGACATTTTTGCCTATTTCAAAGGCAGAATGGACCTCACATAGAAGGCTGTAATAATGGTCTCAGTACTGTGATCTTTCCAGAAACTGGACTGTCAGGGGTGCAAAGCCAAAACTTGATCTACAAAAACAGACAACTGATCAAACACAATACGTTCAGTCAGCTTAGACAGGAAACATAAATTGGAGATAGTACGATAGTTTTGTGGGAGGGAGTGGTCTAGAATAACCGCTTTGAGAATAGGGCGGACAATAGCCCTCTTCCAAGGTGAAGGGACAGTACCTGTGAACAAGCTGGTAGTGATCACAGAAAGGGCCAATGGGAGAAGGCCATGGGATGATAGTTTGAACCAAGGGGAGGGGAGAGATCATGAAATGGTCTGACTAAGAAACCGGCAAAGTTGAGAAAACAGAAAGGAAGAAAGAAGAAGCAGTAGAGGGTGCTAGCACCAGATCCAAGGTATGACCGTCACTGTGAGTTGATGTGTGTACAAACTGAGACAAGCCTAAAGAAGACAGAAAGGCAGAAAACTGCCGTAAGTTAGGAGAAAAAAGGTCGTCCATGTGGACCTGACCTCTGCTAGTATCCTGACTACTCTCTGCTTGCCACCTGACCTGACCTCTGCTTGGAACCGGACTACTCTCTGCTTGCCGCCTGACCTGACCTCTGCTTGGAACCCGACTACTCTCATCTTGCCGCCTGACCTGACCTCTGCTGGTATCCTGACTATTCTCTGCTTGCCGATTGACCTGACCTCTGCTTGGAACCCGACTACTCTCTGCTTGCTGCTTGATTCGACAACTACTCATCCCGTTCCTCCATTGCTGGTTACCTGGCCCAACTCGAGCTTTTGCCTGAGTTCGGTCTTCTCTTGCCTGCTGTCTGCGGCCGTCTGACCCTGCAGTATCCGGAAGTCCTGCGGGCCACCTGCACCGGGGGGCTCAACCCTCAGGGAATGGTGGTCCTCCCAGGTGAAGCTTCAGGGTTTGCTCAGCTGCCTGTCTGGGCGCAGGCTAAATACCTCATCGCTGTGCTCCGTCTGGGCACAAGGGCTCACAAACGTGACAAGTGTCTGCAAGGAATTGGCACAGTATATCCCAAGCTTGAGATGTTAATGAAAGAGGGCAGTAAAGAAGGAGAAATAAAAGTGAAGGATTTATTTATTTATTACATTTGAACCCACATTTTCCCACCTATTTGCAGGCTCAATGTGGCTTACATAGTGCCGGAGAGGTGTTTGTAGAGTCCGGCGTAAACAAATTCAAGGTTATGTTGTGGTAGGGCCACATAAAGGAAAACAAGAACAGACGAGTTGTTTGATGACCATTACGGACTGTAGTGTTGTAGTGTCGCAGAGTTCAGGCTTTTATGTTGGGTTGGGAGGGTATGCCTTTTTAAACAGGTGAGTTTTTAGTTTTTACCTGAAGTGTAGGTGATCGTACGTAGTTTCAAGGCTTTTGGTAGTGCGTTCCACAGTTGTGTGCTGATGTAGGAAAAACTGGATGCGTAAGTTGATTTGTATTTTAGTCCTTTGCAGCTTGGGTAGTGCAGATTTAGGTAATTCGTGTTGATGCGGATGTGTTTCTGGTTGGTAGGTTGATCAAATCTGTCATGTATCCCGGTGCTTCGCCATAGATGATTTTGTGAACCATAGTGCAGATTTTGAAGGTGATGCGTTCTTTGATTGGGAGCCAGTGTAGTTTTTCGTGAAGGGGTATTGTGCTTTCAAATCGCGTTTTTCCGAAGATGAGTCTTGCTGCCGTGTTTTGAGCGGTCTGAAGTTTCCTTGTTCTTTGCATCCCGCGTAAATTTCATTGCAGTAGTCTGCATGGCTTAGAACAATTGATTGTATCAGGTTGCGAAATATTTCCCTCGGGGAAAAATTGTTTCTCACGTTTGAGTTTCCACATTGAGAAGAACATTTTCTTTGTTGTGGATTTTACTTGGCTCTCTAGCATTAAGTAGCGGTCCATTGTGACACCGAGGACTTTCAGGCTGTTTGAGACTGTGAGGGTTTGATCTGGGGTGTTGATAGTTGTGGAGTTTGTCCATGCTATATTGGGATGAGAGGATGAGACAGTGTGTTTTTTCTTTGTTGAGTTTTAGTTGAAATGCATTTGCCCAAGAGTCCATGATGTTTAAGCCGATCTTGTTTTCATTGGTGATTTCTGTCAGGGTGGATCTGTAAGGAATGTATATAGTAACATCATCTGCATAGATATGCAATATCCTACCTCTCATACCCCATCCAATAATATTAATCTCGCACACTACCACTCACACACACTCCCCAACACCTCCCTGAGAACATGAGTATCTCATCTTTCCTCATGCACCAGCGTTGTTGAGTGCAGAGGCGCCATTGCTCCCGCTGCTAGACAGAGGTCCACTCTAGTTTTGTGGTCCAAAATAAGTCGCCTAGAGCGAAACACAGAACTGTGTCAGGTTTGACATTGTGAGAAGCAGAGTGAATGAGTCATCAGTTGTTTGCAGACAGAATACATCAAGAAAAAAAATAGAATTGTTGGATCTTTGGAAGACTTTGATATATATGCTAGACCTGATAGATTTTTCACCAAGAAACGCAAACCCAGGAACCAGGAACTACTTATTACTACATCTACCCAACTGCAGCAACATCATCTACAAATCCATCTACACAGCTGGGTTTAGCTACCTGGGTTCCAAATAATGGAGAAGAGACGGCTGAGGGGAGATATGATAGAAGTGTATAAAATAATGAGTGGAATGGATCGGGTGGATGTGAAGCGACTGTTAACGCTATCCAAAAATACTAGGACTAGAGGGCATGAGTTGAAGCTACAGTGTGGTAAATTTAAAACGAATCGGAGAAATTTTTCTTCACCCAACGTGTAATTAGACTCTGGAATTCGTTGCCGGAGAACGTGGTACGGGCGGTTAGCTTGACGGAGTTTAAAAAGGGGTTAGATAGATTCCTAAAGGACAAGTCCATAGACTGCTATTAAATGGACTTGGAAAAATTCCGCATTTTTAGGTATAACTTGTCTGGAATGTTTTTACGTTTGGGGAGCGTGCCAGGTGCCCTTGACCTGGATTGGCCACTGTCGGTGACAGGATGCTGGGCTAGATGGACCTTTGGTCTTTCCCAGTATGGCACTACTTATGTACTTATGTAACTCAATCCCCAAGGCTGTAAGAAGCAGTAACAACTATCTCCAGTTCAGAAAAGAACTAAAAACGCATAAGATGAAGAAAGCTTATCCCATAAATCACTAATTGTTCCCCAGCACACGTAATTGAACATTACATGTTCTTGCTCATTGTAAGCCACATTGAACCAAACTTGTTTTTGGATAATTGTGGGATACAAGATTGTATAAATAAAAATAAATAAAATAGTTGCTGTTCTTATGTGATTTGAGGACACCTCCTTTGAGACATGAAGAAGTTAGATTGGCATAACAACCAAGAAGAGAAGATTAATGAAGAAGAAGGCTATTCAGGAATATTTATTTTTGCTTGTGAAAATGCACTGAACATTGAGATATTGAAAATAACCTTTGGAGCAGTCCTTCAGTGAGATTCTTTTGAGAATTGGGTACATTAGTAGAGACTGAGGAAAGATGAGATACTCATGTTCTCAGGGTGGTGTTGGGGACTGTGTGCGATTGGTGTGAGTGGCAGTGTGTGAGTTTAACATTATTGGGTGGGGTATGAGAGATAGGATATTGTATATTTTATACTGTTATTGAATAAAGGTTAAGTTATTTTTAAAAAATTGTAGTTACTTGAAATTGGCAATATTATAAGTGTAATTAGATTAGAATTGAGTTACTTAGAGGGGCATAATCAAAAGGGGCACCCAAGTTTTCCTGAGGACGTCCTCGCAGGACGTCCCGGCGAAGGGGTGGGGAAACCCGTATTATCGAAACAAGATGGGCATCCATCTTTCGTTTTGATAATACAGTCGGGGATGCCCAAATCGCGAAAATTAGGTCGACCTTAGAGATGGTCGTCCACGATTTACGGCCATAATGGAAACCAAGGACACCCATACTACTACTACTTAACATTTCTAGAGCGCTACTAGGGTTACACAGCGCTGTACAGTTTAACAAAGAAGGACAGTCCCTGCTCAAAGGAGCTTACAATCTAAAGGACGAAATGTCAAGTTGGGGCAGTCAAGGTTTCCTGAATAGAGGTGTAGTGGTTAGGTGCCGAAGGCGACATTGAAGAGGTGGGCTTTGAGCGAGGATTTGAAGATGGCAGGGAGGGGCCTGGCGTATGGGCTCAGGGAGTTTATTCCAAGCATTGGGTGAGGCGAGGCAGAAAGGGCAGAGCCTGGAGTTGGCGGTGGTGGAGAAGGGTACTGAGAGGAGGGATTTGTCTTGAGAGCGGAGGTTACGGGTAGCAACGTAAGGGGAGATGAGGGTAGAGAGGTAAGGAGGGGCTGCAGATCGAGTGCATTTGTAGGTTAGTAGGAGAAGCTTGAACTGTATGCGGTACCTGATCGGAAGCCAGTGCAGTGACTTGAGGAGAGGGGTGATATGAGTATATCGGTCCAGGCGGAAGATAAGACATGCCCATCTCAGAAACGACCAAACCCAAGCCATTTGGTCATGGGAGGAGCCAGCATTCATAGTGCAATGGTCCCCCTGATATGCCAGGACACCAACCAGGCACCCTAGGGGGCAACTCAGTGAACTTCACAGATTGCTCCCAGGTGCATACCTCTCTTACCTTGTGTGCTGAGCCCTCCAACCCCCCCCCCCAAAAAAAAAAAACCCAATCCCCACAACTGTACACCACTACCATAGCCTAAGGGATGAAGGGGGCACCTACATGTGGGTACAGTGGGTTTCTGGTGGGTTTTGAAGGGCTCACATTTACCACCACAAGTGTAACAGGTAGGGGGGGATGGGCCTGGTTCTGCCTGCCTGAAGTGCACTGCAGTACCCACTAAAACTGCTCCAGGGACCTGCATACTGCTGTGATGGAGCTGGCAAAACATATTTTTAAAGTTTTTTTTTAGGTTGGGAGGGGGTTGGTGACCACTGGGGGAGTAAGGGAGGTCATCCCCGATTCTCTCCGGTGGTCATCTGGTCAGTTTGGGCACCTTTTTGAGACTTGGTCGTAAAAAAATGGACCAAGTAAAATCTCCCAAGTGCTCGTCAGGACGCCCTTCTTTTTTCCATTATCCGGTCGAGGACGCCCATGTGTTAGGCACGCCCCAGTCCTGCCTTCGCTACGCTTCCGACACGCCCCGTGAACTTTGGTCGCCCCGCAACAGAAAGCATTTCACGCCCAAAATCGGCTTTCGATTATGCCGATTTGGGCAACCCTGAGAGAAGGATGCCCATCTCCTGATTAGTGTCGAAAGATGGGCGCCCTTCTTTTTGAAAATAAGCCTGATAGTGTATAGATTTTATAAAACTGAGCTGTGGATATCTGCAGTACATCCTTATAACAAGGGGGGTGTGTGTGGTTTTGGGTATGACTATGGAGGGGACAATATATGGATGTCCAAGGGGAAGGGACATCTATTTCCAAAAAGATGGAGATTGATATTTAGACCTGGTACCCAGCACATCCAGGTTATAGAAAGGTGTTTATCCCCCTAATTTTCCAGTGGTTGCTGCCCACCCCAAATGGCACAGGAGACCAGGTTCTCTGATAGCTTCAAGAACTATGGATGTTTTTGTTATAAAATGTTCAGCAATATAGAAAACCCTTGTAAAAGTAATACAAAAATATGCCAAATAAGCATTTGAATATGCCTGTTAAAAATTTTGCTTGATCAAAGAGAAATGATATGTTCGTTGTAGACGTCACTGGATAGCACTGTTTATTCACACAATTATTCACACAAAGTTTTGTCCGATGATGGTGTTGTTACAAGAAATGATTTATCTTGGGGGAAAGAGCTCTAGAGCACTCGCTACTGTTTATAATTTAAGAGCAGGCGCTGTAAGTTTTAGGATATTATTTCTCCACCAATCACCAAAGGTGATAATTGCAATAAATTAGTATATATATCTCTGTGAAATGCAGTATTCTGTACTGCAAGATTTGAAAGCATGTACTCAGAGCATGGCACTAATTTAAAAGTGACCATGTGCTACCAGTATAACTTTAAAAGATACCATATACTCAGAACACAAAGAGACCGTATTTTAGCTTCAAAAAGGTTGATTTAATATACAAATCATGTAAATAATATTGCAAACGAGAGGTAGGTCTTACAGAGAATCTGCACTTAAAGCCAGGTAGCAGGTCTAGATCAAAAAGTTATAACTCACAGAACAGTCCTTTTGTTACAGAGCATGCTGTGGTCCATTGAAGATTGATGAGCCATGAGGCAGAGGCAGGTGGACTGCAGGTCAGGTCCCCAAGAGTGAGCATCAGGTTCTAAGAGAGAGCAGCAGGTCCCAAGTGAGCTTCCCAAGAGAGCGAGCTGGGCTGTTTCCAGGCTTTTATAATGTTCCCCGAGTCCTGGGTATTGTAGTTTGCAGGGGATCTTGGGTATTGTAGTTTGCAGGGAAGCATGGTCACATGTTTCCTGGATATCTGCTGGCAAATGGCTTTCTATAGCTTGAGGGTTTCAGTCTGCTGTGATAGGTGGAGTTTCCTTTGTCATTTGAGTCATAGGAGTCTCTCTGTCTGCTTCAGTTTTTTGTTCTCTAGAGATGTCTTGGTGACCCTCCCAGCCAGCTTTTGTCTCTGTTAAGTGTTTGTAATTGACTAGCCCTGCTATAAAAAGTCCCCAAGAAAAAGGGAGGGGAGGAGGGGCTTGAAATGAAACTATTTTCTCTGCTGCAGTTTAAAACTGTATTTTTAAAGCTGTATATTTGTATTGCTATATATGATCCAGCAAAATATCATGCTACATATTTCAATAATAAACTGATACCATTACACTCCCTCTCTTGGTTCTAAGTGACAAATATTAACATAATATTTGGAGCGAAGAACCATAAAAATAAACTATAAACACTACAAAAAAACCTTAACTCTAACCTAATACAGTAGCATAATTTCAAAAGAACAATAGCAAAGATACTGAACTGTTTACATGGGCATGTGTATTGGAAGAGGTGAATCTTTTGATAGTGGACAGTGAACAGACTGGATGAACCGTGCAGGTCTTCTCCTGCCGTCATCTACTATGTCACGTCACTATGAATCTAGGAATATGTCCTTAGTTGGAATATGACTGTTATAAGCAAAAAGACCTCATCATTATTACCTTTGTTTGCTCTTACTCATGCCTTACATTTAGGTAGCTAGGGTTAAGTTTTCTGTGGTCAGTTTCATTACACTTCTATTCAGTCAGGTGGCAGAGTATGGCTTTGCTCTGGTTTAAAATAGGCTTGCGAGTACACTTTATATGACTTCAGTCACACAAGTGCCATTTTGCTCTATTTCCAGAGACCACCTCTTTTTGTGTCACCTGCTCGGGCGTAGGTTGATGCACATGATATCTTACCCAGTATTGCTAGCCAAATCAATAGCATGAGAGTGCGCAATTGACCAATTTATACCACCGCAATGGGGTGGAACAATCTATTCAGTCACTATTCTCAGCGTTTGACATTCCAAGGAAAAATACTCTGTGAATGTTTCCCTATATTCTCTATTTCAGAGGCTAACTGATGTATTAATAGCAATAACATCTAAGGGAATAGGTAGTAGTTCAGGGGTGTGTAAGGATAAATCATTGAAAACATACTGCAGCATTGGTCTGTAATTACTGAAATCACTTACTGTGAACAGTACATCATTAGCAATAATAGAAGGACAGATAGTTCTAATATAGAAACAAGAATGGTAATATGGAACTGCTATACTACTGTTATCATTAAAAATAAGAAAGGCATTTGTATGCAATTATAATAATAATTTCCTAGGTTACTATTACACACAAATAATTATTCCTATCCTATACAATATATTTACTTAATCATTGACCAAATAAACAAAAACAGAGTCATGGTATAGTACCATGAAATACGTTTCAGAGAGAAACCTTTTTTTTCAGAGAGAAACTTTTTTTTTTCAGAGAGAAACCTTTTATGGGTAATGAGTGTGGTAAAAGGTTACCATATTTATCTGCTTTAGCAGTGTTTAATGTAGCAATTAATAGACCATACTCATGTGTTTAATGTTGAAAAGATATGTTAATTGTGCTTTGTACACAGCCAATATTTCATTCCAGAGAGAGCATTTGTACATAGTGGCTGTGATGTAGAATAAACTAAAAATGTTAGAAACATTCACTATACTGACTGTATCTGGTAGATCATATAAGAGAAACCTTTGCTCATATTTTCAAATATACACATGTGAATATATAACCTTAGATAGCAATTAGTAGAACTTAATATATGTGAGCCATAGCTTGTATAATAATCTTTTCTGTAGCTTTTCTGCCAGTGAAAATGGTCTCTTTTTCCTTTCTTGGGAAAGGACATGGTACAATGTGAACTAGTGGAGGGACTGTTAGTAGGGAGGGTCTATGAATGTCTGTGTATAGTTTCTTGGGTACCCCATAACATAAATTAAACATATAACATGGAAGCCACATGACAAACAAAGAACTCTATTAGGCCTTTAGGTCTCCGATCGTCCATTCCAGATCCAGGATTGAGCTTAACCTGCAAATAAAGCACCAAAAGCAGCACCTGCGGCATCCATTTGGATTACCACAGCAATATAAGTAGAACAGGATCAGATCTATTTATTTAGAAATATATCTGAGATAGCCATATATATATCAATTCCTAGCACCATAAAAATATTACTATCTCATAAGTAGAAAGAGCACAGATCTGTTTATTTTTAAATATATCTGATATAGCCATGTATGTATTAATTACTAGCACCATAAAAATATTACTATCTCATAAGTAGAACAGGATCACTATCTCATAAGTAGAAATTCGAACTCTGAAAAAGACAAGGAAAAAGACAGTTTCACATTAATATAGCAGGTCACATGGCTCCAGGTTCTGGTAGGGGATTCACTCTCTTTCTTCACAGTTCCTTCTCAGGATTTTAGATCACAGCACACAAGCTGCATATAGACAGGTTTTAATTTCTTCTACAACAATAAGCATATATTATTAGTTCACATTAAAGCACATTATTTAGTTTCAGCTCAAGTGGGAGTTACTTATTAGAAAAGAGACATTTTTAAACTTCACAGTATTCAGTTTCAACTCTAGTGGGAGTCACTTATCAGAAAAAGACATGTCTAAATCCTTAAACAATATTATATAGGTACATCTATTTCTCAAACATACTATAGTCACAATAGAAGCTACATCTTTAAATCTTACTTATTGCAGAGAGACATAATTAAATCTTACACCTCAAAAGAATAATAGAAGCTACAATTTAAATTCTTTACAGTGTTCAAAGGTTTATTGCAAAAACATTTTCTATATTCCTGTCCAACCTATACTAAAAATAAGCACCTGGATTCCACTGCCATCTGCAGGGTGGGTCATGCTATGGAGAAGTCCAGTAAAGGCTGGATGTGTCCCCTCATTTTTCTAGGAATTAAATTGCAGGAACAGCTGACAGAATGTCAGTTTCTGGTCCAGCAGGACTTGCAGTTATAAGTTTCTGTTTATCTGGTGGCAAATTTCTCTTTTTATTGTTAGCTATCTGCAATATCTGCATGGCCCTTGCTGTAATGACGCCAGTGGGTTTGTTCTCCCAATATGAAAGATTCTCACCATGAGATTTTAAAATGTCACATGCTTGCTGGCGGTTTCAGTAGCTACATACTGAGGAGCTGATTTCTTTATTAGAGATTCCTTCTATGGGAGCTTAGATCAGAATGCAGCCCAGGTGGTGCATCTGTGTGTTGAGGAGCTGAATCATGAGCATTTAAATTAGACTGCAGAACAGGTTGTGTTCCTATGCACTGGGGTTTTGGATGCTGTGAGGGGGCCTGGGAACTAATGATTCTAGTTGAACTTCTTGCTAGGGGTGTGGACTGTGATACTGTTACCATGGCTGAGACAGCACGGCTGTAGCTGTGTTTGGGTCTGGAGGGGCACATGGGAGACCCGTAATGGTTGAGACCTGCATACAAGCATCCTGTAATTTTTGTCTTAAGGTTTCTATCTCCTTGTGTCAGTGTACATGATCAATATTCTCATCTGTATGTGGCGTTTGCAGTATTAATTCTCTGATTAAATGCTTCAAGTCTGGAACCTGGCTGGCCTGCATTTCTAAAGCTAAAATTTGGGCTTTCATTTAGTCTCCTGTGCTGCCTGCCGTTGCATCTGTATTCTAAGGGAATCTAATTGATCATTTAAGCAACTAGCCATTGTGATTAGAAAATCCTTTTCTGTGTCTACCTGCATGGATTCTCTCTCTTTGGTTAGTAACTTCTCATTCAATTCTGCATGTTCTTTTAAGGCTTTCTTATATATGGTCCACATTAACCAGAGACAGGCAGAATTCCTCTTGCTCCCTGACTTAATTGAATATAAATCAAATTTTGTTTCAATATCAGAGGGGGTGGAAATATTATCAGTTACATTATGGGTCCAAGGATTAGGGCCAGAGGATTCTACGCATTGCTTAAGCAAAGTGGGGTTATCTATGTCCTCCTCAAAAGAAACTGCAAAACTGGTTTTTATTTTATGCCAGAGCATGCCTAAATTTTTATTATCCAGTACATAAGTGCAATTAGTGCATAAGTACCTAAATATTGCCATGGCAGAGCCCAAATATCCATCCAGCATAACATTTTGAATCAATTGGAAATTTAATTAATGAAACCTGATACTCAGTTCTATATTATAAAACAGCAAAATCAAAGATACACTTTAAGAACATCTCTGCCCGCGATCTGCACCAATAAATAATGTTACAAGAAATGATTTATCTTGGGGGAAAGAGCTCTAGAGCACTCGCTACTGTTTATAATTTAAGAGCAGGCGCTGTATTTATAAGTTTTAGGGTATTAATTTCTCCACCAATCACCAAAGATGATAATTGCAATAAATTAAGTATATATCTCTGTTGAAATGCAGTATTCTGTACTGCAAGATTTGAAAGCATGTACTCAGAGCATGGCACTAAATTTTAAAAGTGACCATGTGCTACCAGTATAACTTTAAAAGATACCATATAGAACACAAAGAGACCGTATTTTTAGCTTCAAAAAGGTTGATTTAATATACAAATCATGTAAATAATATTGCAAACGAGAGGTAAGGTCTTACAGAGAATCTGCACTTAAAGCCAGGTAGCAGGTCTAGATCAAAAAGTTATAACTCACAGAACAGTCCTTTTGTTACAGAGCATGCTGTGGTCCATTGAAGATTGATGAGCCATGAGGCAGAGGCAGGTGGACTGCAGGTCAGGTCCCAAGAGTGAGCATCAGGTTCTAAGAGAGAGCAGCAGGTCCCAAGTGAGCTTCCCAAGAGAGCGAGCTGGGCTGTTTCCAGGCTTTTTATAATGTTCCCCGAGTCCTGGGTATTGTAGTTTGCAGGGGATCTTGGGTATTGTAGTTTGCAGGGAAGCATGGTCACATGTTTCCTGGATATCTGCTGGCAAATGGCTTTTCTATAGCTTGAGGGTTTCAGTCTGTTGTGATAGGTGGAGTTTCTTTTGTCATTTGAGTCATAGGAGTCTCTCTGTCTGCTTCAGTTTTTTTTTCTCTAGAGATGTCTTGGTGACCCTCCCAGCCAGCTTTTGTCTCTGTTAAGTGTTTGTAATTGACTAGCCCTGCTATCAAAAGTCCCCAAGAAAAAGGGAGGGGGAGAGAGGGGCTTGAAATGAAACTATTTTCTCTGCTGTAGTTTAAAACTGTATTTTTAAAGCTGTATGTTTGTATTGCTATATATGATCCAGCAAAATATCATGCTACATATTTCAATAATAAACTGATACCATTACAGTGTGAAGCTTCAACTGGTTTGTAAACACTGTTTTACTCGGCTGGGAAGAGCATTGTCTTTGAAATTTTACACTGCGGACTTAACTATTTATAAATTATATTTTATTATTGTCATACATTTCCCTGCTATCAGTCTTGTGTTTTGTAGAAAGTATTTTTGTGCTTTATGTTATAAAAAGGACACCTAGAATTCATATGGAATAGCTTGGTGGTTATAGTAGCAGGTTGAGAGCTAGAGGACTCTGGTTCAAATCTCACCACAGCTCTTTGTAATTTGTTTTTTAATTGTGGACCCTCCGGGAAAGAGAAATATCTACTGTACCTGAATGTACACCACTTCCATATAACCCTAATCCTACTGTACCTGAATGTACACAGCTGTTAATGCAGTATATATATTCAGGTACTGTAGGTGCTTTTCTGTTCCTGGAGAGCTCACAAAGAGAAGCAGTGGAATTTGAACCAGAGTTGACCCAAGGTCCCTTGGCCATAGCCTTAAAGATTAGGCTATTCCACGTGGAGTCCATGTGGCCACTTTATAACATGGATGCTCCTATGCTGCCACAGTGATGTCCATGTCCCTTGTTTTTCCATTCATAGTTTGGATGTAAAGTGAGTGTTCATGCTGGAAGTCACAATCATATGGATGAAAGCAAAACACTTATCTCAAGTCTGCCAAGTAGGTAGTACCCCCACCCAGCAGCCATTGTAGCACAACTCCTCTTCCATGCGGTTTTGGATGATAGTAGGGTTCGTGCCAGCGTAGGCAACTAGTGCATGGAAGAGGAGTCGTACAACAGCTGCTGGGTTGGGGGTATTACCCACTTGGCAACCCTGAGATAAGTGTTATGCTTTCATCATTTTATTAAGAGAGCAAAACATTAGAAAAAATGTGTGTGTTTGTTAGATTTGTGGGGAACATCTACATTGGCTTCCGCTCAAGAAACGTATTGAGTTCAAGATCTGCACAACCGTGCACAAGATCATTCACTCAGACGCCCCACTCTATATGCTAAACCTAGTGGACCTACCGCCCAGAAACACCAAAAGATCGGCCCGCAAATTCCTCAATCTGAATTTCCCCAGCTGCAAAGGAGTGAAATACAAACAGGCTTATGCTACGACCTTTGCATACAAAAGCACACAGTTTTGGAATGCGTTACCCAAGGCCCTGAAAACCATGAACAATCTAACCAGCTTCCGCAAAGCTCTGAAAACACACTTCTTTAACAAAGCTTACAAAAGTCACCCTCAATGATACAAATCATCCCCCAAACCACCCAAGTACACCTAAAACACTTTTCACACAACCTACCCAACATCCGCCCATCTAATTCCTCTTTTACCTCAGCTTATGATCAACTGTATTTAAATCATGTACTGACTTTATCATAACTTTACTCTGTAAGCCACATTGAGCCTGCAAAAAGGTGGGATAATGTGGGGTACAAATGCAATAAAATTAAATAAATAAATAAATAAACATATGTTAGTACTGTTGGAAGTATTGCTGGAAGATGGGGTATTTATGAGAAGTTTACAAATTAATTCAAGAATACATTCTTGATACAGAAAAGATAAGTATTACTATTCAAAAAGCAACATTTAAGAAATAAAACCTTTAAAGATCTTTAGTCCACAAATAAGGAAGGCATCACAATATCAGTGGAAATTTAAAGAATCATTCTTCATTAAAGAAATATGAGGCTAGAAAGGAGATTCCAGGATTACTTAATTATTAAGTAAAAAAAAAGTATTGCACAATAGGATACTCATAAGAATATTTAAGAATACGAAGATAGGAATTGTTGCACTTATGTAAGATTAAAAGTTTGTATTATATTCTGTTGTATATATGGAGTATCGTGAATTGGGGCACGTGGAGGGGCATAATCGAACGCAAACGCCTATCTCCATGGGCGTTTATCTCCGAGAACGGGTCCGTGAAGGGGTGGACCGAACCGTATTTTCGAAAAAATGGACGTTTTTGAGCTGGGCGTTTGGTTTTTTTAGCGATAATGGAAACAAAAAATGCCCAGCTCATAAACGTCCTAATCTGAGCCATTTGGTCGTGGGAGGGGCCAGGATTCGTAGTACACTGGCCCTCCTGATATGCCAGGACACCAACTGGGCACCCTAGGTAAGTGCGGTGGACTTCAGAAAACGCTCCCACATGCATAGCTCCCTTACCACGGTTGCTGAGCTCCCAACCCCCCTCCCCCAAAACCCACTACCCACAAATGTACAACACTACCATAGCTCTTAGGGGTGAAGGGGGCAACTACATGTGGGTACAGTGGGTTTTGAAGGCCTCCCATTTACCAGCACAAGTGTTACACGTAGGGGGGGAATGGGCCTGGGTCCACCTGCCTGAAGTGCACTGCGGTACCCACTAGAAGTGCTCCAGGGACCTGCATACTCGCAGGCCTCTAGGACTTGTTACTGCTGTATAACATTGGCACAACAGTTTACACCTGAAGACTAATCTCTCCAAAAACGTCCTTTATTGGAATAAGCATGTTTACTCACAGTTAACTGCAGATCAGAGGTTGTGCCCCACTGGCAACGAGTCTCCCTGGTAGTGAGATGAGCAGTAGGTCAGAGCTGGCAGAATGCTGTACAATGCCCTCTTTCAGCCACATTCAAGGTAAGAACTAAGTTCTCTAACGTGGCTAACACATGGAAGGGATCTAAAACTGGCTTACAAAAATGGCCACTACCGCATGGACTACCGGAAACAAAACTGGACACACTCTGACCCAGGAGGCAGGGGGAAAAGCACCATGGGAGAACAGCCTACCAACTACCAACACGGAGCCCAATACCCTACACCCACCATAGTGCAATGCTGATGTGACCCTGTAGTGCACCTGAGAGCCACATCAGAACCAGGGAAAGGCTGTCACAGGATAGAACACATTCTGCTGTCATGGAGGTGGGTACGACATTTGAGGCTGGCATAGAGGCTGGAAAAAAAGTTTTTAAAGTGGGTTTTTTTTTGGTGAGAGGGGGTTAGTGACCACTGGGGGAGTCCGGGGAGGTCATCCCCGATTCCCTCCAGTGGTCATCTGGGCAGTTGGGGCACTTTTTTTGGGACTTGTTCGTGAAAAAAAAAGGGTCCAAAAAAAGTGACCCAAAATCGCGGTAAAACCGCCTTTTTTTTTCCGATTATCAGCTAAAGACGCCCATCTCTCCTTGGCTGATAACCACGGCCCAGTCCCCCCTCCACCACACCTCCGACACGCCCCGTCAACTTTATTCATTTCCGTGATGGAGTGCAGTTGGAAACACCCAAAATCGGCTTTCGATTATACCGATTTGGGCGCCTTTGCGAGAAACACACCCATCTCCCGATTTGGGTCGAAAAATATGCGTTTTTCTCTTTCGATTGTAACCTGGAAGGTGTACTTCAATATATTAAATACAGTGGGGATAGTCAATGATTGAGAAGCCTATCCACCCCACATGGGTGAGTTGTAACTCTAAGAATTCCCCTAATATATTTAAGAAAATCTGTGTTTACTTGTGGTAGGTTACTTGACACAGTAGCCTAGTGGTTAGTGCAGTGGACTTTGAACTTAGAGAACTGCAGTTCCTTGTGACTCTGAGCAAGTCACTTAACTCTCCATTGCCCCAGGTACAAATAAGTACCGGTATATACTATGTAAACCGCTTTGAATGTAGTTGGAAAAACCACAGAGAGGTGGTATATCAAGTCCCATTTCTCTTTCCCTATTTGAGATTCTACATGGAATGTTGCTAGTGGAGGAGTAGCCTAGTTGTTAATTCAGCAGACTTTGATCCTGGAGAATTGCGTTTGATTCCCATTTCCTTTTCCCTATTTGAATTTCTACATGGAATTTATTTATTTATTTATTTATTGCATTTGTATCCCACATTTTCCCACTTCTTTGCAGGTCAATGTGGCTTACAATACATCATGAGTAATGGAAGTATATTAGAAAATGGACATTTAGTGTTACAGAAGAATCTTTGGTAACATGATAATGATAAGACATGATAGTAGTATTACAAGCAGATTATTATAAGACAGTTTTTGAATATGTGTGGAGGAGTTATGTATATTCACATTGGTTGATCTTTGTGGTAAGCCTTGTTAAAGAGATGAGTTTTCAGTAGTTTGTGGAAGTTCGTTAGTTCGTAGATCATTTTTAAGTTGCGCGGCAGTGCGTTCCATAACTGTGTGCTTAAATAGGTAAAGGTTGATGCGTGCATTAATTTGTATTTTAGACCTTTGTAGTTAGGGAAGTGCAGATCAAGGAATGTGCGGGATGATCTTTTGGCATTCCTGGGTGGTAAGTCTATAAGGTCTGACATGTAGGTCTGGTGCATCTCCGTGAATGATTTTGTGAACTAGGGAGCAAATTTTGAATGTGATGCGTTCTTTAAGTGGGAGCCAGTGTAGTTTTTCTCGTAGGGGTTTAGCACTTTCGTATTTTGTTTTGCCGAATATGAGTCTAGCTGCGGTGTTCTGGGTTGTCTGAAGTTTCTTGATTATTTGCTCTTTACAGCTGGCGAAGAGTGCGTTGCAGTAGTCTAGGTGACTAAGCACCATAGATTGTATCAGGTTGCGGAAAACTGACCTTGGGAAGAAAGGTCTTACGCTTTTTAATTTCCACCATAGAGTACAACATCTTCTTGGTTGTGTTTTTTAGCGTGGTTCTCAAGTGTTAGGTGTCGATCGATGGTAACTCCAAGAATTTTCAGGGTGTCCGAAATTGGAAGGTTCAGATTTGGCGTGTTAATGGTTGTGAATTTGTTCTTGTTATGTTGAGAGGTGAGTATTAGGCATTGGGTTTTTTCTGCATTAAGTTTCAGTCGAAAAGCATCCACCCATGAATGCATAATATAGAGACTTTGGTTGATGTCGTTGGAAATTTCCTTTAGATCTTGTTTAAATGGGATGTAGATCGTTACGTCGTCTGCGTATATGTATGGGTTGAGGTTTTGTTTTGATAATAGTTTGGCTACTATTTGAGATTCTATATGGAATGTTGCTAGTAGAGGAGTAGCCTAGTGGTTAGTGCAGCAGGGGATCCTGGGGTTCAATTCTCACTGCAGCTGCTTGTGATTCTGGGCAAGTCACTTAACCCTCCTTTGCCCCAGGTACAAATAAGTACCTATATATACTATGTAAACCACCTTGAATGTAGTTGCAAAAACCACAGAAAGGCGGTATATCAAGTCCCATTCCCTTTCCCCCTTATATACTGCAGGATTTTTTTTGGAAATCCCTTTAACATAAGATTTACATGTTCTCTAACAGTTTGTGGTATTGATATCCAGGTTCTAAATACTGGTGAGTTATATTGGGATTTTTGTATTAGATCGCATAAAGGAGACACACAGTTTCCATGCACATACATGCTTTTTATGCAGAAAAAAAACAATATAAAATTACCTCCTCCCAGGAGAATTTTCTAAACAATTTCTACAGGGGAGAAAAAACATTTCTTCTGTAGAAAAAAGGGTTTTATTTATTTATTTATTGCATTTGTATCCCACATTTTCCCACCTCTTTGCAGGCTCAATGTGGCTTAAAAATTATCCAGTGTATGTGTGGGTAAAAGTTCGAACAGAGAGCCTGCCTGCACACACTTTACCTTGCATGAGCAGGGGCAGAACTGGGGTGCAGTCTGGACTTAAACATGCTCCTCAAAAAGCCTTCAATGGACCCTACCTTCCCTTATCACCCCCCTTCCTCCCTTTTTCTTATCAAAGTTACTTGAACCGCTGTTGTCTTGACTTTCTTGCATCTCAAGCTAATCTTGATCCACTACAATCTGACTTTCACCCTCTATGCTCAACAGAAGCAGCCCTTACCAAAGTCTCTAGTGACCTGTTCTTGGCCAGATCAAAGGGCCTTTATTCAAGCTCTATCCTTCTTGACCTATCTGCTGCTTTTGACCCTGCAAATCATCACCTACTCCTTGATACACTGTCCTCACATGGATTTAGGGGCTTGTTCTGTCTTGGTTTTCTTTTTCTCTCTGGTGGATCATCCTCTACTGTTATCCCATTATCAGTCAGGGTACCTCAGTGCTCTGTCTTGGAACCTCTTCTTTTACCTTTCTAACCTTACTCCCTTTGTGGTCTTATCTCCTCCCATGGTTTTCAATATCGTTTTTACACTGATGACTCCAAGATCTGCCTCTCCATACCAGAAATTTTGGCAGGAATCCAGACCAAAGTTTCAGACTGTTTGACTGATATTGCTGCCTGGATGTCTCACTGTCATCTGAAATGGAACATGGCCAAGACTGAGCTTCCTATCTTTTTCCCTAAGCCCACCTCTCCTCTTCTCCCCATTCTCTATTTCTGTGGATAACACTCTCATCCTCCCAGTCTCTTAAACCCACATCCACTCTCTGATCACCTCATGCTTAGATTACTGCAACTTGCTTCTCACGGGTCTCACACTAAACCCTCTCTCTCCCCTTCAATCTGCTCAAAATCCTGCTGCATGACATCTTCCACCAGTGTCGCTACACTCATATTCACCCTCTCATCAAGACACCTCATTGCCTCCCTATCCATTTCCGCAAAGAGTTCACACGCCTCTTACTGACTTACAAGTGCATTCACTCTGCAGCTCCTCAGTACATCTCCACTCTTATCTCTTCCCACACTCCTCCCCGGAAACTCCGTTCATTGAGCTAAAGTACATAAGTACTACCATACTGGGACAGACCAAAGGTCCATCATGCTCAGCATCCTGTTTCCAACAGTGGCCAATCCAGGTCACACATACCTGGCAAGGTCCCAAAAAAGTACAAAACATTTTATACTGCTTATCCCAGAAATAGTGAATTTTCCCCAAGTCCAATTTAATAATGGTCTATGGACTTTTCCTTTAGAAAGGCACCCATACCTTTTTTTAACTCTGCTAAGCTAACCGCCTTTACCACATTCTCTGGCAACAAATTTCAGAGTTTAATTACACGTTGAGTGAAGAAAATATTTTTCCGATTCATTTTAAATTTACTACTTTGTAGCTTCATCGAATGCCCCCTAGTCCTAGTATTTTTCGAAAGTGTTAACAGATGCTTCACGTCTACCCATTCAACTCCACTCATTATTTTATAGACCTCTATCATATTGCCCCTCAGCTGCCTTTTCCTCATAGGGAAACCGTCCCATCCCCTTTATCATTTTCGTTGCTCTTCTCTGCACCTTTTCTAATTCCACTATATCTTTTTGAGATGCGCCGACCAGAATTGAACACAATATTCAAGGTGCGGTCGCACCATGGAGCGATACAAAGGCATTATAACATCCTCATTTTTGTTTTCCATTCCTTTCCTAATAATACCTAACATTCTATTTGCTTTCTTAGCCACAGCAGCACACTGAGCAGAAGGTTTCAATGTATCATCAACGATGAAAGAGAAGGGCGCCCATCTTTCAACACAAATCGGAAGTTGGGTGTCCTTCTCCCAGGGTTGACCAAATCGGCATAATCGAAAGCCGATTTTGGGTGTCCTCAACTGCTTTCCCTCGCAGGGACGACCAAAGTTCACGGGGGCGTGTCAGAAGCATAGCGAAGGCGGGACTGGGGCATGCTTAACACATGGGCGTCCTCGACCGATAATGGAAAAAAGAAGGGCGTCCCTGACAAACACTTGGCCGACTTTACTTGGTCCTTTTTATTTTAAGACCAAGCCTCAAAAAGGTGCCCAAACTGACCAGATGACCATCGGAGGGAATTGGGGATGACCTCCCCTTACTCCCCCAGTGGTCACTAACCCCCTCCCACCCTAAAACAAAAACTTTAAAAATATTTTTTGCCAGCCTCTATGCCAGCCTCAAATGTCATACCCAGCTCCATCACAGCAGTATGCAGGTCCCTGGAGCAGTTTTAGTGGGTACTGCAGTGCACTGCAAGCAGGCGGAACCAGGCCCATTCCCCCTACCTATTACACTTGTGGTGGTAAATATGAGCCCTCCAAAACCCACCAGAAACCCACTGTGCCCCCCTTCATCCCTAAGGGCTATGGTAGTGGTGTACAGTTGTGGGGATTGGGTTTGGGGGGGGGGGGTTGGAGGGCTCAGCACACAAGATAAGGGAGCTATGCACCTGGGAGCTTTTTCTGAAGTTCACTGCAGTGCCCCCTAGGGTGCCCTGGCACTATGAATGCTGGCTCCTCCCATGACCAAATGGCTTGGATTTGATCATTTCTGAGATGGGCGTCCTCGGTTTCCATTATCGCCGAAAACCGGGGACGACCATGTCTAAGGATGACCATCTCTAAGGTCGACCTAAATGTTGAGATTTGGGCGTCCCCTGTTTAATTTTTAGGGTATATTTATCCCTCCCAAGATGGTAGTCCACCCACCAATACCTAGGAGTAAATAAATCACCCAAGGCTGCATCAGTTTGCTCTTTATTAGATACCTCATCAAGTATTTGTACAATTAACAGATCAGTGATATCTCACTGGGAGTACAAAATATTGCTACATGAAATTACCTCTATATCTGAGACTCCAAAGAATATACAAGCAACATGTACAACCAATTAGTTATAGGAATATAGTACCACAGCTACACATAGGTGTTCTCTGGGTCTGAGTCTCTAATGCCAAAGCCAGTTAGTGGATATAAAAGACTCAAAGCTACTTATTAGAAAGCAATGAGATTACTTGCCAATTCAGATACAATTGATTGGTTTCACATGTGAGAGAATAGCTCAGCTGGTTCAAAGGTACCAGCTGGGGCTGTCTCTCTCCATTGAAATAGGAAGTACACTCATTTTTATATGTCCATTCAGGATACAGATAATATGACAGTAAGCACACCTTATTGGATCTATGTTTATGTCATAGTTAACACTGATTGGCTATGGTAATGAGTTGATTAGTATTTACTGGAAAAGCTAACAATAGACTAGCTTTTACTGGAAGACTAAGGGGCTTATTTTCAAAGCACTTAGCCTCCCAAAGTTCCATAGAACGTATGGAACTTTGGGAGGCTAAGTGCTTTGAAATATGCCTCTCAAGTCATCTTCCTGAAGTGCCATCTTGTTCTGTTTTTCAAAAACATCTGTGACCACAATGTTGCTAAATGATGTTACTCTGTTTTTCCACTCACACCCATTCCTCATTCTGCTGCTTCAGAATGTCACAACAGATCTCACACTGAAGTTCAGGTTAAAGTCATGGGCCTGTAAGATTTTTCCTTATTTTAGATCCTGAACCAAAGTCTCAGACCTTGAACCAAAGCTCATAGCTGTAATAATAATATACACCCCGACGTATTATCGAACAAAAGATGGACGCCCATCTTGTTTTGATAATACGGGTTTCCCTGCCCCTTCGCCGGGACGTCCTGCGAGGACGCCCGCAGGAAAACGTGGGCGCCCCATTCGATTATGCCCCTCTTTGTGTCATCAGCAAACTTAATTACCCTCACTAGTTATTCCCATCTCTAGATCATTTATAATATGTTAAAAGCAGCGGTCTCCCCTCCAAAGGGGCACCACCTTGTAGGGGTGGAGGGGCTTGTGTGTTTCAATGACTTAGAGGGCTATGCTGAAGGGTTACCCATATCAGACAGGCCTCTGAGGAGAAACCAGACAAAGAGTGTCCCAAACTTGGAGAGTGGTAAGATGGTGACCTGAAGTTCGTATGCCAAACGGCCCAGCTGCCCTCTGAAGTTTCGTCTTCTTTACGTAAATTTCCTTTCTGCAATTGCAGTTACCTTAACTGAGAGGAAGGGGGACAACGGCGGTCAGCCGCCGATGGCCAGCATTTATCCCCCTGAGCAGCAAAGTGCGGGACCGCTGCGCGACGAACTGCCCACAGATGAAAGATTTGGCGAGTCCTTTGATTAGCGCTGGTGAAGGAGCGTCGACGCTCTTGGACCTGGAAAAAACAACTCCATCGCTCCCGTATTATTCAACCACCATGTCCAAAGGAGGGAGGAGTGAGTTAGAGGCATATGCTGAAACGGAGGACGTTTACAGCAGAACCCGAATCGTGTGGAACCACTCCTAAACACCTAAGAGAAATCAACTTGGAGTTTTTGGCTCCCGTGGAGGTTACATTGAATACCATCTGGAAGGCGCTTCGGGACCTAACGGTGGCAGTAAATAATTTTGTTTCAGATATAATTTTATTGGAGAGTTACATGGACAATTCAACTGAACCCTTTGAGAGTAAAAAATTGATTAAAACAAATGATTCTACATGGAGCAAGAAGTGGTTATGATTTTGCAAATGATAATAGACCAGAAATTTTGAATAATAAAATGAATATTATAGATGATTAATATCGAGATTATTGTTTTTCCCAGAGTTCTGGGTATGACTCCTAAAGTTTTCCTTAGAAATATTTCCTCAAATTATTACTTTAAAAGGAGTGAAGCCTGTGAAAACTGGGATTACTTTAATCAGTGGGATTTGAATTAGAGACTTAACTATATGTATTGTTAAATAATTTCTGGTGTTTAAAAGAGAGAGAATTTAATCAGATGTATTATTTCTAACTAATATTGGACAATAAGTATGTTTTCAATGAAATGATTGACTATACACCGTATTGGCCTTGAAGAAGCAACCAGATGATTCAATGTGGAATAATGAATTAGACGAGTAATATCTGGGGATAATCAGGTTAATTACCACGTTTTGTTTTTCTGTTTACTGTTTAATTGGTCTCCTTATCTTGTTTCACGCTCCCTATTTAGTGGTCTACTACTACTACTTAACATTTCTAAAGCGCTACTAGGGTTACGCAGCGCTGTACAATTTAACATAGAAGGACAGTCCCTGCTCAACAAGTTTACAATCTAAAAGACAAGTGTACAGACAAAGTGGAGCAGTCTAGATTCCAAAAGGTTAGGTGCCGAAGGCAGCATTGAAGAGGTGAGCTTTGAGCAAAGATCTAAAGATGGGTAGGGAGGGGGCTTGGCGTAGGGTTCAGGAAGTTTGTTCTGTTGGATTATTTGTAGTAAATAATTAGCAGATTTTATACACCACAGCTTCAGCTTTAGAAATGTTAATTTCTTTTCTTCATCTCTCTCATACACCCCAGAATAATTCACTGCTGAGTCACTTTAAAGTTGAAGTAACAAAACATCTGTTTACTCACAGTTTGTAGTTAGATTATATTCAGACAGGCTATTATACATAATACTATACATTTGGATTATCAGCTCTTTCCATGTGCTTAGATGGTAATGGATGCTCACACCACCATAGATCCTCTCAGCTTAGGAGAGATCATGAGCTCCATGTGCTGTGCCTAACCCCCACAGGAAGTTGCATGGGTGTGACCTCTCTAAGTAATTCACATCAGAGGTCACAGAGTAATCACAGAGAAAAACATTTCTGACAGGCAATGCATGTTAAATACAATACATTCCAACAAACCCTTCTCATGCATAACTGTCATGCAATTATTAATTCACACAAAGTCCAAGCTTTATACGCAGATCTCAAAACGTTCTCTGGGTAACGGTTTGGTCATGATGTCAGCTGTCATCTCACTGGTGTGACAATAGTGTAGACTGATGACCCCTTCTTTCGCCAACTCTCGCACGTTGTGGTATTTCGTTGCGATGTGCTTGGTGCGTGACTGAACCTTGTCATTCTGTGACAGTCGGATGCAGCTCTGATTATCTTCCATTATCTGGATTGGTCTCTTTTCAGCTATTCCAAAATCCAGCAAAGTTTTTCAATCCACATCAGTTCTCTGCATGCTTCTGATACGGCCACATACTCAGCTTCTGTAGAAGACAGACTCACAATACTTTGTTTATGACTGGCCCATGAAATTTGTACATTTCCATACATAAACACATATCCACTTGTGGATTTATAATCAGAATGATCCCCTGCCCAATCTGAATCACAGTAACTATAGTTTTGGATTACTATTGGCTGAAATCTTTAATTTACAATCAATGGTACCCTTAAATACCTTACCATCCTTTTAACTGCAGTCCAATCTGATTTGGTAGGTGAGCTGACCCTTCTGCTCAAAATTCCTACTGCATTTGCTATATCAGCCCTGTATGTGGTAGTCAGATATAAAAGCTACCTATGGATGATCTATATGGATGTTATCTGGTAAAGGTTCTCTTACTGTTTCATCCTTCAGAAATCAGTGATCATGGGAGTGCTTACAACTTGGGCATCTTGCATACCTAAACTTTCAATAAGCTCATTTATTTTCTGCTTCTGGCTTAGAAGATAAGAACCATCATTTTTGTTTCTCAATTTCTATACCAAGATAGTATGACACATTACCAAGTTCTTTATCTCAACATTCAGGTTTAATATTTTACAACTGTCCTTGTACTCTTGCTCACTTTCGCTTGCAATGAGCAGATCATCAACAAAAGCTAAAATGTATGCCTATTGTCCATTTCTGCACCTAGTGTACAAACATTTATCTGCTTCACCTTGCTTAAATCCTAAATTTGTCAATATTTCATGCAATTTGTCATTCCAACATTTTGCACTTTGCTTTAATCCATAAAGACCTTTGTTTAATTTACACACTAGCTGTCTTTGTTTTGTATTTATGAAACCTGTTGGCTGTTCCATGTACAAGTCTTCAGTTATATCTCCATGAAGAAATGCTGTTTTCACATCAATGTGGTTGACTTGCATGCCTTTTGAGACTGCAATGCTCAGAAGTGTTCTAATTGTCGTGTGTTTCACTACAGGTGCAAACACTTCATCAAAATCTTCTCCATATTTTTGAAGATATCCCTTTGCGACTAATCTGGCTTTATACCTTTCCACTTTTCCTTGTGCATTCCTTTTTAACTTGAATACCCATTTGCATCCTATAGCTTTCTTGCCAGGAGGGTAATTTTGTAAGAATCCAAGTATTATTTTTATGCAATGCATCAATTTCTTCTTGTGCAGCTTTATGCCATTCAGCAGCTTCTTCTGCTGGCATTTTCTCAATCTCATCCCATGTTAAGGGCTCTTGAGCTTCTGCTGACTTTGTTAGGTAAGACAGTCTTGGGGTGGAACACCTTTGTTTTCCCTGGATGAGCGTCTGACAACAGGTTGGTCTGACCTTTCCGCATCCTCTAAATCTGAGAGTCCTTCTCCAATTGATTCCCCTTCTCCAACTATACTGTCTCCTTCAATGATCCTTTCTGTGTCTGCTTCCTCTGCCTGTTCCTCGTTAGATACAGATGAGTTGCTTTCAGACATCTGCCTTGGTATGGCATTTATATACACTGGCATGTCTATTATGGTTCTAGTTTCATATTCTGGATGATAAGGCTCATCTGGGATAATCCAGCCTTCATCAAAATATGTAACATGTCTTATGCCAACAATGCCAGTTTTCAGATTCAAAATTCTATATCCTTTGTGTCCTGGAGCATAGCCAACTAAAATGCCCCTTTCTGTTGTGGAATCCAGCTTATGCCTTCTTTGCTTTGGTACATGAGCATATGCTGTACTTCCAAATGTTCTTATGTGTGACAGGTTTGGCTTCCTACCATGCCATGTCTCATGTGGTGTGCGCTCAGCGCCTTTAGTTGGCATTCTGTTTTGTAGGTACACTGCTGTGAGAATGGCTTCCCCCCATAGTCTTTTAGGGAGATTGCTATCTGACAGCATACATCTGGTCATTTCCACAAGTGACCTAAATTTTCTCTCTGCAACAGAATTTTGCTCTGGTGTATAAGCTACTGTTGTGATATGTTGAATGCCTTCTTGTTCTAGAAATGTGCGCATGCTTTGTGAAGTGAACTCACCACCATTGTCGGTCTGAAGAACCTTTGGTTTTCTTTCAAATTTATTGCTCACCATGGCTACATATTTCTTCAGCATGTCTGTGACTTGACTTTTTTCTTTCAGCAAATAGGCCACACAGTATCTAGAGAAATCATCCAAGAATATTAGCACAAATCTGTTATTCCCAATGATGGGATATTAAACGGTCCACATAAGTCACTGTGTATTAAGTCCAGCACTTTATTACTCCTATTTCCTGTGTATGCAGGAAATGAGGGTCTCACACCTTTTTGAGTAACACAGTCTATGCATTTCTCCATTTTACCAGTATCTGCACTGATCTGAATGCCTGTGGCTAGTGCCCATGTGAAGATCCTGGATCACCTTAAAATCACGATGTCCCAGGCGGCGATGCCAGATTTCCAGACTACATTTACCATCATTCTTCCTTACTTGCGCCATATGTGAGGCTTCACCTGAAATGCTCAGTTTATAAATATCATTATGCATAAAAGCTTCAGCATACACTTCATCATTTTTAGTGATTGTGCACTTACTGTTTTCAAAATGAATCACAAATCCCTTCTTATCTAATGTAGATACACTAAGCATATTGCAAACTGCTTGGGGAATATACAAGACATCACTTACAGGAATTTCTTTAACTTCATTAGACACTTTGCATTTTAAGAATCCAATGCCTTTTGCTTGGATCTTAGCAGTCCCTGCGTTTGCGTTTTAAGAATACCTTCTTCTGGACACATTTCCTGAAAGAAATCCTTAGAATTGGTTAAATGGCATGTGCTCCCCGAATCCAAAATCCAAGTACTTTCATTTGAATTATTATTACATAGTCAAAGATTTTTCTGCCATTAGAAAGCCCTTATGTTTATCATTGTCTTTCATACATTTCCTGGTTGGAGAATTCTTTTGTTCCATTGGCTTAGGTGAGCTAGAGGGAGTGTTTTGTGTTTCCTTACACCATTTAGATACATGTCCCTCCTTTCCACATGAGTAGCAAATCAGCTTGCCCTTGGGTGGAGTTTTCCCATAGCTCCGCCTTCCTCTGTTCTTTGCCAAGAAATTTGTTTCATTTCTCTCTGACTGACTTTGAGAACACATCTCCTCAGAATCATTAATTATGCATTCCTGCCTCAGTTTTGATGCTGCCTGTTCAAAAGATTGCCCTTCAATGGCTTCATTTACAGACCTAAAAACATCAAACTTCTTTGATAGTGAGGTAAAAAGAAATGCTCTTTTCAATGCATCACACATGGGAATTCCAGAAAGTTCTAACTTTTGAAATGAAGGACATAAGATGCATAATGTGATCATTACATTTACTTTTATCCCTTAATTTGGTCTCATTCAACTCTGCCAACCAAATTGGTTGCTGTTTTGCATATGTAGTTGCATACATAGTTCTCAGTTTATATAAGATGTCCTTTGGTGTATCTTTTCCCTCCACTAATATGGCTTGTTTCTCTGAGAGAGCTTCCAAAAACATGCACTTCACATAATAGTTTGCATTGTCCCATTCAGCCATATTTTCAGCTGTTCTGTTTTGGTCTAAGCATATATTTAATTTCTTTGCTTGAAGGAGACATCTGAATCTTAGTTCCCACTGCTGATAATTAAATTCAGTTAATTTAGGCACCTTGAGAGAGTAGAAAAATGGTGAATTTCCTCCCTCAGCCATTTTCTTAGCCTTCTGTCTGCTGTGTGGGGGGAGGAGAGAGGACAGACTGAATCTTTCTTTTAAAACTTAGAGAAAATGTGGCTTTTTTACTGCCTGGTAATATTTCTCTTCTTTTTCAATTCCTGGCCCTGGGCCCATAACCCTTTTGTTGGATTATTTGTAGTAAATAATTAGCAGATTTTTATACACACAGCTTCAGCTTAAGAAATGTTAATTTCTTTTCTTCATCTCTCTCATACACCCCAGAATAATTCACTGCTGAGTCACTTTAAAGTTGAAGTAACAAAACATCTGTTTACTCACAGTTTGTAGTTAGATTATATTCAGACAGGCTTATATATACATAATACTATACATTTGGATTATCAGCTCTTTCCATGTGCTTAGATGGTAATGGATGCTCACACCACCATAGATCCTCTCAGCTTAGGAGAGATCATGAGCTCCATGTGCTGTGCCTAACCCCCACAGGAAGTTGCATGGGTGTGACCTCTCTAAGTAATTCACATCAGAGGTCACAGAGTAATCACAGAGAAAAAACATTTCTGACAGGCAATGCATGTTAAATACAATACATTCCAACATGTTCCAGGCATAGGGTGAGGCGAGGCAGAAAGAGCAGAGCCTGGAGTTGGCGGTGGTGGAGAAGGGTATTGAGAGGAGGGATTTGTCCTGCAAGCGGAGGTTAATGGCGGGAACGTAGGGGGAGATGAGGGTAGAGAGGTAGTGAGGAGCAGCAGACTGAATGCATTTGTAGGTAAGGAGGAGAAGCTTGAACTGTATATGGTATCTGATCGGAAGCCAGTGAAGTGACCTGAGGAGAGGGGTGATATGAGTATATCGGTTCTGGCGGAATATAAGATGTGCGGCAAAGTTCTGAACCGATTGGAGGGGGGATAGATGGCTAAGTGGGAGGCCAGTGAGGAGTAGGTTGCAGTAGTCAAGGCGAGAGGTAATGAGAGTGTGGACGAGAGTTCGGGTGGTGTGCTCAGAAAGGAAAGGGCGAATTTTGCTGATGTTAAAGAGGAAGAATCGACAGGTCTTGGCAGTCTGCTGGATATGCGCTGAGAAGGAGAGGGAGGAGTTGAAGATGACCCCGAGGTTGCGGGCAGATGAGACGGGGAGGATGAGGGTGTTATCAACTGAGATAGAGAGTGGGGGAAGAGGAGAGGTGGGTTTAGGTGGAAAGACGATGAGCTCGGTCTTGGACATGTTCAGCTTCAGGTGGCGGTTGGACATCCAGGCAGCAATGTCGGATAAGCAGGCCGATACCTTGGTCTGGGTCTCCGCGGTGATGTCAGGGGTGGATAGATAAAGCTGGGTGTCGTCAGCATAAAGATGATACTGAAAACCATGAGATGAGATCAGGGAGCCTAGGGAAGAGGTGTAGATTGAAAAGAGAAGGGGACCAAGGACAGATCCCTGGGGAACTCCAACAGATAGCGGGATGGGGGTGGATGAAGATCCATGAGAGTGCACTCTGAAGGTGCGGTGGGAGAGATAGGAGGAGAACCAGGAGAGGACAGAGCCCCAGAACCCAAACGAGGACAGTGTGGCAAGAAGTAAATCATGATTGACAGTGTCAAAGGTGGCGGCTAGATCGAGGAGGATGAGGATGGAGTAGTGGCCTCTGGATTTGGCCAGGAGCAGGTCATTACAGACTCTAGGGAGTGCTGTTTCTGTGAAGTGTAGAGGGCGAAAGCCGGATTGAAGTGGGTCGAGGATGGCATGAGAGGAGAGAAAATCAAGACAGCGGCTCAAGTATTTTGGAGAGGAAGGGTAGAAGGGAGTTGGGGCGGTAGTTGGAGGGACAGGTAGGGTCAAGTGATGGTTTTTTGAGGAGAGGTGTGACTACGGCGTGCTTGAAGGTGTCAGGGATGGTTGCAGTGGAGAGAGAGAGGTTAAGGATGTGACAGATGGAGGGGGTGACGGTATGAGAGATGGTGTTGAGTAAGTTGGTGGGGATGGGATCAGAGGAACAGGTGGTGCATTTCGAGGAGGAAAGAAGGCGGGCAGTTTCCTCCTCAGTGATGTCAGGAAAGGAGGAGAGAGAGGCCTGGGTTGGTTGGTTGAGGAAGAGGGTTAAAGGGTGAAGAGGAGGAGGTGGCTTGGTAATGAACTCAAGGTTGATTTTTTGCACCTTGTTGCGGAAGTAATCAGCCAGGGGGGAGTGGGAGCAGGGGGCACTTTGAGGAGGGAGTTAAGGGTGGCGAAGAGACGACGAGTGTTGGAGCTGAGAGAATTGGTCAATTGGGTGTAATAGTCCTGTTTTGCAAGGAATAGGGAGGAATGGAAGGGGGATAGCATGAATTTGTAGTGAAGGAAGTCCAAGTGGGTACGAGATTTCCTCCAGAGGCATTCAGCAGATCGGGCGCAGGAGTGAAGGTAACGGATGCAAGGGGTCAGCCAAGGCTGGGGATTAGTACGCCTTGTAGGACGGGAGGTGGATGGTGCGAGGGTGTCGAGAGCAGAGGAGAGAGTGGTATTATAAGCGGAGACAGCCTTGTCGACAGTCTCGGAGGACATGATGGAAGGGAGGAGATTAGAGATACAAGAGGATAAGGTGGGGGGGTCAATAGCCTGGAGATTCCTGGAGGTAGTGGTTAAAGTTGGACGGGGCTGAGGGGGGGGGGGGGGGTGAAGAAGTGTGAAGGTGATCAGGTGATGATCGGAGAGAGGAAGAGCCGAGGCGTGGAAATTGGAGGGTGAGCCGGAGGAGGAGAGGATGAGGTCAAGACAATGGCCGTCACGGTGAGTAGGGGTGGTGGAGCACAGCTGGAGGTTGAAGGAGGATGTTAGAGTGAGGAACTGAGAGGTGTGAGGGTCGGATGGGTCATCAGCGTGTATGTTAAAGTCTCCGAGAATGAGGGACGGAGATGAGGGTTCCAGGAAAATGGAGAGCCAAGCATCGAAGTCGGTGAGGAAGAAAGAGAGGGATTTATTAGGGGGGCGGTAAATGACTGCAACTCTGAGTGGCAATGGGTAGAATAGCCTGATGGAGTGGGATTCAAAGGATGAGAAGCAGTGAGACTGTGGTAGGAGGAGGGGTTGGAAACTACAGGAGGGCGAGAGTAGTAACCCAACGCCTCCACTGCGGCCAACTGGGCGGGGAGTGTGGGAGAAGAGAGAACCTCCATGGCAAAGGGCCGCAACTGAAGCAGAGTCGTCTGGGGAGATCCAGGTTTCAGTTAGGGCGAGCAGTTGAAGGGAACGAGAGATGAAGAGATCATGGGTGAGGGACAGTTTGTTGCAGACCGAGTGGACATTCCACAAGGCGCATGAGAAGGGAAGGGAAGAGGGGTGGAGGAGGGGAATAGAGATGAGATTGGAGACATCCCGGAATCGTGTGCATGGATAAGACGGGGACAGGTGAGGGGGACCTGGATTAGGATTAATGTCTCCCGCGGATAGCAGGAGGAGGAGCAGGAGAGTGCGGATGAGAGTGGGGGAGGTCGGGCGACGAAGGCGACGAAGACGGGATGCACTTAGGAGGAATGGGGAAGGGTTAATGGTAGGAAGGAAGTGTTGAAGGTTGAGAGCAAGGAAGGAGGAGCGGGACAAGAGGGATGGTGAGGTAGTGAGAGATGAGGGTGAATAGGGTATTGCTGTGGTGAGCAGGACGGGAGGGCAGCGAATTCCGGTGGTGGACAGTGGAAGTGGGGAGAGAAGATTAGTAAGGGACAGGGCAAGGAAGAGAATGTGGACAGGGGCCATAAGTGACTGAGGTGTAGTAGGTGGCTGAGTGGTGACTGAGTTGTTAAGCAGATAGATAGAGCTGGAAAGCTGGGTTGGAGGCTTGGAAATGATGGACTGGCGGGCAGGTAGGTCAATGGCTGACAAGCTAGTAGGCAGGCAGGAAAGACAATGGCTGACAGGCTAGCAGGCAGGCAGGCAGGTTGGCTGATGGATTAATAGGCATACAGGCAGGTTGGTTGAAGGGCTAGTAGGCAGGTACGTCAATGGCTAACAGGCTAACAAGCAGACAGGCAGGTTGGTTGATGGGCTAATAGGCAGGCAGGAAGGCAAAAACAGGCGGCGTTGAGCAGGTAGGTCTAAGGAAGAGAATAGAATTACCTGACTGAAATAATTCCTACATATTACTATCTCTGTATTTCCAGCAAGTTGTTTTATCGCTTGTAAAATTTAAATGGTTATAAATAAAAAATTTTTTAAAAAGCAGCGGTCCCAGCACAGACCCCTGGGGGAACCCCCACTAACTACCCTTCTCCATTGAGAATACTGACCATTTAACCCTATTCTCTGTTTTCTATCTTTTAACCAGTTTTTAATCCACAATAGGACACTACCTCCTATACCATGACTCTCCAATTTCCTCTGGAGTCTTTCATGAGGTACTTTGTCAAACGCCTTCTGAAAATCCAGATACACAGTATCAACCAGCTCACCTTTAGCCACATGTTTGTTCACTTCATTAGAGAAATGTAATAGATTGATGAGGCAAGATTTCCCTTCACTAAATCCATGTTGGCTTTGTCTCATTAATCCATGCTTTTGAATATGTTCTGTAATTTTGTTCTTTATAATAGTCTCTACCATTTTGCCTGGTACCGACGTCAGACTCACTGGTTTATAATTTCCCAGATCTCCTCTAGAACCTTTTTTAAAAAGCAGCTTTACATTTGCCACTCTCCAATCTTCCGGTACCATGCTCGATTTTAAGGATAAATTACATATTGTCATGTGTTTATAGTGGCGTCTGTTCTTACATGGCCCCCTCTGACAACCTGTAATTATGTGGGAATTATTTCTCTGATATATCTACTTACCATAAGAAATATACAATTTGGAAATGTGGCGCAAATAGGGTTTCTACCTCCTTACACCCATCCAAGATACAATGGACCAGCCACCCCCAAGATATGGGGTGACAGAAAAGACAGAAGCTATTTTCCTTCCAGAGGGATAGTCTTTATTCCAATATAGATGATAACAAAGCAATCAGGCAACAGAGCAATTAGGCAATAAAGCAATTTAGACAAAGCAATCAGGCAGGGTAATTAGACAAAGTAATCAGGCAAAGTAACAAATAGCAAAGAAATCAGGCAATAGCAATTTGTTACGAGAGGGAGAGAGAGACCACTGTGATAAAGAGTCACTCAGTTGACCATCTCACCCCTCTGACTAGATACAACACAACAGCACCTTATATACAGTGGATTGAGCATCAATCCCCTCCCAACTTGCAATTTCAGCTGATTTCTTTGTCACATCAGCTAATTTCAGTCTTACTTTATTGTTTACATAAAATGGAACACACTATCTAAATGTTATAGCTCACAGAACATTTGTTTATAGAACACAGCATTTTCTAAGGTTTCCTCTACAGAAGATTGTAATTGCCATTTCGTTACAGGAATTTCCCTAGCACCCATGTTTATCATAGTGATATATAAAACCTCAACACTTCTTCGTCTTCAAACCTTGTGAAGTAGAATCAGTGGCACCAACTCTGTCAGGGAAGGGGGAAGAGTGCTCTTAAGAGTCAGCATGACCTAGAATTCATAGTTTCAGCAGAAAGTATAGACGTTGCTGCTGTAAGTGCTCTGGCTACTCAGAATGCTGAAGCAGAGCTTTTAGCCAGTAAGATGCAGCTGTCAGGCTGTCACGTCTGTGGCCGTGACCATCCTCATACTTACCCTGTTTCTGGGAGTCAGTGGCTGTGCTGGCTTCTGCTTGTCTCTGTGTCTGTCTCTGTCTTAGTTTCTCTCTGGCTCTGTGTGCTGATTGCCTTACTGGACCTCACCTGTGTGGGCTATGCCTCTTCCAAGATGGCTGCCACCTCCTCTATGCCAGTATCCAAGATGGCTCCTGCTTGTCCCTCCTGTGGGCTCACTTCCTCTGTGTGTCAAGCCTCTGTTTGGAGGCAAGGAACTTCCTGCTTCTGTCCTGCTGGTGGTGTCTCATCAGTGAGTTCCTTTATAAGGAAGGCCTGTGCTTGCAGTCAGGGCCTTCGCATGGTGTCATTGTCTGGTGTCATGCCCAGAGGCCGACAGGTTAGTCAGTGTGTTGCTGCGCTGCTTCTAAGCCTGTCTTCTGTGTAGGCTTCTTGCCCTTCTGTGTGGGCTTGCTCTTCTGTTTAGTACCTGTGGGCTGCTTGCCCTTCTGTGTGGGCTTGCCCTTCTGTTTAGTACCTGTGGACTGCTTGCCCTTCTGTGTGGGCTGGTGCCCTTCGGTTCCCAGTACCTGTGGGCTGCTTGCCCTTCTGCGTGGGCTGCTAACCTTCTGCCTTTAGTCTGTGTTTAGAACCTGCTGTTCAGCCCTGGTTTCCCCGTCTGTGTTTGCAGCCTGACCTACTCCCTGCTTGTATATTCTGTGTGCATATCCTGAACCTTGTATATCCTGTGTGCACATCCTGGCTGCTAGCCCTTCTGCCTTTAGTCTGTGTTTGGAGCCTGCTGTTCAGCCCTGGTTTCCCCGTCTGTGTTTGCAGCCTGCCGTACTCCCTGCTTGTATATTCTGTGTGCACATCCTGAACCTTGTATATCCTGTGTGCACATCCTGGTCCCTGCTTGGTCGTCCTGAGTCCTGGTTTTGGCTAGCTAGGGTTATCCTGTTTTCCGCTCTGCCTAGCTACCTTCTTCCCTGTGTGCATATCCTGAACCCTGCCTGTCTCTTCTGAGTCCTGGTTTTGGCTAGCTAGTGTTATCCGGCTTTCCGCTCTGCCTAGCTACCTTCTGTCCCGTGTGTCTATCTTGTACCTTGCTTGTATATCCTGTGTGCTTATCTGGATCCCTGCTTATGTATCCTGATTCCTGTATCTGTCTAGCTAGCGTGTATCTTCTGGGGGATTTATCCTGTTACCTGCCTCGACCTAGCTAGTGGGTTTGCCCTGTGGGTATTCCCTGTCTCCCCTTTTTCCCTGCTTGCATGTCTGCCCTAGTCCCTGCTCCTGATAAGCTTCTGTCTAGTCTGTCCGGTGTGTCTGGCTTAGCGGCTGCGTGCAGCGCTTAGTGCAGTCTAGTATAGTATTGTTTCCTCGTGTTTCCTAGACCCGTGGTGGGTCCTCTGGATCTCCAGTTCCGGCCTTGCCCTGCAAGTCCTGTCGGTCGCCTGCACGCTAGAGCTCAACTCTAGCGGAAAGGTGGCTAAGTACAGGTGAAGCGGCTCCTGTTCTGCCGGTTCCAGTTGCCTACTTCCAGTGCAGAGTTCCGGTCTGGTCCTTCTGGATGTCCAGTTCCAAGACGGTCTTGCCTGCCTCTGCCGCTCCGCGGCAGGGGCCCAAGGGCTCACGATTCCCAGTGCTGCCTTGAGGACCTGACAGCATGCCAAGGTCCTCGGGAACGCGACACAGGCTTCTTAAGTTTGAGCCTTTAGACATGCAGTTCATGGGGCATAATTTGACTTGTTAGTGTCAGAAAGTAGCAAATCAATTCATTCCCCTCTTGATGATTGAGAAATCATCACCTGTACAGATAATTCCGCAGGTTGCCCATTCAATGAAGGGTACAACAGTTTGAAAAGGAAGGAACCCACACTAAACCTAACCTATCTATCCCTGGGGAGCTGAAATAAGCTCTAAAAGGAGAAACCCATGTAACAAATAGGTGGCCAAATCAGAAAAGACAAGATTCAAAATTATGTAAGTCAACTCTGAATTAAATGTGAAAGTCATACCATGGATGACATGGGAGAGTATAGGAAAGAAAAAACAAGATAACATCAAGGAAGCTCATTGGATAAAAAGGAAAAAAGAAGAATATCTATATATATAAAACTCACCCTCAACGTTCTATTGTCTGACGTCACTGAAGCCAAGGCTCGTAAGTTCGAAGCTCTGAAGCCACGAAAATCACAGTCTCGGGGCCCCGCCCTTGCGTCAAATGTAATGACGTTGAGGGCGGAGCAATTCACTCACATCAACGGCGGCCAGGGCGGCACAATGGCGTCACTGACGACGAAGGTGCGTTGGGTGGGGGGGCCAGAGTCACACATTGATGGCGGCCACGGCGGTGCAATGGCGTCACTAACAATGAAGGTGCGTTGGGTGGGGGGGGCCAGAGGAAAGCCTTGCTAGCACCCGTTTCATTGGCTCCAGAAACGGGCCTTTTTTTACTAGTATATAATATTTCAACTAAAAGCAGTATAAGCAGAATAAATGTCTTCCTTAAGGAGGTGTACTTGCGGAGGTCACGTGATGCTGTGAGAAGCGTAGGGCATGTGGGAAGAGAGTTGTTCAGGGGACTCCCTCCATTTGCGATTTTTCTCCCAATTTACAACGCCGAAGAGAGCGTAGTGTGGAGACTGGAGAGGCTAAATAGTTCATGGACAAATGTGTCACAAAACCTGACTCGCAAATGGCGGCTAAACCGCCGAGAAGAGGGCCGGATCGATCGCGGCAAAATGAAGACAAGATGGCGGCCTCAGCCATGCACTCACAGTCACCGGCGGATTTCATCCCAGAACACACGGAGGCAGTGGTGAAAGAGCTAGACACACGCTTTACACAACTCGCAGAACAAATCGCAGGAATGATCCAAGTCACATTGGAACTTACCCGCAGAACCGGAGAGCTAGAATGCAGGGTCTCCGATGTGGAAGACACGCTGCAAGAACAGGCAGAAAGTGTAGAAGCCTTAAAAGCTCTGACCAAGTCCCAGATACTAAAAATCGAAGATTTGGAGAACAGAGCCAGAAGGGAGAACCTGCAGTTCGTAGGTATCCCAGAAGGAATAAAAGAATCTATGCTGCTCTCATGGCTGGAGGGTTGGCTGCTAGAACACTTCCCAGTGGTGGAGGAGCGAGGGCCGATCTGCCTAGACAGGGCACACGGAATTGGGCCCGCTCGCACCGCGGAGGAGAGATCGCATGTCGTAATTGCAAAATTTCACAATTACCTACAAAAGGCACAGATTCTGAGAGCGTATAAGAGCAATCCGGAAGACCTAAAATATGAGGGCCGCCCAGTCCGCATATTTCAGGATTACTCAGCTGCATTGTCTCAAAAAAGAAGAACTTTCTCCATGGTCTGCTCAAAATTAGCATCAAAGCATGTGCGGTTTTTCTTACAATACCCTGCGATGCTGCGGATTCAGCACAACAATCAGTGGCATAGCTTCAACACGCCAGAGGAGGCTCGAGATTGGGCTGGATCCGCGGAGGGTCCGGGAGAGCTGACATGAAGGCGCAAAATTCAGGAACGCCGGATGATGTATAATATGCTTACAAGAATGTCAACTAAGTACTTGAGCCAGGCAAACATGTTGTAACTGGCAAGGGAGAGAAGGTTTCAAGTTTTGTTGTTTATTGTTGAAATGAATGGGGGCAGTTCCCGAAATGGAATCAGAATGACCAGTGGCCTGCTCCCCGGTTGGGAGAAGGTCACCATTCGAGAGAGTGGGGGAGTAAGAGTGGGGGAGGGGAGATGGGGGAAGGGGGTGGGGGGGAGGTGTTGAAACGGAGTGAAGTGAGAGTGAATAGGAACACAAAAATGGAGGGTAGATGGGAGATAAGGGTATGTGAGCCCGTCGCTCTGAATGCCACAGGTATACCCTTGGGGGAGGCTGGGACCTCGGGGGGGGGGGGGGAATAGGAATAAGCATAGTCAGATAGGGGACTCTGATAGGAGTGGAGATTATGGGTAATTCAAAATTGAGATTCATTTCATTTCTTCCCCAGTGAAACGATATAAGATCCTATCCCAGCTCAAGCGTCATGGAGCATCCATTGCTTGCTTGCAGGAAACGAAACTAACAAATAGTGAACATGCAAAAATGTGCCAGCAATGGGTGGGGAGGTCTACTATTCCTCTTCAGGGAATCGTAGAAGTGGAGTAATCATCTTATTGAAAAAAGGCCTGCTCTGTAAGTCAAAACTGATATATAAAGATCCGGAGGGCAGGGTGGTGCTGATTAAAATAAATTACCAAGGGCAAAAGTTCTACCTATGTACAGTTTATTGCCCCAATGTTTATTGTCCGGCTTTCTTTCAGTCGCTTGTTGCTTTGGGTTTACAACACATGGATGCACCTTGGGTGTGGGCGGGAGATTTCAATCAAGTAATGGACCCTATGTTGGATAGGTCCTCGCCCAGGGCGTGCGCAGCGGTGGGGGAGGGGGGGAGGGGCTGCCCATATTGTGCAAGCCACTTCAATTGGTAGATCCTTGGTGCCTGCTCCACCCGACGACCCGCGATTATACTCATCAGTCTAAGGCACACCAAACCTGGTCATGAATAGACTATATTCTCTTGACGCAATCCTGGTTTTTTTTAGAGTCAAAAAGGCTTCCTTAGGGCCCATAGAGATTTCAGATCACTCACTGATTGGGTTAGACTTGGAATTGAGGAATGAAGGATCTACTACTAGGATATGGCGCTTCCCAGCCTATTTGTATCAGGACAGACCATTCATGGATTATATTAGAGAGAAATGGCAATTTTATGTGGATACTAATGCAGAATCATGCCAGTCACCCATCATATTTTGGGAAGCCTCCAAAGTAGTCCTTCACGGGGAAGTAATTGCATTCATGAGTGCATGAACCAAACGCCTGACGGCGGGTATTTTGCGCCTAGATGAGGCTCATAGAGCAGCCAAAAAAGCGTTTTTGAAGAGCCCCACTTATGAGAATAAGGAAAAAATGTCCGCAGCTTTAGTGGCCTTAAACTCAATGATACATGAGCATACGAAAAAACACTTATTTGCGAGGAAGTTATTCTTCCATAGGTTTGGAAATAGATCAGGCAGAATGTTGGCCCACGCGACTAGAGTGAGGATGCCGCGCCAATTCGTCCCCTCCATACAATTGTCCAACGGGGTCCGAACCTCGCAACAGAAGGAGATAGCAGAAGCTTTCTATGACCATTTTAGAAGAGTATATTCTTTACAGGAGGGTGAACAAGGATCTTTTACATTATTTGGCTGATGCAGGGATGTCTAGTTTGGAGCACAGTGCTAGGGAAAGGTTATCCCTCCCTATAGGGGCGCAAGAACTACAGCTGATGATAAAATCCTTGTCGCTAAGATCGACGCCGGGCCTGGATGGGTTCTCAAATGATTATTATAAAATCCTAGCTCATGACTTGATAGGGCCTCTTAATTCCTATTATGACTCTATAGTTGAAAGAGGTTTCTTTTCCCCAAGAGAGAATAAAGCCCTAATCACCCTTATTCCAAAACCGGGGAAGCCACAGGATAAGATTGACTCATACAGACCCATCTCTCTGTTGAACGTTGATATAAAAATGTTATTACGGGTGATAACGAATAGATTGCCACAATATATCCCATCACTGGTTGGCATCCACCCAACAGGGTTTGTACGAGACTGTCAAGCCACACTGAATGTGCGGAAAGTTTTACTATCTATTGCCCATAGCCAGTCAATTAATGAACCACTGCTGTTACTAAGCCTAGACGCAGAAAAAGCGTTTGATAGAGTTCAATGGGAATATTTATTCCAAGTCCTAAAGTATGTGGGACTGGGGGGGGGGGGGGTATGAAGGCTATAGCTGCGTTATATCAAGGCCCTTTAGCGCGGATACTGATCAACGGGACGCAATCTCCCTTGTTTGAAGTTCAGACGGGTACTAGGCAGGGTTGTCCGCTCTCCCCGCTTTTATTCTTGCTGTACTTGTAGCCTCTTCTGCGAACGATACAAGCGGACCCAGATATTGTGGGAATATATTTGCCATCACAGGAGGTAAAAGTGTTAGCGTTCGCAGATGATATTCTACTCAGCCTGACAAGCCCTGGGCCATCTGTAGAACAATTGCTAGGGGCCCTAGATGAATTTAGGTTTATCACGGATTTTTCTTTAAATTTCCAAAAGTCAGTGGCTTTACCAGTGCAATCAGAAATTAGAACAAATTGGGTGGGCACTTTTCCTTTTCAGTGGGAACAGACAAAATTTAAATACTTAGGGGTCTACATACCAATAGATCTATCCCTGTTAAATGCGGTGAATGTGGGGCCCTTGAGGCAGCGGGCGACTGAAAGTTTTCAGGGGTGGCAGGCGCTCCCCATCAGCCTGTCGGGCTGGATAGCACTCTACAATACGGTCCTCTTTTTCCAAAATGGACCTACATTTTCCAAATGCTCCCTTTATTGTTGCTTGTTAAAGAGAGGAAATGGTTGGGGAAAGAATTGAACCTATTTATATGGCAGGGCAAGAGAGCGTGTGTTCGGCTGGACAGGATGATGCTGCCGCGCATGAGGAGGGGCTTGGGGCTACTAGATTTACATTTGTTTTCTGTGGCCAGCAGCATGAGACACTTATCAGATTGGTTTTGTTTTACCCAATTCTTTTCCTGCACCCCTACAGAAACCTCGCTACTTGGTGCACCACATTTTGCATATTGGTTGCAGGCCCCGCCAGGAAAGCTGCCCACGCTGGGGCCTTACAGACACATACTCTTGCCATTGCGGGCAACGTGGAGGTGGATATGTAGGCTCCAGCGTCGGAGAGCAGAGGTCTCCCCGTTGCTGCCCATCCACGGCAATTTAGCATTTCCAGCAGGGGGAATCTTCCAGTACTTTTCAAAGGTAGGCCTCCAGGGGGATTCATTATTTATACCATGTGGTGACAGCGGGGTTCTATGAAACCTTTTGAGGAATTATGTGAAGAGTTTGGTTTAGATACGAAAGAAAATTTTCGTACTTTCAAGTACGACATTATGTAAATTTTTTACCTTCAACGCATCTGACAACAGAAACTTGGGACATTCTCAACGAGTTGCTGGGACTAGACGCTCAACTGAAGGTGCCGTTGAGCTACTTCCATAGAACTCTAAGGAATCTGTTACAAGAGTATGACTGCTCAGCAGTGATCCAAGCTTGGAATCAGGAGTTGAGGATCAGGCTTCAATTAGAACAATTGAGGGCCTGCCTCCAGTCTACCTATAAGCTGACAGCGAATACAGCCTGGTGGGAAATACAATATAAATTTTTGTTCAGACTTAATGTTTCGCCACACAGAGCCTATCGGGCCGCGATAACGACTCTTGCCCAAAATGTAATGGCAGCAATGCAACTCTAGGTCACATGTTTTGGACCTGTCCTGAGGTGCAAAGGTTTTGGACTGCATTGAACATGCAGGTATCACAGATTTGGAGCATCACCTGGCGGCCATATTCGGGACAACTATTTGATCTCATTAGAACTCATGAATCTGATGGCAAAGAAGGTAATCTTACAATTGTGGCTGGCTACAGAAGCTCCAAGTGTGTCACATTGGAGGTCGGCGATGATTCAGTGTTGTGCATTGGAAAAGAAAGGCATAATGGACCTGGCTTCTAAAAGGGGAGATGTGATTTATAAGCATGCTTCATCTCCATTTTGGGACACTCTCACTCCAGTGGCTAGAAGTACAATCCTTAACTGTTAGAAATTGGAGGGGGGTGGGGCAAGGGAGGGAGGGAGGGGTGAGGGATTGATTTGGGGGGGTAGGGGAGAGGGGGGGAAGGGGGAGAGGTTAGGGTAAGCAATAAAAGGAAGAAAATGTTTGAAACATCGATGTATCATTTTTTTGTGGATTGTAACATGTCAGTGTTCTGAGATATTAATAAACAAGATATATAAAAAAAGGAGGTGACTTGCATTACAGGCAGTAAATGTTCTAACAACAATAAAATGAATACGGTAACAACAATAAAATGAATACTGTCAACAGCAGGAAGCCTGCAAAACATTCAAGGAGGAAGTATATTTTGTCATGTAGCAGTAGCAAGAAGTTTGAGGACAAGCCCATGAGCGCAGGGAATAATGCAACAGGCAATTAAAACAAAAACTAGAATGACAACCAAAAGGGAGGTAGAAATAGACATAAGAAAGGTTTTCCATTTACCAAAGATTGTATCCCACCAGGATGTCCAGCTAGTATTTACACCTGAATTGGTAGCTAATTCGTTGGCTAAAGCAAAAAGACCTTGCAATGTCTTCATAACAGAACCATCAGGGTCAGTATTATTGGGAATAGAAGTACAATACAAACACCACCATCTTTGGCAAGCATTTGGTCAAGAACAAGTCTATTTTCCCAGGCTACTCGACTAGTGGCACTAAGTTGGGCCGCTAAGACTTGAATGGCATTTCTAGTAAAGTTTATGAATCTTTGCTGATTGTAATAAATGTAATTAATCCAATCAACATTTTTATTAATAGTGACTCACCAAAACAAAGTAGACTCTAGACCTGCCCATACCTGATTTCTGGCTTTAAATTGATCAGGTACCCCTCTTAGAACTCCTGTAGTGTCTATATAGACAGTGTCATCAGGAGAGTTAGAAACGTGTCTTTTAACATGAGATACCTGGTGAAGATAGGCAATAATAATAGGTATAACTAACTGAACAAGGCCATTTGAATGGCAAGGGGGGATATAGAATTTTGGTCCCGCAATACCACCATACATCAGAACTTAGGATAGAGAGGCTAGAGAAATTAAGCATTGGGAGGTCAAAAAGGGTGAAAAGTATTAGAACAATGGGTAATATTTCCTAGAAAGCGAGAATATGCCTGGGTATTGTAGCATCACAAGCTTATAGAAAAGGTCAGATTAAAACCTGAAGGAGGAAACAAGAAATGAAAAGCCAAAGGCGGATATAAAGGCGGATATAAAGAGTGAACAGACGTGCATGAAGTGGAAAGTGGATGTTCAGAAGTAAAAGACAATAGCATACACAAACAAGTATTATAATGTCGTCTGAAATTGAAAGGAAAGGAAAGGAAAATAATTCAGGTGTAGGACGAGGTCTTGTACACATGTAGCAGTTAGAAATATTAAGGGAAGAAGCGGTATAGTGCAGCCAGTTTAACCATGTTTTAAAATCTTCATATCCTGTCTCTTGGAATATGATATCCTGAACAGAATTAGCATTTAGAATTTTGAGATCATAGTGATGCGTGTGTGGTTTGGGTAACCATGGTTCAGGAGTCGTAGGTGGGTCTGTAACCTTGATCCGAAAGCGAATCATAGGATCAGGACCTGTACTATCAATAGCTAGAGAATAGGTACGAGACAACATTTGGTCAACATTTTTAAAGGTGAAAATGAGAGGGTTACATTTCATAGTGCTATATCGGGAAGAGTCAGTTGGGGACCTAAGGAAAGTCATTTGGCATTGTAAGTGTAATAAAACCGAATCAGTTGGTTTGACACCCCAGGTAGAGAATTTCGGGTCCGTGGATCATAGGACAAATGCCCAGGACCAACAGGGGTTATAGTAGGAAACAAAATTATTGCTAATCTTGTCATCAGGACAGATGTATATGTGTTCAGTGATATATTTGCGTTCTTGAGCTAGGCTTGTGCATGTAAGAATATTACAAAGGTCGAAGGAAAAGATGATATGTGTAACAATCAGGAAAAATAGAAAGGGGGTAGGAGAGAATGATATGTCTAAGGGGAAGCATAAAGCAATGGTATGGTATCATGAGTAAAAGTGAGTCCATGAACAATGAAAATTATGGTGGCCTATTTCTTAAACCTGAAAATCAAGCATCAACAGAAAAAAAAAACAACAGGATGAGCATATATACACTAAATTAATAAATTGCAACAAGTAATATCAAAATTTCTAAAGCCACTTAGCCTTAATAGCGGCCTGCAAGCTAGTAGGGAAAAAAGAAATGGCATGGAGATAAGTGCTAGAAAATAAACAACATTCAGCAGGAGTAGAAAATCAAGCGGACAGGTTTATAGATACCAGAAATATTCCCAAGAAAATATATGTGTAAATAAGTGGAACAATGCCAGAAAATATCCATACAAGGAAAAACAGCACAAATAGAAATAAAAGGAATAGTGGTCACATCAGTGGCGTAGCCAGAAGTCAATTTTTGGGTGGGCCAACAGGTTGGATGGGTGGGCACTAGACAGTGGTGTGCTGGTAAATGTTTAACAACAGGCTCTCTCCCCGGTCCACCTCTGCGCCTGTCCACTTCCCCCCCCCCCCCCCCCCCCCCATCCACCTCCCCTCAAAATTGCAGAGCTGGCTATAGCCGGGGAGAGAGCCTGGGGGGGGGAGGGGGGGCAATGCATTACTGTCTCCAGGAAAAAAAAATTAAATGATCCCAGGTTCCAATTTAATTCATGTTTAATGTGGGATAAAATGCCATAAATAAGTAAATAAATATAAACTTTTAATGTTGAGCACCGGATTCTTAAAGTGGACATATTCCAAACACTATAATGAAAATAAAATGATTTTTTTCTACCTTTGTTGTCTGGTGACTGTTTTTCTGATCATGCTGGCCCAGTATCCGATTCTGCTGCTAGCTGTCCTCTTAACTCCGTTTCCAGGGCTTCCTTTCCATTTATTTCTTTACTTTCCTCCTTTCTTCTTCATTTCTTGCTCTATATCCATAAGTAAAAGCTGGGTCCTCTGCAGACTTGACTGTCTAGTGGATCCAGCTTCTGCCTATTTTCTTCATCCATGTGCAGTTTTTCTCCTCTCTTCCTTTTCCCTCATCTCATCTCCTTCCTCATTCTTCCATCCCCTCCATCCATGTCCAGCATTTCTTCTCTCTCCCTTCCCTCTCTTCCATCCATGTCCAGCAACCCTCCTCTCCCCTTCCCTCCATCCAGCAACCCTCCTCTCCCCTTCTTCCACCAACCCTCCTCTCCCCTTCCCTTCATCCAGCAACCCTCCTCTCCCCTGCCCTCTCCTCTCCCCTTCTTCCACCATGTCCAGCAACCCTCCTCTCCCCTTCCCTCCATCCAGCAACCCTCCTCTCCCCTTCTTCCACCATGTCCAGCAACCCTCCTCTCCCCTTCCCTCCATCCAGCAACCCTCCTCTCCCCTTCTTCCACCATGTCCAGCAACCCTCCTCTCCCCTTCCCTCCATCCAGCAACCCTCCTCTCCCCTTCTTCCACCATATCCAGCAACCCTCCTCTCCCCTTCCCTTCATCCAGCAACCCTCCTCTCCCCTGCCCTCTCCTCTCCCCTTCTTCCACCATGTCCAGCAACCCTCCTCTCCCCTTCCCTCCATCCAGCAACCCTCCTCTCCCCTTCTTCCACCATGTCCAGCAACCCTCCTCTCCCCTTCCCTCCATCCAGCAACCCCCCTCTCCCCTTCTTCCACCATATCCAGCAACCCTCCTCTCCCCTTCCCTTCATCCAGCAACCCTCCCCTTCCCTCCATCCAGCAACCCTCCTCTCCCCTTCTTCCACCATGTGCAGCAACCCTCCTCTCCCCTTCTTCCACCATGTCCAGCAACCCTCCTCTCCCCTTCCCTCCATCCAGCAACCCTCCTCTCCCCTTCTTCCACCATATCCAGCAACCCTCCTCTCCCCTTCCCTTCATCCAGCAACCCTCCTCTCCCCTGCCCTCTCCTCTCCCCTTCTTCCACCATGTCCAGCAACCCTCCTCTCCCCTTCCCTCCATCCAGCAACCCTCCTCTCCCCTTCTTCCACCATGTGCAGCAACCCTCCTCTCCCCTTCCCTCCATCCAGCAACCCTCCTCTCCCCTTCTTCCACCATATCCAGCAACCCTCCTCTCCCCTTCCCTTCATCCAGCAACCCTCCTCTCCCCTGCCCTCTCCTCTCCCCTTCTTCCACCATGTCCAGCAACCCTCCTCTCCCCTTCCCTCCATCCAGCAACCCTCCTCTCCCCTTCTTCCACCATGTGCAGCAACCCTCCTTTCCTGTCTGCCCTGTTTCCTTCCGCCCCCCCCCGTACCTTTAAATATTATAGTTTTGCTGGAGTCGCGGGCAGCCGGCATTGAAGACATCGGCAGGCTTACGCCGGTTCCAGCAGCCTTCCCTTCCCTCGTTGCAAGTCGGATGATGGCTCCGCCCTCGTAGAAACAGGAAATACGTCAGAAGAGGGCGGAGCCATCATCCAACTTGCAACGAGGGAAGGGAAGGCTGCTGGAACCGGCGTAAGCCTGCCGATGTCTTCAATGCTGGCTGCCCGCGACTCCAGCAAAACTGTAATATTTAAAGGTACGGCGGGCGGCGGCGGCGGGGGGCGGGGCAGTGGCGGGCTGGGGAGGCAGATGCGGGATCGGAGCTCAGCCTGCTCCCTCCGCTCCGCTGCCTCCACTGCTGGGTGGGCCTGAACCAAAACTGGGTGGGCCTGGGCCCACCCAGGCCCACCCGTGGCTACGCCCCTGGGTCACATAAGAAAATACTTGACCTAAATGTTGACATGTAGCAGAAAAGGAAATACATAAAAGAGCAGTAGTAAGAGGATAAGCTTCAAAGACAGGAGAAAGAGAAGGGACAATTAATACGACTATTAAATAATTTAGTACAGTTAACTGCAATACAAGAAAGAGGTAACCAGTATAGCAGCAGACAGCATATGAAAACAAGCAATAGAAAACTAGGCAACAGAAGCCACAGACATGGTATGACTAGTATTAATGCTAAGAAGAGAAACATAGGGTGGAGAGTGAGCAACAAGAATAGGAGAAAAACAAAGAGTTGTAAGAATAAAAAACAAATTCATCATTATAGCAAATACTTCATTATAGCAAAAGTGCAGAATGCAAAGTCCAAAATACAAAGTCCAAAATCCAGACAAAACAGTAAGTGAAGGGCGAAGATCAGTTAGATGGGTCCAGGAAGAATGTCCTTGAAGGAAAGATGATGTCAAGGCCTCCATTTCAACCCTAAATCCTTGCTTGGGTTGCTGGTTTCTTCACCGGGTTTGAGACAAGGGTTCCTATTGAAGCGCCTCCCCTTTGCAGCCGGGCTTACCATTGCAAGAAGTTGGTCTACTCTGGTTGCTTTAGCCCTCTTGATGACCGTGATTAGGACCCAGTCTCCTACTTGGACCGTTCCGAGCTCAATAGGTTCAGAAGAGAATCGCTGGAAAAGGGTGGATGGAGGGGAGGGCAGGAGGAAAGGAGGGTTGCTGGGAATGGGTGGATGGAGGGGAGGGCAGGGGAAGAGGAGGGTTGCTGTACATGGGTGGATGGAGGGGAGGGGAGGGAGAGAGAAACAATGCTGGACATGGATGGAGGGGAGGGAAGTGTGAGGAAGGAGCTGAGGAAAAAGGAAGAGAGGAGAAAAACTGCACATGGATGAAGAAAATATGCAGATGCTGGATCTCAGTCAAATCTGCGGAGGACCCAGCTTTTACTTACAAATGTAGGGCAAGAAATGAAGAAGAAAGGCGGAAAGTAAAGAAATAAATGGAAAGGAAGCCCTGGAAACGGAGTTAAGAGGATAGATAGCAGCAGAATCGGATACTGGGCCAGCATGATCAGAAAAACAAAGTCACCAGACAACAAAGGTAGAAAAAAAATCATTTTATTTTCATTATAGTGTTTGGAATATGTCCACTTTGAGACTCAGGTGCTCAACATTAAAAGTTTATATTTATTTACTTATTTATGGCATTTTATCCCACATTAAACATGAATTAGATTGGAACCTGGGATCATTTAATTTGCAACAGCGAAAATCACGTTAATTATTCAAATGCATGCCAAATGGTAGAGGCTATTATCAAAAACAAAATTACAGAGCACATCCAAGGACATGGATTACTGAGACCAAGTCAGCATGGCTTTTGTGTGGGGAAATCTTGCCTGACCAATTTACTTCAATTCTTTGAAGGAATAAACAAACATGTGGACAAAGGGGAGCCAGTTGATATTGTGTATCTGGATTTTCTAGTAGCGTTTTGACAAGGTACCTCATGAAAGGCTACAGAGGAAATTAGAGGGTGATGGGATAGGAGGAAATGTCCTATTGTGGATTAAAAACTGGTTGAAGGATAGGAAACAGAGAGTGGGGTTAAATGGGCAGTATTCACAATGGAGAAGGGTAGTTAGTGGGGTTCCTCAGGGGTCTGTGCTAGGACCGCTGCTTTTTAATATATTTATAAATGATTTAGAGATGGGAGTAACTAGCGAGGTAATTAAATTTGCTGATGACACAAAGTTATTCAAAGTTGTTAACTTGCGAGAGGATTGTGAAAAATTACAGAAGGACCTTAAGAGACTGGGAGACTGGGCGGCTAAATGGAAGATGACGTTTAATGTGAGCAAGTGCAAGGTGATGCATGTGGGAAAAAAGAACCCGAATTATAGCTACATCATGCAAGGTTTCCACGTTAGGAGTTACGGACCAAGAAAGGAAGTCTGGGTGTCGTCGATAATACACTGAAACCTTCTGCTCAGTGTGCTGCTGCAGCTAGGAAAGCGAATAGAATGTTGGGTATTATTAGGAAAGGTATGGAAAACAGGTGTGAGGATGTTATAATTCCATTGTATTGCTCCATGGTGCGACCGCACCTTGAGTATTGTGTTCAATTCTGGTCGCTGCATCTCAAGAAAGCTATAGTAGAATTGGAAAAGGTGCAGCGAAGGGCGACTATAATGATAGCGGGGATGGAACGACTTCCCTATGAAGAAAGACTAAGGAGGCTAGGGCTTTTCAGCTTGGAGAAGAAATGGCTGAGGGGGAGACATGATAGAGGTATATAAAATAATGAGTGGAGTGGAACAGGTGGATGTGAAGCGTCTATTCACGCTTTCCAAAAATACTAGGACTAGGGGGCATGCGATGAAACTACAGTGTAGTAAATTTAAAACAAATTGGAGAAAATGTTTCTTCACCCAACGCATAATTAAACTCTGGAATTTGTTTCCGGAGAACGTGGTGAAGGTGGTTAGCTTAGCAGAGTTTAAAAAGGGGTTACTCTAAAGGACAAGTCCATAAACCACTACTAAATGGACTTGGGAAAAATCCACAATTCCAGGAATAACATGTATAGAATGTTTGTACGTTTGGGAAGCTCGCCAGGTGTCCTTGGCCTGGATTGGCCATTGTCATGGACAGGATGCTGGGCTTGATGGACCCTTGGTCTTTTCCCAGTGTGGCATTACTTATGTACTTATGTTCAGGTTAAATTGCCCTGTTGGCACTTTGCGATAAATAATTAGATTTTGGGTTGCTGTTTGGGCACTTGGTCTCGGAAAGTTTCGCCATCACTGTACTAGGACATAAAACAGTTCTTAGTGAGCAAATAATACAAACTGTTTGTAAATAATAAAAAAATTGATGAATATATTTAACTTTCCCACAAGTTGGTATGGGGAGAAGCCGGAACAGGCTTTGTGTGACAGAAATGCTCTCTTTTATGGAGAAGGAAGCTTAGAATGATAGCTGGAATAGCATGAATTTCATGGGAGTTCAGTAAGGTTTAATGGCATGAAGACTGCCCTTGAAAACATGCCTGAACAACAAGTGGTTACCAACCTTAAAAAAGGATGGAAGTTTAGTAGTGGATATATAATAGAGAAGAAGGTTAGAAGATAGTTGCTAATCACCAGTTCCAATACATTAGTATGTCTTCACTAAGGTACATGTTAGCAGACAATGAAAAATAAAGCCAAAGGTGACAGTAAACTGGATTGGGTTACCAAGGAAAGACATGTGGTGAGTGTTTTCACTTTTACCAACAGGAATTTTATTTTAAAAATTTTTTTTAACATACTTCCTTATATGCCACCGGTATAACTATGTCAATTAACAAAAGAACATGGGTCCTATTAACAATTCATTAATGATTTAAAGCAGAAAAAGTAAGCATAATGAATAGTACAAAGAAAGACAAAGATGTAAACCGAATTTACATTTTTTTTTGTGAAATAAGAACATAGTAACATAGTAGTTGACGGCAGAAAAAGACCTGCACGGTCCATCCAGTCTGCCCAACAAGATAAACTCATATGTGCTAGAAATAAACAGACAAAACAAAAATCAGAGTGGATAGAGGTGATCAGTCTCTATCCCCTTACTGTACATAAATACAGACATAGATAGTAAGTTCACAAATGTTTTGGGCACACACAGACTCAGCTCATGTGCTTATGAGATAATTCTTATGTATAGGGGACAATTCCTAACCTTCAATCTAATAGCTACAAACTTTTAAACTAGGTGACATATAACATAGTAGCTAGTTTTGTAATTTAGGCAGTATATGAGGTAGCCTGGACTAAGCTACGTTTGGGAAGCTTGCCAGGTGCCCTTGGCCTGGATTGGCCGCTGTCGTGGACAAGATGCTGGGCTTGATGGACCCTTGGTCTTTTCCCAGTATGGCATTACTTATGTACTTATAAGCTATTTCAATGGGAAACTCGGAATAATTTACAGCAGCAAAGCCGACATACTGATAGAAGTGCAAAAGTCCAAAGTGAATGTTTAAAGAGGCAGGCATGGGAGGGTAAGTGGGACATGAGGGAACAAACAATTATTCTCAGTAACAATTAACATTTGTCTTTTGTTCCAATCATGCCATTGGGTACAAATATTTCCTAATTCTTTTTCTCTTTGTAGGGAAACAATTTCAACAGGTGTGGCCATAATGTAAATAACAACAACAAAACCTAACAGACTTTCTAAACAATATAGTCTAATAATAAAAGGTATGTCTGTAGGTACTTACAGAATCAATCACAATGTCCGTAAGTTCGATATTCAGGGAATCTGCTGCTGAACCCAAATATTGTATCACCAAGAATCCTGCACTGATTTCTTTGGCGAGGCAAAGCAAAAAAGATCAATCCTTCGAAATAAAAGATCTTTCACACCTTAACAAATAAAATTTAAAGAATTCCAACAGTGGATAAATATCAGTTTCAGAAATCTGACAGCTGAATCTGAAAAAGTATTTGAGCACTGAACAGTTTCTGCAATCCTGTCACTGAAACAGAAACTAGAAAAAAATGGAATTCGAAATATAAATAGTATAATTTGCTACTAGCAGAAGTTATATATATATATATATATATATATATATATATATATATATATATATATATATATATATATCTTTCTCTCTATTTCTCTCTATCTCTCTGAGCTCAGATTTACCGAATTTTAAAAAAATATAACCTTATCTCAGATCTATTTAAATTTGGCAAAGAAACACTTCAAAATTTAGTCTCAGAGGAACAAGTAAAGCATAATATATTCTGGCTCCACTTATATAGCAATCGAACCCGTGTTCATACCAAATCCTCTGCTACCAAATGTTTATAGTGGAGTCTGTTCTTACATGGCACCCTCTGACAACCTAGTATCAGTGAGGGCTGTAATTATGTGGGAATTATTTCTCTGATATATCTACTTACCATAAGAAATATACAAGTTGGAAATGTGGGACAAATAGGGTTTTACCTCCTTACACCCACCCAAGATACAATGGACCAGCCACCCCCAAGATATGGGGTGACAGAAAAGACAGAAGCTATTTTCCTTCCAGAGGGATAGTCTTTATTCCAATATAGATGATAACAAAGCAATCAGGCAATAAAGCAAGTTAGACAAAGAAATCAGACAGGGTAATTAGACAAAGTAATCAGGCTAAGTAATCAGGCAATAGCAATTTGTTACGAGAGGGAGAGAGAGACCACTGTGATAAAGAGTCACTCAGTTGACCATCTCACCCCTCTGACTAGATACAACACAACAATGCCTTATATACAGTGGATTGAGCATCAATCCCCTCCCAACTTGCAATTTCAGCTGATTTCTTTGTCACATCAGCTAACTTCAGTCTTACTTTATTGTTTACATAAAATGGAACACACTATCTAAATGTTATAGCTCACAGAACATTTGTTTATAGAACACAGCATTTTCCAAGGTTTCCTCTACAGAAGATTGTAGTCGCCATTTCGTTACAGGAATTTCCCTAGCACCCATGTTTATCATAGTGTTATCTCAAACCTCAACACTTCTTCGTCTTCAGACCTTGTGAAGTAGAATCAGTGGCACCAACTCTGTCAGGGGAGGGGGAAGAGTGCTCTTAAGAGTCAGCATGACCTAGAATTCATAGTTTCAGCAGAAATTGTAGAAATTGCGTTCGGCACCTAACCCTTACCGTTCAGTGAATCCAGACTGCCCCAATTTGACTGCCCCTATCGGACCGACCGTTCACTTGTCTATTAGATTGTAAGCTCCTTGAGCAGGGACTGTCTCTCTTTGTTAAATTGTACAGCGCTGCGTAACCCTAGTAGTGCTCTAGAAATGTTTAGTAGTAGTAGTAGTAGTCTTTAGACATGCAGTTCATGGGTCATAACCTGACTTGTTAGTGTCAGAAAGGAGCAAATCAATTCACATGTCCCCTACCTCAACACAAGCGGCGTCCTTGGGCTGCGCAGGGTCCCGTCGACACGCATACTTGACTGGCACAGCCCTGAGCCATGTGTGTGTAGTTCTCTGGCTGCAGGCTCCTTGATTGCTTTGCTTCCATGCACCTGACTCTGCTCTCTCTCTCTGCCTGGCTCCAGGATCCTTGATTGCTTTGCTTCCACTCATCTGGGTCTGCTCTTCCTCTGCCTGGCTTCCCCTGCTTCTCTCCTATTGGTCTTCTGGTTCCTCCTTCCCCTGCTCTTGTCCTATGGCTGTGCCCCTTCTCCCTGCTGATGTCAGATGCCAGCACTTTATCAACTGAGCTCTCCCTAGACTCCTTGCTTCGGCTTCTACTTTGGCAGGTGTTACTTGCTCAGTAGTGTGCTTCTCCTCTACTTTGTTCTTCATTGCTGACTTAGCCTGTAACTGGATTACTCTCGTGTCTGCTGCCTGCCTACTGACTCTGCCTGTACCTGGATTACTCTCTTGCCTGCTGCCTGTCTGGCCATCACATTCATCACCCCGCTTCCTGCTCCATCTTGTAAGCCCTGCAGGCTGCCCGCAATTAGGGGCTCAACCTCTGGGGAACAGCGGTCAGTGCAGGGGAAACCCGGGGTTGTCCGGCCACCAAGCAGAACCTGGTTCGAGTACCGGGCTCGGCAGCACTCTACTTGGTACAAGAACTCACAGGTCTGACACATATTACTAACAATAGCTCCACAAGCTCATTTTTCAGTTCTATCACTACTCTGGGATGAATTTTATTTTTATTTATTATTTTTTTCCCCCCCATTACATCCTCCAGGTTTATAGAGAATTCATTCAGTTTCTCCGACTCGTCAGCTTTGAATACCATTTTTGGCACTGGTATCTCTCCCAAATCTTCCTCGGTGAAGACTGAAGCAAAGAATTCATTTAATCTCTCCGCTATGGCTTTGTTTTCCCTGATCTCCCCTTTCACCCCTCGGTCATCTAGTGGTCCAACCAATTCTTTTGCCGTCTTCCTGCTTTTAATACACCTAAAAAAATTTTACATGTGTTTTTGCCTCCAACGCAATCTTTTTTTCAAAGTCCCTGTTAGTCTTCCTTATCAACGCTTTGCATTTGACTTGACATTCCTTATGCTGTTTCTCATTATTTTTAGTCCGTTCCTTCTTCCATTTTCTGAAGGATTTTCTTTTAGCTCTAATTGCTTCCATCACCTCACTTTTTAACCATGCTGTCATTTGGTCTTCTGTCTTCCTTTTTTAATACGTGGAATATATTTGGCCTAGGCTTCCAGGATAGTGTTTTTGAACAACATCCATGCCTGATGTAAATTTTTGACCCTCACAGCTGCTCCTCTAAGTTTTTTATTTCACTGTTCTTCTCATTTTATCATAGTCTCCATTTTTAAAGCTAAACACTAATGTATTTGATTTCCTGTGTATACTTACTTCAAAGCTAATATCAAATCCAATCATATTATGATCACTGTTATCAAGTGGCCCCAGCACCATTACCTCCCGCACCAGATCATGCGCTCCACTAAGGACTAGGTCTAGAACTTTTCCTTCTCTCATTGGCTGCTGTACCAGCTGCTTCATAAAGCAGTCCTTGATTTCGTCAAGGAATTTTACCTCCCTAGCATGCCCAGTCAATATCAGGGTAATTGAAATCACCAATTTACTACTGAAAAGGTGTGAGCAAAATCCAAATAAATAAATTACTATTATTATTGTGTTGCCCAGTTTGTTTGCGTCCCTAATTTCCTTTAACATTTCTGCATCTGTCTGTTCATCCTGGCCGGGCGGATGTTAGTACACTCCTACCACTATCCTTTTCCCCTTTACACATGGAATTTCAATCCATAGTGATTCCAAGATATTTTTTTGTTCCTGCAGAATTTTCAATCTATTTGATTCAAGGCTTTCCTTAATATACAATGCTACCCCTTCACCAATTCGATCCACCCTATCACTACGATATAATTTGTACCCTGTTATGACAAGTGTCCCACTGGTTATCCTCCTTCCACCAGGTCTCAGAGATGCTTATTATATCTAATTTTTCATTTAGTGCAATATATTCTAACTCTCCCATCTTATTTCTTAGGCTCCTGGCATTGCATATAGACATTTCAAACTATGTTTGTTGTTCCTATTTACATCATGCGCAGTACTTGACAGTATTAATTTGCAATCTTTTGTCTGATTTTTATTTTTATTTAAGGACACCTGATCTACTATGGTCTGTTTTGCAACCTCACTATCGGGATACCCTATCTTCCCCATTTGGTGATATCTTTGAAAGATAACTTATCCCGAACCATGCACTGCTTTAGAAATGATAAGTAGTTTTGAGCGATTGTCGGCCTTCCCCCAGTTTCTAATTTAAAAGCTGTTCTATCTCCTTTTTAATTGCCAATGCCAGCAGCCTGGTTAAGGTGGAGCCCATTCTTTCAGAATAGGTTCCCCCTTCCCCAGAATGTTGCCCACTTCCTAACAAATCTAAAACCCTCCTTCCTGCACCATCGTCTCATCCACGCATTGAGACTCCGGAGCTCTGTCTGTCTCTTGGGCCCTGCATGTGGAATGGGTAGCGCTTCAGAAAATGCTACCCTAGAGGTTCTGGATTTGAGCTTTCTACCTAAAAGCCTACATTTGGCTTCCAGAACCTGTTTTAATCATTCACACCATAAGTAATGCCCTAATCCCTTGTTTGTCCTGTTTGTCTCAAATAAATTATACGCTCTGTTGAGCAGGGACAGTCTCATTTGTGTTTAGTGTGCAGCGCTGCATACATTTAGTTACACTACAGAAATAATAATTAGTAGTAGTAATAAAGTATGCTCAGATGGGCATAAAACCGTGCAGTGGAAGGAAAGTGGTGATTTTTAATGCAAGATAAACCTTTTTTCAGCTATCTTAGTTGACTCTTTACAAAAGATCTTTCTCAAGACCATCAGTGCATCACTTAAATCCCTTCCGGAGTTTTAATTATTCACGCAGACAACAAAGACTCCTGAAAGCAGGACTGAATATCCAGATTTTAATTCATCCATGGTGGCTGTCATTTAAAAATGCGCCAACCACTCTGGCTGGATATTGACTCCTACATTTTTAAATATTAAACTTTGTTAGGCATCTGTGCACAGGAGTTTTACAGTTATGAGCCTACTTGCTCGCCATACATTGTGCGGTATTCTATAACATAGTACAACTGGCTTATCGTGTAAATGTGAGAGTGTACACATGGGCAGGGCACAGGAAGATCTAATGCTTAGATGTGTAATTAAAATCATACTGTACATCAAGTGCCCCATTTAGGTCCGCTATTGACATGGTGTAAGTGGGACGTCTAAATGGCACATTAATGCCAACATAGACTAATATTCTCCAATGAAATCTGGGTGCCCAGATGACGTTACAGAATTAGCGCTTAGCATGCTGCATCTTGGCGTCCGTAATAGAATTGCCCCCTATTGTTATACTTTCACTTCAGCTGCTCTATGCTGCCCCCTAGAAGCTGCTTCCATAGGCAAGCACCTAGGTTCTAGGCTGCCTCCCACGGTCAGTGCTGACCCTGGATATTCAATGCCGGGCCATTGGCTAGTTTCAATTTAACCGAGTCAATACTCAGCGCTAGCTGGTTACGTTCAAACCGGCGAAACATGAGTGGCCACATTTGGCTCTTTAACTGATGCTGAACATTGCTGGTTGATCACTCTCTGCTGACCGGGGATACTCAGCTGGACATAGCTGGCTATCTCACGCTGAAGTGCCATTTAACCGGTCAGGTGTCATTCCTGGACGGTTAAATTGTTTTGAATATTGGAGGAGCCAGTCTGCCTAATGGTTAAATCCAGCCCTGCAGGAGGGGGTGGGGAAGGAACCATTTGCAGTTTATCAATGGAAAACATCCAGACATGTTTAATGGAAAAATGCCAGAGCACAACTGGTGGAATTTTTTTTTTGATAGATCTTTAGTGTTACATTCCAATATTTTCCATATGAAAAGGTCATCTTAATGTTGGAAACCCTCCTTGAAGAGTGCAGGCTAACTAAGTCTTGATTTTAAAAATATCTGGCTGTCTCTCTTAACTTCCTCCTTTACTAGCTGTTCTGTTTCTGTTCACCCTTTTACAGTTCCTTTCTTTCTTCCAGCCCTTCACAACAGAATTTTCTCAACTAGCCAGTAACCCCTTTCAGTTCCCTTTATCCCTTCCTAGCCCCTCTGTTCCTCTCTCCACAGCTTCACTCTCAGTCTCTGTCCACATCACCCAGCTTCCCTCCCTTCACAGCTGCTTTCTGCCACCTCCAGCTCTTCACAGCAGCATTATCTCAGCTCCTTTACTTAGCTAACCCACACACTCACCAAGCCTGTTAATCTGAGATGATAACGAAATTCAGGCCAGAAACACTTTCTTCCCTCATCTACTCCCCCCCCCCTTTCCCAATCACCAGAAAAAACTCTCAGGAACTAAAAAAAATAAAAACCTCTCCAGCTGTTCTCATCTAGCTCCACCCCTGTTTTATGTGTCCTAGAGTATCGGATGATTTGGCTGTAAACATTCCAAGTAAAGTCCAGGGAAGGAGTGGCCTAGTGGTTAGGGTGGTGGACTTTGGTCCTGGGGAACTGAGGAACTGAGTTCGATTCCCACTTCAGGCACAGGCAGCTCCTTGTGACTCTGGGCAAGTCGCTTAACCCTTCATTGCCCCATGTAAGCCACATTGAGCCTGCCATGAGTGGGAAAGTGCGGGGTACAAATGTAACAAAAAATTCAGACATCTTGTCAGTTTACCAGTGAGTTCAATTTGCATCCCTCTTTTCAGAACCCACTGGTCCAATTCATCACCCTCATTAGCTTATTTTAGGGCACTTTGGACTGAATATCCTTCCCAAATATATCACAGGATGAAATATGATGGTGCAGTTATTGCGTATGATATGTCAGCTTCAAAATACCCCATCATTGCACTCTCCTCCCCATTCACTGAGTATTAAGGAAGAGAGCAGCACTAAAGCTGGAAGCTCAACAGTCACACCAACAATATTATATAAAAATAAAATAGATACCAGTGGGACAGAACTAGGGCAGGGGCGTAGCTACGGGTGGGCCCAGGCCCACCCATTTTTGGCTCAGGCCCACCCAGTCTCAGTGATCACCAATCAGGTGCCAGCTGCCCTGCACATCACATTGCTGCTGCTCCAATCGCTTAGCTCAGTCAGCTGTGTGTAGAAAGTAGTGAAACAAATCTTGTGAGCTGAGCCCTACAGCTCTGGTGTTATTTTTTTTTTTTAATTTACCAGCACTACAGACTTTCAGCAAGCAAAATAGCAGCTCTCCTGCTGCACTGCCGTGTTTGCTACTTTGCTTTGCTCTGCTCTGGACTCGGGCATCGGGGTCTTTGTTAGTTCGCTCCCTGCTGTGCTCTTAAAGTGCTTACCTCTGTCGGCTGCTCTGCTTCCATTCCTAATGGGCAAAAGGTAAAAAAAACAGCAATTCCTTTTAGTGTTCGCTCACTGTTTGTTTGCTGGATCCTGCACAGCTCAGGTCTCAGTCAGCCCCTGCCAGAAACCAAACCTGCTGCAAAGTCAGGGAGTCGGAAGTCCCGGAGGCTGGTGCTGCACTGAACTTAGCAGCTGGGGAAATCTGGGCACTCATTATCTGCCAGCCCCAGGCACCAGGAGTGAGTCAGTAGCCACTGTATCTGCATTGGATTGAAGTCTACTCCCCCCATTGCCAACCTCAGCCACTGCTAGGAGCCAACTTAGGCCTTGTCCCCAACACTGAACCACGCGCACACACTGATCGGGGCTGTAGACTTCTCTGAAATCTACAGGACACTTTCTCTGCACTGGACTCGGGTAAAAAAAAGAAAGAAAAGAAAAACAGTTTTATATTTAATGGTGGTGGGCTTCTGGGTGCGTGTGGTCTTCACAATGTTCAGTTTAAAGAAAAGCTGTATATTTCCTGTTGGTGGGCTTCTGGGTGGGGGTGAGCTGTGCAGTGGCCAGGTTAAAAAAAAAAAAAAATATATATATATATATTTTATGTTGGGCTTCTGGGTGGGGGTGGGTGATTGGGAAGGGAAAAGGGGATGTTAGACTATGGGGGAAGAGAGAGGGAAGGGCAGGACTGTTTCCAGACTATGAGGAGTAGATAGAGGTGGGCGGATGCTGAGCTATGGGGGGGGAGGGGGAGGGGAAGGATAGGGCTGGTGCCGAGCTACAAGGAGGGATGGGGTAAGGGGTAGTCAAGGGTAGGGCTGATGCTGGGGTATGAAGGGTAGGGAAGGGCATGGCTGCAGAGATGCCAAGTTATCCAGTTTCAGGCTGGAGATTTTGGGGCAGTCCTGGTTTTGAACTTATATCCCAAAACAGTATGGGATTTGTAGTGCCCATTGAGTGCTTCGAGCCCCATAATGCAACAGAATGGAGTGGGCAGAAATGCAGGACAGTCCCAAAATTTCCTTCCTGGAACTGGGTAACTTGGCATGTCGGGGGCTGATGCTGGGCTAAGGGACAATTCCTGATTTTTGATCCTTTATTTTGTAATTGGTGAGAGTTGTTCTGTGTTTTGGCATGTGCTTTGTGTGGGGACCTATATCAATCTGACTTGTCTGGCTTTTACAATGGGACATATGTTGCTGTTGTGTATATTCACTGCTGCCTTTTTAAAGGTACTGTTACTGATATTTGTGTGTTCAGAATTGATGGTGTTAAGGTTTGCTACATAGGCTCTAAGAAGCTTCATAAGATTTAATGATACTTCACAAAGAATCTGGAAGGGATTTTTGACAATGTTGCTATTACTGAGGTCCTACCAGAATTAGAATACACTTTTTTGCAGTGGAAAATTGTAAGAGGAAACATCTTAGCTGTGGACTATGACAGATCTGCCAAATATTTTTAGGCCAGTGTCCAATTTGCCATTTTTATCTAAAGTTTTAAAAAAGGTGGTTTTAACACAGTTTAATCAGGCATCTACATTTGTTATAAAGCAAAGTTTGATGAATATGTGCCATTGCTATAATTATTTTGCAGGATACTGTGATGTGTGTTGAGATGTTTGCCATTATAGTAGACTTATGTCTGGTCAAGTTTAAGTGCTGTTTGTCTAGTAATTGCCTAGAATTGTGGGATAGTGCAGGATAGAAATTTTTAAAATAAATTTATCAATAGAAATCAAACAAAATAAAACATGGAAAAGAAAATAAGATGATACCTTTTTTATTGGACATAACTTAATACATTTCTTGATTAGCTTTCGAAGGTCGCCCTTCTTCCTCAGGAAGAAGGGCGACCTTCGAAAGCTAATCAAGAAATGTATTAAGTTATCTATATTAATAAATCCCACCTTGAGCATTCTGAAGCTCACTCCAAGGCAGAGAAGCACAAAAATCCTGTAGTCTTCATAGGCTAGGACCAGTCACCCTCACTCATAGACCCGCCCTCAGCCACGCCCCATCTGTACATAAAACGCTGCCTCAACCTGCTGAAGCCATCTGCAAAATCCCTAAACAGTTCGTAAGTTCATGGTGGTGAAGCCATCCAACTCACCATGTCTCTCTGCCCCGCCCTCGAGGGCGGAACACAGAGAGTAAAGGGATCCATAAAGGCACCCCTACCAACTGGCAACCCCCTCCAACAAACAACGACCCAGGCAGGGGAAGTGTTTCCGTACTCCTCCTTTGCCTAGGAATCGCTACAGACTGCTGGCAAACTCCCCAACCACACGACCACAAAAGCCACCCGCAACCCCCCCCCACACACACACAAACACACACACAAACGCAAACACACACACACACACAGAAACACACACACACAAACACATACACACACATAAACACACACACAAATGCGCACACACACACACATATAAACACACACATAAACACACACACAAACACACACACAAACGCGCACACACACACACACATAAACACAAACACACACACACACATAAACACACACACACAAACACACACGCAAACAAACACACACACACAAACACGCAAACACACACACACATAAACACACACACAAACACACTTGCAGAGTACAGACCTGTGGTGAAGAGGTGCTGAAAGGAGAGCTGCTGTACCCTGTGGCTGCTGAACAATGCAGAGGGGAGGGGGCCCCCCTGCAGGAGGGCCCCAGGCTGAAAGGCCTAGCACACTTGGAGCTGAGAAACACTATGAAGGGGAGGCTTCCTCCACCCGAGCCCCAAGCATGCAACCAGGAGAACCAGGAGAGCCCAGGCCTGTGGACGGAGGAAGGACCAGAGCCCAGCAGCGCTTGCTGAGGAGCCAGCTCACCCTGACTGTAAGTCCTGGCCATAACATTCCTAAGCTGGGTGAAGAACAGGGGGCAAGAAGGCAGGGCCCTGGTTCCAGAGCAGGGTTCTCTGCATCCAGTATCAGAGGAGAGGTGGAGGAAGAGAGTAGCGGAGAGTCTGAAGAGGACGTTAGTGAGGAAGAGGAGGAGGAGGAATCCAGGCCTAGGGCCTGGCAGAAGAAAGAGGCCCAGCATATGACTCCTGAAGAGGTAATTAGATCAGTGAAGAAAATGAATCGAGTAGAAGGTGAAATAGAGGTCCTGAGGAAGCGGCTGAAGCTAGCAAAAACTATGTGTAACCTGGCTTCCACTGGACCACGAGACAAGTATGTTAAGGGAGTTGAAGCACTCCAGAAGCGGCTTACAGCAAAACAAAGGCAGCTGCAAAAACTAAAGAACTGCAGAGATAATCCCCTTCGTGAGGTTTTCCTGAACAGGGAACGCATGCAGCAGACCCAGACGCAGTCCCAGATCCAGCAGGAAGCAGAACCCAGAGACACACAGGACTCCGTTGTTCCAGAAACTCCAGAGGCTATGCTGGAAGGGACAGCAGGGGAAGAGAAACAGCAGCAGCCAGAAGGAGGAAAAGACAAGACTGACACAAATAATTCCCAGTTATCACCAGTATTTTATTTCCTACAGGATTCCCAAGAGCTAGGTGCTCCATCCACTTACCAGCCTTGTAGAACAGAGGCTCCTAGTCCAGTTGTGGCAGGTACTGTGGATAAGGAGGGGCTCCAGCACTGCATGCAGCAAGAGAGCCTGGCAAGTTTGGAACACAAAAGAGCTATGAAACTGAAAAAAATTCAAAAACGTCCATTATACTTAGAGAGCTGGCAGGGCATAGCCGAACCCACAGAGAAGAGCTCAGGTTTGCTGGGAGAGACAGAGAAGAAAGACAGCCTGGAGAATCAGAACAGTTTGAATGCTGAGGAGAATCAGAACAGTTTGAATGCTGAGGTAGGAGAAGAATCACTACACACTGAGCAAGTACAGAAGTTACCAGGAACAACGGGAGGGAAAGTAGAGCAAAAACAAGGGGTTTTGCAGATGGAGACAGAGACTAAAGAGGATGGGAAAGTACAGGAATGGAGTAGTGGAGTACTACAAGAGATGGAAGAAACTGAGAGCAAATATGGTGGACAGAGGGCGGGAACATCGTGGGAACACCACAGTCACTCATGGACAGAATTGGTAGGGCAGACCTCTGAGCAGGGCTGTCCAAGAGCTGCCATCCAATCTCAATCAGAAGTGCTGATGACATCATGGGGGAAGCTCAGTGACAGGCAGGGGCTCCCAATAGATTCTGCCACTCAGAAACAAGAAGAAATAGCAGAAGGGAGCTTCTCAGAAACTCATGCCCATCAAAGCAGGAGTCCCAGAAAGGAGAGAGAGAATTGTGGAGAGTGTCAGCTGCACCAGGAGGCGGAGCCAAGACCCAGATCGAGTAAGACAGTGCCAGATACAGAGAGAGTACATGAAGGAGAGTGTCAGTTGCACCAGGGGGCGGAGCCAAGTCCCAGACCCAGTAAGACAGTGCATGGAGGAGAGTGTCAGCTGCACCAGGAGGCAGAGCCAAGACCCAGACTGAGTAAGACAGTGCCAGATACAGAGAGAGTACATGAAGGAGAGTGTCAGCTGCACCAGGAGGCGGAGCCAAGACTCAGACTGAGTATGACAGTGTCAGAAACAGAGAAAGTGCATGGAGGAGAGTGTCAGCTACAAGAGGAGACAGATCCCAGACCTGGTCTGAGTGGGACAGTTGCAGAGCAAGGGAACGAGTGCTGGTTGGGAACAGCAGCAACTGGCAAAGGACTGGAAGTAGAATATTGCAGAGGGGGAAGAGACAGAAACAGCACAAGTGAACTGAACATAGTGGGGTTAGTGGACATGGGAGAGGAGGGAGGGGAAGAGAGGGGGAGGGGAGGAAGGCAAGAAGAGGATGTTGGGGAAGGGAGTGGGGAAGGGGGGAGCATACTGGTATCAGCCCCTTTATCCTTTGCAGCAGTAGTACGGGGAGGAGGGGCAGAGACAGGGAAGGAGGAGGGGAGGCAGGAGTCAGACATGGGGACAAGGGGAAATCCATTTTCTGGTCCGTTGCGGGGTCCCAGGAGCGGTGTTACCCTAAAACGTTGAAATGTTGTCCAGCTGCGTTGGGTGGGCACAGGGGTAGCACCACCTAGAGAGGTTGTTTTAAGAATGGTATTCTCCCTTGGCTTTATCCCTGAAGATTTGTATGCATGCATACACCCTGTGGGAATCCCTGAATATGATATTAGTTTCTTAAAAGGGCGAGGATTAAGTACACAGAGGTGCAGCATCAGGGTAGATGGGTGGATTTTAAGGCTGTCCCCATCAGTAGACAGGACGCAGTCCAGATTACCATTTTGGTACGTAATGAGTCTCTTACGGCTGCAGACCTGTCGTACTGGTTGGGACGGTATGCCGAAATTAGGACCCCATTAAGCAAAATACCAGACCAGAGTCGTGTGTGGGCGGGGGGGGGGGGGGGGGGGGGGTGGAGTGCCCTTGTAAAATTAAAACAGGCAGGCTATGTCACCCAACATATACCTTCAGCCGCATACATTGGAAGGGATCGAATTCAATGCTTTTATGCAGGACAACCCAGACAGTGCTACAGGTGCGGATCTTTCCGTCACTTAAGCATGTCGTGTACAGTGTTAAAGTGCTCTCGATGTGGCAGTACAGGTCATGACACCAGCGACTGCACTACCTTACGCTGTAACCTGTGTGGGGGCTTGGGGCACCCTTTTAGCAAGTGCCCACAAGCATCGCACAATCAGGTAGAGGGAGAGAGGAGGGGGGAGGAAGGGGCACAAGCAGAAACTACAAGGTGTAAATTTTAAAGGCCCTCTTTGCGCCCTAGGAATAACCTTCTCCTGGGACAAAGGGTCTGTGCTTCCACTAGGTGTTGGGCCGCCTGTCTAAATCCTTCTAATATTCCATCCCGGTGATATTGCTGTTGTGTATATAGCAGAAGGCGTAAGTCTAGGATAATGTCCATGACCATGGCCTTCTGTCTGTCAGGATCTAAGTAGATCTTTGCCCATTTAAGTTCCCATAAATATATGGTATTAGAAATCTATAAAATTTAGTGTAAAAAGAGTGTGTTAATCGTATGTGGCTTAGTTTCTAGTTAGAATGACAGGTAAAGAATAATTGGAAATAAAGACAGAGATAGATTTCAGAAAGAAGACTTTATTCTTACCAAGTTGTTCAATTAAGTTCAGACATCAGACAGACTCTGGTTTCAGTCGCACAGGGCCCTGCCGTCTGAGCAAGCGTTGGGGAGAACTCCAACTCTCTCTCAAAATCTTATCTCTTTTATAGGCCCAAGTCCCAATACAAGTCTATTGTGAGGTACCTTTTTTTTTGCTAATATTTCTCAATTTCTGAGATCATACTTTCGTATCCGGCCATCTGTACCATCTGTCTTTCCGTTCTAGCTATTTCAAGAGATTGCCCCATATCCGTTAAAGTCAACATGTTTTTGGAACATTCTGTTTTGTTCGTTTACCAAAATATCTTTATCAGTTTCACATCTGCCTTTGGTAATACCTTTCATAACATCTTCTGATCTGTGTGCCATCTTATGGAAAATAAGTTCCATTTTAAGAACCTCATTTTATTCCTTTTACCCATTATTCTTTCATTATAGGTGCTATATTCAATTAAAAAGTTGTACCTGGTTGTGTTAAGACTCATTGTTCAGACCTGCTTTTTGCAGATTCTCAAATATGACATCATTTGCTTGTTACTTGGCCTAGTCAATACTCTTTCAGTTGCTTTAGGCTGTGTAGCTTAGCCCACCACTATTCCAGTGGTAGGTCTGAAGCTAGGCCACATATTAACATTCCCCTCTTCACCCTATCCCATAGGGTGACACCAGGGTTAATACACCATGGTACCATCCATTCCAGAAGGTATCCTATAAGGCCATCAAATTTTCTGAGTCTTACAGTTAACTGGTACAGTCAGATTTGTTTTTGGTTTGAGATTACCATCTTGGCACCACTTCTATTATTTCAATCCTTCTTATCTATGTCTGTGGTTATACAAAAACTTATAATTACTATAATAATATTTTTGATTCAACCCTTTAATATGCAGGTTCTAACTTATTCTTACCTATGTGAGTATATATGGTTATCAATCATAAATTCTTTGGTTATATACTGATTATATCTTGAGTATACATTTGCATAGATTTGCATAGGTTATGTAGACATTTTGCTCATGTATCACATCATCTTATAAAGCTTTATATGGTTATATTGTATCCCTGTGTGCTATTACCTGATTATACAGTTGCAGACATCTCTCCAAAAGCTCTATCCATCCAACCAGTCCAGGATGTGTCAACACCAGAGTTCTCTGCCAATTCTTGTGACAGTGAGGTTAAGCCTTCCAAAGCTCTGGTGATTGATCCATCTGGAGCAGTATTGTTGGGGATAAAGGTGCAACACTGTGTACCTATTTTCCGGCACACTCCGCCCTCTGATGCCAAAATCTGGTCAAGAACTAATCTATTTTCCAACGTCATCCTGCTGGTGGCGTCTAATTGTGTTGCAATTCCTTGAACTGCATCTCTAGTGTAGTTCACAAATCTCTGCTGGTTGTAATATATATAGTTGATCCAGTCTAAATTCTTATTTATAGTAGCCCACCAAAAGAAAGCTGATTCGAATCCTGCAGCTATTTGGTTTCTGGCTTTGAACTCATCAGGAACCCCTCTTGGAACTCCAATTGCATCTATATAGACCCGATCATCAAAAGATCCAGGCATTGCATTTCTCTTCACTCGTGAGGAAGAGCTGCTATGAGGAGGGAGCAAAGATGCTATTACAATTGGAATTACCAATTTGACTAAGGCACATCTGCCTGTCCAACTTCTGTGAAGTGTATGGTGGATAGTACGGGTTCCACAATACCACCATATGTCTGCTCTAGCTTGTGAAAAGTCTGTGAGATTTAGATTTCGTAGAGTCCCTTTTTCTAGGGTTGTATTACAATTGGTCAAATTTCCTAGGAACCGTGTGTTTTTCACCCCATATCGTTCCAGACATGTATGATATCTGGTAGCAGGATCTGGAATCCTGAATGCAGGTGGAACCCTCAGCCGAGGGGGTAAGTAGGGGTGGTGCTCGTCAAGATGTTGACAAGTCTGGTTGATATCATCTTTCATTTGTAATAACTCTAACATACACCAAAAACCATCTGGATCATTGTTCAGATCTAAAGGAAAGGGAACTACAGTTGGTTCTGCTCTTGCATGGGAACAAAAATAACAATTAGAGACATTCAAACTCTTTGTAGTATAATGCGCCCATTCAAGCCACAGGTTTGTCTCTCCAAACCCTGTTTCTAGTGCCACTAAGTCTTTAGAATTATTAATTGGCACGATCTGGTAAGGAATCTTTACTTCTGGGATCTTTGTTGGCATCAAAGGATTCTTTTCTGGTTGTGTTGGGGGTGGAACAATCTTAAATTTGCCAATGGGGTCTCTTCCTGTGGCATCAATTCCTAAGGAATAAGTTCGGTATGTAAGAGCCGTTATTCCTCTGAAAGTGATAGCCACTTGATTACATTTGGTCATTGAACAGAGGCCAGTCACTCGCAATTTCATAATGGAAATGCTCTTTTTGAGATCCGGAATCTCACTACCTGAGTATGGAATCCATGAACCTGTGTACCACCATACTTGTGCCCAACTTCCGCAATTGGAGAAGGGACACAGGTATACCTCAAAAGCTGACAAATATTGTTGTACAGGATGTTCCCCACACATTGTGTAAGCACACACATCAAGGGTGATTGTGGTTGTGTCCTCAGTTGTGGGTAATGTTATTTCAGGGGTGGTGATAAACTGTTGCAGAAAACTTTCTAGATCCTGTGCCCCATGTACAATGGGCATGGTGAGCACACACAAGAAAAGGGCCAGGCACTGCATGTTGGTAGTTTTCATGGTTAAATGTAAGATCTGGACTGTACCAAAGGCAATTGGCGGTTAATGAAAATGAGTAACAAAATTAATCCTAAGGTCTTAACCAGAACTGCAATTGCTATAATTAATATTCCTACGTATACCAATGCTTGATATATCATTAGGAAGAATTTGGGTAGGGTGGGTAAATTCTAATAGCTCCTCTTTCAGTAGGGTCGGGGATTTCGAAAAGACTATATACTTCCAAAGGTCTCAATCCAACCTCTCTGATGAACAGGAAGGGTATCCAGTCAGTGCCCAGTACAGCGTATGTGATTAACCAAAAATCTACAACGTCACCAGTTTCTGGTCTTATTAGGAGGTCGTCGGTTTGTTCAACTTGTAAACCTAAGGTTCCTCCAAACAGTACCAGAGTGTGTGTGACCGTTCGACTAGGACCTAGTGTCCAACTCTCGAATAAGGGTTCACACAATGTTTGAAATCGTGTGAAGGGGTCCCAATTGGGATCGTCTTCTGGAGCTGGGTCCCAATGGGGATGTATTAATTCTCTAGGATCAAAAAGGTACTCTGGGGGTTCAGGGATTAACTGTTCGCTTAAATTTAGAGGCGACGGTGGGGGAGAATCAGGTGGAGAAGGCTGGTTATTCCAGTGGTAGGTCTGAAGCTAGGCCACATATTAACAAAGGATACAAGGACAGAAGCGGGAAGCATTAAAGGGACTAATGGAGAAATCAAATACCGCTATTCACACAGAGGTAAGCACTAAGGGAAAGGGAAAGGGGGAGAAAAGGGCATCAGGTTTGGATCACATTCAAAGAAGGGGTATTTGTGAAAGGATGGAAGAAGGAGGTGGGGAGAAGGGGGGAGAAGAAGGGGAAGCATGGACCCTGGTAGGGAAACATGGAGGGAAGGGGGGTCGGAGGAAGGAGGGGAGGGGGCTAGCCCGAGCGGGGAGAACAGATATTCTGGAGAAGAGCCAGAGTAATCGATATGCAGTGTTTCAGGTTTCAGGCGAAGGAGAGGGTGATCTTGAGGTGAATCCACCCCAAAGGGAGGTTTTGGAGGAGAAGAGGAGGGAGGGGAGGGGAGCGAGGAATGAATCATCTGAAAGACTTAACAGAGAGGAGCCAGCAGTGTTACCCCCAAGTCTAACATCACATCCTACTAGTTTAACGAAGGGCCTCATGCAGGAAATAGAGGAGGGTAAGGAAGGGGTGAAAGGGGAAAGGGCAGGTCCAGAGGAAACCAAGAAAAAAAAGGGTAGAAAGAAAGCCGGGGAAGATGACTCAGAGTGGGAGGATTTGGAATTAGAAGAAATTATAGAGGATCCTGAAGAAATGATGAGGGCAGGAATATCTGTGAAGAGGGATTGCGGTGAAGAGATGAGGAGGGGTAAGAAATTTAAGAAATAAACCATGGCTGCCTTGTCCTTAATCTTTGCTACTCTGAATGTAGCCAGCATAAAGGCAGAGAGAACTAGATTTGTCGCCTTTAGCGATTTGATCCAGTGCATGGTAGACTGCATCCTGTTGCAGGAGACTCATTTGGATTCTTTGCAGCTCCTGCACCGGGCCAAGAGAGATTGGAAAGGGGGGCCCTCATTCTGGTCTCTGGCCAAAGAGAGATGCGCAGGGATGGCTATTCTTTTTGCCACCCGAGAAGTGGAGATTACGAGGGAAATAGAGGTGGAGATAGGGAGGTGTGTCGTATTAGACATTTTCATTAGAGGGGTAGCAGTGCGAATCATTAACTTTTATGGGCCCCAGATTAGTTGGGAATGCAAGCAGCTGTTGCTCCGGGTGAAACCGTATTTATATACAAGCAAATTGGTGGTATTTGGAGGAGACTTTAATATGGTCTTACAGCAAGCAGATAGAAAGGGGTCCAGGCGTCAGGTGGGTTATGACAGCCTCCAGCTGGCAGCAATTGTAAAACAGGCAAGACTGGAGGTGGCGGGAGGGAAGGGGTTCACTTTTAGAAGGGGAGACACGGAGAGCCGTATTGACTGGCTCTTTGTAGGCGGGTTGGCTAGGTTTCAGGGGCAGCCGAATAGATGGACGGAATATTCAGATCATGCCTTAGTTTCCACAGTCTTAACAATATGCGAAGGGGCGCAGAAAGGCCCAGGATTTTGGAAACTGAGTGCAAAGTTATTAGAAGTAGAGGAAAACAGACAAATATTTGAGGGTTTTTTAGCAGACCAAGAAACACTATGGGAGGTGATGGATGATAAGGGAGCCTGGTGGGACATGGTAAAGGGGCGAGTCAAGGCCCTTTTCCGGTCCCTAGCCAGGAAGCAGAGTCAGGGGTTACAGGCACAGTGCTGTCGTCTTCGTAAGCAATTGGACCACGCGGTCTCCAACCATCTGGAGAAGGGAGAGATAGAAGCTTTGCAGGCCCAGTTGAGGATGTTGCAATATGATTGATACGCTGCTTTGCTTCTGGAAAGGGAATATGGGCATCGGTATTCCCCGGATCCTTTCCAGAATTGCAAGGTAGCAGTAGGACACAAGGTCATTTATGCTATGAGAGATGAAGCAGGGCAGCGATTGACGAACCAACGTTCAATCGAGGCCAGGGTCATTCGGTTTTACACCCAATTGTGGGGGAAAGAGAGCTTGGTTTCTAACTTCATGCTATCATACGTGCAGAGTGCCCCAGGCTTGGAAAAGGTTTCGGAGGGGGAGATGGAACAACTGCTTAGGCCCATTACCACAGGAGAGGTAGATGATGCTATTGATACGCTATCAGCACGTACAACTCTGGGTCCCGATGGGCTGACCACAGAGTTCTACAAAAAAATTCCGTGTGGTCCTGATTCCAGTGTTTGCTGTGAAGGGGCCAAATGCCCGTTCTGCAAACAATTATTAAAAATTGCAGCTGTGTTCTATTTTGGTTCTCCTCGCAAAGAAGGGAAATCTGGAACTTATCGAGAACTGGAGACCCATAAGTCTGAATGTAGATAGGAAAATAATGGCCAGGATTATTTACAACCGCCTGGCTGGGGCAGTGGGTGGTCTCTTGTCCTCAGCACAGTTTTGCTCGGTGAAGGGGAAAGGGGCAGTGGAAGCAGTTTGTACCATCCGTGAAATAGTGAAAAGGAGTCAAGGTGGGACAAAGGGAAAGTATTTGCTGACCCTTGATCAGTCTAAGGCTTTTGACAGGGTGTCCCAGGAGTACCTATGGCTAGTGCTTCGGTGCTATGGGATACCCGACCAGTTTATAGGGTGGATCCAGACTTTGTATCGCAATGCAAGGAGTAGCACTCTGATAAATGGTTGGGTGGGCAAGAGCTTTGCAGTGAGGTCAGGGGTACGGCAGGGGTGTCCCCTCAGCCCCTTGCTGTACGTCCTTTCCTTAGATCCTTTCCTCAGAAGGTTGAGTGGAGGGTTTAGCGGTCAACTAGAGGGCATCTCTTTGGGTTCATACACATGGCGATGTGTCGCCTACGCAGATGATGTCACAGTAGTAATCAGTAGCAAGGAGGAAGCCGAGCGAGTTCAGACCTGGATGGCAGAATACACACAGGCTGCGGGGGCCCAGATAAACCAGGATAAGAGCTCCGCAATTTGGGTAGGACAGGGCAGACCAGCTTTCAAACTTCCCAGTCAGTACCCAGTAGCAAGGGATGAAGTACAGATCCTGGGTCTCTGGGTAGGCAGACAGGACTATGATACGATCAACTGGGAGAAGGGGCTGGGGAGAGTCGAGGAAAGGGTGGCCCAGTGGAAATCATATAAGTTGCGGTTTGTGGAAAAACTGCATGTCATTAAGACCTATCTGATACCCCTTCTCCTGTTCATATCCAAGGTCTGTTTACTGCCTATATCGTTACATGCCAGAGTATACAGCTTGTTTTTCCAACAGCTATGGGGGAACAGGATGAATATTATCCGGAGGGAGGTGACCTATTTGCCCAAAAGGGAGGGGGGGGGGGTTGGGAATGGTCAACCCTGTGGTACATTTTAGTTGTTTCTTTTTCCAACAAAATCTGGGAGGGGTGTTGCGGGAAGGGAGGCCGCCTTGGGCAGACAGCATGGCCTCCTGGCTTCAGCGGTACTTGAGGGATTGGGTGAGGGGAGGTCAGGCAATGCCCCTGCGAGGGAAGGCGGGATACTTGCCACAGTACATCTCACCTCTGTTGAGATTGGTGAAGAGATGGGGTATCACAGTACAGGAAATCCAGAAGGAGGACAGGAGGCAGCTACAACACCGCATTATTCAGACATACTTTTCAACACGTCTAGCCTTGAGGGACTGCCCAGGTCCAATACAGGAGGAAGGTCTGGCTTTCCTCAATTCATCACGCCTCCCCCGGAAGATCGCGGACATGGCCTGGCTGACTTTCCACAGCCGGCTTTATGTTCGAGCTAACATGAAAAATAGAAACAGCAATGATCGTAAGTGCCCGAGGGGGGAGTGCGTGACGGAGGATGAAACAATGGACCACTTCCTCCTCAAGTGCCCGTTCAATCAACAAGTCTGTCAGGCAGTAGCCCGCCAATTAGGGATTCCTTTCTTCCACCAGCTATCTTATGCAGAATGGGCCTATGGAGGGTTTCCAAAAGGAAAGGGGTGGTGTAGGGAGCAGTGGCGTAGCCACGGGTGGGCTTGGGTGGGCCAGGGCCCATCCATTTAGGGCTCAGGCCCACCCAACAGGAGCACACGTTTAGTGGTATCTGGTGGGGAATCCCAAGCTCCACCAGCTGAAGACTTCCCCCTGATGGTAACGAAAATGCTACTCTCCATGATACCGGCACCTGTGCATGCTCAGTTTTCAGGGCATGCCTGCTGCAGACTGCCAAGCTGGAAAGAAGCATTTTCCCGCCAGCTGAGATATTTTTTTGGGTGGTTGGTGGGGGGGCAGGGGAACACTTGGTGCCCACCCACCTCTTGCCTAGGCCCACCCAAAATCTGTTGTCTGGCTACGCCCCTGGTAGGGAGACACTGTATATCATCGCTGCAGCCCTTTGTTACTTCCTGTGGCAGGCACGCTGCCAAGCTTCATTATATCGGAAGTGGCTGTCTGTACAGGAGGTGGCAGAGGATGTGGTACATTTTGTCCAGCAGCTGGCAGTGAGGAAGAAGGAGCATTGTTCTGGACTACAGTGGGCAAGGCATTGGAGGGGTTTTTCGTTTCAGCCTCCCTGAGTGGGAGGGTTTGTTGAAGGGCGAGGGGTTTTGGCCAGTAAGGTTTTATTTATGTATTAGTTAGCGGGTTTTATTGCTTGTTTTATCGCTTGTTTGTATGCTTGGTTTGTCTTGTTGCAAGTTTCAATAAAGACAATATGACACACAAACGCACACACACAAACACACACACACACACACACACAAACACACATAAACACACACACACACGCAAACACACACACAAATGAACACACACAAACACATACACAAATGCACATGCACACAAACACATACACAAACGCACATGCACACAAACGCACACACAAACACACACAAACACACAAACACACACACACACACACACACACAATCACACACACACACACACACACGCAAACACACACACACACACACATAAACACACACATGCAAACACACACACACATGCAAACACACACACACATGCAAACACACACAAACACACAAACAAATACACACACAAACACACACACACGTAAACACACATAAACACACACACACATAAACACACACACACACGCAAACACACACACAACCACAAACAAACACACATAAACACACACATAAACACACATACACACACACGCAAACACACACGCAAACGCACACACACAACCACACACACACAAAAACACACACAAACACACACACACACACACAAACGCATACAAACACACAAACACACACACACAAACGCATACAAACACACAAACACACACACACAAACGCATACAAACACACAAACACACACACAAACACATACAAACACACAAACACACACACAAACACAAACAGCCTCGACGGTGTACCTCTAAGTGCCCCCCCCCCGCCGCATCGCCACAACAACCCGTGCAACGGGGCATCAGAAAGCCCCTACCCCCTTCCCTCCTCGCCACATCACCCAACCCCTCCCCCGACGCTTCACCAAGCCCCTCCCCCCCCCACATCGACCGCCTCGCCACCAGCAACCGCTAATACAAACTCTCTCCGGCGGCTGCTGCTGCTTCTATTCAGCAACAGCAGCCCGTACATAAAGAAAACAAACAAACAAAAAAACAACCTCCTAAAATGCACCTCCGTGGAGAACCATCTCACATTGGCTGACGTCTCTGCAGCCGCTCCTCCTCTCCCCTCAACGTCAGTGCCCCTGCCGGAAGACCCCGGAGAAACGCCGAGACGTCAGAGGGGAGAGGAAGAGCGTATGTTGAGACTTCAGCCAATGTGAGATGCTTCTCAACGGAGGTGCGTTTTAGGAGGATTTTTTTTTTTGGTTTTCTTTATGTACGGGCTGCTGCTGCTGAATAGCAGAAGCAGCAGCCGCCGGACACAGTTTGTATTAACGGTTGCGGGTGGCGAGGGGTTTGATGAGGGGGAGGGGCTTGGTGATGTGCCATGGTGGGGGGGTCGGGTGATGCGCGAAGGGGGGGACAAGGGGCTTTCTTTGGGTGCTGCGCCAGCTGGGGGGGAAGGGGGGTCTCGCTGGACATGGGTGGCTGGAAGGAATCAGGGGGAGGGGAGGGGAGGGTCGCTGCACATGGGTGGCTGCAGGGGGGGCAGGGAACATGGAGATAGGGATGGGGCTCCACACACCACATGAGTGCCTGCAAGGGGGACAGGCGATACAGGACGGACACTGCAGGGCGGGCAGGGGGACAGAAGGGTTGGTGGTCATCAGGGGGGACAGGTGGGTCGATGGACATGGCTGGCCACAGGGGAGGAACAGGGAAAAAGGAGAGGAGTGTCCTCAGACATGGGTGGCTGCACAGGAGAGGAGGGTCGCTGGACATGAGTAGCTGCAGGGGGGGCAGGGGGACAGAAGGGTCGCTGGACATGGCTGGCTGCAGGGGGGACAGGGGAGAGAGGAGGGACGCTGCACATGCGTGCCTGCAGGGGGACAGGAGGGATGCTGAGGGGGGGGCCTGAGACCACATGGGTGGCTGCAGGGGGAGCAGGGGAGACAGGAAGGACGCAGCAGGGGGAGAGGAGGGTTGATGGGCATGGGTGGCTGCAGGGGGATGCTGGACGTGGGTGGCTGCAGGGGGAACACGGGGAGAGGAGGGTCTCTGCACATGCCTGGCTGCAAGGGGGCAGGGGAGAGGGAGGGGGTGAGGGGGTTCCTCACACCACACACGCAGTCACTCATTCTCTGTCTGCCACATACACTCTCACTCACACACTCACTGTCTTTGTCCCTCTCTCTCACACAGTGTCACACAGAAACACAAACACTGTCTCTCACACACTCTCTCTCTCACACAAACACATACACTCTGTCTCTCTCTCTCTCACATTCTCTCTCTGACACACACGCTCCATCTCTCACACACGCTCTTTCTGAAACATACACTCTAAGGAAAACCTTGCTAGCGCCCGTTTCATTTCTAACAGAAACGGGCCTTTTTTACTAGTGTCCAATAAAAAAGGTATCATCTTATTTTCTTTTCCATGTTTTATTTTGTTTGATTTCTATTGATAACCTTAAGAGTGGACTAACACGGCTACCACACTCCTCTACTTAAAATAAATTTAAAATGGTGGTGTTCCATAAAGTATATATGCAGTTTATGTTGACACAGGACAACTGTTGGGCAGATTATTTACTTATCCTTCATCAAGTACACTCTAAGGCATTATTTTGTAATATCCCATGAAACACTACTCATACTTGTATACATAGTGCCCACCCATATTAGCTCTGGGCCCACCCAAAATGTCAGGTCTGGCTACGCCACTGAACTAGGGGCCCCTCAACCAGCAGGGCTGGTCTTATCAATTGCGGGGCCCTGTGCAGACCAGTTCGGCCCTCCCCCCAGTCCCACCTAGCTCCGCCCCCACCCAGCCCCTCCCCTTGTTGACAAGATATGTAGATATGTTTTAAACATTTTCTTTTATTTCAAATAAAGATAAATCAAGCAAAACTTATATACAAAAACTAATTCAAACATGAAAAATGCTATACTAGGAAACCTTTGGGTTTAAAAAGCAAAACCATGTGCACGTAAGGACTGGGTAAATGAATTAAAATGAATCCCCTTAATATGTAATACTTGTTAGCAATAATGAAACAGTGATTGAATAGCAAACAGCCTGAGCCAACAGATTTATTTTAACTTTTTATGAACTTGGCTGCTAATAGTGTGCTGAACTGGACAATGTTGGCACATTTAGCCACACCCTTTCACTAGCCATGGCGCATATAAATAGTAATCATTGAAAATATTACACCAGAACAAAAGAAAAATAAGTTTTTTTCCATTATAAATAATTTCTGTAAGCTGTTACAGCTCCAGTATACCCAAAATGACACAAACCAAATTAGCATACAGACTCTGCATGCAGCACAACACCAGAAAAACAGAACATTGCTATACATTGCAAAATAAGATAGCAGATGTAAATTCTCAAATTGGACATATTCCAAACACTAAAATGAAAATAAAATGATTTTTTTTCTACCTTTGTTGTCTTGTGACTTTGTTTTTCTGATCATGTTGATCCCAGTCTCTGATTCTACTGCTCTCTATCTGCTCCGTTAACTCCACTTCCAGGGCTTCCTTTCCATTTATTTTTTTACTTTCCTCCTTTCTTAATTTCTTGTCCTACATCCATAGGTAAAAGCTGGGTCCTCCGCGGACTTGACTGGTATAGAGTGGATCCAGCTTTTGCCTATTTTCCCCAGCCATGTGCAGTTTTTCTCCTCTTTTCCCTTTCCCTCATCTCCATCACTATGCATCTCCTTTCTCCCCTCCCCTACACCCATATGCATCTCTTTCCTCTCTCTTCCCTCTCCTCCATCCATGTCCAGCATTTCTCCTCTCTCTCTTCCCCTCCATCCATGTTCATCTCACTTCATTTCACATCCTCTCTCTTCCCTTTCCACCATCCTTGTGCATCTCCTCCTCTGTCTTCCCTCCCCCTCCATTAGTTTTGCATTTCTCCTCTCCCCCTCCCCTCTATCCATGTGCATCTACGTCCTCTGTCTTCTCTCCCCTCCATCCATGTCCAGCATTTCTCCTCTCCTCCTCCCCTCTATCCATGTGCATCTACTTCCTCTATCTTCCCTCCCCTCCATCCATGTCCAGCATTTTTCCTCTCTCCTTTCCCCTCCATTCGTGTGCATCTCCTTCCTCTGTCTTTCCTTTCCTCCAACATTTCTCCTCTCTTCCCTGCCCTCCATGTCCAGCATTTCTCCTCTCTCCCCTCCTCTCCATCCATGTGCATCTCCTTCCTATCTTCCCTCCCCTCCATCCATGCCCAGCATTTCTCCTGCCCTCCCCTCCATCCATCCATGTCCAGCAACTCTCCTCTCTCCCCTGCCCTCCCCACTCATCCATGTCCAGCAATTCTCCTCTGCCCTCCCCTCCCATCCATGTACAGCGATTCTCCTTTGCCCCCTGTCCTCCCCTCTCATCCACATCCAGTGATTCTCCTCTGTCCCCTGCCCTCCCCTCCCATCACATCCCACTTATATCCAGCGATTCTCCTCTGCCCTCCCCTCCATGTCCAGTGACTCGCCCCTGCCCCCAACTTACCCCCCTTTTCAGCCCCCGAGTTTCAGTTCCCAACCCCAGCCCCACCTATGCCCTCAGTTTTCCACAGCCCTCCTTTCCTTCCAGCCACCCTGCGGTGGCAGCATCAGCGAAAAAGCAGGCTTGCCTCTAGCCTTCCCTTCTCTCTCAGTGTGCACTGTGCCACCTTTCTCTGATGCAATTTCCTGTTTCCGGTTTCTGCGAAGGCGTTTTCGCTGCCGCTGCTGTGACATTTTACACACAGGGTGTCTGGAAGGAAAGCTGAGGATCAAATGGCAGGGAGTGAGAGCCCTATGGGGCTCCTGGAGGCGCGAGGCCCTGTGCGACCGCTCCTGTCGCCCCTGCCTAAGACCGGCCCTGTCAACCAGGAAAGAGGGGCATCGCCCAGAAGGCATTCTGGAATCCTTCAAATTGGAAAGAAGCACTGAAACCAACCCTGAGAGTGAAACACTGAGATAAAAACAGAAACCGTCTCCTGGGGAAAGCATTCTCATGGGGGAAGGTGTTCTCTGATGGTCTAATAGGGGAGAAAATTCTCTGTAGAGAGCATTCTCTTGACGGTCTCATGGAAGAGGGTATTCCCTCACTCTCATAAGGTCAGAATTCTCTGACAGTCTCAGGAGGCTGGAGGTATTCAGTTGGACAATTTTGCAGCAATTTTGAAACAAGTGCTGACATAATACCTGTTAAAGAGAGGATTTATAAACTGCAATAAACACACATGCTGAGGCTAATTGATGCAAGCATTCATTAATAACAACAATGTGCCTCATTAACTGAAGCAGGCTTGCTCTGTTCAAAGCAATTTATCACTCTCCAAATCTGCATCAGTGAGTAATAACCCAGTCATACAATATGCAAAGCAGAATAAATGACTCTGTGGGGATAATTTTCCCATGTTGAATTCTGCACGTGTAAACATTTTTCTTTATTTTAGATTTTGCTCACACCTTTTTTGGTAACCCTTCGCTTATTGTTATGCCACATAATCGTTATGGGCAGAGCAGGGTCAGAGCTGTGACGCACACGTGCTGTATAAGAAACATTTCCACCTTCAAGGCATGGGATCAGTTTAGGACATTTGGGCTCTGTTTGGGGTCTGTGTAGGTGCCTATTTTATTGCTTATTAGTAAATTTCCTTCAGATAAAATCGGTTAATAATAAAAACGAAACTCAGCTCTGCTGTCTCCTTTAGCTGGTAGGGCCCGGAGTTCCTGCCTTTCAGACTGCAGAGCGTTGCTCCCTTAGTCCCAACAAAACTTACATATGTACTTTTCTGTAAGGGATACTGTAAATATAGAAAAAAAAAACCTTTACCTTGCCCCCCCCCCCCTTTCCCAGACAGGGGGGCATCTTGCAGAGGACAGGGAGGTAAAGAGGCCTCAGGGCAGCCCAGAAACAGCACTGACACCTTTTAATTTTTAATTTTTTTATTTGTAGCATTTATATCCCGCTCTTTCCCGCTCGATAGCAGGTTCAGTGCGGCTTACAATGTATGGGTTACAAAGTATCACAGAGATAACACAGTTGAATAGAGTAGTACAAGGGGAAGAGGATGTGGTGGGAGGATTGAGGTATGGGTAATGTTAGTGGTGTGGATTAGGTTCGAAAATGAAGTCAGGTCGTTTGGATAGGCTTGTTTGAAGAGGTAAATTTTCGACAGCTTTCGGAAGGGTAGGTGTTCGTTGGTTGTTCAAATAGACCTTGGTATGGCGTTCTATAGTTGGCTGCCTATAACGGAAAAGTTGGATGCGTAGTAGGTTTTGTATTTGAGACCTTTGCAATTGGGAAGGTGAAGATTGAGATATGTTTGAGAAGATTTGGACCCGTTCCTGGCTGGAAGATCGATCAGATTGGTCATGTAACTTGGAGATTCTCTGTGGAGGATCTTGTGGATCAGTGTGTGGACTTTGAAGTTTATTCGTTCTTTGATAGGGAGCCAATGGAGTCTTTCACGGAGTGGTGTTGCATTTTCGAATCATGATTTACCAAAAATGAGTCTGGCTGCCGTGTTTTGGGCGGTTTGGAGTTTTTTCAGGATTTGGGCTTTGCAGCCAATGAAGATACTGTTGCAGTAGGCAGCGTGGGTGATTACTGTGGATTGTATCAGATTACGGAAAGTTTTTAGGGGGAGGAATGGTTTCCCTCTTTTCAGTACCCACATCATGTTGAACATCTTCTTCGTTATGGCTTTTGCATGAGTTTCTAGAGTTAGGTGGGTAAAAGGGGCGATCAAGGAAGACAAAGATGTAGCGGAGAGACTGAATGAATTCTTTGCTTCGGTCTTTACCGAGGAAGATTTGGGTGGGATACCGGTGTCGGAAATGGTATTTCAAGCGGACGAGTCGGAGAAACTTACTGACTTCACGGTAAACCTGGAGGACGTAATGGGGCAGTTCGGCAAACTGAAGAGTAGCAAATCTCCTGGACCGGATGGTATTCATCCTAGAGTACTGATAGAACTGAAAAACGAGCTTGCGGAGCTACTGCTAGTGATATGCAACTTATCCTTAAAATCGAGCGTGGTACCAGAAGATTGGAGGGTGGCCAATGTAACGCCCATTTTAAAAAAGGCTCCAGGGGAGATCCGGGAAATTATAGACCGGTGAGTCTGACGTCGGTGCCGGGGAAAATGGTAGAGGCTATTATCAAAAACAAAATTACAGAGCACATCCGAGGACATGGATTACTGAGACCAAGTCAGCATGGCTTTTGTGTGGGGAAATCTTGCCTGACCAATTTACTTCAATTCTTTGAAGGAGTGAACAAACATGTGGACAAAGGGGAGTCGGTTGATATTGTGTATCTGGATTTTCAAAAGGCGTTTGACAAGGTACCTCATGAAAGGCTACAGAGGAAATTGGAGGGTCATGGGATAGGAGGAAATGTCCTATTGTGGATTAAAAACTGGTTGAAGGATAGGAAACAGAGAGTGGGGTTAAATGGGCAGTATTCACAATGGAGAAGGGTAGTTAGTGGGGTTCCTCAAGGGTCTGTGCTAGGACCGCTGCTTTTTAATATATTTATAAATGATTTAGAGATGGGAGTAACTAGCGAGGTAATTAAATTTGCTGATGACACAAAGTTATTCAAAGTCGTTAAATCGCGACAGGATTGTGAAAAATTACAAGAGGACCTTACGAGACTGGGAGACTGGGCGGCTAAATGGCAGATGATGTTTAATGTGAGCAAGTGCAAGGTGATGCATGTGGGAAAAAAGAACCCAAATTATAGCTACATCATGCAAGGTTCCACGTTAGGAGTTACGGACCAAGAAAGGGATCTGGGTGTCGTCGTTGATAACACACTGAAACCTTCTGCTCAGTGTGCTGCTGCGGCTAAGAAAGCGAATAGAATGTTGGGTATTATCAGGAAAGGTATGGAAAACAGGTGTGAGGATGTTATAATGCCGTTGTATCGCTCCATGGTGCGACCGCACCTTGAGTATTGTGTTCAATTCTGGTCGCCACATCTCAAGAAAGATATAGTAGAATTGGAAAAGGTGCAGCGAAGGGCGACTAAAATGATAGCGGGGATGGGACGACTTCCCTATGAAGAAAGACTAAGGAGGCTAGGGCTATACAGCTTGGAGAAGAGACGGCTGAGGGGAGACATGATAGAGGTATATAAAATAATGAGTGGAGTGGAACAGGTGGATGTGAAGCTTCTGTTCACGCTTTCCAAAAATACTAGGACTAGGGGGCATGCGATGAAACTACAGTGTAGTAAATTTAAAACAAATCGGAGAAAATGTTTCTTCACCCAACGTGTAATTAAACTCTGGAATTCGTTGCCGGAGAAAGTGGTGAAGGCGGTTAGCTTAGCAGAGTTTAAAAAGGGGTTGGACGGTTTCCTAAAGGACAAGTCCATAAACCGCTACTAAACGGACTTGGAAAACTCCAAAATTCCAGGAATAACATGTATAGAATGTTTGTACGTTTGGGAAGCTTGCCAGGTGCCCTTGGCCTGGATTGGCCGCTGTCGTGGACAGGATGCTGGGCTCGATGGACCCTTGGTCTTTTCCCAGTATGGCATTACTTATGTACTTATGTACTTATGTGGTTGTCTAACGTTACTGCTAGGATTTTTAGATTGTCGGATATTGGGATTGTAACGTATGGGGTGATTAGGGTGGTTGGGAGTAGAGTGGAGTGTTGTGATGAGAGGATTAAACATTGAGTTTTTTCTTTATTCATTTTCATCTTGAAAGCATTAGCCCAGGAGGCTAAGATGTTTATGCCAGAGATTATTTTATCAGAGATTTCTGCAAGGTTGGATTGGAAAGGGATGAATATGGTGACATCATCTGCGTAGATGAAGGGGTTTAGACCAGACTTGGATAGGAATGCTTAAAGTGTTTAAAATGCTCCAGCACTATTATAAAACTAAGAACTCAGGTGCCCATAGATGCCAGAGGTGTGTTTAAATTTTATGAGTTTGTAACTGTGGGGGTTGTGCAGTGAAGCCTGTTACAAGGCTTCTGATTGGCTGTCTGAGGCCCCAGGGAGAGCTGGGAGACTGAGGGGCATATAAGGCAATCTTGAGGGGCAGTGTGGAAGGCAGCCAATAGGAGCCAGGATCTGCTGAAAGGCATGAATTTGGACCAATGAGGTGACAGGAGGCAGCCTGACCCATAGATTGGTGCGAATTTCAAGCCAATCCAGGGGATAGGAGGGGTGGAACAGCAGGAAAAAGATAGCAAGCCCAGAGGCAACCTGCAGTGTTGCCAGGTGGGCAGTTTTACCGCCCAATTGGGCGGTTTTCCGCGACCCGCCGCGGGAAATTTTTGCCCGCGGCGGGTTGCGGTTTTTTGAGCGGCTTTTTGGGTTTCTGTGCGGTTTTTTGGGCGGCTTTTTGCCTTTTTCGGCCGCGGGGGGGCGGGGTTAGTGACGTTTTTTGGGCGGGGTTAGTGACGTTTTGGGCGGGCCGATGACGTGGGAGGCGGGGCCGATGACGTAGGAGGCGGGGCCGATGACGGGGGAGGCGGGGCCGGTGACGTGGGAGGCGGGGCCGGTGACGGCGGGGGCGGGGCCGGTGACGGCGGGGGCGGGGGTGATGACGCTGGGGTGGGGGTGTCAGGGGAGGGGTTTGTGTTTGGGCGGGTTTTGGGCTGGTTTTTGGGCTGGATTGGGCTAGAAAAAAATTTTCCACCTGGCAACCCTGGCAACCTGGGAAAGAGAAAGGCAAGCCTGGGCAAAGAGAGGAGGGTGAAATCATACTCTGAGAGGAGAAGATCGGATCCAGGCAGGAGTGTGCTGCAAGCTGGAGCTCAGTCAAGAAGAGGCAGCTGCAGGCTGGAGGAGAAGATCAAACCCAAGCAGGAGTGAGCTGCAGGCTGGAAGAGAAGGACCCACTGATGAGCCCCAGATTAACAGAGAGGACTGGTGAGTCCTGTAAGGGGCCGGGCACCAAAGCAGACAGGTACAGAGGAGGAGGAGAAGGGGGTCTGGAGCGAGCCGGGGGCAAAAGAGGAGCCGAGCTGCAGTAGAACAGGCGAGCTGGGGCCAAGAAGAGGAGCTGTAGCAGTAGCCACAGAGGCCATTCTTCAGGCAGAGAGAGAGAAGCAGAGGAAGAAGAGGGACCACACTGGGGAGCTGAGACGTGTTGGGAGCAGTGCAGAGCTGAATAGAGAGCAGCGTGGCAAGGGCCCTGAATCCCAGAGAAGTCCACCCAGTGCATCCCTCCATGTGTGTGCTTGCCTGTCCAGAGAGGAGAAAGCCAGCCGTGTGACTGCCTGTCCTGTAAAGAAAAGGCCTATCTGGAAAGGGAAGAAGCCCCACTAAGAGAGAGACAGAGACACCCCCCCCCCCCCCCCACTGAGTGCCCAGACTCCAAAGGAACTTTTTTTAGAGTGTCTGCCAGCGTGAGTGTCTGCCTCAGGAGGATCCAGCATAGAAGCCTGCTGGTTCGAGTGTCCACACCTAAGCGAGCCTGCCCTGGGGAAGGAGCTACCTAGCCTAAGCCTCGAGCCCTGTGTGTGCCTGCAGTTAAGGGCCTGCCTTTAGGAGGTTTAGTTTAGCAGTCCATCAATTTGAGTAGAAGGTGTATAACAAAATAAAAGAAAAGGGGTCATGTATTGGGAGGGCTAGATAGGAATTTCCCTTGCTTATTGTAGCTTCCTCATCTCAGAAGGCCCTGCAAGCTCTACTGTTACCCGTAGCCGACTACCTCAAGCTTGCAGTTCACCTCTGAGCTCGGAGACAATTAAACTAACCTCGCCTCCAAAGTCCTAGACCATGGAGGGGAAAGAAAACTAAAAGGATTTTAGGACCCAGTAACCAGACAGATGGTAAGTACAAGTTACTAGTTGTTTGGGGTATGGAAAAAGTGATGTTCTTAACACATTAGGTTCTTTTGTAACATAAAAATACATTTATACATAAACTAATAACATAAATTTTTCTAACAGGTGCAGCAGTAGAACAACAGTGAAACTAACAGACAAGTATTAAACAAAGTATCTTATTTGTTCTATCTCAATCTATACATTTCCTTTATATTGTGTGTCTCAAGAATCAATTATTTTGAATTACTTTGTCTTTTAGGTGTGAACACCCAGATTCAGTCTCTACAACAGGTAAGTCAGATTAAACTGTGACCTTTCAGTGTCCTTTTGCATAGGAGTGAAGACTTATCTTTGGCCCTTCTTGGAGCTTCTTCGTTCTTCCCCTTGCTTGTATGTTGGAGCTCAGGATCTTCTCTTTCAGTACAGGAACCTACTGCCTCACCCTTTAAATGAAATCAACAAAAAAAGGGATAACTGTGGCTTGCTAACTAACAAAATAAATAATAATTGTATAACCTTAGATAGTTTCTCTGTTCTTGTACTGAGTTCCCTAACTAAGGAAGGGCACTCTTCATTGGATCTTATAGTCACACTGCTCACAGCAACTTTGTCTCTCCAAACTCATGCAATCTTCCACTGTAGTGCACCAGCATGTGAACACACATACTGCAAGCCCAACCTTAAGCTTGGAGACCAATTTTCCTAGTGGCTTAACTGGGCTTAATCAACTTGCATAAACCTGTCTTACACAACCTTGCACAGGGTGTCTCCACCACAGGCTTAACTGTAAAACTTTTAAGCAGCACACACACAAAAAAAAGTTTAGTTCTGTCTTTCTCTTGTTCAAATCCAACACCTTTCACCTTCAGCACACTTCACCTGCATTCAGTGTTTCAGCACTAATCACTGGCAGAGAAATTCCCTTTCAGATACTTAAACAGTACACAAAAAAACATCAGTTTTAGAACTTTCTTTCTCTGCTCAAGTCCAACACTTTTCACCTTCAGCTCTCTTCACCTGCATTCAGGAATTCAAAGCTCACAGAAAAACTTACTTTCACACGCTTTTCTGCCTAGAAATCCAAGGTTGCCAGATTGAAAAAATTTTCCCCGCCCAAAACCAGCCCCAAACCACACAAAGTCAAACCCCGCCCCTGATGTCATCAACCCCGCCTCCGTAATCAACCCCGCCTCCGACCCTGCCTCTGATGTCATTAACCCCGCCTCCGACCCTGCCTCTGATGTCATTAATTTCGCCTCCGACATCATTAACCCCGCCTCAGACGTCATTAACCCTGCCTCCGCGGGGCTTGTATTGGACCAAATTGGACCAATAGAAGCCCCGCCGGAAAAGTGCCCAAACCCGCAACGCGGCTATGAAAAAGCCGTCCAATTTCCCGCAGTTCGCAGCCGTCAAAAATTGCCCACAACCGGTCGCGGAAACCCGCCCAATTGGGCGAGAAAACTTCCCATCTGGCAACACAGAGCTCTCCCAAACACATCTTTCCTCTTCAGTGTCTTCAGCCCCTTCCCCACTTCCTGCCAAGCTGTTGCCAAGGGACACTGGGTCTCTGAGTCACCAGCTGACTTCTGCTGGCCAATAAGTTATCAGAACACAGGGTGTTTTCCTCATGGACACTAATTAATATTTTTTCACAATCTCCATTTTGGAAAATAACTTTCCATAGGAAATAATAGAAAAGTTATATTTTTAGACAAAAACCCATAAAATTTCTATACAATCAGATCAAAATATCTTACAATCATTGGTGCCATCAAACTATACATACAGTGTATTTTTTATATGTTTAAACACACATTTAAATATATTTACAGACTTTTATCATAAATCTGTAAAAACTCTTATAAAACTAGAAATGTTCACTCAAAAAAAATAAATCCAACACTCAGAGCATTGGGGCAAGCCGCAGACAGCACAGCTCCGTGCAGGAAGTCCAGAACTACTTCTGGAGTCACAGCACTGGCCATCAACAATCTCTGGGAGCCCAGAGCCTCCCTCGGACCCCAGGTAAAGATAAAAAAATATAACCCACCGGGTTTCATTATCTTTTTATTTGAATTTAGTTAGCCCACAAGGTCCCTTGCCAAAGAAAATACTGATTGAAGTTAGCACACACAACGAGCACAGGGAGTCAGGATTTTCATTTTTTGAGTTCTTTGAGTCAGAGTAGTAGGTATCCTGGAGTTCCTGAGCTGGTGAGCTGACCTCGCCAACTGAGGAGATGTGGATGTGGAGAAGACCAAGATACCCAACGCAAGAGAGCAACGATGCTAGCGAAGATTTGATACACCGGTAACATTATTGTGTGCACACAAATTGAAAAAAATATATATATATCAGATCTGAGTACAAAAATTGGGGTTGTGTACATGTTTGGGATGGTTTGTGTTATTGCAGAAGTGGGGTCGGGGTCTTGGTAACTGTAATTTTGAACATCTTATTGCCTTTGTAACTTTTTTTTTGTTACATTTGTACCCCGCGCTTTCCCACTCATGGCAGGCTCAATGCGGCTTACATGGGGCAATGGAGGGTTAAGTGACTTGCCCAGAGTCACAAGGAGCTGCCTGTGCCTGAAGTGGGAATCAAACTCAGTTCCCCAGGACCAAAGTCTACCACCCTAACCACTAGGCCACTCCTCCACACTTATCACAAAATATTTAACACCTTGCACTATTTTTATTTAATACTAGCAAACTTTAACAATTGGTACCAACATTTAGGAACATATCCAAATGTTTCTATTTACTTTACCATTTAATAAAATATTTAAAATTTTTCTTGTCAAATCCCTTGGTTGCTTGGAGTTTATTTGGGAACCCTATTTGAAACTGTGACATTCCTATATATTTCTTTACTTGTTGTAATTACCTGCTCCACCACTAGGGGGTTTACATTACATTTACTCAGCAATTTGCAACAGAACTACTTCTTTATCATATGTGTCTAGCTATGACAGGCACAGTAGAAACAAATACACAAAGCGTTTTCCTATAAGTGGCTGAGGATACAGGTCTTTTGGTAGCAGCTGCGGTAGCAATGAGAAGGAAAATGTGAAGGAGAAGGACAGTGAGAAAGAGGGTGCGATTAATCAGGATGCCAACCTCTCTCCTAATTCCCCAACACAGTGGCTTGCCCCCAAGGTCTGTTAACTGCTCTTTATATATATTTATATTTTTTTAACCATACATCACCTAATGTAATTGTTAGAGCCATTTCCCCACATGGAAATACATATATGGCAATTCAACATATTTGTGTAGGAAAGTCACAAGCACAAACCCACAAAATCAGTTATGCCACCTGTGTGTTGCTTCTGCCGGTGCCCCTTTGACCTTTGCTGTCCACCCCCATACTCTCGCACTGTTGTCCCCTTGTTTAAACCCCTGAGATCCTTACCTCACCTGACTCCTAAGTAATTTCTTTTGTGTAGAAGACCGGAGTTCTTCTACATGGCCATATTAGACTGACTAACCAGGGATAAGCCCCAAGGTTTATCCTCCTGAGGACCTCAGCGGTTTAAATACCCTGTTCTAAAGGTCATGGTAGAAAAACAGACTTGCAAAGCAGCAGCTAGCAACCCATCAAAACACCCAATATTGTAACAAACAGCTCTAAACCACCAGCGTCCAACTCCACAGGTAACCTTTGATCCCCATCAGGGCCAACTGTGTTTCATACCTACACAGAGATGCTTGGTTCTTCATAGATAGTCATTCAGCACCCATACAGGAGGCTGCTGTCATGTGATGTCCCTATGTATAGCTTTGCTCGCACATAGGCAAGCAAAGTTATACAGATGTACTGACTCTCCACAATAGGTAGCATGACCTGATGCAAAACACACCAAATAAAAATTAGTGAAAGTTTTTTGAATATAATTATCTCACAATTTTTTGCTTCAGCAACCTAAAAAGAAATTCCTATAAAATCAAACACTTTGAAAATAATTTCCATCCACTCTAACCAAAATATCTGTTCTACAGCCTTTGACAATCTGAATTAATCCCAGTACAAGAAACAGATGAAAGTGCATTACACAGGTGAAGAGTAAAAACCACCTTAGCACACAGATTAAAACTGGAATAATCCTAGGATAACTTCACAAACTATCTAATGCCCCAGACCCACAGCCTTACTTCTTACAATTATTAATGTCATGCCAAAAGCTCTAATCTTTCCAGACGTTAGCATGGTGTGTCTAGCTCATCTGTCTCATCTGTTTCAATTCAGATTAGAACATAAGAGTAGCCATACTGGGTCAGACCAATGGTCCATCTAGACCAGTATCGTATTTCCAACAGTGGCCAAACCAGGTCACAAGTACCTGGCAGAAACCAAAATTGTGGCAACATTCCATGCTAACAATCCCAGGGCAAGCAGTTGCTTCCCATGTCTGTCTGAATAGCAGACAATGGACTTTTGCCTACTTTGGCCATTAGTACTCCATCTCCGGGAATTCAATCCAACCCTGCTCTGATGGCGGTTTTGGCAGGCTCAGTGACAATTGTCTCTTGTGCTCTGCGAAGCTTCGGCGGCCATTTTGTCAGTGGTTTCCTCGCCTGCTTGTGTGTCCTGGGATGTCTCTGTCCTGCTGTTTTCGCCTGAATTTGTTCTTTTATTACATCAGGCCTTTTTATTAAAGTCAGCTTAAGCTGCCTCTCTTTCTTCTCCTCATGTTGCTTTTGAAGAGCAGCTTCCTAAGAAACAAGAACTTTCCATTTCACAGGATTTGGACATTTCAGAGGCGGAGGAGGGGGGGGGGGTGATGATCAGAGGTGTAGCCGGACCTTGACTTTGGGAGGTGCCCAAGCCTAAAGTGGAGGAGGGGGCACATTTTACCCCACATCCCATTATGGTGCCCTTCTTGGTTGCCCCTACAGTGGTTTAACTGGTTAAGATTGTGGTCCCCTCTCCAGTGCTTCCACTCTGTAGGACTGCACTGCCATCTCCCTGCTCATCCTGCAGGCACAGGGTTGACAGACAGAAGGAATAAGAATCCCCCAGCCCTGGCAAGTTTCCAGAAGGGCTAGATTACAGTTTAAGTTCTGAGCAAAGAGAAATTATGCGATTGATGCTTTGCAAAATATGTACAAAATTAAAGACCTGGGTTTTTTTTAATACCTTTGGCAGAATGATAACATCAGCAGAACTTATTTATGAGAAAAAATTTGAAATGTGGAGAAATTAGAACAAAATGTACTGAATAGAGGCAGTGGCGTAGCAAGGGTGGGGCGGTGGGGGCGGTCCGCCCCAGGTGTCATCGGGTGGGGGGGTGCTCCGCTCCCACTGCTCCACCTTTAACATTTTTTTTTTCGAAGCGCCGGAGAGTGGCAGGCAGTGCGCCTTGAGTCTGCCCTGCTAGTAAAGAAGATCTTGCTGACGTCGTCGCCCTTCCCACATTGAGTCCCGCCCCCCTCTGAGGCAACTTCCTATTACCGCGAGGGCGGGCGGGACTCAGGGAAGGACCAGTGTTGCCAGGTGGGCGGTTTTACCGCCCCCGCGGGAAATTTTTGCCCGCGGCGGGCCGCGTTTTTTTGGGCTTTTTTTTCTTTTCCGCAGTTTTCGGGCGGTTTTTTCGGCCGCGGGGGCGGGGTTAGTGACGTTTTGGGCGGGGTTAGTGACGTTCTGGGCGGGGCCGATGACGGGGGAGGTGGGGCCAGTGACTGCGGGGGCGGAGTTGATGACGGCGGGGGCGAGGGTGATGACGGCGGGGGCGGGGGTGTCAGGGGCGGGGTTTGAGTTTGGGCGGGTTTTGGGCTGTTTTTAGGCTGGATTGGGTGGGAAAAAATTTTCCACCTGGCAACCCTGGGAAGGACGACGACGTCAGCGAGATGTTCTTTACTAGCAGGGCAGACGCGAGGCACGCTGCCTGCCACTCTCCGGCGCTTCGAAAAAAAAAAAAAGTTAAAGCCAGGACAGGGTAGGAGCAGCAGGAGAATGGATCTCGGGGGGGGGGGGGGAGGGGACTCAGAGGGGAGAAGGGGATTGGGGAGGGGTGGGGGACCTCAGAGGGGTGCTTAAAGGGGATTAGGAAGGGTGGGAGAGCATCAAGGAGGGGAGAAGGGGATTGGGGAGGGGTGGGGGACCTCAGAGGGGTGCTTAAAGGGAATTAGGGAGGGTGGGGGAGCTCAGAGATGGGAGAAGGGGATTGGGGAGGGGTGGGGGAGCTCAGAGGGGTGCTTAAAGGGGATTAGGGAGGGTGGGAGAGCATCAAGGAGGGGAGAAGGGGATTGGGGAGGGGTGGGGGACCTCAGAGGGGTGCTTAAAGGGGATTAGGGAGGGTGGGGGAGCTCAGAGAGGGGAGAAGGGGATTGGGGAAGGGTGGAGGAGCTCAGAGGGGTGCTTAAAGGGGATTAGGGAGGGTGGGGAGCTCAGAGAGGGGAGAAGGGGATTGGGGAAGGATGGGGGAGCTCAGAGGGGTGCTTAAAGGGGATTAGGGAGGGTGGGGAGCTCAGAGAGGGGAGAAGGAGATTGGGGAGGGGTGGGGGAGCTCAGAGGGGTGCTTAAAGGGGATTAGGGAGGGTGGGGGAGCTCAGATGGGTGCTCAGAGAGGGGAGAAGGGGATTGGGGAGGGTGGGGGTGCTCAGAGGGGGGAGGGGAGTGCTCAGATGGGAGAAGGGGTCTGAAGCTGGAACTGGGGTCTGACATGGGGGCAGGAGGGAAAATGGGTCCATGCCTGGGGCAGGTGTGAGAATGGGTCTGGGGCTGAAAGTGGGGGTGCAAGGCATGTGGTGGATGAAGGGGACTGGAACTGGGGGCTGAAAAGAGGGGGCAGAGAGAGAGAGGGGACAGATCCTGGATGGAAGGGGGGCACATGAGGGAGGGCAGACCCTGGACGGATGGGAGAGGGAGAGCAGACGGATTGAAGGGGCAGAGAGAAAGGGCAGATGGTGCGTGGAAGGGGAGAGAGAAAGAAAGAGGGCAGACTGGGGCAAATGGTGGATGGAAGGGGCAGAGATAGAGGGCAGATGATGATGGAAGGGGGAGAGAGAGATGGCAGACTGGGGCAGATGGTTCATGGAAGGGGCAGAGAGAGAGGGCAGACACTGGATGGCAGAGAGAGAGAGCGAAGACAGATGCTGGATAGAAGGAAGACAGTGAAAAGATGAGGAAAGCAGAAACCAGAGACAACGAACTGTAAATATATATTTTTATTTTTTTGCTTTAGGATAAAGTAGTATTGTAGCTGTGTTAATAAATGTTTATAATAGAACATGTAAATAAGGTAATCTTTTTATTGGACTAATTTTAATACATTTTACTTTCGGAGAACAAAACCCCCTTCCTCAGGTCAGGATAGGACACTGTAACAGTACTATACTGAATTGATCTGAGGAAGGAGGTTTTGGCCTCTGAAAGCTAAATGTATTAGTCCAATAAAATGATATTATTTGTTTTATTTCTATTTGTTAATTTGTAAAGTGGTGATTGGTATTTGTTAGTTTTTTCAAATTTACATCTGCTGTCTTTATATTTTGCACAGTACTAGAGGACATTTTCTGTTTCTGTGGTGTTGCATTGTAAGCAGAGTCTGGCATCTTGGGGGTTCAGTTTAATTTTTGTCTAAATAGAAAGTTTATGATTACTTATTCTATAGTGGATTAGGGTGTATCTATTTGTGAAAAAGACATGGCTTTCGGTTGGCATTGACTGTGCAGGATCGACGATCTGTACTAATCTGTCTGTTTTCGTTTTACAATAGGTGAATTGATGTTCTAGTGCTCACTGTAGTGTTTAAGATGCTTTCCTTTTCCTTGTGTGACTCGTACAAATTACTGCTTATGGTATGGTAGAATTGCTATATAGGTCCTGAGTGTTTTGTATTCTCGGTATGCCTAGTACTGGATTTCGGGGGGTGTTAAAAAATGACCGGCCCCGGGTGTCAACTACCCTAGCTACGCCACTGAAGAGAGGTGACAATAAGTGGTCTGCATGAGCATTTCATTCAGGAGCATGAACATGCTGAGGCACTAGAAAGAAAGTTTCCTGTTGAATAGCTTAGCAAATATAGCTAGAATGTGCATGCAGTTCTGTAAAAATAAAATCTGAAATATTGTCCCCCACCCCCCTTTACTATTTTATGTTTAATGTTTTGTTTGGTTTTTTTTGCAGATTCCACATACAAAGCAATGGTATTCCTTTGTTTGTGGAATCTCTTGGGATTTTTTTCTCCATAAAACATTTAACACACACACACACAAAACCCCCTCTGATCAACATTCAGTTTGAGATCATTTCAGACGCTAAAGCAAAGTCCAGGGCAAATTAACAGCAAAGCTTTTGCTCTGCTGATCAAGACAAGAAATGTATTGTGGGGAGCAGGTGAAGGAAGAGGTTGATGATGATGCATCCTTGGGATATCCCAGGTAGAAATAAAGTCTGTGCATTCAAGTAGACTTAACACAGCTACCACACAGCTGTTATCACCAAGGCATAAATGTCTGTTTGTCTTTACATCTTTTTCCTTTAGATAAAGTTGAAGATGAACTAGAAATGACAATGGTTTGTTACCGGCCGGAAGGACTGGAACCCCTGGAGGCCCAAACCAATTTCACAAAGAGGGAGCTGCAGGTGCTCTACAGAGGCTTCAAAAACGTAAGGAATACAACGCATTTTAAATGAGGGTGGTAGCCAGAAGGGGAGAATGACCCAGCCCTTCTCATTTTATTTTGTCACAAAATCATTTTAAGCTACATTCTGCTACGTCTTTGGAGATATCAATATAAAGTAACATAGAAATGTAGGGCCTGATATTCAGCCAGTGGCGATCAATGTTTTGATGACCACTACCAATGTTAAATCTGGAAATTCAGTGCAGGTACCATGTCTAGGCACTGGCATTGCATTCTTGGGTTTCTGGAGCCAGTTAACACATAGCTAGTTAAGTGCGACATTCAGCACTTAACCGGCTATGGGTTACCGCACAAAGATAGGACTGACATTTATGTGGTCCTGTTTATGCGGTTAACCTAGCCAGTTAAGTACTGAATATCAACATTTAACCATCCAAGTGCTGTCTCCAACCCTACAACACCCCCAAAATAGCTGGTTTTGAGATAGGCGCTAACCAGACATTTTCAGCGGCACTAACCGGTTAAGTACATAAGAAAGTAAGAATAGCTGTACTGGATCAGACCCTAGTATCCTGTTTCCAACAGTGGCCAATCTAGGTCACAAGGGCCCGATAGAAACCAAAATAGTAGCAACATTCCATGCTACCAAACCAGGGCAAGTAATGGCTTCCCCTATGTCTGTCTCAATAGCAGACTATAGACTTTTCCTCCAGGAACTTATACAAACCGTTTTTAAACACAGATACGCTAACCGCTGTTACCACATTCTCCTGCAATGAGTTCCAGAGCTTAACTATTCTTTGGGTGAAAAAATATTTCCTCCTATTAATTTTAAAAGTATTTCCATGTAATTTCATCGAGTGTCCCCTAGTCTTTGTACTTTTTGAAAGAGTGAAAAATCAATTTACGTCTACTCATTCTACACTACTCAGGATTTTGTAGACCTCAATCATATCTCCCCTCAGCCATCTCTCTTTCAAGCTGAAGAGCCCTAACCTCTTTAGCCTTTCCTCATATAGGAGGAGTTCCATCCCCTTTATCATTTTGGTTGCTCTTCTTTGAACCTTTTCTAATTCTGCTGTATCTTTTTTGAGATACGGTGACCAATAATCAAGGTAAGGTCGCACCATGGAGTAATACAGAGCATTATAATATTCTTGGTCTTATTTTGCATCCCTTTCCTAATAATTTCTAGCATCCTTTTTGCTTTTTTGGCCGTCGCCTCACACTGAGCAGAAAATTTCAGCATATTGTCTACAATGACACCTAGATATTTTTCTTGAGGGCAGACTCCTAAGGTGGATCCTAGCATCAGGTAACTATGATTCAGATTACTCTTCTCAATGTGCATCATTTTGCATTTGTCCGTATTAAATTTCATTTGCCATTTGGATGCGCAGTCTTCCAGTTTCCTAAGGTCTTCCTGCAATTTTTCATAATCCGCATGTGTTTTGACAGCTTTGAATAGTTTTGTGTCATCTGCAAATTTAATCAACTTACATGTTGTTCCATTTTCCAGATAATTTATAAATATGTTAAATAGCACCAATCCCAGTACAGATCCCTGTGGCACTCTACTATTCTGCCGCAAGTCTTATATTCCGTCAAAACCGTTATTCTCATATCACCCCTCTCCTCAGGTCACTCCACTGGCTTCCGATCAGATACCGCATACAATTCAAGCTTCTCCTCCTTACTTACAAATGCACTCACTCTGCTGCTCCTCACTACCTCTCTACCCTCATCTCCCCCTGTTCCTGCCCGTAACCTCCGCTCACATGACAAATCCCTCCTCTCAGTACCCCTCCATCACTGCCAACTCCAGGCTCCGCCCATTTTACCTTGCCTCACCCTATGCCTGAAACAATCTTCCTGAACCCCTACGCCAAGCCCCCTCCCTATCCATCTTCAAATCCTTGCTTCAAGTTCACCTCTTCAATGCTGCTTTCGGAACCTAACCTTTCGAACATATAGACTGCCCCAATCTGCCTGACCTATCAGATTGACTGTACATTTGTCTCCTAGATTGTAAGCTCCTTGAGCAGGGACTGTCCTTCCATGTTAAATTGTACAGCGCTGCGTAACCCTAGCAGCGCTTTAGAAATGTTAAGTAGTAGTAGTAAGTAGTATTCATCCTCCTCCATTGAGAGAAATGACCATTTAACCCTACCCTCTGTTTTCTGTCCAATAACCAATTACTAATCCACACCAGAACCGTGCCTCTTATCCTATGACTCTTTAATTTTCTCAGGAGTCTGTCATGAGGAACTTTGTCAAAAGCCTTCTGAAAATCTAGATGCACTACATCAACTGGCTCACCTTTATCCACAGGTTTATTCACGCCTTCAAAGAAATGAAGCAAATTGGTGAGGCAAGACTTCCCTCGGCTGAACCCATGCTGACTCTGTCCCATTAAACCATGTTTGTCTATATGTTCCGTAATTTTATTCATTATAATAGTTTCCACTATTTTACCCAGCACTGACGTCAGGCTTTCCGGTCTGTAATCCTCCGACTGCACCTACCTCGACATGCACCCCTGTCTTATCCACATGTTGTTACCCCTTCCTTTGGCTTTCTTGTATCTGTACCCTCCCTGAATTGTAACCATTTGTAATAGTGTAAGCCACATTGAGCCCGCTCTTCTGGGATAATGTGGGGTATAAATGTACTAAAAATAAATAAATAAATAAAATAATTTCTCAGATCACCTCTGGAACCCTTTTTAAAAATCAGGTTTACATTGACCACCCTCCAATCTTCAGTACTACGGATGATTTTTAATGACAGGTTACATATTACTAACAGCAGATCAGGAATTTCATGTTTGAGTTCTTTGGTTAGCCCCAGATAGGCTGTTTTCCTGACCAGGAGCCATTTCTCCATTAGTTACCCCCTTTAGCTGGAAAGTATATTCAGTTTCTACACTGGCACTGTGAATATTACTTCCAGCTCTTCCCCATCTCCACCCCTGGAATGCTCCACTTGAAAACTTCCCCAACTATATTGGAATACTTACTAAGGCCCTGTTTTAGTTATGTGTAGGTCGACCCTATGTCCTTTTATTAAGTTAGCTTTGTAATACCCACTCTTTTTGGCTTTACTGACCATGTAAGTGAACATTAACATTTCTGTAACTGTTCTAACTTCCCCACTCATCTTCTTACCATTGCCCTCTGTGTCATTCTAAAGGATGCTTGAATTCTGTCACCCTTTTGTTATTACTGCCTCTGGTGTTTGGGTATTGCAAGCATTCGCCACCCCTCAGTTAGGCTCATAGGCGGTCGGTGGCCCAACTGTTTGAGGAGGCTAAAGGGGGCGGGGTTAGGGGTGGGGCCAGGAGTGGAGCTTAAATCCATAATTGTCTGATAACACACAGAAAAAATAAATAAATAAAAATAAAAGTCACAATTAATACCTTTTATTAAATTTAGATATTAGATATGTATCATAAGTCAAAGAATAAAGTGGTTGCTCAAACATATACTAACCACAATCGCTCAACTACAAAACACTATGCACAACTTTGTGCAAAAACACACTCAGAACCTTACTGTACCATAAATATTACACTGGGCAGAACCTAATACACCAATATACCACCCATACGGAAACTGCAGACCGTCAATAATATGAAACAAGGATCATAATATCACAATTCTCATGTAGAGCCACAAAACATCCTAATTCATGTTTAATGTGGGATCAAATGCCATACACAAGTAAATAAATATAAACATTTAATGTTGAGCACCTGATTCTCAAAGCCTCAGGGAACATTCTTTTAATTCTATCAGGTGTATAATACCATCTGCTCAGCACTTTATACGCATTGTCTTTAATAAGCACACACACTGAGGCTTTCTTGACTTCCAAGCATACCCTCCTCCATTCTGCCTCCGAAACATCCTGATTCAAGTCCTTTTCCCATGCCTCCATATAGTTCATTTTCATAAAACTCTGCCCCCTGAGGTGTCCATATATCCGTGAAATTCCTTTCCCCAACTTATCCATATCCCCCCATACTTTTTCAAATCCCTCTTGGTCTTTGAATTCCTCCCTGGCCCATTTCTCTGTACTAATAAAATGTTTGACCTGCATGTACGCATATAAATCGGACTCTACTAACCCATACATTTCCTGTAGTTCTTCAAATGTCCGTATTCTACCCTCATCTAGGCACTCATGAAACCGTATGAGCCCTTTTAGAAACCAATTTTGGTATACCTTATTTTCCCTTCCCCCCCCGGGAACCCGGGTTTCTGTGTGAGCCATGCATATGTAGATCTATTCCCTGTCCCTCTTAACTTCCTTTTCAGCCTCCCCCACACCGTGAAGAGATGAGATACAAAAGGATTCAGCGTAAGGCCCTTATATGTTTGCTCCGGGACTGAGGCCCACAGCAGATCATCTAGCTTTCCTTCCCTAACAAAAATTTGCTCTAGCCTAGTAATTGGGGATAAGTCTACTTTACTCCACTCCCCTATCTGTTTTAATTGGGCCGCCCAATAGTATCACTGCACATTTGGCATCCCTCTCCCCCCCCCCCCCTTCCACCTTCCCCCATAAGATTTTTTTCGACAGCCTAGCCGGCCTACTCGCCCACACAAAGGTCCCTATATCTGACTGTAGTTTTAAAATTTCCCTTCTGGGTACTAATATTGGCAGTGTCTGAAATAGAAAAAGCAGTCTGGGTAAAATGTTCATTTTTACTACCACTATTCTCCCCCACCATGACAACCAATTATTCTTCCATTTAATCAAGTCCCATCTCACATCCCTGAGCAAAGGCGTATAATTTAACAAGAAGAGGTTATCTAGATCTTTTGGTATTCTAATTCCCAAATATCTAAAACTATGGTCCATCATTTTAAAAGGGAATGCCTGTTTCAGCTGCTCCAACTCTGCCTCTGTGCTAGTAATTCCCATTATCTCAGATTTATCGTAATTCACTAAAAACCCTGCCACTTTACCATATATTTATTTATGATTTATTTATTGCATTTGTACCCCACATTTTCCCACCTATTTGCAGGCTCAATGTGGCTTACAGAGTGTTGTTATGACATAGTCATGACAGGATCTTAGATACAATTGGTAGTAAGCAGAAGATGTATGAGGGATTACAGAAGGAGGTGTTAGATAGGGTGGTGTAAGAGGTGTATTTTGATACTTGGGTGGGTTGGGTGGTGATTTGTGTCATTACGGGTTCTTTTTGTAGGCTTTGTTGAAGAGATGTGTCTTCAAAGATTTGCGAAAGTTGATTAGATTGTCCATGGTTTTCAGGGCTGTGGGTAGTGCGTTCCATAGCTGTGTACTTCTGTACGATAAGGTAGTGGCGTATGCCTGCTTATATTTAAGTCCTTTACAGCTGGGGAAGTTCAGATTGAGGAATTTGCGGGCTGATCTTTTGGCATTTCTGGGCAGTAGGTCCACTAGGTTTAACATGTAGAGTGGGGCATCTGCGTGAATGATTTTGTGTACGGTCATGCAGATCTTGAACTCAATGTGTTCCTTGAGTGGGAGCCAGTGAAGTTTCTCTCTTAAGTGTTTCGCACTTTCGTATTTGGTTTTTCCAAATATGAGTCTGGCTGCGGGATTCTGGGCTGTTTGGAGTTTTTTAATAGTCTGTTCTTTGCAGCCAGCGTACAAAGTGTTACAGTAGTCCAGATGACTTATTACCATTGACTGTACCAGGGTACGGAAAATGTTTCTCGGGAAGAAAGGTTTTACTCTTTTGAGTTTCCACATCGAGTAGAACATCTTTTTCGTTGTGTTCTTCACGTGGGTATCGAGTGTGAGGTTTCGATCAATGGTGACTCCAAGAATCTTCAGATTTTCTGAAATGGGAAGAGTGCAGTATGGTGTAGTTATGATGGAGTAGTTGTTTGTGTTGTATTGGGAAGTGAGTACTAGACATTGAGTTTTTTCTGCATTGAGTTTTAGCTGGAATGAATCTGCCCAGGAGTGCATGATTCGGAGGTTTTGGTTGATCTCATTGGTGATTTCGTTTAGATCATGTTTGAACGGGATGTAGATCGTGACATCGTCTGCATATATGTATTGGTTAAGGTTTTGATTAGCTAAGAGTTTGGCTAGTGGTATCATCATTAGGTTGAAAAGAGTTGGTGAGAGGGGGGATCCTTGAGGAACTTCGCATTCCGGTATCCATGGAGGTGATCTTTCAGCGTTCGTTGTTACTTGGTAAGATCTGGTGGTGAGGAATCCCTCGAACCATTTGAGAACTGGGCCTCCGACTCCGAAGTATTCTAGTATATGAAGTAATATTCCATGATCAACCATGTCAAAGGCGCTAGACATGTCAAATTGTAGTAGGAGTATGTTTTTACCAGTTGCAATTGTTTTTTTGAATGAGTTCATTGCAGACACTAGTACAGTTTTGGTGCTAGGATTTGATCGAAATCCTGATTGGGACTCATGTAGAATTGAGTGTTTAGTTAAGTATTCAGTAAGTTGTTTCGTCACTATGCCCTCCATCAGTTTGGTTATGAGCAGAATGGATGCAACTGGGCGATAATTGGTTAGGTCCATTGTGTTCTTCTTAGCATCTTTTGGCAGTGGAATGAGTAGGATGTTTCCTTTATCCGTGGGGAATAGACCATTTTGGAGTCTGTGGTTTACCTGGTTCGTGAGGTCTTTTTTGAATTGTTTGGGGGCAGCTCTTATTAGGCTAGTAGGGCAAATGTCTAATTTGCATTGAGGCTTGGCGTATTTTCTAAGCCATTGTGAGAGTTCATCTACTGAGATCTTGTTGAAGTTGGTCCATGATCGATCTGCTGGATATTCCCAAGGTTTTGGATCTAGGCATTCAAGGATGCTTGTGTATTCGATGGTTTTGGTGGGTATCATGCGTCGGAGCTTTATAATTTTTTCGTTGAAATATTTTGCTAAGTTGGTTGCGGATGGGGTGTCTGTGTTATTAGAGGTAACCGGTGTAGTGTTTAGGAGTTTGTTTATGAGTGAGAAGAATTTGTGTGTATCCTTGTAGTTTGGTCCTATTATGGTTTTGTAGTACGTTCTTTTAGTTTGTCTGATGTTGTATTTGTATTTTCTTTGTAACTGTTTCCACTCTTTGAGAGTGTGTTCATCTTTTTTCTTGCTCCATGCTCTTTCTAGTCTTCTGACCTGTGTTTTTAGTTCTTTCAATTCTTTGTTAAACCATGGTATTGAGTTTTTCCTATCTGAGTTTCTAGTTTGGAGCGGTGCTATATTGTCTAGTACTGCTTTGCATCTGTTGTCCCATTCTTGTAGAAATTGGGGTGAGTCTGTAGGTGTTGTTCATTTGTCGGTGTAAAGTTGTTGCCAGAATATTAGTGGGTCTATTTTGCCTCTTGTAGTATAGGTTCTTTTTTCTTGTTTTTGTTGTGGCTCTTTTGTTTTCCAGGAGAGGGAAGTGCTTGCTTTGTAGTGATCGGACCATGGTGTGGCTGTCCATTTTGTGACTGTGATTGTGAGGATAGGTTCTGATGAAAATTTGTGAGTTATAATGTCTAATGTATGGCCTTTAATGTGGGTGGGTTGCATGTTTGGCCAGTGGAGCTCCCATAGTTGGAGGAATTCTTTGCTTCATGTACATTGCTTATGTTAGTATATTCAAGGTGAAGGTTGATGTCTCCTGCTATGAGAAGGTTCTGGGTGGAAACGCAAGTATTTGATATGAAATCCATAAAGTGTGATTGAGAATCTTGCCAATTGCCAGGGGGTCTGTAGAATATGATTAGGTTTAGTTGATCACGTAGGTTGGGGTGGTTGATTCTAACTGAGGCTATTTCAAGTTGGGGAAGGATGGATTCTGCTGTTGTTGTAACTGTGAATTGGGATTTATAGATTACTAGTAAAACATGCCCGTTTCTGGAGGAAATGAAACGGGCGCTAGCAAGGTTTTCCTCCCGAACCCCCCCTCCCTACCCACCCCTTCGGCGTTGTGAAGCCACTGACCGCCATTGCTCCGCACCTCGTCAACGCAGGCCACCTTCCTCCACTGACGCCATTGCGCCGCCCTCGATCTTTGACGCCATTGCTCCGCCCTCGACGTCATCACGTTTGACGCGAGGGCGGGGCCCAGACACAGTGATTCGGTGGCTTCACCACCACGAACCCTTCAACCCGAAGGAAGTGCCCGCAGGAAGTGACACTGACGTCAGTGTCCTCAGAACGTTGAGGGTGAGTTTTATTATATAGGACTAGTAAAAAAGGCCCGTTTCTGACACAAATGAAACGGGCGCTAGCAAGGTTTTCCTCGGAGTGTGTATGTTTGGGAGAGTGTATGTGAGAGTGACTGTTTGAGAGTCGCAGTGAAAGTGTGATTGTGTGAGAGAGAGCGTGAGTCTGAGTGTGTGTGTGAGAATGAGAGTGTGTGCAAGTGTGTATGTGAGACACAGTGTGAGTGAGAGTGTGTGTGTGTGGGCGAGAGAGAGAGTGTGTGTGTGTGGGCGAGAGAGAGAGTGTGTGTGAGACACAGATTCTCTGTTTCAGTGAGTGTATGAGACCAAGCGAGTGTGTGAGTGACTGTGTGGCACATAGAGAGTGAATGTGATACAGTGTGAGACAGTGTGTGTGAGAGTGAGAAAGACATTGTATATGAGAGAGAGAGTGTGAGCCGTGCCCTCCCAATCCTTGGCCATCTGTCCCCTGCCCCCTCCATTCATCCTTTTCCAGCAATTCCCCTCTGTCCGTGAGCCCTGCCCTCCCAATCCATGGCCATCCATGTTTGTCTGTCACCTGCCCCCTCCATTCATCCCTATCCATCATTTCCCCTCTCTGCTTGAGGCCTGCCCTGCAATCCATATCCATCCATGCCCATCTGTCCCCTCCATTCATCCCTATGCAGCAATTCCCCTCTCCCTGAGTCCTGCCCTTCCAATCAATGCCCATCCATGCTCCTCTGTCACCTGGCCCCTCCATTTTTCCCTATCCAGCATTTCCCCTCTCTGCCTGAGGCCTGCCCTGCAATCCATATCCATCCATTGCCCATCTGTCCCCTCCATTCATCCCTATGCAGCAATTCCCCTCTCCCTGAGTCCTGCCCTTCCAATCCTTTCCCATCCATGCTCCTCTGTCAACTGGCCCCTCCATTTTTCCCTATCCAGCATTTCCCCTCTCTGCCTGAGGCCTGCTCTGCAATCCATATCCATCCATGCCCATCTGTCCCCTCCATTCATCCCTATCCAGCAATTCCCCTCTCCCTGAGTCCTGCCCTTCCAATCCATGCCCATCCATGCTCCTCTGTCACCTGGCCCCTCCATTTTTCCCTATCCAGCATTTCCCCTCTCTGCCTGAGGCCTGCTCTGTAATCCATATCCATCCATGCCCATCTGTCCCCTCCATTCATCCCTATCCAGCAATTCCCCTCTCCCTGAGTCCTGGCCTTCCAATCCATGCCCATCCATGCTCATCTGTCACCTGGCCCCTCCATTTTTCCCTATCCAGCATTTCCCCTCTCTGCCTGAGGCCTGCTCTGTAATCCATGCTCCTCTGTCCCCTGCCGCCTCCATTCATCCTTTTCCAGCAAGTCCCCTCTCGCCCTTCCATGACCCCCCCCCCCCCTCGCATCCATGCTACGCTCTCTCCCATGTCCCAGCCTGGCCCGCCCTCTTCTTCCCCCCCCCCCTTCGCATCCATGCCCCCCCTTCGCATCCATGCCTCGCATCCATGCCCCCCCCTCGCATCCATGCCCCCCCCACCCCTTCGCATCCATGCTTCCTTTTTTTTTTTTTAATTCTTTTTAACTTTACCTCCGTGGCGGTTCGTGCAGCGAAGCGTCAGGGAAGGAGGCGGCGCTCCCGACGTCTAGCTTTCCCTTCGCTGTGTTCCGCCTTGTTTTGTTTTGAAGGCGGAACACAGCGAAGGGAAGGCTAGACGTCGGGAGCGCCGCCTCCTTACCTGACGTTTCGCTTCCGGATTTGTTTGTTTTGTCGCGAGGGCGGGGCAGAGACGGCTGGCTGGCTTGAAGGCTTCACACCACGAATCCCCGAACCCTTCAGCCTCAGCCTGGGAGTGACGTCAGATGGCTTCAAGGCTTCAAGGCTTCAGGCTTCAGGCTTCAAGGCTTCAAGGCTTCAGACTTCCGGCTTCAAGCTTCCGGCTTCAGACTTCCGGCTTCACAGAACGTTCACGGTGCGTTTTATTATATTAGATTGCTATGCCTCCTCCTCTTTTTCCTTCTCTTGTCCAATGGGTAATTTTGTATCCTGGAGGACATAACTCTAAGATTATTGGATCTTTGGAGTCATGGATCCAGGTTTCGCTAATGAGTAGGAAGTCAAGATGATCTGCCGTGATCCAGTCAGTTAATGTTGTGGATTTATTGACTACTGATCTGGCATTAGTGTAACTTATTTGTATTAATTGGTATTGTTCTCTTGGATTCGGGATTGTGGTAATATTTATCAGTTGTCTGTCTCCTTGATGTGAGGGTTTGGTGCGTTCTTTCTTGCCTATCCTTTGATGGTATCCGTGGATATTAGGTTTTTCGTGGTCTTCTTTGTCTTTTTGGGTAGGCATGTTATGTGCTTGAGTAGTTTGTGGCTTGTGAAATGTGGGGCTGTTGTTGTCTGTGTCATGGGTTGTAAATGCGTGTTGGAGTAGGGTGAGATAGTAGATGGTTAGGAGTATTTTACTGGCGTTCATATCAGTGTTAGTATGTGTGTTAATTTGTGTGTTTAGAATGTTAGAGGATTTAGCAAGCCTGCAGAGCGAAATGTAATTCATTGTAAACAGTGTGCTCAGAACAAAGCGAACAAAATTTAGTTCATTGTAAGCAATGCATTCAGATCAAGGCAGGCAAAATCTAGTTTGCTGTTAGCAGTGCATTCGAAACAAGGCAGCAATATTTAGTTTGCTGTAAGCAGTGCACTCAGAACAAAGCAGCAATATTTAGTTAGCTGAATTGGCAGTGTCAGTAATGGTTGGGATACATAAAAGAGAATGTTCTCCGAGGACAAGCAGGCTGCTTGTTCTCACTGATGGGTGACGTCCACGGCAGCCCCTCCAATCGGAAAACTTTACTAGCAAAGGCCTTTGCTAGTCCTCGTGCGCCGATGCGCACCGCGCATGCGCGGCCGTCTTCCCGCCCGAACCGGCTCGTGTTCGTCAGTCTTCTTTTGTCCGCGCTCGGGACGGTCGTGTTTTGCGCCGTTTCGCGCCCCTCAAAGTTGACCCTCGCGCGTCTTCGCGATTTTCGCTAAAAAAAAAAAAGGACCTTTATGGTCTTTACCCCTTTCCCGTGCTTCTAGCTTTTGCCCCGCGTAAGTTTCCTTTCGCTTTCGGGGTAGTCCTTTTTTGAGGCCTCGGTATGGGTTTTTTCTCTCCCTATTTTTGGTGCCTATATCGCCATTGCGAATTTTGATTTCGCCGGCGTGATTTTTCCGCCCATGTCATCGAAGTCTCCCAGCGGCTTCAAGAAGTGCACCCAGTGTGCCCGGGTAATCTCGCTCACTGATAGGCACGCGTCATGTCTTCAGTGTCTGGGGGCTGGGCACCGCCTGCAGGCCTGTAGTCTTTGCGCCCTTTTACAGAAGAGGACTCAGGTAGCGAGATTGGCCCAGTGGAATGTGTTGTTCTCGGGCTGTTCGTCGACAACAGCACCGGGGGCATCGAGTGCATCGACGTCGACAGCATCAAGACCTTCGACCTCGGCATCGACTGCATCGAGGCATCGACCCTCTGCATCGTCGGTACCGAGACATCTAAAGGCTGCGTCGGCGTCGGTGGTACCGGGACCTCCACTAGTGCTGATGTCGTCGGACGGTGGTGCTTCGACTGGAGTGCAGGTGAGGGCTGTCCATTCCCCTGCTGGTGGCAGTGAGCCTTCGGGTGGGTCTCCCCCTACCCTGAGGGCTCCTGCGGTACAGCCCCCCCGAGACCGACCTTCTTCGGCCTCGGCCCCGAGGAAGCAACGGCTGGATTCTACGTCCTCCTCGTCGGTACCGGGAAGTTCCAGTGACATGCTTCGTTTGAAAAAGTCAAAGAAGCATCGACACCGGTCTCCTTCCCGCATCGGTACCGAGAGCTCTGGGTCGCCGAGGGAGTCGGCACCCAGTAGGCATCGGCACCGGGAGGACCGCTCACCCTCTGTTCAGGAGGTGTCGATGCGCTCCACCTTGGACAGCCCGGAACAGCCTCCACGCCCGGAACAGACTCTGACCTCGACGCCTGCATCGGCCTCCATGTCTTTCTCCAAAGCCGCTCTGCACGAGAGTCTCCGGGCCGTTCTCCCAGAGATCCTGGGAGAGCTGTTGCGCCCTTCCCCTCCGGTACCGGGGGTGCTTGCGCCACCGGTACTGTCGAGTGAGGCGCCGGCTGGCCCCTTGCCCGGGGTGAGGTCTCCGACATCTGTGCCACTTGCGGTACCGACTGCGGTTGCCTCCCAGGAAGGCTCCCCGACGACGTCGGCGGAGGGAGCTTCGCCGGTGCTGGCGAGGGAGTCTACCTCTCGACGCTCCCACCGTGGCCGTGTTTCCACGGAGTCGAGCCGGGCACGGCTTCAGACACAGGTTCATGAACTTGTGTCTGATACTTGGAGTGGAGGAGTGGCCTAGTGGTTAGGGTGGTGGACTTTGGTCCTGGGGAACTGAGGAACTGAGTTCAATTCCCGGCACAGGCAGCTCCTTGTGACTCTGGGCAAGTCACTTAACCCTCCATTGCCTGCCGCATAGAGCCTGCCATGAGTGGGAAAGCGCGGGGTACAAATGTAACAAAAAAAAAAAGACTGGAAAGCACCCCTCTCACTGCTGGACTGCTGATTCCATCTTAGTACTTTCAAGTTTTTCAATAATTTAAAACTGGCTAAAGTATTAAGGGTATTAGCCTAATATGAAAATGTCTTTTAGTTTATATGATATATTGTGTGATTTAGGAAGTGTTTCCTTCTTAGACAGTAACAAAATGTTTTTAAAACTCTGTAAGAGCACTCCTTGCTTGTTATCCTAATTACAATGACTGACTATAAATGAAGAGTTGTTCTAGGAGTGTGTGGGTGAGTGTTGGGGAGGGTGGGTGGTATGAAGACTAAACTAGGTCCTGCAGTGCCTGCTAGAGGCTATCTGTTAATGCTGTGGTACAAAGTTCAAGTTTTAAAACTAGGGGGAAAAGAGTATGGAGATTAGTTGATTAAGTTTACATAAGTACATAAGTATTGCCATACTGGAAAAGGCCAAAGGTCCATCAAGCCCAGCATCCTGTTTCCAACAGTGGCCAATCCAGGTCACAAATACCTGGCAAGATTCCAAAAAAGTACAAAACATTTTATACTGCTTATCCCAGAAATAGTGGATTTTCCCCATTTAATAATTGTCTATGGACTTTTCCTTTAGGAAGCTGTCCAAACCTTTTTAAAACTCCGCTAAGCTAACTGCCTTTACCACATTCTCTGGCAACGAATTCCAGAGTTTAACTACACGTTGAGTGAAGAAAATTTTTCTCTGATTCGTTTTAAATTTACTACATTGTAGTTTCATCGCATGCCCCCTAGTCCTAGTATTTTTGGAAAGCGTAAACAGACGCTTCACATCTACCCGTTCAACTCCACTCATTATTTTATAGACCTCTATCATATCTCCCCTCAGCCGCCTTTTCTCCAAGCTGAAGAGCCCTAGCCGCTTTAGCCTTTTCTCATAGGGAAGTCGTCCCATCCCATTTATCATTTTCGTCGCCCTTCTCTGCACCTTTTCTAATTCCACTATATCTTTTTTGAGATGCGCCGACCAGAATTGAACACAATATTCGAGGTGCAGTTGCACCATGGAGCGATACAAAGGCATTATAACATCCTCATTTTTGTTTTCCATTCCTTTCCTAATAATAAGTAACATTATATTTGCTTTCTTAGCCGCAGCAGCACACTGAGCAGAAGGTTTCAATGTATCATCAACGACGACACCTAGATCCCTTTCTTGGTCCGTGATTCCTAACGTGGAACCTTGCATGACGTAGCTATAATTCGGGTTCCTCTTTCCCACATGCATCACTTTGCATTTGCTCACATTAAACGTCATCTGCCATTTAGACGTTCAGTCTCATAATTTTTCACAATCCTCTCACGATTTAACGACTTTGAATAACTTTGTGTCATCAGCAATTTTAATTACCTCACTAGTTACTCCAATCTCTAGGTCATTTATAGGTCCCAGCACAGACCCCTGGGGAACCCCACTAACTACCCTTCTCCATTGAGAATACTGACCCTACTCTCTGTTTCTATCTTTTAACCAGTTTTTAATCTGTTTTATATTTATATTCTGCCTATCACTAATCTACAATTTCTCCTTTAAACCCCAATTAATTTCCCAAAGCACAAAGCAAAATATTGTTCACTTACCAGTGAAATGTCCTCTTCTCTCAGAACTTCTCAGAAAGAAAGTTCAGTGACACCTTTCCTCTTTATATAGTTTTGAATTTAAGGGGACTTTTTCATAAGGGGCTCTTTCAATCTAACTCAGGAAGCAGATATTCTACTTCCTCACACCTTAATTAACACCTAATTGAGGTCACTGGCCATGCTTCCTCTCAAGCAACCAAAGAACAGAATCTGTCTTTTTAGGTTTGAGCTTTCCTTCTGTCTTTTAAAGTTTTTTTGGCTGTTAAGTTTCTACCTCTAGAAAAGGTTTCAGTTTATCTTTCAAATCTTTTTATTCAGCAAGAGATAAAATATACAACAACAATTAGCTGTTCAATAACTTTGAAAAATTTTAAACCCTCCCCAGCCCCACTTCCCCCCTCCCCCTACCAAACATAGGAGAAGCATAGATACATGGAATCTCCCCTCACCACTAGTGAGAAAATTTAAATATTTAACACTCTGCATCTAAACTCGCCATCAAAGAAGGCAATTGAAAATGTTGACAGGACGCCATTGCTATTAATAAACGACGAACATTTCCAACAATTTGCCTGTTTTTAACAAAACCTACTTGTTCGGGACTTATCAACCGAGGCAACAGATATGAGAGATGATTAGCTAATATCTTCGCTAGGATTTTAATATCTACATTGAGTAACGATATTGGCCTATACGAGTCTATATGGTTCGCTGGTTTTCCTGGTTTACGCAGCAAAGAGATCAAAGCCTCATTCGTATGTGGAGGAAAGAAGCCCTGCGAAACAACCTGTTCATAATAATCTGCCAGGGGACCCAAAAGTTGTATGGACAGCAGCTTGAAAAACTCCCCAGACAATCCATCCGGCCCGGGTGCTGAGAATAATTTCAAGGACTTAATTACTTCTAGAAGTTCCTTACCAGATATTGGAGCATTAAGGGCCTCTAACTCCTGGCATGTTAACTTAGAGAGGCTAACTTGACTAAGGTATTGTCTTAGTGTAACCCTATGGGTTAAATGTTAAAAGATTACCTGGCTCATTCTGGATCTGGTGTGGAGACAGTGAGCAGTGCAGTGAAACTGAGTGATCTGTGTGCATGCTGATGAAACTCTCAGGAGAGTGACAAACAGCTCAGGCTGGCAGTTGGGAAGGAGCTGTATTGGTAAGAACATGTTACTAGGGAAAGACTGGAAGAAAGTTGATGCTGGAGATCATCACCTGAAAGAAAAGGTGCCCACCGTTAAGAGAGCCAGAGAGAGAAAACAAAGAGAGCAGCTAAGTGACTGAAACTATTTTAAAAAGTGCACATAAGAGAAAATAGTAAAGGAAACCTGAACAATAAGTGAGAGATAACTAAAAGAAGAAAAAAAGAGTAGAGGAAAACTTACATGTTGGGATCCTTGGGGGTCTCCAGGGGTCTGAGGGACAGGAGAGGGGAGTCTTTGAAGAGTCTGGTGTTTTGTGGAATTGAATGTACTTAAATGATTTATGTAACTAATATTTATACTTATCTGAGGATGCTCTCAATGTTTCTAGAGACTAAACTGATTTGTGTTGCTAACCTGTAATTGGAATACATATGTTAAATTTGCAAGTTGATAAGATTTCATTAGCATTTAAATATAATTCACTAATAAAAAAAATATTTTCTTTTTATTGTTAAACTCCCTGGTTGGTGTTGAATCATTTCGGGGAAACACAGTGACATATTTGGTACCATCATTTAATACCTTGCTCTGCCACCAGGGGGTTTACATTAGGCCTGGCCTATCTAGTGGTTCCTGAGTGGAATATAATTTGGAAAAATACTTGGTGAAAATTCTAGCAGTTTTTTCACTCTTATTTTGAATGTGGCCCTGATGATCTTTTAAGGCCATAATGACTCGAGATTGCTCCCAGGACTTAACTACTCTAGCCAATAAGTGGCCCATAGGCGCCCCGTATAAGAGGCTTGGGGAAGCTAAGCCTCTCCAGCCCAATCTTGATGTTCCCCTGGCCTTGACGTTCCCCTGGCTGCTGCCCTCACAAACGCAGGGCTTGCGAGCAGCCAGGGACCTCTCCCACCGTCCCTCCTTCCTTCCTGCTCCCCCCACATGTAACCCCCACCCCCCGCCAGGCCCACCCAACATCCCCTCGCAATTTGCCTGCCCTAGGTCCCTGACTCCCTGCAGCATTCTTGTGGTCATCCGTACCCGTCGCCGTCAGCGCTGCCATTCATTCTCACAGGCAGCCTTGCTCCCGCTCCCCTTTGCCATGTCCACTGACTCCTCCGGCTCTCTCTGATGCACTTCCTGTTAAACAGGAAGTGCATCAGAGAGAGCCGGAGGATGCGGCAAAGGGGAGCGGGAATGGAGCTGCCTGTGAGAATGAATGGCAGTGCTGACGGCGACGGGTACGGGTGAACACAAGAATGCTGCAGGGAGTCAGGGACCGAGGCAGCGCTGGCGGGGAAGACCGAGGCAGCATGCTGGCTGGTGGCAGGGAGAGACAGGACAGGAGCACTGTTGGGGTGATGGGGTAATGTTAGGTAGGTGAGGGAGGGAGGTTGGTGGGAGGAGAGAGAGGGAGAAATGCTGGATGTGAAGGGGGAGGGAGGGACAGATGCACAGCAAGAGAAAAGGGGAAATGTTGAACATGGAAATGGGAGGGAGGGAGACAGAGAGAGAGATGCTGTATGGAGGGATGCTATAAGGGGAAGGAAGAGGAAGAAAGAGATAGATGTTGGGCCCAGGGTGCAAGGAAGGGAGATACTGAGAGTGATGTGGGCAGTGGGAGAGAAGAAGGAGGCATAGGCGCCCCGTATAAGAGGCTTGGGGAGGCTAGCCCAATCTTGACGTTTTCCTGGCTGCTGCCCTCACAAACGCAGGGCTTGCGCAGCAGCCAGGGAGCTCTCCCACACCGTTCCTCCTTCCTTCCTGCTGTCCCCGACCAGCAGCCCTCCTTGCCTCCCCCAACCCCCGCCAGGGCCCACTCAACATCCCCTCGTAATTTGCCTTAATCGTGTCTTCCACGCCCCGTCACCGTCAGCGCTGCCATTCACTCTCACAGGCAGCCTCGCTCCCGCTCCCCTTTGCCGCGTCCACTCCTCCAGCTCTCTCTAATGCACTTCCTGTTAAACAGGAAGTGCATCAGAGAGAGCCAGAGGACGCGGCAAAGGGGAGCGGGAATGGAGCTGCCTATGAGAATGAATGGCAGCACTGACGGCGACGGGTACGGGTGAACACAAGAATGCTGCAGGGAGTCAGGGACCGAGGCAGCGCCGGCGGGGAAGACAGAGGCAGCATGCTGGCTGGTGGCAGGGAGACAGGGAGAGACAGGAGCACTGTTGGGGTGATGGGGTAATGTTAGGTAGGTGAGCGAGGGAGGTGGGAAATGTTGGTGGTGGGGGGAGATGCATGGGGAGAGAGAGGGAGAAATGCTGGATGTGAAGGAGGAGGGAGGGACAGATGCACAGCAAGAGAAAAGGGGAAATGTTGAACATGGAAATGGGAGGGAGGGAGAGAGAGAGAGAGAGAGAGAGAGAGAGAGAGAGAGAGAGATGCTATAAGGGGAAGGAAGAGGAAAAAAGAGATAGATGTTGGGCCCAGGGTGCAAGGAAGGCAGATACTGAGAGTGATGTGGGCAGTGGGAGAGAAGAAGGAGGGAAGAGAGGGATGGATGGGGATGGATGAGAGGGAGGGATATATATACACTAGAGGGGAAAGAGAAAAAGAGGGAGATTGTGGATCCAGGGACAGAAGGGAATGAGGAGAAATGCTGGATATGGATGGAGGGGAAGTTGCTGAATTTAAGGGCTAGATTGAAACACTTTGAGGGCAGATGTTTAAACTGGAGAAAGGATAGGGACAGGGCTACAGATGGTAGACAGGATGCATAAGAACACAGAAGGATGGTGGACATGGTGAGAGAGAAAATATCAAATGGAAAGAAGACACTGCATACAACAGAAGAAACTGGGACCAAAGCTAACAGAAAACTAAATACTCAGACAGCAAAGGTAGAAAACATTTTTTTATTCAGAATGTATTAATTGGAATATGTCAGCTTTTGGAAATGTGCATCTGTGAAATTTTGCATGCAAGTTTAAATTTTTCTAGTATTGCTGCATGCTGAGTCTGACTTCTTGAGGTAACTTTCCAGTTCAGTATTTTGCCTTCATATCTGTTGTGTCATGTGTTTTTCATGTGTGATCAAGGTGCAGTATTCAGCTAGCGTGTAGTATTTGCAGCCCTTTTTATTTTTTTCACTAGCTTCTGTACTGGTGTTTTAGAGCCCAGTGTAATTACAGTGCTGCCTTTCCACGCATAAGGTTGTAGCTCATCCTGTCCTTGTAATTAATGCTGTTATGGTTTGGTAAGGTTATGAGTGTGTTTTTGTACAAGTTTGTGTATAGTGTTTTGCAGTGGAGAGATTGTGTGTTGGCCTTACTGAGGTGGCACCAAAACATCAGAAAGGGTGTAGAGCCTAAATCATGACATTACCTCTTGAAGGATCTACTTATGGTTGTTAATAAAAGGAGCTCATTGTGAACACTAGCCACCCTAAAAGGGTGTTTTGTGGCTCTACATGAGAATTGTGATATTATGATCCATTGTTTCATATTCTTGATGGTCTGCATTTTCCGTATGGGTGGTATATTGGTGTATTAGGTTCTGTCCAGTGTAATATTTATGGTACAGTAAGGTTCTGAGTGTGTTTTTGCACAAAGTTGTGCACAGTGTTTTGCAGTTGAGCGATTGTGGTTAGCTTATTATTATTATTATTAACATTTGTATAGCGCTACCAGACGCATGCAGCACTGAACACCTGACACAAAGAGACAGTCCCTGCTGAATAGAGCTTACAATCTAATATCTAAATTTAATAAAAGGTATTAATTGTGACTATTTTATTTTTATTTTTATTTTTTTCTGTGTGTTGTCAGACAATAATGGAGGTATGCACCCCCCTGGCCCCGCCCTCAACCCCACCCTAACCCCACCCTAACCCCACCCCCTTTAGCCTCCCCAAACAGTTGGGCCACCGACCGCCTATGAAGGGGCCTATTTTATTCCAAATTTCTGGAATCTAAATTTGTGATTTAGAAGGGACCTGGTGGCTCGCTCTTGCAATAACGAGTTTAATGACACTTGGGTGATATGTACCTGTTCTCAATTAGCAGCACTGGGCAATCGTACAAATTTCCATTTAGCCACCTTTAACTTTGCCACAGACCAAAAAAGAATAGGCTCTTCCTTATGTTGTTTATTAAATTCTACATAATCTACTCATTTACTTTGGAGGTAGCTAGCAAAATCAGCATTGCTGAAAAGCGCCACCTCTTCTTCGTTTGATAATAACTCAGTGCTTCCAGATCTATCCAACCCATTGCATGGTCTGATATTTCTACTGCATCTATGGTCACTGAAAGCACCCACGGAAAAAACAAATCTGTACACTAAAATATAGTCAATTCGCGAAAAAGTCCCATGAGCCCTTGATAAATGGGTAAAATCAATTTCTCCAGGATGCAGTGCCCGCCAAGCATGCATTAAATTAAGGCTACACATAAATGAGGGATTCACTCAGGCCCTAGGCCCTCCTCGATGAGCTGCCCGAGGAGTGGAACAATCTAATGATGGTTCTGCTACTAAATTAAAGTCTCCTAAAACCATTAGCTTAAGGGACTTATAAGGCAGGCATGTTTGAACTAAGTTCTGATAAAAATTAGTGTCATTAACATTGGGACCATATAGTGCAAGCACAAAAAACTGTCTATTTTGCATCCACAAATGTAATAACACATACCTGCCCTGGGAGTCTGTTGATAGCAGATCCACTTTAGCTGATAAGCCTTTTCGTATCAAAATTGCTACGCCACCCTTCCGTCCCTTGGCTGGTGAAGAAAAAATTTCTCCCACCCAATTACATTTCAATTTCAGGTGTTCCTCGTCAGAGAGGCGTGTTTTCTGTAGACACACAATATCTGAATTGCGCCAACATAAGGACGCCAAGATCTTTGCTCTTTTCACTGGAGACGTTATTCCACCAACATTCCACGTAACAAACCTTACAGATTTAACCACCTTATTGTTTATGACAGACTGTATCATAGCAGTACTCACAGTTTGTCCCAACGGGTCTAAGTGCCCAGCCCCACTCGAAACCCCTTTCCAAGGACTCCATAAAACCGCTTCCCTAATATCCACCTACAAAGGATCTTACGGTGATACCTAAAATTGCCATAGATGCATTGAGGGAGAAACATCCGTACCCACACTCTCTCACTAAACCCACACCCACCCCTCCTCAACCCTTACCTCCAGCCCCCACCCCGTTTAAACCTCCCCCCTCCCTCCCTCCCACCCACCATATAAATCGCCATAGACCAACATTGGACCCCTAAATCTTCCCCTCTGTCACATCCGTTGCTCCCTCCGGCTGCTCCTCTGCGGGAAGCAAGGGCCAGGAAGAAGGACCTGCAGCCAGAGAGGGCTTACCCGACGGTTTCCCGGATGGGCGCCGGTTCCGGGTGCAGTCGGGGCCGAGCCGGGGTCCATTGCGGTGATGGCCAGCCTTCTCGAGGCTGCGACTGAGAGCCGGGGCTCGCTGCGGCAATGGCCGCCCTGTCCGGGGCCAAGTCCGTAGGCCGGCGATCGCGGCTTCCGGGCTCTCGGTCGCCGGCCATGGGGTTCGGGCTTGCGCTAGCGGGGAGGATGACGCCGAGACGCGATGGCCGGCGTCTCTTCCACTTTCGGGCGCGGGAACCCGAAGCTCCGCCTTGGAGGCACCAGATTGGGATGCCGGTGCTGTAGCCCCGCCTGGGAAGCTGGACGGAACCAACCAGAGAGACTTCCTCAGTAGCCGGGTTCCGATTGGCTGGCCATGTCGGCTGGGACTGGGCGGTTGATGCTGGCAGTACTTAAGGAGCAGGGCTGAAACAGGACGTTGCTTCAGGTTCTGTTTCCCTAGGCCAGTCTTTGTGTGTTCTACCGTGTTTCCCCCGAAAATAAGACAGTCTTTTATTAATTTTTGCTCCCAAAGATGCACTAGGTCTTATTTTCAGGGGATGTCTTATTTTCGGCGAAACACGGTACAAGCCATACCCAAATGCACCACACTAGAGGACCAAATGATTACACATACAAAAAAAAATCCCAACAATGGCCCCGATAGAGGAAGAACGAGGAAAAGAATGCGTTGCTTTGTGTTATAGACGTCCGGCTCTCACAAGGACACAAAAAAACAAACAACCTCCACTAATAAACCACAACACAGTACCTTATCGCCATCACTACCTCCACACTAATGGGAACTGGGCTGGGTGCTAGTTGCCAAATAGTGAGCTTCTGGTGGGAGAGAGTGGGCACCCATCGGGGCCAAACAAAAAGTTTGCTAGGTCTTACTTTCGGGGGAGGCCTTATATTTAGCAATTCAGCAAAACCTCTACTAGGTCTTATTTTCAGGGGATGTCTTATTTTCGGGGAAACAGGGTAGTTTCCAGTATGTTTCCTTGCTCCCCTGGTTGGATCTTTGGACTGTTTCTGGACAACTCTGCTAGCCGCCTGCCCTGACCTGTTGCCTGTGTTTGGACAACACTGTGAGCTGCCTGCCCTGACCTGTTGCCTGTTTTGGACGACGCGGTGAGCTGCCTGCCCTGACCTGCTGCCTGTTATTGGTCTACTCTGTCTTCCACCTATCTCCCTGCTCCCAGTTCCGGTACTGGGTCAGTTCGTCAACCCCGCTGTTCAGGAAGTCCCGTTGGTTGCCTGCAGCTGGGGGCTCAACCCCCGGTGAACGGCGGTCGCCGCGGGTGAAAACTTGGGGTTGCACGGCTGTCCTCTGAGTTCCTGCGGGACCTAAGGGCTCACCTCCTATCCAGACAAGACAGGAACCTGAAGCCATGAGCTCGCCAACGCAACCCAATCTACGAGACCTGGCTAAAATTCTCCAGCAGCAGCAGGAGCAGTTGAACGCCCTATCGGGAGCCCTGCAGAATGTCTGCTCCCAGTTAACCACGGTCCAGGTGCAGAACCAGGCCGCTGCGTCGCACCAGGCCTCTGCAGCGGCTCCCCGTTCGGGAGGGTCCTTCCCGGGACCTCGGTTCCCTGAGCCTACTTGGTTTGATGGTGTCCCTGGAAGCTGCCGGGGGTTCCTCAACCAGTGCAACTTGTACTTCAAAATGCAACCGGAGGCTTTTGCCTCAGACCAGGTAAAGGTGGCCTATGTTATTTCCTTGCTAACTGGACAAGCATTAGCCTGGGCATCCCCGCTATGTGAACAACAAGATCCGCTTTTGGACAATTACACGGAGTTCCAGCGCCGGTTCCGCATGGTGTTTGATCTTCCTGGAAGGCCGTCCTCCACCGCCTCCGAGCAGCTGCGGATTCAGCAGGGCGAAGGACCGTGGCAAACTATGCGATCCGGTTTCAGACTCTGGCGACTGAATTGCGCTGGAATCAGGAGTCCCTATCCGCTATCTTCCTGGAGGGGCTTCAGGATCGGATCAAGGATGAGCTGGCGGGCCAGGAGGTTCCGGGGCAGCTGGACGCTTTGATCTTGCTCTGCGTTCGGGTGGATACCCGATTCCAGGAGAGGGCTAGAGCCCGTGCGGACTGGCGGAAGGGGTCCGGAAGCGGGCCCCGGCCTAGCCGGGTACTTTCCACCCGGTGGGGCTCCAGAGGGCCGAGGGAGGCCTCCGAGGAGCCTATGGTCATTGGCTGTCAACGGTTAACCACGGGTGAGAGGACTCAACGCCTTTGGGGCGGCCTTTGCCTGTATTGCGGCGAGGCCAGTCACTTCATCAGCACTTGCCCCGCACGGCCGGGAAACGCCACTCCCAAGGCGCCATGAGGGGAGGGGTCTTGGGGCACTCAAATCCCCTACCAGACAATTTGATTACTCTCCCGGTGACCCTGCGGTGGCAGGAGATGGTGGTTCACACCCGAGCTTTGTTGGATTCGGGGGCAGGGGGAAATTTTATTAGTCAGGAACTCCTGCGGCAGATGGGGTGGCCTATACTGCCCTATCGGCCCGCCTTGCAAGTAACGTCCATCCAGGGAACGGCGTTACTTGAGGTGACCCCATTTTTGGGGCTCCAGGTGGGGGAAGACCACCGAGAGGAGGCTCAATTTCTGATTCTGCCCCGTACCATTCATCCCGTGGTGCTGGGCTTGCCCTGGTTACAGCGTCACACCCCGGTAATAGATTGGACTCTAGGGAAGATTCAAGCCTGGGTGGGGCCTGCACCGAAACCTGTTTGAGGGGTCGGGAGTCCAGCTGCCCCGCGGTGGTGGCCACTCCCAGAACCGTGCCAGTCTGTCAAGCTGCTCTGCCAGAAGAGTACCGGGACTTCGCTGATGTGTTCAATCCCGTGGAAGCGGACGTGCTACCTTCACATCAGTCCTTTGCGCTATTAATTTGATGAACGGCAAGATTCCACCGCGGGGCCGACTCTATACATTATCCCGAGAGGAATCGAAGGTCATGCAAGCCTACAACCGGGAGAATCTCCAGAAGGGGTTCATTCGCCCCTTCACGTCCCCTGCCGGGGCAGGATTCTTTTTTGTGACCAAGAAGGATGGCTCCTTGAGGCCCTGTATCGACTACCGGGGTCTAAATGCCATCACTGTGAAGGACTGATATCCTCTGCCCCTTATCCCGGAGTTGTTTGATTGGCTGCAGGGGGCCCAGATCTTTACTAAATTGGACCTCCGTGGGGCCTACAACTTGGTCCGTATCTGGCAGGGGGATGAATGGAAAACCGCGTTCAATACGCATGAGGGGCACTTTGAATATCGGGTGATGCCCTTCGGCCTGTGCAACGCTCCAGCGGTGTTCCAGAGGTTCATGAATTTTGCCCTTGAAGACCTGCTTTATTCTACTGTAATTGTATACCTGGATGACATCCTGATTTTCTCTAAAGACCCCCAGGAGCATGTGGCCCATGTTCGAACTGTCCTCCAGCGTTTGCGGCAGTATCGCTTGTTTGCCAAACTCAGCAAATGCTCCTTCCACCAGCAGACTTTGGCATTTTTAGGACATATTCTCTTACCTGGGGGGTCTGCGGATGGATCCAGACAAACTCCACGTTATCCAGGAGTGGCTCCAACCCCAAGGCCTGAAGGCGCTGCAACGGTTCCTGGGATTCGCTAATTACTACTGTCAATTTATTCCCCATTATTCTCAATTGACGGCTCCGTTGACAGCGCTCACTAAGAAGCATGCGAATGTTAAGAACTGGCCAGCCGAGGCGCATACGGCGTTCAGTCAGTTGAAGAAAGCGTTTGAGTCCGCTCCCATCCTTCAGGCCCCGGATCCAGACAAACCTTTTGTGGTAGAGGTGGACGCCTCTGCTTTGGGCGCCGGGGCAGTCCTCTCTCAAGTTAACGCCAAGGGCCGGCGCCAACACTGTTTCTTCTTCTCCCGAAAGTTTTCCCCAGCGGAGCGCAACTATACCGTATGGGATAGAGAACTGCTAGCGCTAAAGTTAGCCCTACAAGAGTGGAGACATCTGCCTGAAGGGGCAGGACATCGATTTACAGTGATTACGGATCACAAGAATCTTTTGTATCTGCAGGAGGCACAAAGGTTGAATCCGCTGGTCGTTGTTCTTTGCAAGGTTCCGGTTTCAACTAGTGTTCCGGTCGGCTGCGCAGAATACCCCTGCGGACTGTCTCTCCAGAGCCTTCGAAGCTCCAGAGGACATCGAGGAACCTCATCCTATGTTGGATCCAGCTTGCTTCTGTGCGGCCCCGGGTGGGGTCACCCCAACGCGGGAATTCGTGCCTCCGCAGAACCGGGAAAAAGTAATGCACTGGGGACACTCGTCTGTATGGGCCGGACACTTTGGGTTTCGAAAAACCCTCCGGCTGATTTCTCGACAGTACCGATGGCTTCGTATGAACCAAGATATCCTTCAGTTTGTCACGACCTGCCCCACCTGTGCCCAGACCAAGTCTGTTGTGGGGCGCCCCTGGGGGGATCTGCAGCCCTTGCCCATTCCTGCAGCCCCCTGGGAAGAATTGTCTATGGATTTCATTACGGATCTTCCCCGCTCCCAGGGACATACAGTGATTTGGGTGGTGGTAGACCGGTTCTCCCGCATTGGGGCACTTCGTGCCCCTGTCAGGGCTTCCGTCGGCAGCACTGTTAGCCCAGCAGTTTATCCAGCACATCTTCCGACTCCATGGGCTACCAGTCAGGATCATCAGCGACCGGGGAGCCCAGTTCACGTCACGATTCTGGAGAGCCCTGTGTTCCGCCCTGGGGGTCGTCACCCATTTCTCTTCTACCTACCATCCCCAGACCAACGGGATGGTCGAGCGGATTAACCAGACATTAAAAGGATTCTTGCAGGCTTTTGTCCACAGGCGGCAAGACAACTGGGCATCTCTTCTCCCTTGGGCCGAGTTCGCTTATAACCACAGTGAACACTCTGCTTCCGGACAATCTCCATTCTTCATTGTATACGGACAACATCTGCGGCTTCCTCCGCCCATTCCCTCTGACTCCTCTACACTCCTGGTTACTCAAACCCTTGCTGACCTGCGGGAAGTCTGGAACATGGCCCGAGAACAACTACAGAAAGCAGCCGCCAGGTATAAGTCGTTTGCAGACCGGCACCGGCGCCCCGCCCCGGTTCTTCAGCCAGGGCAAAAGGTATGGCTAAGTACTAAATACCTGAGACTCCGGATGCCTTCCCGGAGGCTGGGGCCACAGTTCATCGGGCCATTCTTGATCCAGTCTCGGATTGGAGCTGTGACATACCGCCTGCAGCTACCTAAAACTCTACGAATCCATAATGCCTTCCATGTTTCGCTTCTGAAGGTCTTTCGGGGGTCAAAGTGGCTTCCACAGAGTAAAGAATCAGTTGTTCCAGAGGCTGACCCCGATCCTGAGTATGAAGTTGAAGAAATCTTAGACTCCAAGAGGCGCCGGGGAAAACTGCACTACCTGTTGTCCTGGAAGCATTTCGGTCCCGAGGACAACTCTTGGGAGCCAGCCACCAATGTACATGCCCCAGAGTTGGTACGGGCATTCCGTGACCGCTATCTTCAAAAACCAGGACCTAGAAGGAAGGGGGCATCCAGGGAGGATACTGTCACATCCGTCGCTCACTCCGGCTGCTCCTCTGCAGGAAGCAAGGGCCGGGGGGAAGGACCTGCAGCCAGAAAGGGCTTACCCGACGGTTTCCTGGATGGGTGCCAGTTCTGGGTGCAGTCGGGGCCGAGCCGGGGTCCATTGCAGCGATGGCCGGCCTTCTCGAGGCCGCGACTGAGAGCTGGGGCTCGCCGCAGCGATGACCGCACTGTCCGGGGCCAAGTCCGTAGGCTGGCGATCGCGGCTTCCGGGCTCTCAGTCGCCAGCCATGGGGTTCGGACTTGCGCTAGCGGGGAGGATGACGCCGAGACGCGATGGCCGGCGTCTCTTCCACTTTCGGGCGCGGGAACCCGAAGCTCCGCCTTGGAGGCACCAGATTGGGATGCCGGTGCTGTAGCCCGGCCTGGGAAGCCGGACGGAACCAACCAGAGAGACTTCCTCAGTAGCCGGGTTCCGATTGGCCGGCCATGTCGGCTGGGGCTGGGCGGTTGATGCTGACAGTAGTTAAGGAATGGGGCTGAAACAGGACGTTGCTTCAGGTTCTGTTTCCCTAGGCCAGTCTTTGTGTGTTCTAGTTTCCAGTACGTTTCCTTGCTCCCCTAGTTGGATCTTTGGACTGTTTCTGGACAACTCTGCTAGCCGCCTGCCCTGACCTATTGCCTGTGTTTGGACAAAGCTGTGAGCTGCATGCCCTGACCTGTTGCCTGTTTTGGACGACGCGGTGAGCTGCCTGCCCTGACCTGTTGCCTGTTTTGGACGACGCTGTGAGCTGCCTGCACTGACCTGCTGCCTGTTATTGGTCTACTCTGGCTTCCACCTATCTCCCTGCTCCTGGTTCTGGTACTGGGTCAGTTCGTCAACCCCGCGGTTCCGGAAGTCCCGTTGGCCGCCTGCAGCTGGGGGCTCAACCCCCGGTGAATGGCGGTCACCGCGGGTGAAGACTTGGGGTTGCACGGCTGTCCTCTGAGTTCCTTCGGGGCCTTGCGGGACCTAAGGGCTCACCTCCTATCCAGACAAGACACCCTCTACCCAGTGAGGAAAAGAGACAACTGTGATGATAGAACCCCTCCCCCAGCCCCCGCATTCCAGACCGAACCTATACGGACAGATAGCTTAGACAGTATAAACAGTGATAATTTTAAAATAAGCACACCAATCCTTCTACCCCGTCCTCAACAAGAATCGTACTATTGGTAGAAACAAATCTTTCTAACATTTGAACAGAACCACTAGCATACTTGCTGCATTGAGTTTGCTATCTGCCCGTTTAAAGCCTTAAGGCCCACATACCACAATTTAACACCCATGACACATATATTTCCTTTAATCCATTTGCTTTAGTCTTCCTTACCTGGAGTGCACAACCCTGTACAATATACCAATTGCTTAACCCATAACCTGTATAGATTGCATGAAATTCAGTTCTAGTCTGTAGATTATGTACTATGCTTGAATCTGTCAGAACAACATTAAAAAATAGCCCAAATTTACACCTTATACTCCCAAAGCTTAGTAACTATAAGCAGGTAAATATGTCCCTCTATTATCATTCTCAATTAGATACCCCTGTCATTGAACTGATGCTTGCCAAGAATTTTTGCGCCTCCGATGGTTTTCCAAGTGAGTGCCATGCACCGTTGTGGGAGATTTTGAGAGTCACTGGATGTACTAGCATGAATTTATACTTAAAAGAGACTTGCAAATTGGATTAAACAGTCTACAGCGTTCCTGAAGTGCAGGGGAATAATCCTGGAATATTTTTACTGTATGTCCCTCAAAACATAAACTGAACCGTTTTTGGCATGCTCCTCTCAGAATTTCCACCTTGTGTACAAAATTATGCACTTTGGCTATGACCACTCATGCCCTCTTCTCCTCTTCTTGTTTCTGGCCATTCTATGGGCCCTCTACAGACACTGTGGCCCTGCATTATCAGAAAGAGCTGAGGCCATCCAGCGTTCTAGCAATGTGGGAAGGACCTGATCCAAAACCGACTCCGGGATACCCACGATTTGTATGTTGGATCTTCTAGATATATTTTCCAAATCATCGATTTGTTGCGCTTGGGCCTGCACCATCCTCTGATGCGGTAAAAGTGGAATCCTTATCCTCCACCCCCAACATGCTCTGCTCCAGCTCCCCCTTACAACGTGTAGTATCTTCCAGCATCGCCTCCATTATAGTGAGATGGTCTGAGAGCTGAGTCAACTGCGGTTCCATCACACTCTTTACAGCTTCTGATATTTGCTGGAGCTCTGGCGAGGTAAATAACGATTGCTCCACGCTAGGGCTCCGCGCTATTTTGGAGTCACTTTGGCCTGGGATCTTTTCTGCATCTTTTTTGCCTGCTTTACTCGGCATCGCCGCCTCAGAATGGGTGACAAAGACGTCCATACATAAAACACTTTCTGGTTCCGAAGAAAATTTCCACTTTTATGGGTTATTCCGCAGTGGGCCCGGGCGGGAAGGCGGAGAGGTCCCGGAGGAAAGCAACTGCACTTCTGCTTCCCTCAACGCATCACGTGTTCTCATCCAAGGTTTCAGTTTAAAACTATGGGAAAGTGACTACTTGTAGAGAAAATTTCAGTTTAAAACTATGAGAAAAGGGTTGTGCACTATAGAAACTAGTTAATAAAGCTCGCTCTTTTCTCCGTTTGTCTCTCTCTCTCTTTTTCCCCTTCCTTAATGATAAACTAGGTCCTGCAGTGCCTGCTAGAGGCTACCTGTCAATGCTATGGTACAAAGTTCAAGTTCATAACTAGGGGGAAAAGAGTATGGAGATTAGTTGATAGAGTTTTCTGTTTTATATTTGTATTCTGCCTATCACTAACCTACAATTCCTCCTTTAAACCACAATCTTTAAGTTCCCAAAGCATAGGATTACCATATGGCTCCAGAAAAACGAGAACACGTTGATCCAGTCCAGGTTTTGCAATGGAAGTAAAACCCAGACTGGCTCAATCTGTCCTCCTTTTTCTGGAGCCATATGGTAACCCTACCAAAGCACCAAGCAGAATAGTGTTCACTTACCAGAGAAGTGTCCTCTTCTCTCAGAACTTCTCAGAAAGAAAGTTCAGTGGGTCCTTTCCTCCGTGGGATCTTTTGATTTCTCCACACACGTGGATTCTCTTTGGACTCTCCTGTTATGACTTTATCATGTGATCTACTAGGTCAAATGCCACTGAAAGATCAAATTGTAGCAACACTGCACATTTCCCATCACGTAATAAACACCTGACCTTGTCTATCACAGAACTAAGATCAGGTGACCTTCAGGGGAAGGAATGCTGGCTTCGGCCTAACCCCTGATAAGCCTATTCTTGGCTGGGAGGTGTGTTGTGAAGGTGCCCAGTGCTCCCACCAGCTGCCTTCCAGGTGCTGTGGAGGAGTCCATCTGCATATCCTCACAGTTCTTGTCTATGACGAAAGAAAGTCTTCAAAATCCAACCATGATCTGGTTGTAGGACAAAATCTACTATTAGGATAGCGGGGGAGGAATGCTGGCTTCAGCCTAACCCCTGATAAGCCTACTCTTGGCTGGGAGGTGTGTTGTGGAGGTGCCCAGCGCTCCCACCAGCTGCCTTCCAGGTGCTGTGGAGGACGGAGTCCATCTGCATATCCTCACAGTTGAAGATTGAAAGTTCTTGTCTATGACGAAAGAAAGTCTTCAAAATCCAATCAGGATCTGGTTGTAGGACAAAATCTACTATTAGGGTAGCAGTTTGAACTCCAATAGTTTCATCTTCTAATTATCTGAATCAAATTTAACTCATCAAACGGTACTTCAGGACTCACTGTTAATAATTGACCAGAGGGTTTCTTTGTATAAGGTAAAAAATAATAGATTTTTGAAACTGAAGGATAAGCTTGCTCTGGTATTTTCAATATTTCTGATAAGTATTTATCCCCCCCCCCCCCCCCCCCCCCCATCCAATCTCAGGCTATTGACCCTTCTACTCCAGTGTTTGAAAACTCTTCTCAATCACTATATTTTCCAAGTCTGTTAATGAGGCTGTCTCTTCCTATAATATTACTCTCTCCTCTGTTCTGGATACTCTTGCTCCTCCCATTCCCTGTTCTGTAAGGCGTACCAAACCCCAGCCTTGGCTGATCTCTAGAATCCGCTATCTATGTTCCTGTACCCACTCTGCTGAACGCCTTTGGCTGAAATCCAGTGCCTATGCTGACTTCATATATTTCAAATTCTTGATGACCTCCTTATAGTCTGCTATTTCACTTGCCAAACATCCAGTTGACAAATTCTCTTTGCCACACTGTCCTCCAAATCCCCCTTCACTTTCTCCCCACATGATTAAACTTTAATTCTTAACCAACTCACCTCCACCTCTCCTTCTCGTAGTCCATTCTTTCAACCCTCCTTCAACCCCTGCCTCCTTTTCTTCCTTTTCTGAAATCACTGAAGAGGAAACTGCACATTTTCTTTCCTCCTCGAAACTACTTACCTGTTCCTCTGATCCTATTCCCACCCATCTACTTAGCACTATCTCTGCTACTGTCATCTTTTTTTATCTGTCATATCCTCAATCTTTCACTCTCCACTGTGACTGTTCCTTATGCTGTAATCACACCATGCCTCAAAAAGTTTTCATTGGACCCTACATGTCCTTCCAACTATAGCCCCATCTGCTGCCTCTGAGGTGAATGAGGCAGAGATATTGATTCAGAGGTGACTAATTGAGTTGACTGAACTGCAGGCTGATGCATTTTTTGCTGATTTGCTAACAACTTCGTTAGCAAATCCACTATTTTCAATTGTGTAGTGGAAGAAGTCGAAGAACGCCCTCTAGAGGAGGCATGAGAAATTGACCGAGTCGATCCCCTACATCTAGCAGAGTGAGAGGGTGATCGAGCCTGCCTTCTTCATCGCTTCTTCTGAGGAGCAGATGATGAAGAAGATGAAGAACTGGATCGAAAAGTACATCTGCCTCGAGGAGAATACTCATATTTTGAAGAATGACGCTGTGAAGAACGACTTGGTCTAGTAGAACGTCGATGGTGCCGTGCACTGACCTGCCTGGTACCGACATCGGATTCATTGCCCGAAGTCGAGCTCGATGACCTCTTATGATGTCGAGGGTTCTCATGACGACGTCGAGCATCAGCTGATCTCGAAGATCTATGATGCCGACTTCGATCTCGAGAACTGACCTCGATGTCAGTGACTTCTCTCACAGACGCTTGCTGTCCATTTTGTAAAGAAAGAACCTGATCCCCGGGCACTGAGGCAAGAGGGAGAGCAGGAACGGACGCCACCTGATCCCCTGGCACTATGGCAAGGGGGAGAGCAGGGAGAACAGCAACATCCTGAAGCGCTGAAGCTGCTGATGCTGTGACAGCCATAGGCGGTGAAGCTTTGTCAGAGGAGCTGACAGATCGAGTTTCAGACTGAGACGCTGTCAAATACTGCTGTAATTTAAATGCCCTAATGTCCAAGGATTTCTGAGACATATTCTTACAGGCAAAACAGGACTTGGTATCGTGATGTTCACCTAAACACCTCAAACATCTAATATGTGTATCTGTGAGAGACAATTTACGGGGGCATGTAGCACAAGCCTTAAACCCCGTTTTTTTTCTGAGACATAACGTAAATAATTTACAATTGTAGATGACTGACTGACTGACTGAATAGTAAAAACCGGGTCGCTGTCAATCGCGGAAAAAATAAAACTGACTGGTCTGGGCTGTCAAGTGTATTTATACGGTACTTATGGGCAGGAATCCGCTAACTTTCTTGCTTTCTTTTTAAAGCATTGCTATTGGATGGCCGGGTCACGCACGGCATCGTGGCATATATTCAAGGGGTGTGGCTAGAAGATCCTGTCCATGGAAAACAGCTGTCGGCTGCTCAGCCGAAGCGGAAATCCGGTGGAACGCAGGGATTGGAGGGCGGGCGATCATCTAACGACGAGCCCGGCTGGAGAGTACTGTTGCACTTAAAAGCTGACACCGAACCACCGCCGCGGTTGCTGAGGGAACCTTAGACCGCCCAGACAAGCGATCCGCCACGATCACATACACCAACGAGAAGAACACGCGGCACACAACACTGAATAAGGCAAGCTGCAAGTATATACCTGCAAGCATATACTTTCTTTGAGAAACTCTCTTCACACAATAACACAATGTTTCACATACATCTGAACTGCTTGATAATACATTTACTTAGTGCTTAATTGTTCACACTGCTCACACTCATCTGACACTGCTTGCTACTACTTTAATTAGTGCTTAATTGTTCATACTGCTGGCTGTTGACAATGCTTAATGCTGATACTGCTTGATGTTCACACAAAATTGCTTAATATATGCTTAATGCTGATACTGCTTGATGTTCACACAGAACTGCTTAATATATGCTTATATTTGCTTATATATGCTTAACGTTGATACTGCTTGATGTTCACACAAAATTTCATTCACTAACACCAATTACCAACCACTACTAAATACAGCTAACATGAATATCAACAAATTGCTCATCCAAATGGGATATGTAAACGCCAGATCAGTAGTAAATAAAACAGAGACTATAACAGATCGGATCACCACAGACAATCTTGACCTATTCATCTCTGAAACCTGGATTCATGACCTTAAAGACCCCATAATCTTAGATTTATGTCCACCAGGATACTAAATTACCCACTGGACAAGAAATGGAAAAAGAGGAGGAGGAATAGCCATAATATATAAATCCGAGTTCAACATCACAACCACAGCCGAATCCATTCTGCCACAACTTGAAATCGCCTCGGTAAGAATCAACTACCCTAACTTGCAGGAACACCTTAATGCAGTCCTGCTCTACAGACCACCAGGCAATTGGCAAGACTCCCAAACACACTTCATGGACTATCTCGAACACTTGTGTCTCCACCTCAAATCTTATCATTATAGGAGATATCAATCTGCACCTTGAAGATATGAATTCAACAAGCACCCAAGAATGCAAAGAATTCCTACAACTATGGGATCTCCACAGGACAAACACGCAACCAACTCACATCAAAGGACATACACTAGACATTGTCACACACAAATTCGATCCTGACTTAAACCTTGTACTAACAGACACAAAATGGACACCCGCACCGTAGTCTGACCAATGGCGAACTAAAGACGCACCGAATAAATAAAAATGAAAAACCTATACCACGAGAGGAAAAATAGACCCAGTAATATTCTGGCAACAGATCTACTACAACGAATGGACAATAAAAGCAGATACAATCCAATTCCTATTGGAATGGGACGACAGATGCAAATCCATATTAGACAACATTGCTCCAACCCAAACTAGACCCTCACATAGAAAGAACTCAATACCATGGTTCAATGAAGAACTGAAAAAAATTAAAACACAAGTCAGAAGGTTAGAACGCGCATGGAATAAAAAGAAAGACGAACCCACACTTAACACCTGGAAACAACTCCAAAGAAAATACAAATATACCATAAGATAAACTAAAAGATTATATTACAAAACTGCATTTGGACCAAACTACAAGGACACACACAAACTTTTCCAACTCGTGAATAAACTACCAGTCACAACCAACAGCAAAGACGCACCAGGAGCAGACAATCTCGCGAGATACTTCAACGAGAAAATCGTAGAACTGCGACTTAAGATCCCTGTCAGTACCATCGACTATGCTGAATTCCTTGACTGCCTAGACCCAGACTCTGGCATTTACCCAGTAGTCAGAACCTGGACCAATTTCGAGACACTATCAGAGGACATCATCTCCCAAACGCTCAAAAGATTTGCCAAATCTCACTGCAAACTAAAGATATGTCCAAACAACCTTATGAAATCTGCTCCTCAACAATTTATAACAGACATTACGAAACACTTGAATTATATATTACAAAATGGGCTCTTCCCGAAGGAGAAAGGAAACATTCTACTCACCCCCATACCCAAAGACGCAAAGAAAAGCGCCAGTGAACTAACCAACTACAGCCCAGTAGCATCCATTCCCTTAATAACCAAACTAATGGAAGGGTTAGTGACCAAACAACTCACAAACTATCTAAATAAATTCTCAATACTCCACGACTCCCAGTCAGGATTTTGGTCTAACCACAGTACTGAAACAGTACTAGTTACTCTCATGACCAAATTTAAACAAATGATTGCAACTGGAAAGAACATACTACTCCTACAATTTGACATGTCAAGCGCTTTTGACATGGTTGATCATGGAATACTACTACATATCCTTGAGTACTTCGTAATTGGAGGTAACGTTCTCAATTGGTTCAAGGGATTCCTAACCACACGATCATACCAAGTGACATCTAACTCGATTACTTTAGCCACATGGATACCAGAATGTGGACTCCCACAAGTATCCCCCCTCTCGCCGACTTTATTCAACTTAATGATGATACCCTTAGCCAAACTATTATCAAACCAAAACTTCAACCCATACATATACGCAGATGACGTAACGATCTACATCCCATTCAAACACGATCTAAAGGAAATTTCCAATGACATCAACCAAAGTCTCTGGATCATGCATTTATGGGTGGACGCATTTCGGCTGAAACTTAACACAGAAAAAACCCAATGCCTAATACTCACCTCTCAACATAACAGGAACAAATTCACCACCATTAACACACCAAATGTGAAACTTCCAATTTCGGACACCCTAAAAATTCTTGGAATTACCATCGATCGACACCTAACACTTGAGAACCACGCGAAAAACACAACCAAGAAGATGTTCCACTCTATCTGGAAATTAAAAAGAGTAAGACCTTTCTTCCCAAGGTCAGTTTTCCGCAACCTGATACAATCTATGGTGCTTAGTCACCTAGTCTACTGCAACGCACTCTACGCCGGCTGTAAAGAGCAAATAATCAAGAAACTTCAGACTACCCAGAACACTGCAGCTAGACTCATATTCGGTAAAACAAAATATGAAAGTGCTAAACTCTTATGAGAAAAACTACACTGGCTCCCACTTAAAGAACGCATCATGTTCAAAATATGCTCTCTAGTCCACAAAATCATTAACGGAGATGCACCAGCCTATATGTCAGACCTGATAGACTTACCACTCAGGAATGCCAAAAGATCATCCCGCACATTCCTTAACTTGCACTTCCATAACTGCAAAGGTCTAAAATACAAACTAATGCACGCGTCAAATTTTACCTACCGGAGCACACAGTTATGGAACGCATTGCCGTGCAACTTAAAAACGATTTACGAATTAACAGACTTCCGCAAACTACTGAAGACCCATCTCTTTAACAAGGCATACCACAAAGATCAGCCAATGTGAACAAACACAACTCCTCCATGTATATTCAGAACTGTCTTACAATATCTGCTTGTAATACTACTATCATGTTTTATCATTGTCATGTTACCCAAGATCCTGTTGTAATACTAAATGTTTATTTTCTAACATATTTCCACTACTCATGATGTATTGTAAGCCACATTGAGCCCGCAAATAAGTGGGAAAATGTGGGATACAAATGCAATAAATAAATAAATAAATAAATATTCCACCAGTGTCTCTATGTTCATATTAGCCCTCTTCTCAAGTCACTTTATTGGCTCCCTATCCATTTTCCCGTACAGTTCAAACTCTTATCTCTCCCTACACTACTCCCTGGGAATGCCATTCACTGGGTAAATCTCTCGTATCTGCACCCTTCTCCACTGCTAACTCCAGACTGTGTTCTTTTATCTTGCTACACAATATGCCTGGAATAGACTTCCTGAGCCGGTACGTCAAGCTCCATCTATGGCCGTCTTCAAATCTAAGCTAAAAGCCCACTTTTTGATGCTGCTTTTAACTCCTAACTCTTACTCGCTTGTTCAGTACCCGTGTTTTAACATTCCCACCTTAGTAATTCCCTTATCCCTTATTTGTCCTGTCTGTCCTAATTAGATTGTAAGCTCTGTCGAGCAGGGACTGCCTCTTTATGTCCAGTGTACAAGCACTGCGCATGTCTAGTAGCGCTATAGATATATATATTTTATTTTGTTAGTATTTATATTTTTATTTTACATTCACATGTTAAACATAAATGTACAAGCAATATCTGAAAGTTAAAGAAAAAAGAAAAAAAATCTGCAAGAAATTATCTGTCAACTTTGTCCACAACATATTAGATCCAAGTACCAGGAAATTAAAATTACAAAGAAAAAGGAAAACTGTACATCAGTAAAGCAGTAGAGAAAATACAAATACTCACAGCCGAATTACAGCATAATTTAACTAATGGGTGTAGCCAGGGGAACCCTCACTCCTTCTTTAGAATTAATGAATTCCAACAGTTTCTTGGGGTCAAAGAATACATAATTAGTCAAGTTTAGAGACAGTAAGCATCTACAAGGAAATTGTAATACAGATAATCCACCTAAGTTGAGAACTCTTGGTTTTAAGGGCAAGAATTATCTCCTTTTTTTGTGTGTCCCTTGCCAAATCAGGAAAAATCTGAATTTTAGATCCCCCCAAAAAACAGCATTTTTATGACAAAAATAGGAACGAAAAATATTATTTCTGTCTGGCTCTATAATTTCTAAAGAGCTTTCCAGAAATTCTGTGAAATTTAAATCAGGTTGAGTTTGTTCGTTCAAAGGTTTTAAAGTCCCAGTTATATATTGGGCTCTAACTATGGGCGGGTAGCCCTCAGCTAGAACTCCCAATATTTCACCAAAGTATTTCTTTAGCATATCACAAGCAGGAATTAAAGGTGATTTGGGAAAATTTAAGAACCTCAAGTTGTTCCTTCGGCCTTGATTTTCTAAATATTCAAGCTTACGAGCTTGAATATCTTTTTCCCTGATTACTGTTGAAGCCATATTCTGTAACTGCATGATTTCACCTTCTAGTGTAGTAGATTTATTAACTTGCATTTTAATCTTACCAGACAGAGATTGATAGGATTGTCTCAACTCCAAAATCTCTCCCTTAAAGGAGTTAGAAAGCTGTAGAAGGGAAGAGTTCAAACCTTAGATTGCATCCCATAGCGACTCCATTGTCACCACAGCCAGTCTACCCAAAACACCATTCCCTCTGGAAGCAGAGCCCTGGATGAGATAGGAGGAAGACTGATCAACTTGCCTCTCCTCCAATGTTAAGCTCCCCAGGGACGACATAGTGACGGGTCCTCCCCTCTCAGTAGGAGAAGCTTGCTCCCTTCCAGGTGCCTCAACTTGCTGCATCGCCATCGCTAAGGAACTGCTTCCGGGTCATGGGGGGGCTGTGCTAGAGAAAGGACTAAGCGAAGCTTCCTCGATGCTGCGGTCTGCCTCCACCACCGCAGAACCCACCGAAGCGGGCACTGGTTCTCCTAGCGCTCGCACTCCAAAGCTCTCCAGATTAGCCTGACGCGAAGTAGGGGTTTCCTTTGGGCTCAAGGAGGTAAGAGCCCTAGTCTTCCCCTTTCTTTTCACCATTTCCAGCATGGGGAAAAGTTCTTAACATCAGGTATGCTCACGGGTAGTCAGGAGCGCTGAAAACGCCAAACTGCTTCAGTCACCATCTTGGATCCCAGTGCTATAGATATTATAAGTAGTAGTAGTAGTAGTAAGTGACAACCGTTTCCATACTGTGGAAAGACCAAACTCTAGATTGAATTTTTCTCCAGATAGTGTGTTAGCTGTTGAGTAACCAGACTCTCTATCAATTTAGCAAAAAGTGGAATTGAAGCTATAGGTCTGTAATTCAAGCTACTATTAGCATTCATTTTCAAGGCTTTCCATATTGGAGTAATGATAATTTCACATAATACTTTAGGAAAAATACCCAAGGACAGTTGCTCTTGAATCCAATCATATAAAGCTACTTGGAAAAATGATGGTGATGCTTTCATTAGGTAGGGATAGTAACTATCCAAAAAACAATAGGAAACATTATATTTATTATATAAGCTAACAAAATATATTTATTGTATAAGCCAACATATTGGAAGGAAATTGCTCCAGATTCTGTCACCTGTGATCCAGCTTCATCAGATAAGTACATAAGTATTACCATACTAGGAAAGACCAAAGGTCCATCGAGCCCAGCAGCCTGTTTCCAACAGTGGCCAATCCAGGTCACAGATACCCGGCAAGATCCCAAAAATGTACAAAATATTTTATACTGCTTACCCCAGAAATAGTGGATTTTCTCCAAGTCCTTATAATAATGGTCTATGGACTTTTCCTTTAGGAAGCCGTCCAAACCTTTTTTAAACTCCGCTAAGCTAACTGCCTTTACCACATTCTCTGGCAACGAATTCCAGAGTTTAATTACACGTTGAGTGAAGAAACATTTTCTCCGATTCGTTTTAAATTTACTACATTGTAGCTTCATCGCATGCCCCCTAGTCCTAGTATTTTTGGAAAGCGTGAACAGACGCTTAATATCTACCCATTCAACTCCACTCATAATTTTATAGACCTCTGTCATATTTCCCCTCAGCCGCCTTTTCTCCAAGTTGAAGAACCCTAGCCGCTTTAGCCTTTCCTCATAGGGAAGTCGTCCCATCCCCTTTATCATTTTTGTCGCCCTTCTCTGCACCTTTTCTAATTCCACTATATCTTTTTTGAGATGCGCCGACCAGAATTGAACACAATATTTGAGGTGCGGTCGCACCATGGAGCGATACAAAGGCATTACAATATCCTCATTTTTGTTTTCCATTCCTTTCCTAATAATACCTAACATTCTATTTGCTTTCTTAGCCGCAGCAGCACACTGAGCAGAAGGTTTCAACGTATCATCAATGACAACACCTAGGTCCCTTTCTTGGTCTGTGACTCAAAACGTGGAACCTTGCATGACATAGCTATAATTCGGGTTCCTCTTTCTCACATGCATCACTTTGCACTTGCTCACAGTAAACGTCATCTGCCATTTAGACGCCCAGTCTCCCAGTCTCGTAAGGTCCGCTTGTAATTTTTCACAATCTTTCCGCGATTTAACGACTTTGAATAACTTTCCAGCTTATTTTCGAAAGAGATCGCCGGCCATCTTCCAACATAAATCGGGAGATGGCCGGCGATCTCCTGAACCCGGCCAAATCGGAATAATCGAAAGCTTATTTTGGCTGACGCCAACTGCTTTCCGTCGCTGAGCCAGTGAAACTTCAAGGCAGGGTACAGAAGACGGGATGGGGCGGGGCTACGAGATAGCAGGCTTCGCCTGATAATGGAAAAAAGATGGCCGACTCGAATGAGCATTTCGCCGGCTGCACTTGGTCCATTTATTTTTAGGACCAAGTGGCAAAAAAGTGCCCCAATTGACCAGATGACCACCGGAGGGAATCAGGGATGACCTCCCCTTACTCCCCCAGTGGTCACAACCCCCTCCCACCCAAATAAATAAATAAATACATTTGTTGCCAGCCTCTATGCTAGCCTGAAATGTCATACCCAGATCCCTGACAGCAGTATGCAGGTCCCTGGAACACTTTTAGTGGGTGCAGTACACTTCAGGCAGGTGGACCCCGGCACATCCCCCCCTACCTGTTACACTTGTGGTGGTATATGTTGAGCCCTCCAACCCCTTCCCCCAAAACCCACTGTACCTACATGTAGGTGCCCCCCTTCACCTCTTAGGGCTATGGTAGTGGTGTAGAGTTGTGGTGAGGGTGTTTTGGGGGGCTCAGCACACAAGGAAAGGGCGATATGCACCTGGGAGCAATTTTTGAAGTCCACTGCAGTGCCCCCTAGGGTGCCTGGTTGGTGTCCTGGCATGTTGGGGGGCCAGTGCACTACAAATGCTGGCTCCTCCCATGACCAAAAGGCTTGCATTTCACCGGGTTTGCGATGGTCGGGCCCGGTTTCCATTATGGCCAAAAACCGAATCCGGCCATCTCTAAACCCGGCCATCTCAACATTCGACCTAAATGTTGAGATTTAGCCGGCGCCAACTGTATTATCGAAGGAAAAGATGGCCGGCCATCTTTTTCGAAAATACGGTTGGCTCCACCCTTTTAAGGAGCTGGCCCTGGAGATGGCCGCCCACGGAGATGGCCGCCGCCGTTTGATTATGCCCCTCTTTGTGTCATCAGCAAATTTAATTAATTCACTAGTTACTCCCATCTCTAGGTCATTTGGTAATCAGGGAACCCAGCTCGAAGCTTTATAATCTTGTTTTGGAAATAATCGACTAGTTGATTTACTGGTAGTAATTGATCAGTAACATTATTTTGAAAAGGTGACTTAATAAGAGGATTAATTATTTGGAATAATTGTCTTGTATTAGAGTGATCCATATCAATCAAATTAGAATAGAATTTCTTTCTTGCCATTTTTTAAAACCCAGAAACACTAACCGCCAATACCATGTCCTCCGGCAAAGAGTTCCAGAGCTTAATTATTCTTTAAGTGAAAAAATATTTTCTTCTATTTGTTTTAAAAGTAACATAGTAAATGATGGCAGATAAAGACCTGTATGGTCCATCCCGTCTGCCCAACAAGATAAACTCATTTTACATGGTATGTGATACTTTATACAGTATGTATACCCGAGTTTGATTTGTCTTTGCCTTTCTCAGGGCACAGACTGTAGAAGTCCACCCAGTACTGTTCTTGTACTAAGTAACATAGTAACATAGTAGATGGCGGCAGAAAAAGACCTACACGGGCCATCCAGTCTGCCCAACAAGCTAAACTCATATGTGTATACCTTACATTGATTTGTACCAGCCCATCCCTATCCAGTCTTGATCAGGGCATAGACCGTAGAAATCTGCCCAGCTCCCATTTTGTTTCCCAATTACCAGCATCGCCACCCAATCTCCGCTAAGATTCCACGGAACCATTCCTTCTAAACAGGATTCCTTTGTGTTTATCCCACGCATGTTTGAATTCCATTACCGTTTTCATCTCCACCACCTCCCAAGGGAGGGCATTCCACACAACCACCACCCTCTCCGTGAAAAAATACTTCCTGACATTAGTTCTGAGTCTGCCCCCCTTCAACCTCAATTCATGTCCTCTAGTTCTACCGCCTTCCCGTCTCCGGAAAAGGTTCATTTGCGGATTAATACCTTTCAAATATTTGAACGTCTGTATCATATCACCCCTGTTTCTCCTTTCCTCCAAGGTATACCTGTTCAGGTCAGCAAATCTCTCCTCGTACGGTTTGCAACGCAAATCTCATATCATTTTTGTAGCTTTTCATGGCACCGCTTCCAGTCTTTTTACATCTTTAGCAAGATACGGCCTCCAAAACTGAACACAATACTCCAAGTGGGGCCCCTCTTTACGCAGCCTAGCATCCTTCTGGCCACGGCCGTCACCTTGTCACATTGTTTCTTCATCTTCAGATCTTCCAACACCAACACTCCAAGGTCTCTCTCCTGAGTCGAGTTTACTAATCTCTCCCCTCCTATCCGGTATCTCTCTTTTGGGTTTCCGCACCCCAAGTGCATCACTCTACACTTCTTGGCATTAAATTTTAACTAAATTTATCCAAAGATATGAGAAACCATAAAAATAGAAATAAAAAAGGAATAAAACATATTTTTACATCTAAAAAAACACAAACAAAAATTCTTATAGTTTAAATAATATATTGTGCTCAGTTTTTTGGTGTAATACAACAAGACCCGAAGACTCGAGATATGTACTTTCACCATACCACCATCATTGCACACCCTACCTCCACCCCTTATTCTTGTTTATACAGGTTGTAAAAAAACTAGCATATCTTTTGAAAGCAATATTTTAGTACAAGATAAGAAAAGCTGCTTATCTTAAACAAGGAGGAGGACAAGGTGGATTCCTAATCCTCTGGTGAACCAATGTCGGGCGGTGCAAGTCCAAATGCGGGTCAATGTAGTACTTTTTTTTTATCGCAATCACCCCTTGCACCCGTGTTTCTTGATCTACATATTGTTCCTAGTTCTTTACATGGGCCATGTTTCGCCAAAGCTGGCGTCCTCAGGGGAACTGAACTACAAAACAAAAAGTAAAAAAGAATAAATGACACAAAAAACCACATGCTCACTCTGCTAATATTCTTATCATATGCAATGAGAGCAAATATCATCCCACATAATATCGAGACATTTTAAAGCAAACTTGTTTATGAATATAACTTACAGTTCGGTGACTCATAGGAAGGAGCTCCCTCCTACCAGGGTTAAAGCCTGTGAAAAAAACGCTGACACATGCGCAGTATTTTATAGGCCATCAGCTGACTTGCCAACACGGGAAAACTCAAAGAAGAGCTTGCCATTCTATTTCCCTATTCAGGCCACTAGGGACCACTATGTCCCATCTGAAGATCAGCTCTTGTTCCCTTTTCAGCAAAACACGGGATACATCACCACCTTGAGGCATAACAACTTGCATAAGCACTACGAATTTTACATCCTGGACAGTATGCTGGGCTTGTATCCAGTGGTCCACAAGGGGGGCCTCACGTTTGTTGTTCCTCAGATTACTCAAATGTTCACCAATCCTTTGTACCATTTGGCACAACGGCATAAAATCCCATAAACAACTGGGACGAATTACAGTCTGTAGAACTTCTGAGGAAAAAAAGGTTTACCTGTCTTGGGATTGGATACCTTCGTGGTGTGCCACACATATTGACAGTGTACACATCAACCACACCCCTTGTGACCCTTCTCTCCATATGTAGCTACGTTATAGGGAGTGTTTTTAGTAGATGAAAAAAATCTCCCCCAGGTTGCAATCCCTGGTGTAGGCAAATAAGGTGCTTGGTCAAAACCATGGACTGATAGTATTGACCAATGTTTGTTGATGATTTTTCTGATCACCCTAGTTTGATGGGAAAAAGGCAACACACAAGTCAGTCTGTCTGTATTGTTTGAAGTATTTGATGAAGGGTACAGCAACCAATGACGATCAGCATTCATAGCTCTTTTGTACGCCTTCTTAATGATCTTGTTTGGATAGGCTCGAGACTTGAACCTATTACTTAAATCTATAGCTGACATTCTGAAACTTTCTTGAGATGCAGATAGTTTTTTTTAGCTGTAGAAATTGTCCCACAGGAATCTCATTCTTGGCTGTCATAGGGTGAAAACTATGATAATGGAGTAGTGTATTAGAATCCGTGGGTTTTCTGAACACTTGCGTATTGAATCTTCCATTCTCTAGAGTGATAGAAATATCCAGTTAATTCAGGGATAGACCCCCCACTAGAGATTCAAACCCAATGTGTTCATCAACAGAATTTAAATACTGAAGAAATTGTTGAAGCAAATCATCACTTCCACGCCATATGAAAATCACATCATCAATGAAGCGTTTCCATAAGACAATATCCTGCTTATTTTCGAAGGAGAAGGGCACCCATCTTCCGACACAAATCAGGAGATGGGCATCCTTCTAAGGTCGCCCAAATCGGCATAATCGAAAGCCGATTTTGGGCATCCTCAACTGCTTTCCGTCGCGGGGATGACCAAAGTTCAAGGGGGCATGTCGACAGTGTACCGAAGGCGGGATGGGGGCGTGGTTAAAAGATGGGCGTCCTCGGCTATGGAAATGGAAAAAAGAAGGGCATCCCTCACGAGCATTTGGCCGACTTTACTTGGTCCATTTTTTTTCACGACCAAGCATCAAAAGGTGCCCGAACTGACCAATTGACCACCGGAGGGAATCAGGGATGACCTCCCCTGACTTCCCCAGTGGTCTCTAACCACCTCCCACCCCGAGAAAAACAACTTCAAAAACTTTTGTCTTTTTCTTTTAAAGTATGTCCTTCGCGATGGCAGTTGAGGACATCCTTCCCTGTGACTGCAGTTGAGGACGTCCAAAACGTGGATGTTTCTGTGAGAAGGACATCCATGCCTTTGCCTCCGACAGCCTCTTTATTTATTTGTTTGGATTTTGGATCACAAGTAGCAGCAGTGGGATTTGAACCTGCCACCTCTGGATTGCAAGACCAGTGCTCTAACCACTAGGCCACTCCTCCAATCCACTCCCTTGAAATTTGGCCATCCCAATATGCCGACTGCGAGACAGTGGTGCAGCAGGTGGTGAGCGCTATACTGAAAGAAGCAGGCAACCCGTTAGAAGCTACTGCAGTCGTGCTTGAGCGCTCTCACAGAACGCTGGGCCCAGCCCGGAACAACTTGCCTAAGGACATCATAGCCTGTTTTCAGGACTACAAGTTAAAAGAGAAGGTGTTTCAGGCGGCCAGGAGCCTACAAAGCGTCAAGTGGGACATGCATCAAGTGGAGATCTACCAGGACCTGGCGCTGGCCACTTTAAAACGACGAGCGGAGTTGAAGCCGATAACAAGAAGGCTGCAGGAGCTTGGAATCCGCTACCGCTGGACGCATCCTTTTGCTTTGGCATTCTACAAGGAAGGCCGCATGCACCAAGCAAGATCCCTAGCTGAAGCCAGAGCGGTTCTGCCAGAAATACAGCAGGAAGTCCCACCGGAGACTCAGGGGGAAATAAGCCGTGACAGAGCCCCGGCATCCCACTCGAAATGGCAGCGAGTGGGTAAGGGACATAAGAGATTGCAACGTCAGCAGTCGGCTGGCCAACTTACATGACTGTGGGTAAGGGAGCACAAATGGTGTGTTAACATGTGTTGGGTCTGGGCCTGGTGGGAGTTCAGAAATTAAGGCTCGCAAGAGCTATTCGGTTCCGGTTTGAAATGGTTTTGGTTGATACATAGCGGGAGAACAGTTGTTATGTTGTTCAGTTGCACTAATAGGGTGAGTGGAGGGGTGAGTTGCTTCCTCTACGGGATACTCTTTCTCATATGAGAGAGGATCTACATGAACATAGGGGGGGTGGGTGGAAGGGAAGGAGGGACAGGGTGAGGGGGGGTATTGGGGAGTAGATGGACGAGAGGCGAGGAACAAAGGGATGACAAGGCGGGAGACTATAATGGGGCTGGCTTAGGGCGCCTAAGGGAGGTGATGAAATGCAAGATGTAACACTAGCGATCCTGAATGTCAGAGGCTTAAATGTGCCAATGAAGCGACAGCTTCTATTCCGGGAGCTGATCCGCTTAAAAATAGATATAGCCCTGATTCAGGAGACTCATTTAAAAAAGCAACATGAGAGGCTGTGTAGGCATCGCCAATATCCGCATGTGTTCTTTGCATCGAACAATTCAGGTACCAAAAGTAGGGGGGTCATGATAGCGCTTAATGATTCCCACCCATGGCAGACTAAAAAGGTCATTAGAGACAAGGAAGGTCGTTATATCTTATTAGTCATCCAATTGGGAACACAGACCTACACTCTAGTTAACGTTTATGGGCCCAATGCAGACCATCGGGAATTTTTCCATCAACTAGATCAGATATTGCTGGCACATGGGGAGGGAGCCTTGCTGGTGGGAGGAGACTTTAATATTACTCCTAACCCACAGTTGGATAACTCCTCCACATCAATACAATATGCCAAACAGGGACGGGAACTACTTCACACTTTTCTAGCAAGGTGGCAGTTGAGTGATCTGTGGAGGCAGGCCAACCCAACACAAAGAGATTACACCTGCTTTTCCCAAGTTCATAACTCCTTCTCCCGTATTGATTTTTGGCTGGGGGATGCTACGGTGATGGGCAGGGTCAACAAATAGAGTCGCGAACATGGTCAGATCATAGCCCGGTCACCCTTATTTTACAAATTCAAGAGGGGAGGAGGGGTACCCCACAGTGGCGCTTGGATGATGCATTGCTGGCTGAGGTGACTCATGTGCTTCAATTTGAGAAGATAATCAAAGAATATATCCAATTTAACGATAATGGAGAGGTGACCCCAGGGGTGCTTTGGGAGGGCTTCAAGGCGGTGATAGGCCACTTTATTGCCTTGAAAGCTCATGTGCGACAGGAAAGAACTCGAGCAGAGGAGTCAGGGCGCAGGCAATTGGCACAGGTGGAGAGATTAATAAGCAGACAGGGTAAGGGAGGCCCAGCACGAACCCTGCTAGACCAAGCGCATAAGTTAAGGAAAGAGATCAGGGAGCTCCAACTGGCGGACCTCTCTGAGCAATTGCAGAGAGTACGCCAGACCCATTTTGAGTTTGGCAACAAGGCTAGCAGGGTATTGGCGCACAAATTAAAACAGCAGGCAAAAAAAGCGCATGTCATTCTGCTGAGAAATGACAGAGGGGACCATATAACAGATCCTCAGGCCATACAAGAAGCTTTTAGGAGTTTTTATGAAAAACTCTATACTCCGGATATTAGTCCGGAGGAAATTGAGATTGAGGCCTTCCTAGATAGGAATATACTGCCTATACTTACAGAGAGCGCCCAACACAGACTTTCCAGACCAATTGAGTTAGATGAGGTCTTACAGGCAATAAAGGAACTAGCACCCAGCAAAGCCCCAGGACCTGATGGATTTACGAATAAGTTTTACAAAACTTTTGGGTCCCTGGTGGCTCCTCTGTTGCTGAAGATGTTTAATGATCTGGGAGAACGGAGGTCTCTTCCGGAGACCTGGCACCAGGCGAACATCATAGTCCTACCCAAACCAGGCAAAGATCCACAGCTATGCGGCTCTTATAGGCCAATCTCTCTTTTGGGGGTGGACTATAAAATCTTTACCGCGATTCTGGCGTCCCGTCTGCAGCAGTATCTACCGCAACTAGTTCACGAAGATCAAGCGGGGTTCGTGCGGAGGCACCAAACATTTGATAATATTCGCAGGGCACTCCACCTCATTCAATTTGCTCATATAAAACAACAGCCGCTATGTATCCTTTCACTAGACGCAGAAAAGGCGTTTGACAGGGTGCATTGGCCATTCTTGTTCGTAACCCTGAAGAGGGTGGGTATTCCAGAAGGGTTTATGCACTGGATATATTTATTATATCGAGCGCCCACGGCCTCGGTTAGGGTCAGTGGGAGCCAGTCCACACCATTTTTGCTGCGGCGGGCGACGAGACAGGGATGTGCCTTGTCACCGCTCCTTTTCGCCTTGGTCGTGGAGCCATTGGCGGCTTACATTAGATCACATCCAGACATACGAGGATTGAGGATGGGAACCACTGAAACTCGGGTGCTATTATTCGCGGATGATATCCTCCTCACTCTAACAAATCCTAGTACATCACTTCCAATTATAGGGGCGGCATTGCGGGATTTTGGCTGGGTGGCTGGATTTAAGGTTAACATAGAGAAATCAGAGGCGTTGAACATCTCCATCCCAATGGACCAAGTAGCAAGGTTGCGAGCCACTTTCCCCTTTAGGTGGGCCCCCAGAAGTATTAAATACCTAGGGGTAAATATAACAAAACGGTTGGAGGATCTGTATGCGGCCAATTTTCCTGCAAAAGTACGGGAACTTTTCTTGGAAATGGAGAGATGGGAGGGCCTAACGATCTCATGGATGGGTCGGATAAGTGCGATTAAAATGATCCTGCTGCCAAAGCTGCTCTATTTATTTATGGCGCTTCCTATCTCTCTTCCTGACAAGTTTCTTAAGGGTTTGCAGCGCAGAGTCTTCTCCTTCATATGGAAAAGGAAGCTGCCATGGGTGCGTCGGTCAGTAATGCATCAGCCGAGAGTACATGGAGGTATGGGAGTACCCTCGTTTTTGCTTTACCACCAGGCGGCTCCCCTTCGTATTTTAGCAGAGTGGCTGCAGGGAGGTGTGAAGGCCTGGAAGGCTATGGAGCAGACTTGATGCTGCTCGCACCCCTTGAGAGTTATCCCTTGGCTATCTGAACGAGAGATAAGAGAGATAATAAAAGAAGTGCCGCCGATCATTCGGTGGCCACTCACAACTTGGAGTAAAATTCGTAGTAGATTTTTTCGAGGACGCACACACTTTTTACTACAGCAATACGTTGTGCACCAGGATTCACTCCGGGATCCTTGGATTCACGTTAGAGGAATTGGGAGCGGGGAGGCTTATGGGAGTTGGGGCAGATGTGGGAGGAGGGGGAAATACTAACCTTTGCAGAAGTGCAAGAGGAATATGGGATTCCCACTTCTAATGCATTTCAATACAGCCAACTAAGGGACTACATTTTGAGGCGAGCAAAGGAAGAGTTGAGTTTGGAAGAAACGCAACTAGAGAGGGCTATGGCTGGTGGAGGGGGTAGAGGGGGAATCTCTAGGCTATATAAAGCGCTTTTATTACAAACACAGCCAATTCTATATTATACACATAAATGGGAAAAAATACTGGGGGTCTCTTATGAATACTCATTATGGGAGCGGGTGTTTGTTTCTTTGCTTAAGGTGTCAATTTCCAATGCTCTAGTAGAAAATGGCTACAAAATATTATATAGCTGGTATTACACACCACAGAGATTAGCTAAATGTTTAAAGGGGGGTCGGCTCTCTGTTGGTGTCAATGTGAAATGTTAGGAGATATGGCTCATATATGGTGGGCCTGTCCTCATGCTCAACAATATTGGGCAAGAGTGGTGAAATTGATCATCAGCATAACGAAAACAAATTTTCCTATGACAATGGACTTTTGCCTTCTGCATATGTGGCCCCAGGGGTCCAAAAAGCATGTGTATCAGCTGGCCACACAAATATTGGTGGCTAGTAAGTTGGTGTTGGCAGCGGCATGGAAACAACAAACTCTGCCGGGACTCAGGACTGTTATAAGGAAACTGGACTACATTCAGCTAATGTCTAAGCTAACTGCGATGCAACAAGGTCGCCTGATAGTGTATCATCAAATATGGGACACATATATTGAGTGATCGGCGCAGCCTGACCCTGCCTTGCCAATTAACTAGGAGGGAGTGAGGGGGCAGAGGGAGGGGGAGGGGGTAAGGGGCATATAAGGGGGTTAAAGAGTAATAAAAAAAAAAACAGTGTTGATATTGCAGATGGAAGTAGCGATACTGTATGTTTACAATTATCTTTGTGCGATATGTGTATACTCAATAAATATAAATAAACTTGAAAAAAAAAGAAATTTGGCCATCCCTGTGGGGGGGGGGGGGGGGCGGTATGCAGGTCCCTGTGGGGGGGGGAGGTATGTGTGTGTCAGTGGAGGCATAACGAAGGCGTGGACGTCCTTCTTTCAAACATTTTGGATGTCTTCAACTGCCCCCCACAGGGACGGCCAAATTTCAAGGGAGTGGAGGAGTGGCAGAGTGGCCTAGTGATTAGAGTAGGATGTAGGCATGGAGGAGTGGCCTAGTGGTTAGGGTGGTGGACTTTGGTCCTGAGGAACTGAGTTCAATTCCCACTTCAGGCACAGGCAGCTCCTTGTGTGACTCTGGGCAAGTCACTTAACCCTCCATTGCCCCATGTAAGCTGCATTGAGCCTGCCATGAGTGGGACAGCACAGGGTACAAATGTGACAAAAATAAGGAAGAATGGAAAGGAAGCCCTGGAAACAGAGTTAAGAGAACAGATAAAGAGCAGCAAAATCAGAGACTGGGACCAATTTGGATAGAAAAACAAAGTCACCAGACAACCAAGGTAGAAAAAAATCATTTTATTTTCATTTTAGTGTTTGGAATATGTCCAATTTGAGAATTTACGTCTGTTGTCTTATTTTGCACTGGGTATATTGGAGCTGTAACAGTGAGTCCAACTTCACTGCATTTTCCTCCATTGCGCGCCGCCAAGAAGGGGAGACTTTGGCCGGCTGGCGGGGATTGGGGTCCCCCGCCAGCACAGGTATGCCAGAGTGGCTGGGGCAGTTTGGCGGAGGGAACGGGGGCTCCAAACGCTCGCGACAGGGGGGTCCATGGGTAAGGAACTGTGAGGGAGGGGGGGTCTAAAAATCGGTGAGAGAAAGCCATGGAGGTGGGGTCTCGAACTCGGACAGCGTTAGGGAGGGGTCTGGAACACGAAGGGGGGTGTGGAATTCAGATTGAAAGAGGGAGGGGGGTCTGAAACTGGGGGGGGGGGGAGGAGTGATGGGGTGCTGCAACTGGAGGGGCCAGTGATGGGGGGTCTGGAAACTGTGGGGGAGTGATGGGGGGGTCTGGAACTGTGGGGAAGTGATGGGGGGTCTGGAACTGGCGGAGGGGAATGATGGGGGGTTTGGAAAGGGTGGGGGGTCTGGAACTGCAGGGAGGACAGATGGGGTCTGGAACTTGGGGGGTGATGGAGGGGTCTGGAACTGGGGGGGCGAGTGATGGAGGGGTCTGGAAGTGTGGGGGAAGTGATGGGGTCTGGAACTGGGGAGACAATGCTGGGGGGGTCTGGAACTGGCGGGGGGGAGTGATGGGGGGTCTGGAAGTGGGTGGGGGGGTCTGGAACTGGAGGGAGGACTGATGGGGGGGTCTGCAACTTGGGGGGTGATGGAGGGGTCTGGAACTGGGTGGAGAGGAAAACCTTGCTAGCGCCCATTTCCTTTGCCTGAAACGGGCCTTTTTTACTAGTTATTTATAATGAAAAAAATCACGTTATTTTTTTCTCCTATACTAGTATAATATTTTCAATGATGTCTGTTTATAAGCGCCATGGCTGGTATAAGGGGTGTGGCTAATGTGGGTGTGGCTATCAAAGGAGTAGAGCAATATGTGGTGACCCCACCCATAATGAGTACCGGCACTTTTTTTTCTACAAAGAAAGCACTGTCTAAAGATATAAGTTTCACAGAATTGTCGCAAATTTCCATGTCTAGTGGAATTTGTATAAGGTGGGCTGAATCGCAGAGATAGGAGGGGGTCTGAAATACCCTGGGTTTTTATTAGTAGTCCAAGTGTTGTGAAAGTGACTCATTTAAAGATCCGCTGCACGAAACTATGGGCCGGCCCAGGGGCTGTGTCAAGGTTTTGTGAATTTTCACCAGAAGATTGGGAATCCATCTTGTCCTCCTCCTTGTTTAAGATAACCAGCTTTTCTTATCTTGTACTAAAATATTGCTTTCAAAAAATATGCTAGTTTTTTTTAAATCCTGTATAAACAAGAATAAGGAGTGGAGGTAGGGTGTGCAGTGATGGTGGTATGGTTAAAGTACATATCTTGAGTCTTCGGGTCTTGTTGTATTACACCAAAAAACTGAGCACAATATATTATTTAAACTATAAGATTTTTTGTTTGTGTTTTTTTAGATGTAAAAAAATGTTTTATTCTTTTTTTTATTTATATGGTTTCTGATAACTTTGGATAAATTCACTGATTGGGAAACCAAGACTATAGTTGAAGCCCAGAATACTTAGTGAAATTAAATTTGAACTGCCAGACCCTTGACCATTCTTCTAACGTTCAGAGATCCCTTCTCATCGTTTCTACTCCCTCCATGGTATCCACTCTATTGGCTATTTTCGTGTCATCCAAAAAAAAGCACACCTTTCCTTCCAACCCTTCAGCATGGTAAAGCCATGTTGCTTCGGGTCCTGTAACCCTTCTGCTTCTAGAAAGTTTTTTTATTTTATTTTATTTTTACTCATTTCATTTGCTGATGACACAAAGTTATTCAAAGTTGTTAATTTGTGGGAGGATTGCAAAAAATTTCAAGAGGACCTTACGAGACTGGGCGTCTAAATGGCAGATGACGTTTAATGTGAGCAAGTGCAAAGTGATGCATATGGGAAAGAGGAACCCGAATTATAGCTATGTCATGCAAGGTTCCACGTTAGGAGTCACGAACCAAGAAAGGGATCTAGGTGTCGTCGTTGATGATACGTTGAAACCCACTGCTCAGTGTGCTGTTGCAGCTAAGAAAGCAAATAGAATGTTAGGTATTATTAGGAAAGGAATGGAAAACAAAAAAGAGGATGTTATAATGCCTTTGTATCGCCTTTGTATCGACCACACCTCGAATATTGTGTTCAATTCTGGTCGGCGCATCTCAAAAAAGATATAGTGGAATTAGAAAAGGTGCAGAGAAGGGCGAAGAAAATGATAAAGGGGATGGGACGACTTCCCTATGAGGAAAGGCTAAAGCGACTAGGGCTCTTCAGCTTGAAGAAAAGGCGGCTGAGGGGAGATATGATAGAGGTCTATAAAATAATGAGTGGAGTTGAACGGGTAGATGTTAAGCGTCTGTTTATGCTTTCCAAAAATACTAGGACTAGGGGGCATGTGATGAAGCTACAATGTAGTAAATTTAAAATGAATCGGAGAAAATTTTTCTTCACTCAACATGTAATTAAACTCTGGAATTCGTTGCCAGAGAATGTGGTAAAGGCAGTTAGCTTAGCGGAGTTTAAAAAAGGTTTGGACGGCTTCCTAAAGGAAAAGTCCATAGACCGTTATTAAATGAACTTGGGGAAAATCCACTATTTCTGGGATAAGCAGTATAAAATGTTTTGTACATTTTTGGGATCTAGCCAGGTATTTGTGATCTGGATTGGCCACTGTTTGAAACAGGATGCTGGGCTTGATGGACCTTTGGTCTTTCCCAGTATGGCAATACTTATGTACTTATGTAATATCTCCCACAAATATATTAAACAGAATAGGCCCCAGCACCAACCCCTGAGGAACTCCACTGCTTACCTTCCTTTCCTCCGAGTGGATTTGCCGAAGTCCAAGTAGATGACATCTAACGCACGTCTCTCATCCAGTTCTTTGGTCACCCAGTCAAAAAGTCAATAAAATTTGTTTGGCAGGATTTTCCTTTGGTAAAGCCATGTTGCTTCGGGTCCCGTAACCCGTCTTCTTCTAGAAAGTTTTTTTTTATTTTATTTTTACTCATTTCGTTATAATACAAAAATATTCTTGAACAGAAAGAACAATGGCACAAATCTTTAAAGGAAAATTATTATAGTTAACATATTCTCATAAGTAACAATTGTTTCTTAAGTCCACAAATTAACGGAGGCAAGGCACAATTCAAGGAGTCATATCTGAATATGATATAAGTAAGGAGAAGTGTAGGAAGAACCCCTCAGGTTATATAATTCATTTTATGGAGTAGATATTGCAGGAGCAGATCACAGAGGAAGTAAGACCGGTCTTTGTTTAGAGTCCAGAAAAGACACCGAATAGTCACTTTAAAAAAAAACATATTTAACTGACTGTAATTTAATAACACACTTGCAGGGGAAATTAAGCCAGAAAGATCCCCCTAACAGGAGGACATGTGAACAAAATTTTTAAAAAGATTGGCACCTCTTTTGAGTTTGTCTGGATACATCAGGAAAAACCTTGATTTTATAATTCAAAAATAATTCTTGTCTGTAATGAAAAAAAAGTCTTTAGAATCCAGTCACAATCTGGTTGAAGAACAAAATCTACTATTAAAGTAGCAGCTTGTACTCCCAAAGACTCATCTTCTATAGTTTGAGACAAATTTAACTCATCAAGTGGTACCGGTGGATAAAGTTGCTCTGGTATTTTCAAAACTTCTGATAGATATCTCTTAAAGGTAATTAAAGGAGCCACAGCTGGCACTTTAGGAAAGTTTATAAATCGAAAAGTTTTAATTGTTTGCTGATTTTCTAAACTTTCTATTTTCCTCTGTAACAATAAGTTCTGAGATCCTTCCTTTCCTCTATCTCTGCTTGATTATCTCTGGTGGAAAACTGAGCAACGCTATCCTGCGTTGCTACACTCGGCAATCCTTTGCTTGGGGCTGCCCCTGCTCCCAGGTCAGACAACGCCTCCATAGGTTTCATCGATCCAGGATGCCCGTTCTGCAAGGCTGCCGGCATCATCGGAGGGTACATCTGGGCTCAAGGAAATGTCATCTCCAAGTGGGGAGAGCAGTTCACCTCCTGCCGCTTCTCCCCACAGAGGAGAAATCTGCCCAGCAAGATCGCCTGGGGTTGTGAAGCAGTCCATCGGTCCCACCACAGGACTAGCAGAGGGAGCAGGGAATACCCTCTGCCTACCCCTTCTTTTAGGCATAGAAGAATGAAGAAAATTGAATAAACTCAAACGAAGTTAAGGTGAGTCAGAGGAACAGCTTCCAACGCTTCCTACACAGACTCCATCTTGCCCCGTACAGTGGTGGAAATAAGTATTTGATCCCTTGCTGATTTTGTAAGTTTGCCCACTGACAAAGACATGAGCAGCCCATAATTGAAGGGTAGGTTATTGGTAACAGTGAGAGATAGCACATCACAAATTAAATCCGGAAAATCACATTGTGGAAAGTATATGAATTTATTTGCATTCTGCAGAGGGAAATAAGTATTTAATCCCTCTGGCAAACAAGACCTAATACTTGGTGGCAAAACCCTTGTTGGCAAGCACAGCGGTCAGACGTCTTCTGTAGTTGATGATGAGGTTTGCACACATGTCAGGAGGAAATTTTGGTCCACTCCTCTTTGCAGATCATCTCTAAATCATTAAGAGTTCTGGGCTGTCGCTTGGCAACTCGCAGCTTCAGCTCCCTCCATAAGTTTTCAATGGGATTAAGGTCTGGTGACTGGCTAGGCCACTCCATGACCCTAATGTGCTTCTTCCTGAGCCACTCCTTTGTTGCCTTGGCTGTATGTTTTGGGTCATTGTCGTGCTGGAAGACCCAGCCACGACCCATTTTTAAGGCCCTGGTGGAGGGAAGGAGGTTGTCACTCAGAATTGTACGGTACATGGCCCCACTCCATTCTCCCATTGATGCGGTGAAGTAGTCCTGTGCCGTTAGCAGAGAAACACCCCCAAAACATAACATTTCCACCTCCATGCTTGACAGTGGGGACGGTGTTCTTTGGGTCATAGGCAGCATTTCTCTTCCTCCAAACACGGCGAGTTGAGTTCATGCCAAAGAGCTCAATTTTTGTCTCATCTGACCACAGCACCTTCTCCCAATCACTCTCGGCATCATCCAGGTGTTCACTGGCAAACTTCAGACGGGCCGTCACATGTGCCTTCCGGAGCAGGGGGACCTTGCGGGCACTGCAGGATTGCAATCCGTTATGTTGTAATGTGTTACCAATGGTTTTCGTGGTGACAGTGGTCCCAGCTGCCTTGAGATCATTGACAAGTTCCCCCCTTGTAGTTGTAGGCTGATTTCTAACCTTCCTCATGATCAAGGATACCCCACGAGGTGAGATTTTGCGTGGAGCCCCAGATCTTTGTCGATTGACAGTCATTTTGTACTTCTTCCATTTTCTTACTATGGCACCAACAGTTGTCTCCTTCTCGCCCAGCGTCTTACTGATGGTTTTGTAGCCCATTCCAGCCTTGTGCAGGTGTATGATCTTGTCCCTGACATCCTTAGACAGCTCCTTGCTCTTGGCCATTTTGTAGAGGTTAGAGTCTGACTGATTCACTGAGTCTGTGGACAGGTGTCTTTCATACAGGTGACCATTGCCGACAGCTGTCTGTCATGCAGGTAACGAGTTGATTTGGAGCATCTACCTGGTCTGTAGGGGCCAGATCTCTTACTGGTTGGTGGGGGAATCAAATACTTATTTCCCTCTGCAGAATGCAAATAAATTCATATACTTTCCACAATGTGATTTTCCGGATTTAATTTGTGATGTGCTATCTCTCACTGTTACCAATAACCTACCCTTCAATTATGGGCTGCTCATGTCTTTGTCAGTGGGCAAACTTACAAAATCAGCAAGGGATCAAATACTTATTTCCACCACTGTATCTGTGGCTTCTAGAAAGTTAACTATCCTTTCTTTCAGCAGCGACTCCATTATTTTTCCTACCACTGACGTGAGACTTACCGGTCTGTAGTTTCCCACTTCTTTCCTGTCTCCACTTTTGTGAAGAGGGACCACATCCGCTCCTCTTCAATCTCGTGGAACCTCTCCCATCTCTAAAGATCTATTAAATAAATCTTGTTTATTTTCTCTGAATCTGCCTTTGCTAATCAAGCAGCGGAAGCAGTGGCCCGTCTCATCTCTCTCTGGGCAAAGTTACATATGCCCTCCAAATATCTAGCTTTCCCAACCTTGAATCTGCTCATGGCAGTTCAGTACAGGCTCAGCCGTAGCTAAGTCTGTAATTAAAGAGGAACCCAGTTTTAATTAGTTAAAGAGATATAGTTTATTAGTATTAATTAGCATTGATACATTACCCAATAATGAGGATACCAGCAATTCAGTCAATCATACAGTGGAACAGAATCACACGACACATCAGCCCTCGGTGGTACTCTGTCTCTCTCCTCCATCAACATCTGCATCTGCCTCTGTATCTGCGTCTGTCTCTCTCTCTCTGTCTCTCCTTCTGCGTCTTACACTTCTCGGGGTGCTTCCTTTATACTGTCTCAACCCAATGGATTCCAATGGGATCCAGCTTTGTCAGCAGAACTTGCTATCCCTTATCAGTTGATAAGGAACCGATAAGGGTGACTTCATTAGGTCCCAGGTTCCAACTATACACAAAAGGGGTGCAAAGCACAGGTGGCGAGATGACTTCATCGGTCATTCTGCTCTTCTCAGCTATTCTCAGCTCCCCCTCCCTCTGAGTACTCTCTAACTACGTACATCTACCCCTTATCTACTTTCATTAGCCCAAAACATCTTTCATGACTCTTCACTGATGCCAGTCCCAGGCATGTTTATAAGAGCAAAGGACCCCCTCCCTTGCCAGCTCCCTGAGAACTCAGTTCAGCTTGTGCTGCAGAAAAATGTATTTTGTATCAGAGATGACTTTGGATTTTTAAGAGAAGCCCAGCTCTTATTATGAGCCATTTGCTTGTAGAGGCCTAGCTCTTTAGCCTGAGCCATTGACCTGTATTTTACTGAGAGCAAGGGCGGCCATATATATATACAATCTTTAAGAGGTCCTGCCAGGACCTCTCTGAGCTCCTTCAGTATCCTGGGATGTATCCCATCCGGCCCCATAGCTTTGTCCACCTTCAGATTCTCCAGCTGTTTATAAACTCTTTCTTCCGTAAACTGTGCAGTATCCACTACATTCCCAGACGTTCCCTCGGCAGCCAACCACGGTCCTTCTCCTGGGCTTTCCTCCGTGAACACTGAAGAGAAATAATTGTTTAGCATGTTCGCTTTATCTTCATCACTCTCCACATAGCCATTCTCATTATCTTTCAGTCTCCATTCCTATCTCTTCTCCTTTCTCCAATATATCTGAAAAGGTCTTGTCATCTCTCTTTACATCCTTAGCCATTTTTTCTTCTGCTCGCACTTTCGCTGGCCGTATTTCCCTCTTCGCTTCTTTGAGTTTAATTCGATAATCTTTTCCGCGATCCTCTCATTGCGTACTTTTGTATTTCTTGAACAAAGCCTCTTTTGCTCTTATTTTTTCAGCTACTTGTTTGGAGAACCATATAGGCTTCCTGCTTCTCTTGTTTTTGTTTACTTTCCTCACAAAAAGATCAGTCGTCATATTTATAGCAGCCTTTAGCTTGGACCACTGTTTTTCTACTTCTCCTACGCCAACAGCTGCTTCTTCAGGTATTCCCTCATTTTATCAAAATCAGTACATCTGAAATCCATTACTTCTGAATGAAGGTCATAATGATGTGATTCACAAGTGCGAAAAGGTGAACTGTGTGTCAGACTTGTGAGTTCTTGTACCAAGTAGAGCACTGCTGAGCCCGGTACTCGGACCAGGTTCTACTTGGCGGCTGGACAACCCCGGGTTTCACCTGCACTGACCGCCGTTCCCCAGAGGTTGAGCCCCTAGGTGCAGGCAGCCTGCAGGACTTACGGGATGGAGCTGGAAGCGGGGTGATGAATGTATCGGCCAGGCAGGCAGCAGGTCAAGAGAGTAATCCAGGTATAAGTGGCAGCCAGTAGGCAGGTGTCAGGGAAGAGAGTAATCCAGGTACAGGCAAGTCAGTAGGCAGGCGTCAAGCAAGAGAGTAATCCAGGTACAGGTGAAAGTCAGTAGGCAGGCGGCAGGCAGAAGAGTAATTCAGGTACAGGCAAAGTCAGCAACGAGGGACCAGTAGATAAGAAGCAGACTACAGAGTTAGAAACACCTACCAAAGTAGAAGCCGAAGCATAGAGCCCAAGGAGACCTCAGCTGATAAAGTGCTGGCATCTGACATCAGCAGGGAGAAGGAGCACAGCCATAGGACAAGAGCAGGGGAAGGAGGAACCGGAAGACCAATAGGAGAGAAGTAAGGGAAGCCAGGCAGAGGAAGAGCAGACCCAGGTGGGTGGAATCAAAGCAATCAAGGAGCCTGGAAGTCAGGCAGAAAGAGAGAGCAAAAATAGGTGCATGGAAGCAAAGCAATTAAGGAGCCTGCAACCACCGCTCTCTGAACAAACCCAGAGAGGACTACACATACATGGCTCAGGCAGTGCCACTCAAGTGTGCGTGTCGACAGGACCCCGCTTGCATTGAGGTAGGGGACATGACACTATGAGAGGGAATAGCAAGAATTAGGATTGGCCAATTAAGTGTTTTGAAGATACTTAGAAACATAGAAACATGACGGCAGATAAAGCCCATATGACCCATCCAGTCTGCCCATCCTCTGTAACCCCTAATTCTTCCTGTTCCTAAGCGATCCCACTAGCTTATCCCATGCCTTTTTAAATTCTGGAACAGTCCTCGACTCCACCACCTCCACCGGGAGGCCATTCCACGCCTCCACCACCCTTTCTGTGAAATAATACTTCCTTAGGTTACTCCTAAGCCTATTCCCTCTTATCTTTGTCATATGCCCCTAATTCCAGAGCTCTCCTTCATTTGAAAAAGGCTCTCCTCCTGTACATAAATGCCCTTGAGGTATTTAAACATTTCTATCATGTTTCCTCTCTCCCTCCTCTCTTCCAGCGTGTACATGTTGAGGTTCATAAGCCTGTCCCTATAATTTTGCATTCAAGACCGCTTACTAATTCCGTAGCCGCCCTCTGGACCGACTCCATCCTGTTTATATCTTTCCGTAGGTGCGGTCTCCAGAACTGCATGCAGTACTCCAAATGAGGCCTCACCAGAGACTTATACAATGGCACTATCACCTCCTTTTTCCTGCTGGTCATGCCTCTCTTTATGCACCCAAGCATCCTTCTGGCTTTGGCCGTCACTTTTTCTACCTGTTTGAAAGCTATAAGGTCGTCAGACACAATCTTGTCCCTTGTCACTTGATTGCCCTATATAAAGGGAGTTTACCTAGGGGTGGGTGGGACTAGGACACAGGTAACCTCGGTTACCTATCAAACGAAGTCTGAAAATGCCCAGCGCAGCTCACAAGGTAAACTTAGGTTCTACCACACAGCTCAAAACAAAATTGCCCCTTCTCCAGAGCTATGAGTCACCAGATGCTGTGTAACCAAAATTGATTGAATTAAGTTTCTGGCAGTGTAGATTTAACACACAATTCTAATGAAAACAGACACCAGATTCAATGTAACCAGATTAAGTCACAGGTTTAAAACACTTGGCACAGGTGTCACGTCTGTGGCCGTGACCCCTCTCAGACTCACCGTATTTCCGGCGGTCGGCTTCTGAGCTGGCTCCTGTCTGTTCTTCCTGTGTTAGTTCTGTCTCTGTCTCTGTGTGCTGGCTGCACTGGATTGTCTGTGTGCTGTTTCCCATTCCAGACTTCGGCCCAGTCCGGTCCGGATCTTCCGGCCTGCCAGACCTGCTTGTTTTGTTTGAACCTGCACAGCACCCATAGTTGCCTGGTGATTGCTGCAGCTTGAGCCTCAGCTGCTCCTGGGCTTATTAGCCATTTTGAAACTCTCTGCTTTGTCTTTGCATCGCCTAAGGCCCTGGTTTGTTGGTGCTTGCTGCACTTCTGCCTAGTCCAGTTTATAGTCTGTATTCTTGCCTGATTCTAGTTTAGTCTTTGTGTAACTTTGTGTTCTGTACTGCTTGTTTACTGTATTGCTTGTTTCCCAGTCTTGTTCTTGTTTGTATGTCTTTGTCTAGTGCTAGGTTGTCTGTGTTTCTTGTTTCAGTGGCTGCTTACAGCTTTCAGGTCTGAGAGTCCTAGTCTAGTTCTTTGCCTAGCCTCCCTGTGTGCTCTAGTCCCTGTGTGTATCCTGCTGGTATCCAGTTCTAGGCTTGTCCAGTAAGTCCTGCCAGCCACTTGCACTCAGGGGCTCAACTCCTGAGGAATGGTGGCTAAGTGCAGGTGAAGTCTAGCTGACCCTGTCAGAGTTCTGCCTTATCCCTGTGTGGGGTGGTTTTGCCTGCCACTGCTGCTCCTCGGCAGTGGCCCAAGGGCTCACAAACCTAGTTCCTGTTTTTGGAAAACGTGACAGAATGCAAAGGCCATGAGCTCGGCAAGATCATCCTTCCAGCTGGGTTTCCAGCCTAAGACTTTTTCCTTTGTTGGTATTCCAGGTCTAAGCCCAGGTCCAGTCTTTAGTTCCAAGTTGGCTTTCGGTCTCGACCCAGTTTCTGCTCTTGATGAATTGATGACGCTCCGAGATTACCGTGATAAACTTTTTCTTGATCCAGCCTTGAGGAATACTCCTGAAGCTGCAGCTGAGAGAAAGTGGGCCTGGGGGTTTGGGTTTTCTGCCAACCCAGTTTCAGTGATTGATTCTTCTAACATATTGGCATACTACCACTACAAACTTCGCATGGATCCAGCCCTGCGGGATACTTCAGAAGCTGACGCTGAAAGAAGGCGTTGTGAAGATCCAAAGCTCAGGGCTTATGTGCAGTTTGTGTGGAGCAGTTTTTGTTCCAGCCAAGGTGATGTTGAGTCAACTCCGAGTTTGAGTCCCAGCCAAGATGATGCTGAGTCCACCGAGTTTGAGTCCCAGCCAAGATGATGCTGAGTCCACTTCAAGTTGCAGTCCCAGCCTAGATGCTGAGTCTACTCTGAGTTCCAGTTCTGGCCAAGATGCTGAGTCCAAGCCGAGTTCCAGCTCCGGTCAAGATGCTGAGTCCCTGCCGAGTTCCAGCTCCAGCCAGGATGCTGAGTCCAGATCGAGTCACAGTTCCAGTTCCGGCCAAGATGTTGAGTCCCAGCTGAGTTCCAGCTTTAGTCAAGATGCTGAGTCCAGCCCGAGTCACAGTTCCAGCCTAGATGCTGAGCCTAAGCCGAGTTCCAGTTCCAGCCAAGGTGCTGAGTCCAAGTCAAGTTCCAGTTCCAGCCAAGTTGCTCAGTCCCAGCTGAGTTCAAGCTCCAGTCCAGCTAACTATGGTCCAGTTGTGAAGCTCCTCCGCAGGTTTCACCATTGTTACCCATGGAAACATGAGTGCTCCCGTGGGGACACGGGAGCCTTGAGGGGGACGTACTGTCACGTCTGGGGCCGTGACCCCTCTCAGACTCACCATATTTCCGGCGGTCGGCTTCTGAGCTGGCTCCTGTCTGTTCTTCCTGTGTTAGTTCTGTCTCTGTGTGCTGGCTGCACTGGATTGTCTGTGTGCTGTTTCCCGTTCCAGACTTCGGCCTAGTCCGGTCCGGATAGCGGATATAATTAGTGATGTACAAAGATTAAGTGTGGGGTGGTTTTGCCTGCCACTGCCACTCCTCAGCAGTGGCCCAAGGGCTCACAAACCTAGTTCCTGTTTTTGGAAAACGTGACAACAGGTTAAAAAGACAGTTCCAATGAAAACACCTTTGAGACAATTCCAGCATAAAAAGATGAAATCACTAGCACAAAAATATTTCCATGTAACATCCTTGAGTGTCCCGTAGTGTTTGTACTTTTGGAACGAGTAAAAAATGAATTCACTTCTACTCATTTTACAACACTCAGAATTTTGTAGACCTCAATCACATCTCTCCTCATCCTTCTCTTTTCCAAGCTGAAGAGTCCCTAACCTCTTTAGCTTTTCCTCATACGAGGAACCCCTTTATCATTTTGGTCACTCTTCTTTGATCTTTTTCTAATTCCGCTATATCTTTTTTGAGATACAGTGACCAGAACTGAACACAATACTCAAGGTTCGGTCTTATTCATCATCCCTTTCCTAATATGCCCACAGCGCACAAAGTAGGTGGAGTTTGCGCCCACACCTAAAGTAGATGGAATTATAGGAAGCAGTTGATATGTAAAAAAAAATAGGCACCAAAAAAATACGCTTCAGTGGTATTCTACAAGCCACACCTAAAATTTGGAGCAGTTTATAGAATACACATTTAAATGGAAAGTCATGCGTAAGTTAGGCGCAGATATTTGCACCAATGAAAACGAGGTGCAAATGCCCGTGCCTAAATTTATGCACAGAGCACCATTACTCTGTAATTAAGCACATAACTCAAAGCCACGCTCCTGTTCTACCCCAAACTGACCATTTCCGTGCCCCCTTTTTTGGAATGCACGTATATTTTAGACAGGGATCCTGCTCCAACTTTACGCACATGAGCCCCAATTAAATCTAATTAGTGCCAATAATTGCTTGTTAAAAAGCCATTTATTGGCACTAATTAGCTTGTTATTCAATTAAATTACACGTGGATTATATAATGTATATAATGTATATCTCTGTTTTATTGAGAGCTTCTTAGAATTGTAAACCACTGAGAATCCCAAGTGAAACGCTTGCGGCATATAAGACACAAATAGAATAGAATAGGTTACTCCAACCTTCTTGGAAGCCTGATACAGTCATATCACTTCTCTTTCCCCACTGGCTTGAATTTTTTTTCTCTCTAGCCATGTTCTCTAAGAAAAAGCAAAGATTCGCATTTCTTCTGCCTACTATTCCTCACCAGCCCTTACGGTTACACACAAGATCTATCTCGAACATACCTAAATTGTGTCATGGCTGTAGTTGTCACTATCTCTTTAGGTGGTGATTCCAGTTATTCATTTTTGTCATGTTTCCTCTGAAATTTTCTCCATACAACTTTACATCATGAATTTAATTGTCTATGACAATTCCATCTTCCTATATTTTATTGAAATTTGTCATTCATTGGATTAGTTATATTGCATCCTCCCTTTTCTTTCATTCCTCTCATTCCTCTCGATGTCCTTACGAAGGTACCATCTGCAACACTGAACACAATATTCAAGGTGAACATAGAAAAAAAACATTAAAAAAAACATATGGCCTATCCTGTCTGCCCATCCATGTCATCTACAATCCCTTCTTCTCTCTTAGAGATCCTATGTACTGATTGCAAGCTTTCTTGAATTCATATATGGTTTTCAACACTACCTCCACCAGTAGGCTGTTCCATAAATTTACCACCCTTTCCAGGAAGAAGTATTTCCTCAGGTTACTTCTGAGTCTATCTCCTTTCATCTTCATCCTATGCCCCCTCATTCCAGAGCTTTCTTTCAGTTGAAAGAGATTCACTTCCTGTGTATTTATGCCATGTAGGTATTTAAATGTCTCTATCATATTCTCCCCCTTCCACCTTTCTTCCAACGTTAGATAGAATGATAGCTATACAAATGTATGGTCAGGTTCTATTTATTATTATTACTATCATTATTATTTGTAGTAGTAGTATTAAATTGTTGATATACTGCCTTTCATCAGTACTATCAAAGTGTTTTATATATTACATACAGTACTTTCTCTGTCCCTAGTGGACTCACAATCTAGGTTTTTGTACCTGTTTATTCCTTTGCAGTCTTGAGTTTAATGCAGACTTTAATGAACCTTAACTGGAATTCTTTCCTTGCAGAGTGACTGTATTCAATTGTTGTGATTCTGGATGTTGTATTTTTTGTGCCCAGGAATGTCCCAGTGGTGTCGTTAATGAAGAAACTTTTAAACAGATCTACTCTCAGTTCTTTCCTCATGGAGGTGAGTAGGATTCTTTTGTGCTACACTATTGATAAAAAGTGGATTTTGAAGGAGGCCCTCTGAAGATGTGTGGCATTTTTTGGTGTAAGCAGTGATATTTTGGAATGATATCTTGCAAGTCATTTCAAGATATCATTCCAAAATATCACTGTCTATATCAAGATGTCTGTATCAATAGAAGGCAAGTTGTTGCCTTCTATTGAAATAAACATCTTAAAACCTAGGGGTCAATATTCAGCAGGACTTATCCAGGTAGAAATTAATCCTACCTTGATAAGTCATCCATATCTAGATTTTCAGCAGGATTACCTAGATAATGTTGCTGAATATCCGGTAAGACCACCTCTATCTAGGTAGAGGGGAACAAATAGAGACAGGGGATCTGCAGTGTGGATGCAGTAAAACAAATAGCAGACCACCACGTTGGTTTTGCACTATCTGGGTTGTGCCCCTGCAGTCCAGGGGCAGAGCTCTGGTGGAGCCAGGAGTACCAAGTTAGCGGTGATATTCACTCTGCTAACCATAAGTACATGCCACACTAGGAAAAGTCCAAGGGTCCATCGAGCCCAGCATCTAGTCCATGACAACGGCCAATCCTGGCCAAGGGCACCTGGCGAGCTTCCCAAACGTACAAACATTCTATACTTGTTATTCCTGGAATTGTGGATTTTTCCCAAGTCCATTTAGTAGTGGTTTATGGATTTGTCCTTTAGGAAACCATCTAACCCCTTTTTAAACTCTGCTAAGCTAACCGCCTTCACCACGTTCTCCGGCAATGAATTCCAGAGTTTAATTATGCGTTGGGTGAAGAAAGATTTTCTCCGATTTGTTTTAAATTTACTACACTGTAGTTTCATCGTATGACCCCTAGTCATGGGCGTAGACTGGGGGGGCGCGAGGGGGCGTAGACTGGGGGGGCGAGGGGGGGCAATGCCCCCCAAACGACGATGACGTGACGGCACCAGTAGTAAAAAAAAAAAAAACAAGCAGGCACGCGCTCGTCTCCGTCCGCTTTGCTTCCCTGCCCTCTCTGTCTGGGTCCCGCCTTCCTCTGATGTCATTTCCTTTCGGGCGGGACGCAGACAGAGAGGGCAGGGAAGCGAAGCAGACGGAGACGAGCACGTGTCTGTCTACCCCCTCTCTTCCTTCCTCCCTCCGGCGCAGGCAGCAGTCTTCTTCAGCTTTTCTGTGTTCCTGGCAGCGGTAGCGACGTACACGCTGCCTTCGGCTCTGCCCCGAAGCCTTCTCTTCAAGTTCCTGTTCCCGCATAGGTGGGAATAGGAACTTGAAGAGAAGGCTTCCGGGGCAGACCAAAGGCAGCGTGTACGTCGCTACCGCTGCCAGGAACACAGAAAAGCTGAAGAAGACTGTTGCCTGTGCCGGAGGGAGGGAGGAAGAGAGGGGGTAAACCGAGTAACGATCCTAGACCTCGCGGGGGGGGGGCAGCAGAGGGAAGATGGATGGAACTGGGAGGAGTGGGGAGCAGAGGGAAGATGGATGGGACTGGGAGGGGTGGGGCGCAGAGGGAAGGAGCAAGAGATGGATGGGATTGGGAGGAGTGGGGAGCAGAGGGAAGGAGCAGGAGATGGATGGGACTGGGAGGGGTGGGGAGCAGAGGGAAGGAGCAAGAGATGGATGGGACTGGGAGGGGTGGGGAGCAGAGGGAAGGAGCAGGAGATGGATGGGACTGGGAGGGGTGGGGAGCAGAGGGAAGGAGCAAGAGATGGATGGGACTGGGAGAGGAGGTAAGCAGAGGGAAGAAGCAGGAGATGGATGGGACTGGGAGGGGTGGGGAGCAGAGGGAAGGAGCAGGAGATGGATGGGACAGAGGGGTGGGGAGCAGAGGGAAGGAGCAGGAGATGGATGGGACTGGGAGGAGTGGGGAGCAGAGGGAAGGAGCAAGAGATGGATGGGACTGGGAGAGGAGGTGAGCAGAGGGAAGGAGCAGGAGATGGATGGGACTGGGAGGGGTGGGGAACAGAGGGAAGGAGCAGGAGATGGATGGGACTGGGAGGGGTGGGGAGCAGAGGGAAGGAGCAGGAGATGGCTGGGACGGAGGGGTGGGGAGCAGAGGGAAGGAGCAGGAGATGGATGGGACTGGGAGGAGTGGGGAGCAGAGGGAAGGAGCAAGAGATGGATGGGACTGGGAGAGGAGGTGAGCAGAGGGAAGGAGCAGGAGATGGATGGGACTGGGAGGGGTGGGGAACAGAGGGAAGGAGCAGGAGATGGATGGGACTGGGAGGGGTGGGGAGCAGAGGGAAGGAGCAGGAGATGGCTGGGACGGAGGGGTGGGGAGCAGAGGGAAGGAGCAGGAGATGGATGGGACTGGGAGAGGACTGGGAGGGGGTGGGGAGCAGAGGGAAGGAGCAGGAGATGGATGGGACTGGGAGGGGTGGGAAGCAGAGGAAAGGAGCAGGAGATGGATGGGACTGGGAGGGTGGGGAGCAGAGGGAAGCCTACTGGAAAGAAGACACTGCATAAAACAGAAGACACTGGGACCAAAGCGAATAGAAAAACTAAATGATCAGACAACAAAGGTAGAAAAAAGTATTTTATTCAGAATTTATTAATTGAAATATGTCAGCTTTTTGAAATGTGCATCTGTGATATTTTGCCTGTAGATTTCAATTTTTCTGGTATTGCTGCATGCTGAGTCTGACTTCTTGAGTTAACTTTCCAGTTCAGTATTTTGCCTTCATACTTTTTTATTTCTAGTTCCTTGTGTCATGTCTGTTGTGTCATGTGTTTTTCATGTGTGATTAAGGTGCAGTATTCTGCTAGCGTGTAGTATTTGCAGCCCTTTTTGTTTTGCTTTTTTTCACGAGGTAGTGTATTGGTGTTTTAGAGCCTGGTGTAATTACAGTTCTGCCTTTTCACGCATAAGGTTGTAGCTCGTCCTGTCCTTGGAATTAGTGCTGTTATGGTTTAGTAAGGATATGAGTGTGTTTTTGCACAAGTTTGTGTATAGTGTTTTGCAGTGGAGAGATTGTGTGTAGGCCTTACTGAGGTGGCACCAAAACATCAGAAAGGGTATAGAGCCTAAATCATGACACACTACCTCTTGAAGGATCTACGTATAGAGCCTATGTATTTCTAAGGTCAACACTGGTATGGTATGGGAAAGGGGGTGGGGAAATACTACTGGAGATGAAGAGGGAGTGCTGGGTAAGGAGGAAAGAAGGAAGGAAGGAATGGAGAAAGAGCTGGCTTGATATCTCATACATATTCATTATGGTTATTCCCCAAAAAAGCCAGCTCTTTTTCCCTTCCTTCCTCCATATTAGCATATTCATTTGCATATGTATATATGCAAATGAATATGCTAATATGCTCCGCCCCATCCTTTGCCCCCCCCCCCTCCCAAATGAAACAGTCAAACTACGCCTATGCTATCGTCCTATTTATTCCCTATACACTCTAAATGTACTGTCCTGTTCTTCATGCAAATCCCCGGACCCACACACATTCCTACCCCTTATTTCCACAAGGACCCATCTTAATTTGTCTGCCCGAGGTCTATTCAATCCTAGCTATGCCATTGTGACAGATTAAATTTTATTTGAAGAAATGCAAAGTGATGCACACAGAAAAGTTAATCTCAACCACAGGTACAAAATAGAGTCACCGTGAACAGTATGTTGGAACTTTTGTCCCATTGTGCTGCAGGAACAATGAATAGAATGTTAGGAATTATTCAAAAGTGATAAAGCTGAGAATATCATTAAGGTTTTGGTCACCTGATCTCAAAAAGGACATAGTGGTGCTAGAAGATATGATAAAGGGGATGGTACACTTCCTTTATAAAGAAAGACTATACAGTTTAGGGCTGTTCAACTTGGAAAAGAAAGTGACTGAGAGGAGATATCATAGAGTGGGGTGGAAAGGTTAAATGTGTGTGTGTGGGGGGGGGGGGGGGGGGGGGGTTTCAAACAACACAAAAGCAAGAAGGCACTCCATCAAATTATTGACCCACAGACTAAAAAGAAATCATATAAAGTATTTTTTCATGCAACGCATAATTAAACTGTGGAATCTGTTGAGTGAGTAGAATGATTCAAAAAAGGTTTGAAAAGGTCCTGGAGGAAAGTCCATAAAAATGATTAGCTAGTTCGACTTGGAAGAGTTATGGCTTATACCTAGAACTGAGCTATGAGACATTGATCTACTTTTTGGGACTGTTTACTGTTAAAAGATAGAATGTTGGACTCAGCATGGATTTTCTTATTTTGTTATATTCAGCATTGGTTGTTTATAATAGATCACTGGATCTCATGCATTTATGTTTTCCAGATGCAAGTATGTATGCACATTATCTTTTTAATGCCTTTGACACTGCTCAGACCGGATCAGTTAAGTTTGAGGTAAGTTTCCTTCAAATATGGCTATATAATGCACCAGAAACTCTAGGAAATACTGTTCTGCAATTTGCTAAGGTTCCTACATGTGATGAAAAATGTATAATAATAATTAAATATACAAAAAATGTGCACCAACTGTCTATTATAAACAGTATGTAAATTCTTAGTAGAGAAAAAAAGACCTCACACAGTCTCCTGTTTAAAATTGTGGGGCCGATATTCAGCCGGAGACAGGATTTTGCTGATTACCACTGGAGTTAAAACCCCAAAATTCAATACTAGGCCACTTCTGGGCACCAGCATTGAATTTCCAGGTTTCCAGAGGCAGCTAATACAGATCCAGTTAAGTCCAATGTTCACACTTAACCAGCGATGGGGCATCGCATAAAAATAGGACTGACTTTTATGTGGAGCTATTTACGTGTTTAACCTGGCTGGTAAAGTGCCAGCTCCAACCCCCCTCCCCCCTCAAAGAACACTCCTAAAATAGCTGCTTTTTAATTCAGCGCTAACTAGTTATTCAGTAACCAGCAAAGTCCTGCTGAAAATTAGCAGTTAGCCCTGAAGGTAATGTCTCCAAAAACTCCACTATCAAAACTGGCAGGTCAGGAAACCAAAACAAAGAATGTATAATATATTGACCATGGGCGTAGCTACGGGTGGGCCTAGATGGGCCCAGGCCCACCCAGTCTTGCCTCGGGCCTACCCAGAAGCACAGTCCCTCCTACAGTTCCAACACCTCCGTGTCTTCCTCACCCTCTCCCACTCCCACCTCAGTGGTTGCACTTTTCTATCGGTGCTGCCTGGCAGCAACTCACAGACACGGCGTCCTGCTCCGGGGTCTTCCCTCTGCCGCGGTGATACAACTTCCTGTTTACGCAGGATGCCGTGTCTCTGAGTTATTACCAGGTAACGTCGATAGCAAAGTGCAAATGCTGCAATGGAGATGGGAGATGGTGAGGAAGACAGTGGGGTGCTGGCCCTGCAAGGGGAGGGGGCTGAAGGGAAGGGAGAGGTACTGGACTTGTGAGGGGGGGAGGGTAAGGAAAACGCTAAGGTGCTGGACTTGCAGGAGGGTAAGGAAGACATGGAGGTGCTAGTCTTGTTGGGGGAGTGGTAAGGAAGATGCAGAGGTGCTGGCCCTGGGAGGGGAGGGCCCGATAGGAAGAGAAAGGTGCTGGACTTGTGAGGGGCAGGGGGTTGGAGGGAATGGAAGGGAGAGAGGTACTGGACTTGTTAGGGGGGGGGTTGGAGGGAAGGGAGAGAGGTGCTGGATATGCAGGGGGGGGGGGGTTGGAGGGAAGGGGAGAGTGGTGCTTGATATGCAGGGAGGGTTAGAAAAGGGAATGGGACTTGATATACTACCTTTCTGTGTTTTTTGCAACTACAGTCAAAGCGGTTTACATTTGTACCTGGGGCAATGGAGGGTTAAATGACTTGCCCAGAGTCACAAGGAGCTGCAGTGGGAATTGAACCCAGTTCCCCAGAATCAAAGTCTGCTGCACAGATATGCGGGGGTGGGGGAGGTGTTAGAGGTGCTGGATATGGAGGGGGGTTGAGGGGAAAGGGAGATGTGCTGGATATGCAGAGGGTTGAAGTGAAAGGGAGAGGTGCTGGACATGTAGGGTGGCTGGATGAAAGGGAGAGAGGTGCTGGACATGTAGGGAGAGCTGGATGAAAGGGAGAGAGGTTCTGGACATGTAGAGGGGGCTGGAGGGAAGAGAGAGAGGTGCTGGGATATGTACCTCATGAAAGACTCCAGAAGAAATTGGAGAGTCATGGGATAGGAGGTAGTGTCCTATTGTGGATTAAAAACTGGTTAAAAACAGAGAGTAGGGTTAAATGGTCAGTATTCTCAATGGAGAAGAGTAGATAGTGGGGTTCCCCAGGGGTCTGTGCTGGGACTGCTGCTTTTTAACATATTTATAAATGATCTAGAGGTGGGAGTAACTAGTGAGGTAATTACATTTGCTGACGACACAAAGTTATTCAAAGTTGTTAAATCACAAGAGGATTGTGAAAAATTACAAGAGGACCGTACGAGACTGGGAGACTGGGCGTCTAAATGGCAGATGACATTTAATGTGATCAAGTGCAAAGTGATGCATTGGAAAAAGGAACCCGAGCTATAGCTATGTAATAAGAGACACCAACCAAGAAAGGGATCTCGGCATCGTCGTTGATGATACGTTGAAACCCTCTGCTCAGTGTGCTGTGGTGGCTAAGAAAGCAAATAGAATGTTAGGTATTATTAGGAAAGGAATGGAAAACAAAAGTGAGGACGTCATAATGCCTTTGTATCACTCCATGGTGCGACTCTGCTAAAATTGTGATTTGCTTGTCCCAATCCTTAGAGTGGTGGTTCTGGATATTTCTTCTGGTGCATTTAAATGCAGCTCTACAGATAGGTTACAGCAAACACATTCCAAAGGTCTTAAGTTTTCCCAGAAAAAAGAAAAAAAAATCTGTTTATATCTACTCTGCTAATATTGTGATTTTGCTTGCTGTGTTTTAATCTGGTTTGATATGTTTAATCTGAAAACTAGATATAATAACTACCAAAAGAATTAGATCTCTTTTGTTTGCTTCCTAAAAGTGTGCTGAGCCCTCTCCCCATCTGGCTTTGTAAAAGACAATCTGTAGGCTCAAGTTTGGCCGATAGCTTCTGTTGAAGGATGTGCATTTAACCCACAGAGTCTTTTCTTGACTCCTGCCTAAAGGACACTCACAGATAAGAATTGCTCTGACTTTAATTCTGCATTTATATCTTTATATCTTTCCAAAAAACCTTGTTTTTATCTACTCTGCTAAAATTGTGATTTGCTTGTCCCAATCCTTAGAGTGGTGGTTCTGGATATTCTTCTGGTGCATTTAAATGCAGCTCTACAGATAAGTTACAGCAAACACATTCCAAAGGTCTTAAGCTTAAGCCCACCCACCCCAAGACTGACACTTCATAAATAACTTTCCCAAATACACTACTTATCACAAATTAACTCCACCCAAATTACAACTGTCTCTGAAAAGTAAACCCCTCATTATCACAGGAATCCCCAGTCTTCTACTCACCAGCTAAGGATTACTTCTTTAGATAATAAGGACCTTTGTTAACATATCCATAGGCTGCTATTCTCACTATATATCACATAGGATACCATTTTACCTTCTCTTCCTTAAACTTGTTCATCAAGCTCCTCTCGCTGTTGGCAGGATAATCAAAAAATCATTGTTAATCAACTATACCCATAGATCTACTCTCTTTCCTTTCCTTTCCTTTCCTTTCCTGCCTAGCTCTAATAGAGAATAGGCTTTATAATTGCTTCTGGTCCTTTAGCATTCTAACTTTGAGGAAAGGCTCTACCAGTCCTAGTTATATTATAGTGCTATTTGAAAGTTAAATCAATTGAAAATTCTTGATCAGACGGTATCAGTTCTGGTCATACCTAGAGAACTTTTTAACACAGCACTTGGCTGACTCACTGGGAGTAATAAGCCCACCCAACCCAGGGTTTTCCAGTCATATATAAAGCGAAAGCTCGTTGGCTTTGCTCCTCGGTCACACACAGACAGACTGGTAGCTCCATCATAGTACACCTGTTCATACCCATTTCAACCAATCAGGATGACTTTTATTCTCTATAATAATCGTGGTGCTTTATTCAAGACCAATCATCTGGAGATTTAAGGCTTGTCCTATCTGTCTTCCGCTCACTAGTTTAAAACACGAGCTCAGTAAAGTAAAACAGGAACTAGATGCACTTAAAGCAACATCTAGGACTGCACAATATCATACTGCACAGAATCATACCAAATTATCACCACTACCACAAAGGATAAAACCACCCAAAAATAGATGGATCACGGTAGGTTCAGGCAGACTTCGTTATGTGACAAGAAAGCATCCGCCCTCACAAGTGTTGCCTCTACAAAATTCTTTTGTTCCATTACAGCACTGTGATGTTCTTGAAAACAGAACGGAAGCCGAAGAAAAAGCAATAAAAGTGGAACAAAAAGATATGAAGGTACCCAAAAAGAAAAGAAACCTCCAAATCACTAATGTTGAAACACATACCAGGAAATGTAGATGGAAGGCGATGACCACAAATGTTCGCAGTCTAAGCAATAAAGTTCATGACCTTCAAGCCCTGATTTTGGAGGCAGACTTAGATGTTGTTGCAATCACGGAGAAGTGGCTCAATGGTTCCCATGAATGGGATGCAAACATACCAGGCTATAATCTATTTAGGAAGGATAGAGAGGGTCGTAAAGGTGGAGGAGTAGCTCTGTATGTGAGGAATGATATCACGGCGACTGAAATGACAAGGACCTGGGGAATGGAAGAAGCGATATGGATCACCTTAAAAAGAGGGGATAGAACCTCTGTCCACGTGGGTGTTGTCTACAGACCCCCGACACAGAGGAACTAGATAAAGATCTGATTGCAGATATTCAAAAATTGGGAAAGAAGAGAGAGGTTCTGTTGATGGGAGATTTCAATCTGCCGGATGTAGATTGGAAGGTTCCGTCTGCGGAATCGGAAAGAAGTAGAGAGATAGTGGATGCGTTTCAAAGTGCTCTGCTCAGATAAATGGTGACGGAACCCACGAGGGAGGGAGCGACGCTGGATCTGGTGCTCACAAATGGGGATAGTGTGTCAAATGTCCGAGTGGCTGCCCACCTGGGCAACAGTGATCATCAAACGGTTTGGTTTGATATGACGGCTGAAGTAGAGGGCGGCCACTCAAAACTCAGTCTTAGATTCAAGCGTGCTGATTTTAGTAAAATGGGGGAATACCTGAAGAAGGAGCTGATGGGCTGGGAGAACGAACAAGAAGTGGAAGGACAGTGGTCCAGCCTGAAAGAAGCTATAAATAGAGCCACAAGCATTTATGTAAGGAGAGTAAATAAAAGCAAGAGAAAAAGGAAACCGATATGGTTCTCCAAACAAGTGGCTGAGAAAATAAAGGCTAAAGAGTTGGCGTTCCTGAAATACACAAAAACTCAAGAAGCCGAACACAGAGAGGAGTACCAGTGGAAACTGAAAGAAGCCAAGAGAGAGATATGTCTGGCGAAAGCGGAGGAAAAAATGGCTAGAAATGTAAGGAGGGGTGACAAACATTTCTTCAGGTATATTAGTAAAAGGAGGAAGACAAAAACGGGAATTGTGAGACTGAAAGATGCTGCGAACCGCTATGTAGATAATGATGAAGAAAAAGCAAATTTGCTAAATAGATACTTTTGTTCTGTTTTCACAGAAGAAAATCCTGGAGAAGGACCGCGATGGACTGGCAAAAGTGCAAATGAAAATGGAGTAGATATAGCACCGTTCACGGAAGAGAATGTGTATAAACAACTTGAAAAGCTAAAGGTGGACAAAGCCGTGGGACCGGACGGGATCCACCCCAGGATATTAAAGGAGCTCAGAGAGGTTCTGGCGGGTCCTCTTAAAGATTTGTTTAATAAATCATTGGAAACGGGAGAGGTTCCATGGGATTGGAGAACGGCGAATGTGGTCCCTCTTCACAAAAGTGGTGATAGGGAAGACGCTGGAAACTACAGGCCGGTAAGCCTCACTTTAATTATTGGAAAAGTAATGGAAGCAGTGCTGAAGGAAAGGATAGTGAATTTCCTGGAAGCCAATAAGTTGCAAGATCCGAGACAACATGGTTTTACCAAAGGGAAATCATGCCAAACGAATCTCATTGAATTCTTTGACTGGGTGACTGGCAAATTAAATCAGGGATATGCTATAGACATAATCTACCTAGATTTCAGCAAAGCTTTTGACACGGTTCCCCACAGGAGGCTCTTGAATAAACTGGATGGGCTGAAGATAGGACCCGAAGTGGTGAACTGGATTAGGAACTGGTTGACGGACAGACGCCAGCGGGTGGTGGTGAATGGAATTCGCTCGGAGGAGGGAAAGGTGAGTAGTGGAGTGCCTCAGGGATCGGTGCTGGGACCGATTCTGTTCAATATATTTGTGAGTGACATTGCTAAAGGGTTAGAAGGTAAAGTTTGCCTTTTTTCGGATGATACAAAGATTTGTAAAGAGTGGACACCTGGGAGGGAGTGGAAAACATGAAAAAGGATCTGCGGAAGCTAGAAGAATGGTCTAAGGTTTGGCAATTAAAATTCAATGCAAAGAAATGCAAAGTGATGCACTTAGGGAGTAGAAATCCACGGGAGACGTATGTGTTAGGTGGTGAAAGTCTGATAGGTATGAAGGGGAGAGGGATCTTGGGGTGATAGTATCTGAGGATCTAAAGGCGACAAAACAGTGTGACAAGGCAGTGGCCGTAAGTAGAAGGTTGCTAGGCCGTATAGAGAGGGGAGTGACCAACAGAAGAAAAGAGGTTTTAATGCCCCTGTATAAGTCGTTGGTGAGGCCCCACCTGGAGTATTGTGTTCAGTTCTGGAGGCTGTATCTTGTTAAGGACGTAAAAAGAATTGAAGCGGTGCAAAGAAAAGCTACGAGAATGGTATGGGATTTGCATTACAAGACGTATGAGGAGAGACTTGTTGACCTGAACATGTATACCCTGGAGGAAAGGAGAAACAGGGGTGATATGATACAGACGTTCAAATACTTGAAAGGTATTAATCCGCAAACGAACCTTTTCCTGAGATGGGAAGGAGGTAGAACTAGAGGGCATGAAATGCGTGGGATAAACATAAAGGAATCCTGTTCCGAGGGAATGGAACCTCAGAAGCTTAGCTGAGATTGGGTGGCATAGCCGGTGGTGGGAGGTGGGGCTGGTGGTTGGGAGGCGGGGATAGTGCTGGGCAGACTTATACGGTCTGTGACCTGAAAATGAGAGATACAAATCAAGGTAAGGTATACACAAAAAGTAGCACATATGAGTTTATCTTGTTGGGCAGACTGGATGGACCATGCAGGTCTTTTTCTGCCGTCATCTACTATGTTACTATGTTACTATATTGTGTTCAATTCTGGTCGCCGCATCTCAAAAAAGATATAGTGGAATTAGAAAAGATACAGAGAAGGGTGACAAAAATGATAAAGGGGATGGGACAACTTCCCTATGAGGAAAAGCTGAAGTGGCTAGGGCTCTTCAGCTTGGAGAAAAGACGCCTGAGGGGAGATATGATAGAGGTCTATAAAATAATGAGTGGAATGGAGCAAATCGTTTGTTTACTCTATTCAAAAATACTTGGACTAGGGGGCATGCAATGAAGCTACAAAGTAGTACATTTAAAACGAATCAGAGAAAATGTTTCTTCACTCATCATGTAATTAAACTCTGGAATTCATTGCCAGAGAATGTGGAAAGTTAGCTTAGCGGGGTTTTAAAAAGGTCTGGGCGGCTTCCTAAAGGAAAAGTCCAAAGACCATTATTAAATTGACTTGGGGAAAATCTACTGCTTATTTCTGGGATAAGCAGCATAAAATGTATTGAACTTTTTCAGGATCTTGCCAGATATTTGTGACCTGGATTGGCCACTGTTGGAAACAGGATGTTGGGCTTGATGGACCTTTGGTCTCTCCCAGTGTGGCAATACTTAAGTACTTATGAAAGGAGAGAGATTAAACACAAGTATGTGTTAGATATAGAGATGTAGGCCACCTTAAAGGCCTAATGATGGAAAATAAATTAATCCAGGATTGGCCCCCAGGCCCTGTTCTTTCAGGGTCAAGCAGGATAATGGATTTTTATAAGAGTCCAGCTTAGAATAAATTTTAACCATATAGTATAGGATCCTTGTTAGTAGGTGACCTGTCTGTAAGCTTGATTGCCTAGAATATACTGCATGCTTTTTGTTTTCCAGTGTAGTCCAGTGCAATTTCCCCACCCCTAGCTGTCTGTTCGTCTGTCCAATTTAGATTGTAAGCTCTGTTGAGCAGGGACTGTCTTTTCATGTTCATTTGTACAGCGCTGCGTAAGTCTAGTAGCGCTATAGAAATGTTTAATAGTAGTAGTAGTAGTAGATGTGGACCTGCAAGGAGGGCTTGAACAAAGGGAGAAAGGTGCTGGACCTATGGGCTTGGGAGGGGTTAGAAGGAAGGAAGAGAAATGCTGGACAAGGGGATAAAGGAATTGGGGGTCAAATGCTAAACCCAAAGTGGGAGAAAGAGCCAGATGCATAAGGGGAAGGGAAGAGAGAAGAAGAGAAGCTGGTTGGGGTCAGAGAGGAGAGGGACACATTGGTGTGGAGGAGGGAGAAAGTGGACATAGGGAAGTGTATATATACAGAAGAGAAATGATGGGCATTAGGTCGAAGCATGAGGACAGGTACACAAATGAGAGATGCTGTATGGGGATGGCATATGGGCACAGAGGGGGGAGAAGGGGGATTTATTTTATTGCATTTGTATCCCACATTCCCCCACCTATTTGCAGGCTCAATGTGGCTTACATAGATTTGGTAACATAGTCATAACTGGATATCTGATACAGTTAGTAGTGTGTAGCGATTAAGGAAGGGGAGACGGAAGAAGGGAGAGAGTTGTTAGGGTAGTTATAGACGGTGTGTGTTCATAATTGAGGATAAGGAATATATATACAATGCTGGACACTGAAGAGGGAGCTATATGGACATAGAGGGGAGATACCAGACAAGGGGGGGAATAGGAACACAGAAGTGAGATGCTGGGCATGGGGTGAATAGGTGCACAGAGGAATGATGATGGATGAAATGTGACAAGGCAACGGCCCTGGCCATAAGGATGCTAGGCTGCATAGAGAGGGGTATAATCAGGAGGTGTTGATGCCCCTGTACAAGTCGTTGGTGAGGCCCCACTTGGAGTATTCTGTTCAGTTTTTGCTAAAGATGTAAAAAGACTGGAAACGGTGCAAAGAAAAGCTACAAAAACGGTATGGGATTTGCATGCAAATCGTACGAGGAGAGACTTGCCGACATGAACATGTATACCTTGGAGGAAAGGAGAAATAGGGGTGACATGATACAGACATTCAAATATTTGAAAGGTATTAATCCGCAAATTAATCTTTTCTGGAGATGGAACTAGAGGGCATGAATTGAGGTTGAAGGGGGGCAGAGAAGGTGGTAGATACGTGGAATGCCCTCCCATAGGAGGTGGTGGAGATGAAAACGGTAATGGAATTCAAACGTGCGTGGGATAAACACAAAGGAATCCTGTTTAGAAGGAATTAATCTATGGAGATTGGGTGGCAATGCCGTATTTGGAGAGTAAAACCAGTGCAGGGCGAACATCTGTGGTCTGTGCCCTGATCGTGACTGAATAGATATGGATATCTGGAGTGTAAATTTTAAGGGGCTTCGACGTTAGCTTCAGAACTTTTAGTACAGGAACAGTGCTGGGCAGACTTTTACGGTCTGTGCCCTGAGAAAGGCAGGGATAAATCAAATTCAGGTATACTGTTTATCTTTCTGCCCTCTCCCAGGTATAAAGGTACTAGTTACCTGTAACTTCAGGGAATATGGTCCTAACACCACCATGTGGAGAGACAGAAAGACATAGAAGGCTATTGTAATATGAGAATAATCAGTAATTTGTTTATTACACTTATCAATCAGGAATACAATTAGAATAAATAATGTAATTAATTAATTCTCATATGAGACAGCAAGCGGGACACAAATGTGACCTCTGACATTAGCTCTCTGGTTGCCTCTCTCCATAACTCTCCTTTTATTCTCTCATAGGCTACTATTGGAACTACAAAGTCAGCATTTCTCTCATAGGCTAGTATTAGAAGTACAAAGTCAGCATTTCTCTCATATTCCAGCCCATTCTAGCAAATTCTATCTTTACAGAAGCAAAGTTCTTCATAACATATTTGTTTATAATAAGTAAGGTCAGTAAGGTTATCCTACTTTGCAAAAACCATCTTCCCAGCAACTAAAGTTATGTCTCCTTCATTATCTGCTTCCATGGTCAACAGCAAATTTTCCCTCTTACATTACAGTATTTTCTTGCCACACATATCTTTGTTATGACTCCATATCTGCCTGTGTCTCCAACAGAAGGAGCAAGCTGACATGAGACTCACATTCTGTATAATTTCTTATGGTTTAGCTTCTCAGTGATTCTTAACCTGTTCATAGTCTGTTCACAGAGGCATAGCTGTGCTCATAATTCTCAGTTACTGTTGCAAAGTTATTTTATGGTTCATAACCTGCATGTCCCATATAAACAATACATATCTTGTTGGGCAGACTGGATGGACCAGTGGTGTAGCCACAGGTGGGCTTCGGTGGGCCAGGGCCCACCCATTTATGGCTCAGGCCCACCCAACAGTAGCACATGTTTAGTGGTAACTGGTGGGAATCCCAAGCTCCACCAGCTGAAGATTTTCCCCTGATGGTAACGAAAATGCATCTCTCCATGACACCGGCACCTGTGCATGCTCAGTTTTCAATGCATGCCTGCTGCGAAGGTGAAAAGAAGCGTTTTCCCACCAGCTGAGATAATTGGGGGGTTTTTTTTAGGGGGGGGGGAGAACACTTGGTGCCCACCCAATTCTTGCCTAGGCCCACCCAAAATCTGTTGTCTGGCTACGCCCCTGGGATGGACCATTCAGATCTATCTGCCGTCATTTACTATGTTACTACTGGACAAGGAAATATAAGAAAACAGAGATGGGAAATGGGAGATGGACGTGGAGAAAGAAGAAATGTCAAATAGACAGGAGACACTGGCAAGTGAGTTAAGAGAAGACAGAGGGAAGCAGAAACCAGAGACTGGGACCAATATGATTTGAAAAATAAAATGACCAGACAACAAAAAGGTACAAAAAATGATTTTGTTTTCTATCTTGTGAATATAATATGTTGGATTTGGAATGTACATCTTGTCAGAGTTGGTGTTAAACACAACTGGGGTACAGGGTGGAAATCTAGGAGAGGCTTGGAGCTTTCTCTGGCCAGGGAATCAAGCATAATTGCACTAGTTGCAACCCTGGCATGTGTCATCTTTATATTTTGCACAGGAGGCAATGCCTTTGTTTCTTGTTTCTCTGGTACAGGGTCTAGTTTCTTGGGGTTTCTGCTTTATTTGTGTTTCTAGAGTTTGTGGTCACTTATTCTGTATTTGGTATTCGTGTTCTGTATGTGTGACAGGTATTCTGTTAGCATGAAGTTTCTATGTAGCATTCTGTAGTAATTTGGCTTGTTCAGCTTTCCTGATAAATGTATTTGTATTTTAGGGCACTGCCTTTTCATAGGTAGGATCCTTGTTTTAGTGCTGGCATGATAGATTTGCTCTAGGTTCTTAGTGACTTTTTTTAATAGATTTTTTTTTTTTAATTAACTTTATAATATGTCACCATACATAGAAACTAAAATTTCTATGTATGGTGAGTTTTATGGGTAAATGTCCTTGCTCTGCTCTGTATCTATTGTTGGTGGAGGGCTAGGAGCTTTCTGGATGCGGAATGTGTTTGGCTTCAATAACATATGTGTGTTGGAGGACCATAGCTCAATGGGGCTGAAGAGTGCAGTCTATTGTACTTCCCTTAGCTCTCAACTGCTACTCTCATAGCAAAACAAGTAAAGCACCAAACATTTACTTTTCTATAACTTGAAGTCTTCTTTTAGAAAAGTCCTTCATTGAGATAGGTCTTCCAACAATCCTGACAGAAGCCCTGTTTCACCCAAGCTGCGTCAGGGATATATGAAAATTCGCACTCAGAAAGCAAAATTGGCTCCAAAATGGCACCAGCCATTCAAACCTTCTGAGGCAAAGCAATGCCCATTGCCCACCCCAGCATATGCAAATAGTGATCCAGTAGCAGACACAACATTACATTATTTGCCCAGAGTGAAGATGACTGGGATTAGAACTAAAGTGAGCTTTTAACTGTGATAAAAAATGGCCTTAGCACGCCCTTACGCAGGTCTTTCCTGTGTGCCAAGGCCGTTTGTACCACAGGGGTAAAACGGCCAAATTTCCTATTTTCCCATTAATGGCCACACGATACTTTTCCTCTTAGCATGGGAATCTGCACCAGTTAGCACATAGCAATGCTAACACACTAACTGATTTGCATAGATATGCCCACTCTTTGAAAAAATGTAAAATATTTTAGCGCACAGTTTGCAAGCACACATTCCAAAATCACCATAGGATACCTCAGCATGCCCCACAATATGTCTTTTAAAGCTGCGATAAGCATGTGTTAAAGCTTACCGCAGCTCTGTGAAAGGGACTCAATATGTCAATGCAAGATTTGAACTTGAACCATGCCTTCTCCCTAAAGCTTTTCAAATCTTCACCATTGTACCTGTCTACAATTATGACACACATTTAATGCATTTCTCTTTTACAATTAACTTTTGTACCTTCTTAACAGGATTTTGTTATGGCTCTGTCAATTCTGCTGAGAGGAACAGTCCATGAAAAACTAAGATGGACATTTAATTTGTACGACATCAACAAGGATGGATATATAAACAAGGAGGTGAGACCCTCCATTGCATAAATATCTGCAAAGAACTCCAATATGCTCAATCTGAACTATTCAGAGTATGTCTCAGAATGGCTTGGGGAATGGAAACAGAGATGCAGAATGTCATACTACTATGACTGACTTGTTACTGGGGTGCATTCCTTTTCGCAATTAGGACAGGATGTCTTAAGGCATTTTCACACAAGCGTACATTCCTGTCTCTTCCTGTCTCAATATTATCGAAGCGGCCACTCGTTGTGCTGTGGATATTTAAGATAAGTGTAGAAAACCTCTTTATATATCAACTGTATGGCATCCCCTTGAGGGATTTATGCATTGACTCTATATTCAATTACTATGGAATTGTTGGAGTTTGTTGCAATTTATCTTTTTCTACACATTTCACATGGATGCACTTTGAAGGCTTTATGATGCAATAAAGTAGGCAAGTTCATTGTATTGTATTGGACACTATATATTCCTTCCTATCCTTGACCCCAATGTACCTGAATATACCAACCTTACCCACCCTATTATCAAATTATATTCGTTTCGCCTACCGGACCTGGCGATCGCCTTTACGGTACTATGTAAGCCACATTGAGCCTGCAAATAGGTGGGAAAATGTGGGATACAAATGTAACAAATAAATAAATATTACTGGCTCACAGACTTCGGTTAGTCCTGGCTGTAGATCTTCCACTTTTCATGAAATTATTTATTACAGATGTTTGATATTTCTTCAATTCTGTATTTATAGGGTGGTTTTCTGTTTGTGTAATAGTCCCCTCCTATTACTGTTCTTTACTTATGTTTTTGTTCATAGCTGTCTAGAATACCAGCATTTATATGCATACTTGTCATCTAACTTGAGACAGCTCCATATAAAATTACTTCCATGAAAGGTACCATGGATTCTGTATATGAGTCTCACACTCCTGGCTAGTATAGAAAATTCTCTAGATAACAAATTTTTCATGCAAAATTGGAGGTGATGTTAAGAAGATTCCACTGTAGATCTCATGTGTGTTGGTGTATCCTTGGTGTATATTGGCTATAGTGGCATCAATCCATGACTGCAGGATGCTCAATGACAAGAGCAGCTTGTCAGGGAGTTTTGGGAATAACTTTCCTTCCTTCCTTCCTTCCTTAGGAAATGATGGATATAGTTAAAGCAATCTACGACATGATGGGGAAATACACATACCCTGTCCTTCAGGAAGATACTCCGAGGCAGCATGTAGACATGTTCTTCCAGGTAATTAACAATGGACTAGATGGACTTTTAGGGTCATCAACATCAGTATTTATTGATTTTACAATGCTCATATTACTCAAGAAAGAAGCAAAGGATTCTTCTATTTCTCAAGAAGGATTTTAGAGGTTTCTTTATCTCTGCACTGGAGTTTGCTTGATTGCAACCAAGACTACAAAAGAACACTGTCAGTGGTAGGCAGATCTAGCTAACTTCTCTAAACTTCTTCTGAAATTTGCTTTCTCATAGTGTAGGATAAGTGCCTATGTTTTCTTCCATTTTTTATGTTTATTGTTTTTGTTACACACATCAGTTATATAAGTGCTGGGGTTTGATGTGTTTGGTGATTGGACCCCTGCTTGTCATTTGCGACTAGTAATAATACTATTCATTAGGGTTAGCTGAAAATCTGGCCAGTCTGTGGCCCTTGAGGACTGAACTTGGACAGGACTGGTATAGTGCCTTTGAAGAGTTATCCACTTAACAGCAGCTGTAAACATATGACTCCTTAAGATGTTTTCCACTTTTAAATGTGTAGCTCTGGTGTGATTGATTGAGTAGCCCTCTGTGCATCGTGTGGTGCCCTGAAGAGTTGCATGTAGTTTGAGGCCTAAGCTTCTTCCCATGGACACATAATAGGGAAAAAAGCCTTAGTAAATCTGATTTTTAATCCCACCTGGTCTGATCTGGGTCTAGTTATCTCACATTTCAGTAAAGCTCAGCAGCAAGCATGACTAAAATATTCTAGGGTACCAGGTTGCTTAGCATCTGCTACAAAATGGACCAGGAAAGTGCTCAAGCAAGAAGGATGAGCTATGCTGCAGTCAAGCCCAAATAAGAGAGTCGCCAGTGTGGCCACATCAGGTCCAGGTGAAAGAGCCATTGTTGCAGCCAGCTCTCAAGTTATCACTATAGCTGGGTTGGGCCTAGCCCCAGTGGAGGAGCTGGTTGAGTTGTAAAAGAATCAGAAGAATAAAAACCATAAAATTGTAAAAAATCAAAATAAGTAAAGACAAATGAAGAAAAATAAGCTGTAAACAGACCGTTTTTCCATGTTTATAGTTGCCTGAAGATATCTGTTTGGGATATAGAGTCCCCAGTCATTCCAGCCTACGAATAACCAATCTTCAGATCACACAGTACCTGGATTCTGTTTGTTGATTTGCTGAACATTGAAGCAGAAGAGCTAAGTTCTTGTTGCTCTCTTTGTTTCCCTCTCTCATATAGTTCAATTTGCTGTCTTTTCTTTTTGACACCAACCCATGCACCTGTCTGCATGTTTTATCTGTAGCAAGCCTCTGGTTCAACCAATCCACTTTATTCTTTAAACATATATAAAGACTCAACACGACAACCGTGTTTCGGCATGCAAGATGCCTGCCTCAGGAGTCTGTTGTTGTTAGGTATAAACAAATGAGTGGTGGTGATGATAACAAATGAAAGCTCTATGTAGGTCTTTAAAAAGACCTTGCACATATGGAAATATTCTGTGAGGAGAGGAGAGAGTTTGGTCAAAAAAAAACCTAAAGCATTCAGTGTCACAAGGTGGAGGGGATGTGCCTCGATGTGACGGGTTCTCCTATTGATCACCAGAGAACATAACGTAAGAGTAGCCAATGGTCCATCTAGCCAATTTCCTGTTTTCCAAACAGTGGCCAAGCCAGGTCACAAGTACTTGGCAGAAACCCAAATCATGGCAACACTTCATACTACAAATCCCAGGGCAAGTAGTTGCTTCCCATGTCAGACAGTGGACTTTTCCAGTTGTGTGTATAATGTGTCATGCTCTGCCTAATATATTTCTTGCTATCACTCTGAAAGGTGCACTCAGGAAGCCAGCCCTGGATATGAAGTTGGCAGCACTAGTGATCCTGGAATTTGGAGGTTAATCAGCTTGGCTAGTTTCAGTTTGTAAATCAGAGTACAACTTGCTTTTGATGGCTTTCTTGTCATTTGCAAATGAAACATTTTTTTTTTACCTTCTAGAAAATGGACAAGAACAAGGATGGAGTGGTAACTTTGGATGAGTTTATGGAATCCTGCCAAGAGGTAACCACTGGAACTACAGTTTCCATTCTCTTTTTGCAAAATTGCACTCGCTTACACAGAATATCTCCCTCACATGTATCCCATTCTCTAACATATGAACAGTCTCATTCCCCTCCCCATCATACATACGGTCTCCCTCCCCTCCACTTCCCCCCATTCATACTTACCTTAGAGATATTTCCTGAGGGGTCAATATTCAGCCGGCAGCAGTCAGCAGCGTGGCAAACCTTTTTTACCACATCTTTCAGCAAAGAGTGAGCTTAACTATTCGTTGAGTGAAAAAATATTTCCTCCTATTTTTTAAAAGCGTTTCCATGTAACTTCCTTGCGTGTCCCCTAGTCTTTGTACTTTTGGAATTTGGTAGTCCTTAATAGAAAATGCGATTAGAACATATAGTTAAGAAGGTTGCAGTAGTGAAATCACACAGGATCTTGTAGGTCCTGTTTTTATTTTCTCCAAGACCTGGCCAAGAGCACACACAAGAACTAATTGCACAGCTCACTGGACATGCTCTTTATCCCTATCCTGATACCTCTTCATTTCCCATCACACTCTCTCCTAGCTTCTTTCTGGTCTCTCTTTTCCTTTCTCCTATAGTCAATTTCCTCTCCCTTTCGGATGATGCCCATTTCCATATCACCACACCCAGCAAACACATGCATATACCCTGCTACACCTCCACATCCTGCAAAAGCACAAGGTCACTCCTTTATTTTCTCTATAAAGCAGAGGCTTATTTCCTGTGATCTCCACATACTTTTCCTTTCTTCCCTTGAACCCAGCATAGACTCACTTTCCACCCCAGGACAGACTTTTTTAACCCCCGTCCTTTTCCATATGACAAACACTACACTTCCTCTCCCGCACCAAGGCCAGCCTTTGTCTAGAGGGCTAATTAGACAGTTGCCTAGGAAAAGGTGAGACTAGGGGCACCCTGGGCACCTCCAGCACTGAAGAAAATGAAAAGTCTCTAGGGAACCCAGAACCCATTAGTTTAGTTTATTCACTTGTGATTGTTGTGGTTGTCCAGGCCTTGCTGCAGTTGTGTAATCCAGACAACCAGAACTGCCCCAGCACTGTCTCTGCAGGGAAGAAGTCGATGGTCTCCCTTCCTGCTGCCGAGATCTGAACTCCTCATCCTTGCTCAGTTCATATGCAAACTGAGCATGTACGAGATGTACCAATGAAGGTGGCAGGAAGGGATGCCATCAATTTCTTCCATACAGAGACAGCACTGGGGCAGTTCTGGTCATGAATCTCATTGGCTGGTGAGGGATTGGGCATCTCCGCCAGTCAGTCAAAAGTTGTGGAGGGGGCCTGTTCCAAAAGTGGGGAGCCCAGGCTCCAATGTCCCCCCTCATGGTGTTCTGCAGCTTGAGCTTCTGCACATGCTCAAAGGCCCGCCAGGTCATGTCCCTTCTGAAAAAGGATGTTCAGAGGGGGTGGGACTTGTCAGGGGTGTGACATCAGGGGTGTGACAGGTGTTGTGTTGGCAAGAGGACCAATGTGCTGTTGTCTCTGTGGAGGGGGTGAGAAAGGGAAGGGAAGTCACTGAACACCTGTCCATGTTAGAAATATTGCCATTTCCTCACTAATTATAGCCGGCTGCCACTGTGCATCTACAGTCACACTCAGTTGCCCCCTCCCCAAACTCCAATACAACTAATTCTCTCTCTCTCTCATCGCCTCCCAGCATCCCCCTATCCCACACCTCAGAATAGAGTAACTGCTCTCCATCCCCTATCCCCCAATCCAGTACACACTCTTTCCCTCCCTTCTTCCTCTCTGACCCAGGGTGAGCGATTGAGGAACAAGCCATTTAGCTTATATAGCTGTAAACATTTGTGTATAACAGATATTGCAGTTGATTATTTACATTCATTATGAATCTGGAAGGATTTTTCTTACCCAAAATGCATGGACTGGAGGAATAGCCTAATGGTTAGTAACATAACATAGTAAATGACAGCAGATAAAGACCTGTATGGTCCATCCTGTCTGCCCAACAAGATAAACTCATGCAGTGGCCTGAGAGCCAAGAACTGGGCTTGATTCCCACTGCAGCTCCTTGTGACTCGTGGCAAGTCATTTAACCCTCCAAGAAGTACCTGTATATAATATGTAAATTTAGTGTTACCATATGTCCGGTTTGACCCGGACATGACCTCTTTTTGCGGACATGGCCAGGCAACCGGATTTGCGGACAAACGGGCAGGCTGGTGGTCTCTGCCTCTACCTCTTTGGGCCCAGAGCACCTGCAGACTGTTGTTTGCTGACTCCGGTCCCAACGCTGATTCAAAATGGCCACCGAGCATTGAAGTGGCTTCGCAAGACTTCTGCAGAAGTCTTGCAAGGTCACTTTCAGTGACCATTTTGAATCGGCGCCGATATGGAAGGGAGCAAGACAGTCTCTGCAGCCATTCCGGGCAGGAAAGAGGGGGCTCTTTCCTGCCCCAAAGAGGTCATTAGACCACCAGGGCAATACAGTAAGGGGAGGGGACACCCTTAGGGGGGAGGGGACACCCTTAGAGGATGTGTGACAGGGGGGCGGAGTGGAGGGTGTGGAGGGGCGGGGCATGTGTCCTCTTTTGGGGGGTGGGAGCAAATATGGTAACCCAATGTAAATTACTTTGATTGTAACCACCTACAGATTGCCTCAAGATATGCTGCTGTTGTGTACTGTGGAGACCTCAGCACAAGTAAACCAAATACATTAAATACTGTTGACTATTTTTTTGAGTGCTGCTTGGTTTTCTCTTCTTGCAGGATGACAACATCATGAGGTCCTTACAGCTCTTTGAAAATGTGATGTGAACAGGCCCTGTACTGCCATAGACATTTGAGGACTTCAGACAGATACCTTTTTTGTCTCTGTTGTTTACAAGAGCATCTTACATGTCTTGTAAATGTCTCATCTCAGAAATGGGAGAAAAAATATCATACTTTCTTCCCCTTAAGAATCGCCTACTGGATATGATTTCATTTTGGAAGCATGCAGTATTTTATTGCTAAAATAATGAGACTTTGGCACAGAGTCCCCTGTGCCAGGAGCTGGCTCTTCGTGGACAATAACAGCTTACCACATGGCAGAAGTACATTCCTCCAATCCGTACCTCTTCTTTGAAAGGATTATGCATCAACCAGAGAAAACTGTCTTGTAGCTAAATGTACTAAGGCAGTCTGTGATTTAAGTAAGCACACAGAGCAGCTCATTTTACTGCAATTTCTTGTACATCCCCCATTGGTTACTAAGGTATCCCACTGTATAGATGGGGATCTAGGGAGATTCGCTCATATCATAGGCTGGTCAGTAAAGGGAATTCTGCATAGGAACAGCAGTTGGACCGAGCCACTGTGAGTGGAAGGAAACTTTTCCCTATAGGACTCATGAAAATAACAAAACAATGGCCACTAGTATCTTCTATTAGATAATCATCCTTGCCTGGATTTTTAAAGGAAGGGAATTGACATTTTGGGATAGGTAATAGTGGATGATAGCAATGCTCATGCTGCCCACGTATCTCTTTTACTCACACATACGTTCACACTGAAAACTGCCCAAAGAAGGGGGGGATTCTGTATAGGGCACCCAAAGTTAGGGGCCGGGATGATGAGCGCTAAGCACAAATTCTATAGAGACAGTTTGTGTAGAACGTTTTTTCTCCGAGGACAAGCAGGCTGCTTGTTCTCACTTCAAAAACCTTGCGACAGCCAGTAGAGCGCGGGACGGACGCACCGCACATGCGCGGCCATTTTCCCGCCCGCGCGTGTCCGTTTCCACCTCAGTTTTTTCTTTTCTACGGTGGAGAGTGGCTGCGTGTCGGTCTTTCTCCCTCAGGTCCCAGGAAAAACTTAGGCGCCTTTCGAGTGTTTTTTATTGCTTTCTTTTTGTTTCATGTCGCCTTTTGTTTTCTTTTTATTCCAGTTTTTTAAAAAAGGAAACTCTCTTTCTTCCTTAGTTGTCCTGTGGTAAGTTTCTTTTCGCTTCCGTTGTGGCCTTCTTGGGCCGCACGTCCGCAGTACTCCTTTTTTGTGCCCTTGGTTGGCACAATCGAGCCGTTTGATTTCGCCACCGCGATTTTTCCGCTGATGTCATCGAAGCCTCCCAGCATCTTCAAAAAGTGTGCTCGGTGCCAGTGGTCGATCTTGGGCACTGACCCGCACTCCTGGTGCATCCAGTGCCTTGGGCCTGACCATCGCCCAGATGCTTGCAAGTTGTGTCTGAGCTTGAAAAAGCGGACACAGGCGTAGAGAAGAGCTCTTCGGGACCGTCTTTTCGGAGCTCCGACTGATTCCTCAGCGTCGACATCGGTCCTGAGGTCAGCGACATCGATATCGGCACCGGGGATGGTATCGACATCGGGAGCGCAGATAATGGCTGTCCGAACTTCACCTTTAGCTGGGAGTAGTGAGCCGTCAAGTGGGTCTCCACGTGTCTCGAAGGCTCCTGCTGTGCAGGCCCACCGGGACCGACCGATTTCGGACCCGACCCCGAGGAGGCATGTGGATTCCACGTCCTCCTCGTTGGTACCGAGGAGTACCAGTGGCGTGCTTCAAACAAAGGCGAAGAAGCATCAGCACCGGGAGCACCCAGGAGCTCTGGGGCGTCGAAGGATTCGGGACCCGGAAAGCGTCGATGCCGGGAGGAGCGCTCATCCTCCATACAAGAGGTGTCCGTGCGTCGATCTTTGGACAGCCCGGTACTGCCTCCCAGACCTTCACAGATTTTGACTTCAACTCCGGTATCGGCCCCTCAGCCTTCCTCGACAGCGACTCTGGAGGAGAGCATTCAAGCCATTCTTTCAGGTCTTCTGGAAGGGCTGCTGCATCAGTCTGTTCCGGTACCGGGGGTGCTTGCGCCCTCGGTGCCGTCGATAGAAGCGGCGGCTGGCTCCGGGCCTGTGGTGATGTCCCCGACGCCGGTACCGCTTGCAGCATCGGCCTCGGCTGCCACCCAGGTCGACTCCCCATCGACGCCGTCGGAGGGAGCTTCATCGCCGCCGGCATGGGAGTCGACTTCTCTTCATCACCATAGGGGACATGGTTCCTCGGTGTCGAGACAGGCCCGGTTTCGGACTATAGTTCGAGAACTCTTGTCCGATACCGAGAAGGATGCCTCCTGGGATGAAGGGGAAGACCCCAGATATTTCTCTTCAGAGGAGTCTTGTGGTCTTGCTTCTGATCCTACTCCTTCACCTGAGAGGAAGCTTTCTCCACCGGATAGTCTTTCCTTCTCCTCCTTTGTCCGGGAAATGTCTGTGGGCATTCCCTTCCCTGTGGTAACTGAGGATGAGCCCAGGACTGAGATGCTCGAGGTCCTTGACAATCCTTCGCCACCTAAAGGAGTCATCCACTGCCCCTCTGCATAATGTCCTTAAGGAGACATTGCTGAGGATTGGATGAAACCGTTATCTAATCCCACCATCCCCAAGAAAGCGGAATCCCAGTATCGGATCCATGGAGAACCTCAATTGATGAGGTTGCAGTTACCTCACGACTCTGTGGTTGTGGATTCCGCTCTCAAGAGAGCCAGAAGTACTAGATATTTCGCCTCGGCGCCCCTGGAACGAGAAGCTAGGACTTTAGACTCTTTTGGGAGGAAGGCCTACCAGTCCTCTATGCTCGTGTCCAAAATTCAGTCTTACCAGCTCTACACGAGCATTCACAAGTGGAACAATGTTAAGCAACTGGCGGACTTGGTGGATAAGCTCCCTCCGGAGCACGCCAGGCCTTTTCAGGAGGTGGTCACGCAGCTGAAGGCGTGTCGTAAATTCCTGTCCAGGGGTGCTTATGACACTTTTGATGTTGCATCCAGATCCGCTGCTCAAGGTATAGTGATGCGCAGACTCTCATGGCTGCGTGCCTCTGACCTGGACAATCGGACCCAGCAGTGGCATGCGGATGTTCCTTGCCGGGGGGATAATATTTTTGGCGAGAAGGTCGAACAGGTGGTAGAGGAGCTCCACCAGCGGGAAACGGCCCTCGACAAACTCTCCCACTGGACGCCTTCAGCATCTACTTCAACAGGTAGACGTTTTTTCAGGGGGAGGAGGAATGCTCCCTATGCTTACAATAAGCGCAGGTACAATCCACCTTCCCGACAGCCTTCTCAGGCTCAACCCCAGCGCGCTCGTTCGAGTCAACAGCATGCACCTAGACAGGCCCCTGCAGCTCCCCAGCAAAAGCAAGGGACGGAGCACCCCCCCCCCCCCCCACCCATTGACACCCGGGGCGGACCGCCCCCACCGCCCCGCCCTTGCTACGCCTTCCAGTATTTGACCTGGAAGGTCATTTTCTTGGTGGCTGTTACTTCAGCTCGTAGAGTCAGTGAGCTTCAAGCCTTGGTAGCCCATGCTCCTTATACTAAATTTCATCATAACAGAGTAGTCCTCCGTACGCACCCTAAGTTCTTGCCGAAGGTGGTGTCGGAGTTCCATCTTAACCAGTCAATTGTCTTGCCAACATTCTTTCCCCGTCCTCATACCCGCCCTGCTGAATGTCAGTTGCATACATTGGACTGCAAGAGAGCATTGGCCTTCTATGTGGAGCGGACAAGCCCCTTCAGACAGTCCACCCAAATGTTTGTTTCTTTCGATCCCAACAGAAGGGGAGTTGCTGTCGGGAAATGCACCATTTCCAATTACATAGTAACATAGTAGATGACGGCAGAAAAAGACCTGCACGGGCCATCCAGTCTGCCCAACAAGATAAACTCATATGTGCTACTTTTTGTGTATACCCTACCTTGATTTGTACCTGTTCTCTTCAGGGCACAGACCGTACAAGTCTGCCCAGCACTATCCTCACCTCCCAACCACCAGACCCGCCTCCCACCACCAGCTCTGGCACAGACCGTATAAGTTTGCCCAACACTATCCCCGCCTTCCAACCACCAGCCCCGCCTCCCACCACTGGCTCTGCATTTCCTTCACTTACGCACAGGCTGGGCTGACTCTTGAGGGTCATGTCACGGCTCATAGTGTTAGAGCCATGGCAGCGTCAGTGGCCCACTTGAAGTCAGACACTATTGAAGAGATTTGCAAGGCTGCAACGTGGTCATCAGTCCACACATTCACCTCTGACTGCTGCCTTCAGCAGGATTCCCGACGCGACAGTCGGTTCAGGCAGTCGGTGCTGCAGAATCTGTTCGGGGTCTAGAATCCAACTCCACCCCCCCTAGGCCCATTTTTTGTTTTGTTCCAGGCTGCACTCTCAGCTGTTTCTTCGTAGGTCAATCTTCGTTATGTCCTCGCCGTTGCGAGGCCCAATTGACCTTCTTTCTTGTTTTGAGTGAGCCTGGGGGCTAGGGATACCCCACATGTGAGAACAAGCAGCCTGCTTGTCCTCGGAGAAAGCGAAGATACTTACCTGTAGCAGGTATTCTCCGAGGACAGCAGGCTGATTGTTCTCACAAACCCGCCCTCCTCCCCTTTGGAGTTGTGTTATGCTTTATTTGCTTTTCATTTAACAGGTGGGAACGGACACGTGTGGGCGGGAAGATGGCCGCGGATGAGCGGTGCGTATGTCCCGCGCTCTAATGGCTGTCGCAAGGTTTTTGAAGATTTTGCTGGAATATCTCCGTTCCTGGGGCCGCCGTGGACGCCGACCCACATGTGAGAACAATCAGTCTGCTGTCCTCGGAGAATACCTGCTACAGGAAAGTATCTTTGCTTTATCAAATACTAAATGTTTATGCCTAACTACTGTCGGTTTGGCATGGAAATGGAAGTATTCTATAACCTGGGAACATACATGACCCGCCCAAGCCCATCCCTTGGCCACACCCCCTTGAGAGTTGCACACGAGATGAATTAGCAGTGCAGTGCAGTGCAGGTTCTTGCTTAACCTGTAATTAGTGCCAATTAGTGCTTATTAAGGCCAAGTATTTATTATCACCAGTTTACACATATGTCTTTTATTTATTGTTATTACAGCTCAAGCCTAAGTTCTAGGCAGTTCACAAAGGAACACATAATTGGGCACCTAACTTTGGGCAAGCTATACAGATTTTGGGAGAAAAGCTATTAGATTGTAAGCTCTTTGAGCAGGGACTGTCTTTCTTCTATGTTTGTGCAGCGCTGCGTATGCCTTGTAGCGCTATAGAAATGCTAAATAGTAGTAGTAGTAGTAAAAGCATACCTCTACGCCTCTTCTTCTGCATGCTCATTTTTGGAAAAAAAATAATGCACAGATGTTTGAAAATTCAACATGTTTAGGGCACTTCTACCAAGTTGCAGTAAACACTAATGCATACTTGATGCAGCTCAAAATGATGTACCTTAGGGCACGCTGAGGCATCCTGCAGTAAGGTGCACATGTGCACACGATACCCATGTGCTGAAAAATACTTTATTTTTGATCGAGGGGAATGTGTCTGGAGTGGGCATCTCTGTGCTAATCATCGCAGCCTCATTGCCATATGGGCACAGGATAAGCACCTGGCCTACAAAATAGGAGGCGGTAAGGGCAACATTTTCTGGACACAACAAAAAGTGGCCAAAGTACGAGGGAAAGAGCCACGTCACAGTACGCTAAGGCCACAGTTCTTCAAAAACAGAATATTTAGGCAATGAACATTCACATATTTTCAGTCTCTTCCTACAGGAATATCTCCTTCTGTCTCAGGTAAAATTACACCTTTTGTGACACTACACATGTTATTTCACTTGTATGTAATCAGAAAAGCTAGTCCCGTGGGTAAAAACCATGATTTTACCTGTGGAAATGGCTTGAAATATTGCTCTCATTAACTTCTATTGTCTTAGAGGAAAGGACTCATTGAACCTGTATGTAATGTGTTGTAAAAGGCTCCGATTTACTGAACCACAGAAAGGTCAAAGTAATAAAACCCAGGGTCTCTAAAATGTTCATTTAAAAAGTTGTTCAGTGTTCTAAAAGAAATGTTAACTAGCTTTAAAACCTTCTGAATAGAGTTATTACTGCCTTGTTATGAATTAAGCTATTAATTTGGGTTGGAAAATACTTGCAAGTGAGCAAGGATAAAGCTAAGCAGAGTTTGACTGTGCCCCAGGGAAGGGATTTGGGGTTTAGCTCATGCCTTAGTACCTTCTTTTCTTTTTTTAAATTATTTTATATTTCTTAGTTTTACAGAATAAAACCTAGGCACCGCCATTCATGACAGAAGAAAGCCATCAGGAAAATAAATAAATAAATACAATTCTGAAAAACTAAATCATTGCCCATCACTTCTATTCCACAATGAAAGAGAACCCAAGAAACAAATCCAAGGAAATGCTGAAAGAGAAAATAGAGATAAGCAATATATCCATATTTATAGCAAGTTAACTAGCAAGGTTGGAGAGCCAGGCGTATTAGAGGTTATAGCAGAAGAGTTACAGGACTACTGCTCAAGAATAAACTGAGGGGCCCTTTTACAAAGGTGCCCTAGCATGATTAGCACACACTAAATGCTACATTTCTACGTTTCTAGCGTTTAGTATGTGCTTATTTTTAGTGCGTGCTAAAAACGCTAGTGTGCCTTTGTAAAAGGACTCCTCAGAGCATTGTTGAGGCTCAAAACACAAATATCTAACTCCATTATATTTAACCAAACCTTTAAAATGGAATCGAAGGCCTGCAATTTGCAACAAAATTTGCTGTCTAACAAAAATTGCTTCATTCTCTTCTGTGTGGATTTCACAACACCTAGGAACATCCTAATACGACAGTTCATATACATAATAGGGGCACGGCAAAGAAGTGCACAGTGCCAGTTCTATAATGGCATTATGGGGCACCTAACCTGGTATAGATAGACCAAAGCCACTTGAAAATGCCCATGGTACAGCCCATTCTCTCTACCCTTTTCGGTTCAGTGTCCCTTCTCTCTCCACATCCTTCCAGTCTCTCCCCCCTTTCTCTCTACATCCATTCATCCATCTCCCCCTTTCTCTCCCCATCCTTCCATCTGTTTTCCCTCTTTCTCTCCCCATCCTTCCATCCGTCTACCCCCCTCTCCTGATTCTTCTATCCAGTGTCTCTCTCTCTATCCCCTTCTTTCCATCCAGGCCCGCCCACCCAACACAGACCTGCCAAGTCTCCCATGAAACACGCGGCGCCAGCTCCCATTTCAGGCCACTGCTGCTTCTCCTGTTGAGCAGCAGCGGCCGCTACAAAAACAAAAAGAGCTAATTAAACCACCAAAAATGTTTTTAAAAAGCAAGCGCGGCACCGCAGGCAGCCATCAGGCATTGGCTGTCGGCTCTGCAGCCGCTCCTCTCATCTCTCACTTCGCTGCGCTCCTCCGGGGTTCTGCTCCAGGGGCAGTGATGTGAGAGGCAAGAGGAGCGGCTGCAGAGCTGACAGCCAATGCCTGATGGCTGCCTGCGGTGCCGCGCTTGCTTTTTAAAAACATTTTTGGTGGTTTAATTAGCTCCTTTTATTTTTATAGCGGCTGCAGCTGCTCAACAGGGGAAGCAGCAGTGGCCTGAAATGGGAGCTGGCGCCGCGTGTTTCGCGGGAGACTTGGCAGGTCTATGTTGGGTGGGTGGGCCTGGAGGGAAAGTGGCTGGGCCTGGGCCCATCCAGGCCCGGCTGTGGCTACGCCTCTGATGCAGGGGGCTCGGCCCGGTGGCGGACGGAGGGGGGAGCGGCGGCGACCTCAGGGGGGAGCAGTGGTTGCGGCAACCTCGGGGGGTGGAGGGGGGAGCAATGGTGACCTCGGGGGGGTGGAGGGGTGAGCGGTGGTGGCGAACTTGGGGGGTGGTGTGGTGGTGAGGGCGGCACAGGCGGGGCTCCAGGCCCGGCCTTGCCCCGGGCCTGGCCCAGTCTCTCGGTGGCCCTGGGTGGAGATGGTGGTGCATGTGGAGGAAGGGCTGAAGCTGCTCCTGCAACGTTCCAATGTCTCTCACTGCGTTGGTAACCATCTCCTGACGTCAGGCAAGCAGGCTTCTACTGTAAGAGAGTGATGTCAGGAGATGGTTACGAACGCAGGTAGACACATTGGAACATTGCAGGAGCAAATTATTATATTAGATATTCCACCGCGTCTTATAAATTGAATCACATTGTGTGTGAATACAATTCTAGGAGAAGTAACATAACATAGTAACATAGTAGATGACGGCAGAAAAAGACCTGCATGGTCCATCCAGTCTGCCCAACAAGATAAACTCATATGTGTATACCTTACCTTGATTTGTACCTGCCTTTTTCAGGGCACAGACCGTACAAGTCTGCCCAGCAGTATTTCCCACCTCCCAACTACCAGTCCCGCCTCCCATCACCGGCTCTGGCACGGACCGTATAAGTCTGCCCTCCACTATCGTCGCCTCCCAACCACCAACCTCTCTTCCCCCACCTGCTCCGCAGGTTTTTATCCAGTAGATTTATCTCATATCGTACTGACTCCTATTCCTAAATCTATGGGAACAGATCTTTATTTATTTATTTAAAAACTTATATACCACATTTAGCACAAAAGTTCTAGGTGGTTCACAATTTCACATACATAATACATTCTCAAATCTACAAAATACATTTCAGATGAACATATATAATTCCTTAATGAAATACAATAAAATATTGGCTGGCTTTTAAACATCTGTACAATTTATACCCTTCAAAGCCTACAAAAATAAGTGTTTTTAGTTCTTAAAAAAAACCTGAAAATTATTGGCCTATTGTCATGGCTAGGAAAACGTTTAGAAATAATCGTAAATAAGCATTTGAGTTTCTTGCATTATCTGATTCACTCCATTTTACACAATATGGCTTTAAAACTATGCATAGTACTGAAACTATGTTATTAGAAATGATTTCTGAAGCTAGATCTACATTAGATAGGAGTAAATAGGCAGTAATTCTTCAATTTGACATATCTGCAGTGTTTGACTCTGTTGATCACCTGCTAATACTTTATAGACTGAGTGAACTGAGGATATGTGATAAAGTTTTGTCTGACTGGAGGGTTTTCTTTGTACTAGATCATACAAGGTCTGTCAGGGCTCCAGTTTGTATAACCCTTGGAACTCATTTTGTGGTGTTCCTCAGGGGTCTCCATTGTCACTCACTTTAATATAGTTATGAGAACTTTGGGTTTTGTCTTCTTTGGTGTAGATGCTTCTATTTTCTCATATGCAGATGATATATATTTCTGTTGCTTCCAGTTTTAGACCATTCTCAGGATACTTTGACATATCTAGAACGAACTATTATATGGTTAGTTAATAGAGTTTTCAATAACGTTCTGAAACTTAACAAATTAAAAGCTAAAAATAGTTTGATTAGGTAATCATTAATGTGTGCCTGTAAAAGAACTGAAAACTGGTGAGATTTTGAAGATTGAAAACTTGGAATTGTTACTAATTCTAAACTTGAGTTTCAATACCAGATATAAGCTTTGTATAGGAAATTTTTTTTCAGTTTGAGACAGGCGAGAGCTGTATGTATGGTCAATGCTGAGTGTTAGCTGTTTCAGAACTCTTGCTTAGTCAATTTTTCTTCCATACGTGGACTACTGCAATTCTGTTTATGATGGAGGTACTGATAAATTGTTAAGCAGATTACAGTTGCTTCAGGATAAGTTAGCTAAGCAGAATATGAGAGACTATTTCCTTTTTTAAAAGATTGCACTGGTTGCCTAAATAGCTTATTTAAGCGTTATAGTCGCATTAGCGTTTTTAACACGTGTAAATGGTGGATGCGCGTAAAATGCTAATGCGCCCATAGGAATGTATAGGCGCATTAGCGTTTAATGCGCCTTAACTTTAAATGCACATTAAAAATGCTGACACGCCTTAGTAAACATAACCCTTAGTTTTTAAACCGATCTATGGTATGTCTCCGAACTTTTCTACATCACAAACTATTAAGTGTCTAAAACTTAATTTTCCTTCAGAGAAGAATGTTTGTGGGAAGAAACAACTGGAATTTACCTTTGTATATCAGGATGCTAAAGTGTGGAACTCTCAGTATTAGGCAAATTAGATCTTACTTTCGTTTCCGGAAAGCTCTTAAAACCTATTGGTTTAGTATTAACTATTGTTTTAATGCCCCCCTATTAGACCCCTTCTTGACCCCTGTACACGGAGGGGTAAAGAACGGTAGGTCATCCAAAAGGGTTGAATTGTTTCCCTGACCTCCGGGGTTACCCAGTGACCTGGGGGGTCTGTTCTGGGGAGGCATCAGAAGGCGGAGTTCACACCTTATTCCCATGACCACAGCTTTCTGTTTAATAGGGTCTAAGGAGATCTTTGGCCATTTATGTTCCCACATATGAAGATCTACCCTAGTTAATTCAGGGAGTGAGGATCTCTTGTGTATGGTTTTCTTTGTAGAATAAATGACAGATAAAGAATAAGTAGAAATAAAGACACAGTTGGTTTTCAGAAAGAAGGTTCAATTTATTCTTACCAAGATTAAATCTTCAACTTGGTACATTCATCATCAGACAGATTCTGGGTTCAATTGCACAGAGCTGTGCCTTCCGAGAAGAGTTGGAGAAATGTTTCAACTATCTGGCAAAATCTTCTCTCTTTTATAGGCACAGGTCTTAATACAAGTCAATGGCAAGAGCCTTTTTTTCTTAATATTTCACAACCTCTGAATCATTTTTTTTCCTTTTCCGGCAGATGTCCATCTGTACCTTCTTCTTTCCGCTTCAGCTATTACAAGATTTCCGTTATTGTAAACAACATGTTCTTTCTTATTACAAAAATATCTGCACCTGTTTGTGACATTTCCGCTCTTGTCAACATCTTATTTTTCTCTTCTTGATACAAAAATACCCTATTATTGACATCTCAGTTTCATATCTACTTTCATATACTCTTATGATCTGAGTACCACAAACTTCATTTTAAAAACCAAACTTCATCCATTTTTATCCATTATTTCTACATTTTAGGTGCTATGTTCAATCTGACAGTTGTACCAGATTTTGTTAAGACCCATCATGCAGGCCTGCTTTTGCAGGTTCCCATCTATAAGGCCATTGGTGGGCTTTCAGGCCTAGTCAGGGCTGCTCAGCTGGCCAAAGCCCAGTAACTTGGCCCACCACCATTCCAGTGGATAGGCTTCAAGCTACAACACATATTAACATTCCCCTCTTCACCCTATCCCATAGGGTGACACCAGGGTTAACGTACCATGGTACCATCCATTCCAGAAGGTATTCTATAAACTAATCTGGTACTGTCAGATTTATTTGGTTTGAGATTACCATGTTGGCACCACTTCAATTATTACAATCCTTCTTATCCATTCTTGCAGTTAGGCAACATACTATAATTATAAAATATTTTTCTTTACCCATTAATATGCAGGTTCTATCTTACTCTTACCTATATGTGTATATATTGTATATATTGTTCACAATCATACATTCTTTGCTTATATACTGATTATATCTTGAATATACATTCGCATAGATTATATAGAGCTGATTATTGATTACATCATTTCTTCAGGCTTAACACTATTATATTGCATCCCTGTGTGCTTTTACATGATTATACTGTTGCAGACATTTGTACATTGTCTCTAGGATTCGCATAGCGATTGGTCCATCTCATAGAGAGATAGTCCAATGTGTTATCTCCAGTGGTGTTGGGAAGGAGATTTTCGTACAGGGCATACTGTCCTGCTGTTGTCTTCTTTGTTATTGCGGTTTCAATTAAGCGTTCTACTAAGCCTCTAGCACAAGGGATTATGCAACATCCTACTAGTACAAAAATTGCTACCACTATGATTATGGTGGTGGCTGCAGAAATGATAAATGTCTTCCATTTACCAAATGCTTTATCCATCCAACCAGTCCAAGATGTGTCGACACCAGAGTTCTCTGCCAATTCTTGTGACAGTGAGGTTAAGCCTTGTAAAGCTCTGGTGATCGATCCATCTGGAGCAGTATTGTTGGGGATAAAAGTGCAACACTGTGTACCTATCTTGCGGCACACCCCGCCATCCGCTGCCAAAATCTGGTCAAGCACTAATCTATTTTCTAACGTCATCCTGCTGGTGGCATCTAATTGTGTTGCAATTCCTTGGACCGCGTCTCTGGTGTAATTGAGAAATCTCTGCTGGTTGTAGTATATATAGTTAATCCAGTCTAAATTTTTATTTATAGTCGCCCACCAAAAGAAAGCTGATTCGAACCCTGCAGCTATCTGGTTTCTAGCTTTGAACTCATCAGGTACCCCTCTTGGAACTCCAATTGCATCTATATAGACCCGATCATCAAAGGATCCAGGCATAGCATCTCTCTTCACTCGTGAGGAAGAGCTGCTATGAGGAGGGAGTAAGGATGCTATTATAATTGGAATTAGCAATTTGACTAAGGCACATCTGCCTGTCCAACTTCTGTGAAGTGTATGGTGGATAGTATGGGTTCCACAATACCACCATACATCTGCTCTAGCCTGTGAAAAATCTGTGAGGTTCAGACTTCGCAGAGTCCCTTTTTCTAGGGTTGTGTTACAATTGGTCAAATTCCCTAGAAACCGTGTATTTTTCACCCCATATCGTTCCAGACATGTATGATATCTGGTAGCAGGATCTGGAATCCTGAATGCAGGTGGAACCCTCATCCGGGGGGGGGTAAGTAGGGGTGGTGTTCGTCAAGATGTTGACAAGACTGATTCACTTCAGTTGTTACCTGAAGTAACTCTAGCATACACCAAAAACCATCTGGGTCATTGTGGAGATCTAAAGGAAAGGGGACTACTGTTGGTTCTGCTCTTGCATGGGAACAAAAATAACAATTAGAGACATTCAAACTCTTTGTAGTATAATGCGCCCATTCGAGCCACAAGTTTGTCTCTCCAAATCCTGTTTCTAATGCCATTAAATCTTTGGAATTATTAATTGGCACGATCTGGTAAGGAATCTTTACTTCTGGGATCTTTGTTGGCATCAGAGGATTCTTTTCTGGTTGGGCTGGGGGTGGAACAATCTTAAATTTGCCAATGGGGTCTCTACCTGTGGCATCAATTCCTAAGGAATAAGTTCTGTATGTAACAGCCGTTACTCCTCTGAAAGTGATAGCCACTTGATTACATTTGGTCATTGAACAAAGGCCAGTCACTCACAATTTCATAATGGAAATGCTCTTTTTGAGATCTGGAATTTCGCTACCTGAGTAGGGAACCCATGAACCTGTGTACCACCATACTTGCGCCCAACTTCCGCAATTGGAGAAGGGACACAGGTATATTTCAAAAGCTGACAAATATTGCTGCACAGGATGTTCACCACACATAGTGTAGGCACACACATCAAGGGTTATTGTGGTCGTGTCTTTTGTGGTGGGTAATGTTATTTCGTAAGTGGTCGTAAATTTTTGCAGAAATTTTTCTAAATCCTGTGCTCCATGTACAATGGGCATAGTGAGCACACATAAGAAAAGGGCCAGGCACTTCATGTTGGTAGTTTTCATGATTAGATGTTAGATCTGGACTGTACAAAAGGCAATTGGCGGCTAAGAATAAAAGTGAGTAACAGAATCACCCCTAGGGTTTTAGCAAGAGCTGCAATGACAATAATCAATATCCCAAAATATACCAAGACTTGATATATCATTTAGGTATGACTTAGGTAAGGGGGGTAAACTCTGATAGCCCCTTTCTCAGTGGGATCGGGTACTTCGAAAAGACTATATATTTCCAAAGGTCCCAATCCAACCTCTCTGAGAAACAAAAAAGGTATCCAGTCAGTGCCAAGTATGGCGTATGTGAATAACCAAAAATCCACCACGTCACCAGTTTCTGGTCTTATTAGGAGCTCATCAGTCTGTTCAACCTGTAAACCCAAGCTTCCTCCAAATAATGCCAGAGTATGAGTAACTGTTCGACTGGGACCGAGTGTCCAACTCTCAAGTAAGGGTTCACACAGTGTCTGATATCGAGTGAGGGGATCCCAATTGGGATCGTCTTCTGGAGCTGGGTCCCAATGGGGAAATCTTAATTCTCGAGGATCTAAAAGGTACTCTGGGATTACTTGATCATCTAAATTAGGCGACGGTAGTGGAGATTCAAGGGAAGGAACTGTTTGCGGCGGTGAAGGCTGGTTGTTTAGTCTGCTATGGGACATATATTATGTCACGGGTGTAACAGTTAATGGGGGTGTTGGGCTATCTGGGAGGGCGTGTAGCTGGGACTCTGATATTTGGAGTGGTTAAGGTAGTATTCGTGGGAGGGGGAACGTCAGTATTAGGCACCAAAGGATAAGGAGGAGGGGTGGTTCGCAATTCAGACAAGGTAATATTGTCCTCAAAAGTATTTGTAATAGTGGGGACAATATTGTCCGAGCTACTGTTAGTATCGGAAACACTTGTAGAATGCAAAACAAGAGAATCAGTAAGGACAGGAGTAGTCGCAGCGTTTTCAATAGGCACTGTAGGATTGCCAGTTGAAAAGTCTGTTGTGGCAGATGTGTCTGCCCAGGGGGTGGGATTCCTGGTGGCAAGGGGACTGATCTTTTTGATCGTTTGGAGGGATGTGTGTCCAAACAAGCGTGTGAATGTGGTGTACTGTTGGGGCTCTGTGTAGGCTGCTGTAGTAGGTGGTGGAACCGGAGTAGTTGCAAATACAGAAGTAATTGCAAGTACTGCAGGGGTAGTTGCAAGTACAGAAGTAGTTGCAAGTACCGTGGCGTTTCCAACGGGCAAAGTAACGTTGCCAGTGGGAAAGGCACTGAGTGTGATCCAAAGATCAACGAGGTTTCTGTCAGCCGTATAGGTAAACAGGGTAGTGAGAAACAACACCAAACCTATACAAAGTAAGATAAAACACACAAGTCCAACAGCAAACAATCGAGCAGATGGAAAGCAGAAGAAGAGGGTGTACTGATGTAACACCGTAACTGCTGCTGAAACAACACTTGCCACGGTGCTGTTTGCGTCCGTGTCGTCTGGAATGGTGTCGTCTTCCGGATAAGTGTCGTCAAAGTCGTTGGACCAATGGGTATTGGTTTCAGATAACTGCTCAGAGTCACACTTGTCAACAGGGTAAAGTTCAGTTTTTTGTGGATCTGGTTCTTTGATGTCGTCAAGGGCAGAAAGGTTCTCTGAGGTTGGTTCCCTGCGGAGGGTTGATTCCCTGCGGAGGAGTATAGCAACTGGAGTCGCTGAAGAAGGTGGTAAGGGGATTGGAACTTTCTGTAAGGGAATAGTCTGTAAGGGGATGGTTTCTTCTGGAGTGGACTGTGACCGGACTTGGCGTGGCATTTATCTGGCCTGATTCGGGAAATACAAGTGTAAAATGTCGAGCAGCTCACTGATGTTGCTGTACAAATTCTGCAGAGTTAAAAAGTGCTCAGACTCTGGTTCACCCAGATCCAAATCTCCTGCAAAGTTGCGGATTCGGATGAGACGGATACGAAGATCAACGTAGGGAAGTGGAAATTCAGGGACACAGGAAGGTGGTAGTGGTGAGGATGGCCACTCAAAGGCAGGTTCAAGTACTGGTGGTTGTTCAGGTGGTGACTCAGGTGACTCAGCAATCGTTTGGATGGTGATATCAGCAAGATCTAATAGGTGCGATTCGGGAGATGGTTGGTCTTGTGTAACTAGTTGATTAAGTCTCTGGTCTAGTTGATCCAAGTGATTACACAGTGATGCTGGGTGCGGTGTCGGTGGTCTTGGGCTCAGTGGCGGTGGAGATGGGGTCCGCGGTGGGGCAGGTATCTCCAGTGGCTGCTGAACTGGAAACATCAAGGAGGCCTGATTCGGTATTCGGATAGGCTCGTATATCTTTCAGATGGACCCAGGATGTGTGGTCCTCCAGCTTGGCAGCTGTAGCTGACAAAGCCTCTATCTTGAAGGGCCCAATGTAGATGGGATCTCGCCAGGTCTTGTGCGTATAATAACGCCGGTGCACCAGATCACCCACTTTGTAAGGGAGGGATCTATTGGCATCACTATCCCCTCTTCTGTCCGAAATAGCCTGTGGAATTGAGGACAGAGAACTTACAATAGTCTGTAAGATATCCCAATATACTGAGTATTGATCAGGAACTTGAGCGTCTGGATTGCCAGGTAGAAGTCGCATTGGGCGACCTGTACATAATTGGAAAGGCGTCAGTTTAAGGGAAGAGGATGGAGTGGCACGAAGAGATAACAGTGCCAAAGGGAGGGCATCAAGCCAATTCTTTATCCCATTTGCCATAAGCTGACGCATTTTGGTTTTGAGCAATCCATTGTATCTTTCAACCAAACCATTACTGGTGGGTTTGTAGACACAGACAGTTCTGTGAGTAATGCCAAGTGCTGGGAGGAGGTTCTGCAAAAGTTCATTCACAAAGTGTGTACCATTATCCGTGGTTATTTTACCAGGAATACCAAATCGAGGGATAATTTCATTACAAAGTGATTGGGCCATGATCTGTGCAGTTTCTCTAGTGCAAGGGAAAGCTTCCACCCACTTAGAGAAACCGTCCACGCAGACAAGCAGATACCGTTTACCACGGACAGGTGTCTGCATATCTGTAAAATCAATATACCAATGTTGGCCAGGTCCCTGGACAACGGGCAAATGACCTGAAGGAATAACGGGTCCCCGTTTAGGTGTATACAAGAAACATTTGTAACAATTGTGAACTACAGTGTGACACATGGGCATCATTTGAGGAGCCCATAATTTGGAAGACAGTTGATCATACAGTGTATTAGCATTCAAATGCAAAGGGTAATGGAGGGCATGCAGGAGGAGAGACAAAACATGCTGTGAAACACATAGTTGACCATTGGGATGGGTCCAAATACCATTAGGATTAAGAAAACAGCCTGCTTGCTTCCATAAGGTGATTTCTGCTTGTGTAAGTGAGGAAGTGAGGGTAGAAGAGAAGTCGGAAGTTAGGGATTCAGAGGTGATAGGAGGAGTAGGCTCGTTCAGAGGAAACTCCGGTACTGGAGATAAGGGAGGAGTAATGATGGGAGGAGCATGAAAAAGGGGAGGGGTACTTGGAGAGGAGGAATCAGAATGTATGGAATCGGATGGAGTTGAAGGAGGCGTGTCAAGGAGTGGTGCTTCGGACGCAATGACAGGAAATGTCGCATCGGCTGCGGTTCCGGAAGGAAAACTGGAAAGGGAAGTGACCTCATGGGCTAGTTCATCAGCAGCATGGTTGCCGTTGATGGCAAAAGAAAAAACCGTCTCCTGATGTGCCTTAATCCAGGAGATACTAGTGCGGAGACCTTTTTGATGACGCTTCTCCAGTGCATCAAAAAGTGCAGACCACAAAGGTAAGTGACTTAAAGGTTGCCCAGTAGAGGAGATCATCCCTCTCTGGTTCCATTTGCGGACATGGGAATGCAGAGAAGCAAAAACATAGTCCGAGTCGGTGACAATGCTCAAATCTGAGTGTAGTGCTTTAAACAGCAGAACGTATAAAACAGCAGCAAGTTCTGCAGTTTGGGCTGTGAATGCCTCTGGCAGTCTAAATTGTACAGGGTCAAGTATATATTCTTCGGGTGTGTAGCGTAGGGCGGCAAAACCAGCTACCCCGTTTTGCTGAGAACCATCTGTAAACCAAACCTCGCCACTCTGCAAGATTTCAGAATGTACATGGAGAGATTCGGGTACAGATAATTGGGTAGTGCACTCATGGGGAAAGATGGCATTCTGTGCTGTTTCTGTTACGGTGAGCAGTGGATCCAGACGTTGAAGGTCAGTTAAAGTTAATGGGTGAATGGAGTGCACTACACTAAACAAAAGTACTTGATACTTTTGCAAATGGCAGACAGTCATGTGACTAATCTGTTTGTCCAATAGATATTTAACATCATGGGACGTGTGGAGAATCACCGGAAGGTGAGGAATGTAGCTGTAAAGTTTGGTAACAGCAGTACTGGCGGCAACAAGACCTTTCTCACAAGTAGCAAAAGCTCTTTCAACGGGTGAAAAAGTTCCTGAAAGGTAACCGCATGCAAGATCATCATGTTCTTGGGTAATTAGGCAAGGCCAAGTATCCTCGGTATGCACAACCCAAAGGTGCACATCCTGAGAAACATCAATGGTTGCCAATGGTGAGGAAAGCATAACATCCTTCACAAGGGCCATAAGATCAGCTGTTTCCTGAGCTGTAAAGTGTAATGATTCATGTTTTACTTTCTGTTTACCTTGTAGTTTCATGTAAAACGGCTGAGTTCGGGCTGAATAATTGGGTATCCAAAGGCGACAGAAATTTAGCATGCCAAGGACACCTCTGAGATCAGAAACTGTTGTGGGCACACGCAAAGAAGAAACGTGTTGTAGGGTATCGGGACCTAGGCCCTTCTGACGGGGGCCAATGTGATGGCCAAGGAAGGTAACGTGTCTGAGCAACTTTTAATTTCTTCCTGTTAACTTTGTAGCCTTTCGTAGCAAGAAAGCCCAGAAAGTCACAGGTGACTTGAACACAAGTGTCAAAGTCAGGGCATGTGATAAGCATGTCATCCACATACTGAACGATAGAAGTATGTGGTGGGAGAACATACCTGTCACGTTTAAATTCCTGTATGTGTCCTGCTAAAGTTTGGGAAAAGATGGTAGGACTGTCAGTAAACCCCTGGGGAAGACGAGTCCACTGATATGTGGTGTTATTGAATTGGAAAGCCGTTAGCGGGCGGCTTACAGGGTCGAGAGTGATGGAAAAGAAGGCGTTGGATAAATCAATAGTGGAATGGTATGTCTGCAAGGAGATGCTATTGAGGAGTGTAGTCGGGTTTTCTACATTTGGAAATGTAGCGTAAGTGAGGTCATTTAGCGCTCGTAAGTCCTGCACTATGCGGAAGGTTCCAGGATCCTTCTTTGGAACTGGGAATAATGGAGTGTTGTATGGTGAATTACACTTTTCAATAATACCCTGCTGTAATAAGGAATCAATTTGTTCCTGAGCTCCAGCAATAACTTCAGGCTTCAGTGGATATTGGGCGATTTTGGGGCCTTTACAGCCAGGTAAGAGCTGGATACGATGGGGAGGGCCTGTTACTTCACCATAGGGTTTCTCAGGTGTGGCCCAAAGGAAACCTGGTAGGTCATTCAGTGCAACCTCTATTTGTTTCTCAACCATAGAGGTGACAGCCATCAGGAGTGACGTGCTTTCATTAGGGGAAGGATCAAAATGAATTTCAAAATGAAACAATGTCAACAGATCTCTTCCAAGTAAATTGACAGGACATAGTGGAGCATACAAGAAGGGGGCCGAAAGTTGAAGATCGGCATATTTAATGGGCAGGGGTTCAAGCAGTGGTGTGTCCGTTGGGACACCATCAAATCCTGTGGTGGTAATGTTGTCTGGAGAAACTTTGAGAAATTTCTGCAGTTTATGCGGAACGTGGGCAAGCACCGAGCGAGAAGCGCCTGTGTCAATTAAAAAGGGGACGGGAACATCACAGATTAACAAGGTGATCATAGGATCATCCAGTCCTGCTGTAGTGTGGACCACGCCTAGTCACTGTGGACGGCGTTGATCTGGGTTCCACAAAGGGAATGACTGGCGTTCTGGGGGATTTCGGCGGATTTGATTTCTAAGTCCATTTTGTGGTGGTAGCGAGCATTCCCGTGCGTAATGACCGTATTGCTGACAGCGATAGCACTGGACATCTGGAAAACGATCAGGACTAGGCCGGGAACGGTAGTCTCTGGGTCGTCTACTTGCATCAGGGGGCCCCCGTGGGGGACCTCGCTGAGGTTGGGCGCGGCGACCTCGTTCTTCTAGGTAATCAGTTCTACGGTCTGGGCGGTAGGGCCGTGGGCCCTGATTTCGGGTGTTATTGTCATAGCGTTGGTCAGCATACATAACAATAACAGGGGGAGAGGTCTCGGGGGTATTGGGATCTGTGTCAGAGCTCTTGGAGACTCTTTTCTCTTTGAGATCTTCAGTTTGTAGCACTTCTAAGTTAGTGCGTACTGTCTTACGATGTTGAGCTTCATCTTGTTTGCTTTTAATGAGTCTTCTACAATGATGTAGAATGTGTTCACGAATTTTTGACCATTTTTCCAATTGGAGACCAACTGTGTTCTCCAATTTATTTTTGATTTCTGAAGGTAAGGTTCCCTTAAGTAAATGGTAGAACACTGGAAGAGCATTATCAGAGTCAAATTTTTCCTCTGTCTCTTCTTTAAAAAGATCTTGGAGTCTGAGCAAGTAAGCCTCAATAGGCTCTGAGTCCATTTCCCATCTTTGGGAAGTGATAACTGAAAAATCTTTAAGGGCCGGATACATGGTCCGGATTTCCTGAAATACTTTGGTCTGAATCTCTGTCAAAGGATTGCCATCATACTGGGTATCTGTTACAAATTTGGCATAGCCCGATTGGGTAAATATGTCGGTGACACTAGCATGTGGGGTTCTGCCCAATAACGCTTTCATGTCACCAACGGACAGAGCAGTACCTAATGTAATGTCCTGTAATTTTTTTAACCATCGGTTGCCTCCCATTGCAATATCTGGGAGCTGCAGTATAAGGCTATTTAGTTCAACAGCCGAAAGTGGGGTGTACTCCGTATGAGGGACACCACCCGACATCTTATTCAACAGGGGAAAAAGTTTAACAGCCTCAAAGGGTTTAACCGATGAGGATGTAAGAGACTGTATCGCAGCGGCTGGAGGAAATTGATTCTCATACTTTTTCCAAACCTGAAGACCTTGGATTAGGTAAAGGGTTGTTTTCTGATCCCAATGGGGGTCAGGGTGGTCATAAATAAGGTCCCGAACTAACGTGAGCTTGTCAGACCGCAAGGATCCTTCACGTGGGAAAAGGGCGGACTGGGGCTGGAGAGCCTCAGACCATCCTGCAAGATTATCAATCCATGGCTGAACATAATGCCATGAATTCTCATGTAATGCTACATACTGGGCGGGTGTACTAGGTGGGCTAGGTAGGGTATGCTCTGCACTGGCATCTAGGGCAGAGAAAACTGTAGGGTTATGGGGACTGTCGATGACAGGAAGGCACCGGCTAGAACCATCAGTAGTAAGATAACTTTGAGGGTGGCGCTGTCTGGTGTGATGAGAAATAAAATTATGTTGTTGGGGTAATTGGGATCTAGATACTGCAGATGCAACAGTGTCCGGAAGTGCTGTAACGGACTTACGTAAGGAACGAAGTCCATCTGAAACGAATGCGAGGTCATCTCCCATACTGGCCAATATACTGCCATTTTGTGGTATAGGTCGTGTATCCGAAGGGACCGGGGTGGTAAGGGGGAGAGCTGTGGGTAAAGTAAGCCGAGGTGAATCGTCAGCGAAGGACGGGATCGCATCACTTAGTAATGGTGAGGATAAATCGAGCATCGGAGGAGGCTCGGTTCGAATTCCTTCTGTAACTGGTTTGGCTGGAAGTAACAGAGGTCGCTGAAGAAGAGCTTCCAACTCCTCTGCTGAGGGAGGGGATCTGACTTTAGGTCGTGCACCAAGCTTATCCCATGTAGGGGGAGTCAAGCATTCAGGCGCAAGAATGGGCATGGATGGATTATCCGGATTAGGGGGCGATTTTACGTAACCCTGATCGTATAATTCCTGGCAAATTACGCTTGCCTGGGTAGCAGGACTGTATGGAACAAAACCCATCTGTCGTAACTGGGACAGAGTAGGGTAAGGTAATGATGCAGGGGGTAAGGGACCAGTTTGGGCAAAGGAGTCCAAACGCGGTGGCAGAGGTGAAGTTTGAGTTACGTGCCCCATATATGGGTGGGTAGTCGTTTGGGTGGTCATATGTGATACCTGACCGTTTTCCAGGTTCGGGTAAGTAGTTGTTTGAGCGGCTGCATCTATTCCGCTGTTAGATGGGCAGTGGGTGATAATCGGAACCGGCGGGTTCGGGACACAAGGATATTGTTCAATAATGGGGGGGGGGGGGGTATCTCAATCCCATAACCACCAATAGTACGATAGACATGTGGTGGCTGTGGGGTAACTGTCTGGGTCTGGGTAGTTGCTTGCATCGTTGGGGCAGTTGTGACAGTAGGCGACTGAGCGATAGTCTGGGCCACTGGTATTGTTGAAGGGGTTATGGGCGGCTGAGTTGATGCCGACCCCTGGGACATAGGGAGAGGGTTCTTTTGAGATGAAAGAGGAGATATATCGACAACACCAGCAATGTGCACGGTGGTAGGTGGGTTGAAAATCGCAGGAGCTAGAGATCCCGCAGGCAGCGAAGGTGTCACTGTCTGTGATCCCTGGGATGAGGAGATTTCCGTCTGAGATCCCTGGGAATTCTGTAGCAGAGGATCTGTGATAGGTTTATCACAATATCCTGGGGGTATTGGGGTATATCCTACTGCACATGGTAGCAGCTTGGTAGTGCTTGCGGCAGTAGCTGCATCATAAGGTGGTGGGGCGGTAGGTGTCACTGGATCTTGGTAAGGGGCTTGATCGGTATCGGACTTACCTAGACTCCTATCGTGCTGGTTTCGTGCAATAAGTATGAACTTATTAATAGCAGCTAAATGTTTATCCCTAGATTTTCCTGTTTTGTGGGACTCATTGTAGCAGACCAAGGCTTGGAGCTTGCCCTGATCAAATGAACCCTTTGACGGCCATTCCAGTGCTTGATCTTTGGCGGACCAAGCGGTATGCCAGGTCTGACATAAACGGGTAAGTTCTTTTCTATCAGCGGGGAAAAAGTTAAGAACTCTTTCCAGGGGAGTAGGGGATGAGGAGGAGGACATAGTGGAATCAGAAATAAGGGGAAAGCAATCCACATAGGAAAATGTGTGCAATGTAAAGTGGTATTTAAAGGGCAAGGCCCTCAGGCGATGCCAGTTAAATTTCCAGTTGGATTCTAGCTCAGGGATCTATGATAGGAACACCTATAAAATATATGTGGTAAGAACATGCAAAGGAAAATTATTTAAACAAAAAAACATGCATCATGCGTACACGATACACCTTGATACTCATGCGTCTTCAAGAGCGGTCCAGTGGCGGAACCTAAAACAAAAATTACTGATTGGCGGAAAGCTCAATGCTTTTACTGCAAGTTAAATGAACAGACAAATGAAAGTCACAAAGGTGAACAAAGTGTTGATGAAAATAGTGTAGGAGTGAATAGTGTCAGCTATTTCTTATATTTACTACCCTACCCCTAATTGATGGAAACTACTCTCCAGAGTGTGCTTCTAAAAGCATGAGGAACCCCGTTTCCCTGCCTGCCAAGAGCTATCCAGGTTACTTGGCCATGAGCTCCAGCCCATGATAGAGCCCCCAAAAAGGGACATTGCAGACACTCCCAAAATGAACTCAAAAAACCAGCGAATAAGGTCTCATGAGTCGAAGAGCAGCAGTCCAATGGGTTTCCGCTGATTAGAGAACTTCTCGTGTACAACTAACCCCCCCAAGGGACCTGTGATTTGAGAACTTCTCGTGTACACCAACCCACTCAAAAATTTGTGGTTAGGAAACTTCTCGTTTAAAAGCTAACCATGCTACAACATTGAAAAGTTAGGAAACTTCTCGTTTAAAAGCTAACCCTCCAAAAATATTAAAAAGCCCTCGTCAACTAGTCCAAACTCGCAACGAAAAGCGTCAGACGTCTCTATATTGCCCCCACGCTCATCTGTACTAGGTAACTTATATTTGGGTAATAATGCCGAATCCGCAGGCCACTCCGAAAATGGAATGGAAGTCTGCTCCTACTAATTGAGATACCGTCATCCATTGAAGGATCACCTCCAATGGGTGTAAGCCCCAGGCATCGATATCAAACCCAATGGTTATAGCGTGACACTGGTATATAAGAAAATAAAAATAAAAAGTGAAATAAAAATATAGCATATCCCAGGGAAGAGGCCCTAAAACGAGCTGCAAAGATGGTAAAAATAACATAGATATAAATAAATAAATAAATAAATTTTGAAAGAAAGATTTGTAACACTGAACACATGTAAGCTCTTGGGGGATGGTACCATAAGAGAGTCACTAGACAATAGATTTTCTATTAAAAAAATTCATAAGAAGGGAACTCAAAAGCATTAAAATAAAACAGCCGACAGTAAGGAAGCCCGCAAAACCAGGACAATACAATACAAAATAAAATCATTCACACTGTTGTGCTGCATAAACATGCATTAAAGTCTGAAACAAGAGTGACACACGCAAAATAGGGGAGTAGGTGGGACTTGGAGAGGGAGAAAAAATGATTTTGATGGACAAGCAGAGCAAACCAATGAACAAACGACTTCGTATGTTCCCCATATCAGAGGAAGAAAAAGCTGTACAACAAAATTGGAATATCAAGTAAATGAACAAAAAAAAAAACCTGGACAAACAGACTGTAAATCATTATTATGGAACTTGCAATATTACACTGCAGAAACAAAGGCCATTCTAGACAAGCAACAATCCAGCGCTGCCACCGCAAAAATGAAACCGAAAGCATTCAAAACACTGCTGTTCGTGGGAGAGGGCACATACAAAGAAGCTAGAGAACCGGCAACTGAATTATCAAAAGATAAGTGATTTAAAAGAAATATGTACCATTACATAGAAATATCATTATGCATGCTGAGAAAATGTGCCATAAAACAAGGTTAAACTTGCAGAAAACTGAATATATGATTGAACTGAAAACATTGCCGCACACCATTAATTTATAGAACTCGAACATAGTCTTGCAGCCTTAACTAAAAATGAAAACCCAAGCTTTTCACCGCAGAGGTAATCAGTAGTTTAAAGTCTAACTTGCATCCTGAAAAGTTACGGGCAAGCAGTTCTACAGGAAATAAGTGCATATTAATCATGTCGTTCAGAAACAATGGCATAAACTATGTCCCGGAGCCAAAAATACCTCACTAATAAGGGCTAAGTCATATTATCATGAAACTACATTGCGGACCGTCACTTCCATTACCCCTTCAAGGCAAAACAAATGCTGCATATGTGTGTCCAAATTTAAAAACGGACTCACACAATTACAGTTCCCAATATCACATAGCAAAGTATCAATTCAAAGTCTAATAACAATAATCTATAGATATAAATGCTACTACTTTTGATACACTCCGTTAATTACCCCTTAAACTGAATATACAACAGTAGCAGCAAGAAGGAACAATTTTGGAGGGAGGGAAAGAAGTAAAAAGGTGCAAGAGTCGGTAGAGCATCAGAGAAGAGGGCAGGGAGATGTATAAAGGACTCTTATCGGGAGGTGTAGAGTATCACCAGAATAAAAGAACCTTATCAGCCGGACAAGGGAGGGAAGGGGAGAAAGAACAGTGTCATAAGTACATAAGTAGTGCCATACTGGGAAAGACCAAAGGTCCATCTAGCCCAGCATCCTGTCACCGACAGTGGCCAATCCAGGTCAAGGGCACCTGGCACGCTCCCCAAACGTAAAAACATTCCAGACAAGTTATACCTAAAAGTGCGGAATTTTTCCAAGTCCATTTAATAGCGGTCTATGGACTTGTCCTTTAGGAATCTATCTAACCCCTTTTTAAACTCCGTCAAGCTAACCAGAAATAGATGTTACTAAAAAAAAAATATTTAAAAGACAAATTTTGAGAAATACAGAAAGTTTGTTGAAGACCGACTATGGCAGAAAAGGGGAAACAGGGACAACGCCCCAAAAGCCAGAGCAGAGCACAGAAAAGGGGAAGTGGTGCAACGCCCTAAGAGGCTGACCATCACAGAGATAAGAAAAACAAAGTAAAGTAAGTACGCACGTAAAAATTGAGAAGGCAAAGATACAGCAACATGAGAGGATTAGCATAGGACTTTTGGGACTTATAAAAAAGACAAAATACAAATGTAGAAGACTTAGAGCGTAGTAACAGTTTCATATATAGAGTGAGTATGACAGAAAGGTGTGGGAACTGGCAGAGACAGGGGATGAACGCAGCGAAATTTAAACCCGGAAGTGCAGCTATAGTGGCTACGGGGAACAGAGGCGGAATACAGACCGAGACTTATAAATTGGAGATTTGTAATATCATGAAAGTTTCAGACGGGGGTTTCCAAAGCAGGCAGGCATGGATAAAAGTGTGGTTTAATGTTGTATGACAGGAAGGAAGGGGTAAGAGTGCCCATAAAGCGTTGCAAAAACAGAAAAATAAGGAAGAAAGACTTAGTATGCAGTTTTAAGATTGAAATCTTTCACAAAGACACATCAGGACAGTTTCAAACCGGTATGGGGAGAAATCAACATAAGCCAGAAACATAATCATGTAAGGTAGGGGTTAAGTACCTCACGGAGGGTTAAGTACAGCGCAGAAGAAAAAGACAAAAATGACAACAGATCTGTAGGAGGGCAGGGAAGGGACACTCCCTCCGTCCGAGTTCTAGAACCAGAAGTGTAGAAGCAGGGAAGGAGGGGGAGTTCTGTGGGCTGTCAGCTTTGAAGAACAGTCAAAAAACTCACCAACCAGAATGATGCCGCACAGAAGTGCACAAAGAATAGAACAGATAAGCACATGGGGAAAGTACACGCAGGTGACATAAGTAGGGAGGAAGACCCAGTCACAAAATCAACAGATAAAGGTGGACGGGAGAACAGGGAAAAAGGACCGACAAACCGGGGCAAGGAATACAGATACTTGAAATGAGTACACAGGACGAGAGGGCGAACAGAGTTCACTGACTGTGATAGGAAAGAATAAGGGAAGGGAAAGAGGCCGTGGCTTAACCACAGGAAAGAATGCAAACGTAGAGAGAGAAGAGAAGACTGCTATAATAAGGGACATGAGACAACGGGGAGGGAATTTTAAATATCAGTCATCTCCCCAAGATCTATAGACAAAGAGACAGGAGGAAGGCGTGACAGAGAGTGAGTATTGCAAAGGCGTAATACAGGTGTAAAGAGAAGAGAACAGAGAAGAAAGAGAAACAAACATGGGGCAGCATAGAACCCATACGGACAAGAAAAGAATAGGAGAAGACAGGGCAAGTAGGAAAGGTAAAAACTGCAAGAATTAGAGAGAGAGACAAATGGGAAGAAAAACGCAGCCAGAGAGCGAGAAAATAGAAAACGCACAAAATCTAGGCATCGTTGAGCAAGAAGCTCGCATAAAGACCAATGCGTAGAATTGAACGCGAAAGGAACAGCCAACAACCACGAGAGCGGAGTCTCCTCGTCTCATAGGAATGCACCAATCACGCAACAATCACACACTTACACGCATCACGCAAATCAAAAACGACAGAGTAGAAGAAAAAGAAGGAGAAGAGAGACGTGAGACGGGGACAGAAAAGAAGAAGGAGGAAAAGAATAGGGTAAAAGGAAAGGCAGGAGTAACATCCCAAGTTGACCTTGGACGCATAGAATAGAATGTCCCCTCTTGCGGACAAGGTGCAACATAAAAGAAAGGAGAAGGAAAGCTGGGAACAGGGAATACTGGGAATACATCAGCGGAAGGGACTCACCACTGTTTTAATGCCCCCCTTTTAGACCCCTTCTTGACCCCTGTACACGGAGGGGTAAAGAACGGTAGGTCATCCAAAAGGGTTGAATTGTTTCCCTGACCTCCGGGGTTACCCAGTGACCTGGGGGGTCTGTTCTGGGGAGGCATCAGAAGGCGGAGTTCACACCTTATTCCCATGACCACAGCTTTCTGTTTAATAGGGTCTAAGGAGATCTTTGGCCATTTATGTTCCCACATATAAAGATCTACCCTAGTTAATTCAGGGAGTGAAGATCTCTTGTGTATGGTTTTCTTTGTAGAATAAATGACAGATAAAGAATAAGTAGAAATAAAGACACAGTTGGTTTTCAGAAAGAAGGTTCAATTTATTCTTACCAAGATTAAATCTTCAACTTGGTACATTCATCATCAGACAGATTCTGGGTTCAATTGCACAGAGCTGTGCCTTCCGAGAAGAGTTGGAGAAATGTTTCAACTATCTGGCAAAATCTTCTCTCTTTTATAGGCACAGGTCTTAATACAAGTCAATGGCAAGAGCCTTTTTTTCTTAATATTTCACAACCTCTGAATCATTTTTTTTCCTTTTCCGGCAGATGTCCATCTGTACCTTCTTCTTTCCGCTTCAGCTATTACAAGATTTCCGTTATTGTAAACAACATGTTCTTTCTTATTACAAAAATATCTGCACCTGTTTGTGACATTTCCGCTCTTGTCAACATCTTATTTTTCTCTTCTTGATACAAAAATACCCTATTATTGACATCTCAGTTTCATATCTACTTTCATATACTCTTATGATCTGAGTACCACAAACTTCATTTTAAAAACCAAACTTCATCCATTTTTATCCATTATTTCTACATTTTAGGTGCTATGTTCAATCTGACAGTTGTACCAGATTTTGTTAAGACCCATCATGCAGGCCTGCTTTTGCAGGTTCCCATCTATAAGGCCATTGGTGGGCTTTCAGGCCTAGTCAGGGCTGCTCAGCTGGCCAAAGCCCAGTAACTTGGCCCACCACCATTCCAGTGGATAGGCCTCAAGCTACAACACATATTAACACTATGATGATTGAGGATCTTCCTCTTTGCATTGAATCCAATGGAGGATAGTGCAGAATACAAGAATCTGAAAAGACCATTCCAGACATACAAGATTTTCCTAAAATGTGTCAATGTTAAACAACTGATGTCAATCCTTCAGCAGAAAACAAGGATCTAGTCACTGGAGGCCAGGCTTAACTGTACTCTTTCCAGTACACTTCCTGCAGCTCCATTCTGTTCTCCTCTGACCACTCTGCCATGCCTTGCCGACTCTTCCTCTTGGTTGGGGGTGGGGGAGGTGATCGTTGAACTAGCACTATTCACCTGGTGCAGCCACTGTTGAATCCATCCAGCTCAGGGAACGCATAAGGCCTCCTGAAGAAGCCATTGCAATGAGCTGCCTACAAAGTGTCCATTGGCCTGAAAAACACAGCAGTCAGCTGCATGAAGGCTCTCTCCCCATGATTTTATTAGGGGAACATTAAGTCCCCTGAGGCAGGAGTACAACATCCAGTTGTACTACGAGTCCACATTTTGGACCTCAGACAACACCATTTTATGTACCTTATTTTCTAAGGTAAACAGGACTACACGTCCATGAATACCATGTGGCAAAACTAGTTCCCTCCTACACACATGATGTACAGGGACTCAATTCTGTTTTGTTTTCACGGATTTCTTGTTTCCTTTCATTCTCCCCTTTTGTGTGCATTAGTATAGGAAAAGGAAACAATTTGGTTTTGTTTTAACACAAACAAAAAAACATTTTTGTCGCTACTTCTGTATCGTTTCAAAAGAAAGCCCATCCCTAAGAAACACATGTACAAATTTACCCACAGTACTGGTTTGCCTTTTAATATTAAGTAACTCTCTGGAATTAATTTCCTCAGGGCTTTCTATTAAACCTCCAAAAGAAACATTTTTCACTATTCAGTTTGGAAAAAAGCAATTAAAATCCTAATTTACTACTACTACTAACTAGCATTTCTAAAGCGCTACTAGGGTTACCCAGCGCTGTACAATTATTTAATGAGATGTTAATTTCATTCTAGAGGAGATGTTCTTGATTAAAGATAATGCAATCTCGACATGATGATAACTGCATTTATCATCATGAATCCAAGTAAACCAAGGTGTGCAGTGTTGAATCTCAACAGAATTGCATGCAGGCGTCAAGGCTTGTACAGTCCATTGAGCAAGACAGACAGCTGTCTTGGGCTGCACCACTGAAGCAACTGTAAAAGCTGACCTTTTATGGTCCCAGCAGCAGCCACAGTCCATTAGTGAGTACAGGGTCTGCAAACCAGTGAACATCCTCTGGCCTGATTTTTCTCTGTGAAGGAGGAGGAAGAAAGACCTTTTTTTAGGGACCATCAGCACACACTTGCTGGCATTCCACATGCTCAGCGATGGACAGAGGCTGCTGTTGTGTAGTAGTGTATGTGGGTTCTTCCATATCTCATGTTCATTCACATTAGGATAGCAAAGGAGGGCAGGAGGGGGGTAAAAGAAGAGGCAGCAAAAACACCTTTCTCTGACAAGTATGAGTACAATTAGTACAAATGAAAAGCACTGGATGGCCATAAAAAAATTTGGTGACCCTACGCCAGACTTCTTTCAGGATGTGCTCCTAGACCTGTTTGAGTGTCATGGCTACAGAGCCTTGGCATAGGGGATAAAGATGATTGCATGTTCACAATAAAGTGAAAATCAGTATTAACAAACTCCTAGACTTCCCATCAGCTGCTTCATGACACAGCACTTTCCAGGCATACTTCCTGCATCAGACTGGGACCTACAGAAGAATATTTTCATAAGGAGGAAGAAACATGATGTGTTCTCTATAGGCAGGTTTTGGTGACAAAGTGTTTCACTCCCTGCTTGGTAATTTTACCAACAAGCTGTAACCCATGTTGATCTGTCTTGTGCTTCATGTGTACAATTTTCTATTGTGATTTCTGGGAAAAAGCCATCTAAGTATCAAGAAGGACTTGTGTTTTGTGTGTAATATTGCATCATTCCAGTGGACACCAGACTTAAAGCCTAGAAATCTCATTGCAATATTGTCAGGCCTCATATCAAAAGCTGTGATACATTTAATTATTATACTGTCTAATAATTCCATATTGTGATTTCTCCAGGAAAATAACATGAAATATTTATGGAAATGTAGCACTGTTAAGCTTGTCTGCTTCATATAAGCTGGAATCACACAATGACAAATGTTACCAACATGTTAGCTGTAAAAGAGAGCATAGCCAGGGGTACTTTCCTATGTATCAAGGTATAATATGCTACAGAAATATGGTTTATTCTATATAAAAGTATATTGTGTAAGATAGCATTTCTTCATTATATTAGTGGTTAGGAAATTAATCTACAGATACATTAACTAGGACATCAATTTTCTCATATTGCTAAAAGTGATGTCAAGCTCCTGCTGTCACAGAATGTGATCATAATCTGAGATGTGACTTCACCACACTGCTTGAATAATGGAATCCCTTTCAGTTTGGTCACATAGATATGTTACTATTGCCTTCCACTGTCCTGTTGATGGAAACGACAGCAGTTGCCTGTGAAATATATAAAAGATGTTGATAATCCTGAATATCAACAAAATAGTAATACTGGACACAAAATTGTAGAAAATTCTCCATCGTGATAACATAAACACGATTTTATATATGAAGTATTTGCAAGGATAACATATTAACCAATCAGATCGCTCAGTTAATAAGCCATGTTTTACTGTAAACATTTATTGATACATGGGAAAACTATCAATACCTTATTTGTTGTTATGATTAGTTATTTTATGCTGAAATGAAATGAATAGTGAATCCTGTGTTTTGTAACGTCTTCATCTTGGAAGTGTTTGCATTCATCTTTGCCAACTAAAAATGCACATGTCAGACATGACAACATGACCAGCAGAAATGATAGAACAGAGAGGATAGAAAAGTACCAAGCCTGATGGTTGCCTTTGGTCTTTTAACATAAAGAAAAAAATATTCAACATGGTATAATTCTGGGATGGCAAAATGCAGATAGGCATCTGTTGGAATCAATATTTCTGTGGAGTTTCTGACACAGGAAGATAGTTTCATTTGCCAGAAGTTTGGAATTTATGAAAAATTAGGCCATCATTTTGAATTTGAGGCATGTTGCTGTCCCAGACACTCAGTCTTGCCTGCTGTTGACATAAACAGGCAATGACAAAAATGAGACTGTTTATGGGGAATGGCAAATTTATAGAGAGTTAGTGACTGGGAAGGTAACTTGGTTTGAACTTGAAGACATTACTGTGGTGATGTGTGTCTGATATATGATATGGCCTTTTTTGTGGATTTCATTCAAATGTTTTTCCAAAGATAAACTGTGTTGACAGAATTGTGTTTGAATGATTACAAAATGCTGTCAAATGTTCAAGTACAGAACTTCAGATCTGCAGGAAGAAGCATTACTGTAAATCCAAACATGAGATTTCCAGTTTGCACAGAAGCAAGACCTCCGAACCATGTGTACTGAGAGTAAAACCAGGACTGGCTCAGCTTCTCCCCACTGACACTGAGCCCTGTGGTAACCCTGCTGATGGTATTTCTCTAAACCATGTAGAGACTGGAACAAGAAAAAAGATTAGGGCTTGCTGTATGGGGAATTCACCTTCATGATCATTGTTATCCAATGACCGTTTGTGTAATATTTTGTTTGACAAATTTAGAGATTTTGTTTTTAATTAAAAAATGACTAGAAGCACATCTCACATATTGAGTCTTCTTTGTGCTTGAGGACCTATCTGTTTTCTCTGAAAAGAGCACAGCCTGAAAAGTTATTGCTGTTGCTTTTTAGGCCGTGCTTCCCCATCACTGATATCATAACACTGTGGGTGTGTCATCTGGAAACACTGAAGTTGTGACTGCCTTGTAAGTAGTATACAGATTGACTGTTAAAGAGACATTTCATATTTATTGCATATGACATTTAGATATCTTAGATTCTCACATGGTCACTTTAATATCAAAGTTTAATTTGAGCTGCTGCTAAGCCATATAAACAAAACACAGGGAAAGATACTGTTTAGTAACTGCAGGTGAGTCGTGCATGATATGGATATCAAGAAAGGCATCACTGTGTATGTCATATTTTTGGATGTGTTCAAGAAACAAATGTGATAACTCTATTGATATAAAGGTGAGAGATGCTGAGATGATATAACATTAGATTGAGTTGCTATAGGCAACTGGAAAATAGCTGAATGCAGTGGACAATATTGTCATTCAGCTTTCATTTCACCTTAAGCTTGTTCTTCATTTTGACTCTCAAACTTCTCTGCCAATGCACGCTTTGCCCTTGTCCACCAGCATACAATCAACTCAATTGATGAAGGGAATTAGAAAACACAAGCTGGATCAATAGTGGATTTACTTCTAGGCCCAACACTCTTACAACGTCTTTATAAATGACTGGGGAGGAGCTCTAAGTAAAAAGTGTGCCTGTTCACAGAGATATAAAGATTTGCAACAAAGCAAAATATGTGAAAAATACATTGGAAGAGCATTCAATATTTTGGTGACTGTTTAACAAAAAAATTCAAAATCATGTATTTTGGAAGAAAGAACCTTAGTAGTTAAGCAGGAATGCGACATATGGATTACCATCTTTGATGATGTCAATATATTCAGTAGGACTAAGCAGTTCAGAAATCTAATTGAATATTTGGTTATATAAATAGAGGTGTTTTTTGTTTTGTTTTGTTTTTAAATTAGATTTAGTTCATACCTTTCAGTAGTAATTCAAGGTGTTACATTCAGGTACAGTTGATATTTCCTTTACTTCAGGGGCCTTACAATCTAGTATTTTTCTGCATACCTGATGCAAGAGATAGATAAGTGGCCTAGTGGTTAGGGTGGTGGACTTTGGTCCTGGGGAACTGAGGAACTGAGTTTAATTCCCACTTCAGGCACAGGCTCTGGGCAAGTCACTTAACCCTCCATTGCCCCATGTAAGCCGCATTGAGCCTGCCATGAGTGGGAAAGCGCGGGTTACAAATGTAACAAAAATAAATAAGTGACTTTCTCAAGGTTGCCTAGAGTATCGGTGGTACTTTAAACTCCGGTTTCCCAGATTCTCAGCCACTCTAACTACTGGATATCACCTGAAAAAAATTACATATCACTCAGCTGGAACGAATTCAAAGTGAATGGTCAGCACTATAAGCTCTACATGGATCCAGGGACAACTTTCAAAACTATGTGTATGACTGGAAAATCTGTACATACTTTCCCTGAGGAACTTTGCATCATTTCTCAAAGGGAAAGTACATACCTGCTTGGAAAAAGCACTCACTTGAACCTTTTTTCTGTGGATACTTTAATTTCTACAAAACAACAAGTCTTCTAAAAATGCAAAACTGCATTCATTGTTGCTGCCCCCAACCTAATCCCACTACTGTAGTTTTCCTATATAATCCTTATGGGCTGGATTTTACAACAAGACACCTGTATGGCAAATCCAAAAAGGGTCCTGTTTAAAACCTGATTTATACAGGCGACATAGATGCCTATCCGTCACGATAAAATACGTTCCAAGATCAAACCTTATTAACCCATTAGTGCCTAACGTTCCCATATGAGATTTTATTATGGGAACATTGGGCACACAAATGTACACCTTCTCCATAGGTTTAAATGTATATTTGTGCTGTACAAATTTACTCATATATTTCATAAAACAAACTATATAAATGATCTAAGGTTTTGGAGTTTCTCCAAAGAAAGCAGTGTGCCCAAAGTAAAGAGAACATGAAACATCACCATACACTTGTAGAGTAGCATGTTTTCTTCTGTTTGCAATTTAATTGTAAAAATATAGGGCATTTGGCCTTTAAATCTAGAAGGAGTTAAGAATACCTGAGTTGATTGCTATATTTTTATTAAGAAAGGGAGAAATACTAGATTTTTGAAATGGTAAAAATCTTTATTTTTCTAAACTTTACCATCAAAATTTTGAAACATAAATCTGTGGCACTGAATACATGGTTAAATATCGGCTTTTTACATCTTTTTAAATCTGTTTGTGCAAGCATATGAGGAAAGGCTAAAGAGGTTAGGGCTTTTCAGGCTGGAAAAGAGACGGATGAGGGGAGGTAGATTGAGGTCTACAAAATCCTGAGTGGTGTAGAATGAGTAGAAGTAAATTGTCCAAAAGTACAAAGACTAGGGGACACTCAAAGTTACATGGAAATACTTTTAAAACAAAAGGGAAGAAATATTTTTTCACTCAACTCTTTGCCGGAGAATGTGTTTAAAAATGGTTTGGACAAGTTCCTGGAGGAAAAGTTCATAGTCTGCTATTGAGACAGACAAGGAGGGGCATAATCGAACGGAAACGCCTATTTCCATGGGCGTTTATCTCTGAGAACGGGTCCGTGAAGGGGCGGGCCGAACCGTATTTTCGAAAAAAAGGACGTTTTTGAGCTGGGCGTTTGTTTTTTTTAGCGATAATGTAAACTAAAAACGCCCAGCTCAAAAACGTCCTAATCCGAGCCATTTGGTCGTGGGAGGGGCCACGATTCGTAGTACACTGGCCCCCCTGATATGCCAGGACACCAACTGGGCACCCTAGGTCAGTGCGGTGGACTTCAGAAAAAGCTCCCACATGCATAGCTCCCTTACCACGGGTGCTGAGCTCCCAACCCCCGTCCCCCAAAACCCACTACCCACAAATGTACAACACTACCGTAGCTTTTAGGGGTGAAGGGGGCACCTACATGTGGGTACAGTGGGTTTTGGAGGCCTCCCATTTACCAGCACAAGTGTTACAGGTGGGGGGGGGGATGGGCCTGGGGCCACCTGGCTGAAGTGCACTGCGGTACCCACTAAAAGTGCTCCAGGGACCTGCATACACGCAGGCCTCTAGGACTGGTTGCTGCTATATAACATTGGCACACTAGTTGACACCTGAAGACTAATCTCTCCGAAAACGTCCTTTATTGGAATAACCGCGTTTACTCACAGTTAACTGCAGATCAGAGGTTGTGCCCCACTGGCAACGAGTCTCCCTGGTACTGAGATGAGCAGTAGGTCAGAGCTGGCAGAATGCTGTACAATGCCCTCTTTCAGCCACATTCAAGGGAAGAACTAAGTTCTGTAACGTGGCTAACACAGGAAAGGGAACTAAAACTGGCTTACAAAAATGGCCACTACCGCATGGACTACAACAGGAAACACAACAGGGCACACTCTGACCCAGTAGGCAGGGGAAAAAGCACCATGGGAGAAGAGCCTACCAACTACCAACATCGTGAGACTGTAACACAAGCTAATGAAATCACGGAGCCCAATACCCTACACCCACCACAATGCAATGCTGATGTGACCCCGTACTGCACCTGAGAGCCACATCTGACCCAGGGAAAGGCTGTGACAGGATCAAACACATTCTGCTGTCATGGAGGTGGGTGGGTACGGCATTTGAGACTGGCATACAGGCTGGAAAAAAGTTTGTAAAGGGGGGTTTTTTTTGGTGGGAGGGGGTTAGTGACCACTGGGGGAGTCCAGGGAGGTCATCCCCGATTCCCTACAGTGGTCATCTGGGCAGTTGGAGCACTTTTTTGGGACTTGTTCATGAAAAAAAGGGTCCAGAAAAAGTGACCCAAAATCGCGGTAAAAACGCCTTTTTTTTCGATTATCAGCTAAAGACGCCCATCTCTCCTCGGCTGATAACCACGCCCCAGTTCCGCCTCCACCACGCCTCCAGCATGCCCCCATCAACTTTATTCATTTCCGTGACGGAGTGCAGTTGGAAACGCCCAAAATCGGCTTTCGATTATACCGATTTGGGCGCCTTTGCGAGACAAACGTCTATCTCCCGATTTAGGTCGCACTATAGGTGTTTTTCTCTTTCGAAAATAAGCTGGAAGGGGAACTCACAGCTTGCCCTGGAATTGGTAGCATGGAATGTTGCCACTATTTGGGTTTCTGCCAGGTACTTGTGACCTGGCTTGGCCACTGTTGAAAACAGGATACTGGACATTACCCTGTCTCTCTTTTTCTTCCCCCATCTCCAAAAAAGAAAAACAAACTGGGAGCTTCCCCTCCTTGCCACCTGTCTTCCCAACCTGCCCAATGTAGTGGTTGTCAGTAAAGAGAAACTGTGCACAGGGCCATAGAACTCTGCACTCTGCTGACAGCTCTGGCGTTCCTGCCTGAACAGGAAGCTGCATCATAGGGGACGGGACCAGTGGTTAGGGTGGTGGACTTGGGTCCTGGGGAACTGAGGAACTAAGTTTGATTCCCACTTCAGGCACAGGAGGCTCCTTGTGACTCTGGGCAAGTCACTTAACCCTCCATTGCCCCATGTAAGCCGCATTGAGCCTGCCATGAGTGGGAAAGCGCGGGGTACAAATGTAACAAAAAAAAAATCAGAGAGACAGCAGATCGGGCAGACAGGCGGCAGGGAGCGGAAGCTCCCAGTTTTTCATGCTGCCGCTAAGATTGAGAAGCAGTGGTCCATAGTGAACAAATGAGAGGAGAGGAAGGTCATGGCTGGGCTGAGGAGGCTTAGCCTTCCTGAGTCTTTTCTACAGGATGCCTATGCTTTTACCTGCATACAGGATCTAACATTTTTAGACAGCCTCTTTATCCACCTACAGAGCCATTTATCCAGGTGTATAGCCTAATTACCTGGAAAAATGGCTTTGCAAAATTACTCTAAGTTGCACTTTTTAGGAAAAAAAAATAAGGAAAGGGGTGATACGTTAGAAATATTCAAATAATGGCAGATTTCAATGATGTGGCAGAAGGTAATATCATCCTTTGAAAGAAAAGCTGAACAAGAAGGGGTCACTGATCAGGAGAGGAATTTCAAAATGAAATTGAAAGGATGAGCAACTCCTGGAACAGATTTCCAGCAATGACAGTAGGAGCCAAAATAGTTGTAGAATTCAAGCCTGCAAGGGATAGATGAAGGGAACAAAGATAAAGTAAGACCTGGGGTTGGTAAATCATATGATGCGTCTTCCATTGGTCCTTTAGGACCCCTTTTACTAAGGAGTAGGAAAGCATCCTTAGTGTGCCCTTAAGCAGATTTTTCCCTCACTAAGGCCATTTTTGCCATTTTCTGTATTAATGGCCATGTGCTAATGCTGCCAGTAGCGGACAGCTGTTAATATAAATTACCATGTGAGCTCTTACCGCCATCCATTTTGTAAGTAGTGAGGGCTCATGCAGTAATGCTGCTCTAACCAGTAGTGTGCAGTAATGTGGCTGTGCTAACTGATTAGTACAGGAATGCCTCATGACATGCCCCCTCCCCAAAAATTGAATACTTAGTGCATGAATTAATGTACGCTAAAATGGCAACGCAGGATACTTGAGTGCCTAATGCAGTCTAGTAGAAGGGCTCCCTTAGAGAATGATTACATTCACAACAACTGGGCAATAAGAACCCATCAGGGAGCAGAGTGGAATGTCATCCTCTCTCATCAGGAAGGCAAATCAGGAGGAGATGAGAACTATGAACTAAATGCTGTCAGCTGTCCCGCAGTTTGGAATCCATATCTCGCTGGTAAAGTATTTGTCATATTCAGATTTCAGTCTTATTTATAACAATATCCAGAACTATCAAGGACTATCATAACCCCCAGGTTATATCTCAAAGTATCTGTGCTTCAAACTCAACAACCGTAGTGCAGTACGTGATCTCTCAGATGGGTCATTGTTACAGATAAGGGACAAAATGTGCTTTTGTATTGTAAATGGGGTAATAAAATGTTCCTTGCTGTTTTGGGTACAAGTCAGGTTAAATTTGACTTTGAAACTCTCTATATAGGAAGTTTTGCAGTAACTTCTATGGGGGAGGGAGAGCAGCCAAGATTCTAAACAGATCAGAGAAAAAAACCTGTCTTTCTCTGACAAGCTGATTGGTTGAGTGATGTCAGATGTTCCTCTGGGGGGGGGGGGGGGTGAGTTGCCAGGGAGACTGCTGAGTGAACTGAAGACGAGAGCAGGGAATGACTGGGAGAGAAACGTATGCTGAGTATGTGAAATGTAAAAAATGAAAGTATATTTTATGAGTTTAAAGTGAAATAAGTGACATTGAAAAAGGGTACTTTGATATTGAAAGTGAGCTGAGGTGAGTGAGAATGTTCCAGTATAGCACTGAATTTCCAGAGATAAGTGATTTACCATTTTAGGGTGAGAGAGGCTTTGATTTGTGGTGGGAATTGTACTACATGAGAAGAGCTTGTGACTCTGAGGGAGACAGACCTGTGTGCTGAGGGTGCTGCAGGCGTGTGGAGAATTGGGTGTTGGACTGTGAGAGAAGCTGCAGATGTGGATAATGTAAGGGAGTGAGAGAGGATCCAGACACTGGAGGGAAGTGTATGGTTTGGAGAGTGAATGAAACTGGTTGTGAAGGAGCAATTACAAACCAACAATAGCCTTCTCATTAGTAGTGAGGGAAAACCAGTGAGTCTAGGGTAGAGAAAGGGAATAATAATTATTTATTGTTTAAAATTAGAGAGTTGGCCACCAGTTTTGTGTAAAATTCCCAGAATTTCTGTATATGTTCGTTAAGGAGATAGGGTTTTTTCCCTCTTATTTAATTATAGTTGAGGTACCGTCCACCCTGCAAACATCCCAACTGAAAGAGCTCCAACGCAAGAAAGGGAAGAAGCTGAAGAAGTTTTGCAGCAGATTTGCAGCTAAGTACTTACCTGCTAGAGTTTTGGACTGAAATTTTAATTAAATTAAAAGGTTAAAAGAAATAAGCTGAAATACTGTATACTTACCTTCGGATTTTTGATGGTGAGACCTGGAGGAAAAGAAAAAAACACAAAGAATCAGTTCTTCACATAGGAAAACAATTCTAACATTATTAAGTGTCGGTTGAGAGTTAAAATTGTTGAATACTTATCTGACACAGGTGTTAGATTAATTCGCTAGGATTGCTTGCTGTTAAAGAAAAGAACATTAGTAGATCTGTTAATACATGAAATTATACAAGAGTTGAAAGTTATCGTGAGCTGAACTTATTTGTTATTCTCAAACATTCATTGCACCTTAAAACCATCGTGTGCAATAAATTATTTAAATCCAAAATTTAGTGTGCAAAATTGTCATTATTAAAATTTTGTAACATCTAGGGAAATTCGCTTAACATCTTGAATTGCACACTGTATAAAATACAGAATTTCCCCATCTTTCTTTGTACCTTCCCTAAGTGGTGAGTGTTTACCGTGGGACCCTACACCGTGATTTTATTATTGTACCACCCTCTTTTATGAACCTCACCCATAGGGGATCTACAGTATTAATGGAATTTTCTGTTTTATGAAATTTCAGAACAAGCCTTCTGGCTGTACCAACTTTCATTCTCAACAGTTCCAACAGAAAACTTAAGATCAAAAAGCACTTGAAATCTCAGAATTCAGAAATGCACTCTCACATTAGAAATGCAACATTTATTGTAATAAAATAGAAATTATTTGCGCAATCAAGCCTGTTGTGCTAACTAAAATAAGTAGGAAAACCAGCTATCATATTATATGGCATGAATAATGTGAAAATGATCTAAATATCTACTATTCTATTCTACACCATAGACACCATAAGAGATTCACCGATAGGTGCTAAATATAAAGAAATCTACCTTCTGTTCCATAGCACAGATGCCATGAAAAATTCAGCCTGAAATTAATTTTTTATATTCTATAGCAAACATATAGTTAGTGTTACTAACATGCACTAGAGATATATTAACATACACGAATACCATTAATGTGCATTAATTTAGCACAGCTCCTGTTTTCTGCAGTGAGGCCTAGTTACTAACATAGAAATATGGTAGCAGATAAAGGCCAAATGACCCATCCAGTCTGCCCACCCTCCATAACCACTAACTCTTCCTTTTTCTGAGAACATAAGAGTACCCATACTGGGTCAGACCAATGGTCCAGCTAGCCCAGTATCCTGTTTTCCAAACAGTGGTCAATCTAGGTCATTAGTACCTGGCAGAAACCCAAATCATGGCAACACTCCATACTACAAATCCTAGGGCAAGCAGTTGCTCCAATATTTGTCTCAATAGCAAACTATGGACTTTTCCTCCTGGAACTTGTCCAAACCTTTTTTAAACCCAGATACGCTGACCGGTTTTACCACGTCCTCCGGCAAAGAGTTCCAAAGCTTAACTATTCGTTGAGTGAAAAAATATTTCCTCCTATTTGTTTTAAAAGTATTTCCATGCAACTTCCTTGAGTGTCCCCTAGTCTTTGTACTTTTGGAACAAGTAAAAAAAAAATCGATTTACTTCCATTGTACACCACTCAGGATTTTGTAGAACTCAATCATATCACCCCTCATCCGTCTGTTTTCCAAGTTGAAGAGCCCTAACCTCTTTAGCCTTTCCTCATATGAGAGGAGTTCCATCCCACGTGCCTGTCCCACGCATTCTTAAATTCTGACACAGCCCATGTCTCCACCAGGCGACCATTCCACAGTTCCAACACCCTTTCCGTGAACGAATACTTTATTAAATTCCTCCTAAGCCTATTTAGAGATATATTAACATACATAATATCATTAATGCACATTAATTTACCAGAGCTCCTGTTTTCTGCAATGACACCTAAGAACATGTCCTAGAGATATATTAGCTTATACTAATACCATTATAGCACATTAGCACAGCTCCCATTTGACCACTAAGCTTATCCGGTTATGTGCTAGGTGCTAACTGGGGAATATTCACTGGAGAAAACCGGTTATCTCCCGTTCAGTTAGTGGTTAGTGTCAGATTCACTGTTTAACCAGTCAGCGGCCCTGTCTGGCAGGTTAAATAGCTTTGAGTATCAGGGGCATTATTCTGGTCACTAATGACCTGCAATATGAATTAGATAAAGGTCCTGTGGTTTATTAATACATTTGGACATCATAGCAATGTTGGCTACAGTAGATAATTGTTTAATTTGTTGGTTAGCAGAGTTTGAAATTCATAATTTTTACCTGCATAATTACTGTATGATAGTAATGTCCAGGGCAACTTATAATAAATAACATAACACATGGCTGAAGGCAGATCTTATGTGATGCCCTTATTTTATTGTAAAAATTTGTAGTTCTGTATTTCCAAGTGGATTGCAATGCACCATATACATTCCATATTCAAAATAAAACATAAATCAATACAATCCTGTACTGAAATAACCATTAAGTTAAACAAAAAATATATATACTGTGGTGGCCATATCAGTAATCATAGTGTAAATATGGTTTGTGGTTTTTATTCTGATTTGTTGAATTGCTTTTTTTAAAGCAGATAATTCAAGGCAATGTACAATATAGTAGAATAGTAACATAGTAAATGATGGCAGATAAAGACCTGTAAGGTCCCTCCAGTCTGCCCAACAAGATAAACTCATTATATATCGTATGTGATAATTTATATGTATACCAGAGTTTGATTTGTCCTTGTAATTTTCAGGGCACAGACTGTAGAAGTCTGCCCAGCACTGTTCTTGTACTAAAAATTTCTGAAGTTAAAGCTGAAGCCCCTTAAAATTTACACTTCAGCCCATCCATATCTATTCAGTCACGATCATGGCACAGACCGTAGAAGTCTGTCCAGCACTAGTTTTGCTTCCCAATTACTGGCACCCAATCTCTGCTAAGATTCCGTAGATCCATTCCTTCTAAACGGGATTCATTTGTGTTTATCCCACGCAATCCATTACCGTTTTCATCTCCTCCACCTCCTGCGGGAGTGCATTCCATGTATCCATCACCCTCTCCGTGAACAAATATTTCCTGACATTACTCCTTAGTCTGCCCCCCTTCAACCTCAATTTATGTCCTCTAGTTCTACTGCCTTCCCGTCTCCGGAAAAGGTTTGTTTGCGGATTAATACATAGTAACATAGTAGATGACGGCAGAAAAAGACCTGCACGGTCCATCCAGTCTGCCCAACAAGATAAACTCATATGTGCTACTTTTTGTGAATAACTTACCTTGATTTGTATCTGTCATTTTCAGGGCACAGACCGTATAAGTCTGCCCAGCACTATCCCCGCCTCCCAACCACCAGCTCTGGCACAGACCGTATAAGTCTGCCCAGCACTATCCCCGCCTCCCAACCACCAGCCCCACCTTCCACCACCGGCTCTGCCACCCAATCTTGGCTAAGCTTCTGAGGATCCATTCCCTCGGAACAGGATTCCTTTATGTTTATCCCATGCATGTTTGAATTCCGTTACCGTTTTCCTCTCCACCACCTCCCGTGGGAGAGCATTCCAAGCATCCACCACTCTCTCCGTGAAAAAATACTTCCTGACATTTTTCTTGAGTCTGCCCCCCTTCAATCTCATATCATGCCATCTAGTTCTACCACCTTCCCATCTCCGGAAAAGGTTTGTTTGCGGATTAATACCTTTCAGATATTTGAACATCTGTATCATATCACCCCTGTTCCTCCTTTCCTCCAGGGTATACATGTTCAGGTCTGCAAGTCTCTTCTCATACATCTTGTAACGCAAATCCCATACCATTCTCGTAGCTTTTCTTTGCACCGCTTCAATTCTTTTTACATCCTTAGCAAGATACGGCCTCCAGAACTGAACACAATACTCCAGATGGGGCCTCACCAACGACTTATACAGGGGCATTAAAACCTCTTTTCTTCTGCTGGTCACTCCCCTCTCTATACAGCCTAGCAACCTTCTACTTACGGCCACCGCCTTGTCACACTGTTTCGTCACCTTTAGATCCTCAGATACTATCACCCCAAGATCCCTCTCCCCTTCGGTACCTATCAGACCCTCACCGCCTAACACATACGTCTCCCATGGATTTCTACTCCCTAAGTGCATCACTTTGCATTTCTTCGCATTGAATTTTAATTGCCAAATCTTAGACCATTCTTCTAGCTTCCGCAGATCCTTTTTCATGTTTTCCACTCCCTCCCGGGTGTCCACTCTTTACAAATCTTAGTATCATCCTCAAAAAGGCAAACTTTACCTTCTAACCCTTTAGCAATGTCACTCATAAATATATTGAACAGAATCAGTCCCAGCACCGATCCCTGAGGTACTCTACTACTCACCTTTCCCTCCTCCGAGTGAATTCCATTCACCACCACCCTCTGGCGTCTATCTGTCAACCAGTTCCTAATCCAGTTCACCACTTCGGGTCCTATCTTCAGCCCGTCCAGTTTGTTCAAGAGCCTCCTGTGGGGAACCGTGTCATGTTTGACATGATTTCCCTTTAGTAAAACCATGTTGTCTCGGATCTTGCAACTTATTGGCTTCCAGGAAATTCATTATCCTTTCCTTCAGCATCGCTTCCGTTACTTTTCCAATAATTGAAGTGAGGCTTACCGGCCTGTAGTTTCCAGCTTCTTCCCTATCACCACTTTTGTGAAGAGGGACCACATCCGCCGTTCTCCAGTCCCACGGAACCTCTCCCGTTTCCAATGATTTATTAAACAAATCTTTAAGAGGACCTGCCAGAACCTCTCTGAGCTCCTTTAATATCCTGGGGTGGATCCCATCCGGTCAGTGGCGTAGCCAGACTGCCAATTTTGGATGGGCTGAACCTAAAGTGGGTGGGCACAAAATTTTCTCTCTATCCTCCTTCCCCAGCAAAATTTAGTCACACTAATCAGATGCATTTGTCACATAGGGGTAAAGTGCTGCTTTTCAGTGCATCAGGTTTCAGAAAATTTATTTAAAAGCCTAACACCCTTTTCAATGAGCTTTCAGAGGCCAAAACCTCCTGCCTCAGGTCAGCATAACGCTGTTATGGTATCCTCTCCTGACCTAAGGAAGGAAGTATTGGTCTCTGAAACTTTATTAACACAGGTACCATATTACTTTATCCTAAATTAAAATAAAATTATTTTCTTTACCTTTGTTGTATGGCCATTTACTTTTTCTCATTGTGTTGCTCCCAGTCTCTAGATTCTGCTTTCCTTCGTCTTTCTCTTGCCAAGGTTTCCTGTCCATTCACCACCTATGGCTTTTCATCTTTTCCTCACCCTTGTTCTCCACATGCCCCTTCCTCTTATTCTCCAGTCTTTCCCTACTCTGTCCTCTCCCTCTTTCCATCCAGCAGCTCCCCTCTTTCTTTTGCATCCAGCGTCTCCTTTTTCTCCCTACCCTTCCATCCAGTGTCTTCCCTCTTTCTCTCCTCATCCTTCCACCCATCTACCCTCTCTCCTGATCCTTCCATCTAGTGTCTCTATCTCTCTACCCTTTTCTGTTCAGTCTCCCCTCGCTCTCTCTCCACATCCTTCCAGTCTCTCCCCTTTCTCTCTGCATCCTTCCATCCATCTCCCCTCTTTCTCTCCCTATCCTCCCATGTCCAGCGGCTCTCTCCCTTCCCTCCAGTCCCTTCTTCCTCTCCCTCCCATGTCCCAGCGGCTCTCTCCCTTCCCTCCAGTCCCTTCTTCCTCTCCCTCCCATGTCCCAGCGGCTCTCTCCCTTCCCTCCAGTCCCTTTTTCCTCTCCCTCCCATGTCCCAGCGGCTCTCTCCCTTCCCTCCAGTCCCTTCTTCCTCTCCCTCCCATGTCCCAGCGGCTCTCTCCCTTCCCTCCAGTCCCTTCTTCCTCTCCCCCCCATGTCCCAGCGGCTCTCTCCCTTCCCTCCAGTCCCTTCTTCCTCTCCCTCCCATGTACCAGCGGCTCTCTCCCTTCCCTCCAGTCCCTTCTTCCTCTCCCTCCCATGTCCCAGCGGCTCTCTCCCTTCCCTCCAGTCCCTTCTTCCTCTCCCTCCCATGTCCCAGCGGCTCTCTCCCTTCCCTCCAGTCCCTTCTTCCTCTCCCTCCCATGTCCCAGCGGCTCTCTCCCTTCCCTCCAGTCCCTTCTTCCTCTCCCTCCCATATCCAGTAGCTCTCTCCCTTCCCTCCAGTCCCTTCTTCCTCTCCCTCCCATATCCAGTAGCTCTCTCCCTTCCTTCCAGTCCCTTCTTCCTCTCCCTCCCATGTCCCAGCAACTCTCTCCCTTCCCTCCAGCCCCTTCCTCCTCTCCCTCCCATGTCCCAGCAGCTCAGCCATTTTTCCTCCAGGTCCGCCCATCCGCATTCTTCGCGCTGTCTCTATCCCTTTTGTCCCACAGAAGCAGCGCTTCCTTCCTGCCCTGTCTTCTCCCCAAGCTCCGCTGCATCGGTCCCCTGCAAGTGGAATCCTCCTTCGCCGGTCACGCTGCGCTGCCATGCACACGCAGCTTCGCTCCTCCCCCTGCCGCGTTCATCCAGCCCTAAACAGGAAGTGCATCACAGAGGGCCAGATAGACGTGGCAGGGGGAGGAGCGTAGCTGCGTGTGCAATTGCATGGCAGCGCAGCGCGACCGGTGAAGGAGGATTCTACTTGCAGGGAGGGACCAATGCAGCGGAGCTTCGGGAGAAGACAGGGCAGGAAGGAAGCGCTGCCTCCGTGGGACAAAAGGGATAGAGACAGCAATGCAGATGGGCGGGCCTGGAGGGAAAATGGGTGGGCCTGGGCCCGTCCAGGCCCACCCGTGGCTACGCCCCTGCATCTGGTCCCACGGCTTTGTCCACCTTTAGCTTTTCAAGTTGTTTATACACACTCTCTTCTGTGAACGGTGCTATATATACTCCATTTTCATTTGTACTTTTGCCAGTCCATCGCAGTCCTTCTCCAGGATTTTCTTCTGTGAAAACAGAACAAAAGTATATTTGCTTTTTCTTCATCATTATCTACTTAGCGGTTCGCAGCATCTTTCAGTCTCACAATTCCCTTTCCTCCTTTCACTAATATACCTGAAGAAAGTTTTGTCACCCCTCCTTACATTTCTAGCCATTTTTTCTTCCACCTGCGCTTTCGCCAGACGTATCTCTCTCTTGGTTTCTTTCAGTTTCCTCCGGTATTCCTCTCCGTGTTCGGCTTCTTGAGTTTTTGTGTATTTCAGAAACGTCAACTCTTTAGCCTTTATTTTCTCGGCCACTTGCTCGGAGAACCATATCGGTTTCCTTTTTCTCTTCCTTTTATTTACTCTCCTTACATAAATGCTTGTGGCTCTATTTATAGCTTCTTTTAGCCTGGAACACTGTCCTTCCACTTTTTGTTCGTTCTCCCCAGCCCATCAGCTCCTTCCTCTGGTATTCCCCCATTTTACTAAAATCAGCACGCTTGAAATCTAAGACTTTGAGTTTTGAGTGGCTGCCCTTCACTTCAGCTGTCATATCGAACCACACTGTTTGATGGTCACTGCCGCCCAGGTGGGCACCCACTCGGACATTTGATACACTATCCCCATTTGTGAGCACCAGATCCAGCGTCACTCCCTCCTTCGTGGGTTCTGACACCATTTGTCTGAGCAGAGCACTTTGAAAAGCATCCATTATCTGTCTACTTCTTTCCGATTCCGCAGACGGAACCTTCCAATCTACATCTGGAGTAGAGGAGTGTGGTAGCTGTGTTAGTCCATTCTTAAGGTTATCAATAGAAATCTGACGAAGAAGGGCAACCTTCGAAAGCTAATCAAGAAATGTATTAAGTTATGTCCAATAAAAAAGGTATCATCTTATTTTCTTTTCCATGTTTTATTTTGTTTGATTTCTATTGATAATCTACATCTGGCAGATTGAAATCTCCCATCAACAGAACCTCTCTCTTCTTTCCCAATTTTTGAATATCTGCGATCAGATCTTTATCTAGTTCCTCTAATTGTGTCGAGGGTCTGTAGACAACACCCATGTGGACAGAGGTTCTATCCTCTCTTTTTAAGGTGATCCATATCGCTTCTTCCTTTCCCAAGGTCCCTGTCATTTCAGTCGCCATGATATCATTCCTCACATACAGAGCTACTCCTCCACCTTTACGAACCTCTCTAATGTTGAAACGCATACCAGAAAATGTAGATGAAAAGCGATGACCACAAATCTTTTTGTTCCACTTTCATTGCTTTTTCTTCGGCTTCCGTTCTGTTTTCAAGAACATCACAGTGCTGTAATGGAGCAAAAGAATTTTGTAGGGGCAACACTTGTGAGGGCAGATGCTTTCTTGTCACGTAACAAAGTCTGCCTGAACCTACTGTGATCCATCTATTCTTAGGTGGTTTTATCCTTTGTGGTAGTGGTGATAATTTGGTATGATTCTGTGCAGTATGATATTGTGCGGTCCTAGATGTTGCTTTAAGTGCATCTAGTTCCTGTTTCACTTTACTGAGCTCGTGTTTTAATCTAGTGAGCTGTAGACAGATAGGACAAGCCTTAAGTATCCAGATGATTGGTCTTGAAACAAAAGCACCACAATTATTACAGAGAATAAAAGTCATCCTGATTGGTTGAAATGGGTATGAACAGGTGTACTATGATGGAGTTACCAGTCTGGAAGACTGCCTGTATGTGACCAAGGAGTAAAGCCAACGAGTTTTCACTTTATATATTTTATTTTAGTTACATTTGTACCCCATGCTTTCCCACTCAAGGCAGGCTCAATGCGGCTTACATATACAGGTACTTATTTGTACCTGGGGCAATGGAGGGTTAAGTGACTTGCCCAGAATCACAAGGAGCTGTGCCTGAAGTGGGAATCGAACTCAGTTCCTTAGGACCAGAGTCCACCACCCTAACCACTAGGCCACTCCTCCACTGGAAAACCCTGGGGTGGGTGGGATTATTACTCCCAGTGTGTCAGCCAAGTGCTGTGTTAAAACATTCTCTAGGTATGACCAGAACTGATACAGTCTGATCAAGAATTTTCAATTGATTTAACTTTCAAATTGCACTATAATATAACTAGGACTGGTAGAGCCTTTCCTCAAAGTTAGAATGCTACAGGACCAGAAGCAGTTATAAAGCCTATTCTCTATCAGAGCTAGGCAGGAAAGGAAAGATAGTAAATCAATGGGTATAGTTGATTAACAATGATTTTTGATTGTACTGCCAACAGCGAGAGAAGCTTGATGAACAAGTTTAAGGAAGAGAAGGTAAAATAGTATCCTATCCACCTTATAATTGAAAGAGAAAAACGCCTAGATTTCAACCCAAATCGGGAGATAGACATTTATCTCACAAAAACGAATAAATCGGTATAATGGAAAGCCGATTTTGGACGTTTTCAACTGCACTCCATCGCGGAAGCATACAAAGTTGACGGGGGCGTGTCGGAGGCGTGGCGAAGGTGGAACTGGGGCGTGGTTATCGGCCGAGGAGAGATAGGCGCCTTTCGCCGATAATGGAAAAAAAGTATGCGTTTGTAGCTAGAATTTAGGGCACTTTTCCTGGACCCTGTTTTTTCACGAATAAGGCCCCAAAAAGTGCCCTAAATGACCAGATTACCACCAGAGGGAATCGGGGATGACCTCCCCTGACTCCCCCAGTGGTCACTAACCCCCTCCCACCACAAAAAATGATGTTTCACAACTTTTTATTTTCACCATCAAATGTCATACCCACCTCCCTGACAGCAGTATGCAGGTCCCTGGAGCAGTTGTTAGGGGGTGCAGTGGACTTCAGGCAGGTGGACCCAGGCCCATCCCCTCCCTACCTGTTACAATTGTGCTGCTTAATGCTTAGTCGTCCAACCCCCCCAAACCCACTGTACCCACATGTAGGTGCCCCCCTTCACCCCTTAGGGCTATAGTAATGGTGTAGACTTGTGGGCAGTGGGTTTTGAGGGGGATTTGGGGGGCTCAACACACAAGGGAAGGGTGCTATGCACCTGGGAGCTCTTTGACCTTTTTTTTTGTTTTTGTAAAAGTGCCCCCTAGGGTGCCCGGTTGGTGTCCTGGCATGTGAGGGGGACCAGTGCACTATGACTCCTGGCCCCTCCCACGAACAAATGCCTTGGATTTATTCGTTTTTGAGCTGGGCGCTTTCATTTTCCATTATCACTGAAAAACAAAAACGCCCAGCTCACAAATTGTCGAATAAAACATGGACGTCTATTTTTTTCGAAAATACGGTTCGGTCCGCCCCTTCACGGACCCGTTCTCGGAGATAAACGCCCATGGAGATAGACATTTTCGTTCAATTATGCCCTCCACGTGATATATAGTGAGAATAGCAGCCTATGGATGTGTTAACAGAGGTCCTTAGTATCTAGAGCAATATTCCTTAGCTGGTGAGTAGAAGACTGGGGATTCCTGTGATAATGAGGGGTTTTCTTTTCAGAGACAGTTGTAATTTGGGTGGAGTTAATTTGTGATAAGTAGTGTATTTGGGAAAGTTATTTATGAAGTGTCCTTTTGTATATTTTTCAGCTACTTCCAAGATATTAACCACAGAGGACTGACCTCTGTGAGTAAGGTCGAGTAAGTGCTAGGCTGCAAGCTAGTTTATTCTGACTCCGTTACCTGTTAGGGTGCCAGACTAAACCCAATTAAGTATGGAGCTAGATAAGGATAAATAAAGAGAAGGAGAGAGAGAGGTTTTTCTTCTGAAATTTATTTCTTACCAAAACCAATTCTTACAACATGAAAAAGGATCTGAAGAACCTAGAAGAATGGTCTGAGGTCTGGCAATTAAAATTCAATCAACTAATTAACTATAGGGATTATTTTAGAACAACCAGAGTCAGTATTAATACATAGCTGCTAAAGACTCCAGAACATATGAAAAAATCTTTTACTTTTATTCACAATAAATATCAATTATTCATACAAACCTACATACTCTGTAATGCCTCACTCAGACATTCACACGCTTATACCCTCCATCCATATACATAACAATGGAGTACAACTATAGATGCCTCTTACAAAGATGATACAGCTCATCATAAATCAATACAATGTGCATATGTCAATTTGAAACTCATCGATTAACCAATGAGCTCATCATGAACGCTGGTTCTATAAATCTTCAGAAACCTGCGTATAGTGTTCCTGTGGGCCAATTTTTGAGGTTACGCCGTCTATGTTCTTCAGTTAATGAATTTAGAGTTCAAGCTCGGGAGATGAGCGGTAGATTTATAGAGCGCGGATATCCGAAGCAGGTTATACAGAGTGCTTATAAGAGGGCACTATATGCCTATCGTCCTTGGTTGTTTTATTCAGGTCAGGTCTCCTCCAGAAACACAATGGCATGTGTCATTCCATTTTCACATAGAGCAGTGGGCATCTCTTCCATCATCCACAGATACTGGCATGTTCTGTCTGTTCATCCAGAGTTCAGGGAACGCCCCAAAGTAGCGTATGCACGACAGGCCAACATAGGGGAATTGCTCAAACGTTCCAAACGACAGAATAGTGTAGGTAGACATTCCCCGTGTGGTAAATGTGTGTATTGTCGCTATTCTGTGGACACCAGTGTGATTGACATTCCACATAGTGATAAACAATTCTTTTTAAGGCAAAACACCACATGTGTTAGCGAGTGTGTGGTGTATTGTATCTGGTGCCCGTGTGCACTATATTATATAGGTCATACAAAGAGACAATTAAAGAATCGACTGGCAGAACATGTCAGCAATTTAAGGTTAGGTAAAAAGGAGAATCCGCTGGTGTCTCACTGGCAGCGTCATAATCACACTATTGAACAGCTTCAATGTGCAGTATTATCGCAGATTGTACCTACCAATAGAAGTGGAGACATTAGTGCTCGTTTACTACTATTGGAGCAGCGATACATTTACACATGGGGGACAGTAACACCGCATGGCCTCAATTTGGAGGTCGAGTGGGTGTGATGTAATTATTGACGTGTACGTTTGTTTAATGCGCCCAAGGGTATTTAATTCATGTGCCGTTGTGGGTGACGTGCAACAGTTTCCGGTGGTGCGATTCCGGGGCGGAAGTCCGGCCGATTACCACTCGGTGTGCAGCCTGATGTAGTATTATTAGTAAGTGCTATTTAAAATGCTTGTTTGTACAATTAGATTTGAATATATAAAAGTATGTAGAAGGTGATGATTACTAATGTTGTTACAGCTTTGGTTCCTCCTGAGGAAGGAAACGAAATGCCGATCAGCATCGGGGAACCAGCGATTTGATGTTTTCAAGCTTGGACACACGTTTCCAGCCTCCTCAATTTGTGGGTTTTGGATATTCCCAGTGACATTTGTCTTCCATAAGAAACATCATTGTGGTTGTAGGAATATTCCAATTCACTTATGTATATGGTGCAACTGTTATAAAGCTGTTTCAGCTATACAAAGGACAATGGATACAGACTATACGCAGGTTTCTAAAGATTTATAGAACCAGCGTTCATGATGAGCTCATTGGTTAATCGATGAGTTTCAAATTGACATATGCACATTGTATTGATTTATGATGAGCTGTATCATCTTTGTAAGAGGCATCTATAGTTGTACTCCATTGTTATGTATATGGATGGAGGGTATAAGCGTGTGAATGTCTGAGTGAGGCATTACAGAGTATGTAGGTTTGTATGAATAATTGATATTTATTGTGAATAAAAGTAAAAGATTTTTTCATATGTTCTGGAATTAAAATTCAATGCCAAGAAATGCAAAGTGATGCACTTAGGGAATAGAAATCCATGGGAGATGTATGTGTTAGGTGGCGAGAGTCTGATAGGTACGGATGGGGAGAGGGATCTTGGGGTGATAGTATCTGAGGATTTGAAGGCGACGAAACAGTGTGACAAGGCGGTGGCTGTATCTAGAAGGTTGCTGGGCTGTATAGAGAGAGGTGTGACCAGCAGAAGAAAGGGAGTGTTGATGCCCCTGTATAAGTCGTGGTGAGGCCCCATCTGGAGTATTGTGTTCAGTTTTGGAGGCCGTATCTTGCTAAGGATGTAAAAAAAATCGAAGCGGTGCAAAGAAATGCTACGAGAATGGTATGGGATTTGCGTAACAAGACGTATGAGGAGAGACTTGCTGACCTGAACATGTATACCCTGGAGGAAAGGAGAAACAGGGGTGATATGATACAGACGTTCAAATATTTGAAAGGTATTAATCCGCAAACGAACCTTTTCCGGAGATACAAAGGCGGTAGAATGAGAGGACATGAAATGAGATTGAAGGGGGGCAGACTCAAGGAAAATGTCAGGAAGTATTTCTTCACGGAGAGAGTGGTGGATGCTTGGAATACCCTCCCGCGGGAGGTGGTGGAGATGAAAACGGTAACGGAATTCAAACATGCGTGGGATAAACATAAAGGAATCCTGTTCAGAAGGCATGGAGCCTCAGGAGCTTAACCGAGATTGGATAGCAGAACCGGTAGTGGGAGGCGAGGCTGGAGGTTGGGAGGCAGGGATAGTGCTGGGCAGACTTATACGGTCTGTGCCAGAGCCAGTGGTGGGAGGCGGGACTGGAGGTTGGGAGGCAGGGATAGTGCTGGGCAGACTTATACGGTCTGTGCCAGAGCCGGTGGTGGGAGGCGGGGATAGTGCTGGGCAGACTTATACGGTCTGTGCCAGAGCCGGTGGTGGGAGGCGGGGATAGTGCTGGGCAGACTTATACGGTCTGTGCCAGAGCCGGTGGTTGGGAGACGGGGCTGGTGGTTGGAGGCGGGGATAGTGCTGGGCAGACTTATATGGTCTGTGCCCTGAAGAGCATAGGTACAAATCAAAGTAGGGTATACACAAAAAGTAGCACACATGAGTTGTCTTGTTGGGCAGACTGGATGGACCATGCAGGTCTTTTTCTGCCGTCATCTACTATGTTACTATGTTACAAGCAGGTTATAAGAATATTGACATATTCTTAGGGAGATCCATGTGACAGAGTGACCGGAGGTCTGACATGTCCTGGACTTCTCTACTACTACTAATTAGCATTTCTATAGCGCTATAAAGCGTACGCAGTGCTGCACAAACATAGAAGAAAGACAGTCCCTGCTGAAAGAGCCTACAATCTAGTAGACAAAAAAATAAAGCAAACAAATCAATTAATGTATAGAGGAAAGAGGAGAGGAGGGTAGGTGGAGGTGAGTGGATACAAGTGGTTATGAGTCAAAAGCAATGTTAAAGAGGTGGGCTTTCAATCTAGATTTAAAGATGGTCAAGGATGGGGCTCAGGAAGTCTATTCCAGGCATAGGGCACAGCAAGACAGAAGGAGTGGTCTGGAGTTGGCAGTAGCGGAGAAGGGAACAGATAAGAAGGATTTATCCAGGGAACGGAGTGCACGGGAAGGGGTGTAGGGAAGGATGAGTGTGGAGAAATACTGGGGAGCAGCAGAGTGAGTACATTTATAGGTTAGTAGAAGAAGTTTGAACAGGATGCGAAAACAGATAGGGAGCCAGTGAAGCGACTTGAGGAGAGGGGTAGTATGAGTAAAGCGACTCTGGCGGAAGACGAGACGGGCAGCAGAGTTTTGAACCGACTGGAGAGGGGAGAGGTGACTAAGTGGGAGGTCAGCAAGAAGCAGATTGCAGTAGTCCAAACGAGAGGTGACAAGGGTGTGGATGAGGGTTTTGGTAGAGTGCTCAGAAAGAAAGGAGCGGATTTTACGGATGTTGTAAAGAAAGAAACGACAGGTCTTGGCGGTCTGCTGGATATGAGCAGAGAAGGAGAGCGAAGAGTCAAAGATAATCCCAAGGTTTCGAGCTGAGGAGACAGATAGAATGAGAGAGCCATCAACAGAAATAGAAAACGGGGGGAGTGGGGAGGTGGGTTTGGGGGGGAAAATGAGAAGCTCGGTTTTGGTCATATTTAATTTCAGGTGGCGTTGAGACATCCAGACAGCAATGTTAGATAAGCACGCTGAAACTTTGGTTTGGATGCAAGGTGAGATATCAGGGGTAGAAAGGTAGATTTGGGAGTCATCAGCATAGAGATGGTAGGAAAAGCCATGGGATGAGATTAATGAACCAAGGGAAGAAGTGTAGATAGAAAAGAGGAGGGGACCAAGAACAGAACCCTGAGGTATGCCGACAGGCAGAGGGATAGAAGTAGAAGAGGATCCACCAGAGTGAACACTAAAGGTGCGGAGGGAGAGGTAGGAAGAGAACCAGGAAAGGACAGAGCCCTGGAATCCAAGTGAGGACAGGGTATGCTGTGATCGACAGTGTCAAAAGCAGTGGAAAGATCAAGAAGAATGAGGATGGAATATTGACCTCTGGATTTAGCCAGTAATAGGTCATTGGAGACTTTAGTAAGCGCAATTTCGGTTGAGTGGAGAGGGCGAAAACCAGATTGTAGTGGGTCAAGAATAGCATGTGAGGAGAGAAAATCAAGGCAGCGGCGGTGAACAGCACGCTCAAGTAATTTGGAGAGAAAGGGAAGGAGGGAGATGGGTCGGTAATTAGAGGGACAAGTAGGGTCGAGTGAAGGCTTCTTAAGGAGAGGTGTGACCACAGCATGTTTAAAGGCAGCAGGGACAGTCGCAGTGGAAAGTGAGAGGTTGAGAATGTGACAGATAAAAGGAATAAGAGCAGGAGAGATGGCATTAAGAAGGTAGGTGGAAATGGGATCAGAGGAACAGGTGGTACATTTTGAGGAAGAAAGGAGAAGTGTAGTTTCCTCAATGGTAACTTCAGGAAAGGAGGAAAGGGAATGAGGGGAAGGAGAGAGAGGGGAACAGACTAGTGGAGGGAGAGGTGGCGAGGTAGAGAATGCAAGGTTTATCTTTTGAACCTTGTCGTGAAAGAATTCAGCAAGGGTCTGAGGAGATAATGAAGGGGGAGTTGGGGGAGGGGTCACCTTGAGGAGAGAGTTCAATGTGGTGAAGAGAAGTCGAGGGTTAGAGCCAAGAGAGTTAGTCAGTTGGATATAATAATCCTGTTTGGCGCGTAAAAGAGCAGATTGGAAGGAGGTCAGCATGAACTTAAAGTGTAAGAAATCAGCAAGGGCCCAAGATTTCCGCCAGAGGCGTTCGGCGGAGCGGGTACAGGAACGTAGGTAGCGGATATTAGAAGTCAGCCAAGGTTGGGGTTTTGTACGCCTTATAGGGCGGGTCATCAAAGGTGCAAGAGTGTCTAAAGCAGATGATAGAATATTGTTGTAAGAAGAAACAACCTCGTTGACAGACGTGGATGGTGCCACAGTCGAGAGGAGGTATGAAACATGGGAGGATAGAGATGAAGGGTCAATACCATGAATATTCCTAGATAATTAGATAGATAGGACGGGACTGGGAGGGAGGAGATTTAAGTGTGAAAGTTATAGATGGTGATCAGAGAGGGGAAGATCAGAGGCAAGGAAACTAGAGGGTGAACAGTTGGAGGAGAAGATAAGATCAAGACAGTGACCATTTTGATGAGTGGGGGAGGTGGAGCATAGTTTGAGATTAAAGGAGGATGTTAAAGCGAGTAACTTGGAAATATAAGAGTTAGAAGGATCATTAGCAGGAATATTAAAGTCACCAAGGGTGAGAGAGGGGGAGGAAGGATCATGGAAGGAAGGCAAGCCAGGCATCAAAGTCACTGAGAAAGGATGAAGGGAACAGGGGAACAATAAATGATTGCTATTCGAAGAGGCAGAGGAGAGAAAAGGTGGATAGAGTGGACTTCAAAGGAGGAAAAACAGTGAGATTGAGGTGGAAGAAGGGGTTGAAATCTGGAGGAGGGAGAAAGAAGTAGTCCAACACCGCCCCCGCAACCAGCAGGGCAAGGAGTATGTGAACAAAGATAACCGCCATGGCAGAGGGCTGCGACTGAAGCAGAGTCATCAGGGCAGAGCCAGGTTTCTGTTATGGCGAGCAGATGGAGGTGATGTGAGATAAAGAGGTCATGAATATATGGGAGTTTGTTGCAGATAGAGTGGGCATTCTAAAGGGCGCAAGAGAAGGGCAGAGAAGAGGAGGGGAGTAGAGGAATAGTGATGAGGTTAGAGAGGTCACGGTGAGATCTGTAGAGTTGGGATAATAGTTGTTGAGGAGGGCCAGGATTAGGATTGATGTCACCGGCTGAAAGTAAGAGAAGGAGTAAAAGAGAGCGGAGGAGAGTAGGAGAGGTGTGGCCATGAAGGTGTCGAAGGCGAGAGGTATTTAGGTGGAATGGGAAGGCAAAATGGAAGGAAGAAAGAGATGAAGTCCTGGGGAACTGAGGAACTGAGTTTGATTCCCACTTCAGGCACAGGCAGCTCCTTGTGACTCTGGGCAAGTCACTTAACCCTCCATTGCCCCATGTAAGCTGCATTGAGCCTGCCATGAGTGGGAAAGCGCGGGGTACAAATGTAACAAAAAAAAAATAGCTAAGAGGGAGGAAGAGGGTAGGAGAGAAGGTGAGGTGATGAAGTCGATGGATGGGCAGGGAATTCCTGTAGTGGAGAGAAGTAGAGGGTGAGGGAAAAGATTAGGAAGGGACAGGGCAATGAACAGAATGTGTATAGGGGCCATAGCATGATTCATAATTAGGTATAATTGGGTGAGGTCAGTAGTGACTGGGAGAAATAGATGTAAAGAGAAAAATGCCCCAACACGCAGCATCAAAAGCGGAGGCCCTGAGTGGATCGGAGTGGACCTGGGAGTCACCCCGGAGAAGGCTGTAAAGGATATGCAGATGAGCTGCAAGTCCTCCACAGCACCTGAAAGGCAGTCGGTGGTACAGCTGGGCACCTCAGCTGAGGTGCCCATTTGCGTATGAGCTGTCAGTTTCTTAAATACCCTTTTGGCTAACATTAATTTCTATTAGCCTCAAAAACATGTTTACGCTTAGTACCAGATGGCCGTTACCACACCCTTCACCACAGATTTTCATAACTGTCCCCAGAAAAAGCCCCTACTTTCCACACCTGGTTCGTACTGGACTTTTTAACCACAACTTCTTTTTCTTGCCTTGCACCTGGTGTTTATTAAATTCTGTACAGTTATTTTCGTCAGAACTCAGTTTTGACATCTGGCAACTGCCAAACAAGTGTCACTGAATTCTTATTATCTTTTGATACAGAGAGGCCCTTTTGATTTCTAGGCCCATCAAATCTGCTTGACCTATCTTTTTCCTAAAGGCCTCAGGCTGCACCATTTTTCTACATCTCCCCTCTTGCTGGCCCCATTAATGGGGGAAGCACATGAAGAACATCCAAGTTGCTACCATCTATTCCAGAGGGTGCTCAGACTATCCTATGAGGGGGGGTGTGGTATGTCTCTGACATCTTTATAGAACAGGACAATCCAAAACGAGAAGTATCATGCATTAGGTTTAACAAATGCATGTGTATTAGGGGTATGGGGTTTCCCTTTATACTAACCAACCCTAGGGTCTTTCAAATGTCCTACCATTACCCCTCTTGGGATTTAGTTAAATCTGCAGTGAGACATGCGAACAGGTCTGTTTATAAAAAATCTATCAACCTACAAGCTTCATTACATAATATATGTATATGTGCTTAATATTCTTATACAGTGTTTATCTTGATATAACATTATTGTCTTAAGCTGATTAATACAAATTACTGCAGGTTACTCATTGATTAGCAAGGTTACATATTGATTAGCATTGTTTAATATTTTGCAAATACCATGAATATAATACTGTTAAATAGTAGCAGGTCCTTCTACTGCAAAGCTTCTTGAAAAGTGCATAAGGAGATAATCCAATGTTTCTGTCCCTTCAGCAACTTTTGTTATGAGATTTTCATACAAGACATATTGTCCTGCAGGATCTTTCTTGCTAATAGCAGTTTCAACTACGCGTTCAACTAATCCTCTAGCGCAAGGGATTATGCAACATCCTACAAGCACAAAGATAGCTATTACCACTAAGATTGTGGTTGCTGCTGAGATGATAAATGTTTTCCATTTACCAAAGGCTTTATCCATCCAGTCTGTCCAAGATGTATCAACACCAGAGTTGGTAGCAAGTTCCTCAGAAAGCGAAGTGACACCTTGCAATGCTCTGGTTATTGACCCATCTGGAGCAGTGTTGTTAGGGCTAAAGGTACGACACTAGGTACCTATTTTCTTACAAATCCCATCTTCTGCGGCCAACAATTGGTCAAAAACCATCCGGTTCTCCGTGGTCATTCTGCTAGTAGCATCCAACTGAGCTGCTATACCTTGAACAGCATCTCTGGTGTAATTCACAAACTTCTGCTGATTGTAATATATGTAACTAATCCAGTCTACATTCTTGTTGATGGTAGCCCACCAAAAGAAAACAGACTCAAATCCAGCAGCAATCCCTCTTGAAACACCAATTGCATCTATGTAGACCCGGTCATCAAAGGAACCTGAGGGTGATATGTTTCTCTTTGCTCTGTGAGAGGCATGAGGAGGGCGCGGGGAGGCAATGGTAAGAGGGATTACCAATTTAATCAGGGCACAGGTTCCCTTCCATCTGAAGTTTAATGTATGGTACAGGGTATTAGTTCCACAATATCACCATACATCAGCTCTAGCACGAGTGAAGCTAGTGAAATTCAATTGGTCAAGACTAGAAAGAGTAACATTGCAGGAAGTCAGATTACCAAAAAATTTACCATTGCATTTTGGATATCTAGATAGACAGGTCTGGAATACCATGTCTGGGTCTGGCTTTCTAAAAGCAGGTGGTATCCTTAAACATTGGGCAACTCAGGTTATTGCTCCGCTAAGGGTTTGCATGACTCATTGATGGTTGTTACACTTTCAAACAGTTATAACATACACTTAAAACCTGCTGGATGATTGGATAAATCCAATGGAAAGGGAACCACTATGGGTTCTGCTCGAGCTTCAGCACAGAAATAACAGTTAGATACATTCAAACTGGTGGTGGTGTAATGGTCCCGTTCAAGCCATAAGTTGTGTTCACCAAATCCAGATTCCAATGCAACCAAATCCTTGGCACTAATAATTCGTGTGACTTGATAAGGAATTTTGACTTCTGGAACCTTGGTTGGCATCAGGGGGTTGCTCTGCTCAGTTTTGGGAGGAGCAATTATGAGGAATGTGGCAATGGGATCCCTTCCTGTAGCATCTATTCCAAGTGAATAGGCTATGTATGTAGCTGCTGTTACACCTCGAAAGGTGATAGCAACAGGGTTGCATTTAGTCATCTGACAGTGACTAGCATCTATTGTTGGTTCTAGGATTGTAATACTTTTCCTGAGTGCATTGTCATTACCTTGGTATTGACCATGACCTGCATACCACCAAACCTGTGACCAACTTCCGCATGAGGCAAAAGGGCACATGTAAATGTTAAATGTAGAGGACCATCTTTGATAAGGTAGCTCACCACACCTAGTAAAGGCACAGACATCAAGAGTGAAAGTAACCATCTCATTGGTAGGGGCTAACACCACCCGGTTGGGAATTAAGAACTCAGGTCCTATAATTTGGGGTATGGTAGGTACAAGAACGATAGTAAGGTAGTAGAGTATGAAAAAGAAGACAGTCATGGCTGAGCTGGTTTGAAGCATCAAGGTGAAAAGGGTATAATGTAAAGGTTACTGAGATTGGCTCCGGGGAGACCACCGAAGAGAGAATATTATGAAAACAAGAATTAAACCAAGTGTTTCAGCTAGAACTGAAGTTAAGAAAAGTACTATTCCCATATAAAACAGGTATGGGTAAAGCATTAAGTAGAGGTGTATTTCGGGAAGATTCTGATGGCACCTACAGGAGAAAGAGCATATACCTCTAAAGGTCTATCCCCAACTGACCTAAAGAATAACAAAGGTCTCCAGTTAGTGTTAAGTAAATTGTATGTGACAAGCCAGAAGTCCACTGCTTCTCCAGTTTCTGGTCTAAGCAGTGGTATATCTGTCTGTTCTATCTGTATTGCTATATTTCCTCCAAATATAGGAAGTATGTCAATTATGTGTCTGTCAGGGCCAATAGTCCAGGGATCAAGCAATGATTCACACAATACCTGATATCTGGTTATGGGGTCCCAAATTGGATTATCTTCAGGGGCAGGGTCCCAAAGAGGGAGAGGAGAGGATTGAGTGCTGTCTGCTTCGGTCATGCAATAAAAAATAAAACTAAGGAAAAGGAAGAGTGAGATTATAGATCGAGCGTTAGACTACAATGTAGTCTGGATAAAGGCGTGTAGCAGTGGAGGACCCTGTGCTATCTAGGGAGACACAATAAATTTCAAGGGGTCTATTTCCAATTTTCCTGACAAAGAGCCAAGGTTTCCACCCAATTTGGAAAAGATTATATGTGACAAACCAAAAATCTACCACTTCACCTGTTTCAGGCCTTATGAGAGGGAAGTCACCCTGTTCAACTTTAATTATTCCGCACCAATTGAATATAGCAAAGATATCAACTATGTGTTTATCTGGGCCAATACCCCAGGTTTCAAGCAATGGTTCACACAATAATTGGTATCTCTCTATAGTGTTCCAAGTGGGATCGTCGTTTGGTGTGGGGTCACAAAGAGTGGAGAGATCAAGGTCAGGGCTAGCTTGACTCATACAGTGGAAAGAAATTTGTTAGGTCAGCTGAGTGAAAAGAATCAAATAGGGCAAAATATTGTAATGGAAGTACAGAAACCAGATGAGAGCAAGGATTATAGAGAGTGTAAGGAAAAGGATGGAAAGAAGAAATGCAACAAAAAGTTCCCAAAAGTTTAATTCGGGGGGAGGGAGGGGGGGTTGTCAGGGTCAGGTCGCCCTGGGTCAAACATTAACTTTTAGTTTTTAGCAGGAGTAGGAAAAATATGAGCCAAAGTAGTCTGTCTGGTAGAGGTACTAAAGAGTTCAGGTGTGGTGAAGTTTTCAGTAGGAGTAATAGTAATTTCAGTGGCGTTATCTGGAGAGAGAGTGGTAGTGGGAAACAGAGTATATTGGTCAGCAGGAAAGGAACTCAGGGTGGAATTTTCAACAGGTAATACAGAATTATCTGTAGAAAATATATCCAGGGTGAAGTTCTCTGCAGGCAGCGTAGGGTTATCAGTGGTGAAAACAGTGGACCTTGTGAAATTATCAAGGGAATGATGCTCAGTGTGGAGTTTTCAGCTGATAATGTGTAATTACCAGTTGAAAAAATAGAACTCTGTGTAGTTGTCAACAGGGAAGTTCTTACTGTTATCAAACCTTACAAGCAAGTAGAGGTTAAGTCCTAAACAGAAAGCAATGAAACATATAAGTCCAACAGTACAGCAGTCGAGCAACAAATGAAAATGGAGTATTCCTGTACAAAGGTGTACTCCTGTTCAGAGCTGCCGGTGACTTCTGAATCTTCAGAAGGGTCTTCAGACCAGGAAGTTGAAGGTCCATTGCTTGGCTCAAGTTGAGTAGAAGTAGAAGGATCTGTTGCAATTACAGTTAGTTCAATTTGACCAGGATCAGGCTCCTTGATATTAGCAAGGACAGAAAGATCAGTGATAGTAGGTTCTCTTTGAAGAACAGCAGGTGGTGTAACTAAGCAGATGGTCTCATGTAAAGGAATATCATTGGTGGTAAAGTTCTTTTGCATTTAGGTAGTAATTAGTCCAGTGATGCAAAATAAGACTGGTAGAGGTTCAGTATGTTGGCAATTTCATTGTAAATATTCTGGAGGGCAAACAGGTCTGGAGAATCAGGATAAATCAATTCTGCAACCAAAATGTTCAAATTCGCAAGTCTGGCTCGCGGATCAGGAACTGGTGGTGGTGGTATGGGAATCAGTGGGGGTGGCACCTGTTGATCTGGTGCAGGTAGCTGACCTTGTGGTGGCTGGGCTGGTAACATCAGATTCTGCAACTGGGTAGACTCGTATATCTTTCAGGTGGACCCACGACGTGTGGTCCTGTAGCTTGGCTGCTGTGGCGGATAGAGCCTCAGCTTTGAAGGGTTCAATGTAAATTGGGTCCTTCCAGCTTTTGTGTATATAATACTTCCGGTGTACCAGGTCTCCAACTTTGAGAGCCTTGGTGTTGCCAGTTGGGGATTTCTGATCATTACTCTCCCCTCTTCTGTCTGAGATAGCCTGTGGGATCGAAGACAGAGAAGTAATGATAGTTTGCAAAACATCCCAATATACAGAGTATTGATCTGGTAAATGATTGGCAGGGTTGCCAGGTACTAGGTGCATATTGCGGCCAGTACAGAGTTGAAAAGGAGTCAACTTTAATGAGGCAGATGGAGTGGCTCTAAGAGACAAGAGAGCCAATGCAAGGGCATCAAGCCAATTCTTAATTCCATTTGCCATAAGCTGTCTCAATATAGTTTTCAATAATCCATTGTAGCATTCAACAAGGCCATTACTAGTAGGTTTGTAAATACAAACAGTTCTGTGGGTTATACCCAAAGCAGGAAAAAATGATTTGAGGAGCTCATTAACAAAATGAGTGCCATTATCAGTGGTAATTTTACATGGAATGCCAAATCTAGGAATTATCTCATTACAGAGAGACTGGGCCATAACTTGGGCAGTTTTGCTAGTCATGGAAATGCTTCGATCCACTTCGAGAAAGCGTCCACACAGACAAGCAGATACCTTTTGCCTCTTACAGGTGTCTGCATGTCGGTGAAATCAACATGCCAGTGCTGGCTAGGTCCTTGCACAATTGGCAAGTGGCCAGCTGGTACAGCAGGTCCCCGCTTTGGAGTGTAGAGAAAACATTTCTAACAATTCTGAACCACAGTTTTACATTGCTGTAACATCTAAGGCGCCCACAATTTAGAAGATGCTGATCATATAAAGTGTTAGCATTTAAATGTAAAGGATAATGTAAGGCATGCAGCAGAAGGGATAAAATATACTGTGAAGCACACAATTGGCCATTAGGGTGTGTCCAGAGACCTGCAGGATTAATGGAGCTACCTGCAAGTCTCACTGCTTGAGTTCTGCTTGTGTCACAGAAGACAGTAAAGTAGTTGAAAAATCTGAAAGGGGCTGGTCAGAAGGTGGAGTGACATCAAGGGGAGGAGTTTTAGATGGGAGTGTGTCAGAGGGAGGGGTAGGAGACGTGTTGGGGGGGGGTGTCTGAGGGTGTGGCAGGGGCATGAAAATGGGTGTGTCAGGGGGTGTGTCAGGGGTGTGTCTAGGGGAGGGGTACAGAGAGTGTCAAGGGGCGGGTAGGAGGCAGGGTCAGGGTGGGGAAAGGGGATGTGGTCAGAGAGTGTGACCTCACAGCATCAGTGATCAAAGTGAGGGAGTGGTCATGCACTGATGTCACTTCCCGGGCCAGCTCGTCAGCTAGATTGTTCCCATTTATGGCAAAGGAGAAAGTAGTTTCCTGGTGAGCTCTTATCCAGCTAATACCTGTACGGAGGCCTTTCTGATGGTACTGTTGAAATGCCTCAAAAAGGGCAGTCCACAGAGGTAAGTGGCTTAATAGCTGACCAGTAGAGGATATCATTCCTTTCTGCAGGGGCGTAGCCATGGGCGGGCCTGGACGGGCCCAGGCCCACCCACTTTCCCTCCAGGCCCGTCCAGACAACATGCTCATACCGAAGGGAGGTGCGGCCCGCATCAGCTACTTCCACTGTCAGACAAGATGATCCTCTTCTCCAGCACCCAGTCTTTAAAAAAAAAAACCAAAATCGGCAAAGCGCCTCGCGTTGGCTCTGCACTGTTGTACAGCAAAAATTGCCTCGTCGCGTCGGCGGCCTTTCTTTCACTGTGTCCCACCCTCATGGAAATAGGAAGTTACATCAGAGGGCGGGACACAGTGAAAGAAAGGCCGGCGACGCGACGAGGCAATTTTTGCTGTACAACAGTGCAGAGCCAACGCGAGGCGCTTTGCCGATTTTTTTTTTTTTTTTTTTAAGGCTGGGTGCTGGAAAAAGGCTATGTGTAGCTGCCCAAGATGCAGAGCAATTAGGAAAAGAAAGAACGAATTTGGAAAAACAAGTCAGGGAGCTTCAAGCAAAGTGTTCAGATCTGGAAGAAGAGAGATATGAGGCTGTGGCAAGAGTGCAAGACAGCATGCAACTGGTGGAAGAAACAAATTTACAAAAAGATCAAGTGAGATAATGTCATTTATTCATAAAGGCTAAATACTGAGGGGCCTTTTTAGTAAGTTTAGTCCTCACTTTGGTATTAATACAGAATTAACATGCTTTACAGTCTGTATGTTAACACTGATTCAGTCCGGTTTTTATATTTTAATAATACTTCCTTGTTGAAATTTAAGTAATTTGATTAATATTAAAAAATATAGTGCATATCAGCTTTAAACATTGGCAAGCTTGGTTTAATGCAGAAATCTATGTTAACTTTTCACCTTCATGATTATATTAACTGTACCTCCCTGTTTCAGAGTATTGGCACACTAATATGCATGCCAATACAAAGCCCTTCCTTCCTTCCTTCCATCCTTCTTTCTTTCTTTCCTTCCTTCTACTGTCCCTCCCCCCAGCAGTTTTCATAAGGGATTGTCAGGCAGCCCAAATATTGACAGGTCACCCCCCCCCCCCCTCCCCACACACACACACACACATACCATGCAGACATCCCAAGGTTTAAAGAGACTTGGAGCCCTGATTTCTCTTCTTTTTTTTCACCAGAGCTTCAAGGGGAATTCCAGATCCTCTCTTTTAACTCCTTTTAAACTGCTTGTAACTCCTAACCTTTATTCACTTGTTCAGAACCCTTATTTTATAATCCTCACTTTAATATTCCCTTATCTCTTGTTTGTCCTGTTTGTCTGTCCTAATTACATTGTAGGCTCTTGTCGAGCAGGGACTATCTCTTCATGTTCAAGTGTACAGCGCTGCGTACATCTAGTAGCGCTATAGAAATAAGTAGTAGTAGTAGTAGTAGAAGAGGGTCGTCTGACAGTCGAAGGAGCTGGTAGGCAGGTGGGGACTATTTGGTGATTGGTATTTGCTAGGGGTTTTTTTCAAATTTACATCTGCTGTCTTTATATTTTGCACAGTACTAGGGGGCATTTTCTGTTTCTATGGCGTTGTATTGTATGCAGAGTCTGGCATCTTGGGGGTTCAATTTAATTTTTGTCTAAATAGAAAGTTTATGATTACTTATTCTATAGTAGATTAGGGTGTATCTGTGTTTGTGAAAAAGACATGGCTTTCAGTTGGCATTGACTGTGCAGGATCGAGGATCTGTACTATTCTGTCTGGTTTCGTTTTACAATAGGTGAATTGATGTTCTAGTGCTCACTGTAGTGTTTAAGATGCTTTCCTTTTCCTTGTGTGACTTGTAGAAATGACTGCTTATGGTATGCTAGAATTGCGCTATAGGTCCTGAGTGTTTTGTATTCTTGGTATGCCTGGTACTGGATTTTGGAGGGGGGTGTTAAAAAATGACCAGCCCCAGGTGTCAACTACCTTAGGTATGCCACAGTTTTGATCGCTGTCGCTGCCTATTCTCTCGCGGCTGATGCCAAACTATGGGGGAGGGGGAAGGGCAGGTTTGATGCCAGGCTACAGTTCCAGGCTGGAGATTTTGGGACAGTCCTGCATTTCTGACCATCCCATTGATATGGGACTTGCAGCACTGATTTCCATGGGCAGAATCAGGCACTGCAAATCCCACACTGATTTGGGTTATAAAGTTTAAATCAGGATTGCACAAAATCTCAACCCTGGAACTGGGTAATTTGCCATCTCTGTGATTTCTAATTTTTTGTTTTATTCTGCAGTTTGTAAGGGGTGGTCTGTTCTGCATGTGACCGACGTAAAAGATTGTGTGGGCATGTAGTTTGTGTGGGGATCTATATGAGTCTGACTTCTCTGGCTTTTTAAATGGGAATGTCAGTTTCAGAATTTACCTGTTTTATGAATACAGCTTAATCAGGCATTTGTTACAAAGCAGTGTTTGAAAGATATGTGCCATTGATATGTTTGCCTTATAGCAGTCATATTTGGTCAAGTTTAAGATATGGGATAAAATCACTATATTTAAAAATGTCAGTGTTCCATGAACCAGGTATGTGGTTTGTGTTAATGCAGGAGAGCTGTTGCACAGACTGTTTACTTAGAAATCCATCATCAAGTGCATTCTAAGGCATTATTAAGGAGTATCCCAAGAAACACTACTCACACCTAGTGCCCACCCATATCAGCTCTGGGCCCACCCAAAATGTCAGGTCTGGCTACGCCACTGCCTCTCTGGTTCCATTTTCGGACATGAGAATACAAGGAGGAGAAAACATAGAATCAGTGACTATTGACAGGTCTGTATTTAAGACTTTGAATTGTAACACATAAACTACAGCTGACAATTCAGCAGTTTGGGCAGTAAATGTATCGGGTAGTCTAAACTGCACCGGATCAAGTATATCCTCTTCCGGTGTGAACTGTAAGGCAGCAAAACCTGCTTTACCGTTCTGGCATAAGCCATCAGTAAACCACACTTTTCCATCCTGCAAAATTTCCGTGACAAGGTCCAGAAGATCAACCTCGAATTCACCACCAAACCTTCTCCTCTTCATCCTAAAACCCACTCTCTCAACCAACCTACCCAGGCCTCCTTCTCCTCTTTTCCTGCTATCACCGAAGAGGAAACCGCCCATCTCCTCTCCATCTCGAAATCCACCACCTGTTCCTCAGACCCCATCCCCACCAACTTACTTATCACCATCACTCCTACTATCACCCCCACCATCTGTCATATCCTCAACCTCTCTCTCTCCACTGCAACTGTCCCGGACACCTTCAAGCATGCTGTGGTCACACCACTCCTCAAAAAACCATCACTTGACCCTACCTGTCCTTCCAACTACCGCCCCATTTCCCTCCTACCCTTCCTCTCCAAGATACTTGAACGTGCCATTCACAGCCGCTGCATTGATTTTCTCTCCACTCATGCCATCCTCGATCCGCTCCAATCCGGCTTTCGCCCCCTATACTCGACAGAAACGGCACTATCTAAGGTCTGCAATGACCTGTTCCTCGCCAAATCCAAAGGTCACTACTCCATCCTCATCCTCCTCGACCTATCCGCCGCTTTCGACACTGTCAATCACAATCTACTTCTTGACACACTGTCCTCCTTTGGGTTCCAGGGCTCTGTCCTCTCCTGGTTCTCCTCCTATCTCTCCCATCGTACCTTCAGAGTACACTCTCATGGTTCGTCCTCCTCCCCTATCCCGCTCTCTGTTGGAGTTCCTCAAGGCTCTGTCCTTGGGCCCCTTCTTTTCTCAATCTACACCTCTTCCTTAGGCTCCCTGATCTCTTCTCATGGTTTCCACTATCATCTTTATGCTGACGACACCCAGCTTTATTTCTCCACACCAGAAATCACTGCGGAAACCCAGGCCAAGGTATCGGCCTGCTTATCCGACATTGCTGCCTGGATGTCCAACCGCCACCTGAAACAGAACATGGCCAAGACTGAACTTATTGTTTTCCCACCCAAACCCACTTCTCCTCTCCCTTCACTCTCTATCTCAGTTGATAACACCCTCATCGTCCCCGTCTCATCTGCCCGCAACCTCGGCGTCATCTTCGACTCCTCCCTCTCCTTCTCTGCGCATATCCAGCAGATAGCCAAGACCTGTCGCTTCTTCCTCTATAACATTAGCAAAATTCGCCCCTTCCTCTCCGAGCACACCACCCGAACTCTCATCCACTCTCTCATTACCTCTCGCCTTGACTACTGCAACCTACTCCTCACCGGCCTCCCACTTAGCCATCTATCCCCCCTTCAGTCCATTCAGAACTCTGCCGCACGTCTTATCTTCCGCCTTAACCGATATACTCATATCACCCCTCTCCTCAAGTCACTTCACTGGCTTCCAATCAGATACTGAATACAGTTCAAGCTTCTCCTACTCACCTACAAATGCACTCGATCTGCAGCCCCTCCTTACCTCTCTACCCTCATCTCCCCTTACGTCCCTACCCGTAACCTCCGCTCTAAAGACCAATCCCTCCTTTCAGTACCCTTCTCCACCACCGCCAACTCTAGGCTTTGCCCTTTCTGCCTCGCCTCACCCCATGCTTGAAACAAACTCCCTGAGCCCATACGCCGGGCCCCCTCCTTACCCATCTTCAAATCATTGCTCAAAGCCCACCTCTTCAATGTCGCCTTCGGCACCTAATCACTTCATCTCTTCTCAGGAAATGTCATCTACCCCAACTTGACATTTCGTCTTTTAGATTGTAAACTCTTCTGAGCAGGGACCGTCCTTATTCGTTAATTTGTACAGCGCTGCGTAACCCTAGTAGCGCTCTAGAAATGTTAAGTAGTAGTAGTAAGTAGTAGTAGGGAATTAGGCAAGGGTGGCAAGTGGGCGGTATACTGGTGTGGAAATAGGGCACCAGGTACTGTTTGTGTCAATGTAAGCATAGGATCTAACCGTTGAAGGTCAGTCAAGGTCAAAGGGTGTATAGAGTGTACAACACTAAACAGAAGAACTTGGTATTTCTGTAGGCGTGAAACAGTCATGTGACTAATTTGCTTGTCTAAAAGATACGTAATATTATTTGTGGTGTGCAAAATCACCGGGAGGTGGGGGATATAGCTGAACAGCTTGGTGATTGTGGTAGAGGCCACGACTAGCCCTTTTTGTTGCAGGTAGCAAATGCTTTTTCAACTGGGGTAAATGTACCAGAAAGGTAGCCGCACGCTATATCCTCATCTGCCTGTGTGATTAAGCAAGACCATGTATATCAGAGTGCAAAACCCATAAATAAATATCCTGGCCTACATCTATTGTAGCTAAAGGACAGCTAAGCATTACATCTTTAACTAAAGACATACGATTTTCAGTTTCTTTAACAGTAAAGTGCAGAGGGTCATGTTTAAGTATTTGTTTTCCCTGTAATTTGTGATAGAATTCCTGAGTGCGAGCTGAGTAGTCCGGGATCCAGAGTCTGCAAAAGTTAAGCATTCCCAGCACTGCTTGAAGGTCAGAGACAGTTGTGGGCATGCGCAAAGAGGACACAAGTTGCAGAGTATCTGGACCCAGGCCTCTTTCACGAGGGCCAATCTGGTGGCTGAGAAAGGTAACCTGAGATTGAGCAACTCTTAATTTCTTGCGGTTAACTTTATACCCCTTTGAAGCCAGAAAGGACAAGAAGTAATACGTGACCTTCAGACAGGTATCAAAATCTGGACAGGTGATGAGCATATCATCAACATGTTGAACAATAGCTGTGTGGGGGGGCATGACATACCTGTGTTGTCTAAACTCTCGAATGTGTTCTGCAAGTGTTTGAGAGAAAATTGTGGGGCCATCAATGAAACCTTGAGGAAGGCGAGTCCATTGATAGGTAGTGTTATCAAACTGAAAGGCTGTTAGAGGACGGCTCTCAGTATCAAGTAGTATAGAGAAAAAGGCATTGGATAGATCAATAGTAGAGTGATAGTTCTGTAAAGTGATGCTGTTCAAAGGGTAGTTGGATTTTCCACATTGGGGAATATAGGGGTAACAATATCATTTAAAGCACACAGGTCTTGGACTATGCGCCAAGCACCGGGCTCCTTCTTCTTAGCGGGGAACAATGGGGTATTGTAGGGAGAATGGCATTTTTCTATAATTCCATGTTGCAAGAGTGAATTAATTTGTTCTTGAGTACCGTCTATCACTTCCTGTTTGAAGGGGTACTGAGAGATTTTAGGGCCTTTGGTATCGGGCCTAAGGTGAATGTGGTGTGAGCGATCAATCACCTTACCGTAGGGTGAGTCGGAAGATGCCCATAAATAGCCAGGTAACTTGTCAAGAGCATCAGTTACTTGATTTCCACATAGGAAGTAACTGCCATTAACAAAGAGCTATTCTCAGTAGGGCTGGACAAATCAAAGTGAATTTCAAATTTGAGTTGTGTCAGCAAGTCTCTGCCAAGTAGATTAACAGGGCAAAGGGGGGCATATAACAACGGGGCTGATAACTGTTTATCCACATACCGTATGGGCAGCGGTTCCAGTAGAGGGGTGTCCGTGGGAACCCCATCAAACCCAGTGGTTGTTATATTTTCAGAGGACTATTTTAAGCACTTTTTAAGTTTAAATGGAACATTAGCAAGTACAGAGCAAGAAGCGCCTGTATCAATTAGAAAAGAGACAGGTACACCGCAGATGTGCAGTGTAATCATTGGGTCTTTGAATCCTGCCTGGGTTCGAACAACGCCTAGTCACTGGGGGTTGCGCAGATTGGGGTTCCAAAGTGGGAACGACTGCCGATCAGAGGGAGAGCAACGTATCTCGTTGCAGGGAAAGTGTTGTGGTGGCTGGTTGCATTCAGCAGCAAAGTGGCCCAAGCAATGGCAGCGAAAGCATTCATCATTCGCACGGCGATTTGGACTAGACTGTGAAGGGTAGTCACAAGGTCGCCTGCTATTATTGCCAGAACCTCTTGGGGGGCCCCTCTGGGGCTTTCATCCCTGGGAATCGGGGTGGTTATCCATACGGTCATTTCTGTATGGCCTAGGATTGGGGCCTCTGGCATTATTGTTATTACGATTGCCAGAGTACACAGTGAGATTTTCATGTTCCCTACAGATGGGATCTTGCGCTTCTGGTGAGGAGGAGAAGCTAGAGGATGAGGAGTGGTCCCGGAGGTCCGAGTAGGACTCGGGGGTAGCTGGGTAAACTGGTGAGCCAGAGTTAGATGGGGAGGGGTTAGATTGAGGTGATTTTTCACTGTCGCTTTTAAATTTAGCTATTTTTAAAGTCATAAGGTGATTGCACATGGCACGCTCCTTATGATCTTCATTTTGTTTATTTTTAACAAGAATTCTGCAATTGTGAAGAATGTGGTCTTTCATTTCAGGCCAAAGTTTATGCTGAAGGCCTACAGTATTGCCAAGACCCTCCTTAACCTTGGAAGGCAGAGTCTCTTTGAGGAGGTGGTAGAAAACAGGGAGAGCATTCTTAGCATTGAATCTCTCTTCTGTTTCATCTCTATACAACTGTTGCATTCTAATTATGTAACCGTCGATGGATTCCGATTCTGAAGCCCATCGTTGTGAGGTAAGAACTGAAAAGTCTTTCTGAGGAGGGAAAGCTGTACGGATTTCCGTAAACAGCTTTTTCTCTATTTCTTTTAAAGGGTTGCCATCATACTGGCTGTCAGTTACGAATTAGGCATAGCCAGTTAGAGCAAACAAGTCAGCCACACTGGCATGTGGTGTTCGGCCAAGCAGGGCCTTTATGTCTCCCACAGATAGGGTGGTACCTAGTGTGGCTTCTTGAAGCTTACGAACCCATTTGTTCCCACCTTGAATGATATCAGGCAGTTGTTGAATAAGAGTATTGAGTTCTAATGCAGATAAGGGGGTATACTCTGTATGAGGAGTGCCACCGGACATTCTGTTTAGCAGCGGCATGAGTTTGATGTTAGCTGGGACAGAAGCAGCAAAGCTAACATTCTGAGGGAATTGATTTTCATATTTTCTCCACAACTGGAGGCTTTCAGTCAGATACTGTAAAGTTCTGTGGTGCCAGGTGGGATCAGGGTGATCAAAGATAAGGTTAAAGGCTAACAACAATTTGTCTGTTGCCAGTGAACCATGGAAGGGAAATTGGGCAGACTGGGGAGCGAGGGTCCCAGACCAGCCGGACAGATATGAAGCCCATGGCTGGGTGTAAAACCAGGAATTCTCCTGCTGGGCTACATACTCATCAGGTGCACCTGGATTGATGGGCACTTGACGTGAAGGGGTAACAACAGCAAGGCTAAAGTCCTTACCGGTGGGTAGACGGTAACCCTTAGGATCTTTAGAGCGTGTATGGTCCGAAATGACTGGAATGTGAGTGGCCTCAGAGCCAGGGACATATGACGATTTTTGAGATCTTAAAACAGCTCTACAACCAGCTACAGTTTTAGCAATAATTGTGTCAATGCGATCGTTTAATGTGCGGTCATTAATACAATCCACCGGTGGGGGGACCGTTGACACTGCAGTAGCTGATGCTGCGAACAGCGCAGGAAGTGCTTGCTTTATTGAAAGCAAGCCTCCTGGGCCGGGGGGGATGGGTACCAATAGTGGGAGAGCAAGAACAAGGGATAGAGGTGGAGGGGATAGAAGACTGCCGTTGTAATTCTGACAGAGGTGGTAGTTGCATTTGGGAAGGAAGGGGTGAGAGGAGTGTGTGATCCAAGCAACCAACAGCAGCGGCAACTGCCTCGGGTATAGTAACATAGTAACATAGTAGATGATGACAGAAAAAGACCTGCACGGTCCATCCAGTCTGCCCAACAAGACAAACTCATATGTGCTAGTTTTTGTATATCTTACCTTGATTTGTAACTGTCATTTTCAGGGCACAGACCGTACAAGTCTGCCCAGCACTATCCCTGCCTCCCAACCACCAGCCCCGCCTCCCACCACCGGCTCTGGCACAGACCGTATAAGTCTGCCCAGCATTATCCCCGCCTCCCACCACCGGCTCTGGCACAGACCGTATAAGTTTGGCCAGCACTATCCCCGCCTCCCAACCACCAGCCCCGCCTCCCACCACCATCTCTGCCACCCAATCTCGGCTAATCACATAGACCACCCCCGTAGATTCACACGTATGCATTTTAAGTTGATACCACTTCCCCGACTTCCGATGGATAAACACACATTCTTCTTTCATCACATGACACACCGAGCAGTGGCCACATTTTTTATGGCTCCCCACCATAGTACTTGAATGCCTAGCCGTCCACACATCATTTTGACTAACCAGATTTCCCAGGTTACAACCCCTTTGGTAGGAGAACAAGATAGTCGCTTCCCTAAACACTGTATGTGTCCTCAACAGTTCAAAATGCCTCCTTATCATTCTGCTCAACCCCGGGGGTCATCTTTGACTCTTCTCTCTCCTTCTCTGCTCATATCCAGCAGATTGCCAAGACCTGTTGTTTCTTTCTTTACAACATCCGTAAAATCCGCCCCTTTCTTTCCGAGCACTCTACCAAAACCCTCATCCACACCCTTGTCACCTCTCATTTAGACTACTGCAATCCGCTTCTTGCTGGCCTCCCACTTAGTCACCTCTCCCCTCTCCAGTCGGTTCAAAACTCTGCTGCCCGTCTCGTCTTCCGCCAGGGTCGCTTTACTCATACTACCCCTCTCCTCAAGTCCCTTCACTGGCTCCCTATCCGTTTTCGCATCCTGGTCAAACTTCTTCTACTAACCTATAATTCTCCGAGGACAAGCAGGCAGCCCCTCCAATCGGAAACTTCTCTAGCAAAGTCCTTTGCTAGTCCTCGCGCGCCCGCGCGCACCGCGCATGCACGGCCGTCTTCCCGCCCGAAACCGGCTTGAGCCGGCCAGTCTTCTTTTGTCCACACTCGGTACGGTCGTGTTTTCGCCGTGTCGAGCCCCGGAAAGTCGACCTCGCGCGTCCAAATTTGTTTTTGACGTGTTTTTCTTCGGAAAAGTCTTTAAAAGTGTCGGGAAGCGCTCCGGAACCCCCCCCCCCCCCGGGTTTCGTGTTAACCCCTTCCCGTACTTCCAGCTTTTTGCCCCGATAAGTTTTCTTTCGTCGTCGGGGTAGGCCTCTTTTCGGCCTCGGTCGAGATTTTCTCCCTTAAAAGTTTTTGGTGCTCTTTCTCCGTCATTTCGGATTTTGATTTCGCCGGCGTGATTTTTCCGCCCACGACATCGAAGCCTTCCAGCGGCTTCAAGAAGTGCACCCAGTGCGCCCGGGTTATCTCGCTCACTGATCGACACTCGTCGTATCTTCAGTGTCTGGGGGCCGAGCACCGCCCTCAGAACTGTAGTCTGTGTTCCCTGCTTCAAAGGCGGACTCAGGTAGCGAGATTAGCCCAGTGGAACGTGTTGTTCTCGGGCTCTTCGTCGGCATTGGCACCGGGATCTTCGAGTGCATCGACGTCGTCAGCGTCCAGACCATCTTCCTCGGCCGCCCCTGCATCGAGTGCATCGAGGCATCGGGCCTCTGCATCGGCGCCAAGGTATCGGGCGACTGCATCGACGTCGGTGGTACCGGGACCTCGTCTGCTGATGTCGTCGGACGGTGGTGCATCGTCAGGAGTGCAGGTGAGGGCTGTCTATTCCCCTGCTGGTGGCGGTGAGCCTTCGGGTGGGTCTCCTCCTACCCTGAGGGCTCCTGCGGTACAGCCCCCCCGAGACCGACCTCCTTCGGCCTCGGCCCCGAGGAAGCGACGGCTGGATTCTACGTCCTCCTCGTCGGTGCCGGGGAGCTCCGGTGACATGCTTCGGAACCGGTCGCCTCCCCGCAACCATTCTTCTATGCTCGTGGCCAAAATCCAGTCTTACCAGCTCTACACGAGCATACACATGCGGAACAATGTGCGGCAGTTGGCGGGCTTGGTTGATGCTCTTCCCCCTGAGCAAGCCAAGCCTTTTCAGGAGGTGGTCAGGCAGCTGAAGGCGTGCAGAAAATTCCTGGCCAGAGGGGTGTATGACACCTTTGATGTTGCGTCCAGGGCCGCTGCTCAAGGTGTGGTGATGCGCAGGCTCTCATGGCTGCGTGCCTCCGACCTGGAGAATAGACTCCAGCAGCGGATTGCGGACTCGCCTTGCCGTGCGGACAATATTTTTGGAGAGAAGGTCGAGCAGGTGGTAGAGCATCTCCACCAGCGGGACACCGCATTCGACAAGTTCTCCCGCCGGCAGCCTTCAGCCTCTACCTCTACAGGTAGAAGATTTTTTGGGGGAAGGAGGACTGTTCCCTACTCTTCTGGTAAGCGTAGGTACAATCCTCCTTCTCGACAGCCTGCGGCCCAGGCTAAGCCCCAGCGCGCTCGCTCTCGTCAGCAGCGTGCGCCTCAGCAAGGCCCCTCGGATCCCAGCAAAAGCAAGGGGCGAGCTTTTGACTGGCTCCAGCAGAGCATAGCCGACATCCAAGTGTCAGTGCCGGGCGACCTGCCGGTCGGGGGGAGGTTGAAAGCTTTTCACCAAAGGTGGCCTCTCATAACCTCCGATCAGTGGGTTCTGCAAATAGTCCGGCAAGGATACACCCTCAATTTGGCCTCAAAACCTCCAAATTGTCCACCGGGAGCTCAGTCTTACAGCTTCCAGCACAAGCAGGTACTTGCAGAGGAACTCTCCGCCCTTCTCAGCGCCAATGCGGTCGAGCCCGTGCCATCCGGGCAAGAAGGGCTGGGAGTCTATTCCAGGTACTTCCTTGTGGAAAAGAAAACAGGGGGGATGCGTCCCATCCTAGACCTAAGGGCCCTGAACAAATATCTCGTAAAAGAAAAGTTCAGGATGCTTTCCCTGGGCACCCTTCTCCCCATGATTCAGCAAAACGATTGGCTATGCTCTCTGGACTTGAAGGATGCCTACACAAACATCCCGATACTGCCAGCTCACAGACAGTATCTGCGATTTCAACTGGGCACACGTCACTTCCAGTACTGTGTGCTGCCCTTTGGGCTCGCCTCTGCGCCCAGGGTGTTCACAAAGTGCCTGGCTGTAGTAGCAGCGGCACTTCGCAGGCTGGGGGTGCACGTGTTCCCATATCTCGACGATTGGCTGGTGAAGAACACATCCGAGGCAGGAGCCCTGCAGTCCATGCAGATGACTATTCGCCTCCTGGAGCTACTGGGGTTTGTCATAAATTACCCAAAGTCCCATCTTCTCCCAGTGCAGAGACTCGAATTCATAGGAGCTCTGCTGGATTCTCGGACGGCTCGCGCCTATCTCCCAGAGACGAGAGCCAACAACTTGCTGTCCCTCGTCTCGCGGGTGCGAGCGTCCCAGCAGATCACAGCTCGGCAGATGTTGAGATTGCTGGGCCACATGGCCTCCACAGTTCATGTGACTCCCATGGCCCGCCTTCACATGAGATCTGCTCAATGGACCCTAGCTTCCCAGTGGTTCCAGGCTGCTGGGGATCTAGAGGACGTAATCCACCTGTCCACGAGTTTTCTCGAATCCCTGTATTGGTGGACGATTTGGCCCAATTTGACTCTGGGACGTCCTTTCCAAATTCCTCAGCCACAAAAAGTGCTGACCACGGATGCGTCTCTCCTGGGATGGGGAGCTCATGTCGATGGGCTTCACACCCAAGGAAGCTGGTCCCTCCAGGAACGCGATCTACAGATCAATCTCCTGGAGTTGCGAGCGATCTGGAACGCTCTGAAAGCTTTCAGAGATCGGCTGTCCCACCAAATTATCCAAATTCAGACAGACAACCAGGTTGCCATGTACTATGTCAACAAGCAGGGGGGCACCGGATCTCGCCCCCTGTGTCAGGAAGCCGTCAGCATGTGGCTCTGGGCTCGCCGTTACGGCATGGGCCTCCAAGCCACATATCTGGCAGGCGTAAACAACAGTCTGGCCGACAGGTTGAGCAGGATTATGCAACCTCACGAGTGGTCGCTCAACTCCCGAGTGGTGCGCCAGATCTTCCAAGCGTGGGGCACCCCCTTGGTGGATCTCTTCGCATCTCGAGTGAACCACAAAGTCCCTCAGTTCTGTTCCAGGCTTCAGGCCCCCGGCAGACTGGCATCGGATGCCTTCCTCCTGGATTGGGGGGAGGGCCTGCTGTATGCTTATCCTCCCATTCCTCTGGTGGGGAAGACTTTGTTGAAACTCAAGCAAGACCGAGGCACCATGATTCTGATTGCTCCTTTTTGGCCGCGTCAGATCTGGTTCCCTCTTCTCTGGAGTTATCCTCCGAAGAACCGTGGAGATTGGAGTGTTTTCCGACCCTCATCACGCAGGACGAAGGGGCTCTTCTGCATCCCAGCCTCCGGTCCCTGGCTCTCACGGCCTGGATGTTGAGAGCGTAGACTTTGCCTCTTTGGGTCTGTCTGAGGGTGTCTCCCGCGTCTTGCTTGCTTCCAGGAAAGATTCCACTAAGAGGAGTTACTTCTTTCTGTGGAGGAGGTTTGCCGTCTGGTGTGACAGCAAGGCCCTAGCTCCTCGCTCTTGTCCTACACAGACCCTGCTTGAATACCTTCTGCACTTCTGAGTCTGGTCTCAAGACCAACTCTATAAGAGTTCACCTTAGCGCAATCAGTGCATACCATTACCATGTGGAAGGTAAGCCGATCTCAGGACAGCCTTTAGTTGTTCGCTTCATGAGAGGTTTGCTTTTGTCAAAGCCCCCTGTCAAGCCTCCTACAGTGTCATGGGATCTCAATGTCGTTCTCACCCAGCTGATGAAACCTCCTTTTGAGCCACTGAATTCCTGCCATCTGAAGTACTTGACCTGGAAGGTCATTTTCTTGGTGGCAGTTACTTCAGCTCGTAGAGTCAGTGAGCTTCAGGCCCTGGTAGCCCAGGCCCCTTACACCAAATTTCATCATAACAGAGTAGTCCTCCGCACTCACCCTAAGTTCTTGCCAAAGGTCGTGTCGGAGTTCCATCTGAACCAGTCAATTGTCTTGCCAACATTCTTTCCCCGTCCTCATTCCTGCCCTGCTGAACGTCAGCTGCACACATTGGACTGCAAGAGAGCATTGGCCTTCTATCTGGAGCGGACACAGCCCAACAGACAGTCCGCCCAATTGTTTGTTTCTTTTGATCCCAATAGGAGGGGAGTGGCTGTAGGGAAACGCACCATATCCAATTGGCTAGCAGATTGCATTTCCTTCACTTACGCCCAGGCGGGGCTGGCTCTTGAGGGTCATGTCACGGCTCATAATGTTAGAGCCATGGCTGCGTCGGTAGCCCACTTGAAGTCAGCCTCCATTGAAGAAATTTGCAAAGCTGCGACGTGGTCATCTGTCCACACATTCACATCTCATTACTGCCTGCAGCAGGATACCCGACGCGACAGTCGGTTCGGGCAGTCAGTTCTTCAGAACCTGTTTGGGCTTTAGGATCCAACTCCACCCCCGAGGGCCCTGTTTGTTCTGTTCCAGGCTGCACTCTCAGTTAGTTGGTAAATTTTTTAGGTCAATCTCAGTTATGTCCTCGCCGTTGCGAGGCCCAATTGACCATGGTTGTTGTTTTGAGTGAGCCTGGGGGCTAGGGATACCCCATCAGTGAGAACAAGCAGCCTGCTTGTCCTCGGAGAAAGCGAATGCTACATACCTGTAGAAGGTATTCTCCAAGGACAGCAGGCTGATTGTTCTCACAAACCCGCCCGCCTCCCCGTTGGAGTTGTGTCTTTCCTTGAAGTGTATTGTCTTGCTACATACTGGACTGGCCGGCTCGAGCCGGTTTCGGGCGGGAAGACGGCCGCGCATGCGCGGTGCGCGCGGGCGCGCGAGGACTAGCAAAGGACTTTGCTAGAGAAGTTTCCGATTGGGGGGGCTGCCGTGGACGTCACCCATCAGTGAGAACAATCAGCCTGCTGTCCTCGGAGAATACCTTCTACAGGTATGTAGCATTCGCTATGTACTCACTCTGCTGCTCCCCAGTATCTCTCCACACTCGTCCTTCCCTACACCCCTTCCCGTGCACTCCGCTCCATGGATAAATCCTTCTTATCTGTTCCCTTCTCCACTACTGCCAACTCCAGACTTCGCGCCTTCTGTCTCGCTGCACCCTACGCCTGGAATAAACTTCCTGAGCCCCTACGTCTTGCCCCATCCTTGGCCACCTTTAAATCTAGACTGAAAGCCCACCTCTTTAACATTGCTTTTGACTCGTAACCACTTGCCTCCACCTACCCTCCTCTCCTCCTTCCTGTACATATTAATTGATTTGATTTACTTACTTTATTTTTTTATTTTCCTGTACACATTAATTGATTTGATTTGCTTACTTTATTTTTTGTCTATTAGATTGTAAGCTCTTTGAGCAGGGACTGTCTTTCTTCTATGTTTGTGCAGCGCTGCGTACGCCTTGTAGTGCTATAGAAATGCTAAATAGTAGTAGTAGTACTAAGCTCCTGAGGATCCATTTCTTCTGAACAGGATTCCTTAAGCCGTTGAGACCTGCTGTTCTGGGGTAATGGAAAGCGCACTGGCCATTGGAAGCACACTTAGGTGCTCTGAAATGGCTTGCAGCTCCTCCTTGGACATGAGATCAAGACCGCAGGGGTCCCTGTCTGTAAGTCTAGGAGGTGGAAGGTTGAGACCGTGCTCAACTTTACAAGGGGGGGGGGGGGCAACCTCAAAGGCTACCTGTCTTTGTGTTGCAATGCATGGACCTATTGCGGCCGTGTCAAGAGTATCTTGTATTTGTTGGAGCTCCAGAGCCATACCACCTAGCTGGCGGCACATATTCTGGAGGGCTGGTGGACATGAAGGGTCCAACAGAACCGGGGAAACTGGGAACTTTAAAAGCACCTTGCAACTCGCAGGTTGTGGGGCAAGGTTGGGCATAGATAAGGCCGAACCGATGGGAGCATACTGCTTCATAGGGGACTGTTCGTTATAAGAAACGAGTCTGGGTAACTTTAGTAGACCATCCTTGATAGAGTACAAGGACTTAGCTGGTGGAGTTGTGAGTGTGGGGTTAACAATTGGGTGAGGCTTTGGTCGCGCACCCATCCGGGACCATTCGTCGGTCTGGACGAATGCATCAAGGGGTAGACGGGGTGGAGTAGTTTGGACAGCAGCACCTACAGTAGGGTCTGTACGGGTCTGTACGGCCGCATCAAACTGAGGAGCTAGGCTTTCCCTCGGGTCAGATATGGGATAGTTAGGTTGGGAAAGCAATATAGAGGGATAACTGGATGACACAGGTATGTGGGACAGGGGTTGGGAGCCTGAATTAGAGTCAGTACCACCAGAATTTGGTATCATCTGAGGCATATCAGACTGCAGAGGGTTAGAGCACCCATTCTGCCCAGGTAATGTCACTACCTGATTGAGTTTGGCAAAAGGATACAAAGATCTGGTTGCAAAAGGTTGTGAACCAGTCTCGAGAGCAGGAGGTCTTCCAGCAGCAGCTGGATAGTGTACAACAGTGGGAAGTGGGAAATCTGGCTTAACCGCCGAAGAGTTCCAAAAGGTCTCTTGCGGAGGTTTCTGGTCCTGTTTATGGTGCAACATAGTGGGATCAGTGGATACCGGCGGGTTCTGTGCCGGAGGCTGAGGACATGACTTAGGGTCGGGTCCTCAGTGACATATGGACTTTGTTGTATCTGTAGCAGTAACGGGGCCTTGTGGCACTGACTAGTGTGGAAGTGGTGATAGGTCCACTGTACCAGAAATATGCACAGCCGTTGGGCTATCAAGAGTAATTGTTACAGGTTGGGATGGGTCAGTAGGAGACGACCCAATAACAGGAGGCTTATTACAATAACCAGGGGATATGGGAGTACAGCCTACGGCAGTGCCGCAGGTAAGCAGCTTGGTAGGGGTTTCCTCGTATGGAGGAGGGGCACTGGGTGTGGTTGCCTCCGTGTATGGAGGTGAACCGGCAGTGAAGTTGGCAAGGGATTTACAATCTGAATTTCCAATAAGAATGAATTTATTTATGGCCTCTATGTTTTTAGCTCTTGATTTTCCTGTTTTATGGGATTCATTGCAGGGGCGTAGCCACGGGTGGGCCTGGGTGGGCCTGGGCCCACCCACTTTGGGCTCAGGCCCACCCAGCAACGGTGCAGAGAGAGACGCCGCGGCCAAAATAATTGATCTGCTGCCGGCACCCTACAGGCCTTCTTTCCTCCACCTCCCTCCCTCCCTCGGGCAGCGCAGTGTAACACTGTAGCAAAGCTGCACCGGGTCTGTCCTTCCTACCGCTACGCTGCTGCCGTCCGACTCCGGCTCCATCTTTGTTCTTCTGCTGCTTATCTGCAGCGGATCCGCGCGCTACCGCTACCAGGCTGTCTGTATGCTGCCTGTGACTGCTTCCTCTGCGCTGGCCCCGCCCCCTTAGGCGGGGCCAGCGCAGAGGAAGCAGTCGCAGGCAGCATACAGACAGCCTGGTAGCGGTAGCGCGCGGATCCGCTGCAGATAAGCAGCAGAAGAACAAAGATGGAGCCGGACGGCAGCAGCGTAGCGGTAGGAAGGACGGACCCGGTGCAGCTTTGCTACAGTGTTACACTGCGCTGCCCGAAGGGGGGGAGGGAGGGAGGGAGGGGAAAGAAGACCTGCAGCCAGCGTGCCAGTGGTGGCTGGGGAAAGGGAGGGAAAAAATGTGCAGCACATGCTGCAGGATGATTGGTTTGTTTGTTTGGGGGGGGGAGACAGGAGCACTGTTGGGATGAGGGAGTGAGACAGGGTAGAGCTAGGTGGGGGGGGGGGGGGACGGAGAGATGCTGCAAGGGGAAAGAGAGGGAGAATTGTTGGATATGGGTGGGATGGGGAGAGGGAGGGAAAGGGCATGAGAGAAAAAAACGTGTTGGACATGGAAGTGGAAGGGAGAGATGAGAGGGGAAATGTTGAACATGGCATTGAGGCGAGGGAAAGGAAGGATGGAGAGATGGTGGTGGGGGGGAGGGGGTAGAGAGAGATGTCAAACCAGGGGCTCAAGGCAGGGAGAGGGAGAAAAGTTGGACATGAAGGTGGAGAAGAGGAGAGGAAAGGAGAGATGCACAAGTGAGGGAGGGGAGAAAGAGGGAAGATGGATCCAGGGAGAGAAGATAGACAGTGGATGGTAGGGAAGAGAAAGGGAAAATGCTGGACAATGGGGGAGGGGAGAGAGATGGGACAGGAAGATGCTGGCGATGGGTGGTAAAAGGGATAGGGAAATATCAGGCTACAGGGTAGAAAGAGGGAACAGATGCTGGGCTGGAAGGGTGGAGGGAGGGAGACACTGGGAATGGTGGAAAGCATGGGGGAGAGGCCCAGGGAGTGGAGATGGCAAGGAAAAAATGAGAGAATAGTGATCACAGGGGGTAGAAATATGGTAATGGCATGTAGATCGAAGATGGAAGGGAATGGAAGGCTGAGAAGGAGAGAGATGGGGAATGGGAGAGCTAGTGGGTGAAAGGAGATGGAAATGTGATATCTGAAAGTAAAAAGAAGAAAAAGATTTAGAAAGAGGATGAAATTTGAGTGTACAGAGGCAGAAAAGAAAAAAAAAAGAAAGGAAAGAGCTAAAATGGAAGGATCAATATTTCAGAGGTAGGTGTAGTGAGGAAATGAAACGACAGGAGAAAAAAGACAAATGGACAACCGCTTGAAGAATTAGCAGAAGACAGACAGGAAAGCGGGAAAGAGAAATTGGAACCAACATGATGGAAAAATAAAATGTCCAGACAATAAAGGTAGGAACATCATTTTACTTTGAATATTTTAAATGGAATATGTTAACTTTGGGAAATGTGTATAGCGGATGTCTTTTTATTGTGTTAAGTAGAAAAGGAAATGTGCTTTGTTTTGTTTTGGGTTTTTTTTTCTCCAGTGTTGCAGTACATGCTGAGGTTCCCAGTTCAATTTTGTCTATATATTTTTATTTCTAATTTGTGATCGCTTGTTCTGTAATTTGTGACGGTCTGTCAGTGTGACTTTAAGGGCAGATGAGGAGAGGGAATTGGGGGAGGGGCTTTATTTTCTGCCCTGGTCACCAGCATGGCTAAAGGCAGCCCTGACCCTTGCTGTAGCTAGTGGGGATTCCCAAGCCCTACTAGCTGGGGTCTCTTCTGAAGCTGGCCAGAGATGCCTTCTACTGAGCTTGGCAGATGGGGGCAGCATCCTGGAGCCACTGACAACTAAGCATGTATGGGGTGCTGGCATCAGTGGCTCGAGGAGTTGCTGCTGCCTACTGGGCTTGGTGGAGAGGAGTTCTGGCCATCTTTACTGGAGGCCTTCAGCTGACAGAGATTGGGGATCCTCATCTGCTAAAGTATTTATATTTTGAATTGGGAAGTGCTGGCGGGGGGGGGGGGGGGGGGGGGGGAGAGAAAATTTTGTGCCCACCCACTTTGTGCTCAGGCCCACCCAAAATTGGCTGTCTGGCTACGCCACTGATTCATTGTAAGCTATCAAGGCTTGCAATTTTCTAGGTTGGAATGACCCGGTAATCGGCCAGTCCAAATTCTTATCCTGTATGGACCAGCTGGAGTGCCACTTTTCGCACAACTGTTTAAGTTCTTTTCTTCCAGCATGGCTCTGATTGCTCCTCTGTGTGGCACCTGGGTATGTTGAGCCTCTCTATGCTTCAGTATGCTTTCTGCCTGCTTCTTGGTTTGTGCTCCCCTCGCCCTCTGGTGGCCAGATCTGGAGGCTGCATTGGATTGTCTGTGTGCTGTTTCCCATTCCAGACGTCAGCTCAGTCCAGTCCGGATCTTCAGGCCTGCCAGACTTGCTTGTCTTGTTTGAGCCTGCACAGCACCCGTAGCTGCCTTGTGATTGTTGCATCTGAATTTCAGCTGCTGCTGGGCTTATTAGCCATTTGGAAACTTCCTGCCTTTACCTTTGCATCGCCTAAGGCCCTGCTTTGTTGGTGCTTATTGCACTTCTGCCTAGTCTAGTTTATTGTCTGTAATTCCTGCCTGAGTTTAGTTTAGTCTTTGTGTAGCTTCGTGTTCTGTATTGCTTGTTTCCCAGTCTTGTTTCTTGTTTGTATTTTGGTGTGTAGTTCTTAGCTTGTCTGTGTTTCTTGTTCAATGGCTGCCTGGCAGCTTTCAGTTCTGTCTCTTGTCTATATGGTCCAGATGCATCAAACTTTAACGAGCCTTTAACGAACAAGTAGTAAACCGTGGCATGCACTAAACAGTTTTTTCCGATGACGGTAGCAGCTAACGAAAACGGAATACAAACGAGTAACTATCATTGTAATGTGGACGATTCGGGATGCACTAACCATACCGACGATTGCACCAAATCATTTACCGCGATATATTTAACGTGTGGTCAAAGCTGTCGGTAAGGCCTGAGCTGTCATACAGACACGTCATAACACGTCCTTGTAGAGCATGCGTCTTCGATGCATATATATGCGTGGCACGCGCGTGTGCACAATTGTCGGAGAAGTCATGGCTGCGGGGAGAAAGCCAAACTTCTCCGACATGGATGTGCTGTGGCTGGCACAGCTCATCTAGGTGAACGAAAAGCGCCTTTTCCCTCGCCCGGGGAAAAAGCGAAATAGTATTAAAATGGACCAAGGCTGGAAGGTCCTCCAAAGGCTGTTTAATCGGCGGTCTTCCTATCCAAGATCCGTAAGTATTGGCATTTCTGGACAACCTTATGTGCGTGTAACAACCGGTGCTCAACATGTTTCTTGTATGAACATGATTTGAGGGTTTTCTTAAGAAGGTGTGTAAATACTTGTGTTTTCCTCTTTTTATATATGTCAAACTATTTTTGTTATTGTCGTACATGTGGACGTTTGTTATGTGCGTGTAGGTGTTTTCTAGAAGGTAGGGATGGAGCAACGGAGCATGACAGTATCATTGCTTGGTTTATACATAATTACATATGTACGTTTCTCTGGCACACTTTATTTAATATGTTATAACATTCTTTTATTTTTCTTTATTGTTTCTTTATTATTCTGTATTGTTTCCATTATACAAGAACTATTAGAATATCATGGAACCATTTCTTTTCACCTGATAGCCCTTCATTTTGTTTGCTTTACAGTTTGAGGAGCTGAAAAAACGTGCTAGGGCCCTGAGGAAGGACAACTGGGAATGGCTCCAGGAGGTCAGGTCAAGCCTTGACAACAGCCCAGGTATTTCTTGGTTTCACATGAGTCTGTAACAACAGGCAGAGATTTGATAATGCCCTTGGGGTACTGATATTTCTTTGCAGAATTGTCATCTTCTGATGATGGTGAGGACGGCGACGATGATGATGATGATGGGGACAAGGGGTCCCTGGCTGGTCCTGCTCCTCCTCGCCCTTCCTATCCTACCCCTGGTCCCCATCCTTTGCCTTATGCCCTTGTCCGTCCCGGCCCCTCTTCTGATCCCCCCCCAAGAGACTCAGAAAAGCACCCCCAGTTCTGCGGCTCCCCGCCCCAAAACATGGTCCTATTTGCCTTGCCTCTCCTCCTCCCCGACCACACGTAAGCCCCCCTGCCTCCCCCAGCTGCACAGTCCCCCTGCCTCCCCCCAGCTGCACAGTCCCACCAGCCCTCCTCTCCCCCCCTCTGCCTCCCCCCAGCCGCACAGTCCCACCAGCCCTCCTCTCCCCTCTGCCTCCCACCCCCAGCCGCACAGTCCGACTGGCCCTCCTGCTATCCCCTCCCACGCTCACCCTTGGACTTCCCTCCCCCTTTCCCAACTCCCTGCTGGGGCCTCTACCTCTGCCTCCCCAGAAGAAGTCACTCCCCTCCTGGAGCGATTCCACATGGAGGTTCTTGTGGTTCATGGTGAGTTTCTCTCGTGGTGTATTCTCTCTATAGTAGTACAGGGGTGGGTAAAAGAGGTGGACTTTGCTACTAGATATCCTGAAGCAGTAGCCTTATCCTCCATGGAATAAGAGAAAATTGCCAGTACCCTGCTAGAAATATTTTCCCGGGTAGGATATCCATGAGAAATACTCTCAGACCAAGGGACACAGTTTTTGTTTGAGCTGATCCAAAATCTGTGGGCACACTGTGGAGTGAAATCTGTGCTTACCACACCATATTACCCTGAAACTAATCGGGTTGGTAGAGAGATTTAATGGACAATAAAGCATATGTTAAAGACTTTTGTGAAATGAGGAGACCATGACTGGGAAAAGTACTTGCCCTACCTACTGTTTGCATACAGAGAAGTACCTCAGGAGTCTACAGGTTCTCCCCATTTCAGTAGCTTTATGGTCGGAGGGTGAGAGGGCCATTTGACCTAATAAGAAAACAATGGGAGGGTAAAAGAGGAGGTATTTCAAGGGGTCCTCCTACAAAGCTGCACTTAAGTGAACCACTTACAGTGTGGCCACTTCTGGAGGGAGCACTGGCCGCCTCACAGGAGGAGAGGAGGAATAAGAAGGAGGTGGAGGATGAGGATGAGGAAGAAGAGGGTACAGATGGAGGAGTTTTGAGGCTGCAGCTGCCCTCCTAACCCAACATCCCCTGCCTTTTTATATATCATTGTACAGCTTCTAATTTCATGATCCAGGTATTCACGCATTGCCTGTATATGTGCGCGTATATATGATGTATATATTGTGCGCCATGAGCGAGCGCCACACTACTGTGTGTGCTATCGCGTTTGTCTTGCACGTCACACATACTAGTGAATCAGCTTCTATTTTCATGATCCAGATATTCCCTGATTGGCTGCGCATTTGCGCATATATACGACGTACATATTGTGTTTGCCTTGCTCGTGAATTGCTACAACAAGGTAATGGATGGTGGATTTTTCCTGGCACAGTTGGACATTATTCCTGATATGCTATATGCCCACGTTGCTGCCAGGCAGGGACAGGAGCCAAGGCAACCCATTCATGAGGACCCTGCCCACGTTCGCCCTCGCCGGCTCCCCCGCCCACGTGTGTTTCGTCCACGGCTGGTTCTGGAACACATGTCAGACAGGAAGATTGTAGATGACTACCGCTTATCCGGGAACAGCTATATATGAGCTGTACCAGGAAATAAGAGATGATATCGACACAACCACTGCTAGATCTCATGCAGTACCTGGCCTGCTAAAGCTGCTGACTGTTCTGCAGTTCTTTGCCACAGGGACATTCCAGCATGTTTTAGGGGGTAACAGCGGTGTGGACCAGGCTACTGTTTCAGGACATCTAGCCCAGGTACTACTCTATTTCACAAAACCTTCTCCCCATGTCTGTGCTCCACCACGTCTCTGCCCTCCTCCACCTTTGTTACACCCCCTTCTCTGATCTCTACTGTATAAAAACTGCATGACCAAATACCCACCTTTGCTCTATGTTTCAGGTTCTGCTCGCCCTGAAAAAATGTGTTTGGAAGCACATTGCTTTTCCCACAGGGGAAGAGGAGTGGAGGAGGATCAAGCAGGACTTCTACAAGATTGCTGGCATGCCCAATGTCCTGGGAGCTATTGACTGCACACATGTTGCTTTCACCCCGCCTGCGGATCAAGAACTGCAGTACCGTAACCGCAAGATGGGGTACTTGCTGAATGTGCAAGCGGTGTGCGATGCAAACCTTAGGATCCTGGATGTTGTGACACGTTATCCAGGGAGCTGCCATGACTCCTACATCTTGTTGAACAGTGCGCTGGGAAAAAAGTTTGCAGAGGGGCAAATTGGAAATGGGTTGCTTCTTGGTGTTTTCCATTTTATGTACAGATACAGGGCTGTATTTGGCATACTATTGCTATGGCCATTATTGCTAGATCTACTGACCTCTTCCGCCTTCAGGACAGGAAAGAGCCCCCTCTTTCCTGGCCTGAAGGCAGAAAAGGTCACAAGACCAGCAGGGCACTAGTAAGTAAGGGGAGGGGAGGCTAGTAATCTGCCCATTTGTCCAGAAACTATTATGTGCTGATAGCAATGTATTGTTGTGTTCTTGCAGGGGATGCCAGATATGGATCTAAAACATGGCTACTGACCCTGCTCGCAATGCCTCGGTCGGATGCTGAGAAGCAGTACAACGAGGCACACATCTCAACTAGATGTACAATTGAGCGTACTTTTGGGGTACTGAAGAGCAGGTTTCGCTGCTTGCACATTTCTGGTGGATCCCTGCAATATTCCCCAGAAAAGGTTGCTGTTATAGTGCTTGTATGCTGCATGCTTCATAACATCGCACTGAACCATCACCTCGACATCGAGATTGTAGTCCCTCCAGAAGTGGACATAACCCCCTTGGACAGAGGATCGGATGTAAGCAGGGGAAATGCTGTGCGCCGGCAGGTCATCCAGGAATTCTTTTCCACACCTCGTCAGCCTTTGTAGCCACGTACCACTTATATGAGTTACCACTAGGCATATATGCAGAGCTGTCAAGTTACTCATTCAAGGAGGGAGACATTTTGGCCAGTACTTGATTTCTGCCAACCTCATTATAGGACCTGCAGCAATGATTCTAATGGATACAATCATGGACAACAAGTCCCACATTGCTGTTAGCTGTAAGTTAAAAACAGACACAAATCCTCCATCCTGGAATGGGGAACCTGCCAGCGTTGTATATGCATAGCTCCATGTAAACCAGAACTGATATGTAATTCATCACAAAGATAATACAATGTGGATGAGCCATTTCCAGATGTGGAATCACAATGTTTTGGTTAACATTGCAGCAATATTTTGAATTACACACCAGTAGTTACCCATGTGAGCTTCATATGATGATCCCTTTTTCCCTTTCTTCCCTTTCTTGATTTTATCCTCTGTTCTTCGTTTAATGAGTTTTATATTTCATTTCTATTGGCTATATGTTTGTTATCATATTGTTCATCTGGTGGAATGTGAGTTCAATGATATCTCGTAATTTCTTTGCATGGATGCTTTATTGAAACAAATAAAAATAATACAAAACAAGTGTTCAGAACAAATTACTTTATAAATAAATAACGTTAACAATAACTTAAAATAACTTTATTTATTTATGCATGAAAAATTTAACAATAACTGGAAGAAAATGCATCGATAAGCAGCAAACAGTGCGTTTCAAGATGTGTCACTAGCACCGTCAAACTGGATCCTGCTGTTTCACTGCACCTTCGAATCAGAAAAAAAAAGCTGAGAATGCGCATGTAGCACTTTTCTGGGGGGGGGGGGGGGGGGTAGGAACAGCGACATTGCACAGGTGGTGTTTGGGGCAGCAAGGAAACAACAGAAAGATTTTTTTTTTTTTTACATTTACTTGTTCACAAAGGTGAGAGCAAACCCTTAAAATAGGAGGCAAGAAAGGGTGAACAAATGTAAAAAAACAAATCGATGCATTCCTCATCCTTTTTTGGGAGAATATCTGTCAATGAATCTTACTTTTGAGAGACAGGCTGCCACACAGGGGAGGTACAGGAGGGTGGTCCGGTGTACTGTGGCTGCAAGGAAACAACAGAAATAAAACTTTTTATATTGAACATGTACTTGTTTACAAAGGTGAGAGCTAACCCTTAAAATAGGAGGCAGAAAAGGGTGAACAAATATAAAAAAACAAAAAAATGCATTCCTTAACATTGTTTTTAGTATAAATCTCAATGCCTGTGATTAGAAAAAAAAAAGGAAAGTTGGAAGTTTACATAACTCTGCATTGAAGAATATAAACTATCGAGACAGGTGCATGGGACACACAATCACGCAAGATACTTACTCGAAAAAGGAGGCCCGGGAGACCATGGTTTGCCCTGTAGAGGCTGCAAGAAAAAACAAAACATTTGAGGTCTCACAACATCTGGGGGGATAGTGATTTATTTCAACAGTGTGCCACTGACGAAATAAAAACCAGGTATTAACAGAGGAAGCACCTGAGATCACTACGTACTTTGAAGAGGAGTCCATGAATGAACACCATGAATGATGGGAGACAAGGAAGGGAGCGTGTGAGGTACACTTGTCGCCTAGACTGTATGAAAAAAAAAAACACACAGTAGCGACGAAAATGATAGTGGGGATGGGACGACTTTCCTATGAAGAGAGGCTGAGAAGGCTAGGGCTTTTCAGCTTGGAGAAGAGACGGCTGAGGGGAGATATGATAGAAGTGTATAAAATAATGAGTGGAATGGATCGGGTGGATGTGAAGCGACTGTTCACGCTATCCAAAAATACTAGGACTAGAGGGCATGAGTTGAAGCTACAGTGTGGTAAATTTAAAACGAATCGGAGAAAATTTTTCTTCACCCAACGTGTAATTAGACTCTGGAATTCGTTGCCGGAGAACGTGGTACGGGCGGTTAGCTTGACGGAGTTTAAAAAGGGGTTAGATAGATTCCTAAAGGACAAGTCCATAGACCGCTATTAAATGGACTTGGAAAAATTCCGCATTTTTAGGTATAACTTGTCTGGAATGTTTTTACGTTTGGGGAGCGTGCCAGGTGCCCTTGACCTGGATTGGCCACTGTCGGTGACAGGATGCTGGGCTAGATGGACCTTTGGTCTTTCCCAGTATGGCACTACTTATGTACTTATGTACTTATGTACTAACTAGCACCTGAGATACTATACTTACTTGGGAGAGCAACGTTGGTAGTCCAGGGCTGGCCTGGCATCCAGGCTGTAATAATGTAGGGGAAAAAAAGAACACACGCATTAAACGAACACATGATAACAGAGGGGATATAGAATATGTGACTGTGGAAAAGATATATGGAGGGAATACATAAAGAGAATATACCATTTGCAGTGAGGGAACTTCAAGCGGAGTCATCCCGCAATGAGGATGACTGCTTCACCCTGATCTCCTGACGGAGATCCAGAAACATCTGCTGTTGCTACTGGAACATCTGCTGTTGCTGCTGGAACATCTGCTGTTGCTGCTGGGAAGACGCTCTCATCAGATTGCACAGGTCACCCAAATGGGCGTTGGTCTGCTCCAATAGGGCGTTGGTTTTATCGGATTGGGCGTTGGCCTTCTCCAATAGGGCGTTGGTTTTATCGGATTGGGCGTTGGTTTTCTCCACCATATTCTGCACCTGCGCACATATGGCAGTTGTGGAATGCTGGACACGTTCTGCCACTTTTTCAAGCAATGTGTTTATACCCTCATTCCACTTGCCCTGCATCTCCCACAACTGGCTCCGAGCCTGCCATTCGTCCATAGGGGTTCTACAAGGACGGTCCATGGGCAATTGCATAGCAGAAGATAGGGGGGTGACACGACCATTGAGAGGGGTTGTGACATCAATGAGGTCAAGTGTCACAGTTTCCTCATCCTCCCCATCCTCTCCTCCCTGTGTAGGCGTCATCAATCATACACCTACCAAATACAAAGGCAAGTACTTAAACACAGAAACACAAAGATACACACAAACAACGCTGATGTCCAATCTTTCTGCAACACACAATAACACGTCTGTACTCACGTGCTTCTTCTTTCTCATGTGGTGTGGCACATGGTGTTGCAGGCCGTGCTGACCATGTAGAAGAACCCGGAACCGGATGTTGTGTGGCACACGGTGTTGCTGAGGGGAGATATAGAGGTATATAAATAATGGTCTACAAATAATGGTCTATAAACAATGCGAAGAAGCAGTCCAAAAAAAGTTTGGACACAACTAGCACCTGAGATACTATACTTACGTGGAACAGCATCACTGGTACTCCAGGAAGGGGCAGAGGTGGGCTGGCTTGTACTTGGCAGAGCATCGCTGGTAGTACAGGAAGGGGCAGAGGGGGTCGTCCAGGCTGTAAAACAGGGAACAAAAGAACACACACATGGAAACAGGATGCTGGGCTCGAGGGACCTTGGTCTTTCCCAGTATGGCAATAGTTATGTACTTATGTCCCTTCCAGCACCCCCACAGCACATCACAGTACTCACCACCTTCTGTGTCCTCAGATGTGGGACCTGACAATCTGGAATCTTCCAGATGTCCACCTAGAAACGTAGACAGAAACAAGGTTGACCCAAAACCGTCCACAACGAAAGTTCTTACCCACACACACCCCATTTTGTGCGCAACGCTAAACAAACTCACCTTCCATACCACCAATGGCATCTTCCGATGTGTCGTCTCCAGCAGAAAGTCCGACCACCTGCGCACGACCAAGGGTGACCAAGACAGCCTCCTCCAGGGGAGTCAGCTCCATGGTACATGGAGGGCCACCCCCGGTACCCTTTCCATGTTTCCACTTGTTCCGTGCCTTGGTTTTCACCATACCCCTGAAGTCGTGCCAACGGTGCTTACACTGCTCTACAGTGCGCATCTGCACACTGAGAGCATTCACCTCATCCACAATCTTCCTCCATATATTGTTCTTTTCTTCAACCGTCAGCCTGGACTTTTTAAAAAGTCGTCCAAATTCATCGCACACACCGTGAACCAACACTTGTAGCTCGTCCTCTGTAAATTTCAGAGCGCGCTTCCGCTTACCATGGAAATGAGGGCCCTCACTGCCAACTGTCTCCTCATCCTCCTCACGCCACGACACATTATCCTCCATTGCTTCTAGAGAAAAAAATGGAGGAGATGTTAACATCTTGGAAATGCATCCCGCCAAAAGCTGATCTGTACGCGGTAAACGGCACTTATAAAAATGAAAACTGGCTACACTCTGATAAGTATACTGAGGGGAGAGGGAGAGGGATGCCATGAAGTTAAAAGTTGGTTTAAGAGGAGGGAGGGAGGGGACATAGTTTTGAAAAAGGTAAGATACTATGTAAATTGAAGGGTTACATGCCATAATAGCTTGGGGAAAAATTTTGATTGAAGAAAAACATTCAGCAGTCTCGTCGGTAAACATTGTTGAGACTTAAATGAGGTAATAAAATACAGAGCAATCACGAGACACAATTATTGGAGTTTAATATGGAAGTTTATGGGTTAAGATAGAATTATCTGTTATCAAACTTTTACTGTATAACAAAGAATTGCAAATAATGCATCTTCATTCGTAACAATAGTTAAAACATAAAAAGTAAATATAGAATAGGGTCTGGGGGGAGGGAGGGATAATGTTGTATTTCAAAATGGGATTGCTGTACGCAATGTTGGTTGAAGTGCTGTTCCACTGAGTTTTGTATAATTATTTTGAGAATGTTATGTTTAGGTGGATTGGTACTTGTGGAGATGTCATCAATAACAACGGTTGTAAATGACAAGTAGAGGGGAAAGAGGGAGGGTTGGGGGGGTTGGGAGAAACTGTCAAAAAGATTGATGATGGACTTTATCATTGTATTTCTATTTTGAAAGTTTGCTGGTGGCATTTAAGTTTCTGCCAGATATTGGATGTAGTTATCTTTGTCATCAATAAAAATGTTGAAATATAAAAATGAAAACTGGCCAGACACCACACACCTTAAAACCAAACAAAAAAATGGAGAAGTAAACAACAGGAAAATGGCAGCAAAATCACATTTTACCCCATTCATAAGCTCATCGGAACGTCATACTTACCTATGAACACTTATGAACACAAAAAGGGTGAAACAACATGGTACACGCCACACACCTTGAAAAGAATAAAATGGAGAAGTTAACAACAAGAAAATAGCGGCAAAATCAAAATTTACAACATTCATACGCTCATGGGAGCGTCTTACTTACCTATAAACAATTTTTATGACAACAAACAGGATGAAACAATGTGGCACACACCACACCGCACACACCTAAAAAAAATGTACACAGAGACGTTAACAACAGCGAAATGGCCGCAAAATCAAAATTTTAACTTTGACCGATGGAAAATTGCAAGCAGAAAAAACAACGGAAAATCAAGCTGGAGGCATTACTCGCCAGTAGCCTACTCGCCAGTTGTGATTAAAAAAAACAACAGTGCAGCAATGTGATTCTTACACACCATGGTGGACGCACGCCTATGAGGTCACATGCGCATATTAGCCACGCCGATACCGTGTGCTTCTGAATGAATCAGTGCGCATGCGTTTCCTACTCCGCTACACCAGATTAGCAAAACTTTCATGCATCCGACTTTTGAATACTGTACCGAACATTTCTGGGGTGTGTTTTTAGTGCATTCTTCGTTTTTTCAAATTCGGTAAGCACTTTTATGTTTTAGATTCTTTTACGTTTGATTGATGCATCTGGGCCTCAGTGTTTGTTCCCTGTTTCAGTGGCTGCTTGCAGCTTTCAGTTCTGTCTCTCGTCGATCAGCGTTTGTTCTCTGTTTCAGTGGCTGCTTGCAGCTTTCAGTTCTGTCCCTTGTCTATCTGAGAGTCCTAGTCTAGTATTCTGCCTAGTCTCCCTGTGTGTTCTAGTCCCTGTGTGTATCCTGTTGGTATCCAATTCCGGCCCTGTCCGGTAAGTCCTGCCGGCCACCTGCACTCAGGGGCTGAACTCCTGAGGAATGGTGGTCAAGTGCTGGTGAAGTCTAGCTGGCCCTGTCAGAGTTCTAGACAAACAAAAAAAGCAAACACTGGGTCTTCAGGATTGGGAAAAATGTAATCCTTTATTACAATGAAGACCCGACACGGGCCGTGTTTCGGCATACAAATGCCTGCATCAGGGGTCAAAAAACTCCTATAGGCCAGCTTATGGACTAGTAAGCAAGGATGTGAAAAGAACAGTCAGGAAATATTCCCTATCGGATCTACTCGCCCTTTCCGCTTCACCGTCGCTAAAAGTTCCCGAAAATCCCAAGAAAACATTTGAACGGGGTGCCTGCCATGCTGTGCAAGGCACAGACGAGTGATACAAAGAGCTCCACCGATCTGTCAGCGGGAACAAGCAGATCTGATAGGGAATATTTCCTGACTGTTCTTTTCACATCCTTGCTTACTAGTCCATAAGCTGACCTATAGGAGTTTTTTGACCCCTGATGCAGGCATTTGTATGCCGAAACACGGCCCGTGTCGGGTCTTCATTGTAATAAAGGATTACATTTTTCCCAATCCTGAAGGCCCAGTGTTTGCTTTTTTTTGTTTGTCTGGTTGTTTTTGTATGCTGTTTTCCCTCTTTTTGTGCCTGTCAGAGTTCTGCCTTATCCCTGTGTGGAGTGGTTTTGCCTGCCGCTCCTCGGCAGTGGCCCAAGGACTCACAACCCTAGTTCCTGCTTTTTGAAAACGTGACACATGCTGACTTCATACATATCAAATTCTTGCTGATCTCCTTCCAGTCTGCTCTTTTACTTGACAAACAGGACTATTACATCCAGTTGACAAATTCTCTTGGCTCAAAACCTCGATGTCTCTTTGCCACACTGAACTCTCTCCTCAAAGTGCCTTCACCTCCAACCCCCCCCCCCCCCCCCCCCTCCCGTCACTTTTCCCCCAGACTCTGGCTGAGTTCTTTCATGATAAGGTTCACAAGATTAAACTTGAATTTTCAACCAGGTCACCTCCACCTCTCCTTCCCTTAGTCCATTCTGAGAGGCATTATCAAATGGCGCTGGCCAAATAGCTGGCTGGCCATCTTTGGGGCCGGTGCTGTAAGTGGGCGGAGCCAACTGCATTTTCAAAAAAGATGGCTGGCCATCTTTTTTTCACTAATACGGTTGGGCCCGGCCAAATGTCAGAGTTCGCTGGGTTTGAGATGGCCAGCATCGGTTTTCGACCATAATGGAAAATAATGCCGGCGATCTCAAACCCGGCCAAATCCAAGGCATTTGGTCATGGGAGGAGCCAGCATTTGTAGTGCACTGGTCCCCCTGACATGCCAGGACACCAACCGGGCACCCTAGGGGGCACTTCTAAAAATAAAAATAGCTCTCAGGTGCATAGCTCCCTTACATTGGGTGCTGAGCCCCCCAAATCCCCCCCAAAACCCACTCCCCACAACTCTACACCATTACCATAGCCCTTATGGATGAAAGGGGGCACCTACATGTGGGTACAGGGGGTTTTGGAGGGCTCCCATTTACCACCACAAGTGTAACAGGTAGGGGGGGAAGGGCCTGGGTCCACCTGTCTGAACTGCACTGCACCCACTAAAAACTGCTCCAGGGACTTGCATACTGCTATCAGGGAGCTGGGTATGACATTTGAGGCTGGCATAGAGGCTGGCAAAAAAAGGGGTTTTTTTTGGGGGGGGGGGGGGGGTTGGTGACCACTGGGGGAGTAAGGGGAGGTCATCCCCGATTCCCTCAGGTGGTCATTTGGTTGATTTTTGGATTAATTTTGGACATGCATCTGGCTTTTTAACAAATAAAGAGAAGGATTTTTTGACTGTGTCACATCCTATTGTACCAACTATTTACATGTTACCCAAGGTGCACAAAAGTTTATCCAATCCCCCGGGTAGACCGATTGTTGCAGCTATTGGCTCTCTATTAGAACCATTATCTAAATTTGTAGATGTGTTTCTGAGACCTTTTATTTCACAAGTTAAATCATATACACGTGATTCAACACATGTGATTCAACTTTTAGAAGAATATGAGGGCGATAATGAAGATATTATACTGGTGACGTTTGATATAGAGAGCCTATACACAAATGTTCCTCAAGATAAGGCCCTCAGTATACTAAATGATATCTTAAATGAACGTACCAATAACCTGCGGGTTCCTACCTTCTTCATTATTGAATTGGCAACTTTGGCACTGAAAGAAATTTTTTTTTGTTTTAAAGGTTTTAAAGATATTGCAATTTTATATGTAGCACAGTTTGAAAAGGAGCATCTTGAAGTACACCCATTCCAAGATAAAATAAAATTATGGAAACGATATATTGATGATATCTTGATGTTTTGGAAGGGTGACACTGAAGAACTTCAAAAGTTTCACACCTGGCTCAATTCCCGTGATCCAAATTTATGTTTCACTATGCATTTTAATGAACCGTCTATCCCGTTTTTGGATATAAATATTATTAAACATCCATATGGTTTCAAAACATCTATCTTCAAGAAACCGATTGATAAGAACCAGTTCTTACACTTTGACAGCTTTCACAGCAGAAGTCTCAAAAAGAATCTTCCACAATCTCAGTTTCTTCGCCTCAGAAGACTATGTAGTCAATGTGAAGATTTTGACACACAATCTAGACCATTATATAAGAAATTCCAGGAAAGAGGCTATCCGAAATAGTGTATTGATGTGGGACTTTTAAAAGCAAGAGCGTCAGACAGAGAGGAACTCTTGAAACCATGTGTCCAGAAAGAACATCCAGATATTGTATGTACTTTGAAATGTTCCAATCTTTCACGGGATATTCAGAAGATTATTAATAAAAATTGGCATATTCTGCAAGAACACAGTTGTTTTCTAAACAAAAGGGTCATTGTTGCTAATACTAGGGGAAGGAACATTAAAGAGATCATTGCGCCTTCAACACTGCCTGAAAGATGTACTAGTTCACCATCTGAGATAAGTAGTCTTATGACAGGACATCATCCCTGCAGTGGGTGTTCGGTACGCCCATTATCAATGGACATTTGCAATTTTCAACATCCACAGACAGGAAAAATTTACAAATTAAGTAACAGCACGAACTGTAATACTGAACGTCATCTATGTCATCATGTGCCCCTGCTCATTGTTATATGTAGGGAAAACTAAAAGAAAGATCAAAACCCGCATTATTGAACATAGAAGTAACATCAAACGGGCTAATCTTAATGCCCCACTTGTTCAGCATTTTATGGACCTATCACACTGCCCGTCTGATCTTAGGTTCTTTGTCTATCAAGTAGTTAAGATGCCATGGCGTGGCGGAGATCTTGATTTGCTTCTGTTACAAAGAGAACAAAGAGTTATCTTTGAAATGAATACGGTTACTCCTGCCGGACTTAACCAGGAGATTGACTTTTCTGTTTTCCAATAAAAAATTTTCAAAGACGTTCCTTTTTAAATATTTTTTTAAGTAATTATTTGCTTTTTGGCAATATTAGGCCAGTTTCTGTTTTTTCATGCCTTTTTTAGATATATGTTTTTGTACCATTTCATTTATTGGTTAGATGTATAAAAGTATATTGTGTTAATATTCTTTATTTTTAGATCATATCTAATTATAGATATTTTATAAATATGTGGTTTGTCAACTATGAATACACCCTTTTTTATTGTTTAACATTTTTATTTATATAAATTGGTAGTCTATTGGCACTATATTTAATATGTAAACTTTCTATTAGTTAATGTGTAATTTTTGCAAGTTTGATGAATATTAACTTTAGGTTTTATGTTGATCAGTATTTTTAAGTAATTGGAATATGTGACAAGATATATGTGTGTATATACATAGATATATATGCATATAATATGTGGCACAACTTATAAAGAGTATTTGCATATTTTAAAATAACATGTTTTATATTTTATATTTTAATATTTACATTATGCGTATAGATAAATGATGTTTTACTTTTTATTTTTTTTTAATATATAAAATGATTTTTTTAAAAAAACAATCAATATTCATGTATTTTATTAACAGCAAATTATTTAATCAAATTGAGTATTTTTAAGTCATTTACGGTGTTATTAGTTCATTATTATAAGAGATTTTTTAATATATTTCAATATAACATGTTTTATATTTTATATTTCAACATTCACATTATGCATATACATAGTCATATAGATAAATGATGTTTTATTTTTTATATGCAGAGGGTTTTTTTTTAATATATAAAAATGATTTGTTTTTGTTTTTTTAATCAATATTCATTTACTTTATTATCTCAGCAAATTATTTAATCAAATTGAGTATTTTTAAATCACTCATGCTGTTATCAGTTAATTATTATAAGAGATTTTATGCTTGTAAAATTATCTCCAATGTCTTAAACTTCAAGTTACTATATTTTTTAAACATTGTAATTTGGAATAATCAACTTTTACTTTTTTCACGTGTTGTGACAATAGATGTCTTACGTAATTTTGACGTCACTAGGTAGTACATGTTTAAATAGCGGTCTACGCATTGTGCTCTTTTTATCTCATTGTGACTCACACTAAAGGTGTGCGTGAGCTCTTCACTGCATGTTGTTTGGAGGTAAGCGTTTGTCATCGTTAATGATTCTGCATTTGATCTACAGCTACTTTTGAACTAATACAATTTAATAGGTAGTTTTTATTCTCTGATACCTTTATGCTCTACGCCACGACTTTCATGCTGATAATTTTATATAAATTATGTAGTCAATGGCTATTGGTGAGACACTAGTAGTCGAACAGTAGCTTTATAATAGCGTTTTAACTATCGGCATTTTGTATAATATCCATATCATTGATGGTAACGTTTTGATTCTTAGTTTCACGCTTTTAAATATTGTATTTGTCATCTTGTCAAATTTTATTTTTTAGGATAATATTAAGCTATTTTGGAATCGATGATAATCAAAATAGTAATTTGTAGTTCTCTTAAATTATCAACTGTCCGTTATATGTCAATCTTAATTATCGACTGCAGTGTTTATCATAAGCTTTCATTATTTTATGACGTTTATCTTAAATATCCTGGTAATGTTTTGTTTTTGAGTTCATGTTTTAAAACATAGCAGTTATTTTTATTTTGCCACATGGTTTTAAATATAGCAGTAATTCTTATCTTGCCACATATTTTTAAATATAGTAGTATTTTTTGTCTTGCCACATCCCGTTTTTTAAAAAAGTTATTTTTAGAACTGATGACAATTAAAATAGTAGCTTGTAATTATTAGATGTTCGTTATATGTCAATTTTAATTATTGACAGCAAAGCTCTTATTATTTTAATATGCTTATCGCTTCTTTTGAATGGATGATAATTAAAGCAGCAATATTTTAGGTTTTTTTTTAATAATGTTGAGTATCTGTTTTGATCTCAATTACCGATTTTAATTGTTGATTGCCAAGCTCTTGTTTGTGTTCCGATATAGCTGGCAGCGATCTATTAGTATTGGTTTTGTTCAGCATATCTATTTACTAGTATTTTTAAAAAACATGTGATTATATATTAGTTTTAATTGTAGATGATTGTTTTAATCAAAATAAGTTTACAGTTTTTTTTATTATTCCTCATTTTTATAAAGACTTTTATTGAAGTGTTTAATCATAAGTATTTAACAATTAAGTTTAATTGAAGTTTTTTATACAACTAATTTGTGATAGTGTATAATGCATTGCATTCACTTTTTGAGACTGATTATGCATGTTAAAATTACATAATTATACTACCTTTTAGGTTTTTATATTTAATTATAAATGTTGGGCTTTTGATAATTACATCTATATTTAATGTGCAGTTTAATTTGCATTTAAAAACCTGTTGCTGATATTATTGATTGTAATGCATTTTCATTGGTTTTAATATTAATTGATCTTCAATGTGACAATTATGTGTGAGGTATATATTTTTCATTATAAAAGTTTGTTTTTCTAAAAAAAAGGAAAACTCTGGAAAACATGACAGTTGAAACTAGTCTGTTGAGGTTTTTTTAGTCATTGGTGTGGTGAGTCATCTTTCTTATTATATTTTATTTGATAACTGCATAATGTAATTATCTTAAGTTTTTTTTTTAAATACTGATATTGGCGGTTTGTTATGTGTGTGTATATATATATATATATATATATATATATATGTATATAGTAAAATGCATATGTGTATGTATATGTATGCATACATATACAATTATTTTTGTAAGGATTATTATATTGATTCATAGGTTAATTTATATGTAATTTTATGTATGTATACATTTTTCGTTTTGATAAAGGTACACTGACGTGTTTAGATATGATCTGTTTTAATTTCTATACACTGATATGATTTTTTATAATGAGTAGGTATTGATACCCTATACTGTTTTTTTGTAAAACAATTTAACATAATGAGTTGGTATTAATCGGATATGCATAGTATTCTATTATCCCATGCATGCATCTACATAAATATATGTATAAGTATGTGTGTATGGATTTTCTAATATATAAGTATAAGAACTCTTTTATATATGTATATATTTCATTCTTTTTTGGTTCCTTATGGAAGTGTATTTTTATGTATTCTGATTGTTTATTATAATGTGTTTAATGCAGACCCCTGACGCAGGTGCGGTAGCACCGAAACACGACCCGTGTCGGGTCTTTCTTCAATCAAATTCTATTAAAGGATTTTTTATATGAAAGAATTGTGTTCCCTGTGTTTTTAAAGGCCCTTTGTGCTACTTTTTTTGTACTTAGCTCCTTCTCTTTGTTGCGAAAAAGATGTCCGGCCATCTTTTTTCGCTAATACAGTTGGGCCCGGCCAAATGTCAGAGTTCGCTGGGTTTGAGATGGCCGGCTTCGGTTTTCGACCATAATGGAAAATAATGCCGGCGATCTCAAACCCGGACAAATCCAAGGCATTTGGTCGTGGGAGGAGCCAGCATTTGTAGTGCACTGGTACCCCTGACATGCCAGGACACCAACCGGGCACCCTAGGGGGCACTTCTAAAAATAAAAATAGCTCCCAGGTGCATAGCTCCCTTACCTTGGGTGCTGAGCCCCCCAAATCCCCCCCAAAACCCACTCTACACCATTACCATAGCCCTTATGGATGAAGGGGGGCACCTACATGTGGGTACAGTGGGTTTTGGGGGTTTGGGAGGGCTCCCATTTACCACCACAAGTGTAACAGGTAGGGGGGGGAAGGGCCTGGGTCCACCTGTCTGAAGTGCACTGCACCCACTAAAAACTGCTCCAGGGACTTGCATACTGCTATCAGGGAGCTGGGTATGACATTTGAGGCTGGCATAGAGGCTGGCAAAAAAGGGGTTTTTTTTTTGGGGGGGGGGGAGTTGGGTGGGAGGGGGTTGGTGACCACTGGGGGAGTAAGGGGAGGTCATCCCCGATTCCCTCCGGTGGTCATTTGGTGAGTTGGGGCGCCTTTTTGAAACTTGGTCGTGAAAAAAAGGGACCATGTACAGCCAGCGAAATGCTCTACAAGTCTGGCTTTTTTTTTTCATTATTGGGAGAAGCCGGCCATCTCGTGAGCACGCCCCCGTCCCTCCCCCATCCTGCCTTCACTACCCTACCGACACGCCCCCTTGATATTTCACCGGCTCCCCGATGGAAAGCAGTTGAACCCGGCCAAAATCGACTTTCGATTATACCGATTTGGCCAGGTGCAGGAGATCGCCGGCCATCTCACCCCTGCCTCCTTTTCTTCCTTTTCTGAAATCACTGAAGAGGAAACTACACATCTTATTTCCTCCTCAACTAACTACCTGTTCCTCTGACCCTATTCCCACCCATCTACTTAACACTATCTCTCCTACTGTCATCCCTTTTATCTGTCGTATCCTCAATCTTTCACTTTCCACTGGAACTGTTCCTGATGCCTTCAAACATGCTGTAGTCACACCACTCCTTAAAAAACTTTCATTGGACCCTACCTGTCCTTCCAACTTTTGCCCCATCTCCCTCCTCCTTTTCCTATCCAAGATACTTGAACATGCTGTTCACCGCTGTTGCCTTGACTTTCTTTCATCTCAAGCTATTCTTGATCCACTTCAATCTGGCTTTTGCCCCCTTCATTCAACTGAAACAGTGCTTGCTAAAGTCTCCAATTACCTGTTCCTGGCCAGATCCAAAGGTTTCTATTCTATCATCCTTCTCGATCTATCTGCTGCTTTTGACATTGTTGATCACAGCCTACTCCTTGATACGCTGTCCTCACTTGGATTTCAGGGCTCTGTTATTTCCTGGTTTTCTTCTTATCTCTCCCAGCGTACCTTTAGTGTATACTCTAGTGGGTCCTCCTCTACTTCTATCCCACTGTCAATTGGTGTACCTCAGGGATCTGTCCTGGGACCTCTTCTTTTCTCCATCTATACTTCCTCCCTTGGTACTCTAATCTCATCCCATGGTTTTCAGTATCATCTTTACGCTGATGACTCCCAGATCTACCTAGGGCTTTTTTGAGGGGGTACTTGGCAGTGGTGTACCAAGTGGAGGGGCGGTCTGCCCCAGGTGCACGCCGCTGGGGGGGGGGGGGTGCCACGCACCATCAGTTTCGTTCGTTTCCAAGCTCGCTCTGCCCCAGAACAGGAAGTAACCTGTTCCGGGGCAGAGGAAGCATGGAAACTAACAAAGCTGACTGGCGTGTGGCACCCCCCCCAGCGGCGTGCACCGGAGGGGGGTTCTTTCACCAGGGTTGGGGGGGTGTCCTTTCGCCATGGGGGGGGGGGGTCGCGCTGCACCGGGGGGGGGGGGGGGGCGGGGCGCATCAGCGATCGGCCCTGGGTGTCAGCCCCCCTAGGAACACCACTGAAAGCCTCAAAGAGCTTCTAGGGACTATCGAATGTTTTTGAAAATCCAGATACACCATATCAACTGTTTCTCCTTTATCCACATGTTTATTCACACCTTCAAAATATGTAGCAGATTAGTGAGGCAAGTCTTCCCTTAATTAAAGCCATGTTGCTTCTGTCCCATTAAACCTATCTATGCGTTCAGTAATTTTGTTCTTAATAATAGTTTCTACTATTATAAAGCACTGATGTCAGACTCACCAGTCTGTAGTTTTCTGGATCATCTTGGGATCTTTTTTTTTTTTTTTTTAGATTGGCATCACACTGGGCACCCTGTCATCTTCAGGTACCATAGACAATTTTACTGATAGGTTACAGATTACTAATAGTAGATCTGGTGTTTCATTTTTTAGTTCTTTTAGGACTCTGGAGTATATGCCATCAGTTCAGGTGATTTACTGCTCTAGTTTGTCAATTTGGCCTATTACATCTTCTAAGTTCATTGAGATTTGTTTAAGTTCCTCCATTTCAGGCATGGGTAGCTTCTTTACATCTTCCTCATAAAGACTAAAGCAAATATTGGATAAACAGCTAAGCCTCATTTCTGAACTGTAAAGTTGCTGATGTCTCTTAGATTTTAGGTCAAGGAGTTCCAAAGATCTGGACCAAGTAAATATTGTATGATGAATGGAAGTTAAATGTACCTGAGAAACACTGGGCAAGACCTCAGTGAACTCCTAGGAGTATAATCAATTATTTTGTCAAATATTGATGCATGATTTTGAATAGGGCCTTTATGAATTAAAAAAAGAACTTTGAATGTCAATCTGGCCTTCACAGGAAGCTAGTGTAGATTCTAAAGAACAGGCACTATGCAACTTAGCTTCTGTAAGCAACCTGGCTGCTGTATTTTGAATTAGTCATTTGTAGCTAGACTCAGAGAGTCCATAATATATAGATTTACAATAGTCTACAAATTACTGTGGCATAAATTGCCAGAGCTAAACGTTTGGGCGTAAAGAAGGGGAAAGGGAATGGGACTTAATATACTGCCTTTCTGTGGTTTTTTTCAACTACATTCAAAGCGGTTTACATTATATACAGGTACTTATTTGTACCTGGGACAATGGAGGGTTAAGTGACTTGCGCAGAGTCACAAGAAACTGCAGTGGGAATTGAACCTAGTTCCCCAGGATCAAAGTCCACTGTACTAACCACTAGGCTGCTCCTCCACTCCTAGGTCTTCTACCTCCATATCAAATGGAAATAATACAACTGTACTAATTTGATTTTCTGGAGTCAACTTGTTATTCATCGCCACTTCTAAACAATCTGTGACAGTCATTCCTCCTAGTGAAGTGAAAGAGGCTATTAGAGCCAAAAGAACATCTCTCAAAGAATAGAAAAAAATAACTGAATGAATAAAGTAAGAAGCAACATATGCAGTGTCAAGCTAGATGCAAAGCACTGATAAAGAAGGCTAAAAAAGAATGTGAAGAAAAACAGGCCGTAATAACACTCATAATAACACCTTTTTCAGGTACATCAGAAGCAGAAAGCCTGTGAGGGAATCCATGGGACCATTAGATCATGAAGGAGAAAAGGGGGCACTCAGGAAGGACAAGGCCATAGTGGAGAGATTGAATGAGTTCTTTGCTTCAGTCTTTACAGAAGAAGATGTAAGAGATCTGCCTGTGCCAGAAATAGTTTTCAAAGGTGACGATGCAGAGGAACTGAAAGAAATCACGATAAACCTGGAAGACAAAGAGGGGCATAATCGAACGCGAACGCCCATCTCCATGGGCTTTTATCTCCGAGGACGGGTCTGCGAAGGGGCGGGCCAGACCGTATTTTCGAAAAAGATGGGCGTCCATCTTTTGTTTCGATAATATGGTTTGTGCCGGGCAAATGCATCGCATTTGGGCGGATTTGAGCTGGGCGGTATCGGTTTTCAGCGATAATGGAAACCGAAGGCGCCCAGCTCAAAAACGAACAAATCCAAGGCATTTGGTCTTGGGAGGGGCCAGCATTCGTAGTGCACTGGTCCCCCTCACATGCCAGGACACCAACCGGGCACCCTAGGGGGCACTTGTAACAATTAAAAAAAATTAAATACCTCCCAGTCCATAGCTCCCTTACCTTGGGTGCTGAGCCCCCCAAATCCCCCCCAAAAACCACTGCCCACAACTCTACACCATTACCATAGCACTTATGGCTGAAGGGGGGCACCTAGATGTGGGTACAGTGGGTTTTGGGGAAGGTTTGGAGCACTCTCATTTACTAGCACAAGTGTAACAGGTGGGGGGGATGGGCCTGGGTCCACCTGCCTGAAGTCCACTGCACCCACTAACAACTGCTCCAGGGACCTGCATACTGCTGTGATGGAGCTGGGTATGATATTTGAGGCTGGCATACAGGCTGGAAAAAAAGTTTTTAAAGTTGCTTTTTTTTTTGTGGGAGGGCGATAGTGATCACTGGGGGAGTCAAGGGAGGTCATCCCCGATTCCCTCCAGTGGTCATCTGGGCAGTTGGGGCACTTTTTGGGGACTTGTTCGTGAAAAAAAAAGGGTCCAAAAAAGTGCCCCAAATTCTCGCTTCTGGTGCCCTTCTTTTTTCCATTATCGGCTGAGCGCGCCCAACTCTCCTTGGCCGATAAACACGCCCCAGTACCGCCTTCACCACGCCTCTGACACGCCCCATCAACTTTGTCCATTCCCGCGACAGACTGCAGTTGGAGGCGCCCAAAATCGGCTTTCAATTATACCGATTTGGGCGCCCATGAGAGAAAGGCGCCCATCTCCCAATTTGGGACAAAATATGGGCATCTTTCTCTTTCAAAAATAAGCTGGATACTGAGCCAAATTAACAAGTTTAACAGTGATAAATCAACTGGACCAGATGGCATACACCCCAGGGTACTGAAAGAATTCAAACATGAAATTGCTGATCTGTTGTTAGTGATCTATAACCTGAGATTACAGGTGGCCAATGTAATGCCGATTTTTTTTAAAAGTGTTCTAGGGGTGATCCGGGAAATTACAGACCAGTAAGCCTGACTTCAGTGCTGAGGAAAATAGTAGAAACTATTATAAAGAATAAACTTACAGAACACATAGACACATAGACAAACTTGGATTAATGGGACAGAGTCAGCATGGGTTCAGCCAAGGGAAGCCTTGCCTCACCAATTTGCTTAATTTCTTTGAGGGTGTAAATAATCATGTGGATAAAGGTGAGCTAGTTGATGTAGTGTATCTGGATTTCAGAAAGCTTTTGACAAAGTTCCTCATGAGAGACTCCTGAGAAAATTAAAGGGTCATGGGATCGGAGGCAGTGTTCTGTTGTGGATTAAGAATTGGTTATTGAACAGAAAACAGAGGTTAGGGTTAATGGCCATTCTCTCAATGGAGGAGGGTGAATAGTGGAAAACAAATAGGACAAAGTTTTTCTTTACTGTGTAGTTGGACTCTGGAACTCGTTGCCGGAGAATGTGGTGGCAGCGGCTGGCCTTACGGAAGTTTAAGGGGGATTTGGACAGATTCCTGAAGGAAAAGTCCATTGAACATTATTCATGTTTTTCTTTTTTTTTTTTTTTTTTTTTGGGGGGGGGGGGGGGCTTTGCCTGGATTGGCCACTGTCAGAGACAGGATGTTGGGCTTGATGGACCCTTGGTCTTTTCCCAGTATGGCTGTGCTTATGTGCTAATGCAGCAGGGATCTGTACTGGGACCAGTTCTATTTAACATATTTATAAATGATCTGGAAATTGGAACGACAAGTGTCAAAACACATGCGGATTGGGAAAAATTGCAGGCAGACCTAAGGAAACTGGAAGACTGGGCATCCAAATGGTAGATGACATTTATTGTGGACAAATGCAAAGTGATGCACATTGGGAAGAATGATCCGAATCATAGTTACCTGATGCAATGGTCCACCTTGGGGATCAGCACTCAAGAAAAAGATCTGGGTGTCGTGAAGGGGCACAATTGAACGGGGCGCCCAAGTTTTCCTGAGGACGTCCTCGCAGGACGTCCCAGCAAAGGGGCGGGGAAACCCGTATTATCAAAACAAGATGGGCAGCCATCTTTCGTTTCGATAATACGGTCGGGGACGCCAAATCTCAACATTTAGGTCGATCTTAGAGATGGTCGTCTTTAAAGATGATCGTCCCCAGTTTTTGGCGATAATGGAAACCGAGGATGCCCATCTTAGAAATGACCAAATCCAAGCCATTTGGTCGTGGGAGGAGCCAGCATTCGTAGTGCACTGGCCTCCCTCACGTGCCAGGACACCAACTGGGCACCCTAGGGAGCGCTGCAGTGGACTTCAGAAATTGCTCCCAGGAACATAGCTGGGAACATGTGCTGAGCCCCCTCAAAACCCACTCTGCAGAACTGTACAACACTACCATAGCCCTAAGGGGTGAAGGGGGGCTATGGTAGTGTTGTACAGTTGGGGAGTGGGTTTCTGGTGGGTTTTTGGAAGGGCTCTCATTTTACCACCACGTGTAATAGTAGGGGGGGATGGCCTGGGTCCGCCTGCCTGAAGTGCACTGCACCCACTAAAACTGCTCCAGGGACCTGCATACTGCTGTCAAGGAGCTGGGTATGACATTTGCAGCTGGCAAAAAATATTTTTAAAGTTTTTTTTTTTTTTTTTTTTTTTTAGGGTGGGAGGGGGTTAGTGACCACTTTGGGAGTAAGGGGAGGTCATTCCCAATTCCCTCCTGTGGTCATCTATTCAGTTTGGGCACCTTTTTGAGACTTGGTCGCAAGTGCTCATCAGGGACACCCTTCTTTTTTCCATTATCGGCCAAGGATGCCCATGTGTTAAGCACGCCCCAGTCCCGCCTTCGCTAAGCTTCCGACATGCCCCGACAACACATACCCCACCTGGGGCAAATTTTAGCACCATTATATAAAGTGACTAGGAAAAAATATAATTTTGAGAGGGGAGAAAAAATAACAACAAGCTTTTGAAGAAGCACAGCAAGCAATACAAACTGCCTTAGATTTGTAGCCAGTGCAGACAGGAGAGGTAGAGCTAAGTGTCTCAGTAACTGAAGATTAGGCTAATTGGAGCCTTTTGGCAGAAACAAAAGACTCAGGTGCCATTACAACTGGAAAGTTAATACCAAAAAAATTTATGGGGTACAGAATTGTGGCAAGACATTTGGAATTATGTACAGACTACTAACGTTACTGTTTTTCAATTAGATGCTCATTGCAAGGGTGATGATCTAGAACACCTTTACAACGCAGTGGCTGATGAACAAAGCAAAATTTCACCTCTCAAGGTAGAAACCTTGGAAGAACTGGAAAATTGCTCAGGTTTGGCAACATGGGCACACCAAAAAAGTGGACATATGGGCGAACAAGCCACACTGCATTAGGCATGACAGCGTGGGTTAGCACTCACCACTTCCCTCATTAAAGATATTGCACATTGTCCAATCTGCCAACATTTGACTAAACATCCGGTACCCCATCCAGTGCGAGGTCATTTGGCCCACGGAAAGTTGCCTGGTCAAATCTGGCACATTGATTACATTGGTCCTTTGCCTTTGTGTAAAGGATGCCAATATGTCTGTGTCGCTGTTGATACCTTTTCAGGTTTCCTGGTTGTACATCCCTGTCGCAGGGCAACTGCACAGAATACTGTTGTTTTATTGAACCTCATCATTCGCTACTATGGAGTGCCATTGCAAGTTCAGTCAGACAATGGTACTCACTTCCTATATAATAATTCTCACCTCCAACAGGATGTGCTTGGGACCGTGCCTGCCGGAAGTGGTCTGCTAGGCAGGCACGCACTGACCTCAGTGACATCAGTGACAGACAATTTGGCAAAGCAAAACAATCTGAGTGCTGGCCATTAGGACACAGGGTTGATAGGAGAGTTTTAAAAGACTGAAGGAACCGAAAGTGTTAAATGGGGGGAGGGGGGAGTTCTGAACGACTGAAAGACATGAACATTTGGGAAAGGAAAACAATCTCAATGCTGGCCATTAGCACACAGGGTACATGGTAAAATTATGTATCATACCTGATAATTTTCTTTCCATTAATCATAGCTGATCAATCCATAGACTGGTGGGTTGTGTCCATCTACCAGCAGGTGGAGATAGAGAGCAAACTTTTGCCTCCCTATATGTGGTCACGTGCTGCCGGAAACTCCTCAGTATGTCGATATCAAAGCTCCATCCGCAGGACTCAGCACTTAGAGAATTACACCCACAAAGGGACACTCTGCCCAGCTCACCACCGCCGAAACGGGGGAGGGGAATTAACCCAGCTCATCCCCACACAAGTGGGGGAGGGGAATCCGTCCAGCTCATCCCTGCGGAGCGGGGGAGGGACATCACCCCGCCGATGCGGGGGGATCAGGCTTATCCTGCAACCGCAACCGCGGGAGGAGCTGACTGACCCTAACACCGCCGAAGCCGGAGGGGTACAAAGCTGCCCTACAGCCGCACGAAGCGGGAGGGAGTGCCGGCAGAATTTAAGTCTCAATCCAGCCCCGTAAAACGGAGGGGAGAGGAATGCAGCAGCTCACTGTAACACAAACTCGTCTCAACTCTTGAAGAATCCAAGTGAAAAAACTTGAACACGAAGTCCTCCTGAAGTAACTGAAGACTAAACTTGAACCTAAAATTCAACCAGAATATAAACAGTACAGATATCTGGGAGGGGCTATGGATTGATCAGCTATGATTAATGGAAAGAAAATTATCAGGTATGATACATAATTTTACCTTCCATATCATCATGCTGATCAATCCATAGACTGGTGGGATGTACCGAAGCAGTACTCACCCAGGGCGGGACATTGAAATCCCTGACCTCAACACTGAAGCTCCAAACCGGGCCTCCGCCCGAGCAGCCACAGTCAAGCGGTAATGCTTGGAGAATGTATGGGCCAATGCCCAAGTTGCCACCTTGCATATCTCTGCCAAGGAGACGGACCCGGCCTCTGCCATCGAGGCCGCCTGAGCTCTAGTGGAGTGAGCCTTCAGCTGGATAGGCGGCACCTTCCCCGCGGCCACATAAGCCGCTGCAATGGCTTCCTTGACCCATCTTGCCACTGTAGGCTTAGCCGCCTGCAGACCCTTACGAGGACCTGCAAACAGGACAAACAGATGATCCGATTTCCGGAAATCATTGGTCACTTCCAAGTATCTGATGATAACTCGTCTCACATCCAGATATTTGAGAGCAGAGAATTCCTCTGGGTAGTCCTCCCTACGAAAGGAAGGGAGACAGAGCTGCTGATTCACATGGAAGCGAGAAACAATCTTGGGCAGGAAGGAAGGCACTGTGCGAATAGTCACTCCTGCCTCAGTGAACTGCAGAAAAGGCTCTCGACATGAGAGTGCCTGGAGCTCGGAAACTCTTCTGGCTGAAGTGATAGCCACCAAAAAGACTGCTTTCAACGTCAGGTCTTTCAGAGATGCCCTCGACAAGGGTTCAAAAGGCGGCTTCTGCAAGGCTCTTAGTACCAGGTTGAGATTCCACGCAGGCACCACTGAGTGCAGAGGAGGGCGCAGGTGATTAACTCCCTTGAGAAAGCGCACCACATCTGGCTGCGAAGCCAGGGAAGCACCCTTCAGGCGGCCCCTGAAGCAAGCCAGAGCCGCTACCTGGACTTTAAGGGAACTGAGCGACAGGCCTTTCTCCAGACCTTCTTGCAGGAACGCCAACACTGAAGAAATTGGAGCAGTGAAGGGAGAAAGCGAGCCCGCTTCACACCACGCTGCAAAGGTACGCCAAACCCTGGCGTAAGCCGTAGAAGTAGAGCGCTTCCTCGCTCTCAGCATAGTGGCGATGACCTTGTCTGAGAAGCCCTTCTTTCTCAGACGCTGCCGCTCAATAGCCAGGCCGTAAGACCAAAGGGGGAGGGATCCTCCATCACCACGGGACCCTGATGTAACAGGCCCTGCTCCACTGGCAGCCGCAGAGGATCGTCGACTGAGAGCCTGATCAAGTCCGCATACCAGGGACGTCTGGGCCAATCCGGACCCACCAGGATTATCCAGCCTGGATGCTTTGCCACCCGGTCTAGCACCCTGCCCAACATGGGCCAGGGCGGGAACACATAGAGAAGCTCTTGTGTCGGCCACTGTTGGAGAAGAGCATCTACTCCCAGGGATCGAGGGTCCCGTCCTCTGCTGAAAAAGCGCGGCACTTGGCAATTGGCCGATGACGCCATCAGATCTAGGCTCGGCTGGCCCCAGCGCTTCGTGATGTCCAAGAACGCCTGAGCAGATAGCTGCCACTCTCCGGGCTCCAAGGTATGGCGACTGAGAAAGTCCGCCTTGACATTCATGACTCCGGCAATGTGGGCCGCTGACAGCTGTTCCAGGTTCGCTTCCGCCCACTGGCATAGATTCATGGCCTCCTTGGCTAGAGGGGCGCTCTTGGTACCTCCCTGGCGGTTGACATAGGCCACAGCCGTGGCATTGTCCGACAGGACCCGTACTGGCTTCAATGTCAGTACCGGGATGAACTCCAAAAGTGCCAACCGAATGGCTCTGAGTTCCAGGAGGTTGATAGACCACTTTGTCTCTGCAGGAGACCAGAGCCCCTGCGCTGTCCTTCCCAAGCAGTGGGCTCCCCAGCCCAACAAAGAGGCGTCCGTCGTGACGACAATCCACTCCGGGGTCACCAGAGGCATTCCTGCAGACAACTTGTCTGTCTGCGTCCACCAGCTCAGCGCCTTGCGCACTGCTGGGTCCAAGGGAAGGCGCACAGCATAATCCTCCGACATCGGAGTCCAGCGCTGCAGCAGAGAGTGTTGTAGTGGTCTCATATGAGCCCTGGCCCAGGGCACTACTTCCATCGTGGCCGTCATAGAGCCCAACAGCTGCACATAGTCCCAAGCCCGAAGAGGAGAGGCTACTAGGAACTGGTCCACCTGAGCCTGAAGCTTGACAATCCGATTGTCTGGCAGGAACACTCTGCCCACTTGGGTGTCGAATCGAACTCCCAGATACTCCAGGGACTGAGTTGGGCGCAGCTGGCTTTTCTCCCAGTTGATGATCCACCCCAGGGAGCTCAAAAGAGCAACCACCCGGTTCACAGCTTTGCCGCACTCTGCATAAGAGGGGGCTCGGATCAACCAGTCGTCCAGATAAGGATGGACTTGTACTCCTTCCTTCCTCAGGAAGGCCGCGATGACCACCATTACTTTGGAGAAGGTCCGCGGAGCAGTAGCCAACCCGAACGGGAGGGCTCTGAACTGGAAGTGTCGGCCCAGGACTGCAAAACGCAGAAAGCGTTGATGAGGAGGCCAGATGGGAATATGCAAGTACGCTTCCTTGATGTCCAAGGATGCCAGGTACTCCCCTGCCTTCACTGCCGCTATAACAGAGCGGAGAGTCTCCATGCGAAAGTGCCGAACTTTGAAGGCCCGATTGACCCCTTTGAGGTCGAGGATAGGCCGTACAGAACCTCCTTTCTTTGGTACCACAAAGTAAATGGAGTAACGCCCCTTGCCAAGCTGATTTTCTGGCACCGGAACGACCGCACCCAGGCGGATCAGATTGTCCAAGGTCTGCTGCACTGCCACAGCTTTGACCGGAGACTTGCAGGGAGAGAGTACAAACCCGTCTCTTAAGGGTCGGCAGAACTCTAGCTTGTAGCCGTCTCTGACTTCCAGCACCCAAGCGTCTGAAGTTACTGTGGTCCACACGCCCAGAAACGAGGACAGCCGTCCTCCAATCTGCACTGGGGCGTGGACCAAGGCCCCGTCATTGGGTACGAGACCCTGGGGGAGGACCGGAGGGAGCACCTCCGGGACGGCGGTCTCTGCGAAAGGAATGCTGCTTGGGGGAGAAGTTCCTCTTGAAGGAAGAGGGGGCAGAGGAGCCCGACCTGCCCGGGCAGTACCGACGGGCTTCCTGAAACCGTCCTCTGGAGGTACCGGGGCGAGTACTAGCCCGAGCCCTGACCTCTGGTAACTTCTTGCCCTTAGACGTGCCGAGATCGGTCACGATTTTGTCCAGCTCGACCCCAAAGAGCAGCTTGCCTTTAAAAGGCAATCTAGCCAGGCGGGATTTAGAGGCGTGGTCAGCAGACCAATGCTTCAGCCAAAGCCACCGCCACGCAGAGGTTGTCTGAGCCATGCCTTTAGCTGAGGCCCTCAAGACATCATACAGCAAGTCTGCCAAATAGGCTGAGCCCGATTCCAGGGCCGGCCAATCAGCCCTCAAGGAATGATCCGAGGGGGAAGCCCACTGCACCATAGTCAGGCACGCCCTGGCCACATAGGAGCCGCAAACTGAGGCCTGCAAACTTAAAGCAGCCGCCTCAAAGGACGACCTTAAGGCCGCCTCCAATCTTCTGTCTTGGGCATCCTTTAGGGCCGTGCCACCTTCCACCGGCAACGCCGTTTTCTTAGTCACCGCAGTGATTAAAGAATCCACGGTAGGCCACAGATAGGCCTCACGTTCACTTTCAGGCAAAGGATAGAGGCGGGACATAGCCCTAGCCACTTTAAGGCTCGCTTCCGGGACATCCCATTGAGCCGAAATTAAGGTGTGCATGGCATCATGCACGTGGAAGGTTCTAGGCGGGCGCTTCGTCCCCAGCATAATGGCAGAGCCAACAGGGGCTGAGGGAGAGACGTCCTCCGGAGAGGAAATCTTCAAAATGCCCATGGCCTGCACTAACAGGTTAGGCAAATCCTCCGAGCTAAAGAGCTGCGCTGCAGAGGGGTCATCCGCTCCATCCGAGCGGGGATCCGTCTCCTCCAAGGAATCCGCAAAGGACCGTTGGGAGAACTCAGATACGCTGCCCTCATCTACATCGGAGGAGACAAAGTCCTCCAAGGCCTGGGAATCAACCCGAGGGCGTTTACCTCCGGGGGCCTCAACCTCTTTACCAGACGAGGGAGCAGGGGCAGCGTTTTGCATAAGGAAGGCCTGATGCAGCAGCAAAACAAACTCGGGGGAGAAACCCCCCAGACTGTGCACTTCCGCAGCCTGGGCTACAGCCCTAGACGCACCCTCAACCGGCGCTCGCAAGAGCGGGGGAGAGACATGCTGCGCATCCAAGATGGCGTCCGGCGCGACACTCCGCGAAGGAGCCGCGCGAGAAGAACGGCGCTTAACTTTAGCCGCTTTAGTGCTGTCGCCCAAATTAAGGGTGTTCATGGCATTAATGTCTCCCACCTCAAGGGCGGCCCAAGAAGAAGCCGTCCGAGCCGCGTGGCCGGCCAAGATGGCGGAGGCGAGCAGCGGGGGATGGGCGTTTATGGCGGGAAAAACCGCCACACCGGAGGAAGGACCGGGACACTCATCGGTCATGAAACTGTCACCCAACAAGGGCGAATCAGACTTTAAGACCCCCGCATCCCCTCTAGAAGCGCCCAAGCGATCCGGGGAGCGACTCTTTGCGCCCTCGCCCTCCGACGCCATAGGCCACGTGGAGATCAATCGGGGAACCCCCTGCCCGCTATAAAAAGGTAAAAATTACCTGCTTTCCGCTCCGAGCTGTAACGACCTGGTGTCCCAGTGAGTAGCTGCAATAAACGTTTAAATAAACGTCGAAATAAACGCCTTTAAGGACGTTCAAAAACTTTTTTTTTTTTTTTAACGGAGCCAGCGGGAGGGGGGAGAAAAGGAGGAACCTGGCGCCACCAGGTTTGCACTTGCTCAAGAAGAGCCCTCAACCCCAACCCCAGGCACTCAACAAAACCTAAAAATTAGGCTTGGAGGCCTAGCCAGAGCTGCTGCTGTGTGTGACCACCACCTGCTGAGATAGAGAACATACTGAGGAGTTTCCGGCAGCACATGACCACATATAGGGAGGCAAAAGTTTGCTCTCTATCTCCACCTGCTGGTAGATGGACACAACCCACCAGTCTATGGATTGATCAGCATGATGATATGGAAAGGAGAGTTTTAAAAGACTGAAGGAACCAAAAGTGTTCGGGGGGGTGGGGGGGGGGGCAAGTTCTGAATGAATGAAAGAAATGAAAATTTATGAGAGGAACACAATCTGAATGCCGGGCATTTGTACACAGGGTAGATAGGACACTTTTTTTAAAAAATGAAGGACGTGAAAGTATTACATCTTGGGGGAGGGGTGAGGAGGAAAGCGGTGGGGTATCCGGATACTGGGCGTTAGGGCCACGGGGGTACATAGACTTTTGAAAGCCTTAAGGAACCCAAAGTGTGGGAAGGAGAAGGAAAAGGAGGGGAGGGAACGGGGTGAGGGGCATTTGGAACAGGGGAGGGGGCCCTGTCACACACTCTCATTCTCACACACACACTGTCACACAGTCTCACTCTGTCACACACCCGCACATTCACTCTGGCTCTCTCTCTCAAACATACACACTCCCAGGAAAACCTTGCTAGCGCCCGTTTCATTCGTTCCAGAAACGGGCCTTTTTTACTAGGTAAAAATAAATTGCTCACCAGTTTTTGTACTGAGTATAACATTGAATGGATTTATAACATTCCTTATTGTCCTCAGTCAGCTGGATTAGTAGAGCGTATGAATGGTTTACTCAAGCAGAGTATACGCAAATTAACACCTACTCGTACTTTACAACTGTTGGTACTGGGTTGGGAGTGTTAAATACTGTAGACACTGACACTTTAGAGGCATATTTTCAAAGCACTTTGGGAGGCTAAGTTCCATAGGTTTCTATGGAACTTTGGGAGGCTAAGTGCTTTGAAAATGAGCCTCTTTGTATAACAAATTACATTACTTAGGGAAGGACTTATACGAAGAATTGAATATTTTAGCGAATTGGATGCCTGCTATTCCATCACTGGGACAATTGGTGTTACCAGCAATGGAAGGACATAATCGTTTATTTCAGCAGGACTTTATGTTTCAAAATGATTCATGGATGAATGTCACAAAGGCTTTGAATTACACATGGTGTACCTTGCAGGTACTATATGCTATTCAACAGAGAGATAATTTTCAGATGGCTTTGCAGATGGGGATGCATACCCATTTGCAAACCATGTTTGGTAAATATTGGCGTGGAGAGGTTTGGTTGGTACCTCAGAATAGCCTTACAGTCTGCAATATGCACTATTGTACTGGAGAACTGCATGCTTATGCAATTCAGAATACACAGATTGTATGTAAATATTATATTGTACCTATTATTGTTCAACAGAATGCACAATTACAATTTTGGAGTCCACATGTAAAGGGACAGTATCCAGCTTATTTTCGAAAGAGAAAAATACCTATAGTGTGACCTAAATCGGGAGATAGACGTATGTCTCGCAAAGGCGCCCAAATAGGTATAATCGAAAGCCGATTTTGGGCGTTTCCAACTGCACTCCGTCGTGGAAACGAATAAAGTTGACAGGGGTGTGTCGGAGGCGTGATGGAGGCGGAACTGGGGCGTGGTTATCAGCCAAGGAGAGATGGGTGTCTTTAGCTGATAATCGGGAAAAAAAAAGGCGTTTTGACCGCGATTTTGGGTCACTTTTTTTGGACCCTTTTCTTTTCACGAACAAGTCCCAAAAAGGTGCTCCAACTGCCCCAGATGACCACTGGAGGGAATCAGGGATGACCTCCCCGGACTCCCCCAGTGGTCACTAACCCCCTCCCACCAACCCCCCCCCCCCCCCCACACTTTACAAACTTTTGTTCCAGCCTCTATGCCAGCCTCAAATGCCGTACCCACCTCCATGACAACAGAATGTGTTCGATCCTCTCACAGCCTTTCCCTGGATCAGATGTGGCTCTCGGGTGCAGTACAGGGTCACATCAGCATTGCATTGTGGTGGTTGTAGGGTATTGGGCTCCGTGATTTCATTAGCTTGTGTTACAGTCTCACGATGTTGGTAGTTGGTAGGCTCTTCTCCCATGGTGCTTTTCCCCCTGCCTACTGGGTCAGAGTGTGCCCTGTTGTGTTTCCTGTTGTAGTCCATGCGGTAGTGGCCATTTTTGTAAGCCAGTTTTAGTTCCCTTTCCTGTGGTAGCCACGTTAGACAACTTAGTTCTTACCTTGAATGTGGCTGAAAGAGGGCATTGTACAGCATTCTGCCAGCTCTGACCTACTGCTAATCTCAGTACCAGGGAGACTCGTTGCCAGTGGGGCACAACCTCTGATCTGCAGTTAACTGTGAGTAAAGGCGGTTATTCCAATAAAGGACGTTTTCGGAGAGATTAGTCTTCAGGTGTCAACTGGTGTGCCAATATTATATAGCAGCAACCAGTCCTAGAGGCCTGCGTGTATGCAGGTCCCTGGAGCACTTTTAGTGGGTACCGCAGTGCACTTCAGCCAGGTGGCCCTAGGCCCATCCCCCCCACCTGTAACACTTGTGCTGGTAAATGGGAGGCCTCCAAAACCCACTGTACCCACATGTAGGTGCCCCCTTCACCCCTAAGAGCTATGGTAGTGTTGTACATTTGTGGGTAGTGGGTTTTGGGGGAGGGGGGAGGGGGGTTGGGAGCTCAGCACCCGTGGTAAGGGAGCATGTGGGAGCTTTTTCTGAAGTCCACCGCACTGACCTAGGGTGCCCAGTTGGTGTACTGGCATATCAGGGGGGCCAGTGTACTACGAATCGTGGCCCTTCCCATGACCAAATGGCTCGGATTAGGACGTTTTTGAGCTGGGCATTTTTAGTTTCCATTATCGCTAAAAAAAACAAGTGCCCAGCTCAAAAACGTCCATTTTTTTGAAAATTCGGTTTGGCCCGCCCCTTCACGGACCCGTTCTCGGAGATAAACGCCCATGGAGATAGGTGTTTCCGTTCGATTGTGCCCCTCCACATCACTAGGTATAATAATACTTACGATCTATCATTTTGTATTTTTAGTTTAAATAGATTAATTTGTCCTTTACAAACACCTTTATATGAACCATGCTTATCACCTCGTTTTGGTGAATGTACCTTCACGGTGTACCCCAAAGATTATGAAATGTTTGTAGAGATATCCGCTCGGAGGGTATGCGTTACCACAGCTAATAGCTCGACCATACAACATAATCCATTTATAGGGAATATGGTGGTTAGCCAATGTTATAGTAATATATCAGTATTTTGGTGGAAGGGTGCTAAATATTTCTTTTTCCCGGATATACAGATAAGCACCTCCACAATCTATACGTATAGTTTCTTCCGTGCTCCTCTGTTATATGCTAATTATAGTAGACTACAGCAAATGCTAAATGAATCCGAGATTGTACATCAGTATTTAGAGGACACTAATCAAACTCTGTGTATTATGAAGGTGGATGCCCAGTTAAATAAAACCCACATTCTCCTAGTCGCTGAAAATGTTCAGAGCAAATTGCAACATCATTGGTGGGATCCGTTAACTGGTCATTCTCCTGGAGCAGATAAATTTCTCCAATGGCTTGCACATCCATTACTAATAGTTTTATTACTTAGTATTGCTTTGGTGGTATGGAATTGTATTTTTACATGTAAAATTTGGCACCCTCCAGCAGGAGCGGTCCATAATACCATGTATACTTCTGTGTCAGCATAGGTATCAAGAGGTGGAATGTGTTGGAGTATAATACTTATGATATGATACTTATGCTGACCCAGAATATTTGTTTTCTGACATGCAGAATGTTTGTTTTTACCCGTTGCTACCAGAATATTTGTTTGACAGGTTGCTACTACAACGCTCCATTGCAGCGGGTAACTCACTACAGGACAGTGCTGAGAAACAAGTCCAAAGGCTGGTGTTTTCATCAGAGGGTGCCTGGGAGAGAGGAATGCAGATTGGCCACTCATTGTTCTGTTCTAGGCACACTTGTTTGTGAGCTGTTATAAAAAGAGGGGAAGCCCTGGCTGAAACAGAAGCTCTGTACCTGGTTGAGGGATGCCTCGCTAGTGCTGGAATTTTCCCATAGATCTCTGGACGGTCATCGGTGCTTCCCCGATTGATGTTGCAGCTCAGATGAAGGCTACAATCCTGTGGTGATGTGTGTATACTGCATAAGAGTGTTATGTAATATGTGTGTGTCTATTGATGTGTGAATAAACAATCTTTAAAGCAATAGCCGAACCCTTGATTTGCTACAAATTGAAACCAGTGTCCATTTTTGGCCTTAGACCTTACCGCCACCCATTGACCTAACGGTAAAGTCGCACGCACTACCCAGGCAATAAGTATGCATCGCACGCCAACTGCTGTTTACCGCAGGATAGGCACCCCACAATAGACAATATTTTCTACCACATGTTTGCGGGGTGCAACAAATTCAGAATTGCAGCCCGGAGCACGAATTTGCCTGCTAAACTTAGCCAGTCAGTGCTGAATATCGCAGATTATTGGCGGTAATGACCAATTTGGCACATGCTGGACGTGTGTAGGCATAAAGGGGCCCTTTTTGTAAAAGGGCCCTTTTATGCACTAGCCCATGCCTGGTTAAGTCAGTCAATACCAAAGCCACTGGCTGAATATCAGCTGGATTGTGTGTTCTTGTCTATGGGGTCACCCTCAGGTCCACTAATTGGGAAAAAAAGAAAATATTCAAATGCAAAAAAAAAAAAAAAAACAGGACAAAACAGAAAAAACAAAACAAAAAGGGAGAACATTCCTAAGAACATCTTAATTGGTGTACAAATTAATAATTTCATGAAGAACCATGATCTCATATAAATGAAAAAGGTTTAGGCGTCCTTTTGCCAAGTGGCATTAAAAGATGGACTGCAGTGGCACTGGCGTGTGGGATTTACTGCAGAGGCTAAAAGGGTATTTTCCTAATAATGGCGTGCGCTACTTAAAAATGTGGCTCACAGCCATTTACTGTGAGGCAGTGAGGGCTCCGGCGGTAACCCAGCGGTAATCAGGCAGTGTGTGGCACACCTACTTCCCTCCCACCAGCGCTAGAAAATAAAAGCTCTTTTCTAGCGCCAGAAATGACAGGCAGCAGAATCAGAAACACTGCCAGCCTTCAGGGAAAGCCTGGCAGTAAGGCCAATTCACCACATGCTACCTCAGCAGTAGCCAAGCTGCTGGTTGGTAAAAGGGCTCCTTAATTACTGATTACTAATTCAATTATTGCATTGTGCAAAAAAATTGCATCAAAGGACAAGAAGAAATTATGAAGTCCATTTTAAAAATCCCTTATCCAAAATTAATCAATTAAGGGGCCCTTGAATTAAAGTGTGGTAAAATCTGGGTTTAAGATGTCTTAACACAGGAATTTCCTACATGCTGTCCAGATTTCATGTGGCACTTTTCTAGGGCTTTTTAAAAAATGTATAGGTCATGCACTAATGGCCCCCATTAGTGTGAGAGACGTACAAAAAATTAACACAGAGGCGGCACCAAGTTAAATCTGCTTTATCCAGTTAGTGCGTGCTAATCCTAATACAAAGGATAAAAAAAGAATGGCCATGACACACCCTCGTAGATAAGCATCATTACAAAATCATTAACACTTTTTGCACTAGCCTTTTTTTTTGCACATTAAGGACTTAGCGTCCTTTAATAAACAGGCCCCTAAGTTAATAATAATTCAAAATCAATGATAAATTATTAATAAATCTTCTTTATAAAATAAATTATGTTTAAATCATCTTTATTAAACAAGCCGTAAACAGATACACATATCACTTGCACTCAAACACAAGTATTAAGTGTGCATACAAACTAATATCCATCAGTGAATTTTAACATTAAGATGTTAACTCCCTCCTCCCTTTCCCCCACTCCCTCCCTCCCTCCCACTCCTGCCTCCCTGAAACTTTCATTTCCTATACCGTACATCTTACGAAATGACATTATTATATGGTCAAGCTTGGTTTACTAACTGGTGTATATTATCATCATAACTAAGAGCTTTGATTCAAGGCCTGAGACTTTGGTTTAGGATCTAAAATGAGAAAAAAACCTTACAGGCTCATGACTTTAATCTGAACTTCAGTGTGACTGCAGAACTCATGATCTGTTGTGACATTCATGCAGCAGAAAGAGGAACGGGCATAGGTGGAAAAACGGAGTAACATTGTTTAGCAACATGGTGGTCACGGATGTTTTAGTGAAAAACAGAACAAGATAACTCCTCAGGAAGATGACTTGAAGTCTTCCAGGAACAGCTAGTCTATTATTAAGCTTTTCCAGTAAATACTAACCAACTCATTACCATAACCAATCAGTGTTAACCATTATATTAGAATATCTAATAGATGGGATTGTTGTCAGATTGCCTATGTATGACCTGTTATGTTAATGAGTGTATATAAGTGATTGTACTTCCTACTTCAATGGAGAGAGACAGTCACACCCAGTTCCTTTGTGCAAGCAGGGCTGCTCTCATTCATGAGAAACCAATCAATTGTATCTGCATTGGCATATAATCCTATTGCTTTCCCATAAGTAGCCTTGAGTCTTTTATATCTGCAAATTGGCTTTAGCTGGTAATTTGGGGTGAGGGCGAAGAAGACCCTAAACTAAAACATTAGAGACTCAGACACAGAGAACACCTATGTGTAGCTGTGGTACTCTACTCCCATAAACAATTGATTGTACATATACTTGGAGAATAATAAAAGTATTTGATTGCCTATATATAATTTGGAGTCTCAGATATAGCAGTACTTTGTATAGCAATGTTCTGTACTCCCAGTGAGATATCACTGATCTGCTAATTGTACAAATACTTGATAAGAAATAAGGTATCTAATAAAGAGCAAACTGATGCAGCCTTGGGTGATTTATTTATTCCTAGGTATTGGTGGGTGGACCACCATATTGGGAGGGATATATTGACCCTAAAAAATACACTGGCTATGAGCCATGGGGTGTAATGTTCCCAGGTGCACTGGAATCTCATGCCTTGTTTGGAGTTGATGTAACTAATACCAACACGCTCTAATTTATTAGGCCTATTATACGAGTCCTCCACATCACCAAAGTAGGTACACAGGGTTGTCTCCAGCAGAGCAATATTACTCTCTTACCAGCATTGCCTAGCACAAAAATGGCTGGAATCCTGATGGGCTTATACCGTAACCTTGAATAATGTTGAAGAGCAGCAACGGGCTAGGAGTCACCTTACATTTCCATAGGTTGGAAACAACTTGCAGCAACTGTGTCCAAAAGTGGCTGACTGCCGGGCAATTCCAGAACATATGACTTAGATTCACTGAGTTCTGGTTGCATTTTGGACATCTCCCCTCTCCTCAGAAAGGAAGAACGAAACGCTCTATGTGGCGAAACATATAATCTCAGCGCAAACTTATATTGCAATTCCACATATCGAGTGAATGGGAGGTGTTTCAGAGTACCCATGGTGATTAGTGTTCCAAGTTCTTCCGACCAGATCTTCGCAAAATGACTAAAGTTCAAATCTTCTGTGGAGTCCAGTAGATATCTATGAAGGAATCTTAAAGGTACTAATGTTTGGGCTCCCAGTGTCAACACAGTATTAAGAGTATCTTGAATGTCCTCTGTCAAGTTGGTCCAGCTGAGAGCTGTAACATAGTGTTGCAGTTGCACGTATGCAAATGGATCTGTTATTGGTAGTTTGAATTCCTGTTCTATTTCTGCAAATGATTTTAGTTTGCCTTCGTCAGTCAGCACCTGAAATAGATATTGTATTCCCGCTTGTCTCCATCTATGAAATGTGGCAGACATCATGCCTACTGGAAAATCTGGACTATGGTATAGTGCTAGATATGGTGTGGTCACAGCCAAAAGCGATGTCTCTTACATAGCCATCGCCATGCGGCGCGTGCTGAAAAAAGAAGTGGATTAGTATGCAAAACCCCCCACTAACCTCCCCGGTATCGTATGGAGGAGCCAACCAATGTGTGCATCAGGATGCATGCTCAGTTCCAACTTAGTATTGGAAAATGACTGCTTTTGTATTATCCAATCATTTATGTGCCTCATAGCAAAAGCCACTGTCAGGTAACGTATATTCAGTAACCCCAAGCCCCCGTGTGCCTTTGGTTTTTGCAACAGCCATGTGAAACTAGCTCGCCAAAGTTGGCGTCTCCGAACCTGAGTCCGGGAGTGGTTTCAGAAGTAGGAAGATGAGAGGCGAGATTAGATCATGCGGGAGCTATGTTAACCACGGTGGTCAAAACAGCGATGGTGGAAGAAAATGTTTCAAGTTTGGCAGGTATTTTTACACAACAATCAGAGGTAGGAGCTACTTCATCTGCAACATTACAAATATCTAAACCTCCTGAAGTAATATAGATGGAAAGCGATGGTCACAAATGCTCGTAGTCTAAGCAATAAAGTTCATGACCTTCAAGCCCTGATGTTGGAGGCAGACTTAGATGTTGTTGCAATCACAGAGACATGGCTCAATGGTTCCCATGAATGGGATGCAAACATACCAGGCTATAATCTATTTAGGAAGGATAGAGAGGGTCGTAAAGGTGGAGGAGTAGCTCTATATGTGAGAAATGAGATCGCAGCGACTGAAATGACAGGGACCTGAGGAAAGGAAGAAGCGATATGGATCACCTTAAAGAGAGATGATAGAACCTCTGTCTACGTGGGTGTTGTCTACAGACCTCCGACACAATTACAGAAATTAGATAAAGACCTGATTGCGGATATTCAAAAGTTGGGAAAGAAGAGAGAGGTGCTGTTGCTGGGAGGCTTCAATCTGCCGGATGTAGATTGGAAGGTTCCGTCTGCGGAATCGGAAAGAAGCAGAGAGATCGTGGATGCTTTCCAAAGTGCTCTGCTCAGACAAATGGTGACGGAACCCACGAAGGAGGGAGCGACGCTGGATCTGGTGCTCACAAATGGGGGATAGTGTGTCAAATGTCCGAGTGGGTGCACACCTGGGAAGCAGTGACCATCAAACGGTTTGGTTTGATATTACAGCTAAAGTGGAGAGCGGCCACTCAAAACTCAAAGTCCTGGATTTCAAGCGTGCTGACTTTAGTAAAATGGGGGAATACCTGAGGAAGGAGCTGATGGGCTAGGAGGACGTACAAGAAGTGGAAGGACAGTGGTCCAGGCTGAAAGAAGTAATAAATAGGGCCACAGACCTTTATGTAAGGAGAGTAAATAAAAGCAAGAGAAAAAGGGAACCGATATGGTTCTCCAAGCAAGTGGCTGAGAAAATAAAGGCTAAAGAGTTGGCGTTCCTGAAATATAGAAAAACTCAAGAAGAGGAACATGGGGAGGAATACCGGATGAAACTGAAAGAAGCCAAGAGAGAGGTACGTCTGGCGAAGGTGCAAGCAGAAGAACAAATGGCTAGAAATGTAAGGAGGGGTGACAAAAATTTCTTCAGGTATATTAGTGAAAGGAGAATGACTAAAAAGGGAATTGTGAGACTAAAAGATACAACAAACCACTATGTAGATAATGATGAAGAAAAAGCCAATTTGCTAAATAGATACTTTTGTTCTGTTTTCACAGAAGAAAATCCTGGAGAAGGACCACGAGGGACTGGCAAAAGTACATCTGAGAATGGAGTGGATATAGCACTGTTCACGGAAGAGAGTGTGTATGAACAACTTGGAAAGCTAAAGGTGACAAAGCCATGGGACCGGACGGGATCCACCCCAGGATATTGAGGGAGCTCAGAGAGGTTCTAACGGGTCCTCTTAAAGATTTGTTTAATAAATCCTTGGAGACAGGAGAGGTTCCGAGGGATTGGAGAACGGCGGATGTGGTCCCTTTTCACGAAAGTGGTGATAGGGAAGAAGCTGGAAACTACAGACCGGTAAGCCTCACTTCAGTTATTGGAAAAGTAATGGAAGCGATGCTGAAGGAAAGGATAGTGAATTTCCTGGAAGCCAATAAGTTGCAAGATCCGAGACAACATGGTTTTACCAGAGGGAAATCGTGCCAAACGAATCTCATTGAATTCTTTGATTGGGTAACTGGAGAATTGAATCATCGACATGCTATAGACGTAATCTACTTAGATTTTAGCAAAGCTTTTGACACAGTTCCCCACAGGAGGCTTTTAAATAAACTCGATGGGCTGAAGATAGGTCCTGAAGTGGTGAACTGGATTAGGAACTGGTTGACGGACAGACAGAGGGTGGTGGTAAATGGAGTTCGCTCAGAGGAGGGAAAGGTGAATAGTGGAGTGCCTCAGGGATCGGTGATGGGGCCAATTCTGTTCGAATATATTTGTGAGTGACATTGCCGAAGGGTTACAAGGTAAAGTTTGCCTATTTGGGGTTGATACTAAGATTTGTAACAGAGTGGACACCCGGAAGGGAGTGGAACATGAAAAAGGATCTGCGGAAGCTAGAAGAATGGTCTAAGGTTTGGCAATTAAAATTCAATGTGAAGAATTGCAAAGTGATGCACTTAGGGAGTAGAAACCCACAAGAGACTTGTGTTAGGCGATGAGTCTGATATGTACTGAGGGGGAGAAGGATCTTGGAGTGATAGTATCCGAGGATCTGAAGGCGACGAAACAGTGTGACAAGGCGGTGGCCTTAGCGAGAAGGTTGCTAGGCTGTATAGAGAGAGGTGTGACCAGCAGAAGAAAGGAAGTGTTGATGCCCCTGTACAAGTCGTTGGTGAGGCCCCACCTGGAGTATTGTGTTCAGTTTTGGAGGCCGTACCTTGCTAAGGATGTAAAAAAGATTGAAGCGGTGCAAAGAAAAGCTACGAGATTGGTATGGGATTTGCGTTCCAAGACGTATGAGGAGAGACTTGCTGACCTGAACATGTATACCCTGGAGGTATACATGTATAACCACTTGTAACCACTCGCCTCCACCTACCCTCCTCTCTTCCTTCCCGTTCACATTAATTGATTTGATTTGCTTACTTTATTTATTTTTTGTCTATTAGATTGTAAGCTCTTTGAGCAGGGACTGTCTTTCTTCTATGTTTGTGCAGCGCTGCATATGCCTTGTAGCGCTATAGAAATGCTAAATAATAGTAGTAGTAGTAGTAGTAGTAGTAGAAAGGAGGAACAGCGGTGATATGATACAGACATTCAAATATTTGAAAGGTATTAATCCGCAAACAAATCTTTTCCAGAGATGGGAAGGCGGTAGAACGAGAGGACATGAAATGAGATTGAAGGGGGGCAGACTCAAAAAAGATGTCAGGAAGTATTTTTTCACAGAGAGAGTGGTGGATGCTTGGAATGCCCTCCCGCGGGAGGTGGTGGAGATGAAAATGGTAACTGAATTCAAACATGCGTGGGATATATATAAAGGAGTCCTGTGCAGAAGGAATGGATCCTCAGGAGCTTAGATGAAATTGTGTTGGGGAGCCGGTGGTGGGAGGTGGGGCTGGTGGTTAGGAGGAGGGGATAGTGCTGGGCAGACTTATACGGTCTGTGCCAGAGCTGGTGGTGGGAGGCGGGGCTGGTGGTTGGGAGGAGGGGATAGTGCTGGGCAGACTTATTCGGTTTGTGCCCTGAAAAAGGCAGGTACAAATCAAGGTAAGGTATACACATATGAGTTTATCTTGTTGGGCAGACTGGATGGACCGTGCAGATCTTTTTGTGCCGTCATCTACTATGTTACTATCGCTATAGAAAGCCTTGGGCGCCGTCCTTTCCATATAAAGCACTGAATGGCCCTATTTAATAACCTATCTTCCTTTCTTTTCAGGAACAACGGTAGCATTTGAAAAATATAAAGCCATCGGGGAGCTATCACCATGTTGAACCAAGAAATGCGGCCGAAGATTGACAAGGGACAATTTGACCACAATGCTAATAACCGCAGAGGTTGTACATTCACATCGTAAAGTAATGTTAAATCTTGTGGTACATTAACTCCCAAATAGCGTATTTGTTGGGCTGCCCATTGCAGAGGGAAATCCCCTACCCACTCTGACCGAGTATGGTCAGATAAGGGCATTGCTATGGATTTGTTAAAATTTAGATGGCAACCGGATAAAGTCCCATATTGTTGTATCCTTTTTAGCATCTGTTGAAGGGACTTTTGCGGTTGGCGTAGTACCAAGAGTAAATCATCATGCCAGGATCTTTATGGATTGACCCCCAATGTCCGCCCCGCCTATCTCTTTGTCATCTCTAATTGTACATAGGAGAGGTTCTAAGGTAAGAAGAAACAGTAACGGTGACAAAGGGCATCCCTGGCGTGTGCCACAACTGATTGAAAAATCTTCTGTTCGAATGCCATTTACCAACACCTTCACCTGTGGAGAAGAATACAATGCCATCGGGGCTTTTAGATACCAGCCTTGTAATCCCACCCAGTTCAATGTCTGAAATAGAAATGGACACCCCAAGTGATCGAATGCACGTTCTGCATCTAACATAGTAACATAGTAGATGACGGCAGATAAAGACCTGTACAGTCCATCCAATCTGCCCAACAGATCCCCCGAATTCTATAACTGTGCACAAATCCAAGAAACACCCCTGACCTGCCCATGCCCCTCCCATGGCCATACCCCGTTTTGGATCCACACCAAAAGTTTACATGCCCATGTTTATAGAATAGCAACTATAAAGATATGCGCGTAAATTCCAATTATTGCCAATCAGTGCTGATAATTATTAGTGCCCAATTATCAGTGCTAATTGGCTTGTTAAACAATTAAATTGTGCGCGCAATTTGGGAACGCATGACTTTGAGTGCTATATACAGAATTAGAGGGTTAACATCTATAAAATATTGATATTGATAGGTGACATCAATAACAAGTTTGCCTATGATGTAGCATCACGGAACAGAGTGTTCAGATGCCATGGCATTAGCAAGATCATTTCCAAATGGTCTATTGCTTCTTTTCAAATGCACTGAACATGGAACTGCAATCACCACCATTTGCCAGGAGCTAAGCAGGTACAAGACTACCTCTGACCAATACCATCTTCTAGACCACCTCTCTCAGAAAAAAAGACATTCATGATACAAAGGTCACCTACACTATGAGAGGTACAGACTGGTGATATGAATTCAGACTAGATAGAAGTGAGATGTCACTCCAGAGGATAGGGTTAAATGGCCATTTTTCTCAATGGAGGAGAGTGAATAGTTGAGTGCTGTAGAGATAGTTACCTGTTGCACCCGAGAAAAAAATCTAGGTGTCATTGTAGACAATATTTAACATATTTATAAATTATCTGGAAATCGGAATGACAAGTGAGGTCATTACATTTGTAGATGCCACAAAATTATTCAAAAATGTCAAAACACATGCAAACTGAAAAATTGCAGGAAGACCTTAGGAAACTGGAAAACTAGGCGTCCAAATGGTAGATGAAATTTAATGTGGACAAATGCAGAGTGATGCACATTGGGAAGAATAATCCAAATCATAGTTACCTGATGCACCTGAGAAAAAGAGCTAGATGTCATTGTAGACAATATGCTGAAATCTGCCCAAGTATGGACAAATTCCTGGAGGAAAATTCCATAGTCTACTATTGAGGCAGACATGGTAAGCAAATGCTTGCCCTGGGATTTGTAGTATGGAGTGTTGCCACAATTTGGGTTTCTGCCAGGTACTTGTGACCTGGCTTTTGGCCACTGTTTGGAAAACAGAATACTGGGCTAGATGGACCATTGGTCTGACCCAGTATGGCTACTCTTATGATCTTATGTTTTTATGTGTGTGGCGACGGCCAAAAATGCAAACAGGATGCTAGCAATTATAAGGAAAGGGATACAAAATAAGACCAAGAATATTAGAATGCCTCTGTATTACTCCATGGTGCGACCTCAGTTTGCGTATTGCATTCAATTCTGGTCACCATATCTCAAAAAATATATAGCAGAATTAGAAAAGGTTTAAAGAAGAGCGACCAAGATGATAAAGAGGGATGGAACTCCTCTCATATGGCTAAAGATGTTAGAGATCTTCAGCTTGGAAAAGAGACAGCTGAGGGGGGATATGATTAAGGTCTACAAAATCCTGAGTGGTGTAGAACAGGTAAAGTGAGTCAATTTTTCACTCTTTGAAAAAGTACAAACACCAGAGGACACAAAATGAATTACATGGAAATCCTTTTAAAGCAAATAAGAGGAAATATTTTTTCTTTCAAAGAATAGTTAAGCTCTGGAACTCATTGCCAAAAAATGTGGTAACTGCAGTTTGCGTATCTGAGTTTAAAAAAGGTTTGGAGAAGTTCCTGGAGGAAAAGTCTATAGTCCGCTATTAAGATAGACAAAGGGGAAGCCACTGCTTGCTCTGGGATCAGTAGCATGGAATCTTGCTACTATTTGGGTTTCTGTCAGGTACTTGTGACCTGGACTGGCCACTGTTGGAAACAGGATACTTGGCTAGGTGGACCATTGGTCTGACCCAGTATGGCTATTCCTATATACAGCTGAAAAACCAGCATCATAGCCGGCGAGGTGCTCCATTGGGGCCGGTTCATTTTATCTAAGGTCTTGTTGGACTTGAGCACAGTTTAGGTTTGATTCTCACAGTAATGTAATAGATGATGGCAGTTATCCCTGCCCACTTCACTAGAATATAAGTAGCTATGGAATGTCATCCTTCCAAGCCAGATTTGGTTTCTTCTTATTTCACCGTCTTGGGTAGATGAGTGTGCAAAGCACCTTGTTCAGGTCACTCCCTGCACCCCTCCCTCCCTCCCTTTCCAGTTCTGTACACTAAGCTCTGTAATAATTGAAGTAGCTTAATATCAGAGTAGCTGTTGCTTAAACATAACGCTGTCTCCATCCTCGTGCCTCTGCACAGCTCCCTGCATCCTGCTCCGACTCTCGATCAGCACTGGGAGTGCGCGGCTTTCCAGACACCCCAGAGATAGTCTGTTAGTTTGCTGCAGCCAGTGCTTCTGTTAATTGTGATTGTGGTCTTAAAGTGGAGTGCCCTTTTTCTGAGTCAGAACATGGGACACGGAGCTCCCTCTGTAGCCATGTAGGTCACCCTGCCCTGAACTGGGCCAAGGATTATATGACCTAGCAAACTGATGTTGAACAAAAGTATGAAAGATTTGTTGAATAAAAGTATGAAAAATGCGGAGTGGAAGGCTCCATGATTACAACAAGCTGTTTTAACACTAACCCTCCTGAGGCATGAAAAGAATGTGGCAACACATTAGCCAAAGGCAGGCTCCAGAAAGTCTGTGGGCTAAAAGGTAGGGGGGTAATAGAAAGCAGATGTTCTGCACATGATTAACAGTTTGTGGTATTCAGAGACTTGCACAGGAATGTTGTATGAGAGAATTGGTCAGATGCCAAAGAAGAACGATATAAAATCAGATTGGAACAAAGAGGTAGCAAGCATTTTGAATTTTTCTTTGTCTGTCTAGAGCATTTTTGATTTGCCTTAAGCTTGCTGTATATTGCTTGTGTGTGTAGATGTGTTTTGAGTAGAAATGTTTCCTGACTACCCCTATTGATGGTAATCAGCTTGTACACTAAACAAATGAGTAAATTTTTTATATTAAATATGAAATTCGTCTGGCGTTCTCTACAAAAGTGGCGGCATCCTTTTATACAAAAGTGGCGAACCAGCCAGGAGTAGGCCGCACACGGAAAAGAGAAGGCGAGACGAAGGACAAATTAAGTTGTTGTTAATGAAGTTTTTTACAGGATTGAAAGTAAAGCAAGCGTTGTTTAAACCTGATGATTTCTGTGCTCCACTGATGTGGGATTGATCAAACTACTGACGTGGACATACAGGTGATAACTCCTGGGCTTGCTAAAAAGAGAAATAAGAAGACGCGTGAGTAAGCTTATACTGTGGCCTTATTACCGATATATTTGTTTAGCTTTGTAGTTTTCTTTTTTGTATATTTTCTTTGTTTAAGTGCATTAGTATATTTTTGTAGGTTGTGGCTTTATAGGAGAAATTGTAATAGTCAGAATAAAATGAAAGGGAAAGGAGCAGATACGAAAGAACAGCCTCCTGTGTATGCTATGTATTTAGATTTAGATAGTTCAAAAAAATGCTCCCCTTTGCAGCATGTCATAGAATTATTCCCATTAGAAAAAAAACAGATTGAAAAAATACATGAGAAATGGGTCAAATATGGAGGAAAAGATTCTGTTTTGAGCTGGTCTCAGGATGGATCGTTTGATCGTCCAAAATTATTATCTCTCCTGAGCTATTTACAAGAAAATAAAAATAAAACTAGGCAGAAGAAAAGCTTAGAGAAGCATCTTACAATTTGGAATTTATTTTCTTTAGCAGCAGATCTGTTTCATGCTGATGTAGATAGGATACAAAAAGAGGCAGAAAGAAATAATCCCCCGTCGTATGAATCTAGCAGGGACACGTTGTGCCCCATAAGGGCGACTGATAAAATGAAGAAATCAAAGTCAAAGCGCCCTGTGCCATGCGCTGGGTATTCGGCTCTTGATGACCCCCCCAGTGAGTCAGAAAGTGAAAAGGGAGGGGATAATGAGGACAGTGATGTGGGGACTAGGGAACAGAAAAAGGAGAAAAAACGGGTGAGACAGAAAGAAAAAGGAAAATCTAGTGCAGAATCAGGCACTTACCCTGATTTGAAAACCCTAATTACATCAGAACAATATGACTTGGCAACACAATTTGAAATTGAGGGACGACTGCGGATGTACTCCGAGCCTCCCATGACCATGTCAACCCCAACTCATAAGCGAACAAAAACTATGCCAACATCTTTAACCCCAGGGCCCCCCAGGCCAATTTTTCGAGGCACGCATGTGGCTGCAGAGCTTATGAGACTGAATAATACTAGATATGGTGAGGAATGGTGGGGGGCTACTAGACACTTGTTAGATGTAAAACGGCTCCCTTTGCCGTGCGATGAAAATGGTCCTAGTACACATGAGGACATTCAGGAATTATTAGAGGTTGTCAACAAAAATTGCCCGGGTATAGGGACTGGAACATTTGTAAAAGAGGGATTGGAATTCTGGGATAATTGGTTCCACCAAATGAAACGTGATTTGGAAGAGAAAGGTAAACAGGAGATTTGCGGCGCTTTAGATAGTAGTGCTTTACACATGCCAGTTATGACGCGCTTAGACGCAGCTGGCAATCGAATACAACAGTACAAACCATACACCCCCGTAGATGTTACAACTTTAGTTGCAAAAATTCCCAGTATAGTGAAAGGAGCTCGTATGTGGTTAGATGGGATAGAACAGGCAACTGCAGGGACTCAATTGACTATTGGAGATTTTAAAGCCCTGTGTGCAGCGTCAGGTATTAGTATTTCTCAACTGGCAGTGCAGTGTGGATATCAGCGCCTGCCATCACATACTGTGGATGGGGATGTATACGCAGGGAATAGTAAGGCTGCTCTTTCTGCAGCTCTGCATGTGATGTATCCAACACCGATTGATTTTTCAGCCATAACGGCAAATAAATGGGACCCTAAAAACTGATTTTTCGGCACATTTGACAAAATGTATAAATTTGTATAAGGCTCAAACAGGGCAAGATGCAGATTGGATCATAATGTAGCAGTATTTTTACACCTATTTATGTCCACACTGCCTGATAATATGCGTAAAAATTTAGACGCTGTCATTGCCCTGTCCTCAAAGCCATGCCAGAAATAAGAGAGACATTGATGCATTTTAGTAATGTGCATCGTAAACTGATAGAGACCCCACAGAAAGACAGGCTAAATTAACTTCTAAGTTAATGACTATGCAGTTAAAGGATTTGAAAGCAGGAACAGGATAGAATAAAAAACAGGAAACAATGGTAATGCACTCTGCCTCACCTCCACAGGTCATTTACTATGTACAACCGGGATATAGCCGGCCGTACCAACCAAGGGGGACGAGGCATGGTTAGAGCAGGGGTAGGGGTCGAGGTGATGCAAGGATCAGGAACTATCACCTAATAGAAGGGCACATGTACAATGTTGGGGATGTCAGCAAATTTTGGTCACTATGCTTCAGAATGTTATCAGAATGCAGGAATGCCCCAAGTACAAATGCAGACGCAGCAAGGATTAATGCCACAAGTAGTAGGGATACTGCGAGTGCCCCGCAGACTGCAATACAGCAGCCGCGACCGCAATCACAGGGACCAGGGGCATGCAGTACAGAGACAGGGTACTGTAATAATGCTTTTCCAACTTGGCAGAATATTCCAGACCAATGCTATTGACTGGAAGCAAACCCGTGTCAGGAAGAGGGAATGATTTTCAGGTTAGACACAAGGGAACCCTTTATTACATTGACAATGGGCAAATATGGAACTCCTGTGAGATTTTTGATAGATACAGGGGCGAGTACCTCTGTGTTATGTGCAAAACCGCAGGGAGTTAAGCTTTCAAATCAGTATAGAACAACAGTGGGATTTACGGGGATAGAACAAAGAAAAAGGCTAACGGAACCGACTCTGGTGCGCTTGGAATGCCAACCGCACGGTTCAAGGGAGGCTGTGGTACCCTTTTTAGTGGCACCTGATTGCCCAGTAAATTTGTGTGGTAGAGACTTATTGTCTCAATTAGGATTGTGTTTAGATTTTGGAAATAAAGAAATACCAAGTTTGCTCACCATGGTTCAACAGTTGAATAATGAAAATAAAGTAAGGGTTATGGAAGAATTACCACAACATATTTGGAGTACAAGTGATTCACCATATGGACTAGCCATAAATGCAAAACCCCATAAGATAGAATTAATAGAAGGGGCAAAGGGGCCGAAGCAAGACCCTTACCCCATACGACCTAAATTAGTATCCAAAACCCTGGAACACATTGGTAAATTATTGAAATGTGGTATTATTGAACCTTCAGTATCCCCGTATAATACCCCATTGTTTCCGGTCCCGAAAGGGGAAAACAATGTAAGGATAGTACATGATTTAAGAGAGCTAAATGAGGTTACAAGAAATCAATTTCCGATTTGTGCAAATCCTGCTACACTTTTGCACACTCAGAATATATATGCATATAACACTGTTATTGACTTGTCTAATGCATTCTTTTCAATACCTCTTCATCCAGAGTCTAGGGATTTGACGTCATTTATAGTACAGAATGAGGCATACAGGTGGACTAGGATGCCTCAAGGCTTTACTGATAGTCCATCGGTATTCTCAAAACAACTAATGATGGATTTAAAGGATTTCAGAAGTCAATTGCCTGACACGGTGTCATTGTTTGTCTATGTAGATGATATTCTACTGTCTGCTGAGACTGAAGCAGAATGCCTAGATTGGACTACAAAATTATTTTGTTATTAGGAGAGTTAGGATATAAAATGTAATAAGGAAAAAGGTGTTATAGCTCAGTCTACTGTCACCTTTTATCGGACAAAATGTTTCAGCAGAACATAAGGGTCATTTATACCGGAAGTTTATATCTATTTTAAATGAAACCCCGGGTACCAGGCAACAGTTACCCAGTTACGTGCTGTTTTGGGAATGTAAATTACTGCAGACAATGGATACCAAATTATACACAAAAAGTAATGAGACTTTATAAACATTTGAAACTGCCCCGCAGCCACACCAAGAATACACTAATTGTATTGGAAGAACAGGATAAAATAGTGCTGGCTAAGATTGTGAGGGATTGTTATCTCCAGGACCGTTAGGCAGTATAGATATCCAATCACCTGTGCATTTGTGGGTAAAAGACATGGGAAATAGTTGGGCAGCTATGATTAATCAAAACAATGAAGTAAATGCACCAGTAGCTTTTTTGTCAGGCTCTTTTAATCATGTAGAAAAGGGAATGAAAGAAATACCAAAGTTACTGACAGCTATTGTGGCAGCAGTAGGTAAATGGATGAGCACAAATGCCTTTTGTTCTATTGTAATACATACCAACCACACGATTAAACGCTGTTGAGCCCTAGCCAAACGCATTGACAGCCACTAGATTTGGAAAATATCAAGCAGTACTTTTAGGACAAGATATAAGAATAATACCATTAACTAAAGAACAGAGAATAAGATAGATCTGCTTTTTCCTGTCGATCAAGAGGGTGAGATTGATACTATAGAAATCCCTACATTTCACTGTCTTACTTTTGAACCCTTATCTGATGGATTAATATGGTTTACAGATGGAGCTTGTGAAAGGACTGTTGCAGGCTTTGCCTGCTGGCAGGTAGATGAGAATCTAAGAAGATAATGCAAGTACAATATAAAACCCCTCCTGATCATACTGCACAGCATGCTGAACTTTTAGCCGTTATTACGGCCTTACAACACACTGATATGACTCAAAATGTCACTATATATACTGATAGTGGTTACGTTGCAAGTTCACTACAGTATCATATATTAAAATGGCAGCGTAGGGGGATGATAACCAGTGCAGGTAAAAATTTACAACATTACACATATTGGAAATTGCTGTTTGAAATTTGGCAAGAAGGGAACGTGAAGGTAGAAAAACTGCAGTTGTGTGGACCCCGGCCCACACTGAACAAGCCAACCTTTGAAGCACTAGGTAATGCAATGGCTGATGCAGCAGCAACGGAGGTGGTTAAGCAAAGTGAAAAGATTTTGTATAATACTAGACAGACACAGGAAGGGCCACTTATGAATGTAGATAAGATTGAAATGTGGCAGCCAGAGGGACAGGAAAGTGAAAAATGGTTGAAGAGAGGATGTATGAAATTGGGAAGTGAATGGTTTAATGCAGAAGAAGGATTACCTTGTATGCCAATGAGCCAGGCGATTAAGGTATTGGCTGGTTGGCATGCAACCATGCATTGGAATAAGGAAACAATGAGACAACAGTTTGAACAAAGGTTTTGGACCTTGAAAATTGATAACTTGATTCAACAGGTTGTGCAGAATTGCATGGTATGTAATATTAACATACCTAAACGAGGTCCTAAAATATCACCTGGGACACTTCCAATACCAGAAGGCCCAGCAAAAGAATGGTATATGGATTCACTGATATGATTGTTCCAGTGCAGGGAAAAAGGTATTTGTTAGTTTGGGTGGATGCTTTTTCAAGGTGGATAGAAGCATTTCCATGTAAAAGGGAGACAGCACATGAAGTGGTACAATGCCTGGTAACTCATATTATGCCAAGACATGGGTGTCCGTCTAGAATAATTTCTGATAACTGGACACATTTTAATAACAGTGTTTTGAAAGAAATGGAAACGATTATGGGTTTAACACACAGAAAAGTATCAGTGTATCGCCCCACCTCCAATGGTTTGGTGGAGCGCTACAATGGTATTTTAAAAACTAAATTGAGAGTATTACTGAAGGCTTTAAACAAGGAAACAGCAGGTAAACCATATACCTGGCTTGATTTGTTACCATTAGCTTTGATGGTTATAAGGGCCCAACCTAATGGGCGTACTAAATTGACCCCATTCCAAATTCAGACAGGACGTCATTTCTTCCCGATGCAGACAGCAAGTACTGATAGCACAACTCAGTACTGGCAAAAGCTACAACCTATGTTGAACCTGACAAGTGATATGATCCGAACAAATGTAGCATCACAGGCAGGGACTACTAATGATGTTTGTGCTTTTAAAGTAGGTGATCTAGTACTGCGAAAGAACTTTACACATAAAACATGGAAAGATCCTGTGTATGTAGGGCCTTTTGCTATCACGGCCCTTACTCAGACCGCTGCCCGTCTGGAAGGTCATACTTCTTGGATACATTTAGCAGATATTCGACGAATTAATAACATTGAACAAAATGTTGAATTTGACTGATTGTATCATATGTGCCCACATCCTTGTCCTTGCCAGCTATGATGTATGGGACTACAATGATAAAATTGAGTGGGCACCATGACTGTGAGCCCAATAATACCTGTGTAAGAGATGATGAAACCTTCATTGGACAAATGAGGACTATTTATAAGCAAGCCTTGCTTACGGACAAGTATCCACAGACATCATTTTGGTGTCTGATTAATAGTATGACAACTAAACACATTCCCCCGATAAAGTGCACTTACATGCAGAACGTTGTAACAACTGATTCAATGAATGTTATGCTTTTAATTTGTGTAATTTTTAATGCCACATCAACTAATGAGAAGTAAGAATGAATGACAGTGTATTCCCCTTTGATGAAGCTCACTGTCTGTATTCAAAGGAAATATAAATTTTGTACCCTAGTACAATTGAATCTGTTTAATGCAACATGTATTAGCATGTTTGCAAAGATGTGCCAGGATGTTTTTAAAATGATAATGATAACTGAAATCAGGAATGAATAGAACTTTAATATGTCAGCCAAAAATATTGAAAAAGCGTGCAGAAACTGAATGCCACAAACAAGGGGGGAGGAAATTTAGAAGGGAGGTAAGGATACAGGACTGGAGCTAAAACAGATGTTTGAGTCCTGGAATACCAGGCCTCAAAGGGAGGATTTGTTGAACAAAAGTATGAAAGATTTGTTGAATAAAAGTATGAAAAATGCGGGAGTGGAAGGCTCCATGATTACAACAAGCTGTTTTAACACTAACCCTCCTGAGGCATGAAAAGAATGTGGCAAACACATTAGCCAAAGGCAGGCTCCAGAAAGTCTGTGGGCTAAAAGGTAGGGGGGTAATAGAAAGCAGATGTTCTGCACATGATTAACAGTTTGTGGTATTCAGAGACTTGCACAGGAATGTTGTATGAGAGAATTGGTCAGATGCCAAAGAAGAACGATATAAAATCAGATTGGAACAAAGAGGTAGCAAGCATTTTGAATTTTTCTTTGTCTGTCTAGAGCATTTTTGATTTGCCTTAAGCTTGCTGTATATTGCTTGTGTGTGTAGATGTGTTTTGAGTAGAAATGTTTCCTGACTACCCCTATTGATGGTAATCAGCTTGTACACTAAACAAATGAGTAAATTTTTTATATTAAATATGAAATTCGTCTGGCGTTCTCTACAAAAGTGGCGGCATCCTTTTATACACTGAATAAATTCATTATTGCACTGAAGACTAGATCCATGATAGCACATTTTTATCAATCCTTCCGTGCAGAGCAGTTCTCCTACTGAGCTTCCCTCATAACATGGTTTCTCTACTTTCTTCCACATCTTTCTCGGAATATAGGCCGTTGCAGCAGTTTCACACATCTGATTGTGCCCCTGATAGCCACTGGGTATCAGGGGAACAAAAGAGGGGATAAAAGAGAAATTGTAGGCTGATTGATAAAAACAGTTTGAATTTTTAAAATGTTAAAGTCCCATTTTTTCAAGCAAGCTTACCCTAATGAATCAATTTAATTCTACCAGCCCACCTACACTACTCCTGCTCTGAAGAGGACACTGACTTTGACACCAATTGCTCCTCTGACCTTATTTTCAAATCCCCTTATACTCAATCTCAAATCTTCTCTTCTTCATCCTTTTTTTTAAATTTTTTGAAGATTTTATTAAACATCATAGGCGTAGTTTGACTGTTTCATTTGGGGGGGGGGGCAAAGGATGGGGCGGAGCATATTAGCATATTCATTTGCATATATACATATGCAAATGAATATGCTAATATGGAGGAAGGAATTGAAATTTACAGACAAAATATCACAGATGCACATCCAAAAACATTTATTTATTTATTTGTAGCATTTGTATCCCACATTTTCCCACCGATTTGCAGGCTCAATGTGGCTTATATTTGCCGTAATGGCGTTTGCCATTTCCGGGTAATAGAATTACAAAAGGCATTGCATTAAGGTGCATACATACATGGTAAAGAAGAATACGTTATGGTATTACATATTAGTTCCTGAGTGATAGATTGGATTGTAACAAACATTAGGTCATCGACTATAGAGAGACCATAATCGACATAAGGATTAAATTGATAGTGCTTGATCATTATTAACAAAGAGGTTATTCATTCAAGTGATGGTGCAACCTCACAGGTATCAAGTACCATCTATAAAGCACTTTCAGCACATTTTCCTGGAAGGGAACAGATACTGATACCTTCGCCCAGCCATTCTCCCAAACAGACCAGTCAGCCTCGTCAAAGGAGACTCCTAACTCTTGATGCCAACGCTCTCTATGAAGAAGACTAGGACGAAGCTGCTGACTCTGATAAGAATAAAGACACATAATTAAACCTCTAGTGGTCTTAAAATCCTCACAAAGATCCTCTAGGAAGGAATCTTCTTGCAATATTTTAGTTCGAATTTCCCTAGAGGACAAAAAGTGTCGTATCTGTGAATAAGCAAACAACTCATGAGGCAATATCGGAAACTGATCCTGGAGGGACTCAAATGAAATCAAACCACCATCATCAAAGAAATGACCCCAAGACACCAATCCCAAGGTGGCCCACCTAGAGAAATGCCCGGGATGAAGCCCAGGAGAAAATAGAGGGTTATCAGCTATGGGCGAGAACCTAGAAAGCACCCCATCCAACGTAGTAAAAAGCCCATCCCAATAAAAGAAAGTGGATAAGATCGAGGGACTCAGGTCTCTACGTAAGCCCCTATATCTACTGAGAAGACACATGAGGGCGCAGAGGGAACATGACCCTACCTCAGCCTGTTCCATGTGGACCCACATGAGAATGGGCCTGAAACCACTCAAAGGCTGAACGTGCCTGAGCTGCTTTATAGTACCACATTACATTAGGAACTCCCAAACCACCCCTCTTCCGCGTCCGGTACAACACCGCTCTAGGCAATCGGGGGCGCTTATTAGACCAAACAAACAGGACCAGTCGATCCTGTAGCTTCGCCAAAAATCCCCTAGAAATACAAAGTGGTAGAACTTGAAAGAGATACAGCAACCTAGGCAAAACATTCATCTTTAATGTAGCAATCCTGCCTAGCCAAGATAAGTCGGAAGCATCCCATCTATCCAGATCCTTATAAAGGGTTTTCAACAAAGGAGGGTAATTAGCCGAAAACAGATCTTCTAAAACTGGAGTTAGAGTAACCCCTAAGTAAGTGAGCCCACTGGTAACCCAGCGAAAAGAAAAGGAGGTTTTTAAAGAGTCCAATACTGGAGAAGGAATCCCAATAGCTAAAGCCTCCAATTTAAACCCAGAGACCAAAGAATAAGCACTCAGCTTCTGCATAAGATTCGGTAGGGAAAGCAACGGTTTTGTCACAGAAAGCAAGGCATCGTCCGCGAATAGAGCTAAATACTTGAGCTAAATACTTGAGCGTGCCGTTCACAGCCGCTGCCTTGATTTTCTCTCCTCTCATGCCATCCTCGATCCACTTCAATCCGGTTTTCGCCCTCTACACTCGACAGAAACAGCACTCTCTAAAGTCTGTAATGACCTGTTCCTTGCCAAATCCAGAGGCCACTACTCCATCCTCATCCTCCTCGATCTATCCGCCGCTTTTGACACTGTCAATCATGATCTACTCCTTGCCACACTGTCCTCATTCGGGTTCCAGGGCTCTGTCCTCTCCTGGTTCTCCTCCTATCTCTCCCACCGCACCTTCAGAGTTCACTCCCATGGATCCTCCTCCACCCCCATCCCGCTATCTGTTGGTGTTCCCCAGGGATCTGTCCATGGACCCCTTATCTTCTCAATCTACACCTCTTCCCTGGGCTCCCTCATCTCATCTCATGGCTTCCAGTATCATCTCTATGCAGACGACACCCAGCTGTATCTCTCCACACCAGACATCACCGCGGAGACCCAGGCAAAGGTATCGGCCTGCTTAACCGACATTGCTACATGGATGTCCAACCGCCACCTGAAACTGAACATGTCCAAGACTGAGCTCATCGTCTTTCCACCAAAACCCACTTCTCTTCTTCCTCCACTTTCTATCTCAGTGGATAACACCCTCATCCTCCCTGTCTCATCTGCCTGCAACCTCGGAGTCATCTTCGACTCCTCCCTCTCCTTCTCGGCACACATCCAGCAGACAGCCAAGATCTGTCGTTTCTTCCTCTTCAACATCAGCAAAATTTGCCCTTTCCTCTCTGAACACAGCACCTGAACTCTCGTCCACGCTCTCATTACCTCCCGACTTGACTACTGCAACTTACTCCTCACCGGACTCCCACTTAGCCATCTATCCCCCCTTCAATCTGTTCAGAACTCTGCTGCACGTCTTATATTCCGCCAGAACCGATATACTCATATCACCCCTCTTCTCAGGTCACTTCACTGGCTTCCAATCCGATACCGCATTCAGTTCAAGCTCCTCCTTCTTACCTACAAATGTACTCAATCTGCTGCCCCTCACTACCTCTCTACCCTCATCTCCCCTTATGTTCCCACCCGAAACCTCCGTTCACAGGACAAATCCCTCCTCTCAGTACCCTTCTCCACCACTGCCAACTCCAGGCTCCGCCCATTCTGCCTCGCCTCACCCTATGCCTGGAACAACCTTCCTGAGCCCCTACGTCAAGCCCCCTCTCTGCCCATCTTCAAGTCTCTGCTTAAAGCCCACCTCTTCAATGCTGCCTTCGGCACCTAACTCTTACCTTCAGGATATCCGGACTGCCCCAAATTGACTGCCCCCATCGTATCGTCTACTCACTTGTCCTTTAGATTGTAAGCTCTTTGAGCAGGGCCTGTCCTTTTATGTTAAATTGTACAGCGCTGCGTAACCCTAGTAGCGCTTTAGAAATGTTAAGTAGTAGTAGTAGTATATTCCTGGTGCCCCACTAATATTCCCGCTATATTAGGATCCGATCGGATAGAGATCGCAAGAGGTTCCATAACCAATGCAAATAGAAATGGTGACAATGGACACCCCCTGCCTAGTGCCACGATGGAGGGGAAATCCCGGGGAGTTTCCTCCATTGATATGAACACAAGCCCGCGGAGAAGTATAAAGAGCCTGTACCCACCTACAAAACCCTGGCCCTATTCCAAACCTTTCTAACACCTGAAACATAAAAGGCCAATGGACACGGTCAAAGGCCTTTTCAGCATCCAGGCCCAACAAACAAACAGACAAATCGCTCTTCCTAGATATATGAATCAAGTTAATCATACAGTGAACATTATCCATAGCCTGTCTATTAGGAATAAATCCGGTTTGGTCAGGGTGTATTAAGTCTGGCAAGACCCTTGCTAGACGATTCGCCAACACCTTTGCCAAGATCTTTACATCAGAATTCAAAATAGAAATAGGACGATATGACGCACACTCTGTCCTATCCTTACCAGGCTTTGGAATGACCGCAATCCAAGCTTCCATCATAGAAGAAGGAAAGTCCTCTCCCATGAAAACCTCATTAAGGAGCTCCGTCAAAAAAGGGGCCAACTCCCCTCTAAATGTTTTGTAGAATTCTTTGGGTAATCCATCTAGCCCTGGCAACTTCCCTGCTGGCAAAGATTTAATAACTCTTGTTACCTCCTCCACAGTGACCTTCCCATCCATTGCCTCCTGCTGCGCTATTGTAAGCTTCGGAAGGGAATAAGCCAAAAGAAATTTTTGTATCTCTTCAGGAGACGGGTTAATATCAGATGAATAAAGCTTTTGATAATACTCTTGAAAGCATTGACGAATTTTCCCAGATGAAGTCACATAACCACACTTTCAAAATAGTACGATCGACTTTCCGCTGAGATAACTTAATCGCCAAAGCCCTACTAGGTTTGTTAGCATGTACATATTGGGAACATTGGTATTTAGCATTGACAAATTGCAGCTGATCCAAGTAAATCTGATCCAACCTTAAGCGAAGACCCTGAATTTCCCTCACAGTATCCACCGAGTGAGATAGTTTATGCTGTTCAGATAAAGCCGACAAGTGGGACAAACACCCAGACACTTCAGCCCGTTGCTTCCGCGCCCTCGAACTTGCCTTCTGGAGAAAAAAAACCCCTAGAAACAGCCTTCAAGGCATCCCAGACCACCCCCAAAGCTGGACCAGAGTTAACATTAAACTCTATATACTCCTTTAAAAGCTGCCTATAACCTGCAAGAGTCTCCTCCTCCTTTAACAGTGTAGTATTCAAAGTCCACCTCCTTTCTTTCTCTTCCTCCCCAAGAGAAGGGAAACACGCCCATACAGGAGCATGGTCCGAAAGGGTACAGGCACCAATATCAGCCACCCAACCCACATGAGTTAACAAAATGTCCATTAACAAATAGTTGATTCGGGAGTATGTGTCATGAGAGTGGGAATAGAACGAGTAGTCCCAAACTTGCGGGTGCACAATTCGCCATATGTCAACAACACCAAGATCTTCAACAAACCTGTTAAAAGCTTGAGATATCTGAATGTCCATGCCCAAAGACTGCCCTGATCTATCTAAAGCTGGATGTAAAGTAGCATTAAAGTCCCCCCTAACAATCAACTTACCCGGTGGACAGGAAGTAAGACTACCCACCAATTTATGTAAAAATCCCCCTTGATCTTCATTCAGAGCATATATAGAAACTAAATTAAGTGCCACATTATCTATTGTGAGATTTAGGAGCAAGAACCTCCCCTCCGCATCCCTCTGTACCTTAAAAACTTGTACCTGCAATTACGAATGTAACAAAACAATGACGAATGTAACAAAATAGCGACTCCTCTTTTTTTTAGATCCATCTATAGCAGATGCACAAAAAACTGATGGATATTGAGAGAAGGTTAATAATCTTTCGTGATTCCTTCGCAAATGAGTCTCCTGGAGGAACACCACATGTGGTTTCAAATGCACCAATCCCTTAAAAATGTTTTGGTGCTTCTGGGGTGAATTGAGGCCTTTGACATTATAAGACAAAAACTTTATTACTCATAAATGCAACCTATTTGCAACCAGGCAAGGCACATGCAAGAATATGAGACATGGGAGCCCCCCCTGAACCACCTGCAAAATAGCTTCAAGAGGACGAGAAACCCTCCCAACCAACCACCCCCCAGCTATACCCCTGCTCTCTGCAAAACACAAATCCCCCCCAACCCCTCCCTCCCCTCCACAACCACCAGACAGAAGACCCATCGAAGCCTCCGGTCTAGGAAACAAGGAACAAGCAGTCACAGTACCCCACAGCACACTCAAATCCCCCCCTGCACCCTCTGCACCCCCCTCCACATGCCCTTACCACTCAAACCGCCTCACTCGAATACATCCGTCAGCTATGCCTAATAACCTAATCACTCTCACCAACCTGCTACCTCACAACCCACAAATTCAACCCACCTCTCCCACAAAAAGCAAAACCACGGAAACCACTCACACTCCACTTACATCCCCCCCCCCCGTATCTATTTAATCATACATCGAATAACAAAACCCTCCCTAGCCCTCGTTCAGCCTTCACTACACCCTTCTCACCAAAACCTGCCTCCCCCCTCCAACAAGCATATAAGTACATAAGTACATAAGTAGTGCCATACTGGGAAAGACCAAAGGTCCATCTAGCCCAGCATCCTGTCACCGACAGTGGCCAATCCAGGTCAAGGGCACCTGGCACGCTCCCCAAACGTAAAAACATTCCAGACACGTTATACCTAAAAATGCGGAATTTTCCAAGTCCATTTAATAGCGGTCTATGGACTTGTCCTTTAGGAATCTATCTAACCCCTTTTTAAACTCCGTCAAGCTAACCGCCCGTACCACGTTCTCCGGCAACGAATTCCAGAGTCTAATTACACGTTGGGTGAAGAAACATTTTCTCCGGTTCGTTTTAAATTTACCACACTGTAGCTTCAACTCATGCCCTCTAGTCCTATTATTTTTGGATAGCGTGAACAGTCGCTTCACATCCACCCGATCCATTCCACTCATTATTTTATACACTTCTATCATATCTCCCCTCAGCCGTCTCTTCTCCAAGCTGAAAAGCCCTAGCCTTCTCAGCCTCTCTTCATAGGAAAGTCGTCCCATCCCCACTATCATTTTCGTCGCCCTTCGCTGTACCTTTTCCAATTCTACTATATCTTTTTTGAGATACGGAGACCAGTACTGAACACAATACTCCAGGTGCGGTCGCACCATGGAGCGATACAACGGCATTATAACATCCGCACACCTGGACTCCATACCCTTCCTAATAACACCCAACATTCTATTCGCTTTCCTAGCCGCAGCAGCACACTGAGCAGAAGGTTTCAGCGTATCATCGACGACGACACCCAGATCCCTTTCTTGATCCGTAACTCCTAACGCGGAACCTTGCAAGACGTAGCTATAATTCGGGTTCCTCTTACCCACATGCATCACTTTGCACTTGTCAACATTGAACTTCATCTGCCACTTGCACGCCCATTCTCCCAGTCTCGCAAGGTCCTCCTGTAATCGTTCACATTCCTCCTGCGACTTGACGACCCTGAATAATTTTGTGTCATCGGCGAATTTAATTACCTCACTAGTTATTCCCATCTCTAGGTCATTTATAAATACATTAAAAAGCAACGGACCCAGCACAGACCCCTGCGGGACCCCACTAACTACCCTCCTCCACTGAGAATACTGGCCACGCAATCCTACTCTCTGCTTCCTATCTTTCAACCAGTTCTTAATCCATAATAATACCCTACTCCGATTCCATGACTCTGCAATTTCTTCAGGAGTCTTTCGTGCGGCACTTTGTCAAACGCCTTCTGAAAATCCAGATATACAATATCAACCGGCTCCCCATTGTCCACATGTTTGCTTACCCCCTCAAAAAAATGCATTAGATTGGTGAGGCAAGACTTCCCTTCACTAAATCCGTGCTGACTTTGTCTCATCAGTCCATGTTTTTGTATATGCTCTGCAATTTTATTCTTAATAATAGCCTCCACCATCTTGCCCGGCACCGACGTCAGACTCCACCGGTCTATAATTTCCCGGATCTCCTCTGGAACCCTTCTTAAAAATCGGAGTAACATTGGCTACCCTCCAGTCTTCCGGTACTACACTCGATTTTAGGGACAGATTGCATATTTCTAACAGTAGCTCCGCAAGTTCATTTTTTAGTTCTATTAATACTCTGGATGAATACCATCAGGTCCCGGTGATTTACTACTCTTCAGCTTGCTGAACTGACCCATTACATCCTCCAAGGTTACAGAGAATTTGTTAGTTTCTCCGACTCCCCCGCTTCAAATATTCTTTCCGGCACCGGTGTCCCCCCAAATCCTCCTCGGTGAAGACCGAAGCAAAGAATTCATTTAATTTCTCCGCTACGGCTTTGTCCTCCTTGATCGCCCCTTTAACACCATTTTCGTCCAGCGGCCCAACCGACTCTTTGGCCGGTTTCCTGTTTTTAATGTATCTAAAAAAATTTTTACTATGTATTTTTGCTTCCAACGCTAATTTCTTCTCAAAGTCCTTTTTTGCCCTCCTTATCTCCGCTTTGCATTTGGCTTGGCATTCCTTATGATCTATCCTGTTACTTTCAGTTGGTTCTCTTCTCCACTTTCTGAAGGATTTCTGAAGGATTGTTTTTTGGCTCTAATGATTTCCTTTATCTTACTGTTTAGCCACGCCGGCTGACGTTTAGTCTTTTTTCCCTTTTTTCTAATACGTGGAATATATTTGTCCTGAACCTCCAGGATGGTGTTTTTAAACAGCATCCACGCCTGATGCAAGTTTTTTACTCTGCGAGCTGCTCCTTTCAGTCTTTTTTTCACCATTTTTCTCATTTTGTTGTAATCACCTTTTCTATAGTTAAACGCTAGCATACTTGATTTCCTAGTTTCACTTCCTTCAATGCCAATATCAAAACCGATCATATTATGATCACTGTTATCAAGCGGCCCTCGTATCGTTACCCCCTGCACTAGATCATGAGCACCACTAAGGACTAAGTCTAGTATTTTTCCTTCTCTTGTCGGCTCCTGAACTAGCTGTTCCATGAAGCTGTCCTTGATTTCATCAAGCAATCTTATGTCCCTTGCGTGTACAGATGTTACATTAACCCAGTCTATATGCGGGTAATTGAAATCCCCCATTATTATTGTGTTGCCCAGTTTGTTTGCGTCCCTGATTTCCTTTAACATTTCCGCATCCGTCTGTTCGCCCATACATACTACATAAGTACATAAGCAATGCCACACTGGGAAAAGACCAAGGGTCCATCGAGCCCAGCATCCTGTCCATGACAGCGGCCAATCCAGGCCAAGGGCACCTGGCAAGCTTCCCAACGTACAAACATTCTATACATGTTATTCCTGGAATTGTGGATTTTTCCCAAGTCCATTTAGTAGTGGTTTATGGACTTGTCCTTTAGGAAACCATCTAACCCCTTTTTAAACTCTGCTAAGCCTTCACCACATTCTCCGGCAATGAATTCCAGAGTTTAATTATGCGTTGGGTGAAGAAACATTTTCTCCAATTTGTTTTAAATTTACTACACTGTAGTTTCATCGCATGACCCCTAGTCCTAGTATTTTTGGAAAGCATGAACAGACGCTTCACATCCACCTGTTCCACTCCACTCATTATTTTATATACCTCTATCATGTCTTCCCTCAGCCGTCTCTTTTCCAAGCTGAAAAGCTCTAGCCTCCTTAGTCTTTCTTCATAGGGAAGTCGTCCCATCCCTGCTATCATTTTAGTCGCCCTTCGCTGCACCTTTTCCAATTCTACTATATCTTTCTTGAGATGCGGCGAACAGAATTGAACACAATACTCAAGGTGCGGTCGCACCATGGAGCGATACAACGGCATTATAACATCCTCACACCTATTTTCCATACCTTTCCTAATAATACCCAACATTCTATTCGCTTTCCTAGCCGCAGCAGCACACTGAGCAGAAGGTTTCAGTGTATTATCGACGACGACACCCAGATCCCTTTCTTGGTCCGTAACTCCTAATGTGGAACCTTGCATGATGTACCTATAATTCGGGTTCTCACCACTTCCAGGGGGAACGCTCAGAGTCGCCTCTGCTGGTGTACTGCTGCCAACAGGCTGAGGGGGCGGTTCCCTTGTGTCAGGGCTGAGCGTTAGCTCTAGCCCTGGAGACGCTTCTGTGCCTCCATTCGCACCAGAGCGTGTCAATGGGCCGCCTTCCGACATTGCCAACACGGCATTGCTGGGGTTACCGCAGTCTGAAACAAAGTCCGAATATCCTGCGAAGAAAGAGCCTGTCGAGGAGGGGCATTGGAGGTTGATTTGCCCCATCTCTTCGGCATCTTTATGAGTCAGAAAGTTGTGAGAGCGGTAAGAGAAAATGCTGCCTGCTAACAGTTTCGCTCGGCAGCCATCTTGCTTCCACATGTTTTGACCGCAAGTCTCTTCTTATACGTCTTGTAATGCAAATCCCATACCATTCTCGTAGCTTTTATTTGCACCGCTTCAATTCTTTTTACATCCTTAGCAAGATACGGCCTCCAGAATTGAACACAATACTCCAGGTGCAAACCGTGCAATAATATCACGGGGGCGATTATCTGGCAGCTGTTTCAAAGACCTATACGCTCGTTCCACAATACCTTCCATTGGATCCAGAGCAGTGCCCAACAGCTGACCACATAGGGTTCTCACAATGGCGGGAACATCCTCAACATCCCTTGCCTCCGGGATTCCATGAAAACGGAGAATTTTGCGACGTCCCCAGTTCTCTAGATCATCAATCTTATATTGGAGCTCGTCACAGATGGCCAATACCTGGGTAATCCGGGACTCCACCGTGCTGATTTGATCCCCCTGGTCGTCCATTCACGCCTCCAGATCCTCTACTCTGCCTCCCAGTTCACGGATATCCGTGCTCATAACATCAATCCGCTCCAGGATCACTTCTCTAGAAGATTTTTTTCCGCCCGAATCGCTTCAAGGCTTTTCACCAATCTATGTGAGGTACAACTTTTGGAGCTCAATTCCTGTAGCTCAGACTGAGAAAGAGCTGATTCAGAATCCAACCCTGAGGGCCGAGCTGGCGACACGTGGCATTGCGAACCTTTTCCCTGCTGTCGCATCGAATGGCGTTCGCCCTCCTTCCTCGAAGCCACAGCAGATTTACTCATGTCTTCCACAGCGTTACCAATATCAGGCACTCACTTGCACTTGCTGAAACGGCCAAAAATAGCTAATTTTGGTAGGAAGGTACAGGAGCTAAGAACTCAAGCCGCCATCAAGCACCGTGATGTCACTTCCTCCCCTCTTCTCCATCCTTTTATACCATATCCCTCCCAATCTCCTTCCCTTTTACCTATCCTATCCTTTCCTTGTCTACCTCCCCTATTCCAATTCATATACTCTTAGACACTGTTGCCATTATGTTTATCACAGTTTATAATATTCTTCTAACATGTCCTTTGTAATGCTTTTTTTTTTAACTGTGTAAGCTGCACTGAACCTGCTGTATGTGGGAAAGCGCGGGGTACAAATGTAATAATAAATAAATAAATAACTAGTTTACATAGTGTAAAACCCTTTCCCCCATTGTATTAAACTTGAACTTTCTACTACAGGTAGAACCTGTCACAGCCAACAGCATTAACAGACAGCACAGCAGGGCCTAGTTCAGTCTACCTTAGGAGTCAGCACTTAAGAAAAGGATGTAGGTGTCATTGTAGACAATACACTGAATTCTTCTGCCCAGTGTGCGGCAGCGGCCAAAAAAGCAAACAGGATGCTAGGAATTATTAGGAAAAGGATGCAAAAATAAGACCAAGAATATTATAATGCCTCTGTATCACTCTATGGTGTGGCCTCACCTTGAGTACTGCGTTCGATTCTGGTCACCGTATCTCCAAAAAGATATAGTGGAATTAGAAAAGGTTCAAAAAAGAGCAACCAAAATGACAAACGTTATCGTGTAAGGGGCTCCAACTTGCGACCCTGAATCAGCACCATGAGTAATTTGCGCACGTTAGTCACCGACTGTCGCTCCCTTACAAACCCTACTTGGTCTTTTTTTATTATAGATGGCAAAAGTGGAGGCAGGCGGTCTGCCAGTATCTTAGACAAAAGCTTCACATCAACGTTTATCAGCGATATTGGCCGATAAGACTCCGGTAATGTTACCTCCCTTCCAGGCTTAGGTATCAAACTAATAAGCACTGTGTTAGCATGTCATGGGAAGTTTACGCCAGTGGCGTAGCCACAGGTGGGCCTGGGTGGGCCAGGGCCCACCCACTTAGGGCTCAGGCCCACTCAACAGTAGCACACGTTTAGTGGTAGCTGGTGGGGATCCCATGCTCCGCCAGCTGAGGACTTCCCCCTGATGGTAAGTAAAACGCTACTCTCTACGATTCTGACATCTGCACATGCTCAGTTTTCAGCGCATGCCTGCTGCAGACTGCCAAGGTGGAAAGAAGTGTTTTCCCGCCAACTGAGATATTTTTTTTTTGGGGGGGGGGGGTAAAACACTTGGTGCCCACCCACCTCTTGCCTAGGCCCACCCAAAATCTGTTGTCTGGCTACGCCCTTGGTTTACGCTCTCTGTCACTGCCTCAAAAAAATCTATCAACGGGCCCACTAATTGTAGTTGCAATATTTTATAAAATTCTCCCATAAAACCGTCTGCACCAGGTGCAGAATGTTGTTTCAGCGCCTGAATTGCCCTCAGCATCTCCTGATCTGTCAAAGGATGATTAAGAGAATCCAGCGCCTCCAGTGCTAGCTTAGGCATGCCCGCCTCTTGTAGGTACTTTTGTATGGCCTCCCGGGACACCTTATTTGAGTCCCCTGAAACATACAAGGCTTTAAAGTGTTGATAGAATGTATTTGCTATATCTTGCTGTTTATGTGTAATCACACCATTCCTGTCTCGAATCATAGGTATAAAGCGGGACTTTGTGCTTTGTATTATTATTTGTACAAGTAGTCGCCCTGTCTTTTCTCCATATTTATAAAATTTATGTTTGCGATATAATAAAGATTTCATTGTGCGCTCATGTAACAAGCTGTTTAATGCTACTCTTGTGGCTGTCATTGTCTCGGGTGAAAGGGTGCCGGATATATTTTCGTTTGAGTCCGCACAGTGGATTTTTTTAGATTTATTATACCCTTTGCTATGCGTTTATTATGCCCTGCTATGAACGCAATGATATCTCCCCAGAGGACCGCCTTAGCTGTGGACCAGAACAGAATAGGGTCATCAGTGTGTTGCTGATAAAAGTCTGCAAAATCCTGCCACTTCGTCTGCAAATACTGCACAAACTCCTGGGATGAATATAAATAAGCCGGAAATCTCCAGCTAGGCGCTTGTTGAAAATGCTGGGTGGCCTCCAAGTCTATCCACACTAACGCATAATCTTAGATCTCTTCCGGTCCTATGACCACAGACACCACTTCTGTGAATATCTCCCTAGAGACAAAGATGTAATCTAATCTCGATAGAGGGCGATGCGCTCTAGAGGTATGTGTGTAATCCCTTTCCTCTGGATGCAGCAAGCACCAGGGATCCACCATCTCCAGAGCCGCACAACAATATTCAAGCACGGTCAGTGGTGGTGAATGTCCGGGTTTTGATGATTCTGAGCGATCCAATTGGGGCTCCAATACCAGGTTCATATCGCCCAGCACAATCAGGGGCCATTGTGAATATTGCTGACAAATGGTGAGCTTAGGGTAGAAAGTATCCGACGGCACTGCTGGAGCATATACTGCTCCAGCCTCTCGGCTTTGCAGGTTGAGCTGTAATCCCACATATCTTCCCCCTCATCCCTCAAATAGCAATTTAGCTTGAAATGCCAATGACTTGCACAATAAAATGGCTACTCTCCCTCTTCACCCAGATGCGGGGGGGAACAAAACACCTCCCCCACCCACTTACTTTTCAGCTGTAAGTGCTCCTCTGCTGAGAGCTTAGTCTCTTGTAAACACACTAAATCTGCCTTACATCGATTCAGGGCTGCAATTTTTTTTGTTCGTTTAATTGGAGACGAAATCGCCCCCCCCCCCCCCACATTCCAAGAAACTATGCGGGTCGTGCGCGCTAAAGATTTACACAATTATCTTGTTCTGTAACTTGACAGCAATTGTTGCAAAAAGCCCCGGGGCGCCCAGCCTCGCCTCAGAGCTACTCCATTTGTCTCCCAGTGCACACATAGAGGGGCATAATCGAATGCGAACACCCATCTCTAAGAACGGGTACGTGAAGGGATGGGACAAACCGTATTTTCAAAGAAAATTGTCATCCATCTTTTTTCCGATAATACGGTTTGTGCCAGCCAAATGCATCGGATTTGTGCAGATGTGAGCTGGGCGGTATCGTTTTTCAGCGATAATGGAAACCAAAGGCACCCAGCTCAAAAACGACCAAATCCAAGGCATTGGGTTGTGGGAGGGGCCAGGATTCATAGTGCACTGGTCCTCCTGACATGCCAGGACACCAACCAGGCACCCTAGGGGCACTTGTAACAATTAAAAAACAAAGCCACTACCTCTGAAGTCCATAGCTCCCTTCCCTTGGGTGCTGAGCCCCCCGAATCCCCCCCCAAACCCACTCCCCACAACTCTACACCATTAGAGAGCAGTGGCTTAGTGGTTAGGGTGGTGGACTTTGGTCCTGGGGAACTGAGGAACTGAGTTTGATTCCCACTTCAGGCACAGGCAGCTCTTGTGACTCTGAGCAAGTCACTTAACCCTCCATTGCCCCATGTAAGCCGCATTGAGCCTGCCATGAGTGGGGAAAGCGCGGGGTACAAATGTAACAAACATTACATAGCACTTATGGCTGAAGGGGGGCACCTAGATGTGGGTACAGTGGGTTTGGGGGCAGTTTGGAGCACTCCCATTTACCACCACAAGTGTAACAGGTAGGGGGGGGATGGGCCTGGGTCCACCTGCCTGAAGTCCACTGCACCCACTAACAATTGCTCCAGGACCTGCATACTGCGTGATGGAGCTGCGTATGACATTTGAGGCTGGCACAGAGGCTGGAAAAAAAAGTTTTTAAAGTTGTTTTTTTTTGGGTGGGAGGGGGTTAGTGACCACTGGGGGAGTCAGGGGTAGTCATCCCCGATTCCCTCCGGTGGTCATCTGGTCATTTAGGGCACTTTTTTGGGACTTGGTCGTGAAAAAAAAAAGGGTCCAAAAAAAGTGACCCAAAGTTGCGCTAAAAACGCCTTTCTTTTTTAGATTATCGGCCAAGGACGCCCAACTCTCCTCGGCCGATAAACACGCCCCAGTCCCGCCTTCACCACACCTCCGACACGCCCCCGTCAACTTTGGCCGTTTCCGCGACAGATTGCAGTTGAAGATGCCCAAAATCGGCTTTCGATTATACCGATTTGGACGCCCACGAGAGAAAGACGCCCATCTCCTGATTTGGGTCGAAATATGGGCGTCTTTCTCATTCAAAAATAAGCTGGATAGTGGCCCCAACCTCTCTCACATAAAACCAGAAGCGTGACTTCCCATTTACCCGACCTCTTCCTTTGTTACAGTGTATTCTTAATGTACCCCGCCCTCTCCCCTTTTGTACTTCATGCATACGGTAAACCAGAAACCTCAATCCCTTACCCCCTCCCCCCCTTAAACTCCCAAACCTTGCCCAGATAGATATGAGGATCCACTTAATGTCTGAGGCCCTACACCCATCCAAGGCAATATTAAACATCGCATACATTCCTTATAAGAACATCAGCATTATACTTATCTGCTGCATCTAATCAGTCTCATACCAACATGTAATCCCACTGTTTCAAGAATGTCCAGTCTGAGCTTGTTCCAGCTCTGTAATGAATGCTTTTGCTACCTCCAGCGTAGCATAAGAATGCCAGTGGCCTTGCACTTTAAGAAGCGCTGGATAGAGCAACATGAAACGCATATTTTTCTCTTGCAGGTAACTGCAGATCTGTGAAAACTGTTTTCTACGTTCCCTCAGGTTGGCTGAGTAGTCTTGAAAAATACGCACAGGATGACCATCATATTGAACCTTGCCCCCTTTTAAGCGATAACCATGCAGTATCTCTGTTTTATGAGTATAGTTGTGCACTTTAATTATCACTGCACGTGGCAGTTGTCGGCCATTTGTTGTTTTCCCACGCGGTGAGCTCGTATCCAAGCACAGCGGCCTATCCGATCTGACACTGCAAACTCCATTGCCAGCCAGCACTCAAGCATCGAGGTCAACATTTTATCACTCACTGACTCCAGTAAACCTATGATCCGCAAATTGTACCGACGAGATCGGTTTTCCAAGTCATCTACTTTTTCAGACAAATTCTCAGGGCTTTTTTTGAGGTGGTACTTGGGGGTACTGAGTACCGGCACCTTTTCCATTGCCTGCTAAAATTGACATGAGTAACATAGTAGATGACGGTAGAAAAAGACCTGCACGGTCCATCCAGTCTGCCCAACAAGATAACTCATATTTGCTACTTTTTGTGTATACCCTACTATGATTTGTACCTGTGCTCTTCAGGGCACAGACTGTATAAGTCTGCCCAGCACTATCCTCACCTCCCAACCACCAGCCCTGCCTCCCAACCACCGGCTCTGGCACAGACCGTACAAGTCTGCCCAGCACTATCCCCGCCTCCCAACCACCAGCCCCGCCTCCCGATCTTGACTAAGCTCCTGAGGATCCATTCCTTCGGCACAGGATTGACCCATGGTCCACGAGTTTTAATGAAAGATTCTGTGACTGGTTGCAGGGGGCCTGGCTATTGTGGGGTGGGTTCCTCAGTGATCACTCCACCCCTGAAGGGTGATCTGGCATTTCAGTACCGGCACCTTTTTTGCTAGAAAGAATGCACTGCAAATTCTGTACTGTATCCTGCAGTGCTTTCACCGTCACTGTCGTTGCTGGGGATGTGTCTTCAAGAGCTGATATTCTCTGCTCTAGTTATCCCATGTGTTTACTGGCATCTGCCAATATGCTTTCAGAGTTTTTAAATTGTTCCGAAAGGCGTTCTAGTTTAGGCTCCACTGCCTTCTCCACCGTTGCTGTCAGTTGTAATAATTGTTCCATCGAGAAGACTCGGCCATTTTGTAAGTTCTGGTCTTCCATTTTGGCCAGCTGTGCTCGCGGCTTCTCTCATTCATGTTTAGTTCCTTTGTTAGCCATACCGCCTGTCGTTGATGTTAAGTATTTGTCCATTCAACAATCCCACCAGCGATCAGGCACTTTTTTGCGATGAGTTTGCAGCAATATTAGATTTTATGGGTGCAGGGACCTCAGAGAGCTGGAACTCATGTCCTAGTCCCTCAGCACATCACGCGGTCTCTGATAAAATAAAATAAAAAAATAAATAAAATCATAAAAGAGATGTTTGAACCTAGAAAAAAATTTTTCAAAACCATAAATGGATCTCTTTTTAATGGTGGAATATGCATAAAATCAGCAGGTAAGAAGAGTCAGCACAGGGCACTTCTCTGGAAAAATATACACCTACAAAACAATAATCCCTTTCAACCCTTCCATACTTTCTTTTTTTTTTTCCTTCTGTTGGATTCGTATATGACAATTAGAAGAAGTATAATAGATGTTTGGTACCATTTGTAAATGATGCTACCTTAGCTTCAGGAAGAGGCTATAAACCTTTCTCTTCCCAAAGACTGCTTCATAGCAATCCATTGACTTCTACCTCCCAGTATCATCCTTTCCTATAATGCTTTTGGTCTCATGCGGTCTCTAATTGTTCTCATACCTCACTCTAACATTATTGGCTTTTGTCTCACCTAGAATGTAAACTGCACTGAACCCTGGAAAGGGATATTAGCGGTATACAAGAATCGATTTGATTTGATTTGATTTGATACAGACAATTATTGTCAAATATTGCCTTGTTGGTTCACTCAGTTATTGCTAGGGCCTAGAGAATAACACAGAGACAGGAATCGTCAGTAAACCGCAGTAATCCATGGTAAAAAGAAAAATATCTGGCTGTTTATTGCGGATGCGGGAGCAAAACTTTTTACCACCCCGTGGGAGCAGTAAAAAGCTTTATCCCACGGTAAAAAAACAAAAATAGTTGCAGTTACCATTCCCGGTCCGGCATCTCCGCACCTGCCTGCCTTCCTCCCTCCCGAAGTGCAGCCAGGCAGTGGTGTGCTTTAGCCAGCTCGCACCGGCTTGCATGAGCCATTTGTTAATTTTTTAAGAATTTCGGGAGCCAGGTGTTAAACTTTAACAACCAGCTTACAAAATTTGGGCTCAGGTCTCTTCTTGGCATCATTGTCCTCCTCCTTCCCTGTGGCTTGTTCTAGTGGTGTAGCTCTAGGAGGCCTTGGGGCCCAGGCCCCCACCCCATTTATTTATTTATTGCATTTCCTCCAATTCCAAAGTATTCAAGGATATGTAGTAGTATTCCATGATCAACCATGTCGAAAGCGCTTGACATGTCAAATTGTAGAAGTAATATGTTCTTTCCAGTTGCAATCATTTGTTTGAATTTGGTCATGAGAGTAACTAGTACTGTTTCAGTACTGTGGTTAGACCGAAATCCTGACTGGGAGTTGTGGAGTATTGAGAATTTGTTTAAGTAATTTGTGAGTTGTTTGGTCACCAACCCTTCTGTTAGCTTGGTTATTAAGGGAATGGATGCTACTGGTCTGTAGTTGGTTAGCTCACTGGCACTTTTCTTTGTATCTTTGGGTATGGGGGTGAGTAGAATGTTTCCTTTCTCCTTCGGGAAGAGTCCATTTTGTAACATAAAATTCAGGTGTTCCATTATGTCTGTTTTAAATTGTTGAGGAGCAGATGTCATAAGGTTGTTTGGACATACTGTATGTCCAGTTTGCAATGAGATTTGGCAAATCTTTTGAGAGTTTGGGAGATGATATCCTCTGATAGTGTCTCGAAATTGGTCCAGGTTCTGTCAGCTGGGTAAGTGCCAGGGTCTGGGTCTAGACAGTCAAGGAGTTCAGCATAGTCGATGGTACTGACAGGTATCTTAAGTCGCAGTTGTACGATTTTCTCGTTGAAGTATCTCACGAGATTGTCTGCTGCTGGTGCGTCTTTGCTGTTGGTTGTGACTGGTATAATATCTAGTAGTTTATTCACAAGTTGGAAGAGTTTATGGGTGTCCTTGTAGTTTGGTCCAATTACAGTTTTGTAATATAATCTTTTGGTTTGTCTTATGGTATATTTATATTTTCTTTGGAGTTGTTTCCAGGCGTTAAATGTGTGGTCGTCTTTCTTTTTTTCCACGCACGTTCTAACCTTCTAACTTGTGTTTTAAGTTTTTTCAGCTCTTCATTGAACCATGGTATTGAATTCTTTCTGTGTGAGGTTCTGGTTTGGGTTGGAGCAATATTGTCTAATATGGATCTGCATCTGTGGTCCCATTCTGAGAGGAATTGGGTTGTGTACGTTTTTATTGTCCATTCGTTGTAGTAGATCTGTTGCCAGAATATTACCAGGTCTATTTTTCCTCTCGTGGTATAGGTTTTTCGTTCTTGTTTATTCGGTGATTTTTTCGTTCGCCATTGGAGGACGATGTTTGCTTTATTGTGGTTGGACCACGGTGCGGGTGTCCATTTTGTGTCTGTTAGTATGAGGTTTGAGTTAGGATCAAATTTGTGTGTGACAATGTCTAGTGTGTGTCCTTTGATACGAGTTGGCTGCGTGTTTGTTCTGTGAAGATCCCATAGTTGTAGGAACTCTTCACATTCTTGTGCGCTTGTTGAGTTGTGATCTTCAAGGTGCAGGTTGATATCTCCTATTATGATAAGATTTGAGATAGAGACACAAGTGTTCGAGATAAAGTCCATGAAGTGTGTTTGGGAGTCTTGCCAGTTGCCTGGTGGTCTGTAGAGAAGGATTATGTTGAGGTGTTCCTGCAAGTTAGGGTGATTAATCCTTACTGAGGCGATTTCAAGTTGCGGCAAAATAGATTCGGCTGTGGTTGTGATGGTGAACTCGGATTTGTATATTATGGCTATTCCTCCTCCTCTTTTTCCGTTTCTTGTCCAGTGGGTAATTTTGTATCCTGGTGGGCATAAATCTAAGATTATGGGGTCTTTGAGGTCGTGAATCCAGGTTTCAGTGATGAATAGGAGGTCAAGATTGTCTGTAGTGATCCAATCTGTTATAGTCTCTGTTTTATTTACTACTGATCTGGCGTTTACGTATCCTATTTGGATTGGTCGGTAAGGTTCAGTTTGGGACCTGGTTGTGTTAATTTTATTAGTTGCCTGTTTTCTTGGTATCTGGTTCTGTTGTGTCCTTTCTTCCCTTTCTGTTGGTTATTTCTGAATGTATTTGTTTTTCCTTTTAATTGGTTGTTGTTCTTTTGGGCTGGTGAGCTGTTATAGGGTTGTCTGTAGGGTTTATGTGCTGTAGGTAGATTGTTGTTTATATTGGGAGTGGTCCGTACGTGGTAGATTAGGGTGAGGAAATAAATTATCATGAGCAATTTGTTGATATTCATGTTGACTGAGTTTGGTAGTGGATGGTAATGCCTGTGATATTCATGTTGACTGTGTTTGGTAGTGGATGGTAATGCCTGGTGTTGATGTTTTGCTTCCTCAGGCTCCCTGTGCTCCATGCTCCCTGTCCCTGCAGTCAGGCAGCTGTGTGTGTTTTGTTTGGCTTTTTATTTTTATTTATTTTTAATTTTCATTTTGTTTCATTTTAGAATATACTCTTTTACAATAGGTACATAAGTACATAAGTAATGCCACACTGGGAAAAGACCAAGGGTCCATCGAGCCCAGCATCCTGTCCACGACAGCAGCCAATCCAGGCCAAGGGAACCTGGCAAGCTTCCCAAACGTACAAACATTCTACACATGTTATTCCTGGAATTGTGGATTTTTCCCAAGTCCATTTAGTAGTGGTTTATGGACTTGTCCTTTAGGAAACCGTCTAACCCCTTTTAAAACTCTGCCAAGCTAACCACCTTCATCACTTTCTCCGGCAACGAATTCCAGAGTTTAATTACGCGTTGGGTGAAGAAACATTTTCTCTGATTTGTTTTAAATTTACTACACTGTAGTTTCATCGCATGCCTCCTAGTCCTAGTATTTTTGGAAAGCATGAACAGACGCTTCACATCCACCTGTTCCACTCCACTCATTATTTTATATACCTCTATCATGTCTCCCCTCAGCCGTCTCTTCTCCAAGCTGAAAAGCCCTAGCCTCCTTAGTCTTTCTTCATAGGGAAGTTGTCCCATCCCCGCTATCATTTTAGTCGCCCTTCGCTGCACCTTTTCCAATTCCACTATATCTTTCTTGAGATGCGGCGAGCAAAATTGAACACAATACTCAAGGTGCGGTCGCACCATGGAGCGATATAACGGCATTATAACATCCTCACATCTGTTTTCCATACCTTTTCTAATAATACCCAACATTCTATTAGCTTTCCTAGCCGCAGCAGCACACTGAGCAGAAGGTTTCAGTGTATTATCGACGACGACACCCAGATCCCTTTTTTGGTCCATAACTCCTAACGTGGAACCTTGCATGACGTAGCCTTTAAGGCATTTGACAAGTTACCTCATGAAAGGCTACAGAGGAAATTGGAGGGTCATGGGATAGGAGGAAAAGTCCTATTGTGGATTAAAAACTGGTTGAAGGATAGGAAACAGAGAGTAGGATTAAATGGGCAGTATTCACAATGGAGAAGGGTAGTTAGTGGGGTTCCTCAGGGGTCTGTGCTAGGACTGCTGCTTTTTAATATATTTATAAATGATTTAGAGATGGGAGTAACTAGCGAGGTAATTAAATTTGCCGATGACACAAAGTTATTCAAAGTCGTTAACTCGCAACAGGATTGTGAAAAATTACAGAAGGACCTTACGAGACTGGGAGAATGGGCGTCTAAATGGCAAATTATGTTTAATGTGAGCAAGTGCAAGGTGATGCATGTGGGAAAAAAAGGACCCGAATTATAGCTACGTCATGCAAGGTTCCACATTAGGAACTTGTCACCATCCTTCTCCCACTCTAGATTCCCTACATCCCTATCCCCATTTCCCCTGTGTTGAAAAAGGGGCAAAAATGATCCTAGCCATTCCTGTCCTGGCTATTCCCTTGCTTCAAAATGTCTTTAGACAACTCAGGCTATAGTCTGCATCTTCTCCCTAAAAATCCGGCCCAGGAGTGGAGGAGATTTGAAATAAAAAATATTTGCTGTTAGTTTCAGGTAAAATTGAATGCCCCTTAGACCTGGTACAGTTCGATGGCATAAATGATCCCTATTTACATGTTATAATTTTATAAACATCTATCATAACTCCGCTAAGTCATTTCTTCTCCAAGATGAAGAGCCCTAATCTACTCACCCTTCCCTTTCCCTTCATAAGGGAGTTGTTCCATCGCATTTAGCATTTATTTTTTGTTGTTGTTGCCTTTTGTATATAATTTGCGTGTTCCCACCACCTATTCTGATCTCATACTCCCCCAGACTGCTCTTACACAGTCCAGGAATTAACGAACTCCATAATCAGAAGGACTCGCTGGGATATACGAAGATAGTTTATTTCAATCTTACCAATAGCAATACAGGCAAATCAGGTATTCATACGGTTTGAACAGCAGTTCACGTCACGTCTGTCACCCTCCTTCTCTTGTAGCCTTCTTTCTGTTCTAATACCATTTTTATACTATTTTCACCCTATTCATTTCAATGGACCCCAGATTTGTCACCAGGGTTCTTGGACCTTATCAGTTGATCAAAATGACTTCACATACTATCAAGCTCTAAGTATAAACAAGATATGCTCAGAGCGCATCTTATTAGATGACTTTGCATTTTCCCCAAACTTTCCCTAGCCCCCTCCTTTGAATGTTCTCACCCGGGGTGCAGCTGACCCAGTACTATCTCTACACAACCATAGCAACTCTTGCTTATGACGTCTTGTAGATGCCAGTCTCAGAGCAAATGCCCCCCTCCCTTGCCAGCTCAGCACTTGCTACAGTGAAATGTAACTGTGTCAAAGGTGATCTTTGATTCTTACCAGCTAGCTCTCTTTTGTATCAGAGATGATTGTGATTTTAAGAAGCCTAGCTCTTATTATGAGCCATTGGCCTGTATTTTACTGAGAGCAAGGGCTAACATAACTCTTCACTTTCTCTGTACTTTTGCCAATTCCTCTATATCTTTTTTGAGATAGAATGATCAGAACTGCATACATAGTAGCAAAGTAAGTGATGGCCGATAAAGACCTTTATATATAACAGACCTATATATATACCTTTATATATACCAGAGCTTGATTTCTCCTTGCCATTCTCAGGGCACAGACCGTATAAGTCTGCCCAGCACTCTTCTTGTGCTAAAAGTTCTGAATATTTTTCAGCTACTTCCAAGACATTAACCACAGAGGACTGACCTCTGTGAGTAAGGTCGAGGAAGTGCTAGGCTGCAAGCTAGATCATTCTGACTCCATTACCTGTTAGGGTGCCAGACTAAACCCAATTAAGTAGGGAGCTAGATAAGGATAAATAAAGGGAAGGAGAGAGAGGTTTTTCTTCTAAAGTTTATTACTTACCAAAAGCGATTCAAACAAGCAGGTTATAAGAATATAGACATATTCTTAGGGAGATCCCTGAGACAGAGTGACTGGGAGTGGTCTGACATGTCCTGGACGTCTCCATTTGCATATAAGCTGTCAATTTCTTAAATACCCTTTTGGCTAACATTAATTTCAATTAGCCTCAAAAACATGTTTACATTTTATTATCCAGATGGCCGTTATGACACCTCTCACCACATATTTTCATAACTGTTCTCGGAAAAAAAAACAACTTTCCACACCTGGTTCGTACTGGACTTTGGACCACAACTTCTCCTTTTCGCCTTGCACCTAGTGTTTATTAAATTCTGTACAGTTATTTTCGCCATAACTTAGTTTCGACATCTGGCAGCTGCCAAACTGTCAGAAATAAGTGTCACTGTATTCTTGTTATCTTTTGATACAGAGAGGCCCTTTTGATTTCTAGGCCCATCAAATCTGCTTGACCTATCTTTTTCCAAAAGGCCTCAGGCTGCACCATTTTTCTACATCTCCCCTCTTGCTGGACCCATTTATGGGGGCAGCACCTGAAGAACATCTAAGTTGTTACCATCAATTCCAGAGGGTGCTTAGACTATCCTATGAGGGGGGGGGGCGTGGTATCTCTCTGACATCTTTATGGAACAGGTACAATCCAAAATGAGAAGTTTCATGCATTAGCTTTAACATATGCATATTTATTAGGGGCATGGGGTTTCCCTTTACACTAACCAACCCTTGGGTCTTTCACATGTCCTACCATTACCCCTCTTGGGACTTAGTTAAATCTATGGTGAGACATGCAAACAGATCTGTTTATAAAAATCTATCAACCTACAAGCTTGATTACATAATATATAGATGTGTGCTTAATATTCTTATACAGTATTTATCTTGATATAACATTTTTGTCTTAAGCTGATTAATACAAATTACTGCAGGTTACTCATTGATTAGCAAGGTTACATATTGATTAGCATTGTTTAATATTCAGCAAAAACCATGAATATAATACTGCTATATAGTAGCAGGTCCTTCTACTGCAAAGCTTCTTGAAAAGTGCATAGGGAGATAATCCAATGTTTCTGTCCCTTCAGCAACTTTTGTTATGAGATTTTCATACAACTACTACTACTATTTAACATTTCTAAAGCGCTACCAGGGTTGCACAGTGCTGTACAATTAACAAAGAAGGACAGTCCCTGCTCAAAGGAGCTTACAATCTAAAGGACAAAAAGTGCAGTCAATCAAGATTGAGGCAGTCTAGATTTCCTGGATAGAGATACAATGGTTAGGTGCCGAAAGCGACATTAAAGAGGTGGGCTTTGAGCAAGGATTTGAAGATGGTTAGGGAGGGAGCTTGGCGTATGGGCTCAGGGAGTTTATTCCAAGCATAGGGTGAGGCGAGGCAGAAAGGGCGGAGTCTGGAGTTGGCGGGGTGGAGAAGGGTACTGAGAGGAGGGATTTGTCCTGTGAGCGTGTTATCTGTCCGCTGTACTCCAACCCCGCTCATGAGCCCAGACCCCCCTCCCTCCCCCAAACAGTAAGGAACTCAAGGGGAGCACAGGGTAGACTGAACCATAGTAGCAAGAGCCCGCCTTCAGTGTACTCACCAAGGACACCAGCTTTGAGGAGAGGAACAGGCTTCCTCACAGGTAGAGGACACAGGAACCAGCCGGTGGCAACCGGTGCTCCCCACAGAACAGCAGGCACAGTGAAACTGGGCAGCTAACCGTCTTCATCTGCACTTAGCTAACATTCAGTAAGAGTTGAGCCCTTACCTGCAGTCAGCCGGCAGGGCTTAGGGACTCCCGAACCAGCAGCAGCACTAGGAGAAGCTGACCCCACTGAGAATCAGATCTGGGCAGGCAGTACCCAGAACTAAACCAAGAAATACAAGCCAGAGGCAAGCTACTGGCTACAGCACACAAACACACTCAGAACCAGAGACCACAGGGTTAACACACACCAGCTACAGGAAAGGGGAGGGGCCACAGCAGGGAAGGGAAGAGAAAATACCCAGGAAGACAAAGGCTGCTCAGAAACCCAAAACTACACTCAGCTGCTCCCTCCCGGAGGGGGGGGGGGGGGGGGAAACAACCAGAGAAGGGAAATGAAGAGGAACTAAGCCTAGCACAGACACACAGCAAGGGAACACAGAACAGAGAGAGAAAGGGCAACACAGAATACCCCTCCTCCACAGCACAAGCTCTCAAACACAGATATCTAACAGGCTAAAGGCAAGCACATAGCTCAAACACCAAAGCACCGAACTCTGGGCTAGCAGGTAACAAATAGACCCTGGATACTGACGTCAGCACTGCAAACGTCAGCTACACCTCGAGCTGACCAATGGCAGATAAGTACCTCCCAGCTACTCTAGCAGAGACATTCCCACTCCTCCCCAGCCTGCTAGCAGAAACATAATATCACCTCCCCCTCAAGGGCCTCCCCCCTCCCTCGGCCTCGGGGTCTCGGCTTATGAGGATAGTGACGGTGGAACCGATTTACCAGCATAGGGGCATGTACATGACCAGCATCTTCCCAGGAATTCTCTGCAGAACTGAAGCCCTTCCAAGCAATCAGGTACTGGAGGCAGCCCCTGACGTGCCTGGCATCCAGAATCTTTTGGACCTCATATTCCTCCTGAGAGCGTGAAATCACAGGGGAGGAGTGTAGAGTGGGCAAAGATCCTTTTCGAAGAACCACCGGTTTCAGCAGAGAAACATGAAATGAGTTATGTACCTGAAGAGTGGATGGAAGTTTCAGCTGGTAACACACTGGATTAATTCGCTGAAGAATAGGGTAAGGACCCACAAAGTGAGGCGCAAATCGGGTTGAAGGGGTTTTTAAGCGCAGATTGCGAGTGGACAACCAAACCAGATCGCCTGGCTGGAACTGGGGTCCCACTCTCCGGTGTTTGTCCGCTTGAAGTTTCATGCGCGTTGAGGTCATCTGAAGGGTTCTCCGGACATCCGCCCAAACAGCCTGGAAGGAAGCAACTGCCGCGTTGTCGGCAGGAACATCAGTTTTAATCCTTACCGGCAGAGGTATCCGAGGAGTCTGTCCATAAACTACATAGAATGGAGACGTCCCGGTGGCAGAACTCTCCTTATAGTTGTGAGCAAATTCAGCCCAGGGGAGTAATTGACTCCAGTCATCCTGATGGTCAGAAACATACAGTCTCTGGAACTGCTTTAGACATTGATTGATGCGCTCAGTCTGACCGTTAGATTGAGCATGGTAGCCAGATGAAAAATTCAGTTTTACCCCTAGAGCCAGATTCAGCGTCCGCCAAAATTTGGCCACAAATTGTACTCCACAATCGGACGTGATGGACTCCGGTAGGCCGTGTAGCCGAAATATGCACTGAATGAAATACTGAGCCAGTTTCACAGCCAAGGGCAGTCCGGACAAGGGTACAAAGTGAGCCATCTTAGAAAAGCGGTCCACCACCACCCAAATGGTGGTATGCCCCTCTGACTCAGGGAGATCCGTGATAAAATCCATGGCTATATGAGTCCACGGCCTCTCAGGAATTGGTAATGGCATGAGAAGCCCCTGGGGTTTCCGTCAATCTGCTTTATGTTGGGCACATTCTGGACAGGCCGCCATGAATTCCTGCATGTCATGGTCCAGCGTAGGCCACCAATATTTCTGTGCAATAAAGCGCTTAGTTCCTAATACCACTTGATGCCCAGCCAGACGAGAAGCATGACCCCACTGCAGTATCCTTTCCCTCCACCGGGAGGATACAAAGGTCAAACCCGGTGGTATGTTGCAGGTTAAGGCAGACAAGATAATAGCAGGCTCAATTACATGTTGCAGGGGTTCCTCCTCCAGATCAGACTCCATTGACCTGGAAAGCGCATCTGCCTTCGTATTTTTCGTGGCTGGACGATAGGTCAAGGTAAAATTGAAGCGGGTGAAGAATAAGGCCCAGCGAGCCTGTCGGGGATTCAATCTTCTCGCCTCCCGCAGATAAACCAGGTTCTTGTGGTCGGTTCTTGCGCCCCTTCCAGAAGATGCCGCCACTCCTCCAGTGCAAGCTTAATGGCCAACAACTCCTGGTCCCCAATAGCATAGTTCTTCTCAGCTGGGGTATATTTCTTCGAGAAGAAGGCACAGGGAAGAAGTTTCCCTCCAGAGTGGACTTGTGACAGCACAGCCCCCGTGCATCCACCTCCACAAAGAACTTTTTAGTAGGATCAGGATGTCGTAATACTGGTGCCCTGATAAAGGCCTGCTTCAGGTTCTCGAATGCTCTGCCCGCTTCCAGTGGCCAATTACGAGCATCGGCATCTTTCTTGGTCAAGGCCGTGAGAGGAGCAGTCAGAGATGAGTGGTTCAGAATGAACTGCCTGTAATAGTTGCGAAACAAAAAAAGCGTTGCAGCGCCTTGCGCCCCGAAGGCTGTTGCCATTGCAAAATTGCGGTTACTTTACTAGAATCCATCCGCAGTCCTTGTCTGGAAATGATATACCCCAGAAAGGGTAATTCAGGCTGATGAAATACACACTTCTCCAGCTTTACATATAGCTGATTCTCTCTGTCGTTATAACACGATGTTTACATGTTCGGGATGGTCTTCCTGGGATCTGGAAAATATAAGGATGTCATCCAGATATACCATCACAAACTTATATAGGAGGTCTCTGAAGATGTCATTCATGAAGGATTGGAACACTGCTGGAGCATTAGCAAGGCCGAAGGGCATCACCAGATATTCGTAGTGTCCATCGCGAGTATTGAATGCAGTCTTCCACTCGTCGCCCTCTCGGATCCGCACCAGATTGTAAGCCCCATCTGAGGTCCAATTTGGTGAATATCTGTGCTCCTTGCAGGCGATCGAACAACTCAGAGATCAGGGGTAACGGGTATTTGTCCTTCCGAGTCATCGAGTTGAGACTCCTATAATCGATGCATGGGCGCAAGCCCCCATCCTTCTTCTCTACAAAAAAAAATCCAGCCCCCGCTGGAGACTTCAATGGCCAGATGAATCCTCGGGCCAGATTATCCCGGATATAGTGAGTCGTGGCTTCGTTCTCGGGATGAGACAAAGGATACACACGCCCCCGGGGAATCACAGCTCCAGGCACTAACTCTATGGCACAGTCATAGGGGCGATGAGGTGGTAATGTCTCCACTCGCCGTTTGGAGAAGACGTCCTTAAATGACTGGCACATGGTGGGAAGCATTATCTTGGCTTGGGCCAAGGGAAGCAATGTAGACACGGGGAGGACTTTGTCTAGGCAGCATTCATGGCAAGCTGAACCCCAAGCCTCTAACTGACCCCGCTCCCAGTTGATGCGGGGATTATGCAGACTAAGCCATGAATTCTAAGAATAATAGCTTCAGTGGCAGAGGGAAGGACAAAAAAAGAAATAATTTCCTTATGAAGAACTCCAACCCACACCATCATAGGCACGGTCTGAAACCGCAGCGCTCCTTGGACTAGCCGCACTGCCGCAGATATGCAAATAGGGTGAGATAACTCTTCAGTAGAGATCCAATGGGTCTGGACTAGGTTCTGGCTGATAAAATTGCCACCGGCTCCCGAATCAACTAATGCCTCCAGACAAGGGGTTCCAGGAATAGAAAACAGGACTGGAACCACCACTTGTACCCTGGAAGACCCAGACCTTGCCCCCGATGCCGTCTCCCGGGCTGGTATCAGAGTTGCCGGTTTCCCGACTTCCTGCAATTAGGGCATTCACGGACAAAGTGTCCCTTGGCTCCGCAGTATAAACATAGACCTTCTATGCGCCTTCGCTGCTTTTCTTGCGCAGATGTAACTACTCGCTCCACCTGCATAGGCTCTGATCCATCCTGGGAATCTTGCGATTGGCCAGCAGGGCTCTTAGAAGACGTCTGCGAGTCATTCTTCCCATACTGGTGACTAGCGCGACGCTCACTGGCACGTTCCCTGAAGCGGATGTCCACCTGGGTACAAAGGTGAATCAGATCATCCAAGTTAGAGGGAAGCTCTCGACCCTTGAGCTCATCTTTTATAACAGGGGATACCCCGTGCCAAAACACAGTGGTGAGGCTCTGATTCTCCAATCCTAATTCTGCTGCAGTCAGCCGGCAGGGCTTAGGTAAAGGGTATTAGTTCCACAATACCACCATACATCAGCTCTAGCATGAGTGAAGTTGCTCTGCTCAGTTTTGGGAGGAGCAATTATGAGGAATGTAGCAATGGGATCTCTTCCTGTAGCATCTATTCCAAGTGGCTCATTATGTAGCTGCTGTTACACCTCGAAAGGTGATAGCAACAGGGTTGCACTTAGTCATCTGACAGTGACTAGCATCTATTCTTGGCTCTAGGATTGTAATACTTTTCCTGAGTGGATTGTCATTACCTTGGTATTGACCATGACCTGCATACCACAAAACCTGTGACCAACTTCTGCATGAGGCAAAAGGGCACATATAAATGTTAAATGTAGAGTACCATCTTTGATAGGGTAGCTCACCACATCTAGTAAAGGCACAGACATCAAGGGTGACAGTAACTGTCTCATTGGTTGGGGCTAACACCACCTTGTTGGGAATCAAGTGCTCAGGTCCTATAATTTAGGGTATGGAAGGAACAAGGATGAAAGTAAGGTAGTACAGTATGAAAAAGAAAACAGTCATGGCTGAGCCGATCTGAGGCATCAAGGTGAAAAGGGTATAATGTAAAGGTTACTGAGATTGTCTCAGGGGAGACCACCGAAGAGAGAATATTATGAAAACAAGGATTAAACCAAGTGTTTCAGCGAGAACTGAGGTTAAGAAAAGTACTATTCCCATATAAAACAGGTATGGGTAAAGCATTAGGTAGAGGTGTATTCCGGGAACATTCTGATGGCACCTGCAGGAGAAAGAGTGTATACCTCTAAAGGTATATCCCCAACTGACCTAAAGAATAACCAAGGTCTCCAGCCAGTGATAAATAAATTGTATGTGACAAGCCAGAAGTCAGCTGCTTCTCCAGTTTCTGGTCTAAGCAGTGGTATATCTGTCTGTTCTATCTGTATTGCTATACTTCCACCAAATATAGGAAGTATGTCAATTATGTGTCTATCAGGGCCAATAATCCAGGGATCAAGCAGTGACTCACACAATAAATGATATCTGGTTATAGGGTCCCAAATTGGATTATCTTCAAGGGCAGGGTCCCAAAGAGAGAGAGGAGAGGATTGAGTGCTGTCTGCTTTGGTCATACAATGGAAAAGAAGATTTATAAAAAGAAAAAGTCAGATTATAGATCGAGTGTTAAACTACAGTGTAGTCTGGATAAAGGCAAGTAGCAGTGGAAGACCCTCTGCTATCTAGGTAGACACAATAAATTTTAATGGGTCTATTCCCAATTTTCCTGACAAAGAGCCAAGGGTTCCACCCAATTTGGAAAAGATTATATGTGACAAACCAAAAATATACAGCTTCACCTGTTTCGGGCTTTATTAGGGGAAAGTCACCCTGTTCGACTTTAATTATTCCACACCTGTTGAATTTAGCAAAGATATCAACTATGTGTTTATCTGGGCCAATACCCCAGGTTTCAAGCAATGGTTCACACAATAATTGATATCTCTCTATAGTGTTCCAAGTGGGATCGTCGTTTGGTGCGGGGTCCCAAAGAGCAGAGAGATCAAGGCCAGGGCTGGTTTGACTCATACAGAGGAAAGAAATTTGTTAGGTCAGCTGAGTGAAAAGAATCAAATAGGGCAAAATATTGTAATGAAAGTATAGAAACCAGATGAGAGCAAGGATTATAGAGAGTGTAAGGAAAAGGATGGAAAGAAGAAATTCAACAAAAAGTTCCCAAAAGTTTACTTCAGGGGGATTGTCAGGGTCAGGCCGCCCTGGGTCAACCATTAACTTTTAATTTTTAGCAGGAGTAGGAAAAATATGAGCCAAAGTAGACTGTCTGGTAGAGGTACTAAATAGTTCAGGTGTGGTGAAGTTTTCAGTAGGAGTAATAGTGGCTTCAGTGGCGTTGTCTGGAGAGAGAGTGGTAGTGGGAAACAGAGTATACTGGTCAGTAGGAAAGGAACTGTCAGGTTCTCAGGTTCAGAGCCCGGCCCCGAGCAAACGTGAGCCCTTGGGCTGCTGCCGAGGAGCGACAGCAGCAGGCAAAACCCACCAACCAACACTGGGTAAGCACACCAGCAGGGACTGCAGGCACTGCCCAGCGAACCGGAACACCTGGACTGGAATCCCCCGGACTGGAGGACACAGGACTGGAACACTGGACTGCAATCCCTCGGACTGGAACACACTGGACTGGAGCACACCAGACTGGAACACACACCGGACCGGAACACACTGGACTGGTCCCCCGGACTGGAGGACACAGGACTGGAACATGGGACTGGAGCACACTGGACTGGTCCACACAGCTTCACCTGCACTTAGCTACTAAGCCCCCCAGAAGTTGAGCTCCTGGGTTCGAGTAGCCGACAGGACTTACTGGATACCGGATGACATAGGGACCAGGACTGGAAACAGAAGTGCTCCTAAACCTAAACTGATCTACTTGCTCCCAAGCCCTAAACCAGCAGGAGTGTTCCTAACAGTAAACTGACAAAAGGACTTCCTAAGCCCTATACTAAACAGGAGCTCCTAAGCCCTGCTCAAGAAAGGGACTTCCTAAGCCCTAAACTAACAGAGCAGGGTACTAAATACAAAGCTAACACAGGTGCTACTAAGCACCAAGCTACAAGCAGAGCTTTACACTAATAAGCTAAACACAAAACTAAACCAGCTACCTAAGCACTGCTCTAGCAAGCTAGATACAACTAACAAGGTGCTTCCTAAGCACTACTCATGTCCACGCACCAGTCCTAGTCAGACGGTTCCATCGCCTTTTCCCTCACAAACCTAAACCTCGTGGACGGGGTAGGGGGGGCCCTTGAAGGGGGGGTGATGTTATGATTCTGCCGGTTTGGCTGAGGGGGAGGGGGGATGTCTCTTCTGATTGGCTGCCAGGGGTTGTGCTGACGTCAGGGGATAGTACTTTAGCCTGCAGCTGAGGAGTTTCTCTGCTTTTGCGTTACTTATTAGGTTATCAGGCTTTCCTGTTACCACCTAATAAGTAACGCAAAAGCAGAGAAACTCCTCAGCTGCAGGCTAAAGTACTTTCAGAACGTGCTCTAGGTTCTGACAGGGATCTGTGTTGATTTAGAGTATTCTTTTCCTTCCCTCTGGGTTAGCTGCTGCTGTGTGTGTGTGTGTACGTAGCTCTGTAATCAGGGTCAGCTGCTTGGTTGTTTAGTGGGGGCTGGGCATTGCTCAGCCTCTGGGGCTCTGGGCTGAGTGAGAGCGTTCTCCTTTGTTTGTTTGTTTTAAGGATTTCTCTTCCCAGTGTCCCGGCCTGCTGGCTCAGTGAGCTTAACCCTTTGTGTTCTGTGTGCCTCTGTCTACAGTGGGTTTGAGGCAAGGGCTTTCTGCCTTCCTTTTGTGTTTGGTTCCTCTGGCTTCTGCCTGGGGCTCCTACCCTGGTGGGGGGGGGGGGTTGCTGTGTTAGTTCCCCTGGGCGTGGCCCGCTCTGGTCCTTTGTTTCCCCCGCTGCCCTATTGCTGGTGTTCAGCGTGTGTCTGGCCTCTTGGGGCCCTCTGGGTTCTTTCACCCCTCCCTGTGTGTGATTGGGTTCCAGTTCAGCCGTGAGGCTCGCACGAGTGGCTCTGTCTGCGTGGGTTCCGGTTCGGCCGCGAGGCCCGCCTGTATGCCTATTTCCCTTCTTCCTGAGGGACAGTGGGGAGGGGTAGCTTAGGGGGTATTGTGTAGCTGGGGTGTGCGGTGGTGGGTCGGTCTCCCCTTGGCCTGGGTCGGCACCCTGCTGGCCTCGGCCAGGGCCCAAGGGCTCACAACCAACCCAACTGATTACAGGAACTCAGTGTGGAATTTTCAACAGGTAATACAGAATTATCTGTAGAAAAATATATCCAGTGTGAAGTTCTCTGCAGGCAACATTGGGTTATCAGTGGAGAGAAAAATGGACCCTGTGAAATTATCAAGTGGAATGACTGTGAAATTATCAGGTGGAATGATACTTGTGGAATTATCAAGGGGAATGATGCTCAGTGTGGAGTTTTCAGCTGATAATGTGTAATTACTACTACTACTACTACTATTTAACATTTCTAAAGTGCTACTAGGGTTACGCAGTGCTGTACAATTTAACATAGAAGGACAGTCCCTGCTCAAAGAGCTTACAATCTAAAGGACATATGCATAGGCGCCCGGTATAAGAGGCTTGGGGAGGCTAAGCCTCCCCAGCCCAACCGCTGCCCCCACCCCGCGAGCTGCAGACTTCCCCGTCTGCCCTCAGCTGCCATTTCCTGCCTTCTTCCAGCCCCCCACCGATCCACCGACCCCCGCTCCCCCCGTCGCCGTCATCAATCATCTGATGTCTGCCCGATAGCCCTGGTTCCCGTCCTGCCCTCGCCCTACCTTAAAATAGTGTAACTTTCCTCGAGCTCCAGCCTTCCCTCGCATGGCTCCGCCCTTGCGGAAACACGTCAGAAGAGGGCGGAGCCATGCGAGGGAAGGCTGGAGCCTGCTGCTGCTTGCAATGCCGGCCCCGCCCGCTCGAGGAGAATTACACTATTTTAAGGTAGGGCGAGGGCAGGACGGGAATGAGGGCTATCGGGCAGACGTCAGATGATTGACAACAGCGACGGGGGGAGCGGGGGTCGAGGGATCGGTGTGGGGGGGGGCTGGAAGAAGGCAGGAAATGGCTGGCAGAAGGGAGATGGTTTACATGGGCAGCTGGATGGAGGGGAGGGCAGGGGGGAGAGGAGGGTTGCTGGACATGGGAGGATGGCGGGTAGGGCAGGGGAGAGGAGGGTTGCTGGACATGGGTGGATGGAGGGGAGAGGAGGGTTGCTGGATATGGTGGATGGAGGGGAGGGCAGGGGGAGAGGAGGGTTGCTGGACATGGGTGGATGGAGGGGAGGGAAGAGTGAGGAAGGAGATGAGACGAGGGAAAAGGAAGAGAGAAAAACTGCACATGGAGGAAGAAAATAGGCAGAAGCTGAGGACCAGAAGTGAAGAAGAAAGGAGGAAAGGAAAGAAATAAATGGAAGTGAAGCCTTGGAAACGGAGTTAAGAGGACAGATAGCAGCAGAATCGGATACTGGGCCAGCATGATCAGAAAAACAAAGTCACCAGACAACAAAGGTAGAAAAAAATCATTTTATTTTCATTATAGTGTTTGGAATATGTCCACTTTGAGAATCAGGTGCTCAACGTTAAAAGTTTATAATTATTTACTTATTTGTGGCATTTTATCCCACATTAAACATGAATTAGGGTGTTTTGTGGCTCTACAAGTATGATATTATGATCCCTTGTTTCATATTGTTGATGGTCTGCATTTTCCGTATGGGTGGTATATTGGTGTATTAGGTTCTGCCCAGTGTAATATTTATGGTACAGTAAGGTTCAGAGTGTGTTTTTGCACAAAGTTGTGCATAGTGTTTTGCAGTTGAGCGATTGTGGTTAGTATATGCTTTGAGCAACTACTTTATTCTTTGACATATGATACATATCTAATATCTAAATTTAATAAAAGGTATTGTGACTTATTTTTATTTATTTTTTCTGTGTGTTATCAGACAATTATGGATTTAAGCTCCACCCCACAACCCCGCCCCCTTTAGCCTCCCCAAACATTTGGGCCACCGACCGCCTATGGACATATGTACAGTCAGTAATGTAGGGGTAGTCAAATTGGGGCAGTCTAGATTGTATGGTATAGAGGTTAGGTGCCGAAAGCAACATTGAAGTGGGTTTTGAGTAGGGATTTGAAGATAGGTAGGGAGGGGGCTTGGCATATGGGCTCAGGAAGTTTATTCCAGGCATAGGGTGAGGCGAGGCAGAATGGGCGGAGCCTGGAGTTGGCGGTGGTGGTGAAGGGTACTGAGAGGAGGGATTTGTCCTGTGAGCGGAGGTTTCGGGCAGGAACGTAAGGGGAGATGAGGGTAGATAGGTAATGAGGTGCTGCAGACTGAGTGCATTTGTAGGTAAGAAGGAGAAGCTTGAACTGTATGCAGTATCTGATTGGAAGCCAGTGAAGTGACTTGAGGAGAGGGGTGATATGAGTATATCGGTTCAGTCGGAATATAAGATGTGCAGCAGAGTTCTGATTGGATTGAAGGGGGGATAGATGGTTGAGTGGGAGGCCAGTAAGGAGTAGGTTGCAGTAGTCAAGGCGAGAGGTAATGAGAGCGTGGATGAGAGTTCGGGTGGTGTGCTCAGAGAGGAAAGGATGAATTTTGTTGATGTTAAAGAGGAAGAAGCGACAGGTCTTGGCTGTCTGCTGGATATGCGCGGAGAAGGAGAGGGAGGAGTCGAAGATGACTCCGAGGTTGCGGGCAGATGAGACAGGGAGGATGAGGGTGTTATCAACTGAGATCAAGAGCGAAGGAAGAGGAGAAGTGGGTTTTGGTGGAAAGATGATAAGCTCGGTCTTGGCCATGTTCAGTTTCAGGTGGCGGTTGGACATCCATGCAGCAATGTCGGATAAGCAGGCCGATACCTTGGCCTTGGGTCTCCACAGTGATGTCTGGTGTGGAGAGATACAGCTGGGTGTCATCGGCATAAAGATGATATTGGAAACCATGAGATGAGATTAGTGAGCCCAGGGAAGAGGTGTAGATTGAATAAAGAAGGGGTCCAAGGACGGATCCCTGGGGAACTCCAACAGAGAGTGGGATGGGGGTGGAGGAACATCCATGGGAGTGTACTCTGAAGGTGCGGTGGGAGAGATAGGAGGAGAACCAGGAGAGGACAGAGCCCTGGAACCCAAATGAGGACAGTGTGGCAAGAAGTAAGTCATGATTGACAGTGTCAAAAGCGGTGGATAGATCGAGGAGGATGAGGATGGAGTAGTGGCCTCTGGATTTGGCAAGGAACAGGTCATTACTGACTTTAGAGAGTGCTGTTTCTCTAGAGGGCGAAAACCGGATTGAAGCGTGTCGAGGATGGCCTGAGAGGAGAGAAAATCAAGGCAGCAGCTGTGAACGGCGTGCTCAAGTATTTTGGAGAGGAAGGGTAGGAGGGTTATGGGGCGGTAGTTGGAGGGACAGGTAGGGTCAAGTGATGTTTTTTTGAGGAGAGGTGTGACAACCGCGTGCTTGAAGGTGTCAGGGACAGTTGCAGTGGAGAAAGAGAGGTTGAGGATATGACAGATGGAGGGGGTGACAGTATGAGAGATGGTGTTAAGTAAGTTGGTGGGGATGGGATCAGAGGAACAAGTGGTGCATTTCGAGGAAGAAAGAAGGCGGGCGGTTTCCTCCTCAGTGATATCAGGAAAGGAGGAGAAGGCCAGGGTTGGTTGGGTGAGGGAGAGGGTTGAAGGGTGAAGGGGAGGAGGTGGCTTGGTAGTGAACTCAAGGTTGATCTTTTGCACCTTGTCGTGGAAGTAATTAGCCAGTGATTGAGGAGAGAGTGAAGGGGGGTGGGAGCGGAGGGCACTTTGAGAAGGGAGTTAAGGGTGGTGAAGAGACAACGAGGGTTGGAACTGAGAGAACTGGTCAATTGGGTGTAGTAGTCCTGTTTGGCAAGGAATAGGGAGGACTGGAAGGAGGACAGCATGAATTTGTAATGAAGGAAATCTGAATAGGTGCGAGATTTCCTCCAGAGGCGTTCAGCAGATCGGGCGCAGGAGCGAAGGTGATGGATGCAAGGAGTCAACCAGGGCTGGGGATTAGTATGCCTTGTGGGACGGGAGATGGATGGTGCGAGGGTGTCCAGAGCAGAGGAGAGAGTGGCATTATAAGTGGAGACAGCCTTGTCAACAGACTCGAAGGACATGATGGAGGGGAGGAGATTAGAAATACTAGAGGATAAGGTGGAAGGGTCAATAGCCTGGAGATTCCTGGAAGTAGTGGTTATGTAATCCGGACCCCCTGCTCGGGAAGCTTGCTCTTTAGCTTTTAGGTGACAGAATTCCCCTTTTTCCTGTAGTCGAGCCAGGAGAATGTCACCTACCCTGGAGCAAAGGGACAGGACACAGTTCACTATCCTTGTCCCAAGTCTATGCTTGAGATGGGAGGAAAAAAACTAATTTGTTGGGCTCGGTCAGATTTGAAAGAAACAAGCCTCGGTGTTTAAAATAAATTTGTTTTATTCAGTTTAAAAGTTAAACAAAACAGTGAAATATAACTCTTTTTAAAACCCTAAATTAAGACCCCTTATTTATGCTACAATATCAGGCTATTATTATACAGCAATGTCAGATTCATTTTAACTTGTGCTTTTGTTGTCAACAGGTTAACCCTTCACCTCTCAGCTACAAGACATCAGATAAGTATTATCAAATTAACTCTTACTCTCTAAAAGAAATGTGGAATAATGTTCTCTCAAATTCTCAAAGTTTTCAAGAATTGATACTTTGTGTCAACTTCCTTTTGTTTTTCAGAATTACACTTAACCCTCCCGAAGGATCCAGGTAAGTACCCCTCTTTTCTACCCTCTTTCTTTCTTTTTGAAAGTCACTTCCCTTTCAGTGCGTAGCTCAGTCCCACTTCTTGCTTCACACCAAAGGTCTTTCTTGCGTGGGGGCCCGTTGTTTTTTTAGATGATGCAGCGTCTTCTGTGTCTTCTTCCTAAACCTATCTTAAATAACTTAAACGGGAGAAAAACCCTAGCTCCTTACAAATATTTCAGGATTTCTTTTCCTTGCTAAAGGGATCTCTTTATTTAGAAAGACTGGGCCAAAACTAGCTTTAAAATCAAAATAATTCAATTTTCCTATTCTAGATCCCCTATGCTATGTTTTTTTTTATGTCCTATACTACTGAAGAAGGGACACAAGTTTTCAGGAACATAAATTATTTTTCCAATCACACTCCAATGCAGTCAATCACTTCTTAATTTATAAACTTATCAGATAACACATAACCTATATCATATCATTCAAAACATTCAATATATAAATTCCAACACTTTAAATCACTCATTCAAATAATTCCCAATAATCTCCACCCCAACAATTCTATTTCCAATTCTAACTTAAATCCTAACTTTCCTAAAAATCCCCTAAACTATTAAATGGTAACACAATCACTCCTTTGCTTAATATAATTTTCCACTGAACTCCCTTTTTACTAATCACCCCCTTCCCAAGTCTAATTTAATTTAGCTATCTTTCCTCTACCTCACACAAAAATCCACTCCACCAACACACATCTGCTCTCTTCGCTGTCCCAACTCCTTCTGCCAACCGCCAACGACTCCGTAACCAAGGATACAGAGCTTTTGGTGACATTCCAAGCCCTTCCCAACCAATCAGCCATCTCCCTCAACATTCCGAGCTTCACTGCTGACCGGCGGAATCTTGGCCAGCAGTGCTAAATCCCCATTTTAATTACTGATTTCCCATAGAAAATAATGGGGAAATCAATAATTAAAATAAAAACCCAACTAAACATCTTTCAATCTACCCTAAAATTCCCATACTCAATAACACTTTTATTCCCTACTTAGCTGTAATTTCAAAATTTAAATTTAACCCTTTTTAAACCATACCTCACTATTTTCCCCCAAAACCCCTTTTAAAAATCCCCCCAAAATTCAAAAAATATCCCAAAAATTCAAACTCCCCCCTCTAAACCTACCCCGTCAAATAAAAAAAATTAACTCTTTTTGAACCCCTTTAAACAGCACCCTACCAAAAACCCCCACTAAAAATATCCAAATTCAAAATCTAACCCGCCACAAAAATCCCCCAAAATTCCCCGACCCCAAAACTGAAAATCAAATTTAAAAAACTCAAAACCCCGAATTTTTAAAAATAAAAAACGCAATTTACACATTTTAAAAATAAATAAATTGAAATTCTGGGTCAAAAGACCCCTTACCTGAATCCCGAATTTCTGCACACATGACGCCTGCCCTCCGTTCTGGTCCAGCTGGTCCTGGGGCGAAAACGGAGCAAAAATAAGAAAACGGCCCCAAAAACCGCCATTTTGCTGGAACTCCGGTCAAAAATCGAGGCCCAGGCTTCTAGGCCTCGCCGGAGCTCCAGCAAAATGCGAGCAGGCGCACTCCCAATTAGTGCATGAGGCTCGCCGCCTCATGCACATGCCTGCACAGCTCCCTTGACTCGCCGGACATTTTCTTCAATCTTCAGGCCTCGGAACGGCCATCTCCCGCTCTTCGGCATCCCGCCACAACTCTGACCTCCTCCATCTCCACCCGGACACCCGCCACCAGCAAGGACAGCCCCAACCCTCCAAAAATCATGGCGCTTCCTCCCGGAAATGTGGAGCTGTCCCGATTTTTCCTGTCAGCCCTCTCTGGCCCAGAACATCGGCACACCCCGGTCGCGCTGTTTCTTCCCCCCCCCCCCCTGGAGCTCACGTCGGGGCCCAAATGCCTCTTCACTCTCGGGGACATGCCCAATTGTCCCCGAGAGCCCTGGAATGACGGCGCTGTAGCCCCAGATGCCCCAGCTACCCTGCACACAGAAAAGGCCCCCCAAAGCCACCAGAACGGCCTCCCCAGGTAAGAAAACCTGTTTAACCCCTAGGTTACAGTTAATGTTGGGCGGGGCTGAGGGGGGTGAAGAAGTGTGAAGGTGATCAGGTGATGATCAGAGAGAGGAAGAGCTGAGGCGTGGAAAATGGAGGGTGAGCCGGAAGAGGAGAGGACAAGGTCAAGGCAGTGGCCATTTTGGTGGGTAGGGGTGGTGGAGCACAGCTGAAGGTTGAAGGAGGATGTTAGAGTGAGGAACTGAGAAGCGTGAGAGTCGGATGGGTCATCAGCGTATATGTTAAAGTCTCCGAGAATGAGGGACGGAGATGAGGGATCAAGAAAAACAGAAAGCCAGGCATCGAAGTCAGTGAGGAAGGAAGAGAGAGATTTATCAGGGGGGCGGTAAATGACTGCCACCCTGAGTGGCAACGGGTAGAGTAGACGGATGGCGTGGGTTTCAAAGGATGAGAAGCAGTGGGATTGTGGTAGGAGGAGGGGTTGGAAGCTACAGGAGGGCGAGAGTAGTAACCCGATGCCTCCACCGCGGCCAGCTGTGCGGGGAGTGTGGGAGAAGAGATAACTTCCATGGCATAGGGCCGCAACTGAGGCAGAGTCATCAGGGGAGAGCCAGGTTTCAGTTAGGGTGAGCAGTTGAAGGGAACGAGAGATGAAAAGATCGTGGGTGAAGGGAAGTTTGTTGCAGACCGATCGGGCATTCCACAGGGCACATGAGAAGGGGAGGGAAGAGGGGGGAGGAGGGGAATAGAGATGAGATTGGAGACATCCTGGACTCGTTTGCATGGATAGGTGGGGGGGACCTGGATTGGGATTGATGTCTCCCGCGGATAGCAGGAGGAGGAGCAAGAGAGTGAAGAGGAGGGTGGGGGAGGTAGGGCGACGAAGGCGACGAAGACGGGATGCATTTAGGAGGAATGGGGATGGGTTAATGGCAGGAAGGAAGTGAAGGTTGAGAGGTAGGAAGGAGGAGGGGGACAAGAGAGATGGTGAGGTGGTGAGGGACGGGGGTGAATAGGGAATTGCAATAGTGAGTAGGACAGGAGAGGACATGAGTGGGAAGTGAGTTACAGCGGTAGACATCGGTAGGGGGAGGGGAAAATGATTAGGAAGGGATAGGGCAAGGAAAAGAATCTGTATAGGGGCCATGAGTAGTGACTGAGGCAGGTAGGTTGGTAGATGGGCTGAGAAGAAGTTGATGGGTTGGCGAGCAGGTAAGTCAGTGAGCTAACAAGCTAGTAGGCAGGGTGGCAGGGAGGCTGAGAAGAGGTTGATGGGCTGGTGAGCAGGTAAATCTGTGGGCTGACAACTAGTAGGCAGGGAGGCTGAGAAGAAGTTGATGGGCTGGCGAGCAGGTAAGTCAATGGGCTGACAAGCTAGCAGGCAGGAGGGCAAAATCAGGCAGGGCTGAGCAGGTAAGTCAATGGGCTGACAAGCTAGCAGGCAGGCAGGCAGGTTGGTTGATGGGCTAGGAGTCAGGAAGGCAGGCAGGTAAAAATAGAACTGTCAGTGTAGTTGTCAAAAGGGAAGTTCTTACAGTTATCAAACCTTACAAGCAAGTAGAGGGTAAGTCCTAAACAGAAAGCAATGAAACATACAAGTCCAATAACACACAGTAGAGCAGTCGGGCAACAAATGAAAACGGAGTATTCCTGTACAGGTTGGGCATGGATAAGGCCAAACCGATGGGAGCATACTGCTTCATAGGGGACTGCTCATTATAAGAAATGAGTCTGTGTAACTGTAGTAGACTGTCCTTAATAGATTTCAAGGACTCTGCTGGTGGAGTTGCGAGTGTGGGGTTTACAAGTGGGCAAGCCTTTGGTCGCATACCCATGAGGGACCATTCGTCGGTCTGGATGAATGCATCAAGGGGTAGACAGGGTGGAGTGGTTTGGACAGCAGCACCTACAGTAGGGCCCATACGGGTCTGTACGGCTGCATCAAACTGAGGAGCTAGGCTTTCCCTCAGGGCAGGTATGGAATAGTTAGGTTGGGAAGGCAATATAGAGGGATAACTGGATGGCACAGGTATGTGGGACAGGGATTGGGAGCCTGAATTAGAGTCAGTAACACCAGAATTTGGTATCATCTGAGGCATATCAGGCTGGGGAGGTTTAGAGCACCTATTCTGCCCAGGTAATGTCACTACCTGCTTGAGTTCGGCAGAAGGATACAAAGATCTGGTTGCAAAAGGTTGTGAACCGGTCTCGAGAGCAGGAAGTCTACCAGCAGCAGCTGGGTAGTGTACAATAGAGGGAAGTGGGAAATCTGGCTTAACCGCCCAAGAGTTCCAAAAGGTCTCTTGTGGAGGTTTCTGGACCTGTGAAGGGTGCAACATAGTGGGATCAGTGGATATCAGCGGGTTCTGTGCCGGAGGCTGAGGACATGACTTAGGGTTGGGTCCTTGGTGAAATATAGACTTTACGGGGCCTTGTGGCACCGACTGGTGTGGAAGTGGTGATAGGTCCACCGTACCAGAAATATGCACAGCCATTTGGCTATCAAGAGTAATTGTTACAGGTTGGGACGGGTCAGTAGGAGACGACCCAATAACAGGAGGCTTATCACAATAGCCAGGGGGTATGGGAGTATAGCCTAAGGCAGTGCCGCAAGTAAGCAGCTTGATAGGGGTTTCTTCGTATGGAGGAGGAGCACTGGGTGTGGTCGCCTCCGTGTGTGGAGGTGAACCGGCAGTGAAATTGGCAAGGGATTTACAATCTGAATTTCCAATGAGAATGAATTTATTTATGACTTCTATATTTTTAACTCTTGATTTTCCTGTTTTATGGGATTCATTGTAAGATATCAAAGTTTGCAGTTTTCCAGGTTGGAATGACCCGGTAATCGGCCAGTCCAAATTCTTATCCTTTTTGGACCAGCAAGAATGCCACTTTTCACACAACTGTTTAATTTCTTTTCTTTCGGATGGAAAGAAATTAGGAACCTTATCAAGAGGAGTGGCCATCTTGGTCAGAATAAAGGTTAGGGATGTGAAAACTAATCTAGAACTTAGTCTAGAACCGTGATCTAGAACAGTCTAGAACAGCAATCTCGAACTTAGTCTAGAACAGTGGTGCTAGTATAGTGCAAGTAAGGGATGTGGTGTAACAGCTAAACAGTGGCTAAACTAAAATACTGGCAGGATACTTAAGCATGCAAGGCTAAAACAGTGCTAATCTAGTAATGTAGCATGCAGAGAAATAAAAACATACTCATGTTTCTTGACCACAAATCAGCAATCGGAGAGGGTCAGCTGATGGGAGCCTACACACTCCACAAGTCGGGAGTTTTACAGTCTTCCCACCGACTATTGCCCTTTAGGGTATGCCTCCAAAGTCAGGACTTCCAGGAGTAATACACTCTTTCCACTGGTGAAGCCCACAATCTGGGTCTGCAAGTACCCCTTAAAATATTCAAATGGCCTGCGACTAGCTATCTGAATGGAAGGGCAAACTATCCAAAGGGATATACCTTAGAGCACCCCTGAGGACTTTCAACTAATAAAACTATAAATTTACGGTTCACTGTTGTAGTGCTGTCGCAAACTTGAATCGAGCCCACGCACGTCTGCTAGGGCTTTCTACTCCAAGATCATTACAGCGATCTAGCACCTCAACTTTTATGTGGCCAATGACCGGAACCAAAAACAAAACAAATGTAGTTGGGTAATTTGGGCAAATGGCCAAAACTCACAGAGTTGGTACTGAGGCCAAATATAACAGGGACAATAATCCAATTAAATAATTAAAAATAAATATAAAGTAGTAATACAACTATGTGTTCTAGACTATAGTTGCAATCAGAAAGAACGAAAGAAGAAAAAACAAATTTTGCAAAGGCAGGCAAGGGTCGGCCGTAACCCCTGAACTGTCAGAGCACAAAAATAGATTTACTCAGACGACAAAACAAATTCATATAGCAGAGTAGTGCAGAGCTCAGGAAGCCCAAAAACCAGCTGGCAGGCAGAACGTATTAAGTTAAGGAAACAGGTCTGCAGGGAAGGTAGATTAGAATACATAGCAAAAAGGAAGTTGTAAAGACAGATTAACACAGAATGTAGCTTTACAAACACAACAAAGAGGTAGGGAAAATGAATGGGGTTATAGATACTATTCAAGCAAAAGTTAAAGCGTGGACCCAGAAAAGCTGTGAGTCTTTAATTGAAAAGAGGAGGTGAGCAAGCAAGTGCTCAGCAAAAATAAAATCAGACTTGGTGTGCAGTGCAAGCAGAAAGGAGGAAGATACAGCAGAGTTGGTTCAGTCAGTCAAATCTGAACTGAAAACTTTGTATTACATCAAGAATCAGGTTATAAATACAAAAAAGGCAAGATTATAAGGTGGAGAAAAAGAAAGTTTTAGACAGAAAGGGGAAGTTATAGAAGAGCGGAATTGCGCAGCAAGAATAAATGGAGAGCAGTAAAAATAGGAAGTTACACATAAGACATGAAACAGGTTAATAATACAACGAGAAAGAAGGCAAAAGCAGTACAGCTGTCTAAAAATAGTTGACAGATGTCGGAATCAACGGGAAAAGAAACAAAATATAGGTGAGCATAGGCGGTCGGTGGCCCAACTGTTTGGGGAGGCTAAAGGGGGCGGGGTTGGGGTGGAGCTTAAATCCATAATTGTCTGATAACACACAGAAAAAAAAAATAAAAATAAGTCACAATTAATACCTTTTATTAAATTTAGATATTAGATATGTATCATATGTCAAAGAATAAAGTGGTTGCTCAAAGCATATACTAACCACAATCGCTCAACTGCAAAACACTATGCACAACTTTGTGCAAAAACACACTCAGAACCTTACTGTACCATAAATATTACACTGGGCAGAACCTAATACACCAATATACCACCCATACGGAAAATGCAGACCGTCAACAATATGAAACAAGGGATCATAATATCATGATATGTGTAGAGCCACAAAACACCCTAATTCATGTTTAATGTAGGATAAAATGCCACAAATAAGTAAATAAATATAAACGTTTAACGTTGAGCACCTGATTCTCAAAGTGGACATATTCCAAACACTATAATGAAAATAAAATGATTTTTTTCTACCTTTGTTGTCTGGTGACTTTGTTTTTCTGATCATGCTGGCCCAGTATCCGATTCTGCTGCTATCTGTCCTCTTAACTCCGTTTCCAGGGCTTCCTTTCCATTTATTCCTTTCTTTTCCTCCTTTCTTCTTCATTTCTGGTCCTCAGCTTCTGCCTATTTTCTTCCTCCATGTGCAGTTTTTCTCTCTTCCTTTCCCTCGTCTCATCTCCTTCCTCACTCTTCCCTCCCCTCCATCCACCCATGTCCAGCAACCCTCCTCTCCCATCCCCTCCATCCACCCATGTCCAGCAACCCTCCTCTCCCCTCCATCCACCCACGCCCAGCAACTCTCCTCTCCCCTGCACTCCTCTCCATCCTCCCGTGTCCAGCAACCCTCCTCTCCCCCTGCCCTCCCCTCCATCCACCATGTCCAGCAACCCTCCTCTCCCCTCCATCCACCCATGTCCATCAACCCTCCTCTCCCCTCCCCTCCATTCACCCATGTCCAGCACCAGCAACCCTCCTCTCCCTTCCATCCACCCATGTCCAGCAACTCTCTTCTCCCCCCTGCCCTCCCCTCCATCCAGCAGCCCATGTAAACCATCTCCCTTCTGCCAGCCATTTCCTGCCTTCTTCCAGCCCCCCCACACCGATCCCCCGACCCCCGCTCTCCCCGTCGCCGTTGTCAATCATCTGACGTCTGCCCGATAGCCCTTGTTCCCGTCCTGCCCTCGCCCTACCTTTAAAATAGTGTAATTCTCCTCGAGCGGTCGGGGCCGGCATTGCAAGCAGCAGCAGGCTCCAGCCTTCCCTCGCATGGCTCCGCCCTCTTCTGACGTGTTTCCGCAAAGGCGGAGCCATGCGAGGGAAGGCTGGAGCTTGCTGCTGCTTGCGATGCCGGCACCGCCCGCTCGAGGAAAGTTACACTATTTTAAGGTAGGGCGAGGGCAGGACGGGAAAGAGGGCTATCGGGCAGATGTCAGATGATTGACGATGGCGACGGGGGATCGGTGGGGGGCTGGAAGAATGCAGGAAATGGCAGCTGAGGGCAGACGGGGAAGTCTGCAGCTTGTGGGGTGGGGGCAGCGGTTGGGCTGGGGAGGCTTAGCCTCCCCAAGCCTCTTATACCGGGCGCCTATGTAGGTGAGCTGACAGATTTAGAAAAAGCTATATGAGAAGGGCAACCGTCAGAAGTATAGGTTGGAAAGTAAGAAGGAATTCCCCTCTCACGGAAAGTCAGGAGAACCGCTGTCACGTCTCTAGCTACCATCTGTCAGACGTAGCTGAGTGAAGGAACAGCTGGCAAGGTCAGCGGAGCAGAGGAAAGGTGGTTAATTTAAGATAGTGAAACCGGGCAAAGGCACTATGAAGAGCTAATACAAAAAGAGGAAGTTAAGGTTTGAAAACAGATTAAAGCAGAATGTAGAGTTATAAGAAAAGAACAGTAGTGCAGGGACCACCAGTAGATTTAAGACAGAAAATAGAGAACAATGTGAAGACCTCTCACCTTTTTGTAGCTGGGAAATACCCAATTTAAACTAAAAAATCCCACCTTTTGCACGAACGGCGGTCACCATAAAATGAATATTTTTCAGCTACTTCTAAGACATTAACCACAGAGGACTGACCTCTGTGAGTAAGGTCGAGGAAGTGCTAGGCTGCAACAGGGGCGTAGCTACGGGTGGGCCTGGGTGGGCCCAGGCCCACCCAATTTCAGCTCTGGCCCGCCCACCCACTTTTCCTTCAGGGCCGCGCCAGCCCCAGCTCCCATTGCCAGCCACTGCTGCTTTTCCTGATGAGCAGCAGGGCCGGCGCTACAAAAAGAAGAAGCGCTCAGCTGACTGAGCTGAGCGCCAACGCAAACGACGACTCGACGAGAAAAAATGTTTTTTAAAAAACGCGGCACCGCAGGCAGCCTCGAAGCATTGGCTGCTGGCTCTGCAGGCTCCGCCCGTCTCTTACGTCACTGCCCCTGGAGCGAAGCAGGAGCAGTGATGTAAGAGATGAGAGGAGTCTGCAGAGCCAGCAGCCAATGCTTCGAGGCTGCCTGCGGTGCCGCATTTTTTTTTAAACATTTTTTCTCGCCGAGTGAGTCGTCGTTTGCGTTGGCGCTCAGCTCAGTCAGCTGAGCGCTTCTTCTTTTTGTAGCACCGGCCCTGCTGCTCATCAGGAAAAGCAGCAGTGGCCGGCAATGGGAGCTGGGGCTGGTGGGCCTGAATCGGGAGAGGGAAAATGGATGGCAGGATGGGGAGAAAGAGGGAAAATGGAAGGATGGGGAGAGAAAGAGGGAAAACAGATGGGAGGATGGCAGAGAAAGAGGGGAAATGGAAGGATGGGGAGAGAAAGAGGGAAAACAGATAGGAGGATGGCAGAGAAAGAGGGAAAACGGAGGATGGGGCGAGAGAGGGAAAACAGATGGAAGGATAGGGAGAGAAAGAGGGGAAATGGAAGGATGGGGAGAGAAAGAGGGAAAGATGGGAGGATGGCAGAGAAAGAGGGAAAACGGAAGGATGGGGAGAGAAAGAGGGAAAACGGAAGGATGGGGAGAGAAAGAGGGAAAACAGATGGAAGGATGGCAGAGAAAGAGGGAAAACAGATGGAAGGATGGCAGAGAAAGAGGGGAGATGGATGAAAGGATGCAGAGAAAAAGGGGAGAGACTGGAAGGATGTGGAGAGAGAAGGGACACTGAACAGAAAAGGGTAGAGAGATAGACACTGGTTAGAAGGAGGGAGAGAGACAATAGATGGAAGGATCAGGAGAGAAGGTAGATGGGTAGAAGGATGGGGAGAGAAAGAGGGAAGACGCTGGATGGAAGGGTAGGGAGAAAGAGGTGACACTGGATGGAAGGATGCAGAAAGAAAGAGGGGAGACTACTGGAAGGATGGGGAGAGAGAGGGGAGACACTGGAAGGATGGGGAGAGAAAGAAGAGAGCTGCTGGATGGAAAAGGAGAGTAGTGAAAGACTGGAGAATAAGAGGAAGGGGCATGGGGAGAACAAGGGTGAGAAAAAGATGAAAAGCCATAAGTAGATGAAGGAAATTAAAGAATGGATAGTAAGAATGAATTAAATCTGGACATAGAGAGAGGCAGAAAAATATTGAAGAAAGCAAAGAAAAAGGAGAGAAAAATGACAAATGGCCAGGAAACCCTGGCAGAAGAGTTAAGCGAAAACGAAGGAAAGCAGAATCTAGAGACTGGGAGCAACACAATGAGAAAAAGTAAATGGCCATACAACAAAGGTAAAGAAAATAATTTTATTTTTAATTTAGGATAAAGTAATATGGTACCTGTGTTAATGAAGTTTCAGAGACCAATACTTCCTTCCTTAGGTCAGGAGAGGATACCGTAACAGCATTATACTGACCTGAGGCAGGAGGTTTTGGCCTCTGAAAGCTCACTGAAAAGGATTAGGCTATTAAATAAATTGTCTGAAATCGGATGCACTGAAAAGCAGCACTTTACCCTGTGTGACAAATGCATCTGAGTGTGACTAAATTTTGCTGGGGGGGGGGGGGGGTAGAGAGAAAATTTTGTGCTCACCCACTTTGGGTTCAGGCCCACCCAAAATTGGCAGTCTGGCTACGCCACTGGGCTGCAAGCTAGTTCATTCTGACTCTGTTACCTGTTAGGGTGCCAGACTAAACCCAATTAAATAGGGAGCTTAGATAAGGAGAGAGAGGTTTTTCTTCTAAAGTTTATTACTTACCAAAAGCGGTTCAAACAGGCAGGTTATAAGAATATAGACATATTCTTAGGGAGATCCATGAGACAGAGTGACCGGGAGTGGTCTGACATGTCCTGGATTTCTCCATTTGCGTATGAGCTGTCAGTTTCTTAAATACCCTTTTGGCTAACATTAATTTTAATTAGCCTCAAAAACATGTTTACGCTTTATTATCCAGATGATACTATCCAGATGATATTATCCAGATGATATTATCCAGATAATACTATTTGCGGATGATACTAAGATCTGTAACAGAGTGGACACCCCAGAAGGAGTGGAAAACATGAAAAAGGATCTGAGGAAGCTAGAAGAATGGTCTAAGGTTTGACAATTAAAATTCAATGCGAAGAAATGCAAAGTGATGCACTTAGGGAATAGAAATCCACAGGAGACGTATGTGTTAGGCGGTGAGAGTCTGGTAGGTACGGACGGGGAGAGGGATCATGGGGTGATAGTATCTGAGGTTTTGAAGGTGACAAAACAGTGTGACAAGGCGGTGGCCGTAGCTAGAAGGTTGTTAGGCTGTATAGAGAGAGGTGTGACCAGCAGAAGAAAGGGGGTGTTGATGCCCCTGTATAAGTCGTTGGTGAGGCCCCACCTAGAGTATTGTGTTCAGTTTTGGAGGCCGTATCTAGCTAAGGATGTAAAAAGACTGGAAGCGGTGCAAAGAAAAACTAAGAAAATGATATGGGATTTACGTTGCTAACCATACGAGGAGAGACTTGCCGACCTGAACATGTATACTTTGGAGGAAAGGAGAAACAGGGGTGACATGATACTACATGGCTACTGAGGAATTAAAAAATCTCATGAAAACATATGTGGATAACGCAGTTATGGATGGTATTTTTACAGTAAAGAACAACGTTATTTGTGCCATCCTAACCCAAAGATACCCTATATATACTTTGTTCCAAAGATCCATAAGTCTACAGTGGATCCCCCGGGCCACCCCATTGTGTGCACTAGAGATTCTGTATTAGAGCCACTCTCTAAGTTTATTGACATGTTCCTCCGCCCCTTTGTGAGTCGGGCTAAGTCCTATGTGCGTGACTCCACGGACTTTATACGGATACTTGATGGGATTGAAGTGGCAGACAATGAAACAGGAGATATCCTTATGGTAGGGCTAGATGTAGTGGCCCTTTATACCAACTTACCACAGGATAGAGTCATACAAGTGGCGTGTGAATATTTGGATCGCACGTCGCTAACAAAAGTTAAAATTGGGGCCCTTCGACAGCTGTTGACATGGGTCATATGCAAAAACTACTTTGAGTTCCAGAAGGGCGGGGTGGCGATGGGGGCTACGGTAGCCCCCTCACTGGCCTGCCTTTATATGACGGACTTTGAAACTAGACATGTATATACCTCCTCCCATTACAGTAAGGTGGTGACATGGAGGATGTATATAGATGATGTGATCTTGTTTTGGCAGGGATCAAAAGATGAATTAAATTCATTTATTACTACCCTTAATACAGTGGACCCTCATGTTAAATTTACCTCATGAATATCTACAAATGATATTGAATTTTTGGATATTAAAATCCATAGAACACAGACAGGGGTATTGACAACTACGATTTTTAGAAAGCCCACCAACAGGAACACCCTATTACATTATACTAGTCATCATCATAAATCTTTGAGAAAGGGTGTTCCTGTCGGGCAGTTTTTAAGACTGCGACGTCTGTGTTCATCATTGGAGGAGTTTAAGATCCAAGCTGATGCTATGAGCAGAAGGTTCCAACAACGAGGGTATCCTGGCTACTAGCATTATTAAAAAGGCATACAAAAGAGCATGATATGCTCATCGTACCTGGGAAATATGCTTCGATTGCCATACCTTTAGCATGTGTTTTACCATTCTCTCACCAAGCCCCTAGCAAAGGTCAATTGATTCATAAATACTGGCATGTGCTGTCAGTCCACCCGGAGTTTCAAGAGCACCCAAAGGTAGCTTATCACCGTAAGGCTAACCTAGGCGAACTATTAAAAAGACCTACCACCCGTAGATATGAAGGACAACACTCCCCATGTGGTAGGTGCATATATTGCAAGTATGCGGTTAACACAAGGAGCATTAAAATCCCAGGGTCCAATCGGGATTTTTATCTCCAGTCTTTTACTACTTGCAATAGTGAGAGGGTAGTATATTGTATTATATGCCCTTGTTTAAAGTACTACATTGGTCATACTAAAAGAAAATTAAAAAATAGACTGGCGGAGCATGTTAGCAATTTGAGAAACCAAAAAAAAAGACAATCCATTGGTTTCACATTGGATAAGCCATATTCATAAGATTGATGACCTTAGATGTTTGGCTTTAATACAAATCGCACCTCCACAATGGGGGGGGGGGGGGGGGGGGGGGAGATGTCAGCACTCAACTGTTTAATTTAGAGCAACGGTATATATTCCAGTGGAATATCGTAGCCCCGAGGGGCTTAAATCTGGAAGTTGAATGGTTGTAAGTGTGGGTGATGTTAGGCTTGAGGGGGAGTGGTTAGGCCTATTTAAACTGTGCTGACTTTAGCACATCTTTACGACTTGATATCATATCCGTTAACCCTGGTGGGGATACGAATCCCATGGGCGAGCAGCCGTAAGTAGAGTGGAGGATATTAATAATATAATGATATATTGATGATAGTTAACTTATTTGTGTATGCTAGAAAGCGATGTATATTTTTATTTACAGAATGGCTGATTTGGTTCTCCTGAAGAAGGTTATTCAGAAATGCGGTCTCGCATTGAGGACCAGCGGTGGTTAAGGATGTGTTGGTGAATGGAAATTTATGTTTATTGCAGTAGCCATCATCCAGCCAGAAACAGCAAAGTCGCCAATTGATAGCCCTGGAATTGGGGAGAGGAAGAGTCCGCACTCTCACATGTAGTTGCATCGTCATCTACTTTATATTGACTTTTTGGACATTGCCGCATCACAAATGTGGTGGTTGCACGCTGTGGCATGGATTTTGTAGTGGAGAGACCACAGCTGTGAAGATTTTGGATCCTGTATAGTTGATCGGATTGGTGCTAGCAGTGTTCTATGATAAGATGATGTGATTGAATGAATTATAGTGAAGGTGGTAAACGGTATGAGTGTGAGCGCGTGCGGGGCGGATGTAAGGAGTGCTGCAATAAAATGTTTAGTATTGCACTGTATTTGTTTCACATAGAGCACACACAAATAATATAAAATAAGATATGAAAATAGTATATCTATGTAAGGAGTACTTTGAAGATTGATATTGTAAAGTTAGTGGTACTCCGGTTTTAAGATATTTCCCCTGTTGCATAGTAATTATTAAATTTTAACTGCCAGACCCTCAACCATTCTTCTAACATTCAGAGATCCCTTCTCATCGTTTCTACTCCCTCCAGTCTATTGGCTATTTTCGTGTCATCCGCAAAAAGGCAAACCTTTCCTTCCAACCCTTCTGCAATATCACCCACAAATATATTAAACAGAATAGGCCCCAGTACCGACCCCTGAGGAAATCCACTGCTCACCTTCCTTTCATCCTTTCCACCCTCTGCCATCTGTCGGTCAAACAGTTTCTTATCCAGTTCACCACTTTTGGTCGTAAGTTCAGCCCTTTCAGCTTATTCATGAGTCTTCTGTGGGGGACCATATCAAAGGCTTTGCTGAAATCCAAGTAGATTACTTCTAGCGCACGTCCTTCATCCAATTCTTTGGTCACCCAGTCAAAGAAGTCAATAAGATTTGTTTGGCAGGATTTTCCTTTGGTAAAGCCATGTTGCCTCGGGTCCTGTAACCCATTGGTTTCTAGAAAGTTAACTATCCTTTCTTTCAGCAGCAACTCCATTAGTTTTCTACCACCAACATGAAACTTACTGGTCTGTAATTTCCCACTTCTTCCTTGTCTCCACTTTTGTGAAGAGGGACCACATCCACTCGTCTCCAATCCTGTGGAACCTGTCTTGTCTCTAAAGATCTATTAAATAAATGTTTGAGTGGTCCTGCCAGGACCTCTCTGAGCTCCTTCAGTAACCTTGGTATGTATCCCATCCAGCCCCATATCCTTGTCCACTTTCAGATCCTCCAGCTGTTTATAATCTGTAAACGGCACAGTATCCACTTCATTCCCAGATGTTCCCTCGGCAGCCGACTGCGGTCCTTCACCAGGATTTTCCTCCATGAGCACTGAAGAGAAGCAATTGTTTAGCACGTTCGCTTTATCTTCATCACTCTCCACATAGCCGTTCTCATCATCTTTCAGTCTCACAATTCCATTCCTGTCTTTTCTCCGTTCTCCAATATATCTGAAAAAAATCTTGTCACCTCTCTTTACATTTTTAGCCATTTTTTCTTCCACTCGCGCTTTTGCTAGCTGTATTTCCCTCTTCACTTCTTTAAGTTTAATCTGATAATCTTTCTGTGATCCTCTCGTTGTGTTCTTTTCTATTTCTTGAACAAAGCCTCTTTTTTCAGCTACTTGTTTGGAGAACCATGTGGAGGGGCATAATCGAAAGGGACGCCCAAGTTTTCCTGGGGACGTCCTCGCAGGACGGCCCCGTAATGGGGCAGGGAATCCCGTATTATCGAAACAAGATGGGTGTCCATCTTTTTTCGATAATACGGTCAGGGATGCCCAAATCCTGAAATTTAGGTCGACCTTAGAGATGGTCGTCCTTAGACTTAGTCGTTTCTGATTTTCAGCGATAATGGAAACCGAGGACGCCCATCTCAGAAATGCCCAAATCCAAGCCATTTGGTCGTGGGAGGAGTCAACATTCGTAGTGCACTGGGCCCCCTGACATGCCAGGACATCAACTGGGCACCCTAGGAGCACTGCAGTGGACTTCACAAATTGCTCCCAAGTGCATAGCTCCCTTACCTTGGGTGCTGAGCCCCCCAAATCCCCCCAAAACCCACTACCCACAACTGTACACCAGTACCATAGCCCTTAGGGATGAAGGAGGGCACCTACAGTGGGTTTCGGGTGGGTTTTGAAGGGCTCACATTTACCACCACAAGTGTAACAGGTAGGGGGGGATGGGCCTGGGTCCACCTGCCTGAAGTGCACTGCACCCACAAAACTGCTCCAGGGACCTGCATACTGCTGCAACGGACCTGAGTATGTCATTTGAGGCTGGCACAAAATATTTTTTAAGTTGTTTTTGGAGGGTGGGAGAGGGTTAGTGACCATTGGGGGAGTAAGGGGAGGTCATCCCCAATTCGCTTCGGTGGTCATCTGGTCAGTTCGGGCACCTTTTTGAGGCTTGGTTGTAAGGTAAAAAGGGACCAAGTCGGCCAAGTGCTCGTCAGGGACGCCCTTCTTTTTTCCATTATTGGTCGAGGATGCCCATGTGTTAGGCATGCCCAAGTCCCGCCTCGCTATGCCTCTGACACACCCCCGGGAACTTTGGTCGTCCCCGTGACGGAAAGCAGTTGGGGACACCCAAAATCGGCTTTTGATTATGCCAATCTGGGCAACCCTGGGAGAAGGACGCCCATCTCTCGATTTGTGTCGAAAGATGGGCGCCCTTCTCTTTCGAAAATAAGCCTGATAGGCTTTCTGCTTCTCTTGTTTTTGTTTACTTTCCTCACATAAAGATCAGTTGCCATATTTATAGCAGCCTTTAGTTTTGACCACTGATTTTCCACATCTTCTATGCCTTCTCAAGCTAAGAGCTCCTTCAGGTATTCCCCCATTTTATCAAAATCAGTACGTCTGAAATCCAGTACTTTGATTTTTGTGTGTCTGCACTCCGCCTTTGCCCTTATATCAAACCATATGGTGCGATGATCACTAATACACCGACCTGGATATTTCATTCGTGAGCACTAGATCCAGCATCGACCCTTCCCTCATGGGTTCTGTCATCATTTGTCTGAGCAAGGCACTTTGACAGGTGTCCACAATCTCCCTACTTCTTTCCGATTCCGCAGACGGAACGTTCCAATCCACGTCAGGCAAATTGAAGTCTCCCAACAGTAGCACCTCCCCTTTCATACCAATCTTTTGAATATCTTCTATCAGATCTTTGTCTAACTTCTCTGTTTGTGCCAGAGGTCTATAGATTACAGATACAGATTCCATCTTATCTTTCCAGGACGATCCATAAAGTTTCTTCCTTTCCCCAGGTTCCCCTCATTTCAGCCGCTCTGATATTGTCTTTCACATACAGTGCCACTCCTCCACCTCTTCGGCCCTCTCTATCCTTCCTAAAAGATTATAGCCCGGTACGGTCATATCCCTTTCATGGGAATCGTTGAACCACGTCACTGTAATAGCAACAGTATCCAGGTTTTCTTCAAACACCAGGGCTTGCAAGTCTTGAACCTTAATACTTAGACTACGAGCATTTGTGTTCATTGCTTTCCATGTGCTTAGTGAGTTTAGGTGGTTTTCTATATTATCGTGACCTTTCCCTCTGCCATCATGTTTATTCTGGGGATGACTTTCTGAATTCCCTTGTTTCCTTGTGTCACCCCCACACTCTAGTTCAAATGTCCAGAAATATACTGTCTGTATTTCTCCCCAAGGATCCTTTTTCTCATCACAGAAAGATGTAGCCCATCATTCCAGTACAGCCTGTTATCTTTCCACATATTACCCCATCTAAAACCTTCTTCTTTACACCAAGACTCAAGCCACTTATTGAATTCCACTGTATTGCGTAGTCTTTCTTCTCCTTCCCCCACATAGGAATTACTTCAGAAAAAGCCACAGTCCGAACCAAAGATTGCAGTTCCTCCCCAAGCTTCTGGAACGCTCTCTGTGCTGTAAACTTGCTATTGTTGGCCAGGTCATTTGTCCCCAGGTGAATTACAACATCAGGGTTTGAAGCCTTGCTCTCTTCTTGGATCACTTTATTTGGTCAGTACATCTAGTAGCTGAAGGTCCTGGAAGGCATTTCACTAGATTGGAACCCTTGAACTCAGTGGTGTACTGAGGGTGGGACGGTCTGCCCCGGGTGCACGCCGCTGGAGGGGTGCAGAAAGCAGCTGGTTCCCTGCAGGTTACTTCCTGTTATGCTGCAGAGGGAGCAGGGAACCAATGGAAACAACAGCTGCGGGGCTGCTCCCAGCAGGTAAGAATGCACCCTGGGGGGGGGGGGGGTGGTCGTGCTACACCAGGGGGGGGGGGACGACGCTGCACCTGGTGCCTCTGATAATGGAGTCTCCGAGCACTAAGAGTTTTCTGCTTTTCACCAATTTGTCATTGTTTGGGGGATGTTTCTTGGGTTGTGCTACTTTCATTGCCTCTGGTTCCACCACAGTACTTTTGTTCTGTTTTCACAGAAGAAAATCCTGGAGAAGGACCGCGATGGACTGCAAAAAGTACAAATGAGATTGAAGTGGATACAGCACCGTTCACGGAAGAGAGTGTGTATGAACAGCTTGAAAAGCTAAAGGTGGACAAAGCCATGGGACCGGATGGGATCCACCCCAGGATATTGAGGGAGCTCAGAGAGGTTCTGGCGGGTCCTCTTAAAGATTTGTTTAATATATCCTTGCAGACGGGAGAGGTTCCGAGGGATTGGAGAACGGCGGAAGTGGTCCCTCTTCACAAGAGTGGTGATAGGGAAGAAGCTGGAAACTACAGGCCGGTAAGCCTCACTTCAGTTATTGGAAAAGTAATGGAAGCAAGGCTGAAGGAAAGGATAGTGAATTTCCTGGAAGCCAATAAGTTGCAAGATCAAAGACAACATGGTTTTACCAAAGGGAAATCGTGCCAAACGAATCTCATTGAATTCTTTGATTGGGTGACAGGAGAATTGAATCAGGGATGAGCTATAGACGTAATCTACTTAGATTTCAGCAAAGCTTTTGACACGGTTCCCCACAGGAGGCTCTTAAATAAACTGGATGGGCTGAAGATAGGACCCGAAGTGGTGAACTGGATTAGGAACTGGTTGACGGACAGAAGCCAGAGGGTGGTGGTGAATGGAATTCGCTCGGAGGAGGGAAAGGTGAGTAGTGGTGTGCCTCAAGGATCGGTGCTGGGACCGATTCTGTTCAATATATTTGTGAGTGACATTGCTGAAGGGTTAGAAGGTAAAGTTTGCCTATTTGCAGATGATACTTAGATCTGTAACAGAGTGGACACCCGGGAGGGAGTGGAAAACATGAAAAAGGATCTGAGGAAGCTAGAAGAATGGTCTAAGGTTTGGCAATTAAAATTCAATGCGAAGAAATGCAAAGTGATGCACTTAGGGAATAGAAATCCTCGGGAGACGTATGTGTTAGGTGGGGAGAATCTGATAGGTATGGATGGGGAGAGGGATCTTGGGGTGATAGTATCTGAGGATCTGAAGGCGACGAAACAGTGTGACAAGGCGGTAGCCGTAGCTAGAAGGTTGTTAGGTTGTATAGAGAGAGGTGTGACCAGCAGAAGAAAGGGGGTGTTGATGCCCCTGTATAAGTCGTTGGTGAGGCCCCACCTAGAGTATTGTGTTCAGTTTTGGAGGCCGTACCTTGCGAAGGATGTAAAAAGAATTGAAGCAGTGCAAAGAAAAGCTACGAGAATGGTATGGGATTTGCGTTACAAGACGTATGAGGAGAGACTTGCTGACCTGAACATGTATACTCTGGAGGAAAGGAGAAACGGGGGTGATATGATACAGACGTTCAAATATTTGAAAAGTATAAATCCGCAAATGAACCTTTTCCGGAGTGCGAAGGCGATAGAACGAGAGGACATGAAATGAGATTGAAGGGGGGCAGACTCAAGAAAAATGTCAGGAAGTATTTTTTCACGGACAGAGTAGTGGATGCTTGGAATGCCCTCCCGCGGGAGGTGGTGGAAATGAAAACGGTAACAGAATTCAAACACGCGTGGGATAAACATAAAGGAATCCTGTTCAGAAGGAATGGATCCTAAGGAGCTTAGCCGAGATTGGGTGGCAGAGCCGGAGGCGGGGATAGTGCTGGGCAGACTTATACGGTCTGTGCCAGAGTCGGTGGTGGGAGGCTGGGACAGTGCTGGGCAGACTTACACGGTCTGTGCCCTGAAAAGGACAAGTACAAATCAAGGTAAGGTATACACAAAAAGTAGCACATATGAGTTTATCTTGTTGGCCAGACTGGATGGACTGTGCAGGTCTTCTTCTGCCATCATTTACTATGTTACTATGGTTCCACCACAGTACTTCTTTTTCCAGCATCATGCTGATGCAACGCAGCAAAAGAATTTGACAGCGACAAAGGTTGGGAGGCTAAGTGCTTCTGTGTCACAGATCTTAGTCTACCAGAGCCTACTGTGACCCATCTATTCCTCTGTTGTTTCATTCTCTATGGAAGTGGTGGTAGTAAATTGGCTGGGAAATGAGTAGTCCTGGATGATTCTTTAATTGTAGCTAATTCAAGGTGCTGTCAAAATATTCCCTGTTTTATTCTGTGTTCCTTTATGAATAATTCCTAACATTCTATTTGCTTTGCTGACCACTGCTGCAATCTGAGATGAGGATTTCAATGTATTGTTCATGATAATTCCACAATCCTTTTCCTTTGTGCCTAAATTAGTCTATAAATGCATTTGGGATGAAACCAGGATTGATCTTCTCAGATGTCCACAGCTAGTCCCAGAGCAGATGGTCCCACCCTTTCAGAATTTCTTTGCTTTACTACACTACCCTATGACCAAAACTCCCTGCTTTCACTTCAAGAGGGTTGCCCTGGTTTTCATCTTTGGACTACACAGAATCTATGGCTTAATACTTTCAATATATCCCTAAAATGAGATTCTTAACTATTGCACCAATTACTTTTGCAGAACATACAGCAGGAAGATATAATTCAAGATAGGATTTATTGTTCCTGATCTTTAAGGTTGAAAAATGGAGCTATGAAAAACAATTTTATTTAAAGAAAGAATGCAATGTAGTACTATACAGCAGACAGCAGAAGGAGCTCTTCCCCTTCTATCAATCTTTTTGTATATCAATAGAAATCAAACAAAATAAAACATGGAAAAGAAAATAAGATGATACCTTTTTTATTGGACATAACTTAATACATTTCTTGATTAGCTTTCAAAGGTTGCCCTTCTTCGTCAGATCGGAAATAAGCAAATGTGCTAGCTGACAGTGTATATAAGTGAAAACATTCAAACATTACTATGACAGTCTGACAGGGTGGGAGGATGGGGGTGGGTAGGAGGTATGTGGTATATATCATTCAGTGTAAAAAATGTAACGAAGGATGCTATATTGGAGAAACAGGCCAGATGCTTAAGACAAGATTCAATTTACATAGACATCACATGAACAATACTGGTGCCAGTAGGGTTCCCACACCTGTTGGTCAGCATTTTACAGGACCAGGACACTGTACCAGTGACTTCACAGTGAGAACCCTGAAAGGTAACTTTAAAACCATACAAGAACGTAAGACCTTTGAAGTCAGAATGATTGAATTTTTTAACACCCAACAGAAAGGACTTAACAAGGATCTGGGGTTCCTAGCCCATTATAAACCATAAAGCTGTATGTCTCTGTTGATCACCCCACCCCTCACCTATCCACACCCATCCTGTTAGAATATCAATGATATGCTTTGATGTCCCCATGCATACCTCCTACCCACCCCCATCCTCCCACCCTGTCAGACTGTCATAGTAATGCTTGAATGTTTTCACTTATATACACTGTCAGCTAGCACATTTGCTTATTTCCGATCTGACGAAGAAGGGCAACCTTCGAAAGCTAATCAAGAAATGTATTAAGTTATGTCCAATAAAAAAGGTATCATCTTATTTTCTTTTCCATGTTTTATTTTGTTTGATTTCTATTGATAACCTTAAGAGTGGACTAACACGGCTACCACACTCCTCTACTTAATCTTTTTGTAGAAATAAGTGTCAACAAACACATTTGTTGGTGAAACTCTTCTATTGGACTGATTCATTATCCCTTCATCAGGTCAGTTACATCAGGCTTAAGTAGTACAGTGCTAGCTAGGCCTAGGATTCTTTACATGTACTGTTACTCAACCATTCTCAAGTGGACTAACTCCATGACCGCAATACTTTTATAAAGGTTACTGGATGTATCATGAATGCTTTTTAGTGCACCATCTGTGCTCATCTGCCAACATTGGAAAACCTTAAAAAGGGAGTTCTACATAAGGAAAGAACACATCCTTAAAATGTGCTGAAATCAGGGACTTTAAAGGCAGGAGAGAGTGAATAAAGGCTAAGAGTTTGGCATAAAGAAGAAGGAGGAATCTTCCTCCTAAGCACTTTTTTATGGAATCTGCTTAAATGTGACATTTATTATACAGAGAGTTGCGATTGTGGGATTCTCAACAGAACTGGGACTCTGTTCAGATGCAACTGGTCATATCCCCTCCAAGTGCCACATGCTAAGGGGGTAATTTTGTATAGCTTTTTCTGTACCTGTAAAGTCTGTTTTACATGCTGAAAAAAGTTATTATAAAATTATATGGCCACATATGCATATGAAAAGTAGATGCATGGAAAGATTATGGCTACCTTTATGCAATCTGCACGTAAGCATTTTAGGAACAGTTTGAGTGGAGCAGAGGCAGGGCTCCCATTTACACGTGTATATAGTGTTGCTGTAACAGGTGTGAGGAGGAGGAGGATATACACGAACCAGGAAAGGGGATCTCAAGGTGGCGAAAAAATGTGATAAGGTGGTGACCAAAGCAAGAAGGATGCAAGGCTGTACAGAAAGAGGCATAATGAGCAGAAGAAAGGAGGCGTTGGTGCCCCTGTACAAGTCATTCGCTGAGGTTCTATTTAGAGTATTGTGTTCAGTTTTGCAGGCCATATCTCCCTAAGGACAAAAAAAATACTTGTTAACAGTTCAGAGGAAGGTGACAACAAATATATTAGAAGAGCCTTGAGTGTATGTGAGACACTGAATATACATGACCTTCGTGGAGCTTTGGTCTGACCCAGTATACCTGTTCATATTAAATGTAAACATGCTGTGCATCCAGAAAAACCCCATCTCCCCCATCAGAACTGTCCATGGAAATTACTATACCTATATACAGTGCACTCCATTTAAGTGCACGTCGGATAAGAGCATGCTCTGTTTAACTGCATGCCGTACTTCGGTCCCATTTTTGGCACCATAAATTTCTATGGGGACAAACTTCGTTTTAGCGCACCACTGATAAGTGCAAGATTCGCATATATGCATGGTTCAAGACCGCTCCTCTGCAGGAAAGACTCCGCATAAGCGCGTGCATGGAATATGGAAGCCGATTGGTGTGTGACAACTGAGATTTCAAATTTACCGCCTCTTTAACTGCCCCAGACAGATTAGGGGAAAGAATGTTGTTGGAGCATGCACCGGGGTCGTCATCGTCGCGGCGGCGGAACTGTAAGACTTTAACACTGGCCAAACGAATAGAAGTTCTTAAAAAATTAGAAAACAAAGAAAATCAAGCACCTATTGCTAAAAAATATGGTGTCAATCCCAGTCAAATTTCACGTGTCTGGAAGCAGAAAGACCAGCTTCTGGAAGACTGGCAAAACAATACAAATCCACAACGGAAACGAAAATGTGCGGGAAAAGCTGAGGAGATAGAAGATGCTCTTCTTCAGTGGTTTTCTTGAGTCAGGAGCAGACAGTTTCCTGTCAGTGGTCCACTGCTTATGGACAAAGCTAACCAGGTAGCAGAAAGTCTTGGACTGACTGAATTCAAAGCCACTGTTGGATGGTTGGAAAGATGGAAGGAAAGGAACAACATAAAATTCAAGAAACAGCATGGTGAGACACAAGACGCTGATGACTTTGGTGCTGAAAATTGGATTGTTTCAATTCTTCCTACCATCTTGAACGAGTTTGCACCTCATGATATTTTCAATGCTGACGAAAATGGTCTCTACTGGCGAGCAATTCCTGATGGAACACTTGCATTCAAACAAGCCGAAACTACTGGAGGTAAAATATCGAAGGACCAACTGACAATCCCCCTTTGCTGGAAAATGGATGGGAGTGAGAAGTTGAAACCATAGACGCCCGATATAAGAGGCTTGGGGAGGCTAAGCCTCCCCAGCTGAGGTCCGCTCACTTGCAAAATCTTTTGCCTGAAATTGTGATTTTCCTCTCTCCCCTGCCTAAGTCGGCAGCACAGCAATGCTCATTGAGGCAGACATGCTCTGCTGAAGTTGTTTAAATGAATACAACCAGTGCTATATATGTCTTTGGTGTGGGAAGAACTTCTCATTTGGGGTGAGCTTGAAGTGAACAACGTTCAAATTAAAGAGAACAGGTTTGGAGGGAGGTGTGCAAGTGAGACTGGGGAGAAATAAAAAATAGTGTAATTGTTAAAATCTTTAAATGGTTCAAAGTTTTTGTTTTTTTTTCTGAGCATGTACACTGAGAGGAGGGCATGACTGCAATGATGTGTGCATAATTATCAGGTAACCTGGGATATCTACAGCTAAAAGCCATTTAATTGGCTGATGGTTCCAACAGTAAGTTCAAAGAGGAAGTTTAGCTGACATAGTGTTGACAGAGCTGGTAAGTGAAAATCTGGTTGCTTTTTTTGTGTTTGTTTTTATATAAAACATTCTCGGATAGGAAGGGTTTGTGATATGTGAAAATACATTTTGCTTTAATGAAATTGCTAAACTTTAGAGTCAGAGACTTATCAATGAGGGATACATACAGTGCTTTTTTTGGTCCTTAATTCTATAATTGATGAGGGTTGCTCTGTGTTTTGCATGTGAACCAGCAGGTGAGAGATTTTGCTGGCATGTAGTTTGTGTGGGGGATCTAGGAGTCTGACTTGTCTGGCCTTTCCAATGAGATGCGTATTGCTGTTGTGTGTATTCACTGCTGCCTTTTTAAAGGTACTGTTATTGGCATTTGTATTCAGAATTGGTTAAGGTTTGCAACATAGACTCCAGAAGCTTCTTTGCAGGATTTTCTGTTACTTCACAAAGTACCTGGAGGTGAAGGGATTTTGTGTTGTTATTATTGAGGTGCTTCCCGAATTTAAATACATTTTTCCTATGGAAAGCTGTAAGAGGAAACATTCTAGCTATGTCCTCTATATGCGACAAATTCCATAGTAGGTAGAAAAGGAAGAAGTCTTCAAAGGTATATTTACCAAATTTTAAATGTTTGATTAATACAGCTTAATAAGGCATATGTATTTATTATAATGTAAAGTTGAAGGATATGTACCAAACCGTGGTCATTTTATTTTGTCAGCATCAGAAGGGAGATAGAGTAGAGCTAGAGGAAGTGAAAAAGACTTCAAAGTTTACTTAATCAGGCATTTGTTATAAAGCAAAGTTTGAAGGATCTATGCTATTGCTGTAATTATATTGCAGGATCCTGTCATGTGTATTGAGATGTTTGCCATTATTGCAGACTTATGTCTGGTCAAGTTTAAGATATGGGATAATGTATTACAAATATCTGTTTTTCTATTAAGAATATATGTGGTTTATATTGATACAGGGCAGCTGTTGGGCAGACTACTTAGAAATCCATCATTAAGTGCTACACATACCTATATACATGGTGCCCACCCATATTAGCTCCAGGCCCACCCAAAATGTCAGGTCTGGCTACACCACTGTCTGAGAGTAGACCAGTCGACTGACTCCAGTCCTCTCTCTTCTTTGCAGTGCTGCCGGCTCACCATCACCTGAGCTCCATGCCCATGCCCAGTTCTGCCCGCCCGGGGCTACTGGGTCTCTCACCGGCGCGCTGCATCCCTCCTCCTCCTCTTTTTGCCTCCACACCGCCGATCCGCCTTAAACCGGTTTTGGGCTACCCAACATCACTGATCGTCATCGTGATGTTCTTCTTCGCCTCAGACTCAGCCAGTCAGAGTCAGCCTTCCCTACGAGAGCTCTCGTCCCGTCATGATGCAACTTCCTTTTCTGCATAGGCGGGAATGCGCGGGAGGGGCCGTCACTGAGTAGGGAAGGCTCAAGGCTGGTTAAGAGTGGCTGTCTGAGGTGTTCCCACTTCCTTCCCAGACCCAGACCATAATAATTCGAATAAATTGTGGCACGCAGCGCACGTTGGATTTCAGGAGAGGTAGATGCTGACTCTGAAGGGTAAAAAATGAATATTTTGTTTCATGCAGATCTCTTTTGTTTAAACATAACTAAATGGGCTATAAGCTAACTTGAAAGCAATTGACGAAATATCCAACTTTCGTAAATCCCCGAAGATGTACCTCTTCAATAAGGCCTACAAAGAGACCCCATAGCTTAACTATACCACCTCACCAAACCACCCTAATCAGAAAATCATCTTTCTACACCTATTTTATTAATAATTCTTTCCTTCCTTAATCTCTTTGCATCAACAATTGTATCTGACATCCTGGTATGGTAATACCATAACAGACCTCTGTAAGCCACATTTAGCCTGCAAATAGGTGGGAAAATGAGGGATACAAATGCAATAAATAAATAAATAAATAATGCTTTTGGTTTTCCTATATTTTGTTTGTGATGACTTATACTGTGCCAAAATTGAAATTTGAAAACTCTTATCTCTATCTGGTCATTAATAAAAGGAGCTCATTGTGAACACTATCCACCCTAAAAGGGTGTTTTGTGGCTCTACATGAGAATCGTGATATTATGATCCCTTGTTTCATATTGTTGACGGTCTGCATTTTCCGTATGGGTGGTATATTGGTGTATTAAGGTCTGCTCAGTGTAATATTTATGGTACAGTAAGGTTCTGAGTGTGTTTTTGTACAAAGTTGTGCATAGTGTTTTGCAGTTGAGTGATTGTGGTTAGTATATGCTTTGAGCAACCACTTTATTCTTTGACATATGATACATATCTAATATCTAAATTTAATAAAAGGTATTAATTGTGACTATTTTATTTTTACTTATTTTTTTTCTGTATGTAAGCTCCGCCCCTGACCACACCCCTAACCCCACCCCCTTTAGCCTCCCCAGTTGGGCCACCGACCGCCTATGATTGTAACCCCTTGTCATTGGAAAGAGCAAACAGCCCCGTTGCTTCAAAAAAGTTAAGCGACTTCCTGTGTCATACGAGGCTAACACAAATTCGTGGATGACTGGGGAAATTTGGAAGCAGTGGCTAAAGAAGTTAGACACTAGAATGCGGGCACAAAAGTGTCAGATTTTGCTGCTTTGTGATAACTGTGCTGCACACAGGGATGATGTCAGGCTGTCTAACGTCAAGGTGGTCTTCCTGCCATCAAACACTACCTCTCTGATCCAATCTATGGATCAGGGCATAATAGCCAATTTCAAACAACATTATCGGGTGTTGCAAACGCGTCAGATGAAGAGGTTATTGACATCCCAGCCGGTTTTACTGAAGAGGAGTTCCACCGCTATGTAGCTGTTGATTACGATCTACAAACAACTGAAGACAGCACTGATGTTGAGATATGCTCCTAATAGCAGGCAACAATGGCTGATGATGGAACAGATGAAGAAATGAGCAGCGAGGCACATGCTGATGAAATTCAACAACCTCCTCCTTCCACTTTTGCAAGAGCGCTGGAGAGTCTCAACACCGTGCGGGCCTATCTGGAGGCCAATGGATGTCAGTGCTATGACAGTTTTTACCGTCTGGCAGACGTAGTCTATGGAACTCACAGACCCAAGAGTGTTCAGAGGACTATAACTGATTACTTCAAGCCAGCCTAATGTCAGTTAACTGAGACTGTATACTATACATATAATAATAAACAGTACTGTACATATGTTTATCAGATGTCAAGCTTCTTTGGGTCACAACAGTTAAGTGCATGCTCTGGTTATCTGCATGCATTTCTTTGGTCCCAGACCCTTGCACTTAAGCGGATTGCACTGTGTATATATAAAAAAACTCTAACAACTATGGGAGAATACAAACTCTAAAGATAATATCCCAACCTCATAAAAGGAGTTTGATAATTATAAATTAGTTAGTTTGGAGGTGTCCCTTTAAATTGGTGAAAACAATTTTTTCACCCCATACACAATGTATATCTAACAAATGGAACCTCAAACCTCCTAACAAGAAACCATGCCAAAATATCGCCAATGTCTTGTGTATATAGGAGTAGGTTAATATCATAGGTTCCTATTTAAGAGAGAAAAAAGAGAAAAAAACCCCAACGCAAAAACTCATACTATATGAGAAAACCGTGTGGGATAAAAAACTCTCTCTCCCTCTTAGAAAATGTGAATTAAACGGACACCAAAAACCCAAACTACACTACACTGTGTATATATATACATACAGTGCTTTTTTGTAGGAAAAAAGGTACTGGTACTCATTATGGGCAGGGCCACCACTTATGACCCCGCCCCTATGGTAGCCACACCCATGTTAGCCACACCCCTTATACCAACCATGGCACATATAAACAGGCATCATCCCTCCTCCTCCTCCTCCTCCCCCCCAGTCCCCACCCACTAGCAGAATGGCAGGCATACACAGTGTTATTTGAAAATCAGGTAAATTTGAGTCAAGAGAGACAGTGGACTGAATGACCAAGGCACATTTGATACCAAGCTAAAAACAGCAAACACTACAGCAACAGGTGAAAAAAAAGAATGGTGTGTTCCACCTAGGTTCTGAAATAAATATGCACACACACAATCATTTCATGATTTCATTTTGCGCTAATTTGCCTTTTCACATTAATTGTCATCCACAATTGCAGCCCATTACAACCTCAGGTCAATGGTAGCAGTAAATCAAGCAGTCATTCACAGGATCAAGGAACTCCAAAGAGCCGTCTAGAAAGGCAAACTAATTAGCGAGTTAACTAACACACTGCGCTTTTAGTACATGATCAGCTCTCAAGAACCTTAAAAATACAGTTTATATTCCTGCCTCACACCACCTTGCTGAAGCTACACAACACAGGCAAAGCACAAAACCTGCACTTTACCTTGTCTAAAAGCACTCAACTACTCACGCTTTTCCACAAAAGTTACAAAAACTTGAAGTTTAAGAAGAAGGGCGAGCGGCTGCCGAGGAACAGCCCTGCTCCTCACCTGGGTCAGCGCTCTGCCAGCCATCTTTGCTCACCAGGTGCAAGGCTTACAGTGGACTAGATAGGCTCTCTTCCACTCCACTCTCTATTTACCCGAAGTCGCAGCGGAGAACCAGCGGGCGGCGGCAGTGAAAGCAGCAAGCAGGCAGGCTCGACTCCGTCCTTCGCTTCCCTGCCCTCTCAGCGTCCCGCCCTTATGGAAAGGAAATGACATCAGATAAAGGCGGGATGCTGAGAGGGCAGGGAAGCGAAGGATGGAGGCGAGCCTGCCTGCTTGCAGCTTTCACTGCTGCCGGTTCGCTGCTGCGACTTCGGGTAAATAGATTTCCAGGGGGCAGAACAGAAGTTCGGAAAAAAAAAGGTGCTGGTACGCTGTACTGGCGTGTACCGGCACAAAAAAAGCACTGTATATTGTGAGGAGGCAGGAAACTACAAAGTCCAGAATGCACCTCAGCAGGAAGAGAAGCAGAGTCAGGGGAAGGACTCTAAGCAGGAGAGTGAGAAGCCAGGAGTTGATTGGGAAATTGAACCAGGTGTGAGAGGTTTTCAGGCAGCTTTATTAAGACAATGGTGGAAAGCTGGAAGGTCGAAATGGAAACACTAGGGAAGCTCTCTCTGGAAAAGGCGACAGCTGGAGAAGGAAAGTAGATGCTTGTGTTTGACTGTTTGAGTTTGAGGAACTGTCTTAAGTTTGAGAAGGGTTTAAGTAGCAGGCTCTGAGTAAAGTGCCTTTTTGTTATGTTTGGCTTGAAGAAATGTTTATGTTAAAGAAGAAGAAATGTTGATGTTGAGGAAGAAATAAGCCATGAGGAGTATGTTAAATGGCCATTAATAAAACCCTTGATTTGTTGATGAGCGTGTTGTGAAGGGAGAAGAGGAGGCAGAAAGCTCCCCAGTGTTTGAGACAGAAGTGTGTGTGTGTGTTGAAGTCCCGCCGGTAGATGCGAGTACCTCACCGGTGTCCGGTAAGCAGGCACGGAGTTGGGGGAGGTGGAGAAGTCACAAGCTCTAGACAGGATATCTACTCTGAGGAGCGGCACTTGGGTCCTGTGTGTTGTGTTTTTGCAGGTGGAGGCATATGACCGGCGGCATGGATCCGAAGGAGCTGATGGTGTTTATGGCACACCAGTTCCAGAAACAACAAGAGATGGCCCATACGTTTCTGGAGGAATCCCTGGCGGCGTCACAAGCCCAGCAGCAACCTCTGCTAGACCTGTTACAGGACAGGATGCAGGCTGCAGGAGACGAGGGTATGGAGAGCCTCGCCAGGTGAATTGGCTGCCCTGGGGAAAATTGGCTCCAGGGGATGACATCGAGGACTATCTGGGAACCTTTGAGTGGGTGGCCGTGGCAGCAGAGTGGCCTCAGGATCAGTGGGCCATTCGATTGGCTCCAGCATTGACTGGAGAGGCCTTGGCGGCGTTTCGGGGTTTGACTCCAGCTGAGGTAACTGACTATGGCTGCCTTAAAAGAGCCATCTTGGACAGGTATGGCGTCAGTGAGCAGGCGTACCGTCGCTGCTTCCGGAGTTGGAGGTGGACGGAGGGCCAGACCCCGAGAGCTCTGGCGCAGAAACTAATGGGCCTTGCCACAAAGTGGTTAGACCCGGATAAGAGGTCAGTAAGGCAGATCTTACAAGAGCTGGTATTAGAGCAATTTCTAGAGGCTCTGCCTGCAACAGTAAGAACTGACTTGGTTAAGAGAGGTTGTGAAACGTTAGAAGCAGCTATTAAATGTATGGAATGTTACTTTGAGTCACAATGTTTAGGAAGACAAGGGGGGGGGGGGGGTGCCTCCCAGTCCAAGAACATGTTTGAGAAGGCTTCTCAGGAAAAGGGGAACAGAGGCCAGGCAGAGTGTGAATGAGGAGAGAATGTGTTATAGATGTGGGAAAAAGGGCCACTTAAAGAAGGATTGTTTTGTAAGGTTGGGGCTCACCTCCTACTCCCAGAGGCCAGGTGTGAAGCCATGGCAGTGAACAGTGGAGGTACTGGGTGTCAGGGTTAATGCACTGTTAGATTCCGGAGCGGACCAGACTATGCTTTCTCGGTCCCTGTGGGAGAGAATAAAGAAAAGAGGGAGATGGAGAGATAATAATAGGGGCCGGGAGGTTAGTATTCAGTGTATTCATGGGGCTTCCACCACATATCCCCTACAGAAGGTTCAGATAAAAGGGCCCGTAGGTACACACTGGGTGGGGGTGGCTATATTACCTAGACTGCCACACGAGTTAATTCTGGGCAGAGATTGGCCCGCATTTCCCTGCTGTGTAAGAGGGAAAGCGTGGCTGGTAGATGTTCAGGAAGAGGGGTTGCTAAGAGAAAGAAACCCGGGAGAACATCAGGCAAAGAAGGGGAGACAACCAGCAGATGTTGAGGCTGGGATTGCTAGTCAGTTGAAGAAAAGAATAAAGATTAAACGGACTAGCAATTGTTTGGCCAGGGGGGTATGTGAGGAGGCAGTAAACTGCAAAGTCCAGAATGCACTGCAGCAGGAAGGGAAGCAGAGTCAGGGGTAAGACTCTAGGCAGGAGAGTGAGAAGCCATGAGTTGATTGGGAAATTGAACCAGGTGTGAGAGGTTTTCAGGCAGCTTTATTAAGACAATGGTGGAAAGCTGGAAGGTCGAGATGGAAACAATGGGGAAGCTCTCTCTGGAAAAGGTGACAACTGGAGAAGGAAAGTAGATGCTTGTGTTTGACTGTTTGAGTTTGAGGAACTGTCTTAAGTTTGAGAAGGGTTTAAGTAGCAGGCTCTGAGTAAAGTGCCTTTTTGTTATGTTTGGCTTGAAGAAATGTTTATGTTAAAGAAAAAGAAATGTTGATGTTAAGGAAGAAATAAGCCATGAGGAGTATGTTATATGGCCATTAATAAAACCCTTGATCATAAGAAGCCTGGTGTTGATGAGCGTGTTGTGAAGGGAGAAGAGGAGGCAGAAAGCTCCCCAGTGTTTGAGACAGAATCCTGTGAGTTACCATGAAGTGTGTGTGTATGTGTGTGTGTGTGTGTGTGGAAGGGTGACCAACTCACAATATATATACACAGTGCACTCCATTTAAGTGCATGCTCTGTTTACACAGTGCACTCCATTTAAGTGCATGCTCTGTTTAACTGCACGCTGTACTTCAGTCCCATTTTTGGCACCATCAATTTCTATGGGGACAAACTTCGGTTTAGCGCACCACTGATAAGTGCAAAATTCGCTTATATGCATGGTTTAAGACCGCTCCTCTGCAGGAAATACTCTGCATAAGCGCACACACGCAATATGGAAGCCAATTGGCATGTGACAAAGGGGCTGTAAATTTGAAATCTTGTTGGTTAACTGCCACAGGCAGAATAAGCAAAAGAATCTGACTGTCTTCTTCAACTGGGTGGCTTGATGTGGTATACTTGGATTTCAGCAAAGCCTTTGACACGGTTACGGACAGGCGACTGATAAATAAATTGAGTGCCCTCGGTGTGGGACCTAGAGTAACTGATTGGGTAAAAAATTGGTTGAATGGTAGGAGACAGAGGGTGGTGGTAAATGGAGCTTGCTCTGAAGAAAAGGATTTCGTCAGTGGAGTACCGCAGGGATCGGTCCTAGGGACGGCTCTTTTTAACGTCTTTGTGAGCGATATTGCGGAAGGGCTGTTTGGTAAGGTTTGACTCTTTGCGGATGATACTAAACTCTGCAACAGGGTGGACACCCTGGAGGGTGTGAATGACATGAGGAAGGACCTAGCGAAGCTAGAGGAATGGACCGATATTTGGCAACTAAGGTTTAATCCCAAAAAATGCAGGGTCATGCACTTGGGTCACAAAAATCCGAGGGAACGGTACAGTATAGAGGGTATAGGGGATGTAGTGCTTCAGTGTGCGAAGGAAGAGCGGGACTTGGGGGTGATTGTGTCGGACGACCTTAAAACTTTCAAACAGGTAGAAAAAGCAATGGCCAAAGCCAGAAGGATGCTTGGGTGCATAAAGAGAGGCATGACCAGCACAATTGTAAGCTCTTTGAGCAGGGACTGTCTTTCTTCTATGTTTGTGCAGCGCTGCGTATGCCTTGCAGCGCTATAGAAATGCTAAATAGTAGTAGTAGTAGTAGAAAAAGGAAGTGACAGTGCCATTGTATAAGTTTCTGGTGAGGCCTCATTTGGAGTACTGCGTGCAGTTCTGGAGACCGCACCTACGGAAAGATATAAACAGGATGGAGTCGGTCCAGAGGGCGGCTACGAATTTAGTAAGCGGTCTTGAATACAAAAATTATAGGGACAGGCTTATGAACCTCAACACGTATACGCTGGAAGAGAGGAGGGAGAGAAGAGACATGATAAGAGACGTTTAAATATCTCAAGGACATTTATGTACAGGAAGAGAGCCTTTTTCAAATGAAGAAGAGCTCTGGAATTAGGGGCATATGACAAAGATAAGAGGGAATAGGCTTAGGAGTAACCTAAGTAAGTATTATTTACATACGTGGAGGGGCATAATTGAACGGAAACGCCTATCTCCATGGGCTGTTATCTCCGAGAACGGGTCCGTGAAGGGGCGGGCCGAACTGAATTTTCGAAAAAATGGATGTTTTTGAGCTGGGCGTTTGTTTTTTTTTTAGCGATAATGGAAACTAAAAATGCCCAGCACAAAAACGTCCTAATCCGAGCCATTTGGTCGTGGGAGGGGCCAGGATTGGTAGTACACTGGCCCCCCTGATATGCCAGGACACCAACTGGGCACCCTAGTGTGGTGGACTTAAGGGGGCACCTACATGTGGGTACAGTGGGTTTTGGAGGCCTCCCATTTACCAGCACAAGTGTTACAGGTGGGGGGGGGGGGGATGGGCCTGGGGCCACCTGGCTGAAGTGCACTGCGGTACCCACTAAAAGTGCTCCAGGGACCTGCATACACGCAGGCCTCTAGGACTGGTTGCTGCTATATAACATTGGCACACCAGTTGACACCTGAAGACTAATCTCTCCGAAAAGTCCTTTATTGGAATAACCGCCTTTACTCACAGTTAACTGCAGATCAGAGGTTGTGCCCCACTGGCAACGAGTCTCCCTGGTACTGAGATGAGCAGTAGGTCAGAGCTGGCAGAATGCTGTACAATGCCCTCTTTCAGCCACATTCAAGGGAAGAACTAAGTTGTCTAACGTGGCTACCACAGGAAAGGGAACTAAAACTGGCTTACAAAAATGGCCACTACCGCATGGACTACAACAGGAAACACAACAGGGCACACTCTGACCCAGTAGGCAGGGGGGAAAGCACCATGGGAGAAGAGCCTACCAACTACCAATATCGTGAGACTGTAACACAAGCTAATGAAATCACGGAGCCCAATACCCTACACCCACCACAATGCAATGCTGATGTGACCCTGTACTGCACCCGAGAGCCACATCTGACCCAGGGAAAGGCTGTGACAGGATCGAACACATTCTGTTGTCATGGAGGTGGGTACGGCATTTGAGGCTCGCATAGAGGCTGGAAAAAAAGTTTGTAAAGTGGGGTTTTTTTGGTGGGAGGGGGTTAGTGACCACTGGGGGAGTCCGGGGAGGTCATCCCCGATTCCCTCCAGTGGTCATCTGGGCAGTTGGAGCACTTTTTTGAGACTTGTTCGTGAAAAAAAGGGTCCAAAAAAAGTGACCCAAAATCGCGGTAAAAACGCCTTTTTTTTCGATTATCAGCTAAAGACGCCCATCTCTCCTCGGCTGATAACCATGCCCCAGTTCCGCCTCCACCACACCTCCGACACGCCCCCGTCAACTTTATTCGTTTCCGCGACGGAGTGCAGTTGGAAACGCCCAAAATCGGCTTTCGATTATACCGATTTGGGCGCCTTTACGAGACAAATGTCTATCTCCCGATTTAGGTTGCACTATAGGCGTTTTTCTCTTTTGAAAATAAGCAGGATAGTAACATACATAGTAGATGACTGCAGAAAAAGACCTGCATGGTCCATCCAGTCTGCCCAACAAGATAAATTCATATGTGTATACCTTACCTTGATTTGTACCTGTCTTTTCAGGGCACAGACCGTATAAGTCTGCCAGGCAGGATTCCTCGCCTCCCAACCACCAGTCCCGCCTCCCATCACCGGCTCTGGCACAGACCGTATAAGTCTGCCCTCCACTATCCTCACCTCCCAACCACCAACCCCTCTTCCCCCCACCTGCTCCGCCACCCAATTTCGGCTAAGCTTCTGAGGATCCATTTCTTCTGCACAGGATTCCTTTATGTATATCCCACGCATGTTTGAATTCCGTTACAGTATTCATCTCCACCACCTCCTGCAGGAGGGCATTCCAAGCATCCACCACCCTCTCCGTGAAAAAATACTTCCTGACATCTTTCCTGAGTCTGCCCCCCTTCAATCTCATTTCATGTCCTCTTGTTCTACCGCCTTCCCATCTCCGGAAAAGATTTGTTTGTGGATTAATACCTTTCAAATATTTGAACGTCTGTATCATATCACCCCTGTTTCTCCTTTCCTCCAGGGTATACATGTTCAGGTCAGCAAGTCTCTCTTCATATGTCTTGGAACGCAATTCCCATACCATTCTCGTAGGTTTTCTTTGCACCGCTTCCATTTTTTTAACATCCTTCGCAAGGTACGGCCTCCAAAACTGAACACAATACTCCAGGTGGGGCCTCACCAATGACTTGTACAGGGGCATCAACACTTCCTTTCTTCTGCTGATCACACCTCTCTCTATACAACCTAGCAACCTTCTCACTACGGCCACCGCCTTGTCACACTGTTTCGTCGCCTTCAGATCCTCGGATACTATCACCCCAAGATCCCTCTCCCCCTCAGTACCTATCAGACTCTCACCGCCTAACACATACGTCTCTCGTGGGTTTCTACTCAATAAGTGCATCATTTTGCATTTCTTCGCATTGAATTTTAATTGCCAAACCTTAGACCATTCTTCTAGCTTCCTCAGATCCTTTTTCATGCTTTCCACTCCCTCCCGGGTGTCCACTCTGTTGCAAATCTTAATATCATCCGCAAACAGGCAAACTTTACCTTCTAACCCTTCGGCAATGTCACTCACAAATATATTGAACAGAATCGGCCCCAGCACCGATCCCTGAGGCACACCACTACTCACCTTTCCCTCCTCCGAGCGAACTCCATTTACCACCACCCTCTGTCGTCTGTCCATCAACCAGTTTCTAATCCAGTTCACCACTTCGGGACCTATCTTCAGCCCATCGAGTTTATTTAAGAGCCTCCTGTGGGGAACCATGTCAAAAGCTTTGCTAAAATCTATGTAGATTACGTCTATAGCATGTCAATGATTCAATTCTCCAGTTACCCAATCAAAGAATTCAATGAGATTCATTTGGCACAATTTCCCTCTGGTAAAACCATGTTGTCTCGGATCTTGAACTTATTGGCTTCCAGGAAATTCACTATCCTTTCCTTCAGCATCACTTCCATTACTTTTCCAATAGCCAAAGTGAGCTTACCGGCCTGTAGTTTCCAGCTTCTTCCCTATCACCACTTTTGTGAAAAGGGACCACATCCACCGTTCTCCAATCCCTCGGAACCTCTCCCGTCTCCAGGGATTTATTAAACAAATCTTTAAGAGGACCCGCCAGAACCTCTCTGAGCTCCCTCAATATTCTGGGGTGGATCCCGTCCGGTCCCATGGCTTTGTCCACCTTTAGCTTTCCTAGTTGTTGATACACACTCTCTTCTGTGAACGGTGCTCTATCCGCTCCATTCTCAGGTGTACTTTTGCCAGTCCTTCGTGGTCCTTCTCCAGGATTTTCTTCAGTGAAAACAGAACAAAAATATCTATTTAGCAAATTGGCTTTTTCTTCATCATTATCTACATAGCGTTTCGCTGTATCTTTTAGTCTCACAATTCCCTTTTTAGTCATTCTCCTTTCACTAATATACCTGAAGAAAGTTTTGTCGCCCCTCCTTACATTTCTAGCCATTTGTTCTTCCGCTTGCGCCTTCGCCAGACGTACCTCTCTCTTGGGTTCTTTCCGTTTCATCCGGTATTCCTCCCCGTGTTCCTCTTCTTGAGATTTTCTATATTTCTGGAACGCCAACTCTTTAGCCTTTATTTTCTCAGCCACTTGCTTGGAGAACCATATCGGTTTCCTTTTTCTCTTGCTTTTATTTACTCTCCTTACATAAAGGTCTGTGGCCCTATTTATTACTTCTTTCAGCCTGGACCACTGTCCTTCCACTTCTTGTACGTCCTCTCAGCCCATCAGCTCCTTCCTCAGGTATTCCCCCATTTTACTAAAGTCAGCACGCTTGAAATCCAGGACTTTGAGTTTAGAATGGCTACCCTCCTCTTCAGCTGTCATATCAAACCAAACCGTTTGATGGTTGCTGCTTCCCAGGTGTTCACCCACTCGGAAGCAGCAGAATTGTGGATTTTTCCCAAGTCCATTTAGTAGTGGTTTATGGACTTGTCCTTTAGGAAACCGTCTAACCCCTTTTTAAACTCTGATAAGCTAACCGCCTTCACCACGTTCTCTGGCAACGAAATCCAGAGTTTAATTATGCGTTGGGTGAAGAAAACTTTTCTCCGATTTGTTTTAAATTTACTACACTGTAGTTTCATCGCATGCCCCCTAGTCCTAGTAGTCTTAGCCCAGGAGCAGTGTCCCATACGTCCACTTATACGCTGCCCCCAGAATAGTTTCAAGGGTAGAGAGAACCCCACTGCAGAAAGGTAATTTTGAGCATTCCAAAAAATGGTGCACTGTAGTGCCCCTCCCCACTTCACACGTCACAAAAATCAGTATCCCAGAGTCTTCCCTTACTCTTAGAAATATATGCATCATGTAAAATTGCCCTCACAAGAAACAAAAACATTAAAGAAATTGTTGCACCATCTGCAATACCTGTATTTCCATCCATCAGTCAGCCTCCAACTGGACATAGGCTATGTGGATCATGCTCCGTTTGTGCATCATCTATGTGCATCACCACTTTTGTATATCCGACCACAATGAAATCATACACACATATATCACTCCTCTAACTGCAACACAGAAGGAGTTGTATATCTGATTACCTGCCCCTGTGATTTAATCTACATTGGTAAAAACATCTGTAAAATTAAAACTCGAATGATTGAACACAGGAGCAACATCAGACGACAAGATGTTTCAGCACCTCTAGTACAACATTGCATGGAACAATCCCATAATTTTGGGGATCTCCGTTTCTGTGTATTCAAAATCCCAAAGAAACCCTGGAGAGGTGGTAACTTCGATCAAATTTTATTACAGCACGAACAAAGAGCCATTTTTGAGCTGAACACAGTATATCCGGCAGGACTCAATAGCGAGCTAGAATTAGCTGTTTTCAACTAAAGTGTTTCATTTTTAAACGTCATTACAGACTTATCCACTGCAATTTTATACATATTTACATTTTCCTAAATATTTATTTTTTCTCTCCTTTTATTTTTGGAGCACTTGGAAGAATTGAACATGTGTTTTATATATTTTTTTTGTTTTGTTTTTTTATATATTTTAATTTCTTTTGATGTGGATTTTTTGTATACTTTTTATTTTTTAAATTTTCATTTTTTTTTATTTTCCATCACATCTCAATAATAATTATGCTTTTTATGTGTCACGTTATCATGTGTTATTCTTCAACTAATTCTTAAGCACTATAGGTACAATTTAATGCATTAGGAACGGTATATGAATTATTATGTGACTGGATAAGACTATCTACCAAGACCTCGGTGTCCTCCTCCTAATACGCAATATGCATATGACTGTTGTTTTGAAACATAATAATCATGGCAATTAATGCTTTAATACAGCTATAAAAGATTCATTAGACAATAAGCTTTATGTTTGAATATATTTTAATATACTGCTGTAATATATTTCTTTACATACGTGAGATATATATACAAGATATATACTGATGTTTAAATCCTCAAGTTGTTACCTTGACTGCTGATGCATACTGAAAACCTACTTTAACTGTTGACTGAATTCCTTTACTCTATCTTAACTGCTGATTGAATTCCTTTAAACACTATCACTCCCTATGCCTTAGCTACTGCCTGCTGTCCCAGTCCTAGCCTTCCTGCCTTCCTCCTCTACTCCTATCACCTTAGCCACTTCACATCTACCCGCATCCACCTTAGCCCCTATATATGGCCCCTATACACATTCTCTTCATCGCCCTGTCCCTTCCTAACCTCTTCCCCCCTCCCCTTCCACTGTCTACCTCAGGAACTCACTGCCCACCCTTGGCCCCTCCCATCCTGCTCATTACTCCCCTACCCTACCTCCCCCCACCCCCACCACCTCCCCAGCTCTCCTGCCCCTCGTCATTCCTAGCTCTCAACCTTCTACACTTCCTCCCCACCATTAACCCATCCCCATTCCTCCTTAACACATTCCGTCTTCGTCATCTTCATCGACCCTCCTCCCCCACCCTCCTCCGCACTCTCTTACTCCTTCTCCTACTTTCTGCAGGTGACATCAATCCCAATCCAGGTCCCCCCCACCTCTCCTCTCCATATCCACGTAACCGATCCCAGAATGCCTCCAATCTCATCTCTATTCCCCTTCTCCCCCCCCGCTTCCCTCCCCTTCTCGTGTGCTCTATGGAATGCCCACTCAGTATGCAACAAACTCTCCTTCACCCACGATTTGTTCATGTCCCACTCCCTTCAACTGCTCGCTTTAACTGAAACTTGGATAACCCCTAACGACACTGCCTCAATCGCAGCCCTATGCCATGGAGGATATCTTTTCTCCCACACTCCCCGCCCAGACGCACGCGGTGGAGGCGTTGGGTTTCTTCTCTCACCCTCTTGTAGTTTCCAACCCCTCCCCCTGCCACAGTCTCACTGCTTCTCATCCTTCGAAACTCATGCCATCCGGCTATTCTACCCGACACCACTCAGAGTTGCAGTCATCTACCGTCCCCCTGATAAGCCCCTCTCTTCCTTCCTTACTGACTTCAACGCTTGGCTCACCGTCTTTCTTGATCCCTCATCTCCATCCCTCATTCTTGGTGATTTTAATATTCACGTTGACGACACATTCAACTCCTACGCTTCTAAATTCCTCACTCTGACATCCTCCTTTAACCTCCGACTATGCTCTACCACCCCTACTCACCGTAATGGCCATTGTCTCAACCTCGTTCCCTTCTCTTCCTGTTCACCTTCCAATTTCTGCACCTCAGTCCTTCCTATCTCAGATCATCACCTAATCACCCTCACACTTCATCACCCTCCCCCTCAACCTCGCCCAACTATAGCCACTGCCTTCAGGAATCTCCAGGCCGTCGACCCCCCTACCCTATCCTCTCACATCTCCAAACTCTTCCCTTCCATCTCGTCTTCCGAATCTGTCAACACGGCTGTCTCTGCCTACAATGAAATTCTCTCCACTGCTCTGGATACCCTAGCACCATCTGTCTTTCGACCCACTAAGCGCATTAATCCTCAGCCCTGGTTAACCCCTTGCATCCGTTACCTTCGCTCCTGCACCCGATCTGCTGAATGACTCTGGAGGAAATCTCGCACCCTGTCAGACTTCACCCATTACAAATTCATGCTATCCTCCTTCCAGTCCTCCCTATTCCTTGCCAAACAAGAATATTATTCTCAATTAACTAATTCTCTTGGCTACAACCCTCGTCGCCTCTTCACCACCCTCAACTCCCTACTTAAAGTGCCCTCCGCTCCCACCCCCCCCCCCCTCACTCTCTCCTCAAACACTAGCTGACTACTTCCGCGATAAGGTGCAGAAGATAAACCTTGAATTCACTTCCAAGCCTTCTCCTCCCTGTGACTTCTTAACCCACTCCCCCAACCAACCTAGCCTGGCCTCCTCCTCCTTCCCTGAGATCACCGAAGAGGAAACTGCTCACCTTCTCTCTTCCTCTAAGTGCACCACCTGTTCCTCTGATCCCATTCCCACCAATCTGCTTAACAACATCTCTCCTACAGTCAACCCCTCAATCTGTCACATCCTCAACCTCTCTCTCTCCACTGCTACTGTCCCTGACACCTTCAAGCACGCTGTAGTCACACCACTTCTCAAAAAACCATCACTAGACCCCACCTGTCCCTCCAACTACCGTCCCATCTCTCTTCTACCCTTCCTCTCCAAATTACTTGAACGCGCTGTCCACAGCTGCTGCCTTGATTTCCTCTCCTCTCAGGCCATCCTCGATCCGCTCCAATCCGGCTTTCGTCCACTACACTCGACAGAAACAGCACTCTCTAAAGTCTGTAATGACTTGTTCCTTGCCAAATCCAAAGGTCACTATTCCATCCTCATCCTCCTCGACCTATCTGCCGCCTTTGACACCGTCAATCATAATTTACTTCTTGACACACTGTCCTCATTCGGGTTCCAGGGCTCCGTCCTCTCCTGGTTCTCTTTGTATCTTTCCCATCGCACCTTCAGAGTATATTCTAATGGCTCTTCTTCCACCCCCATCCCGCTCTCTGTTGGGGTTCCTCAAGGTTCTGTCCTTGGACCGCTTCTTTTCTCGATCTACACCTCTTCCCTGGGCTCACTGATCTCATCTCATGGTTTCCAGTACCATCTCTATGCTGATGACACCCTGCTTTATCTCTCCACTCCTGACATCACGGTCGAAACCCAGGCCAAAGTTTCGGCCTGCCTTTCAGACATCGCTGTCTGGATGTCCAACCGGCATTTGAAACTGAACATGGCAAAGACTGAGCTCCTTGTCTTTCCACCCAAACCCTCTTCTCCTCTTCCCCCATTTTCCATCTCTGTTGACAATGCCCTCATCCTCCCCGTCGCTTCAGCCCGCAATCTCGGAGTCATCTTTGACTCCTCCCTCTCCTTCTCTGCCCATATCCAGCAAACAGCTAAGACCTGTCGCTTCTTCCTCTATAATATTAGCAAAATTCGCCCATTCCTCTCTGAACAGACCACCCGAACCCTCATCCACTCGCTCGTCACCTCTCGTCTTGACTATTGCAACCTTCTTCTCACTGGCCTCCCGCTTAACCATCTATCCCCCCTTCAATCAGTCTAAAACTCTGCCGCACGTCTTATCTACCGCGTGAACCGATACTCTCATATCACCCCTCTACTCAAGTCACTTCACTGGCTCCCGATCGTTTTCGTTAATCATTATTTCGTTTGATTCATTCAAAAGCAGGGTTAATCCAATTTTAGTTAATTTTTCCCCTCATTTTCTTTGAGAATATGAGGCGAGGTTAGTGAACTGTCTGCTTCCCCCATTCTTGGTGAGGTGGATCTGGATACCGAAAGTAATTTTGGGTATTCAGAGACACTGTGCACTAAAGCACGAGAGGGGAGAAACGACACAAGCAGCCACTGAAACAGGGGAAAAAACACAGACAACCTAGCACTAGACACATACATACATACAAGAGTAAGACTGGGAAACAAGCAATACAGAAAACAAGCAGAACAGGACACAAAGCTACACAAAGACTAAGCTAGAATCAGGCAAGAATACAAACTATAAACTGGACTGGGCAGAAGTGCAGCAAGTACCAACATACCAGGGCCTTAGACGATGCAAAGGCAAAGCAGAAAGGTTTCAAAATGGCTAATAAGCCCAGCAGCAGCTGAGACTCACTGCAACAATCACCAAGCAACTAAGGGTGCTGTGCAGGTTCAAACAGAACAAGCAGGTCTGGCAGTCTGGAAGATCCGGACCGGACTGCACTGAAATCTGGAACGGGTGACAGCACACACACAATCTAATGCAGCCAGCACACAGAGACAGAACTAACTCACAAAGAACAGACAGAAGCCAGCTCAGAAGCTGACCACAGGAAATAAGGTGAGTCTGAGAGGGGGCACGGCCACAGACGTGACAATACTAGAATTGATTACCTAGTCTGATATACTATTGTTTTTATCATCAAATATCACCTATTACATTGTGTTCCTATACATTAGAATTGATTTCTTGAAGATATATTTTTTAACATTTATTTAAGGTATTCTAAATGTCACCTACTATATTTTGTTCCTATATATTAAAATTGATTTTTAAAGATTTTTCTCAACATTTATATAGTGTAATTTAAACAACATTTGCACTTTTATCTTAAAATTAATAATGTAATAATCTATTAATTTACATAATATGTGACACATTCTTAATTGATATTAACTATTTGTTGGATGTTATTTATGCGACAATTCATTATTATCATTATTTTTGTAAGTAATGCATTTTGCATAATTCTCGTCTCCAGCAATGAGCTTATATTATTCATATACATGTTTTATCATCTAATTGACACATTATTTATTTTAAAATCTTAAAAGTTTAAAATGATTTATTTATGTCTATGTATATTTATGTGGTGGTTTTTATTTTTGCATTTTACTGTTAGACCCCTGAGGCAGGCGCTGTTTAGTGCCGAAACACGGCCTGTGTCGGGTCACCAATAAAGAACTTCAATTGTCCCAGTCTTGAAGGCCCAGTATTGCTTTTTTTGTCTCTATCTGCATAAAAGAGGCATCTAGCTCGGTAAAAATGGGGTAGTGACTCCCTGAGCCCTTCAAAGAAAAAAATGTAGTGGCAAATCTGAAGGTATGGAAAAAAAAGAATGTAGCGGGCAGTTGCCACTTAGTTTGGCAGTCCTGAAAAGTAGGAATGCCTCTACCACCCAGTTCTATAAACTGACCCATCTTGTGCCAAGATTCCCAGAGTGAGCAACCATGACCAGCAAGAAAATTAGGATTCTGTACAAGTTCCAGAAGGGGGATGCTCCCGAAGCCCTCCCCTCCAATCTTGATCGCCACCATTCCCAGGCCCTCTGCATCGGCCTCAACAGGGGAGCTGTGGTGGTCCCTGCACCTCTGGACTGAATAATATTATAGATGGTATAAGGAGAGGCCTCCTGAGACCAAACCTAAGTGAGGGCATAGTGAAAGACCCCTGAGAGAAGCTCATGCAACCAACGAAGCAGTTTGGAATAACCTATGCACCCCCTATGAGCTGACCAAATGAAGGCGGTCACAACCCTCCTATATGCCTCTTCATCTCATCAAGTAATCCATAGAGGCATCATTGGAGGGGATATAATAATTTGGGAGAAGGACCATTTTTACTAAAGCCACTTGTCCTAAGAAAGAGAGAGGGAGATCTCACCACCTGTTGCACAAAACTTGGATAACTTCTACCCTCCCCCTTACATTTTTTTCATATATAACTGCGAAAACAAGAGGTAAATATACCCCAAATACTTAAGATGACTCGTATTCCAAGACGGGAAGGACAGTCAGATGTCAAATGCCATGACCTCTGATTTATCAAAATTTATCTTCAGCCTGGAAAAGGATCTGAAATGCTGCTTAAGTGCTACCAACTTAGGAAACTGCCATGGATGCACACTCCAGAAAAATCAACATGTCATCCGCAAACAGATTTATTTTATATTCTTGGGTACCAACCCTTATGCCCTGTATATCATTAGCTTGCTGCAATTTGCTTGCTAATGGCACCAATGAAAGGACAAATAGTATGGGTGACAAAGGACAGGCTTGCCTCGTCCCTTGCTTCAATAGAAAAGAAGAATTGGGGGGGGGGGGGTCACGTGATGGCAGCGGCCTGAGCAGACGTCTTCAGCTCGGCTCCCCTCTCCCCTGCTATTTTAAGCCGCTAATTTACTTTGTTTAATCACTGTAACTGCTTAAAAATTGCTGGAGAAGTAGAGCTGACTGTCGGGCCATCAGAAGAGAACTCTTTGCAGTCTGGGACTCAGAGATCTATTTGGTATGCCGACTAAGAGCGCGCAGCTGGGACGTGAGAAGGCTGCACCTACTCCAAAAAAGATGGCATCGCCCGCCCCACAAGCTAGCCCTCCACAGGCTCTTACCGACAACACTGTTCAAGTGTCCATGCGGCACTTGTCCCCATTGCTTGATGCCAATCTAGCAAAGCTACACGCCAGTATGGAGGAAATTAAGGATTGTGTAGCCAGCCATGCAGTAAGGATTCAGCATGTGGAAGAATGCGTCTCTGCCCAGGAGGATCGGACAACCTCGATTGAGGGTTGGCTAGGGGCCCTAGAGGAGCAGGTGCATTCCTTGGTAGATAAAGTGGAAGACCAAGAGAATTATTGACATCCCAGAGGATGCTCCTGATTCTGCCGTCTTGGCCCTTGCTGAGTGCTGGCTCCCACAGACTTTGGGATTCCCCTCTGCTGCAGGCCTCATGCACGTGGAACGCATACACAGGATTGGAGTCTGCAAGGACAATGCTGGCAGACCGAGACTGGTCATAGCTCGCTTCCTCAATTATGCGGTCAATGCTAAACTGCTAGACCTCTACAAGAAGCAACACTGCTTAGTAACATAGTAGATGACAGCAGAAAAAGACCTGCACGGTCCATCCAGTCTGCCCAACAAGATAAACTCACATGTGCTACTTTTTGTGTATACCTTACCTTGATTTGTACCTGTCCTTTTCAGGGCACAGACCGTATAAGTCTGCCCAGCACTATCCCCGCCTCCCAACCACCAGTCCCGCCTCCCACCACCGGCTCTGGCACAGACCGTATAAGTCTGCCCAGCACCATCTCCGCCTCCCGCCACCGGCTCTGCCACCCAATCTCGGCTAAGCTCCTTAGGATCCATTCCTTCTGAACAGGATTCCTTTATGTTTATCCCACGCATGTTTGAATTCCGTTACCGTTTTCGTTTCCACCACCTCCCGCGGGAGGGCATTCCAAGCATCCACTACTCTCTCCGTGAAAAAATACTTCCTGACATTTTTCTTGAGTCTGCCCCCCTTCAATCTCATTTCATGTCCTCTCGTTCTACCGCCTTCGCATCTCCGGAAAAGGTTCGTCTGCAGATTAATACCTTTCAAATATTTGAACTTCTGTATCATATCACCCCTGTTTCTCCTTTCCTCCAGAGTATACACATTCAGGTCCGCAAGTCTCTCCTCATACGTCTTGTAAAGCAAATCCCATACCATTTTCGTAGCTTTTCTTTGCACCGCTTCAATTCTTTTTACATCCTTAACAAGATATGGCCTCCAAAACTGAACACAATACTCCAGGTGGGGCCTCACCAACGACTTATACAGGGGCATCAACACCCCCTTTCTTCTGCTGGTCACACCTCTCTCTATACAGCCTAACAACCTTCTAGCTACGGCCACCGCCTTGTCACACTGTTTCGTTGCCTTCAAATCCTCAGATACTATCACCCCAAGATCCCTCTCCCCATCCGTACCTATCAGACTCTCCCCGCCTAACACATAAGTCTCCCGTGGATTTCTACTCCCTAAGTGCATCACTTTGCATTTCTTCGCATTGAATTTTAATTGCCAAACCTTAGACCATTCTTCTAGCTTCCGTAGGTCCTTTTTCATGTTTTCCACTCCCTCCAGGGTGTCCACTCTTAGTATCATCCGCAAATAGGCAAACTTTACCTTCTAACCCTTCGGCAATGTCACTCACAAATAAGAACAGAATCGGCCCCAGCACCGATCCCTGAGGCACTCCACTACTCACCTTTCCCTCCTCCGAGCGAATTCCATTCACCACCACCCTCTGGCTTCTGTCCGTCAACCAGTTCCTAATCCAGTTCACCACTTCGGGTCCTATCTTCAGCCCATCCAGTTTATTTAAGAGCCTCCTGTGGGGAACCGTGTCAAAAGCTTTGCTGAAATCTAAGTAGATTACATCCATAGCTCGTCCCTGATTCAATTCTCCTGTCACCCAATCAAAGAATTCAATGAGATTCGTTTGGCACGATTTCCCTTTGGTAAAACCATGTTGTCTTGGATCTTGCAACTTATTGGCTTCCAGGAAATTCACTATCCTTTCCTTCAGCATCGCTTCCATTACTTTTCCAATAACCGAAGTGAGCTTACCGGCCTGTAGTTTCCAGCTTCTTCCCTATCACCACTTTGGTGAAGAGGGACCACATCCTCCGTTCTCCAATCCCTCAGAACCTTTCCCATCTGCAAGGATATATTAAACAAATCTTTAAGAGGACCCACCAGAACCTCTCTGAGCTCCGGTCCCATGGCTTTGTCCACCTTTAGCTTTTCAAGTTGTTCATACACACTCTCTTCTGTGAACGGTGCTCTATCCACTTCAATCTCATTTGTACTTTTTCCAGTCCATCGCGGTCTTTCTCCAGGATTTTCTTCTGTGAAAACAGAACAGAAGTATCTATTTAGCAAATTTGCTTTTTCATCATCATTATCCACATAGCTGTTCGCAGTATCTTTTAGTCTCACAATTCCCTTTGTAGTCATGCTCCTTTCACTAATATACCTGAAGAAAATTTTACCACCCCTCCTTACATTTCTAGCCATTTGTTCTTCCGTTTGCGCTTTCACCAGACGAATCTCTCTCTTGGCTTCTTTCAGTTTCATCCGGTATTCCTCCTCGTGTTCCTTTTCTTGAGTTTTTTTGTATTTCTGGAATGCCAACTCTTTAGCCTTTATTTTCTCAGCCACTTGCTTGGAGAACCATATCGGTTTCCTTTTTCTCTTGCTTTTATTTACTTTCCTTACATAAAGGTTCGTGGCCCTATTTATAGCTTCTTTCAGCCTGGACCACTGTCCTTCCACTTCTTGTATTTCCTCCCATCCCATCAGCTCCTTCCTCAGGTATTCCCCCATTTTACTAAAGTCAGCATGCTTGAAATCCAGGACTTTGAGTTTTGAGTGGCCACCCTCCTCTTCAGCCGTCATATCAAACCAAACCGTTTGATGGTCACTGCCGCCCAGGTGGGCACCCACTAGGACATTTGACACATTATCCCCATTTGTGAGTACCAGATCTAGCATCGCTCCCTCCCTCGTGGGTTCCGTCACCATTTGTGACGGCAAAGCACTTTGAAAAGCATCCACGATCTCTCTACTTCTTTCCGATTCTGCAGACGGAACCTTCCAATCTACATCCGGCAGATTGAAATCTCCCAACAACAGCACCTGTCTTTTCTTCCCCAACTTTTGAATATCAGCGATCAGATCTTTATCTAGTTCCTCCAATTGTGTCGGGGGTCTGTAGACAACACCCACGTGGACAGAGGTTCTATCCTCTCTTTTTAAGGTGATCCATATCGCTTCTTCCTTTCCTCAGTTTCCTGTCATTTCAGTCGCTGTGATATCATTTCTCACATACAGAGCTACTCCTCCACCTTTACGCCCCTCTCTATCCTTCCTAAAAAGATTATAATAAACATAGTAGATGACGGCAGAAAAAGACCTGCACGGTCCATCCAGTCTGCCCAAGAAGATAAATTCATATGTGCTACTTTTTTATTTGTACTGTCCTCTTCAGTGCACAGACCGTATAAGTCTGGCTAGCCCTATCTCCACCTCCCAACCACCAGCTCTGGCACAGACCCTATAAGTCTGCCCAGCACTATCCCTGCCTTCCACCACCAGCTCTGGCACAGACTTTATAAGTCTGCCCAGCACTATCCCCGCCGCCCAACCACCAGCCCCGGCACAGACCGTATAAGTCTGCCCAGCACTAGTCCCGCCTCCCAACCACCAGCCCTAGCACAGACTGTATAAGTCTGCCCAGCACTAGCCCCGCCTCCCAACCACCAGCTCTGCCACCCATTCTAGGCTAAGCCTGGTATGTTTGCATCCCATTCATGGGAACCATTGAGCCATGTCTCTGTGATTGCAACTATGTCCAAGTCTGCGTCCAACATCAGGGCTTGAAGGTCATGAACTTTATTGCTTAGACTGCGAGCATTTGTGGTCATCGCTTTCCATCTACATTTCCTAGTATGTGTTTCGGTTTTAGTGATTTGGGGGTGTCTTTTCTCTTTGAGTACCTTCATATCTTTTTGGTCCACCTTCCTTGCTTTTTCTTTTTCTTTTTCTTCCGCCTCAGTTTTATTTTCAGGAACATCACAGTGCTGTAGTGGAGCAAAAGAATTCTGTAGGGGCAAAACTTGTGAGGGCGGATGTTTCTGTGTCACATAACGAAGCCTGCCTGAGCTTACTGTGAACCATCTATTCTTTGGTGGTATTATCCTTTGAGGCAGTGGTGAGAATTTGGTATGATTCTGTACAATATGATTTTGTGCAGTCCTAGAAGTTGCTTTAAGTGCAATCAATTCCTGCATTACTTTGCTGAGCTCCTGTTTTAAACTAGCAAGCTGAAGACAGATAGGACAAGCTTTAAGTCTCCAGATGCTTGGCCTTGAAACTAAAGCACCACAATTATTACAGAGAATAAAAGTAATCCTGATTTGTTGAAATGGGTATGAACAGGTGTACTATGATGGGGTTGTAATTAGGGTGGGGTTAATTTATGATACGTAGTATATTTGGTAAAGCTATATAGGAAGTGTCAGTCTTGGGGTGGGTGAGTTGTGGGGCAGGGTGGGTGGGCTTAAGCTTAAGACCTATGGAATGTGTTTGCTGTAACCTATCTCTAGAACAGCATTGAAATGCCCAGAGCCACAACTGTAAGGTAGGGGTAATCAGAAAATAGTCTTATCTGAGAGCTCCCAAATCCATCCAGCTTCTATGCAGAGACAAAAACCACGTGGAGAGAAGCTCCACCTGTGCTATGCAAATACCTTACAACAAAAGCAGATGGGGGAGGGGAGGGGAGGGGCTCCACACACTATGGAAGCAGAAGAAAAAAAAACACAAAAGAAACTACTACCGATTTTAAAGCACTTGTTAAATCCAGTTCTCAGATTATCAACTATCAAATACAAATAGCCAATAAGCAGTTTTAAAATCTGTTACATAGAATACAGATATCAATTAGAAATAGCCACTATGCAGTTAGTTAGGAAACACAGATTATGAGATCACAAGTTTAGCTGAGCAGATAAAAATAGAGTTTTTTTTTTCCTGGTATAATAGAAATACAGTGACAGGCTAGGATTGGGGGGTGGGGGAGTGGGAGAGTTGTCCAGAGCCACAACTGTAAGGTAGGTGTAATTGAGGCAGTGAGCTTCCTGCAACATAATCAGAAAATAGTCTTATCTGAGAGCTCCCAAATCTGTCCAGCTTCTGTGCAGAGACAAAAACCAGGTGGAGAGAAGCTCCACTTGTGCTATGCAAATACCTTACAACAAAAGCAGATGGGGGAGGGGAGGGGCTCCACACACTATGGAAGCAGAAGAAAAAAAAACACAAGAGAAACTACTACCGATTTTAAAGCACTTGTTAAATCCAGTTCTCAGATTATCAACTATCAAATAGCCAATAAACAGTTTTAAAATCTGTTACATAGAATACAGATATCAATTAGAAATAGCCACTAAGCAGTTAGTTAGGAAACACAGATTATGAGATCACAAGTTTATCTGAGCTTAGAGTACAAGGGAGCTCATCTGTTACTGTTTCAGGACTTTTCAGTTTGAGTGGCGGAACAACACAAATTGCTGGTGCCATACTGCTCCCAGCTATTCTCCAGAGGCGTCAAATTTGCGTTTCAATACCCAGCTAAGGTTCAGATCATCCATGATAACCATACAGTGACTTTAACTAAAGTCGAGGAGCTGCGGGCCTTTCTGGAGAAGCTACCCCAATCATAACAGCCACTACATTTTGATGGATTACATCTGCAAGGTGATGTCTTGTTTATTATCTTGCACTACAGTATTCTTGAGAAGCTGAGCTCCAAAGAGCTCTGGTTGAAATTGGATCAGTGTTTGAGACCTTGGCCAGTGGAGATGTTTCTGGTTCTCAGCAGCTGCAAACTGAGGGTCCTGGATACTTGATGCCTATATCATTGGACTTTATGATTTACATATGTGTGGACATTTTTTTTCTGAACTCTCCTCTCTTCTGCTGCTGAGGTCTTTGAGACAGTGGGAGGCTTCATATTCTTAATGTCTTGACGTTCTACTGTCCTGATCTTTGGATTATCTAGCAACGATGGTAGTTCTATACTTGTGGTTGTTTCATAGTGGTTTGGAGTGTGGGAGGGGGAAGGGAGCTTTTGGAACAGGGTTTACTTAGAGCTGATAAAGCTCTGAGGGGCTGTGAGTATGATTGTGGTGGGGGGAGGGTGGTGTGGGTAGGCTGGGGGTATGGTTGCAACGGTTCTTTGGATGCATGTTGTGTTTCTGGTGTAGTCTGCAGGTTGCCACTTTCCATGTGGTATAGATTGGGAAGAGAGCACAGACCCTCCCCTTTTTTTGCACAGCTGGCAGCGGAGTGGAGTACATGTTTGGGCGTAGAGGTTTCTGTCACAGAGCTGTCATGGTGCTTTAGTTTGGCCTTCTGGGTTACTACTAATGTAGGCATCCAAGAAAAGTTTAACATTTTGCATAATTTATTTATTTTTTTTATAAGCATAATGCTTATATTACTAGAAGCAAGGGTAAGGCCATGGGTCTTTGGGAGTCTGATGTGTGTGATAAATGTGGACTGGGCTGGGGCTCTTTGGCGCACCATTTTCTAGAATGCTTGTTGCTCCAGAAATTTTGGCCTAGTGTTATTGGCGTCCTAGAAGATGTTCTAGCTGACTCCTATGAGTGGTCTTATGGGGCTCTGTTAATGGGCTCCAACACTGATTTACTAAATCAGGGGCTTTCTAGCCATTCTTGTAACATTGTCCTGCTTGCTCTGATACTGGCCAAGAAAGTAATTCTGCAGCATTGGACTGGCCAACATGCTCCTCCTTTAGAGCAATGGTATGCTAGTAAACGGCAGATGGCAGATTGGGAGGGATGGAGGTTCTCTGCTCTGACCTAATGGGCCTCTCAGGAATATGGTGGCTTGTGGAAGAGTTGCCTGGATCAGCTACCTATTGTGCTTCATGCCCCTGTTTTTGTCTTATAGCTCCTGGGAGGGGGAAAATAGATGGGTGAGAGGGGTCCACTGTTTCCTTTCTTTAGTAAGATAAAATACAAGTGGGTTGCTCAACGGAGCTCAGTTATAACAGTTGGTTGTAACAAATTTTGTATTTTGCTTACTTGCTCACCTTTTCTCTTTGTATTGACGACCTTGTGATTAAGCTCTGTTTTGTACTACTTGTTAATAAAAAAGATTTTCAAAAAAAGAAAAGAAAAGAAAAGAAGTGAACTGCCCATTGATCAAAATTTGGGTAGTCAGATGACTACCCCCACTAGAAATTCCCCCATAATACCAAACCATAATACCAAAATATTATACCATAATACCAAAATCAAGACCTCAAGTTTGAGGTCTTGATTTAGAAGGGGAAAGGGGCGATAAGATCCCAAAAGGTCCTTATCCTTACCCAGTTTTGGTAATACTACAATGGTAGCATGTGCTAACCTAGCAGTGTCCTGCCCCGATGTACACAGAGCCCAATAAAGTGCCTGAAAAGAACCAATGATATGGTGTCCCAATATCTTATAATATTCCATCCCTAAGCCGTCCGGCCCTGGAGCTTTCACCAACCTAAGATGCTTAAGTACTTGCTGTATCATTACCAGGGTGTTAAGACTTTGCAGTTGATCTGGAGACAGAGAGGGGAGCCCAAGCCCAGGGAAAAACTCCTCCCTTCCCTGGACATCACAATCTCCTTTGTCGTAAAGAGTTTGATAAAAGTCAATAAACGCAGATTAATAGCCTCCTCCTTAGTTACCAAGGTCCCAGAAGTGTCCCTTATCTTAGTAATCACCTGTTTTGCAGATCTACTCCAGATCAGAGTGGCCAAACGTCTGCCCGCTTTGCTCTCCCATCTGTGGAGATTATATTTGTACAACTGAATATCTCTCACAGCCCTCTGATGCAAAATCAGATTAATCAGTTTCCGAATATCTGTGTACTCTTGCCTAATGCTATCAGATATTCCTCGCAGCAAAGAAGCCTTGATGAAATGAAGTCTTAACAATGTAAGAAGTTCCACAGGGTCAATATCCAATGAATCATTATCCCCAAGGTAATGGTTACACTCCTCCACCAGGAACTGTTGAAAATCAGAGTCCAAGTAGAGCGAGGAGTTCATCCACCAGCCATCTGCCTGCCTCTGAGTTGAGAATCCCACATCCACCCAAACCAGGCTATGATCTGACACCATACCATATTCTATATCTGCCCCTCTCGCAAGCAACAAAAGAGAGGAAGAAAGAAGTATAAAATCCAATCACATGTGCACCTGGTGTACATGAGAGAGAAAAGTGTAATCGCAATTGTCAGAGTGAAGCACCCTCCAAATGTCAAGAAGGCTCAGTTCGTTTATAAGAAAATTGATGCCCTTTGCTTCAAAGCTCCATGAGCGCACTTTAGAGGGATGACAGTCAATAAGAGGATCAGCTGTTATATTAAAATCCCCATATACCACTACTGATATTCTTGGAGAGTAGTCAATATGGCCATCAAATTAGAGAAAAATCTATGAGAATAAACATTAGGAACATACACGGAGCATACAGCTATTTGTTGCCCCAGTATTACCCCTGCCCAAATCACATAGCACCCATCTTAATCTGAAATAATTTTATGGCACAAAATATCTACTTTTTTATGGAAGAGGATCGTGACCCCTCGCTGTCTGCCATTATAAGAAGCAAACGCCAGCTTTCCAACCCAATCTCTTTTTAATTTTGTGTGTTCCAAATTAGTGATGTAGGTTTCCTGCATGAGTAGAATAACCACCCTTAAGTGCTTAGCATAACTTTAAATTTTTCTGTGCTTCACAGGTCAGTGAATTCCATCCACATTCAATGTAGCAATGTGCAGGTCACCCATCCCACCACCAATCTGAAAAACATGCTGCCATAAACATCCATTTTATCCAAAAACTGGACATTGCGTCCCAGCAGTTTTTAAGCTGTATACACAACATATCGAAACCCTTCAGCAACAAAGTACCAATCAGAACACGGAGCAACCCTCTACCCTCCATACCCCCCTTCTGAGCCTACGAATCCTCAAACCTCCACCCCTCTCACATGTTCCCCTCCCACAGAACCCCAATCCCAAGCCACCCCACACATACCACTCATTCCTGCCCCACTCTCTCAAGAGACACCTGATCCACTTGAACACTTGATAGCAATACATCCCCAGTCACCACCAGAAAGCACCCTGCACCCACAACCCACGAGTCCCACCCACTCCTTAATTACTCATGACCGCCCACCCCCTCACTTCCCATACTCCCCTTGAACAATACAATGACCCAGAAAAGTGTGATGATCCACTAAAACAAAGGAAAGAAGAACCCTGTGCTATAAGGCAACCATAATAGTAAGCAAAACATTTATAGGACAGTAGAATTTGGTACAACTTGAGGCTCAAGGTGGTGGCTCCGAGGTGTGGAGCCCCAGTGAAAAGCTTTCCAGCTGGAGCACACACTTAGGGCTTCATATCAGAGGCCCACACCCGGTTGCAAACAGTGGCGTAGCCAGACCTAACTTTTTGGGTGGGCCCAGAGCTAATATGGATGGACACTGTGTATATAGGTATGAGTAATGTTTCTTGCTACAAAATAATGCATTAGAATGCACTTGATGATGGATTAATAAGTAGTATGCCCAACATCTGCCCTGCATCAAAATATGGTAAAAACAATATTTTTAAACATGGTTACATTATCCCACATCTTAAACTTGACCAGGCGTAAGTCTACTATAACCAGTGGTGTACCAAGGGGGGGCGGTGGGGGCGGTCCGCCCTGGGTGCACGCCGCTGGGGGGTGCCGCGGCACGCGCCTGCTGCGAGAGTTCGCTAACTTCTCTCGTTCGCTGCAGCTTCCTCTGCCCCGGAACAGGTTACAGCGACATGCACCGGGGGGGGGGGGGGATCCGCGCTGCATCGGGGGGGGGGGGGGGGCGCTGCACCCAGGGGGCGGGGCGCTGCACCCGGGGGGCGGGGCCCCCCTAGGAACGCCACTGACTATAACAGCAAACATCTCAACACACATGACAGGATCCTAGAGTGTAATTACAGCAATGATATAATCCTTCTAACTTTTTGCTTCTCTACCCCTCCATCCAGCCCCTTAGCCCGGCATCAGCCCTTCTCTTATCTACCCTACCCCCCCCCCCACCCATAGCCCAGCATCAGCCCTTCCCTTCCTTATCATCCATCCCATTGCTATGCATCAGCCCCACCCTAACCCCCACCCCTCCCTATAGTCTAGCGTCAGTCCTGTCCTATCCCCTACCCATCTCTCATAGTCTGGTACCCCCCACCCCCCAACCCTGAAGCACACCAGCATTAAATATAAAACTTTTTGTCTTTTAATATCTCCCCCATCCAGGAACCTGCCTACATTAAATATAAAGGGTTTTTTTTTTTTTTTAATTTTAAACCTGGGCACTGCAGAGACCATCCCTACCCCAAAACCTACCAACATGAAATTAAAAAAAAAAGGTTTGTTTGTTTGTTTTTTTTTACCTGTGCAGTGAGTCTACCCCAACATTATTGGTGGGTTATTGGGTGGGGGTGGGCACTGGCTAGGGAAAAAAGATTAAATATACCTTTTTTTCCCTAGGCAGTGAAGAGCTGTAGGGTGAGATAAATAATACCTAGGGCAACAGGTACCCACAGATTACTTATACCAAGATTCCCTGATGCATAAGTCTGACTAACAGACTCACTAGCTCTGTCTAGGGTGAGATACAGGAATCTTGCTTCTGGCACCTCTCCAGGTGTGTTGGTGTGTAGAGTGAAAAAGAAAGACAGCTGATAGATAGATAGATATATTAGCTTTATTATGGATAAGAAAATAGAAATACTCTGCGCTAGCTTATGCAATAAAAATATCCCTTACTGATATGAGCACTACCGAAAATATATTGTCTAAACTAAACTCTGATTATCCTGAGACTAAGTACGGTAATGATTAGAACAGTACAATTGATAACCTAATAATCCTTATGAAACTTATCACATCTTATGCAAAATACACATTAGCAGCTGTCCCTGACCAAGAGCTGACATAAACCAGTCGTACTTAGATAAAACCACTGCCTAACCCCAGACCAGGAAATATATCACTGTGATCTTACCACGCTGTCCTGATGACGGCTTCAGATAAGACCGGAGCAGAATCTCCCCAGACGCTATCTTAGCTGTCTGTGTCTTTTGTAGTGCAGGTCTTTATCAGCAACCAAGTAGGTTCCCGTCTCTCCTTTGGTTATCAGAGCCAATATCTCTGCCACAGGTATTTGCACCAGGATGCAGGTCACGAGGTTGGTATCATACAAAGTCTCTGGCTCCCCCAAGCCTTGCTGGATTTCTCAGGTCGTCTTATCAGTTGCCTCTCTTCCAAGGGTCTCCGACTCACTAACTTACTTCTGTTCCCGCTTTCCCCCGTACCTCTCGGTCAGGTGATGGTAGGAACCAATCATGATCTTGTCCAGTTCAGTACATGGCAAGAAGAGTTCTTTGTTTTGTGACCTTGGAGAATGGTAACTTCTGGAGCCATGTCTGCCTCCCTACTCTGTTCTCAGGGTGATAGAAGGGGGGTTTTAGAACACAGACTGTCCTTGGCTTTAGCAAGCCTGTCAGTGATTTTCCACAAGCTGAAGCTGGATCTTGCTGACACAGAGATGTTGCAGCAGCCATCTTATTATACCAAGATGTCATAGGCTTGTATAGGCCAAGACCAGCTTAGGCTAGATCACAGGGAAATACCCCTACAGAGCCCATCCCCACCCGGAAGCCCACCACCAACATTACACTCACAAAAAACATTCAGACAAAAACTGAAATGAAGACCCCCCTTCCCTCCACCCAAGAAAGCCAGTCTCTACAAGCAGGGCAATATGGGTAACAGAGAAACATAAATGGGTTTTTTTCTCCTGTACTCTGCAAAATACAAAACTAAAAAAAAAATAAACATTTTAAAATTTTTAAAAAGGTACATTTCACAAAGCAGGCACATCTCAATCTTTAAACAATATTAAATAAAATATATTTTTTCTTTTCTACCTTTGTTGTCTGAGCACTTTATCTTTGTGATTTGGTTAGTCCCATTCTATTCCACTTTCTATGTGTCAGTCTTCTAAAGTCTTTTCCAGGTTGGCTTTTCCATTTCTTGTCTCTCCTCTTGTCATCATCCTTTCCCATTCAATCACCAAAGTCCCACTCATCTTCTGCTCTGTTCCCCTTCCCCCCCACACCCCTAGTCACATCCATCTACTGCTCCTTCTCCCTCCCTCCACCCACACCCTCTAGTCTCATCCATCTTCTGCTCCCTCTCTCTCCTCCACACCCCCTAGTCCCATTCATCTTCTGCTCCCTCTCCCTCCCCCACCAAGTCCCACTTATCTTCTACTCTGTTCCCCTTCTCCCACATCCCTAGTTGCATCCATCTTCTGTTCCTACTATCTCCCACACCCCCTAGTCCCATTCATCTTCTGCTCCCTCTCCCTCCCCCACCAAGTCCCACTTATCTTTTTCTCTGTTCCCCTTCTCCCACATCCCTAGTTGCATCCATCTTCTGTTCCTACTATCTCCCACACCCCCTAGTCCCATTCATCTTCTGCACCCTCTCCCTTCTCTCACACCCTCTAGTCCCATCCATCTTGTGCTCCTTCCTTCTCCATCTCTCTCTCTTACTGTATTCCCATTGCCAGCCAGTCTCGCCCCTGTCTCTCTCTCTTGCTTTCCTTCCGGGGTGCCCCCGCCCCGCTGCCGCTAGCCACCACCGCACTGGAGTCAGTTCTTTCTCTCCTAGCCCCGGGCCATGGTGCTCGGTATTGCACCCCCCTAGTCTTCCAATCCCTGCCTTGAGTCGCCAGCAGTTTCAGCTTAGACATCGCAGTGCCCTATATTGCTCCCCCCCCCCCCGAGTCCTCCAATCCCCAAGCTGCCGGCAGCCTCAACAAGAAAGCAGTACACACGCTGCTTAAGACCTGCCCCCAGAAGCCTTTCTCTGTGCTTCAACTTCCTGTTCCCGCGTAGGAGGGAAACTGTAGCAGAGAGAAGGGCTTCCGGGGTAGGTCAAAAGCAGCGTGTGTACTGCTTTCTCGTTGAGGCTGCCGGCGGCTCGGGGATTGGAGGACTCAGGAGGGTGGGGAGCAATGCGGGGCGCTGTGATGCTGGAAAAATGGGAGCAGTGAGCACCTTGATCCGAGAGGAGGAGACATCGGGAGTTGACCGGGGAGGAGGAGGAGGAGCTGCGGCTCCGGGCCATGCGGTGCAGGAGGAGGAGGAGACTGGTGGTGCTCGGAAGTGACGGTGGCCGCAGCATCACAGAAGTCTGCGGCGGGAGTGGGGAGACGGTGACGGGGGGACGTGCCGAGAGCCTGAGATGGATGCTGCTGCTGCAGTTCGTTTGGGGGGGGGGGGCAATTGCCTCCCAAACTATGCCCATGCATTCTACTCTTTTTCCTGTCAGATAGCTGCCATGGCAGAACTAAAAGGCTGTGCACTGATTGGTTAGACGAGTAGGGAAAACTGGGTGGGCCTGAGCTGTGATTGGGTGGGCCTGGGCCCACCCAGGCCCACCCGTAGCTACGCCCCTGGTTGCAACACAGTAAAGCACATAAGTACATAAGTAATGCCACACTTGGAAAAGACCAAAGGTCCATCGAGCTCAGCATCCTGTCCACGACAGCGGCCAATCCAGGCCAAGGGCACCTGGCGAGCTTCCCAAACGTACAAACATGCTATACATGTTATTCCTGGAATTGTGGATTTTTCCCAAGTCCATTTAGTAGTGGTTTATGGACTTGTCCTTTAGGAAACCATCTAGCCACTTTTTAAACTCTGCTAAGCTAACCACCTTCACCACGTTCTCCGGCAACGAGTTCCAGAGTTTAATTACGCGTTGGGTGAAGAAACTTTTTCTCCGATTTGTTTTAAATTTACTACACTGTAGTTTCATCGCATGCCCCCTAGTCCTAGTATTTTTGGAAAGCGTGAACAGACGCTTCACATCCACCTGTTCCACTCAATATTTTATAGACCTCTATCATGTCTTCCCTCAGCCATCTCTTCTCCAAGCTGAAAAGCCCTAGCCTCCTTAGTCTTTCTTCATAGGAAAGTTGTCCCATCCCCGCTATCATTTTTGTCGCCCTTCGCTGCACCTTTTCCAATTCTACTATATCCTTCTTGAGATGCGGCGACCAGAATTGAACACAGTACTCAAGGTGCGATTGCACCATGGAGCGATACAACGGCATTATAACATCCTCACACCTGTTTTCCATACCTTTCCTAATGATACCCAACATTCTATTCGCTTTCCTAGCCGTAGCAGCACACTGAGCAGAAGGTTTCAGTGTATTATCGACGACGACACCCAGATCCCTTTCTTGGTCCGTAACTCCTAACGTGGAACCTTGCATGACGTAGCTATAATTCGGGTTCTTTTTTCCCACATGCATTACCTTGCACTTGCTCACATTAAACGTCACCTGCCATTTAGCCGCCCCGTCTCCTAGTCTCATAAGGTCCTTCTGTAATTTTTCACAATCCTGTCGCGAGTTAACGACTTTGAATAACTTTGTGTCATCAGCAAATTTAATTACCTCGCTAGTTACTCCCATCTCTAAATCATTTATAAATATGTTAAAAAGCAGCGGTCCTTGCACAGACCCCTGAGGAACCCCACTAACTACCCTTCTCCATTGTGAATTCTGCCCATTTAACCCCACTCTCTGTTTCCTATCCTTCAACCAGTTTTTAATCCACAATAGGACATTTCCTCCTATCCCATGACCCTCCAATTTCCTCTGTAGCCTTTCATGAGGTACCTTGTCAAACGCCTTTTGAAAATCCAGATACACAATATCAACCGGCTCCCCTTTGTCCACATGTTTGTTTACTCCTTCAAAGAATTGATGTAAATTGGTCAGGCAAGATTTCCTCACACTAAAGCCGTGCTGACTTGGTCTGAGTAATCCATGTCCTTGGATGTGCTCTGTAATTTTGTTTTTATGTTTCAATGATTTTTATTGACAGCATATCAAGTACAATAACAACTCTTTGGAAATTACATGGTAAGTCTGTGCTGTCTAACATTTTTATCTATGAACGTCCCCCCTTTCCCCCCCCCTTTTTTCCCCCACCCAGCCTACCCCCCTCCCCCTTTCCCTTTTAACTAAAATACAACAATGACATCATCAAGGAAGAGTATTGAGTTTGAGTTTAATTGGCAAGTAAGTTTCTCTTGGCTGACGGTTGCAGCGTATTCCAGAGTCTGCCCCATGTCTGTCGCAACCGCCTTCTGTCTTCTAGGTTCTGGGCGGAGACCGCGCATCTTTCCAGTTTAGATAAGTCAATCATCAATATTCTCCATTGGGTGATATTCGGTCCATTCCGGTCCATCCACCTATTTAAGATCACCTTTTTTCCAATCATAATCGCACGTTGCAGAAATCCACGGTATCCCGGCAACGCCGGCTTGGCATATTTGTATATTCCAAATAAGAGTAAGGGCTGTAGCTCTATCCTTCTGTGCCAGCATGTCCAGATTGCTTCAAGCACTTGTTTCCAGAAATGTTGCACTCTCTGACAGGCCCAAAACATATGTCCCAGAGTGGCCTTTGGCGCATCACACTTTAGGCAATTTCCAGTTGCTCCATACCCTGCTTTCTGGGCTCTGTGTGGTGAGATATGTAAACGGAGCACAAATTTGTATTGTAATTCCCAGTATCGCGTGAATGGCGATGTGTTGAGTATAGAAGTCAAATAATTTTGTATCATATTGTCTGTCACCTCCGCTGACAAATCTGCGGACCAGTCCTGTGCCCTCTTCTTGTAGTCTATGTCCTCTGTTGTGTCCAATAAATATCTGTGATGGTACCTTAGCGGTACTTCATTTTGAGATCCCAATGTTAAGGCTGTGCTCAATGTATCCTGAACATCTTCACACAAATTAATCCAGCCTACTGATGTAGCATAGTGTTTCACTTGAAGGTAGGCGAACACATCCGAGGCTGGCAATTTGTATTCTCTCTGCAAATCTGTGAAAGGACGCATTTGCCCTTCCACATTTATTAGTTGGTATAGGAATTGAATACCCTTTCCCCGCCAACGGGCAAACACTCCGGAAGTTGTTCCCGCCGGGAAGTCTGGGTTGTGGTATATTGGCAGAAACGGTGTGGAACTCGCTGAAAATCCATGCCGTCTGCATAGCCATCTCCACGTTGCTCTGGTTGATGTCAAAAACAAGTTCTTAGATATTTTAATGTCTGGGTTTTGTTTGCCTGTATGCAACAACCAACCAGGGTGCAGCTCTGGGAAGGCCAATACCTCTATGTGAGTTGCTGTGAATTCTTGGCCTCCCACTAGCCAATCCCTTATATGCCTCATGGAGCACGCTATTGTGAGGTACCTTATACTTAATAGTCCCATTCCTCCATGCATCCTAGGTTTGTGTAAAACATCTATTGGGAGCCTCGGTCTCTGGCCTCGCCACAAAAAGGTCTGGATTACTCTAGACAGGACCCTCTCCTCTCTCTGTCTTAAATATAACGGGAGCATTTGAAAGGTGTATAGCCAGCGAGGGGCCACCATCATATTAAACAGGGCAATTCTAGCTGTAAGGGAAAGCGGAGCCCTCCCCCATCTTTGTAACGTACGTCTGGTTTCAGTGAGCAGTGGTATCACATTTTCATCGTAAAGCTGCAATGGGTCATTTGGTATCTCTACCCCCAGGTATTTCAACCGCTCGGTTCCCCATTTCAGAGGAAACTGCCCTTGCCATTCCGTTTGAACCTCTTCCCTCGTCGGCATGGCCAGAGATTTTGTGTAATTGAGTCTAAAGCCTGATACCTCCCCATAGTTCCCCACCTCTTGGAGCAGGGCTGCTAGTGATGTCTGAGGGTCATCTAGGAGAAGCATGAGATCATCGGCATACGCCAGTAATTTAGTCATGTGTCCAGGTAGTTGTGCTCCTTTGATTTCTTTTGTATTTCGTATTACAGATAGAAGTGGTTCTAGTGTAAGCACAAATAATAATGGGGAGAGCGGGCACCCCTGCCGCGTCCCCCGCTCAATCCTAAACTCCTTTGTCCTAATGCCATTGACCAAAATGGAAGCTGTTGGCGATGTATAAAGAGCCTGAACTGCCTCAAAGAACCAACCCTGAACTCCCACCCAACGCAATGTCTCAAACATGAACGGCCACTCGACTACATCAAATGCTCGTTCTGCATCTAAGCTAACCAATAGTCTGTTTGTGTCTGTCTCTTTTGCATGCATCAGCGCCGCCAACAGCCTCCGCACATTAAGTACCGATTTTCTACCTCTGACGAACCCCACTTGGTCTGTATGAACAACCTTAGGTAGACTCTGGGCCAGTCTATCCGCCAGGATTCGAGACAGGATTTTAATGTCAACATTGATTAGTGATATTGGCCTATATGTGCCGGGCTGCATGGGATCTCTCCCGGTTTTGGGGATCAAGCTGATCAGAGCTGTATTTGCGTATTGGGGAAAGGCGCCCTGCTGGACCGCTTCGTTATATACATCTATCAACGGCCCAATCACCTGGCCTTGGAGCATCTTATAGAACTCGCTTGTATAGCCATCTGGCCCCGGTGCAGTGTGAAGTCTGAGTGTTTTAATACCTTGACTAATTTCTTTTGCGGTTATTGGGGCGTTCAGAGCCTCTATCTCCTTTGTAGAGAATTTCGCCATTCCCGATCTTTTTAGGTATTCTGCTGCTTTGATCTCTAATGTTTCTTTTTCCCCTGCTTTTTTATAGAGTGATTCAAAGTGCTCTTTAAATAATTCAGCTACCTCATCCATATTAGTTGCAGTCTTGCCGTCTGGTGTGCGCAGAGCTGTGATAAAGTGTTGTTTCCTATTGTTTTTAACTACTTTAGCCAGATAAGCACCGGCTTTGTCTCCAAATTTCTGGAGCCTAAATTTCCGATATACGAGGGAACGTGTCATTCTCTCATGTAAGAGGCTGTTAAGTGCTGTTCGAGCTACCATAAGGGTATCATAGCATGTTTGAGTGGGTGTTTTGGTATATGCTCTCTTTGCTTCCCTCAGCTTACGTTCAAAGGCTATGACTTGCTGGTTGATTTTACGGTTGCGCCTACACACATACGCTATGATATCTCCCCGTAGCACTGCTTTTGCCGCTGACCAGAATAGGCCGGGGTCATCTAAATGACACTCGTTGTTCTGCTGGTATTCCTCCCACCTTTCACATATATATTTCTTAAAATCTGGGGAGGAATAAAGGTATGTGGGGAACCTCCATCCCGCGGGTTTCTGAAAGAATGCCTGTGCTTCCATATCTGCCCATATCATTGCGTGATCGGAGATTTCCTCCGGGCCTATCTGGGCATCCAGCACCTGGGGAAATAGCGTTGGGGACAAAAAAATGTAATCTAGCCTGGATTGTGTTCGGTGCACTCTGGATGTGTGCGTATAGTCTCTTTCTTCCTGGTGCAGTAATCTCCAGGGGTCTATTATCCCTGCTAGTGTACAGAAAGACTCTAATATGGTTCCTCCTGCTTTATCACCCTGCGGCATGCCTCTGGACCTGTCTATCTGTGTATCATAAACCTGGTTCATGTCTCCTGCTATTACCAAAGGCAGATGTGTGTATTGCTGACATCTGTTTAACAGTTGCGCAAAAAAACTTCTGCTTTTAACCAAGGGCGCATAGACTGCCACCAGTAATATTTCTTTCCCTTGTAAGTTTATTTGTACCCCTAGGTACCTCCCTTCTCCATCTTTGAATCTTAACTTGGCTGTGCATGCAAGGGCTTTATGTATCAATATTGCTACTCCTCCCTTTCTTCCCATGGCTGGTGAGCAGAACACCTCTCCCACCCAATGTCGTTTTAACTTGTCATGCTCTTCTCGAGACAGCCTCGTTTCTTGCAGGCAGGCTATCTGAGCTCCATGATGCTTAAGGGCAGCTAGGATTTTTGTGCGTTTTACTGGGGATGTGATACCACACACGTTCCACGAAACCAAACGTGTCTTTTTGAGTCCTGATCTAGCCAGGGACTTCTCCATAAGTTACATTCAGCTTATTTAGTGCATAACACCCCCGGGCGCCCAGCCTCACCCTTAGGGCTCTCTGTTCCGTTTTATTCTTTTCATTGTCTTCCACTGTTTCCTTTACTAGACCCATATTGTCTCTTCTTCCATATTTCTTCTTAAATTCCCTTCCTTTCTGTCTGTTCCTATATCCTATTCTCCCTCCCTCCCTCCCCGAACTCTCCCCCCCTCCCCATCCCCCCCTTGAGTACTGCCCCAACTGTGACATTAGAGGACACTTCCTTGCTCGAGGCCCCAACAACTTACATATTGTTAAGTAAAACTTAATAACCCGCAGCAGTATGTTACCCGCTGCCTTACCCTACACATTCAGCCAGGCAAACCTTGATACAGCGGCTTCAGCTTTCTGGTACGTTGTTTTTATTCTCATTTTGTTTCTTTTCAATGCTGCATACAAATTCTTTTGCTTCATCTATGGATTCAAAAGTTTTCCAGGTGTTCTCCTGCTTGATCTTAAGTATAGCTGGATAAAGGAGCATAAATTTAATGTTTAGTGCAACCAGCTGCTTACATACTGGGGTAAATTGCCTCCTTTTGTCTTGTAACTGGGCAGAGTAGTCTTGGAAGATATGTATCAAGTGTCCGTCAAACTTCACCTCGTCTCGCTTTAGTCGGTACCCCCGCAGGATCTCTGCTTTGTGGAGGTAATTATGTACTTTTAAAATCACCACGCGAGGTGACTGTCTGCCATCTTTGATTCGTCCCACGCGGTGCGCGCGTTCCAGGCAGAGCGGCCCTGAGGAGTCCGACAAGGCAAATTCTGAAGCCAGCCAGCGTTCCAGCGTTGTTGCTAATACACGGTCTCCGATTGTCTCCGGCAGCCCCACAATCCGCAGATTTGATCGCCGGGATCTATTTTCTAGGTCGTCTATTTTCCCGGTCAGGAGTTCCACCGTACCAGTAAGTTTTTTAAGGGCTGCTTGCATCGGGTTGTTAGCGTCTTCTAGCTCTGATACCCTTTTTTCCACTTCTCCGGTTCTCCTCATAGTCTCCGAGAGCCGCGTTTCAAAGGCTTCATATTGAGTTGCCAACTTTTCGAATTTGGGCTCCAGTGCTGTGATTACCACCTCTGTCATCTGCGCTAGTTGCTCCGCCGAAAAAACCGGCCCAGCACAAGATGGCGACTTCTCAGTCCCAGCCTCAGTTGCTCTCATTTTCTCTTTGTCTTTTTTAGCTCCTCTGTTCGCCATTCCTTTCGCTGGCGTTTCTAAATATTTGTCCATAAATGTTCGGCTGTTTGCCTCTGGCTTTCTGTGTTATAATTCCGGCGTTAGCGGGTTATTTTAGAAGTTTAGAATGTTGGGGCCTCGGAGAGAGCAGAAAACGCGTCTCACCCTCTCATCGCACCACGTGATCCCCCCTGTAATTTTGTTTTTAATAATAGCCTCTACCATTTTCCCCGGCACCGACGTCAGACTCACCGGTCTATAATTTCCCGGATCTCCCCTGGAAACTTTTTAAAAAATCGGTGTTACATTGGCCACCCTCCAATCTTCCGGTACCACGCCTGATTTTAAGGATAAATTGCATATCACTAACAGTAGCTTCACAAGCTCATTTTTCAGTTCTATCAGTACTCTAGGATGCATACCATCCGGTCCAGGAGATTTGCTACTCTTAAGTTTGCTGAACTGCCCCATTACGTTCTCCAGGTTTACCCTGAAGTCAGTAAGTTTCTCTGACTCGTCCGCTTGAAATACCATTTCCGACACCGGTATCCCACCCAAGTCTTCCTCGGTGAAGACTGAAGCAAAGAATTCATTCAGTCTCTCTGCTACATCTTTGTCATCCTTGATCGCCCCTTTTACCCCTCGGTCGTCCAGCAGCCCAACCGATTCTCTTGCCGGCTTCCTGCTTTTAATATACCGATAAAAAATTTTACTATGTTTTTTTGCTTCTAATGCTATCTTTTTTTCATAATCCCTCTTGGCCTTCTTTATCTGCGCCTTGCATTTGCTTTGACACTCCTTATGTTGCTTCTTGTTATTTTCAGATGGTTCCTTCTTCCATTTTCTGAAGGCATTCCTTTTAGCCCTAATAGCTTCCTTCACCTCACTTTTCAACCACGCCAGCTGTCTTTTGGACTTCCGTCTTTCTTTTGTAATTCGCAGAATATGTTTGGCCTGGGCCTCTAGGATTGTACTTTTGAACAGCGTCCATGCCTGTTGTACAGTTTTTACCCTCTCAGTTGCCCTTCTAAGTTTTTTTTTTACCGTTCTTCTCATTCTATCATAGTCTCCTTTTTTAATTGGCATACCAGGCGCTACAGACACTCTGCGCTGCCACTCTCAATCTAAAACGGGTCCCGATTCAACAAGGTAAGGCCTGAAGAGGAATTTATTCCATCATAAGGGGGATTTTGAAGCTGAGGGAGCGGAACTGAGCTTACAGATGTCCGCTCAAGCAGCTGCCATCATGTGACCCCCACTTCCCAATGCTAATGTATTTGTTTTAAATTTTTTTCTACTATTGCATGTCTGGTCATTTCATTTTACCAAGCATGTTGGCCCCAGTTTCTTTTTTCTGCTTTCCTGTCTTCTGCTCTGTTTCCAGTTTCCTCCTGGCTTCTTCCATTCTCTCACTACATCTGTCTCTGACATATTTCCTCTTTCTTTTTTTCCCATCTGTCTACTCAAATTCCACTCTCTCAATCTTCAGTTCTCCATCTTCATTTCACCTACCTATCAGCTTTGCATCTCCTTCTCTCATGCCCTAGCTCTTCCCTGACCTCCTATTCCCTTCTTGCTTTTACCCACGCACCATTACTACACTTCTATTATCAGTACTCACCTCCATCCTCTCTCTTATCTCCTTAACAGTTCCCATGGTATCTCCCCCATGATTCCACCATCCACGGCATCTCTCCTCCCTACATTTCTGTAGCCTAGCATCTCCTCTTTCTCTCTCTCTCTCTCTCCACCCACACTTACAGCCCCCTCCTCCACCCCTGTGGTTCAGCATTTCCTTTTTCCCTCTCCTTTCCCCTCTACCCTTATGGTCCAGCTGCTCTAGGTCTCCTCACTCTTCCCCTCTAACCTTATGGTTCAGCAGCTCTTGTCTCCCCACCCTCTCCCTCCCACCCCCTGTGGTCAAGCAGCTCCTTGTACCCTCTCCTCCATGACACAGCAGCTCCATGTCTCCTTTCTCTCCCCCTCCCCCAACACTACAGCAGTTTCGTGCCTCTTCTCCCTACTCCACCTCTATGGTCCAACAGCGCTGTGTCTCCTATCCCTTCCCCTCTACACTTATGGCCCAGCATCTTCATGTCCCCTGTCTCCCACCCTTATGGCCCAGCAACTCCCTGCCCCCTCTCCCTTTATTTCTACCCTTATGATCCCCTTTGGTATAGCAACTTTCTGCCCCTTCTCTCCCCTCCACCACTGTAGTCCAACAACTCCATGTCATCTCCCTCCCCCCCCCCCCCAGCTACTCAGTATCTCCACTCCTTTCCCTATCCCCACAAAAAAGTGCAGTATCAGTTCTCAGTAAGATAGCAGCTGGGAGGGAAGCACAACAGCAGGAAACCCACTCTGATGCAGAAAACACAACTACAAGAATCCTGACACCACTCTCCTTCCCGGGCAGTGCAGGCAGCAATCCGTGCTTAGCAGTCTTTCACTTCCGGTGCACAGAAACACTGGAAGTGAATGGTTGTTAAGCATGTTTTTATGCCTGCACAGCCTGTGAAGGAGCACAGCATCAGGGTTCTTGTAGCTGCTTCTCCTGCACTGTGCTGTGTTTCTTGTGGCCTGCTGCTCTCCCCATCCCAGACACTGCTGTTTGTGATGGTCAGCCCCGTGACACACCTCTTGAGTGTTCACGACAGACCTATTGAGACCTGCTGCCCTAGAGGAAAGGAGGGACAAGGGTGATATGGATAAGCAAGATGAGAAGCAGTAGGACTAGAGGATATGAATTGAGGCTGCATGGTGGTAAACCTAGGATTAAAATCAGGAAACACTTTATCACAGATTGGGTGGTACATTCCTGGAATACCTTCCCAGTAGAGGTGGTGGGGACATAAACAGTGACAGAATTCAAAAAGGCATGGGATAAGCACAAATGATCTCTGTGTAGAAAGAGAATGAAATCAAAGCAAAACTGAAATGACTTTCACACTTTAAACAGATTTTAGATGGATGTAACCTGTATAGAGCGGCAGGTACATAAGTATTGCCATACTGAGACAGATCGAAGGTCCATCAAGCCCAGAATCCTGTCTCCAACAGTGGTCAATCCAGGTTACAAGTACCTGGCAAGATCCCAAAACAGTACATTTTAATAATGGCTTATGGACTTTTCTTTTAGGAAGCTATCCAAACCTTTTTTAAACCATTGTAAGCTAACTGCTTTTACTACATTCTCTGACAACGAATTCCAGACTTTAATTACATACTGTTAATTACACACTGAGTGAAGAAATATTTTCTCTGATTCATTTTAGATTTACTACTTTGTAGCTTCATTGTGTGCCCCCTAGTCCTAGTATTTTTGGAAAGAGTAAACAAGCGATTCGTGTCTACCTGTTCCACTCCACTCATTATTCTATAGACCTCTATCATATCTCCCCTCAGTCGTCTTTTCTCCAAGCTGAAAAGCCCCGTTTTAGCCTTTCCTCATAGGGAAGCCGTCCCATCTCTTTATCATTTTCGTCGCCCTTCTCTGTACCTTTTCTACTTCTACTATATCTTTTTTGAGATGCGGTGACTAGAATTGAACACAACACCATGGAAACCCGAATGTGGAGTACCACAAGGATCACCGCTCTCACCAACCCTATTTAACTTAATGATGACACCTTTAGCCAAATCGCTATCTAACCAAGGACTCAACCTGTACATCTATGCAGATGATGTCACGATATACATCCCGTTCAAACACGATCTAACCGAAATCACAAATGAAATCAAACACAGCCTCTAAATAATGAATTCATGGGCGGACGCATTCCAACTAAAACTAAATGCAGAAAAGACACAATGTCTCATCCTATCTTCACAATATAACTCAAATAAATACAATACCATAAACACTCCAGAATACACTCTTCTGGTCTCTGACAGTCTGAAAATTCTGGGAGTCACAATTGACCGAAATCTCACACTAGAAGACCATGCGAAAAATACAGCAAAGAAAATGTTCCACACAATGTGGAAACTTAAAAGGATCAAACCTTACTTCCCAAGGGAAATATTCCGCAGCCTGGTACAATCAATGGTGCTAAGCCACCTAGACTATTGTAATGCCATCTATGGGGGTCACGTGATGCAGCGTTGCTGAACGGACGTCTCAGGTCCCGGCTCCGAACCTGACTCCCCTTAACTCTTGCAAATAACCCGCAAATTCTCTCTAAATAAGAAAAGAATTACCTAGCGAACACCACGGAGTACCCGCGCTAAAAATTAGGCGGGAATCGAGAGACAAAGCGGCGGAGCACGAGTGGTATGCCCGTAAAGAGCCGGCACAGTAAGAAGACCCGCGTGTAGGAACTGCGTCCCAAAATGGCGGTGGCGCCGGAGCCCACGGGGGTGGCGAACCAGCCTGTGATGGCCAACATGCAGGAACTCATATCGCAGGTCACCTCTATATTAGAGGAGAAGCTCTCCAAATTCCAAGCGTCAGTTGAGCAGATCCGCGAAGCGGTGGAGCACCAGAGCGCCAGGCTGCAGCAGGCTGAAGAGAGGATCTCTCGACAGGAAGACAGAACAGAAGCTGCGGATGCCAGACTTGAGGCGCTGGAACAAAAATGCTCGAGGCTGCTACAACAGGTGGATGAGCAGGAAAACAGAAGTAGACGAAATAATTTGAGAATTATTGGAATTCCAGAGTCTGTAAAGGATAAAGAACTATGGAAGTTGGTGGAGGGCTGGCTGCCAGAACAAATGGGCTTGCAATTCCCGGAGAAAAAATTACTGGTGGAGAGAGTTCATAGAATTGGACTGGTGAGAGAGGGAGACAAGCGACCACGTCCAGTGATTGTTAAGATCCTCAATTACGCAAATAAAGAAAAATTAATGCAAGCCTACAGAGAGAAGAAATTGTTGGAATATGAAGGCCACAAGGTACTGCTTTTCCAGGACTATTCAGCTGTGGTGTCTGAACAACGCAGAAAGATGGGGCAGCACTGTAAGCGGCTATATGACAAAGGAGTAAAATTTGCGCTGCTGTTCCCGGCAAAAGTGCGGGTCCTGCAGGACAATAAGATGCTGTTCTTCACGGATCCTAAAGAGCTTGGCGCATTTGTGGACCGGCTGCAGGCGTGAGAACGGAGAGGAAGCATTCGTACAAAGTGTACAGATACTTGTTTAAGATATGTTTAAAATATCCCAGCAGGTGCTAAGAGGATTTGAGAACTGGAGACTAAAGAGCATGTCTGTGTGCAGGGCGGAGCGAGGAATAGCACACATGTGGATTTCTTGATGACCAGGCAGTGGTCATGGTGCTGAGAGTAAAGTGGCCATTTGGTGAAAGATTGAACCATGGGACCTAACAAAGTTTGACATGACAAATCCGTGTGGCCCTCGAGGTGCAGGTGGAGAGCCGCAGACTAGCCCAGTAGCCTCGGGTGGGCGGCTGCTTCAAATGCTATGACATGTGCACTCATGCGAAATGTTTGTTTTTCTTTTATATGTTATGTTTTTGATCATTCAATTTTACTTTTTCTATTCCTTATAAGAGTCCACGTGATGCGATGAGCTGAGCAGACGTGCAGTGCTGCAGCTCGTGGGCCCTAACCCCGTATTCCTATAAATACTGCTCAAAAACATTAAAAAATACCCACTGGATACAGCATAACTGCATGGACAAATACCTGAACAAAACCCCGATTGGAATGGCGCTTCGGACCGGAAAAAAAGAGAAAGAAAAGGTTAAGTTACCTACCCCTGATTCTAAAATGGCGGGCGAACCACAGCAATGCGAGCAAGCATTTTCGACGTCGCAGTTAGAGCAACTAACAGCCGCGGTGGTGAAAGCCTGGCAGCCTAAATGGGACACTATGGAACAAAAAATCGACGCTTTCCACGCTAAGTTGGAGGGACTGGAGACCCGCACAGAGGATCTTTCAGTGCGGATTTCGGCTCTTGAAGACGACTCGCAGGCCTATAATGTTGATATCCGCGAAATCAAACATCAGCTCCAGGAACATTACGATAAACTAGAGGACCTAGAAAATCGTTCCAGGAGGAACAATGTGCGAATTGTAGGCATCTCGGAAAACATTTCGGACAGAAACTTAGTGCCTTGGCTCACAGACTGGTTATCTAAGGAATTGGCTTTATCAGACTCCCTTGGGCCTTTAGTACTTGAGCGCGCACATCGCGTGGGACGCAAAACGGACAGTCAAAAGAGGCCTCGTGTTATAGTGGCACGAGTGCTCAACTACCGCTCTAAAATGGAAATACTGAATGGATTTAAGATCAGGAGGGGAGATCTAACACATGAGGGGCGCCCAATTTTGATGTTCCAGGACTACTCCTTCGGCGTACAGGAGCAACGGAAAAAATTCCATCAGATATGTTCACTATTAGCACAGAAGCAAATTCGCTTTAGGCTCCAGTACCCAGCCTCACTGAAAGTTCTGTTACAAGGACAGTGGCATACCTTTAAAACATCGGAGGAAGCCAAGTCTGGATTGCAGGAGAAGGGCATCTCTGAGGGAGATTGAAATACTTATAGAGCTTGCTGTGAGTCAGAGCATAATATATATAGCAGCAGCAGTAAGTACAGAAATTCTATTCCTTATAATATAAGATGTCCTATGTATAGGGTATCAGGTTTATGATAGTAGCTGGGAAAGTTCTATGTAGAGGGAATTAGTAGCGGCAGGGTGGGGAATGTGGAAGTTAGGGGGTACGGAGAGTTCCATAAGATAAGGGGAGGCGGGAGGAGGGAACGGAGCGGGAGTCGGGTGATAGGCGGGGGAATGAAAGATGTGGAGTGGATCTGGAACTGTATGGTCGGGAATTCGGGGGGGATGTATGAACGGGGGAGGGAGGAGGGAGGCCGGAGAAGTTGTAGGCTCCCTAGGGGGAGGGGGTGGGGAGGACGGGAAGATGGGAAAGAAGCGTCCACAGTGACTCTACTCAGGGTCGGCCTAGATTCTGCTGCTGGTGATAGGAACTCTCGGGGGGTTCAGCTGGGAGACCCTCTGGGGGATGTAAGCCAATTACAACTCACTTTGTTTAGAATATTATTTTTGTCCTCGGATGGCTAAGTTGAAAATTGTAACATTGAATGTGGACGGAGTCCATTCTCCAGTCAAAAGGTTCAAGATCCTGCAGACGCTTAGGAAACAAAATACTGACATTGCACTAATTCAGGAAACGCACTTGGGGGATACGGAACATGCTAAATTAAAACGAGATTGGGTGGGTGAGGTTTACTCTGCCTCTTACAATAACAGGCAGAGGGGAGTGGCTATACTAATCCGGAAAAATCTGGTTTTTGGCCTGCATAGGTTGTACCGTGACCCAGAGGGCCGCTTTGTGATCATAGCGGGAGTATTACAAGGGACAAAAGTGGCCTTATGCAGTCTGTATGCGCCCAATATATACTCACAAAAATTTTTTACCCTCTTAGCTGCAAAGCTAGTTACGTTTAATGAGTACCCGCTTATAATGGGTGGCGACTTCAATATCACTAGTGACCCCCTGATAGATTGCAAACCCCCCAGGAAGGCCAGCAAAGATCACGAAGGGAAAGGAGTGAATTGTATATCAAGGGAGCTTGGGGTACTTGACATTTGGAGACTCTATCACCTAGAAGAAAAAGACTACACATTTTATTCCCATCCTCATAGAGTCCATGCGCGCCTTGACTATTTACTAGTAGCCCAATCCTTACTGAAAGGGGTCGAGCGAACGGAAATAGGGGATTCTCTGGTATCAGATCATGCATTAGTGTGGGTGCAGATGCGGTGGGGAGAAAAGACAGGAGAGGAACGGTGGCGCATGAATCCGGCCCTATACCAGAGCAGGGACTTTTGTACTTACTTAAGAAAGGTATGGATGGAATATGTAGAAGAAAATAAGGCACAGCCTGTAAATAATAGAATATTTTGGGAAGCAGCTAAGGCTGTGGTGCGTGGCAAGATTATGGCCTACACGGCTGCCATGCACAGAAAGCGAGAGTCGGATCTTAACAGTCTGTTGGTCAAATTGAAAGAGGTGAGGCGGTTGTTTATTCTCTCCCCATCTGTATCTACTAAAGAAGATTATATGAAGGTACGGAAACAAGTACAGTCCATATGGGATGCGCGGGCTTTATATGATATCAGACTCTACAAGTACCGTCTGCACAGATGGGGGAACAAAACCGGAAAATTACTGGCATCCTTGATCAAGCAGAGATCTGGAAAGAGTTTCATAAGTAAGATCAGGACTGGTACTGGGGACTTGCGAACGAAACGGGAGGAGATCCAACAGGAATTTGTTCACTTTTACTCTACGTTGTATGCTAAGGGTGCGTTTTCAGAGGGTGAATGTCAAAAATTTTTTGATAAGATACAGTTGCCATCTTTGACAGCAGAGCAAGTAGCGAGTTTGAATGCACCAATGCAGGGCAAGGAGGTACAAAGTGTCATCAAACGGCTGCAGTTGGCTAAGGCGCCTGGCCCAGATGGCCTAGGGACCGAGTTTTACAAGATCTTGCAAGACCAAATAGTACAGCCTTTTGTTGGTATGTGCGAGGAGGTGCGAGCAACACGGGATATGGGCTCTTATTTGAATCATGTGTTTATTACAGTATTACCGAAACCTGGAAAGGATCCGGAATTGGTGGGATCCTATAGACCCATATCACTCCTAAACCAGGATGTAAAAATCTTGGCAGCTGTGTTGGCAGCGCGGTTAAGTGAATTGGTGCCCTGCCTGGTACATAAGGACCAAGTGGGATTCGTAAAGGGGAGATATGCTTCAGCTAACATCTTGAAAGTGAGTCGTATATTGTTTGAAGGCCGTAAGAAAGGGGGAGATAAGATCATGGCCAGCTTAGATGCGGAGAAGGCCTTTGACAAAGTGCAATGGGATTATTTATTTTGGGTGCTGAAGCAGTACGGAGTAGAGGGTGCATTCCTGGACTGGATAAAGGTGTTATATACCAATCCCACGGCTCAAATTGTGGTTAACGACTCGCTATCCCCTGTGTTGCCTCTGTGGGGCGGCACAAGACAGGGGTGTCCATTATCGCCTCTGTTATTCGTTCTGAGTTTAGAACCATTGGCAGCGAGAATCAGGCAGGAACCGACTTTGAAGGGAGTGTGTGTAGGTGAAGCGAAACATCGCATTAACTTATTCGCAGACGATATGTTGCTGCTTTTGGATAATGCGTCGACAGGAATATTTTCAGTCATGGAACTTATAAAAGAGTTTGGAGCTTTCTCGGGGCTCACAATTAATTTTGGCAAGTCCGAGGCATTACCGATCAGTAACCCATGTTCTAGTATGAACGTGCCTAACTTCCCTTTGATCTGGGCGAAGTCGGGGATAAAATATTTAGGGGTATACCTGAGTGCAGATACAGCGTGGGTATACAAGAAAAACGTGGGGGATAGGTTGGAAGAAATTAAAAAACTATGTGGGAAATGGAAAGGTCTCCCTGTGGGTTTTTCAGGTAGGGTGGTGCTCGTGAAGATGGTCCTATTACCCAAGATTTTGTATGCCCTGCAGATGGTGCCATTGTGGCTGAGGAAAAAAGAGGAAGCACAGTACAGAAGTATAGTAACAACTTTTATATGGCGAGCGCAGAGACCCCGCATTTCTTTTGCCAAATTGTCTTTGGATAGGGGGAATGGCGGACTTAGGCTGCCAGATATCAGAGCCTACAATGTGGCTGCACTTATGAGGTGGATTCACGAATTGCATTCGGGGGCGGATTTCTTCGCACCAGCAAATTTCTGGACAAGCTGGAGTACACCCTATGAGCCATTTGCGGTCTTAGAGTCTGGGTCGATTCGAGGTATGAAAGAGGTTGTGATGAACCCATACTTCATGGCAATACGGAGAGCGTGGAGATGGTGGAAAGAATTGGGCGGAGCTCAGAGAGGGGTGAGTCCATTTCTGCCATTGACAGGTAATCCGGGCTTTGTGGCGGGCATGGAGGCGTCCGTATTTAAAACGTGGAAGGCGAACGGGTGTCGCTATATAGGAGATTTCAGGCAACTGGGTGAAGATCAATTTCCTTCTTTTGAGCAGGTCAGGCGCGCATGGACTGTTCCGAACTCTCAATTCTTTGCATATCTGCAGGTGAGGGACTATGTTTTGACAATAGAAAGGAAGCAGGGGGGGGACGGTGGTGTTCCAGAAGTTAGATACCTTATTCCAGCAGATACCTGCTCCGCTGAACAAACTATCACAGTGGCAACAGGTAATTAGGAAACACAAGAAACCCGCTTATTTTCAGAAACTAGCAGAAGCTTGGAGCCAAGACATTGGGGATAGTGTGACCATAGAATCCTTGGGAGAAGTATTTGGGGAGATTCCTAAGTTAACACCTAATGCAGCGCTGCAAGATATTCAGTTCCGCATCCTCCACAGGGTACACATCTCAAGAGACAAAGGTCACAAGATGGGGCTTTGGCCAGATGCTATGTGTCTTAAATGTCAATCTAAAGTAGGAACATTGCTCCACTCCTTTCTGGAGTGCCCTAAACTAGCAGCGCTTTGGACAGGTGCGCTGAAAGAAATAGAGCGCATTGTACGAGGAACATTCGAGTGGTCCTATTCAGTAGTGTATTTGGGCAGCTCTGCAGGATTAAGAGAACAGGGTTTGAATGAGGCACAATGTAAATTCATTTTAGTAGCTACGATGTTAGTGAAAAAAAGTATCTTGATGGCTTGGGTGGACAAAGCCCCTCCGCAACTGGGGGTGTGGATGGGAATTATGAAAGAAATGGCGAGCTGGGTGATAGCCTCCCTCAAGTTCTCTACTTCACTGGGACATGGTCAATATAGAGCCTTGTGGGAGCAGGTTGGAAATGTACCCTTATTGGATTTGTAACATGGGAAGGGCGGTGCAGCGAGTAGTAATGACTTTCCTAGCTCCTGATGGTACTAACTGGGGAATGGGCATTCTTGGTTAACTTATCCAAGGAGCAGAAATCTAGGCTCCAGAGTGGACGGGGGTGGGGAGAAAACAGTAAGAGGAGGCTTACTTTCTACATTAATGTTCTGGGGGGGGGGGGGGGGGGGGGAGAAAAGAAAAAAAAAAGGGGAGGGTCAGGGGTGGTTCTACTAAGTGTTGCACTGTTGCTGTTGGTTAGCGGTTTTTGTTGCACTTGAAGAAACGTGTAACTAAATTATATTGATGTACGAATAGCGTTGTATCCAGTTGTCTGAATAATGTTGTTACTGTAATTGCTATGCCTTTGACTCAATAAAGATATTCTCAAAAAAAAAAAGTAATGCCATCTATGCCGGATGCAAAGAACAAATCATTAAGAAGCTTCAAACCACTCAACACACAGCAGCCAGACTCATATTTGGGAAAGCGAAATACGAAAGCGCCAAACCCCTAAGAGAAAAACTACATTGGCTTCCATTAAAAGAATGAATTGCGTTCAAAGTCTGCACCCTGGTCCACAAAATTATACACGGGGAAGCCTCGACTTACATGCCAGACCTTATAGACCTACCTACTAGGAACGCAAAAAAATCAGCACGCACATTCCTCAACCTCCACTGCCCCAACTGTAAAGGACTAAAATACAAGTCCACATACGCAACCAGTTTCTCCTACATTTGTACGCAAATATGGAATGCACTACCGAAGGCCATAAAAACAACGCAAGATCTAGCTACCTTCCGAAGGCTACTGAAAACTGACTTGTTCAAGAAGGCATACCATAAACAACCATCCTAATTACTAAACAATAAGACCGATCACGAATGAGACAGAACCGATCTCTCATCACATGACTGATTAACCTCATTGCTATTAATAAACAAACACTACCACTTCTACCCTAATGTTGAAAATGATGTCTTTATAAATGACGACCCAACATATGTTACAATCCAATCTATTACTCAGGAACTTATATGCAATACCATAACATATTTTTCTCTACCATGTATGTACACACCTTAATGCAGTACCACTTTAACCCTATGTCGAATAAGATCTCTCTATAATTGATGACATAACATAAGTTACAGTCCAACCCATCACGCAGGAACCTATATGCAGTACCATAATGTATTCTTTTACCATGTATATACGCACTTGAATGCAATATCATTTGTAATTCTGTTAACCGGAAATGGCAATCGCCACTACGGCAAATGTAAGCCACATTGAGCCTACAAATGGGTGGGAAAATGTGGGATACAAATGCTACAAATAAATAAATAAAAAATATTTGAGGTGTGGTCACACCATGGAACGATGCAAAGGCATTATAATGTCCTCATTTTTGTTTTCCATTCATTTCCTAATAATACCTAACATTCTATTTGCTTTCTTAGTCACCGCTGCACACTGAGCAGAGGGTTTCAACCTATCATCAATGATAATGCCTAGATCCCTTTCCTTGTCGGTGACTCCTAATGTGGAACCTTGCATTATGTAGCTATAATTCAGGTTCCTCTTTCTCATGTGCATCACTTTGCACTTGCTCACATTAAACATCTGCTATTTGGATGCCCATTCTCGTAAGGTCCTCTTGTAGTTTTTCACAATCCTCTTGCAATTTAACAACTTTGAATAACTTTGTGTTTTGCTATGTGGTAAGTGCAGGAGGCATGCAGCACAGGCACCCAAGCTATCAGGCTTTTCACATAATACAGTGCGGACCCACTGAAGAAATGAATACTGAATACAGACCTGATGCGGCAGACTGGATAGATCATATACCGTATATATTCGAATATAAACTGAGATAACATTTTTCCCCTAAAAAGGAGAGGTGGGGTGAGAAATGTTAACTTGAATATAAACCGAGGGTTTATATTCCAGCATTTCTTCCCTTCCATCCCTCCCCCGTGCATTGCTTCTCTTTTCTCCCTCCCTGCCTCCCTACCTCATGGTGTCTTGCATTCCACCTCCCTCTCCCATGGTGTATCTCCTCCACTGCTGCTGCCCCCTCCCAAATCAAAAGAGCTCCTACTTCATTTCTCTCTCCCCCTGAAAAGATGAGCTCACCCATAGCCCATGCCATCTCTGTAGTCAAAATGGCTGCCATGACTTCCGGTGGCATTCATGTGAGCTTTGGGAGGAAGGGTGTGAAGAGCCTGATAGTGTGGGTGCCTGTGCTGCATGCCTCCTGCATTTATCACATAGCAATTCTTGCGTTAACTGTGCTGTAAATGCAAAGCATACCACAGTAGTAAAAGCATCTTAATGATTTTCCACATATTCATCCAATCGAGACATCAGTCTCCACATATTCTTGATAGAACAATGGATTTCAGTGCACTTACCCTACTTTAGATTGTGAGCCAATCAGGGATGGTGCAAGTACCTGTACAATTGTATGTAAACCGCCTTGATTCGTGCTGGAAAGAGGTGGTAATCAAAATGAATAAATGAGAATATTATCTGTACAAAGAAAGTACATCCAGCATTCTTCCAATTATTAATCAGCACTTTTATTGCTACTGTCAACATAAACCCCAATTCTATATAGTGTGGCTAGAGATCTGTGCTGAAATCAACGCAGATTCTGTAACAATGCACGTAATTTAACAAGTTTAAAAAGCTAATGAGCACTGATGACAGCACTTAACAAGCATGAGCACTAATTGACATTGATTAGAATTTAGGCACACAACTTGCTAAGCATATTCAGTAATGATGTGCGCTGAATTTCTAATGCGTGCAGGCAAAAAGGGGCATGGTTATGGGCAGGTAAATGAGCATTTTGTGGGCATTCCAAAATTTACATGCTGGGATTTATGCGTTTTCGTTGGTGTAAATGGATGTGCGTAGATTTAGGCGCTGAAATATCTCCAGAGTGTATTCTATAATCGGCACCTAAATCTAGGCACTGAATATAGAATACTCTTAGTCAGCAGTGATTTCAGCGCTGATTTTTTAGGCACCATATATAGAATCCTCATCCATTAAATAATCCCCAGGGCTCAATGAAAAAAGTGGAAAATTTAATATTAGAGAGGGCATTATTTTCTCATCTGTTCAACAAAATGAAAAACAAAACAGAGAAGCTGAGGAGATTATTGCACAAAGATAGAACTGTGTGCATGCTGAGAAATCAAGTTCTGAGCATTGTTTAGTCACAGACACACACACATGTGTAAATGTGTGCCTCAGAATGTTTGCACTATTGAGACTGGATCTGGAAACTCATTTATTAAATAGGCGCCTTTCTGAAATTCTTACCTATGAAATTGCCCCTTAGAGTGGACTGAATTATGCACAAGGGGTAATTTTATACCATAGATGCTAATGTTTTTGTGTGATTAGGCAGTATATGATTAAGAATAATACCATTGATGTGTGTATATATGCATGTAACTGCTAAAGTTCAGGCTAAGCGCAACTATGTAAATACACACTTAACTTAAAGTAACCAAATGTAAAGAGAGCCAAAGAGATAATATCAATATTGTTATGATCCTACTTGGACAGGCAGGGGAGTGACTGGGTCTTGCTCCTGATTGGCCATGTCAGGGATTGGTCTGACATCTGAAGCAGGATCTCCTTCAGCTGTGAGCTTACCTGCTTTCCGTTTAGTCTGTGCGTATAGCACAGGGTATATTCTCTGTTGTTTGGTTGCCTTCATTCCCCCTGTCTGTATTTGTTCTGCGAGTCTGTAGAAGCCAGATTCTTCTCTGATTACTTAGCTGCTGTGCAGCTGTGGCTTCTCTGTGTTCCTTGCTTCACTATGTGCCATGCATTTCCCTTCCCTGCTGTGTGTACTGGCTGTGACCACAGTAAGAACTTACTTCCATTCTTTGGATTTCCCTTTAACCCTGCTATATCTGTTGCTTGGTTCTTGTGAGCACTACTCCTTGCCTGACCTGTGTACCTAGAAGCAGTCTCTCTCTGTAGTCTGCTTTAACCCTTTACCTGCTGTATGTGTGTTTGGTCTAGTGACCTTTCGTTGGTGTCAGTGTGTGGTACTGTGTACGCGGCCCATGGGCCAGTCCCTTCCGGGACTTCTCTCTGTTCTTTTCCCTTCCCTTGTGTGTGATTGGGTTCCAGTTCGGCCCTGCGGCCCATATGTTTGAACTTTGTACTTGTGGGTTCCAGTTTGGCCTTGCGGCCCGTATGAGTGGTCTGTCTCCCTTTCTGGTGGGCTCACTGGTTTCCCTCAGTGTGCTGGGCTTCATGGCCCATAGTTACTGTATAGCATGAGCTTGGTCTGCCCTAGGCCTCAGCCTAGGTCTGTCCTAGGACTCTGCCTAGGCCCAAGGGCTCACGATCAACCTAACAAATATTCACAATAAACTCTTATCTGTATCAAAGTCCAGTAGTATCAAATGTATTTCCGATGGAGGGTATGATATTAACCTGGAGGCAAAAGCCTCAGATCCCCTTCTTCCACCTCTTAAGTAGCTTTTTATGTGGTAGGAGTTTTACAGGGGATCCACTTTTATGTCATCGGCATAAAATGTCCAGTCAGAAATCATTAAAACTCTGCAATGTTCTGCATTTTTCTGGTAAACCTGTGCAAATGACTTTAATCAAAAGAATATGTGCAAAAAAACTTAGCTTGTGCCGGTAATCCAAACACTGACTTGTGGCCAAAGTTTTGCCTTTTTTAGCTGTCTCAAGGTGTGCCAGTTTAATATCTAAAAAAAAAAAACCAAAACCCAGATGAGCAAACAAAGCAAAAAGTAATTACAATGAAAAACATGCTTAAAAAACAGTGCATCAATGCATAATACAAATGTTAGTGAAAAAAAGTACTTGCTGGTCTTTTTCTTTACTGCACATTTCTCAGCATTTACCAGATCCCATAAACATGCCGCGGGTTAATATCATACTCTGCATTGGGAATATATCTAATACTGCTGGACTTTGATACAGATAAGAGTTTATTGTGAATATACACTTAACTTATATGGGGCCCTTTTACAAAGGCGCACCAAAAAGTGGCCTGTGGTAGTGTGTGTGTGTGTTTTGGATGCTTGCTGGACCATTTCTCCACAACGTCTGGAAAAAAGGGGGAGTTTGGGCTGGGAAATGGACGTGTGGCAAAATTAAAACCAGCACACTTCTATTTATGGCCTAAGCCCTTAATGCCACACATTGACTTAGCAGCTTACCGTCCAGTGCGCACAAACTACCGATTACTGCCGGGAATGCCCCTGCGGTAGAAAATTATTATTTTCTACCACGGGTTTTTAGTGCGCACCAAACTCGGAGTTACAGCTAGGCACACACACTAGCCAGGGCGGTAATGCCAACTTGATGCGCGTTGCACACGCATAGACCTTACAAACCTTTGTAAAAGGGCCCCATAGTGCGTATTTGCAAGGAGGACATACATGTGTGCAGGAATTTCTTACTTTTTGAAAGAGTAAACAATTGTTTCATGTTTCCTTGTTTCACTCCAGTCAGGATTTTATCCTTTCTCCCATCAGCTGTCTTCTACATGCTGAAAAGCCCTACGAGCCTTTCCTCATAGGAGAATCGTTCCATCCCATTTATCATTTGTTTGCCATTCTCTGCAATGAGACCAATCCTTGCTATGCCTTTTGGCTGAGATTTATGTATTTAAAATGTATTTGATCTTTTTGTAAAGCAACATATGAATATTATTAAAGTGTTTATAAACTTATATAATAGTAATACCACAGTTCGATACCTACCAACCCCACTGAAGACATGAAACCATTTGAACATACCGCAAGCAGGAGGATATAGAGGAAAGTAAGTACCAGCCACAGAGGTTGTGGACATGCGGGAATGGAGTAACTAACTTATAGTATTCTATAAATTAAGGGGTCAATAATTCAGAGGTCATTTTACTAAGCTGCACTAGACGGGGGCCTGCGCTAGTGTCAGTGTGTGTTTTTGATGTGCGCTGAGGCCTCCTTTTACAGCAGTGGGTAAAAGGCTGTCTTTTATTCTGGAAAAGAAATGGCCATGTAGTAAGTGAACCACTTACTGTGCGGCCATTTCAAGGGGGAGCACTTACCGCCACCTATTAAGCTGCTGGTAAGGGCTCCCGCACTAACCGGGAAGGGCGCATCCTAGGGGTGGAAACTACCATCAGGCTTCTACGGTAGTTCCAGATTGGTGTGTGGCAAGCATTAAGGGCCCCTTAATGCGATTTAACAAGCCAGAAGTGGCTCCTGGTAACCCACAGCCGGTTAAGCACTGAATATTCCACTTAACTGGCTATGTGTTAGCTTGCTCCGCATACCTGAAAATTCAATGCCAGTGCCTGGATACGGCCAGGCATTGAATTTTCAGGTTTACCGGCTAAATATTGGACTCCAGGTGTGTGTGAATCCTGCCCATGCTCTGCCCAGGTTTGTGTACACCCTGAGTATTTACAGAATAGTGCTTAGCTTGATGTTTGGCATTTATGTACATATGTGAACACATATGTGCTTATATAATCTTATTCGAATCATTTACATGCATGTTTGGCACATAAATGTTGATGCCGACTGTATAGAACTAACTCCTTCATGTTTGATAATAAATGAATAGAAGGCAGTTAGTTTTCTTTCTTTTATACCGCACATGTCATCGCAACTTGATCTCTTTTAATCCAGTGTTTAAATGGGATTGTTTTTGTAGCTGGATTATTAACTTTGTATGTGTGTGGGGGGGGGGGGGGGGGGGGGGTTTCAAGACTTCTGTTTTTCAGGATAATGCAGATTCTGGGCAGGCTGTTCATTTCTACAGGATTAACAGTCTGTATTCCTGCCAATCAGATAACTTGAATCAAGTTACGCTTACAGTGTTTTAGTATTGTGTAGCTATGGAAAGAGAAAGAGGAAGCACAGCAGGTGCCAGGAGGCTGAAAATTTGTGCTATCCAGACAATTGGAACTGTTTGTAATAGGAGGACTTGGGCAAAGAATAGACTTAGGATTTTACTGCCAAAGCCTCACACCACTGAAACAAAAATTCCACCTGCTGGAATTATTTGGCTGGTGGAACACGTGTTCAGCTACAAACAGAATGAGCTAAAAACACCTGATGTTCTGTAGAGTGCGAGGCAGCCCTTCTATGTTCATAGTATTTGATTTGCCAGTATCATTTCTTCTACCCTGCAGTTCTTATATACTGTGCTGCAGAGTGAAGTGCTCTGTAGGACTATTCCCATCCGGGTTATTCCATTCGGTGGTTCTCACTCAGAAGTATCTGTCCATACGTTTGCAACCTGAGGTTACTTGTCATTGGCTCCCACTGCAAAATTCTCTTACAAGGGTTCTTATTCAGCATTTCTCTTTAGGAGGTTCTCATCCAGGCATTTCTGCTGAGATGTTTCTTTTTAGTGGTTTTCATCCATAAGTTCACATTCAAGGAATTTTGTACACAGTTGCCAGTAAGTTGCCATCCATAACTTCCTATTTATAGGTTCTCATTCAGAAGTTTCTGTCCATAAGTTGTAAGTTTTCATCTGCTATTTCTTATCCCTAGATTTCCTAGAGCCATAAACCACCAAAGCCAAGCTTGAAGCTCCAAACACTCTCAAAATGGTTCTCATACATATGTACGTATATATAAATACATATTTAGCAGGATGCCAAAATGTGCCACCCTTGCACTAATAGGAGAAACATTTTTGGTCCCTACTCCAGAATAGCATCACTCAAATGTAATGACGGGTGAGCTAGTTTGATAGATCCCTGTAATAGGTGTTCGATTTAGAGAGAAGTATAAAAGTGAAGTGTAGGGTGAAGCAAAGGGCCTTCCATGGATTCCAAGGATCTAGGATGAGTTGGAAGTCAGTTTCTTGCACTGAAGGCCCAGCGAGCATCTTGGTCTTATATTAGAAGCCAAGGGGAAGAGATGAAGGGCAAGGAGTGGGACTTTTCCTTGAAAGAAGGAAGCAAGGAATCAAATGAGGTTTAAACCGAATTATAGTTTAACATCCCAATGAAACAGTGCACTAGAGGGACTAAAGAACTGGGATTAGAACGGAGGATCCACCAGCTGAAAGGAGGAATTAAGTTGTAGAAGTGTTCCACATCTCAGGAAGTGGGAGAAGAGTGGAGCTAAGGCATTTGAGAGTCTGTATGGCTCACCCACTGTGTGAGAGGAGGTAGGAACCTAGGTGCATTCTGCTAACCTTAAGCAAAGAGAGATTTTGAATAACTTGGACTGTGAAGTGAAGTGTCCATAAGGACAGGAGAGACTTATCTGTCAGTGAAGAGAGAGAGAATGAGAAGGGGAGGCTATCAGAGCCCAATCCTCGTTGGGCAACTGGAGCCATTGCTAGTTCTTATCAAGGTTTTGTAGCAAACCTCATTAGTCTGTAAATGTGTTTTATATAATGATCTGAACTGTTATCTGTCCTAAGCTGCTGTTGTGGTTAAGTGGAATATTCCTCAAAATACCGTTGCCCGCACAATCTGTCAAGCGAAGTGCGACAATCATGCCACACCATTTCTCAAATGTCTCCATTATCTCATTGAGCACAGAATTAAATTCAAGATTCTCATTTTGACACACGAAGTTCTTCACACTTCCACCTCCTCTTATCTAGCATCGCTGATAACCCCCATACATGCCCACACGGACCCTCTGGTCCTTAAATGTTAACAGGCTTGTGTTACCACATCCCTCCAAAGCGAGATGGGAATCAGCTCAATCCATTGCCTTCTAGTTTCTCTCATAGAATTCACTTCTGCAATATCTTGGACTAGAAAAGTCTTATTCACTATTTTGTGCATCTCTAAAGACCTATCTTTTACAGTTGGCATTTGACAACTAGCACTCTGTGGATTGGCTCCTGTGGTGGTCAGGATGGCCTCTGAGCAACGATCAGATATGAACAAATATAAGATTATAAGGCTATGAGGAATGGTATATGACTCTTGTTGTCTAAGTATCTTCAAGTTCAAGTTTTATTAAGTCTTGATATACCGCCCTGGAGCACACTATCTGAGCGGTTTACAATAATTTAAAATCATAAAGAAGGGACTGAAAGGAACTACAATCAATGATCGGAAAGAAGAAGAAGAAGAATTTAAGATAACAGGGAAGAGGACAGTAAGGGATGAAGAAGACAAGGGAAAAAAGAGGGGTGGAAATGGAAGGAAGCAGCAGTTAGGATTAGGTTGAATTGGTATGGCTGTTTCTTTTTGTCTGAATGTCCTTCAGTTTGGTTGCTCTTTCCTATCAATTTTTGGAGTTCCTTTCTTTCTTTCTTTTTACCTATTTTTGTGAATTGTAAACAACTTCAATTTCCTTCAATTAGAGACAGTATATTAGACTAATAAATGATAAATTAAAGATACTTAAGAGAAGCAGAGAGACTGTGATGGGTACAGAACCTGTCTCAGAGAGAGAAGCAGCTCAGAGAAGAGATGCCTGGTTCTCCGAGGACAAGCAGGACAATGAAATCTCTCATTAATTTTGTCACCCGGCAGAGTCCTTCATGGGAACTTTCCCCAGCACAGAATATGGAACGTGAGAATTTTCAAGTGCACAAGCATACCTTTTCCCATCTGCCGCTATCACATGGGACCACCTCAGTCCTTAGATTTCCACTGAGCCAATCAGACATGCTGTTTTGTTTCAGTTGCTTTGGTACTATTTTTTGCTTCTTAAAGTGGTTTTCCTACATCTAAGTCCTGTCGCTGTCATGCAGTTTTTCTCCTGATATGTTTGCTAGATAGATTTTGCTGGCCATTTTTTTTTTTTTTTTTTTTAGTTTTCTTTTCTCAATCACTCAGTTCAAGACTTATTAGACCTTGGGCTCCCATCCAGGCCCTTTTTCAACAGTCTGATTTCTGTGGCTATTTTTCTGGATAACATATCGAAGAAGACCCCAGAGGCTTCAAAAGGTTTTTCCAATGCAACTGGACGATATCCATTATGGATACTCATAGTTGGGACCTGCAATAACTGGAACCTAACTATGATCCCTCTCGTTGTATTCTGTGTTTCATGATGTCAAAGAGGGGATTTATGGAAGAGAAAAGTTTGGGGGTTTTTTTTGGCATAGGTAAGATCAGTCAACATTAGCATCATGTGATCTGCATTGGATGCTGGGGATGCATTGGCATTAAAAGTGTCTCGGTCATCCTCTTCTTCGAAAATCAGTAGAGGCCATTGGGAATGGGCATCATCTGATTCCTCCCTGAAGAAGAGGAAGGATTCATCCTCAACTTCAGTGGTGCTGAGGGAGTGCAATGCTGGTCATCAGTGTTCTGTCTTTTGACAGCCTTGTCTAAGTTACAGTGGAACCCTGGAATGGGTTAATGTTTGTTATTATTTCACTGCTAGGTCATGTGAGCTAGGCATTGTGTGTAGTGTAGTTAATGTTAATGCAACCACTCTTGCCACCTTATTGATGAGCTCTGATTCTATTGGTCGTTACCTTCTTCTTCTCCTCTGGGCTTGTGTGTGCCCTACTTTCTGGCCCTCTCTCTTTCTTCCTCTCTATGATTCTGCCTCCATTTTACTTTCAGTCAGCTCATGTCCTGTTAAACGCTCTGAAGAGAACTTGGTTTTTTACTTTGGACATATCTTTATGTTAAGATATAACATTTCCAGCAGACCAGCTCTGATCCTCTCCTGTAAACCCAGCTGTGTTTTTTCACCTGTTCAGCAGAGCTGGGTTTCTCAGATTTCTGTCTCCATCCACTGAAGCAACTGTCAGAATCACAAAGTCTCTGTGCCATGAGGCAATCTTCTGAGCTGCTGACTGTGAATAACATTGTTATGTTATTCAATAAAGAGAATATCAGAAAAAAAAGAGACTTCAGGTGTGCTGGTATGTCAAGGTTAACTGCAAGAAACTGAGACTTTCAGGTAACAGGTCTTAAGGGACTTGTATAATCAGGCAGAGGCCGAAACATTTAAACATTTTCCCTCATTGAAGCACGGCACAAAGAATACCAAAGCACCAAGGTTGCTGGTGTCCTCTAAGACCCCTCAACATGCAGATGTCACAAACTAGGAGAGGTGAGCCCTTGGGCTATAGCCACGGACCAGCTAATGGCAAGAAAGTCACTCAGGCTAGGCACAGTGGAACTCCCCAGGCATCCCGGAACTCCTACTTGCTGCCCCAATAACGGCAGGTCTTTGGTGCTTATGCATGCTCTTGGAGGCCAGCACTGTTAGGCCCTATGACCCCTCCAAAATGCCAGAGGCGGCCAGTCCAGTGGCCCTCCAGGCCTAACCAACAGCCAAGGGGAACACCGCGGGACCCGGAGGAAAGAAAGGTGCATTGAGAAGGGAGGCACTATGGAGCTGTGACAAAGGACTTCTCATTGGAGAGAATGCAACAATCATCATGGACTCAAGACCCTGACTCCAATCCACCCAAGTAACACAGGGGTATATGACCACTCCTGTGATGCCCACACCTTTATCAGTGGTAGAGGAGCAGCTCATGAAGTTCAAGGAGAGGATGCAACACTTTTTTCCTCAATACAATCCTGCAGCTTCGACATAATCAGTATTGAGACCAGAAGTGGTCCAGCTGATCCTTGACACTCATGCCTGCTAGAGACACCTGGACACTGAGGCCTGAAAAGGGCTCGGGGTCAATGTCTGTTGCACCAATATTGATTTCCAGTGCATCATGGGAGAAAGTTTCACTGATGCATTGGGAATCCTTGATGTCTCGATGACCCTGGCCAAAGCCTGACTCTAAGATTAGTAGTGAGAGATAGACAGAGATTGATATCTCCTAAGGAGTATTTTTATGAGTCTGACTCAGAGCTCTCCTAGGACTCTGAAGGTCCTCTCAGAGGAGGGTCCCCAGGTTTTCCTTCTTATCCCTCTCCATGAGAAGCATAAATTCTGAGGAACTTTCCTTTATTGATTTTTTGATGGAGATGGCACATGCCATCCCATTTAAGTTAGAAATGGAGGAGGAGCCCAGGGCAGAAACAATGGATATTCACCAATTCTTCAACTCACCCAAGGAAGCTGAGACAATGCCCATTCACATAATACTGAAGGAGGTTCAGAAAAGAATGTGGGAGACCCCTCCCCCACCAGTTCTCCTATTAACAGGAATGTCAACTCTATGCACATATTTCAAGAGGCTCCTGGATTCAAGAAGCAAGTTACCTTACCATTCCATGGGTGGTTGAATCTGTTCTCAAAAAGAGTCATAAACTCCAAGATCTTAATGCCTCCTGGGAATGAAACTAGGACACTGTCTGGAGTCTTTTGAGAGAAACCTTTTTCATAATGCTGTGCTTTTGTTTTACATAGATAGCATCCTACCAGCTGTTCTTGTGGGACAGTGTAGCAGAGTTGGAAGACACTCTGCTGTGGGTATTTGCATAAGAACATCAGTATTGCTATACTAGGACAGACCGAACATCTATCAAGTCCAGCATCCTAAGATCACAAAACAGTACAATACATTTTATGCTGCTTACCTAGGAATAAACATTTTAATAATGGCTTATGGACTTTTCGTTTAGGAAGCTATTCAAACCTTTTTTAAACCATGCTAAGCTAACTGCTTTTACTACATTCTCTGGCAACGAATTCCAGAGTTTAATTACACATTGACTGAAGAAATATTTTCTCTGATTCATTTTTAATTTACTACTTTGTAGCTTCATTGTGTGTCCCCTAGTCCTAGTATTTTTGGAAAGAGTAAACAAGTGATTCATGTCTACCTGTTTCATTCCATTCATAGGGAAGTTGTCCCATCCCCTTTATCATTTTCATTGCCCTTCTCTGTACCTTTCCTTATTCCACTATATCTTTTTTGAGATGCAGTGACCAAAATTGCACACCATATTCGAGATATGGTTGCACTATGGAGTGATACAAAGGCACTATAACATCCTCATTTTTGTTTTCCATTTCTTTCCTAATAATAGCTAACATTCTATTTGCTTTCTTAGCCGCCGCCGCACACTGAGCAGTGGGTTTCAACGTATCATCAACAATGACGCCTAGATCCCTTTCCTGGTTGGTGACTCCTAATGTGGAAACTTGCATGACTTAGCTATAGTTTGGGTTCCTTTTTCTCACATGCATCACTTTGCACTTGCTCACATTAAACGTCATCTGCCATTAGACGCGCAGTCTCCCAGTCTCATAAGATCCTCTTGTAATTTTTCATAATCCTCTTGCAATTTAACAACTTTGAATAACTTTGTGTCATCAGCAAATTTAATTACCTCACTAGTTACTCCCATCTCTAAATCATTTATAAATATGTTAAAAAGCAACGGACCCAGCACAAACCCCTGGGGAAGCTCACTTTCTACCCTTCCCCATTGACTAGACTGCCCCAACTTGGCATTTCTTCCTTTAGATTGTAAGCTCCTTTGAGCAGGGACTGTCCTTCTTTGTTAAACTGTACAGCGCTGCGTAACCCTAGGAGCGCTCTAGAAATGTTAAGTAGTAGTAGTAGTAGAGAATACTGACCATTTAACCCTACTCTCTGTTTTCTAGCTTTTAACCAGTTTTTAATCCAGAATAGTATACTACCTCCTATCCCATGACTTTCCAATTTCCTCTGGAGTCTTTCATAAGGTACTTTGCCAAACACCTTCTGAAAATCCAGATACACAATATCAACCAGCTCACCTTTATCCACATGTTTGTTCACCTGCAGATTCATCTGGCTAAGGTTCTCAGACCTAAGGTTTGATGTGTAGCTCACTGACTTGCATTGCCATGGAAAACTCTCTTCAGAGCACTACTTAGTGAAAAGGCCCCAAAGTTATCCAGCACATATATTACCCATGTGATGAAGTAACTGCCCACTTTGTTAATCAATTGACCACTTTTAATTGACAATTACATTCAGCTGATTGAACGCAGCCAATCTTGAATGCAGCCAGCCCCTCACTATGGGGCCCTTTTACAAGGTGTCAGTAAGCCCAATGAGGGCTTACTCGCACGCTAACTGCCAGCCCAATGCGGCCACTGGCGGTAGTTCTGCCTCGAGTGTGTGCCATTTCTAGCTTGCTGGAAAATATTTTTATAGCGTGGTGCTAAATTGGCAGTAATCGGGCATCGCTGCACACTGCCCAATTACTGCCAGGTTACCATGGGAGCCCTTACCGCCACCTCAATCAGTGGTGGTTAAGTGCTCCCCCCCCCCCCCCCCCCATCATGGCCATGCCGAAACTACTGGAGGTAAAACGTCAAAGGACCAACTGACGATCCTCCTTTGCTGCAATATGGATGGGAGTGAGAAGTTGGAACCCCTCGTCATTGGAAAGAGCAAACAGCCCCGTTGCTTCAAGAAAGTTAAGCGACTTCCTGTGTCTACGAGGCTAACGCAAATTCATGGATGACTGGGGAAATTTGGAAGCAGTGGCTAAAGAAGTTAGGCACTAGAATGCAGGCACAAAAGTGTCAGATTTTGTTGCTTTGTGATAATTGTGCTGCACACAGGGATGATATCAGGCTATCTAACGTCAAGGTGGTCTTCCTGCCACCAAACACTACCTCTCTGATCCAATCTATGGATCAGGGCATAATAGCCAATTTCAAACAACATTATCGGGCTCTTGTGCTATGTCGTCTGATGAGCGTTATGGATGACCAGACTGGCAAGGATAAACATGCTGTTGAACTGGCTCATAATCTATCACTGTTGGATTCCCTACATATGCAGAAAGAAGCCTGGAATCATGTTACACAGGCAACTATTGTGAACTGCTACAAGCGGGCAAGCTTTGTTAAGGACAAAACAGATGCAACTGTTGCAAACGTATCAGATGAACAGGTTATTGACATCCCAGCCGGTGTTACTGAAGAGGAGTTCCATCGCTATGTAGCTGTTGATTACGATCTACAAACAGCTGAAGACAGCACAGGTGTTGAGATATGCACCTACACGCAGGCAACAATGGCTGATGATGGAACAGAAGATGAAATGAGCAGCGAGGCACATGCTGACAAAATTCAACAACCTCCTCCTGTCACTTTTGCAAGAGCGCTGGAGAGTCTCAACACCATGCGGGCCTATCTGGAGGCCACTGGATGTCAGTGCTATGACAGTTTTTACCGTCTGGCAGACGTAGTCTATGGAACTCACAGACCCAAGAGTGTACAGAGGACTATAACTGATTACTTCAAGTAAGCCTAACGTCAGTTAACGGAGACGGTATAGTGTATGTATAATTATAAACAGTACTGTACATATGTTTATCAGATGTCAAGCTTCTTTGGGTCACAACGGTTAAGTGCACGCTCTGGTTAAATGCATGCATTTCTTTGGTCCCAGACCCTTGCACTTAAGCGGATTTCACTGTATTTAGTTGCAATTATTACTGCTAAAGGTGGTACAACCAATTATTAAGTTTAAGGGGCAGTTACGTTTTCATAAGGATGACATGAGTGTTGGATAACTTTGTTCCTTAAAGAAAATGAAATAATAATAATTTAAAACCTGTTCTTTTTTTGTGTTTACTCAGGTTTCCTTTGTCTGGTATTACATTCTGTTTAAAGATAAGAAATCATTCAATGTGACATATATGCACTAAGTAGGGAAAATTAGGGTGGGAGGGGGGAATTTTTTTAGGCCTCATTCACCTGGTGGGCAACGTCCCTTGCAGCAAAGTTGTCCATCCTGAGAGGCATTCCTTTTTAGCAGCCATTATGTATATATGCTGCTTTATACAATTACCCTCCTGGTGTCTTATACAGCAGCCAAGTTCTCCAGGGTCAAATCTATGGGGACCCTGGCCCCACGTAGCTACGCCACTGGTGGAAACTATTATAAAGAATAAACTTATGGAACACTTAGACAAACATTTCTTTGAAGGCATGAATAAACATGTGGATAAAGGTGAGCTGGCTGATGTAGTATAGCTTGATTTTCAGAAAGCTTTTGATAAAGTTCCTAATGAGAGACTCCTGAGAAAACTAAAGAGTCATGGGCTAGGAGGCAAGGTTCTGGTATGTATCAAGAATTGGTTATTGAACAGAAAAGAGATGGTAGGGTTAAATGGTCATTTCTCTCATTGGAGGACAGTGAACAGTGGAGTGCCGCAGGGATCTGTATTCGGACCAGTGCTATATTTATAAATGATATGGAAATCGGAACAACGAGCAAGGTGGTTAAATTTGCAGATGAGACAAAACTATTCAAGGTTGTTAAAACACGTGCATCCAAATGGCAGATTAAATTTAACATGGAGAAATGCAAGGTGATGCACATTGGAAAGAATAATCCGAATCATAGTTACTTGATGCTAGGGTCCACCTTAGGGTAGCACTCAAGAAAAAGATCTAGGTGTCGTTGTAGATAATACACTGAAATCTTCTATTCAGTGTGCAGCGGCAGCAAAAACAGCAAACAGGATGCTAGGAATTATTAGGAAAGGGATGGTGAATAAGACCAAAAATACTATAGTTTCTTTGTATCACTCCATGGTGCGACCGCACCTTGAGTATTGCATTCAATTCTGGTTGCCGTATCTAAAAAAAATAGCGGAATTAGAAAAGGTTCAAAGAAGAGCAACCAAAATGATAAAGGTTATGGAACTCCTCTCGGATAAGGAAAGGCTAAAGAGGTTAAGGCTCTTCAGCTTATAAAAGAGACGTATGAGGGGAGAAAGAGTAGAAGTAAATCAAGTTTTTACTCATTTCAAAAGTACAAAAACTAGGGGACACTCGAGGAAGTTACATGGAAATACTTTTAAAACAAATAGGAGGAAATATTTTTTCACTCAACGAATAGTTAAGCTCTGGAACTCTTTGCCGGCGGATGTGGTAACAGCGTTTAGCGTATCTGGATTTTTAAAAGGTTTGGACAAATTCCTGGAGGAAAAGTCCATAGTCTATTGAGACAGAGATGGGGAAGCAACTGCTTGCCCGGGGATTGGTAGCATGGAATGTTGCTGCTAGTTGGGTTTCTGCTAGGTACTTGTGACCTGGCTTGGCCACTGGCTAGATGGACCATTGGTCTGACCTAGTATGGTTACTCTTAAGTTCTCTTATAACTACAAATCCACACTGCATTGGGATATAAATTCCAAACCAGGACTGGCCTAAAATTCTCACTCCTCAGACTGGTTAAGATGGGAATTCAGATCTTCATCTCTCACTGAAATATGCAAAAGCTTGGGAACTTGTAGGAAGGAGGTCATGGAAAAAATGCAGACGGTTTTGGTGTAAAAGTGGAGTACATAAGGCCTTATCATGCATCATGCCTCTTATTGAGACCAGAATATCCGGCATTGCTTGACCTTCACTACTATCAGGAGTATCTCTTTTTTGTTGTTGTTGTTTTTTGTAGATTTGTTTAGAGGCAAATACAGCAAGGAACAGACCGAGGAGAGTCTGTAGGTACTGACCTTTCCTCTCACTCTCCCTATTTGTAAGGACACAGAAACACAAGTGGGCACAAGCAGCTTTGGCTTCTGTAACAGGTCCTGGCATATTTTGCAAAGAAACATGGCTTGTTAGTTGTTGAAACGTTTTTTGCATTCCCTGAAACAAATGACACTATTCTGACTATTTTCTGTTCACAGTAGTAAACATGTCTGGGGTGTTGACAATGATAATATTATATTCTAAAATATATTTGCATTTCTGTATTTTGTAGACTTTATTGTATTTATATAAATCCTAGAGCTTGGGATTCTCTCAGCTCACTAGGACAAACCAAAGTTTAATATAACATTTTGTTGTAGAGCAAAGCGGTATATCAGATGCTTTCCTTAGCCTGTGCCTATGGATTGTAAAAGAAGGACAAGGATGAAAATACATTAACTGTTTGTTTAGACCTATGGACTACAAACTACAAAGAGAAATTTTGCTTCCTAACTGGAAGGAGACCTCCAGGAGTATGATTTCTTCAGGCGTTTAGTTCCTATTTTAGTTTGCAACCTTGACGCTTGTTTCAGCCGAAGAGCTGTAAGGAAGTTGGGGAAAAGGGGAGGGAGGTCATTGGCGTGAGGATTATGGTCTCTGGTTCAGACTCTGCATTTTACATAATACAGGTACAATCAAGGGGGGAAGATTGCTGTTGGGAACTGATACATGTGCAGATGCTGAGCAGATTTCTATATCCAGGTAGGTACAATGAAATATGGGTTGCCTAGTAATACAGGACTATAAACATATTTCTAGAAATGTTTGAGAAAAAGTTTTGCTTGTTCATTATGAAAAATGTCTTTTAACAGACTTGTGGAAAATGTCCATGTTTTGCAGGAAGTTTGCCAAAATTTGTCAGAATTCCCTTGTATTTAGTGGATTTACAGTGAATGTTGTAAATGAGCACAGCAGCTGGTGCAGGCCATTGCCAGGTTATTCGGAAAGAACAGCATGTGCTGGACTCCAGCTGGAATTCCTGCCTTGGGAGCAGAGTCTATGGGATGTGCTCGCCAATCAATTAGCTGTGAGCCCCAGTTGGCTCCCCCTGACAGGAAGAACTGATGTAGCTCACAGAAAATCAAAGATGTGAAGATCTTAAAGCCCTCTCCCACCAAAAAAAGTATAAGCCTATTGTTTTAGAATTTTACTTTATGGATGAGAATTTCCTTTGGTAGGTAGCTCAACATAAAGGCAATGCATTTGACCTCTGCGGTACACAGCCTTGTGTCATAGGTAGTGGTTTGGTGAGAGGGTCTGTTACAGCAGGGGTATCACTTATTCATCCTTTTATTCAATGGTCAACAAAATAAGTAGAAAAATGGCAATGTTTAAGCCACCATTTTAATACACTTGTAGAAGAAGCAGCATTCATTATTTGTGGCAGTTTCTGTCTGGCCACCACACTGATGCTGACTCAGCTCTCTTTAATGGGCGTTTTACCGCAGTATACTGAACACTATCCTGCTTATAATCGAACGAGAAAAACGCCCAAGTTCTGACCTAAATCGGAGATGGACGTTTATCTCACAAAAACGAATAACGCGGTATAATCGAAAGCCGAACTTGGACGTTTTCACCTGCACTCCATCGCGGAAGCGTACAAAGTTGATGGGGGCGTGTCGGAGGCGTGGTGAAGGCGGGACTGGGGCATGGTTATCACCCGAACAGAGATGGGCGCCTTTCGCCGATAATGGAAAAAAAGTATGCGTTTGTAGCTAGAATTAAGGGCACTTTTCCTAGACCCTGTTTTTTCACGAATAAGGCCCCAAAAAGTGCCCTAAATGACCAGATTACCACCAGAGGGAATCGGGGATGACCTCCCCTGACTCCCCCAGTGGTCACTAACCCCCTCCCACCACAAAAAATGATGTTTCACAACTTTTTATTTTCACCCTCAAATGTCATACCCACCTCCCTGACAGCAGTATGCAGGTCCCTGGAGCAGTTGTTAGGGGGTGCAGTGGACTTCAGGCAGGTGGACCCAGGCCCACCCCCCCCCTACCTGTTACAATTGTGCTGCTTAATGCTTAGTCGTCCAACCCCCCCCCAAACCCACTGTACCCACATGTAGGTGCCCCCCTTCACCCCTTAGGGCTATAGTAATGGTGTAGACTTGTGGGCAGTGGGTTTTGAGGGGGACTTGGGGGGGCTCAACACACAAGGGAAGGATGCTAGGTACCTGGGAGTTTTTACCTTTTTTTTTGTTTTTGTAAAAGTGCCCCCTAGGGTGCCCGGTTGGTGTCCTGGCATGTGAGGGGGACCAGTGCACTACGAATCCTGGCCCCTCCCATGAACAAATGCCTTGGATTTATTCGTTTTTGAGCTGGGCGCTTTCATTTTCTATTATCGCTGAAAAACAAAAACGCCCAGCTCACAAATTGTCGAATAAAACATGGATGTCTATTTTTTTCGAAAATACGGTTCGGTCCGCCCCTTCACGGACCCGTTCTCGGAGATAAACGCCCATGGAGATAGACGTTTTCGTTCGATTATGCCCCTCAAAGTCACTCGGGTATAACCAGAGTGGCATTAGTGACAACTGGGTTTTCTTGGGCAGAGAAGCTAATGTAAATACTAAGAACAATATTCATTTGAGAAGGGGGGGTGGTAATTTTGTAACTGGGTGCCTAGTATAAATGAGCAGGAAACTGCCTATTTCAGCACTATTTTATGAAGACAAATAGCTTCAGATGTTATTAGAGCACAAGCAGATCCCTGGAGTAGCCTAGTGGTTGGTGCAGTGGACTGTAGAGATGGGGACCCAGGCCTATATGTCACTCTAACTGGTACACTTGTGGTGGAACGTGTGAGCTCTCCAAAACCCACTAAAACCTACCATACATTTTTGGTGGGTTTTGGAGGGCTCCCCATACAATATAAGGGGGTAACAGTGAGATGTTTACCAGGGACCTTTTATGTGAAGTCCACTGCAGTGCCTCCTAGAGTGCCTCACTGCTGTGCTGGGATGTCTGTGTGGCCCGTCTACTTAAGAATGCTGCCCCCCACCCTCCGCCATACATCCCAATGACTTGTTTTTGTGTGTTTTTCACTTGGACTTTTTTGTTTTGTTTTGGAAAATGGTCCTAAAAGATAGATGCACTGAGCACAAAAACATCTAGCAAATGGCCATTTTTGAAACAAAAAGTTGGATGTTTTTCTGGTTTGAAAATGGCCATGTTTGCTACTGGTTTTTTTGTACGTTTTTTCTAAAACATTCAAACTCGGACTTAGATGTCATATCAAAAATGCCCCTCCATGTACACAAGGGGTATATTTCAGTTGCTAAACTGCCCTCTGCTAAATATATGAAGGTTGGGTGTAAATTATCACAGGAGATCCACAAGGATCTCATTCATAACCATAAAAAGTTTGTGATGACATCTTTGTCCCTTTTTAGCAAATGACATTAATTTTCTGTCCTCATCAGAAATAGGGCAGTGCAAGGAAAACACAAAATATTGGTAACAACAATTCCTATTACCTTGTATAACTTTATTATTCTGTAATTGCGCAGGGATATTAAAGGCTTCACTCCCTAAACTGGCACAGCAGTTCCCCAGCACCAACCCTGCGTCTTTTGCAGGTATAACAGTTTAATCCATCGTAAATACAGTTTCTTATATTCCTGCTATTTCTGTGATGTGTTTAATGCAAACTGTCTTGCAAATGTAATAACAGTGAGAAAGTAAGGCCAAGCTTTCTAAAACTTTTTTGTGTCTCTTGCTGTATATATTTCTCCCTGGTTGACTCTCTCTGTTTTCCCAAGTGAATATAAATACTTACAAAAAAGTTTCACTCTCACAAGTTGAAACCACAGTGTTCTAATTATTCACAGAACATATACCGCATAACACCCCCCACCACTACCACCAACTCCCCTGCCCATATACACAAGCACACATGCAGAAAGATACAGCACAAGCAGCAGCAGCAGCAGCATCTTTCTCTCACACTCTTGCACTACCTCATACACTACCTCACCACAGAACACATACAGCATGGGCACAAGGAAGAAACATAAAAACATAAGCATTGCCATACTGGGACAGACCGAAGGCCCATCAAGCCCAGAATGCTGTTTCCAACAGCGGCCAATTCAGGTGACAAGTACCTGGCAAGATCCCAAAACAGTACAATATATTTTATGCTGCTTATCCCAAAGTCCATTTTAATAATGACTTATGGACTTTTCCTTTAGGAAGCTAGCCAAACCTTTTTTAAACCCTGCTTAGCTAACTGCTTTTACCACATTCTCTGGCAACAAATTCCAGAGTTTAATTGCACATTGAGTGAAGAAATATTTTCTACGATTCATTTTAAATTTACTACTTCCTAGTATTTTTGGAAAGAGTAAACAAACGATTCACAACTACCCTTTCCGCTCACTCCACTCATTATTTTATAGACCTCTATCAAATCTCCCCTCAACTGTCTTTTCTCCAAGCTGAAGAGCTCTGGTCGCTTTAGCCTTTCCTCACAGAGAAGTTGTCCCATCCCCTTTATCATTTCCATCGCCCTTCTCTGTATCTTTCTGCTGCTCTTCTCTGTAACTTTTCTAATTCCACTATATCTTTTTTGAGATGCGGTGACCAGAACTGCACACAGTATTCAAGGTGCGGTCTCACCATGGAGTGATACAAAGGCATTATAACATCCTCATTTTTTTTCTATTCCTTTTCTAATAATACCTAACATTCTATTTGCCATAAATAAATATACGGGTAAAGACTGGACAGTCAATATACTGTATCTGGATTTTAGGAAGGCATTTGACAAAGTCCCTCATGAAAAACTGATCAGGAAATGAAATAGGTGGCATTGTTCTACTGATAGTTTTTAATTGATTAAAAACTAGAAAACAAAGAGAGGCTAAATGGTGAATTTTCAGAAAGGAGAAAGGTGAGTAGGGGACTACCCCATGGGTCTGTAATGGGGCCAGTGTTCAAGATTCTATTCTATTCTATGACTTATATTCCTCTTTTATCTCAGCAATTCAAAGCAGATTACAGTGGTGTGGTAGCCATGTTAGGTCTACTTCTAAAGGTAATAAATATAAAACAAAACATAGGAAAGAAAATAAGATGATATCTTTTTTATTGGACTAACTAAATACATTTTTGATTAGCTTTCGAAGGTAACCCTTCTTCTTCAGATCAGAAATAAGTAAATGTTGATAAACAGTATATATAAATGAAACACCAAAGCATTTCAATGACAGTCTCACAGGAAGAGGGTGGGGTGAGTAAGGTGAGAAACAGGGGAAGCTGGGTGTTTGAGAGACAGGGAGAGATGGATGGTAGATAAAAGGGTGACAAAGCAGTAGAACTGTATGGTTTATAGTGGGATAGAAAACCCCAAGTCCTGTCTGGTGGATGTCAAAATATTTAGGGGTTCTTTTACTAAGCTGCGGAAAAAAGGGCCCTGCGGTAGCGTGGGGGGGGGGGGGGCATTTTTCCCGCACGCCAGGGCCATTTTTTCTGCAGCTGGTAAAAGCCCCTCAAGAAATGGCCACATGGTGAGAGAACTCTTACCGTGTGGCCATGCAGTGGGGAGCCCTTACCGCCATCCATTGAGGTAGTGATAAGGGCTCTCGCAGGAACCCGGCACTGTCCAATTACCGCTGGGTTACCGCTGCGCAAGCCATTGCCTGGGGTTTTCTTTTTCCCCTGGGAATGGCGCGTGCTCGGGGCAGGACTACCGCCAGCAGCTGCATTGGGCCGGCAGTAGTCCTGGAAGAGCGAGCAGTAAGCTGGGCTTACCACCGCTCTGTAAAAGGGCCCCTTAATCATTTTGACTTCAAAGGTCTTACATTCCTGGATTGTCTTAAAGTTTCCTTTAAGTATTCTCACCATAAAATTATTGATGCAGTGTTCTGGTTTTGTAAAGTGCTGTCCCACAGAGGATTACAAAAGATAATATTTTCTTAGCTGAAAGGAATTACATCAAGAAACAGATATAATTCAAATTCCTTAAAATATATAAACGTATTTACACAATGAAAATAGAGCATGATTAGATGAATCTCTACAGGTAAAGTATTCCATATTCTTGCACCCTGGAATGAAAAAGAATGCCCCTATAATGATTTCTGAGTCATCCCTCCGGCTGAGGGAAAATCAAGCAACAATGTCTTTGACCTTCTCAAGCCAAGTCTATTTTTTAAAAATAGAAGTAGACCTCCGATCATACCCGAGTTTAATCGATAAAAACATTTATAAATAAAACAGGCAATTTTAAAATAAACAGGTTCTATTCTCAACCAATGTACTTCTTTGAGAAGAGGAGTAACCTCACTGTACTTACTCATTCTAAAAATCAGTCTGACAGTAGTATTTTGTAGAAATTGTAATCTCTTCTGTTGTTGCTTGTTTATAGCACACTATAATGAATTACAATAATCCAAAAAAAGTAAGAGAACTGCCTAAACAACAGTCCTAAAATTTTCCGGATTTAAAGATGCTCTAATTACTCTCAATTTATGCAAAGGAACTTTTTTACCAGATTATCAATTTGATATTCATATGACAAGGAAAAGGAAGCAATGAATAAGAGGATACAATTTGCAGATGACACAAAATTATTCACAATATTTCAAACAAGCAGATTGTAAAGAATTGCAGGAATGGCAGATGAAATTTAATGTGGACACATGCAAAATGAAGCATATAGGGCAGTGATTCTCAAACTTGGTCCTGGAGGCATCCTGGCCAGTCAGGTTTTCAGGATATTCACAATGAATATGCATGAAAGATATTTACATGCAGTGGAAGTAGTGCATGCAGACCTTTCTCATGAATATTCATTGTGGATATCTTGAAAACCTGATGGCCAGGATGCCTCCAGGACCAGGTTTGGGAACCACTAACATAGGGAGTGTTAGAAGTTCAGAGATGCTATGAAAATTGCCAAGTGTACACATTAAAGTGGGTAAATAGAATGAAAGATGCTTTTTTTTAATGGGCGATATGATCAAAGTCATGGCAATTAAGCATCCACCCCCCCCCCCCCGGATTCTATATATGGCACAAACAAGGGTGCGTGCACCCAATTTAATTGAATAACAAACCAATTAGTGCTGATAATTTGGTGCTAACAGTCAATTATCAGCACTAATTGGTAATAAATCACATGCATGCATCTTATTAGGCATATTCTATAAAGATGCGCATGTAAATTCCAGTGTGTAGATCTGAAAAGGGGGCATGGCCTTGGGAGGGGTATGGGCAGGTTGTGGGCGCTCCGATTTGCACGCATTGTTACAGAATACACCTGATCTGCACCTAATTTAGGCGTAGGGATTTACACCAGGTATCAATTTGGTATAAATCTCCACACCTAAAACTTAGCTGTGGATCCCGGCATTAAGCTCTGTTCTATAAACGGCACCCAATTCGGAGTGCCGTTTATAGAATAGCACTTAGCACTCATTTTTTTCAGCGTCAGATATAGAATTTGGTCCTTGGGGTGTAGAAAGCAGTAGGTCAGGTACCTTTTTGGAGATGTAGAAATGATAGTGACCAAATAGGACAGAGACCTGGAGGTCATCTTCACTGATTACCTTAAATTAGCCAGTAAACATGCCAAAGTAATTGGGAATGCTAATAAAATGCTTGGGTACATTAAGGATCATTTACTAACACATGTTATTTACTGTGCACACTGTTAGCAAGCAACATCATCAATAAGAGAAACTAATATTATACTGGGTTCTGAGTAATGAGTCACCACCCTAAGAAAAGATTTTTGAATCATAGTGGACAATATATTGAAATTAGAACAAAATTGAGAATATCGTTATGCTTCTATTTAGATCTTTGGTGTGACTGCACCTTGAACGTTGGGTACCATTCTGGTTGCACAATCTCAAAAGTATATAGTAAAACTAGATATGTTCAGAGAAGGGTGACAAATATGATAAAGGGGATAGAACACCTCCCTTATGAAGACAGGCTAAGTAGACTAGGGATTTTCAGCTTTGAGAAAAGGCGACTGATAATTTATAAAAGTGGGATAGATTGGTTAAATAGGAAACAGTTGTTTTAACCTTTCAAACAACAGTAAAAGAGAAAAAAAACACTCCATAAAACTAAAGAACAGCAAATTGAAAAGAAATAGTAGAAAGTTTAGAGGGTGCAAGCTTATGAAAAAGTTTTTATATTCTGTTCAATATATTTGTGAGTGACATTGCCGAAGGGTTACAAGGTAAAGTTTGCCTTTTTGCGGATGACACCAAGATTTCCAACAGAGTGGACACCCCGGAGGGTGTGGAAAACATGAAAAAAGATCTGAAGAAGCTAGAAGAATGGTCTAACGTTTGGCAATTAAAATTCAATGCGAAGAAATGCAAAGTGATGCACTTAGGGAGTAGAAATCCAAGGCGGGGAGAGTCTGATAGGCACGGACGGGGAGAGGGATCTTGGGGTGATAGTATCTGAGGACCTGAAAGCGACGAAACAGTGCGACAAGGCGGTGGCAGTAGCTAGAAGATTGCTAGGCTGTATAGAGAGAGGAGTGACCAGCAGAAGAAAGGAGGTTTTAATGCCCCTGTATAAGACGTTGGTGAGGCCCCACCTGGAGTATTGTGTTCAGTTTTGGAGGCCGTATCTTGCGAAGGATGTTAAAAAAATGGAAGCGGTGCAAAGAAAACCTACGAGGATGGTATGGGATTTACGTTCCAAGACGTATGAAGAGAGGCTTGCTGACCTGAACATGTACACCCTGGAGGACAGGAGGAACAGGGGTGATATGATACAGACGTTCAAATATTTGAAAGGTATTAATCCGCAAACGAATCTTTTCCGGAGATGGGAAGGCGGTAGAACGAGAGGACATGAAATGAGATTGAAGGGGGGCAGACTCAGGAAAGATGTCGGGAAGTATTTTTTCACGGAGAGGGTGGTGGACGCTTGGAATGCCCTCCCGCGGGAGGTGGTGGAGATGAAAACGGTAACGGAGTTCAAACATGCGTGGGATATGCATAGAGGAATCCTGTGCAGTAGGAATGGATCCTCAGAAGCTTAGCTGAAATTGGGTGCGGAGCAGTTGGGGGGAAGAGGGGGTGGTGGTTGGGAGGCGAGGATAGGGGAGGGCAGACTTATACGGTCTGTACCAGAGCCGGTGATGGGAGGCGGGACTGGTGGTTGGGAGGCGGGAAATACTGCTGGGCAGACTTATATGGTCTGTGCCCTGAAAAGGACAGGTACAAATTCAAGGTAAGGTATACACATATGAGTTTGTCTTGGGCAGACTGGATGGACCATGCAGGTCTTTTTCTGCCTTCATCTACTATGTTACTATGTTATGTGCAACGAGTGGGCACTCTTTCCCATTAGTCCACACATGCGCAATGGTTCATGCTTGTGTGCCCTATCAGGAAAGTGAGCATGCTTTGTACATAGGGCAGACATTTTAGCAAGAGTGCACCCTTTTAGTTCATATTGTGCATTTTTATTTATTTATTTATTTATTGCATTTGTATCCCACATTTTCCCACCTATTTGCAGGCTCAATGTGGCTTACAGAGTTTTGTTATGACAGTCATTCCAGGTTCATGGATACAATTGGTAATGTACAGGATATCAGATACAATTGGAAATGTACAAACATTAAGTAAGGGAAGAGAGAAGGAAGGTGTTAGGCAGATAGTATAGAAGGTAGACTTTAATAGCTGAATGGGTTGGTGAGGTAGTTTGTAAGGCTATGGGGTATGGGTTCCGGAACAGTAAAAAAACTCGGATAGACGGGCAGATCTACCTCTTTCGTCTGGGAGAAAGTATCAGGGAATGGACTTCCAGTTAGGCTCTTCTGGGTACTTCCACGTGATCCAAACTGGTCACTGTCAGAAATGTTATGCTGGGTTCGGTGGATCACTGTATGTTCGTAAACATTGTTGCATTAGAGAACAGGTAAAACAACAAGAGTTCACATTCTTTTCAAAACATCTTATATTTTATTTAGAATAAATGTGTTTCCGTCATTCCATTCTCTTGAACATAAAGAATTTAATATGTGGCAAGGAGCCAGTTTATACCCACTCTTTCAGTGGCTTGAGAGATTCTGCCCTTATTTGATTGATCCCTGTTTTGTATTTATTATGTAATGTGTGATTGAATAAAATGAAAAACTGCATTGGGGACATTTCTTTTGTATTATCCACACTCTTATCACCTCTCGTCTAGATTATTGCAACCTGCTTCTCACCGGCCTCCCACTTAGCCATCTCTCTCCTCTTCAATCAGTCCAAAACTCTGCTGCGCAACTCATTTTCCACCAAAGTCGCTACACTCACATTAGCCCTCTCCTCACGTCACTTCACTGGCTCCCTATCCGTTTCCGCATTCAATTCAAATTTCTCTTACTGACCTATAAGTGCATTCACTCTGCCGCTCCCCAATACCTCTTCACTCTTGTCTCTCCCTATGACCCCTCTCGGGTACTCGGTTCTGTGGATAAATCTCTCTTGTCTGTCCCCGTCTCCTCTACTGCTAATTCCAGACTCCGTTCCTTTTATCTCGCTGCACCTCATGCCTGGAATAGACTTCCCGAGCCTGTACGTCTAGCCCCGTCTTTGGCCATTTTCAAATTCAGGCTAAAAGCCCACCTCTTTAACACTGCTTTTGACTCCTAACCACTACTCACTTGCCCTGTACCCTTTTATCCCCATCTCTTTAATTCCCTTACCTCTTAGTTGTTCTGTCTGTGTGTTTGTCCTATTTAGATTGTGATCTCTTTGAGCAGGGACTGTCTTTTTGTGTATGATGTACAGCGCTTTGTATGCCTTGTAGCGCTATAGAAGTGATAAGTAGTAGTACTTTAAGCCCGCAGGGGTGCTCTCCAGTGTGCAGTGGCCCTCTAGTAGCTCCTGCCCAGCCTCACCAGCCCTTTACTTCAGAGAACCACCTTAAAACCAGACTTCTTTGTGTCTCCGTTGACTCGGGCCTCTATGTTTGGTCCTCCCCTTTCCCTCAGGGTGACCTCTTCATTACCCTTCAGTCCTGGCCCGGCCTCCCCGCTGTATCTCCGGGTAACCGACCCACCTTACCCGTTCTTCTGGTGGGTCCCCTGGTCCCTCTCCTCTGGAAGATAGCGAGGATCCCTTTGCTCACAGAAATATGCAAATTAAGCTGATCATATGTAAATTCAGTTTATTGGAACTAGGCTACAGTCTTGTGGGAACCTGGCTTTCCCACTATTAATCTGTTACTGCGATTCACCCCCCTGAGACCATTAACTGGGGACATCTGGGTCTCAGGGTATAACAGCCTCCTCCCCTGGATAGGACCTTCTTTATTCACCTTAACCTTACGGTCCTATCCTCCACCCCACGGCTGTTAGATCTGTCTCCGTAGCAATTGTGCATAACACTAGTACCCAGTGCCTGATCCCCACCAGGTAAGTACCTCTTTGGGTTTTGAGGGAACCTTCTCCTGCCCCTTCTCTTGAGCTCTCCTGCAACAGGCCTCTTTCTTCAGTCCCCTGCTTGTAATTCTCCGGCTCTGGGTGTTGCAGGTCCCCTCCCCCCCTCCCATTCTTCTCTCCCCTCCCTTGGCTTAGAGGGTGCTTTTTATAGGGTGCCTAATAATCCATCCCACCTCTCTTTAGGCCCCTGCTTCCAGAAAGGTCCGCACCCAGAACTCTCTCCACCTTTCCAGCTTCCACTCAGAGAGTCCCCATGGTGGCCTCCCCAGGGAAGTACAGGTTCTATGCCACGAGCACCCCCTAACCGTTCTTTCTGGTCACTACCATGGACTATACTCGTTGGCTCCCTCTAGTGGCCAGATCAGGGCATTTTCAGGTTTTCAATGGGAGAGCGCCCTCTGACGGCCTCCTCATGTAAGGGCAGACACTGTGGTTTATCACAGTACGCTTACTGTAATCCACCTAAGTTATAGGCAGACTAGAAGTTTTAAAATAAATTTATCAGTTGCATTCAGAGGATCAAGTATTCATTATACTTTTGCAGATATCTCTATGTTGACAGTTAGTTGCACAATATTTTCATTTCAGTATTAGTGGAAAAGTTTTCCTTAAAAACATGGCAACCACAATTCTTTGCTAAAACTGGCAACAATCCACCTTTTTCAATGCACTTTGCAACCTCTCTGCCTCCCAACCCCTTTGCTGTTCCTCCTGAGTTTTTACCCAGTGTGGCAACTTCATCGTGCTCCACATGGCTACTAGCTCAATAACAAGGCTGCAAACCTTGCATCCCCATTGTGCCCCACACTTTGAACAGTTCTCTATTTTTTCTTTTCTTTGTATTGAAATTTTCCAATTTTACAACATTTATTCTAACCATCCTCTTTGGCCGAGAGGCATAGCCCACAGTTCCTTCTAGAGCCCAGTCAGTAGGTGTCACTGTTGTTCAATATCTGAAACATAAAACCAAAATACGATGTAGGTGAACACTGTAAGATAGGAATCAGAGTCTCTCCAATTTATTTTCTTTTGTTTCACTTCTTTGCAACTGGGGGTCCTCTGTGCTTATCATGGGCTTTACACAGAAGAAACGTGAATGAGGGAGCAGGTTTCAGTGCAAATCCAGATTTCTTCTTTTGTCTTTAATCCATTAATTCAACAGTGTTAGTAATTTCACATCAAACTGACGTGTGTTTACAATTTTTCATGAAACAATTGTCACTGTGATATTTAGAATCATATTTTCAAAGCAATTAAACTTACAAAGTTACATAGAGAGGCATTTTCGATATAATGTCTAAGTCCAACTTTGGACATTTTGCTAAAAACGTCAAAAATTCAAGTGGGGAATATAGCCATTTTCAAAACAGAAAAACTTCTATCTTTTTTTTTTTTAATGGCTATTTGCTAGATGTTTTTGTGCTCTATGCGTTTATCTTTTTGATCCATTTTTGAAAAAAAAAAAAAGTCCAAGTGAAAAATGCACAAAATCAAGCCATTCGGATGTAGGAGGAACCAGCATTCGTAGTAGACTGGCCACACAGACATCCCAGCAGAGAAATGGGGCACCCTAGGGAGCACTGCAGAGGTCTACAATTAAATGCTCCCAGGTACACATCTTACCACTGCTCCCTTACCTTGTCTTCTGAGCCTCCCAAAACCCACTACCCCAACTGTACACCAATACAATAGCCCTTATGTGTGAAGGGGGCACTTTTATGCAGGTGCAGTGTGTTTCTGGTGAGTTTTGGAGGGCTCACAGTTTCCACCACAAGTGTAATAGGTAGGGGGAGGTATGGGCCTGGGTCCACCTGTCTACAGTGTACTGAACCCACCACTAGACTACTCCAGGGACCTGCATCCTGCTCTAATGGACCTGAGTATAACATCTGAGACTGGCGTAGAGGCTCGTAAGTAATGTTTTTTTATCACATTTTTGGGTGGGAGGGGGTTAGTGACCACTGAAGGGAGGGGGTAAGGGAAGGTCATCCCTGTTTCCCTTCAGCAGTCATCTGGTCATTTAGGGCACTTTTTTGTGGCTTATTTGTTAATAAAACAGCTCTAGACCAAAACATTCAACTTATAGCCCTGAAGGTTTTTGTTTTGTTCCATTACTGCCGGAACGACCAGATCCCACTCTTCACATGCCCCTGACACACACCTTCTTGTGATTTGAATGCACTTCTGATGAACTTCATAGAAAAACATTTAAAAATTGGTTTAGAAAATACCAATTTTGACGTTTTTCTCTTTTTAAAATGAGCCCCATAGTAATCTATGGAACTTTGTAAGTCTAAGAGGTCCTTTTAAAAAGGTGCGCTAGTGATTTCAGCACGCACTAAAAATAAGTATGCACTAAACGCTAGAGACGTCCATATATTCATATTGGCTTCTCTAGCGTTTAGCACACACTAATAAGCGCGCACTAAAAACACTAATGCGCTTTTGTAAAAGATCCCCTAAGTGCTTTGAAAATAAGTCCCTTATTGTAATTCACTTTGAGGTTCTGTATTTAAAAGTGAGTCATTCAATGTAAAGAAATAGAGTTTCTTATACCTATGGACTTCGTAGCATTTAGCGCATGCTAATTGTTAGCGCACCTTAGTAAAAGGACTCCAAAATAAATAAATTACAGCCTATGGTTAAATAAAGGGCAAGACAATGTCTCTAAACTACTCATAAGAACACGATTATGGAGTTTATGTAATAGTGTGGTTTTAGGGTGCATTTTTTGTTTTTCTGTATTTTAGTTTTAGTGTAGTTATGCGTGTTATTGATGTTTTTGCTGTATGGATGCTATGTTGTAACCCGCTTAGATGTACTGTATAGACAGAATGTAAGTTTGATAAACAAATAAATAACATGAAACAAGCCCTTCCGTTTTTTGCCTTTGTAATTGGATTTGGTCTCATTGGAGGTCTTTTACAAAGGTGCACTAGCGTTTTTAGTGCACGCTAAACGCTAGAGACACCCACAGGAATATAGGGGCATCTCTAGTGTTTAGCGCATGCTTATTCTTAGCGCGCTAAAAACGCTAGCACACCTCTGTAAAAGGGGCCCTTACTCCCAGCTAAGTACCCAGAAACCAGTGGCAGTATCATAACATTTTAAGAGGGTAAGTTTAAAAGTAAGGTTAACATTTTGTTTTGCATGCAAAGCCTATTTTACAAAATTACATGACTGCATCTGTGCATAAAAAGTGCCCAAATGGAAAGTGTGTGTATGTTTTCATGTTGAAATTCTCAGGAGCATAGTTTAGGAGATGGAGTTGTCATATCTGGGGGGCAATTCTATAACTGGGTGCTAGAAATTAAGTGTCAGATTTATAAAAACACACGTGTACGAGTTTTTATAGAATCCTAGCATAAGTGAGCTCAAACACGCCCATTTACACCATGTGAATAGCGGGTGTAAATGCACCAGCCTAACTACAGCAATTAAGTTATGTATGTAAATGTTAGACACGTTCATGCCCTGCCCATGCACCTCCCCCTCAGCACACCTCCTTGCATTTACGATATGTGTGCTAAAGTTCCAGAATACCACTTAGCACCCAACTAGTACTTAAGCATCTGACTGTCACAGCGCCTAAGCGCTGGTAGTCTATCAGATGTAGGTGCCAGGTTATAGAGTGTGTATTGTATAAAATAGAGGTATATGTGCAAAGAGTATATGCAAACATTTACACTTTCTTTGGAGAAGGTGTACATTTGTGCCCCGGCTTTTGTATAACAGTAGGCTGGATATGGGAGATTATATTGTAAAGTCACTTAGGTGCCTGTGGTCCTTTCTGGGCTTCTTACATCGACATCCTTCCTTAACATTATCCCCCATAAAACTACAAGGAATGATGGATGTGTGGATCTGCAGGAATTCACTGTACATTTATTTTATTTACCGGAAGTGATCCCTGAGGTGACTGTGCCGTTACAATTTCTATTACAGGTACCAATGGCCCCCTAGAATTCACTCACACATTCATAACTGATGTTTAAGAACTGCTGTTATTTTTTGAAGTAACTTTAGTATGGAAGGGGGTTGGTGACCACTGGGGGAGTATGAGGAGGTCACCCCCATTCTCTCCAGTGGTCATCTGGTCAGTTGGGGCACCTTTTTGAGGCTTGGTCATGAAAATAAAAGGACCAAGTAAACCCGGCGAAATACTGCTTAACGCCGCTTTTTTTTTCCCATTATCGGCGAAAGCTGGCCATCTGGTAGCCCATGCCTGCCCATGTTCTGCCTTTGCTAATCTACCGACACAAAGCGACGGGAAAGCGGCGATGCTGTCAAAAATGCCACTTTTGATTAAACCAATTTCGCCACTTTTAAGAAATCGCCGGCCATCTCCCGATTTGTGTCGGAAGATGGCCGGCGATTACTTTCGATTATAAGCTGGATAAGGCCCAGGGAAGGTTAAAGAGGGGTAACTTACATCTCACTATAATCACATTCTTTTGTCACCTATAGCCCGATACCTATAAAAAGGGGTTGACATGAACTGTGACTCACATCTACGGTCCCTTTAACCCTAATATACATTTGAAAAAGAACCTATTGCTTTCCTCCAGAATGGATGGAATTACAGCAAGGGTTCAAAGCAGTGAAGCCCTTTTCAAGGTCTTCAAGAGGGGAGATGTAGAATCATGAGCACAGGTCAGCACCCCAGCATAGGTCAAAAAGGGCAGAGGCTGACAAGCTGGTGCGACTCTGGAATCTATCAGAGATTGAGAAACCTGTAATTTATTAAAGAACATGAGCCTGTGTAAACTCAGGAATTTATTATCTATTATGGTACCCTTACGGGCAAGCTGGCTGGCATGGGAAAGGTGCAATTATGGATGGACAGAAGAATGTGATTTAGTAACTTAAGGGAAAATATATGGTGAGAACAGAATGATCTCTCAGGAAGATAAGTGCTGGGAAGCTTTGCTTAACACAAAAGGTATATAAACAATTGAATCAGAGCATTACGTTGGAGAGGCAGTGACCAACCACATGTTTGTGTCCCCTGCTCTCCACATGAGAAACTAGCATTTGTAATTGTAACTTTCTCTTGGTAAATAATTAAAGAAAGAATTGCTTTTCTCGTACACGTGGCCTTCCTAGTCTTTTATCTCTCTAAATTGCAGGTGGTTGGTGAGTACTAATTTGGGGAAGTGATAAAAAGACTAGTAATATTAAAAACATAGGTGGGGAAGGTAGAGAGAAGAAGCTGGCCTTGGGGAGGGAGGGATACAGAAGCATAGGCAGCGGGTAGAGACACAGGACCAACGGTGAATGGGGGGGGGGGGGGAGAATTAGGGACACAGAAGGAAAATGTTGGACATGGGGGGGAGCATAGGGTCAGGGAGACAGGGGTAATGTTGGACAAGGGGAAGGGGGGAATAAGGACGCAGGTGTTGCTTACCAAGGGAGGGCAGGGATACAGAAGGGGGATGCTGAACATGGGGGCAGAACAGAGACAGGAAGACAGGGGGAAGATAGATAATGGATATGGAGATAAGAAATGTCATAGAAGACCCTGGCAAGAAAGTTAAGACAGAAGAAAGTAGAAACCAGAGATGGGGACCAATAAAATGTTTTAGAAAACAAATGACCAGATAAAATAATTTTTTCCGAGGACAAGCAGACCTATGTATTCTCACACATAGGTAAAGCGATCCTGTGTTGCCAATCTAGAGCTTATAACAAGCTAGTAATCGTTTTGTGGAGTTAGAGTGCCTTCCTGCCCACTGCAAGAGCATGGATTCCGCTGTTCTTTTTTTTTTTTTTAATGCGGTGAGGAGTGGTTGCGTTTTCCTTCTGTTCTTCACAGCTTAGTTTGTTTTGTGCCTTTGTGGTGTTTTTCTGCTGTGTTTGTCCCCCATTTTCAGGTTTCCTTTCTACCTTCTCTTATTGTTTTAGTTTCTTTCTTCCCATTTTTGTTTCCTTTATTTTCCATGTCATCAGGTCGCTTGGCCTTGACTTCGGCCGGGCTCTCCCATTCTTTTTTTCTCTAATGAATTGCCCCTTTTTGTGGCACCATCGAGTCATTTAATTTGGCTGTACAGTTTTTTCCTTCCATGTCCACTCAAGTTCCCAGTGGCTTTAAGTGCTGTACCTGGTGCAGTCGGACCATCTCTTGCAGGGACACCCATTCTTGGTGTCTTCAGTGTGTAGTGCCTGACCATAGTCCTTCTAACTGTGTCCTCTGTCTTTCTATGAAGAAAAGGACCCAATTGGATAGAGGCACAAGGGGAGCAAATTTTTGGAGCACGGTCTGAATCTCGATGTCGGTATCAATATCAGGGGTTGCAGCTAGACCTCTGGACACTGGGAGCAGTTGTGCATTGAGTAGGTCTCCACCTGCCTCAATGCCGACTTTTGCACAGGGCCCCAGGACTGGCCTGCATCGGACCTGAGACCTAGTTGATGTTGGGATTCAACGTCATCCTCATTGGCACAGAGGAGCCTCGATGACAGGCTTCGAGCAAAGGCCAAGAAGTATCTGCATCAATCTCCCTTCATGCACAGAGGTGCTGTTGTGGAGGTCTCCGCGCAGCCAGGGCCAGCCTCTCATCTCGACCCCAGCATGTTCTGCAGACTCTCTGAGCTGACGCCCCAGCCTTTCCCGGTGTCGGCCCTCGATGAGTGTATCTGGGCTTTGCTCCCTGAGCTGCTGGCTGGCTTCTTACAATGGAGTGCATCTGCATCAGGGGTGCTTGCACCTACCGTGCCTCCCTTTGCCGCCCCGCTTGGCCTGTCTGTGGAGTGGCCTTCGACACTAATGTCAAATGCGGCCCTGGTGTTGACTGTCACCCAGGCTGGTACCTCCTCAACGTCGGTATATGAAGCTTTGCCAGAGTCGAGGTGGAAGCCAACTCCTCAATGCTCATCTCGGGGACATTGTTCATCTGTCGAGGCAGGCTCAGTCTCAGCCCTCCCATGAAGAGTTTTTTACTGACACAGTGCATAAGTACATAAGTATTGCCTTACTGGGACAGACTGAAGGTCAATCAAGCCAGCATCATGTTTCGAACAGTGGCCAATCACGGTTTCAAGTACCTGGCAAGATCCCAAAACAGTACAATACATTTTATGCTACTTATCCTAGAAATAAGCAGTGGATTTTCCCTGAGTCTATTTTAATAATGGCTTATGGACTTTTCTTTTAGGAAGCGATCCAAACCTTTTTTAAACCATGCTAAACTAACTCCTTTTACTACATTCTCTGGCAGCGAATTCCAGATTTTAATTACGTGTTGAGTGAAGAAATACTTTCTCCAATTCGTTTTAAATTTACTACTTTGTAGCTTCATTGGGTACCCCCTAGTCCTAGTATTTTTGGAAAGAGTAAACAATTGATTCACATCTACCCATTCCAGCCCACTCCTTATTTTATAGACCTCTGTCATATCTCCCCTCAGTCGTCTTTTCTCCAAGCTGAAGAGGTCTAGCTGCTTCAGCCTTTCCTCATAGGGAAGTCGTTCGGAAAACGGTAACGTAATTCAAACATGCGTGGGATAAACATAAAGGAATCCTGCTCAGAAGGAAGGGATCCCCAGAAGCTTAGCCGGTGGTGGGAGGCAGGGCTGGTGGTTGGGAGGTGGGGATAGTGCTGGGCAGACTTATACTGTCTGTGCCAGAGCTGGTGGTGGGAGACGGGGCTGGTGGTTGGGAGGCGGGGATGGTGCTGGGCAGACTTATATGGTCTGTGCCAGAGCCGGTGGTTGGGGGGCGGGGATAGTGCTGGGCAGACTTATACAGTCTGTGCCCTGAAAAAGACAGGTACAAATCAAGGTAAGGTATACACAAAAAATGGCACATGTGAGTTTATCTTGTTGGGCAGACTGGATGGACTGTGCAGGTCTTTTTCTGCCGTCATCTACTATGTATGTTACTATATACCGGCCTCTCTTTACAAAATAAACATTCTGAAACTCTACAAATGCAAATCTGCTAACATAGAGACATTTTAAGACACTCCTAGATTTTTGACAACTTTATACTGATGCATTATGGTAGAATCATACAGTGGGGGAAATAAGTATTTGATCCCTTGCTGATTTTGTAAGTTTGCCCACTGACAAAGACATGAGCAGCCCATAATTGAAGGGTAGGTTATTGGTAACAGTGAGAGATAGCACATCACAAATTAAATCCGGAAAATCACATTGTGGAAAGTATATGAATTTATTTGCATTCTGCAGAGGGAAATAAGTATTTGATCCCCCACCAACCAGTAAGAGATCTGGCCCCTACAGACCAGGTAGATGTTCCAAATCAACTCGTTACCTGCATGACAGACAGCTGTCGGCAATGGTCACCTGTATGAAAGACACCTGTCCACAGACTCAGTGAATCAGTCAGACTCTAACCTCTACAAAATGGCCAAGAGCAAGGAGCTGTCTAAGGATGTCAGGGACAAGATCATACACCTGCACAAGGCTGGAATGGGCTACAAAACCATCAGTAAGACGCTGGGCGAGAAGGAGACAACTGTTGGTGCCATAGTAAGAAAATGGAAGAAGTACAAAATGACTGTCAATCGACAAAGATCTGGGGCTCCACGCAAAATCTCACCTCGTGGGGTATCCTTGATCATGAGGAAGGTTAGAAATCAGCCTACAACTACAAGGGGGGAACTTGTCAATGATCTCAAGGCAGCTGGGACCACTGTCACCACGAAAACCATTGGTAACACATTACGACATAACGGATTGCAATCCTGCAGTGCCCGCAAGGTCCCCCTGCTCCGGAAGGCACATGTGACGGCCCGTCTGAAGTTTGCCAGTGAACACCTGGATGATGCCGAGAGTGATTGGGAGAAGGTGCTGTGGTCAGATGAGACAAAAATTGAGCTCTTTGGCATGAACTCAACTCGCCGTGTTTGGAGGAAGAGAAATGCTGCCTATGACCCAAAGAACACCGTCCCCACTGTCAAGCATGGAGGTGGAAATGTTATGTTTTGGGGGTGTTTCTCTGCTAAGGGCACAGGACTACTTCACCGCATCAATGGGAGAATGGATGGGGCCATGTACCGTACAATTCTGAGTGACAACCTCCTTCCCTCCGCCAGGGCCTTAAAAATGGGTCGTGGCTGGGTCTTCCAGCACGACAATGACCCAAAACATACAGCCAAGGCAACAAAGGAGTGGCTCAGGAAGAAGCACATTAGGGTCATGGAGTGGCCTAGCCAGTCACCAGACCTTAATCCCATTGAAAACTTATGGAGGGAGCTGAAGATGCGAGTTGCCAAGCGACAGCCCAGAACTCTTAATGATTTAGAGATGATCTGCAAAGAGGAGTGGACCAAAATTCCTCCTGACATGTGTGCAAACCTCATCATCAACTACAGAAGACGTCTGACCGCTGTGCTTGCCAACAAGGGTTTTGCCACCAAGTATTAGGTCTTGTTTGCCAGAGGGATTAAATACTTATTTCCCTCTGCAGAATGCAAATAAATTCATATACTTTCCACAATGTGATTTTCCGGATTTAATTTGTGATGTGCTATCTCTCACTGTTACCAATAACCTACCCTTCAATTATGGGCTGCTCATGTCTTTGTCAGTGGGCAAACTTACAAAATCAGCAAGGGATCAAATACTTATTTCCCCCACTGTAAGTACGATGTACTTATGTATTGCCACACTGGGACAGACCAAAGGTCCATCATGCCCAGCATCCTGTTTCCAACAGTGGCCAATCCAGGTCACAAATACCTGGCAAGATCCCGAAAAAATTCAATACATTTTATGCTGCTTATCCCAAAAATAAGCAGTAGATTTTCCCCAAGTCAATTTAATAATGGTCTATGGACTTTTCCTTTAGGAAGCCGTCCAGACCTTTTTAAAACCTCACTAAGCTAACTGTCTTTACTACATTCTCTGGCAACGAATTCCAGAGTTTAATTACACGTTGAGTGAAGAAATATTTTCTCCAATTTGTATTAAATTTACTACTTTGTAGCTTCATCGCATGCCCCCTAGTCCTAGTATTTTTGGAAAGAATAAACAAGCGATTCACATCTACCCATTCCACTCCACTCATTATTTTATAGACCTCTATCATATCTCCCCTCAGCTGTCTTTTCTCCAAGCTGAAGAGCCCTAGACGCTTCAGCCTTTCCTCATAGGAAATTCGTCCCACTCCCTCTATCATTTTCATCGCCCTTCTCTGTACCTTTTCTAATTCCACTATTGGGCTCATTTTTTAAAGAGAAGGATGTCCATCTTTCGACATAAATCGGAAGATGGACGTCCTTCTCCCAGAGATGTCCAAATCGGTATAATCGAAACCCGATTTTGGACGTCTCCAACTGCAGTCTGTCACAAGGACATCCAAATTTCAAGGGGGTGTGTCAGAGGCATAACGAAGTTGGGACTTAGGCGTGCCTAACACTTGGACGTCTTTGTCCCGTAATTGAAAAAAACAAGGATGTCCCTGATGAACACTTGGACGTTTTCACCCGGACGTGTTTTATTATGAATAAGGCACAAAAAGGTGCCCGAAATGACCAGATGACCACCAAAGGGAATTGGGGATGACCTCCCGTTACTCCCCTAGTGGTCACTAATTGTAATCCGTTGGGTTGGTGGTGAGCCCTTGAGCCCTGGCCAAGGCCAGCAGAGCGCCGACCCAGGCCAAGGTGAGACCGACCCACCACTGCACATCCCAGCTACGCAATACCCCTAACCTACCCTTCCCTGCAGCACCTCAGGAAGAAAGGGAAATAGGCATACAGGCGGGCCTCGCGGCCGAACTGGAACCCAGGCGCACAGAGCCACTCATGCGGGCCTCACGGCCGAACTGGAACCCAGACACACACAGGGAGGGGTGAAAGAGACCATGAGACCCCCCGGGACCCCAAGGTGCCAGCCACGCGCTGAACACCAGCCACAAGGCAAAGGGAGTAACAAAGGAACCAGAGTAGGGCCACACCCTCCCAGGGGTCCATGCAGGACAGGGGAACTAAATACAGGAAGCCCCTACAAGCCAGAGCCAGGAGCAGCAAACAAAAGAAAAACCCTGGCCCCTGCCAAAAGCCAGGGAAAAGAGTGACACAACAGAAGAGAAAGGAAATCTCTGACAGAACACCCAGAAGACAGAGGCAGAGCCACAGCACACAAAGGGTTAAACTTACTGAGCTAGCAGGCAGGCACATGAGGGAGATCCTAAAATAAACAAACAAACAGAAAGAAAGCTCCCAGGAGCACAGTCCCCGCAGAACAAACACACAGCCGGCTTCCCACTGAGAACTGCACACAGAGAAGGAGAGCCCAGCTGGAGGAAGTGAGCTGATTACAGCTCCAAACACACACGCTGCAACCAGCTAACACAAACAGGGGCAGGGAAAAGGAATCCCTAACCAGAAACACAGATCAAAGCTAGAACACAGAGCACGTTCTGACTAAGACCTGCAAGGCTTCCTAGTCACAAGGAAATGTAATGTCAAAGCAGGAAGGGCAGGAGGAAGCAGGCTAAAGTACACCCCCTGACATCAGTCAGACCCTGCCAGCCAATCAGGAGTGAAGTCCACCCCCCTTCCCCTGCCAAACCGGCAGAATCATAACACTAATCCCCTCCCACCCTCAAAAACATCTTTAAAAACATTTCATGCCAGCCTCTATGCCAGCCTCAGATGTCATACTCAGGTCCATGACAGCGCATGCAGGTCCCAGAAGCAGTTTTAGTGGGTACTGCAGTGCACTTCAGACAGTTGGACCCAGGCCCATACCCCCCCTACCTGTTACATATGTGGAGGAAACAGCGAGCCCTCCAAAACCCACCACAAACCCACTGTACCCACATCTAGGTGCCCCCCTTCACCCGTAAGGGCTATGGTAGTGGTGTACAGTTGTGGGTAGTGGGTTTTGATGGGGGGGGGGAGTTGGGGGGTTCAGCACACGTAAGGGAGCTATGTACCTGGGAGCAATTTATGAAGTCCACTACAGTGCCCCCTAGGGTGCCCGGTTGGTGTCTTGGCATGTCAGGGGGACCAGTGCACTACAAATGCTGGCTCTTCCCACATCCAAATGGCTTGCATTTGGACATTTTTGACATGGACATCTTTGGTTTCGAAAATCGCCAAAAGTCAGAAACATCCATGCCTAGGGACCTCCAAATTTAAGGATTTGGACATCTCTGACGGTATTTTCGAAACGAAAAATGGATGTCCATCTTTTTTCGAAAATACTGGTTTCCCCGTCTCTGGATTTCACTGTTTTGCAAGGACGTTCAAATCGCAACTTGGGCGTTTCTTTCAAAAATGCCCCTCCACATCTTTTTTGAGATGCGGTAACCAGAATTGAACACAATATTCAAGGTGTGGTCGTACCATGGGCCAATACAAAGGCATTATATCATCCTCACTTTTGTTTTCCATTCCTTTCCTAATAATACCTAACATTCTATTTGCTTTCTTAGCTGCTGCAGTGGGGATATAAGGTGAAATGCCACACTGCAGTGGGGATATAAGGTGAAAACCAGAAGGGACCTAAAATGTCCCTACCGAAACAGTTCAGCAAATGTGCTGGAAGGGTAAGGGAGGTAGGTGGTAATAACAGAATGCTTCCCTGCTCACACTACATTTGTTACTCCTGTCCTCTCCCCAGTGATAGTAACATAGCAGATGACGGCAGATAAAGACCTGTACGGTCCATCCGCTCTGTCCAACAAGATAAACCATGTGACACTACATATATGTACTTGATCTTGATTTGTCCTTGCCAGTATGTTTGTCTGCTCCTCTCACTGCCCAGGAAATGATAAGGGAGTAAGTTGTGTACAGGTAGAATACTAGAGGTCTAATTACATAATGGGCATTAAGGAGCAGGCATTTAAGGAAAAGCAGCAGCAATGAACAGAAGTACAGTGAGAGAGGCAATAAACAGATACAACAGCAGCTGAGTGATAAAGGAAGAGTGGAGGAAAATAAAGAGCAATATCTGATCTATATGCTAGAGTGGAAAGGGGGGATTTTTTTAAGGATCCTGTAACAATTCTCTTTTACATAAACAGCCAGCCCATGTCTGGAATGTACAATTTGCTTGCAGAATCTTGCAGAATTCAAGTTACAGATCAAGCTTTGGCTTTAGTGTAGACTGATTTTCCATCTCACTTTATTCCTCTCTTCTTTTCTCACTTTTTCTGCATTACCCTGTCATACGGTGATTTCTTTTAAGAGGTTGCTATTGATAAACACAGCAGTGGCGTAGCCAGAAGTCAATTTTTGGGTGGGCCAACAGGTTGGATGGATGGGCACTAGACAGTGGTATGATGGTAAATGTTTAACAACAGGCTCTCTCCCCGGTCCACCTCTGTGCCCCTCCCCACCCCCCCAGTCCACCTGTGCACCGCCCCTCAAAATTGCAGAGCTGGCTATAGCTGGAGAGGGAGCCCTGGGGTTGGGGGAGGCAATGCATTACTCTCTCCAGGAAAAAAAACATTAAATGATCCCAGGTTCCAATCTAATTCATGTTTAATGTGGGATAAAATGCCATAAATAAGTAAATAAATATAAACTTTTAATGTTGAGCACCTGATTCTCAAAGTGGACATGTTCCAATCATTATAATGAAAATAAAATGATTTTTTTCTACCTTTGCTGTCTGGTGACTGTTTTTCTGATCATACTGGCCCAGTATCTGATTCTGTTGCTATCTGTCCTCTACTCCGTTTCCAGGGCTTCCTTTCCATTTATTTCTTTACTTTCCGCCTTTCTTCTTCATTTCTTGCTCTGGGTCCTCCATAGATTTGACTGTCCAGTGGATCCAGCTTCTGCCTATTTTCTTCATCCATGTGCAATTTTCTCCTCTCTTCCTTTTCCCTCATCTCATCTCCTTCCTCACTCTTCACTCCCCTCCATCCATGTCCAGCATTTCTTCTCTCTCCCTTCCCTCTCCTCCATCCATATCCAGCAGCCTCCTCTCTCCTGCCCTTCCCTCCATCCATCCATCCATGTCCAGCAACTCTCCTCTGTCCCCTGCCCTCCCCTCCATCCACCCATGTCCAGCAACTTTCCTCTCTCCTCTTCCCTCCCCTCCATGTCCAGCAACTCTCCTCTCCCCTCCATCCATCCATACCCAGCAATTCTCTTCTCTCCCCTGCCCCTATCCATCCCCAGCAATTCTGTTCTTGCCCCTGTCCCCTCCAACCCATCCATTCCCAGCAATTCTCCTCTATCCCCTGCCCCCACCTCCATCCATCCATCCATCCCCAGAAATTCTCCTCTCTCCCCTGCCCCCCACCTCCATCCATCCCCAGCAATTCTCCTCTCTCCCCTACCCCCCCACCTCCATCCATCCATCCATCCATCATCCCCAGCAATTCTCCTCTCTCCCCTGCCCCCCACCTCCATCCATCCATCCCCAGCAATTCTCCTCTCTCCCCTGCCCCCCACCTCCATCCATCCATCCATCATCCCCAGCAATTCTCCTCTCTCCCCTGACCCCCACCTCCATCCATCCATCCATCCATCCATCCCCAGAAATTCTCCTCTCTCCCTTGCCCCCCACCTCCATCCATCCATCCATCATCCCCAGCAATTCTCCTCTCTCCCCTGCCCCCCACCTCCATCCATCCATCCCCAGCAAATCTCCTCTTTCCCCTGACCCCCACCTCCATCCATCCATCCATCCCTTGACTCTTCTCTCTCCCCTCCCGCTCCCATCCATGTGTCCAGCGATTCTCCACCCCCATGCATCCTTCCCTCCCATTCCACCTGCCCGCCCTCTCTCTGATGGCAGCACTTCCAAGACGCTGCCTACCACCGCCACTGTCTCACTCTCAACAGCAGTGGTAGCGATTCAAACACACTACCTCCTGCTTCTAACCCGGAAGCGTCTCCTCTGCAGAGAAGACGCTTCCGGGTTAGAAGCAGGAGGTAGCGTGTTTGAATCGCAACGCCACCGCTGCTGTTGAGAATGAGACAGAGGGAGGAGGTAGATCGTGCGGCGGTAGACAGCGTCTGGGAAGCGCTGCCGTCAGAGAGAAGGAGGCAGATACAGGATCAGCGCTGCCTGCTCCCTCCGCTCCACTGCTGGGTGGGCCTGAACCCAAACTGGGTGGGCCTAGGCCCATCCAGGCCCACCCGTGGCTACGCCCCTGAAACACAGTGCTCTATATGAAAATGGATGTGTTTGATTATGCTTTCCCCTAAGAGCCTGCAATCTTCGCACACAGCAGAGTTGTGTGATTTGTTGTCACACCATGAGTGACAAGTAAAGGATTCAAAGGTGAAAAAGTTACAAGCAAGACTTGTTCTGTGACTAGAAATCCTGAGTTGTAAAAAAACTAAAACATTGCCAATTCAGTTTGAAGATCATTGAAGTCAGCTTAATCCACACTTTTCTTGAATTTGCCCCATATCACCAAAAGCATTTTTTTTATTTACAAGAATTTTGGTGGCATGCATAAAAGGCTAGATTCAGTAAAAGGCACCAAGTTAGGCACCATTAAGATCCGTGCTAAGCTAGTATTCCGTAAAGGACGCTCTGCTCAAAGTGCTTCTCACACCTAACCTTGGACATGAGCACTTAGGTCTTCCAAAAGCTGGTGTAAATGCTTGCATCCAACTAATGGCAGTTAGGTATTCTATAACATGGGGTGTAATTTCTGGGAATGTCCCTGACCCTCCCATGGCCATGCCCTCTTTTTTTTTTTTTTAATTTATATTTTCAATATAATTACACACCAATGTTCATACATTAAGATGTAGAGATTTAGCACATAACTCCAAGAATTTATATCAGAAGTAAAATCATAACATATTTGTCCACAACACTTGGATCCAAGATGAGAAATTATAACTAATAAAATTTAAATAATAAGACATATCAAGAAACAACTAGAAGGACATCAGAATCTTGCAGCCTGGACAGTACTGCTATATGGGAACAGCCATCACAGGAGGTTCACAGGAGGATCCTTAGCTGTAAGAAAATCTTTTAATTTAATGGGACAGGAAAACAGGTAATTTACCCCTTCTAAAGAAATCATGCATCTAGATGGATATTTAAGAATAAAAGTTCCACCCAGGGAAAGGATTCTCGGCCTCAATGCCAGTAATTCCCTTCTCCTGGCTTGAGCATCTTTAGCTAAATCTGGAAAAATACGTATTTTTCCGCCCATAAAATCAACATTCATTTTCCTGAAATAAGAACGCAAAATTAAACTCTTATCTGACTCCAGGGCTAATGTTACAAGTAGAGTTGCTCGCTCTGAGATCTCGGAACGTTCTAGAAAATCAGTCAAATTATCTTGAGGAAGTGCTGGATCCAAAGACATTACTTTTTTAATATATTGCATTTTCGTCACCAAAGGTTGGTGTTCAACAGAAATGTCCAGAACTTCTGAGAAATACTTTTTCAATAGTTCAACTGAAGTAATATATGTAGAAATCGGGAAATTAAGTATCCTTAGATTGTTCCTTCTAATTTGATTTTCTATATATTCCAATCTCTTCGCCTGAATTGTATTTTCTTTAATAACAGTCACCACTGTTGTCTGCATAGATTGAATTTTTTCATGGTGGGACTCGATATTAGCAGTAATCTGATTAGATTGTTCCTTCAAATGTCTTATTTCAGTCTGTGTGGAATCATACATTCGCTGGAGGTTCACATTCACCCCCTGGATAGCCTCCCATAACACATCCATGGTAATTATTGCAGGCTTTTCCACTCCACCTCTTAACCCCAGAGAGTTTACTTCTGGGGTTAGGGCCAGGGGCAAAAATCCCCTCCCTGTTGTTTCAGTACCTGGAGTTGAAGCCAGAACCGGACCTCCCACCGCTGGCGATAGTCCGCCCGAATCGGACGCCTGTACAATCAGCGCTTCCTCTGTTCTGCTTCTCCTTCCAGGTTGTGGTGGGGTCAAGCCTGCCAATGGGCTCAAGGTAGCGCCCTCAGCACTGTGCTTCGGAGATACTCTTGCTTCTGGAACCTCCGAAAGAGTTCTTGGTCCCGGTGGGCGGATTCTGAAAACCTCGAGAGTGGGCTGCGTCATGGTGGGTCCACCAGCGGCGCTCGAGGAGGTATGAGTCGCCACTTTTCCTTTTCTCTTCCCCATTTTACCCGGGGAGCGCTCCATGACACAGACCCACTGAGCTAGGAATTCCGGAGCTCACGCTCACACGTCTAGTTCGGCGGCCATCTTGGATCCCTGGCCATGCCCTCTTTTCAGTTACACATATGCAATTTAGACCCTCGTGTAATAGAATAGGGCAGTGGTTCCCAAACCTGGTCCTGGAGGCACCCCAGCTAGTCAGGTTTTCAGGATATCCACAACGAATATTTATGAGAGAGATTTGCATACACTGCCTCCAATGCATGCAAATCTCTCTCATGAATATTCATTGTGGGTATCCTGAAAACCTGACTGGCTGGGGTGCCTCCAGGACCAGGTTTGGGAACCACTGGAACAGGGCATAGGGCAGATCAACGCTTAACTCCTAATTATTGCCAAGTGCTTGTTCACACCCATAACTGATTGTTAGTCCCTAATTCACTAATTAGTTTATCCACAGATCTGGGATCTGTGCCCAAATTTGGACGTACACAGAATCTGGGAGATTGTCATATACTACATAAGAAAACTATCTTCATATCTCTTGTCTGGCCCTTCTTTTTAGTCTTACTAATATCTCTAATATTTTTCTCTGCTTGTAAATCTTAATATATTGTTAAAGAAAATGTTATTTTATAGAAAAGAAGTTATGTGCCTCTTCCATGGCCATGATCAATTTGTAATTTCCACAAAATTCTCTAAGTCTTGCTTGGAATTCTAATTTGAATCTCTTTTTTAGTATTACTTTTAGGATCTGCACCATTAGGGGTCCTTTTACTAACGCTTGGAATGCATTAGTGGAATTACCATGCACTAAATGCTAAGAAGCCTATTTTATATGTAGGGGGCATATTAACATTTAGCGCACGCTAATTCTCGCTAAGTTTTATCATTTATTAAAATGTTTTACACCGCCGCTCTAAAAATGATTGCAGCAGTTTATAAAGGTAAAATATAAATAAAGCAAAAACAAGGAATGCCATAAAATGATAGGATAGACCCCCCCACACACACACTAGAACAACACACACCCCAACCCCCCCAAATATATATGTATGTATATTATAATACAAGCTAATATACAAATATTATAGCTGCATCTCCTCAAACCCCCCAAAACTGGCACCCCAAATGCCATGACAAAAGAAATGAGTTATGAGCCGCTTTTTAAAACTAGGCAACAATTGAACTGCCCTTAGATCACTAGGAAGGCTGTTCCAAAGTATAGGAACAACCCCCCCCCCCCCCCAATAAAAATGCTCTAGTCCGGGTAACTGCCTTACCAACATCAGACAGCGCTGGAACTACCAACCTTCATTGAGAGGCAGAACACAAAGCTCCATTTGGTACATTGGACACCACCAGTGAACTTATTCCCATGCACCACTTTAGTGAAAGGGCCCCTTAGATATATAATGATGGTTAGCTCTAAACACAAATAACTCTCAGAAATATTAAACACTCATTTCTTCTTGGAAAGGTGGCAACTGATGTAAATGGGGGTTTTTTTTCTTCCATTATTCCTACCAATTTCATGTTTCACTATGATTCTTTTTCCTACCGTCAATCCCAACTACAGTGTTTTCCCTACGTAGACGCTATATCTTTCTCAGGAGATGGGGATTTCCTAGTGCTCATATCTTGTAGGTAATCATTATATTAACCAAAAAATGTGATGTTATAGTACTCTGGGCAAATATATAGAACAAATACCCCGTCTCTCATTCAAATGCTCACTGAAACAACTGCACTCATTTTCTGGCCTTACTTTTGAAGGTTCTCAATTCAGCAAGAACATTTTGTCCTTCAACTAGAACACCTGGCTTTATTTACACTAAATAAAGATAGCCTTACTTAATAGCTGTTTTATTTTGGGCATGCACATACTGATCATGGGCAGTCCTAGCAGGAAAGGACTCAACTCCTCATCATGAAGAGCTGATGCGTCCTGTGCCCTCAACGATTTATTCAAATGGAAAACACCATGCCCTTTCCTAGCAGCTATGATGCTCTGTTTATGAAAGTGCTCCTTTTACAATGTAGGAGAAAAAACTATTATCATAACAGCTTTTTGTACAAACTTTCCACCCAAGCCTCACACACATCACTGTGACCTTGAAAACTAGTCGCAATGTTGGAAGGAAGTTAAATACAAAAGGAACTCACACTTTGATGGTTCTAATTAAAAATATCACAGCCTGTCAAAGGACAGTCTAATAGTGCAATTGACAATTATAATACAACTGCTGTGCAGCGAAGACTACTTCATTTTCCTTTTGTTTTCTATTTCATTATGGTGCATATTTTAGAAGCTGCGGGATTGGTTGGCAATCTCTGTTCTGTGACCCCCTGAGGCAGGCGGCTAGTCCACCGAAACACAGACCCATGTCGGGTCTTGCTTTGGTGCCTTAATAGACTTTTTTACTGCTACTGTCTTGAGAGTTGTGAGTCATCCTCTACTCTGTGTTGCACCTTGTTTCCTCGTAGAGGTTTTTTTCTTGTTTCTCCTGTAGATTCTGTATATTTTAGAAGCACCATTTACATTTTGAACGCCTATAAACTGGCACTTGGATGCCGATCATATATAATGTCTAATTTTTGATTTTACAAAGCTGGGATGTGGACATCTAAATCTGAAGGATGTTCAAATAGCCAGGGGGCATGGTCTGACCATACTTGGGAGCAGGGATAAGACCAGTGGTGTAGCCAGACCTGACATTTTGGGTGGGCCCAGAGCTAATGTGGGTAGGCACTATGTATATAAGTATGAGTAGTGTTTCTTGGGATACTACAAAATAATGCCTTCCCTTCTCTACCTTACACCATCCCCCCACATCTATCCCTGTAGCCCGGTATCAGCCCTTCCTTTCCCCACCATCCATTCCATAGCTAGGTATCGGCCCTGTCCTACCCCCTACACATCCCCATTAAATATAAGACTTTTTTTTTTAATGTCCTGGGCACTGCAGAGCCCACCTCCTCCCAGAAAACTGGCTACACTTTTTTTTTTATTATTTTAACCTGGGCACTGCAGAGACCATCCCCACCCAAAAACCCACCAACATGAGAAATAGACAACCTTTTTTAAAAATTTTAACCTAGCTAATATTCAAATTTATTGTTGGTGGGTTTCTGGGTGGGGGTGGACTCTTCACTGCCTAAGGCAAAAAATGTAATATTTAATGATTACATATAACTTTTTTGTGCCCTAGGCAGTGAGGAGTTCACGCCCACCCAGAAGCCCACCACCAGCCAGCATTTTGATTACACCCTGTGCACGTTAAAAAATAAAATTTAAAAATATATTTATTTTACCTGGACAGCTGCTTGCGAATGGTGGCAGCTGGTGCAGAGCACTGTGCAAGCTTATGTGCCTGTTGTGTGGGGCTGCAGGAAAGTGCTGCTGGGGGGGGGGGGGGGGAATCGATGAGGCTGATCGCATCCAGCGAAGGCATCCATCACCCATGACCCAGCACAGCGCGGAGGAGCCGCACCCGTGACACAGCTGGCAGCCAGAAGCTGAAACAAACAGCAGGCTGGCAGCGCTTGAGCCGGGATGGAGAGAAGAGGAGCGGACGCGGAGCCAGCCACCCGGAGGAGAGGAGACGTCACTCACGCGGAGGCGCAGTGACAGGAAGGCACACGAGCAGGGCAGAGGCCAAGAGGAAAGTGTTCAGGGAGGGGAGTTACAGTCGGGAGTCTCGCGAGAAGCCGCGGCGCTAGGAGGAGACACAGTGAGCGAGGACCGATGGATTAGAACCCCCCCCCCCCCCATTGATTGCACCCGGGGCGGTCCGCCACTGCATTTGACAGGCAGGTAGGAGCCTAGGAGGGAGCAGAAGGACTGGGAGAGCTGCTGGCTGCCTAAAAGCAGGTGGGAGGTGGCTGAGGCATGGCAGAAAGGCTTTTGTATACTTCGGCGCCTAACTGGGTGGGTGGGTGGGCAGGCCTGAGCCAAGATTGGGTGGGCCTGGGCCCACCCAGGCCCACCCGTAGCTACGCCCCTGGATAAGACAAGCCCCAAAATACATGTTTATTCTCCATTTCAGAAGGGGAATGAATGTCTGTGTCTAAAAAAATGGATGTCAAGAGTTAGACCTGCTACCTGAGAGGTCTAGGTTTCAGAAAAAATTAGCCTACTGAGAAGTGCTGCACTGAACAATATAGAGGGAGTCACCTCCTTCACTTATAAACATAAGAATAGCCATACTGGGTCAGACAAATGGTCCCATCTGCTTCCAACAGTGGCCAATTCAGGTCACAAGTACCTGACAGAATCCCAAATAGTAGCAAGATTCATACTACTGATCCCAGGAACAAGCAGTGGCTTTCCCCATATCTATATGAATAGCAGACTATGGACTTTTCCTCCAGGAGCTTGTCCAAACCTTTTTAAAACTTAGATGCACTAACTGCTGATACCACATCCTCTGACGAGTTCCTGAGCTTAACTGTTTGTTCAGTGAAAAAATATTTCCTCCTGTTTTAAAAGTAGTACCTTGCAAATTCCTTTAGTGTATCCTAGTCTGTACATTTTTGAAAGAATAAAAAAATCAATTTACATCACTCAGTAGTTTGTAGACCTCTAAAATACCCCCTCAACTATCTCTTTTCCAAGATGAAGAGCCCTAACCTTTAAGCCTTTCCTACTTTGAGAGAAGTCCCATCCCCTTAATCATTTATTTGAACCTTTTCTAATTCTGCTAAATCTTTTTTAATATAGTTTAGTAGTAAGATATAGTAACCAGAATTGCAGACAAAACTCAAGGTGTAGTCACACCATGGAGCGATACAAAGGCATTATAATATTCTTTGTCTTATTTTCTATCCCTTTCCTAATAATTTCTAGCATTCTGTTTGCTTTTTTGACTGCTGCTACCACACACTGGGCAGATATTTGATATTAGCTTTGAAGTAAGTATACATAGGAAATCAAATACGTTAGTGTTTAACTTTAAAAAAGGAGACTATGATAATATGAGAAGAACGGTGAAAAGAAAACTTAGAGGAGCGACTGCAAGGGTCAAAAATTTACATCAGGCGTGGATGCTGTTCAAAAACACCATCCTGGAAGCCCAGGCCAAATATATTCCACGTATTAAAAAAGGAGGACGGAAGACCAAATGACAGCCGGCGTGGTTAAATAGTGAGGTGAAGGAAGCTATTAGAGCTAAAAGAAAATCCTTCAGAAAGTGGAAGAAGGAACCAACTGAAAATAATAAGAAATGGCATAAGGAATGTCAAGTCAAATGCAAAGTGCTGATAAGGAAAGCTAAGAGGGACTTCGAAAAAAAGATTGCGTTGGAGGCAAAAACACATAGTAAAAAGTTTTTTAGGTATATTAAAAGCAGGAAGCCGGCAAAAGAATCAGTTGGACTGCTAGATGACCGAGGAGTAAAAAGGGTGATCAGGGAAGACAAAGCCATAGCAGAGAGATTAAATGAATTCTTTGCTTCGGTCTTCACCATGGAAGATTTGGGTGGGATACCGGTGCCGGAAATGGTATTCGAAACTGAAGAGTCGGAGAAACTTAATGAATTCTCTGTAAACTTGGAGGATGTAATGGGGCAGTTCTACAAACTGAAGAGTAGCAAATCTCCTGGACCGGATGGTATTCATCCCAGAGTACTGATAGAAATGAAAAATGAGCATGCGGAGCTATTAGAAATATGTAATTTATCCTTAAAATCGAGCGTGGTACCGGAAGATTGGAGGGTGGCCAATGTAACGCCGATTTTTAAAAAAGGATCCAGATGAGATCCGGGAAATTATAGACCGGTGAGTCTGATGTCGGTGCCGGGAAAATAGGTAGAGACTATTATTAAGAACAAAATTACAGAGCACATTCAAAAGCATGGATTAATGAGACGTGGAGGGGCATAATCGAACACAAACGCCCATCTCCATGGGCGTCTATCTCCGAGGACGGGTACGTGAAGGGGCGGGCCAGACTGTATTTTCGAAAAACATGGGCGTCCATCTTTTTTTCCGATAATATGGTTTGTGCCGGGCAAATGCATCGGATTTGGGCGGATTTGAGCTGGGCGGTTTTGTTTTTCAGCGATAATGGAAACCGAAGGTACCCAGCTCAAAAACGAACAAATCCAAGGCATTTGGTCGTGGGAGGGGCCAGGATTCGTAGTGCACTGGTCCCCCTCACATGCCAGGACACAAATCGGGCACCCTAGGGGGCACTTGTAACAATTACCAAAAAAAATTAAAATACCTCCCAAGTCCATAGCTCTCTTCCCTTGGGTGCTGAGCCCCCCAAATCCCCTCCAAAACCCACTGCCCACAACTATACACCATTACCATAGCACTTATGGCTGAAGGGAGCACCTAGATGTGGGTACAGTGGGTTTTGGGGGCAGTTTGGAGTGCTCCCATTTACCAGCACAAGTGTAACAGATGGGGGGATGGGCCTGGGTCCACCTGCCTGAAGTCCACTGCACCCACTAACAACTGCTCCAGGGCCCTGCATACTGCTGTGATGGAGCTGAGTATGACATTCGAGACTGGCATACAGGCTGGAAAAAAAAGTTTTTAAAGTTCTTATTTTTGGGTGGGAGGGGGTTAGTGACCACTGGGTGAGTCAGGGGAGGTCATCCCCGATTCCCTCTGGGGGTAATCTGGTCATTTAGGGCACTTTTTGGGGCCTTATTTGTGAAAAAACAGGGTCCAGGAAAAGTACCCTAAATTCTAGCTACAAACGCATACTTTTTTTTTCCATTATCGGCGAAAGGCGCCCATCTCTGTTCGGGTGATAACCATGCCCCAGTCCCGCCTTCACCACGCCTCCGACACGCCCTGTCAACTTTGTACGCTTCCACAATCGAGTGCAGTTGAAAACGTCCAAGTTCGGCTTTCGATTATACCATGTTATTCGTTTTTGTGAGATAAACGTCCATCTCCCGATTTAGGTCGGAACTTGGGCGTTTTTCTCATTCAATTATAAGCAGGATAGTGGAATTAGAAAAAGTGCAGAGAAGGGTGACGAAAATGATAAAGGGGATGGGACAACTTCCCTATGAGGAAAGTCTAAAGTGGCTAGGGCTCTTCAGCTTGGAGAAAAGGCGGCTGAGGGGAGATACGATAGAGGTCTATAAAATAATGAGTGGAGTTGAACGGGTAGGTGTGAAGCGTCTGTTCACACTTTCCAAAAATACTAGGACTAGGGGGCATGCGATGAAGCTACAATGTAGTAAATTTAAAACGAATCGGAGTACATTTTTCTTCACTCAACATGTAATTAAACTCTGGAATTCGTTGCCAGAGAATGTGGTAAAGGCGGTTAGTTTAGCGGAGTTTAAAAAAGGTTTGGACGGCTTCCTAAAGGAAAAGTCCATAGACCGTTATTAAATGAACTTGGGGAAAATCCACTATTTCTGGGATAAGCAGTATAAAATGTTTTGTACATTTTTGGGATCTAGCCGGGTATTTGTGACCTGGATTGGCCATTGTTGGAAACAGGATGCTGGGCTCGATGGACCTTTGGTCTTTCCCAGTATGGCAATACTTATGTATATTGTCCACAATGACACATAGATCCTTTTCTTGGGTGCTGACTAGCATCAGATAACTATGATTTGGATTATTCTTCCCAATGTGCATCATTTTGCAGTTGTTCACATTAAATCTCATCTGCCATCTGGATGCCTAGTTTTCCAACTTCCTAAGGTCTTCCTGCAATTGTTCACAATCCGCATGCTTTTAAACAACTTTGAATAGTTTTGTGTCATCTGCAAATTTAATCACCTCACTTGTTGTTCCCATTTCCAAATCGTTAATATGTTAATATTCACCCTCCTCCCAGTGGCGTAGCTAGGGTAGTTGACACCCGGGGCCGGTCATTTTTTAACACACACCCCCCAAATCCAGTACTAGGCATACCGAGAATACAAAACACTCAGGACCTATAGCGCAATTCTACCATACCATAAGCAGTAATTTCTACAAGTCACACACGCATCTTAAACGCTACAGTGAGCACTAGAACATCAATTCACCTACTGTAAAACGAAAACAGACAGATTAGTACAGATAGTCAATCCTGCACAGTCAATGCCAACCGAAAGCCATGTCTTTTTCACAAACACAGATACACCCTAATCCACTATAGAATAAGTAATCATAAACTTTCTATTTAGACAAAAATTAAACTGAACCCCCGATGCCAGACTCTGCATACAATGCAACACCACAGAAACAGAAAATGTCCCCTAGTACTGTGCAAAATATAAAGACAGTGGATGTAAATTTGAAAAAACTAACAAATCCGATCACCACTTTACAAATTAACAAATAGAAATAAAGCAAATATAGAAAATAAAATACCATTTTATTGGACTAATACATTTAGCTTTCAGAGGCCAAAACCTCCTTCCTCAGGTCAATACAGTATAGTGCTGTTATAGTATCCTATCCTGACCTGAGGAAGGGGGTTTTGTTCTCTGAAAGTTAAGTCAAAATGTATTAAAAATTAGTCCAATAAAATGATTACCTTATTTATATGTTCTATTTATAAACATTTATTAACACATAAACACAGATACAATACTATACCCTAAAGCAAAAAAATAAAAAAATATATATTTTATTTACAGTTTGTTGTCTCTGGTTTCTGCTTTCCTCATCTTCTTTTCACTGTCTTCCTTCCATCCAGCATCTGTCTTCGCTCTTTCTCTGAAATCCAGTGTCTGCCCTCTCTCTCTGCCCCTTCCATCCACCACCTGTCCTCTTTCTCTCTCCCCCTTCCACCCACCATCTGCCCTTTCTCTCTGCCCCTTCGATCCGTCTGCCCTCCTTCTCCCATCCATCCAGGGTCTGCCCTCCCTCACGCTCCCCCTCCTTCCATCCGGGGTCTGTCCCCTCTCTCTGCCCCCTCTTTTCAGCCCCCTCTTTCCACCTGCACCTAGTTCCAGTTCCAGCCCACATCTCCAACCTGCCACCCTTTTCAGCCCCACTATCCCACCAGTCCCCAGCCCTTTTCTCCCATCAGTCCTGGGCTTCAGCCCCCAGCCACTTCTCCCTGTCCCCTTTTCAGCCCTAGTTTCAACCCCAGCCCTTTTCTCTCACCAGTCCCGAGCTTCAGCCCCAGCCAGTTCTCCCTGTCCCCTTTAAAGCCCCCAGTCCCCACAGTTTCAGCCCATGCCCCTTTTCAGCCCCCAGTTCCAGACCCCTTCTCCCAGGAGCACTTCCCTCCCAAGTCCCCTTATCCCCTCTGAGCACCCCCACCCCTCCCCAATCTCCCCTCTAAGCACCCCCACCCTCCCCAATCCCCTTCTCACCTCTGAGCATCCCTCCTCTTAACTCCCCCACCCCTCCCCAATCCCCTTCTCACCTCTTACCCTTCTGAGCTCCCCCACCTCCCCAATCCCCTCTGAGCACCCCCACCCCTCCCCAATCCCCATTCTCCCCTCTGAGTACCCTTCTGAGCTCCCCCACCCTCCCCACTCCCCTCTGAGCACCCCCCCCCTCCCCAATCCCCTTCTCCCCTCTGAGTACCCTTCTGAGCTCCCCCACCCTCCCCAATCCCCTCTGAGTACCCCCACCCCTCCTCAATCCCCATTCTCCCCTCTGAGCACCCCCACCCTCTCCAATACCCTTCTCCCCTATGAGCACCCCTCCTCTGAACTCCCCCACCCCCTCTCCAATCCCCTTCTCCCCTCTGAGCTCCCCCCTGACCCAGTCCCGTCCCCTCTCCATTGAGAGCCACAGAGCCCTCTTCTTCTGCCACCGCCTGCCTTTTTCTTTTTTTTCTTTTTTTTTTAAATCCTTGCAGCCACGCCGGCAGCGCTTCGCGTCTGCCCTGTGTGTGCTGTGAAAGAAGTAAATCGCCAGCACTGGCTTCGGGCCTTCCCTCGATGTCCCGCCCTCGAGGAAATAGGAAGTTACCTCACAAGAGGGCGGGACATTGAGGGAAGGCCCGAAGCCAGCGCTGGCGATTTACTTCTTTCACAGCACACGCAGGGCAGACGCGAAGCGCTGCCTGCGTGGCTGGCTGCACGGATTTAAAAAAAAAAAAGAAAGAAAAAGGCAGGCGGTGGCAGAAGAAGCGACGCGACGGAGCACCCCTCCACCCGTGGACACCCGGAGCGGACCGCCCCCACCGCCCCGCCCTTGCTACGCCACTGCCTCCTCCACTGAGAGAATTGGCCATTTAACCCTACTTTCTGTTTTCTATCCATATACCAATTCCTAATCCACAACAGAACATTGTTTTTACCCCCAGTGCTTGGTGTTCCCCTTGAAAGTGAAACTGGCAAGGGATATTGGACTTTGTGACAGCTTTGAAAGAAATAGACATTTATAGTTCTAAAATGGTTGATAGAGCTTTTTATTCTCCAGCACATAAACGTCTATGTTGCCATTTCATAACATAGAAGGGTCATATGCTGCCACAGAGATGTTTATATTTTTGACATCTTTCTAAGGGGCCCTTTTACTAAAGGGTTGCTCCATGATAACAGGCTTGCCACGCAGCAAATTGGAACTATCACAGGCCTAACATGGCCCCCAGCATGCGGCAAATTCCAGAAAAATAGTACCACAGGAAATTACCCGGTGGTAATCGGGCAGCACCCTCAGGGGTTGCGGTAAGTGCTGTCTGCTGAGATGGCCTTGTGGCAAGTGCAAATTTACCACATGACAATTTCTTTTTTCAGGTTTTCTATTAGCTACGGTAAGAGGGGTCTCAACGTGTGGCAAAAACAGCCGCCGCTCCTAGTGCAGGACCCATTTTACCGCAGCTTAGTAAAAGGGACCCTAAAATAGATGCTTATGCTGCATGCCACATGAATGTCCATTTCACCATGCATTTTAGAACATGCTATCCTAGCAGAAATTCTGCCTTCCAATTGGGATATCCTTTCTAAAATACCGCTCTACATTTTCAAGTTAAGCGGCAGTGGAGGAAATCATTTTGCTGCATAGATTTATCAGTGAATGGCATTCATCACATGTCAGCTGTGGGATAGTAATGGTCTCTGTCATTATGTCAGAGGCATGATAAATGCAATCAAATACACTTTGAGATCTGAAGCAAACAGAAAGTGATTTGATTGCATTTAAAATGTACCTCTCCTCTGTCTCTTTGGTACACACATTACTCCGGTTGATTCTTTTTGGTATTTGGGAGTCATCCTAGACTCTCACTTGACTTTCTCCCTTCATGTATCATATCTATCTAAAACTTGTTTCCTTGTGCTTTGACCAGATTACTTTTCACTCTTTGCAGATGCCTGCGGGCGAGGCAGGTTTGGTGGCCTGAGAGGCAAGGGGGTGATGGAGGAGGGGGGATGTTGCTGGACTCGTGGGGGGCGCAGGTTTGAGGGAAGAGGAGGAAGCGGTGCTGAGCTCACAGGTGGGGGCTAGGGGAAGAAGAGGGAGTGATGCCAGACTCAAAGGTGGAGGCTCGAGGAAGAAGAGAGAGTGGTGATCGACTCGCAGGTGGGGGAACTGTGGAGAGAGGAGTAAGGTGCTGTGTACAATTCTGGTCACTGCATCTCAAAGGAGGTATGGTGAAGTTGGAGAGGCAACGAAGATGATGAATGGGGATGGGACGACTTTCCTATGGGGAGGGGCTGCAGCAGCTAGGGCTCTTCAGCTTGGAGGGGAGATGGCTAAGGGGAGATATGATGGAGGTCTATGGGATAATGAGTGGAGTGGAACGGGTGGACGTGGATTGCTTGTTTGCTCTATCCAAGGACTGGGAGGCACACGGTGAAGCTACAAAGTGGTGAATTTGAAACAGATTGGAGAGAATGTTTCTTCGTTTAACATGTGGTTGAACTTTGAAATTCTTTGCCAGAGAATGTGGTGGGGGCAGTTAGCTTAGCGGGAGTTAAAGGAAGTTTGGATAACTAGAGAGGTCCATGGGTCATTATTGAGATAGACTTAGGGAGAATCCACTGCTTATTTCTAGGATAGGCAGCATAAAATATATTGTACTGTTTTGGGATCTTGCTGGGTACTTATGGCCTGGATTGGCCAATGTTGGAGACAGGATGCTGGGCTTGACGGACCTTTGGTCTGTCCCAGTACGGCAACACTTATGTATGGTCTTATCCCTCCTGGTCTCAAGACTAGATTGTTGTAAATCATTTTCCTTGGCTGTTCCCGTATGAATGGTAAAAGGGTTCAGTCAATCCAAAACAATACGATCAAGTAACCCCTCTTTTACAAAAATTTCACTGGTTTTGATGTAATCAATAGAAATAAAACAAAATAAAACATGAAAAAGAAAATAAGATGATACCTTTTTTATTGAACATAACTTAGTACATTTCTTGATTAGCTTTCGAAGGTTGCCCTTCTTCGTCAGATCGGAAATAAGCAAATCTTGGTAGATGACAGTATATATAAGTGAGACATCAAAGCATTTCAGTGACAATCTGACAGGGTTTTGATAAAATAACTGGTTTTGATAAAATGAGGGAATACCTGAAGAAGGAGCTGTTGGAGTGGGAAGGCGTAGAAGTGGAAAATCAGTGGTCAAAGCTAAAGGCCGCTATAAATATGGCGACTGATCTTTAGGCGAGGAAAAAAAACAAAACCAAGAGAAACAGGAAGCCTATCAGGGGCATTTTCAAAAGAGAAGGGCGCCCATCTTCCGACACAAATCAGGAGATGGGTGATTTTGGGCGCCCTCAACTGCAGTCTGTCATGGAGATGACCAAAGTTCATGGGGGCGTGTCGGAGGCGTAGTGAAGGCGGGACTGGGGCGTGCTTAAGAGATGGGCATCCTTGGCCGATAATGGAAAAAAAGAAGGGTGTCCCTGACAAGCATTTGGTCGACTTTACTTGGTCCATTTTGTTTTTACGACCAAGCCTCAAAAATGTGCCAAACTGACCAGATGACCACCTGAGGGAATCGGGGATGACCTCCCCTTACTGCCCCAGTATTTTATTTATTTATTTATTACATTTGTACCCTGGTCTTTCCCACATACAGCAGGTTCAGTGTGGCTTACATAGTAAAAGAAAGCATCTTACATGGTAAAGAATACAGTAAAAACAAGGAAATGTAGGAACAGTGTTATAAATTGTGATGATCATAACTACTTACATTATGAAAGGCATTACAAAGGACATGTGAAAAGAACGTAATGAACTAGAATAGGGAAGGTAGACAAATGTGGCTGTATGCAGCAGTATGCATGTAATGGAGCAGTTTTAGTGGGTGCAGTGCACTTTAGGCAGGCGGACCCAGGCCCATCCCCCCCTACCTGTTACACTTATGCTGTTAAATGTGAGCCCTTCAAAACCCACCCGAAACCCACTGTACCCACATATAGGTGCCCCCCTTCACCCCTTATGGCTATGGTAGTGGTGTACAATTGTGGGGAGTGGGTTTTGAGGGGGGGGGGTTGGGGGGGCTCAGCTCCGAAGGTAAGGGAACTATGCACTTGGGGGCAATTTGTGAAGTCCACTGCAGTGCCCCTAGGGTACTCAGTTGGTGTCCTGGCATGTGAGGGGGACCAGTGCACTACGAATGCTGGCTCCTCTCACGACCAAATGACTTGGATTTGGTCGTTTTTGAGATGGGCATCCTCGGTTTCCATTATGGCCGAAAACCGGGGATGACTATCTCTAAGGTCGACCTAAATGTTGAGATTTGGGCGTCCCCGACCATATTATCAAAACAAAAGATAAACGCCCATCTTGTTTCGATAATACAGGTTTCTCCACCCCTTCGCCAGGACGTCCTTAGAGATGAGTGCCCTTAGAGATGGCCGTCCCCGTTCGATTATGCCCGTCCACATGGTTTTCCAAACAAGTAGCTGAAAAAATAAGAGCAAAAGAGGCTTTGTTCAAGAAATACAAAAGAACGCAATGAGAGGATCATTGAAAAGATTATCGGATTAAACTCAAAGAAGCGAAGAGGGAAATATGGGTAGTGAAAGTGTGAGCAGAAGAAAAAATGGCTAAAGATGTAAAGAGAGGTGAGAAGACCTTTTTCAGGTATATTGCAGAAAGGAGAAAAGATAGGAATGGCATTGCGAGACTGAAAGATGATGAGATGAGGATAAAGCGAACGTGCTAAACAATTACTTCTTTTTGGCATTCATGGAGGAAAATCTTGGAGAAGGACCACGGTTGGCTGCCGAGGGAATATCTGGGAATGAAGTGGATACTGCGCTGTTTACGGAAGAAAGAATTTATAAACTGCTGGAGAATCTGAAGGTGGACAAAGCTATGGGGCCAGATGGGATACATCCCAGGATACTGAGGGATCTCTTAAAGATTTATTTAATAGATCTTTAGAGACGGGAGAGGTTCCGCGAGATTGAAGATAAGCGGATGTGGTCCCCCTTCACAAAAGTGGAGACAGGGAAGAAGTGGGAAACTACAGACCGATAAGTCTTACGTCGGTGGTAGGAAAAATAATGGAGTCACTGCTGAAAGAAAGGAAAGTTACCTTTCTAGAAGCCAACGGGTTACAGGACCCGAGGCAACATGGCTTTACCAAAGGAAAATCCTGCCAAATGAACAATGCATTTCTTCTAGCAAAAAAGGTGCCAGTACTCAAAAAATAGGCCACCCTTTAGGGGTGGGGTGATCACTGAGGGACCCACCATACAATAGCTAGGCCCCCTGCAACCAGTCACAGAATCTATGACAAGGCAGAATTGGTGTGTAGAGCCTGAGCTCTTTCATTAAAACTTGGGGACCATGAGTCAATTTTAGCAGACAACGAAAAAGGTGCCGTACTCAGTACACCCAAGTACCCCTCAAAAAAAGCCCTGCAAACAAATCTCATTGACTTCTTTGACTGGGTGACAAAAGAACTGGATGAAGGACATGTGCTAGATGTAATCTACTTAGATTTCAGCAAAGACTTTGATACGGTCCCCCACAGAAGACTTGTGAATAAGCTGAATGGGCTGAACTTAGGACTGAAAGTGGAGAACTGGATAAGAAACTAGTTGACCGACAGGTGGCAGAGGGTGGTGGTAAATGGAATTCGCTTGGAGGAAAGGAAGGTGAGCATTGAAGTTCCTCAGGGGCCTATTCTGTTTATATATTTGTGAGAGATGTTGCTGAAAGGTTGGAAGGAAAGGTTTGCCTTTTGCGGATGACACGAAGATAGCCAATAGAGTGGATACCCTGGAGGGAGTAGAAACGATGAGAAGGGATCTCCAAAAGTTAGAAGAATGGTCAAGGGTCTGGCAGTTAAAAGTTAATAATCTCGCTTATACTGGGAAATATCGTTTTAAACCAGAGTACATAACATTGACATTCGCACATCAGTCAGTCTCTTACAACTCGACTCCTTATATACTGTATATTTTAAATAACACAACACTTTATTTGGAATAAAATTTGGCTGCAGCTTTATTCACCATATAGCAATATATAAACTCAATTCACAACTTAACATTTTCCTTGACAACATTCATGTCTTTATCACCATGTTAACTTCCCAGAGCAGTTTAAGAGGACTAAGCCATTCGGTAACGAAACTGGCTCTCACTTGCCACACATTACCCCCATTAACCCATGTGACTTACGGTGCCATCCAGCCACATCTTACACGTGGCGGTTCCGCCCCCGAGTACTTCCATTCAATATCATTATCAAATAGTCACTTAACCGCCTCTGGTGCCTCTTTATTCCCATAAAACAGGCCACAAGCGGTGACACACTATATCTTGTCACCGCTCCCCATAATAACATAGTAACATAGTAGATGACAGCAGAAAAAGACCTGCACGGTCCACCCAGTCTGCCCAACAAGATAAACTCACATGTGCCATTTTTTGTGTATACCTTACCTTGATTTGTACCTGTCTTTTTCAGGGCACAGACCGTATAAGTCTGCCCATCACTATCCCCGCCTCCCAACCACCAGCCCCGCCTCCCACCACCGGCTCCGGCACAGACCGTATAAGTCTGCCCAGCACTATCCCCACCTCCCAACCACCAGCCCTGCCTCCCACCACCAGCTAAGCTTCTGGGGATCCCTTCCTTCTGAGCAGGATTCCTTTATGTTTATCCCACGCATGTTTGAATTCCGTTACCGTTTTCCTCTCCACCACCTCCCGCGGGAGGGCATTCCAAGCATCCACCACTCTCTCCGTGAAAAAATACTTCCTGACATTTTTCTTGAGTCTGCCCCCTTCAATCTCATTTCATGTCCTCTCATTCTACCGTCTACCCATCTCCAGAAAAGGTTCGTTTGCGGATTCATACCTTTCAAATATTTGAACGTCTGTATCATATCACCCCTGTTTCTCCTTTCCTCCAGGGTATACATGTTCAGGTCAACAAGTCTCTCCTCATACGTCTTGTAACGCAAATCCCATACCATTCTCATAGCTTTTCTTTGCACTGCTTCCATTTTTTTTAACATCCTTCACAAGATACGGCCTCCAAAACTGAACACAATACTCCAGATGGGGCCTCACCAAAGTCTTATACAGGGGTATTAAAACCTCTTTTCTTCTGCTGGTCACATCTCTCTCTATACAGCCTAGCAATCTTCTAGCTACGGCCACCGCCTTGTCACACTGTTTTGTCACCTTCAGGTCCTCAGATACTATCATCCCAAGATCCCTCTCCCCGTCCATACCTATCAGACTCTCACTGCCTAACACATATGTCTCCCGTGGATTTCTACTCCCTAAGTGCATCACTTTGCATTTCTTCACATTGAATTCTTTGGCTACTACTTACAATTCTGACTATGCAGAGAAACTCTGCAAACACACTAGTCAGAAACTAAGAAATGAACTTATACATCACCTCTACAAGAAAAAAAGAATAATACAAACCCAAAGGGATGTAATCATGAGGAACATGGAGGAATTACATCCACAACTTGTGAACCAACTTAAAGAGGACCTACATAACATCCAAGGAGAAAAACAATACATTGCTATCCGCAAAAAGGAAATAAAGCTATATTCTCTTCTTCAAAATCAAAGAGAGAGAAACTGCTTATCCTTGAATAGCTACAGCTCTGCAGAACCAACATCCCCAGACACCTTGGCGATACTTGGATACACATCTGAGGCATGTGAAAATCAGAGCCCAAACAAACCAGGGAATACTGATCACACCTTTACAGATGCAAACCAAATGGGGATAATGAACCATCAATTATCACAGCATGAGGTCTCTGTGCTCTCCAAAGGGCTCTCATTCTGCCCATCGAGGAAACTAGATGAAATCCAACTATACTTAGACCTAGAAGAATTCTTTAGAAAAATGCGCCTTAAAACACATTTCTATAATAAAGGGACACCAAACAGACCGGAATACAGTCTTAAACAAAAGAACACTTATTTCACCCCACAGGAGGGACAAAACTACAAGATGGATAATTACATAGAAAGTTTCAGACATAGGGTGAAATCCCAACTTTCCAACAAACAAAAGAGAATCCTGTACACTCTTACCCCACCAGAAAGAGCGGCCATAAGAACCCTACAAACTAACGAACGCATTATCATCAAACCCGCAGACAAAGGAGGCGCAGTGGTAATTATGGACATACAAAAATACATTGAAGAGGGGCACAGACAGCTCTCAGACAATAAATACTACAGGAAACTAACTGAGGACCCCACACAGGATTACACAAAACAGCTGAAAGACCTTATCAAAACATTTCCTACACAAGCGCAACCTCACCTGAAGAAACTCATACCAAACCAGTCTGCTGTGGGCACATTCTACATGCTACCCAAGATCCACAAACTGGGAAACCCTGGCAGACCAATCATATCAGGTATTGGCACACTCACGGAAGAAATATCTGGATTCATAGCGGGAATTCTGAAACCTCTCGTACACAAAACTAACAGCTTCATACAAAACACCACAGACTTTCTGAATAAATTGAAAAATATCAAGCAACTACCACCTAACACCCTTCTGGTCACGATGGATGTAGAATCACTATACAGCAACATTCCACATGCGGATGGCATAGCTGCATGTGGAAGACTCCTAAAAAAATCCACACTGGACCATCAATACTCACCAGAAACTATTACAAAATTAATCAAATTCATTTTAACTCGCAACTACTTCCGTTTTAACAATGATATCTATCTACAAATAAGGGGCACTGCGATGGGCACCAGGACAGCACCCCAATATGCCAACCTTTTTATGGCTGAGCTGGAAGAGACATTTCTGAATACACACCAGACCAAACCTCTAAAATACTACCGGTACATCGATGACATTTTTATGATTTGGACGGAGGGTGAAGAAACTCTGAAACAATTTTATTCTGCCTTCAATACATACCATCCTACAATCAGATTCAAAATTGACTACTCCCCAGAAAAAGTCAATTTTTTGGACACCACGGTCTCAATCAGTGATGGCTGTATACAAACATCTATATACAAGAAACCCACAGACAGATGCAGCTACCTCCACAACTCCAGCTTCCATCCTTCACATACAAAAATATCCATCATTTACAGCCAAGCCACAAGATACCACCGTATCTGCTCTGACCCAGGGGACAGAGACAGACACCTTAAAAGCCTGACTGCATCCTTCAAACAGAAAGGCTACAACCCCAAAATAATCTCCAAGAATATTGCCTCCTCCCTCAAAACACCCAGGGAGAATCTGCTACAGTACAAGGAGAAAAAATCCACAGACAGAATCCCCCTTGTAGTGACATACAATCCAGAGCTGGAAAAACTGAGGAAAATCATAAGAGATCTACAACCTATACTCCAGAGGATGAATTACTGAAAGAGATATTCCCATCCCCACCAGTACTGGCCTTCCGACAGCCACCCAACTTAAAACACAAGCTAATCAGAAGTAAACTTCCATCACAGACTGAAAGGAACAGAAAGGCACACGTCCCTGTAATTTATCCAGTTGCAAACTATGCCACAGGACCCCACAGTTATCCACAAGGAAAGATATTCAACATAAAGGGATCTTTCACTTGCTCATCTTCCAATGTGGTATATATCATTTAGTGTAAAAAATGTAACGAAGGATGCTATACTGGAGAAACAGGCCAGATGCTTAAGACAAGATTCAATTTACATAGACATCACATGAACAATACAGCCAGTAGGGCCCCCACCCCGGTGGACAGCACTTCACAGAACCAGGACTACTGTACCAGTGATTTCACAGTGAGAAATCCTGAAGGTAACTTTAAAACCATACAAGAACGTAAGACCTTTGAAATCAGAATGATTGAATATTTTAACACCCAACCAGAAAGGACTTAACAAGGATCTGGGGTTCCTAGCCCATTATAAACATAAGCTGTATGTCTCCTGTTGATCACCCCACCCCTCACCTATCCACACCCATCCTGTTAGAATATCAATGATATGCTTTGATGTCCCCATGCATACCTCCTACCCACCCCCATCCTCCCACCCTGTCAGACTGTCATAGTAATGCTTGAATGTTTTCACTTATATACACTGTCAGCTAGCACATTTTGCTTATTTCCAATCTGACGAAGAAGGGCAACCTTCGAAAGCTAATCAAGAAATGTATTAAGTTATGTCCAATAAAAAGATATCATCTTATTTTCTTTTCCATGTTTTATTTTGTTTGATTTCTATTGATTCACATTGAATTTTAATTGCCAAACGTTACACCATTCTTCTAGCTTCCGCAGATCTTTTTCATGCTTTCCACTCCCTCCGGAGTGTCCACTCTGTTGCAAATCTTGGTGTCATCCGCAAAAAGGCAAACTTTACCTTCTACCCTTCGGCAATATCACTCACAAATATACAATATCAATATCTAACCCTTCGCAATATCACTCACAATAATACAAGCTGCCGCCAAATTCTTCTTTAAACAATCCTCCAAAAGATCTTGAATGGTACTTAAGAATATATCAATCCCAATTTCCAAAAGATGAACTCCATCTTCCCTATATAATCCTGCGCAATCCGCAGAAATCAACTCGTGCACTAAAACCAAACCCCCAATTTTTTCCATAAATTTAGAAACTTCCCCATTCACCCTACGCTGCAAACGTTCAATACCCTTTGGATTATACGCCCCCCCTCCAAACTCTTCTTGGAATTATATGTGACCATACAATGAGTACCTCAAGGAATGACACCTTACAGATACCACGTCTTTTTTCATTAAACGAATCAATTCAACACCCTTTACATTACATAAATCATTACCCCCCAAATTAATACAAATTAACACTGGGTGATGAAAATCTCTGAGCTTGCAGTAATGCTGGTAACATCTGGTTCCAAGTCATGCTCGTATGCTCAACCAGCGAATCCGAATGCCATATTCCACCAGTCCCAAATTGGATCCCCACTTTGATTCACGAGCATGCTTATGTGCCCAAAACACATATATGAATGTCCACAAATCCACACACACATATCCGGTGGCAATGGATCTGCAAAAGAAACTAGAACAATTAATCAGGATTAAATTTGCCATCACGAATATATCCTTTATATCTATTAGAGTGCCATCTCCCATACGCTGAATTAACGCTACCGAACCACTCAACTTTGCTGCATTTGAAGCCGCACCAATTCTAAACGAATGTAGTCCCCATAATTGCTAGGATCAGCACCCATATATCCCAAACCTTTCTTAGAACTGCAAGCAAACTGATAACCGACTCAATGGCATTCCATTTTGATGAACCAACCAAACCTCTCCACCTATTGGCTTCAAGCCCACTTATATTCAAATGCACATTGAACTGGACAAAATTCCAAACTCTTAGATGCCCGTAACATAATCCACATACCCTACCCTCCTGAGCCGTTTTTTGACTTCCGCAAATATAACTGCATCACTCTTTTTCCCAAAATCACATCCCTTCTTTGCAAACCCTCCTCTGCCCCTGCTCTCTTAGAGGAAAGCCACCAATTCCCCCACTCTGCAGACTGCAAAGAATGCAACTACAAACGCCACCTTAAATACCCACTTCATATTCCGAGCAACAATCCTCGGTAATACCTTGCACAACTGCACCACTTGCCTCATAAAACAATGGAAGTCACACTCTCTTAATAAGCGGTCCTCCCTTCGGCCCTAGCATAACCACACAGTATCTTCCATATAAAGTATGTCCCGCTGGATCCTCAAAACCCAGCAATTTTAGAAACAAATGCAATTGCAGTCAAGGTTTGGGAAACCATCCCAAAGACCATGTTCTGTCAGCTGCAAATGCAATGAATCGCACCATTGTTTCTTCCACAATCGGAACACAAAGTCCAATCCTTTTTTTTCAAGAAGCTTAAGAAACCGGCGCCATCCCACTCCATAAGCCTTCCAAGTATTTGGAGCTAGCGCCCGCATTGCCAGCGCTTCACAACCTCTTGAAAATTGCACCTCAAATATTCTGGCATCCTGGTAGGCTTCCAATCTGCTAACAGAGCCAAAGCTCTGAAACGATGCAGCTGTAGACGAGATAAAGCATCAGCAATATCATTGCACACCCCAGGCACATGTCTAGCAGGTAACCATACATTCAAATGTAAACATCTCAAACAATTAACCGCAACAGCTCCACTAACAAAGGACACGCGAATATTGCTTATTGATCGCCCAGACCACGCCATATTGTCTGAATAAAAGGTAATCCTCCTATTACACAATCTATTCCCCCTAAAACACAAGGCAATCCATATCAGCAATAATTCCAACAGAGCAATATTCGCACACCACCCAGTCTCCTTCCACCATTGAGGCTAAACCTCCGCACACCCTGCACCACCAAAATAAATCCCAAATCCTACCTCCTGAGGCATCAGTAAACAGTTGCAAATCTACATTGGAAACTACTACCTCCTGCCAAATACATCTGCCATTAAATGCTGACCAAACTGCTTCAAATCTGTAAATCTTCCTTCACTCCACGCGCCAAACGCATTCTAAAATGCACCCTCTGCAAACCACTGACAACAATGCTAACCTTCTACAAAATACTCTCCCTATTGGAATCACTCTCATCGCAAAATTGAAATAACCAATGACCTGAATCTCCTTCAAAGTTACTTTATGCTTATTGCAAATCCGATCAATCTCTTCCCGCAAAGCAATAATCTTTGCCTCAGGAAGACGAGACTCCATTCTCACAGAATCCAACTCAATTCCCAAGAAACCAACTTAGTAACAGGTCCTTCACTTTTATCCAATGCCAAAGGAACACCCAGCTCTTAGCCACAGTACTAAATGCTGACATCAAAGCAGCAAACTGAGCAGAATTATCCAGACCCCCAAATAAAAAATCATCCAAGTAATGGACCACTGTATCCATACCACTCACTTGTTCCACCACCCAGTGTAAAAATGAAGCAAATGCTTCAAAATAATTACTTGAAATCGAACACCCCATAGGCATACATTTGTCAAAATAAAAACTGCCTTCAAATTTAAACCCAAGCAATCTAAATGCCGTCGGATGAACCGGCAGTAAACGGAAAGCTGCCTCAATATCTGCTTTTCCCATTAGCGCACCCTTTCCCAGCCTTCTCAACAAGTCCACAGCCTGCCCAAAACTCGCATATTGCACTGTACATAAATCCAGATCAATAAATGCATTAACACTATGACCCTCTGGATATGATAAATTATGAATTAACCAGAAGGTACCAGGATCTTTTTTCGGAATCACACCCAATGGGGATACTACCAAATTTTTAATTGGTGGGTCAACAAATGGTCCTGCTATCCACCTAAGCCTCAATTCCTTCAACAACTTTTTCCGAACCACCTCCGAATGTTGGACCACAGATAATGAATTCTTACACGTATGATCCAAATGTGGACCTTCAAATGGAATCGGAAATCCCTCCGAAAAAACGACCCACAGCAAATATGCATCCCCACGTTGTGGATATCGAATCAACCATTTATGCAATGAAAACAGATTAATGGGGGAAGGAGCCTTGCGAGCCCAAACCGGGTCCACTCGTAAATCCTCCGCGCAATAACCTTCCCCCGGACAGACCTCCTCTTGGACACTTAAACGCGGGATGAAGTCCCTGACAGTAGCTGCAACAATGCCTAAATCTGCAGGAAGGCCTACTACATTGTCCTGCATTAAATTGGAAACAGGCATTACCTGGGACACTTCCCTTTGCCCCAAACCCACTACTCCCGATACCACCCCCTCTTGCTTGTCCGAAATTACCTGCTCTAAACCCACCACTTCCCCCAGTACTTGCCACTGAGCACTACCATACCTGGCAATCCAGCAAAGGCTCCCGCACGAAAGGGAATATTAACCCAAGGTGTAAAATTAGCAATCCATAAATCCACATCACGCACACCCCAATTATCAGAGTTCTCCCTTGCCAAACTCCTTCTAAACTGCTCATCATAATTGAGCCAAGCCCAACCACCATACATTTTATATGCTCTTATAATTAAATCGCAATAACTTAATAAACCTGGATAGAAAGCCGGTTTAACTGACCCAAGCACACTTGCAAATACATGAAAACTCAACAGCCAGTTAAAAATCGCCTTAGGTACTCTCCCTTTCTTCTTTTTCCCATCCTCCTTCCCTGCATTACCATCCTGATCATGCGCCAGAAGGGCAAATAAATCTATACATTTACGCCGCAAAATTCTCTGACGCCACTTTACCGTAATATAACAATCTAGCGGTGCAATATTACATAATGTATGACCCCTTCTGGAACCCACACCCCCCTCCTTCCATCTAATTATTCACCACAGCAGCTACACCATTCCCCATATCTCTTTCCCCCTCCTCAGAAGAAGAGGAACTCGACCCAGAGGAATCCCAACCTGCATCGGGTCTGCTGTCACCTCCCTCCTGCCTCTTTTCTCTGTCCAATCTCCTTACTACATGACACAAACTACGCCAAAATTTTTATTCCTCAACTTCCTCCTCAAACTTTTATTACTCACTACATTAGAATTACCACTCATCCCTCGTACCCCCTCCCAAATCACCCCTCTTTCCCTCACCGCTCTTTCCAAGCCTTCATATAAATCCGCAAACTCACCAGTCACTCTCCCAGTAGAAGGCCCCTCTAATGGATCATCTTCATCATCTTCACGAACTGGAACATCACCTCTCATCCCAACACCACTTGACCTTTTAGGTAATGCAGGAGTTCCAACTTCCAACATCTCACACCTCTCTTGCTCCATATTCTGTCCCCGATGACTCTTCTTTTGCATCTGCTGCCTCATACTGGCAGATGCTGCACCATCCGAACCCATCATCCTACCCCTTATAATTCCTCCAGCAACCTCACCTTCTGACCCCTTCTTACTCTTACTTCCCTTCGCACCCACTTTACCCTCACCTTTGTTTTGTTTTGTTACATTTGTACCCCGAGCTTTCCCACTCATGGCAGGCTCAATGCGGCTTACATGGGGCAATGGGGGTTAAGTGACTTGCCCAGAGTCACAAGGAGCTGCCTGTGCCTGAAGTGGGAATCGAACTCAGTTCCTCAGGACCAAAGTCCACCACCCTAACCACTAGGCCACTCCTCCACTCCACTCATTATCACTGTTCCTGCCCTGCCTTTTCCCCGTCTTAAAAAAAAAAAATAATAATAATAAATAAAATTATCCCCCACCACAGCACTGCACACAAATCTCTCCCACACTACTATCCCCACATTCACTGGAAACCCCCACGCTGTTCAACACTCTTCTTTCATACACCAACGTCTCCACCCCTGCTACCTCCGATCCGTCGTCAGACTCACACACAAACTGGCAAAACTATTAGCAGGATTTGAATCGGCCACCTTTGGAGTCCCAGACCAGTGCTCTAACCACTTGGCCACAGCTCTACTTCTCACGTAATTCTTTAACCACATACTTTCCCAATCTCACTCGCTTTTTACTCCCGATCCTGCACACCCGAACCGCAAGTGAAAACCGCCAGCCTCTTCACCATCTGAAACAGCAAAGGATCCCCGCTCCACTACGTAAGGTACCAATTTCTTCCCAATTTCTTCAGCAACTCACACCCTATCCACCCTTACCCACTCCTACCCACCCACATAATAATTTTGCCCACCAAAACCCTTTTTCCTTCTCTCCTTCACTCTCTATTTCCTCCAATCATCCTGACCCTCGACTAACCAATCACCTTTCTTCCCCTTGTTGCTATCCTGCCTACCTCACACTTCTCACACTCACCCTTTCCCCCTCCCCCCTATTCTTTCCCTACCATCCTTTTCTTTTATCCCTCCCTGATTTCGGCTTCAGTCAATGTTATCACCCCCACAGTTTAGACTGTGAGGGTCCCCTATACACAAATTGCAACAAACTCAGTACTCTTTGTTGTTTTTATATATTACTTTATATCATTTATTCATTCATTTGAATAAACGGTATAAAGTAATATATAAAAATAACAGAGAGTACTGAGTTGTTGCAATTAGTTAAAAGTTAATGCCAAGAAGCATAGAGTGATGCATTTGGGATGCAGGAACCCAAAAGAGAGATACCGGATAGGAAGGGAGAGTTTAGAAAGCTTGACTCAGGAGAGAGACCTTGGGTGTTGGTGTCTGAGGATCTGAAGGTGAAGAAACAATGTGACAAGGCAACAGCCGTGGCCAGAAGGATGCTAGACTGCATAGAGAGGGGTATAACCAGCAGAAGAAAGGAGGTTTTGATGCCCCTCTACAAGTCATTGGTGAGGCCCCACTTGGAATATTGTGTTCAGTTTTGGAGGCCGTATCTTGCTAAAGATGTAAAAAGACTGGAAGTGGTGCAAACCTTACGAGGAGAGACTTGCTGACCTGAACATGGAGAAACAGGGTGACATGATACAGATGTTCAAATATTTTAAAGGTATTAATCCACAAACGAACCTTTTCTGGAGATGGGAAGGTGGTAGAACTAGAGGATATGAATTGAGGTTGGAGGGGGGCAGACTCAGGAGTAATGTCAGGAAGTATTTTTTCACGGAAAGGGTGGTAGATACGTGGAATGCCCTCCCATGGGAAGTGGTGGAGATCAAAACGGTAATGGAATTCAAACATGCGTGGGATAAACATAAAGGAATCCTGTATAGAAGGAATGGATCTACGGAATCTTAGCGGAGATTAGGTGGTGACGCCAGTAATTGCAGAGAAAAACCAATGCTGAGCGGACTTCTACGGTCTGCTCCCTGATCGTGGCTGAATAGATATGGATGGAGTGGAGTGTAAATTTTAAGGGGCTTCGACATTAGCTTCAGAACTTTTAGTACAGGAACAGTGCTAGGCGGGTGGGTCCTGAGAAAGGCAGGGCCAAATCAAACTCAGGCATACATTTAAAGTAGCACATACCATGTAAAATGAGTTTGGGCAGACTGGATGGACCGTTCAGGTCTTTATCTGCCGTCATTTACTATGTTACTATGGTTACCTATCGAACAGCGAATTATATTCAAACTTTGCACACTGACTTTTAGGGTGTTTCATGCTCGAACTCCTGACTATTTGGCATCCTTGACTATTCCTTATTCTCCAGTATGCTTATTTCACTTTATCAATGACTTTCGCCTTGTACTTTCAAGTCTTAAATCTTTACAACTTTAATTTACTCATCACAGTGCCCTTTTTTTTTACTGCCCCTTTCTTCTAGAACTCCCTTCCTTTGACTGTCATGGCTGAATTTTCATTTAAAACTTTAATACTGTGCAGAAAACCTGGTTATTTCAACAAGCAACAACTCCTGAGATATGTATTGCCACACAGGGCCTTCACTGCATTTTGTCCTTTTCTTTTCTTCTTTTATCCTTTCCTCCGTCTCTTCCCCTTTTCCTGATCCTCCCCCTCCTTCCCCTGATCCTTATAGTTTGTGACTTTGATCCCTGCTTGTTACTGTATGAATGAGGACATCTCTCCTATCTAAAAATGGAGTTCCTATCCCACTTTTTGATTTTATATCATTTTATCCACACCTCTGAAGTCTGTTAGTTACAGCAGTATATTAAATTCTAATAATTAATAATAGTATGACATTCAGGGGTTCATTTCCATTAATAGCTCTGTTTCGGTTACCACATTTCTTGTTATTCTTCCAACCCAATGGAAGTTGTAAATAATTATACAAAAGGGGTTGAGAAATTTAGCAGAATGGGTTTGAAATTTGCATGTGAGAAAAACTAGTAAAAAAGATACATGTAGTTAGAAAATGGACCAGATCTGACTGGGGATTCTGTACAAATAAGCCCCCCCCCCCCCCCCCCAAAAATAAATGGCCCAATGTATTTCTGTGGGAGAAGGAGTTCCAGCTTTTGTAGCATAGCAGCTTAGCCCTCTTTTCATACTGCCTCTCCCTTTTCTCTACTCTCCCAACCCCTTCAAAGTGCCCCCCATCTCAAAACATATCCCCACCACTTCAACTAACCTCCCAGAAACTGCCAACTAGCCCCAGCTGCCCTCCCATACACACACACAGCACATGCAAAGCACACATGAGACACACAACATACATGCACACGCACAGACAAACAATGCTCTACCTGTAAGTACTGCATTTTAAGTTATTCAAAGATATATTGAACTTCCTTTGTTGTTATTTCTACTGTAAAACTTTCTGGCTAAATGTACTCCTTTCTTATTGGTTGCTATATCAGTTGTCATGAGCAAGTCCTGTGAGAAGTGCTTAGGACCCCAAGGTTAAGATTCATAACCGTACAGCTTTTTTCAGGATTCCATTGATTTTTATATTTATGTCCGGAAGTTAGAAGGCTTACTAAAATGTAGGGGCATTTTTCAGATTTTTAAAACTCTATCTACAGATCTCTACCCCCCCCCCCCCCTCCTTTGTGAGTGAGCCTGCCCTGCTTTTGGCTTTTTGCCAGGGTACCTAGCGGTGGAGTAGGGGTAGACTGCCATAATGGCAATCAGGCAGTGCCAGAGGGCCCAGAGGTTCTGGGTGGCCCAGTACCTCTCCCCCCTCCCCCCCTACATACTACAGCCCTCCCCAAGCCTCCCCAGGCCTACTTTGAATGGCCCTGGTAGTCTAGTGGCCTCTTCGGGGTCAGGAAAGAACCCCACTGTTTCCTGCCCACTGTGCAGCTCTATCTGGCACCACTGCATCTTGAAAATGGCTGCCGTGACTGCCACAGGAAGACTTGGCAGCCATTAAGAAGAAGCGGCAGCACCGGATAGAGCAGTGATGGTGGGCAGGAAACAGTGGAGTTCTTTCCTGCCCCCGAAGAGGCCACTAGACCACCAGGGCTCTTCAAGGTAGGCCCAGAATGGTGCTAGAAACAAAGGTGGGGGTGGAAGCAGTGGCCCAGGGGGAGCCCCAATGACCCTTTCTGCCCAGGGGCCAGGATCACTGTCAATCCGCCCCTTCAGTGCTGAAAGGCAGCTCTAGTCATAGAAAGGGAGGGTGATGAGCCCTATTCTGTGGAAACAAAAGGGTCAATTATTCAGCATGGTTTAAGCAGGCAGGATAGGCTGCACAGAGAGGCTGGCCATTGATATTCAGTGGCACTAGATCAGATAGTGTCGCTGAATATCAGCTCAATACACTCAGTACCAGGCTGATCGAGGGCTGGCGTCAGGGCATACTTGGAAATTACGCATAAACTATCACTATCCAGTGCTGGTTACCCGCATAGTTTACTGGACAGACAGGACCACATAAAAAGCAGTATATTTGCCCAATTAGGTATGCAAATACCAGCACTGAATATTGAACAGAATCCACTTAACTTCTGAGTCCACCATTCTTCAAATGGCAAACGACAGATGGAGATTTGGCAACTCCAGCATTGTATATCACTTTATGCTGCGAGTGAGGGTGCTGTATGTGTACAACTGAAGAGGGAGGGGATGACATCTTACATAGCAAATTAAATACTGTTAGCAATACTTTGCTTATAGCACATATTATCCAAGATTCCATCACATTTAACTGCCTAATTGCCAACCTGTGTTTAAGCATGAATGACTATAATCTGCACAGAGTGGCGGGTGCAGCCCTGGCCACCTTGTTGAGCAGACTGGATGGACCATGCAGGTCCATATCTGTTGTCATTTACTGTGTTACCAAAGACCTGGATATTCCATGCCAGTGCTGGGACATGGACTGACACTGAATATCCAAATCAAATTTAATCCACGTTAGTCAGAGACTTTAAATTTGCTGACTGCCATAAGCTACATTTTGCAGGGGGGGGGGGGGAGAGTTTCTGAATCTGATAGGACATGAAACAGAAATGAAGCAACCCCTCCCTCACACCCACACACAGTAAGGAAAACTGGTTCCAACAGTTGCTGCATAAAAATGCTGATTTACACTAACATAATAATTGTACAATTGTGCCTTTCAAACAGACCCTCTTCAAAAAGATTACTACTTTGTGCCCCCTACATTCCATACCCCCTAGTCCTAGTATTTTTGAAAAGAGTAAACAAGCAATTCATGTCTACCCACTCCACTCCACTCTAGCATATCATACCTTTATCGTATCTCCTCTTAGCTGTCTTTTCTCCAATCTGAAGAGTTCTATCCGCTTTAGCCTTGCCTCATAGGGATATCATCCCATCCCCTTTATCATATTTGTTGCCCTTCTCTGTACCTTTTCTAATTCCACTATATCTTTTTTGAGAAGCGGTGACCAGAATTGCACACAGTATTCAAGGTGCAGTCGCACCATGGAGCGATATAAAGGCATTACAACATTCTCATTTTTGTTTTCCATTCCTTTCCTAATAATACCTAACATTCTATTGGCTTTCTTAGCTGCCGCCACACACTGAGCAGAGGGTTTCAACGTATCATCAATGATGACACCTAGATCCTTTTCCTAATCGGTGACTCCTAATGGGGAACCTTGCATCACATAGCTATAATTCGGGTTCCTCTTTCCCACATGCATTACTTTGCACTTGCTCACATTAAATGTCATCTGCCATTTGGATGCCCAGTCTCCTAGTCTCATAAGGTCGTCTTGCGATTTTTCAGAATCCTCTTGTGATTTAACAACTTTGAATAACTTTTGGGCTCATTTTCGAAAGAGAAGGATGCCCATCTTTCGACATAAATCCAGTGGCGTTCCTAGGGTGGCTGACACCCGGGGCGGATCGCTGATGCGCCCCCCCCCCCACTGAAGCGCCCCCACCCCCCCCAGCGAAAGGCTACCTCCCCCAGGTGCAGCGCAACTCCCCCCCGGCGAAAAGCAACACCTCCCCCCGGCGAAAGGACACCCCCCCCGGGTGCAATTTATCTGCTGGGGGGGGGTGCCACACACCTGTCTGCTTCACCTCGTTCCATGCTCCCTCTGCCCCGGAACAGGAAGTAACCTGTTCCAGGTCAGAGGGAGCCGGAACGAGCGGAGCAGACAGGCGAGCGGCACCCCCAGCGGTGTGCACCCAGGGTGGACCGCCCCAATGCCCCCCCCTGGTACGCCACTTTATAAATCGGAAGATGGACGTCCTTCTCCCAGGGTCGTCCAAATCGGTATAATCGAAAGCCAATTTTGGACATCCCCAACTGCTTTCTGCCGCAGGGACGGCCAAAGTTCAAGGGGGCGTATCGGAGGCCTAGCACTTGGACGTCCTCGACCCATAATCGAAAGAAACAAGGATGTTCCTGACGAACACTTGGACGACTTTACCTGGTCGTGTTTTTTCATAATACCAAGGCACAAAAAGGTGCACAAAATGACCAGATGACCACCGAAGAGAATCGGGATGACCTCCCCTTACTCCCCCAGTGGTCACTAACCCCCTCCCACCCTCAAAAAATATCTTTCAAAATAATGATTGCCAGCCTCTATGCCAGCTTCAGATGTCATACCCAGCTCCATCACAGCAGTATGCAGGTCCCGGGGGCTCAGCACACAAGGTAAGGGAGCTATGTACCTGGGAGCAATTTATGAAGTCCACTGCAGTGCCCCCTAGGGTGCCCGGTTGGTGTCCTCGCATGTCAGGGGGACCAGTGCACTACAAATGCTGACTCCTCCCATGACCAAATGGCTTGCATTTGGTCATTTCTGACATGGACATCTTTGGTTTCGATTATCGCTGAAAATCAGAAACGACCAAGTCTAGGGACGACCAAATCTAGGAACGACCAAATTTAAGGATTTGGATGTCCCTGACTGTATTATCGAAATGAAAGATGGACGTCCATCTTGTTTCAAAAATACGGGTATCCCTGCCCCTGGATCGGGACATTTTGCGAGGACGTCCTCATCAAAACTTGGATGTCCCTTTCGAAAATGCCCCTCCACGAGTCATAAGCAAATTTAATTACTTCACTAGTTACTCCCATCTCTAGATCATTTATAAATATGTTAAAAATAAGCGGTCCTAGTACAGACCACTGCGGGACTATCTACCCTTCTCCAGTGGGAACACTGACCATTTAGCTCTACTCTCTGTTTTCTATTAACCAGTTTTTAATCCACAATAGAATATTACCTCCTATCCCATGACTTTCCAATTTCCTCTGGAGTCTTTCATGAGGTACTTTGTCAAATGCTTTTTGAAAATCTAGATACACAATATCAACCGGCTCATCTTTATCCACATGTTTGTTCACCCCTTCAAAGAAATGTAGTGGATTGGTGAGGCAAGATTTCCTTTCACTAAATCCATGCTGGATTTGTTTTATTAATCCATACTTATGTAATTTTGTTCTTTATAATAATCTCTACCATTTTGCCCTGCACCGACGTCAAGCTCACCAGTCTATAATTTCCGGGATCACCTCTTGAACCCTTTAAAAAAATCGGTGTTACATTGGCCACCTGCCAATGTTCCGGTAACATGCTCGATTTTAAAGATAAATTATATATGTTTTTATGGTGTGGACCACTGTGATAAGACTTGCCTTCTCTATGTACAGTGAGAGCCAGCATAGTTGTCATGGATGATAGAAGCAGTTAATTTATGTTGCTTGGATTTTCGAGGATCAGCATAAGTGCTGAGTGTAGCTCTACCCCAAGGTTCCTGAGCTGTGATTTAAGGGAGAGCTCATAGCTCAAAAAATGGATTTTGATATTAGGTATGTGACTGTCCAGCTCATTTTCGAAAGTGATCGCCGGCCATCTTCCGACACAAATCGAGAGATGGCCGGCGATCTCGCAAAAGCGATCAAATCGGTATAATCTAAAGCCGCTATTTTGACACCATTGCCGCTTTCCCATCGCAGAGCCAGCGAAAGTTCAAGGGGGCGTGTTGGCAGTGACGCAAAGGCGGGACATTGGCAGGCATGGGCGGGGTTACGAAATTGCCGACTTTAGCCCATAATGGGAAAAAAAAAACCTGACGATGAAGAGCATTTGGCCGCTTTTACTTGGTCCCTTTTTTTTCAGGTCCAAGCTTCAAAAAGGTGGCTGAACTGACCACATGACCACCGGAAGGAATCGGGGATGACCTCCCCGTACTCCCCCAGTGGTCACCAACCCCCTACCAGCATAAAAAACAGGTTACAAATAAGTTTTTGCCAACCTTTATGCCAGCCTCAAATGCCGTACCCACCTCCATGACAGCAGAATGTGTTCTGTCCTCCGACAGCCTTTGCCTGCTTGTGATGTGACTCTGGGGTGAGTGTGGCACCTTTTCTGTTATTTGCACTGCAGAGTCACATCAGCAATGCATTGTGGTGGTTGGTAGGCTCTGCTTTTCCCCCTGCTTACTGGGTCAGAGTGTGCCCTGTTTTGTTTCCTGTTGTAGTCCATGCGGTAGTGGCCATTTTTGTAAGACAGTTTTAGATCCCGTTCCTGTGTCAGAGAACGTAGTTCTTACCTTGAATGGTGCTGAAAGAGGGCATTGTACACCATTGTGCCAGCTCTGACCTACTGCTAATCTTAGTACCAGGGGACTCTTTGCCAGTGGGGCACAACCTCTGATCAGCAGTTAACTGTGAGTAACGTGGTTATTTCAAGAAGAACTTTTTCAGAGAGATTAGTCTTCAGGTGTGAACTGGTGTGCCAAAGTTATACAGCAGCAATAAGTCCTAGAGGCTGTATGCAGGTCCCTGGAGCAGTTTTAGTGGGTTGCAGTACATTTGTGGGTAGTGGGTTTTTGGGGGGGGGGGGTTGGGGGGCTCAGCTCCCAAAGTAAGGGAGCTATGCACATGGGAGCTTTTCTGAAGTCCACCGCAGTGACCCCTAGGGAGCCTGGTTGGTGTCCTGGCATGTCAGGGGGGTCAGTGCACTAAAAATGCTGGCTCCTCCCACGGCCAAATGCCTTGAATTTGGCCGGGGTTTGAGATGGCCGACATAACTTTCCATTATCGCTAAAAAATGAAGCCGGCCATCTCAAACCCCGGCCAAATCCAATGCATTTGGCTGGCTTGAACCGTATTATCGAAACAAAAGATGGCCGGCCTTCTTTTTTTAAAATACAGGTCTGGCCAGCTGTTTGCGGCGCCGCCAAAATACATCGCCGGCCATGTATTTTGCCGGCGCCATTCGATTATTCCCCTCTGTTTGTGTTAGATTTACGTGGAATTCATTACCAGAGAATGCAGTAAAACAGTTAGCTTAGCAGGGTTTAAAAAAAGGTTTGGACAGCTTCCTAAAGGAAAAGTTCATAGACCATTATTAAAATAGACGGGGAGAATCCACTGCTTATTTCTAGGATAAGCAGCATAAAATGTATTGTACTGGTTGGGGATCTTGAAAAGTTGTGACCTGGATTGGCAATTTTTGGAAACATGATGCTGGGCTTGATGATCCTTTGGTCTGTCCCAGTATGGCAACAAGTTATCAAGGTGTGTTATGGCAGTACTTTTATTACTTGAACTTAACATGTATTAAAGGGCTCTAAAGCAGGTTTCATTGCCATAACTCAGGGATATTTAGCTTACCACTGGGTGGGATACAAAACACCTTATTACTATGTAATGTCTACAATGGATTGTGGTCAACACCTGATGCAGCATTATTATAGCAGGAAAAATAACCATAGCAAAAGGTTGGGATTGTTTTATCATCCAGGGATCAGGCCATATCTTAAAAAATGCCACTGAAAGATAATGATACCATCCAAGGCCTTCATCCCTTAATCCCATCCCCCCAAATGGAGTCCCCACCCCCATGTTACATTATATTACATTGCAACATTTATATCTCACATTTACTTTTTTAGTTTGTTGTGGCTAACAGGCCAAGAAACAGGGCATTCCCAGGAAGTTAGAAATTTGATTGTAATAAACCAAGCTAAATTATTTAATATCCATATACTTCCTAAAGAAAACTCAAAATAGAGCAAAAACTCTTATAACATTAATAGAATCGCTTAAACTTCCATTCTAATTCTAACAGAAAGTAAACTTTACTTAGCTCAGAACATCCAAATTGTCCTGACAGAAGTGGGATAAAATGCCATACATAAGTAAATAAATATAAACTTTTAATGTTGAGCACCTGATTCTCAAAGTGGACATATTCCAAACACTATAATGAAAATAAAATTATCTTTTCTACCTTTGTTGTCTGATGACTTTGTTTTTTCTGATCATGCTGGCCCAGTATCCGATTCTGCTGTTATCTGTCCTCTTAACTCCGTTTCCAGGGTTTTCCTTTCCATTTCTTTCTTTACTTTCTGCCTTCTTCATTTCTTGTCCTCACTCCCCTGCCCCCCCTCCAGCCATCCATACAGTGGCGTTCCGATGCTGGCTGACACCCGGGGCGGATCGCCGATGCGCCTCCCCTCAGGTGCAGCGTGGTGCCCCCCCCCCCCCCGGTGAAATGCACCTCCCCCCCCCCCCCCGGCGAAATGACACCCCCCCCGGGTGCACGCCGTTGGGGGGGTGCCGCAGCGCATGCCTGTCGGCTCCAAGTTCGCGTGTGTTCAATGCTCCCTCTGCCCCGGAACAGGAAGTAACCTGTTCCGGGGCAGAGGGAGCAGTGAACACATGTGAACTCGGAGACAGGGCGACAGGCGTGCGCCACGGCACCCCCCCCCCTCAGCGGCGTGCACCCGGGGCGGACCGCCCCCACCCCCCCTTGGTACGCCACTGCATCCATACCCACCCATTGATTCTCTCCTCTCCCCTGCCCCCCCTCCAGCCATCCACACCCACCCACCCATTGATTCTCTCCTCTCCTCTCTGTTCCCGGGCAGATTTTCTAACAGGAGCTGCTCATCCAATCAGAGAGCTCTATTTAAATGCAGATTAACCATACAGACACTCTAATGGGAATTTTTTAGTCAAAAACACTAGCTAAACCCTTCGTTTTTGGATCAAAGTTCATGTTTTTTATCGGAGCCATGCCCTAACATTAAGGTTGTAAACATTTCCAACAATTTTTACCCATAAATATGCAAATGAGAACCTCCCAAAACGGACTAATTTGCATATGGCTTGAGCAAATTTGAGTACATAGCATACCAATCCCACTTCCTAGCACCTAAATTCTGCAATTAGATTTAATGCAAATACTTTAAAACTTATTTTTAGCACTTTTAAAATTTCAGGGGTCAGTTCAAGTCTCTTTGGTGTGAACTGCTCATGTGCAGGAATTCATGATCCTAGTTAATATCTCCCTGGCAACCCAGGACACCTCCAGCCAACCCCCCCTGCTCTGCTCTCCCAGCAGTAAGATAATCAAATTACAACTGGTTATACACAAGGCTAGAGACGGCTTTCACTGCAGCAGCTGCTGCTACTATTTAAACCCCCCAGAGCAGCAGGACTCGCAGGAGAACTACTACTAATACTATTTAGCATTTCTATAGAAACAACTGATCCATCCTGCTGTGGCTGGGGAGGCATAGCCTCCCCAAGCCTCTTATACTGGGCGCCTATGCAGGCGGGGAAGCCTGGAACTAAGCAGCGATACAGTTTAATTTATAGAGCAGCTAACAACAGAACATTAGAAATAAGCTAACGGCTTACAACATCAAATCATAGATTTTTATACAAACTACCCTGTACGGCGTTCCTTCCGGTTCTGCTGTGCTGCCCCCGGTCCATGTGTGGAAGGATTGTGATACTAACTAGAACGCCTGCTTTATATGGCTCAAATCGACGGATGGACCTTGCAGAGGGAGAGGAGGCACACGGGAAGGCAGCAGCAGCGCATGCGCATAGGCGCCAACGTGCCAACGCAGTAAGGTTTATTTTTATTTTTTAAATACAACTGGATGGCGTCACGGCAGCGCCGTGGCCAGCGCGGCGCCCTTGAAGGCAGGCACCCCCCTGCAGTGCTTACCTCTCTTACCGGGTTGGTACGGCCATGCTGCCTAGGGGGCCCAATGTTTGAGAAGGAGATTTCAAGATATGCCCCAGCCCAGCCCAGCCCCCAACCCCACCCACTACCTCCTGGCTCTGCTCCTGGCTCACCAATATTCTGTGGGCCACCTCCCCCTCTGACAGAAGGAGATGCCTTAATAAAACATTATCCCCTGCTGCTGCAGAAGGACTAATCTCGCAGTAAGAGCTGAGAGATTTAGCAGCTTTTATCGTAAGACTCATCTCGTGGCAGCAGGAGATGATGTCTTATTAACGCATCTCCTGCTGCTGATGGATATGGTTGCCAAACTTTTGACGGAGAAAAACCCAACACCTGCCCTGCTCCAAGCCCCTCCCTTGCTTCACCCATACCCCTTCTGTATCCCACCCCGTCCCTTGCCACAACTACTGTTGCATCCTTCCCTCAACCACCCCTCTACAACCAACTGTCCACACGAGGGTTGCCATCTCAGAAGAAAAAACTGCTACATGCTACATTCTTTCACAAACACTGTCTGATGTTATAATAAACTAAAATTATATTAAAGATTTCATGTCCCCTCAGTAAGGCCAAAATACAATCCCTCCACTAGAACACACTATGCACAAACTAGTGCAGAAACACACTAAAAACCTTACCCATATCAGTACTAACTCCCAGGATTCAAAGTACAAGAACTTTATCTATGAAAGGAAGCACTGTATTACACCAGGCCTAAAACACTAATGCACCACCTGATAAGAAAAGAGAAGAAACAAGACTGCTACATATCTCTACACAGAAACTACATGCTAGCAGAATACTGCACCTTGATCACACACGCAATATATGAAAGAAGGGACCACAGATTAGTAATAGGGAGTGGAGGAGTGGCCTAGTGGTTAGGGTGATGGACTCTGGTCCTGGGGAACTGAGGAACTAAGTTCAATTCTCACTTCAGGCACAGGCAGCTCCTTGTGACTCTGGGCAAGTCACTTAACCCTCCATTGCCCCAGGTACAAATAAGTACCTGTATATAATATGTAAGCCGCACTGAGCCTGCCATAAGTGGGAAAGCACAGGGTACAAAAGTAACAAAAAAAAAAATAGATATATGAAGGCAAAAAACTGTAAACCTCAAGAAATCAGACTTGCATATGTAGCAATGCTACAGAAATAGAAACGGAAATGCAAGATACCAGAGATGCATATTTGCCAAAGCTCATTATAAATGGCAATATATATATCTAATTCCAACACTGGAATAACACATATACTATAAATTGCCAGAATTTTAAAGTCCCATTTTGAGAATTTCAAAATACCTCTGCTATGCTGCTTAATACACATGAATCTCTATGATCATCTTATGTATCACCTTTTTCACTGGTCTTTATATTTGAATTCTAACCTCTTCAGCTTGGAAAAGAGACAGATGTAGATGAGGGGAGATATGATTGAGGTCTACAAAATCCTGAATGGTGTAGAATGAGTAGAAGTAAATCAATTTTTTACTCGTTCCAAAGGTACAAGACTAGAGGACACTCGAGGAAGTTACATGGAAGTACTTTTAAAACAAATAGGAGGAAATATTTTTTCACTCAACAAATAGTTAAGCTCTGGAACTCTTTGCTGGAGGATGTGGTAACGGCGGTTAGGTTTGGACAAATTCCTGGAGGAAAAGCCCATAGTCTGGAGACAAACATGGGAAGAAACTGCTTGCCCAGGGATTTGTAGTACGGAGTGTTGCCACAATTTAAGTTTCTGTCAGGTACTTGTGACCTGACTTGGCCACTGTTTGGCAAACAGGATACTGGGCTAGATGGGACCGTTGGTCTGACCCAGTATATAGCTACTCTTATGTTCTTAAGCCAATTATTTTTTCAGTATTAAAGACGTTCCTCAGTATAAATTTTAAATACTATTCTTTGTCGACTCAGGGATCAGAATTGTCCGCTATGATTCGTTTCGCTGATTGCTTTCTCAAGGACATACCCCCTAAAAAACAAGGTAAATATTAATCCCCTATGTTTCAAAAGTTTGTTAGGATATATAAAACAACACCCCCAAAGTTTTCAAGGTGCCCTTACCTAATCATTAGACAGACACATCTTGCCGACAGCCCCAGTCTTCTGCCCAAGATGGCACTGGCGTCTACCACTACTTTTTTTTAAACCTTCCCTGCTCACCTATTCCACCAATCACAAACCCGGTCACGAAAGAAATGCCCATTCCAATTCTGCGTTGAGACCTCTAGGGGGGTCACTGTTTGCAATAAGGATATCCAATGTTGTTCCTATAAAATAATGAGTGGAGTTGAACGGGTAGATCTGAAGCGTCTGTTCATGCTTTCCAAAAATACTAGGACTAGGGGGCATGCAATGAAGCTACAATGTAGTAAATTTAAAACGAATCAAAGAAAATATTTCTTCACTCAACGTGTAATTAACTCTGGGAATTTGTTGCCAAAGAATGTGGTAAAGGGCGGTTAGCTTAGCGGAGTTTAAAAAAGGTTTGGCCGGCTTCCTAAAGGAAAAGTCCATAGACCGTTATTAAATGGACTTGGGGAAAATCCACTATTTCTGGGATAAGCAGTATAAAATGTTTTGTACATTTTTGGGATCTTGCCAGGTATTTGTGACCTGGATTGGCCACTGTTGGAAACAGGATGCTAGGCTCGATGGACCTTTGGTCTTTCCCAGTATGGCAATACTTATGTACTTATGTACTTTCATGATGACCTCCCTCCCACCTTTCATTACTCAAATACTCTCCACTGAATGTCCTGAGTTGTATGTTTTTTCTCCATCCAATGAGGAACCAAAGGGTGTAAGTGACAGAAGATTGAATATTTGTCTGGAAAGTTGCAGATATTTTACTGTTTTGGAATGTTTAAAATTTTCCCCTAAAGCAGTTTGGATCAGCAAATCAGGGAACCCCTATCACCAAGATAAGTACTTTGTTTTTCTATATGAATAATATGCATGCCTGCAACTGACTGTTAGGGTAATGATTGCAATGCTTAAGCTATATTCTGTATCAATGAGTGCTATTGCAATATAAGGATTGGTTTGTCCAAATGTGTTAGTGGAGTTTTTTTTTATGACTGATGATTATAGTGAGCCACCTATATATTGAAGGCTTGCCTTATGAATGCATATGTCTCCTGTTTTTTCCCGAGATGTAGACTTCCCGAGTCTGCACGTCTAGCCCCCTCTTTGGCCGTTTTTAAGTGCTGCAAACTTAAAGCCCACCTCTTTACCACTGCTTTTGATGCCTAACCCTCACTTGCCCTGTCCTTTTATCCTCACCTCATTATTTCCTTACACTTAATTGTTCTGTCTGTCTGCCTGTCTTATCTAGATTGTAAGCTCTTTGAGCAGGGACTGTCTTTTTTTGTGTATGGTGTACAGTGCTGCGTATGCTTTGTAGCGCTATAGAAATGATAAGTAGTAGTAGTAGTTGTTCACTGAGGTTTTTTCTCCACTTTTAAGATATTTGCAATCCTTCCAATATGGAACATTTTTGTAGAATTAGTTTATATTTTTGTGATTTAAATTACCCCAATATTGACTGGATAATGAGTGCTGGAGAGATAACATTTCTAGATGTAATAAACAGCTGCTTCTTGGAGCAACTGGCCCAGGAACCGAAGAGAGGGGAAGCCATTTTGGATCTGGTCCTTGGTGGCGTGCAGGGCATAGTGCAAGAAGTGGCAGTGTTGGGTCCCCTGAGAAACAGTGATCATAACATGATCAAGTCTGAGCTACTATCTGGGATGAACCAATAAAGGAAATCTACTGTAGCTGCATTTAATTTTCGAAAGGGCGACTATAATAAAATGGTTAAAAAGAAGCCAAAAAGATCGGCTACTAAGGATAGGACACTAAATCAGGTGTGGATGTTATTAAAAAATACCATCTTGGAAGCCTAGACCAGATGCATTACACATATTTGCAAAGGTGGAAAGAGGAGAAAATAAGAGCCAGGATGGTTAACAGGTGAAGTAAAAGAGGCTATTACAGCCAAAAGATTGTCCTTCAAAGAATGGAAAAAGGACCCAAATGAAGAACATAAGAAGAAGCATAAGCACTGGCAAGTCAGATGCAAAGCATTAATAAAGAAGGCTAAAAGAGGATATAAAGAGAAACTTGTAGCAGTGGCTAAAACTCAAAGTAACAACTTTTTCAGGTACATCAAAAGCAGAAAGCCTGCGAGGGAATTCGTGGGATGAAGGCGCAAAAGGGGGACTCAGGGAGGACAAGGCCATAAGTACATAAACTGAAGAGTAGTAAATCACCAGGACCAGATGGTATTCATCCCAGAGTATTACTAGAACTGAAAAATGAACTTGTAGAGCTACTGTTAGTAATATGCAATCTATCCCTAAAATCAGGTGTTGTACCGGAAGACTGGAGGGTAGCCAATGTTACGCCGATTTTTAAAAAAGGTTCCAGAGGAGATCCGGGAAATTATAGACCGGTGAGTCTGATGTCGGTACCGGGCAAAATGGTAGAGGCTATTATTAAGAATAAAATTACAGTTCTCAACAAGAGTGCCGTCTCTGTTAGGCTTAGGTAACACAGTAATATTAGCATCCAGGAATCGGCCTGGCGAGGGCAGCTCGAGGAGAACCTGATAATAAGACAGTAGGTGAGTTGATACGGAGGATGCAAATGGTTTGTAAAACTCCGCAGGTAAACCATCGGGACCTGGCATCTTAGCAGAGGGCAGTTTATTGATTGCAGAAACCCCTATCACCAAGATAAGTACTTTGTTTTTCTATATGAATTTCGCTTCTGAACACAGACTATAACATTTATGCTAAAATTCTATGCTGTAGGCTTGAAAAAGTCATGCACATGCTCATACACAGAGACCAGGCTGGTTTAATCAAATATAGATATGGGGCTGATAACTCTAGGTTGCTGTGTCACATTATCCACTTTGCCCGGTCCCAGGACTACCCTATACTTTCTGTCTCTCTGGACGCTGAAAAAACCTTTGATCGGCTCTCAGTTCTATCAATGGCTGCAGCTTAGTTCTATGCTTAGAAAGAGTACACTCCGCATTCAGCACATGCCGCAAACTCCCGAACTTGTCACCATTGCTCAACGGGTTCAGCATGCCGGGCATGTCGCTTCTCATATCTACCAAATAATGCTCGGCCGCCTTCCCTCTAGATGCGCAGGCCTGCGTAAGTGCTGGGAGGACGATCTTCAGCAGTCTATCTCAGATACGATGTGGGAGCGGACTTGGAGATCCTTGTTTAAATACTCCAAATCCTCATCGATGTTGCAATCTATGTATTTCTTCACGCATAGGGCACTGTGGACGCCTCAGACTCCATATCCTCGATCCCCCACTGTCTAGTCTTTGTTGGTGTTGCCAGTCCCAACGGGACAATCTAAAGCACCTCATCTTTGATTGTTCGTACGTTCAGGGTTTTTGGACGGATATTTGGTCCTGATGGTAGAAGTTTTCCATCTTCCAGGTTCACTACTATATCAATATGTGATATTTAAAGACCATTGCTTTCAGAGCACCTTGTCGTCTAGTGACTGTGCACTGGTTAATACCATGCTCTCATTGGCTTTAAAGGTCATTTTCCTGCATTGGAAATCCCTGAACCTGGTCACATATCAAGAATGGTGGACTTTACTGTTTAAAACTTATAAATATGAAACTTATCTTGCCAAAAAATCATTTAAGTTTGCTTTGCATGAGAAGAAATGGTCCCCACTTGTGTCTTATTTTTACGTTGTACCACGCTGTGTCTAAGGTCCTTTGCTGCTTATCTCTCGTTGTATATCATTTGTGCATATACTCCCCCCCTTTTTTCCCTTTCTTTTTCTCTTATTTTACCTAATGTAGCATTGAACATGGTTTATGTCTTCTAATGTATAGTTGTTGTTTATCACTTGTCATGTTTTGAAAATCAATAAAATATTGAAACTTAAGAATAAAATTACAGAGCACATACAAAAACATGGGCTGATGAGACAAAGTCAGCGCAGATTTAGTGAAGGGAAGTCTTGCCTCACCAATCAACTGCATTTTTTTGAGGGGGTGAACAAACATGTGGACAATGGGGAGCCGGTGGATATTGTGTATCTGGATTTTCAGAAGGCATTTGACAAAGTGCCTTATGAAAGACTCCAGAGGAAACTGGAGAGTCATGGAATCGGAGGTAGGGTATTACTATGGATTAAAAGCTGGTTGAAAGATAGGAAGCAAAGAGTAGGGTTGAATGATCAGTATTCTCAGTGGAGAAGGGTAGTTAGTGGGGTCCCGCAGAGGTCTGTGCTGGGACCGCTGCTTTTTAACATATTTATAAATGACCTAGAAACGGGAGTAACTAGTGAGGTAATTAAATTTGCAGATGACACAAAGTTATTTAGGGTCATCAAGACGCAGGAGGAGTGTGAAAGATTACAGGAGGACCTCGCGAGACTGGGGGATTAGGCGTCCAAGTGGCAGATGAAGTTCAATGTTGACAAGTGCAAAGTGATGCATGTGGGTAAGAGGAACCCGAATTACAGCTATGTCATGCAAGGTTCCGTGTTAGGAGTCACAGACCTAGAAAGGGATCTGGGAGTCGTTGTTGATAAGAAAGCGCACAGAATGTTAGGGATGGAAAACAAACACGAGGATGTTATAATGCCGTTGTATCGCTCCATGGTGCGACCGCACCTCAAATATTGTGTCCAATTCTGGTCACCACATCTCAAAAAAGATATACAAGAATTGGAGAAGGTGCAGAGGAGGGCGATGAAAATGATAAAAGGGATGAAACGACTTCCCTATGAGGAAAGGCTAAGATGGTTAGGGCTCTTCAGCTTGGAGAAAAGGTGGCTGAGGGGTGATATGATAGAAATCTACAAGATAATGAGTGGAGTAGAGCGAACAGATGTGAAGCGTTTGTTTACACTTTCAAAAAATAATAGAACTAGGGGACACAAGATGAAGCTAGAATATGGTAGATTTAAAACAAATAGGAGAACATTTTTCTTTACTCAGCGTGTAGTTGGAGTCTGGAACTCGTTACTGGAGAATGTAGTGACAGCAGCTGGCCTTACGGAGTTTAAGGGGGGTTTGGACAGCTTCCTGAAGGAAAAGTCCATTGAACATTATTCATTTTTTTTTGGGGGGGGGGGGGGGGGTTGCCAGGTTCTTGAAGCCTGGATTGGCCGCAGTCAGAGACAGGATGCTGGGCTTGATGGACCCTTGGTCTTTTCCCAGTATGGCAATGCTTATGTACATAAGTATTGCCATACTGGGACAGACTGAATGTCCACCAAGCCTAGCATCCTGATTCCAACAGTGGCCAATCCAGGTCACAAGTACCCAGCAAGATCCCAAAAGAGTACAATACATTTTTTGCTGCTTATCCCAGAAATAAACAGTGGATTTTCCCCAAGTCCATTTTAATAATGGTCTTTTGCCATCCAAACCTTTTAAAAATGGACTTTTGCCATGCAAAACTTTTTTTTAAACCCTGTTAAGCGGCCATAACAGAGAAACTGAATGAATTCTTTGCTTCGGTCTTTAAGGAAGAAGATGTAAGAGACCTGGCTGTACCAGAAATGGATTTCAAGGGTGATGATGTGGAGGAACTAAAAGAAATGTTGGGGAACCTGGAAGATGTACTGAGCCAAATTGACAAATTAAAGCATAGTAAATCACATGGACCGGATGGCATACATCCAAGGGTAATTGCAGATCTGCTGTAATACCTAACCTGTCATTAAAATTGTCTGTAGTAACTGAAGATTGGAGGGTGGCCAATGTGATGCCGATTTTTAAAAAGGGTTCCAGGGGTGAGCCAGGAAATTACAGATCGGTAAGCCTGAAGTCAGTGTCAGGCAAAACAGTGGAAACTATTATAAAGAATAAAATTACAGAACACATAGACAAACATGGTTCAATAGGACAGAGTCAGCATGGGTTCAGCCAAGGGAAGTCTTGCCTCACCAATCTGCTTAATTTCTTTGAAGGCGTGAATAAATATGTGGATAAAGATGAGAAGGTTGATGCAGTGGCTCTAGATTTTCAGAAGGCTTTTGATAAAGTTCCTCATGAGAGACTCCTGAGAAAATTAGAGAGTCATGGGATAGGAGGCAAGGTTTTGGTGTGGATTAGGAATTGGTTGATGGACAGAAAAGAGAGGATAGGGATAAATGGTCATTTCTTTCAATGGAGGAGGGTGAACAGTGGAGTGCTGCTGGGACCGGTGCTATTTAACATATTTATAAATGATATGGAAATTGGAATGACGTGAGAGATAATTAAATTTGCAGATGACACAAAACTGTTCAAGGTTGTTAAAACACGTGTGGAAATTGGAAGACTGGGCGTCCTAATGGCAGATAAAATTTAATGTGGATAAATGCAAGGTGATGCACATTGGAAAAAAGAATCCGAATCATAATTATCTGATGCTAGGGTCCACCTTGAGGGTTAGCGCTCAAGAAAAAGATCTAGGTGTCATGGTAGATAATACGCTGGAAATCTTCTGCTCAGTGTGTGGCGGTGGCCAAAAAAGCAAACAGTATACTAGGAATAATTAGGAAAGGGATAGTGAATAAGACCGAAAATACTATGATTGCTCCATGGTGTGACTGTACCTTGAGTATTGCATTCTTCAGTTCAGGTCACCATATCTCAAAAAAGATATAGCGGAATTAGAAAAGGTTCAAAGAAGAGCAACCAGAATGATAAAGGGGATGGAATTCCTCTCGGATGAGGAAAGGTTAAAGGCTCTTCAGCTTGGAAAAGAGATAGATGAGGGGCGGTATGACTGAGGTCTACAAAATCCTGAGTGGTGTAGAATGAGTAGAAGTAAATCAATTTTTTTACTCGTTCCAAAAGTACACAGATTACGGGACACTCGAGGAAGTTACATGGAAATACTTTTAAAACAAAGAGGAGGAAATATTTTTTCACTCAACAAATAGTTAAGCTGTAGAACTGTTTGCCGGAGGATGTGGTAACAGTGGTTAGCTTCTTTGGGTTTAAAAAAGGTTTGGACAAGTTCCTGGATGCAAAGTCTGGTATTGAGACAGACATGGGGAAGACACTGCTTGCCCTGGGATGTTGCTCTATTTGGGTTTTTGCCAGGTACTTGTGACCTGGATTTGCCACTGTTAGAAATAGGATACTGGGCTAGATGGACCATTGGTCTGACCCAGTATGGCTGCTCTTAGGTTCTTATTTGTCACAGCTTTGTAACTACCCTTCTAACATGGATAAAGTTTAATTCAGAAACCACCAATATGTATGCACAGCTCTCTTTGGAAACCTGATTCAGGAAGCTACTGTCGTTAGGCATGATGTTTCCACTGAAACAGCAGCCCCATAAATAAGAGCAGGAAATTACAGCGCAGTCTAAGGACCAGCATTCAGGTCTACAAAAAGTCCTGCAGTATGCTGTCTTCATCTTTATGCAGGCACAAATGTGCTTCTGTTTTGAGCAAAGCTAACATTAGGTTAGAAAGAAAAGATACATACCTGTAGCAGGTATTCTCCAAGGACAGCAGGCTGATTGTTCTTGCATGTGGGCTGACGTCCGCGTCAGCCAGGGATCTAGAATTTTGCAAGCAAAAAATCAAAAAGGTTTGCCAGAGCCTTCTGGAGCGCAAACCACGTGCACCGCACATGCACGGATGACTTCCCGCCAGTCACGAGAGCATTCCCGCTCAGTTTAATCAAAGAGCAAATAATAAAGAAACAACAACTCCAAAGGGGAGGTGGGCGGGTTTGTGAGAACAATCAGCCTGCTGTCCTCGGAGAATACCTGCTACAGGTATGTATCTTCGCTTTCTCCGAGGACAAACAGGCTGCTTGTTCTCACAAGTGGGGTATCCCTAGCAACCAGGCTCACTCAATCTCCGAGGACAAGCAGGCTGCTTGTTCTCACATGTGGGATATCCCTAGCAACCAGGCTCACTCAAAACAATGAACATTGGTCAATTGGGCCTCGCAATGGCGAGGACATAACATAGATTGACCTGAAACCATAAACAACTAACTAGAGTGCAGCCTGGAACAGAACAAAAATGGGCCTGGGGGGGGGGGGGGGGGGGGTGGAGTTGGATTCTAAACCCCAAACAGATTCTGCAGCACCGACTGCCCAAATCGACTGTCGCGTTGGGTATCCTGCTGGAGGCAGTAGTGAGATGTGAATGTGTGGACTGATGACCACGTTGCAGCCTTGCAAATCTCCTCAATGGAGGCTGACTTTAAGTGACCACTGACGCAGCCATGGCTCTAACATTATGAGCCGTAACATGGCCCTCCAGTGTCAGCCCAGCTTGGGCGTAAGTGAAGGATATACAATCTGCTAGCCAGTGGGAGATTGTGCGTTTTCCGATGGCGACTCCCTTCCTGTTGGGATCAAAAGAAACAAACAACTGGGCGGACTGTCTAAAGGGCATTGTCCGCTCCATGTAAAAGGCCAATGCTCTCTTGCAGTCCAAGGTGTGCAAACTACTTTCGCCAGGGCGGATATGAGGACGGGGAAAGAATGTTGGCAAGACAATTGACTGGTTTAGATGGAACTCCGACACCACCTTTGGCAGGAACTTAGGGTGCGTGCGGAGGACTACTCTGTTGTGATAAAACTTGATATAAGGTGCATGCAGTACCAAGGCCTGAAGCTCACTGACTACGAGCTGAAGTAACTGCCACCAAGAAAATGACCTTCCAGGTCAAGTACTTCAGATGGCAGGAATTCAGTGGCTCAAAAAGGAGCTTTCATCAGCTGAGTGAGAACGATGTTGAGATCCCATGACACTGGTGGAGGTTTGACAGGGAGCTTTGACAAAAGCAAACCTCTCACGAAACAAACAGCTAAAGGCTGTCCAGAGATAGGCTTTGTCATGGGCCTGAAGTTTGGAACAGAACTGAAGGACCTTGTGATAGATCTGAGTGGCAAAAAGATCCACCGAGGGGGTGCCCCACGCTCGGAAGATCTTGCGTACTATGCCCATGTTCAGTGACCACTTGTGAGGTTGCATTATCCTGCTCAGCCTGTCAGCCAGACTGTTGTTTATGCCTGCCGGATAAGTAGATTGGAGAAACATGCCATGACGGCGTGCCCAAAGCCACATCTGGACGGCTTCCTGACACAGAGGGTGAGAACCGGTGCCCCCCCTGCTTGTTGGTGCAGTACATGACAATCTGATTGTCTGTCTGAATTCAGATTACTTGGTTGGACAGCCAATCTCTGAAAGCCTTTAGAGTGTTCCAGATCACTCTTAATTCCAGGAGGTTGATCTGCGGACCTTTATCCTGAAAGGACCAGGCTCCCTGAGTGTGGAGTCCATCTACGTGAGCTCCCCACCCCAGGAGAGATGCATCCGTCGTCAGCACTTTTTCTGGCTAAGGAACTTGGAAAGGGTGCCCCATGGTCAAATTGGATCGAATCGTCCACCACTGAAGAGAATTCCAAAACCTGGTGGACAGTTGGACTACATCCTCTAGATCCCCCGCAGCTTGAAACCACTGGGAAGCTAGGGTCCATTGAGCTGATCTCATATGTAGACATGCCATGGGCGTTACATGAACTGTGGAGGCCATGTGCCCCAGACGTCTCAACATCTGCCGAGCCGTGACCTGCTGAGACGCTTGAACCATGGACACCAGGGACAGAAGGTTGTACGCCCTTGCCTCAGGAAGATAAGCTCGAGCTGTCTGAATGTACAACAGGGCTCCAATGAATACCAATTTTTGGACTGGGGTGAGATGGGACTTGGGATAATTTATGATGAACCCCAGTAGCTCTAGCACCCAAAAAGTCATTCGCATGGACTCCAGAGCACCCTCCTTCAAGGTGCTCTTCACCAGCCAATCGTCGAAATAAGAAAACACATGCACTCCCAGTCTGTGTAGCGACACTGCGACTACAGCTAAGCATTTGATAAATACTCTGGGCGCAGACGCCAGGCCAAAAGGCAGTACATGGTACTGAAAGTGCTGTGTTCCTAGCCGAAATCGAAGATACTTCCTGTGAGCTGGAAGTATCGAGATGTGGGTATAAGCATCCTTTAAGTCCAGAGAGCATAGCCAATCGTTTTCTTGAATCATGGGAAGAAGGGTGCCAGGGAAACCATCCTGAACTTTTCTTAGACTAGAAATTTGTTCAGGGCCCTTAAGTCTAGGATGGGACGCATTGCTGCAACTTTGGGTAAATAGATTTGCAGGGGGCAGAACGGAAAGTCAGGGAGCTGTGGGCCGGCAGGTGGGGATGGGGTTGGAATGATCTCAGGGGCAGGTGGAGGCTGGGGCGAATCACTAGACATGGAAAGGAGGGGGAGGATAGGGGGCAAAGGAAAATCACTGGGCATGGAGGGGAGGGCAGAGGAGAATTGATGAACATGGATGGGAGAGAACGATAGGGACAAAGGAGAATCGCTGGACATGGAGGAGAGGGGCAGGGGAGAATGGAGAATCACTGGACATGGATGGGAGGGAAGGATAAGGGCAAAGGAGAATCGCTGGACATGGATGGGAGGGGAGGCCAGAGGAGAATTGCTGGACACGGATAGGAGGGGAGGGCAGGGGAGAGAGGAGAGTTGCTCGACATGGATGGATGGAGGGGAGGGCAGAAGAGATGCTGGACAACCTGGAATAGAATCCCAACCCTTCTTCCCCTGGTGGAACGGGTTCGACCGCTTGGGCCTGTAGAAAGGCGGAGAGTTCCTCTGCAAGTACCTGCCTGTGCTGGGAGCTGTAGGACTGAGCTCCCGGTGGGCAATTTGGAGGCTTGGATTCCAGATTGAGGGTATATCCTAACCGGACAATTTGAAGAACCCACCGGTCAGAGGTTATAAGAGGCCACCTTTGGTGAAAAAACATTAACCGCCCCCCAACTGGCAAGTCGTCCGGTACGGACACGTTTATTGAGGCTGTGCTAAACTGGAACCAGTCAGAAGCCATCCCTTACTTTTGCTGGGGAGCCGCAGTGGCCTTAGGCGCACGCTGTTGATGAGAACGAGCGCGCTGGGACTGAGCCTGGACAGGCTGCCGAGAAGCAGGAGTGTACCTACGCCTAGCATAGGAATAGGGAGCACTCCTCTTCCCTCCAAAAACCCTCCTAGATGAGGAGGTAGTAGCAGAAGACGCCTGTCAGGAGAGAGAATCCATAGCATCATTGTGCTTCTTGAGCTGGTCAACCAGATCCTCTACTTTCTCACCAAAAAGGTTATCCCCCTGGCAAGGAACATCCGCCATCCGCTGCTGGACCGAATGATCCAGGTCAGAGACTCGCAGCCATGAGAGTCTGCGCATCACTATACCTTGGGCAGCGATCCTGGATGCTACATCAAAGTGTCGAACGTACCCCTGGCCAGGAAATTTCGACATGCCTTCTGCTGCCTGACCACGTGGCGAAAAGGCTCAGCCTGCTCTGGAGGGAATGCATCAACCAAGCTAGACAGTTGCCTCATCGAGTTCCGTAAGTGGATGTTCGTGAAGAGCTGGTATGTCTGGATTTTAGCAGCGAGCATAGCAGCCTGATATGCCTTCCTCCCAAAAGAGTCCAGGGTTCTAGATTCTCTGCTTGGGGGTGCAGAGGCATAGTCCCTAGTACTCTTGGCTCTTTTGAGAGCAGAGTCCACCACCATGGAATTGTGAGGTAGCTGAGACTTCATCAATCCAGGCTCCCCGTGAATCCGATATTGGGATTCAGTTCTTTTCGGGATCACGGGATTAGACAGAGGGAACGACCAGTTTTGCATAAGGACTTCCTTGAGTACATTATGCAAAGGAGCCGTTGCGGCCTCTCTAGGCGGAGGGTAATCCAGGACCTCAAGCATCTCAGCCCTGGGCTCATCCTCAACCTCCATAGGGAAGGGAATAGCCGCAGCCATTTCCCGGACAAAGGAGGTAAAGGATAGACTCTCTGGTGGAGAAAGTCTCCTTTCTGGTGGAGGAGAAGGTTCAGAAGGAATCCCATAGGACTCATCAGAAGAAAAGTACCTGGGAGCCTCCTCTTCTTCCCATGAATGCTCATCTTCAGTATCAGACAAGACATCTCTCAGAGCAGTCCGAAACTGAGCCTGCCTCGACGCCGAGGAACGACATCCTCGATGGCGGTGCCGAGAAGTCGATGCCCGCCTGGACTCTGGTGAAGCTTCCTCCACTGACGTCGAAGGGGAGTCGACATGGGTGGCAGGCGGCACTGTGGTCGGGGACCTCACCACAGGCGAAGGACCAGATACTGCTGCAGCAGACGGTATGGATGGCACAAGCTCCTCCGACACTGAAGCAGACTGGCGCAGTAACCCTTCCAGAAGCTCTGGAAGCAGGGCCCTGATGTGCTTGTCGAGAGCCGCCATCGGACAAGGCTGCGGGGTCGGTGAAGGAGCCAGTGGCAGAATCTGTCGAGGCTCGGGAGCAGGTACCAGGCTGCTAGACCGATGCATCGGCATCTCCTGAATAGAGGGAGAGTGATCCTCTCGGTGCCGATGCTTCTCAGGTGCTGAATCCTTCGACACCCCGGAGCTCCCGGCACCGTGTACTGATGAGGAAGACGTGGAAACCTCACATCTCCTCGGGGCCGGGTCCGACGAAGGTCGGTCCTGGGGGGGCCTGCATAACAGGAGGCCTCGAGACAGGTGGAGACCCACTTGATGCCTCACTGCTCCCAGCACGATTTGGTCACTCCACAGCCATTACCTTCGCTCTCAATGTCGATGTGTCCCTCGATGTCGACACCGCCGACCTCGGTACCAATGTCTAAGTCGACGTCGAAGTACTGGAACGAGCCCCAAAAAGCTTCTTTCGTTGGGCCTCTCGAGACGCTTGTCCATTTCTTCATGCAAAGACAGAGACTACAAGCGACTGGACTATGGTCGGGCCCAAGGCACTGGATACACCAGGCGTGGGTATCGGTACCCGAGATGGTCCAGTTGCACCGAGTACAACGTTTTAAGCTGCTGGGTGTCTTCGATGACATGGGAGGAAAAATGACTTTGGCAAAATCAAAAGACGCGATCGTGCCTGTTAAAAGAAAAAAGGGCACGAAAAGAAGGGAACAACCCGACCATGCGGCCTAAACTGGCCGCGTCGAAAAAGAAAGGAAACTATAAAGGGGCAAAAAAATAAAGAAAAACTACGGGAAGTTTTTTTTTTTTAAACACTAAATTTCTAACAAAGAAAAGAATTAAGGCAAAAGCCACATGAAGAACTCTTTCCCGGGCCAGAGAGGAGCGTGGAAAAATCTCGACTGCACCTCACCGCAGAGAAAAAATAACTGAGTGGGAACGCTCACGCAATGGGTGGGAAGTCGTCCGCACATGCGCGCAATGCGCGCGCCAGAAGGCTCTGGCAAACTTTTTTGATTTTTTGCTTGCAAAATGCTGGATCCCACATGTGAGAACAAGCAGCTTGCTTGTCCTCGGAGAATCCTCCATTGCCCCAGGTACAGTATATACTACTTAGATTGTGAGACCATTAGGGACAGTACTGGTACTTGTTAATCACTGTATGCCTGTGTGAAGACCTCAGCAGTATAAACCAAATCCCTACTATAATAAATAAACCTACATTTACTGCAATGCTCTAGATGTTTTGCACATATTTCTTTGCTTTGTGAAATGGGAGGATTTCTTCACAAACATTAAATTTGAGGGAAAAGAAGTATACATTGGACTGTTTTGGATAGAGGGTTTGCAGTTTGGTCGCACAGTCCATAAGTCTGACCCCCCTGCAGGACTTATTTTTCTCAGGCTCTCTCCCCTTATTCCATACTATTTGCTCTTTGTATACCATGAATTAGGAATTGAAGATGGTGAAAAGGTTTCACTTTCTTAATGAGAATCTTTTTAAACACCCTGTTGTAGTCAGGCAAGATTAGAAAATGTGACACATAGGGGGACACAGGTTTCAACAACTCTGCTGACTTTGCAAGCCTGGGGACCTGCAAACAGAAGGCAGATTGAGGTGCATGAGCCAAGGGAGGGAGGCGCTGAGTGTTTACACTCTGCCTGATGTTATGGGTTAGCAGGCACACCTCAGGACACAGCATCTTCTGTGTTTCACCTGTAAACAAGAAAGTGTTGCACACTAGGAGACAGCCCGGATCAATCCTGTTCAAACCATCCCTGCACACACCGCCTACCACGCGTATCTGTTTTCAGAAAGCATCCCTAAATGAAAGCTGGCAACAGAAGCCATAGCTTTATAGGAACATTAAAGGTTGAAGGAAAACAACGCCTGTGTGGCAATCCTGCAAGCTAATTACAGTCCTGGGCTGTTTTCACAGATCTGACCTAGTGCCAGCCAGGACACAGGCAGCCACCCACCCCCTGGACTACCCTTCCCAAACCCTATTCAAAAGGATCTAGCAGCTCAGCTGCTACTGCAGCGTTATTGACATGGGAAGAAACACAAAGCTTTATTTAATCAGAAATGTGGCTCATAAACGAAAGCCAGGGACGGGAGAAGGGAAAACAACTGGCTTGTACAGGAATACTGTGGGAGGTCTTGGATGATTATCACTGTCCTACTTCCCCAAAATGACTTCAGAGTCCTCCCTGCTCCTCTATTGCATTACAGAGCCCATGCCTCTGAATAGACTAAGTCTGATTCTACATATTCCCAATTTCTAATCCCTGGCTGCCAGTTTTACTTCACTCTGCCCTGCTTTGATTGAGCTGCTAGTATCAGATATGACATTCTCCAATCAGTCCCAGAAAGTTCCCAGGCTTTTACCTGCTCCAAAATCTTCCTGTACTATGAGAAATCCATGGCAGCCCATAGAGTGCTGTTTCCTATGTTAAAGGAATGCAAATTCTGGTCCTTTCTACAATATTTGCAATTTCCATGGGAAGCTGGAAGGAGGTAGGAGCTGGACTGGGGTCACATGAGGCCTTTTTTCCTTCACATAAAAAGAAGGAAATTCTGTATCAAAATAGGAATGTAAGCCATTCGCAATCAAACCAACAAAGCCTCACTAGAACAGGCCATTCTGAACACAATCATCAAACATGAGCAATAACAGCACTAACCCCCTTACTCTTGAATTGGGTTCACAATTTGGCATCAAGTTTCATTAAGCCTCTGTACCACTCTGCCCCTCTCATCACCTCCTCCTGGTGGTCAGGCCTCTGTCTTGCACCACCTAATCTACCCCTCAAGTTCACCAAAGGAGGGCAGCACCTCCTGCAGTGTCTATCTGCCTCTTTATGCCACTCAGAGCAGATTGCCAGTGGTTTAAAATTTTGAGGAGAGGCTGATCCAGTCTGGTTTTGCCTCACTGCTTGTAAGAACTCATTACTTGTGCTGCTCCTATTGTTTTCCCTTAGAAAAGCAAGAATACAAGTCCAGTACCGAGCTTGCCTGTCCTGAAAAAGCCAGAGCCAGTTAGCAATTCTATGAAGCATTCTGTGGTGGATGGTTCAAATCACAAGTCTAAAATGCAAACGCTGTATTTATTTGTTATTTATTTATTTAAACAATGCACATTTATTACTGTGAAATGTCTTAAATTTTGGTGCACAGGAAACCGAAAGCTGCACTTACAAGGCACCTGCATGCCAGGACTGGAAAAGAATCTGGTTCAATTGCTATCCCTGCACTCATATTCCTCACTTCTAGCTGCTCTAGGAGAATCATAGCAAAGCCCAAAACTAGAGTTACCAAAATCTAGTACAGAAGAAAACTGAGATGCACAATAATTAAATGCATTAGGACTAGGGATTTTGTTACAGACAGTCTGAACAATTATCATTTCTTTATCCAAACTGAGATGCCATCCCTGTTAGGGGGGCACTCTAATGTCTCAATCAGAAGTGTAGCTAGGTGGGGAGCCAGTGGAGTGACCGCTCCCCCAAATGGACTTCCAAAAGCAACGGCGCCTATTTTTCAGCTGCCCGTCATGCCTACGTAGTACACGCATGTGCCTATGCAGTCCGCTCTCTGCTCCCCTTGGTGTCACAACCTGGCTACACTTCTGGTGTCAATACAGTGTAGCCAGCTGTATACTGCATGCTCAAGCCATTTGTTTAAACCAGTGGTTCCCAAAATGTTTCAATTCACAGCACCCTTTGTGTCACAACAATGTTTTGCGGCACTCCCCAACCTCCCCCCCCCCCCCCCCCCCCCCCCCCCCCCTCCAGCCACACAGGTCTCCATCTTTTTATCTGCACAAATATATCAGTGCTAGAGTGGAGGAGCAGCCTAGTGGTTAGTGCAGTGGACTTTGATCCTGGGGAACTGAGTTCAATTCCCTCTGCAGCTCCTTGTGACTCTGGGCAAGTCACTTAAACCTCCATTGCCCCTGGTACAAAATAAGTACCTGAATATATGTAAACTGCTTTGAATGTAGTTGCAAAAACCTCAGAAAGGCAGTATATCAAGTCCCATTTCCCTTTCACTATAACCAGTCCCTCCAAATAACACACTGATTACAATTTATAACAAATTTCTAATCTACCTATGAAAAGTTATTCCATTATTATACTTCCTCTAGGTACATCTGTATGCTGCACAAGCCAGCATGTTTAAAAATATAAGTGAGATTAAATAAAAAATGCTACCAACAATAAAGAATGACAACTCAGATGCAGTAGCTCATAGGTTTACTTGCTTTTTTTTTGAATGGGAATGGAAACAGAGAATACTGACCTATTGGCTTCAATCTTTTTACTTCATCCCATCTCCTGTTTTCATCTAACCTCCTTAGCAGTTGGCTCTGAGTCCCGAACACCATCTACTCCATTGGCCGCAACAACAACAAAAAAACAACAACACAAGTGCGGGGCCGCAGCAGCCTTCAGGCATGCGCTGTCGATTCTACTGGTCCTCTGCACCCACTGATGTCAACTTCCAGTTCCGGGCCAGAGGGCCAGCAGAACTGACAGCATATGCTTGAAAGCTGCTGCAGTCCTGCGCTTGCTTTTTTTGTTGTTGTTTTTCTGCCGCTGCTGCGCTAATGTTGGCAGTAGCGGTTCGGGTGGGAAGGAGGTCAGCATTTGCCACGGCACCCCAGAGAGGTCACTGCGGCGCACCAGGGTGCAGCAGCACACAGTTTGTGACATGCTGATTTAAACACGAGGCAGTAAGAATCTAGAGGCCTCTGGGAATGAGGTGCGCAGTGCACTGTCTTGCATTTATATTGATGCAACTGCTGCTTTCACTTGCTCCCTGCTCCCTCTTAGAAGCAGGACCTTCAGCTTGTGGAACCCTTCAGCTGTGGCTGCTTCTAAGCTGTTCCCATGTAATTCTGCTCCTTGCCACAGGAGGGAGCTCAGCACATGGTGCACAATCTAATCTGGGGACAGAATTTCTAAACTTTCCTTCTTATATAACAATTTAGTGGAGAGGGCACAGCTAACCTGTCTGTACAAAAGTGCCTTCTAAAATTCATTATTCAGCTCCAAACCAGTGAGGTGTGGGGTGTGTCTGCTTTCATTTATTTATAAACAGAAATTCCAAAGTTGTTTCAGGCTGTAATGCTGAAGAATTTGTTGGAAGAGTTGTCTATAATCTGTGATGCTGAGTAACAGTAGGTGGCTGGTGTTCTCCTGAGTGCTTAGCCTCCCAAGATATGGCTCTGCCCAAGAAAAGAGTTTTACAAGATCTTTTTCACCATTTGTATAAATTAATTTAGCTATTCCAATGGATTGAACATATCCAAGATTTAAATGATATGTCTGGATTTCCAGAGCCTGCTGATCTTTTCCGTTGTTCTTAGTTCAATCTACTTATTCAGGTTTACAACTACAGCTACAAAACAATCAAAAAGTAGCAAAAATTTGCATTGTGTCAGTTAAATTACACCACAGAAAAATCAAATGTATGACAAAGTCCAAAACTGTGTGGGATCTACACCTCACTTTAGAGAAACAGAAGAAAGACTGAGCAAAGCTACTACACTCAGTTATATAATACTGATGCACTGTTAAGTGCCAAGTGTTTATTAATAAGAGAAACAGCCACAAAGGAATCCTAAAGAAATCTTGTTAATTGTCCTGGCTCTTAAACGCATATTTTGAATTTCATATTTCACAAAATATCTACAGCAGAAATCTCTTTCTTATATTCTGGATAGCTATTATTACATTTGGAAACATCCTCACTTTTAAAGTACAAAACTCAATATGATGGAAATAAAAAGTCTAAAGAGGAAATTTTACAATTATTTATATTTAGTTTGTGTCTTTTCACCAATAGCTATGTCCAGGTATAGTAGATATGTTCCTGTTCTCAAAGAGCTTACAATTTAGTTTTTACCAGAGAAGATAGAGTGAAGTGATTTTTTCCAACGTCACAAGTAGCATCAATGGGATTTGAACCCTGGTCTTTCTGGCTTTTAGCCTGCTGCTGTAGTCATTAGGTACAGATACTGCTTCAGAAGAACTTTTCAACAGATCTGAAATATGTCAGATACAAACTTTGGGCCCCTTTTACTAAAATGTCCTGGAATCTGGGCTTAACATGTGCTAAGTGCTACTGAGTGCTAAGCACAGATTTTTAAAATATATTTGATTGCAGGATGTGTGCTAATATTGTCATTAGCGCATGGTACGGGTGTCAATTTAACACGGGAGCACTTACTGCCTCCGATTTAGGAAGTGCTCCCATGTTAACTGTACATTAGCTAGTTATCGTGCTAGCTGGGTAATGCTTCCACACCCAGTCTCTACCCATGATATGCCCCCTCTCAAAACTATTTTTTAAAAATCAGAAATGCATGGGTTATCATGCATAAACAGGCAAAATACAAAAAATGCTTTCTCTCATTTATGTGGTAGGCTGGTCTTGTGCACTAACATTAAGGGGCATTAAAGGGTTCTTTGACTAAGCTGCAGTAAAAAGTGGCCTTAGCCTGACCTTATACTAGTTTTTCCTACATGCTAAGGTCACTTTTACTGCAGCTGTAGAAATAGCCTTTTTCTGTTTCTTGTATTATGTGCTAATGTTGCCATTAGCACGTAGCCTTTAAAAAACAATTAGCATGTGTGCACTTCCCATCACCCACTTTGTAGACGGTAAGGGCTTGCACACTATTCCAGAGCAAGGTAAGGTAGCTGTGCAAACTGATTAGTAAGGAATGGCCACTTTCCACCCCCCAGACATACCTCCCACAAAAAATGTTTAAAAAGCTTTAGAGCACAGCCGCGCACACATTTAGCATTTACTGCAGGACAACTGAGCACATCCCATGGTACACCATGTTAACTTGCATTATATGTGCTAGCCAGCTTAGTAAAAGGGCTTCTTAGGGCTTAACACCCTTTAGTAAAGGATTCTTTTAGATTGGAAGCCATGTGGAGACAAGAACATACCTACTGTATCTGAATGTAACTCAGTGTTGCAGTGGATATGGATTAATATCTCTTCTGAACAGGTAGAAGGCATTATGCATTTGAGAAAAGAGAAATAACTTTTCTAAGGAGTTTTTTAAATGCCCATTGCATCTTTCTGGACATTCCTTGTGGTGTATAGGATTTAAGTTTTGCAAAATGTAGCCATTATTTTGTAAAATGTATAAGTTGTATATTTCATTTCTGGACCAAATTTTCTAAGGGCTTACTATGAGCTTCATCCCCTTTCACTAAAGAACAGATACTCAACTGAATTGTCCAAAATGTGTGTTTCAGTTCATCCATATATTGTTTATTTCACTCTAGAGCCCCTTCAGACTTTTCTGTATTAACTATAGAAAGCTGTTCCCGTTTAATGAATTGCATTTTCTGGCCAAACAAGGCATAAGTACATAAGTAGTGCCATACTGGGAAAGACCAAAGGTCCATCTAGCCCAGCATCCTGTCACCGACAGTGGCCAATCCAGGTCAAGGGCACCTGGCACGCTCCCCAAACGTAAAAACATTCCAGACAAGTTATACCTAAAAATGCGGAATTTTTCCAAGTCCATTTAATAGCGGTCTATGGACTTGTCCTTTAGGAATCTATCTAACCCCTTTTTAAACTCCGTCAAGCTAACCGCCCGTACCACGTTCTCCGGCAACGAATTCCAGAGTCTAATTACACGTTGGGTGAAGAAAAATTTTCTCCGATTCGTTTTAAATTTACCACACTGTAGCTTCAACTCATGCCCTCTAGTCCTAGTATTTTTGGATAGCGTGAACAGTCGCTTCACATCCACCCGATCCATTCCACTCATTATTTTATACACTTCTATCATATCTCCCCTCAGCCGTCTCTTCTCCAAGCTAAAAAGCCCTAGCCTTCTCAGCCTCTCTTCATAGGAAAGTCGTCCCATCCCCACTATCATTTTCGTCGCCCTTCGCTGTACCTTTTCCAATTCTACTATATCTTTTTTGAGATACGGAGACCAGTACTGAACACAATACTCCAGGTGCGGTCGCACCATGGAGCGATACAACGGCATTATAACATCCGCACACCTGGACTCCATACCCTTCCTAATAACACCCAACATTCTATTCGCTTTCCTAGCCGCAGCAGCACACTGAGCAGAAGGTTTCAGCGTATCATCGACGACGACACCCAGATCCCTTTCTTGATCCGTAACTCCTAACGCGGAACCTTGCAAGACGTAGCTATAATTCGGGTTCCTCTTACCCACATGCATCACTTTGCACTTGTCAACATTGAACTTCATCTGCCACTTGCACGCCCAATCTCCCAGTCTCGCAAGGTCCTCCTGTAATCGTTCACATTCCTCCTGCGACTTGACGACCCTGAATAATTTTGTGTCATCGGCGAATTTAATTACCTCACTAGTTATTCCCATCTCTAGGTCATTTATAAATACATTAAAAAGCAACGGACCCAGCACAGACCCCTGCGGGACCCCACTAACTACCCTCCTCCACTGAGAATACTGGCCACGCAATCCTACTCTCTGCTTCCTATCTTTCAACCAGTTCTTAATCCATAATAATACCCTACCTCCGATTCCATGACTCTGCAATTTCTTCAGGAGTCTTTCGTGTGGCACTTTGTCAAACGCCTTCTGAAAATCCAGATATACAATATCAACCGGCTCCCCATTGTCCACATGTTTGCTTACCCCCTCAAAAAAGGCAGTGATGCCCTCCCAGACAGAGACCAAGTGTTGTGAAAACTTGTTAACATGTGGTCGACGAACGACATATTTTTGTGACTATGAATTAAGTGGATTGTGCAATAACAAAGATCTTCTAACCGAGTTTTCGACTACACACAATGTGTACATTTGCCCTTGCCTCATCTTACCATGATGACAACAGACCAGAAAAGGAAATACAGGACAAACTCATTATGTACCTGACTGCAGGTTGGTTATTCTTTAGTGCTATACTGTATTTCAGTTTCCCTTGATCGTGCATTAATGGATCTACATGTTAAAGTCTGCAGTTATGGGGTACATGACCCTAATGTGCACTAAGCAATGTCACGGCTTAAATGTTGCATATTAACAAGTTTTCACTGTACGTGAAAGAGTAAAGAGACATATGGGGTAATCCTATAAGTTTCAATTTATTTAAAATGTTCTATCCCGCCCAACAGAGCAAATCATCTAGGCAGCGTTGATTGTTTAATATGCAAGTTCTGGGTTGGAGTGAGAGCTAGGGTTTTAGAAGAGGATACAGAGCTGAAGGTTCACCTAGGATGCCTCAATTCTGGCATCAGTCCTACTTAAGTGGCTGATACAAAAACTTTAGATTAATGAAAGAATGTGTTGTGCCAGTGTAAGTACAACAGATTGATTTTTATTTATTTTGACATTTATACCCCACATTATCCAGCTAACAGTAAATAACAGACAAGGTTTACAAAGCCATAAACAAAATATCAAATATAGACCATTGATGGCCAGTTGCAATCTAAAATACTCCATCAATGGATAGAAACCTCTCAAAGAGGAGTTTTCAGTCTTCTATGAAATACTAAGTATTCAGGATGACCCTTATTGCCACTGGTAGTGAATTCCACCACTTAGCACCCTGGTATCTAAAGTCAGCAGAGTGAGATGACTTATAACGCACTTTTTTGCAATCTGGAAGCTGAAGTCTATGGTAGACCCTAGAACCAGAGGCTATATTGCGTAGGGGAATAGTTATTAAGGGTTGCATATAATCTGGTGTCATGCCATATAATATTTGAAAGACAAAAACACAGAATTTAAAAATAATCCTGGTTTTTATAGGCAACCAGTGCAGCTTGCATAATAATGGAGTGGATCTATGAAAACACGATCTATCAAAACACAAGTCTATCCTTTTTAGGACACTCTCCTTACATCCAGCATAGAGGAAATTGCAGTAATCAAACCGAGTTAAAACCAAGGATTGAACTAGCAGTCCAAAGATGTCTGGTGAGAAATATGATCTGATTCTGCTCAGCTTCCAGAGAGACCTGAAGGATTTTTTCACTACTGAGGAAACCTGAGCCTTGAATGTGAGGTGACTGTCAATTAATACACCCAGTACCCTAATCATAAAGTCTAGGGGGTATGATTACCACAAGAAATTTAGCCTTTTCTCTATTTAACTTAAACTTCAATTCAGAAGCCCAGGATTCCAACAAATCCAGACCAAGCCTAATCTTAGAGACAGTTTCTGGAAGACCAGTCTTGAAAGGAATATAGATTGTGACATTGTCTGTGTAAATAAAAGTGCAGAACCCTGCTGCTTACCTAATGGAGCCATCATAACATTGATTGGGATTGGAGAAAGCAGTGAGCCTTGTGGCATCCCACAATCAGGAGACCAGGAAGGTAAGAGAGAACCTGATATGATCTAGATTTTAGGAAGCCGCGGAACCATTGGTGGACCTTCTCACACAATCCAAACTGATCCAATAGGCCTAAAAGCAACTCCTGATCAACAAGGTCAAAGGCTCTTGACATATTGAATTGCATCACTAAAAACTTAAAAGCCTAGACTGCCTGCTTTCCTACAATCAGATATTAAAGGTGGTCAATTCAATCTCGGTACGATAACAAAGACTAAAGCCTGACAGGGATTTATGCACAAGGGAGAGAAAGGAAAGGTGATTCATAAGCTGAGTATCAACTATTCCCTCCATTACCTTAGTGAACAATGGGAGAGAAGCGAAATGCCTGTAATTAGTAATGTCTCCCAGTGAAGCCGAGGTGCTCTTAGAGATTTGGTATTATGGTACCTTTCCACTGAGGAAAAGCCTCTCGTCAGATATGAGCTTGAAGGTGGTCAATGAATCCTGCTGGTGCAGTTTTTAATAAATAACTCGGATAAGCATCCAGAAAGCAAATTAAGTATAAGTATTGTGGAATAGGAAAGTCTTAACTTCTGTTTTAAAGAGAGATGGTGAAGTTATTTGTTGGAAATGGGATGGCAAGGAGACATTTATTTCTTTTAAAAGCTTATATACCACCTATAACTAGGTAGTTTCCATAAAAACATTCATATTCAACCACAAATACAAAAACGTTACTCAGCATCAAACAGCAGACTCGCTCCGGGCTGTGGGCTCTGTTGGAAGCGGAGCCGAGCGCTGGGAGACATACAAGGCGATTGGGGCTGCCACAACGACCGGCCAAATTAAACCCGCAAGAGTCGGCGAGCCACATCGTTGCCATCCTCGGAGCTGGGAGAGGCAATCGAACCTCTCCCCATGGGGAACACCACAAGGCTCACGGTGCTGACTCGCGCGTCCGACCTGTCTCTCCACCCGCCCGTCCATCTGGAGCTAAGAGGCAACTAAACCCAAGGGGGACTGCACGAAACCATGTAGTAGCGGCCATGCGCCCGGCTACACCTCCCCGCCACCCACCCGCCGGTTCCCTGGACAGCAGCGAAGGGAGAGGTGCAGTGTCTGGCAGGACCACCAAAGTAAATGGGAGGTGTGAGGGTGCCCTTGGTGGAGTCATCAGTGCCGCCGTGGCCCTGGCCAACAGCATCTCGCAGCCTGAGTGACCAGCATGGCGGGAGCGGCAACAGGCACTGAAACGGTGCGACGTAGATACCCGGAAGACATCTCCATATGACTCAATGCACAGACTAGCAGCAACTAGATGCTGCTGCCTTTCTACCCGCCTCAGCCATCAACCACTGACTTAAACCCGGAGTCACGGAATCTCCTGCCCTGGGCACTCCCGGACATAAGACACAAGACCATGAGTAAACTACTTAACAAACCCTCCAAATACTGAGAATTCATGACCACGAGGTTGGGAGGCTTAACAATGAACCAAGGGGACTGATCAACCACTGACCGAGTTGAGGACACAGTCACTGAGTCAAGTGCACCTCTGGATAGCCTCCTGTATTACATATATCTAACCAGAAAATTAAGCCTGCAAAGGTGCAGCTCTAATGCAATTGAATCCAAACAAACTACCCAGGACCAAGCTGACCAACCAGAAATAAATGACTAAGCATTCAACCCAGACTGAATTAACATAACGCGGGCTGAACTGCATACAGGCGAGTTTTAGACTGTGAGCAAAGACCGGTATCTAGCCACCAAAGAAATCCCGCTAAGAAAGCGACTCAGGGGAGTCCTGACGCATCACAGCTCACTTCAATAGCACTGTCTACCCATAGTGGAAGTAATCAACTGACAGGAGACAACTCAAGAACAATCTCACCCCTCCTATTGAACACGGCCTACTAGGTGACCAACTCATTGATACCAATATGAATACTGTCAAATTACTCCTAGCAATCTACTCCATATCATTGATCCACCTAACGTTAACCACCCCACTCGCAGAAAACATCATAATACCCATATTACACAATAATCAAAAACTAACCAGATACTCCACACCTCACCAACCTAACAACAACCAAAATATAAGAAGAAGACCAACATGTGGACAACGTCATCAGAACGGAAAGAAAGGTCATAACAAATACACACATACAAAGACATGACAAGTAACAAAAATCCACACAACATCAAACATAGAAGCCCCATTCCAAACAATTCAAGTGGGCTACATCAACGCCAGATCCGTTGTAAACAAAACAACTACAATAACAGATTGGATTACGTCAGAAAACCTTGATCTAATTTTCATCAACGAAACCTGGATCCATGATCCATGATCAAAACAAACCCATAATCCTTGACCTCTGTCCCCCAGGATACAAAATCACTCACTGGACCAGAAAGGAAAAGAGAGGTGGAGGCATAGCACTAATCTATAAGTCATGACGGAAAATTGTAAGCCACATTGAGCCTGCAAATAGGTGGGGAAATGTGGGATACAAATGCAACAAATAAATAAATAATCTACCGATCCCACTTTATCACCGATACCACAGCCGAGTCCATAACAACCCAACTTGAAATTGCCTCAATTAGAATCTACTATGACTACGACTACTTATCATTTCTATAGTGCTTCTAGACGTACGCAGCACTGTACACTTGAACATGAAGAGACAGTCCCTGCTCAACAGAGCTTATAATCTAATTAGGATAGACAAACAAGACAAACAAGAGATAAGGGAATATTAAAGTGAGGGTGATAAAATAAGGGTTCTGAACAAGTGAATAAGGGTTAGGAGTTAAAAGCAGCAGAATCCACAACAAATCCCTGCTTGATCACCTGAACTGTGTCTTGTTCTACAGACCACCAGGCAACTGGACCGAAAGCCAATCAAACTTCATGGACTTCATCTCAAACACGTGTGTAACCAGCTCCAACATACTAGTTTTAGGCAGTGCTTTTTTTTTTTTTTAGGAAAAAAGGTACAGTACTCGTGGGCGGGGCCACCACCTATGGCCCTGCCCCTATGATAGACACATCCATGCTAGCCACACCCCTTATACCAACCATGGCACATTTAATCAGGCACCATTGATAGCTCTTTCCTCCTTCTCCTCCCCCCCAGTCCCCACCCACTAGCAGAATGGCAGGCATACACAGTGTTATTTGAAAATCAGGTAAACTCGAGTCAAGAGAGACAGTGGAATGAATGACCAAGGCACATTCAATACCAAGCTAAAAACAGTAAACACTACAGCAACAGGTGAAAAAAAAGAATGGTGTGTTCCACCTAGGTTCTGAAATAAATATGCACACACACAATCATTTCATGTTTTCATTTTGTGCTAATTTGCCTTTTCACATTAATTGTCATCCACAATTGCAGCCCATTACAACCTCAGGTCAATGGTAGCAGTAAATCAAGCAGTCATTCACAGGATCAAGGAACTCCAAAGAACCGTCTAGAAAGGCAAACTAATTAGCAAGTTAACTAACAGATTGCACTTTTAGTACACGATCAGCTCTCAAGAACCTTAAAAATACAGTTTATATTCCTGCCTCACGCCACCTTGCTGAAGCTACACAAAACCTGCGCTTTACCTTGTCTAAAAGCACTCAACTACTCACGCTTTTCCCTAAAAGTTACGAAAACTTGAAGTTTAAGAAGAAGGGTGCGCAGCTGCCGAGGAACAGCCCTGCTCCTCACCTGGGTCAGCGCTCTGCCAGCCATCTTTGCTCACCAGGTGCAAGGCTTACAATGGACTAGATAGGCTCTCTTCCACTCCACTCTCTATTTACCTGAAGTCGCAGCGGAGAACCGGCGGCCGGCGGCAGTGAAAGCAGCAAGCAGGCAGGCTCGCCTCCGTCCTTCACTTCCCTGCCCTCTCAGTGTCCCACCTTCCTCTGTCATTTCCTTTCTACGAGGGCGGGACGCTGAGAGGGCAGGGAAGCGAAGGAAGGAGGCGAGCCTGCCTGTTTGCAGCTTTCACTGCTGCCGGTTCGCTGCTGCGACTTCGGGTAAATAGATTTCCAGGGGGCAGAACAGAAGGTCAGAAAAAAAAAGTGCCGGTACACCGTACCAGCGCGTACTGGCACAAAAAAAGCACTGGTTTTAGGAGACATCAACCTCCACCTAGAAGACCCTAACTCTACCAACGCACGCAAGTGTAAGGAATTCCTCCACTCATGGGATCTTAAATGGCCACATATGCAAGCAACCCACATTATATTTAAACGGTTTTTATTAGCATTTCCGCATGTTATATCAGTACGTACTTTCAGATAACCAACTTCACCAACAGCCATGCTACAACAGTCCAAGTATCTGAATGGCCTTCGGCCGTTATTTTTAACATTTTCTCCCCCCCTCCCAGTCCCCTGTATTCTCACCCCTCAAAATCCTTATTTTAAATGAGTCTTGTTATCCTTTGCATATGGTATAACTGTACATACTTTCATGTTTTGAACTTCATAACATACCATGTTACAACCATCTAATAGTAAAATAACCATCAACTGACAACCTTTGAAACTTTCTTCTTCCCACCTTCCCTTGACTCCCTCTCTTCCCCTTCGACCCATCCTACCTCTGCTTATCACCTAATGCTGTTTATTTGAACCCTTTAACATTGTGAACATCAAATTGGTTGCAAGACTTCCCGTTCCTCCCCCCCTCCTGACATTCAACTCAAATACCGAACAGTGACTTCTGAAATGTTGGCTCTCGTCTCATTCACTCTCACCCCTAATCATCCATACACTCTGACTAACCTAAAACATTCAGAACTTGACTCCGTGCTCGTGGGGATTTTTTGTTCAAATAAGCCCCCCAGACTTTGATGAACCGTTGTCGCCTCTTTGGGGTATTACGGGCATCTCGCATTTCCCAAAGCATAAGTTCATGTAGTTTGTTCCTCCAGTACCAATAGGATGGGCTCTTATCTGATACCCAGTGATTGAGAATACATTTTTTCCCCAAAATGCAGAGTTTACTGAGCAAGATCTTTCCTTCTAGAGACCCTTTGCTCCATGCTGTCACGGAACTAAATAACACTCATTCAAAAGATAGATCTACTTGATATCCAAGAACCCAGCTCATGAACCGGAAGAGAGCTGACCAGAACCCCTGTATCTCTCTGCATTGCCACATACCATGAAAAAAAGATGCGTTTTCCACTGCACATTTTGGACAAGTGCTTGTTCCCACCACTCCCGCATACCAAGCTTGCTTTGCTGAAAAATATGCCCTAAGTATGGTTCTAAAGTGACACTCCTGCAGCTCGGCGCTATGCACCACCCTTGCACCTCCCTGAAGCGCTGCCAGTATCTTCTCCTCAGCTATTCCCCTCCCCACTTCCTGGCTCCATCTCTCAGCAACCGTCTGGACTGTTCTTTTGGGCCGTTTCCCCTCCAGTGCCTTATGAAACCAAGACACCGAAATTTGTCCTGCTTCATCTCCAGCCAGGAAATCCCTAATCTGCTCTCAAGCAACCCACGTTAAAGGGCACACACTTGACCTCATTTCATACAAATTGTCCTCAGACCAGAATATGATAATAACAGATATTAAATGGACAGAAACACCTTGGACTGATCACTACAAAATAAACCTATCCCTAAATTGGCAGAAAAAGGGTTCATACAGTATACAAGAACATACAACCTACACCACAAGAGGCCAAATAGACCCGAATACATTCTGGCAACATATATACAATAACGAATGGATAGTATAAACGGACTCCATATACTACCTTACTGAATGGGATAAAAGATGCAGAAGCATATTAGACGAAATAGCACCCTTACGAACAAGAACATCACGAAGACATAATTCAATACCATGGTTCAACAACGAACTGAAAAAACTAAAAACACAAACCAGGAAGCTTGAATGAGCATGGAAAAAAATAAAAAAGACAATCACACACTTAACACTTGGAAGCAAACACAAAGAAAATACAAATACGCAATAAGACAGACCAAAAGGTCATACTATAAAACTAAAATAGGACCAGATTACAAGGACACGAAGAAACTATACCAACTCGTACATAAACTACTGGACACCACCTCGGTCACCACAACTAACTCAGACATCCCATCAGCAGACAAACTTGCTAAATACTTTAATGAAAAAAATTGTAAAACTGCGCAACTATCTCCCTCAGAACACTACCGATATCAAAAACTTCATCAACGGCCTGGACCCAACCTTAGGAGAATACCCAGTGGACCGAACCTGGTCAAAATTCGCTCTCTTCAAAACCGAAACAATTGCTCATGCGATTAATAGATTCTCCGACACTCACTGCAAACTGGACACCTGCCCCAGCTACCTACTAAAATCCGCCCCCGCTCGCTTCACAACAGACCTCACATCCCACCTAAACTTTATGCTCCAACAGGGTCTCTTCCCTAAGGAAAATGGCAACATCCTACTCATCCCCATACGAAAAGATACCAAGAAAAAAAACAAATGAACTCACCAATTACTGCCCAGTAGCTTCTATCCCACTAGCAGTCAAACTAGCAGTCAAACTGATGGAAAGTATGGTAACCAAACAACTCAACGATTATATATACAAATTCTTAATACTACATGAATCACAATTTATGAGCACTATCACTTATCTCGGCACATGAGTTCAGAGAGAGCACAGTAAATTATTGGCTTGGGCAACGTGGTCCAGGAGCACCATCGTAAGAATAAGTGATAGTGCTCATAAATTACCAGAGTTTCTTAAAGAACCAGTCACTCGATTTAGTAGTAGAGTTGTGACTAGCTACAGCAACAGGAAATCTATACATTAAAAGGTTTTTGGCCAATGATGAAGGTAGGATCGAGTTGAGCTCGTACAGTTCCATTAAGATCTGTGAGCTCTTTGAGGCCTTTTTTCCTGTTCATTATAATACTATATTCCATACAAGTTATACGAATGTCATTTTGATGCAGCAGATACTGTGGAGATCGATAGATAATATAGCATATCTGCACCCGAGGTTTTGATTGTGTTTAGTAGAAACCATAATATACTACTAAGACTCCTAGACTACTTCGGGATTGGTGGAAATATACTCAGTTGGATCAAGGGTTTCCTAACCACCAGTACTTACCAAGTGAAATCAAACTCAAATATATCATCACCGTGGAAAGCAGACTGCGGAGTACCTCAAGGATCACCACTATCACCGACCCTTTTCAATCTAGATGACCCCACTAGCCAAGTCCTTATCCACCCAAGGCCTCAACCCATACATCTATGCAGACAACGTTACGATATACATTCCTTTCAAACATGATCTGACAGAAATCACCAACGAAATCAAGCTCAGCTTGAACACCATGAACTCATGGGCAAATGCATTCCAACTAAAAATACAGAAAAAACACACTGTCCCATCCTCTCATCCCAACACAATACGAACATACCCACAAACTTAGGTACCCCAGATCACACCCTCCCTATCCTAGATAGCCTGAAAATTCTCGATGTTACAATCGACTGTAACCTCACACTCGAAAACCAAGTCAACTCTACAACCAAGAAAATGTTCCATGCAATGTGGAAACTGAAACACGTGAAACCATTCTTCCCGAGGGCCACATTCTGCAATCTGATACAATCAATGGTACTAAGCCATGCTGACTACAGCAATGGAATTTATGTGGGATGCAAAGAGCAACTCATTAAGAAACTCCAGACTGCTCAAAACACGGCAGTCAGGCTTATCTTTGGAAAATCGCGATACGAAAGCGCCAAACCCCTTCGAGAAAAACTGCACTGGCTCCCAATCAAAGAATGGATTACTTTCAAAGTCTGCACCCTGGTCCACAAATCATCTATGGCGAAGCCCCGGGTTATATGACTGACCTCATAGACCTACCAACCAGGAACACCACGATCATACTTAAATCTCCACTACCCTAGCTGCAAAGGTCTCAAGTACAAATCAACTTACGCATCCAGCTTCTCCTACATAAGCACACAATTGTGGAATGCACTACCAAAAGCCATGAAAACAACATACGACCACCTTAACTTCCGGAAATTACTAAAGACCAACCTGTTTGAAAAGGCATACCCTATCGACCCAACCTATGGGCCTGAACCAAGAAACACAACGAAACCAAAGCCCGTAATGAATACTATCCTGCTTATTTTCGAAAGAGAAAAACGCCTATAGTGCGACCTAAATCGGGAGATAGACGTTTATCTCACAAAAATGATTAAATCAGTATAATGGAAACAAAACGTTCAGTGCGTCCGTTTTGCTCGTACGCTCAGATACAAACGCCCAAATAAGGGGCGTGTTGGGGGCATGTTAAGGCCAGTGTTACGAGGTGGTCGTCTACAACGTATAACGGATAGCGAAATGATTTTGGGTGGGCGGGAACATGGGCGTCATTGCTTAGACCCGAAATAAAAGCGACCAGAGCAAGGGGGAAATCGTCTTTAGACCCATTAGTGATTGTGTGGAGTTGGAGAGTGGCGAGATCAGTGTTGGGAGAGCTGAATTGTTGGTTGCAGAGAAAGCTGAGTGTGTGGAGTACCTGTTACGTTTGTCCGTCTGCTCTAGTCGGAACATTGTCACCCTCACCTGCCTCCCTATCCTTCTCCATTCACTGTTCCCACGTGTATATTGTATTGCCTGACCTCCGTTTGTCTCTGTGTTCCCTGTACTGTTTGGCGAGTGACTGGCCAGAGGGTGTGTTCGGAGTGAGATTCTGTGTGTTGCTGTTGTTTCAGTACTACTACTAATACTTGCACTGGTGGGGAAATGGATGCACTAAATTCACTGGTGGCTTCTGTGTTAGAGGAAGAGGCCACACACCGCAGGAAGTATTCACGGCCCCGAGTGTTCAGGCCCCGCACCACCTTCCTACAACTCACTGACCAGCAGTGTCTGACAAGGTTCAGGTTTGATAAGGCGACCATTGTGCAGCTTTGTGAGCAGCTGAAACCCCTCCTTCAGCCCCAGACCCATAGGAATAACCCCATTCCTGTCCACCTCAAAATCACTGCCTCTCTCTCTGTCCTGGCCACTGGGAGTTTTCAATCTGTATTAGCTGCTAACACAGGGCTCACCCAGGCTCCTATTTCACACTGTCTCACCCAGTTCCTGGATGCCTTTCTAACTCACACCTCACACTACATCACTTTCCCCACCACCCCCCAGGCCCTGCACAACAACATGGCCGCCTTCTATGCTGTTGCTAGATTCCCCTCGGTCATAGGTGTGATTGACTGCACACACGTCCCACTCAGACCCCCCCCCCCCCCCCCCCGGCCACACGAAGCCACCTACAGAAACAGGAAGGCATTTCATTCGATGAACATGCAAGTTGTGTGTGATGCCCAGGGGGAGATATTAGACGTGTGTGCCAGGTACCCCGGTTCCACCCACGATGCCTACATCCTACAGCACTCGGGCATCTTCTGCAGGTTTGAGCGAGGGGAGTTCACTGGTGGATGGCTACTAGGTAAGTGCAACATGGGTGTACCCATACTATACCTCCTCCACTGGGTAACCCTCTGCCCTGGCTTCCTCCACCTCACTCCACAACCCATTATCCTAATCCCCCCCCCCCCCCCGTACCTGCTCCAAGCAATACACACTCATCTATCTCATTCTGCTTCTCTCCAAAGGTGACCGAGGGTACCCGCAGAGGACGTGGCTCATGACCCTCGTGGTGCATCCACAACCAGGGGCAGAAGAAACCTACAACAGGAGGCATCGGAGCACCCGGGGGATCATTGAGCGGACCTTTGGCTTCTTGAAAAACCGGTTCCGCTGTCTGGACCGGTCTGGAGGAAAGCTGCTCTACAGTCCAGAAAAGGTGGCCAAGATCTTCGTGGCGTGCTGCATGCTGCACAATTTGGCACAGCGCAGAGGACAGGCCCTCCCAGAGGAGCCACAGCCACCAGAGGAGGCCCCAGATGAGCAGGAAGAGGAGCCCCCTCCACCCCCAGCCCACAGAGCAGAGCTCACTGCTTACCAGCTTGGCGTCAGAGCCAGACAAAGACTCATAGAAACAAGTTTTCTGTGAAAGTAAGTGCACATTTATTTGTAATACTCACATAAGTGTTACCATCACACCTACCACCACCACCACCACCCACCAACCCTCACCCTCCAGCATGTGCCATCACTTTCCCCGTCCCCTCCCCCGTCCCCTCTTACCTCTCCCACGGACTTCCTTTGCAGCTGGTGCTGCAGGGGAAGTTTGTTCAGACTCCTCCGATGGGCTACTCCCACTGTCCTATGGCTTCGGCTGCGCTGTGGAAATCCGACCACCTTGTTGGCTGTAGCCTGGCCACAGGACCCAGAATGGGAGCTGGTTTGGTGGGTGCTGCACTAGTGGCTGCGGAGGCGCCCGATCTCAAGGCCCACCTCTTAGCTGGTGGTGGTTGCTGCCCACTGGAGGAGGAAGTGGATGGCAGGTTTTGCTGCACCACCACCGCTGGAGTAGGTGCTGTGACCTGAGGGCGCAGGCCTTCAATGCTGTGCTGCAGCTGTTGGAGTTGCTGGAGCACCTCCTGGTTGGCTTGGCGCTGCGCCTGGAGCAGTTCCTGGTGGGCTTGGCGCTGCGCCTGCAGTGTTTCCCGCTGCAGCTCTAATTTTTGCTGCCGGTACTCCTCCAAGTGCACATTGTGCCGCAGCAAATCAGTGGCCAGCCGCAGGAGTTGCCTCCTTTGGCTGGAGGGCCTCTGGCGAGGAGCTGGCCCCCTATATGCATCCTCCGCATCAGAAAACTCAACCGGTGGTGGAGGTGCCGCCTCTGCCAGTGATGCTGGTGGAGGTTGGGCCTCTAGTGCTGGTTCTGCTGCTGCAGGTGGTGAAGGTAGAGGCTGGACTGGTGCAGGTGGTGGTGTTAGAGGCTGGACTGCTGCTGCAGGTGGTGGCGGTAGAGGGTGCACTGGTGCAGGTGGTGGAGGTAGAGGCTGCACTGGTGCAGGTGGTGGTGGTGGTAGAGGCTGGACTGCTGCTGCAGGCGGTGGAGGTTGAGGCTGTCCTGCTGGTGTAGGCCTTTGTTGTGATTGGAGGCCACTAGGGCCAGCCTCATCAGAGTCATCACCTGTATAGCACAAGGGTGAGGAAGTGTGTTGGTGAAAATAACCCACTTTTGTCTTTCAGCATTCATCTACATAGCCCCACACTTGATGATACTGCAAAGAGATGGTGAGGAGGATTGGGTTTGAGACCCATGTGAATGACAGCCCCACAGGCAGCTGGGTACAGCTGGTGGACGGACAGCCAAGACAAGGACACCGCTCACAACTTTGTGGACCCGGACAAGCTGTTTGTTGTATATTAGTTAAAGTGAAGGACATTTCAGCATGTCTTGTGTTACTACAGACTTGGTACACTGCCTAGAACTGCTTTATGACCCCGATTACAGGCTCCTTAAGTTGCATGCATGCGGCCCACACTAACTAGAGCACAAAGGTGACAGAAGGAAATAGGCACAGTTTGGTGATGATGGGAAAATAGGAGGGAGTAGGGAAGGAAGAGCCCCAAAGTTGTGCCACAGTAGTAACCTACACACACCCATAGGATAGGAGCCAAGTGTAAAGTATTATTGGGGGTGCTAAGCCCAGTGCAAATAAGCCCTCCCTGGACACCTACATGATATTTCCTCAATATTGGGGGGGGGGGGGGGGGCTCAAACACCCACTGAGTCTGCTCCTATGACACACATTAATACTACCACTACTCAGAGACCTTACACTGTAATTAAGCTGCACACACAGGACAAGTAAGAGAAGCCAATGACTATGGTAGGAATAGAGAGTAAGGGTACAGAGCAAGTGAGTAGGGGGTAGGAGGTGAGGACACCATCATAAAGGTGGGCGTTTATTCCACATATGAAGACAGCCTGAGACACACCATGGTGAAACTCCTCCCCCACCTCCCTCCTCCCCCTGGCCCCAACTTGTATAACACAGTGTAGTGCAGCACAACAGATATCCCAACATCATAATGGACATCCTACCTGAGCCCTCAGGCTGGGCCGAGGTGTCAAGGGAACCGATCCCGTGGATGCCCTCCTGGGGTAGCAGGGCGTGGACCATCAGCTCCATGGGGGTGAGGTTGGCTGTGTCATGTGCTGCGGGATTGGCCCCAGCCTTCCTCCTCACATCCCTCCTCAGCTTGCGCCACTTGCGCTTCCAGTCCTCCACGTCCCTTGCACAGTGGAAGACTGCATTCACCCTGTCACGTACCGCCTCCCATTCCCGCTGCTTGGTGGTCGCAGCCAGTCTCTGCCCTGTGGGAGCAAACAGGTTGGTGTGCCGTTGCTCTATCTCCTGCACCAGGAGCTCCACCTCGGCATCAGAAAAATTACCCTTCTGGGTTGGGGGCTGGTGTGGCAGCATTGTACCAATGGGGTTTCGAAAATACAGAGTGGGCGTTTATATCGTCCCCAGGAACGCCCATTTTGGACGGGGGCTAGGCGTGTCTGATATGGACGCTTTAATTTTGATTATACACACAATTCCTAAACGTGCCCAGCTGAGATAGCGATTTGGAGCTCCTGATTTCGATTATGGGTAGATAACTATGGGCGTCCCCACCTGCCTTCCCCTTCTTGATTGCCATTTAAACCGCCATTTTATGCGCTGGGACTTTGGCAGTTCTGATTCACGTGAGTTCTCACGTGTTACCCACATTTATATTAAGGTTTGTGTTTGGCAAGGTATCCTTCGGTACACCTGTGTATTTTGGGGGGTTCTTATTTGTGGTTGCCCTCAGCCCACAACGCTTCCATTTCCATCCTTTGGGCCTCTTCCTGTCTCCCATTCTCTCTGCCTGGTTGTAGCAGGCAGTCTGTGGGAGCTAAGAAATTTCTACAATCGCACCAAATCAAGCACCCCTCGGTAAGGGTCATTTCACTGAGGCAGATGTCAAGCTAATGTTCCAGAAGATAGAAGGCGCACTACACATTCTTGAAACAGACGTTCATGGTAAGCTCTTATTTATCTGCCACCTCTTCCCTTTCTGCTCATCATCAAGGAATGTCCATTCACTGTATGTAGTCTGCAGTCATGTCTTAGCTCTCTTTTCACCAGGTTCCTGTGCACTGGTTGGAGGCCATCAGCTCCATACTGTGTGGTTCTGCCAGGTCCTCAATGCTGTGGGCCAGCTGTTGCAGCTGCTGTATTGGTTCCCGGTAGGTTCAATCCTTGTTTGTGTGTTGAACCCCAGTCCCCATTTATGAAATGGCCACCCATTCTCACTTTTGATAGGAGGGGGAGGGGGAAAAATATAGGCAATTCATGTTTTTAGCACAGTATTGAACACAGTCCTACAATCCTCCATAGTTCTGGAACAACAACATTTCTAACATGTAGGCTGCAAACTAGTTTCAAGGTGGCCACAGGTACTGCCTACTAAGCCCTTAAGACATGGTGAGAGAGAGAATTTGTGGTTACAGGTTCAAACCCAAATTACCTGCAGGTAGCTACAACCTGGTGGCTGCTGTGGCCCAGTGGTTAGATCACCAGCCTTATAATCACAAGGTTGCCAGTTCAATTCCCACTTGTGATCTAGAGTGAGCCATTTAACCCTTCATTGCCTCAGGTACAGGGAAAGACCTACTACTGAAAAAGGTGTGAGCGAACACCATATTTATTTGTGCCTTTCTGTAACTCTTGTATTATATTGCAACTGTGATGCAGTATGCCTCCATCTAATGGTTTTCCCATTGTTTTCCCTTTTCTCCTCAGCACTATATACCATTGCAGATGCATAGAATGTGAAAAGATGAGGCAGCTGTTTGTAGGTCCTTGGTGGCCCCCCCCCCCCCACCAATTTGGTATGGTTGTAGGGAAGGGTGTCTGGTGATCACACTGAGAAAACATCATGTATGTGCTACCTAGGGTTATGTGCAAGAGTGTACTTGGCAGATCACAAGTGCTAGACAACAAATCTATTATTAATGCCACTCTGTGCTGTGGGGCTGTATGGTAAGGGGGAGGGAGAGAGGCTGGATGGCCATTTGTGTCCCTCAATAGTAAATAGCCATCCAGCCTCCGCGGCCCACCCCCCTGCACATAGGGCCATAGAGGTTGGAATGAACAGTTGGGCTTCTGTATGGGCACCATTATCACAGACATGCATCAACTTTCTCATTCACACTTCACATTTCATGCAATGCATATTGCTGCCTCCTCTCACATCAACAGCACCATTTGGTTATATGTAATGCACAATGCACACACTGTTAGTTTAAATGTGAAAAATATTTTTTTATGTGCAAACCCCAACATATTCCACCCCACCCCCACCCCTACAAATCCCCCACACACACAAAAATTCCCCAACACCCCTACATATCCCCCCAACCCCCCCCCCCCAACATTTCCTCCCCCCCAACATACAAACAACCCACACAACAACCCCCTCACAAAATACAAACTGTCACACCCCCCCCCCCCCTGTCTAGGACGGGTGGCCACGACCTCTAATCAAGGCCCTCTGTAGCAGAGTAATGAGCAGTAGCAGGACCACCCTCAGTGGGCCCTGCAGCTGCTCATTACCCTGCCTAATGGTTCGTAGCTCCTGCAGCACCTGGTTCTGGTCTTCTACCAGGTGCTGCAGGAGGCGCAGAACTGCCGCTGGGCCAAGGGCTGGAGGTGGCCCAGGGGATCCAGATGATGGCCCAGGGGATGGAGGTGGCCCAGGCGATGGAGCTGCCTCAGGGGATGGAGGTGGCCCAGGCGATGGAGCTGCCTCAGGGGATGGAGATGGCCGAGGGGAGGGAGATGGCTCAGATGGAGCTGCAGGTGGGGAGGGGTCCTCCAGAATGTCCTCATCAATGATGAGGACCCCCTCCTCCGAGTCCTCCTCCTCCTGGTGAGCCTCCTGGGCTGGCTCCTCCTCCTCCTCCTCCAGGTGCCCCTCCTGGCCTGGCTCCTCCTCCTCCAGCTGGCCCTCCTCATCTGCCTGCTCCTCCTGCTGGTGCTGAAGCCCTGTGTATGTAAACAGAGTATGGATGAGATGAGCACATGCAACATGGCTTGCATAGTGCAGTACCTGGGTGGCCTGAGCCAGGGGATGGGGGAAGGTGTGAGGAGGCGTGGCCTATACCCATGGGGGACTGAGATGCATCAGATGACATGACAGGGAACCCTGGAAGCTGCACTGACACAAAACACACAGGACATGTTGGCAGACCACACTCATTGGTGACCAGCATGTTTGCATTGTGAGATGCGACGAGGGTTTGGTGACCTGTTTTTGTTGTTTTTAATGGGGGTGGGGGTGGGGGTGGGGGTGGGAAGGGTGTTTAGCACATTACTTTTATGTGAGGGAGGCCATGACATGCAGTAAAAGTAGGGCCTCAGGCAGGTCTACCAGGACACACTATCCACCCACCCCAGAAAGGGGGAGACTAAAGTGAGGCATGTCATCTCAATCAACTCGGGGGGGGGGGGGGGGGGGGGATGGTCGTTGGAAATTGCAGCCACAGTCATGGGAGGGCACCTGCAACTTGCATTCTTGATCTGGGACCAATAAATATGTTATTACTCAGTAGTTGGCTATTAGCCACATGGAAATTGATATTGTACAGGACATTAGCATTATTCAATAAATGTATTTACAAATCAGTACAGGTGTCCTGTTTTTGAATACTTACAGCGAGCCCTGAGGTGCCGTCGCACTGCCCGGATGAGCTCGAACCTCTCCCGCCTCACACAGCAGAACCTCCTCCTCAGGGACTCCAGGTCCCGGTGAACCCCGAAGCGTCTGTAAGATATAAGTTTGTAGAGCAGGAGTCAGGGGATGGTCCTTCTTGCCCTCTGCACACACATTCATTTGTTATTCAAATAGCAGAGAGAGGGTCAACACTGTTGGGGGGGGGGGACCACCTCCATTGGTACAGATTCATAGGAGCCACCTTTTTAAAATTTTTGGGGGTGCTACCCCCAGTGGAGATCACCCCTCCCTGGATACATACAAGGCATTTATTCTATATTGGGGGTGCTCAAGCACCCACAGCAGCCACCGAGTTGGCTCCTATGCAGATGATGCCATAGAGGTGGCCATGAGGCCAGAAAGTACCATTTGTATGCATTATAATTTATGCTTGTAAAACTACTTTATATGTGTTATCATTACCATGTTATCAAGTATACTATACGTTTAATTGGTATAATGTTTCCACTATTCCGATGTGTTGTAAGCCACATAGAGCCTGCAAAGAGGGGTGGGAAAATGTGGGGTTCACAGGCAAGAAATAATTAAATAACGAAATACATTATTGTAGGGATGTGGGAATGGTCGTCCTTTCAAGAACATACATTTTATTAGTGATTGTGCATGTACCCATATTACTCATTATCCTTGCATGCACACTCCAGTTACTGGTTACATTGATGACAGAGCTGTTATATGTGTAGGTACAGGAGGGGGGGATGTGGGCCAAACACTTACCTTTCAAGCCTGTCCCTAATGCGGGACCAGGCTCTCATGGCCTGGAGCCTGGGGGGCAGGTGGTGGTGCTGAATAAACAGCCGATGGCAGTGCCTTAGGCACAGCCGCACCAGCAGCAGGCTCTCTTCATGCCCGAAGTTTGGCTCACGTCAGTGCGCCATTTTTTCAGGTGTTGGAAAACAAGTGCCATATATAGACGTCCTTGCATGACGGATGTCGTTTCGTGCACAGCTCCATATATGGATGACCATCCCATATATGGCCCTATCAGCACGTGGACGCCGTCGTAAGCATAGACGTCTTTGACGTGCATGCCTGGTTGTTATGAGTGCGGAACTTGCCTTATATAGATGAGTATGAAGCACCCGACCCTTTTCACATATACACAATATGCATATAGCTGCATGTTCAGTAAGTGTACAGTGCATGTAGTTCCGGACATCCAGATAGGGCACATATGAGGAATATTCGGTGGAGCAGCATGATCTTTCTGTAGTTGACGCGTATAAACGTCCCTCATATTTTCCCTACCTGGATGTCCAGAACAGCATGTACTGTACTTGTGGTACACCTATGTACATTCTTTTACACACTTTCTGATTTGGTCATTTGCACCTGCGATAATCGAACGTGTTAGGGCGCCCAATTTAGTCACGCTTATGCGCTCCTCATTTGGTCATTTTGCTATAGGGATAATCGATTATCGAAAAACGCCCATACTATTTTTCGATTATACATGCCTGATTTTGGACGTTTTTGTAAGGACGTCCTAATGCGTACTTGGACGACCTTTCGATTATGCCCCTCCACGTAACTCTTCTTCTCTACGATACCCTAATGTGTCTGTAACACATGAGTCTTATTCGACCACAACATCACTATGTATTTGTTTCATCACCGGAGTTGGCTAACGCCTACACGGTACTATGTAAGCCACATTGAGCCTGCAAATAGGTGATAACTTAGGACCTTGAAATGCAAGCATGAAGTGTCTACTGTGTTCGTGAATAATTTCTCTCTGTAATGAAGATTGAGTTGTCATGATCTTAATGTAACCAAATACATGCAAGTTACCCAATAAATGTTTAGAATACAAGCATATATGTGTGTGTGCATGTATATTCTAGCAGGCTGACTAAGTGCTATTCTGTACCAACATGTATAGTAAGTGCAAGAGGGACATAGAGATAATAGAGATGGTAGAGAATGAGCAGTATATAGCTAGGGCTCACATGTGAAACTTACAGAATATTGTATGTTCCACGTGTCCCTGCTGCACTGATGTGCTTGCACTTATGCCCACTCTATGGCTCATGTAATCGAAAACACCTAAATCTTAGACACATCGATTACTGTATTATGCTGGTGTTCTATAGCTACCTGCATTTAAGTGCCCCTTGCATGCTTAAATGTCTTGAATATTAGCAATTATACATGGAAGTGTACACTTAGCCATGAAAATGCCAGCAGGGTGCCTAAGTGCTATTCTGTAATGGTGTGTCTAACTTACATAGTGCGTAAATACAACAGGGTGTATCCATGGGTGGAGCGTGGGCAGGACACAAACAGGGCTCCAATTACTGTAAATTATGCATGTCCCTGCCCCAGTTACATGTCTGCAGTTACACCAGCTCTGCAAAGAATAAAAGTGAGGAATTAAAATCAGCAGTAGCTGATAAATTAAGAAATCTTAAAGAGAAAGATGTTAATTTTGAGACTGTTATTACAGATATAAATAAACGCATTGATATTTTAAACACGATATTAGAGATATCAAAGATAATAAATATAACAGGGATGAGCAAGATTATAAAAGAGGGAATATCTACCCTTATGGTATTGCCAAGGTGTATAGTAAGAAAAATAGAAGTGATGATAATAGAAGACAGAGGAATAATCCTAGCTTCTCTAATAAGGAATGCAGAAAAGATTCTACTCCCATAACTCAAACCTTGCCGGTTCACAATAATAATGGTAGGACACTAGAAAGAGGTAGGAAACGCGTAAGGAATGACTCATGTGATTCTTATACCTCACCCCTCACTAGTCCTGTCTCCCCACATCTCTCTCCCCCAAGGTCCCACGAGGTCTTTTTTAGATTGGATATGGGATCCTCATTTACCTACGATGCACCAGAAACCAGAGCACCCCCCTCCCCACGGTGGCAATCAGTATATCGCCCATACTACCTAAACTTTAGGAAATCATTAAAATCAGTACTGTTTAAGAAGGCTTATTCCCCAGGTTCAACATAATCAGAATTATCCCTTACTATTATATGATCCAATGGACACTAATTACACATTATTATCTTCTTTATTTATTACTGATTAATTGTTAATCCTATCTCACTCTCAATACCTATTGCTGTTCAATTGTTATTCCTATCTTGCTCTCAACTTGTAAAATTGTACTGCTTGCATTGTAACTTTACTACAGTATTATTGTAAGCCACTTTGAGCCTGTAATCAGTGGGAAAATGTGGGATACAAATCTGATAAATCAATAAATAAATAAATAAATGAGAGGGAGAGGGAAAGGCAGATTCAACACCAGGACGTTTATAGACAGACCTCTCCCATCATATCACAATCAACCATACCACAACAATGCAGGGACAGTTGGAAATAGACATTCCCATTTATAATTTATCAATACAGCCCTTCTCAGACCTACAATGCCAAGTTCTGAAAAAGGGACTTTCTTTTGTGCCTACACCTTAACACAAAGCCCTTCAGACTCAGATCGACTTATTTAAATTCTCACATAAGTTACAGATCATTCATGTCTTCTCTAACCACAAAGCAGGTCATACTGACATCTCTGTTGTCAAACACCACTCTAAATGGATGCCTCCGGGTCCTATGGATCCATTACACACTTTTATTGTATCAAACGGGACATATCACTTATGGAAAAGAAAAAACAGAGGTATTACAATCTCACTAAGATAGAGAAAGAAGCAGTTCTTTCTCCTTCCAATAATCAGGACATAGTTATAAAACCTGCTGATAAAGGTGGTGGGATTGTGATTCAAGATAAAGACAATTATGTAATGGAGATTAATAGACAGTTGGAAGATAGGAATTATTACATTATGCTTGATACAGACCCAACTACAGATATACAAAAAGATATAGAAGAAGTCCTCTCTTTGGTTACTTCAAAGGGATTTTTAACAACTAAAGAAAAAGATTTTTTAATGGTTAAGTTCCCCATTATACCTACAATTTATACATTACCTAAGATTCATAAGTTCCTCGTACAACCTCCTGCTAGACCCATTGTATCGGCAAAGGGCTCAGTTTTAGAACCTCCATCTATTTTTTCTACATCCTATGATACCTAAGATAGACTCGTACGTGAGAGACTCAGGACACCTCATTAATCTATTGGATGATTTTGAAGGTGATCTATCAGATGTTTTACTTGTGACTATGGATATAGATGCTTTATACACAAATATCCCTCAAATTGAAGTCTTAAGGATCATTGAAACCTCTTTGCAGAATCGTACAACTAACCTCCGCATTCCTAATTGGTTTATTCTTACATTAGCTACGATAGCTCTAACTAAGAATTACTTTTGTTTTTTGGGTAAATTTTATTTACAGATCTGCAGTACAGCAATGGGTGCAGCCATGGCACCAGACATAGCAAATTTATACGTAGCAAATTTTGAAGAAATTTTTTTGAAAGACCATCCCTTTGTAAGCAAGCAATATTGTCTTCAATAACAGATACATAGATTATATTTTTCTATTATGGCGCAGTGAAGATTCTCTGTTAAAACAATTTTTCGAGTGGCTAAATGAGAGAGATCCACACCTCACTTTTAAGATTAGCTATGATGCACAACAGATTAATTTTTTAGATCTCCTCATAAAGAAAAATGAATACAGTTTCACGACAATCCTGTACCGAAAACCAACAGATAAGAATACATTTTTGGATTTTACTAGTTTTCATAACACATCTCTGAAAAGAAATTTACCATTCAGCCAATTTTTAAGACTGAAAAGAATATGTACAACAGTTGATGATTTTGATGAACAATCAAAACTAATGAAGAGTAGATTTAAAAACAGAGGTTATCCTAACCAATGCATCGAAGAAGGATACCTTAAAGCCAGTTTAAAGTCTAGAGACGATCTACTCACAAGTAAGGATGAAAAAAGAAGACCAGATTTAGTGTGTACATTAAGCTACTCATATTGTCACGCTCGTCACATTGAGAGGTGAGCCCCTGTACTCGATGAGGGAAACCCTCACCGGGCTGTCGGCCAAAACCCTGAGTCCCCCCCCCCCCCCCGGTGCCAACCACCGTTCCCCAGGGGTTGAGCCCCTGAGTGTAAGTAGCCAACAACGGAGAGAACAAAGTCCAGCACAAAGTCCACAGGTTAAACCAGGCAGCGAGGAATGAAGATCCAGGGACAGGCAAAGGCCAAAACCAGGCAGCAGTCAATAGCAGGTCCAAAAGCAGGCAAGGGTCAAAACCAGGCAGCGGTCAAAAGCAGGTCCAGGGACAGGCAAAGGTCAAAACCAGGGCAGCAGTCAATAGCAGATCCAGGAACCGGCAGAGCAACTATCCAGCGAACTGAGTAGAAGCCGAAGCACCGAAGAACTGAGAATAGGGCCTTAAATAGTGTGAGCATTAGAGCTAAGCTTGCACTGCTGAATACAAGATGGCTGCCCCCATCGGAGATGCCCTGCGTCCAAATATGGGCTTCCTTCCTGAAGCTGCCCCACTCCAAGATGGCTGCCACCACCACAGCCGCCCCTATCAAAGATGGCCACCAGAACCTGGAAAAGCCTCAAACAAAGATGGCCGACAATCCTCCTGTGCCCTGCACTGCAGAGACAGAGACATGACAGTATCCTCCCCTAAAGACTGTCTTCTCTACCCCGGGCCGGGTTTTCCGGGATATTGGGCATGGAAGTCTCGAATCAACTTGGGAGCGTGGATGTGACTTGCTGGTTCCCAAGAGTTATCCTCAGGGCCATAGTGTTTCCATGCTAACAGATAGTAGAGCTGTCCTTTTCTACTCTTAGAGTCTAGGATTTCCTGGACCTCGAACTCAGGCTCCGAGGATATTTCCGGAATTGGCCCCACCTTGGGTTTAGGATGCCACTTAGAAGATAAACAAGGTTTGAGTAGAGAGACATGGAAAGCATTGTGTATCTTGAAATGCGATGGCAAACGAAGTGTGTAACTTACCGCTCCGATGCGATCCGTGATGGCAAAAGGCCCAATGAATCTGGGTGCGAACTTGAAAGAGGGTAATCTGAGTTTGAGATACTTCGTACTAAGCTAGACTCTTTGGCCCGGTACCAGCTGAGGTGTGGCTCATCTCCTTTTATTTGCCACCCTCTGGTAAGTCTCTGCGGCCTGTTGCAGGTGTGACTGTACGTCCTTCCACACTCCTTGGAGATCGGTCAAGGTTCTGTAAAGCTGCGGTGGAGCAGATCCCAGAACCGTGTCCGCCACTGGAGGCATGGAAAGAGGCAACCATGGGTGTCACCCATAGGCTGCAAAGAACGGGGATATGTGTGCAGCTGAATGAAGGCTGTTATTATAAGCAAACACAGCCCACGGTAATAAGGAGACTCAATCGTCTTGTCGAGCATTAACATGCAGCCTGAGGTACGCCTTCAGGGTCTGATTCACTCGCATACCATTGGTCTCAGGATGATACGCCAAGGAGAAAAGGTTCTTGATGTCAAAGCTGGAACACAGGGCCCTCCAAAATCTAGAGGTAAATTGAGGACCCCGGTCGCTGATGATATGTATTGGCAATCCATGTAGGCGAAAGATATGGTGAATGAACTGTCGGGCAAGAACCGCCGCCGATGGGAGCCCCTTCAGGGGAATAAAGTGGGCCATATGGGAAAATCGATCTATCACCACCCAGATGACCGTACACTCCTGGGAGGGTGGTAACTCAGTGATAAAGTCCATCGATAGTTCTTGCCATGGAGCTTGTAGCACTGGCAAAGGTTGGAGCAACCCCCTAGGCTTCCCCGTGGGTTTCTTGTGGCGGGCGCGGCAGGCAGTGACGAACTGCAGGATGTTCTGAGCCATTCTTGGCCATTGATAAAACCGAGAGATGAGATGTAGTGCCTTGTGATATCCTTGATGTACAGCGATTGCTGATGCATGTTCCCATCTAAGTATTTTCTTTCGGAATCGAGGAGCTACCAGAATCCGGGAGGTTACTGAAGTCGGGAGCGTAGCAGTAGCAATGCAGGCCAGGTCGAGCATAGGGTGCCACTCCTCGATTTCCTCCGGAGAGTCGAAGGCCCGGGACAATGCCAGGGCCGTGCCGATGCGGTAAGCGGGGTAAGCGCTGCAGGGGGGCGCCCACCTCTGGAGGGCGCCTCCGCGGTGCTTACCCGCGCCCCGCGCTGCCGAGGACTTTAAATCTTTTACCTCGGTCGCAGCAGCGTCAGTGAAAGCGCTGCCGACGTCTCCCTTCCCTTGCACTCATTGGTTCCCTCAGTGTCCCACCTTCTTCTGACGTCAGAAGAAGGCGGACACTGAGGGAACCAAGAGCGCGAAGGGAAGGGAGACGTCGGCAGCGCTCCACTTTCACTGATGCTGCTGCGACCGGAAGTAAAAGATTTAAAGGCCCCAGGGCGCGGTGGAAAGAGCAGAGAGGCATGGATGGGAGGGCAGAGAGACAGGCATGGATGGGAGGGCATGGAGGGGAGGGGAGAGAGGAGGATTGCTGGCTATGGATGGAGGAGGGAAGGGCAGAGAGGGACAAGGATGGACATGGGGGCCCAGGGAGAGGACAAATTGCTGGAAATGGAGGGGAGGGAAGAGAGGAGGATTGCTGGCTATGGATGGAGGAGGGAAGGGTAGAGAGGGACAAAGATGGACATGGGGGCCCAGGGAGAGGAAAAATTGCTGTAAATGGAGGGGAGGGGAGGAGGATTGCTGGCTATGGATGGAGGAGGGAAGGGCAGAGAGGGACAAGGATGGACATGGGGGCCCAGGGAGAGGACAATTTGCTGGAAACTGATGACTCTGGGAACTCGAGAAGAGTCTGGCCCCGGAGCGCTGACCTGCCCGCTCCCGGGCTCGCTCCTGGAACTGGACATCAATCCGAGTGCATAAGGCGATCACCGCATCCAGCGATGTGGGCACTTCCCGTCCACCTAACTCGTCCTTTATGTGGCTACTCAACCCCTGCCAAAATATGGCGGTCAGCGCTTCTTGATTCCAGCCCAAATCGGCCGCAAGGATCCGAAATCGAATCGCTTATTCCCCAACCGAGTTGGACCCCTGCTGTATGCGCAACAGCTCACCGGCTGTGGATGACAGTCTTCCAGGCACATCAAATACCATACGGAATTGGCGTAAAAATTCATTAAAGTTAGACAAAACTGGGTCCCTCTGCTCCCACAGCGGGGTAGCCCAAACTAGGGCTGGTCCTGACAGGAGAGTCATCATGTACGTGACCTTGACTTGATCTGAAGGGAAAGCTCGTGGTTGCAGATCAAACAGCATTCGGCACTGGTTGATGAATCCTCGACAGGCACATGGGGTGCCATCAAAGCGTGGTAGATCAGGGAGACGGAACCCCCCCCCCCCGGGGGTCCCGTCGGCTCCAAAGGACTTGCAGCACTGGCCCAGGTAGCCTGCATCATCTGTATCTGAGAACAGATGTTCTGTAGTGCGGAGGACAGCTGATTCAACTGCCCCTGCTGCTGTTGTACAATCCGAGCCAGTTTGGTAAGATCGGTCTGGTCCGACGAGCTCATGGCTTCGGCTTTCTGTCACGCTCGTAACACTGAGAGATGAGCCCCTGTACTCGATGAGGGAAATCCTTCACCGGGCTGTCGGCCAAAACCCTGAGACCCCCCCGGTGCCAACCACCGTTCCCCAGGGGTTGAGCCCCTGAGTGCAAGTAGCCAACAGCGGAGAAAACAAAGTCCAGCACAAAATCCACAGGGTAAGACCAGGCAGCGAGGAATGAAGATCCAGGGACAGGCAAAGGCCAGAACCAGGCAGCGGTCAATAGCAGGTCCAGAGGCAGGCAAGGATCAAAATCAGGCAGCGGTCAATAGCAGGTCCAGAGGCAGGCAAGGGTCAAAACCAGGCAGTGGTCAATAGCAAGTCCAGAGGCAGGCAAGGATCAAAACCAGGTAGCGGTCAATAGCAGGTCCAGAGGCAGGCAAGGGTCAAAACCAGGCACCGGTCAATAGCAGGTCCAAAGGCAGGCAAGGGTCAAAACCAGGCAGCGGTCAATAGCAGGTCCAGGAACCGGCAGAGCAACTATCCAGCAAACTGAGTAGAAGCTGAAGCACCAAAGAACTGAGAACAGGGCCTTAAATAGTGTGAGCATTAGAGCTAAGCTTGCACAGCTGAATACAAGATGGCTGCCCCCATCGGAGATGCCTTGCGTCCAAATATGGGCTTCCTTCCTGAATCTGCCCCACTCCAAGATGGCTGCCACCACCACAGCCACCCCTATCAAAGATGGCCGCCAGAAGCTGGAAAAAGTGGCCTAGTGGTTAGGGTGGTGGACTTTGGTCCTGAGGAACTGAGTTCGATTCCCAGCACAGGCAGCTCCTTGTGACTCTGGGCAAGTCACTTAACCCTCCGTTGCCCCATGTAAGTCGCATTGAGCCTGCCATGAGTGGGAAAGCGCGGGTTACAAATGTAACAAAACAAAAAAAAAGCCCCAAACAAAGATGGCTGACAATCCTCCGGTGCCCTGCACTGCAGAGACAGAGACATGACATATATCTGGCAAGCCAAATACAGAAATCTATAAGGAGACATTGGCACATCTTGGATGGAGTATGAGTGCTTTAGGAATAAGGATCTAGTGATTGCCTATTCAAGGAATAGGAACTTTAAAGAAACGTTAGTACCATCAGCACTACCATACCAGATAGATGATCCAATAGTGGATCTTCTTCAGGGACATAGGACTTGTGGCAGATGCAATGTATGTTCACATGCTATATAGTCAGTAAAAAATTTACCCATCCTCACACACACAAGAAATATAAACTTAGAAATCTATCTGACTGTAACACTAGAAATGTAATTTATATTATCATGTGCCCTTGTCCGATGCTCTATATAGGGAAGACTAAAAGGGCGATCAAGACTCGTATTATAGAGCATAGAAGCTATATTAGCCAACATGGTACCAGCGCCTCTTTAGTTGAACACTGGCATGATAAGAATCATAATATGAAAATCATCAATAGGGTTGTACCAAATTACATGCTGACCATGATCGACTTGCCTGCCAGAAATGCTGACCCAACATCGCGATTATATCTCACCTTGCATTACCCAAGCTGAAAAGGATGTAAGCATGGCTCTATTCAGGCGTCAAGCTTTCCATTCATCAGTGCGCAAAACTGGAATGCACTTCCCAGAGCCATAACCAGTCTGAGTGACTGCCTTCTCTTTTGCAAGGCACTAAAAACGCATCTGTTTGCATAAATATTTTCTACAAGACCTATGTAGGACTATAACCCCTGCAAGCATGCAAACGTGGATTCTGGTTGGACCCATTCTTTTGTACCGTTCTATGTAAAGTGTCTTTTCTTTCTTGCACTTTTGCTCTTCATGTCTCTGATATCACCCAGAGATAAGTACATAAGTAATGCCACACTGGGAAAAGACCAAGGGTCCATCGAGCCCAGCATCCTGTCCAACGACAGCAGCCAATCCAGGCCAAGGGCACCTGGCAAGCTTCCCAAACGTACAAACATTCTATTCATGTTATTCCTGGAATTGTGGATTTTTCCCAAGTCCATTTAGTAGCGGTTTATGGACTTGTCCTTTAGGAAACTGTCTAACCCCTTTTTAAATTCTGCCAAGCTAACCGACTTCACTAGGTTCTCCGGCAACGAATTCCAGAGTTTAATTACGTGTTCGGTGAAGAAACATTTTCTCCGATTTGTTTTAAATTTACTACACTGTAGTTTCATTGCATTCCCCCTAGTCCTAGTATTTTTGTAAAGTGTGAACAGACGCTTCACGTCCACCTGTTCCACTCCACTGTCTCTCTGGTTTTGTAAGCCACATTGAGCCTGCATGTTTGTGGGGATAATGTGGGGTATAAATACATTGATAAATAAATAAATAAATAAATATCAATGATCTAAAATTTATAGTTTTCAAAGTCTTAAGGGCATCATGGAGAGGAGGAAACCTTGATACACAATTACTCAAAGAGGACCAAAGAATTACCTTTCTCTTAAAATCGTTATCTCCACATGGTCTGAATGTTTCTTTAGAATGAATACATTTTTTATGAAAATTAATTTGTTTGTCCCTTTTGGCCAATAGCATAAGCATTTACTCATTCGTCAAAAATCTTTTAAACATTTTATTATTTTATTATTTATTTTTTTAATATATTTTTTTTCTGGTCAGATGATTTATAGAATTTTTTTATATATTCTATAATTAATTATTTATTTAAAAATAAACTTTGCTATGATCCATATATTTTTGTATTAAGAACATTTATACAAGGTTTATTTATTATACTAGTAAAAAAGGCCCATTTCTGACACAAATGAAATGGGCGCTAGCAAGGTTTTCCTTGGAGTGTGTATGTTTGAATGAGTGTATGTGAGAGTGACTGTGTGTAAGATAGAGAGTGAATGTGCGAGTATGTGTGTGAGAGAGAGAGTGAGTCTGGGTGCGAGTGTGTCTGTGAGAGAGAGAGTGTCTGTGTGAGAATGAGAGTGTGTGCAAGTGCGTATGTGAGACAGTGTGAGAGAGAGAGAGAGTGTGTGTGAGACACAGACTCTCTGTGAGTGTATGAGACCAAGAGAGTGTGTGAGTGATTGTGTGACACATAGAGAGTGAATGTGATACAGTGTGAGACACAGAGTGTGTGAGAGACAGTGTGTGAGAGTGAGAGAGAAAGACATTGTGAGAGAGAGAGAGAGAGTGTGTGTGACACAGATACCTCCCCCCCTCTCTGGTGTCAGGCCCCCCCTCCCTCCCTCTCTCTGGTGTCAGGCCCCCCTCTCTCTCTCTGGTGTCTGAGCGTTACTGTGCAGGACGCTGAGCTCTGGCTGTGCTTCAAGGAACTGACCAATCCTATTTAATAGAATGCACCTCCAACATTCTGAAGCCGAGAAACCTCTTGTGGTTGGTCATTTCTGCATGTGACAAACCCGGAAGTACGTGATGTCAATTCAGGAGATGGATATAGAGAGCAGAAATGCCTCAGCCATGCAGTCAACTTCAGAATGTTGGAGGTGCGTTTTATTATATAGGATATTTTTTTATGGTTTGCTTTTTATTCATCATTTATTTATTTTATTAGTTTCTTACTTATTTTTTGTGTGCCAATTTCACTTTTAATGGTATATAACATTGCTGGTGTTTATTTATTTTCTTTGAGTGGACAATATTGGGTTCATTATTGATGCAATGCCGTCATCCTTTTTTGTTTGAGCTTAAGTAGATAATTTACATACTCAACGAGGCGCTCATACATATGCATCACTATCTAGTTTATGTTTCAACAATTTTTATTGATGATTCAATAATATAAATATCATTGTTAATTCTGAAATTATATAACTTGAATAAAACACAGTATAGATGTATATGTATAACATGAACTTTTCATCATCAACATTTTTATCATTTGCACCCTCCCTCCCCACTGGCCAAGGTCTGTAGAACCTAAATATTCAATCGCAACATTAGAGATTAACCATTGTAAATTGAAAGTGATCAGGTATAATAGACATCTTGTTATACCTCCCAGACAACAGTATCAAACAAATACACTGCTGGTAGAATCTCCACTAGCACAATTCTCTAAGTCATGCATAGTATTTTTGTCCTCAAGGGCTTGTACCCTGATAGCCCTCCAGGACCCATTGCCAGATATATTTATTATGTCAATATGCTGGCCAGGAAAACAAAACCCCCCTAAACAAACTGAACAACAACCGCCTAATTAGTGGTCCCCTTCTCCCCCCCTCTCATTCCCCCTATTTCCCCTCCCCCAAACCGTCTGCTTTATTAACCCTTATCATCCCCTCCCCCTAATCCTATTACATCTCTCCCTCCCCCCTTCCCCCCCTAAAGTGTAAGTGTATTCGACTCTGTGCAAACCGAGGCCGTCAGCGCTCCGGCCCCTCTATCTCTGTCCACTCTTCTTCTCCCAGTTGTTATCAAGTTCTTCCACAAGATATTGAGTTCAATACCAAACTGCGGGTTCGGTGGGGAAGGGACTGAATGTATCCATCCCAAGTCTGTAGAAAAAGTTTTTTTCGTTTGAACGTGGAACGGGCGTACTGGAGCTCCAGTAACATCAGCCCGTGAAATCTATTCCTCCATTGCCAATATGACGGGGCCTGATCGCTGGTCCACACTCCCAACACTACTCGTTTGCCTACCATCCCTGCCTTCCGTATCAACAAGTTAAAATGCTTGTCACAGACCCCAAAGTCCTCAAATTTATCTAACAAAATTCCCAATGAAGATAGTTTTACCAATTCCCCCCCTATCTGTGCCAAATATTGAATCACCTCTTTCCAAAATACCTGAATATGTGTGCATTCCCAAAATGCGCGAAAGAACGAGTTGGCCTCCCTTCGACACTTTAGGCACACTGGGGAGGCAATCCCTCCTACTTTAAAAAGGTGTTCCTGTGTAAAATAAACTCTATGTATGACCTTAAAGTTACATTCCCGTAGCTCTGCACTAATCGACCCCGATGGGATTCGCCTAGTCCATCTATCCAGGTCTAGGGGGTGTGCTGGGAGGTCCAAATCCCTGCTCCACCTTTGTTGTAAGGTCTCTTTCCCTGGGGTCCTTTGTATATGATCTAACGCCAACTTCAGTGTTGATATCGAGATCCCCTTAACTTGGATGGGCTCATAGAACTCGAGTAACTTCTGGCTTATGGGAAATTTTGGATCTTTAATGTCCAAACTTGAAATATAATGTTGTATTTGTCTATAGGCGAACATATCCCGCCTCTCTACCTGTCCTGATGCCAACAGCGAGTCCCATGTCTTCAGCCTCCCTTTCTTATCTAATAAATCACAGATATACCGTATCCCTTTGCCTTCCCATCGGCGAAAACTATTATCATTACCCGGGGTGAACTCCAGATTCCCCACAAGTGGTATGTGATCTAATTGTCTGGGGTTCCCTCCCAGTAGTGGAATCAGAAAATTCCAGGATGCCCTAATCGATTTCAAAAGGATATTAGCCCGTAATTCCCCAGGAACCTTACCTGCAGGACATTGAACTAGCCAGAATATATTCCATGTGCCTTACATTTCCTGTTCCAACTTCCTAGGAGTATAAAGTTGTTTGCCCAAGATCCAATCCCCCAAGTGTCTGAGTAAACATGCCCAATTGTAGTTTTGCATGTCTGGTATCCCCAGGCCCCCTTGGCTCCATGAACCTATTAAATATTTAAAGGGGGTTCTCGTTTTTTTCTCCTGCCAACAGAATTTCGAAAGCAGTCTATACAACGCCTTAATTTCTTTCTTTAAAAGTTGGATCGGTAGAATTTGCATTACATATAACCACTTAGGGAATATAATCATATTAAACAATTGTTTGCGGCCATGCATTGATATGGGTAAGGTCGTCCAGTGGGATAGCCACTGTCCTGTTTGTTCTAGAAGCTGGGCCACATTCAAATCCCGGATCAAAAAAGTCTTATAGGGAAGCCGGATCTCTAGATATTTAAACTGACGCGTCGCCCATCTCAGGGGAAACTGTCCTTCTCATCGCCTACGGATAAGCGGACTCGTCGGCAATGCCAGGGACTTGTCTAAATTAAGCTTAAACCCCGAAAAATCTCCAAACTCCGCTATACTGTCCATCAAGTTGAAAAGGGACTCCTGTGGGCTAGTTAGATACACCAAGAGGTCATCCGCAAAAGCCGACACTTTAAAGTCACTATGTCCCAATGTCACTCCTTTAATGTCCGGATTTGTATTGATTTCTTGTATCAATGGATTTATACTCAATACGAATAGTAGAGGGGATAGCAGACACCCCTGTCGTGTCCCGCGCTCAATGTGTATAGGATCCGATAATATCCCATTCACCCAAATTTGCGCTCTTGGTGCCTCATATAACGCCTGTACTGCCGCTACCCAATAGCCGTTGAAGTCGTATGCCTCTAGAGTGGCGAACAGAAAATCCCAGCCACTCTATCGAACACCTTCTCCGCATCAAAACTAATAAGTGGAGGAGTGGCCTAGTGGTTAGGGTGGTGGACTTTGGTCCTGAGGAACTAAGTTCGATTCCCACTTCAGGCACAGGCAGCTCCTTGTGACTCTGGGCAAGTCACTTAACCCTCCATTGCCCACCGCATTGAGCCTGCCTTGAGTGGGAAAGCGCGGGTTACAAATGTAACAAAAAAAAAAAAAAAAAAGGCGTTCCTGATCTTTCCACCCAATCCATCGAAGCCAGAATCTTTCGCATGTTCTTGGCAATGGTACATCCCCGCCCAAATCCAGCCTGACTCTCATCTATTAGAGCAGGTAAGATCACCGCTAGTCTGTTAGCCAGCACTTTGGCAAATAATTTGGCTCCACATTCAACAATGATATTGGTTTATATGAGGATGTTTGTTCTGGGTCACGGCCCGGCTTCAACAGCACCACCATTCTAACCTCCTTCAAGGAGTCTGACATACTCTCATTGCCTACAAAATTATTAAACAAAACTGTTAGGGTCGGTACTACTTGATGTTCTAAAATTTTGTAAAATTCATAACGATACCCACCCGGCCCCGGTGCATTAAGAGTGGCCCCCTGTCTTATAGCTCTAGAGACCTCCTCCTCTGTGATCTTATTATTTAATGTAGTTAGTTGTGACTCAGTCAAACTAGGGAGGTCTCTCCCCTCCAAATAGATTCGACTCTCCAGAACCCCCTCTGATGTTCGTTTATATAACGCTTCATAGTACTGCCGAAACGAGTCTGCTATGTCTTTATCTGATCTAACTAAATTCCCCCCCCCCCCCCCCCCCCCCCCCCCCCCCCCCCCCCCCCCCGGGTCTTAAGCTGCATTACTTTCTGTTTCCCCATTTTCCAGTTCACTAAATGGGCCAACAACTTCCCTTGTTTGTTCCCATGTAAGTACAGTTGGTATTTATAATATTGTATAGACTTAACTGCCCTTTCATGTAACAGGGTGTTAAGAGACGTCTGTAAAGCTAGTAATTGCTCTTTATCTTGCAGAGCCTTTGTATTACCCCACTGTCTACAAGCTTTCATGATTTGTTGACCAAGACGCAAGATTTCTTTATCTCTCATTTTCCGTTTATGACTAGAGTAGGCTATGATTACCCCTCGTAGAACCGCTTTTGCCGCTTCCCAAAACAATATTGGATCCTCTCGATGAGCCGCATTATGGGATTGAAATTCTACCCATTGGTGTGCTATGTGCTCTCAAAATTTTTGATCATGGACCAAGGTGAGGGGAAACTGCCAACTAGGCCGCACACCTTGGTCAGTTGAAATATTTAAGGTCCACCATATATAAGCATGGCCCGACACCCCATAGAGCCCTATTCCCGCGTCCTGTACTTTAGAAAACAAGGTATTCGATAAAAGCCAGTAATCAATGCGTGATTGGGAAGAGTGTGCTCTAGAAATATGTGTATATTCCTTATCATTCGGGTGTAACATTCTCCACACGTCAATCAAATCTAAGTTCTCACAGAGCATCAAAATTCCTCGGGAGCTGGATCCCTTCTCCGCCCTCTTTCCTTTTGATGTATCTCAGTGCTTTTTTTGTAGAAAAAAAGGTGCTGGTGCTCACTGTGGGCGGAGTCACCACATATGACTCCACCCATATTATAGCCACACCCACATTAGCCACACCCCTTATACCAGCCATAGCGCATATAAACAGACATCATTGAAAATATTATACTAGTATAGGAGAAAAAAATAATGTGATTTTTTTTTTCATTATAAATAATTTCTGTAAGCTGTTATAGCTCCAGTATACCCAGTGCAAAATAAGACAGCAGATGTAAATTCTCAAATTGGACATATTCCAGACATTAAAATAAAAATAAAATGATTTTTTTCTACCTTTGTTGTCTGCTGACTTTCTTTTTCTGATCATGGTGGCCCAGTATCTGATTCTGCTGCTATCTGTCCTCTTAACTCCGTTTCCAGGGCTTCCTTTCCATTTATTTCTTTACTTTTCTCCTTTCTTCTTCATTTCTTGCTCTATATCCATAAGTAAAAGCTGGGTCCTCCGCAGACTTGACTATCCAGTGAATCCAGCTTCTGCCTATTTCTCTCTCCATGTGCAGTTTTTCTCCTCTCTTCCTTTTCCCTCATCTCATCTCCTTCCTCTCTCTTCCCTCCCCTCCATCCATGCCCAGCATTTCTTCTCTCTCCTCCATCCACCCATGTCTAGCAGCCCTCCTCTCCCCTGCCCTTCCCTCCATCCACCCATGTCCAGTGACCCTCCTGTCCTTCCTGTCCTCCCCTGCCATCCACCTATATCCAGAAACCCCCTCCACTCCATCCACCCATGTCCAGCGACCCTTCTGTCCTTTCTGCCCTCCCCTGCCATCCACCTATGTCCAGAAACCCCCTCCCCTCCATCCACCCATGTCCAGCAACCCTCCTGTCCCCCCTGCCCTCCCCTGCCATCCATCTATGTCCAGAAACCCCCCTCCCCTCCATCCACCCATGTCCAGCGACCCTCCTGTCCTTCCTGCCCTCCCCTGCCATCCACCTATGTCTAGAAACCCCCTCCCCTCCATCCACCCATGTACCCTCCTGTCCCCCCTGCCCTCCCCTTCCCTCCACCTATGTCCAGAACCCCCCCTCCCCTGCCATGCACCCATGCAGTGACCCTCCTGTCCCCCTGCCCTCCCCTGCCATCCACCTATGTCCAGAAACCCCTCCCCTCCATCCACCCATGTCCAGTGACCCTCCTGTCCCCCCTGCCCTCCACCTTTGTCCAGAAACCCCCCTCCCCTGCCATCCACCCATGTCCAGCGACCCTTGTCCCCCCTGCCCTCCACCTATGTCCAGCAACCCCCCTGTCCCCCCTGCCCTCCACCCATGTCCAGCGACCCTCCTGTCCTCCCCTGCCCTCCACCTATGTCCAGAAACCCCCTCCCTTGCCATCCACCCATGTCCAGCGACCCTCCTGACTCCCCTGCCATCCAACTATGTCCAGAAACCCCCCTCCCCTGCCATCCACCCATGTCCAGCGACCCTCCTGTCCTCCCTGCCCTCCCCTGCCATCCACCTATGTCCAGAAAACCCCCTCCCCTCTATCCACCCATGTCCAGTGACCCTCCTGTCCCCCCTGTCCTCCCCTGCCATCCACCCATAGGCGGTCGGTGGCCCAACTGTTTGGGGAGGCTAAAGGGGGCGGGGTTAGTGGTGGGGCCAGGGGTGGAGCTTAAATTCATAATTGTCTGATAACACACAGAAAAAATAAATAAATAAAAATAAAAGTCACAATTAATACCTTTAATTAAATTTAGATATTAGATATGTATCATATGTCAAAGAATAAAGTGGTTGCTCAAAGCATATTCTAACCACAATCGCTCAACTGCAAAACACTATGCACAACTTTGTGCAAAAACACACTCAGAACCTTACTGTACCATAAATATTACACTGAGCAGAACCTCAGTGCAGGTCAGGAAGTCATCCTCGTTAAATATCTCCCTGGCAACCCAGGACACCTGCAGCCAACCCCGCCCCCCCCCCCCCCCCTGCTCTCCCAGCAGTAAGGTAAACAAATTAAACCATAAACCAATTTCTACAACTGGTTACACAAGGCTAGAGGGCTTTCACTGCAGCTCCTGCTGTGAGGATGGAGGTAAATCAACTATTTAAACCCTTCAGAGCAGCGGGACTCCACAGCTGATCCATCCTGCTACAGCAGGGGAGGCTTAGCCTCTCCAAGCCTCTTATACCGGGCGCCTATGCATCCACCTATGTCCAGAAACCCCCTTCCCCTGCTATCCACCCATGTCCAGCGACTCTCCTGTCCTTCCTTGCCTCCCCTGCCATCCACCTATGTCCAGAAACCCCCTCCCCTCCATCCACCCATGTCCAGTGACCCTCCTGTCCCTCTGCCCTCCACCTATGTCCAGAAACCCCTCCCCTGCCATCCACCCATGTCCAGCGACCCTCCTGTCCCCCCTGCCCTCCACCTATGTCCAGCAACCCCCCCCCCGTCCCCCCTGCCCTCTACCCATGTCCAGCGACTCTCCTCGTTCCCCTGCTCCCCCTCCCTCCAGCCATCTGAGCCCCCCTCCCGTCTGAACCCCCCCCTCCCTGACCCAGTCCCCACCTGCTGCCAGACGACCCTCTTCTGCCACCCGACCCGGCCGGCACCTGACCCAGCATTTAAAAAAAAACTATGAAGCGGCGGAGCGGTGCCTCGCGTCTGAGTAAAAGAAGAAAAAATCACTTCATTGGCCGGCCTTCCCTCACTGTGTCCCGCCCTCTGATGTAACTTCCGCAAGGGCGGGACACAGTGAGGGGAGGCCGGCCAATGAAGCGATTTTTCTTCTTTTACTCAGACGCGAGGCACCACACCGCCGCTTGTAGATTTTTTTTAAATGCTAGGTCAGGTGCCAGCCGGGTCGGGAGGCAGAAGGGTCGTCTGGCGGCGCGGAGGGACTCCAGGCTAGTTCGGGGGAGGGAGGGAGGAGAGCCGGCTCCAGCACAACTTCAGACCTTAAAAAAAGGTGCCGGTACGCCGTATCGGCGCGTACCGGCACAAAAAAAGCACTGATGTATCTAGACTGATGTTGTGAACCCCATTGAAGTCCTCATCCATAATGATTTGGGTATTCTCATGTTGAACTGCATCGTGGACCAGCGATCTGAAAAAGGCCTGATCATAGACATTAGGAGCGTATACATTTGCCAGCAGGAACTCTTGATTATTGATCAATACTTTAGCAAGGATAAACCTCCCATTTGCATCCCGCCAGCAACCCCAAGTTTGAATATCCAGAGTCTTTCTAAACAGTATCATCACTCCAGCTTTACGGTTTTGTGCTGGTGCTTCTAAAAGATGTCCTACCCACCATTGTTTAAATTTAGCATGCTCTACCAAAGACAGGTGAGTTTCCTGTAGAAATACGACGTCTGCTGTTAGCCTATTCAAAAGTTGTAAAATTTTTTGGCGCTTAATCGGGGACGTTACCCCCCCCCCCCCAACATTCCAAGAGACAAATTTCAGGGGTCTCATCCTTCTCCTTTTGGGTCCTTCCGAGTCAAAGATCTAAGTTCTCTTTGAAAAGGAGGCGCCAGCCCAGCTCCCAACTCCTCCTCCTTGTCTGGGGCATCAACAAACAGATGTCCCAATAACTTCTCCATCCTCCCCCCAGGAGCCCCCGTGGCACCTCGCCCCTCCGGCCCGCACAGGGTCGAATCCTCCCCACCCTTGCTATCCTTCTCACCTATGCCCCCCACCCCCCTAACTCCCCTTACCCTCCCCATCAATCCCTCTCCCCCTCCATACCCTGTCTCCCTGTCCCCCATATTCCAGTACGACCTCTTGCGAGGTCTGCTAGGCCATGAATCTATCATACCCAGCAGTTCCAGTAAGTCACCCTGAGAAGAGTCCCCCTCTCCTCCCGACTCCCCAAACAGCTTTCCTAATGTACTGAAGCCAATTTATATAACACCCAAACCTTCCTTTAACCAGCCATTCCTTATGTAGCATGTCACATTTGCTCCTCCATTCGATCCCATGTACACTTTCCTCTCCTCTACATCCGTTCCTCAAACAATCATCCCAATTGTATTTATGTATCATTAAATTAGTCAGTGTCCTCCATAGGGCTATTCTTATGTTAACATTATAAAAGCTTAAGTACCCAATGATTCATCTAGCCACTTTTTACATATGTTCAATAATCTCAGCTCCTTTCTCACCCATGCGACCCCATGAACTCTAATGATATACATTCACCCCCCTCCCTTCACCCTCTCCTGCCCTCCCAATCTCCACATGTTTCTTATTCATTCATCATGCCAAAAGGAGAGAGAAAAAGAAAGAGAAAAGAGAGAAACGATAGAGAAAAGAAAAAAAAAAACACACTGGTGTCACATCCGTCGCTCCCTCTGGCTGCTCCTCTGCGGGAAGCAGGGGCCGGGAGGAAGGTCCCGCAGCCAGAGAGGGCTTACCCGACGGGTTCCCGGATGGGCGCCGGTTCCGGGTGCAGTCGGGGCCGAGCCGGTGCCCATTGCGGCGATGGCCGGCCTTCTTGAGACCGCGGCTGAGAGCTGTGGCTCGCCGCGGCGATGGCCGCCCTGTCCGGGGCCGAGCTCGTGGGCCGGCGATCGCGGCTTTCGGGCTCTCGGTCGCCGGCTATGGGGTCTGTGCTTGCGCCAGCGGGAAGGATGGCGCCGAGACGCAATGGCCGGCGTCTTCTCCACATTCGGGCGCGGGAACCCGAAGATCTGCCTCAGAGGAACCAGATTGGGATGCCGGTGCTGTAGCCCCGCCTGGGAAGCAGGACGGAACCAACCAGAGGGATTTCTTAAGTAGCCGGGTTCCGATTGGCCGGCCATGTCGGCTGGGGGTGGGCGGTTGAATGCTGACAGTATTTAAGGAGCGGGGCTGAAACAGGACGTTGCTTCAGGTTCTGTTTCCCTAGGCCAGTCTTTGTGTGTTCTAGTTTTCAGTACGTTCCCTTGCTCTCCTGGTTTGATCTTTGGACTGTTTCTGGACTACTCTGCTAGCCGCCTGCCCTGACCTGTTGCCTGTTTTTTGACGACGCTGTGAGCTGCCTGCCCTGACCTGTTGCCTGTTTTTGGACGACGCTGTGCGCTGCCTGCCCTGACCTGTTGCCTGGTATTGGACTACTCTGATTTCCACCTACCCTCCCTACTCCCGGTTCCGGTACTGGGTCAGTTCGTCAACCCCGCGGTTCCGGAAGTCCCGTTGGCCGCCTGCAGCTGGGGGCTCAACCCCCGGTGAATGGCGGTCACCGCGGGTGAAGACTTGGAGTTGCACGACTGTCCTCTGAGGTCCTTCAGGGCCTTGTGGGACCTAAGGGCTCACCTCCTTTCCAGACAAGACAGGAACCTGAAGCCATGAGCTCGCCAACGCAACCCGATCTACTAGACCTGGCTAAAATTCTCCAGCAGCAGCAGGAGCAGTTGAACGCCCTGTCGGGAGCCCTGCAGAATGTCTGCTCTCAGTTAACCATGGTCCAGGTGCAGAACCAGGCCGCTGCGGCGCACCAGGCCGCTGCAGCGGCTCCCCGTCCGGGAGGGTCCTTCCCGGGACCTCGGTTCCCTGAGCCAACTCGGTTTGATGGTGTCCCTGGAAGCTGCCGGGGGTTCCTCAACCAGTGCAACTTGTACTTCAAAATGCAACCAGAGGCTTTTGCCTCAGACCAGGTGAAGGTGGCCTATGTTATTTCTTTGCTAACGGGACGAGCACTAGCCTGGGCGTCCCCACTATGTGAACAACAAGATCCGCTTTTGGACAACTACGCGGAGTTCCAGCGCCGGTTCCGCATGGTGTTTGATCTTCCAGGAAGGCCGTCTTCCGCTGCCTCCGAGCTGCTGCGGATTCAGCAGGGCGAAAGGACCGTGGCAGACTATGCTATCCGGTTTCAGACTCTGGCGACTGAATTGCGCTGGAATCAGGAGTCCCTATCCGCTATCTTCCTGGAGGGGCTTCATGATCGGATCAAGGACGAGCTGGCTGGGCGGGAAGTTCTGGGGCAGCTGGACGCCTTGATCTCGCTCTGCGTTCAGGTGGATAGCCGATTCCAGGAAAGGGCTAGAGCCCGTGCTGACCGGCGGAGGGGGTCAGGAGGCAGGCCCCGGCCTAGTCGGGTACTCTCTCCCCGACGGGGCTCCAGAGGGCCGAGGGAGGCCTCCGAGGAGCCTATGGTCATTGGCCGTCAACGGTTAACCCCGTCTGAGAGGACTCAACGCCTTCGGGGTGGCCTTTGCTTGTATTGCGGCGAGGCCGGGCACTTCATCAGCACTTGCCCCGCACGGCCGGGAAACGCCACTCCCAAGGCCCCATGAGGGGAGGGGTCTTGGGGCACTCAAATCCCCTACCAGACAATTTGATTACTCTCCCGGTGACCCTGCGGTGGCAGGAGACGGTGGTTCACACCCGAGCCTTGTTGGATTCCGGGGCAGGGGGAAATTTTATTAGTCAGGAACTCCTGCGGCAGATGGGATGGCCTATACTGCCCTATTGGCCCGCCTTGCAAGTGATGTCCATCCAGGGAACGGCATTACCCCAGCCTATCACTGAGGTGACCCCATTTTTGGGGCTCCAGGTGGGGGAAGACCACCAAGAAGAGGCTCAATTTCTGATTCTGCCCTGTACCATTCATCCCGTGGTGCTGGGCCTGCCCTGGTTACGGCGTCACACCCCTGTAATAGATTGGACTCTAGGGAAGATTCAAGCCTGGGGTGGTGCCTGCGCCGAGACCTGTTTGAGGGGTCGGGAGTCCAGCTGCCCCGCGGTGGTGGCCACTCCTGGAACCGTGCCAGTCTGTCAAGCTGCTCTGCCAAAAGAGTACCGGGACTTCGCTGATGTGTTCAATCCTGTGGAGGCGGACGTGCTACCTCCACATCGGTCCTTTGATTGCGCTATTAATTTGATGACCGGCAAGATGCCACCGCGGGGCCGACTCTATACGCTGTCCCGAGAGGAATCGAAGGTCATGCAAGCCTACATTCGGGAGAATCTCCAGAAGGGGTTTATTCGCCCCTCCACGTCCCCTGCTGGGGCAGGATTCTTTTTTGTGACCAAGAAGGATGGCTCCTTGAGGCCCTGTATCGACTACCGGGGTCTACTGTAAATGCCATCACCGTGAAAGACCGATATCCTCTGCCCCTTATCCCAGAGTTGTTTGATCGGCTGCAGGGGGCCCAGATCTTTACCAAGTTGGACCTCCGTGGGGCCTACAACTTGGTCCGTATCCGGCAGGGGGCCGAATGGAAAACCGCGTTCAACACGCATGAGGGGCACTTTGAATACCGGGTGATGCCCTTCGGCCTGTGCAACGCTCCAGCGGTGTTCGAGAGGTTCATGAACTTCGCCCTTGAAGACCTGCTTTATTCTACGGTAATTGTATACCTGGATGACATCCTGATTTTCTCTAAAGATCCCCAGGAGCATGTGGCCCACGTTCGGACCGTCCTCCAGCGCTTGCGACAGTATCGCTTGTTTGCCAAACTCAGCAAATGCTCTTCCCACCAGCAGACTCTGCCTTTTTTAGGACATATTCCCTTACCTGGGGGTCTGCGGATGGATCCAGATAAACTCCGCGCTATCCGGGAGTGGCCTCAACCCCAAGGCCTGAAGGCGCTGCAACGGTTCCTGGGGTTCGCTAATTACTACCGTCAATTTATTCCCCATTATTCTCAATTGACGGCTCCGTTGACAGCGCTCACTAAGAAGCATGCGAATGTTAAGAACTGGCCGGCCGAGGCGCACACGGCGTTCAGTCAGTTGAAGAAAGCGTTTGAGTCTGCTCCCATCCTTCAGGCCCCGGATCCGGACAAACCTTTTGTGGTAGAGGTGGACGCCTCTGCTTTGGGCGCCGGGGCGGTCCTCTCTCAAGTTAACGCCAAGGGCCGGCGCCAACCCTGTTTCTTCTTCTCCCGAAAGTTTTCCCCAGTGGAGCGCAACTATACCGTAGGGGATAGAGAATTGCTAGCTCTGAAATTAGCCCTGCAAGAGTGGAGACATCTGCTGGAAGGGGCAGAGCATCGATTTACAGTGATTATGGATCACAAGAATCTTTTGTATCTGCAGGAGGCACAAAGGTTGAATCCGCGGCAGGCCCGCTGGTCATTGTTCTTCGCCAGGTTCCGGTTTCAACTAGTGTTCCGGTCGGCTGCGCAGAATACCCCTGCGGACTCCCTCTCCAGAGCCTTCGAAGCTCCAGAGGACATCGAGGAACCTCATCCTATGTTGGATCCGGCTTGCCTCTGTGCGGCCCCGGGTGGGGTCACCCCAACGCGGGAATTCGTGCCTCCGCAGAACCGGGAAAAAGTAATGCACTGGGGACACTCATCTGTATGGGCCAGACACTTTGGGTTTCAAAAAACCCTCCGTCTGATTTCTCGACAGTACCGATGGCCTCGTATGAACCAAGATATCCTTCAGTTTGTCACGACCTGCCCCACCTGTGCCCGGAACAAGTCTGTTGTGGGGCGCCCCTGGGGGAATCTGCAGCCCCTGCCCATTCCTGCAGCCCCTCTGGGAAGAATTGTCTATGGATTTCATTACGGATCTTCCCCGCTCCCAGGGGCACACAGTGATTTGGGTGGTGGTAGACCGGTTCTCCCGCATGGCGCACTTTGTTCCCCTGCCAGGGCTTCCGTCGGCAGCACTTTTAGCCCAGCAGTTCATCCAGCACATCTTCCGACTCCATGGTCTCACCAGTCAGGATCATCAGCGACCGGGGAGCCCAGTTCACTTCACGATTCTGGAGAGCCCTGTGTTCCGCCTTGGGGGTCATCACCCATTTCTCTTCTGCCTACCATCCCCAGACCAACGGGATGGTCGAGCGGATTAACCAGACGCTAAAAGGATTCTTGCGGGCTTTTGTCAACAGGTGGCAAGACAACTGGGCATTTCTTCTCCCTTGGGCCGAGTTCGCTTATAACCACTGTGAACACTCTGCTTCCGGGCAATCTCCATTCTTCATTGTATACGGACAACATCCGCGGCTTCCTCCGCCCATTCCCTCTGACTCCTCTACGCCCCTGGTTACTCAAACCCTTGCCGACCTGCGGGAAGTCTGGAACATGGCCCGAGAACAACTACAGAAAGCAGCCGCCAGGTATAAGTCGTTTGCAGACCGGCACTGGCGCCCCGCCCCGGTTCTTCAGCCAGGGCAAAAGGTATGGCTGAGTACTAAATACCTGAGTCTCCGGGTGCCCTCTCGGAGGCTGGGGCCACAGTTCATCGGGCCATTCTTGATCCAGTCTCGAATCGGAGCTGTGACATACCGCCTGCGGCTACCTAGAACTCTACGAATCCATAATGCCTTCCATGTTTCGCTGCTGAAAGTCTTTCGGGGGTCTAAGTGGCATCCACAGAGTAAAGAGTCCGTTGTTCCAGAGGCTGACCCCGATCCTGAGTATGAAGTTGAAGAAATCTTAGACTCCAAGAGGCGGCGGGGAAAACTGCTCTACCTGTTATCCTAGAAACATTTCGGTCCCGAGGACAACTCCTGGGAGCCGGCCACCAATGTACATGCCCCAGAGTTGGTACGGGCCTTCCATGAACGCTATCCTCAAAAACCAGGACCCAGTAGGAAGGGGGCATCCGGGGAGGATACTGTCACATCCGTCGCTCCCTCCGGCTGCTCCTCTGCGGGAAGCAGGGGCCGGGAGGAAGGACCTGCAGCCAGAGAGGGCTTACCCGATGGGTTCCCAGATGGGCGCCGGTTCCGGGTGCAGTCGGGGCCGAGCCGGTGCCCATTGCGGCGATGGCCGGCCTTCTTGAGGCCGCGGCTGAGAGCCGGGGCTCACCGCGGCGATGGCCGCCCTGTCCGGGGCCGAGCCCGTGGGCCGGCGATGCGGCTTTCGGGCTCTCGGTCGCCGGCTATGGGGTCCGTGCTTGTGCCAGCGGGAAGGATGGCGCCGAGACGCGATGGCCGGCGTCTTCTCCACATTCGGGCGCGGGAACCCGAAGATCCGCCTCAGAGGAACCAGATTGGGATGCCGGTGCTGTAGCCCCGCCTGGGAAGCCGGACGGAACCAACCAGAGGGATTTCTTCAGTAGCCGGGTTCCGATTGGCCGGCCATATCGGCTGGGGCTGGGCGGTTAAATGCTGACAGTATTTAAGGAGCGGGGCTGAAACAGGACGTTGCTTCAGGTTCTGTTTCCCTAGGCCAGTCTTTGTGTGTTCTAGTTTTCAGTACGTTCCCTTGCTCTCCTGGTTTGATCTTTGGACTGTTTCTGGACTACTCTGCTAGCCACCTGCCCTGACCTGTTGCCTGTTTTTTGACGACGCTGTGAGCTGCCTGCCCTGACCTGTTGCCTGTTTTTGGACGACGCTGTGCGCTGCCTGCCCTGACCTGTTGCCTGGTATTGGACTACTCTGATTTCCACCTGCCCTCCCCACTCCCGGTTCCGGTACTGGGTCAGTTCGTCAACCCCGCGGTTCCGGAAGTCCCGTTGGCCACCTGCAGCTGGGGGCTCAACCCCCGGTGAACGCGGTCGCCGCAGGTGAAGACTTGGGGTTGCACAGCTGTCCTCTGAGGTCCTTCGGGGCCTTGCGGGACCTAAGGGCTCACCTCCCTTCCAGACAAGACAACTGGCACCTCTTTAATGTCCAAAGGTCCAGTGTTCTTGCTCCATATGGTGGCCCAGGAACATCCATTCAGTCCTTCAAATAGATTTATAGGTCAGTTAGGATGCTCATAACCTTTCCAATGTCCCAGTAAGTCTCCAATATATAGCAAAGTAGCTGCTGCATATATATGGCTCCTCAGTTGAAAACTCCGACTGTGTCCTCCCCGGCTCATCTGTTAGAGTCCATAGCATCGCTTCCCTTGCACAATTCACAGACCCGCAGCACCCAGCAACCGCTGAAGGAACGCTTTCGCCGAGTCCAAAGTGTCCAAAAAAGTTATTTTACCTCCCTGGACAATCTTCAGACGTGCCGCATATAGTAACGCAAATTGGATTTGGCGGTGATGTAATTCCTTGCAGATTGGCGCATAGGCTTTCCTTAATCCCGACACGCAGGAGTGGAGGAGTGGCCTAAGTACCTGTATATGTAAGCCGCATTGAGCCTGCCATGAGTGGGAAAGCGCGGGGTACAAATGTAACAAAAAAAAAATCTTGGAAGCACAATATCTGTGCGTTTTCATACTTCAAAGGACCTCGTACTCGTATCGCTCGCAAAATATCTACTATATGCGCATAGTTCAAGATTTTACAGATGACCACCTTGGTCGGTCACCTGTCGAGCGCTTAAGGCCCAACCTGTGGGCTCGTTCAATTCTCAGTGGTCCCGCCGTTGTTTGTAGCCCCAATGTCGTGGTCAGCCAGGACTCCAAAAATTTTTTCAGATCGGTCTCCTGGATCGACTCGGGCAAACCCACGAGTCTTAGGTTCCCCCACCGCGAGCAGTTCTCCAGATCATCAGACTTATCCTCCATGGCCTTTACTTTCTCTTGTAGGACTGTGGTTAATGTTGTCAGCTGTTGGACACGTTCCTCAAGGTCTGAGACTCGCTGGCAGCAGGATGAGAATTCGCCCTTCAGGGCTTCTAGATTGCCATCCACGCTATCCAGCCGTGCTGCCACAATGTGCAGCTTTTTATCTAACGAGGCATCAATCGCTTGTGTAACTTCTGCGACGATCTCCGCCACCCATGCAGAACTGACAGATGCAGGGTTATCCCCGACATTTGCCGCCATCTTGGCCTCGTTCTTAACTGGCTTGTCCTTCTCGCAGTGAGCCGTCTTTGTAGACATAGGAATGCAATAAATAAATAAGGTGGGAAAATGTGGGATACAAATGCAATAAATAAAATAAATAAATAAAGGGGGGTTTTGCCATTCTGTAGTACAGCACTGCTGATTCGCCTTACACCCCCAGCTGTTTTTAGGCTTTTCCAGGTAGCAGGAAAGGTACATTTTAGCTGTTCGGGTCGGGAGCTCCTCTCAGCGACGTCCGCTTACTTAGCACAAAATCACGTGACCGCATCACTATCTAGCAGGGGCGTAGCTACGGGTGGGCCTGGGTGGGCCTGGGCCCACCCAGTTTTGCGCCAGCGAAAAGTACACAGCAAAGCAGCAGCCGAACCGGCCACATCCTTAGTTTCTGCCATCGCGGTGGCAACCTGCTCAGCTGATGTCCCACCCACCTGTGTTTTGCCAGTCTCAGCAGCTCTTGACTTCCGGTCCTCCTGTGCTGCCTCAGCCTCGTTCTCATGCGACTCGCACTAAAATAAGAAGCTCAGCTGCTGCTTCCCCCCCCCCCCCCCCCGGTCTGTAGTGCAGGCAGATAGGGCTCTCAAACCCCTTCCGGGGACTCTTGAAGTTGGGTAATTTGGAATGTCGTGGGGCCATGAGTATCTGGAAGGAATTCTACTGTGAGCTCTCACCCTTTGAGTTTTGCCTTTTTCCTAAATGCTGAGGACCGAACCTGCACTGAGAACTGCTCCCTGCTCCAGTGTGAGGCAGTAGGGCCGGCACATGCCGATGGCCGCTTTGATCTCTTTCTCCCAAACAAGAAGCTGTTCCTATGGGCATCATCCCAGGATGAAGCTGAGGACTGGATGGACAGACTGGAGAAGGTGCTGCAGAAATATCGTCCACAGAATCTGACAGTAACACACCATGAATCCAGCTGGTTCTCCACTTGTGTTCGACTGGCCATCAGGGCTGTCTGTGGAACAGGATGCATTCAAGGAATCTGTTCTGTACATGAGAGTGGATCGGAGCTGGAGCCGCTTCATTTTCTCTTTGTCCTTGGAGGCTTTGAAGTGTTTTGTGGTGACAGACTGCACAAAGACCCTGTGCCAGGTCTATGGAACTGACATAATTCGAGACATCCTTCCAGATGCCAGTCTTGGAGGCCCTGCTTTCTTCAGAGTTGTAACCTCAAATACCTCATTGCGACTACAGGCTGAGAGCGCCAAGGAAGCCAAGGCCTGGCGGGAGCTTATTCGAGGGGCCCTGACATCTTATTTAGAAGCAGCCGATGAGCCATTGAATAGGGACTGGGGCGGGAATTCACAGGTTGTGGTGAGAGAAGACAGTTCTTTGTTACAGTGCTTGACCCACACATACCCACAGGAAAAGGACTGGATTACTACTACTACTACTATTTGACATTTCTAAAGCGCTACTAGGGTTACGCAGCGCTGTACAATTTAACATAGAAGGACAGTCCCTGCTCAAAGAGCTTACAATCTAATGGACAAATGTACAGTCAGTCAAGTAGGGGCAGTCAAATTGGGGCAGTATAGATTTCCTGAAAGGTATAAAGGTTAGGGATTCTCAGAGCTTCAAGTGTGCAGGTAAAGGCCTTTATATCTGTTGGTAAACTTCCACAAACTCATGTTTATGACCAAGCTTCATTGTAGTAATATTTCATATTAACCAGGTTGCTGTAATCATCCAATCATGTTACTTTAGAATGATGTCGCACATAATTCTAGTTTGGTTAGTCTGTCACTTTAGTCAGTAACTTTTCTCCTTTTCTTCTTACTATTATCATAGTGTCTTTTAAGGATCTTAATTTATCAAAGTTTGTGTCTCTAGGCAAGTCAGTTAACCCTCCATTGCCCTGTACCTGTATATAATATGTAACCGCTTTGATTGTAACCACAGAAAGGCGGTATATCAAGTCCAATCCCCTTTCTCTTTCCTTTCAAGTCTTATCCATTCTAACTAGTCCATAATGGAATTTCTTTTAGTTAGATGGCTTCCATTCTTATTTCTCCTATCATGCTTGGTGAGTCTCCAATTAAATGCACTCAAGGAATACTGTTATATCCCAGTGATTTATAAATCTATGCAACACTTTCATTGTCTTTAATTGGTTGGTCCAAGAAAGCACAAAGGCAGACGGTCCTGCAAAACTCCAAGGTGGAAAGCAAAAGAGCAGATCGTTAAAAGTAAAATGTAATTTATTTTAAACAGTATAGCAATACTTATATAAATACAAACAGCCCGACACAGGCCATGTTTCGCCCAACTGGGCTGCTTCAGGGCTATAAAAAAATATATAAATTGTCTGTTATAATATCAATTGGTTGTCCAGTTTTCACAATTCATCTTATTACAAAAATAGCTATGTTAAAAGTGCTTCAACATGAACGTCATCTAATTAAAATCACACCCTCTCAAACTGCATCTGATTCTTATTTACCTATACTAGTAGGTTACATTAATGTTAAATCGGTGGTAATCAAATCAGAAGTAGTACATGTGCCAGAACCGATGGTGGGAGGCGGGACTGGTAGTTGGGAGGCAGGGGATAATGCTGGGCAGACTTATACGATCTGTGCCAGAGCCGGTGGTGGGAGGAGGGGCTGGTGGTTTGGGAGGCAGGGATTAGTGCTGGGCAGACTTATACGGTCTATGCCCTGAAGACGACAGGTACAAATCAAGGTATACACAAAAAGTAGCACATATGAGTTATCTCGTTGGGCAGACTGGATGGACCGTGCAGGTCTTTTTCTGCCGTCATCTACTATGTTACTATCCAGCTTATAATCGAAAGTAATCGCCGGCTATTTCCCGACACAAATCGGGATATGGCCGGCGATTTCGCAAAAGCGGCGAAAAGCGTATAATTGAAAGCTACATTTGTGATAGCTTCGCCGCTTTCCCTTCGCCTCGCCAGCGAAAGTTCAAAGGGGCGTGTTGGTGGCGAAGCGAAGGCGGGACATGGGCAGGCTTGGCCGTGGCTACCAGATGGCTGGCTTTCGCGAATAATGGAAAAATAAAACCCGCGATAAGCAGTATTTTGCCGGGTTTACTTGTCCTTTTATTTTCACGACCAAGCCTCAAAAGGTGCCCCAACTGACCAGATGACCACCGGAGGGAATGGGGGATGACCTCCCCTTACTCCCCCAGTGGTCGCCAACCCCCTCCCACACTAAAATTATTAAAATACAAACCTTTTTTGCCAGCCTGAATGCCAGCCTCAAATGTCATACCCAGCACCCTGACAGCAGTATGCAGGTCCCTGGAACAGTTGTTGTTAGTTGCAGTGGACTGCAGAAAGACAGAGCCAGGCCCATCCCCCCCCCCCCCCCCACCTGTTCCACTTGTGGTGGGTAGTGTTGAGCCCCCCAAACCCCCAAAACCCACTGTACCCACATGTAGGTGCCCCCCCTTCAGCCCTTAGGGCTAGAGTAATGGTCACACGTGTGGGCAGTGGTTTGGGGGGATTGTGGGACTCAGCAGCACAAGGGAAGGGTGCTATGCACCTGGAAGCTAATTTGGTTGTTTATAAAAGATGTTTGAAGTGCCCCCTAGGGTGCCCGGTTGGTGTCCTGGCATGTGAGGGGGACCATTGCACTACAAATGCTGGCTCCTCCCACGGCCAAATGCCTTGGATTTCGCCGGGTTTGAGATCGCCAGCAGTTTTTTCCATTATCGCGGAAAAACAAAACTGGCGATCTCAAACCCGGCGAAATCTAAGGCATTTCGCCAGCCCACACTGTATTATCAAAAAAAAAGATGGCCGGCCATCTTTTTTGAAAATACGGTTCCGGCCAGCTGTTGCGCCGCCGCCAAAATAGATCGCCGGCGACCTATTTCGCCGTCGACATTCGATTATTCCCCTCCACGTTACGTGCAACTGCAAGCAGCTAAACAGCACATCAGGTAATAAAATTTAAATACATTATTTTAATGTCATGTAATTTTTGTATTCAAAATGTTGGCTGGTGTTGGTGGGCTTCTGGATGGGGGTGGGTTCTTCACTGCCTAGGGCAAAAAAGGTATATTTTAATCATTAAATATATCTCTTTTGCCCTAGGCAATGAGGAGCCCATCCCCACCCAGAAATTTACCAACAATAAATTTTAATAGTATCCAGTTTAATTTTTAAAAAGTTGTCTATTCCTCTCATTTTGGTGGGTTTTTGGGTGGTGATGTTCTGCAGTGCCCAGGTTAAAATTATTTTTTTAAAAACTTTATATTTAATGTGGGTGGGGGCTCTGCTGTTCCCAGGACATTAAAAAGCAAAAGGTTTTATATTTAATGCTGATGTGCCTCAGGGTGGGGGAGATGACAGACTATGGGGGGATGGGTAGGGGATAGGATAGAGCTGACACTAGGCTACAGTGAGGGATGGAGGGTAGGGTAGAGAAGGGAAGGGCTGATGCAGGGCTATGGGGTGGATGGGAGGTAGGAAGGGAGAGGTAGGGCTGATTCCGAACTATAGGTGTAGATGGGGTGGTAGGAAGGGAAAGGTAGAGCTGATGCCTTGCTACAGAGATGGAGGGAGGGAGGGTGGTAGGAAAGGGTAGGGCTGATTCTGGGCTATATGGATGGATAGGGGATAGGGAATGGAAAGGTAGGGCTGATGTCGGGCTACAGGGAGGGATGAGGGGTAGGGAAGGGCAGGGCTGATGCTAGGCTACAGGACAATTTAAAAGTTTTGGTCCTTTATGCTGTAATTGATGAAGGTTGATCTGTGTTCTTCATGTGAGAGATTCTTCTGGCATGTGGCTTGTCTATATCAGTCTGACTTGTCTGGCTTTTCCAGTAGGACACACATTGGTGTCGTGTATATTCACTGCTGCCTTTTTAAAGGCGCTGTTATTGGTATTTGTGTTTTCAGAATTGGTGGTGTTAAGGTTTGCAACATAGGCTCCGAGTATTTATGTGGTTATGTTGATGCAGGACAGATGGGCAGATTATTTATTTAGAAATCCATCATCAAGTACACTCTAAGGCATTATTTAGGAGTATCCCAAGAAACAGTACTCACACCTATATATACATAGTGCCCACCCATATTAGCTCTGGGCCCACCCAAAATGTCAGGTCTGGCTACACCACTGCTATCTAGTTTAAATAACTGCCATTTCTTGGCATTCTGTTTCCTGTCACAAGGTGGTGTTTGCTGATCGGTTTGCTGTTCTTTTGTTCTCTCCGGTAAGTTTCTTGTCTTCTTCAGAATCGGTGTGTGTTTTTCATTGCTAACTTTTTGAAACATTTGTTTCTTATTTCATTGTTTTTCATTGATTTTAGTTTGACTCAGAGTATGGTTCCGTTTTTCAAGCTTCTGCTGTTTATACTCTTTGTCTTTGGTGAAATGGGTTGGTTGTAGTTTTCTTACGTATAACTAGCTATTTGGTACGTTCATACATATATCTTCTCCTCAAGGAAGGCATTTCATTGATACTATACAATTATTTCTTCAGTTATTAGTTTTACAACGATATATTTTTTGGTATGGTGAGAGTAGTACAGCTCTCTTGTCCCTTTTTTTATATCTTGATGGTATAATAGTGAGCTAGTGTCAATGGGTGATATATACTCTTTATTCCTCTGTTTGTAATGATCTATGTGAATGATCTACATCCTGCATTTTTAGGCATTATAGTGCACGGCCCATCATATCAGTTTTTTTTAGGCATTTTCCTGATTAGACATAAATATATGTTTTACACCTGTGTTTTGTATAAAGATGATGATTTATATATGGCATGGTCCATTTTAACTAATTAACATTTTTGTAAGATAATAGGAATTTTATCCTTTCATAGTATCAGAATATTTTTTATCCTCTTACAGTGGATTAAACTGTTATATAACCACGTGCATACAAAAAGGATTTATCCAAGCCAATCAGCTTCTTTTCAGATGTTTGATTTTATTTTATTTTCATTGCATTATAATTATAATTAATACGTAAAAAATATTAAATATTTTTTCTATAAATGTAATTTCTAAACGATGTCGGATCATGACGTTTAAAGTGTTTTCCTTGTTTAAACTTTATGAATGTTTTTTCACTAAAAGATTAGGACAAACACATATGTCGATATGCCAATGTTTTATTAGCACGATCTATGTCTTTTGTTTATCAGTCATTATCTTACATTTATTATTTATATTGTTCGGTGTTTCTTTGTCCACAGTTTCTGTCAGTATATTATAAATTAAAAAAAAATTTCACATTATTTATTGTGATACATTTACAGTCGTGCAATATTATCATGAATGTTCATAAATGTTTGCTGTATATTTTATAAAGGCAGATATATTATCCGATATTTTAAAAAAATGTTTTAAATCTATTTTGTGTTTTTTGTAGAAAGTTGTTTGTGACCCCTGAGGCAGGCGCTTTGGCGCCGAAACACGGACCGTGTCAGGTCCTGGGTACAGGAACAGCCATGGCAAAGGTATCAAAAAGCAGTCCTGGCCTTAAGTCCATCTGGTGAGCCCAAGGTTGTAGTGCATGTTGTATCACTTGCGCCCAAAAGGTTTGTATTACTAGGCACTGCCAAAACATATGGCTCAGGGTCACCATGGGGGAAGAACAATTAGCACGGGCGCCAGACACACACACAAAGAGAGCTCAGCAGACCAACGAGACGCATAATGGGCATAATCTAGATCCTCCGTTGTGTCTTTCAAAATTCTAGGAAGAAATGTTAATGGAACTGGGTTCTGCGAGCTCAAGGTCAAGGCTTCATTCAAAGTATCTTGTACATACTCACTTAAATTCACCCATCCCAGGCTCTTAACATAGTGCCTCAGCTGAAGATATGCAAAATAGTCTGTTGGCTGGAGTGAAAAGGTAGTTCGGAGCTCCGCGAAAGAATGTCATTTGCCTTCCTCGGTCAAAATCTGATGCAAGTATTGTATCCTGTGGGAGCGCCAATGTGCAAACACCAGAGAGTCAGTCCCAACAGGGAAATCTGGATCATGATGTAGGGCAATGTAAGGGGTGGCCACCGCCAGATAGCTTGAGCTATAGAGAGAATAGGATTCTGTTGGAGCACAATGTGGGAGTAGCCCGGCAACAAATGGAGCAGCCAGCTGAAATGTTCTGGGCCAAGAAATCTAATTCAGTGCGGTAGTGGAGAAAAAATTAGTTTGTCTGTACCAATCCTTATTATGACACATTGCACATGCTATCATAAGATATTGGATATTCAAAAGGCCTAAACCCCCATGCACTCTCATTTTCTGCAAAACAGAGATTGGCAGTCTTGCTTTCCTTCCACACAAAAGGTAATCCTGCAGCGTTTTTTATACTGCTCTTTCATCCCGAGCTTTCAGGTATAAAGACAGCATCTGGAAAACATACAGCCTGCGAGGAGCCAGCATCATGTTGAAGAGATGAACCTGGCCCAGCAGGGATAGCGAGTAGGAGCTCCAGAGCTGCAACAATCCCCGGGGACAGTCAGTCCCAAATATTTAAGTGACCCCTCTGCCCAACTAAGGGGAAAATCTCTCCTCCAGCCCTTGCAGATACTGACAGGCAGTGCCAGTGCTTGTGACTTCCATAGAATAAGTGAGAAGCCCGCCAGCAGTCCAAATTGATCAACATGCTTAAGTAATAAAATTCATGACCTTCAAGCCCTGATGTTGGAGAATGACTTGGACATAGTTGAGTCACAGAGACATTGGCTCAATGGTTCCCATGAATGGGATGTAAACATACCAGGCTATAATCTTTTTAGGAAGGATAGAGAGGGACGTAAAGGTGGAGGAGTAGCTCTGTATCTGAGAAATGATATCGCAGCAACTGAAATGACAGGGAAGTGGGGAAAGGAAGAAGCGATATGGATCACCTTAACAAGAGAGGATAAAACCTTGGTCCACGTGGGTGTTGTCTACAGACCCCCGACACAATTGGAGGAACTGGATAAGATCTGATCGCTGATATTCAAAGTTGGGGAAGAAAAGAGAGGTGCTGTTGTTAGGAGATTTTAATCTGCCGGATGTAGATTGGAAGGTTCCGTCTGCAAAATCGGAAAGAAGTAGAGAGATTGTGGATGCTTTCCAAAGTGCTCTGCTCAGACAAATGGTGAACGAACCCACGAGGGAGGGAGCCACGTTAGATCTGGTGCTCACGAATGGGGATAGTGTGTCAAATGTCCGAGTGGCTGCACACCTGGGAAACAGTGACCATCAAACGGTTTGTTTTGATGTAACGGCTCATGTGGATGGCAGCCACTCTAACTCAAAGTCCTGGATTTCAAGCGAGCTGACTTTAACAAATGGAAGAATACCTGAGGAAGGAGCTGATGGGCTGGAGGAACGTACGAGAAGTGGAAGGACAGTGGTCCAGGCTAAAAGAAGTAATAAACAGGGCCACAGACCTTATGTAAGGAGAGTAAATAAAAGCAAGAGAAAAAGGAAACCGATATGGTTCTCAAAGCAAGTGGCTGAGAAAATAAAGATTAAAGAGTTAGCGTTCCCAGAAATATAGAAAATCTCAAGAGGAAGAACACGGGGAGGAATACCGGATGAAACTGAAAGAAGCCAAGAGAGAGGTACGTCTGGCGAAGGCGCAAGCGGAAGAACATATGGCTAGAAATGTAAGGAGGGGAGACAAAAACTTCTTCAGGTATATTAGTGAAAGGAGAAAGACTATAAAGGGAATTGTGAGACTAAAAGATACAACAAAACACTATGTAGAAAATGATGAAGAAAAAGCCAATTTGCTAAATAGATACTTTTGTTCTGTTTTCACTGAAGAAAACCCTGGGGAAGGACCAAGAGGGACTGGCAAAAGTACACCTGAGAATGAGGTGGATAGAGCGCCGTTCACGGAAGAGAGTGTGTATCAACAACTTGGAAAGCTAAAGGTGGACAAAGCCATGGGGCCGGACGGGATCCACCCCAGAATACTGAGGGAGCTCAGAGAGGTTCTGGCGGGTCCTCTTAAAGACTTGTTTAATAAATCCTTGGAGACGGGAGAGGTTCCGAGGGATTGGAGAACGGCGGAGGTGGTCCCTCTTCACAAAAGTGGGGATAGGGAGAAGCTGGAAACTACAGGCCGGTAAGCCTCACTTCGGTTATTGGAAAAGTAATGGAAGCCATGCTGAAGGAAGGATAGTGAATTTCCTGGAAGCCAATAAGTTGCAAGATCCGAGACAACATGGTTTCACCAAGGGAAATCGTGCCAAACGAATCTCATTGAATTCTTTGACTGGGTGACGGGAGAATTAAATCAAGGACGTGCTATGGACGTCATCTACTTAGATTTCAGCAAGGCTTTTGACACGGTTCCCCACAGGAGGCTCTTAAATAAACTAGACGGCCTGAAGATAGGACCCGAAGTGGTGAACTGGATTAGGAACTGGTTGACGGACAGACGCCAGAGGGTGGTGGTGAATGGAGTTCGCTCGGAGGAGGGAAAGGTGAGTAGTGGAGTGCCTCAGGGATCGGTGTTGGGGCCGATTCTGTTCAATATATTTGTGAGTGACATAGCCGAAGGGTTACAAGGTAAAGTTTGCCTTTTTGCGGATGACACCAAGATTTCCAACAGAGTGGACACCCCGGAGGGAGTGGAAAACATGAAAAAAGATCTGAAGAAGCTAGAAGAATGGTCTAACGTTTGGCAATTAAAATTCAATGCGAAGAAATGCAAAGTGATGCACTTAGGGAGTAGAAATCCAAGGGAGACATATGTGTTAGGCGGGGAGAGTCTGATAGGCACGGACGGGGAGAGGGATCTTGGGGTGATAGTATCTGAGGACCTGAAGGCGACGAAACAGTGCGACAAGGCGGTGGCCGTAGCTAGAAGATTGCTAGGCTATATAGAGAGAGGAGTGACCAGCAGAAGAAAGGAGGTTTTAATGCCCCTGTATAAGACGTTGGTGAGGCCCCACCTGGAGTATTGTGTTCAGTTTTGGAGGCCGTATCTTGCGAAGGATGTTAAAAAAATGGAAGCGGTGCAAAGAAAAGCTACGAGGATGGTATGGGATTTACGTTCCAAGACGTATGAAGAGAGGCTTGCTGACCTGAACATGTACACCCTGGAGGAAAGGAGGAACAGGGGTGATATGATACAGACGTTCAAATATTTGAATGGTATTAATCCGCAAACGAATCTTTTCCGGAGATGGGAAGGCGGTAGAACGAGAGGACATGAAATGAGATTGAAGGGGGGCAGACTCAGGAAAGATGTCAGGAAGTATTTTTTCACAGAGAGGGTGGTGAACGCTTGGAATGCCCTCCCACGGGAGGTGGTGGAGATGAAAACAGTAACGGAGTTCAAACATGCGTGGGATATGCATAGAGGAATCCTGTGCAGAAGGAATGGATCCTCAGAAGCTTAGCTGAAATTGGGTGGCGGAGCAGGTGGGGGAAAGAGGGGGTGGTGGTTGGGAAGCGAGGATAGGGGAGGGCAGACTTATACGGTCTGTACCAGAGCCGGTGCTGGGAGGCGGGACTGGTGGTTGGGAGGCGGGAAATACTGCTGGGCAGACTTATATGGTCTGTGCCCTGAAAAGGACAGGTACAAATTCAATTCAAGGTAAGGTATACACATATGAGTTTGTCTTGGGCAGACTGGATGGACCATGCAGGTCTTTTTCTGCCGTCATCTACTATGTTACTATGTTACTATGGCAACTAAGGACCGCTGAGGAGCACTCAAGGTTAACAAGAATATCAGCATAGGCTAATAATTTAATGGTACCTGTTTGCATACATACTCCAGTCACATCAGGTGTCATGCGTACCATGCACAACAAGGGTTCTAGCAAAAGCAGAAAAAGAAGCAGGGAGAAGGGGCAACCCTGACTCATCCCTCGAATTGTGGAGAAAGAGGCAGTCCGGACCCTTTTTATCAACAGGGAAGCCCAGAGATCAGCATAAAGAGTAGTAACTGCAGTAAAGAACCAACCCTTGATTCCCATGTGTTGGAGTGTGTCAAATAAAAAAGGCCAGTGGACCTGATCAAATGCCCGCTCAGCATCCAGTCCAGTCTTTAATCAAGGCATATTCAACTTTGAACTGTGAAGCATGGCTATTAACAGCTTCCTGACATTGACCATGGAGTGAAGGCCTCAAACAAATCCAGCTTGGTCCTCTGCAGTAAGGTTCAGCAAGCACCCCACCAGCCGGTCCGCTAATATACGAGATAAGATCTTAACTTTAACATTAATAAGCAAAATGGGATGATACGCTTCAGGAAGCATGCCGTCCAGGTCTGATTTCGGTATCAAACTGATGACAGCCATGCTCATATGGAGTGGGAGGTGGCTAACAATTATCACTGTATCAAAATAATCTGTAAGCGGCCCCACCAACTGCACCTGGAGCAGCTTATAGAATTCTGTGAACCCATCTGGACCTTGCGCTGAAAATAGTTTTAACATTCAAATGGCACCCTGCACTTCTTTAGCCGATAAGGATTTATTTAACAAAGCGCACTGTTCCGCCGTCAGCTATGGAATATGGGAGCAAAGCAGGTAATCCTCAATGCGTTCGGATTCCTGTGAAATCTCAGGCTTAACAGCATAAAGAGCCTGGAAATGCCGTAAAAACACTCCTGCTATGTCCTCCACTTTGGTGGTGAGTGTGCCAGTGTGCTGCCGGATAACCGGACTGCACCAAGATTTACTCCAAGTTTTAGTAAGCTAGGCCAGGAGTTTCCCGGAGCGGTTCCCATGTTTGAAATATTAAAACTTTTTATGCAAGAGCATTTTGGTAGTCCGCTCGTGGAGCACTCCATTAAGAGCAGTCCTAGTAGCCGTCAAAGTTGAGGGTGATGGTCTCGCTGCATAACGGCATCTCAAGGCCTTCACTACGTTCCAATTATACTATACTTTGAGTCAGCCTTTTGTTACAGGCGCTAACATACGCGATTATATCACCTCTCAAGACAGCTTTTCCGGTGGGCCAGAATAGTGTGGGAGAGTCTAAGCGCTGCTGATTATTAGAGAGGAAGTCATAAGAACATCAGTATTACCAAAGGTCCATCAAGCCCAGCATCCTGTTTCCACAAGTGGCCAATCCAGGTTACAAGTACCTGGCAAGATTCCAAAACAGTACAATACATTTTCTGTTGCTTATCCTAGAAATAAGCAATGGATTTTCCTCATCTATTTTAATAATGGCTTATGGACTTTTCTTTTAGGAAGCTATACAAACCTTTTTTAAACCCCGCTTAGCTAACTGCTTGAATTACATTCTCTGGCAACGAATTCCAGAGTTTAATTACACGTTGAGTGAAGAAATTTTTTCTCCGATTTGTTTTAAATTTACTACTGTGTAACTTCATTTTGTGCCCCCTAGTCCTAGTATTTTTGGAAAGAGTAAACAAGTGATTCACGTCTACCCGTTCCACTCCACTCGTTATTTTATAGACCTTTATCATATCTTCCTTGTTTTGGTGATATCTTTGAAAGATACCTTGTTCTAAGGCATGTGCTTTTGAGCAACTATCGGCCTTCCCCCAGGTTATAGTTTAAAAGCTGCTCTATCTCCTTTTAAAATGCCAGCAGCCTGGTCCCACCCTGGTTAATGTGGAGCCCATCATTCCAGAATAGGCTCCCCCTTCCTTAGAATATTGCCAAGTTCCTTACAAATCTAAGACCCTTTGCCCTGCATCATCGCCTCATCCACACATTGAGACTCTGGAGCTCTGCCTGTCTCTTGGGCCCTGTGCATGGAACGGGGAACACTTCTGAAAATGCTACCCTAGAGGTTCTGAATTTGAGTTTCTAACTAAGAGCCTAAATTTGGCTTCAGAACCTCTCTTCCACATTTTTCTACATCATTGGTACCCACATGTATGAAGACAGCCGCCTCCTCCCCAGCACTATGTAAGATCATATCTAGGTGATGCCTTTGCAACAGGCAGGCAAGTGACCAGGCAATCCTCATGTCTACCAGCCACCCAGCTGTGCCTAATAATCGAATCACCAACTAGAACAGCTATCCTATCCCTTCCCTCCTGAGCAGAAGCTCCTGGAGACACATCCTCGATGTGAGATACTAAATCCCCTGGTGGGCTGGTCCTGGCTACAGGATTACTTCCAGTTTCACCAAGGTGATGCTCTCCTTTTAGAAGACCTCCCTCCTCCAAGGCAGCACAGGGTGGTTAAAAACTGAGCGAACTCATTAGACTTTTCCTTTAGGAAGCTGTGCAGACCCTTTTTAAACTCCGCTAAGCTAACCGTCTTTACCACATTCTCTGGCAACGAATTCCAGAGTTTAATTACACGTTGAGTGAAGAAATAATTTCTCTGATTCGTATTAAATTTACTACCTTGTAGCTTCATCGCATGCCCCCTAGTCCTAGTATTTTTGGAAAGAGTAAACAAGCGATTCACGTCTACCTGTTCCACCCCACTCATTATTTTATAGACCTCTATCATAGCTCCCCTCAGCCATCTCTTCTCCAAGCTGAGGAGCCCTAGATGCTTCAGCCTTTCCTCATAGGGAAGTCATCCCATCCCCTTTATCATTTTCGTCGCTCTTCTCTGTACCTTTTATAATTCCACTATATCTTTTTTGAGATGTGGCGACCAGAATTGAACACTTTTGTTTTCTATTCCTTTCCTAATAATACCTAACATTCTATTTGCTGGGCAAAGAAATCTCAGGATCAGGTTGGAACCCAGGAGAACTAGGGATATCTGGCCTGACCCCTGGAAGGGAGTGGTTTGCAGCACTCAGTAGCTCCCCCCAAGGGCAAGCGTCAGTCTGCAGGCAAGGGAGGAGGTCAGAGCAGGCTCAGTTTCCCTGGGTTACCAAGCAGTATGCATTAGAACCAAAGAGAAGCTGGAAAGGCACCATGGGGAAAAGCCTTCAGGGATGAAGAAAGGCAGGCTAACACTATTCCTGAGCAGTTGGGAGTGGTGGAGGAATAGAAGTTGGAGGTCACAACAGAGTAAGTAATGTATCCTTCTGAACTGTGTCATTGAGTTCTGGATACAATTTAACAAACAGCCCAGCAGATGGTTGCCAGGTACCCAGAGTGAAAAATCCTGGGCTGCAGGCAGTTGTGACCTGGAGTTTTGTTAAACAAGGACTTTTTTTGTAATTGTTACTGCAAAAAGAGACACTGTTAATATACTTTGATTGTGAGCCCATCTGGGACAGTGCAAGTACCTGAATAGTTATGTATGCCTTGATTTGTGCTTCAATAGAAGGCAGTTTATCAAAAATTGATAGACTTAGACTTAATAAAGGGGAGGAGAAAAGGGCACAGTTACTGAGTTTCACCCCTCCTCAAAGACTGTGTTTCTAACCCTAGGACTGTGGAACTTTATTGTGTTTTCTACCCAGATTTGAAAGAATCTTTATGTTTGTTTGGGTTGTGTGATTTTTGCAAGCTGCTTAGAAACCTGAAAACCCCAGATTGGATTGGGAGTTGGATTTGTGTTTTGTTGTTGGAGTGGTGAAGGAACTCCAAACAAGTAACCCAGATTGCGCCATTACCCTGCGCAATGCCACAATATGTTTATTCTAGTTGTACCAACTCAAAAATAAGTAAATCACCTATATGTTGGAAGTACCAAGGACCCGTGGTGTTCGATGGGCAAGCGGAGAGGGAAGGTTAGGGAGCTTCCCTCAACTCCCAATACAGTTCCAGCGATGAGGCAGATGACGCTGGATTCCTTTCGAGCCTCTGCGGTTCCTCTGAAAACTTTCATTGGCATAATTGAAAGAGAAGGGCGCCCATCTTTCGACACAAATCGGGAGATGGGTGTCCTTCTCTCAGGGTCGCCCAAATCGTCATAATCGAAAGCCGATTTTGGGCATCCTCAACTGCTTCCCATCGCGGGAACGACCAAAGTTCATGGGGGCGTGTCGGCAACGTAGCAAAGGCGGGACGGGGGCATGGTTAAGAGAAGGGCATCCTCGGGCGATAATGGAAAAAAGAAGGACATCCCTGATGAGCATTTGGCCGACTTTACTTGGTCCCTTTTTTTTCACGACCTAGCCTCAAAAAAGTGCCCGAACTGACCAGATGACCACCGGAGGGAATCGGGGATGACCTCCCCTTACTCCCCCAGTGGTCACCAACCCCCTCCCACCCCAAAAAAAATTAAAAAACATTTTTTGCCAGCCTCAAATGTCATACCCAGCTCCATCACAGCAGTATGCAGGTCTCTGGAGCAGTTTTTAGTGGGTGCAGTGCACTTCAGGCAAGTGGTGTACAGTTGTGGGGAGTGAGTTTTCGGGGGTTCAGCACTGAAGGTAAGGGAGCTATGCACCTGGGAGCAATTTGTGAAGTCCACTGCAGTGCCCCCTAGGGTGCCTTGTTGGTGTCCTGCCATGTGAGGGGGACTAGTGCACTACGAATGCTGGCTCCTCCCACAACCAAATGCCTTGGATTTGGTCATTTTTGAGATGGGCATCCTCGGTTTCCACTTTGAGCATGGACTGTCTTTCTTCTACGTTTGTGCAGCGCTGCGTACGCCTTGTAGCGCTATAGAAATGCTAAATAGTAGTAGTAGTAGTATCGGCAAAAACCGAAGTCGCCCATCACTAAGGTCGACAATCTCAACATTTAGGTCGACCATCTCTAAGGTTGACCTAAATGTTGAGATTTGGGCGTCCCCGACCGTATTATCGAAATGAAAGATTATTATTATTATTATCATTTGTATAGCGCTACCAGACGCACACAGTGCTGAACACCTGATACAAAGAGACAGTCCCTGCTCAAAAGAGCTTACAATCTAAATAATACAGACAGACAAGACAGTTACGGGTGAGGGAGTAATGGCAGCTAAAAAGCAGCAGTGAAAAGGTGGGTTTTCAGCATAGATTTGAAAACAGGTAGAGATGGACGCTTATCTTGTTTTGATAATACGGGATGCCCCGCCCATTTGCGGAGACATCCTCAGAGATGGGCATCCTTAGAGATGGTGGTCCCCGTTCGATTATGCCCCTCTTTGTCTCCTTCTGCACGAACTGACGCTTTGGCATCAGTGAGCAGCGCGAATGGGGCTTCCTTGAGTCCCATTGAACGTATGGCTCCACCGCAGCTGGGGAATGAGAGTACTGTTGATGTTTTTGCAGCTAGGGAGGCTAACGCCATGGAGCCAGGTTTGCAAGGAGGGAAGGCATTGTCAGTAAAGTAGATCTGGGCAAGAGTCTACCATTCAATTAGCCTTAAAGATATTACCTTCTGAAATTGTGAGTACTCTATCTCAGGTGGGAAATCAATCTCTCTCCCCTCTACCATCTGGTGGCATAGCTAAACCAGCCATAGTGACTTTAGAGTCACTTTGGGATATGATTTTTGACACTCAATCTTCCTTGCTGAATGTGATAAGAGGAAATTCTAAAGTTATAAAGGCTACTTCTGAAGCAGTCTTGATTCAAGCCAGCAGTCCTTGAAGGTTGAAAGTTTGGAATCTAGAATGCAAACCATGGAAAATGTAGAGGCTGTCTCAATTAACAAGAATTTTCTACACCGACTTTTGGAATACCCGGAAAACCAGGTTAGAAGACTTAATTTGAGATTCCTCAACTTTCCCAGGTCACCATTGATTGCTCCTTTGGACATGGTTAAAAAATATTTGATAGAGGTCCTGGGGATGACTGGAGATTCATTACCCCCTATTACACGAGCTCAATATATCTGGAGCTTAGGAAGATCTATGGGAGATCCCACTCACAAGCGAGAAGTGGATAATATGAATCTTAACTCCTTTTTGGAAACCTCTTTAGATGTGATCACATAGAGATCTACTATGCTGGTTACTTTTGTCTTGGAACCTGATTGAAATGTAATTTTGAGATAATTTTTTTGGGTTTGAAAGTGCGCATATTTCCTGACCTTTCCAGGGTAATGCAGATGAGGCGTAAGGCTTTTTCGGCCTTATGGCCTAGAATGTTAGCCTTAGGGGCTAATTTTGTATTACGTTTTCCTTGTTTGTGTTATGTTTTGAATGAAGGCAAACCGTTTCAATTTTTTGACTCACAACAGCTAACTGATTTTCTAGAAGCTAAGGAGGAAGTGAATGTCATAACTAAATCCTGAATGTATATGGCAGGCTAGAGACAGCATCTGGAGGGAGCATCTACCTGTTTTTTTGTATTTCTTAAATCTTGGGTTTTTGGTTTCCTGATTTGTGGGCGAAAGATTGATGTATATTTTCTTTAAAATGTTTGGATAATTTCCTATTTCCTTCTTATGCTTTTCCGATTATCTCTGATATTGTTGAGATATGTATTTGAAAATTTAATAAATAAAACATAAAAAATAAAAATAAAAGAAGCCATGTGAAATCAGAGATCAAGTGTTTATTTCAGTGGGATTTAGCACAGTAGAATCCCAGATTATTTGCATTCAAATTTAAATCACTATTTGGCCAAATACGAATAATTTGGGGCTGAATCGAATAAGAATATTCAGTACAGCCCTTTTGGAAGTTCACAGGAGGCAAGTCTCTTTCAACTGAAAAGAAGCTTTGGAACGAGGGGGGCATAGGATGAAGGTGAAAGGAAATAGGCTCAGAAGTAACCTGAGGAAATACTTCTTAACAGAAAGGGTGGTGAATTTGTGGCATGGAAGTGGTGGAGATGAAAACAGTATCTGAATTCAGAGAGCTTGGACAAGTACATAGAATCTCTAAGGGAGAAATAAGGAGAATAGATAACATGGATGGGCAGACTGGATAGGCCATATGGTCTTTATCTGCCTACATTTTTCTTTCCTTCTATATTTGTATCCCCTTTATCAGTTCTGTTGCCTTTCTTTGAACATTTTCTAGTTCCACTGTATCCTTTTTGAGATGGGGAGACAAGAACTTATACAGTACTCAAGTTTCGGTCACAGCAGGAACCTTTAGGTGCATAATAATATTCCATGTCAATGTTATATCCTTGTAATATAATGTAATGTAATATATCTCTTGTATCCCACCAACTCAAACTAGTAGTGATTCAAAGCGGGTAACAAAATGTCAGAAAACAGTAAAGAAAAACATTTAAATAAATCTATTGAGAAAGAAAACATTTTAACAATAAGTTTTTAAGATTCTTGCGAAATTGCAAATAATTGAAAGAGCTTCAAAGTATAATAGGAAGAGTAAGCCAAAAAACTGAGGAGCCAGATAGCAAAAAGACATCTCTAAAATGTTCTTATATTCAACTGCTAAATGAGAAGGCATTAGCAACGCAAAGGATCTCTAGGAATTAGAAAAGCCACAGAGAGTGGGAATGAGATCTAATTGAAAAGGTAGTCTGGAGGCTTGAACCATCAAACATTTATAAAAACAAACAAACTACCTTGAAAAGGGCTCTACAATGAATGTCAGAGCAGCAGTTAAACTATCATCTCTCTTAAGTCCCAAAACAAGTTTAGCTGCTGTGTTCTGCAATAATTGCATTCTAGACTTTAATTTAACAGAATTAGAAGCATATAGAATGTTACAGTAATCGAGATGACTCAGAACACATGCTCAAACCAGAGTGGCAAAATGTGAGCTATTGAAATATCGTCTAATGTGGCAAAGCTAATGTAATTTTAAAAAAATTATTTGAGTTAAGTGATTTACTTCTGGCTCCAATGTAAGTGAAGAGCCAAGTATAATTCTAAGAATCTTAGAAGTGAAATCAAATTTCAACAGAAGATCTTTAGACACTAATCTTCTTAGCTTACCACAATAATTTGGTTTTATCAGCATTTAACTTAAAGCCTTCAGAAGTTTTTAGGATGTAACATCAACAAGCAACATATACAATTTGATACTTGCCACCCTTTAGTGTATTGTTGCGTTACCAAATATGTTTTGAATAGGTATCATCTGTGTTAGCTGTACTCAATGGTTAATTAGCAGTACTAACCCAATACCACAAAGAAGGAAATTAAACTACCTTATGTCAATACTAATCAAAAAACAAGTTTGAATCTAATATACTTTGTAATGGAATTCCCAAAACTCACACCTACTTTCAAGATGAAAATAGTACGTAAATACTTACACACAGAACCTCAAATTTCCAAGTAGGGAAAATACCAAAGGCACAAGCAAGTCCACTACTCTTCAAAGGGAACAGGATAATATCATTGGTTCTTATTGATAAAGGATAAGAGGAAAAAAAGAAACCCCGGAAAAAATTCCACTTCAGGGAGAAAAACCTGGGTGGTTCAAAAAACCTCAATTCCAAATGTAAAGGACAGAAGGAAGTCCATTACGTAGTAACAAAAATTTTGGAAACACCCTAACCAAACTTTAAAATTATAAGAAGAGAATATTCTGACGTCTACTGCACTGAAAAATTACTAGAAGTATTATCAATAACAACAGCTCCCCTGGTAACGCAAAATAGACAAAAACTAGTATTTAGCAAATAGACCATTAAGCACCATCCACAAAACCCAAAAGTGTTGAAAATTGTCCCAAACAGCAAGAGAAACAAACTTGAACTTAGCTGATAAATGTCTTCAAAACGTTCCATGGACACTATATTCCAGCTTGATCCCACAGCTGTATTCCGGCTGAATGAGTACTGGATAAGTGCTTCTGTTATATGTCACAAAGCAAACGCTGAAGCAATCACCATCTCAGGGGAGCACCATCGGCAAGACAGGGAGATATCTCTTACTTAATATAGTTAGGGATAATACAGTTAGGGACATCCAAATCCTTAAATTTGGTCGTCCTTAGAGATGGTCGTCCCTAGACTTGGTCATTTCTGATTTTCGGCGATAATGGAAACCAAGGACATCCATTTCAGAAATGACCAAATGCAAGACATTTGGTCATGGGAGGAGCCAGCATTTCTAGTGCACTGGTCCCCTGACATGCCAGGATACCAAACGGTCACCCTAGGGGGCACTGCAGTGGACTTCATAAATTGCTCCCAGGTACATAGCTCCTTTACCTTGTGTGCTGAGCCCCCCCCCAAAACCTACTATCCACAACATTACACCACTACCGTAGCCCTTATGGGTGAAGGAGGCACCTAGATGTGGGTACAGTGGGTTTGTGGTGGGTTTTGGAGGGCTCGCTGTTTCCTCCACAAACGTAACAGGTAGGGGGGGTATGGACCAGGGTACACCTGCCTGAAGTGCACTGCACCCAGTAAAATAGCTCTAGGGACCTGCATACTGCTGTGATGGACCTGAGTATGACATCTGAGGCTGGCACAGAGGCTGGCAATCAATATTTTTAAAGATGTTTTATGAGGGTGGGAGAGGGTTCGTGACCACTGGGGGAGTAAGGGGAGTGTTCTGTCTTTTGACAGCCTTGCCTAAGTTACAGTGGAACCCTGGAATGGGTTAATGTTTGTTATTATTTTACTGCTAGGTCTTGTGAGCTAGGTAGGCATTGTGTGTAGTGTAGTTTATGGTAATGCAACCACTCTTGACAAGCTCTGTTTCTATTGGTCTTTACCTTCTCCTCTGGGCTTGTGTGTGCCCTACTTTCTGGCCCTCTCTCTTTCTCCCTCTCTATGATTCTGTCTCCATTTTTACTTTCAGTCAGCTCATGTCCTGCTAAACGCTCTGAAGAGAACTTGTTTTTTTTTTTTACCTTGGACATATCTTTATGTTAAGATATAACATTTCCAGCAGACCTGCTCTGATCCTCTCCTGTAAACCCAGCTGTGTTTTTTTCACCTGCTCAGCAAAGCTGGGTTTCTCAGATTTCTGTCTCCATCCACTGAAGCAACTGTCAGAATCACGAAGTCTCTGTGCCAAGAGGCAATCTTCTGAACTGCTGACTGTGAGAGTACTTTGTTGTGTTATTCAATAAAGAAAATATCAGAAAAGAAAGAGACTTCAGGTGTGCTGGTATATCAAGGTTAACTGCAAGATACTGAGACTTTCAGGTAACAGGTCTTAGGAAACTTGTACAGGGAGGTCATCCCCGATTCTCTCCGGTGGTCATCAGGTCAGTTCAGGCACCTTTTTGTGCCTTGGTTGTAAGAAAAACATGACCAGGTAAAGTCGTCCAAGTGCTCGTCAGGGACGTCCTTGATTCTTTCGATTATGGGGACAAGGACAGCTGTTGTAGTTGGTGATTCGATCTTTAGGCATATAGATAGCCGGGTGGCTGGTGGACATGAGGATCGCCTGGTGACTTGCCTGCCTGGTGCAAAGGTGGCGGATCTCACGCGTCACCTAGATAGGATTTTAGATAGTGCTGGGGAGGAGTCGGCTGTCTTGGTACATGTGGGTACCAATGAGGTAGGAAAATGTGGGAGAGAGGTTCTGGAAGCCAAATTTAGGCTCTTAAGTAGAAAGCTCAAATCCAGATCCTCTAGGGTAGCATTTTCTGATATGCTACCTGTTCCATGCGCAGGGCCAAAGAGACAGGCAGAGCTCTGGAGTCTCAATGCGTGGATAAGACGATGGTGCAGGGAGGAGGGTTTTAGATTTGTTAGGAACTGGGCAACATTCTGGGGAAGGGGGAGCCTATTCCGAAAGGATGGGCTCCACCTTAACCAGGGTGGGACCAGGCTGCTGGCATCGGCATTTAAAAAGGAGATAGAGCAGCTTTTAAACTAGAAACGGGGGGAAGGCCAACAGTCGATCAAAAGCGCATGGTTTGGGATAAAGTATCTTGCAAGGATACTCACAAACAGGGAAGATAGGGTTTCTTGATAGTGAGGTTGCACAACAGACCGTGGTAGGCCAGGTGCCCTTAAATGCAACCAAAGATCAGACAAAAGATGGCAAATCATTAGTGTCAAGTACTAAGCATCATGCAAATAGGAACAACAAACATACTCTGAAATGTCTATATGCAAATGCTAGGAGTCTGAGAAATAAGATGGGAGAGTTGGAATATATTGCACTAAATGAAAAATTGGATATAATAGGCATTACTGAGACCTGGTGGAAGGAGGATAACCAGTGGGACACTGTCATACCGGGGTACAAAGTATATCATAGTGATAGGTGGACCGGACTGGTGGAGGGGTAGCATTGTATATTAACGAGAGCCTTGACTCAGATAGATTACAAATTCAGCAGGACACAAATCACACCTTTGAATCATTGTGGGTTGAAATTCCATGTATAAAAGGGAAAAGGACGGAGATAGGAGTGTACTACCGTCCACCTCGCCAGGATGAGCAGGTAGATGCAGAAATGATAAAAGAAATCAGAGGCGCAAACAAAATGGGCAATGTGATAATAATGGGTGACTTCAATTATCCAAATATAGACTGGGTAAATGTAACATCGGGACACGCTAGACAGGTACAATTCCTTGATGAAGTCAAGGACAGCTTTATGGAGCAGCTAGTGCAGGAGCCGACGAGAGAAGGAAAAATTCTAGACTTGGTCCTTAGTGGAGCGCATGATCTGGTGAGGGACGTTATGGTACTGGGGCCGCTTGATAACAGTGATCATAATATGATCAGTTTTGATATCAACCTTGAAGTAATTATACACAGGAAGTCAAATACGTTAGTGTTTAACTTTAAAAAAGGAGACTATGATAAAATGAGAAGAACGGTTAAAAAAAAAACTTAGGTGGGCAACTGAGAGGGTAAAAACTGTACAACAGGCATGGACGCTGTTCAAAAATACCATCCTGGAGGCCCAGGCCAAACATATTCCGCGAATTACAAAAGAAAGACGGAAGTCCAAAAGACGCATGGTTGAAAAGTGAGGTGAAGGAAGCTATTAGGGCTAAAAGAAACGCCTTCAGAAAATGGAAGAAGGAACCGTCTGAAAATAACAAGAAGCAGCATAAGGAGTGTCAAAGCAAATGCAGGCGCAGATAAGAAGGCAAAGAGGGATTACGAAAAAAAAGATAGCATTAGAGGCAAAAAACATAGTAAAAAGTTTTTTCAGTATATTAAAAGCAGGAAGCCGGCAAAAGAATCGGTTGGGCCGCTGGATGAACGAGGGGTAAAAGGGGCGATCAAGGAAGATAAAGACGTAGCAGAGAGATTGAATGAATTCTTTGCTTTGGTCTTCACCGAGGAAGATTTGGGTGGGATACCGGTGTCGGAAATGGTATTTCAAGCGGATGAGTCGGAGAAACTTACTGACTTCACGGTAAACCTGGAGGACATAATGGGGCAGTTCAGCAAACTGAAGAATAGCAAATCTCCTGGACCAGATGGTATTCATCCTAGAGTACTGATAGAACTGAAAAATGAGCTTGCGGAGCTACTGTTAGTGATACGCAATTTATCCTTAAAATCGAGCGTTGTACCGTTAGATTGGAGGGTGGCCGATGTAACGCCGATTTTTAAAAAAGGTTCCAGGGGAGATCCGGGAAATTATAGACCGGTGAGTCTGACGTCGGTGCCGGGGAAAATGGTAGATGCTATTATCAAAAACAAAATTACAGAGCACATCCAAGGACATGGATTACTGAGATCAAGTCAGCACGGCTTTTGTGTGGGGAAATCTTGCCTGACCAATTTACTTCAATTTTTTTGAAGGACAATGTGGACAAAGGGGAGCCGGTTGATATCGTGTATCTGGATTTTCAAAAGGCGTTTGACAAGGTACCTCATGAAAGGCTAAAGAAGAAATTGGAGGGCCATGGGATAGGAGGAAATGTCCTATTGTGGATTAGAAACTGGTTGAAGGATAGGAAACAGAGAGTGGGGTTGAATGGGCAGTATTCAGAATGGAGAAGGGTAGTTAGTGGGGTTCTTCAGGGGTCTGTGCTAGGACCGCTGCTTTTTAATATATTTATAAATGATTTAGAAATGGGAGTAACTAGCGAGGTAATTACATTTGGTGATGACACAAAGTTATTCAAAGCCGTTAACTCGCGACAGGATTGTGAAAAATTACAAGAGGACCTTACGAGACTGGGAGATTGGGCGGCTAAATGGCAGATGACGTTTAATGTGAGCAAGTGCAAGGTGATGCATGTGGGAAAAAAACCCGAATTATAGCTACGTCATGCAAGGTTCCACGTTAGGAGTTATGGACCAAGAAAGGGATCTGGGTGTCGTCGTCGATAATACACTGAAACCTTCAGCTCAGTGTGCTGCTGCGGCTAGGAAAGCGAATATTAGGAAAGGTATGGAAAACAGGTGTGAGGATGTTATAATGCCGTTATATTGCTCCATGGTGCGACCGCACCTTGAGTATTGTGTTCAATTCTGGTTGCCGCATCTCAAGAAAGATATAGTAGAATTTGGAAAGGTGCAGAGAAGAGCGACTAAAATGATAGCGGGGATGGGACAACTTCCCTATGAGTGGAGTGGAACAGGTGGATGTGAAGCGTCCGTTCACGCTTTCCAAAAATACTAGGACTAGGGGGCATGCGATGAAACTACAGTGTAGTAAATTTAAAACAAATCGGAGAAAAATTTCTTCACCCAACGCATAATTAAACTCTGGAATTCGTTGCCGGAGAACGTGGTGAAGGCGGTTAGCTTAGCAGAGTTTAAAAAGGGGTTAGAAGGTTTCGTAAAGAACAAGTCCATAAACCACTACTAAATGGACTTGGGAAAAATCCACAATTCCAGGAATAACATGTATAGAATGTTATGGGAAGTTCACCAGGTACCCTTGGCCTGGATTGGCCGCTGTTGTGGACAGGATGCTGGGCTCGATGGACCCTTGGTCTTTTCCCAGTGTGGCATTACTTATGTACTTATGTACTTAAGGACGTCCTAGTGTTAGGCACGCCAAAGTGCCGCCTTCACTATGCTTCCGACACGCCCCCTTGAACTTTGGCCATCCCTGCGATGGAAAGCAGTTGGGGACGTCTAAAATTGGCTTTTGATTATACTGATTTGGACGACCCTGTGAGAAGGACGTCCATCTTCCAATTTGTGTCCTTCTCTTTCAAAGATAAGCCCAATAGAGTCTCCACGGATTTTCTTATAGAACTGATTAAAATTGCTCTTTTCAACAATCATTTTTTGTTTGATAACGAATTGTACCTGCAATGGGGGCGTCATTTGCTCCCTCTATAGTGAACATATTCATGGGATGGTTTGAGGACCGCTTTGTCTACTCGGCCCCAAGTTATTCTCATATTCAATTTTGGGGAAAATATATCAATGTTTTTGTGTTATGGCAGGGCACTCTTGATGACTTGCATTCATTTGTACAGTATTTAAACTCCTGTCATCCTACAATTAAGTTCAATTGCAATCATCATTTTGAATTTATAAATTTTTTTGGATGAGAATAGAACAGGGTAAATTCAGGATAGATGTCTATGTCAAACCAATGGACAGAAATTCCCTGTTGTCTTATGGAAGTATGCATCCCAACAGTCTCCCATTCTCCCAATTTCTTCGGTATTGGAGAATCTGTGATACCACACAACAATATGTAAGTTCAGCAGGGAGACTTAAAAGCAGATTTCAAGACAGGGGGTACCCCAAGACAATTTTCAACAAATCTTTCAAATGGGCACTATATAACCATCAGGAGGTGCTATTGGAGCCTAGACATGAAGAAAAAGAGCAGTCTCAGGTGGTTCCCTGTATTTTGAAATTGTCCAATAGATCATCTAAGATTGCATCTATAATTAGGAAACACTGGAGAATAATGCAGACAAATGAAGTTTTTCAAGATCAGCACCTCATGATTTCATTTGCCCATGGTAGTAATCCAGGACAGATTGAGAACGTTAGATATATGGTCAGTTCGGCACTTTACTCAGGGGCAGCATGTCAAATGCGGGCATTGTTCGATATGTTCTATAACTATAGAGGGCTCTGGTTTAACTTTGCAGAATAGCACTCAAATCAGTTTACAACATAACACATCATGTGATTCAACCAATGTAATTTATATTTTTCAATATCCTTGTGATGTGCTATATATTGGGCACACCACACGCAAAATTAAGACGCAAGTAATAGAACACCGTCATTGTATATCCCAAAATTAAACTAGAAGCACTGATGGCTAAACATTGTCAACAGTTTAGACATCGATTTGATCAAATGTGGTGTATGGTAATTGATCAGCTGATTTTGACCAAGAGAGGAGGGGACGCCAAAACACTGTTGTGGTATAAGGAACAATGTTGGATTTACAGACTGAACATGGTGAATCCAATGGTGGGAATTGAAGCATTGAGTGGAACACCAGTTTCTAACAAGGTATGGGGCGTGTGTTTGTGATTGGCCCCATTGTCTTGTATTGGTTCTGCCTGCTGGCTGGCGATTGGCCAGTTAGCTTTTTAAAATCTGGGGTATCTGTTTTCTTTCTCATGCCATTTTGATACGACGTGACATGTAGCAGTCTTGGCGCAATGTTTTCCTTCCTGAAGCAGCATTATTATGAGAGGAACATAGAAACATGACAGCAGATAAAGGCCATCCTGCTTATTTTTGAACGAGAAGGCAGCCATCTTCCGACACAAATCGGGAGATGGCCGGCCTTCTCCTAATGCCGGCAAAAATCGGTATAATCGAAAGCCGATTTTGGCCGGCTTCAACTGCTTTCTGTCGCAGGGCCGGCCAAAGTTCAAGGGGGCGTGTTGGCAGGGTACCGAAGGCGGGACATGGGCGTGGTTAACAGATGGCCGGCTTCGGCCGATAATGGAAAAAAGAAAGCCGGCCCTGACGAGCATTTGGCTGACTTTACTTGGTCCCATTTTGTTCATGACCAAGCCTTAAAAAGGTGACCCAAATGACCAGATGACCACCGGAGAGAATGGGGGATCACCTCCCCTTACTCCCCCAGTGGTCACCAACCCCCTCCCACCCCAAAAAAAATAATTTTTTTACCAGCCTCTATGCCAGCCTCAAATTTCATACCCAGCTCCATGACAGCAGTATGCAGGTCCCTGGAGCAGTTTTAGTGGGTGCAGTGCACTTCAGGCAGGCGGACCCAGGCCTACCCCCCCCCCCCCCTACCTGTTACACTTGTGCTGGTAAATAGGAGCATACCAACCCCCCCCAAACCCACTGTACCCACATGTAGGTGCCCCCCTTCATCCCTAAGGGCTATGGTAGAGGTGTACAGTTGTGGGGAGTGGGTTTTGGGGGGATTTGGGGGGCTCAGCACACAAGGTAAGGGAGCTATGTACCTGGGAACATTTTGTGAAGTCCACTGCAGTGCCCCCTAGGGTGCCCAGTTGGTGTCCTGGCATCTGAGGGGGACCAGTGCACAACAAATGCTGGCTCCTCCCACGACCAAATGCCTTGGCTTTGGCCGGGTTTTAGATGGCTGCCATTAGTTTCCATTATCGACGAAAACCAATGTTGGCCATCTCTAACGCCGGCGATCTCTAAGAGATTTGGCCGGCCCTGACCGTATTATTGAAACAAAAGATGGCCAGCCATCTTGTTTCGATAATACAATCAGGTACGCCGCTTGACGAGGTCGGCGTTATAGATGTCCGGCCCCGTTCGATTATGGCCCTCCATATGACCCATCCAGTCTGCCCATCCTCTGTAACCCCTAATTCTTCCTGTTCCTAGAATTAGGGGTTACAGAGGATGGGCAGACTGGATGGGTCAAATGGCCTTTATCTGCTGTCATGTTTCTATGTTTCGCTCATAATAATGCTGCTTCAGGAAGGAAATAATTGCGCCAAATGCTACATGTCACGTCGTATCAAAATGGCGTGAGAAACAGAACAGACACCCCAGATTTTAAAAAGCTAACTGGCCAATCACCAGCCAGCAGGCAGAACCAACACAAGACAATGGGGCCAATCACAAACACACCCCCGGGGAGGAGTCAAGATGGCGGCCTGACCATTAGGTTGTCTCTCGAGTTGGCTGCTGTTTGTTTGCAAACTTATTCCTCAATGCCTCATACAAAAAAGAAAGGGATTGGTGAAAGGCCAACTGCCGCTAGCCAGAACATCATCCTCAATTCAGCAGCCGATTGAAAGATATAACGCGAGTTCACAAGTATTTGGAGAAGTCGAGCCAGTGTTGGGATCCGAAGGAGGAGCTTCAACTCTCCGGGCAATTGAAACATCTCTATCGCCTCCCGAGCTTAATCCTCCTCCGTGTCCTGCTCAAGCTGGGAGAAATGCAGGGGCCCTGAAAGACTCGGAAGTCTAAGAAATCAGAACTCCAACCTGGGCAGTGCACAAACTCAGCGAGCAGGAAGAGAACAAGGAGGCTATTTGGAAGTCTTTGCAAGATCTGATGGAAATGGTTACAAAAACAGCTCAAGATACATCTGTAATATTGAGTAAAGTTGACTTTTTAACACAGTCTTTGGAGAATACTAAACAAGAATCTAAGAATCAGATTATGCAGATTCAACAGGATATAAAAGATATTAAAAATACAGAGGAAGCGTTGATAAAAGATAAAATTATTATTAACAGGAAAATTGAACAAATGGAAAACTTTAATAGAAGGTTGAACTTAAGAATTTTCAATTTTCCTGTGGTGGAAGGCATAAATCAGATGGATTTATTTAGAAAATACCTTATAGAAGTGTTAGCTTATCCAAATTCAGCTATTCCTCCGGTGAATAAGATATATTATTTACCACAGCGACCATTAATAGGAACAGAAAATGCACTAATTGAACCTTTGAATATATCTGCTTAATTAGAAGACTCACTTTCTGAGGTAACTCAATGAAGAACTTTAATTGTGTCTTTAGTATTTGAACAAGATGTTAATTAAATTATGAAACTATACTTCAAAAATTGTTTGAAAAATTTTGTGGACAAAGGATTTGGCTCTTCCATGATATTATGAAATTAACATAGGACAGAAGAAAGAGATTCTTGGCTTTGAGAGAAGAAACAAAAAAATTGGGAGCAACATTTTCATTAGTATATTGTAATATATGGTAACATATATTAAATGTTTTTTTTTCCTGGGGTTCTGGGGGGGCTGTTCCAGGGTTTTGGTGGATGCTGCTGGCTGGAAAAGGTTTAAAGTTAGTTTGGAAATACTTAATAGAGTTAGGTGAAGAAAGTGTGAGATGTTTCTTAAATATGGTTTTATATTTCAAGAAATAACCCATGATTAAGTGGGGATTGTACTATAAAATGTTCTTTGCTGTTTTGGGTACAAGTCAGGTTAAAATTGATTTAGAAACTCTCTATATAGGAAGTTTTGCAGTAACTTTTATGGGGGAGGGAGAGCAGCCAAGATTCTAAACAGATCAGAGAAAAAAAACCTGTCTTTCTCTGACAAGCTGATTGGTTGAGTGATGTCAGTTGTTCCTCTAGGGGGGGGGGGTGAGTTGCCAGGGAGACTGCTGAGCAGAGAGAGCAGGGAAGGACTGGGAAAGAAAAACGTATGGTGTGTGTCTGTGTAATGTAAGAGAAAACAGTATATTTTATGAGTTTAAAGTGAAATGTGACATTGAAAAGAGTACTTTGATATTGAAAGTGAGTTGAGGTGAGTGTGAAGGGTGTTTCAGAGATAGAACTGGGTTCCAAGAGATAAAAAGTGAGTTACAATTTTGTGGCATGAGAGTCTGTATGCTAAGGTATTAAGTGGACACATGGAGGGGCAAAATGGAAAGATCGTCCAAGTACGAATTAGGGCGTTCTTACGATAACATCCAAAAATAGACCTGTATAATGGAAAAATAGTGTGGGCGTTTTTCGACAATCGATTATCCCTGTAAGAAAACAATCAAATGACGAGCGCATAAGCGTGACTAAATTGGGCGCCCTAACACGGTCGACTATTGCAGGTGCAAACGACCAAATCACGTGGTGTGAAAAATAATGTACATAGGTATATCGCAAGTACAATACATGTTGTTCATGCCATCTGGGTACGGAAATATATGAGGAACGCATATATGTGTCAACTACAGACATATCATGCTGCTCCACCCATACTTCCATCATATGTGCCCATCTGAATATCCGGATCTGCATGCACTGTACACCTACTGCTCCACCAAATCTTCCATCATATGTGCCCATCTGAATGTCCGGATCTGCATGCACTGTACACCTACTAAACATGCAGTAAATGCATATTGTGTATATGTGAAAAGGGTCGGGTGGGGTGCGTCATCTATATAAGGCACGTTTCACACTCCTGCAGGCATGTGCACGTCAAAGACGTCTATGCTTACGAGGGCGTCCACGTGCTGATAGGGGCCATATATGGAATGGTCATCCATATATGGAGCTGTGCATGAAACGACGTCCCTCACGCAAGGTCGTCTATATAAGGCACTTCTTTTCCAACACGTGGAAAAATGGCACAACGCAGGGAGCCAAATTTTGGAGAAGAGGAGAGCCTGCTGCTTGTCCGGCTCTGCCTAAGGCACCGCCATCGCCTTTTCATCCAGCACCACCACCTGCCCCCCAGGCTGCAGGCCATGCGAGCCTGGTCCCGTATCCGGGAAAGGCTAGAAAGGTAAGGTTATGGCCCAACCCCCCTCCCCTCCTGTACCTACACATATAACAGCTCCGTCATCAATGTTACCAGCAGTAACTGGAGTGTCCATGCAAGGATCATGAGTAATATAGGAACATGCACAATCACTAATAATTTGTATGTTATTTAAACGACCACCATTCCCACATCCCTACAAGAATGTATTTCGTTAGGTTACTATCGTCACTATGCTATTAGTGTTATGTGAAAATTTCGTTAGTTATGTGAAGGCCACATTTTCCAACCCCTCTTTGCAGCCAGTGGGTTACAACGCCTCCAAATAGTGCAAGCATGAGACCAATGAAACCTATACCATACTTTATAACATGGTCATGATAACACATATAAAGTAGTTTAACAAGCATACATTAGAATGTATACAAACGGTACTGTCTGGCCTCATGCCCACCTCTCTGCCATCATCTGCATAGGAACCAACTCGGTGGCTGCTGTGGGTGCTTCACCACCCCACCCCCAATATCAAATATGTATGGAGGGAGGGGTCATCTCCACTGGGGGTTCCACCCCCCAAAATGTTAAAAAGGTGGCTCCTATGATTCACTACCAATGGAGGTGCCCCCCCCCAACACTGTAGACCCTCTCTCTCTGGTATGTGAATAGCAAATTAATGTGTGCAGAGGACAAAAAGGACCAACACCCCTGACCCCTGCTCTACAAACTTATATCTTACAGACGCTTTGGAGTCCACCGGGACCTCGAGTCCTTAAGGAGGCGGTTCCGGCGGGTGAGGCGGGAGAGGCCTGACCTCATCCGGGCGGTGCGAAGGCACCTCAGGGCTCGCCGTAAGTATTCAAAAACAGGACACCTGTACACATTACTACATACATTTCATGAATAAAGCAAATGTGTTGTACAATATCACTTCCCATGTGCCTAATAGCCACCTAGTAAGTAATACCATATCTGTCCCAGATCAAGGATGCAGGTTGCAGGGGTTCTCCCATGAGCATGCTTGCAACGTCCGACCATCCTCCCGAGATGAATGAGATGATATGCCACACTTTACTATTCCCCTTATTGTGGTGGCTGATTACTGTGTCCTGGTACAGCTGCCTGAGGCCCTACTTTTACTGCATGTTATGGCCTAAATCACATAAAAGAATTGTGCTCAACACCCTTCCCACTGCCCCCCCCCCCCCCAACAACTGCCCATCAACCCCTCGTTGCATTTCACAATGCAAACATGCTGGTCAGCAATGAATTTGGTATGGCCACATGTCCTGCGTGGTGTGTGTCAGAGGAGGGTCCAGGGTTCTGTTTCATGTCATCTGATGCAGCTCATTCCCCATGGGCATAGGCTACGCCTTACCACACCCTGCCCCATGCCACCCAGCTACTGCACTATGCAAGCCATGGTGTATGCACTGATCTCAATCACACTCCTTTTACATACACAGGGCTCCACCAGCAGGAAAGTGAGCGCCAGGATGAGGAGGGCCACCACCCCCCAGGAGGAGGAGGAGGAGGAGGAAGAGCAGGAGGAGGGGCACATGGAGGAAGAGGAGGAGCAGGAGCCAGGCCAGGAGGCGGGCCACCAGCAAGAAGAGGAGGAGGAGGACTCGGAGGAGGGAGTCCTCATTATAGACCTGCATGAGGACCCCTCCCCACCTGCAGCACCATCGCCTGGCCCACCTCCATCCCCTGGGCCAGCTTCTGTGTCCCCTGGCCCACCTCCATCCCCTGGGCCAGCTTCTGTGTCCCCTGGCCCACCTCCATCCCCTGGGCCAGCTTCTGTGTCCCCTGGCCCACCTCCATCCCCTGGGCCATCATCCATGTCCCCTGGCCCACCTCCAGCCTTTGGGCCGGCGACTGTAGTGCGCCTCCTGCAGCAGCTGGTAGATGGCCAGCAGCAGATTATAGTTGGCCAGCACCAGCTGCTGCAGGAGGTGACAGCCCTACGGCAGGGCAATGAGCAGCTCCAGGGCCCACTAAGGGTACTGCTGGGGCTGCTCATTGCCCTGCTACAGAGGGCCTTACTAAGAGGGCGTGGCCGCCCTTAATTTAAATAGGGGGGCCTGTTGGTGTTGTGTGTGTGGGGGGAGGGAGGGAGGGAATTGTTGGGGTTGTGTGTGTGGGGGGAGGGAAATGTTGGGGGTTCTGTGGGGGGTGGGGGAGGGAATTGTTGGGGTGTGTGGGGAGTTGTGGGGGGGAGGAGGGCATTGTTGGGGTTATTTTGTAGGGGTGGGGGTGGGGATGGGGGCCAAATAAATTTTTGTTATAATATAACTATCAGGGTGTGTGTGTGTGTTTGTTTGTCTCCCTTGTGCATTACATATCACCAAATGGTGCTGTTGAGTTGAGAGGAAGGAGGCAGCAATATGCATAGCATTAAATGTGCTGTGTGAATGAGAAGGTGATGTATGTCTGAGAATGTTGGCCAGACAGAACGCCACCTGTTCATTCCAACCTGCATGGCCCATATGTGCAGGGGGGTTGGGCCGGGGAGGCTGGATGGATATTTGTGTTCATTAATAAAAATGGCCAGCCAGCATCTCTCTCTCCCTTCCTCCCTCCCTCCCTCCCCTCCACCATACTGACCCACAATACAGAGTGCCATCAATAACAGATTAATAGTGTACCACGTGTGATCTGCCAGGTACACACTTCCACATAACTCCAGGTACCACATACAAAGTGTTTGCTGTCTGATGGACACATATCCTTACCCACAAGCCACATTGGTGGGGTGGGGGGGGGGGGGGGGCAAGAAGGACCTACAATACAAACAGCTGGCTCATATTTTCACATTGAATACATCAGCTATGGTATATAATGCTGAGGAGCAAAAGGGAAACAATGGGAAACCCAATAGATGGATGGTTACTTCATCACAGTTGCAATGTAATACTTGTGTTAGGGAAGGCCACAAACAAAAATGGTGCTCATTATTTGCAGGTGTGATCACACTTTCTCCAGTAGTCGATCAAGGTGTGTTACATTCAAGTATTCTGGGTTTGTGTCAAACTTTGTCGCTGAACTGACTTGCCTTAGGTGGGATTTGAACCAGCAACCTTATGATTATAAGGCTGGTGCTCTAACCAGTAGGCCACAGCAGCCATCAGGCTTTAGCCACCACCAGTTACTTTGGGTTGGTACCTGTACACACACCCCTTTCCCTCACCACCACGTCATAGGCCTCAGTGGCACTACCTGTAGCCACCTCGATCATTTTGTCCAGGCTACCGATTAAAAACAATGTAATGTGCATGTTCCCTACCCTACTACCTATGGAGCAATTTAGGAAGGTGGGTCCATAATGTGCTATACACATCCATTGCATTAATCATTCTCCCCTCCCCCGCCTATGGACCTTGAGAATGGGTGGCCACTTCATAAATGGGGACTGGGGTACACCACATAAACAAGGAAGATGGAAGCTACCGGGAACCAATACAGCACCTCCAACCGCTGGACCACACCACTGAGGACCTGCCAACCCCACAGTACAGTGCACAGGAACCTGGTGAAAACAGAGCTACCTAACATCTGACTCCAGACTACATACATACAGTGAATGCACACTCCTTGACTATGAGCACAAAGAGAAGAGGTGGCAGACAAATGAGAGCTTACCATGAACGTCTGTTTCAAGACTGTGTAGTGCGCCTTTTATCTTCTGGAACATTAGCTGCACATCTCCCTGATTGAAATGACTCTTACCGAGGGGTGCTTGATTTGGGGTGAGTGTAGCAAATTCGTGGCCCCCACACACTGCCTGCTACAACCAGGCAGAGAGAATGGGAGAAAGGAAGGGAGCATCAGGCGATGTGGAAGACAGGAAACGGAAGGCGTGGTGGCTGAGGGCCAACAATAATTTCCCCCCCCCCCCTAAATACACAGGTGTACCCAAGCATGCTAAGTGAGGGTAAAACCCTGTAACTGATTATTACGAACATCGGGCAAGGTCTCAGTGCAGAAAATGGCAATGAAGAAAGGGAAGGCAGGTGGAGACGCCCATACTTATCTACTCATAATCGAAACCATGTGTTCCTAATCGCTATCTGAGCTAGGCACGCTTAGGAATTATGTGTATAATTGAAAAAGTAGCGCCCAAATCAGAAACGCCTATTCCCCCGTCTCAATGGGCGTTCTTGGCGCCTATATAAACGCCCACTCCGTATTTTCGAAAACCCCATTGGTACAATGCCACCACGCATGCCGCCGACCCGGAAGGGTAATTTTCTCGAGGCAGAGGTGGAGCTCCTGGTACAAGAAATTGTACAGCGGCACCGGAGTCTGTTTGCTCCCACAGGGCAGAGGCTGGCAGCAACAGTAAAGCAGCGGGAATGGGAGGCAGTACGGGACAGCCTGAATGCTGTCTTCCATGCTGGGAGAGACGTGGAGGACTGCAAGAGGAAGTGGCGGAAGCTGAGGAGGGATGTTCGGAGGAAGGCAGGGGCCAATCCCCCAGGCAATGATACTGCCAACCTTACACCCATCGAGCTGATGGTGTACTCCCTCCTACCCCAGGAGGGCATCCACGGGATTGGCTCCATGGACACCTCGGGCCAGGCTGAGGACTCGGGTAGGTGTTTCATTATGCAGTTGGGGTATCTGTTGTGCTGCAGTACACTTGTGTTATAGAAGTTGGGGTCAGGGGGAGGGAGGTGAGGAGTGGGGGGCAGGAGGAGGGAGGTAGGTGGGGGTGGGGGTGGGGGTGGGGGGGGGAGTATCTCTGGCTGTCTTTCTGTATATTAACAGGCCACCTTTATGATGCTGTTGTGACCTGGTAACCCCTACTCACTAGCTCTCTACCCTTACTCCCTATCCCTACCATTGTCATTGGGTTTCCTCTTACTTGTCCTGTGTGCCCATATTTATAGAATTAATTGTAAGCTCTATTTGAGTAGTGGTAGTGGTCATGTGTGTTATAGGAGCAAGCAGACAGGGTGGGTGCTGTGTGTGTGTGTGAGCACCCCCAATATTGAGGAAAGATCATGTAGCTGTGCAGGGAGGAGTGTTGGTCACTGGGCTTAGCACCCCCAATACTACTTTCCAGTTGGCTCCTATGGGTGTGTGTAGGTTACTACTGTGGCAGAACTCTGGGGGCCGTCCTTCCCTACTACTCCCTCCTATTTTCCCATTTTACCAAACTGTGCCTAGTTCCTCCTGTGACCTCTGTGCTCTACTGAGTGTGGGCCACATGCATTCAACTGAAGGAGCCTGTAATGGGGGTCATAAAGCAGTTCTATGCAGTTTAGCAAGTCAGTAGTAACACAACACATGCTGCAATGTTGTTCAATTTAACAATTATACAACTAACAGCTTGTGCACAACGTTGTGAGTGGTGTCCTTCTCTTGGCTGCTCATCCACCACCTCTACCCAGCTGCCTGCGGGCCTCTCTCTTTTGTACCCGTGTCAATTCCATTTCTCCTCACCATCTCTTTGCTGGGTCATCAGGTTGGGGGACATACCAATGTATATGAATGCTGAAAGACAAAAGTGGGTTATTTGCACCAACACTATTCCTCACTCTTGTGCTATACAGGTGAAGACTCAGAGGAGGCTGGCCCTAGTGGCCTGCAAGGCCAACGCCCTACACCATCCGTCCAGCCTCAACCTCCACAGCCTGCAGCACCAGCAGTCCAGCCTCCACCACCTGCACCAGCTGTGCATCCTCCGCGTCCACCACCACCTGCACCAGCTGTCCAGCCTCTACCACCACCAGCTGTCCAGCCTCTGCCAGCACCACCACCACCACCTGCACCGGCTGTCCAGCCTCTGCCAGCACCACCACCACCACCTGCACCGGCTGTCCAGCCTCTGCCAGCACCACCACCACCACCTGCACCGGCTGTCCAGCCTCTGCCACCACCACCACCACCACCTGCACCAGCTGTCCAGGCTCTGCCACCACCACCACCACCTGCACCAGCAGAGGCCGCACCTCCAGCACCGGAGGACTTTGGTGAGGAGGAGGAGGGCCCAGCTCCCCGCCAGAGGCCATCCGCCCAAAGGAGGCAACTCCTGCGGCTGGCCACGGAACTACTCCGCCACAACGTGCGCTTGGAGGAGTACCGCCAGCAGAAACTGGAGCTGCAGCGCCAAGCACTGGAGGCACAGCAGCGAGCACACCAAGAACTCCTCCAGGCGCAACGTGAAGGCCACCAGGAGGTGCTCCAGCAACTGAGACGGCTGAAGCAGAGCATCCAACACCTGCACCCTCAGGGCACCGCGCCTACTCCAGCCCCCGTGCTGCTGGAGCAGCCCCTGCCATCAACCTCCTCCTCCACTGACCACCAGCAACCACCAGCTAAGAGGTGGGCATTGCGCTCCTCAGCCTCCGCACCCACTCCTGCTTCTCCCATTCTGGGTCCTGTGGCCAGACCACTACAACCAAGAAGGTGGCCCGATTTCCACGGTGCAGCCGAAGCCGCAGGCTGCCGTGGGGATAGGGAGGAGGACACTGGGAGCAGCAGCTCCGAAGAGGGGCAAGAGACTTCCCGTGCAGCACCAGCTGCAAAGGAAGGGCGTGGGAGGGGTAGGAGGGGACGGGGGAAGGGAAGGGGAAAATGATGGGACATGCTGTAGGGTGAGGGTTGGTGGGAGGGGGGTGGGTGTGGGAGGGGGGGGGGGTGGTGGTGGTGGTGGTGGGGTTGACCAAACACATATGCACTGTATGTAAAAAATAAATGCTCACTTACATTCACCTAAAACTTGTTTCAATGAGTCTTTGTCTTGCTCTTACGCCAAGCTGGTAGGCATTGAGCTCTGCTCTGTGGGCTGGGGGTGGAGGGGGCTCCTCTTCCAGCTCATCTGGGGCCTCTTCTGGTGGTGGCTGTGGCTCCTCTGGGAGAGGCTGTCCTCTGCGCTGGGCCAAATTGTGTAACATACAGCACGCCACAAAGATCTTGGCCACCTTTTCTGGACTGTAGAGCAGCTCTCCTCCAGACCGGTCCAGACAGCGGAAGCGGTTTTTCAATAAACCAAAGGTGCGCTCAATGATCCCCCGGGTGCTGCGATGTTTCCTGTTGTAGGTTTCTTCTGGCCCTGGTTGTGGGTGGATCAGGGGGGTCATGAGCCATGTCCTCTGCGGGTAGCCTCGGTCACCTTTGCAGAAAAGCAGAATGAGATAGATGAGTGTGTATCGCTTGGAGCAGGTACAGGGGGGGGCGGGGGGATTTGGATAGTGGGTTGTGGTGGAGGAAGCCAGGGCGGAGGGTTGCCCAGTGGAGGAGGTCTAGTATGGGTGGTACATGCATGTTGCACTTACCTAGTAGCCATCCACCAATGAACTCCCCTTGCTCGAACCTGCGGAAGATGCCCGAGTGCTGTAGGATGTAGGCATCGTGGCTGGAGCCGGGGTACCTGGCACACACGTCTAATATCTCCCCTGGGCATCACATACAACTTGCATGTTCATAGAATGAAATGCCTTCCTATTTCTGTAGGTGGCTTCGTGTGCCCGGGGGGGTCTGAGGGCTACGTGTGTGCAGTCTATCACACCGATGACCGAGGGGAATCTAGCAACAGCATAGAAGGCGGCCATGTTGTTGTGCAGAGCCTGGGGGGTGGTGGGGAAAGTGATGTAGTGTGAGGTGTGAGTTATGAAGGCATCCAGGAACTGGGTGAGACAGTGTGAAATAGAAGCCTGGGTGAGGCCTGTGTTAGCAGCTAATACGGATTGAAAACTGCCAGTGGCCAGGACAGAGAGAGCAGAAGTGATTTTGAGGTGGGCAGGGATGGGGTTATTCCTACGTGTCTGGGGCTGAAGGAGGGGTTTCAGCTGCTCACACAGCTGACGAATGGTGGCCCTATCAAACCTGAACCTTGTTAGACACTGCTGGTCAGTGAGTTGTAGGAAGGTGGTGCGGGGCCTAAACACTCGGGGCCGTGAATACCTCCTGCGGTGGGTGGCCTCTTCGTGTAGCATGAATGCCACAAGTGCATTAAGTGCATCCATATCCCCACCACCAGTGCAAGTATTAGGACTAGTAGTCAAACAGCAACACACACAGATCTGTCACTTCCAGCCACTACGCCCCTCTGGCCACTCACTCGCCAAACAGTACAGGCACACAGAGACAAACGGAGGTCAGGGAATACAGTATACACGTGGGAAGAGTGAATGGGGAGGGATAGGGGGAGGGGAAGGGGGCGATGGAGCAAAGGAGTAGGAGTAAGGAACGGTGAAAGGGTAAGACACAAAAAGAGGCAGGGCACACAGACGACCGTCACAGGTACTCAACACGCTCGGCTTTCTCTCTGCAACCACCACTTCAGCTCTTCCACCAACAATATCGCCACTCTCCAACTACACACAATCGCTAATGGGTCTAAAGACGCTTTCCCCCTTGCTCTGGTCGCTTTTATTTCGGGTCCATCATATTACGCCCATCTTCCCGCTCAACCAGAGCCCTTTCGCTATTCGTTATACGTTGTACCCGTCCACGTCGTATCACCGCCCCTAACACGCCCCCGACACGCCTCTTATTTGGGCGTTTTTACGTCCACGTACGAGCGACACGGACGCACTGAAACATTGCTTTCGATTATATGGATTTACTCGTTTTTGTGAGATTAACGTCCATCTCCCGATTTAGGTCGGCTCTTGGGCGTTTTTCTCGTTCGATTATAAGCAGGATGGCTGCCTAACTCTTTTTAGAATAGGGAAAAACAGTTGAGACACAGGAGTGTGGGAGACTGTACTAAGTGAGAGAAACTATAAGGGTGTCAGGGAAAGAAATGTGCTAGAATTTAAAGGGGGATTAAGGGGAAATTGAAGGTGAATCTGTTATTTGGAGAAAGAAGCTATTAGGCTGTGTCTGTGGGGAAAGGTGTGTTATTTGTGAGTGCTCTGAGTTCAGTGCAAGGTTTGTCAGGTGGCAGATTAAGCACTGCTTTTGTATGAGTGTGCTGTATTCTCAAGATTGATCTGATAGCTGTGCAGGGAAATGTTATGTTTTTATGGGAAGTTTGTGAGATGGAATGTTGTATTACTATTTGAATATGGAATGGGTTACTGTGTGAGATCCCTGAATGCAGTGCAAAAGCCTTCTTCTGCAACAGTTTATAATAGGGAATTAACAGTGAGAAATAGGCTGTGAAGTGAGTACTCCTTTAACTTATTTTATTTCAATTAGAGAATGTGGCCACAGTATTGAGAACTGATTAATTGTCACCAGAGTGGAGTCAGTTCCTGGACAAGCAGGGAGTTTAAGGTTTTGCTTCCCTGGTTATTTTCTTTGTAAGTGAGGTTTAGGAAGAAGAAATCTGGGGGACTCATCCTCTGAAGGGTTCCAGATGAGCTCCAACGCAAAAAAGACATCACCTAAATAAATTCAACTACAGCTATGTGATATTGCCAAGGGTGTTGAAAGGAATATATTATTTTTCCACAACATCTTAAGGGAAAACTAAAGAACAGAACAACATCAAATATAAAAAAAATCCATTTTTTCCTGACTTGCCTAAGTGTTCTGGGTTCAAGTGAGATCCCTGCAGAAACATCCATAATACCTATAAAGACTCAAATTCTGACATCAATAGCAAGGAAAGAGTATAGGAACAAATATCTGATTTTGATAAAAAGACCATTTAAATATTTATCTGAAAAGGTTATTTTCTGCCTTTTTAGGTGATTTTGTTGAAAGAAACAGAAAAAGCTAAGGGTATACATGTAAAACTACATTTGAATGTTGAATATGTTATTGCAGTTCTATTAAGTCACACACTAATTGTGAATTTGAGTTTTATTTGAATGAAAATTTGTTTGCATTTGTATTCAATAAAGAAAAAGATAATTTGCAGGTCTGAAGGTGCGGTTCTTCCAGTTCAGGAACAAATCCTAAATTTAGCTTCTTTTCCTCCTTTATTCTTTGAGAGTAAAGGACGAGGTTAGTTTATTTGTTCCACTCCCTAGGCTGTGAGTGTGTGTTCCCTGGATATTCGCCACGACTACAACAATCAGGTATCTTGGAGCACATCACTACAGTCCAGCCGAGAGAGGTGACAACAGATTTTGGCGTAGTCGGGCAGGGTTTTTCCTGATTTGGGGGTACCTGTTGGATAACGTTTGGGGTTTATTGAAGTGAACTTTAGTCCTGCAGGTCTGGCACAAGCGGCGGAAGATTTGGAAGAATTCTGCCATTGGTAACGTTGAAAAAAATACATATTTTTTTTGCAGTGGTTTTGTATTATTTTGGGTAAGTGTTCTGGGTTTTTGGTTCTCCCAGACATCTCTGTTTATGAAGCAACCCCAGTCTTCATAGAAGAAAGAAGATGGAGGGTGAAGGGAGTCGTGCTGTTCCCCAAATTTTGACACATACAGTGGTTATCCCGCAAGATCGAACAGTACCGGATTTCTATGGATTCCCACGAGGTCCTGAAAATTTAAAAGTTGAAGACTGGATAGACAAAATGAAGTCTAGGATGAGGATTTTACGCATCCCTGTAGAAGACCAAGTGGAAGTGATCAGGGATCATTTACGAGGAATTGCCCTGGATATGGTCAAATACTCTCTCCCAAGAGATTGTTCAGTGGAAGACATCTATGACATGTTGAGACAAGTATAAAGAGATAAAGTGGCATTGGGTCTCAGGATTCAGGAGTTTTATAACTATAGGCAAGGGGTGAAAGAGACCATTCATGTTTTTGCCTATAAACTGCAAGAGAAATTGGAGGCAATTAAGAAGAGAGACCATAGAAGAGTGGGTAATTCTGAGGAAACGTTGAAAGAACAAATTATTTTTGGTTTACATGATGAAGTGCTTAAGAGAGAAGTGTCCAGGAGGAATGAAGATAATCCCGCTGGTTCATTTTCAGAGTTGATGCAGTCCGCAATCCGGTGGGCGGGCGAAGAAAGAGGACTTGCACCTTGGGAGTCGTCTCCCAAAAGAATTTTACAGAGAACCAGAGAGGAGACAGGGGATTGTCCCTGGTCAGAGGAATCTGTTACAGTAGCAATGATGCAACAGATGACGAACATGTTTTCTAGAATGTGTGAAAGACAGGAAGAAGAGTGGAGTCATCAAAGGAGAGAGAGAGATAATATGAGATATTCTGGCTCCAGAGGTGGAGGTTCAGGAAACAATCAAAATTGGAGGCCTTCCCGAACCAATTCAGGGGAATTAATTTGCTTCAGGTGCCAAGAACCAGGGCACATGGCACGCAATTGCTTAAATGAGATGATAAATCGGCCATATCCTGTGGTAGACAGGGCCAATGCAGAAGGTCCAAGTACCAGTGGAGCTTGTATGAAGAGTGGGAATGATAGAGGTGAAACGTCTGGACTTCAGAAGAAAAGTGATCCCAAATCTATTGTTCGTGTGCAGAAACACATTTGTAGGGAAGAGAAGAAAGAAGAGAAACTATTTGGAGAAAGGGCTATAGGATCCAGTCCATTGTTAAAAGTGAAAATTAATGGTATTGAAACACTCTGCACTGTGGATACAGGTTCTAGCATGTCTACAATTTTGGCTAGCTTTTTCTATAAAAATTTCGCCAATACCGAGTGTTTGCAAGATGCAAGTCAACTGACTTTAGTGGCAGTAAATGGCACAGACCTTCCTGTCTTGGGATATATCGATGCAGATGTGCAGTGCCTGGGACAGCTAGTGCCTGAGAGATGTATTTTTGTGGTCAAAGATAACTTCTGTGACGGACAGGTGGAGAGTAACGCCATTCAAGGAATAGTCAGAATGAATGTGCTGCAACATCTGGAGGGGCTATTCAAGGATCTCTCCTGCTTCACCTTAGAACCTGTGAAGATTGCGGGGATTCTGTCCAATATATCTCAGAAGCGTTCCACCAAGATTAAGGAATCTGTTGGGGTGGTAAAGCTACAGGGAAACGTGGGTAAAATCATACCTGCAATGTAGGAAAAGATCCTGATTGAAAAGTGTCAACAAAGTTGGAAGAGTACAGGAGCAGTTCTGGTTTCTGCTTCTAGAAGAATGAACTTGCCCGATAAGATTGGGGTAGTTAACATCCTGGTTACGCAGAAGCGTGGAGAAAAAACAAACAAACCGGAGAGTGATAAACCCTCAGATGCTAACTTTAGTGGGAAGAGTGAAGAAGAGGTGATGGCAGTTGTGCTGGAAACGAGCAAGAAGGAAATGTTGCATTCTGGAAGCCACGAGAAGGAGGAAAAGCCAACAAGTAGCCCAGATACTGAATCTGGAGGGGAAGAGATGCAGAAAATGATGTGTAATTCTGAGTCGATGAAAATAGTGAAACCTGTTGCACCATCTGAGCAAGGTCCTTCTAACTTCATTGGCATGACCAAAGAAGTTGATGAGAACAAAGAAAACAAGACCTCTGAAGGTTCCCAGGGTGATATGTACTGGCTGCAGGAGAATGAACTGGACCGTGAGAGGGACAAAGAGGACCGGCAGCAGGCAATGGCACAGAGTCTCCGGGAATTTGAGGCGCAAGGTCAGAAAGAAGATGATGACCTTAAACGAGCTACAGAACCAAGTTTTCAAGACTTTAACTGCTCACTTCTAGATAGGACAGATGATCTTCCCTATTCCGATCGCCTTGTCAGTGTGGTCACACAGGGTCCAGCAGTTGAATCATCCCTAATCAAAGAGAAATTTAACTGGACTCTACACCAGATTGTACGTACCTTTCCCAAACACAAGAAGAAAAGTTGGTCGAGGTTCCTCTCAGAACTAAATCAAATATCCGATAGCTCGACACATCAGGCTATGGGTTTGACTGGAAACCTGGGAGATTGGATGAATTCACATCGGGAGAATTTGGAATGTGCACAGAAATTGGCCAGAGAGACTGCAAGACTTCAAAATGAGAAGATGAGAAAGCAGTATGATAAGAGATCCAGAGCTGAAGTTCTCCAAGAGGGGGATTGGGTGTTGCTCAGGAGACAGAGATTTACTGGGAGACACAAGATTCAGGACATTTACGAAGCAAACCATCTAAAGTCATGGCACTTATGGGTGATAATTTGAATGTCATAAAGATACAAAATGGAAGTGGGGTACATTGTATTTCTTAATAGGAGAGTTAAATGAACAGAAGTGAAAATTGAATGTAACAGATTTTTGATGGATACTTGTTCAAAAAGTCTGAATCTCTTAACTGTACACAATGTTATGAGGAAATTGTTGGTGAGAGAGAGGGTGTAGTGGTAATATTGGGGACAATATTAATTTTTAAGTATGGGCGAAATGTAATATATGGTAACATATACTAAATGTTTTTTCCTGGGGCTCTGGGGGGGGGGGGGGGGGGCTGTTCCAGGGTTTTGGTGGATGCTGCTGGCTGGAAAAGGTTTAAAGTTAGTTTGGAAATTTTTAATAGAGTTAGGTGAAGAAAGTGTGAGATGTTTCTTAAATATGGTTTTATTTTTCAAGAAATAACCCATAATTAAGTAGGGATTGTACTATAAAATGTTCCTTGCTGTTTTTGGTACAAGTCAGGTTAAAATTGATTTTGAAACTCTCTATATAGGAAGTTTTGCAGTACCTTTTATGGGGGAGGGAGAGCAGCCAAGATTCTAAACAGATCAGAGAAAAAAAAACCCTGTCTTTCTCTGACAAGCTGATTGGTTGAGTGATGTCAGATGTTCCTCTAGGGGGGGTGAGTTGCCAGGGAGACTGCTGAGCAGAGAGAGCAGGGAAGGACTGGGAAAGAAAAATGTATGGCGTGTGTGTAATGTAAGAGAAAACAGTATATTTTATGAGTTTAAAGTGAAATGTGACATTGAAAAAGGGTACTTTGATATTGAAAGTGAGCTGAGGTGAGTGTGAAGGGTGTTTCAGAGATAGAACTGGGTTCCAAGAGATAAAAAGTGAGTTACAATTTTGTGGCATGAGAGTCTGTATGCTAAGGTATTAAGTGGACACATGGCTGCCTAACTCTTTTTAGAATAGGGAAAAACAGTTGAGACACAGGAGTGTGGGAGACTGTACTAAGTGAGAGAAACTATAAGGGTGTCAGGGAAAGAAATGTGCTAGAATTTAAAGGGGGATTAAGGGGAAATTGAAGGTGAATCTGTTATTTGGAGAAAGAAGCTATTAGGCTGTGTCTGTGGGGAAAGGTGTGTTATTTGTGAGTGCTCTGAGTTCAGTGCAAGGTTTGTCAGGTGGCAGATTAAGCACTGCTTTTGTATGAGTGTGCTGTATTCTCAAGATTGATCTGATAGCTGTGCAGGGAAATGTTATGTTTTTATGTGAAGTTTGTGAGATGGAATGTTGTATTACTATTTGAATATGGAATGGGTTACTGTGTGAGATCCCTGAATGCAGTGCAAAAGCCTTCTTCTGCAACAGTTTATAATAGGGAATTAACAGTGAGAAATAGGCTGTGAAGTGAGTACTCCTTTAACTTATTTTATTTCAATTAGAGAGTGTGGCCACAGTATTGAGAACTGATTAATTGTCACCAGAGTGGAGTCAGTTCCTGGACAAGCAGGGAGTTTAAGGTTTTGCTTCCCTGGTTATTTTCTTTGTAAGTGAGGTTTAGGAAGAAGAAATCTGGGAGACTCATCCTCTGAAGGGTTCCAGATGAGCTCCAACGCAAAAAAGACATCACCTAAATAAATTCAACTACAGCTAAGTGACATTGCCAAGGGTGTTGAAAGAAATATATTATTTTTCCGCAACATCTTACGGGAAAACTAAAGAACAGAACAACATCAAATATAACAAAATCCATGTTTTCCTGACTTGCCTAAGTGTTCTGGGTTCAAGTGAGATCCCTGCAGAAACATCCATAATACCTATAAAGACTCATATTCTGACATCAATAGCAAGGAAAGAGTATAGGAACAAATATCTGATTTTGATAAAAAGACAATTTAAATATTTATCTGAAAAGGTTCTTTTCTGCCTTTATATGTGGTTTTGTTGAAAGAAACAGAAAAAGTTAAGGGTATACATGTAAAACTACATTTGAATGTTGAATATGTTATTGCAGTTCTATTAAGTCACACACTAATTGTGAATTTGAGTTTATTTGAATGAAAATTTGTTTGCATTTGTATTCAATAAAGAAAAAGATAATTTGCAGATCTGAAGGTGCGGTTCTTCCAGTTCAGGAACAAATCCTAAATTTAACTTCTTTTCCTCCTTTATTCTTTGAGAGTAAAGGACGAGGTTCGTTTATTTGTTCCACTCCCTCGGCTGTGAGTGTGTGTTCCCTAGATATTCGCCACGACTACAACAATCAGGTATCTGGGAGCACATCACTACAGTCCAGCCGAGAGGGGTGACAACAATATCCATGCAAATGTTTCATAAACTTTACTGGGACAAAGTATGTCTTTTTTAAACCGGATCAGCTTCAAGTGTTTCTAGATACTAAAAAGATTCTAGGTAGCCCAGAAGTTAGAGAATAAGATCTTTGATTAAGATAAGAATGTATGTGAACTGGCCAGGCCATTTTCTTCAGTGGTTATATTAGTATAATATCTCCTCATTTATTAAACTTTCCCCCCCTGTTCCTTTCATTTTGTGGTCTAAGAAAGTGATAGATTGTATACAATATATTTTCTAGTTTAGACTTTTTCTTTTATTGTATTAATTTACAGTCATCCCTGTATTACTGTTTGCAAGTGACCCTTGTAAAATGAAACATTATAAATAAATGATTAAAAAAAAAAAAAAACATACCCCTACCTTGTTAGAAACAAGGCGCTCTTGTTGGAAGATATGATACAAATGGACTAAGAGATATCTCCCTGTCTTGCCGATGGTGCTCCCCTGAGATGGTGATTGCTTCAGCATTTCCTTTGTGATATATAATAGAAGCACTTATCCAGTACTCATTCAGCCAGAACACAGCTGTGGGATCAAGCCTGGAATATAGTTCCATGGAGCTTTTTGAAGACATATAGCAGCTAAGTTAAATTATTGAAAAACTTAAAAATACTAAGATGGAGTCAGCAGTCCAGCAGCGAGAGGGGTGCTATCCAGTCTTTTGCATTGAGTGTTACATGTATGATTATCTCCCAGTTGTTGAGATGTCATATGTGTGTACCCAATGCAATGAGCTCCTAGCTCTCAGAGAACGTGTCTAGTGTTGAGTCTAGAGTAGCAGACTTGGTGGAGCTGAGGGAGACAGAGAGGTACATAGAGGAAACCTACAGGGATGTTGTAGAGAAGTCCCACCTCCAATCTGGTAGCCCCTAGAAGGAGATCATCATCCTGATGAAGTAGGAAGTACTCATGTAGCCAGGACCTGCCCACCAGGGGAAGTACTATCCTCTCGCACCGAGTATATGTCTCCAAGTGCTGCCCAGGAGGGAAGGGTAGGACAGCTTTTGTAGTTGTTGATTTGATCATTAGGCAGATAGTTGGGTGCCTGGTGGATGTGAGGATTGCCTGGTGCCTGCCTGGTGTGAAGGTGGCAGACCTCACGTGTCACCTAGATAGAATTTTAGATAGTGCTGGGGAGGAGCCGGCTGTCTTGGTACATGTGGGTACCAATGACATAGGAAAATGTGGGAGAGAGGTTCTGGAAGCCAAATTTAGGCTCTTAGGTAGAAAGCTCAAATCCAGAACCTCTAGGGTAGCATTTTCTGAAGTGCTACCTGTTCCACACGCAGGGCCCAAGAGACAGGCAGAACTCTGGAGTCTCAATGCGTGGATGAGACGATGGTGCAGGGAGGAGGGTTTTAGATTTGTTAGGAACTGGGCACATTCTGGGGAAGGGGGAACCTATTGCAAAAGGATTGGCTCCACCTTAACCAGGGTGGTACCAGGCTGCTGGCATCGGCATTTAAAAAAGAGAGCAGCTTTTAAACTAGAAACGGGGGTGGGGGGGGTGGGGGGGGTAGACTGACAGTCGCTCAAAAGCGCATGGTTCGGGATAAGGTATCTTTCAAAGATATAACCAAAACAAGGAAAATAGGGTATCCCGATAGTGAGGTTTCAAAAGAGACCATAGTTGATCAGGTATCCTTAAATAAAAATAAAAATAAAACTAAACATTGCAAATTAATACTAAGCATGATGTAAATAGGAACAACAAACATAGTTTGAAATGATGGGAGAGTTAGGATATATTGCACTAAATGAAAAATTAGATATAATAAGGATCTCTGAGACCTGGTAGAAGGAGGATAATCAGTGGGACACTGTCATAACAGGGTACAAATTATATCGTAGTGATAGGGTGGATCGAAAAGGTGGAGGGGTAGCATTGTATGTTAAGGAGAGCCTTGAATCAAATAGATTTAAAATTCTGCAGGAAACAAAACACATCTTGGAATCCCTATGGATTGAAATTCCATGTGTAAAGAGGAAAAGGATACTGATAGGAGTGTACTACCGTCCGCCTGGCCAGGATGAACAGATGGATGTAGAAATGTTAAAGGAAAGTAGGGAAGCAAACAAACTGGGCAACACAATAATAATGGGTGATTTCAATTACCCCGATATTGACTGGTTAAATGTAACATCAGGGCATGCTAGGGAGGTAAAATTCTGAAATCAAAGACTGCTTTAAGGAGCAGCTGGTACAGGAGCCGACGAGAAAAGGAAAAATTCTAGACCTAGTCCTTAGTGGAGCACATAATCTGTTGCGGGAGATAATGGTGCTGGGGACGCTTGATAACAGTGATCATAATATGATCAAATTTGATATTAGCTTTGAAGTAAGTACACATAGGAAATCCTATACGTTAGCATTTAACTTTCAAAAAGGAGACTATGATAAAATGAGAAGAATGGTGAAAAAAAACCTTAGAGGAGCGGCTTTGAAGGTCAAAAATTGACATCAGGTGTGGATGCTGTTCAAAAATACCATCCTGGAAGCCCAGTCCAAATATATTCCGCATATTAGAAAAGGAGGATGTAAGACCAAATGACTGCCGGCACGGTTAAAAAGTGAGGTGAAGGAAGCTATTAGAGCGAAAAGAAAATCCTTCAGAAAATGGAAGAAGGAACCGACTGAAAATCATAAGAAACAGCATAAGGAATGTCAAGTCAAATGCAAAGCGCTGATAAGGAAGGCAAAGAGGAACTTCGAAAAAAAGATTGCGTTATAGGCAAAAACACGTGGAGGGGCATAATCGAACGGAAATGCCTATCTCCATAGGCGTTTATCTCCGAGAACGGGTCCGTGAAGGGGCGGGCCGAACCGTATTTTCGAAAAAAATGGACGTTTTTGAGCTGGGCGTTTGTTTTTTTTAGCGATAATGGAAACTAAAAACGCCCAGCTCAAAAACGTCCTAATCCGAGCCATTTGGTCGTGGGAGGGGCCAGGATTGGTAGTACACTGGCCCCCCTGATATGCCAGGACACCAACTGGGCACCCTAGGTCAGTGCGGTGGACTTCAGAAAAAGCTCCCACATGCATAGCTCCCTTACCACGGGTGGAGGAGTGGCCTAGTGGTTAGGGTGGTGGACTTTGGTCCTGAGGAACTGAGTTCAATTCCCACTTCAGGCACAGGCAGCTCCTTGTGACTCTGGGTAAGTCACTTAACCCTCCATTGCCCCATGTAAGCCACATTGAGCCTGCCATGAGTGGGAAAGCGCGGGGTACAAATGTAACAAAACAAACAAAAAAAAAAAACCCTCCCCCAAAACCCACTACCCACAAATGTACAACACTACCATAGCTCTTAGGGGTGAAGGGGGCACCTACATGTGGGTACAGTGGATTTTGGAGACCTCCCATTTACCAGCACAAGTGTTACAGGTGGGGGGGGGGGGATGGGCCTGGGGCCACCTGGCTGAAGTGCACTGCGGTACCCACTAAAAGTGCTCCAGGGACCTGCATACATGCAGGCCTCTAGGACTGGTTGCTGCTATATAACATTGGCACACCAGTTGACACCTGAAGACTAATCTCTCCGAAAACGTCCTTTATTGGAATAACCGCATTTACTCACAGTTAACTGCAGATCAGAGGTTGTGCCCCACTGGCAACGAGTCTCCCTGGTACTGAGATGAGCAGTAGGTCAGAGCTGGCAGAATGCTGCACAATGCCCTCTTTCAGCCACATTCAAGGGAAGAACTAAGTTCTGCAGTGTGGCTAACACAGGAAAGGGAACTAAAACTGGCTTACAAAAATGGCCACTACCGCATGGACTACAACAGGAAACACAACAGGGCACACTCTGACCCAGTAGGCAGGGGGAAAAGCACCATGGGAGAAGAGCCTACCAACTACCAACATCGTGAGACTGTAACACAAGCTAATGAAATCACAGAGCCCAATACCCTACACCCACCACAATGCAATGCTGATGTGACCCTGTACTGCACCCGAGAGCCACATCTGACCCAGGGAAAGGCTGTGAGAGGATCGAACACATTCTGCTGTCATGGAGGTGGATATGGCATTTGAGGCTGGCATACAGGCTGGAAAAAAAGTTTTTAAAGTGGGTTTTATTTGGTGGGAGGGGGTTAGTGACCACTGGGGGAGTCCGGGGAGGTCATCCCCGATTCCCTCCAGTGGTCATCTGGGCAGTTGGAGCACTTTTTTGGGACTTGTTCATGAAAAAAAAGGGTCCAAAAAAAGTGACCCAAAATCGCGGTAAAAACGGCTTTTTTTTTTGATTATCAGCTAAAGACACCCATCTCTCCTCGGCTGATAACCACGCCCCAGTTCCGCCTCCACCACGCCTCCGACACGCCCCCGTCAACTTTATTCGTTTCCGTGACGGAGTGCAGTTGGAAACGCCCAAAATCGGCTTTCGATTATACCAATTTGGGCGCCTTTGCGAGACAAACGTCTATCTCCCGATTTAGGTCACACTATAGGCATTTTTCTCTTTTGAAAATAAGCTGGATTGTAAAATTTTTTTTAGGTATATTAAAAGCAGGAAGCTGGCAAAAGAATCAGTTGGACCGCTAGATGACCAAGGGATAAAAGGGGCGATCGGGAAAGACAAAGCCGTAGCGGAGAAATTAAATGAATTCTTTGCTTCGATCTTCACTGGGAGAGATACCGGTGCCAGAAATGGTATTCAAAGCTGACAAATCGGAGAAACTGAATGAAATCTCTATATATAGATTTAATGGGTCAATTTGACAAATTGAAGAGTAGCAAATCTGGACTGGATGGTATTCATCCCAGAGTACCGATAGAACTGAAAAATGAACTTCCGGAACTACTGTTAGTAATATGTAATTTATCCTTAAAATCGAGCTTGGTACCGGAAGATTGGAGGGTGGCCAACGTAACGCTGATTTTTTAAAAAGGTTCCAGAGGAGATCCAGGAAATTATAGACCGGTGAGTCTTACGTCTGTGCCGGGTAAAATGGTAGAGACTATTATAAAGAACAAAATTACAGAGCATATTCATAAGCATGGATTAATGAGACAAAGCCAACATGGATTTAGTGAAGGGAAATCTTGCCTCACCAATCTACTACATTTCTTTGAAGGGATGAACAAACATGTGGATAAAGGTGAGCCGGTTGATATTGTGTATCTGGATTTTCAGAAGGCGTTTGACAAAGTACCTCATGAAAGACTCTAGAGGAAATTGGAGAGTCATGGGGTAGGAGGTACTGTCCTATTGTTGATTAAAAACTGGTTAAAAGATAGAAAACAGAGAGTAGGGTTAAATGGTCAGCATTCTCAATGGAGAAGGGTAGAAAGTGGGGTTCCCCAGGGGTCTGTGCTGAGACCGCTGCTTTTTAACATATTTATAAATGACCTAGAAATGGGGGAAACTAGTGAGGTAATTAAATTTGCTGCCAACACAAAGTTATTCAAAGTAGTTAAATCGCAGGAGGATTGTGAAAAATTACAATTGGACATTACAAGACTGGGAGACTGGGCAGATGAAGTTTAATGTGAGCAAGTGCAAAGTGATGCATGTGGGAAAGAAGAACCCGAATTATAGCTACATCATGCAAGGTTCCACATTAGGAGTCACAGACCAAGAAAGGGATCTAGGTGTCGTCGTTGATGATACTTTGAAACCTAATGCTCAGTGTGCTGCGGTGGCTAAGAAAGCAAATAGAATGTTAAGTATTATTAGGAAAGGGATGGAAAACAAAAATGAGGACGTTATAATGCCTTTGTATCGCTCCATGGTGCGACCGCACCTTGAATATTGTGTTCAATTCTGGTTGCCTGCATCTCAAAAAAGTTATAGTGGAATTAGAAAAGGTGTAGAGAAGGGTGACGAAAATGATAAAGGGGATGGGTCAGCTTCCCTATTAGGAAAGGCTAAAGTGGCTGGGGCTCTTCAGCTTGGAGAAAAGACGGCTGAAGGGAGATATGATAGAGGTCTATAAAATAATGAGTGGAGTGGAACAGGTAGATGTGAAGCGTCTGTTTATGCTTTCCAAAAATATTAGGACTAGAGGGCATGCGATGAAGCTACAAAGTAGTAAATTTAAAACGAATTGCAGGAAAATGTTTCTTCACTCAATGTGTAATTCAATGTGTAAAGGCAGTTAGCTTAGCAGAGTTTAAAAAAAGGTTTGGGCAGCTTCCTAAAGGAAAAGTCCATAGACCATTATTAAATTGGCCTTGGGGAAAATATTTCTGGAATAAACAGCATAAAATGTTTTGTACTTTCTTGGGATCTTGCCAGGTATTTGTGACCTGGATTGGCCACTGTTGGAAACAGGATGCTGGGCTTGATGGACCTATGGTCTGTCCCAGCATGGCAATACTTATGTACGTATGTAAGTTCAAGTTTGTTTCTCTTGTTGTTTGGGACAATTTTCAACACTTTTGGGTTTTGTGGATGGTGCTTAACAGGTCTATTTTGTTAAATACTAGTCCCGTTTTTTGTCTTTTGCATTACCAGTGGGAGCTGTTGTTATTGATAATACTTCTAGTAATTTTTTCAGTGCAGTAGACGTCAGAATATTCTTTTCTTATTACATAAAAGTTTGGTTAGGGTGTTTTCCAAGATTTTGTTAGTATGTAATGGACTTCCCATCTGTCCCTTACTATTTGGAATTGAGGTTTTTTTGGAACCACCCATGTTTTCTCCCTGAAGTGGAGTTTTTCCGGGTGTTTCTTTTTTCCTCTTATCCTTTATCAATAAGAACCAATGATATTATCCTGTTCCCTTTGAAGAGTAGAGGACTTGCTTGTGCCTTTGGTACTTTCCCTACTTGGAAGTTTGAGGTTCTGTGTGTAAGTATTTATGTACTATTTTCATCTTGAAAGTAGTGGGAGTGTTTGGGAATTCCATTACAAAGTTGTTTTTTTAATAGCTGTACTGCCATGGTTCAACTCCCACTGTTGCTGTTTGATTTCATGGTCATGTCACTTAACATTCCACTGCCCCAGATACACAGTTACCCCCCTGTTTACCACGCTAGCGGCTGCCAGTGCACTAGTGTCGACACAGTCCATTCACTTTGAAAGGGCTGTGTCGGCATTGCCACGTGGCTTTGTAAACAGGGTGGTTAGACTGCAAGTCCTCCAGAAACAGGAAATATCTACTGTGCCTCCGGGGGGGGAGCCACGGGTGGGACTGGGTGGGCCTAGGCCTACCCAGTTTGGGTTCAGGCCCACCCATCAGTGGAGCACCTTTGTCAGAACGGCAGTGGAGGGAGCAGGCTTAGCTCCGATCCTGCATCTGCTTCCCAGACGCTGCCTACCGCCGCCACGATCCTGCATCTACCTCCCTCTGTCTCAGCAGCAGCGGACCAGCGGTAGCGATTCATGCTGCCTCCTGCTTCTAACCCGGAAGTATCTCCTCTGCCGCGTCCCGCCCCCATTATTACAACTCCTGTTTCTGCTGGGGCAGGATGCAGGCGCGCGGCAGAGGAGACGCTTCCGGGTTAGAACGAAGCAGGAGGCAGCATGAATCGCTACCGCTGGTCCGCTGCTGCTGAGACATAGGGAGATAGATGCAGGATCGTGGCGGTGGTGCAGACAATGAAGGCGTGTTGCTGCCATGCCAGAGAAAATGCTGAGGTACATCTGCAGGGCTGCCAGGCCATGGGCAGGGGGATAATACTGGATCCGGGGTTGGAGAAAAGGGTGAGAGACGCAGGACAAAGGGGGGGGGGGTAGTTTTAGGAGGCCCACCCATCCTAACTGTGAGCCCACCCAAAATGATAGGTCTGGCTACGCCACTGCTGTGCCTGAATATAACTTGTCTTGAGCTACCACTGAGGTGTAATCTAAATTAAAATCCAAAATCCAGTATCAGGCATATTATGAACTTGTACAAAAGCCTACACATCACTCAGGAACAATAGAGCAATTCAACCATACCATTATAGCACTAATTTCCAGGAGTCACACAAGAAGGCCCTACCTAAGAAAACGCTGCACTGTAAACAATGTGGTGGGCATTAGAACATCAATACACCTTTTGGAAAGCTAAACAAGCCAGATTAGTACAGAATAAGATTGATCCTGCACAGACATTCAGTGCTAACCTAAAACTGGCCTGATCCACACAGACAGACCCTCACCAAATATAGAATAAATAACTACAAACTAAAAATAGAAATATGTAGACAAAAATTAAACTGAATTCAGGCTTTGCACGCAATGCAGCACCAGAGAAATAGTCCCTCTATACTGTGCAAAATATAACTATAGCACATATAAATTTCAAAACTTTACATATTCCAAATACTACATTACAAATTAAATATAGTGTGGAGGGGCATTTTTGCGTCTAGGTCAGACTTGGGACATTTTGCCGAATAGGAAATGTACCCATTTTTGAAAAAAGAAAAACATCTTTTTTTCAAAAATACCTTTTTAAAAAAGGTTTTGTTCTTGTGTGTTTTTTTAGCCATTTGGGGGGGGGGGGGGGGGGGGAGGAAAACCACACACACACACACACACACAAGTTTTAACACACAAAATCAAGCCAGCATTTTTAGCAGACTGGTCCTCCAGACATCCCAAGAGACCAGTGGGGTACCCTAGGGGGCACTGCTGTGGACTTCATATAAATGATCCCAGGTACACATCTCACCGTTGCTCCCTTATCTTGTCTGCTGAGCCCTTCAAAACCCATCACCCCCAATTGTACACCAATACAATAGCTCTTATGGGTGAAGAGGGCACCTATATATGGGTACAGTGAGTGTCTGGTGAGCTTTGGAGGGCTCACAGTTTCAGCCACAAGTGTAACAGGTAGGAGGAGGTATGGGCCTTGATCCACCTGTCTACAGTGCACTGCACCCACCACTCAAGGGTAATGGACCTGGCTATAACATCTGAGGCTGTCACAGAAGCTGGTGAGTACTATTTTTATTCACATTTTATGGGGGTGGGAAAGGGTCATCCCTGAATCCCTCCAGTTGTCATCTGCTCATTTAGGACATCTTTTTGTGTCTTTTCTGTTAGAAAAACAGGTTTAGACCAAAATGTTGATGTTTCGCCCTAGACATTTTGTTTTTTTTTCCATTATGGCTGCAAAACATTCAAGTGTTAAGCACGCTCTAATCCTGGCTTCGAAATGCTCCCAACTCGCTCCCTTGTGATTTGGCTGAACTGCAGACAAAATGCATGAATAGCTATTTGCAAAACAGTTGTTATGCTGTTAAAACTTACTATTAGGGGCATAGCTACGGGTGGGCCTGGGTGGGCCCAGGCCTACCCATTCTCAGTTCAGGCCCACCCATTTGGTTGTCCTTCTCCAATCGGTGCACTGGGAATGCACTGATCAACCTTTTAATCTGTACCGCCTCAGCCTGTGCCTGCTCTTTGTGCCCCGCCGCTCGCGCTACCTGCGCGCCGCCTCCTGAAAGTCCCGCTGCGGGCGGCCGACGTTGAGCCCGAGACCCGCACCACCTTCCTGCTGGGCGGGGCCGGCGTGTACGCGGTGGCGGCGCTGGAGCAGCCCAAGGCGGCCGAGCAGGCCCTGGAGCGCTTCCGGCAGCTGGGCCCCGTCTGCGCACCCTCCGACCTCGGACCTCCTGCGCAGCTTCGACGAGCTCTTTGTGGGCCGCAGCGGGTATCTGTGCGCCACCCTGGAGCTGAAGCAGAGGCTGGGACAGAAGGTAAGTCGGTGTGGAAGGGGAGAACGGTTAGTGCGGACCCGGCGAAGTGCAATGGGAGGGATCGTGCTGCAGGGCAGGTGAATGAATGGGGAGAGAGGGAGATAGAAACAGGCGCCAGGTCGGGTCTTGCTGTTGCTGGAGGCATCTGCAGCTACGGTGGGTAGATGAAAGAGGAGAGAGCAACAGGGCAAGGATGGGAGTGGCAGTGGTCCGGTCCGGGGAAGGATTCGATTGGGACTGGGGAGGCTTTTATTCAGGGCCGGACTAAACTAATCTGGGATTGGGCCCTGCCTCACCACCACCCTCAGCCCAAAGTCTCCTCAGGTAAAACAAATATGTGTCATTGTGGGCTTTTGGGCTTTTGGGTGAGGGTGGGCTCTTTGCTACAGTGCCGGGGGGGGGGGGGGGGGGGGGGGGGGGGGGGGTGCAGAGGTATGTTGGTGGATTTCTGGGCAGGGATGGGTTCAGTACCTAGGTTAAAATAATAATTTTAAAAAGGTGTTTTATGTTGGCTTTTGGGTGGGGGTCGTGTCTGCAGTGCCCAAGCACAAAAAATTAAAATGTTTTACATTTAATGCTGATTGCTGATGAGCTTGAGGGAGGGGGAGATGCCAGACTGTTGGGGGGGGGGGGGGGACAGGTAGACGCAGTGGTGTTCCTAGGGGGGCTGACACCCGGGGCGGATCGCCGATGTGCTCTGCTCCCCGGGTGCAGCGCCCCTCCCCGGATGCAGCGCAGACCCCCCCCCCGGTGAAAGGACACCCCCCCCCCACGAAGGAACCCCCCCAGTGCACGCCGCTGGGGGGGGTGCCGTGCGCGCCTGTCCTCCATTGTTCCATGCTTCTTCTCTGCCCCGGAAGTAACCTGTTCCGGGGCAGAGGAGAAGCATGGAACAACGGAGGACAGGCGCGCCCGGCACCCCCCAGCAGCATGCACCCGGGGCGGACCGCACCCACCGCCCCCCCCCTAGGAACGTCACTGGGTAGACGGTAGTACAGGGCTGATGTTAGGCTACAGGGAGGGGTGGGGGGAGCTAGGATAGAGGTGATGCCTAGTTGCGGGATAGATGGAGTGGAGGAGTGGCCTAGTGGTTAGGGTGGTGGACTTTGGTCCTGGGGAACTGAGGAAGTGAGTTCAATTCCCACTTCAGGCACAGGCAGCTCCTTGTGACTCTGGGCAAGTCACTTAACCCTCCATTGCCCCATGTAAGCCGCATTGAGCCTGCCATGAGTGGGAAAGCACGGGGTACAAATGTAACAAAATAAAATAAATGATGGGGAAGGGATGGATAGGGCTAATGCTGGGCTATGGGGATGGATGAGTGTTAAAAAAGAAGGGCAGGGAAGGGCTGATACTGGGCTATAGGACAGTTTGTCATTTTTGGTCCTCTATTCTGTAATTCATGAGGGTTGGTATGTGTTCTGCATGTGACCAATGTGAGAGAATCTGCTGGCATGTGGTTTGTGTGGTGTTATGAGTCTGACTTGTCTGAATTTTCCAATGGAATGCAAATTCCTGCTATGTATATTCACCGCTGTCTTTATAAAAGTACTGTTGTTAGTATTTGTGTTCAGAATTGGTGTTAAGAAGCTTCTTTGCAGGCTTTAGTGTTACTTCACAAAGCACCTGGTAGTGAAGGAACTTTGTATTGCTATTATTGAGGTGCCACCAGAATTTGAATATATTTTTCCTATGTAATTATATTGTAGGATCCTGCCATGTGTGTTGAGAGGTTTGCCGTTGTAGTAGACATACGTATGATCAATTTTAAGATAATAGGATAATGTAATTATATTTAAAAATATCAATTTTTCCATTAAGTATGTATGTGGTTATACTGATGCAGGGCAGCTGTTGGGCAGACTACTTAGAAATCCATCATCAAGTGAATTCTACAGCATTATTTTGTAGGATCCGAACAGACACTACTCATACTTATATACACAGTGCGTGCCCACCCATATTAGCTCTGGGCCCACCCAAAATCTCAGGTCTGGCTACGCCACTGCTATTTCGTTATGTTAAACTGAACTTGCTGTACATTGCCTTGGATGAATCTCTTCATAAAGGCAATTTATAAATCCCAATAAATAAATAAATTAAATAAATACCCCAATTTTTGTCCTTATTGACTTGGGTGGGCTCTTCCTGCTAATGCTGGTGCTGCTTTGCCCCTCTCTCTGTGCATTGGCACCTTTCTTTATTTGTAATTTCAGATTTCAAATATTTTGGGACACAAAAGGAGAGGAATTGTGTAGCAGAGGCTGATACTGGCTGTCCTAGTCAAAGAAAGGGCTGCTACCTTTGATGCCTTGGAATGCTGTTGCCTCTGTGGAAGTTGTCTGCCAGTAAGTTTTAAACTATGGCAGTTCTCATCAGTAGGAAAACATGGGGCTGCATCCTCAGACAGGGTCCCATAGGGCTTAGGAGAAGGAAGAGCTGTAGCAACCACCTTACCTTTTTTTTTTTGTTACATTTGAACCCCGCGCTTTCCCACTCATGGCAGGCTCAATGCGGCTTACATGGGATGGGGCCTTTGGGTTAAGAACCCTGAAAGGAAAAATAATTTGAAATCCACCAATGAACCAAATGGGTGCTTGAGCTGAGCAACAACTGAACGAAAACAATTTTTCATGCACCTGTTCCAATTGGTTAGTAAAACAGTAGAGAGGAACATTTACACTAGAGTAATAAATATTCTAATGACAATGAAATCAATGTGTGACAAACTGGATGTTAAAAGATCTTCTGTAAAGATTTGCTGGAAGTGACCCTGTTGTACCACCTCTCTGTGTACCTGAACGTCAGTTTTTGACAATGGCTTCTTTGTGCACAGAAAAGGCAGAAGGAATGAGGCTTCTGGTATTATCCCTTGAATGATTTCTTGCATGAATGGCAACGAGTTACCAGTGAAGAAGCAACACTGGCACTGGGGCATTCCCTCTCTGTGCAGACTTCAGGTGAAAAGCAGCATAAATTCACATTCAAAACAGCACTGATTTGTGTTTCAATGGCTTGATCTGTGGTTAATCACTGACCATCTGGGAGGCAGTCAGGTAGAAAAACATGGGTAAGTGAAATTCTGCCTGTTTCAGCAGGTGCAGCTGTCAACCTCCCTACCAATAAACAAGGACCCTGAGGCCAAACACAAGGCATGGAGTAGAATCCCACACAGGCACAAATGTAAGCAGACAAGACATGAATGATGTGTGTTAACTGAACACTCTTCATGTCTGCACCAGTCAAAACAGATTCTTGCTGGAATGAACCTGTTTTGGTCTCCCAAAACCAGCTGCTGATTGGCTACATTTTAAAGTGCACTGTCAGATGATGCTAAGCTGCACAGAGCACTTTATTTGCAAGGCAAAAATCTTTCTGCAGTTATTTGCTGTAGGAATCTTAGATATTTCAGTTACAAGTGCTGAGACAGTACAGGCACTATAAGGGTGATAAGAAACGTTTAAAAGTGACTCCATAGTTTAATAATAATAATAATAATAATAATAAAACTTTATTTCTAATCCTCTATATCTGAAACATTCTAAGCAGGGAACAAAAATACATACAAAATAATGGATAACAAAACAAACCAAACAACATAAAATACAATGAATAAATCAGCACTAATACAGAGTCATCCACTAGCAAAAATAAAACAGCATCATTAATCTAAAAACCCATATGCTTAAACAATATGGGTTTTTAATTCTTTCTTGAACTGAGCAATATTCTGTACAGAGCAAAGGCAAAGCTCAACGGGCAAAGTGTTCCATTACTTAGGACCTTTAATGTAAAAAATAGAAAATCTGTGGTCTGTGCAGTGCAAGTAAATGATTTGTTGTTGTTTTTGTTTTAAATAAAGGGGCCACTGCAGCTCCAGATTGAGAGTGGCACTATACACATTCTTAAAGATGCAGAACTGCAATGGAAGCTGAGAACTGCCAGCACTGTTCCTGTCCACTGCGTGAAAAGTATTAAAAAATAAATAAATGAAACACAGTGCTACCACATGATAAGGGGTCTGAAGGCCCTTTTACTAAGCAGCACTAAAAAATGGCCAGTGCTATTCTCAGCCTGGGTCTTTCAAATTTATTGAGGATTTACTACCCCGCCCATTGCATACATCTAGGCGGCTTACATACTAAAAAAAAGAGGTAGAGGAGACTAGAAAAGGGGAAACTGGACATGATACAAAAGGAAAGGGGGTAGAACTACAATATTAATAAGATAGCAGAGGGAGAAACAAAAGGAGGGGACAGGCTGCTCTCCAGACTCATCTCAAAAAAGGGGAGGTCCTAATTGTAGGCATCATGGCTTAACTATGGGCATCCTAAAAAAGAAATGTTTTTAAATCAGTTTTAAATTGTTGAAGTGTCATGTTTTCACACAGGCATAGTGGGAGTTTATTCCAATTTTCAGGACCTTGTACCGAAAAAATAGCTGACCGAGTATGCTCTTGAAAATTTTCCCTAAATGAGGGAACGACCAGGCGAAGCTGAGTTGCTGATCTTAGTAACATAGTGTGATAAACACAGTGACCGCCCTACCCTGAGGAGACCGCCAGAGGGCGCTCTCCAGCTGAAAACCTGGGATATGCCCATTCTGGTCACTAGAGGGAGCCAAAGGGGATATACCAGTGTAGTGACCTGAAGGGACAGCTAGGGGGTGCTTGTGGTATAGGACCTGTTCTTCGCTGAAGAGGCCACCAGGGGGAACTCTCAGAGTAGAAGCTGGAAAGTTGGAGAGAGTTCTGGGTCTGGACCTTTCTAGAAGTAGGGGGGGAAAGAGGCCTATACAGGTGGGGTGGATTATTGGCCACCCTATATAAAGCACCCTCTAAGCCAAGGAGGGGATGGGATGAGAGGAGAGCCTGGAAAACCTGCTGGAGGAGGAGTACCGGGAAGATGGAAGAGAAAGAGAGGCAAGTAGCCAAAAAAGAGGCAAGTACAAGGTTCCCATTAAAGACAAAACCACAACATATTTACAGTACCAAATGTTTCCATAAATCAGCTATATTACAGATAGACTGACTGTCCTAAATCTAGTCCTCCTGCTCCTGGGTGTGCTGCTTTGAAATCAGCTCCCCCCCTGCTGCCGCAAATCTTCCATGAAGAAGGAAAAATTGACTTTTGTGCTTCCATTTCCTCAACCAGCATATGACCATGTAAATTGACCAACATCTGAAGGACTGTTATTGAAAAAAAAAATACCCATTAGTGTGTCTAGTGAAAAAAGGACTGCCAGGGATGGTTCTCGCTGGCCTTCAGCCAGAGAGCTATGTGCTCCATGGGTTAGGAGAACTTGAGGCCCGCGGCTGCAAGGGTGAGGGCCTTGGGCCAGGGCTCCATATTATCTTTGGTCCCTCCAGGCACTGCTCCTGTGAAGAAAAGAGTCAAAAGGGTCCACTGTCTGTCTGCTCAGAGGTCTAACAGGGGCTGTCTTCCCTTCCGATTCCCAAATCCCAATTGTGAGAGGAAATATACCAGCTGAAACAGAAGTCTCTGCAGACCTACAAAATGTTAAAACAACAAAACAATACTTATAAATTAACCTTTCTTGCTCTGTCTTCTGCAAAGGCCCTCAATATTTTGTTGAACTTTAATTTTTTAGCTTCTTCACTTTCTATGGATAATATTGCAAGGCTGTTCAGTCTATCTTGGAGCATGTTTGACCTTAGATATGATTTGATCAATTTTAATTTGGAAAAGCTCCTTTCCCCTGATGCCACTGTGACTGGAATAGTCAAAAATATGCGTAGAGCAATAAAAAAGTATGGAAATCCAGTTGCTCTCTCATTCAGTGCAAGGAATTCCAATATTTTCAATGGCTTTCCAAAAGAAGAAGGAAGAATTGGCTTTAGTGCTTCCATTTCCTCAACCAGCATATGACCATCTAAATCTGAATTGACATCATCATTTTCCTGAATGAGGTTGACATCAGTTAGCGCAATTTCCAATTCCGCAGCATATTTTTGTAATTCCTGTTTTGGAATTTGTTGAAATGTACTTAAAAAGCCAAATAAATCAACATTTTTTTTCAGTTGCTTAAACCGTGGCTCCAAAGACTGCATAGCTTTGTCTAGGTTGAAGCAATTTACCTTGTAAGCTTCCTTGGGATCAGTAATGGGATTATCAGCAGACTCAAACATAGTGTCATTTTCTTTTTCGCAGTCGGTTTGTTTGGAATTCTGGAGTTACCTCCAAGTCATTTGAAAGCTCAGTTGCACTAACCAAGACTTGTTCAAAGCCGATTTCTCTATACTGTTTCAGCAATTGCAAGAGCTTTTCAAATGAAGAAAGAGCTATGGCAAGATCTACTGTTTTACTCTGTAGCTCTGCTGACAAAATTAACTTGAAACAACAAGTCATACCAGAACACCAAAGAAACAATGAATTTGTAATCTTTCATTTGGTTAGCTAATGATTCAGCTTCACTCCTTGCCTGTGGGTCCTCTGATACTTCAGCTATTTCTATCAGTGCATCAAAGAAATTGCCAGCTTGATACCTTACAGCCCTTACACTTTGTATTCGACACTCCCACCTTGTGTCACAGAGAGGCTTTGCAGTAAGACTCCTCACATGCTTGCGGAAAAACTGCCCACCTCTTCCTGGATGCACAGAAAATCACATAAAGACGCTGCAGTGTTCCAAAAAAAGTGATTGCAACGGGACAGGTTTTAGCCATATCTCCTAGGACTAGATTGTAATTGTGACAAGCACATGGTGTAAAAAATGCTCTTGGATTTTCTTGTAAAAGTCGAGCCTGAACACCTGATTCCTTTCCTCTCATGTTAGCTCCAATATCATATCCCTGACCGCAGATATTACTGATGTCTAATCCTAATTTTTCAAGTTCATGCTTTAGTACATTGTACAAATTTTCTCCAGTGCTGCTGTTCACCTCTAAAAACTTTATGAAGTGTTCGTATACACCGGCTGGTGGTGCACTGGGTAATTTACCATCGGACACGTATCTAATTATCAAGGACATTTACTCTTGATGGCTGATATCTGGAGTGCAATCAAGAATTACAGCAAAATACTTTGCTGCTTTTATTCGATGAATTATGTTATCCAGAACTGCATTTCCCACGATTCGGATTAGCTCATTTTGAAAATGTTTGCCAAGGTAGTGATCATGAATTTCTTTACAGGAAATTCTTCGAAGATGCTCTTGAATTACTGGGTCAAATTTTCCCAACAATTCTACAAATCCCAGAAAGTTGCCATTGTGTGAACTTCCTAACTGTTCAACAGAGCCACGAAATGCCAAATTACGTTCTGATAAAAACAGAACTAGAGCTACTAGTCTTTCCATAACTTGGTGCCATCGCTTTTTCTCTTTATTCATCAGTTTCTGTTGAACCTTGTCAATAGTTTCTTCAGCACTGAGTCGTCTCTGAAGTTCAGTGCAATTTAGCATTGTCACTAAATGTCCTTTTGATTTTTCATGTTCTGCCAATCTTATATTGACATTGGACCACTGGTTGAATCCAGTAGTAGTCAAGGCACTTGTCACATCATTTCCAAAAATGCAACAATAAAAACAAAATATCTTGTTTGCTGACACGGAGTATATCACCCATGGGCGATGAATGATTTCACCATTTGGAAGCTTTCTTTTGCAGTGGGCTTTTGAGAAATGTCTTCCATTTTTGTTGCAAGGAAATTCTTCCAAAAGAATTTTAGGTGGTCCTTTTTTCACTAAACAGTCCTTCAGATGATGGTCAATTCTTTCTGGCCAGGTGGTTGGATCATCTGATATGGTTAGACTTTCAAGGATTTTAGGGTTTTCATAATCTGCCACTGAAATGTTCAAACTTTCATTTTCCTGAACGTGTTCTTGTTCTGGACTATCTTGATCCTCTATGTCATGGGTTTCGTTGGTCTCTCTGCTTTGACTAGTAGTTGCATGATCAGACTGAGGTACTTCTGTGTCATCATTTGTTTCTTGGTATTTTCTGTTGCTTTCTGTCAGCTCTGGCAAAACACCTTCTTCTCACATTCATATCCCTGGCCTGCTGCCACTTCAAATGTCTCCAAGTTGGCTCTTCTGAAATACTTATTTAGAGCACCTTTTTGCTTTTCTTCAGCAGTCTTTTTGTTTTGTTTATTTTTCTTTTCATAGATCCACTCAGGTATTTCCTGCCAGCATCTCGAGCTCGCTTTGTTTGACTCATAATATGTTCCTTATTTGCTGAATGACATAAGGAAGGCAGGGACAGGTTAGTTCTAATTTCTAACTAAACAGAAAATTTGATATAGTAGTCAATGTAAAATTAAATGCTTACCCAGCAGCATAAAAGCAAAAATAATATAGATATATGCAATAAAATACAAATGAAATGAAAAGATACACAATTACACTGGGCTCTAAAACACCAGTACACAACCTAGTGAAAAAAATAAAACAAAAAGGGCTGCAAATACTACACGCTAGCAGAATACTGCACCTTAATCACACATGAAAAACACATGACACAACAGATATGAAGGCAAAATACTGAACTGGAAAGTTACCTCAAGAAGTCAGACTCAGCATGCAGCAATACTAGAAAAATTGAAACTTGCATGCAAAATATCACAGATGCACATTTCCAAAAGCTGACACATTCCAATTAATAAATCCTGAATAAAATACTTTTTTCTACCTTTGTTGTCTGATCATTTAGTTTTTCTATTCGCTTTGGTCTCAGTGTCTTCTGTTTTATGCAGTGTCTTCTTCCCATCCATGTGCATCTCCTTCCTTTGTGTTTCATTTCCTCCATTCCTGCCCAACATTTCTCCTCTCTTCCCTGCCCTCCCCCTCCTTAAACGAAAAGCTATCATACCTTGCCTTTGAATGGCACAAACTTGCTCCAGCTCCTCCACTTGACTTTATTTTAAGTCGCACTTGCACCACCACCAGGGATGGCTCACTCACCTGCACAAATGAACCACCAGATCATCACTTTAATATAAGAGTAGTAAGACCACTTTAATTTAAAAAGGTTTTATAAGAAGAAAGCCAGCCCTGGCAGCCTCATCATTCAAACCTTTACCGAATGGCACTGGGCAAACTTGCTCCAAGTGGCGGTGGGTGCTCCACTTGACTTTCTAGTCGCACTTGAGTCCCCCAGCGAATCGATGGCTCACCTCCGACCATGCTCCAGCTCCTTTTCCCTTCCCGCTCAATAACTCCCGCCCGCCCTGGCGGAAACAGGAAATACCATCAGGAGGAGGCAGGACATTGAGCGGGAAGGCAGAAGGGAAAAGCTGGGGTCAGCCGTCGTGCCTGCTGTTGCTGTGCTGCAACTGTCTGTCTGTCTGTGTCGGGGCTGGGCCGTCGTCGCTGCAAGTTCTGCAACAGTCGTTCTCCTGCTGCTGGGACTGGGAGGTGGGAGCTGACGGCGGGCTGAGGGGGGGAGGGGCTGTGGGCACCGGTGGCGGGAGGCAGTGGAGCGAATCGGCGTGAGCGGGATCATGATTGTTATACACAGACCTTCAAAACAAGCTCCATAGCTGACATCTGAAATCTTTGATGTTTACCAATGTCAAAAACACATTCACCTAGCGTAGCTAGAGTTTGGTGGATTAAATTTTAATAACATTAGTTTTCCAACAGGACTCCAAGTGATGGTTTTATAAGCCCCATATAACAAACAGTTCACAATTTTTCACCACAGTTTAATAACAGTATACTTCATGTGTAATACAATACATTTCATAATATCAAAAAAACCTCTTCTTTCTATCAAAAATTTTACCAGAGACTGAGTGGTACACGACAGCACTTTGCCTTTAAATAAACTGTTGTTTTCTTCCTCAAAACCTCAAAGCAGTTAATCACACAAGCAAAAACATATTGTACATTTTATGCATCTCCTCAACAGAAATAACATTTTCTATTGTTAGTTGTCTTGTGACTTATGAAACTTGCCACCACCAACAAAAATCTGGTTCCATGCTAGATTATAGTTGTTAACTTGGTTTGGTTTTGGTTTTATTTTAAATAAATAAATAAATAAATAAATAAAATAACCACTGTGCCAGGGCTTTTTAAAAACTCTACTTACCAAAAGACCACTGTCTTATCTTATTTAGGGTATTTTAAAGAACCTTTATGCATTAAAAAGTTTGGTTTAGAGGCCAGCCCAGCCCAGACAGTTAATCTGCTATGTAGAAGACCTGGGTTTGATTCTAGAGACCAGAGCTAAGATGCTTTTTTCTTTTTAATGTTTTTATTAGTAAGAGTAAGTAACAGACTTCCATCAGACAACAAGACAACCGCTTTTCCGCTCATCTGCACACATGCAGCTGCAGGGTTCCAGAAAGAACTACTAAAGTCTAGCATCATCATCATTCATTCATACCTCTGCTTCCTTGCCCGAATCACTGGGCAAACTTGCTCCAGGCAGCGGTGGTGGGTCAGTGGTGTGGGTTGTTCCTTCTTCTAGTCGCACTGACTTGCACTTCGGCGGCACTTCTGACTCCCCAGCGAATCGACGACGTCGATGGCTCACCAAGAGGCTCCGACCACGCTCCTCGCTCCAGCTCCTTCCCTTCCCGCTCAATGACTCCCGCCCACAGGAAATACCATCAGAAGGAGGCGGGACATTGAGCGGGAAGGCTGGGGTGAGCCGTTCGTCGTGCTTGCTGCTGCTGCCTGTGCCTGTGCTGCAACTGTCTGTGTCGGGCCCGGGCCGTCGAGTTCTGCACTGTGCTGCTGGGACTGGCAGGCGGGAGCTGACAGCGGGCAGAGCGGGGGGTGGGTTGTGTGGGCACCGGTGGCGGCGGGAGGCAGCGGAGCGAATCGGCGCGAGCGGAGCGGGATCACGATTGATGATGCGATGCCGCATGCGGTCCGACGAGCGAGCGGGGGTCAGAAGGAGAGGCAGAGTTGCGGCCGCCTCTGCCTAAGACCGGCCCTGTGAACTGTTTGCTTTTGTGCTGTTTTGCTGGAGTTACCAGGGGTCTACCACAAATTGTTTTGAACTGCTTTGGTTGGAACTGCCTGTGGGTGAGCAAATTGCCTGGTCAATTGCAGTATGTAGCTTGGCTTGGGAGCCAAGGGAACTCCAAGGAGACTGGCAAGTGAGACCCCAGCCAGCAGAGGGCTGCATTTCAGAATCACCCAGTGGCCGGGAGCTTTACAATAGTAAGTGATGGCAGAAAAAGACCTGTATGGTCCATTCAGTCTGCCCAACAAGATAAACTCATATGTGCTACTTTAAATACCTGACCTTGATTTGTATCTGCCATTTTCAGGACACAGATCGTAGAAGTCTGGCCAGCACTAGCCCCGCCTCCCAACCACTAACCCCACCTCCTAACCACCGGTGCTACCACCCAATCTCTGCTAAGCTTCTGAGGATCCATTTCTTCTGAACAGGATTCCTTTATGCTTATCCCATGCTTTTTTTAATTCTGTTACCGTTTTCATCTCCACCACCTCCCTCGGGAGGGCATTCCAAATATCCACCACTCTCTCCGTGAAAAAATACTTCCTGACATTTTTCTTGAGTCTGCCCCCCTTCAATCTCATTTCATGTCCTCTAGTTCTACCGCCTTCCCGTCTCCGGAAAAGGTTCGTTTGCAGATTAATACCTTTCAAATATTTGAACGTCTGTACAGTGGCGTAGCAGGGGGGGCTGCCACCCGGGGCAGGGTGGTTCGCCGTTCCACACCCCCCCTGGGTGCAGCACGATGACACCCCCCTCCCCCCCTGACCAGCTCCCGCACACTACCTTTAAAAAGAATATCGGGAGGCACAGCGCCTTGCGCCTGCCCTGCACGTAAAAGAAATGTGGACCGTCGGGTTTTCTCTCGCTCTGTCCCGCCCTTGCGGAAATAGGAAGTTGCATCAGCGGAGGGCGGGACAGATAGAGCGAGGGAAGACCCGACGGTCCACATTTCTTTTACGTGCAGGGCAGGCGTGAGGCGCTGCGCCTCGCCTCCTGATATTCTTTTTAAAGGTAGGGTGCGGGAGCTGGTCGGAGGGGTGTCAATTCACCGAGGGGGGGGGAGTTGGCAGGGAGCACCCCCCCCGAGCTGACACCCGGGGCGGACCGCCCCTCCCACCCCCCCTTGCTACGCCACTGCGTCTGTATCATATCACCCCTGTTTCTCCTTTCCTCCAGGGTATAACATATGCATCGCCATGCCGGGACAGACCAAGGATTTATCGAGTCCAGCACCCTGTCTCCGACAACAGCCAAAAGAACAAACAATTTGTCCCGCCCATCCCAGAAATAGTGGATTATTCCCACGTTCATTCAACAGGGCTTTTTTTGAGGGGGTACTTGGGGGTACTGAGTACCGGCACCTTTTCCATTGTCTGCTAAAATTGACCCATGGTCCCCAAGTTTTAATGAAAGAGCTCAGGCTCTACACACCAATTCTGTCTTGTCATAGATTCTGTGACTGGTTGCAGGGGGCCTGGCTATTGTGGGGTGGGTCACTCAGTGATCACCCCACCCCTGAAGGGTGGCCTGGCATTTAAGTACCGGCACCTTTCTCACGAGAAAAAACGCACTGCCATTCAATAACATTCTATGGCCTTTTCCTCCAGGAAGCCGTCCAAACCTTTTTTAAAGTCTGCTAACCAGCTCATTTTCGAAAGAGATCCCCGGCCATCTTCTGACACAAATTGGGAGATGGCCGGCGATCTCCTGAACCCGGACAAATCGGTATAATTGAAAGCCGATTTTGGCTGGCGCCAACTGCTTTCCGTTGTGGAGCCGGCAAAACTTCAAGGGGGCGTGTCGGTAGGGTAGTGAAGGCAGGGACGGGGCGGGACAGGGGCATGCTCACGAGATGGCCGGCATCACCCGATAATGAAAAAAAAAAAAGCCAGGCTTGACGAACATTTCCCTTTTTTTTTTCACGACCAAGCTTCACAAAGGAGCCCCAACTGACCAAATGACCACCGGAGGGAATCAGGGATCACCTCTCTTTACTCCCCCAGTGGTCACCAACACCACAAAAAAATTTTTTTTTGCCAGCCTGAAATGTCATACCCAGCTCCCTCACAGCAGTATGCAAGTCCCTGGAGCAGTTTTTAGTGGGTGCTGTGCACTTCAGGCAGGTGGACCCAGGCCCATCCCCCCCCCTACCTGTTACACTTATGGTGGTAAATGGGTGCCCTCCAAACCCCCCCAAAACCCACTGTACCCACATGTAGGTGCCCCCCTTCACCCCCTAGGGCTATGGTAGTGTTGTAAAGTTGTGGGGAGTGGGTTTTGGGGGTGATTTGGGGGGGCTCAGCACACAAGGTAAGGGAGCTATGTACCTGGGAGCTTTTGTTATTATTTTTTTTTTAATTTTTAGAAGTGCCCCCTAGGGTGCCCGGTTGGTGTCCTGGCATGTGAGGGGCCGGTGCACGCCAAATGCTGGCTCCTACCATGATCAAATGCCTTGCATTTCGCCGGGTTTGAGATGGCCGGGCCCGGTTTCCATTATGGCTGAAAAACGAAGCCGGCTTTCTCCTCTACACCCGGCGATCGATTTAGCCGGCGCCAACCGTATTTCGAACATACAGTTTGCTCCGCCCCCTTGTGGCGCCGGCCCCGAAGATGGCCGTCCAGCTATTTGGCCGGCGCCATTCGAATATGCCCCTCTAAGTCAACCGCCTTAACCACTTTTTCTGGCAACAAATTCCAGAGTCTAAATACGTATTGAGTGAAGAAATATACATGTTCAGGTCAGCAAGTCTCTCCTTATACGTCTTGTAATGCAAATCCCATACCATTTTTGTAGCTTTCTTTGCACTGCTTCAATTCTTTTTACATCCTTAGCAAGATACAGCCTCTAAAACTGAACACAATACTCCAGGTGGGGCCTCACCAATGACTTGTACAGGGGCATCAACACCTCCTTTCTTCTGCTGGTCACACCTCTCTCTATACAGCCTAGCAACATACATAGAGGGGCATAATGGAAAGATCGTCCAAGTACGAATTAGGACGTTCTTACGAAAACGTCCAAAAATAGACATGTATAATGGGAAAATAGTGTGGGCATTTTTCGATAATCGATTATCCCTGTAAGAAAACAATCAAATGACGAGCGCATAAGCGTGACTAAATTGGGCACCCTAACACGGTCGATTATTGCAGGTGCAAACGACCAAATCACGTGGTGTGTAAAATATTGTACATAGGTGTATCGCAAGTACAGTACATGTTGTTCAGGCCATCCAGGTACGGGAAAATATGAGGAACGCGTATATGTGTCAACTACAGACATATCATGCTGCTCCACCCATACTTTCATCATATGTGCCCATCTGAATGTCCGGATCTGCATGCACTGTACACCTACTGAACATGCAGCTATATGCATATTGTGTATATGTGAAAAGGGTCGGGTGGGGTGCGTCATACTCATCTATATAAGGCACGTTCCACACACGTGCAGGCATGTGCACGTCAAAGACGTCTATGCTTACGAGGGCGTCCACGTGCTGATAGGGGCCATATATGGCAGCTGTGCATGAAACGACGTCCCTCACGCAAGGTCGTCTATATAAGGCACTTCTTTTCCAACACGTGGAAAAATGGCACAACGCAGAGAACCGAATTTTGGACAGGAGGAGAGCCTGCTGCTCGTCCGCCTCTGCCTAAGGCACCGCCATCGCCTGTTTGTGCAACACCACCACCTGCCCCCCAGGCTGCAGGCCATGCGAGCCTGGTCCCGCATCCGGGACAGGCTAGAAAGGTAAGGTTATGGCCCAACCCCCCTCCCCTCCTGTACCTAGACATATAACAGCTCCGTCATCAATGTTACCACCAGTAACTGGAGTGTCCATGCAAGGATCATGAGTAATATAGGAACATGCACAATCACTAATAATTTGTATGGTATTGAAACGACGACCATTCCCACATCCCTACAAGAATGTATTTCGTTAGGTATGTGACTATTATATTAGTGTTATGTGACAATTTGTGAAGGCCACAGTTTCCAACCCCTCTTTGCAGCCAGTGGCTTACAACGCATCCGAATAGTGGAAACATGAGACCAATGAAACCTATACCATACTTTATAACATGGTCATGATAACACATATAAAGTAGTTTAACAAGCATACATTATAATGTATACAAACGGTACTGTCTGGCCTCATGCCCACCTTTCTGGCATCATCTGCATAGGAACCAACTCGGTGGCTGCTGTAGGTGCTTGACCACCCCACCCCCAATATCAAATAAATGCCTTGTATGTATGGAGGGAGGGGTCATGTCCACTGGGGGTTCCACCCCCCAAAATGTTAAAAAGGTGGCTCCTATGATTCAGTACCAATGGAGGTGGCCCTCCCCCCCAACACTGTAGACCCTCTCTCTCTGGTATGTGAATAGCAAATGAATGTGTGCAGAGGACAAGAAGGACCAACCCCCCTGACCCCTGCTCTACAAACTTATATCTTACAGACGGTTTGGAGTCCACCGGGACCTGGAGTCCCTCAGGAGGCGGTTCCGCCGTGTGAGGCGGGAGAGGCCCGACCTCATCCGGGCGGTGCGAAGGCACCTCAGGGCTCGCCGTAAGTATTCAAAAACAGGACACCTGTACAGATTAGTACATACATTTCATGAATAATGCAAATGTGTTGTACAATATCAATTCCCATGTGCCTAATAGCCACCTAGTAAGTAATAACATATCTGTCCCAGATCAAGGATGCAGGTTGCAGGGGTTCTCCCATGAGCGTGCCTGCAACTTCCGACCATCCCCCCGAGATGAATGAGATGATATGCCTCACTTTACTATTCCCCTTACTGTGGTGGCTGATTAGTGTGTCCTGGTACACCTGCCTGAGGCCCTACTTTTACTGCATGTCATGGCCTAACTCACATAAAAGAATTGTACTCAACACCCTTCCCACTGCCCCCCCCCCCCAATAACTCCTACAACAACTGCCCATCAACCCCTCGTTGCATCTCACAATGCAAACATGCTGGTCAGCAATGAATTTGGTATGGCAACATGTCCTGTGTGGTGTGTGTCAGAGGAGGGTCCAGGGTTCTGTGTCATGTCATCTGATGCAGCTCATTCCCCATGGGCATAGGCAACGCCTTACCACACCCTGCCCCATCCCCTGCCTCACGCCACCCAGCTACTGCACTATGCAAGCCATGTTGTATGCGCTGATCTCAATCACACTCCTTTTACATACACAGGGCTCCACCAGCAGGAAGCCGAGCGCCAAGATGAGGAGGGCCACCACCTCCAGGAGGAGGAGGAGGAGCAGGAGCAGCAGGAGGAGGAGGAGGAGGAGGAACGGCAAGAGGAGGAGGAGGAGGAGGATGCGCAGGAGGAGTCATCGGGCTCGGAGGAGGGGGTGCTCATCATAGATGAGGACTATATGGAGGCCCCCTCCCCACCTGTACCAGCAGCAGAGCCCTCTCCCTCCCCTCAGCCATCCACATCCCCTGCAGCAGCAGCACCATCACCTGCCCCACTGCGTTCCCCTGGGTCTGCTCCGTCCCCTGCGTCTGCTCCGTCCCCTGGGTCTGCTCCGTCCCCTGGGCCTGCTCCAGCCCGTGCCCCACCTCCACCTGCCCTAGGTGCAGGGGCCATGATGCGCCTCCTGCAGCAGCTGGTAGATGGCCAGCAGCAGCTTGTAGTTGGCCAGCACCAGCTGCTGCAGGAGGTGAAAGCCCTACGGCAGGGCAATGAGCAGCTCCAGGGCCCACTAAGGGTACTGCTGGGCCTGCTCATTGCCCTGCTACAGAGGGCCTTGGTCAGAGGGCGTGGCCGCCCTTAATTTAAATAGGGGGGGCCTGTTGGGGGTGTGGGGAGTGGGTGGGGGAGGGAATTGTTGGGGTTGTGTGTGTGGGGGGGAGGGAAATGTTGGGGGTTCTGTGGGGGGGGGAGGGAATTGTTGGGGTTGTGTGTGTGGGGGGAGGGAAATGTTGGGGGTTCTGTGGGGGGGGGAGGGAATTGTTGGGGTTCTGTGGGGAGTTGTGGGGGGGAGGAGGGCATTGTTGGGGGTTATTTTGTAGGGGTGGGGGTGGAGGGGAAATAAATGTTTCTCTTACACTATAACTATCAGGGTGTGTGTGTGTGTTTGTCTCCCTTGTGCATTACATATCACTAAATGGTGCTGTTGAGTTGAGAGGAAGGAGGCAGCAATATGCATAGCATTAAATGTGCTGTGTGAATGAGAAGGTGATGCATGTCTGAGAATGTTGGCCATACAGAACGCCACCTGTTCATTCCAACCTGCATGGCCATATATGCAGGGGGGTTGGGCTGGGGAGGCTGGATGGATATTTCTGTTCATGAATAAAAATGGCCAGCCAGCATCTCTCCCTCCCTCCCTCCCCTCCACCATACTGACCCACAACACAGAGTGCCATCAATAAGAGATTAATAGTGTACCACGTGTGATCTGCCAGGTAGACACTTCCACATAACCCCAGGTACCACATACACAGTGTTTGCTGTCTGATGGACACATATCCTTACCCACAAGCCACTTTGGTGTGTGTGGGGGGGGGGGGGCAAGAAGGACCTACAAACAGCTGGCTCATATTTTCACATTGAATACATCAGCTATGGTATATAATGCTGAGGAGAAAAGGGGAAACAATGGGAAACCCAATAGATGGATGGTTACTTCATCACAGTTGCAATGTAATACTTGTGTTAGAGAAGGGCACAAATAAAAATGGTGCTCATTATTTGCAGCTGTGATCACAGTTTCTCCAGTAGTCGATCAAGGTGTGTTACATTCAGGTATTCTGGGTTTGTGTCAAACTTTGTCCCTGAAGTGACTTGCCTTAGGTGGGATTTGAACCAGCAACCTTATGATTATAAGGCTGGTGCTCTAACCACTAGGCCACAGCAGCCACCAGGCTTTAGCCACCAGCAGGTACTTTGGGTTGGGACCTGTACACACACCCCTCTCCCTCATCACCACGTCATAGGCCTCAGTGGCACTACCTGTAGCCACCTTGAGCATTTTGTCCAGGCTACCGATTAAAAACAATGTGCATGTTCCCTACTACCTATGGAGCAATTTAGGAAGATGTTCCATAATGTGCTATACACATCCATTGCATTAATCATTCTCCCCTCCCCTGCCTATGGACCTTGAGAATGGGTGGCCACTTCATAAATGGGGACTGGGGTACACCACATTAACAAGGAAGATGGAAGCTACCGGGAACCAATACAGCACCTCCAACAGCTGGCCCACACCACTGAGGACCTGCCAACCCCACAGTACAGTGCACAGGAACCTGGTGAAAACAGAGCTACCTAACATCTGACTCCAGACTACATACATACAGTGAATGCACACTCCTTGACTATGAGCACAAAGAGAAGAGGTGTCAGACAAATGAGAGCTTACCATGAACGTCTGTTTCAAGACTGTGTAGTGCGCCTTTTATCTTCTGGAACATTAGCTGCACATCTCCCTGATTGAAATGACCCTTACCGAGGGGTGCTTGATTTGGGCCAACTGTAGTAAATTCTTGGCCCCCACACACTGCCTGCTACAACCAGGCAAAGAGAATGGGAGAAAGGAAGGGAGCCTCAGGGGATGTGGAAGAGAGGAAACGGAAGGCGTGGTGGCTGAGGGCCAATAATAATTCCCCCCCCCCCCTAAATACACAGGTGTACCCAAGCATACATTGCTAAACACATACCTTCATATAAGTGAGGGTAAAACCCTGTAAATGATTATTACGAACAACCGGCAAGGTCTCAGTGCAGGAAATGGCAGGTAAAATGGCAATGAAGAAAGGGAAGGCAGGTGGAGACGCCCATACTTATCTACTCATAATCGAAACCATGTGTTCCTAATCGCTATCTGAACTGGGCACGCTTAGGAATTTTGTGTATAATTGAACAACAAACGCCCATATCAGAAACGCCTATTCCCCCGTCTCAATGGGCGTTCTTGGCGACTATATAAACGCCCACTCCATATTTTTGATAACCCCATTGGTACAATGCCACCACGTATGCCGCCGACCCGGAAGGGTAATTTTGTTGAAGCTGAGGTGGAGCTCCTGGTGCAAGAAATACTACAGCGGCACCGGAGTCTGTTTGCTCCCACAGGGCAGAGGCTGGCTGCAACAACAAAGCAGCGCGAATGGGAGGCAGTACGGGACAGCCTGAATGCTGTCTTCCATGCTGGGAGAGACGTGGAGGATTGCAAGAGGAAGTGGCGGAAGCTGAGGAGGGATGTTCGGAGGAAGACGGGGGCCAATCCCCCAGGCAATGACACTGCCAACCTCACGCCCATGGAGCTGATGGTGCACTCCCTCCTACCCCAGGAGGGCATCCATGGGATTGGCTCACTGGACACCTCGGGCCAGGCTGAGGACTCAGGTAGGTGTTTCATTATGCAGTTGGGGTATCTGTTGTGCTGCAGTACACTTGTGTTATAGAAGTTGGGGCCAGGGGGAGGGAGCTGAGGAGTGGGGGGCAGGAGGAGGGAGGTGGGGGGGGAGTGTTTCTGGCTGTCTTTATGTACATTAACAGGCCACCTTTATGATGCTGTTGTGACATGGTAACCCCTACTCACTAGCTCTGTACCCTTACTCCCTATCCCTACCGTTGTCATTGGGTTTCCTCTTACTTGTCCTGTGTGCCCATATTTATTGAATTGTAAGCTCTATTTGAGTAGTGGTAGTGGTCATGTGTGTTATAGGAGCAAGCAGACAGGGTGGGTGCTGTGTGTGTGTGTGAGCACCCCCAATATTGAGGAAAGATCATGTAGCTGTGCAGGGAGGAGTTTTGGGCACTGGGCTTAGCACCCCCAATACTACTTTCCAGTTGGCTCCTATGGGTGTGTGTAGGTTACTACTGTGGCAGAACTTTGGGGGCCGTCCTTCCCTACTACTCCCTCCTATTTTCCCATTAACAAACTGTGCCTAGTTCCTCCTGTGACCTCTGTGCTCTACTGAGTGTGGGCCACATGCATTCAACTGAAGGAGCCTGTAATGGGGGTCATGAAGCAGTTCTATGCAGTCTAGCAAGTCAGTAGTAACACAACACATGCTGCAATGTTGTTCAATTTAACAATTATACAACTAACAGCTTGTCCACAACGTTATGACTGGTGTCCTTCTCTTGGCTGCTCATCCACCACCTCTACCCAGCTGCCTGTGGGGCTCTCTCTTTCACACCCGTGTCAATTCCATTCCTCCTCACCATCTCTTTGCTGGGTCATCAGGTTGGGGGACATGCCAATGTATATGAATGCTGAAAGACAAAGGTGGGTTATTTGCACCAACACTATTCCTCACTCTTGTGCTATACAGGTGATGACTCAGAGGAGGCTGGCCCTAGTGGGCTGCAAGGCCAACGCCCTACACCAGCAGTCCAGCCTCAACCTCCACAGCCTGCAGCACCAGCAGTCCAGCCTCTGCCTCCACCCCCTGCAGCACCAGCAGTCCAGCCTCCACCACCTGCACCAGCTGTGCAGCCTCTGCGTCCACCACCACCTGCACCAGCTGTCCAGCCTCTGCCTCCACCACCACCTGCACCAGCTGTCCAGCCTCTGCCACCACCACCACCACCTGCAGCACAGGCACATGCACCACCAGCAGAGGCCGCACCTCCAGCACCGGAGGACTTTGGTGAGGAGGAGGAGGAGGGCCCAGCTCCCCGCCAGAGGCCATCCGGCCAAAGTAGGCAACTCCTGCGGCTGGCCACGGAACTACTCCGCCACAACGTGCGCTTGGAGGAGTACCGGCACCAGAAACTCGAGCTGCAGCGCCAAGCACTGGAGGCACAGCAGCGAGCTCACCAGGAACTCCTCCAGGCGCAACATGAAGGCCACCAGGAGGTGCTCCAGCAACTGAAACGGCTGGAGCAGAGCATCCAACACCTGCGCCCTCAGGGCACAGCACCTACTCCAGCCCCCGTGATGCTGGAGCAGCCCCTGCCATCAACGTCCTCCTCCACTGACCACCACCAACCACCAGCTAAGAGGTGGGCGTTGCGATCATCGGCCTCCGCACCCACTCCTGCAGCACCCACCAAATCTGCTCCCATTCTGGGTCCTGTGGCCAGACCACTAGAACCAACAAGGTGGCCCGATTTCCACAGTGCAGCCGAAGCCGCAGGCTGCCGTGGGGATAGGGAGGAGGACACTGGGAGCAGCAGCTCAGAAGAGGGTGAAGAGACTTCCCGTGCAGCACCAGCTACAAAGGAAGGGCCTGGGAGGGGTAGGAGGGGACGGGGGAAGGGAAGGGGAAAATGATGGGACATGCTGTAGGGTGAGGGTTGGTGGGAGGGGGTGGGTGTGGGAGGGGGGTGGTGGTGGTGGTGGTGGGGTTGAACACACACATGCACTTAATGTAAATAAATAAATGTTCACTTACTTTCACCTAAAACTTGTTTCAATGAGTCTTTGTCTTGCTCTTACGCCAAGCTGGTAGGCATTGAGCTCTGCTCTGTGGGCTGGGGGTGGAGGGGGCTCCTCTTCCAGCTCATCTGGGGCCTCTTCTGGTGGTGGCTGTGGCTCCTCTGGGAGAGGCTGTCCTCTGCGCTGGGCCAAATTGTGTAACATGCAGCACGCCACAAAGATCTTGGCCACCTTTTCTGGACTGTAGAGCAGCTCTCCTCCAGACCGGTCCAGACAGCGGAAGCGTTTTTTCAATAAACCAAAGGTGCGCTCAATGATCCCCCGGGTGCTGCGATGTCTCCTGTTGTAGGTTTCTTCTGGCCCTGGTTGTGGGTGGATCAGGGGGGTCATGAGCCATGTCCTCTGCGGGTAGCCTCGGTCACCTTTGCAGAAAAGCAGAATGAGATAGATGAGTGTGTATCGCTTGGAGCAGGTACAGGGGGGGGGGGGGCGGGGGGATTTGGATAGTGGGTTGTGGTGGAGGAAGCCAGGGCGGAGGGTTGCCCAGTGGAGGAGGTCTAGTATGGGTGGTACATGCATGTTGCACTTACCTAGTAGCCATCCACCAATGAACTCCCCTCGCTCGAACCTGCGGAAGATGCCCGAGTGCTGTAGGATGTAGGCATCATGGCTGGAGCCGGGGTACCTGGCACACACGTCTAATATCTCCCCCTGGGCATCACATACAACTTGCATGTTCATAGAATGAAATGCCTTCCTATTTCTGTAGGTGGCTTCATGTGCCCGGGGGGGTCTGAGGGCTACGTGTGTGCAGTCTATCACACCGATGACCGAGGGGAATCTAGCAAGAGCATAGAAGGCGGCCATGTTGTTGTGCAGGGCCTGGGGGGGTGGTGGGGAATGTGATGTAGTGTGAGGTGTGAGTTATGAAGGCATCCAGGAACTGGGTGAGACAGTGTGAAATAGAAGCCTGGGTGAGGCCTGTGTTAGCAGCTAATACGGATTGAAAACTGCCAGTGGCCAGGACAGAGAGAGAGGAAGTGATTTTGAGGTGGGCAGGGATGGGGTTATTCCTACGTGTCTGGGGCTGAAGGAGGGGTTTCAGCTGCTCACACAGCTGACGAATGGTGGCCCTATCAAACCTGAACCTTGTCAGACACTGCTGGTCAGTGAGTTGTAGGAAGGTGGTGCGGGGCCTAAACACTCGGGGCCGTGAATACCTCCTGCAGTGGGTGGCCTCTTCGTGTAGCATGCATGCCACACGTGCATTAAGTGCATCCATATCCCCACCACCAGTGCAAGTATTAGGACTAGTAGTCAAACAGCAACACACACAGATCTGTCACTTCCAGCCACCACGCCCTCTGGCCACTCACTCGCCAAACACTACAGGAACACAGAGACAAACGGAGGTCAGGGAATAGAGTATACACGTGGGAGGAGTGAATGGGGAGGGATAGGAGGAGGGGAAGGGGGCGATGGAGCAAAGGTGTAGGAGTAAGGAACGGTCAAAGGGTATGACACAAAAAGAGGCAGGGCACACAGACGACCGTCACAGGTACTCAACACGCTCGGCTTTCTCTCTGCAACCACCACTTCAGCTCTTCCACCAACAATGTCGCCACTCTCCAACTACGCACAATCGCTAATGGGTCTAAAGACGCTTTCCCCCTTGCTCTGGTCGCTTTTATTTCGGGTCCATCATATTACGCCCATCTTCCCGCTCAACCAGAGCCATTTCGCTATTTGTTATACGTTGTACCCGTCCACGTCGTATCACCGCCCCTAACACGCCCACGACACGCCTCTTATTTGGACGTTTTTACGTGAACGTACGAGCGACACGGACGCACTGAAACATTGGTTTCCATTATATGGATTTACTTGTTTTTGTGAGATTAATGTCTATCTCCCGATTTAGGTCGTAATATAGGCGTCTTTGTCTTTCGATTATAAGCAGGACAGTAACATAGTAGATGACGGCAGAAAAAGACCTGCACGGTCCAGCAACCTTCTGGCTATGGCTACCACCTTGTTACACTGTTTTGTCGCCTTCAGATACTATTACCCCAAAATCCCTCTCCCAGCCTGTACATATCATACTCTCAACGTCTAACACATAAGTCTCCCGTGGATTTCTACTCCCTAAGTGCATCACTTTGCATTTCTTCGCATTGAATTTTAATTGCCAAACATTAGACCATTCTTCTAGTTTCCGCAGATCCTTTTTTATGTTTTCCACTCCCTCCGGGGTGTCCACTCTGTTACAAATCTTAGTATCATCTGCAAAAAGGCAAACTTTACCTTCTAACCCTTCGGCAATGTCACTCACAAATATATTGAACAGAATCGGCCCCAGCACTGATCCCTGAGGCACTCCACTACTCACCTTTCCCTCATCCAAGTGAATTCCATTAACCACCACCCTCTGGCATCTGTCCGTCAGCCAGTTCCTAATCCAGTTCACCATATCTGGTCCTAGGTTCAGCCTGTCAAATTTATTCAAGAGCCTCCTGTGGGGAACCATGTCTAAAGCTTTGCTGAAGTCTAAGTAGATTACTTCTATAGCATGTCCTTGATTCAATTCTCCGGTCACCCAGTCAAAGAATTCAATGAGATTCGTTTGGCACAATTTCCCTTTGATAAAACCATGTTGTCTCGGATCTTGCAACTTATTTGCTTTCATGAAATTCACTATCCTTTCCTTCAGCATCGCTTCCATTACTTTTCCAATAACCGAAGTGAAGCTTACCAGCCTGTAGTTTCCTGCTTCTTCCCTATCACCACTTTTATGAAGCGGGACCACATCTGCTCTTCTCCAATCCCATGGAACCTCTCCGGTCTCCAAGGATTTATTAAACTAATCTTTAAGGGGACCCGCCAGAATCTCTCTGAGCTCCCTCAATATCCTGGGGTGGATCCTGTCCAGTCCTATGGCTTTGTTCACCTTTAGATTTTCAAGTTGTTCATATATACAATTACTACTTATCATTTCTATAGCGCTAAAAGGCATACGCAGCGCTGTACACCATACACAAAGACAGTCCCTGCTCAAAGAGATTACAATCTAGATAAGACAGTACACTTAAGACAGAACAATTAAGGGTAAGGGAATAAAGCGGTGAGGATAAAGGACAGGGCAAGTGAGTTAGGAGTCAAAAGCAGTGGTAAAGAGGTGGGTTTTGAGTTTGGACTTGAAAACGGCCAAAGACGGGGCTAGACGTACAGGCTTGGGAAGTCTATTCCAGGCGTGAGGTGCAGCAAGATAAAAGGAGCGGAGTCTTGAATTAGCAGTAGAGGAGAAAGGGACAGATAAGAGAGATTTATCTACAGAACGGAGTACTCAAGGGGGGACGTAGGGGGAGACAAGAGTGGAGAGGTACTGGGGAGCGGCAGAGTGAATGCACTTATAGGTCATTAGGAGAAGTTTGAATTGAATACGGAAATGGATAGGGAGCCAGTGAAGTGACTTAAGGAGAGGGCTAATGTGGGCATGGCGACTTTGGCGGAAAATGAGTCGCGCAGCAGAGTTTTGGATTGATTCACTCTTCTGTGAACAGTGCTATAACCACTCCATTCTCATATGTACTTTTCCCAGTCAATCGTGGTCCTTCTCGCCTCACCCTATGCTTGGAATAAACTCCCTGAGCCCATACGTCAAGCCCCCTCCCTGCCCATCTTCAAATCCTTACTCAAAGCCCACCTCTTCGATGTCGCATTCGGCACATAACCATTATACCTCCATTGAGGAAATCTAGACTACCGCAACTTGACATTTCGTCCTTTAGATTGTAAGCTCCTTTGAGCAGGGACTGTCCTTCTTCGTTAAACTGTACAGCGCTGCGTAACCCTAGTAGTGCTCTAGAAATGTGAAGTAGTAGTAGATTTTCTTCAGTGAAAACAGAACAAAAGTATTAGTTTAGCAAATTTGCTTTTTCTTCATCATTATCCACATAGCAGTTCGCAGCATCTTTCAGTCTCACAATTCCATTTTTAGTCTTCCTCCTTTCACTAATATACCTGAAGAAAATGTTGTCACCCCTCCTTACCTTTCTAGCCATTTGTTCTTCTGCTTGCTCTTTCGCCAGACGTATCTCTCGCTTGGCTTCTTTCAGTTTCATCCGGTATTCCTCTCCTTGTTCCTCTTCTTGAGTTTTTCTGTATTTCATGAACGCCATCTTTTAGCCTTTATTTTCTCAGCCACTTGCTTGGAGAACCGTATTAGTTTCCTTTATCTCTTTTATTTACTCTCCTTACATAAAGGTTTGTGGCCATATTTATAGCTTCTTTCAGCCTGGACCACTGCTCTTCCACTTCTTGTATGTCCTTCCAGCCCATCAACTCCTTCCTCAGGTATTCACCCATTTTACTAAGGTCAGCATGTTTGAAATCCAAGTGTTCATGAAGGAGTATAAGGAGTCAGAAGATGGGAAAGGTATTGAGGTTTGCCAGATACTAAAATCTTATTCATTAGGAGTACTGTTTTATAGATAAGAACATGTGTTGTCATACTAGGACAGACCGAAGAATCCTGTTTTCAACAATGGCCAATCCAGGTTACAAGTACCTGGCAAGATCCCAAATGAGTACAATACATTTTATGCTGCTTATCCTAGAAATAAGCAGTGGATTTTCCCATCTTAAACCTGGCTATCCAAACCTTTTTTTAAACCCCACTAACTGCTTTTACTACATTCTCTGGCAACGAATTTCAGAGTTTAATTACATGTTGAGTGAAGAAATATTTTCTCTGATTCATTTTAAATTTACTACTTTGTAACTTCATTGTGTGCCCCATAGTCAAAGTATTTTTGAAAAGAGTAAACAAGAGATTCACATCTACCTGCTCAACTCCACTCCACTCATTATTTTATATATCTCCCCCTCAGCCGTCTTTTCTCCAAGCTGAAGATTCCTAGCCGCTTTAGCCTTTCCTCATAAAGAATGAATTCCATCCCATTTATCATTTTTGTTGCCCTTCTTTGTACCTTTTCTAAATCCACTATATCTTTTTTGAGATGCGGTGACCAGAACTGCACACAGTATTCGAGGTGTGGTCACACCATGGACCGATACAAAGGCATTATAACATCCTCATTTTGTTTTCCATTCTTTCCTAATAATATCTAACACTCCATTTGCTTTCTTAGCTGCCACGGCACACTTATCAACCATGACACCTGGATTTTTTTCCTGGTTGGTGACTCCTAATATGGAACATTGCATCACGTAACTATAGTCTGGGCTCCTCTTTCCCACATGCATCACTTTGCACTTGCTCACATTAAACATCATCTGCCATTTAGATGCCTAGTCTCCCAGTCTCATAAGGTCCTCTTGGAAGTTTTCACAATTCTCTTGCTATTTAACAATTTTGAATAACTTTGTGTTAGCAAATGTAATTACCTTACTAAAAAGCAGCGGTCCCAGCACAAACGCTTGGAGAACCCCACTACCTACCGTTCTCCATTGATAATACTGACCATTTAACCCTACTCTCTGTTTTCTATCTTCTAACCAGTTTTTAATCCACAATAGTACACTAGCTCCTATCCCATGACTCTCTAATTTCCTCTGGAATCTTTCATGAGGTACTTTGTCAAATGCCTTTTGAAAATCCAGGTACACAATATCAACTGGCTCAACCTTATCCATGTTTGTGCACCTCTTCAAAGAAATGTAGTAGATTGGTGAGGCAAGATTTCCCTTCGCTATATCCATGTTGGCTTTGTCTCATTAATCCATGCTTTTGAATATGCTCTGTAATTTTATTCTTTATAATAATCTCTACCATTTTGCCCGGCATCGACGTCAGGCTCACTGGTCTATAATTTCCCGGATCACCTCTGGAACCTTTTTTTTTAAATTGGTGTTACATTGTCCACCCTCCAATCTTCTGGAACCATGCTTGATTTTAAAGATAAATTACATATTACTAACAAAAGTTCTGCAAGTTCATTTTTCAATTCTATCAGTACTCTGGGATGACTACCATCTGGTCTAGGCAATTTGATACTCTTCAATTTGTCAAATTGCACCATTAAATCTTCCAGGTTTATAGAGACTTCATTCATTTCTCTTACTCGTCAGCTTTGAATACAATTTCTGGCACCAGTATCTCAGTGAAGACCAAAGCAAAGAATGTATTTAATCTCTCCACTATGGCTTTGTTTTCCCTGAGTGCCCCTTTTACCCCTTGGTCATCTAGCGGTCCAACCGATTCTTTTGCTGGCTTCTTGCTTCTAATATACCTAAAAATGTTTTTACTATGTGTTTTGCCTACAATGCAATCCTTTTTTCAAAGTCCTTATCAGCGCTTTGCAATTGACTTGCCATTCCTTATTCTGTTTCTTATTATTATTTTCAGTTGGATCCTTCTTCCATATTCTGACGGATTTTCTTTTAGCTCTAACAGCTTCCTTCACCTCACTTTTTAACCATGTCAGCTGTCATTTAGTCTTCCTTCCTCCTTTTTTAATACATGGAATATATTTGTCCTGGGCTTCTAGGATGGTATTTTTGGACAGCATCTACGCCTGATGTAAATTTTTGACCTTTGCAGCTGCTCTTCTAAGTGTTTATTTCACCCTACTTCTCATTTTATCATAGTCTCCTTTCTGAAAGTTAAATGCTAACATATTGGATTTCCTGTGTGTACTTACTCCAGAACCAATATCCAATCTGATCATATTATGATCACTATTATCAAGCGGCCCCAGCAGCATTACCTCATTACCTCTTGTTGGTTCCTATACCAGCTGCTCCATAAAGCAGTCCTTGATTTTATCAAGCAATTTTACCTCCCTAGCATGCCTTGATGTTACATTTATCCAGTCAATATCGGGTAATTCAAATCACCCATTATTATTATGTTCCCTAGTTGTTTAGCCTCCCTAATTTCTGTTTGGTAAAGGCAGCCAATGTGCTTCCTTAAGAAGTGGAGAGACATATCAACATTTTTTTTGATCCAGTAATCAATTTAATGCCAGTATTTTGGATGAGTTGTAAATGCGTGCTTAGGCCACTTTTCGCATGGCATTAAAATGGCCCCATTTTCCATAATTCCTATTAGTGGCCATGCACTAATTTCTCCATTAGCACATGGCCATTAGTGTGTGAGCACTTACCAACATCTATTTTCTAGGCAGTAAGGGCTCAGGTGCTAACCACACATTAATTGGTTAGTGCGTGGCGATGTAGTTGTGCTAACCGATTAGCGCAGACACACCTGCTCTCCATCCTCAGACATGCCCCAGCATTTTTTAGTGCATGGGTAGCGCACGCCAATCCCAAAACTATCATGGGACGCCTGAGCACACCCCATGGTATTGCTTTTTAACCAAGAGAATCTGCCAAGGCGGAGAACTCGAATGTCCCATGAGAAACCTCAAAAAATGTAAATAGTTTTCAGTACAATGTTTTATTGCATGAACCCCTATGATTGGTGACACTAATGATGTTATTATATATGTATATATTTTCTTTATATACATTTTTAAAATTTGTTAAGATTGTCAAACTTTCCACACATTTTTCACCTTAATGTTTTATTAAATGAGTCTTTACGTTTGGCGACATCATTGATGTCATTATTATACACGTATTTTGTTTTACTGTACATTTTATTTATATATATATATATATATATACACACATTTTTACTTTATTATTCTTATATATATGTATTTACTTGTAGAGTCCTGTTGCAGGCCTAGCAGCCAAAACGCAACGTTTGTGTTGAGTCCTTTTTTCAATTAAATGTTCTTTGTTTTTAAGTCCATTTTTTCCAGTCTCTGGTGTCCGTGGTCAACTTCCCACCCTTTTCTGTTTACACTTATTGCTTTTTAACCTGCAGTCAGCATGTGTTATTGCTTACAGCAGCTTAGTAAAAGGACCCCTTAGTGCTGAGTTCCCTGTGACGAAAGTAGGCTGATGAGAGCCCACTGGGAAAGTTTGTTAGGGTTATGGGAAGAGAGAGGAAGAATGGGACTGATAGTAGTATTGAAGCAGAAAATCCGTGGGAACATTTATTCATGTTATGAATGGGATGAGAGAGTGCTGTAGAGTATGTGAATGAGTAAAGCAGTGCTTCTCAACCCAGGCCTCAGGGCAACCATTCAGTCAGGTTTTCAGGATATCCACAATGTATATGCAGGAGAGAGATTTGCATGTACTACTCCTCTGTCTTGTGCATATTCATTGTGGATATCCTGAAAACTTGACTGGTTGGGTGTGCCCTTAGGATGGGGTTGAGAAGCACTGGTGTAAATGATAACTGGAAATTAGTTACTGTTCCTTTAAATAATATCAAAACCATATTACATTCCAACCTAAATCAAAAAGGAGGCTCCAACTGGTGCTACCATACGAACTCCATGCTTGAGCTCTATCCAAAGTAGAACACCAAAATAACAAAACAGTTAAAATGTTAAAAAAAAAAAAAAAATCTTCAGAAACAGATTGTATGTGGAGTGAAAGAAGGAATGATTGTTTGAAAAGTAAATAAATGAGCAGAATGTGGTCATAACCTGCTCTCAGATCTGAATGTAAAGTGAGAAACATTTCAGAGAAAAGAGTCACATTTTTTTTTTAAATAACAGAACACTGATTTAACAGATAAGCTGTCCTGGTTTAAAATTCCCAGAAGGAAGTCAGTTTGTGAGATATTAATTAATATCCAGGAAGAAACATTGCCTTTTGCACAGAAACTTTGTACCTGGAATTAAATATCTTGTTAAAGTTTTGCTAAAGAGTAAAATAAGAAAATGTTATAGTGCCACCCTAGTGCTAACTTTAAGAAAAGTGGGCTTAGCACTATTGGAAATAGCCCTGGTGAGAGAGAGACTGAGGTAAAAAAAAGTTGTGTTAGTTAGCACATACTTGCACAGATACTGAAATACCTTGATCTACCCAGAACTTCATTTCCACCAGCTCAAGCAGGAGTAAGCAATCACACCTACATTCAAGGCATGTTCTCTGCCACATATTCTAGTACACTATACAGAAAAGTAGAAACCTACTTGACTTTATAAAATAAATTAACATTCTAAATGTGAATATCATATGTTGGATTTCGTTGATAACATTAACTTAAAGAACTATGTAACCTCTACTTTTCCTCCCAACCTTCCAGAGCACCACTGATGGAGTTAGTAAAAGAAGCCTGCAGGAAACAGAAAAAAAGATTTAGATATGTCGTGGCTATATTTTGGGAAATTTATCTAATTTACTTAGCATATATTGTAACAATTTAAGGCCACCAGGAGAAGAGCATAAGAGTTGCCCTAGTGGGTCAGACAGAGGGTCCATCTAGCCCAGTATCCTGTTTCAAATAGTGGCCAGTACAAGTTATAAGTTCCTGGCAGATTCTATGCTACTTATTCCCAGTGGCATAGCCATGAATAGGCCTGTGTGGGTCAGGGCTCACCCAATTTGGACTCAGGCCCACTCAAAATTGTGGCACTCATGCTGTTTTTTAATATGCATATCTCTATGTCACCGTAAGTATATCTCATTTTGCATTTATGCATTTTTATTATTATTATCATTTTTTATTTTATTTATTCTTCATTTTTTATTATTTTTTTAGTTTTTTTTAGTGTTTTTGATTTATATACTTTTATATTTTATATTTAAAAAATTTTTTTGGTTTTCAAAGTTTTTTCAAAATTGAATTTAATGGGCATAGGTATGTTTTTACAAAGACTGAATACATGCCTTATTGTTTGTCGTTTTTATCCTTATTATTTTATTTTTTATTCATTTATTGTTTTTCTCTTTTTTTATTATTTTTATATATTTTAATATGATACATCATATTCATTTTATCACAGGTCCATCATCCATGTTTACTAAAAATAGAGGAATATATATGTATATATTCACCTTGCAATAATGCCTACTATACATTGTTTTTCTATACATTCTCTATATCATTGTTGGTTTTTATCATTTAGCATCGGATGGTTATCATAAAGGGTACAACAATTTTTTGAGGTCATTTGTTTTTATCATATTTTTAGTTTCATTTTCACTTTTTTCATTTTTCAATTATTTTTTTTCAATTTTTTCACTTATTTTTCAACAAACTATTCTAGTTTTATATGTAGAATATTTTCTAAGAATGATCATATATGCAAAGTATTTTTAATAGTTTCTTTGTAGTATTTCTTCCAGGAAATTTGAAACATTTTACTGCATATTTGTAATTTCAATGAATTACAAGTCTATATGTCATCATTATAGTTCATAATACTTATCACTTATTATTTTTTACTTTTCAGGATTCAATAGGTTTTTGTAGTTTTTATTCCTACACAGACTATAGCTGTATTAGTACTGCTCCTTTTTCGCTTTTAGCCTCTCTTGCCCGGGACGGAAGTGACGTCACTTTCCCCCTTTTTTGTTTTAAATTGTTTTATGATGGCGTTGCTTCTGTTTCCGTTATCCATTTTGGTACACCCGATGTTTACGGAATAAGTTGCCTAACAGCATTCTGATGTGGTACATATATCAATTCTATATACTAAAATGTTAAATCGCCACAAATTTATGGGCAAGACGGGACCAAATTCATTTTATCAGCTAGCAGATCACGCATTCAGCCCTTCGATCACCTTTTTTTCGATTACTATGGGTGTCAGAAGTTTATTTCTTTGACTATGTTATTATAGGTTCTCTGTCAAACATCATTGCCTTTAATTTATAGACTTTGAAATGTGTATAGTTGTTTCTTTTTCTTATGTGTAGAGATTGAGATATTTGCACCTCTATTGATAGCGGTTGATTTCATTGCGTGTTACATATATTAAAGCCTTTCGAGTTTACCTTCTTTTATTTACGCGCAGCGGTTAAGATAATATCTCTGTTTTTAATCACAGCGTTAAATAAGGAAATCTATGTTTCACCGCATTTTTATTTTCATTTTTACGTTTCACTGAGCGTTTAAATCATCGTAGTCTTTTGTGTTCTACTTTATATTTATAGTAACTTTGGCCTCTCCATTAGAGTCTCATGTTCATTTAGCACATAGCTCATGATGTTATTCCCATCAGCCATATCAACACATTTTTGATGAATAGACATTTTTACCCTTTTCTGCCCTATTTTATAGCAGCACATGAGTACATGGTTATATGAGCATTAGCCACTTATCAGTATTCCAACATTTATGCAGAATAAGTGGTCTTTTTTGTACTGCACTGTTAAGTTTTAGTGTTTGCAAATTAGTGGAGCTTTTTCAGTAGACGTTCTCACATAGGTTTTAACCCATATATACATTTCTTTTTTATATTTTGTTTTTTCTCATTAGTGTCATTTTGTCTTATTTTTTATATATATATTAGTAAAAAAGGCCCGTTTCTAACACAAATGAAACGGGCGCTAGCAAGGTTTTCCTCGGAGTGTGTATGTTTGAGAGAGTGTATGTGACAGTGACTGTGTGTGAGAGAGAGAGTGAATGTGTGAGTGTGTGTGTGTGAGAGTGAGAGAGAGAGAGTGAGTCTGGGTGCGAGTGTGTGTGTGAGAATGAGAGTGTGTGCAAGTGCGTATGTGAGACAGTGTGAGAGAGAGAGTGTGGTTCACACAGTTACTGTGTGTGAGAGAGAGTGAATGTGTGTGTGAGAGAGAGAGAGTGAGTCTAGGTGCGAGTGTGTCTGTGAGAGAGAGCGTGTGTGTGAGAATGAGAGTGTGTGCAAGTGCGTATGTGAGACAGTGTGAGAGAGAGAGTGTGTTTCACACAGTTACAGTGTGTGAGAGAGAGAGTGTGTGTGAGACACAGACTGTCTGTGAGACTGAGTATATGAGACCAAGAGAGTGTGTGAGTGACTGTGTGACACATAGTGAATGTGATACAGTGTGAGACATAGATCATGTGAGAGACAGTGTGTGTGAGAGAGAGAGAGAGAGAGAGAGAGTGTGTGTGTGACAGAGATACCTCCCCCCTCTCTCTGGTGTCAGCCCCCCCCCCCTCTATCTCTCTGTAACATAGTAACATAGTAACATAGTAACATAGTAGATGACGGCAGAAAAAGACCTGCATGGTCCATCCAGTCTGCCCAAGACAAACTCATGTGTATACCTTACCTTGATTTGCACCTGTCTCTCCCAGGGCCCAGACTGTACAAGTCTGCCCAGCAGTTTTTCCCGCCTCCCTACCACCTGTCCCGCCTCCCATCACTGGCTCTGGCACAGACCATACAAGTCTGCCCTCCCCTATTCTCGCCTCCGAACCACCAACCCCTCTTCCCCCCACCTGCTCCGCCACCCAATTTTAGCTAAGCTTCTGAGGATCCATTCCTTTTGCACAGGATTCCTTTATGCATATCCCACGCATGTTTGAATTCCGTTACCGTTTTCATCTCCACCACCTCCCGCAGGAGGGCATTCCAAGCATCCACCACCCTCTCCGTGAAAAAGTACTTCCTGACATCTTTCCTGAGTCTGGAAGTATTTTTTCATGGAGAGGGTGGTGGATGCTTGGAATGCCCTCCTGTGGGAGGTGGTGGAGATGAAAACGGTAACGGAATTCAAACATGCGTGGGATATGCATAAAGGAATCCTGTGCAAAAGGAATGGATCCTCAGAAGCTTAGCTAAAATTGGGTGGCGGAGCAGGTGGGGGGAAGAGGGGTTCGTGGTTCGGAGGCGAGAATAGAGGAGGGCAGACTTGTATGGTCTGGTGTCTGAGCGTTACTGTGCAGGACGCTGAACTCTGGCTGTGCTTCAAGGAACTGACCAATCCTATTTAATAGAATGCACCTCCAACATTCTGAAGCCGAGAAACCTCGTGTGGTTGGTCACTTCTGCTTGTGACGAACCCGGAAGTACGTGATGTCAATTCAGGAGATGGATACAGAGATCAGGAATGCCTATCTCAGCCACTTCACTTTTAGAATGTTGGGAAAGTGAGGCTTCATTAGAACGTTGGAGGTGCGTTTTATATAGAGAGATTTTTTTTCCCTTTTTTTCTTTATTGAAAAACTTTTTAGATGCACTTTTACACAAGTATATATTTTTTCAAATATATTTTAGATATGCATATTACTACACATCATTATTTACTACACATTATTCCATATCCTTTGTGTCCATATATTTTTATAATCCATATCAGTGCAGTCCATGGCCCGTATGTAATAGCTATAGTACAATTTATGCCTGGTTCTTTTTATTGAGTAAGGTGACTTGTTAATTTGTTTCGTTACTCCTCTTTTAAACAAAATATCTATACATTGGTAATACGTTTAGAGGTTATGTATATCATCTTTCTATGTCTATTTTATTTGGTACATATATTTATATATATATATATATATGTTTTTGATATATATTTTTATATATATGTGATATAATGAATTTATGATATGATTTGTAATGAGTTTTTATCATTTCTTTGTAATAGATTTCTCAGCGGAAAGTTTAGTGTGTGTTATTTATCTGCGAGATTATCTTTTGATTGGAAATTGTAGGTATGTTCATTTATATTAATCATGATGTTTCATCGCATGTTTTTATTTGTGTGATTTTTATATATTTTTGTTTTTTTATTAATATGTGTTTGTTCATTTATAGACCCCTGACACAGGCCTTTACGGCCGAAACATGACTCATGTCGGGTCAGTCTTATTAATTTCAAATAAAGACCTTGTTTAGGAAAACACCATCTGTGAGAGGACTTTTTTTGGATCCACTGTCTGTGTGTGTTGGCATATATATGATGTACAGATGTTTTACGTCATTGATAAGTGACGCACGAATCTGCATGCAATTTGCACGTTTTTCTTACACATGTCTCACTGTGGCCAGGAAATGGATGGTGGATTCTACCTGGCACAGTTGGACTTTGTTGATGAGAGGCAAGAAGCTGAAAGGCCAAGATAGGAGCCATGGAGGGGCTTAATCGAACGGAAACGCCTATCTCCATGGGCGTTTATCTCCGAGAACAGGTCCGTGAAGGGGCGGGCCGAACCGTATTTTCGAAAAAATGGACATTTTTGAGCTGGGCGTTTGTTTTTTTTTAGCGATAATGGAAACTAAAAACGCCCAGCTCAAAAACGTCCTAATCCGAGCCATTTGGTCGTGGGAGGGGCCAGGATTGGTAGTACACTGGCCCCCCTGATATGCCAGGACACCAACTGGGCACCCTAGGTCAGTGCGGTGGACTTCACAAAAAGCTCCCACATGCATAGCTCCCTTACCACGGGTGCTGAGCTCCCAACCCCCTCCCCCAAAACCCACTCCCCACAAAAATAGCTCCCAGGTGCATAGCTTCCTTACCTTGGATGCAGAGCCCCCCAAATCCCCCCCAAAACCCACTCCCCACAACTGTACACCACTACCATAGCCCTTAGGGATGAAGGGGGCACCTACATATAGGTACAGTGGGTTTTGGGGGGGGGTTTGGAGGGCTTAACATTTACCACCACAAGTGTAACAGGTAGGGGGGGCCTGGGTCCACCTGCCTGAAGTGCACTGTACCCACTAAATACTGCTCCAGGGACCTGCATACCGCTGTCATGGAGCTGGGTATGACATTTGAGGCTGGCATAGAGGCTGGAAAAAAATAAATATTTTTTTTGGGTGGGAGAGGGTTGGTGACCACTGGGGGAGTAAGGGGAGGTCATCCCCGATTCCCTCCGGTGGTCATTTGGTCAGTTGGGGCACCTTTTTGAAGCTTGGTCCTGAAAAAAAAGGGACCAAGTGAAGCTGGCGAAATGCTCGTCAGGGCCGGCTTTCTTTTTTCCATTATCGGGCGAAGCCGGCCATCTCGTGAGCACGCCCCCATCCCGCCTTCGCTACCCTACCGACACACCCATTGAAGTTTGGCCAGCTCCGCAACGGATAGCAGTTGGCGCCGACCAAAATCGGCTTTTGATTACACCAATTTGGCTGGGTTCAGGAGATCGCCGGCCATCTCCCGATTTGTGTCGGAAGATGGCCAGTGATCTCCTTCAAAAATAAGCTGGATAGTGTACAAACGCTTTCCCCATAGTTGTAAACTGAAATTTTCTCTAGAAATAAGCATTTATCCCATAGTTTTTAACTGAAACCTTTTCTAGAGGTAGAAACTAAACAGCCAAAAACTGTTCTAAAAGGCAGTTATTTTCTGTTCCTTGGCTGCTGGAGAGGTAACACATCCATAGACCTCAATTAAGTGTTAATTAAGGTGTGGGGAAGTAGAATAGTAACATAGTAACATAGTAGATGATGGCAGAAAAAGACCTGCACGGTCCATCCAGTCTGCCCAACAAGATAAACTCACATGTGCTACTTTTTGTGTATACCTTACCTTGATTTGTACCTGTCCTTTTCAGGGCACAGACCGTATAAGTCTGCCCAGCACTATCCCCGCCTCCCAACCACTAGTCCCGCCTCCCACCACCGGCTCTGGCACTTGCATAGGTTGCTGAGTCAGCTTCAAAGAGGCTGTTAAAAAAAGGCCCCTTAGATTCAAAACTATATAAAGAGGAAATGTCCAACTGAACTTTCTTTCTGAGAAGTTCTAAGAGAAGAGGACATTTCTCTGGTAAGTGAACACTATTTTGCTTGTGTTTTGGGACTTAGAGATTGGGGTTGAAACGAGGAATTGTAGGTTAGTGATAGGGAAAATAAAAATGTAAAAAGCAAATTTTATCAACTAATCTCCATAGTCTTTTCCACTTAGTTTTAAAAACTTTGTACCACAGCATTAACAGATAGGATCTAGTTTAGTTTTCCCACCCCTAGGACAAATCTTCATTTATAATCAGTTATTGTAATTAGGGTAACAAGCAAGGAGTGCTCTTACTGAGTTTACCATCTAAGAAGGAAACACTAAATAAATCATACAATATACTATATAAACTAAAAGACACTTTTATATTAGGCTAATATCCTTAATACTGTAGCAAGTTTTAAATTATTGAAAAACTCAAAAACACTAAGATGGAGTCAGCAGTCCAGCAGCGAGAGGGGTGAATCCAGTCTTTTGCATTGAGTGTCACATGTATGATTATCTCCAGTGGTGTGCTGGAAATGTTTAACAACAGGCTCTCTCCCCGGTCCCCCTCTGCGCCCCCCCCCCAAAAAAAAATTGCAGAGCTGGCTATAGCCGGGGAGAGAGCCTGGGGGGGGGGGGGCAATGCATTACTCCAGGAAAAAAAAATTAAATGATCCCAGGTACCAATCTAATTCATATTTCATGTGCGAAAATGCCGTAAATAAGTAAATAAATATAAACTTGTAATGTTGAGCACCTGATTCTCAAAGTGAACATATTCCAAACACTATAATGAAAATAAAATTACATTTTTCTACCTTTGTTGTCTGGTGACTTTGTTTTTCTGATCATGCTGGCCCAGTATCCGATTCTGCTGCTATCTGTCCTCTTAACTCCGTTTCCAGGGCTTCCTTTCCATTTATTTCTTTCCTTTCCTCCTTTCTTCTTCATTTTTGGTCCTCCGCAGACTTGACTGTCCAGTGGATCCAGCTTCTGCCTATTTTCTTCATCCATGTGCAGTTGTTCTCCTCTCTTCCTTTTCCCTCATCTCATCTCCTTCCTCACTCTTCCCTCCCCTCCATCCATGTCCAGCATTTCTTCTCTCTCCCCCTGCCCTCCATCCACCCATGTCCAGCGACCAGTGCTTTTTTTGTAGAAAAAAAGGTGCCGGTACTCATTATGGGCGGGCGACCACATATGGCTCCACCCCTATGATAGCCACACCCACATTAACCACACCCCCTATACCAGCCATGGCGCATATAAACAGACATCATTGAAAATATTACAGTACTATAGGAGAAAAAAATAACGTGATTTTTTTTCATTATAAATAATCTCTGTAAGCTCTTACAGCTCCAGTATACCCAGTGCAAAATAAGACAGCCAATGTAAATTCTCAAATTGGACATATTACAAACACTAAAATGAAAATAAAATGATTTTTTTCTACCTTTGTTGTCTGGTGACTGTTTTTCTTTCCATATTGGTCCCAGTCTGTGATTCTCCTTTCCTTTGTTTTCGCTTAACTCTTCTGTGCCATTTGTCATTTTTGTCTCCTTTTTCTTTGCTTTCTTCAATATTTTTCAGGCTCTCTCTCTGTCCAGATTTAATTCATTCTTACTATCCATTCTTTAATTTCCTTCATCTACCTGTGGCTTTTCATCTTTTCCTCACCCTTGTTCTCCCCATGCCCCTTCCTCTTATTCTCCAGTCTTTCTCTATTCCCCTTTTCCATCCAGCAGCTCTGCTTTCTCTCCCCATTCTTCCAGTGTCTCCCCTATTTCTTTCTGCATTCTTCCACCCAGTGCCTTCCCTCTTTCTCTCCCTATCCTTCCGTTTTCCCTCTCTCTCCCCATCCTTCCATCTGTTTTCCCTCTCTCTCTCTCCCCATCCTTCCATCTGTTTTCCCCCTCTCTCTCCCCATCCTTCCATCTGTTTTTCCCCTCTCTCCCCAATCCTTCCATCTGTTTTTCCCTCTCTCTCCCCATCCTTCCATCTGTTTCCCCCCTCTCTCTCCACATCCTTCCATCTGTTTTCCCTCTCTTTCCCCATCCTTCCATCTGTTTTTCCCTCTCTCCCCAATCCTTCCATCTGTTTTTCCCTCTCTCCCCAATCCTTCCATCTATGTTTTTCCCTCTCTCACCCCATCCTTCCATCTGTTTTCCCCTCTCTCCCCAATCCTTCCATCTGTTTTTCCCCTCTCTCCCCAATCCTTCCATCTGTTTTCCCCTCTCTCCCCATCCTTCCATCTGTTTTCCCCTCTCTCTCCCCAATCCTTCCCTCTGTTGTTTTCCCTCTTTCTCTCTCTCCCCAATCCTTCCCTTTGTTGTTTTCCCTCTTTCTCTCTCTCCCCATCCTTCCATCTGTTTTTCCCCTCTCCCCAATCCTTCCATCTGTTTTTCCCCTCTCTCCCCAATCCTTCCATCTGTTTTTCCCTCTCTCTCCCCCAATCCTTCCATCTGTTTTTCCCTCTCTCTCCCCATCCTTCCATCTGTTTTTCCCTCTCTCCCCATCCTTCCATCTGTTTTCCCCTCTCTCTCCCCAATCCTTCCCTCTTTTGTTTTCCCTCTTTCTCTCTCTCCCCAAACCTTCCCTCTGTTGTTTTCCCTCTTTCTCTCTCTCCCCAATCCTTTCCTCTGTTGTTTTCCCTCTTTCCCGAGCCCATACGTCAGGCCCCCTCCCTCCCCATCTTCAAATCTCTGCTTAAAGCCCACCTCTTCAATGTCGCCTTCGGCACCTAACCTCTACTCCTCTATCCAGGAAATCTAGACTGCCCAAATTGACATTTCGTTCTTTAGATTGTAAACTCATTTGAGCAGGGACCGTACTTTTTGTTTATTTTGTACAGTGCTGCGTAACCCTAGTAGCACTCTAGAAATGTTAAGTAGTAGTAGTAGTAGTAGTTTCTCTCTCTCCCCAATCCTTCCCTCTGTTGTTTTCCCTCTCTCTCTCTCCCCAATCCTTCCCTCTGTTGTTTTCCCTCTTTCTCTCTCTCCCTAATCCTTCCCTCTGTTGTTTTCCCTCTTTCTCTCTCTCCCCAATCCTTCCCTCTGTTGTTTCCCTCTTTCTCTCTCTCCCCAATCCTTCCCTCTGTTGTTTTCCCTCTTTCTCTCTCTCCCCAATCCTTCCCTCTGTTGTTTTCCCTCTTTCTCTCTCTCCCCAATCCTTCCCTCTGTTGTTTTCCCTCTTTCTCTCTCTCCCCAATCCTTCCCTCTGTTGTTTTCCCTCTTTCTCTCTCTCCCCAATCCTTCCCTCTGTTGTTTTCCCTCTTTCTCTCTCTCCCCAATCCTTCCCTCTGTTGGTTTCCCTCTCTCTCTCTCTCCCCAATCCTTCCCTCTGTTGTTTTCCCTCTTTCTCTCTCTCCCCAATCCTTCCCTCTGTTGTTTTCCCTCTTTCTCTCTCTCCCCAATCCTTCCCTCTGTTGGTTTCCCTCTCTCTCTCTCTCTCCCCAATCCTTCCCTCTGTTGTTTTCCCTCTTTCTACACAAAGAAAAAGATTTTTTTAAAAACTTCAAACCTGGCTGAAACGCGGCACCCCGGCACTGTAGACAGCCATTAGGCATTGGCTGTTGCCCCGCAGCCGCTCCGCCTCTTGCCTCTACGTCACTGCCCTTGGAGGAAGACCCCGGAGGAGCGCAGTGATGTAGAGGCAAGAGGAGGAGCGGCTGCGGGGCAACAGCCAATGCCTAATGGCTGTCTACAGTGCTGGGGTGCCGCGTTTCAGCCAGGTTTGAAGTTTAAAAAAAAATCTTTTTCTTTGTGTAGCGGCCGCTGCTGCTCAACAGGAGAAGCAGCAGCGGCCGGAAATGGGGGCTGGCACTGCGTGCGGGACATGGACTCACGTGGTGGGGGGAGCAAAAAAAAAAGGTGCTGGTACGCCGTACCGTTGCGTACGGCACAAAAAAAGCACTGCCAGCGACCCTCCTCTCCCCTGCCCTCCTCTCCATCCACCCATGTCCAGCGACTCTCCTCTCTCCCCTCTCCAGCCACTCATGTCTAGCGACTCTCCTCTCTCCCCTGTCCCCCCCCCAGCCACCGAGTTGTCCAGCGGATGCTTCGGGCCAGGCAGGAAAGATCCCGTCTTTCCTGCCCACTGCCGGCACTGACTCTCCCCTGCTGCCAGATTGCTCTTCAAAATGGCCACCGAGACTTACAAGGGCAGCCTCCAAGACTTCAGCAGAAGTCTCGCGAGGCTGCCGCTGGAAGTCTCGGTGGCCATTTTTAAAGAGTGATCCGGCAGCGGGCAGGCAAGACTGCCTGCCCCAAAGAATTCGCTGGACAAGGGAGGGGAGGGACCGGACCCTGTAGCTGGGTGGGAGGGAGGGAGGAAGGAGAGCTGGCTTGCCCTCGAGAACAACCAGCTCAAAAGTCGGTAAAAAATTTAACAACCGGCTCTTGTGAGCTGGTGCAAGCCAGCTCCAGCACATCACTGATTATCTCCTAGTTGGTGAGATGTCATATGTGTGTGCCCGATGCAAAGAGCTCCTAGCACTCAGAGAACATGTCTGTTCTCTGAGAGCTAGAGTAGCAGACTTGGTGGAGCTGAGGGAGACAGAGAGATACATAGAGGAGACCTTCAGGGATGTTGTAGAGAAGTCCCACCTCCAGTCTGGTAGCCCCTGTGCTACCTTGGAGGAGGGAGGTCTCTTAGAAGGAGAGCATCACCCTGGTGAAGTAGGAAGTACTCGTGTAGCCAGGACCTGCCCACCAGGGGATGTACTATCCTCTCGCACCGAGGATATGTCTCCAAGTGCTGCCCGGGAGGGAAAGGTTAGGACAGCTGTTGTAGTCGATCATTAGGCATATAGATAGCTGGGTGGCTGGTGGACTTGAGGATCGCTGGTAACTTGCCTGCCTGGTGCGAAGGTGGCGGACCTCACGCGTCACCTAGATAGGATTTTAGATAGTGCTGAAGAGGAGCCAGCTGTCTTGGTACATATGGGTACCAATGACATAGGAAAATGTGGGAGAGAGGTTCTGGAAGCCAAATTTAGGCTCTTAGGTAGAAAGCTCAAATCCAGATCCTCTAGGGTAGCATTTTCTGAAACCACCAAAATAGGGAAGATAGGGTATCCTGATAGTGAGGTTGCAAAAGAGACCGTAGTAGATCAGGTGTCCTTAAATAAAAATAGAAATCAGACAAAAGATTGCAAATTAATACTGTCAAGTACGAAGCATTATGTAAATAGGAAAAAGCGACTGTTCTGTCTTTTGACAGCCTTGCCTAAGTTACAGTGGAACCATGGAATGGGTTAATTTTTGCTATTATTTCACTGTTAGGTCATGTGAGCTAGGCATTGTGTGTAGTGTAGTTTATGGTAATGCAACCACTCTTGACAAGTTCTGTTTCTGTTGGTCTTTACCTTCTCCTCTGGGCTTGTGTGTGACCTATTTTCTAGCCCTCTCTCTTGCTCCCTATGATTCTGTCTCCATTTTACGTTGTCAGCTCATGTCCTGTTAAACGCTCTGAAGAGAACTTGGTTTTTTTTTACCTTGGACATATCTTTATGTTATAACATTTCCAGCAGACCAGCTCTGATCCTCTCCTGTAAACCCAGCTGTGTTTTTTCACCTGTTCAGAAAAGCTGGGTTTCTCAGATTTCTGACTCCATCCACTGAAGCAACTTTCAGAATCTTGAAGTCTCTGTGCCATGAGGCAATACTTCTGAACTGCTGACTGTGAGTACTTTGTTGTGTTATTCAATAAAGAAAATATCAGAAAAGAAAGAGACTTCAGGTGTGCTGGTATGTCAAGATTAACTGCAAGATACTGAGACTTTCAGGTAACAGACCTTAGGTTTTACCACCGGCTGCCTTTCAGGTGCTGTGGAGGACTTGCAGCTCATCTGCATATCCTTTACAGCCTTCTCCGGGGTGACTTCCAGGTCCACTCCGATACACTCAGGGCCTCCACTCTAGGTGCCCAGCGCTCCATCAGGTGCTGTGGAGGACTTGCAGCCCTTCTGCATATTCTCACAGCTGTATCCGGGGTGACTCCCAGGTCCACCCCGATCTTCCCAGGGCCCTCGCTCCAGGTGCGCAGGGTTTCCAGGTGCTTTTTGGCTAGGATCCAGTGACCCTCAGAGGGTGGAATGCTGGCTTCGGCCTAACCCCTGGTAAGCCTTTCCTTGCTGAGAGGTGCCCAGCGCTACCACCGGCTGCCTTTCAGGTGCTGTGGAGGACTTGCAGCTCATCTGCATATCCTTTACAGCCTTCTCTGGGGTGACTCCCAGGTCCACTCCAATCCATTCAGGGCCTCCTCTGTAGGTGCCGTGCGCCTGATGGCGCGTGGAGCATTTTTCTCTTTACATTTAATTTTCTTCCAGTTACTACTTATGGCTCCAGTACACTTTTTCTTCTTGGTACTGTCCCTTCCTAATCTGTTTCTCCATCTGAAACCACTGTACACTGCAGGAACACATTGTCCACCCTCTGTATTCATCATCTCACCATCTTTTTTTTCCTCTTCCTTTTTCTCAGCTCTCAACCTTCAACATTTCCTTCCTTCCATTCATCCATCTCCTTTCTATCTGAGTACACCTCACCTTTGTCGCTGTCGTTATGCCTCTTCTAATCTTCTCCGTACTCTGTTGCTCCTTCTCCTGCTCTCCACTGGGGACATTAATCCCAATCATGGCCCTCCACATCAGCTCTCATCCTATTTGTGCAGGTCACACCGTGATATCTCCAATCTAATTTCTGTTCCTCTCCTCCCCCCCTTCTTCCCTGCCTTTCTCTTGCGCTCTGTGGAATGCCTGCTCTGTCTGTAACAAACTTTCCTACATCCATGCCCTCTTTATTTCTCATACTCTCCATCTGCTTGCTCTAACTTGACTTTACCCTGAAGACTCTGCTTCAGTCATGGCCCTATGCCATGGAGGTTAACTTTTCTCCCATACTCCTCGCTCGGTTGGCTGCGGAGGTGGTGTCGGGCTACTACTTTCACCCTATTGTAGATTTCAATCTCTTCTTCCACCTTAATCTCACTGTTTTTCTTCCTTCGAAGTCCACTCCATCCATCTATTTGCTCCACTGCCTCTCTGAGTAGCAATCATTTATCAACCCCCTGATAAGTCCCTTTCTTCCTTTCTCACTGACTTTGATGCCTGGCTTTCCTTCTTTCTTGAACCTTCATCTCCTTGCCTCATTCTTGGGAATTTTAAAAATCATGCTAACGATCCCTCTGACTCTTATGCTTCTCAGTTTCTTGCTTTAACATCCTCTTTTAATCTTCAACTGTGCTCCACTGCCCCCACTCACCAGAATGGCCACTTTGATCTTATCCTCTTCTCAAACTGCTCACTCTCCAGTTTCTGTGCCTCAGCTCTTCCCCTCTCTGACCATCATCTGATAACTTTCACACTTAAACACCCTCCTCTCCAGTCCAGTCCAATCTTAACGAATACATTTAGGAATCTTCAGGCTATTGACCCTTCTACTCTGTCCTCCAGTGTTTCAAATCTGTTCTCTACCACTATCTTATCCAAGTCTGTCAATGAGGCTGTCTCTTCCTATAATACTTGTCAGGTTCTGAGCCCGCGGGACCGGGCTCTGGAGCAAACGTGAGCCCTTGGGCTGCTGACGAGGAGCGACAGCAGCAGGCAAAACCCACCAACCAACACTGGGTAAGCACAACGGCAGGGACTGCAGGCACTGCCCAGCGAACCGGAACACCTGGACTGGAATCCCCCGGACTGGAGGACACAGGACTGGAACACTGGACTGGAGCACACCAGACTGGAACACACACCGGACCGGAACACACTGGACTAGAACCCGGACCGGACCTAGGCTTCACCTACACTTGACTGCCTTCCCCCTCAGGTTGAGCCCTCGGGTTCTGGCAGCCGGTAGGACTTACAGGAACCGCAGGAATGAAGGTCCAGGAGTGCCCCCTGGCCCCTAGGCGATGGCAAGGCAGACAGGCAGGGAATGTCCGGGTTCTGGCACTAGGTAGGTTCAAAGCAATGGTCACAGAAGGGCTGGAAACCCACAGAGCAAGAACACAGAAGGGCAGGGAACCTACAGAGCAATAAACACAGAAGGGCTGGAAACCCACAAGCGATAAACACAGAAGGGCAGAAAACCCACAGCGCAATAAATACAGAAGGGCTGGAAACCCACAAAGTGATAACCACAGAAGGGCTGAACACCCACAGCGCAATAAACACAGAAGGGCAGGGAACCTACAGAGCAAAACACAGAAGGGCTGGAAACCCACAAGCGATTAACACAGAAGGGCTGAAAACCCACAGCGCAATAAATACAGAAGGGCTGGAAACCCACAAAGCGATAACCACAGAAGGGCTGAACACCCACAGCGCAATAAACACAGAAGGGCAGGGAACCTACAGAGCAAAACACAGAAGGGCTGGAAACCCACAAGCGATTAACACAGAAGGGCTGAAAACCCACAGCGCAATAAATACAGAAGGGCTGGAAACCCACAAAGCGATAAACTCAGAAGGGCTGAAAACCCACAGAAGGGTAGGAGACCCACAGAGCAAATAACACAGAAGGGCAGGGAGCCCACAGAACAATAAACACAGAAGGGCTGAAAACCCACAGAGCAAAAGACAAGGAAAGCAAATGGTGCTAACAGCACACTAACCTCGGGACCTAAGGCACTGCGGAGGAAATGGCAATGCAAAGGCCAGGACTGTAGTTTCCAAGTCATTAATAAAGCCCCTCAACACCAGAGCCACAGGTGCAGCAATCACCTTGCAACCAAACAGAGGCTTGACACACACAGCAGTCATCCCATAGAAAGGAACAGCGGGAGCCATCTTGGAAACTGGCAAGGAGGAAGAGGCGGCAGCCATCTTGGAAGAGGCATAGCCCACACAGGTGAGATTCAGTAGGGCAATCAGCACACAGAGCCAGAGAGAAACTAAGACAGAGACAAGCAGAAGCCAGCACAGCCACTGACTCCCAGAAACAGGGTAAGTATGAGGGTGGTCACGGCCACAAACGTGACAGTACCCCCTCCTCAAGACCCCCCTCTCGGTCCCCCTGAGGAGTTCAGGTGTCCAGGGGTAACTATGGTGAAACCTCCTGATGGGTCTCAAAAGCCCGACATAGATCACTGGACTGGAAGTCACAAAGAAGTTCAAAACTGGCAGACAGGAGCGGAACTTGTCAACAGGAGGCTCCTTCCAATCCCCGCTGGGCCAACTCAGGAACTTGGAAGCATCAAGAGGAACCTCATTCAAAAGGCACCCTTCTCCGAGGGACCCCAGACTGAACTCAGGAAGCAAACCGGGACTGGGACCCGGACTAGAGTCAAAAAGCAAACCGGGCCTGGGACCCAGGTGGGCGTCAGAAGCTTGACTGGAACTGGAACTCAGAGCAGGCTCAGCATCTTGGCTGGAAGTGGAACTAGGAACAGACTCAGCATCTTGGCTGGAACCGGAGCTAGGAGCAGGGTCAACATCTTGGCTGGAACTGGAACTTGGAACAGACTCAGCATCTTGGCTGGAACTGGAGCTCGGAGCAGGGTCAGCATCTTGGCTGGAACTGGAACTTGGAACGGACTCAGCATCTTGGCTGGAACTGGAGCTCGGAGCAGGGTCAGCATCTTGGCTGGAAGTGGAACTTGGAACGGACTCAGCATCTTGGCTGGAACTGGAACTTTGAACAGGAGTTGAACCGGGACTGGGACCCGGACTGGAATCAGAAGCTTGACTGGCAGGGCCCCTCAAACTGGACTCAGGAGCTTGGCTAGGAGCGCCCCGCGAACTGGACTTTAACTGAGGCTTGGCAGAACACACCCTTTGGACAGGGATCGGAGGCTCGAGCGGAAGCGCCACTCGAACTGGCCTTCGGAGCTTGATTGGAGGTACCCTCCAGACTGGAAGCGGAGGTGCCACCTGAACCACCCTGTGGACTGGCATCGGAGGCTTGGTTAGAAGCCCCCCTCGAACTGGACTCAGTGGCTTGACTGGACGGGTCACTTGAACAAGAACCGGAGACTTGACCCGAAGCGCCACTTGCACAGGAATCTGAAGCTCCATCAAAGGTTTCCCTCGGACTGGACTCGGAGACTTCAAAGGGCGTGCCACTTGAACGAGGACTGGAGGCTCGACCCGAAGCGCCACTTGCACCGGAATCTGAGGCTCCGTCAGAAGCACCCCACGGACTGGACTCGGAGACTTCAAGGGGCGTGCCACTTGAACGAGGACTGGAGGTTCGCCCTGGAGCGCCACTTGCATAGGAATCTGAGGCTCCGTCAGAAGCACCCCACGGACTGGACTCGGAGACTCGAATGGAAGCGTCACCTGAACTAGCATCGGAGGCTCGGTCAGAAGCGTCCCTCGGACTGGACTCTGAAGCTTGGCTGGACGTGCTGCTCGGACTGGATTCAGAGGCTTGTCTGGGCGCGCTGCTTGAATGGGACTGGACCCCTGCTGGGCCCAGAGCATGGAATTCCCAAGACGTCTCCTCTCTGCGACAGCTTCAGGAGTATCCCACAAAGCTGGATTCAAGACCAGGCTGCGGCGATATTCAGCGAGCGTGATAAAAGGGTCCATATCTGAAACTGGGTTTTCAGCGATTCCAAGCCACCGGACACGTTTTCTCTCAGCTGCCGCTTCAGGGGTCTTCTTCAAAACAGGATGAGACAAAAGTTTCCCACGATACTGACGAAGAGTCATAGAAGGATCAAGAACAACGATGGAGCTGGACCCCAGCTGGGTCAGCTGGGTGGGGGTTCTTGCCGGGCTCATGGCCTTTGCATTCTGTCAGGTTCTGAGCCCGCGGGACCGGGCTCTGGAGCAAACGTGAGCCCTTGGGCTGCTGACGAGGAGCGACAGCAGCAGGCAAAACCCACCAACCAACACTGGGTAAGCACAACGGCAGGGACTGCAGGCACTGCCCAGCGAACCGGAACACCTGGACTGGAATCCCCCGGACTGGAGGACACAGGACTGGAACACTGGACTGGAGCACACCAGACTGGAACACACACCGGACCGGAACACACTGGACTAGAACCCGGACCGGACCTAGGCTTCACCTACACTTGACTGCCTTCCCCCTCAGGTTGAGCCCTCGGGTTCTGGCAGCCGGTAGGACTTACAGGAACCGCAGGAATGAAGGTCCAGGAGTGCCCCCTGGCCCCTAGGCGATGGCAAGGCAGACAGGCAGGGAATGTCCGGGTTCTGGCACTAGGTAGGTTCAAAGCAATGGTCACAGAAGGGCTGGAAACCCACAGAGCAAGAACACAGAAGGGCAGGGAACCTACAGAGCAATAAACACAGAAGGGCTGGAAACCCACAAGCGATAAACACAGAAGGGCAGAAAACCCACAGCGCAATAAATACAGAAGGGCTGGAAACCCACAAAGCGATAACCACAGAAGGGCTGAACACCCACAGCGCAATAAACACAGAAGGGCAGGGAACCTACAGAGCAAAACACAGAAGGGCTGGAAACCCACAAGCGATTAACACAGAAGGGCTGAAAACCCACAGCGCAATAAATACAGAAGGGCTGGAAACCCACAAAGCGATAACCACAGAAGGGCTGAACACCCACAGCGCAATAAACACAGAAGGGCAGGGAACCTACAGAGCAAAACACAGAAGGGCTGGAAACCCACAAGCGATTAACACAGAAGGGCTGAAAACCCACAGCGCAATAAATACAGAAGGGCTGGAAACCCACAAGCGATAAACACAGAAGGGCAGAAAACCCACAGCGCAATAAATACAGAAGGGCTGGAAACCCACAAAGTGATAACCACAGAAGGGCTGAACACCCACAGCGCAATAAACACAGAAGGGCAGGGAACCTACAGAGCAAAACACAGAAGGGCTGGAAACCCACAAGCGATTAACACAGAAGGGCTGAAAACCCACAGCGCAATAAATACAGAAGGGCTGGAAACCCACAAAGCGATAACCACAGAAGGGCTGAACACCCACAGCGCAATAAACACAGAAGGGCAGGGAACCTACAGAGCAAAACACAGAAGGGCTGGAAACCCACAAGCGATTAACACAGAAGGGCTGAAAACCCACAGCGCAATAAATACAGAAGGGCTGGAAACCCACAAAGCGATAAACTCAGAAGGGCTGAAAACCCACAGAAGGGTAGGAGACCCACAGAGCAAATAACACAGAAGGGCAGGGAGCCCACAGAACAATAAACACAGAAGGGCTGAAAACCCACAGAGCAAAAGACAAGGAAAGCAAATGGTGCTAACAGCACACTAACCTCGGGACCTAAGGCACTGCGGAGGAAATGGCAATGCAAAGGCCAGGACTGTAGTTTCCAAGTCATTAATAAAGCCCCTCAACACCAGAGCCACAGGTGCAGCAATCACCTTGCAACCAAACAGAGGCTTGACACACACAGCAGTCATCCCATAGAAAGGAACAGCGGGAGCCATCTTGGAAACTGGCAAGGAGGAAGAGGCGGCAGCCATCTTGGAAGAGGCATAGCCCACACAGGTGAGATTCAGTAGGGCAATCAGCACACAGAGCCAGAGAGAAACTAAGACAGAGACAAGCAGAAGCCAGCACAGCCACTGACTCCCAGAAACAGGGTAAGTATGAGGGTGGTCACGGCCACAAACGTGACAATACTATTCTCTCCTCTGCTCTGGATACTCTCGCTCCTCCCATTCCCCGTTCTGTAAAATGTACCAAACCCCAGCCTTGGCTGACCTCTAGAATCCGCTACCTACATTCCTGTGCCCGCTCTGCCGAATGCCTTTGGCTGAAATCCTGTGCCCATGCTGACTTCATATATATCAAATTCTTGCTGACCTCCTTCCAGTCTGCTCTTTTAGTTGCCAAACAGGACTATTACATCCAGTTGACAAATTCTCTTGGCTCAAACCCTCGATGTCTCTTTGCCACACTGAACTCTCTCCTCAAAGTGCCTTCACCTCCAACCCCCCCTTCACTTTCCCCCCAGACTCTGGCTGAGTTCTTTCATGATAAGGTTCACAAGATTAAACTTGAATTCTCAACCAGGTCACCTCCACCACTCCTTCCTTTAGTCCATTCTGAGGGGCATAATCGAACGGCGCTGGCCAAATAGCTGGCCGGCCATCTTCGGGGCCGGCGCCGTAAGTGGGCGGAGCCAACCGTATTTTCAAAAAAGATGGTCGGCCATCTTTTTTTTCGTTAATATGGTTGGGCCCGGCCAAATGTCAGAGTTCGTCGGGTTTTGGCCATAATGGAAAATAATGCCGGCAATCTCAAACCCGGCCAAATCCAACGCATTTGGTCATGGGAGGAGCCAGCATTTGTAGTGCACTGGTCCCCCTGACTTGCCAGGACACCAACCGGGCACCCTAGGGGGCACTTCTAAAAATTAAAAATAAAAATAGCTCCCAGATGCATAGCTCCCTTACCTTGGGTGCTGAGCCCCCCCAACTCTCCCCCAAAACCCACTCCCCACAACTCTACACCATTACCATAGCCCTTATGGGTGAAAGGGGGCACCTACATGTGGGTACAGGGGGTTTTGGAGGGCTCCCATTTACCACCACAAGTGTAACAGGTGGGGGGGGGATGGGCTTGGGTCCACCTGTCTGACGTGCACTGCACCCACGAAAAACTGCACCAGGGACTTGCATACTGCTATCAGGGAGCTGGGTATGACATTTGAGGCTGGCATAGAGGCTGGCAAAAAAGGGTTTTGGGGGGGGGGTTGGGTGGGAGGGGGTTGGTGACCACTGGGGCAGAGGAGTAGCCAGGTTTTGATCTCAGGGGGAGCAGACGTTTATAAAATAGGCGTCACTTGGTGTCAGCTAGACAGTAGTGTCTGTGTTGTTGCTCAGAGGCTGTGGCGGGCAATAATTAATACAGGTTGTCTCTGTTGCATCCTGCCTACAAGGAAACAGTAAGTTACATCAGGAGGCAGGATGCAGAAGAGGTCCCTGGACTGGCCAGAGCAGGCAACCTGTCTTCTTAACTACAAAGTAAAAATATTCGAATTGTGACCATCACCTCAGGAATAGCACACAAATTCCTTCCACTGCTAGACACCTTGTTTAAATCAGATGGGCTTTTGTTTGTGTGGTGACTCTACAGGATGTGAAGAACACTAGTCCTGAGCATTTTTATTTTGGGTGACAAGGGCCACCAAGGCGGCCCTTGCCCCAGAGCCTACTTTCAAATAGGGCTAGACACTTTGGGCCCTGTTTACTAAGCAGCATTATCATTTTTAACGTGCGTTAATCATGTATGTGCCTACAATATCCCTATACGCACCTACATGGTTAGCGTGTATGCTAAGTGTAGGCACTCTAAAAACACGCACCTTAGTAAACAGGCCCCTTTGTGAAATAACACAAACCCCTGCAAAAAGACACCCAAAACCTATACTGAAAACTTACCACATCATAACAGCCCTAACCCACTTATGAAAAGACGGTGATATAAATATTACAGTGGGACCTAGAGAAGTGTTTCCCTAGGTGGTCCTGCAGTACCACCTTGCCATTCAGGTTTTCAGGCTATCTGCAATGAATCTGCATGAAAAAGATTTGCATTTAATGGAGGCAGTATATGCAAATCAATGTCTTGCATATTTTTGTGGATATCCTGAAAACCTGACTGGCAAGGGGGTACTCCAGGACCAACTTGGGAAACACTGCCCTAGAACACAAAACTTACCAAACTATAACAGCCCTAACCCACCTATGAAAAGACAGTGCTATATATATTACACTAGGCTCTGGAGCACCAATATACCTACTGTTGGGAAACTGAAACAAGCTGCACTGTTACACATTCCTACACAGTCACTACATGCTAGCAGAATCCTTCACCTCAGTCACATATGCAGAACATGGACAGACCCTCATCTGTATAACATAAGAGTAGCCATACTGGGTCAGACCATCTAGCCCAGTATTCTGTTTCCAATAGTGGCCAACCCAGGTCACAAGCACCTGACAGAAACACAAATTGTGACAACATTCCTGGCTACCAATCTAATACAGAATATGGAGCCACCAAAACAACAACAAAAAATTGAAATAGAGACCACCCCCCACCCCCCCCCCCCCCAATATGCCCAAGGAAGCCAGACTCTATAAACAGTGCAATACTGGTTAAAAAAAAAAAAAAAAAGAGACAGAAATGCAAAATAAAACATTTTTTAAAATGTACAGTTTTGCAAAATAAAAATAGAAAAAAATGTACATTTTACAAAGCAGGTACATCTCAGTCCCTACAAAGTATTAAATAAAAATATGTTTCTACTATTGTCTGGAAATTTGGCTGGTCCCAGTCTTTTTTTCCATGTTCCATGAGTCAGCCTTACAAATTCTTTTCCAGGTTGGCCTTTCCATTTCTTCTCCTCTTGTCTTCTTTCTTTCCTTCTCTATATCTGTTTGGCACTAAACTTGCGTTTTATGTTCCCACTATCAAATAGCTGTGTATAGAGCTGCCAAGTGATTCACTACCAGGCATCCTATTAAAGAATTTCTCTGTATCTGTCTAATAGTGCATAGATGAAGCTCCCAATGTTTAGAAATAATCCTGTAACTCTTGTTAAGACAGACTAGCATAGGCGCCCCGTATAAGAGGCTAGCCCAGCCATGACCTTCCCCACCTGCCTCGTCCTCCTCCAAATGTCTCGAGACTTCCGTCTTGCTAAATTCTGCCTCTGCTTCTGTTGAGCAGTGGCAGGAACAAGCACAGTGCTAAGCCGCTGCTTCTCTCGACAGAAGCGCGGGGCCGCAGCAGCCTTCAGGCATGCGCTGTCGACTCTGCCCCCACTGACATCAATTTCCCGTTCCGGGAGCAGAGGACCGGCAGAGCCGACAGCACATGCCTGAAGGCTGCTGCGGCCCCGTGCTTCTTTTTGTTCTTGACAGAGGTGCTGTAAAGAGGCCCAGAGGAAAGTGGAAACGGTAAGGGTCCATACAGCTGTTACAAAGTGTGTCGATCAGATTATGTTTGGGCATTTGACTTGGAATAAAATAAGCTTTTTAAGACAAAACGTGCCTTTACACTAGTTAACGCTCTCCTTGCTTACCAGTACCGTGTAAGAACCACTTTTTCCACTATATCTAGGGTTTTTAAACATTTTTTTATTCCTCATCTTTATCAGATATAGATCTGTAGAAATGCATCTGCTTTGTTTTTGGAAGGGAGTAGACTAGAGGTACTGAGGAGAATATGACAGTCCTTTAACTTCTGAAAGCCTACGGTCCTAAATTCAGAAAAGAACAAACAAAAACCCCTAATAAGTTAACTTTACCTATATTTTATATAATCAGAAATCCATTGTTATATCTTACGTGTCCTATACCAACCTCTGGATTTCCTGAACTCTCAATCAGACCTGCGGTTTATAGAGTTTATATTTAGGGGGTCTTGCCGTTCATTTGCTTCATTTTTCACAAGAATTGCAGAATAGCTTTCAAAAACTAAATAATGAAGGGGACTGTTTCCTATTTTTAGCATTCACGGGCGTTGGAAAGTAATATTATACGTGAAACGGAACTCTTTGCGAATTTTTGAAAATGGAAAACTTAAGGACTAGACTTGCTTACTAATGAGACCCGCAATTTGCAAACTAACCAAACTGTGTTAAAAAAAAACCCTTCCCCTGTAAAGGCATGCTAATGGACTTTCTGTGCGTGTTAGAACTGAATAGCAAACATTTTTGAAAAAGCTATATGCATCCTGCAAAATGCACTAAATTGGTGTGTGCATATGAATACTTTACTATTTAAGTCTGCAACATAAAATACGAGGAATAAGAGGTATATTTGCTCCTGGAAGATTTAGGTTGTTGCTAGGATCTGAGAACAAAAACAACTTCCAATAAGTCCTGGTGTGTGTGTTTGTGCGGGGGGGGGGGGGGGGGGGGGGCTGGTGGGGGAGGGGTTAGAGCATGACACAGGGAGAAGTGCAGACATCTGCTGGAACTTCCATATCTCAGCTGTTCACTTCCAGGAAACCAACTCCTGAAATCTCCACAATTAGATCGCATTGTTCCTTAACAACACAGCCTAGAAAGAAAAGATCTTCTCTGTCGGAGCCAATCCAAGGAAGCATTTGACGTTATTAAATAATAAAGCGATTGTGATTTTACATTGTTCAAAAAAAAGGGCCAATTATCCGCTGTTATATTGCCATAAAGATCATATTAACTCGAATTAGTAATCAAACAATAGGTTATCGTGAAAGTATAGGGAGGATAATGTCAGTGGTATAGTTACATCTTCACTTTTAACTGTAAACAACTTGCAGAAATACCATTAAGTTGTGATGCCATTTGAGAACAAAACAAAACAAAAAAAAGATAAACAGAAGTAAAATGATGGAGTATTATTTTGTAGATGTTATGTTAAATGGAAATGGACTGGGACTTGATATACCACCTTTCTGTGGTTACAGATCGTTAGGCTGCGAGCTATTTTATTTTTACTTATTTTTTTTCTGTGTGTTGTCAGACAATTATGGATATAAGCTCCGCCCCCCGGCTCCACCCCTAACCCCACCCATTTAGCCTCCCCAAACAGTTGGGCCACCGACCGCCTATGCAGACTAGGATCAACTACTGGTTTTTATAGGTCCTCTGAAATTTATTTTGACTGAGGGATGGTGAATTCTTACTGACTCTTGTGGTGAATATCAAATTCAAAACCTTTTTGATTTTTATTTTGGACAGATATTCATATTCAGTCATGCACATTTACTCTTCAGGGTAGTTTATTTGTTATCCAAATATTTAAGCACCTAATTCTAGTTAGCCAATTGCTTCTTCTAAGAAAACAAGGGAATCACTTACTATTTCACACCCACACTGATTGTAAAGTAGTCTTACTCGTTCTACTTTAAATAGCTCCATATTTGACATGTTTAGCTCTTTGCTTCAAATTCACTTCATACAACAGAAACAGCTTGATTCTTCATCTAAGACTAATTGTAGTCACCTCAGCTACCATGAATGGAAACAGGTGGGCTCTATTTAACTTATTATTGGCCTTATGGAAATTTTTGGAAACAGCTATTTTGGGCTTACTATGACAAAGGATGTGAAGACTTAAACAATCAAGATTTTTGGATCCTGATTCTTAATTATGTTTTGAATATTTTTAAAATGATTTCACATTGAAGGTGTAGAATATGATGTATAGATCAGAAAAATAAACTCTCTCTTTAATGCATTTTGAACTGTATTATATTGTATTATGTTTTATATTTTAGATAGCAAGATGTGAAAATGTACAAGGGTGCAAAGACTTTTACAAGGCACTGTATGCACCATGACTGTGCCAGTATATACTGTTATTGAAGCATGACTAGGGCTCCCTCCTTATAGAGAGTGAATATTTTTAAAAGTGTATTGCCCCACCTTATAGGCCCAAAGACTTTTACAAGGCACTGTATGCACCATGACTGTGCCAGTATATACTGTTATTGAAGCATGACTAGGGCTCCCTCCTCATAGAGAGTGAATATTTTTAAAAGTGTATTGCCCCACCTTATAGGCCCATTTAGTCTTGTAATGTGATGAAAGTTTTGTAATACCAGTTACAAAATGGTTTAGCTAACATGAACTGCAGCCCTAAAACTGGCCTGTCTGGATCAAAATAGTACACTGAATGACATACTAATGGAATCCATTATCTGTTGACAATTTGTTGGACTGCAATAATGAGACTTTCAGTATGTGAGTAGTGTCTCCTCCTTTATCTAAGTTTGTTGCCTTCAACCCCCCTCCTTGAGTCCAGCACCGCTGTTTCCCCTCTCTCCTTCCATCCCCCCCTCCCCGTCCAGCGCTGCTTTCTGTGTCCGCTCCCCCCCCCGGGACTGTCAAACCTGCTTCGTTCAACAGCGCCTGTAGCGACAGCACTCCCAGAGCCAGCATCAGATTCCTTCCGCATCTCGCTCCTCTAGCTCAGGCACTTCCTGTTTGCGCGAGGGCGGGACTCGTGAGGCAAGCAGAGGGAAGGATCTGACGCCGGGCCCGTGCTCAATCAGGCAGTTTGTTGTTGCTGCTGAAGCGACTGAGAGTGGTGTTGGGCTTGGAGACTGTGGAGAGAGAAGCATGTTGTGGAACGGTGGGGTGGGAAGGGAAGGAAGAGGAGAAAGTGCAAATTTAAAAAAAATGTGCCAGCCCCGCTGGTTCAAAATTGCATAGGCGCCATTTTTTTTAAAAATCCGTTTGGGGGAGTGACCGCTCCCCCTGCGCCCCACCTAGCTACGCCACTGCACTGGGGGAGTAGGGGGAGTTCATCCCTGATTTCCCTCCAGTGGTCATTTGGTGAGTTGGAGCTCCTTTTTGAAGCTTGGTCGTGAAAAAAAGGAACCATGTACAGCCAGCGAAAAGCTCTACAAGCCTGGCTTTTTTTTTTTTCATTATTGGGCGAAGCCAGCCATCTCGTGAGCATGCCCCCGTCCCTCCCCCGCCCCGCCTTTACTACCCTACCGACACGCCCCCTTGATATTTCACCGGCTCCGCGATGGAAAGCAGTTGAACCCGGCCAAAATCGACTTTCAATTATATCAATTTGGCCGGGTTTAGGAGATCGCCTGCCATCTCCCGATTTATGTTGGAAGATGGCCGGCGATCACTTTCAAAAATGAGCTAGTCTCTCAACCCTCCAACCCCTGCCTCCTTTTCTTCCTTTTCTGAAATCACTGAAGAGGAAACTACACATCTTATTTCCTCCTTGAAACTAACTACCTATTCTTCTGATCCTATTCCCACCCATCTACTTAACACTATCTCTCCTACTGTCATCCCTTTTATCTGTCATATCCTCAATCTTTCACTTTCCACTGCAACTGTTCCTGATGCCTTCAAATATGCCATAGTCACACCACTCCTTAAAAAACCTTCATTGGACCCTACCTGTCCTTCCAACTATCGCCCCATCTCCCTCCTCCCTTTCCTATCCAAGATACTTGAACATGCTGTTCACCGCCGTTGCCTTGACTTTCTTTCATCTCAAGCTATTCTTGATGCACTTCAATCTGGCATTTGCCCCCTTCATTCAACTGAAACAGCGCTTACTAAAGTCTCCAATTACCTGTTCCTGGCCAGATCCAAAGGTCTATCCTCATCCTTCTCGATCTATCTGCTGCTTTTGACACTGTTGTTCACAGCCTACTCCTTGATACGCTGTCCTCACTTGGATTTCAGGGCTCTGTTCTTTCCTGGTTTTCTTCTTATCTCTCCCAGCATACCTTTAGTGTATACTCTAGTGGCTCCTCCTCTACTTCTATCCCACTGTCAGTTGGTGTACCTCAGGGATCTGTCCTGGGACCTCTTCTTTTCTCCATCTATACTTCTTCCCTTGGTACTCTGATCTCATCCCATGGTTTTCAGTATCATCTTTACACTGATGACTCCCAGATCTACCTCTCCTCCACACCAGAAATCTCAGCCAAAATCCAGGCCAAAGTATCAGCCTGCCTGTCTGACATTGCTGCCTGGATGTCTCAGCACCATCTGAAACTAAACATGACCAAGACTGAGCTTCTTATCTTTCCGTCTAAACCAACCTCTCCTCCTCCCCCATTCTCTATTTCTGTGGATAACATTCTCATCCTTCCTGTCTCATCAGCTCGTAACCTTGAGGTCATCTTCGACTCCTCCCTCTCCTTCTCTGCACATATTCAGCAGACTGCTAAAACCTGTCGTTTCTTTCTCTATAATATCACCAAAATTCGCCCTTTCCTTTCTGAGCAGAACCCTCATCCACACTCTTATCGCTTCTCACAGGTCTCTCACTTAGTCATCTCTCTCCTCTCCAATCTGTTCAAAATTCTGATGCACGACTAATATTCCGCCAGTGTCGTTATGCTCATATTAGCCCTCTCCTCAAGTCACTTCACTGGCTTCCTATCCGTTTCCGCATACAGTTTAAACTCCTCTTATTGACCTATAAGTGCAGCTCCTCAGTACCTCTCCACTCTCATCTCTCCCTACATTCCTCCCCGGGAACTCCGTTCACTGGGTAAATCTCTCTTATCTGCACCCTTCTCCTCCACCACTAACTCCAGACTAGAGAGCTGCAAGGGAACGGGGTTTGCGGGAATCCCGTGGAACCCGCGGGATTCCCACAGGGACGGAAGCAATTCTGTGGGGTTCCCGCGGGGACGGAAGCAGTTCGTGTGGGGTTCCCGCGGGGATGGAAGCAGTTCTGCGGGGTTCCCGTGGAAGTGTAAGCTACACCTGCACCAGCCTCTCATCTACCGAGTACCAAGTTCTTTGAGTGCTGTCTCCTCCTCCTCCTCTTCCTCCTTGCTTTAACAGCACAAATGTGGAAAATTTTCCATTAAGGAGGTGGTAGAGACACAAAAAGGTGTGGGATGAACACAGAGGATCTCTAATTAGAAAATGGAAGTTATAAAAAACCTAACCTTAACTTGCTGCATGTGTGTGTGTATGTGATAAATAATGCTTAGATGGCGACTCTGGCTGTGATTAACTAGGGCCAATACTGGGCAGCTTTGTATGGTCTGTGTCTAATATATGGAAGTCTGGTTTAGAATGGGCTGGAAAGGGCTTAGACAGCAACTTCAGTGGCTGGAACATAAGGACAGTTCTGGACAGATTTTTACGATCTGTGTCCCACAAATGAGAAGACGCATAAACTGGAGTGTGCTTCAACGACAACTCCAGCAGTTGGAACATAAAGCTAGGGCCAGATAGACTTCTATGGTCTATGTTCCAGAAACACAAAAGAAAGACCATAATCAAGTATATAATATCACACTCATTGATTTAATCATGAATTGATAATGAGTGTGACTATTGGGCAGGCTGGATGAACCATTCTGGTCTTTATTTGCTGTCACTTACTGTGTTACAATTAATCCTCTTTGCTCCCGGGCTAATGAGCAGACCTCAGCTCTGTCACAGGCATGAGCATCAGATGTCACCTGACCTACTGGTGCGTGCATGTGGTGACCTCTCAGCACACAGTGCCAGTAAATCAGAGACAAATCTTACATGTGCACACCAGAGTTTCAGCTTCCATTCCTTCCTTGCCTACAGTGCTGTGGCTCAAATCCAGAAAGAGACTGAGGGAGCTGACTGGAATTTTCTTTTATGTACCATTAAATTCTTATAGTGATGGGTGGGGATGGGTTAAATTCTTGCGGGAACGGGTGGGGATGGGTTAAATTCTTATGGGGACGGGTGGGGACGGGTTGAAATGGGTTACATTTTTGCGGGGATGGATGGGGATGGGTAATATTCCAGCGGGGACGGGTGGGGACGGGTAAGATTCCAGCGGGGACGGGCGGGAACGGGTAAGATTTCTGTCCCCGTGCAACTCTCTACTCCAGACTCCGTTCCTTTTATCTTGCTGCACCATATGCCTGGAATAGACTTCCTGAGTCAGTACGTCAAGCTCCATCTCTGGCTGTCTTCAAATCTAAGCTAAAAGCCCACCTTTTTGATGCTGCTTTTAACTCCTAACCCTTTTGTTCAGAACCCTTATTTTATCATCCTCACTTTAATATTCCCTTATCTCTTGTTTGTCCTGTTTGTCTGTCCTAATTAGATTGTAAGCTCTGTCAAGCATGGACTGTCTCTTCAAGTTCAAGTCTACAGCGCTGCATACGTCTAGTAGCGCTATAGAAATGATAAGTAGTAGTAGTAGGAACAACAAACATAGTTTGAAATGTCTATATTTGAATGCCAGGAGCCTAAGAAATAGGATGGGAGAGTTAGAATGTATTGCACTAAATGAAAAATTAGATATAATAGGCATCTCTGAGAACTGTTGGAAGGAGGATAACCAGTGGGACACTGTCATACCGGGGTACAAATTATATTGTAGTGATAGGGTGGATCAAATTGGTGGAGGGGTAGCATTGTATATTAATGAAAGCCTTGAATCAAATAGATTGAAAATTCTGCAGGAAACAAAACACTTTTTGGAATCACTGTGGATTGAAATTCCATGTGTAACGGGGAAAAGGATAGTGATAGGAGTATACTACTGTCCACCTGGTCAGGATGAACAGATGGATGCAGAAATGTTAAAAGAAATTAGGGATGCAAACAAACTGGGCAACACAATAATAATGGGTGATTTTAATTACCCCGATGTTGACTGGGTAAATGTATACATCAGGGCACACTAGGGAGGTAAAATTCCTTGATGAAATCAAGGACAGCTTTATGGAGCAGCTGGTACAGAAGCCGACGGGAGGAGGAAAAATTCTAGATCTAGTCCTTAGTGGAGCGCATGATCTGGTACGGGAGGTAATGATGCTGGGGCCGCTTGATAAGTGATCATAATATGTTAAGTAGTAGTAGTATGATCGGATTTGATATTAGCTTTGAAGTATACATAGACAATCAAATATATTAGTGTTTAACTTTGAAAAAGGAGACTATGATAAAATGAGAACAACGGTGAAAAGAAAACGTAGAGGAGCGGCTGCGAGGGTCAAAAATTTACATCAGGCATGGATGCTGTTCAAAAACACCATCCTGGAAGCACAGGCCAAATATATTCCGCGTATTAAAAAAGGAGGATGGGGTGTCAAGATGGTGACGTGGTGAATGTAGGAAGCAGCTCTTGGCTCGGCGTTCTTCTTTCCTTTGAAGAATTTCCCCTTTTTTTCTGAAAGTTAAAAATGCCTCATACTAAAAGGAAAGGCTTGGTGCGGTCTATCCCTCCACCTACCTCAACCTTGTCGCCGAACCAACAGAGTTTAGAACGCTTGCTAACGAAGGCTTCTTGAAGTGAACAGGGGGCGGGAAACCCCTTAGCAGAGCCCTCTGGAGAAGCGGAGCTCCTCACCGCCCTCAATCTCTAACACTCAGTGCCTGGCACTGGCTGCACTGCAGGCAAGGAATCCACAAACCTCAGAAGTGGTGGAGAAAGATTCTCTTGGTGGGGGCCCTATATTGTCGGTTCAGTGCTCGGAGTCAGAGGCCCAAAAAACATCTGAGGCCTCTGAAAATAACATAGAAGTTAATCTGGAAAAGATTTGGCTTAAACTTAACAAAATGGACTCAACATTATAAAAATCTTCTGGTGAGGTAAATGTTTTATTCTTTAAGTTTGATGAACTGGTTAATAATGTGGAGGTATTGAAAAAGGACTTAATTATAAGAGAAACTCAAATGGGAAAAGAACTGGAATATTTGCAAAGTTTTAAAGCAGCAGTGGCTAAAGATAAGATTTTGCTGAAGAGATGGATTGAACAGATAGAAAATTAAAATAGAAGGCTGAATTTACGAATATTGAATTTTCCTAAAATACCTGGAATGTTACCTATTGATTTATTTAAGAAAGTCCTGATTGAAAATTTAAAAATGCCTAAAGAAGCTATTCCTCCTATAACAAAACTATATTATATACAGCAAAAGCCAGGTATGAAAGAGGGACAACATGAACACATAAATGAACAGCCTAATATTGATGTTGATAATATTTCTGCTTTTCTGGAGCAATCAATTGAAATAATAACCATTAGAGCCACTTTGCTAATTACATTTGTGTTTGAACAGGATTTAAATGCGATTTTGAGACTTTACTTTAAATTACCAAAGACCCCTTTTTATGGGGAGAAAATCTGGATTTATTCCAACGTAATCCGACAGACTCAAGATAGGAGGAAAGATTTTCTGAAAATGAAACAAGAAGTCCTGAAATTGGGAGGGACATTTTTCCTCGCATACCCTTGTAAATGTTTGGTTCATTTTGCTCAGACTAAATATTCTTTTTTTATACTAGAACAGTTGAAATCTTTTCTAGATACTAAACAACTGAGATAATATAAGAATTACGCGAAGCCACCATGTGTAGCCTTATTATATGCTAAGTTAATCCACAAATAATTCTTCTCGTTTTGACTATGTCCCCGAATAGTGGTCTAAGGAAAAGTTGAATATAAATATTATGTCATGAATAATAATGTATGATATTTTTTTCTTTATGGTTTATATTTAATGCTGTATTTCTGTACAAGTAGAATGCTTGCTAAAATATAAAATTAATAAATAGATTTAAACATAAAAAAGGAGGATGGAAGACCAAATAATAGCCGGCATGGTTAAAAAGTGAGGTGACGGAAGCTACTAGAGCTAAAAGAAAATCTTTCATAAAATGGAAGAAGGAACCGACAGAAAATAATAAGAAACAGAATAAGGAATGTCAAGTCAAATGCAAAGCACTGATAAGGAAGGCTAAGAAGGACTTCGAAAAAAAGATTGCGTTGGAGGTAAAAACACATAGTAAATTTTTTTTTAGGTATATTAAAAGCAGGAAGCTGGCAAAAGAATCGGTTGGACCACTAGATGACCGAGGAGTTAAAGGGGCGATCAAGGAAGACAAAGCCGTAGCGGAGAGATTAAATGAATTCTTTGCTTCGGTCTTCACCGAGGAAGATTTGGGTGGGACAACGGGGCCAGAAATGGTATTCAAAGCTGACGAGTCGGAGAAACTTAATGAATTCTCTGTAAACCTGGAAGATGTAATGGGGCAGTTCTACAAACTGAAGAGTAGCAAATCTCCTGGACCGGATGGTATTCATCCCCGAGTACTGATAGAACTGAAAAAATGAGCTTGTGGAGCTATTGTTAGTAATATGTAATTTATCCTTAAAATTGAGCGTGGTACTGGAAGATTGGAGGGTGGCCAATGTAATGCTGATTTTTAAAAAAGGTTCCAGAGGAGATCCAGGAAATTATAGGCCGGTGAGTCAGACGTTAGTGCCGGGCAAAATGGTAGAGACTATTATAAAAAACAAAATTACAGAGCATATTCAAAAGCATGGATTAATGAGACAAAGCCAACATGGATTTAACGAAGGGAAATCTTGCTTCACCAATCTATTTGAAGGGGTGAACAAACATGTGGATAAAGATGAGCCGGTTGATGTGGAGGGGCATATTCGAACGAAAACGTCTATCTCCATGGGCGTTTATCTCCGAGAACGGGTCCGTGAAGGGGCGGACCGAACCGTATTTTGGGAAAAAATAGACGTCCATGTTTTATTCGACAATTTGTGAGCTGGGCGTTTTTGTTTTTCAGCGATAATGGAAAATGAAAGCGCCCAGCTCAAAAATGAATAAATCCAAGGCATTTGTTCGTGGGAGGGGCCAGGAGTCATAGTGCACTGGTCCCCCTCACATGCCAGGACACCAACCGGGCACCCTAGGGGGCACTTTTACAAAAAAAAAAAAAAAAGGTAAAAGAGCTCCCAGGTGCAGAGCACCCTTCCCTTTGGTGTTGAGCCCCCCAAATCCCCCTCAAAACCCACCACCCACAAGTCTACACCATTACTATAGCCCTAAGGGGTGAAGGGGGGCACCTACATGTGGGTACAGTGGGTTTGGGGGGCGGTGTGGAGGGCTCCCATTTACCAGCACAAGTGTAACAGGTGGGGGGGGGGATGGGCCTGGATCTATCTGCCTGACGTCCACTGCACCCCCTAATAACTGCTCCAGTGACCTGCATACTGCTGCCAGGGAGGTGGGTATGACATTTGAGGGTGAACATAAAAAGTTGTGAAACGGCATATTTTTGTGGTGGGAGGGGGTTTGTGACCACTGGGGGAGTCAGGGGAGGTCATCCCCGACTCCCTCCAGTGGTCATCTGGTCATTTAGGGCACTTTTTGGGGCCCTATTCGTGGAAAAACAGGGTCCAGGAAAAGTGCCCTAAATTCTCGCTAAAAACGCATATTTTTTTCCATTATCGGCGAAAGGCGCCTATCTCTGACCGGCCGATAACCACGCCCCAGTTCCGCCTTCACCACGCCTTTGACACGCCCCCATCAACTTTGTCCGCATCCGCGACAGAGTGCAGTTGAAAACGTCCAAATTCGGCTTTCGATTATACCGCTTTATTCGTTTTTGTGAGATAAACGTCTATCTCCCGATTTGGGTCGCAATATAGGCGTTTTTCTTTTTCAATTATAAGCTGGATAATGTATCTGGATTTTCAGAAGGCATTTGACAAAGTACCTCATGAAAGACTCCAGAGGAAATTGGAGAGTCATGGGATAGGAGGTACTGTCCTATTGTGGATTAAAAACTGGTTAAAAGATAGAAAACAGAGAGTAGAGTTAAACAGAAGGGAAAATGCAAGAACAGACTTACCAGCCGCCCACAGCCTCATCTCTCCACATTCCCCTGCATATCCAGCATTCCTATCTGAAGTTAGGAATACCCCCTCAAAAAAAATGTTAGCAGCCCAAAGATAAGACAACAGCCACCTCTCTCCCTCCTGCCCCTCAACCAATGCAAAAAATGGGGAAATTGAGAAATGAGAAATATCTCACACTCACCAATGAAAATGTGAAAGCACACACAAAAAAAAACGGGATGCAAGCAACGCGGCACAGCACACGGTAACCGTCTGCAGAGTGATTACAAAATCATACACAGATCGGGGCCTATAAGGCTCTGCTGGTGAGTGATGTCTACCTCACATGCCTAGAATGCACATCTATGAGGCGATCCTTTTAGACATGCGTACTACAGCTGCAGCACTTGCCGTGTGTTTAGCGAATGACTATTGTGCGCATGTGTTTGCAACACCGATATCGTGGATTTCAACAAGTTAGCGAGAATTTCATGCATCGACCTTTGTATTACCGTGCGGCCCATTTGCATGCAATTTCTTTTTAGCATTGGTTATTTTTTCATGATCAGTATCTTGTAACGTGGACCTTTACGTTTTCGGTTCTTTAACGTTTCTTTCTTGCACCAAGCCTAGGTAATATTCAGTAGCTTCCTTTTGTTTCTTTTCCAATTACAGATTCTCTCCCCCACCCCACCTCCCAAGGTTAAGGTTTTCAGTATTTCTGAACATTGCTTTCTTTGCAAAGGGGTTCTGGTTCTTTGTTTGCCTTTTGATTTTACCCCCTCTCCCACACCAACCCTACCTGTTACACTTCTGGTGGTAAATGGGAGCCCTCCAAAACCCACCAGAAACCCACTGCACCCACATCTGGATGCCCTCCGTTACCCTTTAAGGGCTATGGTAGTGGTGTACAGTTCTGGGGAGTGGGTTTGGGGGCTCAGCACACAAGGTAAAGGAGCTATGCACCTGGGAACAATTTGTGAAGTCCACTGCAGTGCCCCCTAGGGTGTCCGGTTGGTGTCCTGGCATGTGAGGAGGACCAGTGCACTACGAATGCTGGCTACTCCCACGACCAAATGGCTTGGATTTGGCCGGTTTTGAGATGGCCGCCATTAGTTTCTATTATCGGCGAAAATCAATGTCGGCCATCTCTAAGGGCGACCGAAATGTTGAGATTTGGCTGGCCCCGACTGTACTATCGAAACGAAAGATGACCGTCCATCTTGTTTTGATAGTATGGTTGGGTATGCCGCTTTACGGGGCCGTCATTAGAGATGGGTGCCCTTATAGATGTGACTTCCACTCTCTTCTTTCTGCCAATTTATCCCTGTCTCTTCTACGCTCTTCTTTCTATTTCTTGCTCTATTCACCCCTATTATTTCTTGCTCTATTCACCCCTATTATTTCTTTCTTCTCTTCCTATTTCTTCGTTTTCTCCTCCACTCTTCTTTCTTCCTCCTTCATTGTTTTCTCTTCTGCCCTTCTCTTTTCCCTCATTACACTGATAATGACTCTTCTTGTTCCACCCAAATTCTCATGAATCAGAAAAAGTGCTTCAGAAAATGTCATAGTAACATAAATAGAAAGAAGAGAGTAGAAGAGACAGGGATAAATTGGCAGAAAGAAGAGAGTGGAAGTCACAGGAATAAAGGAGATGACAAGATAAGAGGAAAAGAAAAGAAAGGTGGAAGAGAACGGGATGAGAGAGGAGAAATGGGAGGAGTGGAAGAGGAACAGACAAGTATGGAGGAAGAAGGGGGTAAAAAAGCAAGCAATGAGAGTGGAAAAGAAAGAAGTAAGAGAAGAGTGGATATAAAATGGAAAGATTAACAAAAAAGGAAGGGTGGAGAACTAACAAAGGAAAGTAGGGCAGAGAAAATATTTAACTAAATTTAATTTAACAAACCTGTAATCCACTTATATGACTGTAAAGAATGCACAAAGTGGGTTACAGATTCATATATAATATATACAAAGAAGTGTTTAATATTACATATGAATCTTTGTAATCCACTTTGGAGTCCTTTTCCAAAACAGCAGTAAGCCCATCCCCCAGCGAAAGGCATTTCCAGTGCTAGTGGAAATATTTGAAAAATATTTCCGCAGGAGGTTACCCAGCAGTAATTGGGCAGCAGTGTGTGCTGGCTGGTTATCACCGGATTAATACAGGAGCCCTTATCACCACCTCAATGGGTGGTGGTAATTCCCCCCCCCCCCCCCCCCCCCGGCATGGCCATTTTTATTTATTTTTTTACCTTTTTACCCACTGCAGTTAAAAGGGCCTCAGCCAAAATGGCCACTGTTGCCAGTGCAGCCCCCCCCCCCCCCCTTTGTGCATTCTTTACAGTGGTAAAAGTAGATTATAGGTTTCTTAAATTAAATTTAGTTAAATATTTTCTCTGTCCTACTTTCCTTTGTTAGTTCTACCACTCTTCTTTTTTTCTTAATCTTTCCATTCATTATCAACTCTTCTCTTGTTTCCCTCCTCTCTCTCTCTCTCTCTCTCTGTATATATAGAGAGAGAGCTACATACATAGCCCACCCTATTCCTCAATAGCCATTCCTGGCATAAAAGTGTTTTTTGCCCCACTATTTTTAGGTCCTATGGTAAAGAATTCCACACTGGGATCAGTCCAGAAAAGGTACTTTTCCAGGGCTTCATTCAGCTAAAGAAAAAACTGTTACCTTAGTTGGATTGTAAAGGCCATTCTGAGTACTTTGCACATGAGGTATTTAGGTGCCTGCATATGAAATGTATGCTAAGCCAACCATAACATCTTAAATCGTACCTGCATTGTAACTGGAAGCCAAGGCAACCAACAGAGAGGAAGCTTCATCTCACCTAGCAGTGTGTGTAAAACTCAGGGCTTTTTTTGAGGGGGTACTTGGGGGTAGTGAGTACCAGCACCTTTTCCATTGTCTGCTAAAATTAACACATGGTCCCCAAGTTTTAATGAAAGAGTTCAGGCTCTACACACCAATTCTGCCTTGTCATAGATTCTGTAACTGATTGCAGGGGGCCTGGCTATTGTGAGGTGGGTCCCTCAGTGATCACCCCACCCCTGAAGGGTGGCTTGGCATTTGAGTACCGGCACCTTTTTAGTAAGAAAATACACACTGGTAAAACTTTAGTCATAAAAGTTTGCACCCAGTGAAGTCTATTTACTAATTTCTTTGAGAGAGTGAGAAAGAATTGCAATAGTAATATAGTAAATGACGGCAGATAAAGACCTGAACGGTCCATCCAGTCTACCCAACAAGATAAACTCATTTTACATGGTATGTGATACTTTATATGTATACCCAAGTTTGATTTGTCCTTGCCATTCTCAGGGCATACACTGTAGAAGTCTGCCCAGCACTGTTCTTGTACTAAAAGTTCTGAAGCTAACATCGAAGCCCTTTAAAATTTACACTCAAGCCCATCCATATCTATTCAGTCACGATCAGGACACAGACCATAGAAGTCTGCCCTGCACTGGTTTTACTTCCCAATTACCGGTGTTGCCACCCAATCTCCACTAAGATTCCCTGGATCCGTAAAATCATTTGAGAGTCTGCATAGGCGTAGTTTGAGTGTTTCATTTGGGGGGGGGGGCAAAGGATGGGGCGGAGCATATTAGCACATTCATTTGCATATAAGGCCAACACACAATCTCTCCACTGCAAAACGCTATACACAAACTTGTGCAAAAACACACTCATAGCCTTACTAAACCATAACAGCACTAATTCCAAGGATAGGACGAGCTACAACCTTATGCGTGAAAAGGCAGAACTGTAATTACATCAGGCTCTAAAACACCAATACACTACCCCGTGAAAAAAAAGCAAAACAAAAAGGGCTGCAAATACTACACACTAGCAGCATACTGCACCTTGATCACACATGAAAAACACATGACTCAACAGACATGACACAAGGAACTACAAATAAAAAAATATGAAGGCAAAATACTGAAGTGGAAAGTTAACTCAAGAAGTCAGACTCAGCATGCAGCAATACCAGAAAAATTGCAACTTACATGCAAAATACCATAGATACACATTTCAAAAAGCTGACATATTCCAATTAATAAATTCTGAATAAAATACTTTTTTCTACCTTTGTTGTCTGATCATTAAGTTTTTCTATTCACTTTGGTCCTAGTGTCTTCTGATTTATGCAGTGTCTTCTTTCCATTTGATATTTTTTCTCTCACCATGTCCACCATCCTCCTGTGTCATTATGCGTCATGTAGCCCTGTCCCTATCCTTCCTCGAGTTTCAGTATCTGCCCTCAATGTGTTCCAAACCAGCCCTTAAACTCAGCAGTTTTCCCTCCATCCATATCCAGCATTTCTCCTCACTCTCCTCCAATCATGTGCATCTACTTCCTCTGTCTTCCCTCCCCTCCATCCATGTCCAGCATTTCTCCTCTCCTTTCCCCCTCCATCCATGTGTATCTCCTTCTGTCTTTCCTTCCCTCCATCCTTGTCCAACATTTCTCCTCTCTTCCCTCCTCTCCATCCATGTGCATCTCCTCCCTGACTAAGTTCTCTCCCCTCCCTCCGCTCCATGTCCAGCAACTCTCCATTCTCCCCTGCCCTCTCCTCCATCCACCCACATCCAGCAAATGTCCTCTCTCGCCTGACCCCTCCATTCATCCATCCATCCATGTTCAGCAATTCTCCTCTCTCCCCTGCCCTCCCCTCCATCTATGTCTAGCAACTCTCCATTCTCCCCTGCCCTCTCCTCCATCCATCCATGTCCAGCAATTCTCCTCCTTCCCCTGCCCTCCGCTCTATCCAGCAACTCTCCATTCTCCCCTGCCCTCTCCTCCATCCATCCATCCATCTCCAGCACATTTCCTCTCTCCCTTTTCCCCTCCATCCATCCATTTCCAGCAATTCTCCTCCTTCCCCTGCCCTCCGCTCCATCCAGCAACTCTCCATTCTCCCCTGCCCTCTCCTCCATCCATCCATCCATCTCCAGCACATTTCCTCTCTCCCTTTTCCCCTCCATCCATCCATTTCCAGCAATTCTCCTCCTTCCCCTGCCCTCCGCTCCGTCCAGCAACTCTCCATTCTCCCTTGCCCTCTCCTCCATCCATCTCCAGCAAATTTCCTCTCTCTCCTGTCCCCTCCATCAATCCCTGTTGTCCAGCAATTCTCCTCTCTCCCCTGCCCATGCCCACCCTGTTTCTGTCCATCCCCTTCCCCCTTCTATCCAGCATCTCCCCCCCCTCTCTCTCCCCCTTCGCAGCCATATGTAAAGAACGACAACGTGGATGCAGCAGCTCACAGGTTTGCTTGCTGTATTTTAAGTGAACGGCGACGGCTGCGCGGGGGAGTGGAACAGTGATTAATCAAATGCCTTCTCTTCCTTACTTACAGGCTGGCTCACTTCCATTCTCCCGAAGTTGCAGCGACGAATGGGCGGGCAGCGCTGCGGTAGTAAAAGCAACAAAGAGCAGTTTTGACTCCGTGCTTCGCTTCCCTGCCCTCTCAGCGTCCCGCCCGAAAGGAAATGACATCAGAGGAAGGCGGGACGCAGAGGGCAGGGCAGCGAAGCACGGAGTCGAACTTCGAAGCTGCTCCTTGTTGCTTTTACTACCGCAGCGCTGCCCGCCCGTTCGTCGCTGCGACTTCGGGTAAAAGTCGCAGTTCCACGTTCCAGTCGTCGTCGTTTTGGGGGGGGGCAATGCCCCCCCTCACCCACCCCCCAGTCTACACCCATGAGAGTCTGTCACTGCAATGACCATGCTGGACCAGATCAGGACCCTTTGTAACTGTACAGTCATGGGCCCTGACTCTGGCCAGGCAGGATTAACTTCCACACAATAACCACAGCTCCCCACCTACCCTGAGACCTGTAAATACTGTGGGCCCAATATTCAGCTGGTGGTGATCAGCGTTTTGCTGACCGCTGCTGGCATTATACCCGGAAATTCAATGCCAATCCATGTCCAGGCTCTAGCATTGAATTTCTGGGTATACAAAGCAGCCAAAATATAGCCAGTTAAGTGTGACATTCAGCACTTAACTGGCTAGAACTGCATAAAGACAGGACTGCCTTTTATGCAGTCAACTTAGTCGGTGGGTCAGGACTATTGTCTGCATTACTGTTATAAAGTCCTAAGCCCACGGCAATGAGATGTAATTTAATATATGCCTTTTTCAATAACATAGACACATGTGGCTTCATAGAAAAGCCTAGCAGCATATCCAAGCTTCTCACAACTGGAATCCGCACACCTTCAAAGGTTAAAACATAAAAATCTACAGAAGGATCATAAACCACCCACAACATTTCCATTTTGGAGGAATTCAAAGCCAAACCATTGTGATCTATCCAGCTCATAATATGCACACTACACTGCAGTCCTGCCATCCTAGACTACTGGAATAATCAGTGGCCAATACCTAACATTCTATTTGCTTTCTTAGCTGCCACAGCACACTGAGCAGAGGGTTTCAACGTATCATCAACAACAACGCCTAGATCCCTTTCTTGGTTGGTGACTCCTAACGTAGACCCTTGCATTACGTAGCTATAATTCGGGTTCCTCTTTCTCACATTAAACGTCATCTGCCATTTAGAAGCCCAGTATGCCAGTCGCATAGGGTCCTCTTGTAATTTTTCACAATCCTCCCGCGAATTAACAACTTTGAATAACTTTGTGTCGTCAGCAGATTTAATTACCTCACTAGTTACTTCCATCTCTAGATCATTTATAAATATGTTTAAAAAGCAGCGGTCCCAGCACAGACCCCTGGGGAACCCCACTATCTACCCTTCTCCATTGAGAATACTGACCATTTAACCTTACTCTCTCTTTTCTCTCTTTTAACCAGTTTTTAATCCACAATAGGACACTACCTCCTATCCCTTGACTCTCCAATTTTCTCTGGAGTCTTTCATGAGGTACTTTGTCAAACGCCATTTGAAAATCCAAATACACAATACTAACTGGCTCACTTTTATCCACATGTTTGTTTACCCCTTCAAAGAAATGTAAGTGAGGCAAGATTTCCCTTCACTAAATCCAAGTTGGCTTTGCCTCATTAATCCATGCTTTTGAATATGCTCTGTAATTTTGTTCTTTATAATACTCTACCATTTTACCCAGCACCAGGCTCTCTCCCTGGTCCCCCTCTGCACCCCCCCCCCGGTCCCCCTCTGCGCCCCCTGTCCCCCTCTGCGCTCCCCCCCCCAAATTGCAGAGCTGGCTATAGCCAGGGAGAGAGCCGAGGGGGGGGGGGGTGGCAATGCATTCCTCCAGGAAAAAAAATTTAATGATCCCAGGTTCCAATCTAATTCATGTTTAATGTGTGATAAAATGCCATAAATGCCGTAAATAATTATAAACTTTTAATGTTGAGCACCTGATTCTCAAAGTGAACATATTCCAAACACTATAATGAAAATAAAATGATTTTTTTCTACCTTTTTTGTCTGATGACTGTTTTTCTGATCATGCTGGCCCAGTATCCGATTCTGCTGCTATCTGTCCTCTTAACTCCGTTTCCAGGGCTTCCTTTCCATTTATTTCTTTCCTTTCCTCCTTTCTTCTTCATTTCTGGTCCTCAGCTTCTGCCTATTTTCTTCATCCATGTGCAGTTTTTCTCCTCTCTTCCTTTCCCCTCAACTCATCTCCTATCTCACTCTTCCCTCCCCTCCATCTATGTCCAGCATTTCTTCTCTCTCCCCTCCTCTCCCCTGCCCTCCAACCACCCATGTCCAGGGACCCTTCTCTCCCCTGCTCTGCATGCACCCATACCCAGCGACCCTCCTCTCCCATGCCCTCCATGGGCCCCTGGGGTCACTCTCTCTGCTATTTACTTCTACTTCCAAAAGCTCAAAGTCAATATTGAGCCTGCAGCAGTTAGCACTTTTTTTAAAAAATACTGACCATCTGATATTCAGTCGGGACCTGTTAAGAGTATCTGACTGGGTTCCAACGTCCCCCTCCCCCAAGATTCCAATGTCTCTCTCTCCCACACCCAGAAACATCATGCAAACCCCTTCTAATCCCCCCTACCCTCCAAACGTCACAAAAATCCCTTCTAATTCCTCCACCCAACTCCTCCCCCAGGTCCCAACGTCCCCCTTCCCCAAGATTCCAATCTCCCTTTCTCCCACACCCAGAAACATCATGCAAACCCCTTCTAATCCCCCCTACCCTCCAAACATCACAAAAATCCCTTCCAATTCCTCCACCCAACTCCCCCCCCCGGGTCCCAACGTCCCCCTCCCCCAAGATTCCAATCTCCCTCTCTCCCACACCCAGAAACATCACGCAAACCCCTTCTAATCCCCCTACCCTCCAAATGTCACAAAAATCCCTTCCAATTCCTCCACCCAACTTCCCCTCCCCCCAAACATAGACAGCACCCTCACTCTCACCCCAAGTATGCTTCGGGTCTACCTGCCTCATCCTTCTAATTCTTCGGGGCCAGCTGTCTTGCCTGCCCGCTGCCAGCTGACTCTCCCCCACTGCCGTCCGATTCGTGTTTCAAAATGCCCGCCGAGACTTCAGAAGTCTCGCGAGGTCGCCTCTGGAAGTCTCGGCGGCCATTTTTAAAGCACGAATCGGCAGCGGGGGAGAATGGCGTCGGTGAGGATCCAGAGGGAGGGAGGAGAGCCAGAGCCGGCTCGCTATATTTAACAACCGGCTCGCAAGTCGGTTGAAAGATTAACGACCGGCTCTTGTGAGCCGGTGCGAGCCGGCTCCAGCACACCACTGCCCAGCACCAACATCAGGCTCACTGGTCTATAATTTCCCAGATCTCCTCTGGAACCTTTTTTAAAAAATCAGTGTTCCATTGGCCACCCTCCAATCTTCCGGTACCACGTTCGATTTTAAAGATAGATTACATATTACTAACAATAGTTCTGCCAGTTAATTTTTCAATTCTGTCAGTACTCTGGGATGAATACCATCTGGTCCAGGAGATTTGTGGTGTTCCATAAAACAAGTTTTGAGATTTGAAAAACTATAATGATCTAAAAGAACATTCCCCTGAATACATGATTGTAATAAACAAGGAATAAAAATATGATTTTCCAGTCAAATGCACCAGAATTATCCCATAGAAACAGCAAAAACAGTTTTCCCTGGAGGAGGAAGTGACATCAGCGTTTGGTGAAGCATCAAGGAGATGAAGCTCCATATAGGCTAGGAGCATAAATCTGCAAAAACTCCCCAAACTCACCTAAATCATGGGTTAATTTGATGCAAGGGATTGGCAAAGATGATGCAAAAACCAAGAAATGTTTAAATACTCACTGTGGTGGTAACGTGAATGAGGGCAGGCCCAGAGCTTGGATAAATGTTGCCATACAAAGGGTTAAAGGTGAACTCTCAAAATAAATGCCGGGTAAGTGTTACGGGTGATCATAAATCTAAATCTAGTACTTGTATGTGCCTCACTAGGTCCACAGTGTGCACTAGCATCTCTCAGCAAGGCAGTACACTCCGCTTGACTCTGGCCTGGGTCCCCAGAATTTCCAGTACAATCTTTAGCAAATAACATATGCTGGCCAGTCCTGCAAGGTACCTACTTGAACTTGGTCTACCTGACTGTGATTGCAGTTCACACATATGTGGTGAAGGCATAGACGGTAAGTGACTTTAGCTGTTTGGGGCAGCTAAAGAGGAGCAGGACTGGGTGGGACTAGGAAGGGGTGAGGGGGGGGGGGTGACACCTATATCAGCATTAAATGGACAGTGGGTCACTTCTGAACACAGCAGGGAAATACCCCTCCTAGCACCTCCATTGCCGATGGTAATATGCACATTGAATACACTCCAGAGAATTATGTGCCAAAAACAAAATAAAAACAATCTACCAAAACAGTAAAACATATTAAACACATTGGAAATATATTCAGGTACTTTAACAAGTGGCTCCCAGTCGACTCTAGCTCCCCAGCCCAGTATCTTCCTGTTGGCCATGTCAACTGTGATGTTCAGCAGCACTGTAACAGAAATCTGTGGTTACTGACAACCATAACATGATTTGCCTATCAATGTTTTTGGGAGGTTGCCAAATGACCACCAGGCTTCAGATCTGCTGGCTTTTAGTTTATTGTTGAGCTAACATACATGCTTAGAATATGCATTATATGTATTAGCTGTATCTAATGGTTAGAGCAACAGGGTGAGAACCAGGGTTCAGTTATTAATGTTGCTGGGCAAGTTTTTACCTTTAGATTGTAAGCTCTCTTGAGCAGGGACTGTCCTTCCCCATGTTTAAACTTGTACAGCGCTGCGTAACCCTGGCAGCGCTATAGAAATGCTAAGTAGTAGTAGTAGTAGTAAGTCACTTAACTCTCTATTGCTTCAGGTATATACTTAGACCGTAAGCCCACCAGGGACTGGAAAATACCGCTTGTAACTGAATGTAACTCACCTTCACCCACTACTAAGAAAGACGTGAGCTAAACCCAAATCCATTTCAAGCCATATTGTGAATAAATAGAAAACCCCCAAAAAATCACTCAATGGGGCCCTTTTACCAAGTAGTGCTAAAAAGTGGTTGGTGCTGTTGTCAGCACGCGTTGCGGCCACTTTTAGTGTGGCAGTAAAATGGCCACATTGCCATATTTTTCTTACTGACAGTATTTTATTGATGCTAAGGGCTCCTGCACTAACCCCATGGTAATCAGGCAGCACACGGCAATGTACCTGTACTACTTGTTTAGCCAAGGCACACCTACTCCCCGCCCATAGTCACACCTCCAATGGTGCAAAATCCACCACTGTCAAGTTACTCCATAATGCCTGCAGATTTGATCACATCACACCCTCGCTCTGCTCTGGACATTGGCTTCCCTTATCTGCCTGTATATTGTTTAAAACTCTCACACTCATTTTCAAATCCAGGCTCCCCTCTGCTCCTTCCTACCTTCCAAACCTTCTCATCCTCTACACGCCCACGTTTTCTTCACTCTGCAGACCACAATCTTCTGACCCTCCCCACTCCCTCGCAGTTTGACCAACACAAATGACTCAGTTTTTAGCTATTTGAGCCAAACTGTGGAACAACCTTCCACTCACTGTACATAGTCAGTCTTCGTTTCCTGCCTTCAAACAAGCCCTGAAAACCGAAAGTGCAGCACCATTTTTGAAATCAAGAAGAGCGGGATGAGTGATCAATTAGTACACTGAGATTGGCACAGAAGAGGACTTCCCCTGAAGAAGCAGTGATGAAACGGGTCCCTGTTGGGATGGTCCCATTGCAAGATAAGTGCCCCTCTCTCCCACGTATATAAGTACACAGCTTTAGCCTGTTTGGTGAACAATTTTTGTGTTATAAGGAAAAGTTGATGTAAACAAAGTACAAAATATATTACTAATATGGAGGTTTTCTAGAGCTAATGATTGAGTAAAGCTGGATGCAGAGCATTATGATATGAAGCTCTTGAATACGATATATAGTTCGTAGCACTGACTGAGGTTCTTTTATCTCCGTTAATTAAACATTTAAATAGTTGCATAAAAAAGAAAAAAGAACGATAAAAGAAGAAAAGATTCCTTAAACAGAATTGATTAAAAGTGATCACTATTTTTTTGGACATCGAGTGTAAACTATATATTGGTGATCTTATTCTCCATTAATAACGTAAAATCTAAGTACACCACATCTGACGCTGTCCCTCAATCCAATTGTCTGGTAATCAAAGAAATTAATAAGATTTGTCAGACAGGTCCTACTTGTGGTAAAGCCATCTCACAATCCATTAGATAAATACATGCCATACTGGGAAAGACCAAAGGTCCATCAAGCCCAGCATCCTGTTTCCAACAGTGGTGAATCCGGGTCACAAATACCTGGCATACAAAACATTTTATACTGCTTATCCCAGAAATAGTGGATTTTCCCCAAGTCCATTTAATAATGGTCTATGACTTTTCCTTAAGGAAGCTGTCCAAACCGTTTTTAAACTCCGCTAAGCTAACCACCTTTACCAAATTCTCTGGCAACGAATTCCAGAGTTTAATTGCACATTTTTTGTCCTTTAGATTGTAAGCTCCTTTGAGCAGGGACTGTCCTTCTTTGTGAAATTGTACAGCGCTGCGTAACCCTAGTAGCGCTTTAGAAATGTTAAGTAGTAGTAGAGTTTAATTTAAATGTTGAGAGAAGAAAAATTTTCTCTGATTCGTTTTAAATTTACTACATAGTAGCTTCATTGCATGTCCCCTAGTCCTAGTATTTTTGGAAAGTGTAAACAGACGCTTCACATCCACCCGTTCAACTCCACTCATTATTTTATAGACCTCTATCATATCTCCACTCAGCCACCTTTTCTCCAAGTTGAAGAGCCCTAGCCGTTTTAGCCTTTCCTCATAGGGAAGTCGTCCCATCCCCTTTATCATTATCGTCACCCGTCTCTGCACCTTTTCTAATTCCACTATATCTTTTTTGAGATGCAGTGACCAGAATTGAACACAATATTCAAGGTGTGGTTGCACCATGGCGCGATACAAAGGCATTATAACATCCTCATTTTTGTTTTCCATTCCTTTCCTAATAATACGTAACATTCTATTTGCTTTCTTAGCCACAGCAGCAGCACACTGAGCAGAAGGTTTCAACGTATCATCAACAACGACACCTAGATCTCTTTCTTGGTCTGTGACTCCTAACGTGGAACCTTGCATGACATAGCTATAATTCAGATTCCTCTTTCCCACATGCATCACTTTGCACTTGCTCACATTAAACGTCATCTGCCATTTAGACACCCAGTCTCGTAAGGTCCTCTTGTAAGTTTTCACAATCCTCCCACGATTTAACGACTTTGAATAACTTTGTGCCATCAGCAAATTTAATTACCTCACTAGTTACTCCCATCTCTAGGTCATTTATAAATATGTTAAAAAGCAGCGGTCCCAGCACAGACTCCTGGGGAACCCCAGTAACTACCCTTCTCCATTGAGAATACTGACCATTTAACCCTACTCTCTGTTTTCTATCTGTTAACCAGTTTTTAATCCACAATAGAACACTACCTCCTATCCCATGACTTTCCAATTTCATCTGGAGTCTTTCATGAGGTACTTTGTCAAACACATATACGCAGATGACGTTACGATTTACACCCCGTTTAAACATGATTTAAAAGAAATCACCAAAAACATCAAACAAAGCTTCCAAATTATGCACTCATGGGCGGATGCATTTCAATTGAAACTTAATGAAGAGAAAACACAATGTCTTGTACTTACATCACAATATAATACAAATAACTTCACCACTATATCCACACCAAACTTCACCCTTCCCATTTCAAATACCTTGAAAATTCTCGGAGTAACCTTAGATCGGAATCTCACACTGGAAAACCATGTTAAGAATACAACAAGGAAGATGTGGAAACTCAAAAGAGTTAAACCTTTCTTCCCTAGAGGAATCTTTTGTAATTTGGTACAATCAATGGTGCTGAGTCACTTAGACTCTTGCAATGGTCTTCTTGCTGGCTGTAAAGAACAAATCATTAAAAGACTTCAAACCACCCAAAACACTGCAGCCAGACTTATATTTGGAAAAACAAAATACGAAAGTGTTAAGCCCCTAAGAGAAAACTTGCACTGGCTTCCTCTTAAAGAACGTATAACTTTCAAAATATGCATTTTGGTGCATAAGATAATTCACGGTGATGCCCCGACCTACATGTTAGACCTCATTGGCCTACCACCCAGGAATGCTAAAAGATCAGCACGCACATTCCTAAATCTTCATTTCCCCTGTTATAAAGGTCTAAAATATAGAGTAATACATGCATCCAGCTTTTCATACTTGAGTTCGCAAATGTGGAATGCTCTACCACTTGACCTGAAAATAATTCACAACCTAACAAACTTCCGTAAAGCACTGAAGACACATCTCTTTGACATGGCATACCATAATGACTCTTAATTAGAACCATAATTCTCCATCATCTGTTTAACAATCGGACTATTTTTTCCCTATATCGTACTGCCTAATTTACTATGTAATCCATGTTCAATATATGATTCCAATTGTATATTCTCCCTTTTTTACCTGATTGTTCATTATGTCATCCATGTTTCTATATATATTACCAATTTTATCTTTACTCTGAAATGGCATAAGTCATGATGGAAAATTGTAAGCCACATTGAGCCTGCAAATAGGTGGGAAAATGTGGAATACAAATGCAACAAATAAAAATAAATCCAGATACACAATATCAACTGGCTCACTTTTATCCACATGCTTATTCACCACTTCAAAGAAATGTAGTAGATTGGTGAGGCAAGATTTCACTTCACTAAATCCATGTTGACTTTGTCTCATTAATCCATGCTTTTGAATATGCTCTGTAATTTTGTTCTTAATAATAGTCTCTACCATTTTGCCCGGCACCGACGTCAGACTCACAGGTCTATAGTTTCCCGGATCTCCTCCAGAACCTTTTTAAAAAATCAGCATTACATTGGTCACCCTCCAATCTTCCGGTACCACGCTCAATTTTAAGGGTAAATTACATATTACTAAAAATAGCTCCGCAAGCTCATTTTTCAGTTCTATCAGCACCCTGGGATGAATACCATCTGGTCCAGGAGATTTGCTACTCTTCAGTTTGTGAAATTGCTCCATTACATCCTCCAGATTTACAGAGAATTCATTAAGTTTCTCCGAAGCAAAGAATTCATTTAATCTCTCTGCTACGGCTTTGTTTTCCCTGATCGTCCCTTTTACTCTTTGGTCATCTAGCGGTCCAACCGATTCTTTTGCCGGCTTCCTGCTTTTAATATATACCTATAAAAATTTTTACCATGTGTTTTGGCCTCCAACGCAATCTTTTTTTCGAAGTCCCCCTTAGCCTTCCTTATCAGTGCTTTGCATTTGACTTGACATTCCTTATGCCGTTTCTTATTATTTTCAGTCGGTTCCTTCTTCCATTTTCTGAACGATTTTCTTTTAGCTCTAATAGCTTCCTTCACCTCACTTTTTTACCACGCCGGCTGTCGTTTTGTCTTCTGTCCTCCTTTTATAATACACGGAATATATTTGGCCTGGGCTTCCACGATGGTGTTTTTGAATAGCATCCATGCCTGATGTAAATTTTTTACCCTCGCAGCCGCTACTCTAAGTTTTTTTTCCATCGTTCTTCTCATTTTACCATAGTCTCCTTTTTTAAAGTTAAACGTATTTGATTTCCTATGTATACTTACTTCAAAGCTAATATCAAATCCGATCATATTATGATCACTGTTATCAAGCGGCCCCAGCACCATTACCTCCCATACCGATCATGCGCTCCATTAAGGACTAGGTCTAGAATTTTTCCTTCTCGTCAGCTCCTATACCAGCTGCTCCATAAAGCTGTCCTTGATTTCATCAAGAAATTTTGCCTCCCTAGTGTGCCCCAATGTTACATTTACCCAGTCAATATCGGGGTAATTGAAATCACCCATTATTATTGCGTTGCCCAGTTTGTTTGCGTCCCTAATTTCCTTTAACATTTCTGCATCCGTCTGTTCATCCTGGCTAGGCGGACAGTAGTACACTCCTATCACTATCATTTTCCCCTTTTACACATGGAATTTCAATCCACAGTGATTCCAAGAAGTGTTTTGTTTACTGCAGAATTTTCAATCTATTTGATTCAAGGCTCTCGTTAATATACAATGCAACTCCTCCACCAATTCGATCTACACTATCACTACGATATAATTTGTACCCCGGTATAACAGTGTCCCACTGTCCACTGCGACCGTTCCTGATGCCTTCAAACATGCCATGGTCACACCACTCCTTAAGAAGCCTTCACTTGACCCTACCTGTCCTTCCAACTATTGACCCATCTCCCTCCTCCCCTTCCTCTCCAAGATACTGTAAATAATTGCATGTTCCCACTACATAATTAACTACTCTAACCTCAGATCTTCTCAGACTGGAATCAACTCTAACCTTGGATCTTCTCAGACTGGAATCAGAAGGACACCTGGGATTCAGTGGATATAGGAACATAGTTTATTAGCATCTCACCAAAGGCAGTACAGGTAATTAGGCATTCATATCTGGAACATGGTGGAACAGTGCTTCATGACACACAGCAGGTGTATTCTGTCATCTCTCTTCTGCCTTCTGCCCTCATACCCTAGCAGACCGTCTTTTTATACATTTCTTGTACCATTCATTCCTATGGACCCTCACTTTTCTCACCAGCAGTCTTTGCCCATTATCGGGTGATAACAATGACTTCATATGTTTCCAAGCTCTAAGTATCAACAAATGATGTTCATGCCAACGTCTGTTAATTAATGACTTCATATGTCATTTCGTTCCCTTCAGCCTCCCCCCCCCCCTACTTGCACCTGACCCACTACTATCTTCCAGTAGTCAAAACATCCTTGCTCATGTCTTCTTGCTAGTGCCAATTCAGCTGTTGTTTATAGAGCAGATTCCCCCTCCTTCTGTCTGTTCTCAATTACCTCATTTCAGCATTTGCTGCAGTGAAATGTAACTGTGTCAGAGGTGATCTTTGATTCTTAGAGGCCTAGCTCTGAGCTCTAGGCCTGAGCCCTTGGCCTGTATTTCACTGAAAGCAAGTGACAGCATATTTCTACAATACTTGAACGTGACGTTCACCGCCGCTGTTTTGACTTTCTTTCATCTCAAGCTGTTCTTGACCCACTCCAATCTGGCTTTCTCCCTCTTCATTCAACTGAAACTGCACTTACAAAAGTTTCCAACAACCTGTTACTGGCCAAATACAAAGGTCTCTATTCTATCCTCATCCTTCTCGATCTATCCGCCGCTTTGACACTGTTGATCACAGCTTACTCCTTGATACTTTGTCTTCACTTGGATTCAGGACTCTGTTCTTTCCTGGTTCTCCTCCTACTCTCGCTTCGCACATTTAGTGTACACTCTGGTGGATCCTCTTCCACTTCTATCCCACTACCAATTGGTGTACCTCAGGGTTCTGTTCTCGGGTCCTCTCCTGTTCTCCATCTACACTTCTTCCCTTGGCTCTCTGATATCATCCCATGGCTTTCAATACCATCTCTATGCTGATGACTCCCAGATCTACCTCTCTACCCCCGAAATCTCAACCAGCATCTAGACCAATGTATCAGCCTGCCTATCTGATATCACTGCCTGGATGTCTCAACATCATCTGAAACTTAACATGGTCAAAACCGAGCTTCTCATCTTTCCCCCTAACCCACCTCTCCTCTCCCCCCTTTCTCTATTTCTGTGGATGGCACTCTCATTCTCCCGTCTTATCAGCTCGTAACCTTGGGGTCATCTTCAACTCTTCTCTCTCCTTTTCTGCTCACATTCAGCAGAGTGCCAAAACCTGTCGTTTCTTTCTCTATAACATCAGCAAAATCCGTCCCTTCCTCTCTGAGCACTCTACCAGAACCCTTATCCACACTCTTATCACCTCTTGCCTAGATTATTGCAACCTGCTTCTCACCGGCCTCCCACTTAGCCATCTCTCCCCTCTTCAATCAGTCCAAAACTCTGCTGCGCGACTCATTTTCCTCCAGAGTCGCTATGCTCACATTAGCCCTCTCCTCAAGTCACTTCACTGGCGTTTCCGCATTCAATTCAAACTTCTCTTACTTACCTATAAGTCCATTCACTCTGCCGCTCCACAGTACCTCTCCACTCTTGTCTCTCCCTATGCCCCCCCTTGGGTACTCCGTTCTGTGGATAAATCTCTTGTCTGTCCCCTTCTCCTCTACTGCTAATTCCAGACTCTGTTCCTTTTATCTCGCTGCACCTCACGCCTGGAATACACTTCTCGTACATGTACGTCTAGCCCCGTCTTTGGCCGTTTTCAAAACCAGGCTAAAAGCCCACCAATTTATCGCTGCTTTTGACTCCTAGCCACTACTCACTTGCCCTGTACCCTCTTATCCACACCTCTTTAATTCCCTTACCTCTTGGTTGTTCTGTCTGTTTGCCTGTCCTATTTAGATTGTAAGCTCTTTGAGCAGGGACTGTCTTTTAGTGTATGGTGTACAGCGCTGCATATGCCTTGTAGCACTATAGAAGTGATAAGTAGTAGTAGTTATCCTCCTTCCACCAGGTCTCAGAGATGCCTATTATACCTAATTTTTCATTTAGTGCAATAAATTCTAACTCTCCCATCCTATTTCTTAGGCTTCTGGCATTCAAATATAGACATTTCAAACTATGTTTGCTGTTCCTATTTACATCATGCTTCGTACTTGACAGTATTAATTTGCAGTCTTTTGTCTGATTTTTATTTTTATTTAAGGACACCTGATCTACTACGGTCTCTTTTTCAACCTCACTATCAGGATACCCTATCTTCCCTGTTTTGGTGATATCTTTGAAAGATACCTTTTCCCGAACCATGCGCTTTTGAGCGACTGTCGGCCTTCCCCCCATTTCTAGTTAAAAGCTGCTCTATCTCCTTTATAATGCCGATGCCAGCAGCCTGGTCCCACCCTGGTTAAGGTGGAGCCCATCCTTTCGGAATAGGCTCCCTCTTCCCCAGAATGTTGCCCAGTTCCTAACAAATCTAAAACCATCGTCTCATCCACGCATTGAGACTCCGGAGCTCTGCCTGTTTCTTGGGCCCTGCGCGTGGAATGGGTAGCACTTCAGAAAATGCTACCCTAGAGGATCTGGATTTGAGCTTTCTACCTAAGAGCCTAAATTTGTCTTCCAGAACCTCTCTCCCACATTTTCCTATGTCATTGGTACCCTCATGTACCAAGAGGTCCGCCACCTTCGCACCAGGCAGGCAAGTCACTAGGCGATTCTCACATTCACCAGCCACCCAGCTATCTATATGCCTAATGATCAAATCGCCAACTACAACAGCTTTCCCAACCTTTCCCTTCCAGGCAGCACTTGGAGACATATCCTCAGTGCGAGAGGTTAGTACATCCCCTGGTGGGCAGGTCCTGGCTACAGGAGTACTTCCTACTTTACCAGGGTAATGCTCTCCTTCTAGAAGACCTCCCTCCTCCAAGGTAGCACAGGGGCTACCAGACTGGAGGTGGTTCTTCTCTACAAGATCCCTGTAGATCTCCTCTATGTACCTCTCTGTCTCCCTCAGCTCCACCAAGTCTGCTACTCTTGCCTCAAGAGAACGGACACGTTCTCTGAGAGCTAGGAGCTCTTTGCATCGGGCACACACATATATGACATCTCACCAACTAGGAAATAATCATACATGTGACACTCAATGCAAAAGACTGGATAGCACCCCTCTCGCTGCTGTACTGCTGACTCCATCTTAGTGTTTTTGAGTTTTTCAATAATTTAAAACTTGCTACATTATTAAGGATATTAGCCTAATATAAAAGTGTCTTTTAGTTTATATAGTATATTGTATGATTTATTTAGTGTTTCCTTCTTAGATGGTAATGAAATATATTTAAAACTCTGTAAGAGCACTCCTTGCTTGTTACCCTAATTACAATAACTGACTATAAATGAAGAGTTGTCCTAGGGGTGGGCGAGAAGACTAAACTAGATACTACAATGCCTGCTAGATTCTATCTATTAATGCTGTGGTACAAAGTTTTTAAAACTAAGTGGAAAAGACTATGGAGACTAGTTGATAAAATTTGCGTTTTATATTTTTATTTTGCCTATCACTAACCTACAATTCCTCCTTTAAACCCCAATCTTTAAGTTCCCAAAGCAGAAAGCAAAATAGTGTTCACTTACCAGAGAAATGTCCTCTTCTCTCGGAACTTCTCAGAAAGGATTCCAGAAACCTTTGTTTTAAAAGCATTACCATTAATTTACTACTATTACTACTTAACATTTCTAGAGCGCTACTAGGGTTACGCAGCACTGTACAGTTTAACAAAGAAGGACAGTCCCTGCTCAAAGGAGCTTACAATCTAAAGGACGAAATGTCATTGGGGCAGTAGATTTCCTGAATAGACATATGGTGGTTAGGTGCCAAAGGCGACATTGAAGAGGTGGGCTTTGAGCAAGGATTTGAAGATGGGCTCAGGGAGTTTATTCCAAGCATGGGGTGAGGCGAGGCAGAAAGGACGGAGCCTGGAGTTGGCGGTGGTGGAGAAGGGTACTGAAAGGAGGGATTTGTCTTGAGAGCGGAGGTTACTGGTAGGAACGTAGGGGGAGATGAGGGTAGAGAGGTAGGGAGGGGCTGCAGATCGAGTGCATTTGTAGGTCAGTAGGAGAAGCTTGAACTGTATGCGGTACCTAATCGGAAGCCAGTGAAGTGACTTGAGGAGAGGGGTGATATGAGTATATCTGTCCAGGCGGAAGATAAGACGTGCAGCAGAGTTCTGAATGGACTGAAAGGGGGATAGATGGCTAAGTGGGAGGCCAGTGAGGAGTAAGTTGCAGTAGTCAAGGCGAGAGGTAATGAGAGAGTGGATTAGAGTTCGGGTGGTGTGCTCAGAGAGGAAAGGGTGAATTTTGCTAATGTTATAGAGGAAGAAGCGACAAGACTTGGCTATCTGCTGGATATGCGCAGAGAAGGAGAGGGAGGAGTTGAAGATGACTCCGAGGTTGCGGGCAGATGAGACGGGGAGGATGAGGGTGTTATCAACTGAGATAGAGAGTGGAGGGAGAGGAGAAGTGGGTTTGGGTGGGAAGACAATAAGCTCGGTCTTGGCCATGTTCAGTTTCAGGTGGCGGTTGGACATCAAGGCAGCAATGTTGGATAAGCAGGCCAATACCTTGGCCTGGTTTACCTTGGCCTGGTTTTCCGCAGTGATGTCTGGTGTGGAGAGATAAAGCTGGGTGTCGTTGGCATAAAGATGATATTGGAAACCATGAGATGAGATCAGGGAGCCCAAGGAAGAGGTGTAGATTGAAAAAAGAAGGGGTCCAAGGACAGATCCCTGAGGAACTCCAACAGAGAGCGGGATGGGGGTGGAGGAAGAACCATGAAATGTACTCTGAAGGTACGGTGAGGAGAGATAAGGGAGAACCAGGGATAGGACAGAGCCCTGAATCCAAATGAGGACAGTGTGGCAAGGAGTAAGATTGTGATTGACAGTGTTCAAAAGCGGTGGATAGGTCGAGGAGGATGAGGATGGAGTAGTGGCCTTTGGGATTTGTCGAGGAACAGGTCATTGCAGACTTTAGATAGTGCCGTTTCTGTCGAGTGTAGGGGGCAGAAAGCCGGATTGAAGCGGCTCGAGGGTGGCATGAGAGAAGAGAAAATCACGGCAACGGCTATGAACGGCACTTCAAAGTATCTTGGAGAGGAAGGGTAGGAGGGAAATTGGGCGGTAGTTGGAGGGACAGGTAGGGGTCAAGTGATGGTTTTTTGAGGAGTGTTGTGACTACAGCATGCTTGAAGGTGTCAGGACAGTTGAAGTGAAGAGAGAGAGAGGTTGAGGATATGGACAGATGGGGGGGGGGGTGACAGGTAGGAGAGATGGTGTTGAGTAAGTAGTGGGGGTGGGGTCAGAGGAACAGGTGATTGCATTTCGAGGAGGAAAGAAGATGGGCGGTTCCTCTTCGGTGATATCAGGAAAAGAGGAGAAGGAGGCCTGGGTAGGTTGGTTGAGGGAGTGGGTTAGAGGGTGAAGAGGAGGAGATGGTTTGGTGGTGAATTCGAGGTTGATCTTCTGCACCTTGTCGCAGAAGTAATCAGCCAGTGATTGAGAAGAGAGTGAGGGGGGAGTGGGAGCGGAGGGCACTTTGAGGAGGGAGTTAAGGGTGGCGAAAAGACGACGAGGGTTAGAGCTGAGGGAATTAGTCAATTGGGTGTAATAGTCCTGTTTGGCGAGGAATAGGGAGGACTGGAAGGAGGATAGCATGAATTTATAATGAATGAAATCAGTATGGGTGCGAGATTTCCACCAGAGGCGCTCAGCCGAGCGGGCACAGGAGCGAAGGTATCAGGTGCAAGGGGTCAGCCAGGGCTGGGGATTAGTATGCCTTGTGGGACGGGAGATGGATGGTGCAAGGGTGTCCAGTGCAGAAGAGAGAGTGGCATTGTAAGTGGAGACAGCCTTGTCGACAGACTCGGAGGACATGATGGAAGGGAGGAGATTAGAGATACTAGAGGATAAGGTGGGAGGGTCGACAGCCTGGAGATTCCTGGAAGTAGTGGTTAGTGTTGAGCGGGACTGAGGGGGAGGGTGATGAATTGTGAAGGGTGATCAGGTGATGGTCAGAGAGAGGAAGAGCTGAGGTGCAGAAATTGGAGGGTGAGCAGGTAGAGGAGAGGACGAGGTCAAGACAGTGGCCAGATTGGTGAGTAGGGGTGGTGGAGCTCAGTTGGGGGTTGAAGGAGGAGGTTAGGGTGAGGAACTGAGAACCGTAAGAGTCGGATGGGTCATCAGTGTGTATGTTAAAGTCTCCAAGAACGAGGGATGGGGATGAGGGCTCAAGAAAAACGAGAGCCAGGCATCGGAAGTCGTAAGGAAGGAAGGGACGGACTTATCAGGGGGGCGGTAATGACTGCAACTTTGAGTGGCAGCGGGTAGAATAGACGGATGGAGTGAACTTCAAAGGATGAGAAGCAGTGAGACTGCGGTAGGAGGAGAGGCTGAAAACTGCAGGAGGGCGAAAGTAGTAACCCGACGCCGCCACCCGCGACTATAGAAGTCAAACAACCTCCTCCTTATTTCTGCTTTAATGGAAGAAGGACCACATTCACTCTTCTCCCATCTTCTGGAACCATTCCAGACTAAAGAAGCATGGAAAGATCAGACAGCGGAGCTGCCAGGAATTCCCTAAGTTCCTCCAACCCAATTGCTTTGTCCATCGTTAGTTTAGCTAGCTCCTCACGATCACAGTCTTCAGAAAAATTGTTCCAGGTTCCATTCTTCCATTTTTATTTATGTTTGTCTTCTGTGGTCCTACAGATTACTGCATCTTGTGTCTTTCCTAGGTTTTCTTTTTGGCTGTCATCTGCATTGAACTGATTAAGGTAGATATGGGTTATAAGCATTGTATTGGTATTGGTACTCCTCAGTGCATTTTTTCTAGCAAAAAAAGTGCCGGTACTCAAATGCCAGGCTACCCTTCAGGGGTGGGGTGATCACTGAAGGATCCACCCCACAATAGCCAGGCCCCCTGCAACCAGTCACAGAATCTATGACAAGGCAGAATTGTTGTGTAGAACCTGAGCTCTTTCATTAAAACTTGGGGACCCCCAAGTACTCCATCAAAAAAAAGCACTGGTACTCCTGGCCCTTCATCAGTGAACAGAAAATCACATCAGAGGGCATATGTACACTGTGTAAAGGCATCCATCCCATGGACTGTTGGAGAATACGTATACCAATTTGGGGTTGCTCACAGACAATATACAGCAGTGGTCAATTCATTCATGACACCTCAACTGTTTACCTATTTCATTTCAGTAGATGTGGAAGACGTTGTGGGGGTGGACTCTTTTATATGCTCACTGTTATGCATCTACGCATTTCTCACTCTGTCTTGCGTATTAACTGTCTCCTTTTTGTACAGTTATGTGTTTATTCTGTCTATGGGTCTGGCGGCTGGCAAGAGGAGTGAGTTCAGTAGCAGTTAGTGTAGGACCCATTTCATATGACCTAAATATTGGCAAGATAGGAAAGCAGAGGCTGTGGTGAGTTCTGGGTGACATTGGGGCAGTGGTCACAACATGTCTGCTGTAGGGGTTATGCACCAAATGAAACATTTGGATGCCCAATCTTCCAATTTCCTAAGGTCTTCCTGCAATATTTCACAGTCTGCACGTGTTTTAACAACCTTGAATAGTTTTCTATCATCTGCAAATTTGATCACCTCACTCGTTGTTCTGATTTCTATATCATTTATAAATATGTTTAATAGTACCGGTCCCAGTACCGATCCCTGCGGCACTCCACTGTTCACCGTCCTCCATCAAGAGAAATTACCATTTAACCCTACCCTCTGTTTTCCATACCAGAACCTTGCCTCCTATCCCATGACTCTCTGATTTTCTCAGGAGTCTTTCATGAGAAACCTTATCAAAAGCTTTCTGAAAATCTAGATAGACTACATCAACTGGCTCACCTTTATCCACATGTTTATTCATGCCTTGTTACGGTTGTTACATTGGTATCAGTAGTCTAGCAGGGGGATGTGTGCTTTTCAGGGACAGAAACATGAAGGTCTGCTACACAGGACAGAAATCCCCAGGGCATGCAGGATTTTTGGACAGTGATGTACCTGGAGAGGTCTTAAAGTATGGGGGTTAAGAATACGGGATAGGTGTGGTGTAGCCATATGATAAACACCATGTCTGTATAGTACAAATGACGCTTCAGAACAATCAAATAACATATTTGAATAAACTTGCTGTAGAGAAGACAGAAATTATTATTGTGGGGAGCATGATAGATTATTGTTAACCTCAGATTATTCATGTAGGTGAAATTGATGTACAAGTGAAAAAGGAGATAAAATTGCTGAGTGTAATTTTGGATGCTCAGCTTATAATGAAGGAACAGACTGTTCATGTAAATCATTTATGTATAATTTTTCATTTTACAAAGGTCACTTGCAAACAGTAATACAGAGATGACTACACATTAATACAAGATAAGAAGAAAACAATCCCAACTAGATATATGGATTATATACAATCTTTCTCTTTCTTAGACCACGAAGTGAAGAAAAATAGGGAGAGTAAGATAACACAAGGAGATCAATTAAACAGTAAACAGAAAAAAGAAAACATGGTATTAACCTGATTATCCCCATATATTACTCATCTAATTCATTATTCCACATTGATCATCTGGTTGGCTTCTTCAAGACCAAATACGGTGTATAGTCAATTCATTTCATTGAGAAACATACTTATTGGTCCTGATTTTAGTTAGAAATAATACATCTGATTACATTCTCTCTCTTTTAAAAACCAGAAATGATTTAACAATACATATACTTAAGTCTCTAATTCAAATCCACTGATTAAAGCAATCCCAGTTTCAGAGGCTTCACTTCCTTTCGAAGTAATAATTAAGGAAATATTTCTGAGGAAAACTTTAGGAGTCATACTTGGAACTCTGGGAAAAACAACAATCTCGACATTAATCATCCACAATAACATAAGTAGATAAGTACATAAGTAATGCCATACTGGGAAAAGACCAAGGGTCCATCGAGCCCAGCATCCTGTCCACGACAGCAGCCAATCCAGGCCAAGGGCACCTGGCAAGCTTCCCAAACGTACAAACATTCTATACATGTTATTCCTGGAATTGTGGATTTTCCCAAGTCCATTTAGTAGCGGTTTATGGACTTGTCCTTTAGGAAACCGTCCAACCCCTTTTTAAACTCTGCTAAGCTAACCGCCTTCACCACTTTCTCCGGCAACGAATTCCAGAGTTTAATTATACGTTGGGTGAAGAAAAACACCTGTTTTCCATACCTTTCCTAATAATACCCAACATTCTATTCGCTTTCCTAGCCGCAGCAGCACACTGAGCAGAAGGTTTCAGTGTATTATCGACAACGACACCCAGATCCCTTTCTTGGTCCGTAACTCCTAACGTGGAACCTTGCATGACGTAGCTATAATTTGGGTTCTTTTTTCCCACATGCATCACCTTGCACTTGCTCAAATTAAACGTCATCTGCCATTTAGCCGCCCAATCTCCCAGTCTCGTAAGGTCCTCTTGTAATTTTTCACAATCCTGTCGCGATTTAACAACTTTGAACAACTTTGTGTCATCAGCAAATTTAATTACCTCGCTAGTTACTCCCATCTCTAAATCATTTATAAATATATTAAAAAGCAGCAGTCCTAGCACAGACCCCTGAGGAACCCCCCTAACTACCCTTCTCCATTGTGAATACTGCCCATTTAACCCCACTCTCTGTTTCCTATCCTTCAACCAGTTTTTAATCCACAATAGGACATTTCCTCCTATCCCATGACCCTCCAATTTCCTCTGTAGCCTTTCATGAGGTACCTTGTCAAACGCCTTTTGGAAATCCAGATACACAATATCAACCGGTTCCCCTTTGTCCACATGTTTGTTTACTCCTTCAAAGAATTGAAGTAAATTGGTCAGGCAAGATTTCCCCACACAAAAGCCGTGCTGACTCGGTCTCAGTAATCCATGTCCTCAGATGTGATCTGCAATTTTGTTTTTAATAATAGCCTCTACCATTTTCCCCGGCACTGACGTCAGACTCACCGGTCTATAATTTCCCGGATCTCCCCTGGAGCCTTTTTTAAAAATTGGTGTTACATTGGCCACCCTCCAATCTTCCGGTACCACGCTCGATTTTAAGGATAAGTTGCATATCACTAGCAGTAGCTCCGCAAGCTCATTTTTCAGTTCTATCAGTACTCTAGGATGAATACCATCCGGTCCAGGAGATTTGCTACTCTTCAGTTTGCTGAACTGCCCCATTACGTCCTCCAGGTTTACCGTGAAGTCAGTAAGTTTCTCTGACTCGTCCGCTTGAAATACCATTTCCGACACCGGTATCCCACCCAAATCTTCCTCGGTGAAGATCGAAGCAAAGAATTCATTCAGTCTCTCCGCTACATCTTTGTCTTCCTTGATCGCCCCTTTTACCCCTCGGTCATCCAGCGGCCCAACCGATTCTTATGCCGGCTTCCTGCTTTTAATATAACGAAAAAACGTTTTACTATGTTTTTTTGCCTCTAATGCTATCTTTTTTTCGTAATCCCTCTTGGCCTTCTTTATCTGCGCCTTGCATTTGCATTGACACTCCTTATGCTGCTTCTTGTTATTTTCAGACGGTTCCGTCTTCCATTTTCTCAAGGCGTTTCTTTTAGCCCTAATAGCTTCCTTCACCTCACTTTTCAACCAGGCCGGCTGTCTTTTGGACTTCCGTCTTTCTTTTCTAATTCGCGGAATATGTATGGCCTGGGCCTCCAGGATGGTATTTTTGAACAGCGTCCACACCTGTTGTACAGTTTTTACTCTCTCAGTTGCCCCCCTAAGTTTTTTTTTTACCGTTCTTCTCATTTTATCATAGTCTCCTTTTTTAAAGTTAAACGCTAACGTATTTGACTTTCTGTGTACAGTTACTTCAAGGTCGATAGCAAAATTGATCATATTATGATCACTGTTATCAAGCGGCCCCAGTACCATAACGTCCCTCACCAGATCATACGCTCCACTAAGGACCAAGTCTAGAATTTTTCCTTCTCTCGTCGGCTCCTGCACCAGCTGCTCCATAAAGCTGTCCTTGATTCCATCAAGGAATTGTACCTCTGTAGCGTGTCCCGATGTTACATTTACCCAGTCTACATTTGGATAATTGAAGTCACCCATTATTATCACATTGCCCATTTTGTTCGTGTCTCTGATTCCTTTTATCATTTCTGCGTCTACCTGCTCGTCCTGGCGAGGCGGATGGTAGTACACTCCTATCACCGTTTTTTCCCCTTTTATACATGGAATTTCAACCCACAATGATTCAAAGGTGTGACTTGTGTCCTGCTGAATTTGTAATCTATCTGAGTCAAGGCTCTTGTTAATATACAGTGCTACCCCTCCACCAGTCCGGTCCACCCTATCACTACGATATACTTTGTACCCCGGTATGACAGTGTCCCACTGGTTATCCTCCTTCCACCAGGTCTCAGTAATGCCTATTATATCCAATTTTTCATTTAGTGCAATATATTCCAACTCTCCCATCTTATTTCTTAGACTCCTAGCATTTGCATATAGACATTTCAGAGTATGTTTGTTGTTTCTATTTGCATGATGATTAGTACCTGACACTATTGATTTGCCATCTTTTGTCTGATCTTTAGTTGTATTTAAGGGCACCTGGCCTACGATCTGTTGTGCAACCTCACTATCCACCTTATCATTCAAAGTTTCTGGTCCATTATCATTTTCAGGATCATAACCACTTCTAGCTTGTGTAGAACTTCATTTATTATATCAAATTTTCACTCTCAAAGGGTTCAGTCAAATTGTCTATGTAACTCTCCAATAAGATTATATCTGAAACAAAGTTATTTACTATCGCCATCAGGTCCCGAAGCGCATTCAATGTAACCTCCACGGAAGCCAAAAACTCCAAGGTGATTTCTCTTGAGGTGTTTAGGAGTGGTTCCGCCGATTCGGGTTCTGCTGTAAACGGCCTCTAACTCATTCCTCCACTCCTTTGGACATGGTGGTTGAATAATTTGGGAGCGATGGAGTTGTTTTTCCAGGTCCAAGAGCGTTGACGCTCCTTCGCCGGCGCTAATCAAAGGACTCGCCAACCCTTTCATCTGTGGGCAGTTCGATGCGCAGCGGTCCCGCACTTGCTGCTCAGGGGACAAAACGCTGGCCATCAGCGGCTGACCGCCGGTTGTTCCCTTCCTCTCAGTTAAGGAAAGTGCAATTGCAGAGAGGGAATTTACATAAAGAAGACAAAACTTCAGAGAGCAGCTGGGCCGCTGGGCATACGAACTTCAGGTCATCATCTTACCACTCTCCCAGTTTGGGACATTCTTTGTCTGGTTTCTCCTCAGAGGCCTGTCTGATATGGGTAACCCTTCAGCATAGCCCTCTGAGTCATTGAAACACAGAAGCCCCTCCACCAACTACCTATTACCTTCGGAGGGGCAGACTGTTCATGTAATGTAGGCAGGTTTTTATCATCTGTGTTTGCTGTTTAGATTGAAGTCTTGGTTACATCCAATTCACTTTAGGAGTGTGATACAAACTATGGTGTTGTAATGCCCTTTATTTGGGTGTTCCAGACTATAGGATTAAGGCATTACAAATTGTACAGAATGCTGCGACAAGATTAATTGTGGGAGCCTCTAAGTTTGGTCACATTACACCGGTTATAAAACAATTGCATTGGTTACCGGTAAAATACAGGATACAATACAAAGTGTTGTCTTATTATTCATCAGATTTTGTATGCTAAGGTTCCATGGTATTTTAAGACTGTCATTAGCTTGTCTTCTTCAGGTAGAGTGTTAAGATCTGATTTTGCTAAACGATTAGCATTGGATGTAATTACAGCTATGTTTTATGCTGTGACAAGAGCTTCTGTGTTTTCTACAGCAGGGCCACTGAAGTGGAATGTGCTACCTGGTCAGTTACGTTTAAATAACTGCTAGCATTTAGCAATTTAAGAAACTGTTTAAAACACAGCTTTTTGTTCAGGCCTTTCTTTCTTGATTGATTGCAATGATGAACTGTATTGATGGAGAATGTATATGGCAGTGTTTTATTTCAAAAAGTTTTGTACTGTTTTTAAATATATATGTTATTATGGTAGCTGCTTCAGCTGTAAGCAAGTTAGAAGTTTTTTGAATAAATAAATAAATAATAAATATTTATTTGGCGTAAGTTCAGACCTTCTTAGTAGTGGTTGAAGGTGAGTTACACTCATGTACATGAGATATTTCCCTATCCACAGGGGGTTTACAGTTTAAGTTTGTATCTGAGGCAATGGAGGGGGGCTCTTTTACCAAAGGCTTGGCACTTAGCAGTAGGCTTGCTGTGCACCAATCTAGGTCTACTGCTGGTTTACCACAGCAGCCTTGCGGTAATTCTGCCCTCAGCATGTGTCATTTACAGTGCTATGGACATTTATTTGCAGATTATGGTAATTGGGTAGTGCTTTGCACTGCCTGGCTATCACCAGGTCAGCACCGGAGCTCCTACTGCCACCTCAATGGCTGGCAGTAAGTGCTTCCCCAAAAATGGCCACTCAGCAAGTGCAAACTTTCTGCACGGCCATTTCTTTTTTTGGTCTTTTATCCCTCTGTGGTAAAATGGACCTTGGCACCAGGCAAAAACATGTGCTGTCTCTAGTACAGGGCCCCTTTTATTGCAGCTTGGTAAAAGGCCCCTAAGATCACATGAGCAGCAGCAGGATTTGAACTAGGGTTTCCTTGTTTGTCAGCATGGTGGGCTACTCCTCCATATATGATAGATAGAAAGGATGCTCACAATTATACTATGATACAATGAAATATCTTAATAGGTAGCTAAGAAGAAAAGTGCAATTGAGACATATAAACAGATTCATAATGACACCATCAGATATGGGATTTAGAAGAAGTGAATCTGAGATAAACTTGTTTGGCTGCTTGACAAAAGGTTTCAACATAGTAGGCTAAACAGTCCCCACTTATTCTTTTTATCTTCCTAAGGTGCCTCCATTCAGTCTGGCTGATAGACTCACTAGGGTCAAACAATAATCCTCAATAGAGATTTACAGCTCAAGCTACAAAGTCAGGGTATAAGCCATTAAATTTATCCTTTAGGAAGTAGAAGGTATATCATGACCCCCAGAGGAATCCAATGGATCAGTGTGGGGTATGTCCTTGATCAGAGATCTTAAGCTGGCCCAGTAGACCTGACAGAGCTACATCTATCCTTCTGATGCCCAAAGTATAACTAACTACTAGTTTCTACCATGCAAGTCTCCAGCCTTTGTTTCCAAGGGTCGTGGATGTGAACCCTGATGAGCCTCACAGTGGCAAATCAAAAAAAGAGCTAAATTTTTTGTTTTAGTGTATATGGATGTTCAGGGCCGGTCTTAGCAAGTGCGGGGCCCTATGCAGACCAATTTGGTGGGGCCCCATCCTAGCCCCACCCCACCGTAGCCCCGCCCCTACCCTAGCTCCACCCCATTGATAAGATTATTCCATTTTTAGAACATTTTTTATTTATGATATTTCAAATAAAGACAAATGAAGCTAAACTTGTACAAAAAACTGATTGAAATAATAAGCACAATGCTATCATGAAACCTCCCCTCCCCAGAAATTATTCAGTTCAAGTCCACTACAATTAGTAGTTCCAATTCTCATAACAAAGGAGAATAAAGGAAAAATATTAAGAAAAGATTCAGTACTTCCAAATTCCCCTATTACTCTGTAACCCATATATGCAATAAAATAAAAATGAAATGAAAAGATATACAATAAAATAAAGTGATATGTAAAATGTACAATATAAAAACATATAGACCACCAAGGTATTAAAATTATTTTAAAATATATACCACAACTCTCTGACTCAACAAGACTCTGACTCTGTCATCCATAATTGTCTGACAACACACAGAAAAAAAAAAGTAAAAAAAAAAAGTCACAATTAATACCTTATACACCAATATACCAGCCATACGGAAAATGCAGATTATCAACAATATGAAGCTAGCAAGGGATCACAATATCACAATTCTCATGTAGAGCCACAAAACACCCTTTTAGAGATAGTGTGTCATGATTTAGGCTCTACACCCTTTCCGATGTTTGGTGCCACCTTAGTAAGGCCAACACACAATCTCTCCACTGCAAAACACTGTACACAAACGTGTGCAAAAACACACTCATAACCTTAACAAACCATAAACAGCACTAATTCCAAGGACAGGACGAGCTACAACCTTATGCGTGGCGTGGAAAGGCAACTGTAATTACATCGGGCTCTAAAACACCAGTGCACAACCTAGTGAAAAAAAAAACCTAAAAGGGCTGCAAACTATACGCTAGCAGAATACTGCACCTTCCTTGATCACACCTGAAAAACACATGAATGCAAAATACTGAACTGGAAAGTTACCTCAAGAAGTCAGACTCAGCATGCAGCAATACTACAAAAATGAAAACTTACATGAACAATATCACAGATGCACATTTCCAAAAACTGACATATTCCAATTAATAAATCCTGAATAAAATAGTTTTTTCTACCTTTGTTGTCTGGTGACTTTGTTTTTCTGATCATGCTGGCTCAGTATCCGATTGTGCTGCTATCTGTCCTCTTAACTCCGTTTCCAGGGCTTCCTTTCCATTTATTTCTTTACTTTCCGCCTTCCTTCTTCATTTCTTGCCCTACATCCGTAAGTAAAAGCTGGGTCCTCCGCAGACTTGACTGTCCAGTGGATCCAGCTTCTGCCTATTTTCTATATCCATGTGCACTTTTTCTCCTCTCTTCCTTTACCCTCACCTCATCTCCTTCCTCACTCTTCCCTCACCTCCATCCATGACCAGCATTTCTTCTCTCTCCTCCATTCACCCATGTCCAGCGACCCTCCTGTCCCCCCTGCCATCCATCTATGTCCAGCAAACCCCCCTGTCCCCTCTGCCCTCCCCTGCCATCCACCTATGTCCACAGACCCCCTCCCCTCCATCCACCCATGTCCAGCGACCCTCCTGTGCCCCCTGCCCTCCCCTGCCATCCACCTATGTCCAGAAACCCCCTCCCCTGCCATCCACCCATGTCCAACGACCCTCCTGTGCCCCCTGCCCTCCCCTGCCATCCACCTATGTCCAGAAACCCCTCCCCTGCCATCCACCCATGTCCAGTGACCCTCCTGTGCCCCCTGCCCTCCACCTATGTCCAGAAACCCCCTCCCCTGCCATCTACCTATGTCCAGCAACCCTCCTGTGCCCCCTGCCCTCCCCTGCCATCCACCTATGTCCAGAAACCCCCTCCCCTGCCATCCACCCATGTCCAGTGACCCTCATGTGCCCCCTGCCCTCCACCTATGTCCAGAAACCCCCCTCCCCTGCCATCCACCCATGTCCAGCGACCCTCCTGTGCCCCCTGCCCTCCACCTATGTCCAGAAACCTCCCTCCCCTGCCATCCACCTATGTCCAGAAACCCCCTCCCCTGCCATCCACCCATGTCCAGCAACCCTCCTGTGCCCCCTGCCCTCCACCTATGTCCAGAAACCCCCTCCCCTGCCATCCACCCATGTCCAGCGACCTTCCTGTCCCCCCTGCTATCCATGTCCAGCAACCTCCCTGTCCCCTATGCCCTCCCCTGCCATCCACCCATGTCCAGCGACCCTCCTGTGCCCCCTGCCCTCCACCTATGTCCAGAAACCCCCCTCCCCTGCCATCCACCCATGTCCAGCGACCCTCCTGTCCCCCTGCCATCCATGTCCAGCAACTCCCCCTGTCCCCTCCCCTGCCATCTACCTATGTCCAGAAACCCCCTCCTCTGCCATCCACCCATGTCCAGCGACCCTCCTGTGCCCCCTGCCCTCCACCTATGTCCATAAACCCCCTCCCCTGCCATCCACCCATGTCCAGCAACCCCCCCTCCGTCCCCTCTGCCCTCCCCTGCCATCCACCTATGTCCAGAAACCCCCCTCCCCTGCCATCCACATATGTCCAGAAGCCCCCCTCTCCTCCATCCACCCCATGTCCAGCAACCCTCCTATTCCCCCTGCCAACTGCCATTCACCTATGTCCAGTAACCCCCCCGTCCCCCCTGCCCTCCACCCATGTCCCGCCATGCGAGTCTCCTCGTTCCCCTGCTGCTCCCCCTCCCTCCAGCCACCTGAGACCCCTCCCATCTGAGCCCCCCTCCCCGACCCGCCAACGACCCTCTTCTGCCACCCGACCCGCTGGCACCTCATCTGACCCAGGCATTTTAAAAAAACCTCCAAGCGGTGGTGCCTCGCGTCTGAGAGAAGAAAACTTGCTTCGTCGTTGGCCAGCCTTCCCTCAAGTCCCGCCCTCTGATGTAACTTCCGCAAGGGCGGGACTTAAGGGAAGGCCGGCCAACGACGAAGCGAGTTTTCTTCTCTCAGACGCGAGGCACTGCCGCTTGGAGGTTTAAAAAAAATGCTGGGGTCAGGTGAGGTGCCGGCGGGTCGGGTGGCAGAAGAGGGTTGTTTGGCGGATCGGGGGGGGGGGCTCAGATGGGAGGGGTCTCAGGTGGCTGGAGAGAGGGGGAGCAGCAGGGGAACGAGGAGACTCGCGTGGCGGGACATGGGTGGAGGGCAGGCGAGCGTGGTTGGAGAGGCGAGGCAGAGGCGAGGCGCGGGGCCCTATGCGGCCACCTCGGTCGCATCTGCCTAAGACCGGCCCTGTGGATGTTGTATGTTTCTCTGCAGAAAGTGGAGATATTGAAGATTTCTTGTACTGTTTCATATTCAGTTTTCTCTCTGCAGTTGGTATGAATGGGCAGACTGGATAGGCATAGAGGGCTAGATTCAATAAATAGTGCCCAAAGTTAGGCGCAACACCTTGGGCTTGAAACGTCTTATATGTCCTTTCATGCTTTATTAAAAACCCACATTTTTCAGAAGGCTTTTCTCGTCTAGGACTGAGTTGGTTCTGCAGCGGAAGACCAGGGTTGGTAGATGATAGTTTTGTGAATTTGATTTTGTTTGGACTTTGTTCAAATTCTCTTGTCTTTGCTTTCAAGTCTCCCCGTATGTCTGATTTAGTGCATGAATGGTAATAGGTAGTTAGTTCTTCCTATCATAAATGGCGTTCCTTTCTGTTTTAATTGTAAACCGCTTTAATTTGCTTGCAATGAAAGTGGTATAGCAAATGTAATGATAAATGATCCATGCTAAACTAGTATTCTGTAAAGGGTTCTTTGCGTGGAGCATTAGCTTAGTGCTTATTTTGTGACTAACTTTAGGCATCAGCAAAGCAGGGGCGTATCTGAACTGCGGCGGTAGGGGGGGCCAGGGCCAGAGTGAGGGGGCAAATTATAGCCCCCCCCACCGCCGCCGCCATTGCCGATCCCCCTCCCCACAGCCGCTGCCATTGCCAACCCTCCCCCTCCGTTGCTCGCCTACCTTCGCTGGCGGGGGACCCCAACCCCCGCCAGCCGAGGTCCGCGTCCTCCTGCCGCTGCCGGCTGCCTTTAAAGAATTCCGTCAGCTGGCGGGGGACCCCCAACCCCCGCCAGCCAGCCGAGGTCCTTCATTTTTCCATTGAAGCTGGCGCCGACGAAAGTTTCTTTTGAGTCTGACGTCGCTGCACGTTGTACGTGCAGGACGTCAGACTCAGAAACAGAATGAAGCTGTTTCTGAGTCTGACGTCCTGCACGTACAACGTGCAGCGACGTCAGACTCAAAAGAAACTTTCGTCGGCGCCAGCTTCAATGGAAAAATGAAAGGACCTCGGCTTGGCTGGCGGGGGTTGGGGTCCCCCGCCAGCGAAGGTAGGCGAGCAACGGAGGGGGAGGGTTGGCAGCGGTAGGGGGGTCCAGGGCGAAATCTGCGGGGGCCCAGGCCCCTGAGGCCCCACGCAGATACGCCCCTGCAGCAAAGGCTGGTGTAAATGCTTGCGGCCAACTGATGGCTGTTAAGACTATAACATCATACTTTAATTTCTTGGAATGCCTTTGACCCACCTATATCTCTCCCATGACCACGCCACCTTTTGACTTGCACATATTAAATTTAGGCGTGCATGTTGTAGAATAGGGCATAGGGCAGATTCACACTCCTAATTTCTGGCAAGTGTTTGAAAACTCCAGTAATTGACTGTTAGTATCTAACTGACTAGTTAGTTTATATGCGGATCTGGGATCTGTGCCCAAATTTTGGTGACCTATACATAATCCAGGGGATAGTCTTTATCTGCTGTCATTTTCCGTGGTTCTGTGTATCCTGGACCCTATTTACTCTAAAGCAGTAAAAAAAAAAAAACTTCCCTTCTGACTCCTTAAACTTTTCAAGGGAAAATTAATTATACAACCAAGTTTTCATAAAACAAAGCTAATGACACTGAATGGATTTGTTTTTGAATTTGCAGGAAAGGCATAGTGGGGTTGATATTCAAAATGATTTAACCAGCCAGAAATGGGTAGATCAATCATAATCAGTGGCACATCTGGAGAGTGCCACTGAAAATATCTGGTTAGTGCCCAACGCAAAGCCGGCTATTTTGGGGGTGTGCTGGAGTCGAATTTAGCACTTTGCTGGTTGTGTTGATATTCAGTACTTAGGGCCTCTTTTACTAAACCACGCTAGCGATTCATACACAGCAAATGGGCTGTGACACATTTGCAGCACTGAGAATCACTAGCACGGTTTAGCAGAAGAGGCTTTTAACCAGCCAAGGTAACTGTATAAATAAAACTGCATAAAAGTCAGTCCTATCTTTATGTGGTTCACCATAGCCGATTAAGTGCTGAATATTGGATTGGATTTGTTTACTTGATATACCACTCAATACATAAAGAGTGGTTTTCAAAAAAATAAAAAATAATAATTAAAAACAATAATTAATATAAAATTTTGGATAGTTTACAAAAAAAGGAAAAATGATTAAACAATTAATTATCAATCAATAAATAACTAATCAAATTTATAAAAAAATCAGCTATAACCGAAAATAACTAAATCAAACTGTCAAAATTTAAGAGATCTTTAGTTTCAAAAAGTCAAGTTTTAAGAACTTTACGAAACCCTAGATAGCTAGTCACACTGCTAATGTTAGCATGAAGAGAGTTCTATAATGAAGGTCCCAAGTAAGTGAAAGCTCTCTTTCTGGTACTGTCAGCTTGATCACTTGAAGTGAGGGAAGCTGCAATAAACTTTGCTGTGAAGAGCTAAAAAAAAATTAATGCTGATCTCACTGAATCAAAATTTCAGAAAGATATCCAGGAGAGTGTAAAAAAAGGGCCTTACAGACTAAACATAAGGTCTTAAATACAAGTCTGACAGGACGGGCAGCCAGTGTACGTAACTGGCTTCGTTTTTGCCAGCTCCATATACCTGGAAATTCAATGTCGGAGGCCTGGATATGGCCTGACGTTGCATTTCTGGGATAACGCTATGGTGGTCAGCAAAACGCTGATCACTGCCAGCTGAATATCAGGTTCATTATATTCAGGGGTCCGCAAATGCCAACTAATTTCACACTAGGGGCGGCTAGCTAGAGAATTCTTATTTTGTGTCATTTCCTGTGGAGAATGTTGTTTTATTTGAGTTTTCTTGGCAATTTGGTCATTAAAGGGGCAATGTCATTAAAAGTGCACCTTCTTTGCAAATAATGTGCTCATTTATTCCTGATAGTGAATGCATTTTTGATGGTTAATGCACTATTTGACAGAAAGGCATACTATTATCCACAAACCAAAAAAACCCCATGAACTTCTGGATTCTATATAGGTGCCCAAAGCCGGGCACCGAAATTTCGGCACGGATCCCGGATGTGTTGTAAGCTAGTCAATTAGGCGCTAACAACCAATTATTGGCAATGGAGTTAATTGGCAGTAATTAGGAGATACGCCCGCATCTGCACTATGAACTATTCTAAATTTCATAGCATGCAACTCAAAAGGGGGTGTGGGCATGGGCGTGTCAGGGGCGTTCCCATAAATTAGGCTTGGATTTAAATGCCCAACTGTCACCAGTTGGGTGTGAAGATTTACACCCAGTTTCAATAGGCGGAAGTCCTTGGGCCCAAAGCACTATTTTATAGCTTAGATTTAAGTGACCTATCTAGAAGTGGCGCTTAGCGCAAATCTTAATGGCACCTAATTTTGGGCACCATTTACTGAATCTGGTTTTCTGTTTGTTTTTGTTTACTTGCCTCACCAAAACTAAAGAATAAATCAGCCAGCAATAAGAGGGGCCATCCACAAATGGGCCGATGGCCAGCTTAGAAGGAAAGAAATGGGGAGGGAGGCAAGGGAGGGAAAGAAGGGACAGAAAAGAAAGCGAGGAAGTCAGAGAGACATAATTAAAGGTAGCGAGGTTAGAAGCAGGAGTATAAGGAAAGGGTTAAGGATCAGGGAGGAGGAGCAAATACACAGGAAAGCAAAATAGAGGAGGAGGAAGTAGGAGAGGCAGACTAAGGCAATTCCAAGGAGAGAACTTCCCTCCCTGCCCAACCTAAGTCAAGCTTAGTCATGGCGGGGGGTGCATGGATAGTTTAGTACAGTTAGGGACGGGTACACAGCACCTTGCCAGATAAGAGTTCAAATTTAACTGCTAAAGTTTGCTGTTTAAGTTGAAAATTGATTTAAGAAAGTTATTGCTGCATGGTTGGCGGCTACCTGAAGGAAAATAACATTGGGTCAGTGGAGTCTCCTGGCTTAGACGGTTGGGAGGCCGTGGACATTGGATACCATTGAAATGGGCGCAGCCCCTCCTTCAACAGGATTGGCTCATGGACAGTGGGTGCCACAGCGTGGACAGGGTTCTTTGATGGCAACACCTGTGTGAGGCAAAAAGACTACACGTTAAAATGCTGTGTACCTGATAAGGAGACAGGGTTTACCAGTTATGGAATTTTGTTATGAAAATGAAGTATTGTATTTGCATTTCCTGGTTGTGGCCTTAATAAATTCCACATATTCTTGAAAATGGAGTCTTGTGATTTTTATATAAACAAGGGGAGCTGAGTGAGTGCCGAGCGCCCGCTTTGAGAAGGGTTTGTTAACCTCATGGAACAACATGGGGTATGTTGTAGCAAACAACAGCTCATCTCTACTCTGCACATGGGAAAAGTTAATGAGAACCTCAGCATGACCCGAAATAAACTCGTTTGACGAGGTTCTAATCCAGCAGACATTCTTTTCCAACCCATAAAGGGAAAAATACAAATGAAAGCCTCTTATGTGCTTGAAACTGTCACCCACACTCAGGACTATACCTCCTGTGAGTAAGGCAGCAGTGTTCCAACTGCATTGGTTGAGGGAGGGAGTCTGGATGTTTACTGATGTTGCCTTTGTAATTAAAGAAGTGTTTCGCTACCCTTTGAGGACCTTTGATTTTGCAACTTCAGTATCTGCAAATTTTATGATTAGCAAAGTCTTTATAGTGAGTTTTGTTTACCCTTTCTATAGTAAAACAAACGTGTGCTGTGCCCTCATTAAAAGGAGCTGAGCACTAGAGACCCTGTCAAGCTTTGTTACTTCTTAAGGAACAAGGACAACCTCTTCTTAAAATACTGGAGGTGTTAAGACTATAAAATCCATCAGATAAGGAACTTGCTTCACAGAGGCAGTAAATGCATTCAGATCATGCAATATTTGTTCTGTAAAGCATAAGCTCCAGTGATAAAAATCACTTTATAAAAGAGAAACCTTTGGGCTAGCTGTATGCAGCTGTATTTGGACTTTCTGTTCAGTATGAGCTCAACCTTTCACACACATGAAGTTGGATAATAAATACTGAACAGAGGAAACTGAATATGAAACGGCAAGAAACCCTCAGAAACTGTTCTTCTTTCAGAGAAACATACAGCATGACCTTTCAAAATGGCTTTGCACACTATAAGTACATAAGTAATGCCACACTGGGAAAAGACCAAGGGTCCATCAAGCCCAGCATCCTGTCCATAACACCGGCCAATCCAGGCCAAGAGCACCTGGCAAGCTTCCCAAATGTACAAACATTCTATATATGTTATTCCTGGAATTGTGGATTTTTCCCAAATCCATTTAGTAGTGGTTTATGGACTTGTCCTTTAGGAAACTGTCTAACCCCTTTTTAAACTCTGCCAAGCTAACCGCCTTCACCACGTTCTCCGGCAACAAATTCCAGAGTTTAATTATACGTTGGGTGAAGAAACATTTTCTCTTATTTGTTTTAAATTTACTACACTGTAGTTTCATCGCATGCTCCCTAGTCCTAGTATTTTTGGAAAGCGTGAACAAACACTTCACATCCACCTATTCCACTCCACTCATTATTTTATATACCTCTATCATGTCTCCCCTCAGCCGTCTCTTCTCTTCTATCAAGTCCGGAACATTCTATATGTTGGATTGGATGGATTTTGCACAGTTTTGGGTACACTCTGGGGTCGATATTTAAAGCAATTTAACCAGCCAGTTAAACGGTTTATGCAGCGCTAACCACTGATATTCAGCAGCACTTAACCGATTACTGGCACAGAAAATCACCACAGACAGCTAAAGTAAAAGCTGGCTATTTTATGGGTGGTCTGGGGGCAGGGTCAGCATATATGCAATTGTCAGTCTTCGGAACCTGACCGCCTAAGTTGTGCGGTTAAATCAGACTGCATAAAAGTCAGTCCTATCTTTATGCAGTTAAGTGCTAAATATTGCACTTAACCACATAAAAGACAGCTGACTGCATAAACCCAGATATTCAGTGCCGGTGCCTGAATATGGCCCAGCATTCAATATCTGGGAATAAGGCTGGCGGTGGCTAAAAAAATACTCACTGCCGTCTGCTGAATATCGACTTATCTGTGAGTGTCTTGCCCTCACACCACATTCTAATTTTAAATACAAAAATCCTGGATTTTTCCTATCTTTTACCTTCTACATGTCATTTTCCTGTGCATCACTGTGTCAATGAGCCTCTGACAGTATGTTATTAATTCAGTATTACATTGTTTAAATGCTAATTAATCATAAGATCCTACTGGGTCAGACCAAGGTTCTATCAGATCCAAGAGTGGAGGCCTAATGGTTAAAACAGTGGGCTGAGAACCAGGGAAGTCTAGTTCAAATCCCACTGCTGCTCCTTGTGATCTTGGGCAAGTCACTTAGGACTAGATTCTATATATCGCACCTAAAAAATATGCCTAAGTGTATTCGATAAAGTACACCTAAATTTAGACGAACCTTATAGAATACACCTAAATTTCCATGCAGTTTATAAAATACACTGTGCGCCCATCTGCGCAATTAAATTTATTTGCAGACTGTTACGCCAAGTAAAATGGTGGAAATGCAAACACCTAAATTATGCGCAGACCAGGTATATTCTATACCAACGTTCATGGCCACGCCTCCTTTCAACAATACAACTTAGAATTTATGCACATCACATTACAGAATATGCTTAGACAGTTGCGTGCATAAATTCTAATTAATGCCAATTTGTGTCAATTAATTGCTTCTTAAGTAGCAATTATTGGCGCTGATTGGCTTGTTAACTAATTAAGTTACACATGCAAATCCAGAATACAACCAGATTTGCACACACCACAGCCCACCAGGAACAGGTAAATACCTAGAGTTACAGCTCAAAAAGGAATGAGCTCAATGCAAAATCCCTTCACAGTATCGTGTTTCCGGCAGTAGCCAAACTAGATCACAAATACCTGGCAGGATTCCAAAAAGTAGCTAAAATCCATTTTTTACTATGTCTTCCAGTAACAAATTACAGAGCTTATGTGATCAGTAAAAAAATATTTTCTTCAGTTAGTTTTAAATGTACTCCTTAGTAACTTCAATGCATATCCCCCAGTCTTAGTAGTTTTTTGAAAGAATAAACAACCCATTTATGTTTGTTCATTCCACTCCCCTTAAGCCATCTCTTCTCCAAGCTATAAAGCCCTAACTGCGTATAAAATCTAGACACGACTGAAAAAAGCGCATAGTGCTATCCTATCTCTTGAACCTAAAGTTAGGTGTGTTGTACAGATTAGTGCATAGGACCGGGGAACACACCTACATTCAGATGCAGCCATGTATGACACTGATAACCTGGTGTAAACACCCGTGTCTAAATGTAGACGTGTTCCCCCAAATTCTATAACATCATGTGTAAATTTGAATAATGCCTCCAACATGCCCACACTGCTCCTATGTCTGCACCCCCTTTTCAGCTACTCGCGTTAGAATTATGCGTGACTCGTTGTAGAATACCCCTAAAAAGAAGCATGTGTAAATTCCAATTATTGCCAATTAGTGATAACTGGTTGTCATCAGCCAGTTATCATGACTAATTGGCTCATTACTCAACTGAGTAGCACACGTAAATTGGCCACACACACAATTTAACGTACGCTGCTTGCAGCACCTTATATAGAGTCCAGAGGTAATTGGTTAGTGCAGCTACATTGCTCTGCTTCTACCAATCATTCTACAAATATTTTATCATCCCTCCCCCCCCCCCCCAACAAAGATGGAGGTTTTAGAATGACTAATTGGTTTGATTGTGCCTTGTAAAGGATCCCTCCGCTCCTCTCAGGAAAACTCTGGCCTCTGGCCCAAGTTTTCTCTATGATATTCCACTTAGGTACAACTTCCGGTAATCCTCTAGGTGCACCCTCCGACCTGAGGTACGTCAGCAGTACTATTCCAGCACAGCTCCCGAGATATCTGCCAGAGAAATTATCCCAGCGGTTTCAAGAATGCAATCTCAAAAACAAATAGTTTAGAAAAAGTAGTTTTTAATAATGCAGTTCCAAAAGCAAAGCAGTTCAGGAATCTCCACAGCTTCAAAAATGCAGTTCATAAACCAACAGGACATGAATCTCAGCAGTCCCAATGATGCAATTCAAAATAAGTAATCACAAAAGCAAAAAAACGTTCCACAAAGAAAAACAAGCAGTTCAAATAAAAAAAGCACTTCCAAACAGGCAGTTCAAACAAGCAGTTTAGAAATCCCATCAGCAGTTCAGAGGCAGAGAGCTCCCAGGGGAATCATGCATTATTATTATTTATTGCATTTGTATCTCACATTTTCTCACCTATTTGCAAGCTCAATGTGGCTTACATAGTACCGTGATGGTGAACGCCAGTTCTGGTATGAGTAATACAGAGTGGTAATTGCATTAAATCATGGTGAATTAGGTGGATAAGAAGGAAGAATTAAGTGTCCTGTTTTGGTACAAGTTTCATTGTGTTGTGGGGTCCGGGTGTTTAGGTTGGATTGTTATGGTATGCCTTCTTGAACAAATTGGTCTTTAATGATTTCCGAAAGCTTGTTAATTCTTGCATTGTTTTCAAGATGTTTGGTAGTGCATTCCATAGTTGTGTGCTTATGTAGGAGAAGCTGGATGCATATGTTGATTTATATTTTAGTCCTTTGCAGCTTGGGTAGTGGAGATTTAGGTATGTGCGTGCTGAACTTTTTGTGTTTCTGGTTTGTAAATCTATCAGGTCTGCCATGTAGATCGGGGCCTCGCCGTGAATAATTTTGTGAACCAGAGTGCAGATTTTGAATGCAATTCGTTCTTTGATTGGGAACCAATGCAGTTTTTCATGTAGGGGTTTTGGCGCTTTCGTATCTCGTTTTTCCAAATATTAGTCTGGCTGCGGTGTTTTGGGCTGTTTGAAGTTTCTTCATAATTTGTACTTTGCATCCAGCATAGATTGTGTTGCAGTAGTCTAGATGACTTAGCACCATTGATTGTACCAAACTGCGGAATATTTCCCTCGGGAAGAAAGGTTTTATTTATTTATTTGTAATATTTATACCCCACGTTTTACTCGTTTGAGTTTCTACATTGAGTGGAACATTTTCTTTGTTGTAATTTTCACTTGGCTTTCTAGCGTAAGGTTTCGGTCGATGGTGACTCTGAGAATTTTCAGGCTGTCTGAGACAGGAAGAGTGTAATCTGGGGTGTTTATTCTGGTTGGTTTGTTCGTATTGTGATGAGAAGATGAGATGGTGTGTTTTTTCTGTGTTGAGTTTTAGTTGAAATGCATTATTAGAGGAATTAAACAGGACAGCCCTCCTAAAATTAAGAAAACAACCTAAATTACATTTTAGCTCCTGGTATAGTGACTCGGTATTAGACTTGAAGACGAGCTGTAGGTCTTTGGAGAGACAAGTGAGATCAGGAGAAGTGGAAGTCTTAATTAGGATCTTATAAAAAAGAGATTGTGGCAGCTAAAAAAGATGACTATGCTAAGTAGATAATGCTAAGAGCAGCTTCTCACAGCTAAAAAATGCACTACGAGTTGTAAGATGTGAAGCTCTCAAACTGATAAGGAGAAACAGAAAGATCATATAAAATTGGGAGTATTTGTGTTACAGGATCAAATGGAATTAGAATTGGTTAAAATTGTAGGGAACTATTCATAGGCTCACTGTTAAAGTTATAATAGTAGTATAGATTTATTGTTTCTTTGGTTCTGTAAGAGAAATTGTCAACTATGAAGAAGGGTGGGAGAACGGCTGAAACATCAGTCACTGATGTTCTTAAACAAAGTTCTGAGATTGGAATGCTATCCACCTTCATTAAAATACATCATAACAAGACCTATGATTAAAGATACGAAATTACACGCTAATAGCAAATATCTGTCTCTTTTAGCTAAATTAATGGCAGCAATAACGGCTAAACAATTAGGGGTCTTTTACAAAGTGGCAGTAAGCCCAATGCAGGCTTACCACACACTAAATCAGAACTACAGCTGGCCCAACATGACCGCTGGCAGTAGTTCCGGCTGGAGTGTACACCATTTCCAATGCTCCGTAAAAATTATTTTTTTCTGTAGCGAGGTGCTAACCCACCTGTAATTGGTTTACCGCTGGGTTACCGCGGGAGCCCTTACTGCAACCTCAATGGGTGGCGGTAAGTACTCCCTGCCGCATGACCACGCAGTAAGGGTTATCTTATTGCATGGCCATTTTTGGGGGGCTTTTTACAGCAGCTTAGTAAAAGGACGCCTTAATACAGTATTTGGAAAAGTTTATTACATGTTTCAGAATCTGGGTTTAGGCTGCAATTTAGTACCAAGACCATTTTGGACAATGACATCAGTACTGGACAAAGGGGATTACTAGCAGCTTTTGACTTAACTTATCATAAAAGTTTCAATTATCGACTGAATAGTCTAGGTATAACAGGAAGGGTGTAACATGATTGTAGGATATGTCAGAGGTTAGACTGGTCAAAAAAAATGGTACCTAAAATGTCACATGCCCCAAGGATCTCCCTTGTCACCCATACTGTTTAACATCCATTGAAGTGCATTAGCAAAAGTCCTAGACTCTTTAGGTAAAGGTCACTTCATGTATGCAGATGCCACCAAAAGCTAGGCAGATCATACATACACACATAAAATATTTGGCTAAATTGGTGAAAATAATTGGCCTTAACAAGCGTTAATTGACACCAATGCGCATATCTGTTCTGTGCCCCTATTTTATAACCTGTGTCTAATTCATCTTTCATGCAGCTCTAAAGGGGGCATGGCCAAAGAAGGGTAAGGGCGGGTCATGGGCATTCTCAGGATTTAGGCATGGAGTTAGACAATGCTTCCATTTCCTTGTCTGGCAGCAGTTAAGTGTGAGAATTTACACCAGTCATTGGCAGGTGTAAATGTTTGCACTTAAACTATTCTAGAAAGACATTTCCATGCAAAACTGCCTTTATAGAATTCATGCTGAGTGTGTCATCTTGTGGAAAGAATGCACATGTTTTGCAAAGACTGCACACTATTTACAAAACTGTGCATGTTCTAGTGGGGTTGTGTAATAAGAACATTAGAGTAGCAATTCTGGGTCAGACTAATGGTCCATCTAGCCCAGTATCCTGTTTCTAATAGTGGCCAAACCAGGATGCCTCCCCCTGTCTGTCAAACTATGGACTTTTCTTCCAGGAACTTGTCCAAACCCTTTTTAAAACCAGATACGCTAACTGCTGTTGTTACCACATCCTCCAGCAATGAGTTCCAAAGCTTATCTATTCGTTGAGTGAAAAAATATTTCCTTCTATTTGTTTTGAAAGTATTTCCATTTAACTTCATTGAGTGTCCCCTAGTCTTTGTACTTTTTGAAAGAATAAAAAATTGAATTACTTCTACTCGTTCTACAACACTCAGGATTTTGTAGACCTCAATCATATCTCCCCTCAGCCACCTCTTTTCCAAGCTGAAGAGCCCTAACCTCTCTAGCCTTAACTCATGTGAGAGGAGTTCCATACCCTCATTTTGGTCACTCTTCTTTGAACCTTTTCTAATTCCTGTAATCTCCTGTAATAGGCTCTTCCAGAGCACATGTCCAGTTCCCTGTGTCTTATGGGACTTTTTTATTGGCTTGCCTTGTTTTCTGTGTATGCTGGGATATTAGGCTGCTCTCCCCCCCCCCCCCCCCCCCCACCCCCCCCCCCCCCCCCCCCCCCCCCCCCCCCCCCCCACTCTCTCTTCCCACGGGGCTTTAAGAATTTGCAGTTCACTGACCTTGCTGTCCATACTTTTAAGACAACTGTAATTTCATCAAGTTTTTCACCCATTCCATTCCTATCCTACCATTCTTATATAAGTATCAACGGCATTAGCATTCAGGGTATGCTGAATATCTCCCAGCCTCTTGTGCCTAGGGAGCATTGGTTGAGAATAGACTCTGGAAACAGAGGCTACAATTCCTTCCAAGCAACTAAACTGTAAGTCTATGTTCTCCTTGTTTTTGGTTACTATATTAAAGAAGAGTTCAATAAAGAATTATTCTGGTGATGTTATATACTTACAGTAGTTGGGTTTAAACTACTTGCAAAATCACCCCAGTGAAAGGGCAGAACAGTGAAACACTTGGAATTCTTCAGTGACTTCAGTATGATAAGAACATAAGAGTAGCAATCTTGACATTGCTCAGAGCATCACATGTGTTGATGACAGAGGAGAGAGGATGTTCCAGTTTTAAGTGCAAGGTACACTGCATCAGTGTTACATTGCCATAAGAGTATTAGAAAGCTCTGTTTGTGGAACTGTTTCTGGTTGTCTTAGCAAACAGAAGTATTTGTGAATGTTCTAAAGCTGCCCAGAGAGCATGGAGCCTTAGTTTCCTACACAGAGTGCTTCAGTGCAAAGCTGCATTGATAATTATCTAAGACTAGGGTGCAAAGGAGCAAATAATTATCTAAGCCAGGTGCTGTGTACTAACAGAGGAAGGAGCTACTGCACATCCTCCATCCTTGCTCTAGCTGACAGGAAACAAAGTTTCAATTAGCAGAGCATCAAGGAATATGGGTTGCAAAGAAAAAAAAAAGTGAAAAAGGGGTTTATTTTTACCAGTGCAAAACAATGGCAGATTCTGTTGTGTCAGAGATGAAGTAACTGAGCAGACTGAACAAAATGCTCAAGCCAAGCTAAATGATTCTGTGAACATAGATGAGAATAGACAGTCTACTAGTTTAAAGAGAATACACAAGCTTACAGAAAAGGCCTGAGAAAATTATGAAGCAGAAGTACACAGGTACCTCCTTCTCCTGGAAAGACTCTGGCTCAAAGTAGGGCAGAAAATTAAGTGAGGTTTCAAAAAAAAGGCAAAGCTGAGAGCCTCCATATAGAGCAATTACAGTAAATGTATAAGCTGTACCAGCACAAGTCAGAAGAACATTTATTGGTTACCTGAGTCAATGTGATGAAAATATCAAGTTTGAGGAAACAATAGCTGATGCCTGTATACATTTCTTGGATATTTCAATTACTTTAAGTGGTGGCAAATTTAGCACTACATTGTTTAAAAAAGAAACAGATCCTAATTCCCTCCTTCACTATCATAGTTTTCACCCTAAAAATCTAAGAGATGGCATCCTGAGGGTCAAAAGGTTGTGCTCAAATGAAGAGGACTATAACCAACAAGTATCTATAGTAGCAGAATGGTTTGCTCAACGAAAAGTTCCGAAATCTGTCATTAAAAGAGCACTAAAAAGAGCTAAGAATACACATAGGGAGTAGCTTTTACAAGAGTCGATAGTTGAACATGATAAATGCTTGACATGCATTCTTCTATATTTTAAACAATCTATGTCTTTACGAAAGGTACTTATGAGACACTGGAGTGTATTATTGGTTCATCAAGTATTTAATGAACCTCCAAAAATAGCGTACAGAAGGGCACAAAATTTGGGTGAGCTTCTGTCTGCTATGAGATATAATAAATCTATGGCGTCAGCTGTCGGAGGGAATTCTAGATGTAACGCATGTACCTATTGTAAATATAGTATATGTACTGATTGTGTTATGTTTGGAAATAATAAAAGACACTACTTGTAAAGTGAAACTGATTGTAACTGCCAAGAGGTAGTTTACGGGATCTGCTGCCCGTGTGCCAGATGGTATATTGGGTATACAATAAGGACAATAAAAATTAGAGTAGCGGAACACCTCAGTAATATACGATTAAAGAAATTGGAGGCATCTCTTGTTGCCCATTGGGTGGAAGCTAGGCACACAACAGATACATTGCGTTTTGTGGTTTTATATCAGCTAAAAAATTCTAGAGGTGGGAATGGTCCATACAGATTGCATCGAATAGAACAAAAATTTATATTTCTGTATAACACTCTTGAACCAGCTAGTTTAAATCGTGAAATAGAGTGGGATTTAGTGAGGTGAGGTAATCATGTTTGTGTGGCTATCAGAAGGGGACATTATGATTGGATACGTGTTAAATCCTGAGAGAGTCTAAATTGGGAGGGGGGGAATCACTCCCAAAATACGCATGCTTACAGCTTTGATGGAAGTTGGACGGGTTGAGCTCTCCAGCTATGGTGTGCTAAGAATATTTGTATCATTGGAGATATGGTGAGTGGAATTTATGTTATACACAATACATAATACCATATTTTAGGTGATGGTATATAAAAATAATTGTAGATGATTCTATATGCACAGACTGACAGCTCCTGAAGACGCCAACTGAGCGAAAAACAAATTTTGTGTTGGGCTGGACAATCCTTTGAGAAAAAGAATGTTTGATTCTAGACCAGCTGAGAATTGAGGAGGTTGGGAAGATCTCCATGTTTAAAAATCTAGAACTAAAGAAAGCATAGTACTGACCAGCATAGACTCATCAGAACTGGAAGGCACTACATCTAGCTACTCATCAGGAGTGGTGGAGTCTGTTGCAACAAACTTATAAATTTGAAATGTATTTGGCTAAAAAGCAGCCACGTTTTGTCAAGTTTAAGGGAAAATGGTCTGTGTTAGTGTCCTATCTCTCAAGAGTGAGCTGAGTGTAGTTGTACGTTCCTTGGTCTTCTCTGCATGAACAGTCCTGTCTGTTGAATATATCCTCAGCTACTATGTGTCACCTTTCCCTCCCCCTTTTTTTCACTACTCTCCCTTTCTTTTTTCAATCTCTTCCATGACCTCTTGCACTTGTACCCGATTGCTGTATTTTGCTGTACTGTGTATTTGTGCAGTTGTGTTCCTTGTTGCTGCTTTCTGTTTTATAACAAAACCAATAAAGTATTTACACCAGAAAAAAACTGGAACTATGTGATGGGTAGAACTGGATTATGTGGATTCACCTGGAGGACTAGTGATTTACTGAAAAAACTTTCATCACGGACTAAACCCTGGACAAGATTTTTAAACTTGTTACAAATGTAGGTAATGAATGAATGTGGGGATATGTTTTAGATGATTATCAAGCTTATTTTCGAAAGTGATCACCGGCCATAAATCGGGAGATGGCCGGCGATCTCGCAAAAGCGGCCAAATCGGTATAATCGAAAGCGGGTTTTTTGACAGCATCGCCGCTTTCCAGTCGCCTCGCCGGCGAAAGTTCAAGGGGGCGTGTCGGCGACGTAGTGAAGGCGGGACATGGGCGGGCTTGGGCGTGGCTACCAGATGGCCGGTTTTCGTGGATAATGGAAAAAAAAAAGCAGCGTTCAGCAGTATTTCGCCGGGTTTACTTGGTCCTTTAATTTTCACAACCAAGCATCAAAAAGATGCCCCAACTGACCAGATGACCACCGAAAGGAATCGGGGATGACTTCCCCATACTCCCCCAGTGGTCACCAACCCCCCTCCCACACTAAAACAATAAAACTAAAAACCTTTTTTGCCAGCCTCAAATGCCGTACCCACCTCCATGACAGCAGAATGTGTTCTATCCTCTGACAGCCTTTCCCTGGTTGTGATGTGGCTCTCGGGTGAGTGTGACACCTTTTCTGTTAGGTGCACTGCAGAGTCACATCAGCAATGCATTGTGGTGGGTGTAGGGTAGTGGGCTCTACTCCCATGGTGCTTTTCCCCCTGCTAACTGGGTCAGAGTGTGTCCAGTTTTGTTTCCGGTAGTCCATGAGGTAGTGGCCATTTTTGTCAGCCACTTTTAGATCCCTTTCATGTGTTACCCACGCTAGAGAACTTAGTTATTACCTTGAATGTTGCTGAAAGAGGGCATTGTACACCATTCTGCCAGCTCTGACCTACTGCTTATCTCAGTACCAGGGAGACTCTTTGCCAGTGGGCCACAACCTCTGATCTGCAGTTAACTGTGAGTAAACGTGCTTTTTCAAATAAAGGACTTTTTCAAAGAGATTAGTCTTCAGGTGCCAACTGGTGTGCCAAGGTTATACAGCAGCAACAAGTCCTAGAGGCCTGCGTGTATGCAGGTCTCTGGAGCACTTTTAGTGGGTACCGCAGTGCACTTAAGGCAGGCGGACCCAGGTCCATCCCCCCCCACATGTAACACTTGTGCTGGTAAATGGGAGCCCTCCAAAACCCACTGTACCCACATGTAGTTGCCCCCTTCACCCCTAAGAGCTATGGTAGTGTTGTACATTTGTGGGTAGTGGGTTTTGGGGGGGGGGGGTTGAGGGGCTCAGCACCCAAAGTAAGGGAGCTATGCATGTGGGAGGTTTTTCTGAAGTCCACCGCACTGACCCCTAGGGTGCCCAGTTGGTGTCCTGGCATGTCAGGGGGGGCAGTGCACTACAAATGCTGGCTCATCCCATGACCAAATGCCTTGCATTTCGCCGGGTTTGAGATGGCCGGCAGTTTTTTCCATTATCGCCGAAAAACAAAACCGGCGATCTCAACCCCAGCGAACTCTGGCATTTGGCTAGGCTAAACCGTATTATCGAAAAAAAAGATGGCCGGCCATCTTTTTCGAAAATTCGGTTCCGGCCAGCTGTTGCACCGCCACCAAAATAGATTGCCGGCGATCTATTTCGCCGGTGACGTTCAATTATGCCCCTCCACGTTAGTTCTGCTGTGCCTCTGTAAAGAAAAGGGGATTTTTGTAAGAAAAGTGAAAAAGATTTTTTGAGATAAATAAATAAATTTATGTGATAATTGAATTGTATGATTCATGTAAGAATTTTCCTGGAATGTATCTAATTGTAAATAGTATACCATGCCATATTTTGTATTGTTTTTGAATATTTTTACTGCTGTAATTGTCTGTTGCTCATGCTTGATCTATTCCTACTGTACACCGCCTTGAGTGAATTCCTTCAAAAAGGCAGTAAATAAATCCTAATAAATAAATAAATATTTCTAATAACAGTCATTGCTTTGAAAATAAATAGGTTTTAAGAACCTTTCTAAACAAGAAATACGATGTAATATGCTGAATTTGAATCAAGATACTATCTCAGATTTTGACACTGTGAAAAGTGAAACAGAGTTCCCAAATTGATTTACAACTTATCAATATATATAAAAGGCGAGTGTCGTACTCACTCGCAAATGCGCAGTAGAGACCTTCTCTGCCCCGCCCCCGCGTCAATACGTGATGACGGGGATGGAACAGAGAGGGTCTGTACTGCTTATTTCTGAGGGAGGGACACCGCCGTCTAACGCTCCCCCCACCCAAGTCGCCGCCGCCACCCACCTTCTACCCGGTCGGGCCCTCGCTCCACTATTGAAACAGCGACGGTCCGGGAACGCAGCACTGAGCTCTGCTGAGCTGCCGACATCGCCCTTCCTTCTTCTTCTCTGCCTCTGTCCCGCCCTCGACGACGTTACGTCACACGAGGGCGGGACAGGCAGAGAAGATGAAGGAAGGCCGACGTCGGCAGCTCAGCAGAGCTCAGTGCTGCGTTCCCAGACCCTCGCTGTTTCAATAGTGGAGCGAGGGCCCGGCCGGGTGGAAGGTGGGTGGTGACGGCTCGGGGGGGCGTGAATTCGGAGGGGGAGGGGCAGCGGCGAACTCGGCGGCGGGGGCGGGCCTTTCAACCCCCCCTTCCTATAATAGCCCGTTTTTACGGGCTCAAAGGCTAGTATTTTTCATAAAAGGAACATGCAATAATAACCTTTCCCTGCTTCTTCAGTTAAATCAATTTCCTGACAGTATTAAAAACTGAGCTCTTATCTCAGGGTTTAGCCCACAAAGAGGGGCATAATCAAATGCAAACGCCCATCTCCATGGGCGTCTATCTCCGAGAATGGGTACATGAAGGGGCGGGACAGACCGTATTTTCGAAAAAAATGGGTGTCCATCTTTTTTTTCGATAATACGGTTTATGCCGGGCAAATGCATCGGATTTGTGCGAATTTGAGCTGGGCGGTTTCGTTTTTCAGCGATAATTGAAACCGAAGGCGCCCAGCTCAAAAATGAACAAATGCAAGGCATTTGGTCATGGGAGGGGCCAGGATTCATAGTGCACTAGTCCCCCTCACATGCCAGGACACCAACCAGGCACCCTAGGGGGCACATGTAACAATTAAAAAAAAAAGTAAAATACCTCCCAAGTCCATAGCTCCCTTCCTTTGGGTGCTGAGCCCCTCAAATCCCCCCCCCAAAACCCACTGCCCACAACTCTACACCATTACCATAGCCCTTATGGATGAAGGGGGGCACCTAGATGTGGGTACAGTGGGTTTTGGGGGCGGTTTAGAGGGCTCCCATTTACCACCACAAGTGTAACAGGTAGGGGGGGATGGGCCTGGGTCCACCTGGCTGACGTCCACTGCACCGACTAACAACTGCTCCAGGGACCTGCATTCTACTGTGATGGAGCTGGGTATGGCATTTGAGGCATAAAGGCTTGAAAAAAAAAGTTTTTAAAGTTGTTTTTTTTTGGTAGGAGGGGGTTAGTGACCACTGGGGAGTCAGGGGTGGTCATCCCCGATTCCCTCCGGTGGTTATCTGGTCATTTAGGGCACTTTTTTGGGACTTGTACATTATAAAAAAAGGGTCCAAAAAAAGTAACCCAAATTCACGCTAAAAACGCCTTTCTTTTTTCGATTATCGGTCGAGGGTGCCCATCTCTCCTTGGCCGATAAACACGCCCCAGTCCCGCCTTCACCACGCCTCCAACACGCCCCCGTCAACTTTGCCTGTTTCCGCAACAGATTGCAGTTGAAGACGCCCAAAATCGGTTAGTAGGAGAAGCTTGAACTGTATGCGGTACCTGATCAGAAGCCAGTGAAGTGACTTGAGGAGAGGGGTGATATGAGCATATCGGTCTAGGCGGAAGATAAGACGTGCAGCAGAGTTCTGAACGGATTGAAGGGGGGATAGATGGTTAAGTGGGAGGCCAGTGAGGAGTAGGTTGCAGTAGTCAAGGCGAGAGGTAATGAGAGAGTGGATGAGAGTTCGGGTGGTGTGCTCAGAGAGGAAAGGGCGAATTTTGCTGATGTTATACAGAAAGAAGCAACAGGTCTTGGCTGTCTGCTGGATATGGACAGAGAAGGAGAGGGAGGAGTCGAAGATGACTCCGAGGTTGCGGGCAGATGAGACGGGGAGGATGAGGGTGTTATCGACTGAAATAGAGAGTGGAGGGAGAGGAGAAGTGGGTTTGGGTGAAAAGACAATGAGCTCGGTCTTGGTCTTGGCCATGTTCAGTTTCAGGTGGCGGTTGGACATCCAGGCAGCAATGTCGGATAAGCAGGCCGATACTTTGGCCTGGGTTTCCGTAGTGATGTCTGGTGTGGAGAGATAAAGCTGGGTGTCGTCAGCATAAAGATGATATTGGAAACCATGAGATGGGATCAGGGAGCCCAGGGAAGAGGTGTAGATTGAAAAAAGAAGGGGTCCAAGGACAGATCCCTGAGGAACTCTAACAGAGAGCGGGATGGGGGTGGAGGAAGATCCATGAGAATGTACTCTGAAGGTACAGTGGGAGAGATAAGAGGAGAACCAGGAGAGGACAGAGCCCTGGAACCCAAATGAGGACAGTGTGGCAAGAAGTAAATTATGATTGACAGTGTCAAAAGAGGCGGATAGGTCAAGGAGGATGAGGATGGAGTAGTGACCTTTGGATTTGGCAAGGAACAGGTCATTACAGACTTTAGTGAGTGCCGTTTCTGTCGAGTGTAGAGGGCAAAAACCGGATTGAAGCGGATCGAGGATGGCATGAGAGGAGAGAAAATCAAGGCAGCGGCTGTGAACGGCGCGTTCAAGTATCTTGGAGAGGAAGGGTAGGAGGGAGATGGGGAGGTAGTTGTAAGGGCAGGTATGGTCTAGTGATGTTTTTTTGAGGAGTGGTGTGACTACAGCATGCTTGAAGGTGTCAGGGACAGTTGCAGTGGAGAGAGAGAGAGGTTGAGGATATGACAGATGGGGGGTGACAGTAGGAGAGATGGTGTTTAGTAAGTTAGTGGGGATGGGATCAGAGGAACAGGTGGTGCATTTCGAGGAGGAAAGAAGGTGGGCGGTTTCCTCCTCGGTGATATCAGGAAAAGAGGAGAAGGAGGCCTGGGTTGGTTGGTTGAGGGAGTGGGTTAAAGGGTGAAGAGGAAGAGGTGGCTTGGTAGTGAATTTGAGGTTGATCTTCTGCACCTTGTTGTGGAAGTAGTCAGCCAGTGATTGAGGAGAGAGTGCCTCTCCAACAGATTTAGGAGAACATCTGGGGAATTCAGTGTTCCAAGTCTCCAAGGATGATGACAAACTGACTTTTTCAGTAGAAAACAGAGTTCTTGAGAATCATGGCTAAGGAATTCTACAAAGATGAGTCAAATAGTTGGGTAGCTCCTCTACCATTTCACATGCCCAGATCACAACTCCCTAATAACTGAGAGCAAGCGCTCTCTGAACTGACTTCATTGCAGAAGACTCTTATGAAAGAAACAAGAGGCAAAACAGAACTTTATAACTTTCATGCAAAACATGCTGGATAATGGCAATTCAAAGCCAGCTCCGCCATTAAAAGACAAAGATAAATGTTGGTACATACCTATCTTTGGTATATATCAGCCACAAAAAGCAGGCCAGATCAGGATTGTGTTAGATTACAGTGCTCAATTTCAAGGAATTTCACTCAACTATGTGCTGCTTTCTGGACCTGACATGATCAATAACTTATTAGGAGTCTTGATTCACTTCAGAAAGGAAACCATAACAGCAGACATCCAGCAAATGTTCTACCGCTTTGTTGTACACCCAGACTACAGAAACTACTTGAGATTCCTTTGGTACCATGACAACAACATCAACAGGAGATTGTGGAACACAGAATGAGGGTTCACATATTTGGTGACATAGTACATGGTGGCAGATAAAGACCTGTTTAGTCCATCCAGTCTTCCCTAGAAGATAAACTCATAGCATAAGATATGATGTGATATTTCATATGTATACCTGATCTGAATTTGTCCTTGCCATTTTCAGGGTATAGACCATAGAAATCTGCCAGGTACTGTCCTTGTTCTAAAACTTCTGCAGTTGTCATCGAATCCCAATTCCAGTCCATCCAAATCAGTCCATCACCTGCTGTGGCAAACTATGGGCTTAGAAGGACAGCCCATGAAGGAGAAAGAGAGTATGTCACGGATGGAAGATGCTTTATTGAAAGAGACTTTTACATTGACAATGGTTTGAAATTCTTACCTACCGTAGGAGAAGCCACTGATTTGCTAAAGAGAACACAAGTAACACTGGTAGAGACCAATCTGAGGCTTCACAAAATCACCTCCAACAATCCAGTAGTAATGACAGCATGTTCTGTTAAGGATCATGCCAAAGACTTAAAGGATTTAAATCTAAGAGCAGACACTCCTCTGCTTCAGAGAAGCCTTGGATTACATTGGGACTTTTCAATCTCCACCCACGAGAAACTATATACAAGCAGAGGTGACCTGTCCACAATCAATAGTCTGTATGATCAACTGGGGTTTGTGGTTCCAGTCACCATTCAAGGAAGATCCACACTGAGGGAGCTTTCCCAAAGTACTGATGAGTGGGATGTCTCACTGCCACTAGAAATGTGACAAGAATGGGAGAAATGGAAAGATTCTCTAAAGACTCTTGAACAACTGCACATCCCACACATTCACATCCCTACAGCACTCAATACTGCCTGTCACAAAGAGATCCTCATCTTCTCAGATGCTTCTGAAAAATCTATAGCTGCAGTGGCCTACTTGAAACCTACAGATGTAGATGGGCTGTCTCATGTGGGATTCATCTTCAGCAAAGCCAAGTAAGTGCCACAACCTAATCATACCATTCCACATTTAGAATTGTATGGAACAGTGCTGGCGGTAGAGATAACAGAGATGTTACTTAGTGAAATGGGCATTCAAATAGATACAGTAAAGTCATCCTGGACTATATCTATAAACATCAATGGAAGCAGGTTCAAAACCTCACATACATCTCGGAAACGTAGTAAGAGGGAATACCTTCCTACTCTGCAGTATCGAAATAAGTGACAGGATAACCAGCCTAACCTACAAAAGGCGACCTCGTATTACTGAAGGACAATCAAGCACAATGCAACAGTTGTCTTTTTGGGCTCATCAATAAAACTTTTCTGAGTGAGGATGGGAAAGTCCGCAAGCTTGAAATTTATACCGTGGATCAAGGGATGGCTTAGACCTTTATCTGACCGATCGCCAAAGTGGTACTTCTGTTGTCCACTCCAGAGAGTTTTCTCTTTTTTTATGTTGTGTTGTTTGTGCTATCTGTCTGTCATTGCTGTGAGAGAGAAGTCATCTGAATGACACAGAAATTGAGACAAGCAAAGAGTTGTCAACCTTCAAGATCCAGCTTTATTTATGGACCGCATGTTTATAAAGTTGATAGTTTAGAAGATTAAATAGTGTTAACTACCGATACCAGACGGGGAGTGTAAAGACCCCATTTAAAAGGAGGCAGGTGGTGGGGTTGTGTAATTGGACTATAAGACCCTGTAGTCTTGTAGTTCTCTGTAATATGCTCTTCCAGGGCTCATGTACTTTTATCTTTCAAATGCTAAATGGCACAGCTCCAGATTATATGGTACCATTAATAAACTTACCTCAAAGAAACACTAAATATGAGGCAAGAAACTATCTCAGACAGTGGTGGAGGGGCTTCTGTGTTTCAATGACTTAGAGGGCTATGCTGAAGGGTTACCCATATCAGACAGGCCTCTGAGGAGAAACCAGACAAAGAGTGTCCCAAACTGGAGGATCCAAGATGGCGTCGAGGGAGGACGTACGTTAGTTGAGCTCTCGTTTTACACCAGAATACCTGAAGAAGTAGGCGCGCTTCCCAGAGAATGGGGAAGAAAAAAGGCAAAGCCGTGGTGTTGTCCTCCTCGAACACGGCTGGGGTTCCCACCACTTCTCAGTCTACTTTGGAGAGATTCGGGGTCATAAAGTCGGGGATATCGGTTCCTGCTTCGGGGAACAGCAAGGCTTTATCGCCAAATCTCAGTGGAGAGGGAGTGACTTTGAGTCCCCCTGTTGGCATGACCTCTCCAAGACCCGGAAACAGTAACGCTTCGCTATGGAGGTCGACAGTGGAAATGCCCGAAGTGGGTTAGGATTCTCACGTGATCCGAGGAGGTCCTGGCGCAGCATTGACTTCAGATAATAAACCAACAGGGGGATTGGAGAGTGAGCTCTTCCCCACGAAGATATCTGGAGCGGTTTCTGTGGAGAAATTGGACCTGGTGAAGCCAAAAAATGTCATAATGGACGCACTATGGGAAGTGCTGCAGAGTGCGAATAATTCTCTTCTTCAGATGTCAAAATTTTTCAGGAATAAATATGTGATTATGTCAATACTTATCTAACAAAGTGGAAGTCCAAGATATAAAAATAGAGACTTTGATTACGGAAATGGTTTCTCTACGAAAATCAGTTAATCTGGTAATGAAGGACAGTCATGTTTCTTGTAAAAAAGTAGAACTTCTGGAGAACCAATTAAGGAAAAATAACTTGAGAATGATAAATCTTCCTAGAATACCCTATATAGAGAGTTATATTACTAGTGACTTTTGCCTATGATTTAGATAGGAACAATGTTTTGAAATTTGTGTTTCCGATACATGGCTGATAGTTTTTTGGGTTCAATGATAAATATATTTCCTGATATATCAAGGGAATCGCAGACTAGGAGGTGTGAACTCTTGGCTTTTAAGCCAAGAATCATTGCCCTAGGTGGGACCTTCCTAGAGCAATTCCCTTGTAAGTGTTTTATTTCCTTATTACTTATTTGTTGAACCCAAGAAATTACAAGAGTTTGTGGAGTTAAAAGAACAGATGAAGAACCCTCTGCAGCAACTTCCTTTAGTTACCACTGTACCGGCTGCAATTACCGATTAACCTTCATCCCTCAGAAAATATGAATTTGTAAGATTAACCACTTGGTGTTTTTCTTATTTTCTTTGAGATTGTTTTCCTGATCTTGGATCCCCCAATTGTGGACAATTATATATATTGTTGAGAGAAAATGTTTTTTCTTTTTCCTTATATTAATTTCTGTTTTTCCTTACATTTACGTGATAAATGTGAATGTAATTAAGTAAAATGATACATTAAAAAAAATTCAGACATATAGTAGAAAAAAAAAGAAACTATCTCAGACTACACCTCCGAAATTGCAAAAAAGTGATCTACAAAACTGTCCACTCTGCAGACTTCACTTACCTAGGAACCAAATGGTGGAACTCCTTACCACCCAAAATAAGAAATATACAGGAATATATTAGATTCCGCAAAATCCTCAAATCGTTCCTATTCAAACAAACCCTCACAAAGAACATCCATTTCTCAAACAATTAATTATTACCTGAATTATTACTCTATTTACCATCACCTTTCTCTTTGCTTCATGTACAATTTCTCATTCATAATAGATTTTCTAAATGTTAAACATCCATAGCTATCCCAGTATGTTTATGATACTGTATTATAAAATTGGATTCTTACAACAAATTACTTTCTTATGCATTATTCTTAGTTATGTATCCAATACTGTTTATTGTAAGCCACACTGAACTCAAACTTGTTTGGGATAATGTGTGATATAAATGTCACAAATAAATAAATAATAAATAAAGAACAACTAATTAAGAAACTTCAGACCGCACAGAATACAGCAGCCAGACTGATATATTTTTTTTTGTTACATTTGTAACCCGCGCTTTCCCACTCATGGCAGGCTCAATACAGCATGGAAAATCAAAATTGAAAGTGCCAAACCCCTTCGTGAAAAATTGCATTGGCTTCCCACTAAGGAACATATTGCCTTCAAGGTTTGCATTCTGGTCCACAAGATTATTTACGGTGAAGTTCCTGGATACATGTTGAATCTCATAAATCTACCACCTAGAAATAGTACCATCCTTTCCCGAACTTACTTAAATTTGCACTATCCAGTCTGCAATGGACTTAGATACAAATCAACTTATGCATCCAGCTTTTCTTACATAAGTACGCAACTGTGGAACGCTCTGCCCAAAACTGTGAGATCTATCCATAACCATCTTAACTTCAGGAAATTACTGAAAACCAACTTGTTTAAGAAGGCCTACCCCCCTGACCCAAGTTAACTTTCTACTTCCTGCAACACAGCAAAACTATGGACCGTATTGGACTTCTATCACCACCAACTGATAAACAGCCAAACACAATCCTAAAGGGTTGTGTAGAGTGAACATATAACAATGAAAAAATGGGAAAACCCTCAGAAACCAAGGTATCCACCAAGGTCTGACCAACAGGACATTAGTATCTATATAAGATTTTATGTCCGTGATCTAGTCTCTTTCATAGGGTTAACTTTCCCATCAAATTTAAATCAGAAACTGCCCATGGTAAGGCCTGTATTTCAAAACGTTACTGAGTGAATAAACTTGTCACAAGCCATAACAAAGCATGAAATAACTTAGCTTAGCTTATATCATAGTTGGCTTGAAAACCCCACAATTTCAACTGTTCATTTTCTTTCAACGGGGCCCAAAAGCGTTTCACCCACATCAGGGCTTCATCAGAAACCACCAGTTTGATCATAATAGGGGTTTTTCATCTAAATAAGAACAAGAATTAAACTCAGATAACTTTACCAAACACACTCACTCACTCTATACTGCTAACACACCACTTCAAAAGACAGATTACATAATACAAAACCCACCCAACCCCATAGCACTTACTTCCAGTCGATTAAACTTCACCAGGAAACCGGAAACAATTGCTAACGTTCACCTAAGTCCTCAATAAAAGGCATTTCAAAATTGCAACAAAACATACAAAGCTTGGAAAACTCCTGACGTCATTACAATCACAGCTGTTAAACACGCAAGTTTAATTATCTTCCTCTCGCTGCAGTGGCTTCATAGACGTCGCTGTTAATCAAAACGTAAGTATTACATACTACTAAAAAAATTATGCCCAACAATCGCTCAAAACTTACAAAATTGCGAGAATACCAAGTTCTTAAAAAAGGATTACTCGACGAATCTCTGGGCGTGATAAACTTGGGACATCGCTGACGTCATTGCGTATCTGATGTTTTTACGTTAAAAATGATCGCAACCACGTAGCAAAATTTAACTCAATGCTATCATGTCAAAATATCGCAGATCTTATTATATGGAAAAACATTTCTTGCAAATCCATCTTCTATCACCATCCCCACAGTGATAATAAGCAATCAATCACAGAAACATTATACACTACCACGTAATAGCTTAACAATGTGAACAAGCATAAGTATACTGAGTAGCAACCACTCCACATTGACATGCTTCATAATAAGTGAAACACTAATATGAATCCACATATGGATATAAATGTATAAAATAAAATAAAATTAAATAATGTCCAGTTTCCTATGTCTTATGGGATCCTTTCTATTGGCTTGCCTTGTTCTTTGTGCATGCAGGGCAAGTAGGCTCCCCTGCTCCCCCTCCTTCTCTCTCTTCCCTCAAGGCTGTAAGAAGTTGCACTTCACTGATCTTGCTGTGCATGCTTTCAAGAATGCTTTCAAAAAGAGTTCCCATTCTTTCCCTATTGCATTCTTCATGAATAATGAACACAGTGAACAATAGACACTCTTTTGAAAGACTATTGACAGTATATGAAACACCACCCTCCCCCCACCAAATGTTATGTTTTTATGCTTGTTTTCATTTGCCAAAATAACTTGAAAAGACATGGGAAATATTCACATTGTTTGATTTTTGTGGTATGCCATGTTAAAGAGATGGGTCTTCAGTAGTTTGCGGAAGTCCGTTAGTTTGTAGATCGTTTTTAATTTGCGTGGCAATGCGTTCCATAACTGTGTGCTCAAGTAGGTAAAGTTTGACGCGTGCATTAGTTTGTATTTTAGACCTTTGCAGTTAGGGAAGTGCAAGTTAAGGAATGTGCGGGGAAGAACTTTTGGCATTCCTGATTACATATTTGGCATATCTAATTACACTCAATGAGAGTTGGTAGATGTGTCTTGTTGCTGCCATCCATCACTTCTGTTATCTACCTGCTCTTCTCCCTGTCCTCTTTGTCATCCCTGTCCAGGTCTTGAGGTTGTAGGGATAGCGATCAAAGAATTCTGTCCTTGCCAGGGACCGATAACTCTGTTCATCTATGATAACATACATCTTTACTGCCTCTTGTTGCTCTTCTGGATATCTTGTTGCATAACTTTCCACTGCGGTCTCTTCCGTGCACTTGTGTACAGTGTAGAGTAACGTTTGGTGGTGACATTTGCTCTGCCTCCTTCTCACCGTCATGGCTTGACTCTGGGGCTGGGGTTCCTGGAGAAGTAGACTTATTCTTTTCAGGGTGTAAAGCACTGGCATGCTGGTCAATCGCAAAATGTATTGGTTCAGGTTTCTATGCCCAATTCATTTGGGTATGAGGTTAATGGGAGGGGAAGATTTAGGAATTCTGGATGGTTTATAGGGGCATTTTCAAAGCACTTAGACATGAATGAACATTCCTAATGCTTCTTAATGTGGCCCAGAGTTTTTCATGCTTTGTGCAATCAAAGATCTTGTACATAGGTATAAAAAGGGATTCTTAGTATTTAGCGCATGCTAATTCTCTTAATGCACATTAAGGCCCTAATTCCCACACAAGGCCCTAATGCTGCTTGATAAATTCCCCCCTTAGCCCCTAGTTACTATTTGGATATGATAAAAAAAAATCTATATTCCCAATCATTGTTTGAGAACCAGTCAAGATGTTTTGGTGGAAGTTCCCTAGGTCAAACAATATTGTTAGTTGACTATAAGGTAATCTACTTTAAGAGGACTGATGCCCCCCCCCCCCCCTTTCAATTGTTGGAATTGTCTTCTGAGGGTAGTACATTTAGAAAGGCATTATTTGAAATTCTGTAGGCTGGTTAAGACTTTGCTGTTCCAACAATGGTTAGATCCCAATGTTTCATTTATAATACACTAGCCGTTAAGCCCGTTAAAACGGGCGAGATTTCCAGCTACCCTCCTCGCTGCCGCTTCCGCCCTCCTCCGTGCCGGGCTCCCTGCACTGACCTGACAGCTCCTCTCACCTCCGTGTGAAAGCGCTGCAGGCAGCAGCAGATGGAGCTTCCACATGGAGGTGAGAGGCCCTGTCAGGTCAGTGCAGGGGGCCCGATACAGAGGAGGGCGGAAGCGGCGGTGGGGATGGGGGGAGGGTGGAGGTTGGTGCGCGCGATGTTCGTTTCCAGGCGGCATCGTCTGACAGTGACTCCGACTCCGTTTCCCTCTCTGTTCCACCCTCTGATGTCATCACATCTTGACGCGAGGGCAGGACAGAGAGGGAAGTCTCTACTGCGCATTTGCAGGTGAGTCGGTCACTTGCCGTTTATATGTTTGATTTGAGTATGTTACTAGTTAGGATTTCCTATGAATTAATGTGATTCTTTAATGTTATTTGGATTAATGATTTATGTGTATTAGTTAGGAGATGACTGTATTAGAAAGATTAGCAATTACACATAAAAAGGCTACGTGTGCAAATAGTGATTTTAGAAAGCCACTATTTAAATGTGGAAATCTCAATCACATACTGAATTCAAGGAGAGCCAAAAATATAAATGCATCTTTCCCATTTTAAAAGTGGAATACACTTGGGGCTCAATTTAGTAAATGGCACTCAATGTTATTCTATTATGGGCATTCAAAGATGAGCACCCATTATAGATTAGAACTGAGTGCTGATTTTGGCAGCCAAGTTTGGGCACCAGGACTTGTGCCTGCTGTAACCAGGTTTAATTCCCGGTGCCCAATCTGGACACACATTCCTGGTATTCTATAACACTATGCACAAATTTTGGAACACCCCTGACCTGCCTTTGCACCTCCCATGGCCACACAAGGAGTTGGGTTGCACTCTATTGGATTTGGGCACACATTTGTTATAGAATAGTGCGTAGCAAAATGTGCACCCAATTCCAAATTGGTGCTAATTAGTACCCAATTAATGGCACTACTTGGCTCCTTTGCCAGTTTAATTGGGCACATATAATGGATTGCCGCCCAATTTTGGGCAACATATATAGAACCTGGAGGTTGGTGGCCAATAATTGTGCATTTTGGCCTTTATATCTGTCCCTACACATTGACAAGTGCCAATTTGAAGAGGCAAGTGCAAAGGCTGAAGGCACCCTCTCCCCCCACCCTTGACATCATCTGTACTCCTCCCTGAACACCACCCCATATCCAAGATAACATAGCAATTCCTCTCCACCACTCCATCATGGCACTCCTGCTGCCACAGCATGGAACTCCCTGACCCTCCAACAAAGCCTTTCTAGCTATCATGGAACTCTTCAATCCCCCAACGTCATCACATTACATCCCCATCCCCCGACCTCCTTCCCAGCTCTTACTGGGAGTCCCTAGTGGTCTAGGGGAATTAAGAGTGATGTCCAATTGCTCTGCTGTGTTTGACTCTGGGTTCAAAATGGTGATTTGACCTCTAGTGGTAGTCTTCTGATAGGGGTTAAGCTGTCAAATGGGGACTTTTTGCTCATTGCCTACCTCTATTGTTCTTCATTCCCTATCTTTTATAGCCATAGTATTAATCAGTGTCTACTTTGTCTATATGTTCTCTAAACCCACAGTAATAACCATCAATCCACCTTCTGTTAGTTTTCCTCAAGCCATATCTTTTACACCATCAACTTTCCCCTCCTCTGATTCCTTAACCTCATGTGTCCTGTACCTTCACTAATAATATCAACCTACTCCCCTTCTATCAATCTTCAACCCATGTGTTTTACATCATGATAACTATTAACCTTCCCCTGATGATATTAAGGATGTATTATGAAAATGATAGGACCCCCAGCTCAGAAGGGAATATCAAGAGTTAAGTATTAAAAATGTGATACTGAGATAATTTTAAGACACAGCAGGACAGATGCATTTAACCTAGTTACAATTTGCTGACACTTCCTGAATTAACAGTTTCAGCAAGTTTAAGTAATGAATGTTTTGTTCAGATACTGCGAAGTGTCACTAAGAACATGCATATTTGGAAGGGAATAGGGAAGTGAAAATGAAATATGAAGATGTCTGAGAGCATGCAGATGTAATATATGTGTTATGATTTGGCAGGGAGAGAGGGGGGACGTCTCTTCTGATTGGCTGCCAGGGTTTGTGCTGACGTCAGTGGGTGTACTTAAGCCTGCATGTTGCTACTTATTTTGCTTTAGCGTTACACTTGTGGTGACTAGAAAGCCGCGCAGTTCTCTGTCAGAACATGCTCTGACTTTGATCTGAGTTTCCTGTTCATGGATTTCTTTCCTTTCCCTTTGTTGTGTTAACTTGGGCATGTGTGTGGTTGGTGTGTGTAATTAGTCTCATTGCGTGTAGGCAGACAATTCTTGGGAGCGACGCTACACATGTCCACGCACCAGTCTTAGACGGTTTCATCGCCTTGTCCCTCACAAACCTAAACCTCGTGGCTGGGGTAGGGGGGCCTTGAAGAGGGGTGATGTTAGATTCTGCCGTTTGGCAGGGAGAGAGGGGGGACGTCTCTTCTGATTGGCTGCCAGGGTTGTGCTGACGCTCGTGGGTGTACTTAAGCCTGCATGTTGCTACTTACTTTGCTTTAGCGTTACACTTGTGGTGACTAGAAAGCTGCGCAGTTCTCTGTCAGAACGTTCTCTGTGCTCTGACTTTGATCTGAGTTTCCTGTTCAGGGATTTCTTTCCTTTCCCTTTGTTTGTGTTAGCTGGGGGCAGTGTGGTGTGTGTATGTTGTGTGTGTGTGTATGTGTGCCTCCAGCTGGGCTTCCCCTTCACTGCCTGCAGTTCTCTGTGGGAAGCCAGCTGCTTGTTTGTCCGTGGGGGCTGGGCTTGTTCAGCATGTTTCAGCTAGGCTGCTTGTCCTGAGAGCGGTTGTTTGTTACTCTGAGGATTTCTCTTCCCTGTTCCCGGCCTGCTGGCTCCGTGAGTTTAACCAAGAATACTTTTATATTTTAGCACCAGGTCAATGTTGGGAGGAGGGGGGATGAGTTAGGCATACCCAGCGCTAATCGGTTGGCGCAGCTACATTGCCGCATGCCAACTGATTTATGCATGGTTAGCGTGTGAGCCCTTTCGGCCTACTAATAGGTGTCAGTAAGGGATCACTGCTAATTTGGGAAATTAACAGCCTAGCCATTAATGGGAAAAATAAAAATTAAGCATTTTACAGCTGCGCTAAATGTGGCCTCGGCACAAGGGAAACCCATGTGCTAATCATAGAGCATGGCCAATGTTACGAACAGTTTGTCCTGTTTGTCTGTCCTAATTAGATTGTAAGCTCTGTCGAGTAGGGACTGTCTCTTCATGTTCAAGTGCACAGCGCTGCGTACGTCTAGTAGTGCTATAGAAATGATAAGTAGTAGTAGTAACTTCGTAAAAGGGCCCCCTTTGTTTGCCCCTTAATGCTTGTTAAACAGAAATAACATGCAATATTCCCTAATTCTATATAATGCACCACGAGTTAGGCACCTAATGGAAATTAGGCACTAAAGCAGGGATGAATGGCAGTTAGGCACCTAACTACAATTAGGCACTATTCTATAAGTGAGCACCTAATGTCCAGATGATCAAAAGCAAACATGGTCGCTATAGGTACATTATAGAGATGTCCCACCTCCAGTCTGGCAGCCCCTATGCTGCCTTGGATGAGGGAGGTCTCCTAGCAGCAGAGCATCACCTTGGTAAAGTAGGAAGTACTCCTGTAACCAGGACCTGCCCACCAGGGGATGTACTATCCTCTCCCTAGCCACCGCCCCCCTGTGGTTTTCCAAGCTCATGCTGGCAGTGGAAGAGATGTAAACAAGTGGCTTGTGGCCAGCCCCACCTAAGGTTTTCTCTGCTGTGTTCTGCCTCCTACTACTACTACTACTACTTATTCATGTTACAAACATCAAAGCAGGTATCGACAATGGAATCCTGGGTTCTTAATTTTAAATTGAAACTTAATATTTATAAAACAAAATTTATGATAGTAACTAGCCCTTATCACCCAATAACCATCTCAAATTGTAAGACTGATAATGTTACTGCTTCTTGCTGGCCTCCCACTTAGTCACCTATCCCCTCTCCAATCAGCTCAAAACTCTGCTGCCCGTCTCGTCTTCCGCCAGGGTCGCTTTACTCATACTATCCCTCTCCTCAAGTCGCTTCACTGGCTCCCTATCTGTTTTCGCATCCTGTTCAAACTTCTTCTACTAACCTATAAATGTACCCACTCTGCTGCTCCCCAGTATCTCTCCACACTCGTCCTTCCCTACACCCCTTCCCGTGCACTCCGCTCCATGGATAAATCCTTCTTATCTGTTCCCTTCTCCACTACTGCCAACTCCAGACTTTGCGCCTTCTGTCTCGCTGCACCCTACGCCTGGAATAAACTTCCTGAGCCCCTACGTCTTGCCCCATCCTTGGCCACCTTTAAATCTAGACTGAAAGCCCACCTCTTTAACATTGCTTTTGACTCGTAACCACTTGTACCACTCGCCTCCACCTACCCTCCTCTCCTCCTTCCTGTACACATTAATTGATTTGATTTGCTTACTTTATTTTTTGTCTATTAGATTGTAAGCTCTTTGAGCAGGGACTGTCTTTCTTCTATGTTTGTGCAGCGCTGCGTACGCCTTGTAGCGCTATAGAAATGCTAAATAGTAGTAGTAGTAGTAGTAGTTGTGTTCTGTGTCTCTGCCTCTGTCTTCTGTGGGTTTGAGGCAAAGGCTTTCTGCCTCCCTTTTGGGTCTTGAACCTCTGGCTGGGGGCTATCTCACCCTTTCCTTTAGTTTGCTGTATCTATTTCTGGCTTTTGTGGCTTTTAGGATTTCTTTCCTCCTCTGTCCTGGGGAGGGCCTGGCTGTGGTGTCTTGGGGGATAGCCTGGCCCTCTGGTGGCTCTCCCCTTGTCTTCTGGGGGTTTCAGGGCTTGCTGTATTAGTTCCCCTGTCCTGCGCTAGTCCGCTGGGAGGGGGTGGCTCCGCTCAGGTGCTTTTGTTTCTCCCTCTGCCCTATCGATGGTGTTTAGTGCGTTACTGGCATCTTGGGGTCCCGGGGGGGCCCTCTGGGTTCTTTCACCCCTCCCTGTGTGTGTTTGGGTTCCAATTCGGCCGTGAGGCCCGCATGAGTGGCTCTGTGCACCTGGGTTCCAGTTCGGCCATGAGGCCCGCCTGTATGCCTATTTCCCTTTCTTCCTGAGGTACTGCGGGGGAGGGTAGCTTAGGGGTATTGTGTAGCTGGGGTGTGTGGTGGTGGGTCAGTCTCCCTTTGGCCTGGGTCGGTGCTCTGTTGGCCTCGGCCAGGGCCCAAGGGCTCACGACCAACCCAACGGATTACAGAATGCTAAAGCCATGAGCTCGACTGAACCATCTCCCATGCAGCTGCTCCAGCAACTGCATGCTCAGCTACAACAGGTATCGGGAGTTGTGAACACGCTGAGTCAGCGGGTGGACTCGCTGACCAGCACTGGGGCTGCGGAGGGCCCGTCGGCTCTCACCCCACCGGGTTCCCTTGCATATGGCCAAGGTATTCAGGTGGCTCAGCCTCCGCGGTACAGGGGCGATAGTAAGACCTGCCGGGGCTTCCTCAAGCAGTGCCAAATTGTTTTTGAGTTGCAGGCCTGAGATTTTCCGTCGGATAGGGCGAAGGTGGCATATATCATCTCCCTACTGGCGGGACCTGCTCTGGCCTGGGCCTCTCCATTATGGGAGAAGAAGGATCCCCTCCTGGATAACTTGCATAGGCGCCCGGTATGAGAGGCTTGGGGAGGCTAAGCCTCCTCAGCTGAGGTCCGCTCACTTGCAAAATCTTTTACCTGAAGTTGTGATTTTCCTCTCTCCCTTGCCCAAGTCATCCTGGGCGAACTGGAAGTGAAGGCAGCGCAGCAATGCTCAATGAGGCAGGCATGCTCTGCTGAAGTTGCTAAAAAAGAATACAACCAGTGCTATATATGTCTTTGGTGTGGGAAGAACTTCTCATTCAGGGTGAGCTTGAAGTGAACAACATTCAAATTAAAGAGAACAGGTTTGGAGGAGGTGTGCAAGTGAGACTGGGGAGAAATAAAAAATAAATAGTGCAATTGTTAAAATCTTTAATGGTTCAAAGTTTTGTTTTCTTTTTTCTGAGCATGTACACCGAGAGGAGGGCATGACTACAATGATGTGTGCATAATTATCAGGTAACCTGGATAGCTACAGCTAAAAGCCATTTCATTGGCTGATGGTTTCCAACAGTAGGTTCAAAGAGGGAAGTTTAGCTGACATCGTGTTGACAGAGCTAATAAGTGAAAATCTGATTGCTTTTTTTTTTGTGTTTGTTTTTATATAAAACATTCTCGGATAGGAAGAGTTTGTGATGTGTGAAAATACATTTTGCTTTAATGAAATTGCTAAACTTTAGAGTCAGAGACTTATCAATGAGGGATACATACAGTGCTTTTTTTGTGCCGGTACAGTGTACTGGCACCATTTTCCTGAGGTCTGGCTCACTTGCCCGCTCCCTTCTGTCCCTGCTCCCGCCCTCCAAAATCTACCCAAAGTCGCAATTCTCCTCTCCCCTGCCCTCCCCTCCATGTCCAGCAATTCTCTCTCCCCTCCATGTCCATCATGTTGCCTCCCTCCCCCGCCCTCCTCTCCAAGTCGCGGCGAACTGGAAGTGAAGGCAGCGCAGCAGTGCTCACTGAGGTAGGCACGCAGGCAGGTTCGTCTCCTCTTGCGTCGTTTCCCTCTCAGTGCGTCCTCTGCAGTGCCCAGGTTAAAATAATAATATATTATTTTAAAAGCTTATATTTAATGTGGGCAGGTTTCTGCGGGTGGGGGTGAGGGGATGCCATACTAGGGAGTTATGGGTAAGGGGGTAGGACAGGGCTAATGCTAGGCTGCGTGCAGGGAGGGCTGGGGCAGATGCCTACCAATCAGATGGATGGTGGGGAAGGAAAAGACTGATGCTGGGCTATGGGAATGGATAGTGGGGGTAGAATAGAGAAGGGAAGAGCTGGATGGTGGGATAGGGAAGGGAAAAGCCGATGCCATGCTACAAGGATGGATAGGGGGGTAAGGAAGGCTACAAGACAATTTCTGATTTTTGGTCCTTAATTCTATAATTGATGAGGGTTGGTCTGTGTTTTGCATGTGAACCAGCAGGTGAGAGATTTTGCTGGCATGTAGTTTGTGTGGGGGATCTAGGAGTCTGACTTGTCTAGCCTTTCCAATGAGATGCGTATTGCTGTTGTGTGTATTCACTGCTGCCTTTTTAAAGGTACTGTATTGGCACTTTGTATCAGAATTGGTTAGGTTTGCAACATCGACTTAAGAAGCTTCTTTTCAGGATTTTCTGTTACTTCATAAGTACCTGGAGGTGAAGGATTTTGTGTTGTTATTATTGAGGTGCTACCGAATTTAAATACATTTTTCTAGGAAAGCTATAAGAGGAAACATTTCTAGCTATCTGCAACAAATTCCATAGTAGGTAGAAAGGAAGAAGTCTTCAAAGGTATATTTACCAAATTTTAAATGTTTGATTAATACAGCTTATAAGGCATATATATTTATATAATGTACAGTGAAGGATACTGTACCAAACCGTGGTCATTATTATTTTGTCAGCATCAGAGGGAGATAGAGTAGAGCTAGAGGAAGGTGAAAAAGACTTCAAAGTTTACTTAATCAGGCATTTGCTATAAAGCAAAGTTTGAAGGATCTATGCTATTGCTGTAATTATATTATAGGATCCTGACATGTGTATTGAGATGTTTGCCATTATTGCAGACTTATGTCTGGTCAAGTTTAAGATATTACTACTACTACTACTACTACTACTATTTAGCATTTCTATAGCGCTACAAAGCGTACGCAGCGCTGCACAAACATAGAAGAAAGACAGTCCCTGCTCAAAGAGCTTACAATCTAGTAGACAAAAAATAAAACAAACAAATCAATTAATGTGTAGAGGAAAGAGGAGAGGAGGGTAGGTGGAGGCGAGTGGATACAAGTGGTTATGAGTCAAAAGCAATGTTAAAGAGGTGGAGCTTTCAATCTAGATTTAAAGATGGTCAAGGATGGGCAAGACTTAGGGACTCATGAAGTCTATTCCAGGCATAGGGCGCAGCAAGACAGAAGGAGCGAAGTCTGGAGTTGGCAGTAACGGAGAAGGGAACAGATAAGAAGGATTTATCCAGGGAACGGAGTGCAAGGGAAGGGTGTAGGGAAGGACAAGTGTGATAGATACTGGGGAGCAGCAGAGTGAATATATTTATAGGTTAGTAGAAGAAGTTTGAACAGGATGCAAAAACGGATAGGGAGCCAGTGAAGCGACTTGAGAAGAGGGGTAGTATGAGTAAAGCGACCCTGGCGGAAGACGAGACGGGCAGCAGAGTTTTGAACCGACTGGAGAGGGGAGAGGTGACTAAGTGGGAGGCCAGCAAGAAGCAGATTGCAGTAGTCTAAACGAGAGGTGACAAGGGTGTGGATGAGGGTTTTGGTAGAGTGCTCAGAAAGAAAGGGAAGGATTTTACGGATGTTGTAAAGAAAGAAACGACAGGTCTTGGCGATCTGCTGGATATGAGCAGAGAAGGAGAGAGAAGAGTCAAAGATGACCCCAAGGTTTCGAGCTGAGGAGACAGGGAGATGAGAGAGCCATCAACAGAAATAGAAAACGGGGGGAGCGGGGAGGTGGCTTGGGGAGGGAAAAATGAGAAGCTCGATTTTGGTCATATTTAATTTCAGGTGGCATTGAGACATCCAGACAGCAATGTCAGACAAGCACGCTGAAACTTTGGTTTGGATGCAAGGTGAGATATCAGGGGTAGAAAGGTAGATTTGGGAGTCATCAGCATAGAGATGGTAGGAAAAGCCATGGGATGAGATTAATGAACCAAGGGAAGAAGTGTAGATAGAAAAGAGGAGGGGACCAAGAACAGAACCCTGAGGTACGCCAACAGGCAGAGGGATAGAAGTAGAAGAGGATCCACCAGAGTGAACATTAAAGGTGCAGAGGGAGAAGTAGGAAGAGAACCAGGAAAGGACAGAGCCCTGGAATCCAAGTGAGGACAGGGTATCGAGAAGTATGCTGTGATCGACAGTGTCAAAAGCAGCGGAAAGATCAAGAAGAATGAGGATGGAATATTGACCTCTGGATTTAGCCAGTAATAGGTCATTGGAGACTTTAGTAAGCGCAGTTTCGGTTGAGTGGAGAGGGCGAAAACCAGATTGTAGTGGGTCAAGAATAGCATGTGAGGAGAGAAAATCAAGGCAGCGGCGGTGAACAGCACGCTCAAGTAATTTGGAGAGAAAGGGAAGGAGGGAGATGGGTCGGTAATTAGAGGGACAAGTAGGGTCGAGTGAAGCTTCTTAAAGAGAAGTGTGACCACAGCATGTTTAAAGGCAGCAGGGACAGTCGGCAGTGGAAAGTGAGAGGTTGAGAATGTGACAGATAAAAGGAATAAGAGCAGGAGAGATGGCATTAAGAAGGTGGGTGGGAATGGGATCAGAGGAACAGGTGGTACATTTTGAGGAAGAAAGGAGAATGTAGTTTCCTCAATAGTAACTTCAGGAAAGGAGGAAAGGGAATGAGGGGAAGGAGAGAGAGGGGAACGGACTAGTGGAGGGAGAGGTGGCGAGGTAGAGAATGCAAGGTTTATCTTTTGAACCTTGTCGTGAAAGAATTCAGCAAGGGTCTGAGGAGATAATGAAGGGGGAGTTGGGGGAAGGGGGCACCTTGAGAGAGAGTTCAATGTGGTGAAGAGAAGTCGAGGGTTAGAGCCAAGAGAGTTAGTCAGTTGGATATAATAATCCTGTTTGGCGCGTAAAAGAGCAGATTGGAAGGAGGTCAGCATGAACTTAAAGTGTAAGAAATCAGCAAGGGCCCAAGATTTCCGCCAGAGGCATTCGGCGGAGCGGGTACAGGAACGTAGGTAGCGGATATTAGAAGTCAGCCAAGGTTGGGGTTTTGTACGCCTTATAGGGCGGGTCATCAAAGGTGCAAGAGTGTCTAAGGCAGATGATAGAATATTGTTGTAAGAAGAAACAGCCTCGTTGACAGACGTGGATGGTGCCACAGTCGAGAGGAGGTTTGAAACATGGGAGGATAGAGATGAAGGGTCAATACCATGAAGATTCTTAGATAAATTAGATAAGATAGGACGGGACTGAGAGGGAGGAGATTTAAGTATGAAAGTTATAAGATGGTGATCAGAGAGGGGAAGATCAGAGGCAAGGAAACTAGAAGGTGAACAGTTGGAGGAGAAGATGAGATCAAGACAGTGACCATTTTGATGAGTGGGGGAGGTGGAGCATAGTTGGAGATTAAAGGAGGATGTTAAAGCGAGTAACTTGGAAATATAAGGGTTAGAAGGATCATTAGCAGGAATATTAAAGTCACCAAGGATGAGAGAGGGGGAAGAAGGATCATGGAAGAAGGCAAGCCAGGCATCAAAGTCGCTGAGAAAGGATGAAAGGGACTTATCAGTTGGACGATAAATGACCGCTATTCGAAGAGGCAGTGGAGAGAAAAGGCGGATAGAGTGGACTTCAAAGGAGGAAAAACAGTGAGATTGAGGTGGAAGAAGGGATATTTATTTATAGCATTTGTATCCCACATTATCCCACCTTTTTGCGGGTTCAATGTGGCTTACAATTCATTGTGGATATGGGAAATAGAGGGGAACATACATTTTTTATAACAGATAGTTTTGGATTAAATGATAGTAATAAAGCAAAAGATAGTATAAAACATTTCTGGGTAAGTCAGAGGTTATATAGTTACATGTGTTGCTCTTTGTTGTATATCTTGTCGAAGAGATAGGTTTCAATTGTTTGCGGAAGTTTGTCAGTTCATAGACAGTTCTCAAGTTGCGTGGCAACACGTTCCAGAGCTGCGTGCTCATATAGGAGAAGGTAGATGCGTGCATTAATTTGTATTTCAGGCCTTTGCAATTTGGTGGGTGAAGGTTGAGGAAAGTGCGAGAAGATTTTTTTTGCGTTCCTGGGTGGAAGTTCTATTAGGTCTGACATGTAGGTTGGGGCGTCACCATGGATGATTTTAGGACTAAAGTACAGAGTTTAAACGTGATGCGTTCTTTGAGTGGGAGCCAGTGTAGTTTTTCTCGTAAGGGTTTTGCACTTTCGTATTTTGATTTGCCGAATATTAGTCTGGCTGCCGTGTTTTGAGCTGTCTGGAGTTTTTTGAGTATTTGCTATTTCAGCCGGCATAGAGTGAATACAGTAGTCCAAAGTGACTGAGTACCAATGATTGTACCAGGTTGCGGAAGGATGTTCCTTGGAACAAAATGGTCTTATTCTTTTAGTTTCCACATTGAATGGAAAATCTTTTTTGGTTGTGTTGTTCGTATGATCTCAAGCGTTAGTGTCGGTCAATGGTAACTCCAAGAATTTTTAGGGTATCTGAACTGGTAGACTTAGTTTGGGTGTGTTGATGGTGGTTAAATTATTCTAGTTGTATTGCGAGGTGAGTATTAGCATTGGGTTTTTTCTGCATTTAGTTCAGCTGGAATGCATCTGCCCATGAATTCATGATGTGTAGGCTTTGGTGATTTCATGAGAGATTTCCCTTAGGTTTTGTTTGAATGGGATAAAGATCGTTACATCATCAGAGTATATGTAAGGTTTAGATTTTGATTCGTAGTAGTTTGGCCAATGGTGTCATCATTAGGTTGAATATGGTCGGTGAGAGGGGGGATCCCTGTGGGACTCCGTATTCAGGTGTCCAGTGGCTGATGTAGTCGAATTTGATGTCACTTGATATGAGCGTTTAGTTAGAACCCCCTAAACCATTTGAGACGTTGCCTCCGATTCCAAAGTATTCGAGGATGTGTAATAGAATTTCATGGTCAACCATGTCAAATGCGCTTGACATGTCGAATGTAGCAGTAGTATATTGTTGTCGTTACTATCAGTTGTTTGAATCTGGTCATGAGCGTAACTAGTACGGTCTGTACTGTGATTAGAACGGAATCCTGAATGGGAATCGTGTAGTATTGGAGAATTTGTTTAGATACTCCGTGAGTTGTTTGGTCACCATTCCTTCTGTTATTTTGGTGATCAAGGGAATGGATGCTACTGGTCTGTAATTCGTTAGTTCGCTAGCTTTTTTCCTCGTATCCTTGGGTATGGGGGCGAGTAAAATGTTACCCTTTTCCCTAGGGAAGAGTCCATTTTGTAGCATGAAGGTTCACGTGGTTTGTTAAGTCTGTTATGAATTGTTTGGGGGCCGACTTCATGAAGTTGTTGGGCATATATCTAGTTTGCAGTGAGATTTGGCGAATCTTTTAAGTGTTTGTGAGATAAGATCTTCCGGATATGGAAGAAGATATGGGATAATGTAACTGTATTACAAATATCTGTTTTTCTATTAAGTATATATGTGGTTTATATTGATGCAGGGCAGCTGTTGGACAGACTACTTAGAAATCCATCATTAAGTGCTACACATACCTATATACATAGTGCCCACCCATATTACCTCCAGGCCCACCCAAAATGTCAGGTCTGGCTACGCCACTATCTGAGAGTAGACCAGTCGACTGACTCCAGTCTTCTCTCTTCTTTGCAGTGCTGCCGACTCACCATCACCTGAGCGCCATGCCCATGCCCAGTTCCGCCCGCCCAGGGCTACTCTGTCTCTCACCGGCGCGCTACGTTCCTCCTCCTCCTCTTTTGCCTCCATACCGTCGATCTGCCTTAAACCGGCTTCGGGCTACCCAATATCACCGATCGTCAGGGCTTTTTTGAGGGGGTACTTGGGGGTACTGAGTACCGGCACCTTTTCCATTGTCTGCTAAAATTGACCCATGGAACCCAAATTTTAATGAAAGAGCTCAGGCTGTACACACCAATTTTGCCTTGTCATAGATTCTGTGACTGGTTGCAGGGGGCCTGGCTATTGTCGGATGGGTCCCTCAGTGATCACCCAATCCCTGAAGGGTGGCCTAGCACTTGAGCACCGGCACCTTTTTTGCTAGAAAAAGCACACTGCCGATCGTCATCATGATGTTCTTCTTCGCCTCAGGCTCAGCCAGTCAGAGTCAGCCTTCCCTACGAGAGCTCCCGTCCCGTCATGATGCAACTTCCTGTTCCGCATAGGCGGGAATGCGCAGGAGTCACTGAGTAGGGAAGGCTCATGGCTGGTTAGGAGTGGCTGTCTGAGGTGTTCCCACTTCCTTCCCAGACCCAGACCATAATAATTCGAGGAAATTGTGGCACGCAGCGCACGTTGGAATTTCAGGAGAGGTAGGTGCTGACTCTGAAGGGTTTAAGTCAAAATAAAAAAAATAATATTTTGTTTCATGCAGATCTCTTTGTTTAAACATAACTAAATGGGCTATAAGCCCCTAATGCTTTTGTTTTCCTATATTTTGTTTGTGATGACTTATACTGTGCCAAAATTGAATTTGAAAACTCTTATCTCTATCTGGTCATTAATAAAAGGAACTCATGGTGAACACTAGCCACCCTAAAAGGGTGTTTTGTGGCTCTACATGAGAATTGTGATATTATGATCCCTTGTTTCATATTGTTGATGGTCTGCATTTTCCGTATGGGTGGTATATTGGTGTATTAAGTCTGCTCAGTGTAATATTATGGTACAGTAAGGTTCTGAGTGTATTTTTGCACAAAGTTGGGCACAGTGTTTTGCAGTTGAGTGATTGTGGTTAGTATATGCTTTGAGCACCACTTTATTCTTTGACATATGATACATATCTAATATCTAAATTTAATAAAAGGTATTAATTGTGACTATTTATTTTTACTTATTTTTTTTCTGTGTGTTGTCAGACAATTATGGATGTAGCTCCGCCCCTGACACACCCCATAACCCTACCCCCTTTAGCCTCCCCAAACAGTTTGACCACCGACCGCCTATGATAACGGCCGAGTTATCTGAAGCAAGTTCAGCTCATCTTTGAGGAACCCAGGAAGCCCTCCTCGGCGGCGACTCAGCTGTTGAACCTACATCAGGGCGACTCTCTCTGGGCGAGTACGCCATCCAATTTCGGACCCTAGGCCGCAGAGCTAGGTTGGCATTGGGTTGCGGCCAACATTAAGGACGAACTCAACAGGCCGGGAGCTGCCCTCAGATCTGAACGACCTCATCCATATCTGCACCCAGGTGGACATTCGGTTCAGGGAGCGGGCCTGTGAACGTCACGCGGGTCAGCAGTTTGGAGGGGCTAACTCGAAGAGCTCGCACCGGAGCCCTGCTCCCCAGTTGCTGGGTACTCCCGAGGGGACAGAACCTATGCATGTTGACCGACCAGCCCAGGAGAGACAGCGGAGACGCTCGAGGGAGGTGGCTGGTGCTGCATTGTGGAGTGAAGGGGCCCTTTTGTCCATGATTGCCAGAAGAGAAAGAACTCGGGGGAAATCGACAGCCTTGATACCGGCTAGGGAGACCGGATCAGGGCCGAAGTCCGTCTCCCCTTGGACGCAGGGTTCTGGTACCAGTTCTACTGGCGATTAAGGATACCCCTTGTTTTGAGGCGCTAGTTGACTCGGGGGCAGGAGGCAACTTTATCAGTGCGGACCTGGTGCGGGTTCATCAAATTCCTATGGAGGAGTTACCTCAGTCCATCACTGTCTCAGCAGGTTGGGGACTGGTTCGGGGAGTTCTATGCTCCAGGACCATGCCTATGACCATATGGATAGGACGTCTTACACAAAGAAGTTATCTCCTTCTACGTCCTTCCGTCGGCCACTGAGCCCATAATCTTGGGATTACCCTGGCTTCGCCTGCACAACCCCTGAATTGATTGGGCCTGGGGTGAATTGTCGGGCATGGGGCCTAGGCTGCCGGAAAGTCTGCTTGGACAAGGTCTCGCCCGCACCAGTGGAAGCTCCCCCTGGATCGAACCAATGTCTGTTACCTGGCCCATACCGAGCCTTTGGAGATGTTTTTCCAACAACAAACAGAGATCTCGCTCCCCATCGCTCTTATGATTGCGCCATAGAGCTATTACTGGGCAACCGAATCTCCTCTTTGGCCGCATATACACCCCTATCCCATCCGGAGACAGAAGCCATGTCCCAGTATATTCGGGGAGAACCTAGCTGGAGGGTTCATCCAGCCTCTAAACAACCAGCGGGGGCTGGATTTTTCTTTGTGAAAGAAAGACGGGGTGTTGCGCCCCTGCATTGATTACAGAGGACTTAACGCCATCACGCGGAAGGACAAGTACCTGCTTCCCTTGATTTCTGAGATGTTTGACCACCTCCAGGGGGCCCAGATCTTCTCCAAGCTCGATCTCAGGGGGGCCTACAACCTTGTGCGGATCAAGGAGGGGGATGAGTGGAAGACGGCATTTAACACCCGCGACGGGCATTACGAATACTGGGTCATACCGTTTGGACTAGCTAATGCCCCAACCGTCTTCCAGGCCTTCATGAATGACATCTTCAGGGATCTCCTGTAAAAGTTTGTGATGGTCTACCTGGATGACATCCTAATTTTTTCAAGGGCTGAGGAAGAGCACCAGGAGCATGTGACGGTCGTATTACAGCAGTTAAGGGAGAACCACCTCTATGTGAAGCTGGAGAAATGTGAATTTCATCGCTCTGAACTGCTCTTCCTGGGGTACATCATTTCAAACCACGGGCTGCGTATGGACCCCAGTAAGTTGACAGCCATCCTGCACTGACAGCAACCCACCGGGCATAAGGCTCTACAGCGTTTCTTAGGTTTCGCGAACTATATAGGCAGTTCATTTGGAACTACTCGTCCTGTGGCGCTCCCCTACTGCCTGACCAGGAAGAACGCGGATGCCCATAACTGATTGCCTGAGGGCCGGGAAGGCCTTTTGCAACCCTTAAAACAGGCTTTTGTCGGGGCACCGTGTTACGCCATCCCAACTCGGCCAGTAAGTCTTCGTGGAAGTGGACGCCTCATCGGTTGGCGTAGGAGCCGTGCTCTCCCAGGCCCACTCCAGTGGAAGCTCCTCCCGTGTGCCTTCTTTTTAGGAAGTATTCCCCCGCCGAGAAGAATTATGCCATCGGGATCAGGAGCTGTTAGCCATTAAGTTGGCTTTGGAAGAATGGCGTCATCTGCTAGAAGGGGCACAGGAGCCCTTCACGGTGTTCACGGACCATAAAAATCGGACCTTATTTACGAGAAGCGAGAAGGCTGAATCCTCGCCAGGCCCAGTGGGCATTATTCTTCTCCCGCTTTGATTTCACTCCGACCTACCGTCCTGTGGAGAAAAACACCAAGGCGGACGCCCTCTCCAGGTCCATGGAGGCTGATCTGGAGGAGGAACCCCTGCAGTATGTAATTAAACCTGATGCCATTGTGGCCGCGATGACGCTAGCATTACCTGCGGGTATGACTTTTGTGCCACCCGGCTAAGAGAAAGGTACTGCTCCAATGGGGCATGCCTCTCGAATGGCAGGACATCCCGGGATCTTGGGAACCAAGCAGTTTCATCTCCCAGCAGTATTGGTGGCCTCACTCGATCAGGATGTGCATGAGTTTTTGTGGCCGCGTGTCCTGAGTGTGCCCAGCATAAAGCCGACCATCGGAGACCCCAGGGGTTGCTGATGCCTTTACGGTATCTGAGAGACCGTGGACCCACATTGCCATGGACTTTGTTACAGATGTGCCTAACTCTGAAGGGCACACAGTTGTCTGGGTAGTGGTGGACCGGTTCTCTAAAATGGCCCACTTCGTACCCATGCCTACCCTTCCTTCGGCGGTGAAGCTGGCATAGTATTTCATCAGCGCTATTTTTCGCCTCCATGGTCTGCCGGAATCTATTACCTCCGATCGAGGAGTACAATTTGTCTCGAAGTTTTGGTGAGCCCTGAATCGGGCCCTTGAGGTAAAGCTGAACTTTTCGTCGGGATATCACCCACAATCCAATGGCCAAACAGAACGCGTTAACCAATGCTTGGTAGCAGTTCCTGCGGATGTATGTCAATGAGCACCACAATGACTGGAGTCAGCTGCTGCCTTGGGCAGAATTTGCTCATAACAACCGAGTGAGCTCGGCCATGGGCGCTTCGCCCTTTTACATCGTATATGGAAGGCATCTGCGGAAACCATTCCCCTTGAAAACCAACTCAGATGTCCCAGCAGCGGCCGATGCGGTGACTTCGCTCCAAGCAATTTGGTCGTCAGTTCAGAAAGCGCTGCGAGTGACCTCTGCTCGTATTTATTTATTTATTTATTTATTTTTTGTTACATTTGTACCCCGCGCTTTCCCACTCATGGCAGGCTCAATGCGGCTTACATGGGGCAATGGAGGGTTAAGTGACTTGCCCAGAGTCACAAGGAGCTGCCTGTGTCGGGAATCGAACTCACTTCCTCAGTTCCCCAGGACCAAAGTCCACCACCCTAACCACTAGGCCACTCCTCCACTCATATGAAACGCCAAGCAGATAAGTATCGCAGAGTGGAACCGCGATTCCAGCCTGGCGACTTGGTGTGGTTGTCCACGCGTAACCTTCGTCTGAAGATCCCCTCCTCCCACTTTGCACCTCGATTTGTGGGTCCGTATCCTGTTGTGAGGCAAGTGAATCGGGTCTGTTATCAGCTAAAGTTACCACCTACATTACAGGTACATAACACCTTTCATGTGTCCTTACTGAAGCCTGTGATTCTGAGAAAAGGGGCCTTGCCCGCGTTGCCTGCTAGTCCAGCCATCTCAGCCTCCCAGGGGGAATTACGAAGTTCTGGGATGTCTTGGATGCGAGGCGCTTCCGGTGACATCTCCAGTATCTCATTGCGTGGAAGGCAGACAACCTCCTGGGAGGACGCTACACCTGTCCCACGCGCCAGTCTTAGACGGTTCATCGCCTTGTCCCTCACAAACCTAAACCTCGTGGCCGGGGTAGGGGGGGCCCTGAAGAGGGGGTGATGTTATGATTCTGCCGGTTTGGCAGGGAGAGAGGGGGGACGTCTCTTCTGATTGGCTGCCAGGGTTTGTGCTGACGTCAGTGGGTGTACTTAAGCCTGCATGTTGCTACTACTTTGCTTTAGCGTTACACTTGTGGTGACTAGAAAGCTGCGCGTTCTCTGTCAGAAGTTCTCTGTGCTCTGACTTGATCTGAGTTCTGTTCAGGGATTTCTTTCCTTTCCCTTTGTTTGTGTTAGCTGGGCGTGTAGTGTGTGTGTGTATGTGTATGGTGTGTGTGTGTGTTATGTGTGCCTCCAGCTGGGCTTCCCTTCACTGCCTGCAGTTCTCTGTGGGAAGGCCCGCTGCTTGTTTGTCAGTGGGGGCTGGCTTTGTTTCAGCCTTGTTTCAGCTAGGCTGCTGTGTCTGAGAGCAGGTTGTTTGTTTACTCTGAGGATTTCCCTTCCCTGTGTCCTGGCCCTGCTGGCTCAGCGAGTTTAACCCTTTGTGTTCTGGTGTCTCTGCCTCTGTCTTCTGTTGGGTTTGAGGCAAAGGCTTTCTGCCTCCCTTTTGGGTCTTGTACCTCTGGGCCTCTGGCTGGGGGCTATCTCACCCTTTCCTTTGGTTTGCTGTATCTATTTCTGGCTTTTGTGGCTTTTAGGATTTCTTTTCCCCTCTGTCCTGGGGAGGGCCTGGCTGCGGTGTCTTGGGGATAGTTCTGGTCCACTGGTGGCCCTCCCCTTGTCTTCCGGGGGTTTTCGGGGCTTGCTTTATTAGTTCCCCTGTCCTGTGCTAGTCCCCTGGGAGGGCTTGGCTCCGCTCAGGTTCTTTGTTGTTTCTTTCTCACTCTGCCCTATCGATGGTGTTTAGCACGTGACTGGCATCTTGGGGTCCCAGGGGGGGGGAGGCCCTTGGGTTCTTTCACCCCTCCCTGTGTGTGTTTGGGTTCCAGTTCAGCCATGAGGCCCGCATGAGTGGCTCTGTGCGCCCTGGGTTCTGGTTTGACTGCGAGGCCCGCCTGTATGCCTATTTCCCTTTCTTCCTGAGGTACTGCGGGGGAGGGTAGCTTAGGGGTAGTGTGTAGCTGGGGTGTGTGGTGGTGGGTCGGTCTCCCCTTGGCCTGGGTCAGCGCTCTGCTGGCCTCGGCCAGGCCCAAGGGCTCATGACAACCCAACCGGATTACAGTATGTTAGTTCCGTATTCCTATAAATGTTATGGCACAATGTTCAGGTAGGAATGAGCCTTTGTGCTCTATTTCGATAAATATAAAGAATATATGTATTGAATTTGATCTAATATAATGTTTTAACATGTAGGATTCATATAGTCCCCTGAAGACGCAAAGTCTGCGAAACACAGCTTGTTTCGGAAGATACAAGGGAAGATATGATCGGAGACAGATATATGAGATCCAGGACTAAGAAAGTCTGGAATGTTTTTAAGAAGACACGGAAACAATAACACAGATACCGCTCACCCCGGACAACAATGACAACATATATAAGATCTAATGAGACCTGGGTCTACCTCTACCCAGATAATTGCAACCTTTATGTACAAAATAACTACAAAAGTATAAATATATTAATCAGTATAGTGAAGATGGAGGCAGGGAGGGTTGCAGTGCGATGATGTAAGGTTGGTTATATATATCAATCATGCGGGGGTGACTGGTAATACGCACGACTGAGCACAGTTCACTGAAATTAAGTTATAAGCTAATCAAGGGATAGCTTGGTTAGTTTGCACTGTTTAGTAAACACAAGCGCATAGAAAAAATAAATATAAAAATTGTCAAAGGTCTACTTATAGTACTCCATTGAATAAACGATAACCGGGAGGAAAACGATACCAGGTGTGACTCCTTGGTAGTTAAAATTTAATGCCAAGAAGTGCGGAGTGATGCATTTGGGGTGCAGAAACCTAAAAGAGAGATACCGAATAGGAGGGGAGATTAGTAGCTCGGCTCAGGAGAAAGACTTGGGGTGTTGGTGTCGGAGGATATGAGGTGAAGAAACAATGTGACAAGGCGACGGGCCGTGGCTAGAAGGATGCTAGGGCTGCATAGAGAAGGGTATAACCAGCAGAAGAAAGAGGGTGTTAATGCCCTTCTACAAGTCATTGGTGAGGCCCCACTTGGAGTATTGTGTTCAGTTTGGAGACCATATCTGGCTAAAGATGTAAACAACTGGAAGCAGTGCAAAAAAAGCTACGAAAATGGTATGGGATTTGCGTTGCAAAACCGTTACAAGGGGATACTTACCGACCTGAACATGTAGACCTTGAGGAAGGAGAAACAGGGTGACATGATACAGACGTTCAAATTTTGAAAGGTATTAATCGCATACGAACCTTTTCCGGAGACGGGAATGTGGTAGACTAGAGGACATGAATTGAGGTTGAAGGGGGGCAGACTCAGGAATAATGTCAGGAAGTATTTTTTCATGGAGAGGGTGGTGGATTACATGGAATGCCCTCCCGTGGGAGGTGGTGGAGATGAAAATGGTAATGGAATTCAAACATGCGTGGATAAATACAAAGGAATCCGTTTAGAAGGAATGGATCTATGGAATCAGCGGACATTGGTGGCAACACAGGTATTTGGAGAATAAAACCTGTGCAGCACGGACTTCTATGGACTGTGCCCTGAGAAAGGCAGGAACAAATCAACTCGGATATACCATATAAAGTATTACATACCATGTAAATGAGTTTATCTTGTTGGGCAGGACTGTTTGGACCATTCAGGTCTTATCTGCCGTCATTTACTATGTTACTATCCCGGGAGAGATGCATCCATCATCAACACTTTTTGCGGACTGAGGAATTTGGAATGGAAGTCAAATTGGGCCAAATTGTTCCACCACTAAAGACAGCATATAAGCTCTGGGGACACTTGGATGGCATCCTCTAGATCTCCCTTTGGCTTGATACCACTGAGAAGCTAGGGTCATTGAGTAGATCTTATGTGCAGGTGTGCCATCGGTGTAACGTACACTGTGGAAGCCATGTGGCTCAGCAATCTCAACACCTGCGAGCTGTGACCTGCTGCGATGCCCAAACTGGGATGCCACGGAGATACGATTGTCCGGCCGAGTCTCCGGAAGGTAGACTATTTCTGGGATAAGCAGTATAGAATGTTTTTACTTTTTGGGGATCTTGCAGGTATTGTGACCTGGATTGGCACGTTGGAAACAGGATGCTGGGCTTGATGGACCTTTGGTATTTCCCAGTATGTATATAATACTGTGTAATCCCTGCCTTCTTCCCCTGGTGGAACGGGTTCGGCTTGCATGGGCCTTGAGAAAGACAGAGAGTTCCTTTGCAAGTACCTACCTGTGCTGAGAGCCGAAAGAATGGGCTCTGGTGGACCATTTGGAGGGTTTAGCAAGCAAACTGAGGGTGTACCAGAGCCAGACTATTTGAAGAACCCACCAGTCGGAGGTTATGAGAGGCCACCTTGCTGAAGAAACTTTAACCTCCCCCCAACCGGCAAGTTGTCTGGAACAGACACTGGGACTGTGGCTATTCTCTGCTGGAGCCTGTCAAAAGCCCGTCTCTTGCTTCAGCTGGGGTAGTGGCAGGGGCCTTTGGTGCATGATGTTGATGAGAATGAGCATGCTGGGGAGCCTGAGCAGGCTGGCGAGTCGCAGGAGTGTAACTACACCTAGTGTAGTAATAGGGAGCACTCTGCAACTTGCCAAATACCTCCTGGATCAGGAGGCAGTGCAGAAGACGCTCGGCGGGAGAGAGAAGACATAGCATCGTATGCTTCTTGATTTGGTCAGTGATCTCTCGACCTTCTCTTCAAACAGACCTTCTCTACCAGCAAGGGGCATCCACCAGCCTTTGCTGGACAGGTCAGAAAACACATAGCCATGAGAGTCTGCGTATTACTATACCTTTGGCAGAGATCGTGGATGCCACATCAAAAGTGTCATAAGTGCCCTGGCCAGAACTTGCGGACATGCTTTCTGCTGTTTGACCAACTGGTGAAATGGCTCTTGGCCTGCTCTGGAGGGAGGCATACGTCAAGTCTGACAGCTGCCTCACGAGTTCCACAAGTACACGCTCATGAATCGCTGGTTGGATACGGGCAATGAGCATAGAGGCCTGATACATCTTCCTCCCAAAAGAGTCCAGGGTCCTAGCTTCTATGTCTGGGGGAGCCAAGGCATAGTCCCTAGTACTCCTGGATCTCTTGAGAGCCGAGTCCACCACCATGGAGTCACGGGGGTAACTGATGCCTCACCATTCCAGGTTCCCCATGGATGAGTATCAATTTTCTTGGGGACCACAGGGACAGACAGAGGGGACGCCCAGTTCCTAACGAGGACTTGTTGCGTACTCATGAAGAGGAGAAGTTGCAGCCTCCTTAGGAGGGGAGTTGTAGTCCAGGACCTAAGCATCTTAGCCCTGGGCTCATCTTCCACTTCTGCAGGGAATGGATGGCGTCAGCCATTCCTGTACAAAAAAGTACATAAGTATGACCCCAAGATGGCGACGGTTTTTTGCAAGTAGCTTAAACCGGCCACGCTCCGGAATTCGCAACAGTCGACTCTAGTGCGGAGCGTTCTTACCGGCTATTTGGCATGGGCAAGAGGAGAGGCAAAGTCCTGGAGGCTCCCATGTCTCTGGGCGGAAAGCCCCAGCTGCACCAGACGAGAATGGACGAGATTTGGAAGTTTGTCCGGTCCCGGAATGGCGTCCACTCCCTCTGCCGGAGCCGGCATCTCGACGCTGGACGACAGTGTAGACAGGGCTTCCCTGAGCCCCGTCAAACGTGTGGCGCCCCCTCAACCCGGAAGAGTTTCTCTCACTGCAAGCCCTGTGGCCGTACCTCGCGGAGGAGAAGGGGAACAGGGAGGGAGCCTGCAGGAGAGATCATCTGGTGCCGAAAACTTGGGAAGACCGGGTTTGACAACGGCTCACGTGTTGCCTGAAACAGTGAGTACCCTGGAGCAAGTTTTAAAGGCCCCTCTACCGGATTTTTCTATGGGGAGAGTGTTGAAACCTGCCGTAGTGACTTTGGAGTCACTGTGGGACTTGACCTCCACGACCCAATCTGCCTTACAAACTCTAATTCTTAAAAATATGGAGACAATTAAAGTTCTTGCAGAGACTGCGTTAAAACAGATACAAGCTACTGAAATTCAAGCCTCTGAGACTAAAAGACTGTCTGAAAAACTGAAAAACTTGAACTTGTGGAACAGATTTTTGTTAAAGACAGGTGCTTTACTCAAAGACGCTTGGAATATTTAGAAAATCAATCAAAGAGACTAACTTTACGGTTCATAAATTTTCCTCAGTCCCCTTTGATTCTCCCAATTCAAATGGTTAAAAAATATCTAATAGAGACTCTGGGAATGTCAGAAAATTCATTGCCACCTATAACTAGAGCGTATTATCTTCAAGCTGGTGGTACGCCATCAGAAAACTTACAAGGACAAGGAGCAATGAATCTTACCTCATTCCTTGAGTCTTCTCTTGAGGTTATTACACAGAGAATAACCCTGTTGGTAACCTTTGCGTTGGAAATAGATAGGGATGCAGTACTCAAACTTTCCCTAAGACACTTGGATTCTCTGTTTCTAGGTTCAAAAGTTAGAGTCTTTCCGGATTTGTCCAAGGAGACTCAAAAGAGACGTAGGATGTTTTTGTTGTTACGACCAAGGGCACAAGCAATTGGTGCTGATTTTCTGTTGAGATTTCCCTGCATATGTAGAATTAAATTTCAGTCTAAACAATATCAATTTTTTGACCCTAAGCAGTTAGAGGATTTTCTTATAAGCAGGGAAGAAGTCGATGTACAGGTTTAGTCACATATGTAACACTGTAAGGCAGGCTTGAGTGAACCACTCGGGAATTAAGCTACCTTTTGATTTGATTATTTCTGTGTGCTTAATTATTAAGTATGATATTTCTCTTCTTGGGTCAATTTACCTATTATAGTGGTCGATAGTAGTAATTGACTTTAAAAAAGTATTTTCTTTTTCTTATAGTAGATTTTTGCAGATTTGTGTATTAGCACTCATAAGTGTACTATGATTGTTAAAAATTATAATAAAGAATTTAAAAAAGAGTACATAAGTATTGCATACTGGGACAGACCAAGGTCCATCAAGCCCAGCATCCTGTTTCCAACAGCGATCAATCCAGGTCACAAATACCTGGCAAGATCCCAAAAAAGTACAAAACATTTTATACTGCTTATCCCAGGAATAGTGGATTTTCCCCAAGTCCAATTTAATACAATTTAATAATGGTCTATGGACTTTTCCTTTGAAAGTTGGCCAAACCTTTTTTAAACTCTGCTAAGCTAACCGCCTTTACCACATTCTCTGGCAATGAATTCCAGAGTTTAATTACATGTTAAGTGAATAAAAATTTTCTTCGATTCATTTTAAATTTATTACGTTGTAGCTTCATCGCATGCCCCCTAGTCCTAGTATTTTTGAAAAGTGTAAACAGATGCTTCACGTCTACCTGTTCAACTCCACTCATCATTTTAAAGGTGAAAGATAGGCTTTCAGGTTGAGACAGTCTCCTCTTAGATGGAGGGGAGGGCTCAGAAGGAACCCCATAGGTCTTGTCAGAGGAAAAGTACCTGGGATCTTCTTATGATGCCCATGAGTGCTCCTCCTCGGTGTCAGATAGCTTTCCCTAAGGGATGTCCAAGACTGGGCCCGCCTCAATGCCAAGGACCCATGTCCTTGAGAATGGCGTCGAGAACCTGGCTCTTGTCAGGGGGTGCTGGCTTGGATGGCTGTCGACAACGGTGCCGCCGTCGGAGACCGCACCACGGGCTGAGGGCCATGCGGGGCCGCAGCGGGAGGTATGGTAGGCGCAAGCACCCCCGATACCAATGCACATCGCTGCATTAGGGCATCCAGAAGCTTAAACAGCAAGGCCGGATGCACTCATCAAAGGACACCATTGGGAAAGACTGTGGCGTTTGCTGAGGCACAGGCTGCAGAATTGCTGGGGCTGGCGCAGGAGACATATGCGACAGCACCTCCTGGATAGAGGGGTAACAGTCCTCCCAGTGTCGATGCCTCTTGGGTGCCGAATCCCTCGGCGCACTGGAGCTCCCAGCACCATGCATCAAAGGAGATGGGTGTCGGTGATTCTTGGCCTACGCCCAATGCACGTCAGCCATGCTCCTCAGAGCCAACGAGGACGACACTGTATCTTCCCATCACCTCAGGGTCAGGTCCGACAAAGGGTGGTCCCGGGGGGGCCTGCATAACAGAAGGCCTCGAGACAGGTGGAGACCCACTCGATGCCTCACTGCTCCCGTGTCACAGGGCCTTGAAACAGCCATCCGTACCTAGGTTCCTGATGTCGGTTGAGATGCTCAATGTCGAGGCCGATGCCTCTGACCTTGATGCCCATGTCGACGTCGAGGGACTGGGCTCCAAAAATCTTCACGCCATTGAGCCTCTCGGCAAACCTGAGTCCTCTTTTTCATATGAAGGCAGAGGACACAGTTGTCCCAGGCACTGAAGACCACAAGAATGGGTGTCTTTCCCCTTGATGGTCCGGTTGCCACTGAGTATGGATGTTTAAAGGAAAAACTGCAGCAGCCAAATCAAAGACATGATGGTGCCTGAAAAAGGGGAAAGAACCCTACCCGGTAGGCCTGAAAGCAACCCGCTTCAAAAATAGAGGAAACAAATGCGGGCAAACAGAATACTAAAGAAATAAGGGGAAAAATGTTTTTAAAACAACAAAGAGCAAGAGAGCAGACAGCAGCCAAAAACTGCCGAAGGCACTGCAAAATAGAAAAACGCTCTGACCAGGCATGTGAGAATGCCACCCACAAAAATCAGCTGTCCCTCAGCAGAAAAAGTTGAAACTGAAGTTGTGTGTTCAAGCAATGGGCAGGGGGGGGGGGGGAGGCACTGACGCATGCTTCTGAGGCGCACCTCGCGCTTCTCAAAGTCTATCTTTTACGGTGGCAAATTTGCCGGGCTGGGCGAGTGTGGAACAGCATCTATGAGAATAAGCAAGCCTGCATGTCCTCGGAGAACTTAGGAGTTATGCTCGTCCTAAAATGTCATAGTGCGCAACTCCAAAGGGAGAAGCACAGGTCTGTTCAGGATCATTCCCGAATTTAGGGCAATATTATAGAATACTGTGATATATGTGCCAAAACTGCCATTAGTTGGGCACCAGCACTTAGACCTAAATGCTCTCGCCCAAAGTTAGGTGCGAAATGTGTGCTAAATTAGTGTTCTGTAAAGGTTCCACACAGATCATCCTGGCTTCTACCCTTTAGGTGCCATTTGTGAATTCCCCTATCTGGGTGTATCTCCCTTCACTTTCACACTCTGGATGCTCTTCCTTTCCCATTCTAACCGTGGTCTCATGCTTTTAAATTTACTCCCTTACAACACTCCTGGGATCTCATCCCTCTTGTATGGTGATTGTGCTTTCTCCTTTTCACACTGAGGGCTCACTCTTACATTCTGAGGTGTGGTTCATCTCACATCAGTGGAGAGCTACGTGGGGCCACGGGGCTGGGCCCCCCAAATTTCCTGTGGGCCCCTGGTTTTCACTAAAAGGAGTGTGCAGAGCAGGGCAGGCAATGCGGCGGCGCTGGAGACCGGCGCTGGACAACACTCAATTGGCGGGGGTTGGGGACCCCCGCCAGCCAAGATATTTGCTGCAGCAATGGGTGGGGAGTGGCAGGCGGCAGACCAAGATGTGCCCCCCACCTCAGGCTCTGGCCCACTCCCAATGTGAGGTCTGGCTATGTCCCTGTCTCACATCATGATGGTAAATACTTTCTACACTCTGATTCTTACCTATGATGGTATTCTGATTGCCCTTTTTCCCTCTCACACTCAATTGTGACTGTGCTCTCTCCCTCAGTGCTGTGTATTGCTAAATATTTATGAATAATTGTTATTGTTCTTGACTATATATACTGATTGATACCCTACAATAATAATCATGTCTATAGTTATATAGAACTGGATACTTGAATGGGGCTTTTCAAAATTATATGAAGATTTACACAGTTCAAGCTTACTACAACCTAACACTCCCTGCTGGACCAGCTCTTCTAGTCAAAGAAAAATGGTAATTAAAGATACTTATTGTAATAAGAACGTGAAATTCAGCCCATGTCTAATGACAGAAAAAAAAAAAGAGCTGCTTGCAGCCACTTTTGTTTGACAGTTAAACAGGTTAGACGTTAGACAATACTGATCCCAAGCAGAAAAATTCCACCCAAAATCAGTGAGATTTGAAATCAGGTGCTTGAGTTTCCCTACCCAGCAGCACAAACTGTGGCTCTCCTCCCAGGAAGCAGAACCTGACTGCCAGAACCCTCTGCCCCCCCCCCACTTGCTGTGAAGCTCTGTCTCAGAAGTGAGAAGCACTCATCATTGTCTACAATACTATTAGCTATTAGCTTCTCTCTCTCTAGCTGGTTCAAAGAACAACAGTTCAGCATGTTCCCTCAGCCGTCCTTGTCAGTGGCAGCTTAACATCTCCTTCTCAAATGCGCCTAATGTGATGTACAACATGGCACCTAAAACTGGTTCAGGTTCAGCAAATGGTGAGGGTCCTTGTAGCCAGCTGTGCCTTTGTTAATAGTTGGCACTGTGAGGGCAATTCTATAAAGGAGCATAAGCACGTACCTTTCTTTATAGAATACTAGTGTAACGGCAGATATACAAGCCTTTTAGTTAGGTGCAAGCACTTATGCCTGCCATAGTGTGTGCTGAAGTTCCGGAGATACGCATGTAACTTACACATCCCATCTGTAAAATAAAAGCTATGTAAGGTATATATGTATGTGCAGATTGGCACTGAGATTATATTACATTACTTTAAAAACATTCTTATAATCTGCAGAAACTAAGAAAAACCTGAGACAATCCAAGAATTTACATAATCAATAATTGAAGACACATGTCACTTAAAAACAATTAAGATATCTAAAATGAATTCCGAATCAGTTGTTTAACAACAAATAATTATGGAATAAACAAGTCTTTGCAGCTCTTCTAAATAATGCATAATATTTCAGTAGTCTAATTGAAAATGGAAGAGCATATCACTTGATGTGGAAAAGAAGTACATAAGTACATAAGCACGCCATGCTGGGACAGACCAAGGGTTCATCGAGCCCAGTACCCTGTCACCGACAGCAGCCAAAAGAACAAGCAATTTGTCCTGCCCATCCTAGAAATACTGTATTCCCTCGTCCATTCATAACATTCTATGGCTTTTTTCCTCCAGGAAGCCGTCCAACCCTTTTTTGAAGTCCGCTAAGTTAACCGCCTTTAACCACCTTTTCCGGTCAGCGAATTCCAGAGTTTAACTACGTGTTGAGTGAAAAATGTTTTTCCTCCGATTCGTTTTAAATTTACCACACTGCAGCTTCATCACATGCCCCCCCTTGTCCTAGTATTTTTGGAAAGCATAAACAGATGCTCCACATCGACCCGTTCCATTCCACTCATTATCTTATAGACCTCTATCATATCTCCCCTCAGCCGCCTTTTCTCCAAGCTGAAGAGCCCCAGCCTCTTCAGCCTAGTCCTGATAGGAAAGCCGTCCCATCCCCTGTATCATCTTTGTCGCCCTTCTCTGCACCTTTTCCAATTCCACTATGTCTGTTTTGAGTGTGCGGCGACCAGAATTGAACACAATACTTGAGGTGCGGTCGCACCATGGAGCGATTAACAACGGCCAGAATAATATCCTTATTTTGTTTTCCATCCCTTTCCTAATGAGACCCAACATTCTGTTGGCTTTCCTAGCCGCAGCAGCACATTGAGCAGACGTTTTCAACGTATCATCAACGACGACACCTAGATCCCTTTCTCGGTCCATGACGCCCAACGCTGAACAGGGAAGTGGAACCCTACAGGACAGAGGAGGAAATACACAGAACCCATAGACAATAAACAAGGCAGAAGTGCTTCACTGCACATGGACTAACCTGGAGACTTTTGGCATTGCAAAGGCACTGAATGAAAGTGCATCACTTCCTTATAAACAGGACAGAGGCAGAAAATACACAGAACCCAAAGTGAGGCTTGAAACACACAGGAAAGAAACAACCATGCAGGACAGTAGCCAGCTCAGCAGCTGACCATCGGAAATAAGGTGAGTCAGATAGGGATCGCGACCACAGTCATGACCCTTTTTTGAATGCGAGAGACCAGAATTGAACACTATATTCAAGGGGCAGTCGCACCATGGACCGATACAAAGGCATTATAAGGTCATCTCTTTTGTTTTCCATTCCATTCCCTTCCTAACAATGCCTAGCATTCTATTGCTTTCTTAGCCACCACAACACACTGAAGCAGAGCATTCAACATATCATCAACAACACCACCACGAACCTTGCATTATGAGCTATATTTCGGGTTTGTCTTTCCCACATGCATCACCTTGCACTTGCTCACATTAAACGCCATCTGCCATTTAGACGCCTAGTCTCCCAGTCTTGTAAGGTCCTCTTGTAATTTTTCACAATCCTCTCGCGATTACAACTTTGAATAACTTTGTGTTGTCAGCAAATTAATACCTCACTAGTTACTCCCATCTTGTAAATCAGTTATAAATATGTTAAAAAGCAGCGATCCCAGCACAGACCCCTGATGAACCCCACTATCTATCCTTCTCCATTAAGAATACTGACCATTTAACCCTACCCTCTGTTTTCTATCCTTTAACCAGTTTTTAATCCACAATAGGACACTACCTCCTATCTCATTACTCTTCAAGGTACCACGCTCGATTTTAAAGATAATTTACATATTACTAACAATAGTTCTGCTGGTTCATTTTTCAATTCTATCAGTACTCTGGGATGAATGCCATCCGGTCCAGGAGATTTGCTACTCTCCAATTTGTCAAATTGCCCCATTAATCCTCTAGGTTTCTCCGACTCGTTAACTTCGAATACCATTTCTGGCACTAGTATCACTCTCAATCTTCCTCGGTGAAGACCAATGCAAAGAATTCATTCAATCTCTCCGCTATGGCTTTGTCTTCCCTGATCGCCCCTTTTACCCCTCGGTCATCTAGCAGTCCAACCGATTCTTTTGCCGGCTTCTTGCTTTAATACTATAAAAATTCTTACTATGTGTTTTTGCCTCTAACGCAATCTTTTTTCAAGTCCTTCTTTGCCTTCCTTATCAGCGTTTTGTATTTGACTTGTCATACCTTATGCTGCTTTTTTGTTATTTTCAGGCGGTTCCTTCTTTATTTTCTGAATAATTTCTTTTAGCTCTAATAGCTTCCTGAAGGAAGCTATTAGAGCTTAAAAGAAAATTCTTCAGGTGAACCTGACTTTGCTGGGTTAGTATAACCAACGCAAATCACACCCCTTTGTCAAAAAGAAGTTGCAGTGCTGGCCCATCTGTTTGCAGGGCCGCCGAGGAGACTAGGTCGGGCCAGGGCAAGGCCGCCCCCGCCTCTGCTCCCCCGCCGCTGCTGCCCCTCGTCGCTACCCCTGCCGTTGACGCCCCCTGTTGCTCCCCCCGCCGCTGACGCCCCCTGTCGCAGCAGTCCTCGGTCTCACCTGCCTGCCTCCACAGCTCCAGGCCTCCTGCATTCAAAGCAGCAGTCGCAGCTTGCCTCTCTTCTGGCCTTCCCTCCCTGTGTCCCGCCCTCGTCTGATGTAACTTCTGGTTTCCGCAAGGGTGGGACACAGGGAGGGAAGGCCCGAAGGGAGGCGATCTGTGGACTGTTGCTTCGAATGCAGGGGGCCCGGAGCCGAGGAGGGAGGAGGCAGGTAAGACCGGAAGACTGCAGCGCAGGCGGCCTGACCCCGGCGCTGGGCCCCCCTTGGAGGCCCGGGCCCAGGGAATTTTGTCCCCCCTGCCCCCCCCCCCCCCTCGGCGGCCCTGTCTGTTTGTGCTGTTTGGAGACCCAAGCTGAATAGTCCTGGAATAAAAGCACTTTTGACCCCTTGCAGTCCATCTGCCGACGGGAACGATAGGCCTGCAGGAATCTGTCCTCCTCAACTTAATTGAGCACTTTGGCTAACACTTGCCTCATGCAATGTGCTCCCTCCCTGACGGTGTCCACTCGGTACAGGCGCTCAAACTGCATGGCCACACTCGAAAAGTTGAGGCCCAAATGAGAGGGGAGCCACTGTTCAACAAAGTCCCACAGTTCCTTATCAGCAACTGACTCAGGAAGACCAATTATGCGGACATTATTACGTCTGCCTCTATTTTCCTGGTCATCAACCAATTGGAGCAGCTGCTTGTATTGGGCCTCTACCGCAGTGATTATGCTTTTGCCCAATTCATGCAGTCCTCCTGATGCCTATCCTCTCTTTGGCCTGCTGCAACCTTGAGCCCTGAGGCTTCAGGTTCTCCCGGATGTCATCAATCAATGCCTGCAGTTTGGAGAGACGATCATTCAAAACTGTGGTAAGCTGCTTAGCTAACTCCCTAACTGTGTTTTCCTGGAAAGTAACCATAGGAGTGTTCAACATCATTGCCATCTTGGGTCTCACAGTCTGCATTTGATCCTTGCCAGGCCGCGGGGTCTTAGCCAGCATGCCACAGAGCTCCACAAAAGGCACCAGTAATACCTTGCAGTATTCTCAAAGCAACAGTGAGGTTCAGTTCACCGGGGGAGAGTAGAAATCAGCTGGCGGTAAACACTGAGATGCCCATTATATTGCTATGGGCGTCTCGACGTTTACCGCCAGCTGATTTTTACTGTGAGCTAAAAACACTACTGCAGCTTAGTAAAAGGCCCCCTTAGACTTACAAAGTTCCATAGTTACTATGGAACTTTGTAAGTCTACATATTTTGAAAATACGCCTCCATATGATTAAAGTTGAGAATTTAACAGTTCCACATGATTCTTGCCATCCTAAGGCTGAATCATTAGCTGGTTATTTTAAAGGGAAGGTTGATTTGCTTCGAGAGCAGATAAGCTTGAATAAATGTAACAATTAATAGACTGGATGCGGTTACAGAGGACATACAAGTAGATAGAATATGGAAGGAATTTTTCAGTAATTACAGTTAATGAAGTTAAAAATTTATTAGGGAAATATGTGAAGTCTATTGTGTACTTGGATGTTTGTCCTCCTTATTTAATGAAAGGGAAGGGGGACTTGATATACTGCCTTTCTGTGGTTTTTGCCAACTACATTCAAGCGGTTTACATACAGGTATTTATTTGTACCTGGAACAATGTCCAAAGTCACAAGGAGCTGCAGTGAGAATTAAACCCAGTTCCCCAGGATCAAAGTCCGCTGCATTAACACTAGGCTACTCCTCCACTTCCTTATTTTTTCTGTATACACTTACTAACTGGTTAAATTCTGAACTATCAACTGGTAGTTTTTCTTCTATAATTAGTGATATCATATTGTCTCCCATCTTTATTAGATTTATTTATAATTTTCACAAACATACAAACATATCCAGTTTGCAAAAGTAAAACAGAGAAATATTTCAAAGAAAAAGTAAATGCTAAATCTAGCATATATAAAACAAAACAATCTTTTCACTCTTCCTTAGACCACCAAAGGATGGGGGGGAGGAATCTAAACAAATTTAAGGAGAAAATATAGTCCAGAAGAAAAAAAAAAAATTGCTTCAAATTGGCATAGTCTGTTGTTGGTTCATCTTTAATGCTGAATCAATTTTCTTATTCAGGTAGATGGCATTTTGGCGTCCAGAAAAGACTTTAACTGGGGTGGCTCAAAAAGACGTATTAATGCCGACATTCGACTTATACATTTGCTAAGGATATACCAAAGTAAAGGTTGCTCCAAGTGTTCTCACTTCATCTCTTAATGCAAGGAATTGTTTTCGCCTTTGCTGTGTTGTTTTTGTAACATCGGGATAAACCCAGATTTTTTTGTCCGTAAAACAGTGTTGCAGAATGTTTAAAGTAAAGTTTCATAATTAAATTCAAGTCCTGTTCAAATACCATAGATACTATAAGAGTCCGTCTAGATGTTATTTCTATCTTCGATTCCTCTAATAATGCAGTTAAGTTTTGCATATCTACAACAGGAGATTCAAGTGTCTCTCCCGATTTTGAACACTAGGTAATAATACACCTTATACAAGAGGACTTTCTGCGGGAGTTAACTTCAAAATCTCTTGAAAATATTTCTTGAGAAAATCTCGAGGCGTCAAAGCAGGAGACATTGGAAAATTTAACATTCTAAGAGTGAGACGTCGGTTGTAATTTTCTATCTGCTCTATTTTACGAGCAGTGAAAAGTTTGTCTTTAACAAGAGCTTCTACCGTTGTTTTAACTTTAGTGGTTTCTTCTTTAATAGCTGAAATTTGAATTGAGGATTCTCTTTTATTTCGTCATAAGATTCTGACATTAAATTCAACTTACTTGTTAGATGAGAAACTTCTTTAGTGGATTTGGCCACCTCAATAGTCAGTCTCTGAAGCGCCATCCATATAGCTGCCTTAGTCACCTCCTGGGGCATTTCTTGCTCCAGAATGTTCTCCACCGGTGCATCAGGGGAGAAACCGCCAGAAAGAGACAAGTCAGAAACTACGTCGGTATCTGCTTGTATTCTTGACTCCACTCTGGCTCCAGCGGGACAAGGAGGCGGTTTCAGCAACGGAGGCGAAAGCGTGGTCTCTAGATTCCCTGACGACGCAGCTCCTTCTGCGCCGATCTCAAGCGGGTGTCGCCAGTCCGGATTCAAATGGTAAGCTTCTCACAAAACGATCAAGTGTTTGCTGTATAGGGATGACGTTAGTGCCACTGGCGGTTTCACTTTTGTAATCCCCTTTCTTTAGTATGAGGCATATCAAAATCCGGGGAAAATCTTCGTATTCAGCAGCAAACAGTTTGAGAGCATCTGTGAGCACAGCTAGGACGCCATCTTGCTCCTCCCCAGAGGTAGTTTTGTCTCCCATCTTTAAAGAATAACAAGGCTGGAGTTCAAGAGGTGACTAATTATAGGCCAGTAGCCTCTATCCCACTCTATACTAAAATCATGGAGGGTTGGGGTGGCACAAACAATTGAAGGTTCTACCTAGAAAAATGTATAGTCTATATTTCTCTCAATTAGGATTTATAAAGGAATTCAGCACAGAGATAGTGCTGTGTTCTTTTCTGTCTCATTGTAAATCATTGCTAAATATTGGGAAATGGGCAGTAGTGATTCAGTGTGATCTATCAATGTGCTTGCTGATCAGATCATAGTCTTCTACTACTGTATCTTATGTGAACTTGGCAATGTCCTAAGATGGCTTCAGGGATTTTATCAAAAAGGTTCTACAGGATGAAAATGCAGGGAGTACTATCAGAGGCATGGACAACCCAATGTAGAGTACCACAGGGCTCTCCGGTGTCCCGTACAGTGTTTACTGTGATGATGCAATCTTTGGGAAAGAATTAGATCAGTTACATTCTTGTACTTATACTCATGTGGATTATATTACAGTTCTGCCAAAAGGCCTTTTTAAAAATAATATGTGGAGGAGTGGCCTAGTGGTTAGGGTGGTGGACTTTGGTCCTGGGGAACTGAGTTCAATTCCCAGCACAAGCAGCTCCTTGTGACTCTGGGCAAGTCACTTAACCCTCCATTGCCTGCCACATTGAGCCTGCCATGAGTGGGAAGTGCGGGGTACAAATGTAACAAAAATAAATAAATAAAATAATACTTTCATACAATAAGAAAATGTTTTGACCTGATAAATAGTTGGGTAGTTAAGGCATAAGTTGAAGCTTAACAGAAAGGAAACAAAATGTTTGATGGTGGGTATGTTTTGATCCTAGCTGGAGTTATCAACCATTCAAGATAGATAATGAATCATAACAGTTTGAATCTTCCACTAAGATTTTAGGGGTTGCAAATAGGTAGCCCAAATGTAGATGGGAAAATCAGTGAATAAAAAAATGAACAAACTTTTTATTCTATTGTGAAAACTGAGATCAATCAGGAAGTATTTTGAATTACTTATTTTCACACTGGTCATTCAAGTCATTATGTTATCACAATTGGATTACCGTAGTGTCATGTCTCTTGGATGTTCTAAGGCAGTATAAGAACATTGCAAACAATTCAAAATACAGCTATTAGGCTGATTATGTTTTGCTCATAATCATGACAAAATAACAGAATTTTTTAAATAAAATTGCATTGGTTACTAATTGGAGGCGCGACTGAATTTTAAGCTGCTGCATGTTAATATTTAAAACATTGTATGGGGGTTGCGTCATTATATGTGATGGATGATGATCGGCCTTTAAAAAGCTGTAAACAAGCATTCTCTTTGAAATCAGATGCTATTAGTTTTCCACCATTCATAAAGTTATACATCAAAGACAATTAACATGGGATCGGAGGTAGTGTCTTACTATGGATTAAAAACTGGTTTGAAAGATAGGAAACAGAGAGTAGGACTAAAGGTCAATATTCACAATGGAGAAGGGTAGTTTAGCGGGGTCCCTCAGGGATCGGTGCTGGGACCTCTGCTTTTAACATATTCATAAATGACCTAGAGATGGGGGTAACTAGTGGTAGGTAATCAAATTTGCCGATGACACAAAGTTATTCAAAGTAGTCAAATCACGGGAAAGATTGTGAAAAACTACAAGAGGAACCTACGAGACTGGGAGACTGGGTGTCTAAATGGCAGATGACATTTAATATGAACAAGTGCAAAGTGATGCATGTGGGAAAGAGGAACCCAAATTATAGCTACGTAATGCAAGGTTCCACGTTAGGAATCACTGACCAAGAAATGGATCTCGGTGTTGTGTTGATGATTCGTTAATAATGCTCTGCTCAGTGTGCTGCGGCGGCTAAGAAAGCAAATAGAATGTTAGGCATTATTAGGAAGGGAATTGAAAACAAAAGAGATGACCTTATAATGCCTTGTATCGGTCCATGGTGCGACTGCACCTTGAATATAGTGTTCAATTCTGGTCTCCGCATCTCAAAAAAGTGTCACGACTGTGGTCGTGATCCCTCTCTGACTCACCTTATTTCCGATGGTCAGCTGCTGAGCTGGCTACTGTCTGCATGGTTGTTTCTTTCCTGTGTGTTCAAGCCTTACTTTGGGTTCTATGTATTTCCTGCCTCTGTCCTGTAGGGTTTCACTTCCTGTGTGTTTCAAGCCTCACTTGGGTTCTGTGTATTTCCTGCTTCTGTCCTGTAGGGTTTCCACTTCCTCTGTGTTTCAAGTCTCACTTTGGTGTTCAGTGTGTATTTCCTGCCTTCTGTCCTGTTATAAGGAAGTGATGCACTTTCATTCAGTGCCTTTGCAATGCCAAAGGTCTCCAGGTTAGTCCATGTGCAGTGAGCACTTCTGCCTTGTTTATTGTCTGTGTGTTCTATGGGCACTTCTGCCTTGATTCTTGTTGCTTTGTTCTTAGCCTGTGGGCACTTCTGTCTTGATTCTTGTTTAGGGTGCCTGTGTGCACTTCTGCTTCTGTTCTTCTCGGTCTGTTTGTGTACTAGGTTCAGCCTTCAGTCATAGTTCTGTTGTTTGTCTGTGTGGCTCAGCTTTGTGTCTGGCCTAATCTGCCTTGCTTGTTCTAGTCCCCTCTGCCTTAGCTTCAGCCTTAGTTTTGTTGTTTATCTGTGTGGGTCATCTTTGTATCCTGCTTGTGTCTGCCCTGTTTGTCTTCAGCTCCAGTCCCCTTCCTGCTTGTCTCTGCCCTGTTTGCTTTTTGCTTCTGTTCCTGCCAAGCTTGTTTGAGTATCCTGAATCCTGCTTGAGTATCCTGAATCCTGTTCCTGCCAAGCTTATTTGAAAATCCTGAATCCTGCTTGAGTATCCTGAATCCCGTTCCTGTCAAGCTTGTTCCAGTATCCTGAATCCGATTCCAGCCAAGCCAAGTGCATCCTGAATCCTGTCCAGTCCTGCTTGGGGGTTCTTGCCTCCTGCTGCCGCTCGACAACAGTATGGCCAAGGGCTCATGTTGTTCCAGAGTTCATGACTGTTTGTTTAAAGCCTGGGACCGTGACAAAAAGACATAGTGGATTTAGAAAGGTACAGAGAAGGGCAACAAAAATGATAAAGGGGATGGTATGACTTCCCTATGAGAAAGGCTGAAGCGTCTAGGGCTCTTCAGCTTGAAAGAGACAGCTGAGGGGAGATATGATAGAGGTCTATATTCAGTTCTCTTAAGACTGAAACCTAACAAAGCTTAATATCCTGAAGCATAAACCTTGGCACACCTGCACACCTTGAAGCCTCTTTCTTTTTCTGATATTTTCTTTATTGCATAAACACATCAATGTACTCACAGTCCAGAAGGGTGCTTCATAGCACAGAGACTTCGTTATTCTGGGCTGAAACAATGTTTGGAGGTAGAAGTCGAGGAAAAACAATTCTACTGCTGAGGTGGAAAACAGATGAACAGGCAGGGACAGCTCAGAAATGGATGCCTGGAACGTGCTATATCTTATGACAAGATATATTTTACAAGGTAAAAAACCAAGTTCTCTTCAGGGAGTTTATCAGGCCATGTACTGACAGAAAACAAGATGGAGAAAGTATCAAAGCTAGAACAAGGGGAAAAGCAGGGGGGTTCCCAAGCCCAAAGAACAAGAGCATAAAGACCAATGAGACAGAGCCATCAGGTAGCAAGGCAGTCAAGCTAGGCTGAGAAGGAGAAGAGGTTCAGGCAACATTACATCAATGATAACAGTTTTTAAACAAACAGACAAGTGTGTCTGCACTAGCTGTGAACTATATTACAAATAATGCATTGCTCTTCTAACTGACAGACAGATCTGCAGTAACGCATTAATCACATTTCAGGAGCCTACTATAACTAAGGCAAGGCTGTCAAAGGACAGAACAGTCTATAAAATAATGATTGGAGTGGAACGGGTAGACGTGAATCGTTTTTTTTTACTCTTTCCAAATACTAGGACTAGGGGGCATGCGATGAAGCTACAAAGTAATAAATTTAATACAATCAGAGAAATGTTTCTTCACTCACGTTTAATTAAACTCTGGAATTATTGCCAGAGAATGTGATAAAGGCGGTTAGCTTAGTGGGGTTTTAAAAATGGTCTGGACGGCTTCCTAAAGGAAATGTCCATAGACCATTATTAAATTGACTTGGGGAAAATCCACTGCTTATTTCTGGGATAAGCATCATAAAATGTATTGAGCTTTTCTGGGATCTTGCCAGGTATTTGTGACCTGGATTGGCCACTGTTGGAAACAGGATACTAGGCTTGATGGACATTTGGTCTGCCCCAGTGTGGCAATACTTACGTATGTACTTATGACAAGACTGTTTTTCACGGACCCGCAGGATCTTTGAGTTTTTGTGGAAGTAACTACCATGAAGTTGCCTTGGTCACTGCCTCTGTTGACTTGTGATCCCCTTATGTTTCTTCCTTCAGTGGGCCCTGCCCTGTTTTTCACTTGCCATCTTCCCTGTACATCTAAGTGGGGCTCGGCCTTGAGGCTAGCCTTGCTTGCATGATGTGACTGATTCACATCATGCCCCTGCGGGACTGCCTACAAGTTCCTGTGGACCTTGGAGAGACTTAGGGGGGCGTCGCCTGCGGAGTGGGATCCCCCTACTTCGTTTGGAGTCTGCTGGATAGTGGCTTTGGCTTTGCTGAGTTTAATTTGATGCTCTCCTCATCCCTTTGCTGACAACAGTCCAGGACCTTTGGACTAGATTCGTGCTGTGGGTGTGTGCTGGACACCACAATGGCTGCTGGGCTTTTTGGTGGCCCGCCTGTTTGCTGTGGGTTCTGGACCTCACCAACAGTTCTTCTGCTTGTTGTATTGCTGGCTGCATATGTTTTCTTTGGTTTACTTGTTTAGTTTTACATGGAATTTAGTGGTGGGAGGTGTTCTTGGTATCAGGAGGGTGCGAGGGAATGGGGTGGGGGATAGTGGTGTTTGCTGTGGTGTGGTTGAGGTATGGTGGATTGGTGTGTATTTTCTGCTTGTAGGGGGTGGAGAGTTAGGGGGTTGGGAGGAGGGAAGAGGAGAGGGTGGGGTCCTGGATGGGTGGGCAGTTGGGAGGGGATGGATGGGAGCTGGTTCTTTATCCCAGATGAGTTGCAGTGTCCTTTAGGGGTCCCACTTTGCCTTTTTTTGGGTGGCCTATCTGAAGGGGTTACTTAAGGTAAAAGTGGTCACTTGGAATGTAGGTGGTATCTCCTTTCCTGTTAAAAGAGCTAAACTTTTGCAGGCCTTGCCAGAGGCATCAGGTAGACATAGAGGGGCATAATCGAACGTGAACGCCCATCTCCATGGGCATCTATCTCCCGAGAACGGGTACGTGAAGGGGCGGGGCAAACCGTATTTTGGAAAAAAAATGTGCGTCCATCTTTTTTCCAATAATACGGTTTGTGGCAGCCAAATGCATCGGATTTTCAGCGATAATGGAAACCGAAGGTGCCCAGCTCAAAAACGAACAAGTCCAAGGCATTGGGTCGTGGGAGGGGCTAGGTAGTGCACTGGTCCCCCTCACATGCCAGGACACCAACCGGGCACCCTAGGGGGCACTTGTAACAATTAAAAAAAACCAGTTAACTACCTCTGAAATCCATAGCTCCCTTCCTTTGGGTGCTGAGCCCCCCAAATCCCCCCCCCCCCAAAACCCACTCCCCACAATTCTACACCATTACCATAGCACTTATGGCTGAAGGGGGGCACCTAGATGTGGGTACAGTGGGTTTTGGGGTGGTTGGAGGGCTCCCATTTACTACCACAAGTGTAACAGGGTAGGGGGGGGATGGGCCTGGGTCCACCTGCCTGAAGTCCACTGCACCTACTAACAACTGCTCCAGGGACCTGCATACTGCTGTGATGGAGCTGGGTATGACATTTGAGGCTGGCATATAGGCTGGGAAAAAAGTTTTAAAGTTGTTTTTTTTTTGGGTGGGAGGGGGTTAGTGACCACTGGGGGAGTCAGGAGTGGTCATCCCCGATTCCCTCCAGTGATCATCTGGTCATTTTGGGCACTTTTTTGGGACTTGTTCGTGAAAAAAGGGTCCTAGAAAAGTGATCCAAATTCACGCTAAAAACGCCTTTCTTTTTTCGATTATCAGCCGAGGACGCCCATCTCTCCTCGGCCGATAAACACGCCCAGTCCCGCCTTCACACGCCTCCGACACGCCCCCGTCAACTTTGTCCATTTCCGCGACAGATTGCAGTTGAAGACACCCAAAATCGGCTTTCGATTATACCGATTTGGGCGCCCACGGGAGAAAGACGCCCATCTCCCGATTTGGGTCGAAATATGGACGTCTTTCTCTTTCGAAAATAAGGTGGATAGTCCTCTTTCAGGAGATTCATCTCTCTGATGCTGAGCATGCCAAGTTTCAGCAATGGTGGGTGCTGGAGTGTGTAGTGGGAGGTGGTGATCTTGTTTCACAGAGCTTAGTTAAGCATGGTCAATGCCTTCATACTGACTTGGGGGGCGGGTAGTGATATGCAAGATTACTCTTCGGCATAAACAGTTTATTCTGTGCAGTGCATATGTTCCTAACTAATTTGATAAACACTTTTATAAGTCTTTGCTAGATAGGCTTCTCCCTTTAGATGATTTGTTTCATAGTTTTTTTTTTTGGGGGGGGGGGGGATTTCAATATGAGTGGAGGAGTGGCCTAGTGGTTAGGGTGGTGGACTCTGGTCCTGGGGAACTGAGGAACTGAGTTTGATTCCCACTTCAGGCACAGGCAGCTCCTTGTGACTCTGGGCAAGTCACTTAACCCTCCATTGCCCCAGGTACTGGAGCTCCTGACTTCCCTAAATACCCTGTTACACCAGCAAATGAAGAAGTCCCTCTCCTATTATAAATATTGCCTTTATCGGCATGGGAACAAGGGGGGGAAGCTTCTTGCCTGCCTTGTTTCAAAGAGGAAGGGGCCCCGGCAGGTGGCATTGGTACATGATACTCCAAGGAAGTTTCTTCAAATGGATTGGGAGATTGGTGCTTGCTTCCATGCCTATTTCGAGTGTCTTTATGCACCGCCCCCCAAGAAAGGTTTGCCCATCTGGTCTCTCAATTTTGCTGGGCTGGTAGAAAGGCTAAGCTCCGCTTTCAGTGGATTTGGGTAATTGGAGGTTTTGGGCTTACCGATCTGCAGTGATATAATCAAGCCTGTTTGATTCCTCATTTGTTTGATTGGTTGTATGAAGGCAAGGATTATACTCCCTATTCCTATCAGGCTTCCTTTTTCACACTGTATCATCTTAATTCTTTACTGCAGGCGCCTTCTTCTCTCTTGCCCAAATCTTGGGGTCAGAGTGTGCTTCTAGACCATTACGAGAGGTGTGGAGGTTGTTGGTCTGAGTGTTAGGAGGCGATTTGAGGCTACTGATCAGTTCCCCTTTCGTGGGAATTTGGAGTTTTACTGGAATCGGAAAATAAAACCATTGAACACTGGGAAAGCAGAGGTCTTGTTCTTTTGCTTGCACAGAATGGGGCTTTGAAATCTCTGCTGAGCTCATTGGTGAAGAGACGTGAGAGTGGGGAGACTTGTTTGCTTACTGACAACTGAAGCATTATGTTAATAGTCTTCCTGGTGAGGCTTTGGGTTTCAGGTGGGGCAGCGTTTGTGCAATTTGTTTGCCTCCACTATGGAGGACTGGCTGTCTATTTCAGGTATCCATAGAGAGCTAGGGGGTAAATTAGCTGTTAAGGACCTTTGGGGTGGTACAGGGTAGATGGGAACAGGACCTAGGTATTTTACTGCATTGTTGGGATGTTCTTTCTGCATTGCGCAGTGCTCCTCGGTTGGTTGCTACTGCTACATTGCAGGAAACCCATTACAGAGTCTTGCACAGGGCCTATCTTTCTCAATGATAACTGTGTGCCTGATAATGGGAGTAGTGCGCCTGAAATGTAAGACTGGGAGGGTTCCTTTTTCCAATCTCTATGGAGCTGCTTCAAGATTCAGTTGTTCTGGGCTGCTTTGGTGCATTTCTGTACTCACTCTATCTATGCCTGCCTGCAGCGGCCATCTGTGTGGCTTTTGGGTGTGTTAGGTTCTGGAGTGCTGGAGGTGAGAGAACGGTTACTCCTCTTTTGGAAACTGAGGCTTGTTGAGCTCAAATGTATTATGCAGGCCTGGGTGTCTCTGGATTCCCCTTCCATTTGGAGTTGGGGAAGCCAATATCAGCTGGTGCTTTGGGAAGCTAGAGATCCTATGAAGTCTCCTAAACGTGCTTGGCACTTCCTCCATCTTTGGGACCCTTATCTTAAAGTTTTGTCCCCCTATGGGACGTAGTTTTTTTGTTGAATTGTCTGGGACATAGGGCACTTTGGGAGCAGGAGCGGTGAGTTTAGAGTGGGGGTCGGGGGTTTTATGTGATTCTCTTTCTATGATACTTCAAGGGGTTAGAAAAGTACAGGCTTCTTTGATTTCTATTTTAGACCTCTGCCAGGGGGGGGGGGGGAGGTATGTTTTTTTTCCTTCTTGATCTTGGGATGTGGGGGTGGATTTTGGGGGTGAGTGGGGGCATAGGCGGTCGGTGGCCCAACTGTTTGAGGAGGCTAAAGGGGGCGGGGTTAGGGGTGGGGCTTAAATCCATAATTGTCTGATAACACAGAAAAAAAAAAGAAAAGTCACAATACCTTTATTAAATTTAGATATTAGATATGTATCATATGTCAAAGAATAAAGTGGTTGCTCAAAGCATATACTAACCACAATCGCTCAACTGCAAAACACTATGCACAACTTTGTGCAAAAACACACTCAGAACCTTACTGTACCATAAATATTACACTGGGCAGAACCTAATACACCAATATACCACCCACATGGAAAATGCAGACCATCAACAATATGAACAAGGGATCATAATATCACAATTCTCATGTAGAGCCACAAAACACCCTAATTCATGTTTAATGTGGATAAAATGCCATAAATAAGTAAATAAATTTAAACTTTTAATGTTGAGCACCTAATTCTCAAAGTGGACATATTCCAAACACTGCCCTCCCCTCCATCCACCCATGTCCAGCAACACTCCTCTCCCCTCCCCTCCATCCACCCTTGTCCAGCCAGCAACTCTCCTCTCCCCTGACCTTACATCCATCCACCCATGTCGAGCCAATAACTCTTCTCCCCTCTGCCCTCCCCCTCCATCCAGCAAGGTTAACTTCCAGCCCCCCCCAATTCCCGATCCCCCGCTTGTCCATCCCGTCTGCCCTCAGCTCCCCCCTAGCCCTCGTTGCTTCCTGCCTTTGCCCTACCTATAAATATTGCATTTTTCTTCCAGTCGCAGCGCCAATATTAAAAGCAGAAGCAGGCTCGGCTCCAGCCTTCCCTTGCATGGCTCCGCCTTCGCGCAAACAGGAAATACGTCAGAAGAGGGGCGGAGCCATGCGAGGGAAGGCTGGAGCCAAGCCTGCTTCTGCTTTTAATAATGGCGCCGCGACTGGAAGAAAAATGCAATATTTATAGGTAGGGCAAAGGCAGGAAGCAAACGAGGGCTAGCGGGGAGCTGAGGGCAGGCGGGATGGACGACCTGGGGAGCGGGGAAGCCTGCAGCTTGTCGCGGAGTGGGGGCAGCAGGCGAAAGAAGGTCACAGTTGGGCTTATACGGGGCGCCTGTGAGTGGGGGGTACATTTCTCTGGAAAAACTACATTTTATGATGGCAGATGGTCTCTTAGTTTACTGTCCTGCTTATAATCGAAAGAGAAAAACCGCCTATATTGCGACCCAAATCGGGAGATGGGCGTCTTTCTCCCGTGGGCGCCCAAATCGGTATAATCGAAACCGATTTTGGGCGTTTCCAACTGCAATCCGTTGCGGAAACGGGTAAAGTTGACGGGGCGTGTCGGAGGCGTGGTGAAGGTGGAACTGGGGCGTGGTTATCGGCCGAGGAGAGATGGGCATCTTTAGCTGATAATCAAAAAATAAAAGGCGTTTTTACCGCGATTTTGGGTCACTTTCTTTGGATCCTTTTTTTTCAGGAACAAGTCCCAAAAAAGTGCCCCAACTGCCCAGATGACCACTGGAGGGAATCGGGGATGACCTCCCCGGACTCCCCCAGTGGTCACTAACCCCCTCCCACCAAAAAAACCCACTTAAATACTTTTTTTCCAGCCTGTATGCCAGCCTCAAATGCCGTACCCACCTCTATGACAGCAGAATGTGTTCTATCCTGTGACAGCCTTTCCCTGGTTCTGATGTGGCTCTCGGATGAGTGTGACACCTTTTCTGTTATGCGCACTGCAGAGTCACATCAGCAATGCATTGTGGTGGGTGTAGGGTATTGGGCTCCGTGATTCCACTAGCTTGTGGCAAATGCTCACGATGTGGTAGTTGGTAGGCTCTACTCCCATGGTGCTTTTCCCCCTGCTTACTGGGTCGAGTGTGCCCTGTTTTGTTTCCGGTAGTCCGTGAGGTAGTGGCCATTTTTGTAAGCCAGTTTTAGATCCCTTTCACGTGTTAGCCACGTTACAGAACTAGTTCTTACCTTAAATGTGGCTGAAAGAGGGCATTGTACAGCATTCTGCCAGCTCTGACCTACTGACATCTCTGTACCAGGGAGACTCTTTGCCATTGGGGCACACCTCTGATCTGCAGTTAACTGTGAGTAAGCGTGCTATTCCAATAAAGCACGTTTTCGGACTGATTAGTCTTCAGGTGTCACTGGTGTGCCAATGTTATATAACAGCAACAAGGTCCTAGAGGCCTGCGTGTATGCAGGTCCCTGGAGCACTTTAGTGGGTACCGCAGTGCACTTCAGCCAGGTGGACCCAGGCCCATCCCCCCCTACCTGTAACACTTGTGCTGGTAAATGGGAGGTCTGCAAAACCCACTGTACCCACATGTAGGTGCCCCCGTCACCCCTAAGAGTTATGGTAGTGTTGTACATTTGTGGATAGTGGGTTTTGGGGGAGGGGGGTTGGGTGCTCAGCACCCGTGGTAAGGGAACTATGCATGTGGGAGCGTTGTCTGAAGTCCACCGCACTGACCTCTAGGGTGCCCAGTTGGTGTCCTGGCATGTCAGGGGGGCGAGTGTACTACGAATCCTGGCCCCTCCCAGGACCAAATGGCTTGGATTAGGACGTTTTTGAGCTGGGTGTTTTAGTTTCCATTATCGCAAAAAAAAACAAACGCCCAGCTGAAAACGTCCATTTTTTTCAAAAATATGGTCTGTCCCGCCTCTTCACGTACCCGTTTTCGGACATAGACGCCCATGGAGATAGGCGTTCGCGTTCGATTATGCCCCTCACGTATACCGTGTGTTTTGCGTTTTTGTTCAGCTCTTGTTGGCTGTGATTCCAGCCTTTTCGTGCTTTTGTCATAAATAATGCAGGCCCACCCAATTTCAGCCCAGGCCCGCCCAGCGCCAGCTCCAGCGCCAGCCCCAGCACCCATTTGCCGGCCACTGCTGCTTTTCCTGTTGAGCAGCAGGGCCGGCGCTACAAAAGAAGAAGCGCTAACGGCGCTAAGGACGAAAATGTTTAAAAAAAAAAAAAAGCGCGGCACCGGCAGGCACTGTCTAGGCAGCCTTGAGGCATTGGCTGCTGGCTCGCAGGCTCCGCCCGTCTCCTACGTCACTGCAGTGACGTAGGAGACGGGCGGAGCCTGCGAGCCAGCAGCCAATGCCTCAAGGCTGCCTAGACAGTGCCTGCCGGTGCCGCGCTTTTTTAAAAAAAAACATTTTTCGTCCTTAGCGCCGTTATTAGCGCTTCTTCTTTTTGTAGTGAAAAGCAGCAGTGGCGGCAATGGGACTGGGGCTGGCTGGCGCTGGCATGCAGGGCGGGCCTCGTCAAAGAAAAGAGGGAAAACATGGAAGAAGGGGGAAAAAAGAGGGAAAACAGATGGAAGGATGGGGAGAAAAAGAGGGAAAACAGATGGAAGGATGGCAGAGAATGAGGGAAAACATGGAAGGATGGCAGAGAATGAGGGAAAACATGGAAGGATGGGGAGAAAAGAGGGAAAACATGGAAGGATGGGGAGAAAGAGGGAAAACATGGAAGGATGGGGAGAAAAGAGGGAAAACAGATGGAAGGATGGCAGAGAATGAGGGAAACATGGAAGGATGGGGAGAAAGAGGGAAAACATGGAAGGATGGGGAGAAAAGAGAGAAAACAGATGGAAGGATGGCAGAGAATGAGGGAAAACATGGAAGGATGGCAGAAAAAGAGGGGAAACATGAAGGATGGGGAGAAAGAGGGAAAATAGATGGAAGGATGGGGAGAAAAGAGAAAACAGATGGAAGGATGGCAGAGAAAGAGGGAAAACAGATGGAAGGATGGGGAGAGAAAGAGGGAAAACGGATGGATGGGGAGAGAGACTCTGGATGGAAGGATGGGGAGAGAAAGGGGAGAGACTGGAAGGATGCAGAGAGAAAGGGGAGAGACTGGATGGATGTGGAGAGAGAAGGGACACTGAACAGAAAAGGGTAGTGTGATACAGAGACACTGGTTAGAAAGAGGGAGAGAGAGACATTAGATGGAAGGATCAGGAGAGAGGGTAGATGGATGGAAGGATGAGGAGAGAAAGAGGGAAGACGCTGGATGGAAGGGTAGGGAGAAAGAGGTGACACTGGACGGAAGGATGCAGAAAGAAAGAGGGGAGACTACTGGAAGGATGGGGCGAGAGAGGGGAGACTGGAAGGATGGGGAGAGAAAGAAGAGAGCTGCTGGATGGAAAAGGAGAGTAGTGAAAGACTGGAGAATAAGAGGAAGGGGCATGGGGAGAACAAGGTGAGAAAAGATGAAAAGCCATAAGTAGATGAAGGAAATTAAAGAATGGATAGTAAGAAATGAATTAAATCAGGACAGAGAGAGAGAGAGAGGCAGAAAAATATTGAAGAAAGCAAAGAAAAGGAGAGAAAAATGAGAATGGCCAGGAAACCATGGCAGAAGAGTTAAGTGAAAACGAAGGAAAGCAGAATCTAGAGACTGGGAGCGACACAATGAGAAAAAGTAAATGGCCATACAAGAAAGGTAAAGAAAATAATTTTATTTTTAATTTAGGATAAAGTAATATGGTACCTGTGTTAATGAAGTTTCAGAGACCAATACTCCTTCCTTAGGTCAGGCGAGGATACCGTAACAGCATTATACTGACCTGAGGCAGGAGGTTTTGGCCTCTGAAAGCTCACTGAAAGGGTGTTAGGCTATTAAATAAATTTCTGAAATCTGATGCACTGAAAAGCAGCACTTTACCCTGTGTGAAAAATGCATCTGATTAGCGTGACTAAATTTTGCTGGGGGAGGGGGTAGAGAGAAAATTTTGTGCCCACCCACTTTGGGTTCAGGCCCATCCAAAATTGGCAGTCTGGCTACGCCACTGCCCTCAGCTCTACAAAAGTTCCTGTGACTTGCGCTGAAATATGGATCTTTGTTTAGTATATCTTCCCCCTGGTCTGTCACAGCTGCCACCACCCTGGCAAAAAACTGGCAGTTTATTCCTAGTTACACTCCCTATGATGTCTCCCTGCCCTGGCCTCAAGGGAAGGTTGTCTTAAAAAAACAAAACAAAACAAAACAGTTTTGGACTTTCATAGCAAGGTTGCATCATCTCCTTTCCTATGAAGTTGCCTCTACAGATATTACAAGTTGCAACTAACCATTCACCACCACTGCAGAGCAAATAGCCTGTCTGTCCTCACTTCCACTGACCTCTATGGTGATTAAACTAACGGAAAAGCAGAGGACAGTGCAGTTTCTGAAATCCAGTGGATTACAGAATCTGAGGCAGCATGGACATAACTGTTTCTAAATTCTCTCAACATGATTATGAAGGAGTGGAACGCCGGTACTACCTGAATGCTACTGAGCAACAGGACAACCTCATGTTTTGTGCCTACTGATGGACTTTTACTTATGCACTCTACCTCTGCTTTTGGCTATTTGGCCACACCTTATTACTGCACTGGACATTTGTGCCTTATCCAGTTTTACTGTTTACTAACAAGACAAGTTGCTGTTTACTAATGTACAGACAGAATGCAGGGCTATTAGATATATAGCTTGTAACAGTAGTTTGCAAGGCCTATACAAGACCAGCTTGCACGTAGCAACGCCATCTGAATAGGCGACCTTGGAGGGTGCTGACACCCCCCTGCATTCCTGAGCCGCACCTTATCTCCTGTGCTAGAAAGGAGCATTGTGTGTGTACAGAATAAGCTGCTAAGTTTCGTTTTTCTTGCCAGTATCATTTCAGTGTTATGACGTGTGTACGTACTGGACTACAATTTTGTACTGTAAGAACTACAAATGTTTACTGCGCATGACAAGTATGACGTGTAAGGGCCAAATGCGCAGGCCCAGTAGGAAGTATAAATGTAAGCGTCAGATGATTTATGACACACAGTGTCCCGAGGCTACTCGGTGCTGTTCACTTGCTAGCAATAAGTTGCCTGTTTTGGAACCAAAATTTGCCTTTCGTCTCCTGATTTCCCACCTGTTTCATTGGCGACCCAGATGGGACAGAAGTAGAAGGGGTAATCGGATTATATCTTCCCCCTCCCCCACTGCAGTCGGATCGGGTCATCGATTCCCACCGAGGAGGTGGTGAGTGGCCACCGCTGATTTCAGCGTCCATCTCCCGGAGGAGGGCCGATCCACTCCGCCTGACTGTAGAGGGGCTGTGTGGTTCCGACAAGGCACCTTTTTCCATTTCAGGGAGAAGCGCACGACGGCGCGGCCTGCGACCCCGGCGGACAGGCGAGTATACTCTACGTAGTGACCGGCCCAGTAAGGACCGAAGAGAGGGCGTTGATCACCCTCTTTAGCCAGTGACTAATACGGACTATTGGTATCCGACTAGGTCCCGAAACTCACTAGGCTCCGGCGACGAAACCGAGCGGCGCGAACGAACGGGGGGGTTTCTTGTGGCGTATGAAAGTGTGTGAGTGGGCTTGCAGTTGCCATGGCCCGGGCGACCGACCGTCTGGTCAGGCCAGTGTGGACCCTTCTGGTCTGGTGGAACGAGACCCCTTACTCGCCACCTCCCCTTTCCCCTTTGTCCGTCACCTGTCCTTTGGCACTCAGGTTTAGATGGGGCGGGGGTGGGTCTTCACCGTTAGATTTAATGACGGCACACTTTAGCGAAGTGTTCGACCCTAGATAAATGTAGCAGGGCCGGGATGATACAGAGATGTCAATTTATGTGGCCAGGGCTAGGAATTGCGGGATGGCCCCCGGAAGGGTTCCTTCGATATGAAAAAGTGGCGGCTGGTCATGAATATTGTTATAATTGAGGGAAACCCCGGCTGTCCCGAGGACATTCCATACATAAGAAGCGTGGTTGGATGTAGTCCGGGATCCGCCGGCTTGGGCCCAACGGAAGGTAGAAAAGGCCGCCCTTATGTTGGTAAAGCAGAGAAAAGGCCGGAAAACCAAACTTAGAACCCTGCCGACCCATGCCTTCGCTCTCCAAAGCTCGGCAACCGCTGCCGTCCCGAAGGCCGCAGGGACCGCCCCCATACGGCCTACCGCCCCTAGCACTGAAGCCACTGAGACCACGCCCCCTGCTACCAGAGTCAAGGCAGGAACTACGCCCAGTACTACCAACACACTTTCTAGGAAAAAACCCCCGAAGAAAACCGCAGGGAAAGTTCAGGGTTCGGCCGAGAAGAAGCCTCCCAAAGCCCCGATACTTGCTACGGCGGAGGCATACGAAGACGACATTGCGCCGCCGCCCTATGCTCCTATGTACCCTGACCTTACGGGCCTAGCAGAAGGCCCCGCTGACGCCGAGACTCCGGGTCAGAGTCGGATGCCGGGGAGACGTCCCGCCCAGCCTCACCTGAGTCACCTGGCCTCGCAACCACACGGAAGAGTACACGGGTTGTGAAGAACATTACTCGGTTCCCCCAATCGAGTCCGCAACAGGCCCTTCCGTCCAGCCGAAAAGGGGGAACCTCTCACTTATTCCCAGTCCGACAGTCCACCACCTATACCCCTAACCCGGCAGAGGGGGGGGGCCAGCCCATCGAATCAACAGTCTATAGTCACGTTCCCTTCTCAAGTGCCGATTTGTATAACTGGAAATTCCATGGGCCGTCCTACGACCAGAAACCCGAGCAGCTGATAGAGCTGGTGGAAGGCATTATATACAGCTACAATCCAACTTGGGCCGACCTTAGGCAGTTGAGCGCCCACATCCTGACCTCTGAAGAACGCCGCCTTTTACAACAAAATATGGAGCAAGCCATCCGGGATGCGAATCCGGCCCATGCCAATTTACAGAACCTACTAGAAACGGAGGCACCCATCGCTGCCCCCACGTGGGATTACCGAACCGCCGAAGGCCAAACCTTTATCCGCCGATACCAACAGGCGTACCTGGCCGCCTTAAAGAAGGGGAAGCAGAAGGTTACCAACATGGGAAAAATCCACAGTGTAGTCCAACAAAAGGACGAGAGTCCAGGGGACTTCCTTGAACGACTTATGGAAGCATTTAGGAGGCACAGCCCGATAAATCCCGAGGACCCTAAGAACCTCCCAACCGTGGTTATGAGTTTTGTTAGCCAGTCAGCACCGGATATACGAAGAAAGCTACAGAGAACGGAGGGGTTCGAAGGGATGAGCCTAAGCCAACTGAAAGCTATAGCTGATCGCGTGTTCGGATATCGCGACCAGGAGGAGAAGGTGGAGGCCCGGAAGGAATCGACCAGACGGATGCGGGAGAAGGCAGATGTATTGGCTACGGTGTTGGAAGAACGAATGAGGTCTAGACCAAAGGGGAGGGGCAGGAGAACAAGAGGAACGCGGTCCCCCATAGGGCGTAACCAGTGTGCAAATTGCCGACAAGAAGGACACTGGTGGGCTGATTGTCCAGAGGAGATACGGGACAACCCGAGAGAAGAGGAATCATGGGACCGGCAGAGAGAGGAGGAGACCGGCGACCGCACGGGGGCCCCTAGGCGAGGCCGGGGAAGGGGCCGAAGAGAGAGAGGACGGGATGACCGGAGGGAATGGCAGATGGCTGTGGACGCTACCCGAGACAGCACAGCATGAAGAAACCGGGAGGGCAGAGTCCCCACTGACCCTCTGGTGGAAATTCGGGTGGGGACAGAATCTATGAAGGCCCTACTAGACACGGGGGCCCAGCGATCTGTTATCACCACTGCCATAGCCCCAGCCACGAAAGAAACTATACCAATTGTGGGAGCCTCCGGGAAATCCCTTGCGGCCCCCCTCCTCAAAGAGCGCCAAGTCCAGATCGGAGGGACGATGGTGTCCCATCAGTTCATACACATCCCTGGATGCCCGGTCCCCTTGATTGGTCGAGACCTACTCTGTAAGCTCCAGGCCACCTTGAAGTTCAAGACTACGGGTGAAGTGGAAGCTCGCTTTGAAGATCGGCCAGTGACACTTATCTGTCCAGTAAGAGAAGAATGGAGACTACACGTTCCCCCAACTGTAGGACCCGGCGACTGCCGTTACGACCAGAACACCCCTTTCGCCCAGCAGAGGCGAGCCATAATGGATGAAGTGCCTGATGTATGGGCAGAATTGAACCCCGGCGGACTGGCCGTTAACGCTATCCCCATCTGGATTGAGCTCAAACCAAATGCTCAAGTTGTCAACCAAGGACAATACCACATCCCCTATGCAGCCCGGCATAGTATGCATACACATCTACAGAAACTCCTTCAACAGGGAGTCCTTAAACCAATCAGATCCGCATGGAACACCCCATTGTTGCCCGTTAAGAAACCAGGAACATCCGAGTACAGACCCGTCCAGGACCTGAGGAAAGTCAACAACCAGGTAGCCGACATAGTTGCCCTCGTACCAAATCCATACTCCATCCTAGCCCAAGTGCCATCTCAGACCAAGTGGTACAGTGTCAATGATCTGAAGGACGCCTTCTTCTCCATCCCCCTCGCCGCCGACAGCCAGAAATTGTTTGCCTTCACGTGGGAAGACTTACAGACTGGTAATAAGCAGCAGTTTACCTGGACACGACTCCCCCAGGGATTCAAGAACTCCCCCACCCTCTTCGGCGACCAACTCGCTCAGGACCTGAAGACGTATCAGGACGAGTATGGGCCGGTCGTTCAATACGTGGACGACCTGTTGGTGGCCCGTGAAACGTTCACCGAATGTGCTGAAGCTACCTTCTACCTCTTGAAGACCCTGGAAGCCCAGGGGTACCGAGCCAGCCAGAAAAAGGCCCAGATATGCGAGATCGAAGTCGAGTATCTGGGGTTTCGCCTCCGAGAAGGAACCCGGAGTCTCGGTACCCCCTCGAACCCAAGCTATCCGCAACCAACCCACTCCTGCAAATAAGAAGGAACTGCGGGCACTCCTCGGAGCCGCTGGATATTGCCGCATTTGGATCATCAATTTTGCTGTCCTGACCCAAGACTTGTACGCCAAACTGAAAGGACCTGAACTCGAGGGCCAAGATCTCCGGTGGGAGAAAAGCGAACTGAAAGCCCTTCAGGACCTTAAGGATGCCCTTGCGGCCCCACCAGCGCTCGGACTGCCAGATGTGACTAAGCCGTTCCACTTGTTCATCGACGAAAAGGAGGGATTGGCACTTGGAGTCCTCACCCAACTGGTCGGCACCTGGCAACGCCCTGTAGCATATCTCTCCAAGGGAATGGACAACGTGGCACGAGGATGGCCGGGCTGTCTCCGAAGCGTTGCGGCGGCCTGTCTGCTGATACACGAGGCCAATAAACTCACGTTTGGCCAAACACTTTTTGTGACTAAACCCCACACCATCCGCGGCCTACTCGAGAGCCACGGACCCAGATGGATGACCAACTCCCGATTGGTCAAATACCAAGCCCTCCTGTGCGAAAATCCGGAGGTGCGGATCCTGAACACGACCAACCTCAATCCTGCCACCCTCCTCCCGGCCCCTGAACCACCACTCCACGACTGTGAAGAGGTAATGGCCACTGTGCATTCCAGTATGGAAACCGAAGAAGGTAGCTGTAATGCACTGCAGGGCCCACACAGGCCGGATGGACCCTATCGCCTTACATTGTGCATGGAGACCCCAGAGCAGTGGAACAGTGGAGAGAGCTAACCGATCCCTCTTTAACCAACTGGCTACCGACCTCTGAGAGCCTCAAGAGTATCTTCGTCATGGGTGGCCTGTTCTTGTTGTCCTGCTTATTAATACCCTTGTCTCTCCCCTTAGTTTTCAGGTGTCTCCGCTCCACCATGGAAAGCATCGCTGACCGCCGTGCTGCTGCCCAACTTATGGCTCTCCAGATGTACTCCCCCATTCCCCAGTCTGATGAAGCTGACGATGAAGCACCTTGTGGCTGATATGCACTTTGAACCCCCTGAGTCACTCAATGGGCCATCACCCTTGTGCCAGCAAAAGACCGGCTACAAAGGGGGGGGGATTCCACTAGGGGCCCTCCGTCTCAACCCCGGCGAAGCAACCAACGGCTGCGCAAGGGCTTAGGGCTCGCTTGTTGCCTCCCTCGCTAACTATCCTTGTCCTTTCTTTCCTTTTCAGGGTTCATGGAGGTGATACTCTCCACCAGAATGGATGTTCAAGTATCAAAAGGGGGGAATGAAGGAGTGGAACGCCGGTACTACCTGAATGCTACTGAGCAACAGGACAACCTCATGTTTTGTGCCTACTGATGGACTTTTACTTATGCACTCTACCTCTGCTTTTGGCTATTTGGCCACACCTTATTACTGCACTGGTCATTTGTGCCTTATCCAGTTTTACTGTTTACTAACAAGACAAGTTTGCTGTTTACTAATGTACAGACAGAATGCAGGGCTATTAGATATATAGCTTGTAACAGTAGTTTGCAAGGCCTATACAAGACCAGCTTGCACGTAGCAACGCCATCTGAATAGGCGACCTTGGAGGGTGCTGACACCCCCCTGCATTCCTGAGCCGCACCTTATCTCCTGTGCTAGAAAGGAGCATTGTGTGTGTACAGAATAAGCTGCTAAGTTTCGTTTTTCTTGCCAGTATCATTTCAGTGTTATGACGTGTGTACGTACTGGGACTACAATTTTGTACTGTAAGAACTACAAATGTTTACTGCGCATGACAAGTATGACGTGTAAGGGGCCAAATGCGCAGGCCCAGTAGGGAAGTATAAATGTAAGCGTCAGATGATTTATGACACACAGTGTCCCGAGGCTACTCGGTGCTGTTCACTTGCTAGCAATAAAGTTGCCTTGTTTGGAACCAAAATTTGCCTTTCGTCTCCTGATTTCCCACCTGTTTCAATTACACAGAGATGTCAAGTCAGCAACATTCTTATCTATTTTAAGCTTCGATTGTGAAATCTTCTGTTTCAAAGCATGAACTTGAGGACACAGTCTTGCTTAAGTCAGCAATTAAAGCGAATGCTACATACCTGTAGAAGGTATTCTCCGAGGACAGCAGGCTGATTGTTCTCACTGATGGGTGACGTCCACGGCAGCCCCTCCAATCGGAATCTTCACTAGCAAAAGCCTTTGCTAGCCCTCGCGCGCCGATGCGCACCGCGCATGCGCGGCCGTCTTCCCGCCCGAAACTGGCTCGTGCCGGCCAGTCTCATATGTAGCAAGACAAAGACTAGGGAAGACACAACTCCAAAGGGGAGGCGGGCGGGTTTGTGAGAACAATCAGCCTGCTGTCCTCGGAGAATACCTTCTACAGGTATGTAGCATTCGCTTTCTCCGAGGACAAGCAGGCTGCTTGTTCTCACTGATGGGGTATCCCTAGCCCCCAGGCTCACTCAAAACAACAACCATGGTCAATTGGGCCTCGCAACGGCGAGGACATAACTGAGATTGACCTAAAAAATTTACCAACTAACTGAGAGTGCAGCCTGGAACAGAACAAACATGGGCCTAGGGGGGTGGAGTTGGATTCTAAACCCCGAACAGATTCTGAAGCACTGACTGCCCGAACCGACTGTCGCGTCGGGTATCCTGCTGCAGGCAGTAATGAGATGTGAATGTGTGGACAGATGACCACATCGCAGCTTTGCAAATCTCTTCAATAGTGGCTGACTTCAAGTGGGCTACCGACGCTGCCATGGCTCTAACATTATGAGCCGTGACATGACCCTCAAGAGCCAGCCCAGCCTGGGCGTAAGTGAAGGAAATGCAATCTGCTAGCCAATTGGATATGTTGCGTTTTCCTACAGCCACTCCCCTCCTGTTGGGATCAAAAGAAACAAACAATTGGGCGGACTGTCTGTTGGGCTGTGTCCGCTCCAGATAGAAGGCCAATGCTCTCTTGCAGTCCAATGTGTGCAGCTGACGTTCAGCAGGGCAGGAATGAGGACGGGGAAAGAATGTTGGCAAGACAATTGACTGGTTCAGATGGAACTCCGACACAACCTTTGGCAGAAACTTAGGGTGAGTGTGGAGGACTACTCTGTTATGATGAAATTTGGTGTAAGGGGCCTGGGCTACCAGGGCCTGAAGCTCACTGACTCTACGAGCTGAAGTAACTGCCACCAAGAAAATGACCTTCCAGGTCAAGTACTTCAGATGGCAGGAATTCAGTGGCTCGAAAGGAGGTTTCATCAGCTGGGTGAGAACGACATTGAGATCCCATGACACTGTCGGAGGCTTGACAGGGGGCTTTGACAAAAGCAAACCTCTCATGAAGCGAACAACTAAAGGCTGTCCTGAGATCGGCTTACCTTCCACACGGTAATGATATGCACTAATCGCGCTAAGGTGAACCCTTACCGAGTTGGTCTTGAGACCAGACTCAGACAAGTGCAGAAGGTATTCAAGCAGGGTCTGTGTAGGACAAGAGCGAGGATCTAGGGCCTTGCTGTCACACCAGACTGCAAACCTCCTCCACAGAAAGAAGTAGCTCCTCTTAGTGGAATCTTTCCTGGAAGCAAGCAAGATGCGGGAGACACCCTCTGACAGACCCAAAGAGGCAAAGTCTACGCTCTCAACATCCAGGCCGTGAGAGCCAGAGACTGGAGGTTGGGATGCAGAAGCGCCCCTTCGTCCTGCGTGATGAGCGTCGGAAAACACTCCAATCTCCACGGTTCTTCGGAGGACAACTCCAGAAGAAGAGGGAACCAGATCTGACGCGGCCAAAAAGGAGCAATCAGAATCATGGTGCCTCGGTCTTGCTTGAGTTTCAACAAAGTCTTCCCCACCAGAGGTATGGGAGGATAAGCATACAGCAGACCCTCCCCCCAGTCCAGGAGGAAGGCATCCGATGCCAGTCTGCCGTGGGCCTGAAGCCTGGAACAGAACTGAGGGACTTTGTGGTTGGCTCGAGATGCGAAGAGATCTACCAAGGGGGTGCCCCACACCTGGAAGATCTGTCGCACTACACGGGAATTGAGCGACCACTCGTGAGGTTGCATAATCCTGCTCAACCTGTCGGCCAGACTGTTGTTTACGCCTGCCAGATATGTGGCTTGGAGCACCATGCCGTGACGGCGAGCCCAGAGCCACATGCTGACGGCTTCCTGACACAGGGGGCGAGATCCGGTGCCCCCCTGCTTGTTGACGTAGTACATGGCAACCTGGTTGTCTGTCTGAATTTGGATAATTTGGTGGGACAGCCGATCTCTGAAAGCCTTCAGAGCGTTCCAGATCGCTCGCAACTCCAGAAGATTGATCTGCAGATCGCGTTCCTGGAGGGACCAGCTTCCTTGGGTGTGAAGCCATCGACATGAGCTCCCCATCCCAGGAGAGACGCATCCGTGGTCAGCACTTTTTGTGGCTGAGGAATTTGAAAAGGACGTCCCAGAGTCAAATTGGACCAAATCGTCCACTAATACAGGGATTTGAGAAAACTCATGGACAGGTGGATCACGTCTTCTAGATCTCCAGCAGCCTGAAACCACTGGGAAGCTAGGGTCCATTGAGCAGATCTCATGTGAAGGCGAGCCATGGGAGTCACATGGACTGTGGAGGCCATGTGGCCCAGCAATCTCAACATCTGCCGAGCTGTGATCTGCTGTGACGCTCGCACCCGCGAGACGAGGGACAACAAGTTGTTGGCTCTCGCCTCTGGGAGATAGGCGCGAGCCGTCCGAGAATCCAGCAGAGCTCTTATGAATTCGAGTTTCTGCACTGGGAGAAGATGGGACTTTGGATAATTTATCACAAACCCCAGTAGCTCCAGGAGGCGAATAGTCATCTGCATGGACTGCAGGGCTCCTGCCTCGGATGTGTTCTTCACCAGCCAATCGTTGAGATATGGGAACACGTGCACCCCCAGCCTGCGAAGTGCCGCTGCTACTACAGCCAAGCACTTTGTGAACACCCTGGGCGCAGAGGCGAGCCCAAAGGGTAGCACACAGTACTGGAAGTGACGTGTGCCCAGCTGAAATCGCAGATACTGCCTGTGAGCTGGCAGTATCGGGATGTGTGTGTAGGCATCCTTCAAGTCCAGAGAGCATAGCCAATCGTTTTCCTGAATCATGGGAAGAAGGGTGCCCAGGGAAAGCATCCTGAACTTTTCTTTGACCAGATATTTGTTCAGGGCCCTTAGGTCTAGGATGGGACGCATCCCCCCTGTTTTCTTTTCCACAAGGAAGTACCTGGAATAGAATCCCAGCCCTTCTTGCCCGGATGGCACAGGCTCGACCGCATTGGCGCTGAGAAGGGCGGAGAGTTCCTCTGCAAGTACCTGCTTGTGCTGGAAGCTGTAAGACTGAGCTCCCGGTGGACAATTTGGAGGTTTTGAGGCCAAATTGAGGGTGTATCCTTGCCGGACTATTTGGAGAACCCACTGATCGGAGGTTATGAGAGGCCACCTTTGGTGAAAAGTCCGACTGGCAGGTCGCCCGGCATTGACACTTGGATGTCGGCTATGCTCTGCTGGAGCCAGTCAAAAGCTCGTCCCTTGCTTTTGCTGGGGAGCCGAGGGGCCTTGCTGAGGTGCACGCTGCTGACGAGAGCGAGCGCGCTGGGGCTTAGCCTGGGCCGCAGGCTGTCGAGAAGGAGGATTGTACCTATGCTTACCAGAAGAGTAGGGAACAGTCTTCCTTCCCCCGAAAAATCTTCTACCTGTAGAGGTAGAGGCTGAAGGCTGCCGGCGGGAGAACTTGTCGAATGCGGTGTCCCGCTGGTGGAGCTGCTCTACCACCTGCTCGACTTTTTCTCCAAAAATGTTATCCGCACGGCAAGGCGAGTCCGCAATCCGCTGCTGGATTCTATTCTCCAGGTCGGAGGCACGCAGCCATGAGAGTCTGCGCATCACCACACCTTGAGCAGCGGCCCTGGACGCAACATCAAAGGTGTCATACACCCCTCTGGCCAGGAATTTTCTGCACGCCTTCAGCTGCCTGACCACCTCCTGAAATGGCTTGGCTTGCTCCGGGGGGAGCGCATCCACCAAGCCCGCCAACTGCCGCACATTGTTCCGCATGTGTATGCTCGTGTAGAGCTGGTAAGACTGAATTTTGGCCACGAGCATAGAAGAATGGTAGGCCTTCCTCCCAAAGGAGTCCAAGGTTCTAGAGTCCTTGCCCGGGGGCGCCGAAGCATGCTCCCTAGAACTCTTGGCCTTCTTTAGGGCCAAATCCACAACTCCAGAGTCGTGAGGCAACTGAGTGCGCATCAGCTCTGGGTCCCCATGGATCCGGTACTGGGACTCAATCTTCTTGGGAATGTGGGGGTTAGTTAAAGGCTTGGTCCAGTTCGCCAGCAATGTCTTTTTTAGGACATGATGCATGGGTACTGTGGACGCTTCCTTAGGTGGAGAAGGATAGTCCAGGAGCTCAAACATTTCAGCCCTGGGCTCGTCCTCCACAACCACCGGGAAGGGGATGGCCGTAGACATCTCCCGGACAAAGGAAGCGAAAGACAGACTCTCGGGAGGAGAAAGCTGCCTTTCAGGAGAGGGAGTGGGATCAGAAGGAAGACCCTCAGACTCCTCGTCAGAGAAATATCTGATGTCTCCTTCGTCTTCCCACGAGGCCTCACCCTCGGTGTCAGACACAAGTTCACGAACCTGTGTCTGCAACCGTGCCCGGCTCGACTCCGTGGAACCACGGCCACGGTGGGGGCGTCGAGAGGTAGACTCCCTCGCCCGCACCGGCGAAGCTCCCTCCGCCGACGTAGTCGGGGAGCCTTCCTGGGAGGCGACCGCAGTCGGTACCGCACGCGGCACCGACGCCGGAGACCTCACCCCAGGCGATGGACCAGCCGGCGCCACGCTCGACGGTACCGGTGGCGCAAGCACCGCCGGTACCGGAGGGGTAGGGCGCAACAGCTCTCCCAGGATCTCTGGGAGAACGGCCCGGAGGCTCTCGTTCAGAGCGGCCTGCAGAAAAAGGCATGGAGGTCGATGCAGGCGTCGATGTCAGAGTCTGTTCCGGGCGTGGAGGCTGTTCCGGGCTGTCTAGAGTGGAGCACATCGACACCTCTTGGACAGAGGGTGAGCGGTCCTCTCGGTGCCGATGCCTGCTGGGTGCCGACTCCCTCGGCGACCCAGAGCTCTCGGTGCCGACACGGGAAGGGGACCGGTGTCGATGCTTCTTCGACTTCTTGCGAAGCATGTCACCGGAGCTTCCCGGCACCGACGAGGAGGATGTAGAATCCAGCCGTCTCTTCCTCGGGGCCGAGGCCGAAGAAGGTCGGTCTCGGGGGGGCTGTACCGCAGGAGCCCTCAGGGTAGGGGGAGACCCACCTGAAGGCTCACCGCCACCAGCAGGGGAATGTACAGCCCTCACCTGCACTCCAGACGAAGCACCACCGTCCGACGACATCAGCAGACGAGGTCCCGGTACCACCGACGTCGATACAGTCGTCCGATGTCTCTGCGCCGATGCAGAGGGCCGATGCCTCGATGCACTCGATGCACTGGCAGCCGAGGATGAAGGTCTGGACGCTGAAGACGTCGATGCACTCGATACCCCCGGTGCCGATGCCGACGAAGAGCCCGAGAACAAAATGTTCCACTGGGCTAACCTCGCTACCTGCGTCTGCTTTTGTAAAAGGGAACACAGACTACAGGCCTGAGGGCGGTGCCCAGCCCCCAGACACTGAAGACACGACGCGTGCCTGTCAGTGAGCGAGATTACCCGGGCGCACTGGGTGCACTTCTTGAAGCCGCTGGAAGGCTTCGATGTCATGGGCGGAAAAATCACGCCGGCGAGATCAAAACTCGAAATGACGAAAATTGGCACCACAAAAATAGGGAGAAGAAAATTTCGACCGAGGCCTAACTGAGGCCTACCCCGACGACGAAAGAAAACTTATGGGGGCGGAAAAGCTCGAAATACGGGAAGGAAAAAACCAAACAGGTTCTTCCCGAACACTTTTTAAACTTTCTGAGTAGAAACGAGTCGAAAACGACACGCGAGGTCAACTTTCCGGGGCACGAACGGCGAAACACGACCGTACCGAGCGCGGACAAAAGAAGACTGGCCGGCACGAGCCGGTTTCGGGCGGGAAGACGGCCGCGCATGCGCGGTGCGCATCGGCGCGCGAGGGCTAGCAAAGGCTTTTGCTAGTGAAGATTCCGATTGGAGGGGCTGCCGTGGACGTCACCCATCAGTGAGAACAAGCAGCCTGCTTGTCCTCGGAGAATTGCATATATTATCAAGGGTCATATGGTTGGCTTAACAAGATGAAATGCGGGCGGTGAAGACATCTTCTGAGGACAGAAGACACATGGCTAGATTTCCCTGGCAAAATTCCCATCTCCAACGCTGGGAACCACTGCTGCAGCCCCTTCAAGGGAACCTGCCAATGCAGTGTTCCCTAATTCACCGCCTCATTGATCCGGTACCTCATGAAGAGTGGCATCCCTTGCACTTCCTGGCACAGATGCTGCCACTCCCGTTAGCGGTCAGCTGCTTCCATGCGGCTGTGGAGGGGGTGCTCTGCGGTCGGGTCTGAGAGTAACAGAAGATGCCAAGGACTCTCCTCCTCTTCTCTGTGTCTGAAGCAGACTGCTCTCTGACCTAATAGAAGACCCAGTTCTGCTCACATAGGTGTCTATCGGGCCAAGCACAGGAGCAGTAGTGTTACCGTGAAATGCTGACAGCCATCATTGGAGATGGACCGTGAAAGAACAGCACGTTAAGTTAAGTGCTTCAGATAAGGAGGATGTTTAAGTTGATGGGAAGAGCCGCAGTCTGTAATGGTAGCAACCATTTAATATGACAATGGTAACATCTTCATAGTATATATTGCCACAGGTACAATGACAGAAAATGACTCAGTAATTTCTCTGGACTCATTTGCAAGAATTATGACGGCACCTAATGTGGTATTTGGACAAGTTTTCCATTTTACATGATTCACAATCCGGTTTTCGATCCCTATATAGTACTGAAACAGTGTTGGTTACCCTAATATCCAAGTTTAAACAACAAATTGCTGCTGGTAAGAATATACTTCTTCAGTTCGACTTGTCCAGTGCATTCGATATTGTTGATCACGATATCCTGTTACATCTTTTGGACTATTACGGGATTGGTGGAAAGGTACTTAAATGGTTTAAAGGTTTTCTTTCAATCAGATCCTATCAAGTGAAATTAAATTCAACTTTATCTTCTCCGTGGAAGGCAGCTTGCGGAGTTCCTCAAGGCTCACCTCTTTCTCCTACATTGTTTAACATTATGATGACCCCATTGGCCAATGCCCTATCCAAATTAGGTTTAAATCCATTTATATACGCAGATGATGTTACAATATATATACCTTTTAGACAAAAGATGGATGAAATTACCAATCAAATTACCCTTGGTTTGAACACAATGGACAAATGGGCTAACTCATTCCATCTGAAGTTGAATGCTGAAAAGACTCACTGCCTCATTCTATCGTCACAACATAACAAATATAATCCTACTACTTTAAATACTCCTAACCTCTCTCTACCGATTTCGGATAGTCTGAAATTATTATGGATTACAATTGATTGTACTTAACACTGGAGACCCAATAACTCACACCACAAAGAAAATGTTTTATTCAATGTGGAGACTTAAGCAAATAAAACCTTTTTTTCCTCATGATGTCTTCCGCAATCTGATACAATCTATGGTTTTAAGCCAGATGGACTACTGCAACGCTTTATATGCAGGCTGTAAGGTACATCTACTCAAAAAATTACAGACTGCTCAGAACACTGCGGCAAGACTGATCTTTGATAGATCTAAATTTGAATCAGCCAAGCCTGTTCGCGAAAAACTACACTGGCTTCCCATTAAAGAATGAGTTGCTTTAAGGTCTGCACCTTAATTCACAGGATAATTTACGGGGAAGTTCCAGAATATATGCTTGAATTGGTTGACTTACCACCTAGAAATAGATCCAGTCTCTCATGATCCTACTTGAATCTACACTACCCAGACTGTAATGGCCTTAAGTACAAATCTATTTATGCCTCCAACTTCACATATATAGGCACACAATTGTGGAATGCTCTACCCAAATTAGTCAAATGTACCCAGATCTACTTAAAATTCAGAAAATTATTGAAGACTGTAATGTTCAAAAAGGCTTATTCTCCAGGCTCAACATAATTCATATTAACTTCTAGTATAACAAAGATTCAAAAATACTAAATATCTTTTTATCTTTACATATTGTTGTTTCAAATGTTGTTTACTATCTTACTTTTAAACTGTATAATTGTACTTCATGCACTGTAGCCTTTTCTACAGATTGTGTAAGCCACATTGAGCCTGCAATTGGTGGGAAAATGTGGGACATAAATGTATTAAATAAATAAATAAATTTGGTCACACTACTACAGTAGTCCTGAGAAGGGATAACAAGTTGACAGCTATATTTGGTTATAGATAATGAGGCTGGTATTCAGACTAGAGGAGAGAGCCCGGCTAACTCCTGTGGTAGATGGTCAGCCTGGATATTCATCAGTGCCGGGCCATTTCTGGTGATCGGCACTGAATATCCGGTTTATTTTTAACCACTTTAAAGTGTACCGCTGAAGGCAATATTTGCAGATAGCTGGTTATCTTTAAATTGGGTAATGATACACTAGTTATTGTAAGTGGCCTGATGTGGTTGCTTACAATAGCTGGATCTGATTTAAATATCCAGGGATAGCCGGCTATATCGCATGATATAGCTGGGTATCTCCTAGGAGCTAACTGGGAATATTCAGTGGGGGATAACTGGCTATCCCCTGCTGAGTATTGGCGGATAGCCGTTTCTGGCTGGTTAAATGGTTTTCAATATTGGGGGGCATATGCCTGAAAACATAACCAACCCTTAGCAAGCAAACAACAAGTCACTAACTAGTGCCCCTGAACTGTAGAAAAAAATCCTGTTCTCTCACCCTTAGAGGTCCACAGCATCAGCTTCAGATGTGTGACGAATTGGTTCCTCTTCAGGACTCTAGCTGTCCCCCAGCAAACCTCTGTTATCAGGTCTTAGTCCGATGGGTCGCCCTGCTATGGCAGTTATATTCTCAGTCTGGCAAAAAGCTATAAATAATCAGCTCCTAAATCCTTCCTTGTGTTGAACTTTGCACAGAAAATACAGTCTATAGGCATTATTGACAATTCAGTCCCTCTCCTCAGAGAGATGTGCACACCATCTCTCTGAGGTGCTCAAATCTTCTTTTTTTTTCTCCTAGCCAAAAGTCTCTCCAAGCCCAAAGTTGGCACTGCCCCAATGGACCACAAGTGATGATCCGGGACCAATCAGCAATGGTGGGGGTGACAAAAGGAAACAAGGGATTTCAGAAAGTCACCCCCAGAATAAACATGATGGCAATATAGTAAAATACCTAAACTCACTAAGCACAGGGAAAGCTATGTGCACAAATGCTCATAGTCTAAGTAAAAAGGTTCAAGACTTGCAAGCCCTGATGTTTGAAGAAAACTTGGATATTGTTGCTATTACGGAGACGTGGTTCAACGATTCCCATGAATGGGATGTGACCGTACCGGGCTATAATCTTTTTAGGAAGGATAGAGAGGGCCAAAGAGGTGGAGGAGTGGCTCTGTATGTGAGAGACAATATCAGAGCGGCTGAAATGTGGGGAACCTGGGGAAAGGAAGAAGCTTTATGGATCGTCCCGGAAAGAGTAGGCGGAACCTGTATCCACACGGGGGTTATCTACAGACCTCCTGCGCAAATGGAGAAGTTAGACAAGGATCTGATAGACGATATTCAAAAGATTGGTGTGAAAGGGGAGGTGCTACTGTTGGGAGATTTCAATTTGTCTGTGGAATCGGAAAGAAGTAGGGAGATTGTGGATGCCTGTCAAAGTGCCTTGCTCAGACAAATGGTGACAGAACCCACGAGGGAAGGGTCGATGCTGGATCTAGTGCTCACGAATGGGGGTAGTATTTCCAATATCCGGGTGGGTGCCCACCTATGTAATAGTGATCATCACACTGTATGGTTTGATATAAGGGCGATGGCAGAGTGCGAACGCACAAAGCTCAAAGTACTGGATTTCAGATGTACTGATTTTGATAAAATGGGGGAATACCTGAAGAAGGAGCTGTTGGCGTGGGAAGGTGCAGGAGATGTGGAAAAACAGTGGTCCAAGCTAAAGGCTGCTATAAATATGGCGACTGATCTTTTTGTGAGGAAAGTAAACAAAAACAAGAGAATCAGGAAGCCTATATGGTTCTCCAAACAAGTAGCTGAAAAAATAAGAGCAAAAGAGGCTTTGTTCAAGAAATACAAAAGAACACAACGAGAGGATCACGGAAAAGATTATCGGATTAAACTCAAAGAAACGAAGAGGGAAATATGGCTAGCGAAATTGCGAGTGGAAAAAAAATGGCTAAAGATGTAAAGAGAGGTGACAAGACCTTTTTCAGATATATTGGAGAAAGGAGAAGAGATAGGAATGGAATTGCGAGACTGAAAGATAATGAGAATGGCTATGTGGAGAAGATAAAGTGAACGCGCTAAACAATTATTTCTCTTCGGTGTTCACGGAGGAAAATCCTGGTGAAGGACCGCGGTCGGCTGCCAAGGGAATATCTGGGAATGGAGTGGATACTGCGCCGTTTACAGAAGAAAGAGTTTATAAACAGCTTGAGAATCTGAAGGTGGACAAAGTTATGGGGCCAGATGGGATACATCCCAGGATACTGAGGGAGCTCAGAGAGGTCCTGGCGGGACCTCTTAAAGATTTATTTAATAGACATTACAGACGGGAGAGGTTCCACGGGATTGGAGACAAGCGGATGTGGTCCCTCTTTACAAAAGTGGAGACAGAGAAGAAGTGGGAAACTACAGACCGGTAAGTCTCGCGTCGGTGGTAGGAAAGATAATGGAGTCGCTGCTGAAAGAAAGGATAGTTAACTTTCTAGAAGCCAATGGGTTACAGGACCCGAGGCAACGTGGCTTTACCAAAGGAAAATCCTGCCAAACGAATCTTATTGACTTCTTTGACTGGGTAACCAAAGACTGGATGAAGGACGTGCACTAGATGTAATCTACTTGGACTTCAGCAAAGCCTTTGATAAGGTCCCCCACAGAAGACTCGTGAATAAGCTGAAAGGGTTGAACTTAGGACTGAAAATTGTGAAATGGATAAGAAACTGGTTGACGAACAGGTGGCAGAGGGTGGTGGTAAATGGAATCCGCTCGGAGGAAAGAAAGGTGAGCAGTGAAGTTCCTCAGGGGTCGATGCTGGGGCCTATTCTGTTTAATATGTTTGTGGGAGATATTGCTGAAGGGTTGGAAGGAAAAGTGTGCCTTTTTGCGGATGACACGAAAATAGCCAATAGAGTGGATACCTTGGAGGGAGTAGAAACGATGAGAACGGATCTCCAAACCTTAGAAGAATGGTTGAGGGTCTGGCAGTTAAAATGTAGTAGCTAAATCACTTAAAGTACTCCAAGTTCATGACTATATAAATGTAATTTATTAAACTTCATGTGTCCATAACTAAACTAGACTAATACTTCGAAACTCACATCCACTCACACAACAGCATTCATACCTGGTATATTTCTACTAAAAATTTACAATAACAGTTAGATTATGATCAATCTGAACAGAAAAGCGCTATATGATCATAATAGTCCAATATACAAGTGGAATGTCTCTTCACGTAATACAGCAAACCTTGTTCAATAGTGCTTCATTAAAAAGCCTCTGTTTTTCATAATCCACTGTTCCAGGTTGCATAAAAATGCATCAAAACGCACAACGCTTTCCCAGGTGTGAAGCCCTGTTCTGTCCAGGGAAGGCTATTGAAGCAGTATGTGCACAGTGAATCAATTCAGCTGATTATCTTTCCCACACTCAATATAGTCCTCAGTATAGCTGAGTGTGGGAGGACAACAAGTGGGGAAAGGTGCAAAAACAAAAACAAAGCTTTATGGCGAGTAGCACATCACAGGAAGCAGATAATATATTACCAGTGTCTTTTTTACGCCTTCCAGTACAAGGACAGGAGGTAAAGACCGAAGTCAAGGCAGATTTGGGCAAACCAGTTGTCAAACCCAAGAAAACAAAGAAAATAATGTGATTAATATATCTACATTTAATTTGTCACAAGATTTATTTATTTATTATCTCATTTGTACCCCACAGTTTCCCAACAGTGTCAGGCTCAATGTGGCTTACAGCGCACCACAGAGGCAAACGCCAATGCAGCTGGAAGTCTTGAATAAAGGACTCTCTTTCATCCCTTTTACTAACTATGATGCCTTTGCAACTCGGCAGGGGTTATTCAGATTCTTTAGGGATTTACATTTGAGATTATTTTTCGGTCCACCCCAGCTGGTCAGAGAAGGTCAACAAATAATGTTGTGTACCACAGGTAGATCTAAGTGGGTTTCCCCGGGCCCCCCCCCCCCCCCCAATCCATCTATAGCAGCTTTTCAAAGGCTCATACTTCAAGAGCTTGATAGCATGGAAAGTCAGCGTAGGCATTATGACGATAATCTATCCAGCAATGTCGTAGTATCCACCGATAAGCAAATAATTCCCAGTTGACTATTGTTAGGGCAGATAAGGGAGGGTCCATTGTGGTTATGGAAACAAGGAAATATTTGGCTAGGGGATTTAGGCAGCTCCATCAAACGGATTATTATGATGAAATAATGATTGACCCCACGGAGGGTTTGCAACAGTTTATCACTGAGTATGTTAATAAAGCAACGTTAGATGGAATATTAACTAATAAAGAACAAAAATTTCTCTGTCATCCTAACCCCAAAATACCATATATTTATTTTATTCTGAAGGTCCATAAGTCCACAGTGGACCCCCCAGGTCACCCAATTGTCTCCACTCGAGACTTGGTTTTAGAGCCTCTTTCCAAAATGGTGGACAGGTTTCTTGGTCCCTTTGTGGGTCAGGCTCAGTCCTATGTTCATGATTCTTCACATTTTATACAACTATTAGATCACGTTAACATAAATATTTTCAATAATGAGGAATTTTTTTATGGTGGGTTTAGACGTTGTAGCCTTATACACTAACCTCTCTCAGGATAAGGTTATTCAGGTGGCCTGTCACTATTTGGAATATACGTCTATCTCTAAAGCAAAAAAAGAGGTGCTCCTCCAATTGCTTACATGGGTCATTCGGAACAACTACTTTGTATTTCAAGTTAAGTTTTATGTACAGAAGCGTGGGGTTGTGATGGGGGCCACTTTTGCCCCCTCCTTCGCATGTTTGTACATGACTCTGTTTGAGATTACTCATGTATATACCTCTTCCCAGTACAGTAATGTGCTGCTGTGGAAGAGATATATACATAGTAACGTGGAGGGGTATAATTGAATGGCGCCGGCGAAATAGATCGCCGGTGATCTATTTTGGCGGCGATGCAACAGCTGGCCGTAACCGTATTATTGAAAAAGATGGCCGGCCATCTTTTCTTTCGATAATACAGTTTGGCCCGGCCAAATGCCAGAGTTCGCCGGGTTTGAGATCGCCGGTTTTGTTTTTCAGCGATAATGGAAATAAATGCCGGCCATCTCAAACCCGGCGAAATCCAAGGCATTTGGTCATGGGAGGAGCCAGCATTTGTAGTGCACTGGTCCCCCTCACATGCCAGGACACCAACCGGGCACCCTAGGGGGCACTTCTAAAAATTTTTTTAAAATACACAAATAGCTCCCAGGTGCATAGCTACTACTACAACTACTACTACTACTACTACTTCTTAACATTCCTAAAGCGCTACTAGGGTTACGCAGCACTGTACAGTTTAACAAAGAGGGACAGTCCCTGCTCAAAGGAGCTTACAATCTAAAGGAAAAAATGTGCAGACAATCAAATTGGGGCAGTCTAGATTTCCTGAATAGAGGTATAATGGTTAGGTGCTGAAGGCAACATTGAAGAGGTGGGCTCTGAGCAAGGATTTGAAGATGGGCAGGGAGGGGGCTTGGCGTATGAGCTCAGGAAGTTTATTCCAAGCATTGGGAGAGGCGAGGCAGAAAGGGCGGAGCCTGGAATTGGCTGTGGTGGAGAAGGGTGCAGAGAGGAGGGATTTGTCCTGTGAGCGGAGGTTTCGGGTAGGAGCGTAAGGGGAGATAAGGGTAGAGAGGTAATGAGGGGCTGCAGATTGAGTGTATTTGTAGGTTAGTAGGAGAAGCTTGAACTGGATGCGGTACCTGATCGGAAGCCAGTGAAGTGACTTGAGGAGAGGGGTGATATGAGCATATCAGTCCAGGCGGAAGATAAGATGTGCAGCAGAGTTCTGAACGGATTGAAGGGGAGATAGATGGCTACATGGGAGGCCAGTGAGGAGTAGGTTGCAGTAGTCAAGGCGAGAGGTAATGAGAGAGTGGACAAGAGTTCGAGTGGTGTGCTCAGAGAGGAAAGGGCAAATTTTGATGATGTTATAGACAGGGCCGGTCTTAGCAAGTGCGGGGCCCTATGCAGACCAATTTGGTGGGCCCCATCCTAGCCCCACCCCATCCTAGCCCCACCCCACCATAGCCCCACCCACTGTAGCCCCACCCCCACCCTAGCTCCACCCCATTGATAAGATTATTCCATTTTTAGAACATTTTTTATTTATGAAATTTCAAATAAAGACAAATGAAGCTAAACTTGTACAAAAAACTGATTGAAATAATAAGCACAATGCTATCATGAAACCTCCCCTCCCCAGAAATTATTCAGTACAAGTCCACTACAATTAGTAGTTCCAATTCTCATAACAAAGGAGAATAAAGGAAAAATATTAAGAAAAGATTCAGTACTTTCAAATTCCCCTATTACTCTGTAACCCATATATGCAATAAAATAAAAATGAATAGAAAAGATATACAATAAAATAAAGTGATATGTAAAATATAATGTACAATATAAAAACATATAGACCACCAAGGTATTAAAATTGTTTTAAAATATATACCACAACTCTCTGACTCAAGAAGACTCCGACTCTGTCATCCATAATTGTCTGACAACACAAAGAAAAAAAATAAGTAAAAAAAAAAAGTCACAATTAATACCTTATACACCAATATACCAGCCATACGGAAAATGCAGATTATCAACAATATGAAGCTAACAAGGGATCATAATATCACAATTCTCATGTAGAGCCACAAAACACCCTTTTAGAGATAGTGTGTCATGATTTAGGCTCTACACCCTTTCCGATGTTTGGTGCCACCTTAGTAAGGCCAACACACAATCTCTCCACTGCAAAACACTATACACAAACGTGTGCAAAAACACACTCATAACCTTAACAAACCATAAACAGCACTAATTCCAAGGACAGGACGAGCTATATAACCTTATGCGTGGCATGGAAAGGCAACTGTAATTACACCGGGCTCTAAAACACCAGTGCACAACCTAGTGAAAAAAACAAACAAAAAGGGCTGCAAACTATACGCTAGCAGAATACTGCACCTTCCTTGATCACACCTGAAAAACACATGAATGCAAAATACTGAACTGGAAAGTTACCTCAAGAAGTCAGACTCAGCATGCAGCAATACTACAAAAATGAAAACTTACATGAACAATATCACAGATGCACATTTCCAAAAACTGACACATTCCAATTAATAAATCCTGAATAAAATAGTTTTTTCTACCTTTGTTGTCTGGTGACTTTGTTTTTCTGATCATGCTGGCTCAGTATCCGATTATGCTGCTATCTGTCCTCTTAACTCCGTTTCCAGGGCTTCCTTTCCATTTATTTCTTTACTTTCCACCTTTCTTCTTCATTTCTAGCCCTACATCTGTAAGTAAAAGCTGGTTCCTCCGCAGACTTGACTGTCCAGTGGATCCAGCTTCTGCCTATTTTCTATATCCATGTGCACTTTTTCTCCTCTCTTCCTTTACCCTCACCTCATCTCCTTCCTCACTCTTCCCTCGCCTCCATCCACCCATGTCCAGCAACCCTCCTGTTCCCCCTGCCATCCATGTCCAGCAACCCCCCCTGTCCCCTGTGCCCTCCCCTGCCATCCACCTATGTCCAGAAACCCCCTCCCCTGCCATCCACCCATTTCCAGCGACCCTCCTGTGCCCCCTGCCCTCCACCTATGTCCAGAAACCCCCTCCCCTGCCATCCACCCATGTCCAGTGACCCTCCTGTCCCCCCTGCTATCCATGTCCAGCAACCCCCCTGTCCCCTATGCCCTCCCCTGCCCTCCACCTATGTCCAGAAACCCCCTCCCCTGCCATCCACCCATGTCCAGTGACCCTTCTGTGCACCCTGCCCTCCCCTGCCATCCACCTATGTCCAGAAATCCCCTCCCCTGCCATCTACCCATGTCCAGTGACCCTCCTGTGCCCCCTGCCCTCCACCTATGTCCAGAAACCCCCCTCCCCTGCCATCCACCCATGTCCAGCGACCCTCCTGTCACCCCTGCCATCCATGTCCAGCAACCCACCCGTCCCCTCCCCTGCCATCTACCTATGTCCAAAACCCCCCTCCCCTGCCATCCACCCATGTCCAGAAACCCCCTCCCGTGCCATCCACCCATGTCCAGTGACCCTTCTGTGCCCCCTGCCCTCCCCTGCCATCGACCTATGTCCAGAAACCCCCTCCCCTGCCATCTACCCATGTCCAGTGACCCTCCTGTTCCCCCTGCCCTCCACCTATGTCCAGAAACCCCCCTCCCCTGCCATCCACCCATGTCCAGCAACCCTCCTGTCCCCCCTGCCCTCCACCTATGTCCAGAAACCCCCTCCCCTGCCATCCACCCATGTCCAGTGACCCTCCTGTCCCCCCTGCTATCCATGTCCAGCAACCCCCCTGTCCCCTATGCCTTCCCCTGCCCTCCACCTATGTCCAGAAACCCCCTCCCCTGCCATCCACCCATGTCCAGCGACCCTCCTGTGCCCCCTGCCCTCCACCTATGTCCAGAAACCCCCCTCCCCTGCCATCCACCCATGTCCAGCGACCCTCCTGTCACCCCTGCCATCCATGTCCAGCAACCCCCCCGTCCCCTCCCCTGCCATCTACCTATGTCCAAACCCCCCTCCCCTGCCATCCACCCATGTCCAGAAACCCCTCCCGTGCCATCCACCCATGTCCAGTGACCCTTCTGTGCACCCTGCCCTCCCCTGCCATCCACCTATGTCCAGAAATCCCCTCCCCTGCCATCTACCCATGTCCAGTGACCCTCCTGTGCCCCCTGCCCTCCACCTATGTCCAGCAACCCCCCTCCCCTGCCATCCACCCATGTCCAGCGACCCTCCTGTCACCCCTGCCATCCATGTCCAGCAACCCACCCGTCCCCTCCCCTGCCATCTACCTATGTCCAAAACCCCCCTCCCCTGCCATCCACCCATGTCCAGAAACCCCTCCCGTGACATCCACCCATGTCCAGTGACCCTTCTGTGCCCCCTGCCCTCCCCTGCCATCGACCTATGTCCAGAAACCCCCTCCCCTGCCATCTACCCATGTCCAGTGACCCTCCTGTTCCCCCTGCCCTCCACCTATGTCCAGAAACCCCCCTCCCCTGCCATCCACCCATGTCCAGCAACCCTCCTGTCCCCCCTGCCATCCATGTCCAGCAACCCCCCCTGTCCCCTGTGCCCTCCCCTGCCATCCACCTATGTCCAGAAACCCCCCTCCCCTGCCATCCACCCATGTTCAGCGCCCTCCTGTCCTCCCTGCCATCCACCTATGTCCAGAAACCCCCTCCACTGCCATCTACCCATGTCCAGTGACCCTCCTGTGCCCCCTGCCCTCCACCTATGTCCAGAAACCCCCTCCCCTGCCATCCACCCATGTCCAGCAACCCTCCTGTGCCCCCTGCCCTCCACCTATGTCCATAAACCCCCTCCCCTGCCATCCACCCATATCCAGCAACCCTCCTGTCTCCCCTGCTATCCATGTCCAGCAACTCCCGTCCCCTATGCCCTCCCCTGCCATCCACCCATGTCCAGCGACCCTCCTGTGCCCCCTGCCCTCCACCTATGTCCAGAAACCCTCTCCCCTGCCATCCACCCATGTTCAGCGACCCTCCTGTGCCCCCTGCCCTCCACCTATGTCCAGAAACCCCCTCCCCTGCCATCCACCCATGTCCAGCGACCTTCCTGTTCCCCCTGCCATCCATGTCCAGCAACCCCACCTGTCCCCTCCCCTGCCATCTACCTATGTCCGAAAACCCCCTCCCCTGCCATCCACCCATGTCCAGCGACCCTCCTCTGCCCCCTGCCCTCCCCTGCCATCCACCTATGTCCAGAAACCCCCTCCCGTGCCATCCACCCATGTCCAGTGACCCTTCTGTGCCCCCTGCCCTCCATCTATGTCCAGAAACCCCCCTCCCCTGCCCTCCACCCATGTCCAGCAACCCCCCTGTCCCCGCTGCCCTCCCCTGCCATGCACCTATGTCCAGAAACCCCCTCCCCTGTCATCCACCCATGTCCAGTGACCCTCCTGTCCCCCCTGCCAACTGCTATCCACTTATGTCCAGAAACCCCCTGTTCCCCCTGCTCTCCACCCATGTCCCGCCACGAGAGTCTCCTCGTTCCCCTGCTGCTCCCCCTCCCTCCAGCCACCTGAGACCCCTCCCGTCTGAGCCCCCCCTCCCCGACCCGCCAAATGACCCTCTTCTGCCACCCGACCCGCCAGCACCTCACCTGACCCAGCATTTTAAAAAAACCTCCAAGCGGCGGTGCCTCGCATCTGAGAGAAGAAAACTTGCTTCGTCGTTGGCCGGCCTTCCCTCAATTCCCGCCCTCTGATGTAACTTCCGCAAGGGTGGGACTTGAGGGAAAGCCGGTCAACGGCGAAGCAAGTTTTCTTCTCTCAGACGCGAGGCATCGCCGCTTGGAGGTTTTTTTAAATGCTGGGTCAGGTGAGGTGCCGGTGGGTCGGGTGGCAGAAGAGGGTCATTTGGCGGGTTGGGGGGGGGGCTCAGACGGGAGGGGGCTCAGGTGGCTGGAGGGAGGGGGAGCAGCAGGGGAACGAGGAGACTCGCGTGGCGGAACATGGGTGGAGGGCAGGCGAGCGTGGTCGGAGAGGCGAGGCAGAGGCGAGGCATGGGGCCCCCTTAGGCGCGGGGCCCTATGCGGCCACCTCTGCCTAAGACCGGCCCTGGTTATAGAGAAAGAAGCGACAGGTCTTGGCTATCTTCTGGATATGCGCAGAGAAGAAGTGGGAGGAGTCGAAGATGACTCCGAGGTTGCGGGCAGATGAGACGGGGAGGATGAGGGTGCCATTGACTGAGATAGAAAGTGGAGGGAGAGGAGAAGTGGGTTTGGGTGGAAAGACAATAAGTTCTGTCTTGGCCATGGTTAGTGTAGGGCGGGACTGAGGGGGAGGGTGATGAAGTGTGAAGGTGATCAGGTGATGATCTGAGAGAAGAAGAGATGAGGTGCAGAAGTTGGAGGGTGAGCAGGTAGAGGAGAGGACGAGGTCAAGACAATGGCCAGTTTGGTGAGTAGGGGTGGTGGAGCTCAGCTGGAGGTTGAAGGAGGATGTCAGAGTGAGGAACTGAGAAGCGTAAGAATCAGATGGGTCATCAGCGTATATGTTAAAGTCTCCAAGAATGAGGAACGGAGATGAGGGTTCAAGAAAAATGGAGAGCCATGCATCGAAATCGGTAAGGAAGGAGGGGATTATCAGGGGGGCGGTAAATGACTGCAACTCTGAGTGGCAGCGGGTAGAATAGACGGATGGAGTGAACTTCAAAGGATGAGAAGCAGTTAGACTGCGGTAGGAGGAGAGGTTGAAAACTACAGGCGGGCGAGAGTAGTAACCCGACACCACCTCCGTGGCCGACTGAGCGGGGAGTGTGGGAGAAAAGATAACCTCCATGGCATAGGGCCGCGACTGAGGCAGAGTCATCGGGGGTGAGCCAGGTTTCAGTTAGGGTGAGCAGTTGAAGGGAACGGGAGTTGAAGAGATCATGGGTGAAGGAAAGTTTGTTGCAGACAGAGCAGGCATTCCACAGGGCACACGAGAAGGGGAGGGAAGAGGGGGGGAGGAGGGGAATAGAGATGAGATTGGAGACATCTTGGAATCGTTTGCATGGATAAGACGAGGACAGGTGTGGGGGACCTGGATTGGGATTGATGTCTCCGGCGGATAGCAGGAGAAGGAGCAGAGGAGGGCGGGGGATGTAGGGCGACGAAGGCGACGAAGACGGGATGCGCTTAGGAGGAATGGGGATGGGTTAATGGCAGGAAGGAAGTGCTGAAGGTTGAGAGCTAGGAGCGAGGAAGGGGGTTAGGAGAGATGGTGAGGCGTTGAGGGACGGGAGTGGGTAGGGTATTGCAGTAGTGAGCAGGATGGAAGAGGACATGGATGGGCAGTGAGTTACTGCGGTAGACAGCGGGAGGGGGAGGGGGGGAAGATTAGGAAGGGACAGGGCAATGAAGAGAATGTGTATAGGGGCCATAAGTAGTGACTGAGGTTTTAAGTGTCAGGTTCTCAGGTTCAGAGCCCGCGGGGCCAGGCTCTGGAGCAAACGTGAGCCCTTGGGCTGCTGATGAGGAGCGACAGCAGTAGGCAAAACCCACCAACCAACACTGGGCAAGCACACCGGCACCGGCAGGGACTGCAGGCACCGCCCAGCGAGCCGGAACACACGGACTGGAATCCCCTGGACTGGAGGACACAGGACTGGAACACTGGACTGGAACTCTGGACTGGAACACACAGGACTGGAACACATCGGACTGGAACACACTGGACTGGAGCACCCTGGACTGGAGCACACTGGACTGGTCTGTACAGCTTCACCTGCACTTAGCCACTGCCCCCCATGGGTTGAGCCCCTGGGTTCGAGTGGCCGGCAGGACTTACCGGATACTGGATGACACAGGGACCAGGACTAGAACAAGCTGGAAACAGCAGTACTCCTAAATCCAAAACTGACATAAGTGCTCCTAAGCCCTAACCAACAGAAGAACTCCAAACAGAAACCAACAAAAGTGTTCCTAACAATAAACCAACAAAAGGACTTCCTAAGCCCTATACTAACAGAAGTGCTACCAATAGCACCACTAGGAAAAGCAAGGGAGCCACAGGGAAAGAGCAGGGAACCTAAACACATAAACTAGCACAGGTGCTCCTAAGCACCAAGCACAACAGCTCTACAACCCTAAACTAAGTACGGTGCTCCTAAGCACCAAACTACCAGCAGAGCTCCTAGCACTATAAGGAAAGACAGGGGAGCCACAAGGGAAAAAACAGGGAAGCTAAACACAGAAGTCAGAAGTGCTTCTAAAGCACCAAACACAGAAGTGCTTCCAAAGCACCAAAAGGGAAAGCAGGGGAGCTACAAGGGAAAAGCAGGGAAGCTAAACACATAAGCCAAACATGCTTCTAAAGCACCAAACACAGAAGTGCTTCCTAAAGCACCAAACACAGAAGTGCTTCTAAAGCACCAAAAGCACAGTAGTGCTTCTAAAGCACCAATAGGGAAAGCAGGGGAGCCACAAGGGAAAAGCAGGGAAGCTAACACAGATCAAAAGTGCACACTGCACTACCACTAACCTGGACCTAAAGCAAACGACTAAGCAAGCGTTGCAAAGGCCCTGAAGGGAAGAACACCACTTCCTTATCAAGGCCCTGCCTGATGATGTCACCACTACCAGACACAGGCAGGCAGCATACTGAAACAGAGCTAGAGCTAACTCAGGCTTAACCCCCACAGCTGCAGCATAGCAGAGCAATTAGAGCCACGCTGGAAGCAACCAGCACACAGAGGCAGCTAGCTCAGGTAACACACACAGCTGCATTATAGTAAAACAATTAGACTCATGCTGGGAGAAGCCAGCCCACAGACACAGAGCCAGCTCTAGCAACACAGAAAGAAGAAACAGAAGCCAGCACAGAAGCTGACCACCAGAATAAGGTACCGTATTTTTTGGACTATAAGACGCATCGGACCATAAGACGAGCCTAGGTTTTAGAGGAGGGAAATATGAAAAAAAAATTCGGACTATGACGCACTTTTTCCCTCCTCTAAAACCTAGGTGCTCCGGTGCATCTTGTCCGAATCCCTCCTTCCAAGTTCGGGATCGCCCTCCCTAGGGTTACCTCCCCTCCCCCCCCGGCTCTGTCACCACCTCTCCCCTTACTCATGCGATCTTCCCTAGTGGTCTAGTGACGTCGGGGCAGGAAAGAGCCCCCTCTTTTCTGCCCAGCATGCTGCTCTGCATCCTCCTGTATGCTGCCTGTGACGGTCTCAGCGAGATTCAAATGGCCGCCAAGAATTGAAGTCTCGCAAGGCCACTTTGATTTTTGGCGGCCATTTTGAATCTCGCCGAGACCGTCACATGCAGCATACAGGAGGATGCACAGCAGCGCACTGGGCAGGAAAGAGGGGGCTCTTTCCTGCCCCGTCACTAGACCACCAGGGAAGATCGCGTAAGGGGAGAGGTGGTGACAGGGCCGGGGGAGGGGAGGTAACCCTAGGGAGGGCGATCCTGAACTCGGAGGGCTGGCGGCCTGCTAAATCTCTACCTTCGGACTATAAGACGCACCCCCCATTTTCCTCCCAAATTTTGGAGGAAAAAAGTGCGTCTTATAGTCCGAAAAATACGGTAAGTCTAGGAGAGGTCATGGCCACAATCGTAACATTAAGCAACAGATAGAGCAGGAAAGCGGACTGGAGGCTTAAACTGGAACAGCAGGCAACAATTTGGAAGAGAAGGGCTGGCGGGTAGACAGGTGGTTTGACAGGCAGAATGTTAGGTGGGGAGGTAGGTAGGTTGATGGGTGGGCAGGGGCAGGTAGGTTGATGGGCAGGGGGCAGGCAGGTTGATGGGCTGGGCTGGAAGGCAGGCAGGTTAATGGGGAGGGAGGCAGTTAGGTAGTTGTGCAGGCTTGAAGGCAGCCAAGTAGTTGATGGGCTGACAAGCAGGCAAGTTGATGGGCTGACAAGCAGGCAGGTTGGTTGATGGCATGCAGGCAGGCAGGCTAGTAGGCTGGGGAAGATGCGATGTGACTGGAGCAAGCTGGAACGGATGGACTGGAACAAGCTGGAATAGGCCGACTGGAACAAGTTGGAATGGACGGACTGGAACAAGCTGGAACGGATGGACGGACGGATGGACTGGAGCAATAGGATTGGAGCAAGCTGGAACAGACGGATTGGAACAAGCTGGAACAGACGGACAGGAACAACCTGGAATAGCAGCAGGACTGGGACATGCTGGAACAGATGGACTGGAACAAGCTGGAATGGACGGACTGGAACAAGCTGGAACAGACGGACTGGGACAAGCTGGAACAAGCCGGAACAAGCTGGAACAGATGGACTGGAGCAAGTTGGAGCAGAAGACAGTGGAGCAGCAGGACTGGAACACGCTGGGACAGATGGACTGGAACAGGCTGGAATGGACGGACTGGAACAAGCTGGAACAGATGGACTGGGACAAGCTGGAGCAGAAGACGGCGGAGCAGCAGGACCAGAACAAGCTGGAGCAGACGGTCTGGAACAAGCTGGAACAGATGGGCTGGGACGAGCTGGAGCAGAAGATAGTGGAACAGCAGGATCGGAACAAGCTGGAACAGACAGATTGGGACAAGCAGGAGCAGAAGAGAGCAGAGCAGCGGGCGCCAGGCTGGAACAAGCTGGGATAGGCGAACTGGAATAGGCCGGAGCCAAAGTACAGGAGCAAGCTGGAACAAAGAACCAGTGGCAAATGGGCAGGGCGGCAGGGCAGAGGCAAGGACCAGAGCCAGCGGGGATCACAAGGACATGAAAGAATGGCCTGAGGGAGAGGATCAACACGAGGGCCTAGGGATCAGCTGTCCCAGGTCTCCCCGCTCCCCACGCCAGAAGGAATAGCTCACTTACCTTGGGTGCTGAGCCCCCCAAATCCCCCCCCCCCAAACCCACTCCCCACAACTCTACACCATTACCATAGCCCTTATGGGTGTTGGGGGGCATCTACATGTGGGTACAGTGGGTTTTGGGGGGGGGTTTCGAGGGCTCAACACTTAGCACCACAAGTGTAACAGGTGGGGGGGGGGGGGGGGGGGGGGATGGACCTGGGTCTGCCTGCCTGAAGTGCACTGCACCCATTAAAAACTGCTCCAGGGACTTGCATACTGCTGTCAGGGAGCTGGGTATGACATTTGAGGCTGGCATACAGGCTGGCAAAAAAAGGTTTTTATTTTTATTTTTTTAGTGTGGGAGGGGGTTGATGACCACTGGGGGAGTATGGGGAGGTCATCCGGTGAGTTGGGGCACCTTTTTGAGGCTTGGTCGTGAAAATAAAAGGACCAAGTAAACCCGGCGAAATACTGATTAATGCTGCTTTTTTTTTTCCATTATTCACGAAAGCCGGCCATCTGGTAGCCACGCCCATGCCCGCCCATGTCCTGCCTTTGCTACACCGCCAACATGCCCCCTTGAACTTTTGCCGGCTCGGCGACGGGAAAGTGGCGATGGTGTCAAAAAAGCAGCTTTCGAATATACCGATTTTGCCGCTTTTAAGAGATCGCCGGCCATCTCCCGATTTATGTCGGGAAGATCGCCGGCGATCACTTTCGAAAATAAGCCTGATAGTAACATAGTAGACGACGGCAGAAAAAGACCTGCACGGTCCATCTAGTCTGCCCAACAATTTAAACTCATATGTGCTACTTTATGTGTATGCCTGACCTTGATTTGTTTCTGCCATTTTCAGGGCACAGACCGTAGAAGTCTGCCCAGAACAAGGCCCACCTCCCAACCACCAGCCCCGCCTCCCCCCACTGGCTCTGCCACCCAATCTCGGCTAAGCTTCTGAGGATCCATTCCTTCCGAACAGGATTCCTTTATGTTTATCCCATGCATTTTTGAATTCCGTTACCGTTTTCATTTCCACCACCTCCTGCGGGAGGGCATTCCAAGTCAGTTGCTGACAGAGGAGGAAGGGTTGTCAGAGGCTCTGTTGGTGTCAGGAGGGAAGGGAGCAAGGCCTAGCTCCTTCCCCCAAGGATGAGGAGGGTCCCTGGGGCGTATTCTCCAGGACAGGCCCAGGCCATGAGGCCTCCTGGATTCAGGGACCAGAAGGCTAGGGGAAGTGGTTCCCTCTCTGGCAGGGCTTCAGAGAGGAGGGAAAGGAGCCCTGTGGATCGAAGAGCGCAGGCTTCCACGGGAGGAACCCAGACTGGTACCCCCCTCACAGTGGCACGCCATCTAGCAGGTGAGGGGGGGGGAGAGAGCTGGGGGAGGCCCCAGAGAAGAGCAGGTCAGAGAAGGAGAGGGAGGAGAGAGAAGAGGCCCTACCGGTATCAGAGGAGGAGGACAGTGACTCTTCAGAGGAGGAAGATTTCACGGACTATTGCCAGGATCCAGAGGACCCGGCTAGTGGCCTGATTAAAATGGTAAGGAAGATAAAAAGTACAGAAAAAGAGGTGTGGAGTTGGGGAAGCCGGTTAAGATGGCAAAAGCCCTGTGCAAACTAGCCCTAGTGGAGCACCGCAAGACCTATACAAAGGAGGTAACCCGTTTACTTAAGCTTCTTCAAAAGAAAGAACATTTGCTGGGGGCATTGAAAAAGGGCTCTGGGAACCCTCTAAGAGAAATTTACATCAACCGGGAAAGGATGGCCTCGGGGGGGAAGGCCCTGACAACCTCCAAATAGTCACAACAGCAAACAGAGAATGAGAGTAGGAGCTCAGACCTTGGACCCCTGAACACCCAGGGGCCAGGGGAGCTTCCTGGGCCCAGCACCCAAAAGACATTACAGTATATGCAGTGCCTTGCTAGTCAGTCGGGGGCCCTTCTGGCAGCTTCTGGAGCAAGCAGGACTGGAAGTGGGGCTGGAGAGGCATCCTCGTTAAGGGAACCTGAGGGTGGAAAAACTGAACATGAAAAAAGTTTTAAAACCCAGACTTTTCATCTTGTAGAAACAGGGGATGGGAGTTCAGGAGAGAGACTCTTTTCTACACCAGTGATGGTGGAAGCAGAAATTACTGAGCAAGAAGCAAGAGGTCGGCAGAGGCAGTTGCAGCCACAGCAGGTCGTTTTGTGCTCATTGCCTGCAGCAGGAGCAGAGGGCAGGAAAAAAACACTGACTCCATTGCAGTCGGGGAGGCCCCGCCCACACAGCTCTGAGAGGCTGGAGATCACGGCCAATCAGGCTGCAGCAGTGCCAAAGACTGAGAATGGTGGTGATTTAGCAGAGAAAAACCTGGTGAAAGAGAGTGCTGGACGAAAAGCAGGCGAAAAGGAGTGGCTCTCGATGAGGAAGGCATAGGAGGATCAGGAGTGTTTTCAATAAACCGGCCTGGCAGCAGAGCAGGAGGCTCCAGCCAATCGGGCTGTTGGAGCAGGAAAGACTGCAGAACAGCTACAAGGGCTGGCAGAGGAAATAGCTGCAGCGCCAGAGGATTCCCCATGTGTGAGAGGGCAGGCGCTTCTGGAGTGTGGGAAGCCCCACCCGCTTGGTGAAACAGCGGGGCTGGAGGATCCGACGGAGCAGGACGTTGGGGAAAAAGAGGGACCCGGTCCAGAGAGCAGGTTTTGGGCGGGAGGGAGGGGGGGGAGGAGGGGGGATGCTTGCCTTGCCATGCGCGCCAGAAGTAAACTTAACTGGTGGTACCAGGGACTCTGATTCCGGCCAGGCAGCGGGGGGGGGGGGGGGGGGGGGGGGGGGGGGGGGGGGGGGCGAGCCACGGCGGGGTGGCTGGCTCTGGGGGGGGGGGTTGGTTTTGACGGGAGGGGGAGGGGGCAGGGGCACTGGGAGGGGACCAGTTATATAGGGGAACCTGCTCTCAAAGTTCCTACAGACCAAATCGAGAGGGAGACAGGCAGGGTTTCTGCTGCAGGAGGCATTGAACTGATGGACACTGTGACTGCAGGGGATACGAGTGCTCTGGGGGTGGGGGGTGCAGGGGACCAAGGTTTGCTGGTTGAAGGGGTACAAGGCATGTTCGGGGAAGGGATAGGGAGGGAGGGGAGGGAGGCTGAGAAAGGGGGAAGGCAAGAGAAGGAAGGTATGGTGCATTAGGAGCGGGGGGGGGGGGTCCCCACGTAGGAGAAGGTGGGGGACAGTTGGGGGGCCCGTCCTTTGCGGCGGTGGTGGGTGGAAGAGGCGGGCGCAAGGGGACTGGGGGGGTAGGGGGCAGTGGGGAAGGATGGGGAGGGGATGGGGGGAGGCCAGGTTCCCAAAAGGAGGAATGTAGTACAATTGAGATGGGTGGGGGGATGGGGGATGCCAAGTAGGGATGCGGCCCTGAGATTGGTCCTGGGTCTAGGATTCCTCCCAGAGGACCTCTATGCCTGTATTCATCCGGTGAATATACCAGAATACGATATTAGCTTTCTAACCCAGCGAGGCATGGAGGTCTTCTGGGAGAGATACAAGGGGGTACGGGGGGAGAGGGGACTGGAAGAACTACCGGGCTGTACCGATCAGCAGACCTGACCTGGTGCAGGTAACCCTGCTGGTTCGAAATGAGTCTCTATCAGGGGCGGACCTGGCTTCTGGCTACAACGGTATGCAGAATCGCTTACCTCCTTTGTCCAAACTCCCGGACCCCAGTAGGGTGTGGGCGGGAGGTTGGGGTGCGCTGGTTAGGCTGAGGCAGGCAGGGCATGTCACCCAGCATATTCCCTCCGCGGCGTTCATCGGCAGGGATCGGATCCTCTGCTTTTATAAGGGGCAGCCACGGCAGTGTCACAAGTGCGGGTCGTTTAGACATTTTAGTATGTCTTGCCCGGTAGTGCAGTGTGGAAAGTGCGGGTCTAAGGAGCATCCCACGGAGTCCTGTATGTCTATTCGGTGCAACGTGTGGGGCTCTGGGGCATGCATTTCGAGCCTGACCTTGGGCCTCCCATAATGGGGGAGAGGAGGAGATAGGTAGGGATGGTTCAGGTCAGGTGGGGGAGGGGAAGCAGGTCATGATCAGGTTCCCGGGGCGAGGGGGAAAGGGTCCGGGGAAGGACAGGGACCGGCAGAAGGGGGGCTTGGGGGAGGGTCGGAAACGGCAGGAAGGGGAGGATGAGGGCTGGACGCGGGTGTCCAAGAAACAGCGGAAAGGAAAGGGGGAGGGGGGGCGGGAATGGGGATAGAAGTAGGGAATAGATTCAGGGGTTTGGAAGAGGAGGGAGGGGTTGAGGAACTGGCTGGTGAGGAGGTAGAGGATGGGGGTAGCTGGCAGGACGGGTTGGGAGGCAGGGGAGAGGGAGTGAGGGGAACGGTGGGTAAGAGGAAGGAGAGAAATGGGGGAGGATTTTGAGGGACGGAGAGGGGGGAATGGTAGGGGGGAGGTGGGTGGATCGGGGGAGGCGACGGCTGATGCAGGCCGGGCGGGAGAGGAAAGGAAGGTAGGAAAGGATGTTAGTAATGCAGGCCCGCAAGGGGAGGGAGGAAGGGTCGAAGGCGGGATTGATGGGAAGGGTGGAAGAAGAGGAGGTAGTAGGGGTGGAAGAGGGGGGAGAGGGGGGCAGGTCAGTTGATGATCCCCAGGGAGGGAGGGAGGGAGGTGGGTGAAGACAAAAAGAAGATAGGGAGGAAGAAAGCAAGGATGGGGGAGGGATGTTTGAGCTAGGGGGTCCGGGATTGGGCGGAGGAGGAAGAGGGGGGAGGGGAAGGGACCCCGGATGATGGGTGTGGAAAGGAAGGAAGGCAGCCAGGAAGGCGGGGGGTGTGGTAGCGAGGACTGATGGCGGGACTGCTATTGGTATTCTCCACACTATAATGTGGCTAGTGGTCGCCTCCCAGAGGGCAAGATGCTTGGCGTTCGATGGCCTCTCTGCCGTGGCGGCGGACTGTTTCCTCCTCCAGGAGACCCAGTTGCAGACGCTGGAGGACGTCCGGTCGGGCAAAGAGGGCCTGGAGATGGGGACCCTCTATCTAGGATCTGGCCGGGGGAGAGGTATGGGGGATAGGCATCCTCTTTAAGACCAATAAATTAGAGATCCAGAGGGTGTGGAGCTCGGTATTGGTAGGGTGTTGGTGTTGGATGTACTACGATGCGGGGGGGGGGGGGGGGTGGTTTTGCCGGGTGATTAATATGTATGGACCGCAAAGCAAGCAGGGAAGGTCTGCATTGTTCAACAAAATTAAGCCTTACCTATACACTTGGTGGGTTGGCAGTTGGTGTGGGGAGGAGACTTCAACACTATCTTACGGAAAGAGGATAGTGGGGGGCGGGCAACACAAGTATGTTATGATGGGGTTCGACTAGCGGGGATTATGAAGGGAGCAGGGCTGGTGGATGTACATATCGCACTTGGTGGTGGGAATCAGGGTTTCACATTTTCACGGGGCACCTGTAGGAGCAGAATTGACCGGGTTTATAGTTCGAGAAGGGGCATGTGGGCAGGCACCTAAGGTGGTGGAAGTAGGTTTCTCTGACCACAAGATGGTGATGATAGAGTTGGGGGGAGGGGCGCACAAGCTAGGGAAGGGTTGTGGAGATTGAATCTCAATGGTTGAAGGAGGGGGTGTTGCACCAGGAGTACCTGGATTTCCTAGCAGACCAGGTGTCCATTCAGGGTGTCTTCCCTTCCTCAGGGACTGGTGGGAAGTACTGAAACACCGCACCAGAGGGTTTTTTTCTCCGTCAGGCGAGGCGGCAGGGAAGGGAGGCCACCCGGTTGGGGATCACCCTGAGGAAGCGACGGGATAATCTAATTTCCAGGGGGGGGGGGGGGGGGGGGGGGAGGAGGGAGGATATGAGGTACTACAGCAGGAGGTTGAAAGAGTACAGTACAACCGGTACTCTTCCCTCGTCTACTAGCGGGACTTCAGGAAGCTGCTTGGTCCAGACCCGTATGACTGCTGCAAGGAACGAAGGGAGAGGAGGGTGGTGGGGGGTTTAGGGATGGGGGGGGGTACTCCAAGAGTCCAGGGAAGGCATTTGCGGGTAGTGGGACACATTTTGGCCGGGGTTTTCTTGGACCAACAGTTTGTGGAAAGAGGCCATGGGAAGATACATTGAAGGGGACCCTGGGAGTGGGGTAACTGGGGGGTCCCATCTTCAGGTCTTAATGCAGCCGTGGACGCTGGGTGAGGTGGAGGAGGCCATTGGGAGCTTTGCGGCGGCAGGCCGGCGCCGGGGCCAGATGGACTCCCGGCGGAGTTTTACCAACGGTTCAGGGACCAGCTGGCGCCGCTCTTGCTGGAACTCTGGGAGGAGGGGCAAACAGAGGGATCCTTGCCGGAGTCTATCGGAGGATCAGCATTGGTCCTCCTTAGCAAAGGCAAGGACCCTCAAGACGTGGCGAACTGGCGACCAATAGCACTATTGAACAGCGACCGGAAGATCTTTGCCCACATGCTTCATGCTCGCATGAGGAAGGTCTCCGGGGAAGTGCTGGCAGTCCCACAGGGGTGTGAGGTCCCAGGACGGGGGGTGCTGGAGGCAGTAGCCTGGGTGAGGGAGGGCTTGGAACATAGCTGAGTGGGAGGCGGTAGGTTGGTCGTGGCCTTGGACCAGGACAAGGCTTTCGACCGCGTGCAGTGGGGGTTCTTGTGGAAGGTCCTGGATCACTATGGCTTCCCGGGGAGTGGATCGCACAACTACAATTGTTATATGCTGGGGTGCGATTTTTTCGCGTGGTGAATGGATGGAGGGGGGCAGAGGTGGGGGTCACGGCAGGGGTACGATAGGGGTGCCCATTGAGCCCCCTGCTGTACGCTTTCGCCATAGATCCCCTGGTGCGGAGGCTGGAGGGGGGGAGGGAGGGCTCAGAGGGGTAGAGGTTGGCAAAGGGAACGTATTGAGAGTCATCGCTTATGCAGACGATGTCACCGTCTGGGTGGCAGACCAGAGGGAGGGGAGGATGCTGCGGGAGACCCTTGAAGAATATTCCAAGGTATCGGGGTCACGGGTAAACCTGGGTAAGAGTACTAGCTTGTGGGTGGGTCCAGAGGAACGGCGGTTTAACCTAGGGGGCGGGTTTCCTGCAGGGATTGAAAGAATGCAGGTGTTGGGAGTGTATTTGGGGGGGATTACGGGCGGGAGAGTTGGGAGCAAAAGATATCGGAGGCAAGGGAGAAGGTGGAACGTTGGAAGGGGTGGCGGATGTCCATGGCGGACAGGGTCCGGTTGTTGAAGACCCAGATAGTCCCCATGTTTCTCTTCTTGAGTTACATCTGCCTTTTACCGGAATGCTGTTTCACTTCATTGTACAGCGTGTTCTTTCAACTTTTGTGGGGCAACAGGATGAACCCGGTAAAACGCAATATTACTTACCGTTCGCGGGAGGAAGGGTGGGGGTGGGGATGGTAAACCCTGTCTTGCTATTCTCCTCCCTGTTCATCCAGTTTAACCTTGGGCGGAGGGGGGGGGGGCCCGGAGGCCCCAGGTTGGGCACAAAGCGTTGTACAGTGGTGGGAGGGATTTTGGTGCCCTTGGTGGGGGGGAGGTGGGGAGGTTGCGGAAGGGTTTCCCGGAGGGGGTAGGCTACTACAAATCCTTAGTAAAGCTGGTCCGGTTGTGGGACATTACATGGGAGGAAATAAGGGCAGGGCAGAGGGAGAGTTGGGTGGAGCGGGTTCGCTCCCAGCATTTCTCATCTCCCCTGACTCTTAGGGATGCTCCAGGGCCCGTGCTGAGGCAGGGACTGCGCTTTATTTTCATCTAGACGACTCCCGAACAAGTACAGGGACATTGCCTGGCTGTCCCTTCATGGTAAATTGTATGTTAGGGCAAATATGTATCGAAGCATGCAGGACCGAAACTGCCCGAGGGGGGAAGTGTGCTGGCCAGCTGGAGACGATGGACCACTTCCTTATGGAGTGTCCATTCTCCAGAGCAGTTTGTCAAAGAGTGGCCGCCTTGCTGGCCATCCCCGCCTTCACGTCCTACACCTATGCAGACTGGGTATACGGGAGACAGCAGGGGACGGGGCGGCTGGAGACAGGTACCGCCTTCCTCATATCAGTTATTATCAGGTACTGCCTATGGGTGGCTCGATGCAGGGTGTCTATGCGCCAGGAGTGCAGGTCTGCTGAGCAGGTTTCGTGGGACGTTGTCCGAGCCGTCCAGGAAGTGACACGCTGGGAAAAGGTGGAGGGGGGGGGGGTACATAATTTTGGGGTTTGGTGGAAGCATGTACGCTTGAAGTTGATTGAATGTATGGTGGGGGGGGGGATTTGGGGGGGGGGACGGGTTTTGTAGGTTTTGTATTTTTGTATAAAAGTGTAGTGGGGCTGGTTTTACAACTGCATGACGCAATGTCTTGAATATTGTTTTTTCCATTTTCATTTAATAAAGGAATTCTCCAAGCATCCACCACTCTCTCTGTGAAAAAATACTTCCTGACATTTTTCTTGTTTGCCCCCCTTCAATCTCATTTCATGTCCTCTCGTTTTACCGCCTTCCCCTCTCCGGAAAAGGTTCGTTTGTGGATTAATACCTTTCAAATATTTGAACATCTGTATCATATCACCCCTGTTTCTCCTCTCCTCCAGGGTATACATGTTCAGGTGCACAAGTCTCTCCTCATACATCTTGTAACACAAATCCCATACCATTCTTGTAGCTTTTTTTTTTTTTGCACCGCTTCAATTCTTTTTACATCCTTAGCAAGATACGGCCTCCAAAACTGAACACAATACTCCAGGTGTGGCCTCACCAATGACTTGTACAGGGGCATCAACACCTCTTTTCTTCTGCTGGTCACACCTCTCTCTATACAGCCTAGCAACCTTCTAGCTACGGCCACCGCCTTGTCACACTGTTTCGTCGCCTTCAGATCCTCAGATACTATCACCCCAAGATCCCTCTCCCCGTCCGTACCTATCAACTCTCCCCGCTTAACACATACGTCTCCCGTGGATTTCTACACCCTAAGTGCATCACTTCGCATTTCTTCACATTGAATTTTAATTGCCAAACCTTAGACCATTCTTCTAGCTTCCGTAGGTCCTTTTTCATGTTTTCCACTCCCTCCCGGGTGTCCACTCTGTTACAAATTTTAGTATCATCCGCAAAAAGGCAAACTTTACCTTCTAACCCTTCAGCAATGTCACTCACAAATTTATTGAACAGAATCGGCCCCAGCACCGATCCCCTGAAGCACTCCACTACTCACCTTTCCCTCCTCCGAGCGAATTCCATTTACCACCACCCTCTGGCGTCTGTCCGTCAACCAGTTCCTAATCCAGTTTACCACATCGGGTCCTATTTTCAGCCCATCAAGTTTATTTAAAAGCCTCCTGTGGGGAACCGTGTCAAAAGCTTTGCTGAAATCTAAGTAGATTATGTCCATAGCATGTCCACGATTCAATTCTCCAGTCACCCAGTCAAATAATTCAATGAGATTCGTTTGGCACGATTTCCCTTTGGTAAACCAACTTGTCTGGGATCTTGCAACTTATTGTCTTCCAGGAAATTTACTATCCTTTCCTTCAGCATCGCTTCCATTACTTTTCCAATAATCGAAGTGAGGTTTACCGGCCTGTAGTTTCCAGCTTCTTCCCTATCACCACTTTTGTGAAGAGGAACCAGATCCGCTGTTTTCCACTCCCACGGAACCTCCCCCGTCTCTAAGGATTTATTAAACAAATCTTTAAGAGGACCCGCCAGAACCTCTCTGAGCTCCCTCAATATCCTGGGGTGGATCCGTCCGGTACTACGGCTTTGTCCACCTTTAGATTTTTAAGTTGTTCATACACACTCTCTTCCGTGAATGGTGCTCTATTCACTCCATTCTCATATGTACTTTTGTCAGTCAATTGTGGTCCTTCTCCAGGATTTTCTTCTGTGAAAACAGAACAAAAGTATCTGTTTAGCAAATTGCTTTTTCTTCATCATTTTCTACATAGCGGTTTGCGGCATCTTTCAGTCTCACAATTCCCTTTTTTGTCTTCCTCCTTTCACTAATATACCTGAAGACATTTTTGTCACCCCTCCTTACCTTTCTAGCCATTTGTTCTTCCGCTTGCGCTTTCGCCAGACGTATCTCTCTCTTGGTGTCTTTTAGTTTCATCCGGTATTGTTATGTTCTGGCAGGGATCAAGAAGTGATTTGGATAGGTTTATAGATACCCTTAATTCTGTTGATCCTCATATCAAATTCACCTCTCGGATAGCACAGAAGAAAATTGAGTTTCTTGATATAAAAATTATCTTAACAGAGTATGGTGGTTTTTCAACTTCCATTTATCGGAAGCCTACCAACAGGAACACCCTGTTACATTACACAAGTTATCATAGAGCGTTGTGACAGGGTGTTCCTGTCGGGCAATTTTTGAGACTGAGGAGGCTGTGCACATCTCTTTACGATTTAAAATCCAGGCACTTGATATGATGGCTAGATTCAGACAACGGGGATATCCAATGCGTATTCTTAAAAAAGCGTATAAAAGAGCACATTATGCGCATAGGCATTGGTTATTTTCTCCAAGGCAGACATCTATGGTCAATCAGTTAGCATGTGTGCTTCCTTTCTCCCATTGTGCTCCCTAATTGGGCGTTTAATACATAAATATTGGCACGTGTTGTCTGTACATCCAGTGTTCAGCGAGGTGCCCAAAAACAGCATACCGCCGTAAGTCTAATTGGGCAAATTGTTGAAGCGCCCTTCGTCAAGAAGTTTTGATGGCCACCATTCCCCATGTGGGCGATGTGTTTATTGTAAGTTCTCTATGGACACTACATGGGTGCCTATCCCGCTTCTGGCAGGCCTTTCCATTTAAAATCTAAGACGACCTGTAACAGTGAAAAGGTTAGTATACTGCATAATATGCCCTTGTATGCTCTACTATATTAGACATACGAAAAGGAAGCTTAAAAATAGATTAGCAGACCATGTTAGTAACATTAGGAATGGCAAAAAGGAGACTCCTTTAGTTAGTCATTGGCTTACCAAGGGGCATCACATAGATGATTTAAAATGTGTGGTTTTGGTGCAGATGGAGGGCTCTGTCAGAGGAGGAGGGGACTCAAGCACCACGCTGTTCAGTATTGAGCAACAGTATATTTACCAATGGAATATGGTCACCCCAGGGGGCCTTAATCTTGAGGTCGAATGGTGAAGAGAGCTCGTCATGCTTTATGGGTGAGGCCAGGAGTTATATATAGGTTCTGGTTGAGGCATAAGAGTATAACATTTTGGGGCAGCGCTCCATAACTCATGCCAGGAATTAAGTCTCAATGGTAAGCAGCCGGTCTATGTTGAAATTAATATTAGATTGAGTATGAGCTATTAATAGATATGAGATGTGTCTATTTTTCGCTCTATATACATGTATATATGTTTTGTTTTGTGCGGTGTGATAGATTTATCGTTCCTCCTGATGAAGAAAGAGCGAATTGTGGTCTCGCATTGAGGAACAGAGGACTATACTGAGTGTGGGAAAGATAAGGTCTTCACACCTAGGAAAGCATTACATAAGTACATAAGTAATGCCATACTGGGAAAAGACCAAAGGCCCATCAAGCCCAGCATCCTGTCCCCGACAGCGGCCAATCCAGGTCAAGGGCACCTGGCAACTTCCCAAATGTACAAACATTCTATAGATGTGATTCCCGAAATTTTGTGTTGTGCATTTTGATGCATTTTTATGCAACCTGGAACAGTAGATTATGAAAAACAGAGGCTTTTTAATGAAGCACTACTGAACAAGGTTTGCTGTATTATGTGAAGAGACATTCCACGTGTATATTGGACTATTATGATCATATAGCGCTTTTCTGTTCAGATTGATCATAATCTAACTGTTATTGTAAATTTTTAGTAGAAATATACCAGGTATGAATGCTGTTGTGAGAGTGGATGTGAGTTTCAAAGTATTAGTCTAGTTTAGTTATGAACACATGAAGTTTAATAAATTACATTTATATAGTCATGAACTTGGAGTACTTTGAGTGATTTAGTATTTAGTCTATACTCTGATTATAAATCATTACCCCAATTAGGAGAGTTAAAATTTAATGCTAAGAAGTGTAGAGTGATGCACTTGGGGTGCAGAAACCCGAAAGAGGGATACTAAATAGGAGGGGAGAAATTAGTAAGCTCAACTCAGGAGAGAGACCTTGGGATGTTGGTGTCTGAGGATCTGAAGTTGAAGAAACAATGCGACAAGGCAACAGCCGTGGCCAGAAGGATGCTAGGCTGCATAGAGAGGGGCATAACCAGCAGAAGAAAGGAGGTGTTGATGCCCTTCTACAAGTCAATTGGTGAGGCCCCACTTGGAGTATTGTGTTCAGTTTTGGAGGCTGTATCTTGCTAAAGATGTAAACTGAAGAGTAGCAAATCTCCTGGACCGGATGGTATTCATCCTAGAGTACTGATAGAACTGAAAAACGAGCTTGCGGAGCTACTGCTAGTGATATGCAACTTATCCTTAAAATCGAGCGTGGTACCGGAAGATTGGAGGGTGGCCAATGTAACGCCCATTTTAAAAAAGGCTCCAGGGGAGATCCGGGAAATTATAGACCGGTGAGTCTGACGTCGGTGCAGGGGGAAAATGGTAGAGGCTATTATCAAAAACAAAATTACAGAGCACATCCGAGGACATGGATTACTGAGACCAAGTCAGCATGGCTTTTGTGTGGGGAAATCTTGCCTGACCAATTTACTTCAATTCTTTGAAGGAGTGAACAAACATGTGGACAAAGGGGAGTCGGTTGATATTGTGTATCTGGATTTTCAAAAGGCGTTTGACAAGGTACCTCATGAAAGGCTGCAGAGGAAATTGGAGGGTCATGGGATAGGAGGAAATGTCCTATTGTGGATTAAAAACTGGTTGAAGGATAGGAAACAGAGAGTGGGGTTAAATGGGCAGTATTCACAATGGAGAAGGGTAGTTAGTGGGGTTCCTCAGGGGTCTGTGCTAGGACTGCTGCTTTTAATATATTTATAAATGATTTAGAGATGGGAGTAACTAGCGAGGTAATTAAATTTGCTGATGACACAAAGTTATCAAAGTCGTTAAATCGCGACAGGATTGTGAAAAATTACAAGAGGACCTTACGAGACTGGGAGACTGGGCGGCCTAAATGGCAGATGATGTTTAATGTGAGCAAGTGCAAGGTGTTGCATGTGGGAAAAAAAGAACCCGAATTATAGCTACGTCATGCAAGGTTCCACGTTAGGAGTTACGGACCAAGAAAGGGATCTGGGATGCTCAGTGTGCTGCTGCGGCTAAGAAAGCGAATAGAATGTTGGGTATTATCAGGAAAGGTGTGAGGATGTTATAATGCCGTTGTATTGCTCCATGATGCGACCGCACCTTGAGTATTGTGTTCAATTCTGGTCGCCGCATCTCAAGGAAAGATATAGTAGAATTGGAAAAGGTGCAGCGAAGGGCGACTAAAATGATAGCAGGGATGGGACGACTTCCCTATGAAGAAAGACTAAGGAGGCTAGGGCTATACAACTTGGAGAAGAGACGGCTGAGGGGAGACATGATAAGAGGTATATAAAATAATGAGTGGAGTGGAACAGGTGGAATGTGAAGCGTCTGTTCACGCTTTCCAAAATACTAGGACTAGGGGGCATGCGATTAAACTACAGTGTAGTAAATTTAAAACAAATCGGAGAAAAAGTTTTCTTCACCCAACGTGTAATTAAACTCTGGAATTCGTTGCCGGAGAAAGTGGTGAAGGCGGTTAGCTTAGCAGAGTTTAAAAAGGGGTTGGACGGTTTCCTAAAGGACAAGTCCATAAACCGCTACTAAACGGACTTGGAAAACTCCAAAATTCCAGGAATAACATGTATAGAATGTTTGTACGTTTGGGAAGCTTGCCAGGTGCCCTTGGCCTGGATTGGCCGCTGTCGTGGACAGAATGTTGGGCTCGATGGACCCTTGGTCTTTTCCCAGTATGGCATTACTTATGTACTTATGTACTGGAAGCGGTACAAAGAAAAGCTACAAAAATGGTATGGGATTTGTGTTGCAAACCGTACGAGGAGAGACTTGCTGACCTGAACATGTATACCTTGGAGGAAAGGAGAAACAGGGGTGACATGATACAGATGTTCAAATATTTGAAAGGTATTAATCCGCAAATGAACCTTTTTCGGAGACGGGAAGGTAGGTGGTAGAACTGAGGTTGGAGGGGGGCAGACTCAGGACTAATGTCAGGAAGTATTTTTTCATGGAGAGGGTATGTGGAATGCCCTCCTGCGGGAGGTGGTGGAGGTGAAAACAGTAATGGAATTCAAATATGCATGGGATAAACACAAAGGAATCCTGTTTAGAAGGAATGGTTCTGCAGAATCTAAGCGGAGATAGGGTGGAGACGTTGGTAATTGGGAAACAAAATGGGAGCTGGGCAGACTTCTACGTCTATGCCCTTATTGTGACTGAATAGATAGAGATGGGCTGGGGTGTAAATTTTAAGGGCCTTCGACATTAGCTTCAGAACTTAGTAGAAGAACAGTGCTGGGCAGACTTCTACAGCCTTTGCCCTGAGAAAGGCATGGACAAATCAAACTCGTGTATACATATAAAGTATCTTGTTGGGCAGACTGGATGGACCGTACAGGTCTTTAACTGTCGTCATTTACTATGTTACTATCACGCTTATTTTCGAAAGAGAAGGACGCCCATCTTTCGACACAAATCGGGAGATGGGCGTTCTTCTCGCAAGGTCGTCCAAATAGGCATAATCGAAAACCGATTTTTTGACATCCTCGACTGCTTTTCGTCGCGGGGACGACCAAAGTTCATGGAAGGGTAGCGAAGGCGGGACTGGGGCGTGATTAGGAGATGGTCGTCCTCAGCCGATAATAGAAAAAAGAAGGGCGTCCCTGATAAGCACTTGGCCGACTTTACTTGGTCCATTTTCTTTTCACTACCAAGCCTCAAAAAGGTGCCCCAACTGACCAGGTGACCATCGGAGGGAATCGGGGATGACCTTCCCTTACTGCCCCAGTGGTCACTAACCCCCTCCCACCATAAAAAAACAAGTTTAAAAATACTTTTTTGCCAGCCTCTATGCCAGCCTCAAATGCCATACTCAGGTCCATCGCAGCAATACTGGAGCAGTTGTAGTGGGTGCAGTGTAGTTCAGGTAGGCGGACCTGGGGGGGCTCAGCACCCAAGGTAAGGGATCTATGCACCTGGGAGCAATTTCTGAAGTCCACTGCAGTGCCCCCTAGGTACCCGGTTGGTGTCCTGGCATGTCATGGCGACCAGTGCACTACAAATGCTGGCTCCTCACCACGACCAAAGGGCTTGGATTTGGATGTTTTGAGATAGATGTCTTTGGTTTCCATTATCGCCGAAAACTAAGATCAACCTAAATGTCAAGATTTGGCATCCCCGACCGTATTATCGAAATGAAAGATGGATGTCCATCTTGTTTCGATAATACGTGTTGCCCCGCCCCTTCGTCGGAACGTCCTTAGAGATGGACACCCTTAGAGATGGTCATCCCCGTTCAATTATGCCCTCCACGTATACATCTGTCAAGCAAGTGATATGCAGTCCAAAATAATGAGGGGCAGTTGGGCTTCCAGATGGTCACCTCATCAGAAATGGTACAGGACGCCTCATTAATGAGGTAGCTAATGAGCATTACATCATTCTCAAGTTTCTGTGAAACTCTCTCCTCTGCAGCTTCACACGAGATAGATTGGAAGGTAAATGCAGGTGTACAGCATGTCCTTGGATGGTGTCAGCTAGCACAGTACTTCTAGGAAGTCATGAAGACTCCATGTTGGTACTGTTCACAAAGACGGTTCATGGCCTAACCAGGCCTCAGGCCTACAAAAGGCCTCAGGCAGTGGTGTGCTGGAGCCAGCTTGCAACGGCTTGCCAAAAGCCGTTTATTATTTTTTAAAGAATTTTGGGAGCAGGTTGTTAAACTTTAACAACCGCCTCCCAAAATTTGGGCTGGGGTTAGCTCAGGTCCCTTCCTGGCAGCATCAGCTCCAGCTGCCTGTGGCTTGGACATCTCACCTAGTTTTTCTCCTCCTCTCTGCAGCGGCAAAACAAAAAAACAGCTGATAAAAACCATGCATGGGACCGTAGCCCTGCGTGTGCCCCTGCCGGCTCCCTTCCTTCTCCCTCTCCAAAACAGGAAGTTACAGTCTGAGGGAAGGGAGGAAGCCAGCAACAGCGGGTGCAGGACTGTGGCTCAAGGTTAGATTGAGAACAGGAGGCGCATGAAGTCAAGTAAGTTCATTCCACAGAGGTTTGTCTCTTTCCCCTACCCTGCGCAGCTGTCATCCCTGTACATTCAAAACAAACAGTCCTTTGAGCTGCTGCATCCATGTGTCATTCTTTAATGTTGGTAGCATTTTTATTAATCTCACTGATATCTTGTGCAGCATTCAGATGTATACAGAGGAAGTAAAATAGTGGAAATAACGTTTCATAGAGTAGTAATTTGTTATAAATCGTAATTAGTTGTCATTTGGAGGCGGGGCTGGTTCTAGCACGTGTTTTATTCATGCAGAGATTTTTTCTCCTGGTAAAGAGCTACTAAAACAGGCATCATGTTATGCGAATCAGGTGCTCAACATCCAGAATTTCTATCTATTTATTTATGACATTTATATTATTCCACATTAAACATGAATTACGTTGAAACCTGGGAGCATTTAAAATCTTTTTTTTTCTCCTGTGCCTAGATCAAAAGAGAAAGCATCGCTGCCAGCAAAGGTATGCCTAGAATGCCCGCATTTGGGGGGGAGTGAGGGGAGAGTGAGGAATGTATTGCCCCCCCCCCATCCACCTTGGGTCCCCCCCCCAAAAAAAATTGTACAGCTGGCTATGCCTGGAGAGAGAGCCTGTTAAAAGTTTTCCAGCACACCACTGGATATAGGGAACACCCCTACAGTGTCCTCCACCAGCAGTTCAGGTCCATGCACTTGTAAGGTCCACGCAGTAGTCCAAGATAAGGTACCAGTACTCCACCAAGAAAAGGGTACTTCTCCCTTCAAGACAGGTCCGCAATCCTGGATGGCCCATGTAGGCCAGTGTGTGTTGTATGCTGCTGACTGCACCCAGGATCCTGATTGTGGGCCACCACTCAGATTGAACAAATTTAGAATCCAGTCATCAGCAAGACACTGTATACTTTAAGATTAGCTTGTAAAGTTCACAAAATAAGTTTCAACCTCTGGATTCCTTCCCTAGAAACTTACAATCCAGGGATTTTAGCTGTCCACAAGTCAAATGCAAATCAGGTTTGGAAAAATCCAGTACCTTCTTCAGTCTCTCCACTGGTTTGGGCTCTCCCGGCTTTATGAGTTCTGGAAGATCCCTGGCAGCTCCTCCTCTTGAGATAGTTTTTTATTTTACATAACAAATTAACTTGGAAAATCGCCATCAAAACATATAAAAATGAGATCATAATTGCAAAAGCTCAATACTATAACAAAATAATCAGTGGTAATTTCCTTAATACCAGTAAACTTTTCAATCCGATAGAAAACCTATCGACAAAATAAATAACCACAACCACAGAGTCTCCACCAACAGCAAAGCAACAGACTACTTTTTTTCAAGCAAAAAAGAGGTAAAAGCAAAGAAGGAGTCCTCAAATTAAAAGTCAACCATCAAGATATTTTCGAAAAACAGTCAGACACACATACAGGAATAGCCACCAGCAGAATCTGGTCTTCCTTCCAACTACCAACCCATGACACAGTAAAACATTACCTCCTAAAATATTCAAATTCACAATGCATACTAGATCCTTGTCCTAGTTACCTTATGAAGGAAGCTCCTAATATATTCATCAATCTGCTCAGCAGCATATCTCCTTCCTACTATTCCACAGCACTTTCCCTGATAATAAAGGTTTTACTATCCTAACACCAATCCCAAAAAACAATTCAATCACCATAACTGATGTAACAAACTACAGACCAGTAGCCTCCATTCCTTTGATGATAAAGGTGATAGAAGGAATAGTAGCAGCACAAACTATGGACTACCTTTCATATTTCTCCCTACTACACAAATCACAATCAGGTTTCAGACCATGCTATAGCACCGAGACTATCCTTACTACCCTAGTATCAAATCTCAGAAAAGAAATTAGCATAGGATCTAAGATCTTAATAATAAAGTTTGATATGTCTAGCGCATTCGATGTAGTAGATCATAATAGCCTACTAAATATAGTAGACAACATTGGTATATGTGGCACAATTCACAAATATTTTAAAGGATTCCTGAAATCAAGATCTTACAAAGTGAAAATGAAAGGAACCTTATCCTCTCCTTGGTCACCAGACTGTGGCGTCCCTCAGTGTTCTCCATTATTGCCCATTCTGTTTAATGTAATGATGTAATGATGAGGCAACAGACTAGAAACAGCAGGATTCAAAACATTCATACATGCTGACGATGTTACCATATACATAACCTTCAAAAAGAACATTGAAGATATCTTACAAAATGCAAAACTTGACTTAAATTTGATGGAAACCTGGGCCTCAGAATCCAAACTAAAGCTAAATAAAGAAAAAAACTAAATTCATAGTCATTACCAACCTATTTGACCAAAACAACTACAACAGTTTCACAATTTACAATACTTCATTCCCCATCGACAATAATCTGAAAATTCTAGCTATAATTATAGACAAACATTTCTATGTATAATTATAGACAAACATTTAACATTTGATACTCAAGTTTCCTCAGTAATCACAAAATCTTTCAGGTCTCTTCAGAAACTAAAAAGGATCAGACCCTATTTCTCATCAGAAACATTCAGACTATTGGTACAATCATTAACATTATCCCAATTCGATTATTGTAATGCCATATATGCTGGCTGTAAGGAGTACCTGTTGAAAAAAACTCCAAACAGCTCAAAACACTGCAGCCAGGTTCATATACAAAATCTCTCATTTTGAAAGTGCCTCCCCTTTATTAAACAATTACACTGGCTTCCCATCGAAGCGAGAATCACCTTCAAATTATGTACCTTTATTTTTCAATACTAAATGGCACAGCTCCAGACTATATGGTACCATTAATAAACTTACCTCAAAGAAACACTAAATATGAGGCATGAAACTATCTCAGACTACACCTCCCAAATTGCAAAAAAGTGATCTACAAAACTGTCCACTCTGCAGACTTCACTTACCTAGGAACCAAATGGTGGAACTCCTTATCACCCAAAATAAGAAATTACAGGAATATACTAGATTCCGCAAAATCCTCAAATCGTTCCTATTCAACAAACCCTCACAAAGAACAACTATATCTCAAACAATTAGTTATTACCTGAATTGGTTATCACTCTATTTACCATGAACTTTCTCTTTGCTTCATATACAATTTCTCATTCATAATAGATTTTCTAAATGTTAAACTTCCATAGCTATCCCAGAATGTTTATGATATTGTGTTGTAAAATTGGATTCTTACAGCAAATTACTTTCTTATGCATTATACTTTGTTATGTATCCTATACTGTTTATTGTAAGCCACATTGAACTCAAACTTGTTTGGGATAATGTGGGAAATAAATGTCACAAATAAATAAATAAGCAAGCAAGCGCTATCTAGTGGAATTAGAAAAGGTGTAGAGAAGGGTGACAAAAATGATAAAGGGGATAACATGAGGATGTTATAATGCCGTTGTATCGCTCCATGGTGCGACCGCACCTTGAGTATTGTGTCCAATTCTGGTCGCCGCATCTCAAAAAAGATGTAAAAGAATTAGAGAAGGTGCAGAGAAGGGCAGGGCCGTGCCAACACGGTAAGCGAGGTAAGCATGGCAGGAGGGCGCTATCCTCTGAGGGGGCGCCCCGCCGCACCATGCTTACCTCGCCCTCTTCTCCCCAGATCCTTTTCCTTTTTTTTTTTGTTTAAATTTACCTCTGTCCGGCGGCAGCGTAGCGTCAGTGAGAAGGAGGCGGCGCTCCCCCGCCCCGACATGTCTACTAGTCTTCCCTTCGCTGTGTTCCGCCATCTTCTGACGTCAGAAATGACGTCAGAAGAAGGCGGGACACTTAGCGAAGGGAAAGAAGACTAGTAGACACGTCGGGGCGGGGGAGCGCCGCCTCCTTCTCACTGACGCTACGCTGCCGCCGGACAGAGGTAAATTAAAAAAAAAAAAAGGAAAAGGATCTGGGGAGAAGAGAGCGGGCAGTGTAGCGATCGTTTTCGGGGGGGAGCGGCGCGGTGCCAACGGGGGAAGGGGCGGGAGCGGCGCGGTGCCAACAGGGGGGGGTGCCGGAGGCGCCAACTGCAGGGGGGTGCCGGAGACCCTAGGCACGGTCCTGGAGAAGGGCAACCGAAAATTATAAAGGGAATGGAATGACTTCCCTATGAGGAATGGCTGAGAAGGTTAGGGCTCTTCAGCTTGGAGAAAAGGCGGCTGAGGTGTGATATGATAGATCTCTACAAGATAATGAGCGGATTAGAGTGGACAGATGTGAAGCGTTTGTTTACACTTTCAAACAACAACAAAACCAGAGGACACAAGATGAAGCTAGAATATGGTAGATTTAAAACAAATAGGAGAAAGGTTTTCTTTACTCAACATGTAGTTAGACTCTGGAACTCGTTGCCGGAGAATGTAGTGACAGCAGCTGGCCTTATGGGAAAAGTCCATTGAACATTATTAAAAAAAAAATTTTTTGGTGGGGGGGGTTGCCGGGTTCTTGAAGCCTGGATTGGCCGCTGTTGGGGCCAGGATGCTGGGCTTGATGGACCCTTGGTCTTTTCCCAGTATGGCAGTGCGTATGTACTTATGTACTTATGATGGGATGACTTCCCTATGAGGAAAGGCTAAAGCAGCTAGGGCTCTTCATCTTGGAGAAAAGACTGCTGAGGTCTATAAAATAATGAGTGGAGTGGAACGGGTAGACGTGAAGCATCTGTTTACTCTTTCCAAAAATACTGGGACTAGAGGCATTCAATGAAGCTACAAAGTAGTACATTTAAAACAAATCTGAGAAAAGTTTTCTTCACTCAACATGTAATTAAACTCTGGAATTCATTGCCAGAGAATGTGGTAAAGGCAGTTAGCTTAGCGGGGTTTTAAAAGGTTTGGATGACTTCCTAAAGGAAAAGTCCATAGACTATATTAAAATGGACTGGGTGAAAATCCACTGCTTATTTCTGGATAAGCAGCATAAAATGTTTTGTACTTTTTTGGGACCTGGATTGGCCACTGTTGGAAACAGGATACTGGGCTTGACGGACCTTTGCTCTGTCGCAGTATGGTAATACTTATGTACTTATCTCCCGCCACATAGCTGTCAACCAGAAATTATAAGTTGTAGCAGGTATCTGGGAATCCTTTTTCTCACTCATCTTTGGGGTTCTACCCAACTGGCTGCATCCGAGTAATCCAAAAACTCCATTTGATGCTCCCCTTGTATCTCAGGTCCCTCTACTTCCATTGGAGTTGAGTTCCTCCAGCTTTAAGGCTCTTTAGGAACTCCACCCCCTTGAACCTGCTGGGAATCATTACAGAACCGCTGAAGGACATTCATAAGACAAATGTTTGTTCTGTAAGATGGACGTCCTTGACATCCTTCCACAGTTCTGCCTTTTTACTGTATTTTGGACTATGAATGTTCCTTATATTTCCCATACCTGGATGTTCCGCAACTACATTCACTGTACTTGCAGAACATCCAGGTAGTAGAAATATAAGGAACATTCATATTTTATTGTATATATGAAGAGGTTCGCACACTTGATAATGATCCATATAAGGCTCCGCATGTGTGAACACGTAATCATCCATATAAGGCCCCGCACGTGTGAAGACGGTCCATGAACGTGATGGACTTCCATGCGTGATGGTCGTCCACATGTCGACCGACCATATATGGACCAGGACATCCATGTGCTGACCTGTTCATATATGGGATGGATGTCCATATATGAAACTGTGCATGTAACGACGTCCATCACGCACGGATGTCCATATAAGGTGATGCATGTTTTACAACGTTTATTGATTGAGAAATATGGCTCTCAGATGTGAACCTAATTTTAGCATCGCTGAAAGCCTGGTTCTGGTCCAGCTTTGCCTGAGGCATTAACGGTGCCTCTTCATGCACCACCACCATCTGCCCCCGAGGACCGCCTGCATTAGAGCGTGGACTCTAATAAGAGACAGGTTGGAAAGGTAAGTGTTTGCTTCACCCCCCTCCTGGGCTATCAGGTCCCCCTCCTGTAGCACCACATATAAGAGCTCCCTCAGCAATGTAAGCACTAACTGTAGTCTGCATTCAAGGGTAATCAGTGATATGTGCACATGCAGATTCATTAATAGAATCAATGTACTAGAAAGGAAAACCATTCCCACATCCCTACAATACTGCACAGAAATGGTACTCTCTGTCCTCATGTCCACCTCAATGACATCACCTGTACCAATGTAATGTCCCCCCCCCCCCCCCCCCCATCAGTGTTGTGTATCTCTCCAATTTGGCTTCCAAAGGAATTTGTGTTATGAAGGCAAGAAGGGCCATCCCCTGACTCCTGGTGTACAAACTTGTATCTTGCAGAAGATTTGGCATACGTCAGGACCTTGAATCCCTTAGGCGCAGGTTCCGCCGCATACATAGGGACAGCCCCGAAATAATTAGGAGCATGCAAAGGCACCTCAGGGCTCAACGTAAGTATTATAAACAGGGCACCTGTAGTCCTTTGTAAATGTATTTATTTAATAATTCAAATTTCATGTACAATATCAGTTTCCATGTGGCTTATAGACAACTAGTAAGTCATAACACCTCTGTCCCACATCAAGGCCTGAGGTTGCAGCTACCCTCCCATGAGTGTGGCTGCAACTTTCAACTAACCTCCTATGAGATAATGAGATGACATGCAAAGGAATGGGTGACATTGCAACAGCTATGGCAGGGAAGGGTGCCTCACTTCTGTATCCCCCCTTTCTGGGGTGGATACTGCTTCATCGTGTTCCTACCTGAGGGTCCTGCTCTTAGTGGATGTCACAGTATGATTTTAAAGTAATGTATAGAAATAGTGCTCCCCACCTCCCCCCCAAAAAAGAAACTTGTCATCCAACCATAGTCACAACTTAAAATGCTAACATGCTGCTGAGTGTGCCCTGCCAACACATCGTGTGTACCTCCTTTTTCAGACCAGCTTCCAGGTTTCCCTGTCATGTCATCTCATGCATCTCACATCCCAAGTGTATAGCCCAGGGCTCACCACTGACCACACCTTTCCCCATCCCTGCCTCATGCCAGCCAGCCAGCTCCTGCACTATGCAAGCCATGTTGAATGTGCTGATCTCGAGGACAATCCTTTTACATGCACAGGGCAGCAGTGGCAGCAGCAGGAGGAGGCGGAAGCAGTGGTGGCAGCACCAGTGGTGGTGGAGGAGGAGGAGCAGTGGTGGCAGCAGCACCGGTGGAGGAGGAGGAGGCGGCGGCGGCGGCAGAAGGGGTGACAGTGTGTAGTGGTGGATCCAGGGGAATGGGAGGTTCTCAATGTGGCAGACCCCTTGGCAGGATTGCCTCCCCTTGAGGGGGATGAAGAGGAGAGGGAAATACAGCCACCAACACCACCAGCCCCTATCCACACCATCACCACCACCATCACCACCATCATCACCAGCAGAGCAGTACAATGCTGCTGTACTGCACCTCCTGCAGCACTGGTTCATACCCAAAACCAGATGCTACAGGAGGTGGCAGCGATGCGGCAGGAAAATAAGCAGCACTCCTGGGCTGCTCGTAAACCTGCGGCAAAGGGCCATGGAGAGAGGAGGACTAAGTCCTCATTGAGAGAAGAAACTATAAAAAAATTGTATATCGTTTTTTTGGTTCAATACAGATGTTAGATATTTTTCAGATAACAGTGTGTGTGTCTTTACTTTGTGCACTACATATTATCAAATGCTGGGGTTGATGTGAAAGGAGTCAGCAATCTGGGTTGCATGACAGGTCAAACTGTGACAGAGAAACTTTGGTACATATGTGTCATGTGTGGCCATATAGAAGGCCACCTGGTCCTTCCAAACTGCATGGCTGTCTGGTAAGGGGGGAGGCTGGGTGGGCATTTCTGTTGAGGAACAGAAATGCCCATCCAGCCTCCCCCCCCTTACCATAGAGCCCCACAGCACAGTTGTCCTAAATAATAGGTATGTTGTCTAGCACTAGCGATATGCGCAGTACAAACTTGCAGATAAGCATAGGCAGTGCCTAGACTATTGTTGCTCTCTGTTCAGCAGACAACCTTACCCACAACCAAACAACATTGGTGAGGGCCAGGAAGGAGCTACAAACAGCTGGGTCATCTTTTCACATTGAATGTATAGGCAATGGTATATAGTGCTGAGGAGAAAAGGCACAACAACAGATAAAGCATTAGATGGATGTTTACTTCATCACAATGCATATAATACATCAGGTACAGAAGGGCACAGGCTAGGGGAATTATATAGGCACCAGGCTGTAGCCACCTGCAGGTTATTTAGAATAGGAACTGTAACCAGAACCCCTCTCCCTCACCATGACTTAAGGGCTCAAGGCCGTGGTAGGCACGCACCTGTAGCCACCTAGAAATGGTTTGCAGGATAGAATTTAGACATGTTTGTTGCTCCATAACTATGGAGGATTGTAGGACTGCGTTCAATAATGTGGAAAAGACATTCAGTGCATATATGCTTCCCCCCCTTCCCACACCCAGCAAACTTGAGAAGGGGTGGGCACTTCATAAAAGGGGACTGGGGTTCATCATGTAAAGAAGGATGGAACCTAGTGGGGAGATACATGAGGTGCAAAGCGGGAGAAAAAGTACCAGATGTGGATACCTGTGAACCTGGTGAAAACAGAGGTAAGATTTGAATCTGGAGAACAATACACAGAATGGGGAGTCCTTGACCATGAGGGATGCACACATCCATTCTCTCAGGGCCCCCTCTCCCTCTCCCACCCCCACCCCACAGGCAGCCACAACTGAGTATGTCTATAGAGAACAACACATCTATACAATGAATTGGGTAGAAACAATCATGGCTCTCAGAGTCTAGTGTATTAGAGTCCACTGCTGTTTCTTGCAATCCTTTTGACCAGCTGCAGTGCTGTAACCTGTCCTGCAAGATGCAAGAAGTGTTTGTTTAGCATCTACATAGCAGAAAAGGTGCCCCCCCCCCCAAAAAAAAAGAGAGTGTACAAAAGCATACAGTGGCAAAAACAAGGTTTACTATAACTGAAAACGCTTAGAAATACCACCCCATAATCTAAAGAAAAACCTCTAAAGTGCAAGCACAGAAAAAAGACATTTTAAAGAGGTGCCAATAAAGGGAATGCAAACTTCCCAACCGGAAGAGCAGCTGGGGACGTTATCATTTTCACCCATAATCAAAACTAGGGCGTCCAAAACACAGAGCAGCTGGAGACGCCCATAGTTCCCACCCATAAGTGAAATTAGGACGTCCAAATCGGCAGAGCAGCTGGGGACGTTTATGGATTTTGCCAATAATCGAAATTAAGACATCCATCCCGCTCTTACATGGACATCCCTGGGACAATATTAAGCGTCCTTCTCAGTATTTTCGAATTTTTGGATCACATTGTCAGAATGGCACCAAACAGGCACCCACCCGCAAGGGTAATTTCAGTGAACCTGAAATACAAAAAGGGAACAAACATCTCTTTGGTCCCAGGGGCTGGCTACTTCAACAAAGCAGAGAGAATGGGAAGCAGTGAGGGACTGGGTCAACGCAGTCTTCCACTGTGGCAGGGATGTAGAAGACTGCAAGCGCAAGTAGCGCCGCTGAAGCGTGATGTGAGGCAGAAGGCTGATGACACTGCTACCTTGACCAGGAGGGGATCCACGGCATTGGGTCCCAGGACACATCAGCACAACCTGAGGGCTCAGGTAGGTTTACCATTAGGAAGGCTGTGGTATCTGTTGTGCTGCACTACACTCTGTTTCCACAAGTAGGGGACAGTGTGGTTCTCCTAAGTAGGGGAAGGGGTAAGAACACCACATGTAATACAAATCACTATTCATTACAGACCATGACACAGGGTGTAGGCAGGTGGAGGGTGGAGGTGGGGGAGGGTTTCCAGCTATATGTGTGTAGGTTACCACTGTTCACAGATTTGGGGGCCTTCCCACTCCTTCCTCTTTTCCCATCACCAAACTGCATATCTGCTTTCCACACCTCCGTGCTGTAGCCATTGTGTCCTCTGCACTCCTTCCACAGCTCTATGTCTACCCAACTGCCTGTGTGGATCTCTTGCACATCAGCCTCTGAAGTACACTGTGCTCCTCGTCTCCAGCTCTGTACCATGTACAATGACATCTGTGGGTTGCCTGCCAATCCCATTCCTCACCATCTGTTTGCTGGTCTTCACGTGTGGGGCTATGTATATGAATGATGCAAAACAAAAGTAGGTTATTTTGACCAACACACTTCCTTCCCTTTTGCTGATAACAGCCAGTCAGTTGCAGAAGCTGGCCCTAGTGGCCACCATCGCCCAGCACACTGAAGAGCACACAGCAGCAAACCAGTGGGCCTGGAGGTGTGCCTGCACAAGAAACCACGCAGGAACGCTCACATGGGGTGGAACCACAGGACAACAACAGCAGCAGAGGCTCTCCCTCCCCCACCCCACAGCCTTTGTTGATGTTGGCACAGAGGAAAAAGAGGCAGAAGGGGGGGCACATCCTGAGCAGAAGCCATCCAGCCAGAGGAGGCAGCTGCTGTGCCTTGCAACCCAATTGCTGGGGCCACAATGTGCAGCTCAAAGATTACCGGCACCAGAAATTGGAGCTGCAAAGGGAAGCGGTACAAGCCCAATGGGAAGCGGTTCAGCAGCTCCAATGGCTGGAACAGAGCATCGAGGGCCTATGGCGTGACCTGCAAGCACACAGTACAGCCCTGATGCAGCAACAAGCGCCGTCTCCTTCCACCACTGCACAGCAACCACCGGCAAACAAGAAGAGTTGAGATCCTCAGCCCCCCCCCAGCCACTGATCCAGCAGCCACCACACCAACTCCCCTTCTGGGTCCTGTGCCCAGGTTGCAAGGCAAAACACAGACCACAAGGTGGCTAGACTTCTAGAAGGCAGCCGAGGCAGCAGGCTGCCTTGTTGAGACAGATGACAGTGGGGACCTCATCAGGGGAGTACTCTCAACAGAATTCCCCTGCAGCACCGACAGCTGGATTGCCACCAGCTGCTCAGGAACACGGTGGGAGGGGTAGGAGGGGACGGGGCCAGGGGTGGGGAAAGTAGACAACAGTGTATGTGATGGGACATGCTGGGGGGGTGCTGGGAGGTGGGAGGAAGGAGTGTGAGGGTTAGAGGGAGGGGAATATGCACAGAGCGGGTGATGGTGATGGGAGGGGGTGTGGCGGTGGTGTGTAACTAGTATGTGATAGCACCATCTCCCTCCGCACCTTTAGTGTTCACTCTGGTGGATGCTCTTCTACTTCTATCCCTCTGCCTGTCGGCGTACCTAGGGTTCTGTTCTTGGTCCCCTCCTCTTTTCTATCTACACTTCTTCCCTTGGTTCATTAATCTCATCCCATGGCTTTTCCTACCATCTCTATGCTGATGACTCCCCAATCTACCTTTCTACCCCTGATATCTCACCTTGCATCCAAACCAAAGTTTCAGCATGCTTGTCTGACATTGCTGCCTGGATGTCTCAACGCCACCTGAAATTAAATATGACCAAAACCGAGCTTCTCATTTTCCCCCCCAAACCCACCTCCCCGCTCCCCCCATTTTCTATTTCTGTTGATGGCTCTCTCATTCTCCCTGTCTCCTCAGCTCGAAACCTTGGGTCATCTTTGACTCTTCTCTCTCCTTCTCTGCTCATATCCAGCAGACCGCCAAGACCTGTCGTTTCTTTCTTTACAACATCCGTAAAATCCACCCCTTTCTTTCCGAGCACTCTACCAAAACCCTCATCCACACCCTTGTCACCTCTCGTTTAGACTACTGCAATCTGCTTCCTGCTGGCCTCCCACTTAGTCACCTCTCCCCTCTCCAGTCGGTTCAAAACTCTGCTGCCCGTCTCATCTTCCGCCAGGGTCGCTTTACTCATACTACCCCTCTCCTCAAGACCCTTCACTGGCTCCCTATCCGTTTTCGCATCCTGTTCAAACTTCTTCTACTAACCTATAAATGTATTCACTCTGCTGCTCCCCAGTATCTCTCCACACTCGTCCTTCCCTACACCCCTTCCCGTGCACTCCGCTCCATGGATAATCCTTCTTATCTGTTCCCTTCTCCACTACTGCCAACTCCAGACTTCGCGCCTTCTGTCTCGCTGCACCCTACGCCTGGAATAAACTTCCTGAGCCCTACGTCTCGCCCCATCCTTGGCCACCTTTAAATCTAGACTGAAAGCCCACCTCTTTAACATTGCTTTTGACTCGTAACCACTTGTAACCACTCGTCTCCACCTACCCTTCTCTCTTCCTTCCCGTTCACATTAATTGATTTGATTTGCTTACTTTATTTATTTTTTGTCTATTAGATTGTAAGCTCTTTGAGCAGGGACTGTCTTTCTTCTATGTTTGTGCAGCGCTGCGTATGCCTTGTAGCGCTATAGAAATGCTAAATAGTAGTAGTAGTAGTAGTAGTAGTAATAGCAATAAATGTCAACTTACTCTCACACTGTCAGATATGGTGAATTCTTCTGCCAAGCAGTGTGCTGCCAGGTGTGAAAAGACACGGACCCGGGTTCTCTTTGGCAGCCGAGCAACCCCGTAGTTCATCTGTGGTGACCGCCGTTCCCCGAGGGTTCAGCCCCCAGGTGCAGGCGGCCGACAGGACTTATACTGAGAGGCCAGGAAAGGGGCGACCAGAGAGACCAGCCAGAGGAGAGCAGAAGGAAGAAGTTCAGGAGCGGGTCACAACAGAGTGACAGGCAGTAGGCTGAGGAGTGTCTTTGGTGCAGGCAGTTATACAGGCGGGTAACTGACCCGGGAGTCACCAGGTCCAGGCAAGATATTCAGGCAGGCAGTAGACAGGAGAATAACCAGGTCCAGGCAGGATATCAGGCAGGCAGCAAACAGAAGAGTAATCCAGGTACAAGCAGGGTCTTTACAGGCAGGCAGCAAATAGAAGAGTATGCTGAAGAGAAACGCTTACCCAAGTAGAAGCCGAAGCAATGAGGCAGAGGGAAAGCGTCCCAGAAATAGTGCAGGCTTTCTGACATAGACAGGAACCAGCTGAAGGAGAGAGCTTCCATAGGTCAGGTAGGCAGAGAGAAAGTCAACATAGGTGCATGGTAGTAAGGCAATTAAAGAGCCTGGAAGCCAGGCAGAGAGAGCAGATCCAGGTGCATGAGAGCAAGGCAATCAAGGAGCCTGCAGCCAGAGAAGAAGTACACAGACATGGCTCAAGGCTGAGCCAGTCAAGTGTGTGTGTTGCTAGGACCCTGCGCAGCCCGAAGATGCCACTTGCGTTGAGGTAGGGGACATGACACACATAAAACTTGTCTCGATGAGTCTTTGCCTGGCTCGGACTCCCAGCTGGTGGGCACTCTGCTCTGCTCTGTGGCCGTGAGGTGGAGTGGGGCTCCTCATCCACTTGATCTGTGGCCTGCTGCTCTGGTTGCTGTTGCTCTTCTGGGAGGGCCTGTCCTCTGCGCAGGGCCAAATTATGTAGCATGCAGCAGGCCATGAAGATCTTTGCCACCTTTTGGGGGATATACAGGAGCCCCCTCCAGACTGATCAAGACATTGGAACCTGTTCTTAAGTTGTCCAAAGTGCCACGTGTGGTCTGATGTCTGCTGTTGTAGTTCTCCTCCGGCCCTGTTTGTGGATGCACTATCGGGGTCATGAGCCAACTCCGCTGTGGGTAGCCTCTGTCACCTTTGGGGAGAAGCAGGATGAGAAAGATGTGTGTGTATTGTTTGGAGTGGGTATCTTGTGGAGGTGTTGGGGGTGGAAATAGTGGGTTCTGGAGTGAGCTGGAGGGAGACAGTGCTGAGGGTTGCCCGGTGGAGGAGGTATAGTTTGGACAGATCCATGCTGCACTTACCTAGGAGTCATTCGCCGGGCTAGTGCTGGGCAGACTTATACGGTCTGTGCCAGGGCTGGTGGTTGGGAGGCGGGGATAGTGCTGGGTAGATTTATACGGTCTGTGCCAGAGCCGGTGGTGGGAGGCGGGGCTGGTGGTTGGGAGGCGGGGATAGTACTGGGCGGACTTATACGGTCTGTGCCCTGAAAAAGACAGGTACAAATCAAGGTAAGGTATACACAAAAAACTAGCACATATGAGTGTCACATCCGTCGCTCCCTCCGGCTGCTCCTCCGCTGGAAGCAGGAGCCGGTGTCCATCGCGGCGAGGGCCGGCCTTCTTGAGGCCACGGCGGAGAGCCGGGGCTCGCCGCGGCGATAGCCACCCAGTCCGGGGCCGAGGCCGTGGGCCGGCGATCGCGGCTGCCAGGCTCTCGATCGCCGGCTATGGGGTCCGTACTCGCGCCAGTGGGGAGAATGGCGCCGAGATGCGATGGCCGGCGTCTCCTTCACTTTTGGTGCGGGAACCCGAAGCTCCGCCTCAGAGGAGTTAGATTGGGAGGCCGGTGCTGTAGTCCCACCTGGGAGGTCGGACAGAGCCAATCAGAAGGATTCTGTCAGTAACCGGGTTCTGATTGGCCGGCCATGTCGGCTGGGGCTGGGTGGTTGAATGCGGACTGTATTTAAGGAGCAGGCCTGAGATAGGACATTGCTTCAGGTTCTGTTTCCCGAGGCCAGTCTCCGTGTGTTCCAGTTTTCAGTTCGTTTTCCTTGCTCTCCTAGTTTTGATCTTTGCATTGTTTTTGGACTTCTCTGCTAGCTGCCTGCCTTGAACTATTGCCTGTTTCGACTACGCTGTGAGCTGCCTGCCCTGACCTATTGCCTGTTTCGACTACGCTGTGAGCTGCCTGCCCTGACCTGTTGCCTGTTTTGGACTCCTTTGTTTTCCTCCTGCCCTCCTGGCTCCTGGTTCCAGTATTGGGTCAGTTTGTCAACCCCGCAATTCCGGAAGTCCCGTTGGCCGCCTGCAGCTGGGGGCTCAACCCTCGGTGAACGGCGGTCGCCGCGGGTGAAGACTTGGGGTTGCACGGCTGTCCTCTGAGGTCCTTCGGGGCCTTGCGTGACCTAAGGGCTCACCTTCTCTTCAGACGAGATAGGAACCTGAAGCCATGAGCTCGCCTACGCAACCCGATCTAAGGGACCTGGCTAGAATTCTCAAGCAGCAGCAGGAGCAGTTGAACGCCCTGTCGGGGGCCCTGCAGAATGTCTGCTCTCAGTTAACCACGGTCCCAGGTTCAGAACCAGGCCGCTGCAGCGGCTCCCCGTCCGGCAGGGTCCTTCCCGGGACCTCGGTTCCCTGAGCCTACTCGGTTTGATGGTGTCCCAGGAAGTTGCCCGGGGTTTCTCAACCAGTGCAACTTATACTTCAAGGTGCAACCGGAGGCCTTTGCCTCAGACCAGGTAAAAGTGGCCTATGTTATTTCCTTGCTAACGGGATGAGCACTAGCCTGGGCATCCCCGCCATGTGAACAACAAGATCCGCTTTTGGACACTACGCGGAGTTCCAGCGCCGGTTCCGCATGGTGTTTGATCTTCCAGGAAGGCCGTCTTCCGCCACCCTCCGAGCTGCTGCGGATCCAACAGGGCAAAGGGACCATGGCGGACTATGCTATCCAGTTTCGAACCCTGGCGACAGAGTTGCGCTGGAATCAAGAGTCCCTATCCGCTATCTTCCTGGAAGGGCTTCAGGATCGAATCAAGGATGAGTTGGCCGGTCGGGAGGTTCCGGGGTAGCTGGACGCCTTGATCTCGCTCTGTGTCCGGGTGGATACCCGTTTCCAGGAGAGGGCTAGAGCCCGTGCGGACCGGCGAAGGGGCTCCGGAGGCGGGTCCCGGCCTAGTCGGGTACTTTCCTCCCGACGGGGCTCCAGAGGGCCAAGGGAGGCCTCCGAGGAACCCATGGTCATCGGCCATCAACAATTAACCCCGTCTGAGAGGACTCAATGCCTTCGGGGCGGCCTTTGCCTGTATTGTGGCGAGGCCGGTCACTTCATCAGCTCTTGCCCCGCACGGCCGGGAAACGCCACTCCCAAGGCGCCCTGAGGGGAGGGGTCTTGGGGCACTCTAATCCCCTACCGGACAACCTGATTACTCTCCCGGTGACCCTGCGATGGCAAGAGACGGTGGTTCACACCCGAGCTTTGTTGGATTTCGGGGCCGGGGGAAATTTCATTTGTCAGGAACTCCTGCGGCAGATGGGATGGCCTATACTGCCCTATCGGCCAGCTTTGCAAGTGACGTCCATCCAGTGGACTGTGTTACCCCAGCCTATCACGGAGGTGACTCCATTTTTAGGGCTCCAGGTGGGGGAAGACCACCATGAGGAGGCTCAATTTCTGATTTTGCCCCGTACCATTCATCCCGTGGTACTGGGCCTGCCCAGGTTACGGCGTCACACCCCTGTAATAGATTGGACTTTAGGGAAGATTCAAGCCTGGGGTGGCGCCTGCACCGAGACCTGTTTGAAGGGTCGGGAATCCAGCTGCCCCGCGGTAGTGGCTACTCCTAGAACTGTGCCAGTCTGTCAAGCTGCTCTGCCAGAGGAGTACCGGGATTTCGCTGATGTGTTTAGTCCCGTGGAAGCAGATGTGCTACCCCCACATCGGTCCTTTGATTGCGCTATTAATCTGACGACCGGCAAGATGCCACCACGGGGCCGACTCTATACTCTGTCCCGAGAGGAATCGAATGTCATGCAAGCTTACATCCGGGAGAACCTCCAGAAAGGGTTCATTCGCCCCTCTACATCCCCTGCCGGAGCAGGATTCTTTTTTGTGACCAAAAAAGATGGCTCCTTGAGGCCCTGCATTGACTACCGGGGCCTAAATGCCATCACCATAAAGGACCGATATCCTCTGCCCCTCATTCCGGAGTTGTTTGATCGGCTGCAGGGGGCCCATATCTTCACCAAATTGGACCTCCGTGGAGCCTACAACTTGGTTCGTATCCGGCAGGGGGACGAATGGAAAACTGCGTTTAATACGCATGAGGGGCACTTTGAATACCGGGTGATGCCCTTCGGCCTGGGCAACGCTCCAGCGGTGTTCCAGAGGTTCATGAACTTCGCCCTTGAACACCTGCTTTATTCTACGGTAATTGTATACCTAGATGACATCCTGATTTTTTCCAAAGATCCCCAGGAGCATGTGGCCCACGTTCAGACTGTCCTCCGGCGCTTGCGGCAGTATCGCTTGTTTGCCAAACTCAGCAAATGCTCCTTTCACCAGCAGACTCTGCCTTTTTTGGGACATATTCTATTACCTGGGGGTCTGCGAATGGATCCAGACAAACTCCGCGCTATCCGGGAGTGGCCGCAACCCCAAGGCCTGAAGGAGCTGCAACGGTTCCTGGGGTTTGCTAATTACTATCGTCAATTTATTCTCCATTATTCTCAATTGACAGCTCCGCTGACAGCGCTCACTAAGAAGCATACGATGTTAGGAACTGGCCGGCCAAGGCGCTAACGGCATTCAGTCAGTTGAAGAAAGCATTTGAATCCGCTCCCATCCTTCAGGCCCCGGATCTGGACAAACCTTTTGTGGTAGAGGTGGATGCCTCTGCTTTGGGCGCCGGGGCAGTCCTCTCTCAAGTTAACGCCAAGGGCCGGCGTCAACCTTGTTTCTTCTTCTCCCCGAAGTTTTCCCCAGCGGAACGCAATTATACTGTAGGAGATAGAGAATTGCTAGCTTTGAAGTTAGCCCTGCAAGAGTGGAGACATCTGCTGGAAGGGGCAGAGCATCGATTTACAGTGATTACAGATCACAAGAAATCTCTTGTATCTGCAGGAGGCCCAAAGGCTGAATCCGCGGCAAGCCCGCTGGTCGTTGTTCTTCGCCAGGTTCCGGTTTCAACTTGTGTTCCGGTCGGCTGCGCAGAATACCCCTGCGGACTCCCTCTCCAGAGTCTTCGAAGTTCCAGAGGATATTGAGAAACCTCATCCTATGTTGGATCCGGCCTGCCTCTGTGCGGCCCCGGGTGGGGTCACCCCGACACGGGAATTCGTGTCTCCCGCAGAACCGGGAAAAAGTAATGCATTGGGGACATTCATCTGTATGGGCCGGACACTTTGGTTTCAGAAAACCCTCCGTCTGATTTCTCGACAGTACCGATGGCCTCGTATGAATCAAGATATCCTTCAGTTTGTCACGACCTGCCCCACCTGTGCCCAGACTAAGTCTGTGGTGGGCCGCCCCTGGGGGGATCTGCAGCCCTTGCCCATTCCTGCAGCCCCCTGGAGGAAGTGTCTATGGATTTCATTACGGATCTTCCCCGCTCCCAGGGGCACACAGTGATTGGGTGGTGGTAGACCGGTTCTCTCGTATGGCACACTCATTCCACTGCCAGGGCTTCCATCGGCAGCACTGTTAGCCCGCAGTTCATCCATTGCACATCTTCCGACTCCATGGTCTCACCAGTCAGGATCATCAGCGACCGGGGAGCCCAGTTCACTTCACGATTCCACCCTGGGGGTTGTTACCCATTTCCCCTCTACCTACCATCCTCAGACCAACGGGATGGTTGAGAGGGATTAACAGACGTTGAAGGGTTCTTGCGGGCTTTGTCAACAGGCGGCAAGATAACTGGTGCATCCCTTCTCCCGTGGGGCCGAGTTCGCCTATAACCACAGTGAACACTCTGCCTCTGGGCAATCTTCATTCTTCATGGTATATGGACAGCATTCGCGGCTGCCATCCGTCCCATTCCCTCTGACTCCTCTACGCCCATGGTTACTCAAACCTTGCTGACGCTGCGGGCTGTCTGGAACATGGCCCGAAAGCAACTACGAAAGCAGCCGCCAGGTATAAGTCATTTGCAGACCGGCGCCCCGCCCCGGTTTGGCAGCCGGGCAAAAGGTATGGCTGAGTACCAAATACCTGAGGCTCCGGGTGCCCTCTCGGAGGCTGGGGCCACTGGTACATCGGGCCCTTTGTGATCCAGTCTCGGATCGGAGCAGTGACATACCGCCTGCGGCTACCTAGAACTCTACGGATCCATACGCCTTCCATGTTTCTCTGCTGAAGGTCTTTCGGGGGTCTAAGTGGCATCCACAGAGTAAGGAGTCAGTTGTTCCAGAGGCTGACCCCCGATCCCGAGTACGAAGTTGAAGAAATCATAGACTCCAAGAGGCGCCGGGGGAAGCTGCTCTACCTGTTATGGAAGCATTTCGGGTCCCGAGGATAACTCCTGGGAGCCGGCTACCAATGTACATGCCCTGGAGTTGGTACGGGCCTTCCACGATCGCTATCCTCAAAAACCAGGACCCAGGAGGAAGGGGGGCATCCGGGGGGGATACTGTCACATCCGTCGCTCCCTCCGGCTGCTCCTCCGCTGGAAGCAGAAGCCGGTGTCCATCGCGGCGAGGGCCGGCCTTCTTGAGGCCGCGGCGGAGAGCCGGGGCTCGCCACGGCGATAGCCACCCAGGCCGAGGCCGTGGGCCGGCTATCGCGGCTGCCGGGCTCTCGATCGATGGCTATGGGGTCCGTACTCGCGCCAGTGTGGAGAATGGCGCCGAGATGCGATGGCCGGCGTCTCCTTCACTTTCGGGCGCGGTAACCCAAAGCTCCGCCTCAGAGGAGTTAGATTGGGAGGCCGGTGCTGTAGTCCCACCTGGGAGGTCGGACAGAGCCAATCAGAAGGATTCTGTCAGTAACCGGGTTCTGATTGGCCGGCCATGTCGGCTGGGGCTGGGACATTACTGCGGACAGTATTTAAGGAGCAGGCCTGAGATAGGACATTGCTTCAGGTTCTGTTTCCCGAGGCCAGTCTCCGTGTGTTCCAGTTTTCAGTTCGTTTTCCTTGCTCTCCTGGTTTTGACCTTTGCATTGTTTTTGGACTTCTCTGCTAGCTGCCTGCCTTGAACTATTGCCTGTTTCGACTACACTGTGAGCTGCCTGCCCTGACCTATTGCCTGTTTCGACTACGCTGTGAGCTGCCTGCCCTGACCTGTTGCCTGTTTTGGACTCCTTTGCTTTCCTACTGCCCTCCTGGCTCCTGGTTCCAGTATTGGGTCAGTTTGTCAACGCCATGGTTCCGGAAGTCCCGTTGGCCACCTGCAGCTGGGGGCTCAACCCTCGGTGAACGGCGGTCGCCGCGGGTGAAGACGTGAGGTTCACGGCTGTCCTCTGAGGTCCTTCGGGGCCTTGCGGGACCTAAGGGCTCACCTTCTCTTCAGAGAAGACAATGAGTTTATCTTGTTGGGCAGACTGGATGGACCGTACAGGTCTTTTTCTGCCGTCATCTACTATGTTACTATGTATGTTACTATGATCTCCCCTTGGTCAAACCTGCGGAAAATTCCTGAGCGCTGCAATATGTAGGCATCATGTGTGGAACCTGGGTATCGGGCACACACGTCTAGAATCTCCCCATGGGCGTCACACACAACTTGCATATTGAGTGAGTGGATTGCTTTCCTGTTCCTATAGGTGGCCTCTTGTGCCTGGGGGGCGGGTGTCTGAGTGCAACATGTGTGCAGTCAATGACGCCTATGACTGAGGGGAAGCGAGCTACGGTGTAGAAGTCAGCCATGTTGTTCTGCAGGGCCTGGGGGGTGGTGTGGAAGGTGATATACTCAGAGGTGTGGGTAAGAAAGGCATCAAGGAACTGGGTGAGGCAGTTAGAAAGGGAAGGCTGGGTGAGGCCCGTGTTCACAGCCAGCACAAACTGGAAACTCCCAGTGGCCAGAAAAGATAGAGAAGCAGTGATCTTGAGGTGCACAGGGATGGATTGTTCCAATGGGTCCTGGGCTGCAAGAGGGGTTTGAGCTGCTCACAAAGGTGCTGAATGGCAGCCCTATCAAAGCGGTACCTAGTGAGACACTGCAGGTCAGTAAAGTCTAGGAAACTGCTACGGAGACTGAAAACTCTGGGGTGTGAGTACCTCCTGCGTAGGGTTACCATATGGCTCCAGAAAAAGGAGGACATATTGGTCCAGTCCGGGTTTTGCTTCCATTGAAGAGCAATGGAAGTAAAACCCAGACTGGTTCAATCTGTCCTCCTTTTGCTGGAGCCTATGGTAACCCTACTCCTGCGGTGCCTCTCCTCTTCCTCCAACATGTGAGCTACCTGTGCATTTAGTGCTTCCATTTCCCCACACTACAGGTTGCAATGCGTGAATCCAGTGCTCACCTCTCCCTACCAACCTGAATGAAACCAGCACCAACAACACAAGCTGACACTCACTCTCCCACCACTGACAAACAATGCAGTCACACAGCACAGCCAAACTGCAAGCACTCTCTCACCCACTACATACTCTCCTGCCACACCCTCTAGCCACTCACTCTCCAAGCAGCAACCAACAGTTTTCACAAACACACAGAGCAGCAGCAGCAGCACACAGAACAAAGAGCCAAACACAGACAACAAACAGGTAAGGGAATGAAATGTGACCTTGGGGACGGTGAATAGAGAGGGATAGGGCAGGGCCACCGAGAGGCCGGGCCCGGGGCAAGGCCGCTCCCAGGGCCCCGCCTCCCTTGAGGTCGCCACGCCGCAGTCCACAGTTTCCACCCGCCCACCCCCAGCCCCATCGACAGCCCCCCTCCATCCGCCACCGGGCCCCCTGCATTCAGATCACAGGCGCCTCACCTCCTTGTGAAAGCGCAGCGGCACATCGCCTCCCTTTGAGCCCCGGTGAGGCGCTGTGATTTGAATGCAGGGGGCCCAGTGGTGGATGGAGGGGGGCTGTCGACGGAGCCAAGGGCAGGCGGGTGAGACTGGGGACTATGGCACTGGGCCCCCCTTGGAGGTCCAGGCCCGGGGAATTTTGTTCCTCCTGCCCCCCCCCCCTTTCGGCGGCCCTGGGGAGGGGATGGGGGAGATAGAAGAAGGAGTAGTAGTGTCTGGGGTTGGGGGCTAGAAAGGGTAGGGAAAGCTGAAAAGGTAAAACACAAAAGAGGCAGGTGAGGGTGAAAACATTCCGACTAGGGCACACAACTCTCAGCTTTCTCTCCAAACAACGATTCAGCTTTCTCTTCAAACAACGATTTCGCCACTCTCCAACTTCACAAAATCGCTAATGGGTCTAAAGATGACTTACCCCTTACCCTGAATGCTTTTATATCAGGTCTAACTAAGGACGTTCATGTTCCCGCCAATGCGGAAGCATTTCGCTACCCATTATACGTTGGAGACGTCCATCTCATAACACCGTCCAAAACATGCCTCTAACACGCCCCTTGCGCTCAGGATGTCTTTACGGCCCTGTTTCGATTATTGGATTTGGACGACTTTCTTTCACAAGGACATCCATGTGCCTTTTATGTCGCTTTTTGGACGTCCTTCTCTTTCGAAAATGAGACTACAAGTGAACTACATGTGGGAGCAATCAGCCAGTTGCCCCAAGGGAAACATGGTAGCTGTGCAGCTGTAGAAAGCCATTAATCACAAGAATTCCAATTCAACAGTGCTACAATAATCTTGTTTGTAGGGTGCATGTGAGCTCACTGCAGTTAAGACACCTTCCTATAAGGGACAGTTACTTGTTAGGCAAGGATTTGCACCCAGTGTAGATTGCAGATCAGTGACACCCATAGGCAGAACTGTTGGCTACAACTGCTTCTTCTTTTTTGTGAGAAGGCTTAGGAGTGACAAGTGTACAGGTGTGGTGTGATGTGGGCATCAGACTGAACATCAGAACATAAACTGGTTCATACCAATGGTTCATCTAGCCCAATATCCTGTTTCCAAACAGTGGCCAAGCCAGATCACAAGTAGCTGGCAGAAACCAATTAGCACAACATTCCATTCTACCAATCCCAGGGCAAGCAGTTACTTCCCCATGTCTGTCTCAATAGCAGACTATGGACTTTTCCTCCAGGAATTTGTCCAAACGTTTTTTAAACCCAGATACGCTAATCGCTGTTACCACATCCTCTGGAAAAGAGTTCCAGAGGGAAGGGATAGGCCACCAGCAGAAGCCCTATATAATAGTGTGGGTTCGATCACAGGACTGAGTTAGAATAACATATCAGCCCATGTTATCTGCTAGAGAACCCATTTTATACCTATGGCACCTGTTGCAGACAACATGTGCTAGTAAAATATTCCCTTTAATATGGCATTTCAAACACTATTGCCTTGATTGGTTTAGCCAGTGGTGTTCCTAGCTTGTGCACCACCCAGGGCGGGTCGCCCCTCCCAAGGAGTGCCACTTCCCATGAAGCGAACCATCATCCCCAAAGTGCATCACCTGACCTTTCCTCCCAGCAAGGGGGTGCACGGAGCAGATGCACGGCTGTAGGCTCTGCCGATCCCCTGCCCTGGAACAGGGGGCATGGGACTGGCACAGCCAACAGCTGCGCGCCTGCTCCACGCACCCCCTTGCTGCCTGCACCCGGAGCAGGACCGCTCCTATTGCCCCACCCTTGGTACGCTACTGGGTTTAGCTGGGGTTGGTGTGCCAGAGAGGTATATAGCGAAGATAAATACCTGTAGCAGGTATTCTCCGAGGACAGCAGCCTGATTGTTCTCACATGTGGGTCGGCATCCACGGTGGCCCAGGAAACGGCAAATTTGTTCAGAGCAAAAATAAAAAAGTTTTGCCAGAGCCTTCTGTCGTGCGAACCACGCGCACTGCGCATGCGCGGACAACTTCCTGCCTGTCACATGAGCATTCCCGCTCACTTTAATCAAAAAGCAAATAATAAACACAACTCCAAAGGGAGGTGGTGGGTTTGTGAGAACAATCAGCCTGCTGTCCTCGGAGAATACCTGCTACAGGTATGTATCTTCGCTTTCTCCGAGGACAAGCAGTCTGCTTGTTCTCACATGTGGGGTATCCCTAGCAACCAGGCTCACTCAAAACAATGAACATTGGTCAATTGGGCCTCGCAAAGGTGAGGACATAACATAGATTGACCTGAAACCATAAACCAGAGTGCAGCCTGGAACAGAAGAAAAATGTGTCTAGGGGGATGGAGTTGGATTCTAAAACCCGAACAGATTCTGCAGCACCGACTGCCCAAACCGACTGTCGCGTCAGGTATCCTGCCAAAGGCAGTAGTGAGATGTGAATGTGTGGATGAAGACCACGTTGCAGCCTTGCAAATCTCCTCAATGGAGGCTGACTTTAAGTGAGCCACTGACGCAGCCATGGCTCTAACATTGTGAGTCGTGACATGGCCCTCCAGAGTCAGCCCAGCTTGGGCGTAAGTGAAGGAAATGCAATCTGTTAGCCAATTGGAGATTGTGCATTTTCCGATGGCGACTCCCCTCCTGTTGGGATCAAAAGAAACAAACAACTGGGCAGAGAGAGATACGTCTGGCGAAAGCGCAAACGGAAGAACAAATGGCTAGAAATGTAAGGAGGGGTGGCAAAATTTTCTTCAGGTATATTAGTGAAAGGAGAATGACTAAAAAGGGAATTGTGAGACTAAAAGATACTGCGAGCCGCTATGTGAATAATGATGAAGAAAAAGCAAATTTGCTAAATAGATACTTCTGTTCTGTTTTCACAGAAGAAAATCCTGGAGAAGGACCGCGATGGACTGCAAAAAGTACAAATGAGATTGAAGTGGATAGAGCACCGTTCACGGAAGAGAGTGTGTATGAACAACTTGAAAAGCTAAAGGTGGACAAAGCCATGGGACCGGATGGGATCCACCCTAGGATATTGAGGGAGCTCAGAGAGGTTCTGGCGGGTCCTCTTAAAGATTTATTTAATAAATCCTTGGGGACGGGAGAGGTTCCGAGGGATTGGAGATTGGCAGATGTGGTCCCTTTTCACAAAAGTGGTGATAGGGAAGAAGCTGGAAACTACAGGCCGGTAAGCCTCACTTCGGTTATTGGAAAAGTAATGGAAGCGATGCTGAAGGAAAGGATAGTGAATTTCCTGGAAGCCAATAAGTTGCAAGATCCGAGACAACATGGATTTACCAAAGGGAAATCGTGCCGAACGAACCTCATTGAATTCTTTGATTGGGTGACAGGAGAATTGAATCAGGGACGAGCTATGGACGTAATCTACATAGATTTTAGCAAAGCTTTTGACACGGTTCCCCACAGGAGGCTCTTAAATAAACTGGATGGGCTGAAGATAGGACCCGAAGTGGTGAACTGGATTAGGAACTGGTTGACGGACAGACGCCAGAGGGTGGTGGTGAATGGAATTCGCTCGGAGGAGGGAAAGGTGACTAGTGGAGTGCCTCAGGGATCAGTGCTGGGGCCGATTCTGTTCAATATATTTGTGAGTGACATTGCCGAAGGGTTAGAAGGTAAAGTTTGCCTATTTGCGGATGATACTAAGATCTGTAACAGAGTGGACACCCCGGAGGGAGTGGAAAACATGAAAAAGGACCTACGGAAGCTAGAAGAATGGTCTAAGGTTTGGCAATTAAAATTCAATGCGAAGAAATGCAAAGTGATGCACTTAGGGAATAGAAATCCAAGGGAGATGTATGTGTTAGGCGGGGAGAGTCTGATAGGTACGGATGGGGAGAGGGATCTTGGGGTGATAGTATCTGAGGATTTGAAGGCGACGAAACAGTGTGACAATGCGGTGGCCGTAGCTAGAAGGTTGTTAGGCTGTATAGAGAGAGGTGTGACCAGCAGAAGAAAGGGAGTGTTGATGCCCCTGTATAAGTCGTTGGTGAGGCCCCACCTGGAGTATTGTGTTCAATTCTGGAGGCCGTATCATGTTAAGGATGTAAAAAGAATTGAAGCGGTGCAAAGAAAAGCTACGAGGATGGTATGGGATTTGCGTTACAAGACGTATGAGGAGAGACTTGCAAACCTGAACATGTACACTCTGGAGGAAAGGAGAAACAGGGGTGATATGATACAGACGTTCAAATATTTGAAAGTTATTAATCTGCAAACAAACCTTTTCCGGAGATGCGAAGGCAGTAGAACGAGAGGACATGAAATGAGATTGAAGGGGGGCAGACTCAAGAAAAATGTCAGGAAGTATTTTTTCACGGAGAGAGTGGTGGATGCTTGGAATGCCCTCCCGCGGCGGGTGGTGGAAACGAAAATGGTAACGGAATTCAAACATGCGTGGGATAAACATAAAGGAATTCTGCTCAGAAGGAATGGATCCTAAGGAGCTTAGACGAGATTGGGTGGCAAAGCCGGTGGCGGGAGACGGAGATGGTGCTAGGCAGACTTATACGGTCTGTGCCAGAGCCGATGGTGGGAGGCAGGACTGGTGGTTGGGAGGCGGGGATAGTGCTGGGCAGACTTATACGGTCTGTGCCCGGAAAAGGACAGGTACAAATCAAGATAAGGTATACACAAAAAGTAGCACATGTGAGTTTATCTTGTTGGGCAGACTGGATGGACCGCGCAGGTCTTTTTCTGCCGTCATCTACTATGTTACTATGTTACTATGACTGTCTAAAGGGCTTCGTCCGCTCCATGTAAAAGGCCAATGCTCTCTTGCAGTCCAAAGTGTGCAAACTGCTTTCGCCAGGGCGGGTATGAGGACAGGGAAAGAATGTTGGCAAGACAATTGACTGGTTCAGATGGAACTCTGACACCACCTTTGGCAGGAACTTAGGGTACATGTGGAGGACTACTTTGTTGTGATGAAACTTGATATAAGGTGCATGCACTACCAAGGCCTGAAGCTCACTGACTCTATGAGCTGAAGTAACAGCCACCAAGAAAACGACCAGGTCAAGTACTTCAGATGGCAGGAATTCAGTGGCTCAAAAGGAGCTTTCATCAGCTGGGTGAGAATGACGTTGAGATCCCATGACACTGGTGGAGGTTTGACAGGGGGCTTTGACAAAAACAAACCTCTCATGAAGCGAACAACTGTCCAGAGATAGGCTTACCCTCTACACGGCAGTGATAAGCACTAATCGCAGTAAGGTGAACCCTTACGGAGTTGGTCTTGAGACCAGACTCTGACAAGTGTAGAAGGTATTCAAGCAGGGTCTGCGTAGCACAAGAAAGAGGATCTAGGGCCTTGCTGTCACACCAGACGGCAAACCTCCTCCATTTGAAAGAGTAATCTAGGGCCTTGCTGTGACACCAGACGGCAAACCTCCTCCATTTGAAAGAGTAACACCTCTTCGTGGAGTCTCTCCTGGAAGCAAGACTCAGGAGACACCCTCTGAAAGACCCAAGGAGGCGAATTCTAAGCTCTCAACATCCAGGCCGTGAGAGCTGCCGAGAAGCAGGAGTGTACCTACGCCTAGCATAGGAATAGGGAGCACTCCTCTTCCCTCCAAAAAACCTCCTAGATGAGTAGCAGAAGACGCCCGGTGGGAGAAAGAATCCATAGCATCATTGTGCTTCTTGAGCTGGTCAACCAGATCCTCTACTTTCTCACCAAAAAGGTTATCCCCCCCGGCAAGGAACATCCGCCATCTGCTGCTGGACCGAATGATCCAGGTCAGAGACACGCAGCCATGACAGTCTACGCTTCACTATACCTTGGGCAGCGATCCTGGATGCTACATCAAAAGTGTTGAACATACCCTTGGTCAGGAATTTTCGACCCGCCTTCTGCTGCCTGACCACCTGGCGAAAAGGCTCGGCCTGCTCCAGAGGGAGTGCATCAACCAAGCTAGACAGTTGCCTCATCGAGTTCCGCAAGTGGATGTTCGTGAAGAGCTGGTATGTCTGGATTTTGGCAGCGAGCACAGCGGCCTGATATGCCTTCCTCCCAAAAGAGTCCAAGGTTCTAGATTCTCTGCCTGGGGGCGCCGAGGCATAGTCCCTAGCACTTTTGGCTCTCTTGAAAATGGCAGGGCTGTGCCAATACGGTAAGCGAGGTAAGCATGGCAGGGGGGCGCCACCCTTTGGGGGGCACCGCCGCACCATGCTTACCTCGCCCTCTTGCTCCCGCAGCAAGAAGATCCCTTTCCTTTTTTTTTTCTTTTAATTTTACCTCCGTCTGGCAGCGCAGCGTCAGTGAAGGAGACGGTGCTCCCGACGTGTCTACTGTCTAGCCTTCCCCTTCGCTCATGTTCCGCCTTCTTCTGACGTCATTTCCTTGGTGTCAGAAGAAGGTGGAACATGAGCGAAGGGGAAGGCTAGACAGACACGTCGGGAGCGCCGCCTCCTGCACTGACGCTGCGCCTGCGCTGCCGGACGGAGGTAAATTTAAAAGAAAAAAAAAGGAAAGGGATGTTGGAAGGGGGGAAGAAGAGGGCGGGCAGTTGGGACATGGGAGCGGGAGGGCAGGGGAGAGAGGAGCATGCGAGGGCAGGGTTCATGGAAGGGAGAGAGGGGAATTGCTGGATAGGGTCAGGGATGAATGGAGGGGGCAAGGGACAGATGGGCATGGATTGATGGGAGGGTAGGGCTCAGGGAGAGAGGGGAATTGCTGGATAGGGATGAATGGAGGGGCAGGGGACAGAGGGGCATGGATGGATATGGATTGCAGGGCAGGGCTCAGGGAGAGAGGGAAATTGCTGGATAGGGATGAATGGAGGGGGCAGGGGACAGAGGAGCATGGATTGGGAGGGCAGGGCTCAGGGAGAGAGGGGAATTGCTGGATAGGGTCAGAGATGAATGGAGGGGGCAAGGGACAGATGGGCATGGGTTGATGGGAGGGTAGGGCTCAGGGAGAGAAGGGAATTGCTGGATAGGGATGAATGGAGGGGGCAGGGGACAGATGGGCATGGATGGATATGGATTGCAGGGCAGGGCTCAGGGAGAGAGGGGAATTGCTGGATAGGGATGAATGGAGGGGGCAGGGGACAGATGGGCATGGATGGATATGGATTGCAGGGCAGGGCTCAGGGAGAGAGGAGAAATTGCTGGACATAAAGGGGAGGGAAGAGAGATGAAGGAGATGAAATGAGGGAAAAGGAAGAGAGAAAAACTGCACATGGATGAAGAAAATAGGCAGAAGCTGAGGACCAGAAATGAAGAAGAAAGGAGGAAAGGAAAGAAATAAATGGAAAGAAAGCCCTGGAAACTGAGTTAAGAGGACAGATAGCCGCAGAATCAGATACTGGGCCAGCATGAACAGAAAAAGAAAGTCACCAGACAACAAAGGTAGAAAAAAACATCATTTTATTTTCGTTTTAGTGTTTGGAATATGTCCACTTTGAGAATTTACGTCTGCTATCTTATTTTGCAATGTATAGCAATTTGTTTCTAATATTGCTGACAATTCCTGTCAGTGTGGCAAGTGGTGAGCGATAATTTTCACCGGGGGGGGGGGAGGGGGGCGCCAACTGATGGTCTGCATGGGGGCGCCAGAGACCCTAGGCATGGCTCTGGAAAGCGGAGTCCACCACCATGGAATTGTGAGGTAGCTGAGACCTCATCAATCCAGGCTCTCCTTGGATCCGATATTGGGACTCAGTCTTTTTCGGGATCACGGGATTAGACAGCAGGAACGACCAGTTTTGCATAAGAACTTCCTTGAGTACATTATGCAAAGGGGCCGTTGCAGCCTCTCTAGGCGGAGAAGGATAATCCAGGACCTCGAGCATCTCAGCCCTGGGCTCATCTTCAACCTCCATAGGGAAGGGAGTAGCCACAGCCATTTCCTGGACAAAGGAGGTGAAGGATAGACTCTCCGGAGGAGAAAGCCTCCTTTCTAGTGGAGGAGAAGGTTCAGAAGGAATCCCATAGGACTCGTCAGAAGAAAATTACCTTGGATCCTCCTCTTCCTCCCATGAATCCTCATCTTCAGTATCGGACAAGACGTCCCTCAGAGCAGTCCGAAACTGAGCCTGCCTCGACACAGAGGAACAACGTCCTCGATTGCGGTGCCAAAAAGTCGACGCCCGCCTGGACTCTGGTGAAGCTTCCTTCACCAACATCGAAGGGGAGTCGACCTGGGTGGCAGCTGACACCGATGCCGCAGGCGGCACCGAGGTCGGGGACCTCACCACAGGCGAAGGGCCAGATGCCACTGCAGCACTCGGTACAGAAGGCGCAAGCACCCCCGACACCGAAGCAGACTGGCGCAGCAACCCTTCCTGAAGCTCTGGAAGCAGGGCCCTGATGAGCTCGTCGAGAGCCGCCGTCGGACAAGGCTGCGTTGTCGGTAAAGGAGCCAGTGGCAGAATGTGTCGAGGCTCGGAAGCAGGTACCAGGCTGCTAGACTGACGCATCGGCACCTCCTGAATAGAGGATCCTCTTGGCGCTGACGCTTCTTGGGTGCCGAATCCCTCGATGCCCCAGAGCTCCCGGCACCGTGTGTTGAAGGAGAGCGATGGTGGTGCTTCTTCGCCTTCGCTCGCCTGAGCCAAAAAACAAAGAGACAAACCAAAGTACGCTGTCTCTCCGTTGCGGACATGGGAAAACTAAGAAAAAATACGGAAAGGTAAACGTTTTGTTTTTTTTAAAAAAGAAATGACGCAAATCGTCAAAAGACTCTTCGGACAAGAAAAAACAGAGCAGGAACACTCGCACGACGGGCGGGAAGTTGTCCGCGCAAGCGCGGTGCATGAGGTTCACGCACCAGAAGGCTCTGGCAAATCTTTTTTATTTTTGCTCTAAAAAGATTTGCCGTTTCCTGGGCTGCCGTGGACGCCGACCCACATGTGAGAACATGCAGCCTGCTTGACCTCGGAGAACTTTTTTTTTCTTTTGTCTTTTATTTTATTGATGTATTTTTTCTTTTTATCTGTTTATGTGGTCATTATTGATTCTAAACGACTTTGCAGGCTTAAATTGCCCGGAGTGGTATCTCCAAAGCTAAACTAAACTAATGCTTTAAAAAATTCCCTTCATTGTATAGCTACAGATATAAATGAACCAAGAACTCATTTCCACTTCACAGAAATGGAGTGGAGGCAGGGCCGGTCTTAGCAAGTGCGGGGCCCTATGCAGACCAATTTGGTGGGGCCTCATCCTAGCCCCACCCCACCATAGCCCCACCCCACCGTAGCCCCGCCCCCACCCTAGCTCCACCCCATTGATAAGATTATTCCATTTTTAGAACATTTTTTTATTTATGAAATTTCAAATAAAGACAAATGAAGCTAAACTTGTACAAAAAACTGATTGAAATAATAAGCACAATGCTATCATGAAACCTCCCCTCCCCAGAAATTATTCAGTTCAAGTCCACTACAATTAGTAGTTCCAATTCTCATAACAAAGGAGAATAAAGGAAAAATATTAAGAAAAGATTCAGTACTTTCAAATTCCCCTATTACTCTGTAACCCATATATGCAATAAAATAAAAATGAAATGAAAAGATATACAATAAAATAAAGTGATATGTAAAATATAATGTACAATATAAAAACATATAGACCACCAAGGTATTAAAATTGTTTTAAAATATATACCACAACTCTCTGACTCAAGAAGACTCTGACTCTGTCATCCATAATTGTCTGACAACACACAGAAAAAAAATAAGTAAAAAAAAGAGTCACAATTAATACCTTATACACCAATATACCAGCCATACGGAAATTGCAGATTATCAACAATATGAAGCTAGCAAGGGATCATAATATCACAATTCTCATGTAGAGCCACAAAACACCCTTTTAGAGATAGTGTGTCATGATTTAGGCTCTACACCCTTTCCGATGTTTGGTGCCACCTCAGTAAGGCCAACACACAATCTCTCCACTGCAAAACACTATAAACAAATGTGTGCAAAAACACACTCATAACCTTAACAAACCATAAACAGCACTAATTCCAAGGACAGGACGAGCTACAACCTTATGCGTGGCGTGGAAAGGTAACTGTAATTACACCGGGCTCTAAAACACCAGTGCACAACCTAGTGAAAAAAAACAAAAAGGGCTGCAAACTATACGCTTGCAGAATACTGCACCTTCCTTGATCACACCTGAAAAACACATGAATGCAAAATACTGAACTGGAAAGTTACCTCAAGAATGAAAAACAAATGAAGCAGATCGCAAAAATAAAACAGTAATTTATTATTAAAACCTGAAGTTATATATACATAAATAGCCCGACACAGGCCGTGTTTCGCCTGACACGACTGCTTCAGGGACTATACAACAATCCTTTACTCACAAGTTTAATTGATAATATTGGATATGTGCTGAGATAAGAGACTGATCGTTTGACGTTGTGTCAATACTCTTTTGGCATCTCTGTTTACTCCTTCAAAGAATTGAAGTAAATTGGTCAGGCAAGATTTCCCCACACAAAAGCCGTGCTGACTTGGTCTCAGTAATCCATGTCCTTGGATGTGCTCTGTAATTTTGTTTTTGATAATTTTGTTTTTGATATCTTCACATCTACCCGTTCCACTCCACTCATTATTTTATAGACCTCTATCATATCTCCCCTTAGCCACCTTTTCTCCAAGCTGAAGAGCCCTAGCCACTTTAGCATTTCCTCATAGGGAAGTCGTCCCATCCCCTTTATCATTTTCGTCACCCTTCTCTGCACCTTTTCTAATTCCACTATATCTTTTTTGAGATACGACGACCAGAATTGAACACAATATTCGAGGTGCGGTCGCACCATGGAGCGATACAAAGGCATTATAACATCCTCATTTTTGTTTTCCATTCCTTTCCTAACCATACCTAACATTCTATTTGCTTTCTTAGCCACAGCAGCACACTGAGCAGAAGGTTTCAATGTATCATCAACGACGACACCTAGATCCCTTTCTTGGTCCTTGACTCCTAACGTGGAACCTTGCATGACGTGGAGGGGCATAATCGAACGGCGCTGGCGATCTATTTTAGCGGCGACGCAACAGCTGGCCGGAACCGTATTATCGAAAAAGATGGCCGGCCATCTTTTCTTTCGATAATACGGTTTGGCCCGGCCAAATGCCAGAGTTCGCCGGGTTTGAGATTGCCGGTTTTGTTTTTCAGCGATAATGAAAAAAAATGCTGGCCATCTCAAACCCAGCGAAATCCAAGGCATTTGGTCATGGGAGGAGCCAGCATTTGTAGTGCACTGATCCCCCTCACATGCCAGGACACCAACCGGGTACCCTAGGGGGCACTTCTAAAATTTTTTTTAAAATACACAAATAGCTCCCAGGTGCATAGCTCCCTTACCTTGGGTGCTGAGTCCCCCAAACCCCCCCCCAAACCCACTCCCCAAAACTCTACACCATTACCATAGCCCTTATGGGTGAAGGGGGGCACCTACATGTGGGTACAGTGGGTTTTGGGGGGTTTGGAGGGCTCTACACTTAGCACCACAAGTGTAACGGGGGGGGGGGGGGGTGGACCTGGGTCTGCCTGCCTGAAGTGCACTGCACCCATTAAAAACTGCTCCAGGGACTTGCATACTGCTGTCAGGGAGCTGGGTATGACATTTGAGGCTGGCATACAGGCTGGCAAAAAAAGTTTTTATTTTTATTTTTTTAGTGTGGGAGGGGGTTGGTGACCACTGGGGGAGTATGGGGAGGTCATCCCCCATTCCCACCGGTGGTCATCTGATGAGTTGGGGCACCTTTTTGAGGCTTGGTTGTGAAAATAAAAGGACCAAGTAAACCCAGCGAAATACTGATTAACGCCACTTTTTTTTCCATTCCGCGAAAGCCGGCCATCTGGTAGCCACACCCATGTCCCGCCTTTGCTACACCTCTGACATGCCCCCTTGAACTTTTGCTGGCTCGGCGACGGGAAAGCCGCGATGGTGTCAAAAAAGCAGCTTTTGATTATACTGATTTCGCCCCTTTTGAGAGATCGCCGGCCATCTCCCGATTTATGTCGGAAGATCGCCGGTGATCACTTTCGAAAATAAGCCTATTATCTATAATTCGGGTTCCTCTTTCCCACATGCATCAATTTGCACTTGCTCACATTAAACTTCATCAACCATTTAGACGCCCAGTCTCCCAGTCTCGTAAGGTCCTCTTGTAATTTTTCACAATCCTCCCGCGATTTAACGACTTTGAATAACTTTGTGTCATCAGCAAATTTAATTACCTCACTAGTTACTCCCATCTCTAGGTCATTTATAAATATGTTAAAAAGCAGCGGTCCCAGCACAGAGCCCTGGGGAACTCCATTAACTACCCTTCTCCATTGAGAATAATGACCATTTAACTCTACTCTCTGTTTTTTATCTTTTAACCAGTTTTTAATCCACAATAGAACACTACCTCCTATCCCATGACTCTCTAATTTCCTCTGGAGTCTTTCATGAGGTACTTTGTCACACGCCTTCTGAAAACCCATATATGCAATATCAACCGGCTCCCCTTTATCCACATGTTTGTTCACCCCTTCAAAGAAATGTAGTAGATTGGTGAGGCAAGATTTCCCTTCACTAAATCCATGTTGACTTTGTCTCATTGAATATGCTCTGTAATTTTGTTCTTCATAATAGTCTCTACCATTTTGCCCGGCACCGACGTCAGACTCAACGGTCTATAATTTCCCGGATCTCCTCTGGAACCTTTTTTAAAAATTGGCGTTATATTGGTCACCTTCCAGTCTTCCGGTACCACACTCGATCTTAAGGATAAATTACATATGTCCTACAATAGCTCTGCAAGCTCATTTTTTAGTTCTATCAGTACTCTGGAATGAATAGCATCTGGTCCAGGAGATTTGCTACTCTTCAGTTTGTAGAACTACCCAATTACATCCTCCAGGTTTACAGAGAATTCATTAAGTTTCTCTGACTCATCAGCTTCGAATACCAATTCCGGCACCGGTATCACTCCCAAATCTTCCTCGGTGAAGACCGAAGCAAAGAATTCATTTAATCTCTCCGTTACGGCTTTGTCTTCCCTGATCGCCCCTTTTACTCCTCGGTCATCTAGCAGTCCAACCGATTCTTTTTCCGGCTTCCTGCTTTTAATATACCTAAAAAAAAATTTTACTATCTGTTTTTGCCTCCAACGCAATCTTTTTTCGAAGTCCCTCTTAGCCTTCCTTATCAGCGCTTTGCATTTGACTTGACATTACTTATGCCGTTTCTTATTATTTTCAGTCGGTTCCTTCTTCCATTTTCTGAAGGATTTTCTTTTAGCTCTAATAGCTTCCTTCACCTCACTTTTTAACCACGCTAGCTGTCGTTTGGTCTTCCATCCTCCTGTTTTAATAAGCGGAATATATTTGGCCTGGGCTTCCAGGATGGTGTTTTTGAACAGCATCCTCGCCTGATGTAAATTTTTGACCCTCGCAGTCGCTCCTCTAAGTTTTCTTTTCACTGTTCTTTTCAGCATAGTCTCCTTTTTTAAAGTTAAACGCTAACGTATTTGATTTCCTATGTATACTTACTTCAAAGCTAATATCAAATCCGATCATATTATGATCACTGTTATCAAGCGGCCCCAGCACCATTACCTCCCGCACCAGATCATATGCTCCACTAAGGAATAGGTCTAGAATTTTTCCTTCTTTTGTTGGCTCCTGTACCAACTGCTCCATAAAGCTGTCCTTGATTTCATCAAGGAATTTTACCTCCCTAGCGTGTCCTGATGTTACATTTACCCAGTCAATATCGGGGTAATTGAAATCACCCATTATTATTGTGTTGCCCAGTTTGTTTGCGTCCCTAATTTCCTTTAACATTTCTGCATCCGTCTGTTCATCCTGGCCAGTGCTGTGAGCTGAGATCCTGGAAAACTGGCTTTTATGACACTGGACAAGTCACTTATCCCTCCATTACCCCAGGTACAACAACAACAAAAACACCTTAGATAGTGAGCTCACTAGGGACAGAGAAAGTATGTGGTTATAGGGGGAAATTCTTTATATAGCTCCGAATGTTAGGCACTATTTCCTTGCCAAATTTTTGATGTGAAAAAGCATTATAACAGATGCAAAGCATCGAAACAGCAGAGCCAGAGCTTTTTTTTTCTGGTGCCTTTTTGGCTTTTTTGAGATTTCTTCACAGTGTCTATTCTGGACTTCGGTCCCCTTCTCTTGCCGTACAGTTTTAGTTCCTTTTTCCCCCTTTTTAAGTTTCCTTATTTTCCATGACTTAACCTGCATTTAGGCCTAGTCTTCAAGTCAGGTTTCTCCCTTGACTTTTTTCTGGTGTCTTGCCCCTTTATTCAGGCACCATCGCGTCTTTTGATTTGGCTGCGGAACATTTTCCTTCCATGATGTCCACTAAAGTACCTAGAGGCTTTAAGTGCTGTACCCGGTGCAATCAGACAATCTCTGGCAAAGACACCCATTCTTGGTGTCTTCAGTGCTTAGGGCCTGACCATAGCCCTGCCAAATGTGTCCTTTCTCCTCTGATGAAGAAGAAGAGGACTCAGGTGTCCAGAGAGGCTCAACACAAGAAGAGTTTTGATGCCAGCTTTGAGTCCTCGACATTGGCATCGGCATCAAGGTAAGTGGTGTCAGCATCAATGTCGAAGATTGCATCGGCATCAGGACCATAAGTCTATATGCCTGCTTTGAGACCCTTGGACACTTGGAGCAGTAGTGTGTTGTGTGGGTCTCCACCTGTCTTACATAGTAACGTAGTAAATGACGCAGATAAATACCTGTATGATCCATCTAGTCTGCCCAACAAGATAAACTCATTTTACATGGTATGTGCTACTTTACATGTATACCCAAGTTTGATTTGTCCTTGCCTTTCTCAGGGCACAGACCGTAGAAGTCTGCTCAGAACTGTTCTTGTACTAAGTTCTGAAGCTAACGTTGAAGCCCCTTAAAATTTACACTCCAGCCCATCCCTATCTATTCAGTCACGATCCGGGCGTAGACCGTAGAAGTCTGCCCAGCTCCCGTATTGTTTCCCCAATTACCGGCGTCGCCACCCAATCTCTGCTAAGATTCCACGGAACCACTACTTCTAAACCGGATTCCTTTGTGTTTATCCCACGCATGTTTGAATTCCATTACCGTTTTCATCTTCACTACCTCCCGCGGGAGGGCATTCCACATATCCACCACCCTCTCCGTCAAGACCAAGGGACCTTGATTCTAATAGCTCTCTTCTGGCCATGACAAATCTGTTTTTCTCTTTTCCTAGAATTGTCATCCAAGGAACCATTCAAATTGGATCCTTTTCCAACCCTACTAACACAGAGTTTTCTAATCGTCAATTCCTATATAGATTTTTCAGGAAGCTAAAATTATGAGCGTATTTTGGGGATGAGACATAGGAAACGCACTCCATAGACCATACTCCTTTGTTTTCTAGTAAATATCCTATACCATCCACTTGGATGCCACTGGGGTCCTCCTGACGCAGTGGTGGAGACTTTTCAGAAATTAGTGTTGCAAGATGTTGAGAAAATGGAACAGAGTCGGCAATATTCTTTTACCAACTTAACGAATTCCCAGAAACAAGCACTCAAGCAATTACAGCAAGACACGACTATCATCATCATAATACATAAAGCGGACAAGGGAGGTGGCACGGTAGTTCAGGACATGATTAAATATAGGGAGGCAGCATTCTGGCAATTAGGAGATCGCAACTTCTATAGTGTCTTAGATCAGGAGCCTACTACCCAATACCAAAGGGATATTAAACACATCCTGCAATCAGCTAATGCCGAGGGAGTTATTTCTACTAGAGAATTTCAATTCTTATATACGGCACACCCCAGAATGGTGTGTGTTTTACCTTTTTCTGCGCAGGCTAATCGGATTAAGAACATCATTCACAAACACTGGCCGCTACTACAATTACATGACATGCCATCAGATCTATGTTTCACCTATACACGGGCTCACAACTTGGGAGAATTATTCAAGAAGAGACACGGGCAGGCACCCCCTGACATTAGGGGTGGCCATGATAGATGCCATTGATGTGTGTATTGTTGACACGCATAGACCACCTCCGTGATCAAGCATCCGGTCACAGGGAAAGATTATATATTGAGGAATAACAGTAACTGCGAATCCTCCCAAGTAGTGTATGGGATCTGTTGCCCTGGCGCCAAGTGGTATATTGGCCAGACCAAGCGTAAAATTTAAAATCGCATAACAGAGCATTTGAGTAACCTGCAGAATCAGAAGAAGGAGGCCCCCTTAGTAGCTCATTGGATGCAGGTTAAACATGAGGAAAACGATCTTCAATTTGTGGTTTTACATCAAATTTCATTAAGTAATGGAGGGGATGTGGTATCAGCACAACGTCTTATTTAGCAATGGCACACGGTCAGCCCCCAGGCCTGAACAAATGGGCAGTGACACACCTCTCATAGGGTTTAAAAGGAAGGGGATTAACAAGGAGCTGTGTTACTGCACATGCACCAACGTACATGCCGGTTGAAGGAAGAAGTTGGGCAGTTCCCGCCACAGGTTAGCCTACAAAGATTTTTTGATTGTTTATATTACATTTATAATATAATATTGGATCTGTGATCATGACGCCAGTTGAACTTTATTATTTGTACTAGTGCGCAGGCAGTGTTCTCATCAATCCTCCCTGTCGAAGGCAAAGGTCAAATGAGAGAAGCTCGCATCTTGGAGATAAATGCGTGGCTGCGTGGTTGGTGCTGACGAGAGTGCTTTGGTTTCGTAGACCATGGGATGATTTTCCAAGAGGCACTGAGCGGTGATGGTGTCCATCTGTCAAGGAAGGGAAGGAGTGTCTTCAGCAACAGGCTGGCTAAAGTACTTAACAGGGCTTTAAACTAAAATTGATGGGGATGGGTATAAAAGGCCACGAAGCCATAATTAACCCCAAGGAAGGTAGGACATCTAATGCCTCTATAGAAGTGAATAAAAAGAGTAAAATCTGGAGAGCTTTGTATACCAATGCCCGTAGTATGGGAAACAAACTTCTAGAACTTGAGGCTGCAATGATGGAAGCGGACTTGGATTTAGTGGCGGTCACGGAGAACCATGACTGGGATGTTGCTACACCTGGCTATAATCTATTCAGGAAGGACAGAGTAGGAAAAAAGGGTGGAGGAGTGGCATTATATGCTAAGAATGATATCCAAGTGACAGAACTGCAGGACATGTGGGGTATTGAAGAAGCACTGTGGGTTAAACTGGAAAGAGGGAAAGGATAATGTGTCTATATTGGAGTGATATACAGACCTCCCTCACGGAGGAAATGGACAGGGACTTAATTGAAGACATCTGCAAGATAGCTAGGAAAGGGAAAGTACTACTGGTAGGTGACTTCAATATGCCGGATGTTGATTGGGGTGTCCCGGCTGCGGGGTCGTCTAGAAGCAAAGAGATCTTAGATTCCCTACAGGAAGAATTGTTCCGGCAGTGTGTGACGGAACAGATGCGGGATGGAACTGTTCTGGACCTGGTGCTTACGAATTGAGAGTATGTTTTTGACGTCAAGGTGGCGGACCATTTGGCATCTAGTGATCATCGTATGGTATGGTTCAATATTAAAACAGAAGAGAGGGCTCACTCGAGATTGAAGGTCCTGGATTTCAAAGGAACTAACTTTGCCGAGATGAGGGAATTTCTCAAGGAACAGCTGAAGCAATGGACAAGACTGAAAGGAGCTATATTAAAGGCAACTAACCTTTATGTTAGAAAATTACATAAAAGTAAGAGGAAAAGAAGGCCTCTCTGGTACTCGAATGTAGTAGCTGAAAAGGTAAGGGAAAGGAGGCTAGCCTTTGCACGTTATAAGATGACTCAGAAAGATGAAGACAGGAGAGAATACCTAAATAAGCGAAGAGAAGCTGGAAAAGCTATCAGGAAAGCAAAGCGACAAATGGAGGAAAAGATAGCTAATATGGTAAAATTGGGGGACAAGACCTTTTTCAGATATATAAACGACAAGAGGAAATGCCATAATAGCATTGTGTGGCTCAAAGCTGAGGGAGAGAAATATGTGGAAGATGATAAGGACAAAGCTGAACTGCTTAATGATTATTTTAGCTCTGTGTTCACGAATGAAAGACAGGGGATAGGGCTGCAGAAAGCAAAGGCTAAAGGGGATGGATGTATGGTAGACCAAGACCCGTTTACAGAGGACTGTGTTCGTGAGGAGCTTGCCAAACTAAAAGTAGACAGAGCGATGGGGCCTGATGGGATACACCCGAGGATGCTTAAGGAACTTGGAGAAGTTCTGTTGGCTTCGCTGATGGACTCTTCAATGCTTCCTTAGAAACTGGAGTGGTCCTGGTGGACTGGAGAAGGGCGGATATGGTTCCTTTGCACAAGAGTGGAAGTAAGGAAGAGGTTGGGAATTACAGACCTGTCAGTCTGACCTCGTTAGTGAGTAAGCTAATGGAAACGCTACTAAAAAGGACATTTCTTGAACTACATGGAATGCGAGACCCGAGCCAGCATGGCTTCACTAGTGGCAGGTCATGTCAGATGAATCTGACTGTCTTCTTTGACTGGGCGACCAAACAGTTGGATGTGGGAGGGGCGCTTGATGTAGTATACTTGGATTTCAGCAAATCCTTTGACACGGTTCCGCACAGGCGACTGATAAATAAATTGAGTGCCCTCGGTGTGGGACCTAGAGTAATGGATTGAGTAAAAAATTGGTTGAATGGTAGGAGACAGAGGGTGGTGGTAAATGGAGCTTGCTCTGAAGAAAAGGATGTCATCAGTGGAGTACCACAGGGATCGGTCCTAGGGCCGGCTCTTTTTAACGTCTTTGTGAGCGATATTGCGGAAGGGCTGTCTGGTAAGGTTTGTCTCTTTGCAGATGATACTAAACTCTGCAACACCCTGGAGAGTGTGAATGACATGAGGAAGGACCTAGCGAAGCTAGAGGAATGGACTGATATTTGCCAAGTAAGGTTTAATCCCAAAAAATGCAGGGTCATGCACTTGGGTCGCAAAATCCGAGAGAATGGTACAGTATAGGGGGTGTAGTGCTTCAGTGTGCGAAGGAAGAGTGGGACTTGGGGGTGATTGTGTCTGACAACCTTAAAGCTTTCAAACAGGTAGAAAAAGCGACGGCCAAAGCCAGAAGGATGCTTGGGTTCATAGAGGCATGACCAGCAGGAAAAAGGAGGTGATAGTGCCGTTGTATAAGTCTCTGGTGAGGCCTCATTTGGAGTACTGCGTGCAGTTCTGGAGACCGTACCTACGGAAAGATATAAACAGGATGGAGTCTGTCCAGAGGGCGGCTATGAAATTAGTAAGCGGTCTTGAATGCAAAAATTATAGGGACAGGCTTATGAACCTCAACATGTATACGCTGGAAGAGAGGAGGGAGAGAGGAGACATGATAGAAACGTTTAAATATCTCAAGGGCATTTATATACAGGAAGAGAGCAGGGGCGTAGCTACGGGTGGGCCTGGGCCCACCCATTTTTGGCTCAGGCCCACCCAGTCTCAGTGATCACCAATCAGGTGTCAGCTGCCCTGCACATCACATTGCTGCTGCTCCAATCCCTTAGCTCAGTCAGCTGTGTGTAGAAAGTAGTGAAACAAATCTTGTGAGCTGAGCCCTGCAGCTCTGGTGTTATTTTTTTTTTAATTATTTACCAGCACTACAACAGACTTTCAGCAAGCAAAGTAGCAGCCCTCCTGCTGCACTGCCGTGTTTGCTACTTTGCTGTGCTCTGCTCTGGACTCTGGAGTCGGGATCAGGTCTTTGTTAGTTCGCTCCCTACTGTGCTCTTAAAGTGCTTACCTCTGTTGGCTGCTCTGCTTCCGTTCCTAATGGGCAAAAGGTAAAAAAACAACAATTCCTTTTAGTGTTCGCTCAATGTTTGCTCGATCCTGCACAGCTCAGGTCTCAGTCAGACCCTGCCAGAACCCAAACCTGCTGCAAAGTCAGGGAGTCGGAAGTCCCGGAGGCCGGTGCTGCACTGAACTTAGCAGTTGGGGAAATCTGGGCACTCATTATCTGCCAGCCCCAGGCACCAGGAGTGAGTCAGTAGCCACTGTATCTGCATTGGATTGAAGTCTACTCCCCCCATTGCCAACCTCAGCCACTGCTAGGAGCCAACTTAGGCCTTGTCCCCAACACTGAACCACGCGCACACACTGATCGGGGCTGTAGACTTCTCTGAAATCTACAGGACCCTTTCTCTGCACTGGACTCGGGTAAAAAAAAGAAAGAAAAGAAAAACAGTTTTATATTTAATGGTGGTGGGCTTCTGGGTGCGTGTGGTCTTCACAATGTTCAGTTTAAAGAAAAGCTGTATATTTCCTGTTGGTGGGCTTCTGGGTGGGGGTGAGCTCTGCAGTGGCCAGGTTAAAAAAAATATATATATTTTTTTTATGTTGGGCTTCTGGGTGGGGGTGGGTGATTGGGAAGGGAAAGGGGATGTTAGACTATGGGGGAAGAGAGAGGGAAGGGCAGGACTGTTTCCAGACTATGAGGAGTAGATAGAGGTGGGCTGATGCTGAGCTATGGGGGGGAGGGGGAGGGGAAGGACAGGGCTGATGCCAAGCTACAAAGAGGGATGGGGAAAGGGGTAGTCAAGAGTAGGGCTGATGCTGGGGTATGAAGGGTAGGGAAGGGCAGGGCTGCAGAGATGCCAAGTTATCCAGTTTCAGGCTGGAGATTTTGGGGCAGTCCTGGTTTTGAACTTATATCCCAAAATAGTATGGGATTTGTATTGCCTATTGAGTGCTTCAAGTCCCATAATGCAACAGAATGGAGTGGGCAGAAATGCAGGACAGTCCCAAAATTTCCTTCCTGGAACTGGGTAACTTAGCATGTCGGGGGCTGATGCTGGGCTAAGGGACAATTCCTAATTTTTGATCCTTTATTTTGTAATTGGTGAGAGTTGTTCTGTGTTTTGGCATGTGCTTTGTGTGGGGACCTATATCAATCTGACTTGTCTGGCTTTTACAATGGGACATATGTTACTGTTGTGTATATTCACTGCTGCCTTTTTAAAGGTACTGTTACTGATATTTGTGTGTTCAGAATTGATGGTGATAAGGTTTGCTACATAGGCTCTAAGAAGCTTCATAAGATTTAATGTTACTTCACAAAGAATCTGGGAGGGATTTTGACAATGTTGCTATTACTGAGGTCCTACCAGAATGTGAATACACTTTTTTTCAGTGGAAAACTGTAAGAGGAAACATCTTAGCTGTGGACTATGACAGATCTGTCAAATATTTTTAGGCCAGTGTCCAATTTGCCATTTTTATCTAAAGTTTAAAAAAAAAGTGGTTTTAACACAGTTTAATCAGGCATTTACATTTGTTATAAAGCAAAGTTTGATGAATATATGCCATTGCTATAATTATTTTGCAGGATACTGTGATGTGTGTTGAGATGTTTGCCATTATAGTAGACTTATGTCTAGTCAAGTTTAAGTGCTGTTTGTCTAGTAATTGCCTAGAATTGTGGGATAGTGCAGGATAGAAAATTTTAAAATAAATTTAAAATGGTGGTGTTCCATAAAGTATATACGCGGTTTATGTTGACACAGGACAACTGTTGGGCAGATTATTTACTTATCCTTCATCAAGTGCACTGTAAGGCATTATTTTGTAATATCCCATGAAACACTACTCATACCTGTATACATAGTGCCTACCCATATTAGCTCTGGGCCCACCCAAAATGTCAGGTCTGGCTACGCTACTGGCACTCCCAGTCTGCTTAGCGACGCTGTGACTACAGCTAGACATTTGGTAAACACTCTGGGCGCAACCGCCAGGCCAAAAGGCAGTACACGGTACTGAAAGTGCTGTGTTCCCAGCCGAAATCGAAGATACCTCCTGTGAGCTGGAAGTATCGAGATATGAGTGTAAGCATCCTTTAAGTCCAGAGAGCATAGCCAATCATTTTCCTTAATCATGGGAAGAAAAGTGCCCAGGGAAACCATCCTGAACTTTTCTCGGACAAGAAATTTGTTTAGGGCCCTTAGGTCTCTAGGATGGGACACATCCCCCCTGTTTTCTTTAGGACAAGGAAGTACCTGGAATAGAATCCCAGCCCTTCTTCCCCTGGTGCAACAGGTTTGACCGCTTGGGCCTTCAGAAGGGCAGAGAGTTCCTCTGCAAGTACCTGCCTGTGCTCCTGGTGGACAATTTGGAGGTTTGGATTCCAGATTGAGGGTGTATCCTGACCGGACTATTTGAAGAACCCACCGGTCGGAGATTATGAGAGGCCACCTTTGGTGAAAAAATGGCAAGTCGTGTGGGACGGACACTTTTACTGAGGCTATGCTGAACTGGAGCCAGTCAAAAGCCCGTCCCTTGCTTTTGCTGGGGAGCCGCAGTGTACTTAGGCGCAAGCTGTTGACGAGAACAAGCGCCCTGGGACTGAGCCTGGACAGGCTGCCAAGAAGCAGGAGTGTGCCTACATCTAGCATAGGAATAGGGAGCACTCCTTTTCCCTCCAAAAAAATTTCCTAGATGAGGAGACAGTAGCAGAAGATGCCCGGCGGGAGAGAGAATCCATAACATCATTGTGCTTCTTGAGCTGGTCAACCAGATCCTCTACTTTCTCACTAAAAAGGTTATCCCCCCGGCAAGGAACATCCGCCATCCACTGCTGGACCGAATGATCCAGGTCAGAGACTCGCAGCTATGAGAGTCTGCACATCACTATACCTTGGGCAGCGATCCTGGATGTTACATCAAAAGTATCAAACATACCCGTGGCCAGGAATTTTCGACACGCCTTCTGCTGCCTGACCACGTGGCGAAAAGGCTCAGCCTGCTCTGGAGGGAGTGCATCAACCAAGCTAGACAGTTGCCTCATCGAGCTCCGCAAGTGGATGTTCGTGAAGAGCTGGTATGTCTGGATTTTGGCACCGAGCATAGCGGCCTGATATGCCTTCCTCCCAAAAGAGTCCAAGGTTCTAGATTCTCTGCCTGGGGGCGCCAAGGCATAGTCCCTAGCACTCTTGGCTCTTTTGAGAGCGGAGTCCACCACCATGGAATTGTGAGGTAGCTGAGACTTCATCAATCCAGGCTCCCCGTGGATCCAATATTGGGACTCAGTTCTTTTTGGGATCACGGGATTAGATAGAGGGAACGACCAGTTTCACATAAGGACTTCCTTCAGTACATTATGCAAAGGAGCTGTTGTAGCCTCTCTAGGTGGAGAAGGATAATCCAGGACCTCGAGCATCTCAGCCCTGGGCTCATCCTCAACCTCCATAGGGAAGGGAATAGCCGCAGCCATTTCCCGGACAAAGGAGGTAAAGGATAGACTCTCCGGTGGAGATAGTCTCCTTTCTGGTGGAGGGGAAGGTTCAGAAGGAATCCCATAGGACTCATCAGAAGAAAAGTACCTGGGATCCTCCTCTTCCTCCCACGAACGCTCATCTTCAGAGCAGTCTGAAACTGAGCCTGCCTCGACACTGAGGAACGACATCCTCGATGGCGGTGCCGAGAAGTCGATGCCTGCCTGGACTCCAGTGAAGGTTCCTCCACCAACGTCGAAGGGGAGTTGACCTGGGTGGCAGGCGGCACCTAGGTCGGGGACCTTACCACAGGCGAAGGCCCAGATACCGCTGCAGCAGATGGTATGGAAGGCGCAAGCACTCCCGACATGGAAGCAGACTGGTGCAGTAACCCTTCCAGAAGTTCTAGAAGCAGGGCCCTGATGCGCTCGTTGAGAGCCGCCGTAAAGACAAGGCTGCGGGGTCAGTAAAGGAGCCGGTGGCAGAATCTGTCAAGGCTCGGGAGCAGGTACCAGGCTGCTAGACCGAAGCATTGGCACCTCCTGAATAGAGGGAGAGCGATCCTCTTGGCGCCGACGCTTCTCAGGTGCTGAATCCCTCGACGCCCCGGAGCTCCCGGCACCGTGTGTCGAAGGAGAACGATGATGGTGCTTCTTTGCCTTCGCTCAACACCCATCATCGAGACTCCTCTGTACCAATGAGGAAGACGTGGAATCCTCACGTCTCCTTGGGGCCGGGTCCGACGAAAGTCAGTCGCGGGGGATCTGCAAAACAGAAGGCTTCAAGACAGGTGCAGACCCACTTGATGCCTCACTGCTCCCAGCACGAATTGGTCGTTCCGCAGCCATTACTTTCGCTCCCAACGTCAATGCATCCCTCAATGTCGATGCCGCTGACCTCGGTACCGATGTCTAAGTCGACGTCGAAGTACCGGACCGAGCCCCAAAAAGCTTCTCTTGTTGGGCCTCTCCAGATGCTTGAGTCCGTTTCTTCACGCGAAGACACAGACTACAAGCGGCTGGGCTATGGTCGGGCCCAAGGCACTGGGTACACCAGACGTGGGTATCGGTACCCGAGATGGTCCGGTTGCACCGAGTACAACAATTGAAGCCGCTGGGTGTCTTCGATGACATGGAAGGAAAAACGGCTTCGGTGAAATCAAAAGACGCGATCGTGCCTGTTAAAAGAAAAAAGGGCACGAAAAGAAGGGAACAAGCCGGCCACGTCGAAAAAGAAAGGAAACTTTAAAAGGGCAAAAAAATAAAGAAAACTACAGGGAAAGTTTTTTTGTTTTTTTTTAAATGATAAATTGTACTAAAAGAAAAGAAAAAAAGGCAAAAGCTGCAAAGTAAAAAAGACTCTTTCCTGGGCTTGAGAGGAGCGGGGAAAAACACGACCGCACCTCAACGCGGAGAAAAAATAACTGAGCGGGAACGCTCATGCGACGGGTGGAAAATTGGTCGTGCATGCACGCCAGAAGGTTTTGGGAAGATTTTTTAATATTTTGCTTGCAAAAATGCCGGTTCCCAGGCCGACGCAGACGTCGACCCACATGTGAGAACAAGCAGCATGCTTGTCCTCGGAGAATTTATTTTTTTGGTCCATTTTAAAAAAAAAAAAGGCCAAGTGCAAAATGCACAAAACCAAACCATTGGGATGTATGAGGAGCCAGCATTTGTAGTAGACTGGTCCCCCTGACATCCCAGGACAGCAATAGGGCACCCTAGGGGCCACTGCAGTGGACTTCATAAAATGCTCCCAGGTACACATCTCACCATTGCTCCCTTACCTTGTGTGCTGAGCCCCTCCCCCCAAACCCATTACCCACAAGTACCACCACTACCAGGAGCATAGCCGAGATTGGGTGGCAGAGCCAGTGGTGGGATGCGGAGCTGGTGGTTGGGAGGCGGGGATAGTGCTGAGCAGACTTATTCAGTCTGTGCCAGAGCCGGTGGTGGGAGGCAGGACTGGTGGTTGGGAGGCGGGGATAGTGCTGGGCAGACTTATACGGTCTGTGCCAGAGCCAGTGGTTGGAGGCGGGGCTGGTGGTTGGGAGGCGGGGATAGTGCTGGGCAGACTTATATGGTCTGTGCCAGAGCCGGTGGTGGGAGGCGGGACTAGTGGTTGGGAGGCGGGGATAGTGCTGGGCAGACTTATACGGTCTGTGCCAGAGCCGGTGGTGGGAGGCGGGGCTGGTGGTTGGTAGGCGGGGATAGTGCTGGGCAGATTTATACGGTTTGTGCCCTGAAGAGGACAGGTACAAATCAAAGTAGGGTATACACAAAAAGTAGCACATATGAGTTTATCTTGTTGGGCAGACTGGATGGACCCTGAAGGTCTTTTTCTGCCATCATCTACTATGTTACTATGTTACCATAGCCCTTACAGGTGAAGGAGGCACCTATATGTGGGTACAGTGGGTTTCTGGTGAGTTTTGGAGGGCTCACAGTTCCTCCACAAATGTAACATGTAGGGGGAGGTAGGTGCCTGGGTCCACCTGTCTGCAGTGCAGTAGACTACTCCGGGGACCTGCATGGTGTTCTAATGGATCTGAGTATAACATCTGAGACTAGCATAGAGGTTGGTAAGTAATGTTTTTCATCACATTTTTTGGGGGTGGGAGAAGGTTAGTGACCACTGGGGGAATTAGGGGAGGTCATTCCTGATTCCCTCCAGTGGTCATCTGGCACCTTTTTGTGCCTTAGTCGTAATAAAAACAGGTCTAGCTCAAAACATCTAAGTTTTAGTCCTGGACAGTTTTGTTTTGTTCCATTATGACTGAAAAACATCTAAGTGTAGGAACGCCCAACTTCCACCCTGAACACGCCCCTGGCACTCCCCCTTGAGCTTTGGACGCACTTCAGGCGGATTTCAGAGAAAAACGTCTAAAAATAGGTTTTGAAAATACCAATTTGGACTTTTTCGTGAGAAAAACATCCAAATGCAAACTTATGCCATGTTTTGGACGTTTTTCTCTTTTGAAAATGAGCACGATAGTCTTATCTCTGCCCCTGTGGGCCTTGTCTCACTCTCCTACACCAGAGTTGATGGGACAACTGTTCCAAGCACCAACCTATCCAGGGCAGTTAGGGTGATGTTGCTGCAGAGTTGTGCTTATTTTAGGCTTTGGAATGCAGATCCTTGCCATTTTTTTCTTGAGATGATCCTCATGCTTTTGGTGGTAGATGGCATTCATTTGCTGGTATTGGTGCGTGATGATTTGGCTGCATCCCCATACAGGACATTGAAATTTGCCTATACGGTGCAGCTCTCCTTGTCTCAGAGACGCTGTACATCGTGGCAGCTTGGAAATACACACCTGACAGTTCCATGCTGAATATTTTATAATATAGTGCTCAATTGAGGCTGATCAGGTGTGAAACGTTTACCCAATCATGTGCCTAATTTGTCAGTGCAGACATTTTCAGAATTGGGTGCAGATTTATGCGCTTGGTACATTCTGTGCCTAAAAATTGGGCACAGCACTTGATTCAACATGGATGTTTTCACCACCCCTTTTATTGATATTATATTTAAGTAGAGTCACTATTTTATTTTAATTATATTGCACAGACACAACTGTTTCCTATCCTGATCTCTGCTTCTGTAGGACAGTTCATCATTTTTTTGAGGACTTTTAACTTCATCTGTGCCCTGCAATGAGGGTAATTTCTTGAACTGGCAGGTTAAGGGAAAGGGAAATGGGACTTGACATACCGCCTTTCTGTGGTTTTTGGAACTACATTCAAAGTGGTTTTACATATTGCATACAGGTGCTTATTTCTACCTGGGACAATGGAAGGTTAAATGACTTGCCCAGAGTCACAAGGAGCTGCAGTGGGAATTGAACCCAGTTCCCCAGGATCAAACTCCACTGCACTAACCACTAGGCTACTCCTATGCTTATATGAGAGATGTTCACCAGAAGGTGGTCTGAGGGCAATGTGGGTACCATCTATAGCTCCCAGGATCGATGGGAAACCTGCCACCTCATAGAAGGCACTCATATACTGCTGGTATTCATAAGGAATCTAATGTACTGAGTATACAGTTGAGGACTTGCACAATGCTTCCTGATGCCTACTGCATCTTCCAGAGGGGTTTGAGAAGTTCCAGTTGTCAGGAAAGCCAGGGCTGTGGTCACTGCATGGCAGGGCACGTCCCCTCCATGTACTGGGCTCCAATCTTCCTGTAGCTGCTCACAGAGGTGCCTGATGGTCTCCCTATTGTATCTGTGAGGTCTATGAACCGTCTTCTATGCCTGTAGACCTGCTGCACAATCCCTCTCCCTCTCTCTCTATCTGCTCTTTGGTTGCTAGATTGTTCTCGGTGTTGTACTCAGTCCTGCATTCATCTCCCTTTGGCCTTATGCTGACTCTAGCTCTGTAACAGCTAAGCTAAGCAGAATGGCTGCCTGGCCTTCCCACATTTCAGGTTTGTTTGCTATGCCACAGAGGTTCAAAGTTTGCACAAACCTTAACAGTTGCTGGCTAGGGGGCATTTACGTAACGGTCAGGATCCTATCAGGTCCAGAACTGCATCCTGTGAGAGATCTACAGCTTAACAAGAGCCAGATTGAGGTAGTAACAGAGTTTCTACGAAGGAGGTTTGTGGCCAGCCTTAGATTTCTGCCAACCTTATTCAGATGAATTGTAGGATTTGAGGAGGTAGAATCAGGCACTACTCTGAAATACCATTACTAACAATCATGGTGATGTGAGCATGGTATAAAACTTTGCACTTTACATCACATGGTAGCAGGGTGGTTTGTAGTTGCTACAGATGTTGCATATCTAGCCTATGCATTGCTCAGTGTCCTTCATAGTAAATGTTTGGTTCTCTGGCTGGAAGAGTAGCCTCATAGTTAGGGCAGCAGCCTGGGGTCTAGGGGAACTGAGTACAATTCCCACTTCAACAAATGGTGACCCACTCACCTAACCCTATAATGATTTAGCATTTGACAAAGCTAAGATTGAGTTCACCAGTGACAGAAAAGGTGCCTTTATAAATGAATGTCTGTGACTTTGTAGCTTGTACCATAGAACAATCTCACTGAGACTGTATGTTTAGAGAAAACCAGAGAGTTGGATCTGTCCTCTGGCTGTGGCTGATGGGGGAGCAATGTGTGCTGAGCATCACTGATCTGTTCTCAAGCTGGATTCTGTGTTAGTGAATCCGTTGACCTGTACAGTTATCTGCCTCATACCATTGGCTGAGCTTCACTGACTCTGTTGTCTTGTATCAATGCATGTTCTGTTCATTGTTATTGTGAAAGGCCAATAAAGGGCTTGCTACCTCTTATTCAGTTTCTGCTCTATCATTTTGTGGTAATGTGCTATAGGATGGACAGGGCCCATTGAGATCAGGTAAAGTCATAGATGACATGAAATGAAAACGGGGATGGGACAACTTCCCTATGAGGAAAGGCTAAAGTAGGTAGGCCTCTTCAGCTTGGAGGAAAGACGGCTGAGGGGCGATATGATAGAGGTCTATAAAATAATGAGTGGAGTGGAATGGGTAGACATGAATCACTTGTTTACTCTTTCCAAAAATACTAGGACTAGGGGGCACGCAATGAAGCTACAAAGTAGTAAATTTAAAACGAATCGGAGAAAATATTTCTTCACTCACCATGTAATTAAACTCTGGAATTCGTTGCCAAAGAATATAGTAAAAGCAGTTAGCTTAGCGGGGTTTAAAAAAGGTTTGGATGGCTTCCTAAAGGAAAAGTCCATAGACCATTATTAAAATGGACTTGGGGAAAATCCACTGCTTATTTCTAGGATAAGCAGCATAAAATGAATTGTACTGGTTTGGGATCTTGCCAGGTACTTGTGACCTGGACTAACCACTGTTGGAAACAAGATGCTGGGCTTGATGGACCTTCGGTCTGTCCCAGTATGGCAGTACTTATGTCATAAAAACAAAGTCCTAAGTCTTAAGCCTGGCCATGAAATGCAAATTCCTCTAAAAGTGATTCGCCTGCATGGATTTTCTCCTCATGAAACACACACATATGAGGAGAGCACACAACAATGTATGGGTGGGGTTTAACAGAAAATGTAGTTGATTGTCAGTTTCAAATATGGCACAGGGCAACACCTTCTTTTGATTATATAAGGTAACAGCACAAGTTCTAGCATGGAAATTGTGATTTACAACTTATTTACCAATATAGTCTTCATCAGTATGTAGTAGCCCAGTTACTCAGCAAGCCTGCCTCATCAGGTCATTGGCCTGCTAAACATTCCACTAGATCCATTTAAAGCTCTTGAACTGGTAGATTTTGCTGTCAGTGGAACATCCATTCCAGATTCATTCCAACAGGAGATTCTCGAACTGCAGGCCATTGTAAATGAAGCAATTGCTGAAGAATGGTGGGAGGAATCAGATTACAATGGGACAGGTATGAAGCAAGAAGTTATACTTCATAGAAGCCCCTTGCTTACTAAAACAGGAAATGAAGGACTATAGCGCTCTCCTGCATTAAAAAATGAGTGGAGAGATCTGTGCAAGGGGTGACAAGGTCACATTACACCTAGACACATAGAAAGAAGAAGACAGTCTTGTTTCTTTAGCTCCTGAAATGTATGTGTCAGGGTGGGATATTTCAGACTAGGAGACAGGGGAAGAAAGGAGGTGGAAATAGAGCAATAATGTTCATGCTTAAATTGTGCACTTATATAATCCTTTTTCACAAAATATTCTACAGGCTTTGAACAGAGAAAGATATTTTTATACACCTAATTAAGGGGCCATTTTACTAAAAATTAGGGGGTGGTAATGGACATTAGCATGTCCTAAATGCTGAATGGCGTACTTTATACCTACAGACCACATGGCACTTAGCGCATTCTAATATTTGTTAGCACACACTAAGCGTCAGTAATACGGCCCCCTAAAATTTCCTAAAGGAGGAATTTTAGCAAGTACTAGGTCTTTCATATCTTTTTTTCTCTGATCTCTTTGTTTTCATGTTGGTGCTTGCACAGATCACTCTGGTTATTATTATTTTATATCATCTATTTGTATATGCTATTAAAATCCAAGTGTTGGAAGCAGCATAGTGTTGCATTCTCTTGTCTCCTATTTATAGCTACATTGAGATTTAATCAAGAAATCAAGAACTAATATACCTGCTCTTGTGAAAAGTACCTCGAGATCTCTAATGTAGAGCAAACAGGACCTAGTTTTATCATCTCATGTGAAAAACAGCAACTTGGAAGTATCGAGGTACTGTCAATGTTTAGCTGGCCACCAAATCCATTGTGTGGCATGAATTTCGTTCATTAATGTGCCTTAAAAAATGTAGGGACACCTTTACTAAAGTGTGTTAGGCACTTACCTCCAGATTCTATATAGCGCGCTTAGCGTTTCACACCGAAATTCAGGTGTATTCTATAACAGTGCATGTAACAAGCCAATCAGTGTTGTTAACAAGCAATAATGAGCACTAATTGGGAATAATTAGAATTTACTTGGACAAATCATTAAGCGTATTCTATAATGCAGAACGACTAATTCTAATGTGTGCAGGCAAAAAGGGGAATGGTTATAGGTGGAAAAATGGGTGTTTCATGGACGTTCCAAAATTTACGTTTACTGTTATAGAATATGGCCCTCTACGCCTAAATCTACGTGCCAGGATTTATGCCACATTTTCGCTAGTGTAAATGGAGGCGTGTAGTTTTAGGCGTTGGGATATCAACTAAGCATATTCTAAATACTGTACCTAAATCTAAGCACTTCTTATAGAATACGCTTAGGTGGAAATGTTTTCCGTGTGGATTTTTCATGTGCCATATATAGAATCTAGCCCTTAGAGGTCAATTCAATACATGGCACTAAAACTTGGGCACCCAAAATTTGGGTGCTCAGGTAGTTTTCTATAACAGCACATTTGCGTACCAGTTCTGTTATCGAATTCTAGCATATGTACTCAACTTTAGGCGCAACCATTTATGCCATGTCTATGACTGGTGTAAATAGTCATACCAAAATGCAGTTGTTGCACATGTAAATAAAGCTCACGCAGAAACAGTCCCATGGGAACACCCCCCCCCCCCCATGAGAACACTTAGCTGCACAGTCACAGAATAGCACCTAAGTTCACTGTCATGCCTAACTGCATTTTTGCTCCCATTTTGGCGCTACTGCTGTTTTTCACCTACAGTTAGCCATGCCTAATTTACGGCATTAACATGCAGTTAATGCATGAAAACGGACTAACGTGCAACTGTGTTTAGGTGTTTTATGGTACTTTTCTTGTTACATGTTAATTTATTGGGGGGCATGGGTGTGGAAACATGATCTAGTTAGCACTTTATGCACGTTAACATAGGAACACTTAGTGCCTCCTTACTGTGAACCAAACCAATTTAAATGATGAATTAATCTGTGTTGTCAGTAAAAAAATTTTCACGTGCATTATAAAGTTTTTATTAAAATAAATATGTGAAATGAACAAAAAAAATGTCCAAAAATTGGGGAAAATATTCAAACAAACCAAAATTGAAACAAACATATTTGCTGTGTGCACATCTGGGCCAATTTTCAACCAGGTAATGTGTTAGGTTGCAAATGGTGAAAATGCCAGCATAACTTTCTATAGATAATTTATACATGTGAAGTTCTTCCTGTCTTCACGGCTGAATGCATAAGTTATAAGGATAGAGGCTGAATATCACTACTATCCATATAGCAATCCATCCAGCCTTCAAAATAATTTTAGTCATATTGGACTAGATTCTATATATGGTGTCTGAAAAATTGGTGCTGAAAATATTTCTGCCTAGGCATATTCTGTAAACCAGGTTTACAGAATATGCCTAGCAGACACACCTCTAAACACATCCATTTACACCAAGTAAAACTTGATGTAAATACCGATGCCTAAGTTAGGCATGAAAAGGTGTATTCTATAACTGTGTGACTAGATTTTCAGAATGCTCATGGTCTGCCCATTCCATGCCCACGCCCCTTTTTGGCAGCGTGCATCAGAATTTACGTGAACCACTGTTCAGAATACGCCTAGCAAGTTGTGTGCATAAATTCTAATACCAATTAGTATTAATAATTGCTTGCTAAGTGGCAATTATCAGCACTGACTGGCTTGTTAAGTAATTAAATTGTGTGTGCAAATCCAGAATATGACTGGATTTCCATGCGCAATTTTAGTCATACTATATAGAATTCGGGGGATTGAGTTTACATAAGAACATAAGAGTAGCCATACTGGGTCATACCAATGTATCCTGTTTTCTAAAGAGTAGCCAGGCCAGGTCACAAGTACCTAGAAGAAACCCAAATTGTGGCAACTGTCCATGCTACAAATCACAAGGCAAGTAGTTGCTTCCCATGTCTGTCTCAAAAGTAGACTATGGACTTTTCCTCCAGGAATTTGTCCAAACCTTTTTTAAACCAGATGCGCTAACCACTGTTATCACCTCCTCCGGCAAAAAGTTCCAGAGCTTAACTATTTGGTGAGTGAAAAAATATTTCCTCCTATTTGTTTTAAAAGTATTTCCATGTAACTTCCTCGAGTATCCCCTAATCTTTGTACTTTTGGAACGAGTAAAAAATCGATTTACTTCTACTCGTTCTACACCACTCATGATTTTGTAGACCTCAATCATATCTCCCCTCATCAGTCTCTTTTCCAAGCTGAAGAGCTCTAACCTCTTTAGACTTTCCTCATATGAGAACAGTTCCATCCCCTTTATCATTTTGGTTGCTCTTCTTTGAACCTTTTCTAATTCCGTTATATCTTTTTTGAGATACGGCGACCAGAACTGAACGCAATACTCAAGATGCAGATGCACCATGGAGTGATGCAAAGGCATTATAGTATTTTCAGTCTTACTCACCTTTCCTAATAATTCCTAGCATCCTGTTTGCTTTTTTGGCCGCCGCCAAACACTGAGCAGAAGATTTCAGCGTATTATCTACAAAGGCACCCAGATCTTTTTCTTGAAAGCTGACCCCCAAGGTGGACCCTAGCATCAGGTAACTATGATTCGGATTATTCTTTCCAATGTGCATCACTTTGCATTTGTCCCCATTAAATTTCATCTGCCATTTGGATGCCCAGTCTTCCAATTTCCGAAGGTCTTCTTGCAATGTTTCACATTCCGCACGTGTTTTAACAACCTTGAATAGTTTTGTATCATCTGCAAATTTGATCACCTCCCTCCTCGTTCTGATTTCCATATCATTTATAAATATGTTAAATAGTACCGGTCCCAGTACAGATCCCTGTGGCACTCCACTATTCACCCACCTTGGGATTCTTTTACTAAGCTATGGTAAAACCGAACGGTGGGTTTTTCCTGTGTGCTAAGGCCATTTTTACTGCAGCAGTAAAATAGCTGATTTTTCATTTGTTGAATTAATGGCCATGCTCTAATGTTAGGAAAAACTCTAACTTTTTAAAGGAGAAGGCAAACCCAATATAAAATATATCAACCTAATAAGAGGAGTTTGACTATTATATGTAGCGATAGTATGGAGGTGTCCCTTCAAATTGGTGAAAAAACAAATTAATTCACCCCTTGAAACAATTAAGTTTTAACAAAAGGAACCTCAAATCTCCTAGCAAGGAACCATACAAAAGTATTCACAATCACTTGCATAAATAGGAGTAGGATAATATCATAGGTTCTGTTTGAGAGAGGAAAGAGAAAAAAACCCCAACGCAAAAACTCATGCTACATGAGAAAACCGTATGGGATAAAAAACTCACTACCTCTCTCAAACTGTATTGTAATTATAAATTCAAACGGACACCACAAACCAAACTACCCCTAAAAAAACTGACCTAAGTCAGTAAAGGACTATCTAGATGAGCCCCCTAATGGGAAGGGCACCTGAAGTTCAATTGTCATACAGCTTTAAATAGATTAAGTAGATTTTAAACAGTATTGAGGAAAACCCTCTGCAATATACTTAACTTAATCCAGATAAATCACCCTCAGGAAAACTCTCGATCGAAAAAGTACCCCCCACGTTGGGACTCCGGAGTCCTGTGAAAATGCTATAGTGGCGAAAAAAACCGCCAACCCTTCAACAAGAGCGCCTTGTTTCGCCAACTACGTGGCTGCTTCAGGAAGGGCGCTAAATAACCATCTTAAAAGACCAGATTCACACTGAAAATTAAACTGTCAGTCGCATGGATCACAAAGATGGCGCAGAAACCAGAACTCTGAGTGAAATAAAGCTTTTATTTTAAAAAACGCATCAAAACGTCATGACGTCATAGCATAAAAACGTCACGACGTCATAGCGTTTCCAATCATGATACTTCAACAGCAAAGGAAACCACACCTCCCCAATGATGTCTCATTAATAGTAAGCATTCCATTCGATGTTTCTATTCAACCCTTGGGGAGCAACTGTTTTAAGTATATAGATCCAATGCTGTTCCCTACGCCATAGAATTGTTTTTAAATCCCCCCCTCTCCTACCCATATGTACTTGATCAATAATCATACATTGTAACTGATTAAACTGATGTTGAGCTTGTTCACAATGACGGGTCATGGGTGTTTCTATCTTAGAATTAGACATAATTCTAAGATAGAAACACCCATGACCCGTCATTGTGAACAAGCTCAACATCAGTTTAATCAGTTACAATGTATGATTATTGATCAAGTACATATGGGTAGGAGAGGGGGGGATTTAAAAACAATTCTATGGCGTAGGGAACAGCATTGGATCTATATACTTAAAACAGTTGCTCCCCAAGGGTTGAATAGAAACATCGAATGGAATGCTTACTATTAATGAGACATCATTGGGGAGGTGTGGTTTCCTTTGCTGTTGAAGTATCATGATTGGAAACGCTATGACGTCGTGACGTTTTTATGCTATGACGTCATGACGTTTTGATGCGTTTTTTAAAATAAAAGCTTTATTTCACTCAGAGTTCCGGTTTCTGCGCCATCTTTGTGATCCATGCGACTGACAGTTTAATTTTCAGTGTGAATCTGGTCTTTTAAGATGGTTATTTAGCGCCCTTCCTGAAGCAGCCACGTAGTTGGCGAAACAAGGCGCTCTTGTTGAAGGGTTGGCGGTTTTTTTCGCCACTATAGCATTTTCACAGGACTCCGGAGTCCCAACGTGGGGGGTACTTTTTCGATCGAGAGTTTTCCTGAGGGTGATTTATTTGGATTAAGTTAAGTATATTGCAGAGGGTTTTCCTCAATACTGTTTAAAATCTACTTAATCTATTTAAAGCTGTATGACAATTGAACTTCAGGTGCCCTTCCCATTAGGGGGCTCATCTAGATAGTCCTTTACTGACTTAGGTCAGTTTTTTTAGGGGTAGTTTGGTTTGTGGTGTCCGTTTGAATTTATAATTACAATACAGTTTGAGAGAGGTAGTGAGTTTTTTATCCCATACGGTTTTCTCATGTAGCATGAGTTTTTGCGTTGGGGTTTTTTTCTCTTTCCTCTCTCAAACAGAACCTATGATATTATCCTACTCCTATTTATGCAAGTGATTGTGAATACTTTTGTATGGTTCCTTGCTAGGAGATTTGAGGTTCCTTTTGTTAAAACTTAATTGTTTCAAGGGGTGAATTAATTTGTTTTTTCACCAATTTGAAGGGACACCTCCATACTATCGCTACATATAATAGTCAAACTCCTCTTATTAGGTTGATACATGCTCTAATGTTGCCATTAGTAACTGCAGCCTGAGCACTTACCAACCCTTATTTTGTAGGCGGTATGGGCCCACGTGGTGATCCTGTGCTAATCAGTTAACGCACAGAAATGTGGATGCTAACTGACTGGTGCAGCAACACCCACTCTCCACCTCCCTGACATGCCCCCTCCAACAGAAATTTGAAAATATTTTTAGCTGCAGTTAGTGTGCACTGATTTGGAATTTACCGCAGGACATCCGAGCATATCCTGTGATAACAGCCATTTTAATCTGCAGTAAGTGTGTACTAGCAAGTGGAGATTCCCAAGCCCCGCCAGCTAAAGAGGTCCACCTCCGGTAGCCTGAAACTCGCCAATGCTCACAGCCCTGTCTATGACCCACCCCTTCTCCACGCACGCTCAGTTTTTGCACATGCATGAAAGCTGTGCAAGCACTGGAGGGGCGAACAGAGCAGCAGCCCATGGAAAGAACCACCAACTACGAGCATTGGGGAGTTTTCAGCTGCTGAAAAAGACCTCTTCTGCTGGCAGGGCTTGGGGATTTCTGCCAGACATAGCAACAGTGTTGCAATTTTGTGAGGGGCCTGAGCCCAAAGTGGCAAGGGACCAACCTTCTCCCCCCCACCCCCCCACAACTGTGACTATGCCACTGGCTATCCCACTGAGGTGCCATCCTGATTAGCACTATTTAATGTGGTGCCTATGTAAATTGGCTCTTGTCTCTAAGCATCTGTCCTGTCTCTCCAACACAGACTCTTTCTTCACATTTTTTTGCATTGAGTAATAAATACTACATTTGAGGATAAGCTTGACTTGGATTCCTTTATGCTGAATATTTTTCCATATGAGTAACTGTGGAGTCCTGTGATATGTGCTGGCACAGTTTGTAGCTTGGTATACTAACATAGTAGATGACAGCAGATAAATACCTATACGGCCCACCCAGTCTGCCCAATGAGATAAACTCATTTTACACGGTATGTGATACTTTATATGTGTACCCGAGTTTGATTTGTCCTTGCTATTCTCAGGGAACAGATCGTAGAAGTCTGCCCAGCGCTCTTCTTGCACTAAAAGTTCTGAAGCTAACGTAAAAACCCCTTAAAATTTACACTGTAGCCCATCCATATCTATTCAGTCACGATCAGGGCATAGACTGTAGAAGTCTGCACAGCACTGGTTTTGCTTCCCAATTACAGGTGTTGCCACCCAATCTCTGCTAAGATTCTGTAGATCCATTCCTTCTAAACAGGATTGCTTTGTGTTTATCCCATGCATGTTTGAATTCCATTAACGTTTTCATCTCCACCACCTCCTGCGGGAGGGCATTCCATGTATCCACCACCCTTTCCATGAAAAAACACTTCCTGATATTACTCCTGAGTCTTCCCCCCTTCAACCTCAATTCATGTCCTCTAGTTCTACCACCTTCCCGTCTCCGGAAAAGGTTTATTCGCGGATTAATATATTTCAAATAGTATCATGTCACCTCTGTTTCTCCTTTCCTCCAAGGTATACATGTTCAGGTCGGCAAGTCTCTCCATGTAAGGTTTGCAACGCAAATCCATTTTTGTATCTTTTCTTTGCACCGCTTCCAGTCCTTTCACATCTTTAGCAAGATACGGCCTCCAAAACGGAACACAATATCTCAAATGGGGCCTCACAAACGACTTCTAGAGGGGCACCAACACCACTTTTCTTCTGCTGGTTATACCCCTCTCTATGCAGCCTAGCATCTTTCTGGCTAGGCCATCGCCTTGTCTTATTGTTTCTTCACCTTCAGGTTCTCGGACACCAACACCCCAAGGTCTCTCTCTCTCTCTCCTGAGTTGGGGTTACTAATCTCTCCCCTCCTACTTGGTACCTCTCTTTTAGGTTTCTGCACCCCAAGTGCACCACGTTGTACTTCTTGGTATTAAATTTTAACTATTTAAATACAGGGGATATGCTAATGAAAACCAGAGCACTCCTATATAAATCACTTACTTAATGTGCTCCAGACCAACAATACATATATCCAAAATCTGTTTATTGTAACAAAACACACACCAACATATATACACACTCTTTTATGTCTGAACAAAGCTCAATCCTGCTTACATATAAATACATAAGTATTGCCATACTGGGACAGACCAAAGGTCCATCAAGCCCAGCATCCTGTTTCCAACAGTGGCCAATCCAGGTCACAAATACCTGGCAAGATCTCAAAAAAGTACAAAACATTTTATACTGCTTATCCCAGAAATAGTGGATTTTCCCCATGTCCAATTTAATAATGGTGTATGGACTTTTCCTTTAGGAAGCCGTCCAAACCTTTTTTTAAACTCTACTAAGCTAACCGCCTTTACCACATTCTCTGGCAATGAATTCCAGATTTTAATTGAATGAAGAAATATTTTCTTTGATTCGTTTTAAATTTACTACTTTGCAGCTTCATCGCATGCCCCCTAGTCCTAGTATTTTTGGAAACAGTGACCATTTGATGGTTAAACGTCCCTCAAAATAGACCCCTCCTGTCCCAACAGACCCCCTAATCTCAGCATTTCAAAAATGTGTTCTAAGGGACATCACACTATTAGAACAAAAGAAGAAGAGAATCTTCCTTAAGCTCTCAAAGGAAGAAAACTTAGCTCTTAAAAACCTTAGATGCAATCACGATATTACCATTAAGCCCGCTGACAAGGGAAGAGTGATTGTCATTTTGAATACTGCTGACTATATTAAAGAAATCAACAGACAACTATCAGATTAACAGTTCTACTGACTGCTAGACAAGGATCCCACAGAAGAGCTTATGAAAGAGATTAATGTTTGGGTCTCTTTAGGCTATGATTCTGGATTTTTGACACTGAAAGAGAGAATTTTTAACGACAGATCATCCTGTAATATGCACACTTCTGAAGATCCACAAAACTCTTGTGAACCCTCCTGGTAGGCCTATTGTGTCAGGGATAGGCTCCATCCTCAAACCTCTTTCCATTTTTGTGGATTCCTTTCTGAGACCCTTTATTCCATTGGTTAAATCATATATTCGTGATTCCTCTCATGCCATCAATCTGTTGCACGAGTTTGACGGTGATTTGACAGATATAATTTTGGTCACCCTTGACCTGGAATCACTTTACACGAACATTCCTCAACAACAAGCATCTCAAAAAAGATATAGTGGAATTAGAAAAGGTGCAGAGAAGAGCGATGAAAATGATAAAGGGGATAGGACGACTTCCCTATGAGGAAAGGCTAAGCGGCTAGGACTCTTCAGTTTGGAGAAAAGGCGGCTGAAGCGAGATATGATAGAGGTCTATAAAATAATGAGTGGAGTTGAACGGGTAGATGTGAAGCATCTGTTCACGCTTTCCAAAAATACTAGGACTAGGGGGGCATACGATGAAGCTACAATGTAGTAAATTTAAAACGAATCAGAGAAAAGTTTTCTTCACTCAACATGTAATTAAACTCTGGAATTCGTTGCCAGAGAATGTGGTAAAGGCGGTTAGCTTAGCAGAGTTTTTAAAAAGGTTTGGACGGCTTCCTAAAGAAAAAGTCCATAGACCATTAGTAAATGGACTTGTGGAAAATCCACTATTTCTGGGATAAGCAGTATACAATGTTTTGTACATTTTGGGGATCTTGCCGGGTATCTGTGACCTGGATTGGTCACTGTTGGAAACAGGATGCTGGGCTCGTGGACCTTTGGTCTTTCCCAGTATGGTAATACTTATGTACTTATGTTATGTTTTCAAGTTAAGTATCATAAACAGATTAAAGGGACTGCTTTGGGGGCAATTATGGCCCCCGATATTGCTATCCTGTATGTAGCATTTTTTGAACATCAATTTCTAGAAACACATCCATACCAAGAGGAACTACACTTCTGGAGGAGATACATTGACGATGTCCTGGTGTTATGGAAGGGCAGCATTGAGAAGTTTAAAGAATTTCATGCATGGCTACATAATCTTGATCAAAATTTAAGATTTACGATGCACTATGATCTAAATGAAATTCCCTTCTTTGACATTCTCATCAAGAAGGACACATACAGTTTTAACACCACAATATACAGGAAACTCACCAATAAAAATCACTTTCTCCACTTTCAAAGTTATCACAACAGGAGCTTAAAACAGAATCTTCCTTTTTCTCAATTTTTGCGATTAAGAAGAGTGTGCAGTGACTATGCTGATTTTGAACAACAAGTAGTACCCATGGTGATGAGATTCAGAGAGTGCATTTCCAGAGGTATTAACAGGGCAATGGCCGCAGATAGGGACATACTACTCACACAGCTTGAAGAACGTAGGAGGCCTGATATCGTGTGTAGCATGAGATTTTCTAACCTTTCAACGGATATCAAGAAGATTTTGTGCAAACACTGAGGGTCACTGCTGCTTCCAAGGAAAGTGTTTCACTGTGGCACACACCCGTAACAGGAACATTAAGGAGATTGTAGCCCCTTCACCCGTCCCTGCTGGATCATCTACAACAATCCCATTCATCGAACACAGACCTTGTCACTCATGTTTAGTCTGCCCATCATCCTTGACCATTTCGGTGTTTATTCACCGACGCACACGGAAGGAATATCCCCTAAGATGCTGTTTATCTCATTCTTTGTCCTTACAAGCTTATCTACATGAGAAAGACTATTAGAAAAATTAAGACAAGGATGATTGAACACAGGAGTAATAACAGGAGACAAAACGTGACAGCACCGCTTGTCCAACATTGCATTGACTTTTCCCACAGTTTTTCGGACCTCTGATTTTTAGCCTTCAGATTAGCAAAAGTACCATGACGAAGGGGTGACATTGACAAGATCTTATTACAGCAGGAGCAAAGGGCAATTTTTGAATTAGACACTGTTTCCCCTGTGGGGCTCAATGTTGAAATTGACCTATCAATCTTCTTGTGATTTCCCTCTTATTCAGTATGACATAACATATTTTCGATTTTATATATTATGCTGTTTTTTACCACTGTTTATGCTATGTCGTTTAATATTTTGCATTATGATTCATAATTTTGTTTTCAACAAAAAAGTTCAGTTTGATCAAATTTTACATATTTTTTTCTGATGTTCGACAGTGCTACCGGCTTTGTTTTACGTATTTATGTTTTTAAGTTGAGTTTTTATGTTTTGCTTGCATAAGTTTGTCAATATGTCTGTTTGTCTGTTAAACTTGTTTTATGCATTCATGTTTTTATATTGTGTTTTTATATTATGTTTTTATTATTATATTTTTCTACTAATATATGCAATTTTGCCTTTGTATACATGACCATTGCCATTAGCTTTTTTATTATTGTAATGTTTTAAGGTCTCTTTGGTCAATATGTTTTATACATGGTTAATATCTTGATATTCTCATGTATATAACATCATCTCTAGATATATTTTGATATTTTCATGTATGTAACATCATTTCTAGATATACTTTTATGTATGTAATACTATTTATAGATACATCCTTACTGTTGCACTCATTTTAATATTTTTGAAAAATTGATGTACATGCTGTTTGTTTATAACTGGCATATCACATCATTTCAACCTTTATACTTTTATTCTTTTTATGTGGTTATTATATATATTTGACCTTTTATACCTTCTCCACAATGTTCATGGGGATGCATGAGTAATGTAATCCTTTATGGTGCAACCAGGCCCTTTTAGCACCTGACACCCATTTTTCATTACGTCAATCTTATTCAGTCTTTCTAAATGACCGACTGCGCATGTACCTCTTACTGGCTGTTTTTCATACCGATGGCATTCTGCATGACAGCGAGAATCACTACTTTGTCTTGGGTAAGTGGAGGAGTAGCCTAGTGGTTAGTGCAGTGGACTTTGATCCTGGGGAACTGAGTTTGATTTCCACTGCAGCTCCTTGTGACTCTGGGCAAGTCACTTAACCCTCCATTGCCCCTGGCAAAATAAGTACCTGAATATATGTAAACTGCTTTGAATGTAGTTGCAAAAACCTCAGAAAGGCGGTTTATTAAGTCCCATTTCCATTTCCCCTATTGTTTCCTGAAGATTTACCCCTTTAAATCGCTTGTGACACTAGTGGCTTTAATACTGCCTAATGAACAATGGTGATATTTGTTTTATTCTCCTTGTCTCCATATGATTCTAAAGTATGTTTCTCTGAGGCAGCATTTCTTTGTACACTATACATATATGGAGTAATTTAGGCGTCGCTTCAGCACAGCCTTTACTTATGGGTGATTGTAATCTCGTGGGTAGTGACATGTTTCATACAGTTTATTATCAATCTTAATCACCGGAGCTGAGGCCCTTAAGGCGTTTGTTTATATTCTTTTCACCACTGTATCACATACCATCATAGCATGTTTTTATTTCTACATAAATTTATTTTCTCTCTCTTTGTCTCATGATAGGTGACCTTACCTTGACTGGTTGGTTTTTCCAATCTTGTATTATTTTAACCATAAGAATATCTGGGTAAGACTGACACATTGTCTCTTCTGTATAATTTGAAAAGATGGATATTTTTTTTTCTCTTCTCTCTTTCTTTTTCTATCATAGAGTTCATTTGGTAGTGGTTTCCTTTGAAATTTATTTGGAACCCATTGGATTCCTTTCCTTTTTAACACTGCATTGTTATGTTATTTTAATTATATGTGTATATTGTACATTATAAATATTATGAATACGAATGGATTTTTTAATAATTGTGTTACTTTTACAAGTTTTTTGAAATTTGGTATGTTACCACACTCTGTAGTATCTGTATTTGTTTATGTTTGTTTTTATTAAACTTTTGCTATTATTTTTCTTTGTTTTGTTTGTTATACCCCTGAAGTAGGTGTTATTGCGCCGAAACACGGCCAGTGTCAGGTCTTTTTTCAGAATTAAAGGATTTTATTTATCTCAATCCTGAAGGCCCAGCTGTGCTTTTTCTGGCCAATAGATTGAGACAGACAGGATTCATGTACCCAACCCCGTTCCATGTCAAGCCCTAATTTCTAAGCCATCAAAATATGTTTGGGCAGCGCTGCGTATGCCTTGTAGTGCTATAGAAATGCTAAATAGTAGTAGTAGTAATGCTACTAGCCAGCAAATATTATGGAACAGCCATTTTGTCTGTGCAGTAGGCTCCACAGCAGTCCCCACAGCATAAGTCCTCTCCAGGAACATCTCTGTCCAAGCATCCTGATGGGATTTCTGTGCAGTAAGTGTGCATAACACAGCAGACCTTCACCTTTCTTATCCTGAATTGCACACATCCTCCTTGCTAGGTTGCACCTTGAGTCCACTTGGCATTCTGCTTTCTTTTTCCTGCCCCCCCCCCCCCCCCCCCATCTTTGGAATGGCTTTACCTGCAGATATTAGATCTGAGCTTTCCTTATCTAAATTTAAAACTAAGCTGAAGACGTTTTTCTTTCAAGCTGCCTTTGGAATTGCTCCTACCTAGATGCTGGCACCTATGAGTAGCCTCCGAGATACACTGCTGTGTCCCCTCTGCAATCCCTTAATTCCCTTACCCTCTCCTTCCCGGTTTGCATTTAGTCTGTATCTTTCCTGTCCTATTGTAGTTCCTTTCCTGCTTTATGATTTTAGTATTTTTATTGTACACCGTTTTGACCTTCTTTTAGTTAAGGCGGTATATCAAGTTTCTCAATACACATAAAGATAAACCTGTACAGCAACCCCAAAACTGAGAGACAATATTGACATTCTGATTCTAGTTCATTGTTATTCATTTCCACAGCAGTCCTTCAAGCTGCCATATGGAGAAGGCAGCGCAGGACTGGCCCTGCCCCAGAAACCACGGAAGTGAAAGAAGCAGTGGCTGCTGGGGTCCTTCAACTTCCTCCCTACCATTCTTGATCCATCCATCCTTGACCTTCCCATTGTGTCACTCCTGGAAAAGGATGATGATAGTGAGGAGGTCTAGGTCTCTCTGCAACCCCTATCTCCTGCTTCTCAAGCAGCCAATATACCATCCCCTGTGGCATCTGGGGGTGCAGTTCAGTCTGCAACCTCAGGTGCTGTAGGAGATGGGGCACTAGCTGCATTGGCCTGGCAGCACAAGGTTTTGGACAGGAGACTAAGAGGCACTGAGAAGATAACTAAGAGGATGGAAAACGTTCTAAGACACATATTAGGTACTTTGTGGACCTGGCATTTGCCTTTCAGCACACTGACATAATCTGGATGCCCTGCTTTCATGCCTCTTAGACCAACTACTTGCTGATATTTGTCCTCCTCTGTCTGAGGTGGCCCCCTTCCTCCCACAAAAAATATTATTTTTAAAATAAATACTGAAAGATATTGGTAATCAGAGTAATCAAGTTCATTTTTTCCTAGCATATAGTTCACTACTCCCTCTACCATTTCCACATCCACTCACATTGGTACACAGTCCCTATCCCAAAGCAAAAATGACAGAGAAATCCAAGTGCACAGTAGTCCTGTTCTCTCCATAGTGGTCACTCATACATCTTATGCCACTCTTTTATGGAGCTCATCTCTGCTCAGGTTCACATGACCCTTTGCACCATGACAATGACTAGCAAGCCAGCATCTTATTGCACAGCTAATATCCATCATCCAGGTTCAGAGACCGATATTTCATGTGGTGCATAACCCCATACGCAGACATATATACTGCACATTTCTCCAAAGGTCAGGGTGCCACTGTGATATATCGTGGCAGCAAGTCATGGGCAGATGTATCTGTACTGTGAGTCCAGATAAGGCATGGCCATTGCACCATTGTCAACCAGCATTCACCAAAGGCCCTGATATTCCATCATGCTCATGTATAGACCATGTGAATTGTGTCCTACACCAACTTCCACTGAACACTATCCAGACCTATGGACACACTAGATACATTGCTGTTACCAAAAGGAGGTATTTAACTGGGAAAGAAAGAGGGAGGAACCATTACATAGGTATGTCCAAAGATACAAACAATGCAAGCCTTTGATACTGACAGCATGCATAATAGTGAGCACATCACAGAGTCCATCTCTATGTCCACTGAAATGAAACAGGAAAACATTCTGGGTCCCATGAATGAACTGGACACTGCCTGCTGTATACTGTTTGTGAGTAACCCCAGACTGCCATGCCTATGGAAGCATTTGCAAAATGTACATTTAATTTAGTTTAATTTAATTTAGCACATTTATTTTCCATACAACCAGAACGTTCAGAGTGGATTACATAACAAAAAAATTCAAAATTCAAAAATATACAATACTGAATCATATAACAGAAAAAAATTGTAAACAATCAAGCATTTCCAGTCAGATAATTTCTAAAAAACCAGGTTTTCATATTATGGCGGAATGACATATAGTGGCCCTTTTACTAAAGGGTTGCTGCGTGGCAACTCGGAACTACCACCAGCCCAACGCAGGTGCTGGCAGTAGTTCTACCCCCAGTGCACGCCATTTCCAGCGATACAGAAAAATTAGGTCTGATTTTCTAGTGCAGGGGTTACCCGGCGGTAATCAGGCATTGCCACGCGCTACCCGGTTACCGTCAGGTTAGCGTGGGAGCCCTTACTGCCACCTCAGTGGGTGGCGGTAAATGAGAACTTACTGCATGACCATTTCTTTTTTCTATCTTTTTACCCACTGCGGTAAAAGGGGACTCTGAGTGCAGCACAAACTCGTGCTGCCACTAGCACAGGTCCCCTTTTACCGCAGCTTAGTAAAAGGGGCCCGTAGTTCTTAGTATACCCTGTGATGTAGTTTTCCCAGTGCCACAGCATAAATGTGGCTGCAATTGCCAGGGCCAAAAAAATGCTAACAGAACTTATTGGTGTATCCTACAAACAAGAAGATGTAACACTGCATGTTACTTTTCCCATGCTATGGTACCACCCTATTCATAAACAAAACCTTCCATAACCCTAAAAGTGAGCTTCTTTGATAGGCTGTGTGAAAAGATACCACAGGAAATGTTCAAAGTATGTGCGAGCCAAATTTGATATATGTGACACACATACCAATTAGAGAGCAATTACATGGCTTTCATCTATTTTATATACAAACACTTTAATGCCCAGCTCTCCCAATATTCACAGTGGCCCAGCCCACATACCTGTGTGTGTGTGTGTATGTGTGAAGACCACTGGAAGGCACACATAAGCCACACCTTCAGATGTAGATGCACCCCGATGGATTATGAATAGCTACCCCAATAAACAACATGATTAGCATGATTAGCTTTAGAAAGCCATCAGTCATAGGATCCCAGATTAGCATAAACAGGATCCAGGCAGTCATATTATGTTGCATAGCTACATTGCAGTAGGTCTACCACACCCATGCCTGGGGCTTGAATGTGACCTCCATGCTTAGATGACAGAAGAACTCATTAGGGATGCTGGCTGACCTGGAACAGAAGCAACACCAATGAGGAGGGCATGTAATTGATGGTCATAACTACATCAATAAGGATCCACAACAACTTAGACAGCATTGTAGGGGCCATGGTGGAGACAAGGATGCAGGCAGTGTGTGCAGAGAGTCTGCTGGGGGATAGATAGGAAGAGCTATGGGCCCTGCTGAATCCTTTTTTTATGACAATGGGTTGGTCCATGTGAATGAGAATCAATCAGAGAGTGTCAGTACAGCCCAAAGAGGTATGGCTCATCAGAGGAACTCGGCAGCATCTGGATACAAACTGAAACCAGTGAATGCCATCTAGTTCATGTACTCAGTGAGGAGGAAGGAATATTTCCATATAGAGGACCAGTATCACACTTCAATATTTATTTATTTATTTATTTGTTACACATTTGTATCCCACATTTTCCCACCTATTTGTAGGCTCAATGTGGCTTACATAGTACCGGAGAGGCCTTGCAGGCTCCGATGTGAACAAACACAGGGTGATGTGGTAAGATCAAGTTCATGTGGCACAGCCACATTAGGGAATCGGAGAATGGAAAAGTTGTGTTATGTCCATTACGTGCTTTAGTTTGGTTTATGAAGCTCACCGGTATGCATCACACAGACATTTGGGCACTCCATTGATGAGGCATGCCAATTTAAAACCTATTCTATAATTTAATGCAGCTAGAAACTGAGTGTCTGTTGAGTGAATAGGTGGTCTGTGCTGGGACCGTTACTTTTTAACATATGTATAAATGATCTAGAGATGGGAGTAACTAGTGAGGTAATTAAATCTGCTGACAACACAAAGTTATTCAGAGTTGTTAAATTGCAAGAGGATTGTGAAAAACTACAAGAGAACCTTACAAGACTGGGAGGCAGGGCATCTAAATGGCAGATGACGTTTAATGTGAGCAAGTGCAAAGTGATGTACGTGGGAAAGAAGAACCCGAATTATAGTTGGTAATACAAGGTTCCACGTTAGGAGTCACTGACCAAGAAAGGGATTTAGGTGTCATCGTTGATGATACGTTGAAACCCTCTGCTCAGTGTGCAGTGGCAGCTAAGAAAGCAAATAGAATGGTAGGTATTATTAGGAAAGGAATAGAAAACAAAATGAGGACGTTATAATGCCTTTGTATCGCTCCATGGTGCGACCGCACCTCGAATACTGTGTGCAATTCTGGTCACTGCATCTCATAAAAGATATAGTGGAATTAGAAAAAGTGCAGAGAAGGGCGATGAAAATGATAAAGGGGATGGGACGACTTCCCTATGAGGAAAGGCTAAAGCAACTAGGGCTCTTCAGCTTGGAGAAAAGACGGCTGAGGGGAGATATGATAGAGGTCTATAAAATAATGAGTGGAGTAGACATTAATCGCTTGTTTACTCTTTCCAAAAATACTAGGACTAGGGGGCACGCAATGAAGCTACAAAGTAGTAAATTTAAAATGAATCAGAGAAAATATGTCTTCACTGAAAGTGTAATTAAACTCTGGAATTCGTTGCCAGAGGATGTAGTAAAAGCGGTTAGCTTAGCAGGATTTAAGAAAGGTTTGTATGGCTTCCTAAACCCTTTCATCTATGCAGACAATGTCACAATATACGTTCCTTACAAACGTGATCTGACAGAAATCACCAACGAAATCAAGCTCAGCTTGAATATCATGGACTCATGGGCAAACGCATTTCAACTAAAACTCAACACAGAAAAAACACACTGTCTCATCCTCTCATCCCAATACAATAAGAACAAACCCACAAACATAATCACCTCAGATTATACCCTCCCTATCTCAGACAGCCTGAAAATTCTCGGTGTTACAATCGACCGTAACCTCACACTAGAGAACCAAGTGAAATCTACAACAAAGAAAATGTTCCACTCAATGTGGAAACTCAAACGCGTGAAACCATTCTTCCCAAGGGAAACATTTTGCAACTTGATACAATCAATGGTACTAAGCCATGTAGACTACTGCAACGGAATTTATGCGGGATGCAAAGAACAAATTATAAAGAAACTTCTGACCGCTCAAAACACGGCAGCCAGGCTTATATTTGGAAAAACACGATTCGAAAGCACCAAACCCCTCCGAGAAAAACTGCACTGGCTCCCAATCAAAGAACGTGTTGCTTTCAAAATCTGCATCCTGGTTCATAAAATTATCTACGGCGAAGCCCCAGGATACATGACAGACCTCATAGACCTACCAACCAGAAACACAACAGGATCAACACGAACATGCCTAAATCTCCACTACCCAAGCTGCAAAGGACTCAAATACAAATCAACCTATGCATCAAGCTTTTCTTACATAAGCACACAACTATGGAATGCATTACCAAAAGCCGTGAAAACAACTTATGATCACCTAAACTTCCAGAAATCATTAAAAACTAACCTGTTCAAAAAGGCATACCCTACCGACCCAACTTAAATGCCTGTACCCTGCAACACAATGAAACCAAAGCTCATAATGGACATATAATAACTCTTCCTCTCTACGATTCCCTAATGTGTCTGTACACACGAACCTTATTCTACCACAACATTACAAAACTCTGAAGAGGCGCGAGCCTGCCGAGGAGAAACACAGACGCCTACCTTCGCCTCGAATGGGCTGCTGAGCCGAACACCTACAGGAGCCGACCGTGACCTCCCCGACTGGAAATATAACAACAAACTCTGAGGCCAATTTGCTCTGTCGGGAGTAAGAGGAGGCACGGAGCAGGACGGACCTCGTTGAGCTCCTTATATGAACTAGGCTGCGCGCACTGGACACAACACAGAGGGTCCGAATAGTCAGAACCAACCTCACGAGTCCCATTAACTGTTGCTACTTCTGCCGCTTCAGGGAACCAGATCCAGGTGAGCAACTCCCTTAGCTGTCTGCATATGACCGTACCCTGATCGTCTAGCTACACTTCCATCACTGGATCACCCTGATACTATCGGTCTGTCGAAGAGGAGCACGAGGGAAAGGAGAACTACACAGGTTTCTCTCTCCTGAGCTACTCGATATTGTTGTGCTCAATCCTGCCTCTGCTCCTGTTTACTCTGTTCTCCTGTGCTCCTGTTTATTTATTTTGCTCTTCCCTGCTTCTCTCAAGACAAATCTAAGTATCCTGATCGTATATATCACAATATTTCGCAGTATACCTGTATATATATACTCTGATGCTTTATTATATTGCTTAATGTTTCTAGATACTATACTCTGTAATGTGTATGTTCTAGTGCTGTTTTACACTGTTGAACATTCATTATTTGCTATATATACTGTGAATGTTTAAATCTTGACGTGGTTCTTAACTCTGACGTTTGTGTATAACTTGATTCTATATATTGTATTATATCCACTACTACTTATCACTTCTATAACGCTACAAGATCCTGACACGTTCTCCAGTCCCGTATCCCAGTTACACAGAATATATACATTTATTGTGATTCTTGAAAGTTTCATCACTCAATCTATTGCCTCTGCTGCCCTTTTATTTTCCTCTAACTCACACATCCCCCAAACAATCATAACATTCCACCAACATGACTTCGCTTAAAACAAAAACAATCTCACCTAAACTCAAAATATCTACAAGACAACTCATCAATATCCACCCATCAACCATAGCTGAGGAACCACACTTAACCATCTATTTAGGATACATCAATGCAAGATCAGCAGTTAACAAAACAGAAATTCTCTCAGACTGCATTAAGTCAGACAATCTGGACCTCTTACTCATCACAGAAACCTGGATCCGTGACCCAAAAGATCCCATCATACTTGATCTATGCCCCCCTGGCTATAAAATCTTACACTGGCCCAGGAAGGAGAGGAGAGGTGGAGGCATAGCATTCATCTACAAATCAAGCTTCTCCGCTGAACCCATGTCTGAAACCATTGCATTACATCTTGAAATTGCATCAATTAAACTTCAAAATCCCGCGTTATGTGACCACCTAACCTGTATTCTATTTTACAGACCTCCCTCTAATTGGAACAATAACCAATCCACCTTCATGGACTTTATATCAAATGTCTACATCAATAATTCCAATGTATTACTAATTGGGGACTTGAACCTACACTTAGAGGATCCAAAATCTGCCCACGCTCACGAATGCAAGGATCTCCTTCATCTTTGTAACCTTGACCTCCCTCCTATACAACCTACTCACAACAAAGGTCACTCACTCAACATCATCTCTTACAAATTCTCTACGAGCCATAACATCTACATTTCTGATATCAACTGGTCTGCCACTCCCTGGTCGGATCATCGTAAAGCGACACTATCCCTACACTGGTGAAAAAAGGATCAACCTAAAAAACAAGACCCTGTAACAATCATCACTTGTTATGCTCTGCTACACTTCTCCAGGATGGGTCGGTTTCTGTTTCCTAACCCGGCAGCCGTCATCTGGCTTGGAGCAAGGGCAGCAGCCATCTTGGTTAGCTCAGGAGGGGGCAGCCATCTTGTATACAAGAACAGGAAGGAAGCCCATATTTGGGTGTTGTGCTACTCTGCTGATGGGGGCAGCCATCTTGGAACAGCTGCACATGGTTGAGCCTAATTCCTGCACTATTTAAAGCCCTGTTTCCAGTGCTTCCATGCTTCGGCTTCTATTCGCATAGAGGTTGTGGTCTTCACCTGTTCCAGTGTTGTCCTGTGTTCCTGACCTTGGATTGCTTTCTGACCACACGTTGTGTTGCTGCCTGCCTTGACCTTGGACTGTTTACTGACTATTCTTTGCTCTGCCATTTACGGGCTCTGGACTGTGTTTGTTTGCCCTCCTGTCTGGTCAGTGGTCGTGCAACCCCGCTGGTTCCGGAAGTCCTGCCCGCCACTCGAATCCAGGGGCTCAACTCCTGGGGGGCAGTGGCTAAGTGCAGGTGAAGCTAAGGGTTGTCTGACTGCCTGACCTAGTGCGGTGTCACTCCGTCTTCGCTGTGCTCAGTTGGGGCACAAGGGCTCACACATCTCCAGTCATAACATCACTAGAGGACGGATTGACAAGGAAAGGTTTTGGCAACAAATGTACAACAACTGGTCTACACAACCTAACTCAAATTACTTCCTTACTGAATGGGACAACAGATGCAAAATTATACTGGACGAAATAGCCCCATTACGTACTAAAACTATACGCAAACGCAACCCATCACCATGGTTTAACGAACAACTAAAAACCTTAAAATCACAAACCAGGAAACTAGAAAAAGCATGGAATAAATAAAAAAATAACCACACCTACAATGCATGGAAGCAGTCACACAGGAACTACAAAAATGCCATTAAATGAGCCAAAAGATCCTACTACACACAGACAATTATAACCAGTGGCACTGACATAAAAAAGCAATATCAATTCATAAAAACTCTCCTTAACACCAACCCAGTCACATCATCATCCTCAAACTGCCCATCTGCTAAGCAGCTGGCCAAACACTTACATATAGTAACATAGTAACTTAGTAGATGACGGCGGAAAAAGACCTGCATGGTCCACTCAGTCTGCCCAACAAGATAAACTCACGTGTCATTTTTTGTGTATACCTTACCTTGATTTGTACCTGTCTTTTTCAGGGCACAGACCGTATAAGTTTGCGCAGCACTATCCCCACCTCCCAACCACTTCAATGACAAAATTACCAATCTCTGCAGTACGATTCCCCAGGACTGTGCAAACATCGACTCCTTTCTTGACGAACTGAAACCCTGCAAAGACGAAATTCCAGCCGACCGTTCATGGACAAATTTCATCCTCCTCACCACCAAAGAAGAAGTTTCTATGATGATCACAAAACTCTCCAAATCTCACTGCCACCTTGACCCATGTCCCAACTACCTAATGAAAGATGCCCCAGAACGCTTTATCATAGATCTCACCTCCCACCTAAATTTCCTGCTACAGCAAGGTTCTTTCCCTACTGAACATGGCAAAATACTACTTACACCAATACATAAAAACCCCAAGAAACCAGCGAGTGATGTCACCAACTACCGCCCTGTCGCCTCCATTCCTCTGTTAATTAAATTGATGGAAAACAGAGTGACCTCTCAAATCAACGATTATATTCAAAAATTCTCCATTCTACATGAGTCGCAGTTGGGTTTTCGTTCAGCCCACAGTACGGAAACCATCCTATTCACTCTAATATCCAAATTCAAACAAGAAATCTCATTTGGAAATAACATCCTCCTTCTACAATTCAATTTATCCAGTGCATTTGACATGGTAAATCATAATATTTTAACCAAACTACTGGACAAACTTGGAATCGGCGGAAATATCATTAATTGGATAAAAGGCTTCATCACCTCAAGATCTTACCAAGTTAAATTATCCTCAACTATCTCATCTCCCTGGTCCCCAAACTGCAGCGTACCTCAAGGATCCCCTTTATCACCAATACTCTTCAATCTCATGATGATCCCACTAGCCAAAGCTTTATCCAGACATGACCTCAACCCTTTCATTTACGCTGATGACGTCACCATATTCATTCCCTTCAAATCTAATCTAACAGAAATCTCCAACAAAATTGCCACGGGCATGAACATCTTAACCTCTTGGGCCAACGCCTTCATGATGAAATTGAACAAAGAAAAAACACAATGCCTAATCCTATCATCTCAACACTCCGCGCCCCTCCCATCTAATCTCAAAACCTCTGACATCACAATCCCCATTTCCGACAACCTGAAAATCCTGGGAGTGACACTAGACAACCACCTTTCACTTGAAAACCACGCTAAATCCACTACAAAGAAAATGTTCAATATGATGTGGTTACTGAAACGCATAAACCCCTATCTTCCCCTAAAAACTTTCCAGAATTTGGTGCAATCCATGAGGATGTTATAATGCCATTATATCGCTCTATGGTGCGACCACACCTGGAGTATTGTGTTCAGTTCTGGTCGCCTCATCTCAAAAAAGATATAAAGGAATTAGAGAAGGTGCAGAGAAGGGCGACGAAAATGATAAAAGGGATGGGACGACTACCTTATGAGGAGAGGTTAAGAAGGCTAGGACTCTTTAGCCTGGAGAAAAGGCGGCTGAGGGGTGATATGATAGAGGTCTACAAAATAATGAGTGGGGTAGAGCGGACAGATGTGAAGCGTTTTGGTTATGCTTTCTAACAATAATAGAATGTGGTAGGTTTAAAACAAATTAGAGAAAGTTTTTCTTTACTCAGCGCGTGGTTAGACTCTGGAACTCATTGCCGGAGAAGGTAGTGATGGCAGTTGGTCTTGCTGAGTTTAAAGGGGGTCTGGACAGATTCCTGAAGGAAAAGTCCTTTGATCGTTATTAAAATTTGGGTTTTTGCCAGGTTCTTGGGGCCTGGATTGGCCGCAGTCGGAGACAGAGTGCTGGGCTTGATGGACCTTTGGTCTTTTCCCAGCTTGGCTGTGCTTATGTACTTATGTACTTACCCATGCCGACTACTGTAATAGTATTTTCCTAGGCTGCAAGGCCCATATCCTGAAAAAACTATAGACTGCCCAAAATACTGCAGCGAGACTCATCTTTGGCAAATCACGTTTTGAATGCGCAACTCCTCTTCATGCAAAACTTCACTGGCTCCCTATCAAAGAGCGAATCAACTTCAAGGTCCAGACATTAATCCACAAGATTATCCACGGCGAATCTCCAAGCTATATGCTCACATTGATTGACCTTCCAACCAGAAACATGTCTGAATCTTCACGAAATTACCTCAACCTGCATTACCCCAACTGCAAAGGACTCAAGTACAAAACCTATTATGGATCCAACTTCTCCTTCCTAGGCAGCCAACTCTGGAATGCCCTCCCCAGACCTATCCAATCAATCTGTGTCTATCCACCCTTCCGGAAAGCACTAAAAACCTATTTATTCAAGCAAGCCTAGCCAAATGACCCAGACTAATCTAATGAACCCATCTACCTAACACTTAACCATGTGATAAAGACATTGACCCAAACTATCCAGCTTATTTTCGAAAAAGAAAGATGCCCATAGTTCGACCCAAATTGGGAGATGGGCGCCTTTCTCCCATGGGCGCCCAAATCGGTATAATCAAAAGCCGATTTTGGGCGTCTCCAACTGCAATCTGTCGCGGGAACAGACAAAGATGGGGGCGTGTCAGAGGCATGGTGAAGGCGGGATTGGGGCGTGTTTATCTGCCGAGGAGAGATGGGCGTGCTCGGCCGATAATGGAAAAAAGAAGGGCGCCAGAAGCGAGAATTTGGGTCACTTTTTCTGGACCCTTTTTTTTCATGAACAAGTCCCCAAAATGTGCCCCAACTGCCCAGATGACCACCGGAGGGAATTGGGGATGACCTCCCCTGACTCCCCCAGTGGTCACTAACCCTCTCCCACCCCAAAAAAAGAACTTTAAAAACTTTTTTTTTCCAGCCTGTATGCCAGCCTTAAATGTCATACCCAGCTCCATGACGGCAGTTGTTAGTGGGTTCAGTGGATTTTAGCCAGGTGGACCCAGGCCCATCCCCCCCCCCACCTGTTACACTTGTGGTAGTAAATGGGAGCACTCCAAACTGCCCCCAAAACCCACTGTACCCACATGTAGGTGCCCCCCTTCAGCCATAAGTGCTATGGTAATAGTGTAGAGTTGTGAGCAGTGGGATTTGAGGGGGATTTTGGGGGCTCAGCACCCAAGGGAAGGGAGCTATGGACTTGGGAGGTATTTTAATTTTTTTTTTTATTGTTACAAGTGTCCCCTGGGGTGTCTGGTTGGTGTCCTGGCATGTGAGGTGTACCAGTGCACTACGAATCCTAGCCCCTCCCACGACCAAATGCCTTGGATTTCTTCTTTTTTGAGCTGGGCGCCTTCGGTTTCCATTATCGCTGAAAAATGATACTGCCAGCTCAAATCCGGGCAAATGCATCGCATTTGCCCGGCACAAACCGTACTATCGAAAAAAAAGATCTTTTTCGAAAATACGGTCTGGCTCGCCCCTTCACGTACCCATCCTTGGAGATAGACGCACATGGAGATGGGCGTTCACGTTCGATTATGCCCCTCTATATCTCCCAACGTACTCCCTTCTCCATTACCTATCTCTCCTTACTCATCTCTTCTATTTTTCTGATATATTCTACTTTTACTTTCTCTAACAATATTCTGTATTCCCTATTACTATGTAAGCCGCATTGAGCCTGCTTTGAGTTGGAAAGCACGGGATACAAGTGTAATAATAATAATTACTGTATTTGTTCATAATGGAATTGGCGAATTCCTTTACGGTACTATGTAAGCCACATTGAGCCTGCAAATAGGTGGGAAAATGTGGGATACAAATGTAACAAATAAAATAAATAAATAAATAAATAAGTCCACAGACCATTATTAAAATGGACTTGGGGAAAATCTACTGCTTATTTCTAGAATAAGCAGCATAAAATATATTGTACTGTTTTGGAATCTTGCCAGGTACTTGTGAACTGGATTGGCCACTGTTGGAAACAGGATGCTGGGCTTGATGGACCTTCAGTCTGTCCTAGTATGGCAATACTTATGTACTTAAGTACATGATTGTCGTTGATTTATGCATGCCCTTATGAAATAGGAGTGAGCATGTATTTTCCTTTACCTAACTCTGCCATTGTGTCACAGAGAAGGGGAGCTGGACTAAGTAAGCCTAAATTCAGCCAGGGTGAGCTGAGACTCCTCATGTGAAAGGTAAGGTGGCAGTATGATATGCTATATTTCCTACTGTACACTGCCTTGAGTGAATTCCTTCAAAAAGGTGGTAAAGAAATACTAATAAATAAATATATAAGGCTGTTGGGTCAAGAGTCAATGCCAATCAAAAGATTTCCATCTGGCGAAACACTTGTCACCTCCTCAACGCTGTGTATCACCAGAACCGCTATGCTGAACACTTGAATTTAAAAAGATGAAATCTCTGTTCGTGCCCACAAAAAGCAAGATTCTTGACATTATGAGGACCCTGGTGGTAACATATCTATCACTTTCAAAGAGAAAGAACTGCTGGCCACATGTGACCACAATCTCAGGGAGTCAGTCAACGAGACATAGCATGAAAGGGAAAGGGAAATGGGACTTGATATACCACCTTTCTGAGGTTTTTTTTGCAACTACATTCAAAGCGATTTACATATATTCAGGTACTCATTTTGTACCAGGGACGTTGCTACGTGGGGCCACGGGGGCCTGGGCCCCCATAGATTTGGCCTTAGACCCCCCCCCCCACCAATGACCCTCTTGACCCCCCCTCCTGCCACCAACCCGCCGTCACCGTCTGCTACTTTTGCTGGCAGGGGACCCCAACCCCTGCCAGCCGAGGTCCTCTTCTTCCTTCGTTCTGTTTCTGAGTCTGACGTCCTGCACGTACAACGTCCTGCAGATCGCAAGGCTTTGTTCTGTTTCTGTGAGTCAGAAACAGAACGAAGGAAGAAGAGGACCTTGGCTGGCAGGGGTTAGGAGCCAAAGGCAGTAGTGAAAAGGTAGGTTTTCAGCATAGATTTAAAAACAGGTAGAGATGGAGCTAGAAGTACAGGCTCAGGAAGTTTATTCCAGGCATAAGGTGCCGCGAGAGAAAAGGAACAAAGCCAGTTTGTAGGTGTAATTAAGCTCTGAAATTTGTTGCCAGAGAATGTGGTAAAAGCAGTTAGCTTAGCGGGGTTAAAGAAGGTTTGGATAACTTTCTAAAAGAAAAGTCTATAAGCCACTATTAAGACAGATTTGGGGAAAATCCACTGCTTATTTCTAGGATTAGCATCATAAAATGTACTGTTTTGGGATCTTGCCAGATACTTGTGACCTGGATTGGCCATTGTTGGAAATGGGATACTGGGCTTGATGGACCTTCGGTCGGTCCCAGTATGGTAACACTTATGTAAGGGCTTATGCACTATTCCTGTGGTAACTGATTAGCATAGGAATACCCACTCGCTACCCCCAAACACACACCCTCAGAAAAGAAATACAAATATTTTTAGCACTTGGTTAGTACTTGCACACTTGGCACTTACCACAGGACACCTGAGCATGTCCCGTGGAATGCCATTTTAAGCTGTATCTGGCACACGTAAGCACCTAATGCAGCTTTGTGAAAGTGTCCCTTGGACAGCTGAAAAATCATGATATATATTTTTTAATTGTCCTATGTCTGGCTTTGGGGACTTAACATTTTTTTCTGTATTTTTCCATTTTCTGCTTGTTCTCCATCAGGCTTATTTTTGAAATAGAAGGGTTCCCATCTTTCGACACAAATCGGAAGATGGGCGTCCTTCTCACAGGGTCGCCCAAATCAGCATAATTGATAGCCGATTTTGGGCATCCTCAACTGCTTTCCGTCACGGGGACGACAAAGTTCATGGGGGTGTGTCAGAAGCATAGCGAAGGCAGGACTGGAGCATACTTAACACACGGGCGTCCTCGGCCGATAATGGAAAAAAGAAGGGCGTCCATGACTAGAACTTGGCCGACTTTACTTGGTCCATTTTTTCTTGCAACCAAGCCTCAAAAAGGTGCCCTAACTGACCAGATGACCACCGGAGGGAATCGGGGATGACCTCCCCTTACTCCCCCAGTGGTCACAAACCCCCTCCCGCCCTAAAAAAAAAACTTTAAACATATTTTTTGCCAGCCTCAAATGTCATACCCAGCTCCCTGACAGCAGTATGCAGGTCCCTGGAGCAGTTTTAGTGGGTGCAGTGCACTTCAGGCAAGCGGACCCAGGCCCATCCCCCCCACCTGTTACACTTGTGGTGGTAAATGTGAGCCCTTCAAAACCCACCAGAAACCCACTGTACCCACATGTACGTTCCCCCCTTCACCCCTTAGGGTAGTGTTGTACAGTTGTGGGGAGTGGGTTTGGGGGGCTCAGCACCCAAGGTAAGGGAGCTATGCACCTGGGAGCAATTTGTGAAGTCCACTGCAGTGCCCCCTAGGGTGCCCGGTTGGTGTCCTGGCATGTCAGGGGGACCAGTGCACTATGAATGCTGGCTCCTCCCATGACCAAATGGCTTGGATTTGGTCATTTCTGAGATGGGCGTCCTCTGTTTCCATTATTGCTGAAAACCGGTGATGACCATCTCTAAGGATGACCATCTCTAAGGTCGACCTAAATGTTGAGATTTGGGCATCCCCGACCATATTATTGAAATTAAAGATGGCCGCCCATCTTGTTTCGATAATACGGATTTCCCCACCCCTTCATGGGGACGTCCTGCCAGGACGTCCTCAGGAAAACTTGGGCGCCCCGTTCGATTATGCCCCTCCATATCTCTAGTCTCACCATATATTTCTGCCCTTCACTCTTCTATTATATAATTCTACCCAACACATTCTCCTTCCACTACGATGTTTAAAGTGTCTTGTCAGCTTCTCTAACTCCCTTAGCTTTCCCTGCCCTCCTTGTTTTGAGATCCAGGTTCAGTGCTTGGTATTTCTTTTCCTAGCCAGTCATCTCTTTTCTTTCTTTATATATATGATGGCTCATATTCATCCTTAATAACATTTTTAAATCAAAACTATGGTGCAAATATCTGAAAAAATAAAGTTGGCACATCTGGGCTGGGAGCCACAGAAAAGTCATAAACATGCATCCAGAAACTCTTCTTTTCACAATAATTTTACAGAAATACTTACTGTACCTGAATGTAACTTTCCTTGAGTTACAATTGAAAAAGGCATGAGCCAAATTTAAAAAAAAATCAATAATTATGATGCCCAGTCATTGCTCTCTTTTGCTTTCTAAGGGGCGGCAGAGGTCAGCAGGCTGTGCATCCATCACTTTTTCTATGTCTAGAAGACCATGGAGTTTTGCATTCCTGCAAGAGTTAAAGAGGCTGCAGGAGTCTGGCATGCTTCTGCTGTTTGCAGTAAACATATGACACAGGCTTCAAGGCAGGTTCAAACCTGCTCCTTGTGATGAAAGAAATAGCTGGCAGGTTCAGCACAGAGGACCGCACGCACCTACTGGGAACATATTAAGCACTTGCAACACCTCCTTTATTGCAGCACCAACAAAAGCAGCATCCGCCCCTCAGACAGCATTTTTCTACAAACTCCAATCTGCATTCCACTAGAAAATTTGAAAAAGGGCGCGACACAGACTCTACACCAGATAGAAAGAAGACAAATATTAGGCACTGAACATGTGTCAGAGAGTTCATCTTTGTAGCTCACAGGGCCCCTTTGTCTCCCTTAGAAATTGATATGCAGTGGGTGTCTAGCACATAAATCTTTGTGTAGCACTGTAAATGGGGTATTTTTGGTGCGGAGCGTCGTGCACTGCTCTAATTGCGTTTTTTAAAAATCCGATGACGGGGTTTAGGAGCGCACATGTCGCCTACATATGTGGAAAGTTTTGGGAAATTCCATTAATTTTTAATGGGGTTTTTAGGTAAAAATAATGTGAAATGGTGCCTATTAATGGTTTTTTAAAAATAAAACGAGGATTGAATTCAGGAAAATGTGACTTGGATGATGGTATAATTTTTATTTAAGTGTAATGTAATTTACCTTGTATTTTGTATGGAAATCCATTTTCTCCATACACTTTAATGGGAAAATCTGATTTCAAAATGGAGTTTGTGAAACGTTTCCAAACTGTAAAAGTTGGTTCACCTGCCACAAGCTAGCGCCCGATTGGTGCTGCTAGGTCAGATGGCCAAGCTGCAGTCCTGTTGCTAGGGGAGACAGGGCTGGTGACAAGGTCAGAGGAACTGAAGAAGCTGAAGGAGCCAGACCTGTGTGATGAGTGTTCTGGTCTGAGGGCAAGATGCACAAAAGTCCTCGTTAGAACCGTTCTGTACCGAATTCCATAACGAATCGGTACGGAACGGCTATGCATGAAGGATAGGGAATGCTCACTTGCATTCTCTAACCCTTTGTTAAAACCGTCGATAATCGGCCCGGAAAAGCGTTATGCTGGTTGCTCTGCGCATGCCAAAAACGTTAAAAGAAAACAAAACCAAAACAAACACGTCCCTTATGGACGGCCTTGCCACCCCCCCCCCCCCGCCCAAGATCGCCGCTGCTCCCCGCTCCCCGCTGCAGTAAAATCGTGTCTTTTTTAGGCAGCCCCAGCCCCTGTCCCTCCCTCTCTTCCTCTCTTTCTGCTTTTTTAGAAAAAACATCTCCCGCCATCCTCCGCCCCATGCCCCGCCCCCGCCCTCCCCCCTGAGGTTGTCGCCGCCACTCCCCCCCTCCACCGGGCCCCCCTCCGTCTGAAACCGGGCCCGTGCAGTGCCTCTCACCTCTGTGTGAAGGTGCTGCACGGCCAAGAACAGCTGATCGCCTCCTCCGAGTCTCCGAAGTCCCTCCTTCCTCCTGGGCCCGCCCTCGTCTGACGTAAGTAACTTACGTCAGACGAGGGCAGGCCCAGGAGGAACGGAGGGACGTCGACTCAGAGGAGGCGATCAGCTGTTCTTGCCTGTGCAGCGCCTTCACACAGAGGTGAGAGGCGCTGCACGGGCAAGAACAGCTGATTGCTTCCTCCGAGTCTCTGATGTCCCTCCGTTCCTCCTGGGCCCACCCTCGTCTGACATAGGTTACTTACGTCAGATGAGGGCGGGCCCAGGAGGAAGGAGGGACGTCGGAGACTCGGAAGAGGCGATCAGCTGTTCTTGCCCGTGCAGTGCCTTCACACAGAGGTGAGAGGCGCAGCACGGGCCCGGTTTCAGACGGAGGGGAGCCCTGTGGAGGGGGGAGCAGCGGCGACGACCTCAGGGGGGATGGTGGGGCAGGGCATGGGGGCGGAGGATGGTGGGAGTTGTTTTTTCTAAAAAAGCAGAGAGGAAGGGAGGGAGAGAGGGGGGCCGGGGCTGCCTAACAAAGTGACAATTTTAATGCAGGGAGGAGCGGGGAGCCGCGGTGACCTCGGGCGGGGGGGGCAAGGCCATCCATAAAGGACGCTCCTGACGAGCATTTTTGCCCCCTCCCGATTTTTTTTTACATTGTTTTTGAAGCCGGGCAGCCCCAATGAGAGGTACAGACCTCTCGTTAGATTTCCCGGAGTTTTCCTGCGTTAGGGCAAGCGGAAAACTTTAGCGCATCCCATTTCAATAGGGTTTCTACACAATTTGCTCATCTGCATTCTGTTTTCGTTTGCTGCTACCGTCGTCGGAAAATGGCCTTTAGTGCATGCCACGGTTAAAAACTTGTTCATTAAACGCTCGTTAAAGGCTCGTTTAGTTTAGTGTATCTGGCCCTGAGAGAGAGAAATTGACTGTAATTCAGTGAGAGAGTGTGGAAAAAAGTGTGTTGCATTGCAGGGCAGCTGATGACTGGAAGAGAGAAATGTCTGATTCCATAGGAAGATTGGTGAGTGCATGTGTATGGTGAATTCCAGACAGGACCCCTAAAAGAGTAACTCAGTTTGGAGAACACTATTGTAAATAGTAATATTACACTTAGTGGAGGAAGAAATTATTTCCCTTTTATGGAAATTTTGGGAGAGAGAGGGTGACGAGAATAGCTGGTAGGCTCAGGCCTGAATTGGTTCTCAACTGTACACAACCTATAGGTATTTAATATACCTGCTAAAGGTGTTTGCCTTTATCAGTGTCTCCAAAGGTTTTGGAGTAAAGATTGTCTGACTATAAGAGAGGAACTGAAGACACCACAGTGAACAGACCTGTGTGGAAGGTGCTGTGCCTGGGTGTGAGTGAGAATTGATTTATACAGGAGAGAAAACTTAAGTAAGAGGGTGCTTGATGAAAGGAGATGAACTAAAGACACAGGATGAGACAGACCAATGAAAAAGGAGCTCTGCCTGTGTGCTAGAGAACCAGAGCTGCTGGTGAATTAGAGTGTGTGGAATTTTGTGGAGCAGAAGAGCTGAAGTTACAGGGGAGACAGACCTGTGAGAAAGGTGATCTGCCTGTGTATGTATAAGAAATTTGTGTGACTAGACAGGCTGATAATCACACTGAAAATCACAGTATACCTGATAAATTTGCTGAGTGGGTGTGTGCTGGTTCATAAAGTGGAAAGGCTTGCCTGAGTTTGAAATAGGCTATAAGCTGTAAAATAACCTGCTGGTAACAAGTGAAGGTGGCTAGTGGCAGTGAGTGTGCAGGAAAACTGCTGTGTTTCCGCTGATCTGTCACAGAGCAAAGTGGTAGCCACAGTGCATTTGACTGACACTTTGAGTGTATATGTGTTAATGGGTGGATGTACTGAGGGCTCTGCCTGAGTTTGGAGTGGGCAACAGGTTGTATGAACCCTGTTGATAACTGGTGAATGTGGCAAGTGGCAGTGAGTGTGCATGAACACTGGTGTGTTTCCACTGACCTGCTGCGGAGCGGGGTTGTGAACACAGTGCACCTGACTGTAGTGAGAATCTGTGCTGATTAAGAGATTGGACAAGACTGTTGTCCTTGGTGGAATCACTGCTTAATAGGGCATTGGTGTAAAAGGTGTGGAAAGTGAGAAAGTGAGTCTGACATCAGTGAGGTGTAAGAAATAAAAAGCCGAATTTCAGTGAGGTGGAAGTCTCTTGCTGAATGATTTTGTTTCAAAAGTTTAAAAGAAGTGATTGCCTATAAGGGGTGTTTATACAAACAGAAGAGTGTTCCTCATTAGGCAGGGAAAAGTAACAAGGCAGGTTCTGCAATAGGGAACATTAATTATCTGTTGATTTAATCTAGGTAGGTTGGCCACAGTTTTGAAAATAACATAAATCCTTATAAAAATTCCCACAAGACAGGGAGACAGGGTTTCAATTTCTTTTAGTTAACTAGAGTACAGGTACAGAGGCTGTTGGGCAAAGCAAGAGGATCAACGCAGGAGCAACACGTGCACCAACTACCAAGAAAGACCAAAGGTACCATCCTACAAGAAAAGTCTACAGAGCAGCTAAGTGTTCCAGCCACCATCTCTTTCAGTAATTTAAGGGACTATGTATAAGTATGGGTACTTACCTGATTGCTGAGAGTAGTCCATAAACTGTCTGAGTCACTTTAAGTAGAAATTTGGGTTCTGAAACAAAGAATTGAACACAAAGAATCAATTCCCTTGCTTAAGTGTATGAAAACTGGCAAAATTTTGGGTAAAGAGAGGAAACATTAATTAATGTACTTATCTGATGTGTTAAGTTGTGGTTTGAACAGAAATTGATCGCTTCACAGCATATGTTTTCCTGAAATAATACAAGAGTTGAAAGTTATTGTGTGTTACACTTGCTTATTATTCTGAAACATTCATTGCATTTTAAAACCATATTGTGCAATAAATTATTTAAATCCAAAAGTTAGTGTGCAATATTGTCATCATTAAAATTTTGTAACATCTAGGGAAATTCACTTAACATCTTGAATTGCACCAGTGGCGTAGCCACAGGTGGGCCTGGGTGGGCCACAGCCCACCCACTTAGGGCTCAGGCCCACCCAACAGTAGCACATGTTTAGCAGTAGCTGGTGGAGATCCAAAGCTCTGTCAGCTGAAGACTCCCCTGATAGTAACAAAATTCTACTCTCCACAATACTGGCATCTGCGCATGCTCAGTTTTCAGCACATGCCTGCTGCAGACTGCTAAGGTGGAAAGAAGCATTTTCCTGCCAGCTGAGATATTTTTTTTGGTGTGGGGGGGGGAGGAGAACATTTGGTGCCCACCCACTTCTTAACTAAGCCCACCCAAAATCTGTTGTCTGGCTATGCCCCTGAATTGCACACTGTATAATATACAGTATACAGAATTTCCCCATCTTTCTTTGTACCTTCCCTAAGTGGTGAGTGTTTAGCGTGGGACCCTACACCGTGATTATATTATTGTACCACCCTCTTTATAAACCTCACCCATAGGGGATCTACAGCACTTACCATGAATTACAGTTACCTATGAGAATCTGACAGCCATAACAAAGAAGGGCATTATTCAACAGTTGTAGCTATCACCAAAAGGATACTACCAGACCCTCAGAACTGCCTCTTTTTCCTCTGGCTCACAGAATGCACACTATGCAGTCCATGGGAAATTTTAGGTGCCTTAAAAGAGCTACTTTTCAGCTAGGACATTCTAGCCAGCTAAGTTTCTCTAAAATTTTCGGCAGGACACCAACCCTCAATTCTATATAGTACGGCTCAAGTTGTGCATGCAAAGCCATGCATCTTAATTAGTTAACAAGCCACTCAGCGCCCATGATTGTCACTTAACAAGCAATTGACACTAACTGGCATTAATTAGAATTTACATGCACAATTGTCTAAGTGTATTTTGTAACATGTGTGTAAATTCTAAGTCACATAGTTGAAAAGAGTGGATCATGGGCGTTTCACAAATCTATGTGCGTTGTTATAGAATATACCCAGTTCGTGCCTAATTTAGACATCGAGATTTACACAAAGTTTTACTTGACGTAACTGCCTGCGACTAAATTTAATCGTATGAATGGGCACTTGGTGTATTCTATAATTTGTGCACAAATTGAAGCTTTTTCTATAAAGAATGCTGGATTTAGACATACTTTATAGAATACGCCGAGGCACATTTTTTTTCCACACACATAACTTGAATTGGATAATTTATCTATTTGAAGTTGTGCATATTCAGCCAGCCCAAGCATTTTAGTGAAAGGCCAGAACATGCATGATTTTAAATGGATTAACTCTCTATTATGGGGTCATTTTCTAAACCTATTTTACACACAGGAAAGAGCTTGTATAAAATTGTATGACCTTATATATGCATAAACTGCTGGATTCTATATAGCACTCGTAGAGATCTGCACCAAAATTGGCGTGGATTCTATAACAATACGCATAACAAGCTAATAAGCACTGATAACAGCACTTAACAAGAAATAATGATTATTAATGGGCACTAATTAGAATTTACGTGCACAACTTGCTAAGGGTATTTTGCAACAAAGTGCGCTGAACTTCTAATGTGTGCAGGCAAAAATATGCATAGTTATGGGCCGGGAAATTGTGAAATTTACGTGCCTAGTTACAGAATATGACCCAGTGTGCCTAAATCAATGCACTAGAATTTACACCAAGTTTTCATTGGTGTAAATGAATTCGCATAGTTTTAGGCGCTGAAATATCAACTAAGCCTATTCTATAATTAGGCGCTGATTATAGAATACGCTTAGTTAGCAGTGATTTCAGCGCTGATTTTTTTCGGCACCATATATAGAACCTCCCCCAAACTGTATGCACTCAAAAAGTGCAGGGGTAAATCTTGAAAGAAGGTGCTAACATTTAGGCATTAGGAAAGCATATAAATGAGCAGAATATCAGCATATACATGTGTATGTGTGAACACGTGTAAATACCAATGTTCTGGCTACGCACTATATTATAGCCTGGAGCCTAAATATGATGGCATTTATTTTGAAGGTGGCATCCACATAGGTGGAGTCCCAACAGAGCACTCAAATACAGATGTAAACAATGGGATTATCATCATTTTTGCATGATTTTAACAATCCAGGAGAAAGCATTTACACCAACTCCATGGCCTATGTCTAACATATTTGTGTATATATGTTATGCAGAGATAAAAGAAGTGGGAAAAGTAAACCAGGCTTGTCCGAAGAACTGGGAGCAAACAAATAATTAATAATAAAATCAACACAGTTTATTCATGTTTCACACAGTTTATTCATGTTTCTAAGGAAACATGAATAAACTGTGTTGATTTTATTATTAATTATTTGTTTGGTCCCAGTTCTTTGGACAAGCCTGGTTTACTTTTCCCACTTCTTTTATCTCTGTTTGCTGCCCCGTGGGATCTATTGAGTTCTCCACGTACGTGTATATATGTTATGCAAACAGTTATACTACTATTCTATAACTGAACACATAGACAAACATGGTCTAATGGGACAGAGTCAGCATGGGTTCAGACGATGGAAGTCTTGCCTCAACAATTTGCTTCATTTCTTTGAAGGCTTGAATAAACATGTGGATAAAGGTGAGCTGGTTGATGTAGTGTATCTAGATTTTCAGAAAGCTTTTGGTAATGTTCCTCTTGAGAGACTTCTGAGAAAATTAAAGAGTCATGGGATAGGAGGCAAGGTTCTGGAGTGGATTAGGAATTGGTTATAGGACAGAAAACAGAGGGTAGGGTTAAATGGTCATTTCTCTCAATGAAGGAGGGTAAACAGTGGAGTGATACAAGGATCTGTACTGGGACCGATGCTACTTAACATATTTATAAATGATATGGAAATCAGAACGACAAGTGAGGTGATCAAATTTGCAGATGACACAAAACTATTTAAGGTTGTTAAAACACGCGCGGACTGTGAAATATTGCAGGAAGACCTTAGTAAATTGGAAGACTGGGTGTCCAAATGGCAGATGAAATTTAATATGGACAAATGCAAGGTGATGCACATTGGAAAGAATAATCCGAATCATAGTTACCTGATGCTAGGGTCCGCCTTGGGGGTCAGCACTCAAGAAAAAGATCTAGGTTTCGTTGTAGATAATACGCTGAAATCTTCTGCTCGGCCAAAAAAGCAAACAGGATGCTAGTAATTATTAGGAAAGGGATGGTGAATAATGCCTCTGTATCTCTCCATGGTGCAATCTCACCTTGAGTATTATGTTCAGTTCTGGTCGCCGTATCTCAAACAAGATATAGCAGAATTAGTAAAGGTTCAAAGAAGAGCGACCAAAGGGGATGGAACTCCTCTCGTATGAGGAAAGGCTAAAGAGGTTAGGGCTCTTCAGCTTGGAAAAGAGACTGATGAGGGGACATATATGATTGAGGTCTACAAAATCCTGAGTGGTGTAGAATGAGTAGCACTACTACTACTACTACTACTACTTATCATTTCTATAGCGCTACTAGACGTACTCAGTAAATTGATTTTTTTACTTGTTCCAAAAGTACAAAGACTAGGGGACACTCGAGCAAGTTACATAGAAATACTTTTAAAACAAATAGGAGGAAACATCTTTTCACTCAACGAATAGTTAACCTCTGGAACTCTTTGTCAGAGGATGTGGTAACAGCGGTTAGCATATATGGGTTTAAAAAAGGTTTGGACAAATTCCTGGAGGAAAAATCCATAGTCTTCTATTGAGACAGACATGGGGAAGCAACTGCTTGTCCTAGGATTAGTAGGATAGAATTTTGCTACTATTTGGGATCACGCCAGGTACTTGTAACCTGGATTGACCACTGTTGGAAACAGGATACTGGAATGATGGATCATTGGTCTGACCCAGTATGGCTATGCGTCTACATTCCCAGGGCATAGTTTGGACAGAATGGAGGTGGGGTTGCAATGTACATGTGTATTTTGCATAGTAAGCACACATATCCAAAACTCTGTAAATGGTACTTAAAATTGAACACATAAATCTAGGTTTCACATGCAATTTGCATGTGCAATTTAATTGCATAATGAGCCAATTAGCATTGATCGTTGGGTGCTAATAATCAATTATTGGCACTAATTGGCCTTAATTGAAATTTGCATGTGCATTTTTAGACGTATGGATCTATGTGTAAATTTACATGTGGTTCCAAAAGGGGGGTGCAGCCATGGGAGGGTCATTGGCAGATCAGGAGTGTTCTGAGAATTTATGTGCACTGTTATAGAATAACAGGAATCTGTGCCTAATTTAGGTGTGAAGATACACACCAGGGTTTACTTGGTGTAAATACTTGCGTCTAAAGTTAGGCTCTAAGCATATTCTATAACTAGCACCTAATATTCAGCACCATTTATAGAATAGCACTTAGTGCTATTTCTAGGAATTTGGTCCATAGCGTAGAGAAACATTTACCCCACCTTAGAGCAGATGCAAATTTCTGCATCAGCACTGTGTGCTGTTGGGGCTGGATCTGAAAGCCTAGGTACCTCACGTTACCTTTATACATTAGGCTCAAAATAGACACCATTCTGGAATTCTCGTAAGATTCCTGTTATTCAATTAAGCACTTAAAATTGTAATGCTATTTTTGAGTCTCATCTTAGAGATGGAAAATTGAATCCTAGAAATAGAAATAACCCAATACAGTATCAGAAATTAATGTGAGTACAATAGAACAATTTTATACATACTGAATATCAATGCAGAGTACATGAATTTATCACCATGTTCTAGAAGTCTCCAGCCTGTCTTTTTTATGTTGCTCAATTTTGACTGCATAACAAACCATGCATATAAAAATCAGCAACTGTGTGACGGAGAAAATGCAAATTTTGGAATCTCTCCTGCTAACTTCAAAATTAAACAGGAAAAAGCATTTGAATATTGAGCCCTAAAGGGCTGATTAATCAGTTAATTTCTTTTACTGTGACTTATATATTCATACATTTGAAAGAAATAGATCCAACAATCACAGATGTACATGGTCTGATTTCTCAAGTGGTAACTGAGAGCAATTAAAAAGGGGGAAAGAGTGAAGGTGAGTGCAGGAGTGGGTGCATTCCTTACTTTTTCTCTCATCTCTTTCTTTAGCTACCATTCTAACCCCTCAGTCCTCTCTTTTGCTTTTTCTCTTCCCCACTCGTGTCCATCCATGCATCTTACCTTATTCCATCATTCAACAGAATGAGAAGTTCCAGCCATGAAAGCCAGATAACACCATAGTAGCATTGTAAATGTCAGAAGACAAAGACCTGCATGGTCCATCCAGTCTGCCCAACAAGGTGATTAGAGTTGTATCTGGCAATCTGCAAATGATTAGATTGACATAATTCTAGAAATGATGCCTAAAATGTTCAAATTGCTATATTCGAAACCCATTTTCTACACATTTTTCTATACTATTCGTCCTCAGTGCATTCAAGGGGTCATGTTGGGGGCATGTTAAGGGTGGGATTTGGGCATTCCTAACACTTGGACATTTTTCTGCCATAATGCAACAAAACAAAAATGCCCGCACCTTGAATACTGTGTGCAATTCTGGTCACTGCATCTCAAAAAAGATATAATGGAATTATAAAAGGTACAGAGAAGAGCAACGAAAATGATAAAGGGGATGGGACGACTTCCCTATGAGAAAAGGCTAAAGCAGCTAGGGATCTTCAGCTTGGAGAAAAGATGGCTGAGGGGAGATATGCTAAAGGTCTATAAAATAATGAGTGGAGTGAAATGGGTAGACTTGAATCGCTTGTTTACTCTTTCCAAAAATACTAGGACTAGGGGGCACGCAATGAAGCTTCAAAGTAGTAAATTTAAAATGAATTGGAGAAAATATTTCTTCACTCTGAAATTCATTGCCAGAATATGTAGTAAAAGCAGTTAGTTTAGCGGGGTTTAAAAAAGGTTTGGATGGCTTCCTAATGGAAAAGTCCATAGACTATTATTAAAATGGACTTGGGGAAAATCCACTGCTTATTTCTAAGATAAGCAGCATAAAATGTATTGTACTGTTTTGGATCTTATGACCTGGATTGGCCACTGTTGGAAACAGGATGCTGGGCTTGATGGACCTTTGGTCTGTCCCAGTATGGCAATACTTATGTACTTATGTAGGAGTAAAATTAAGGCGTTTTGAGATAGACCTATTTTAATAATGACTAAGCCACAAAAAAGTGCCCTAAATGACCAGATGACCACTAAAGGAATAAATAAATGACCCCCCTTAATCCCCCAATGGTCACTGACACACTTCCACCCCCTCCCCCAAGATGTGAAAGAAACAGTACATTCCAGCCTCTTTGACAGCCTCAGATGTTATGGCCAGTCATATTAGAGCAGCAAGCAGGTCCCTGGAGTAGCCTAGTGCACTGCGGAGAAGGGGACAGAGGCCTATAATCCACTGTGTTACACTTGTGGTGGAATGTGTTAGCACCCCTAACCCCCCCCCCCCCCCAAAAAAAAAAAAAAAACCTAGCCTATGAGACACATATGAAGGGACACATAAGGGCTATTATAGTGGTATACAGTTGGTAGGTTTTAGAGGGCTCCCCATAAAATAAAAGGAGGTAAGGGTGAAATGTGTACCTGGGACCTTTGATATGAAGTTTACTGCATTGCCTCCTAGGGTGCCCCTCTGCTCTGCTGGGATGTCTGTGTGGCCAGTCTACTAAGAATGCCTGTTTCTCCTACATCCCAATGGCTTGATTTTGTTCGTTTTTCACTTGGACTTTTTTTTTTTTTCAAAAATGATCCAAAAAGATAGGCTGAGCACAACAACAAATCACAAAAGTGGAAGAACACCAAGCAAGGGAGCAGCCCGTGAGCGCCAGGCCTCGGGGAGAGCAAGCCAGGTTCGGTGACAGCACAAGCTGGTATAGCCGAGCGGCAAACTGATGTTTTTATGACCACATTTTTTTGTGAAGATATCGTGTCCTGTGAAGAAGACTCAGCAGTGTAGTCCTGGTGGAGGCTGGAAAGCCAAAACACAGGTTGTGTTGACTTCACTCAGCTGAGACTTGTATTTGCTGGACAAAGAATAAGCAGACTTTGGTTTACATCATCCCGATGCTTGGAGTTCTTCCACTCCTGTGATCTGTTGTGGTGTATTTGAAACACAGTGACCACAACACCACCTAGCAAATGGCCATTTAAAAATAAAAATAAAAAAGGTGGATGTTTTGCTGGTTTGAAAATGGTCATGTTCACTACTTTTGAGCAAAATGTCCAATGTCGGATTTTAAACATCATATTGAAAATGCTCGTCAATGTAACTTTGGAAGTTTGAGCACTTTGAAAACATGCCTCCACATATATTAATTCTTTGAAAATCTGGATGAACTATCCAATTAAGTTTAACGGAATATTTTACAGATACATATTGATCCTATCTCTCAGTGTAAATATTTCAAGTTTTCAATGAGGAAAAAAGTGCAAGAATAAAGCAGTTTGTGAACTGGATTCAACCACATTCTGTGTGAAAACCACGTAGATGCCTATTTCAAACCTATTTTGTCAAGCTATATAGGCGTCTATATGTCTTTATTAAAGACTAGGGGCAATGTGGCAGAAATCACACCTAGAATGCATAAGTTACATGTGTATACATCTGATCTATAAACAATGAACTAGGTTCAGTAAATGGCACTAAAAATTTGGCAACAAAAAAAATTCAAAAGCTACTTAACTTATATATCTTCAAAGAGTATATATGAGAAGACTGCAGATGCTATTTTGGAGAGCTCTACCCTGAAGAAGATTGCAAAACCTGGAGGCTCCATTCCTTTTCTAGATTAAGTAGCTTTTGAATTTTTGATATGAAAATTTAAAGATAAAATGAGGGACCATTGAGGAGTATACAGTGATCGTTGACAGCACTTGCATTGTGATACCTGAGGATCCCCTTACTAAAAAAATGCTTTAGTGTGAACATGAATACACTTGCAAGTTTGATGGTGTTTAAAAATTGATACTTTAAAAATGTTTGCTGGGAAAATTGACTTTGTTATGTACTAAATATCCCAGCATCAATACTGGGTCAGACATGGTCCATCTAGCCCAGTATCCTGCTTCCAACTGTGCCCAATCCAGGTCACAAGTACCTGGTGGAAACCCAAATAGTAGCAACATTCCATGCCACCAATCCCAGGATAAGCAGTGGCTTCCAACATGTCTACTTCAATAACAGACTATAGACTTTTCCTCCAGGAACTTGTACAAACCTTTTTTAAACCCAGACACCCTAACCACCATCACCAGATATTGGCACTGATTGGCTCATTAGCCAATTTAGTTATGTATGCATCTCAGAACAGCACACAATTTTGCATATGGAAATTTGCGCACCATTTATAGAATCTGGGGGAATGAGTGTAAATCATAACTCCACCAATGCCCCCAAATTCTGCCCTTGAAGATGCCTACACTTGGGTTGTGTAAAAGAATGTGCCTTCTTACATGTGTAATTTTAAAAAAAGCTCTTTTACATGCAAAATATCCTTTAGAAAACTCGTCCCAAAAGAGTACGGTGATAAATTCTTCACTGCAGATATCTGTTTTTCTTTGTTTACAAGGGATGTTTTTCAGCCGGTGATAGAACGAGGTATGGAGGACAAGGATGCTCTTTTTAGGTTTTGACTTGTGTCCAATTTGTCTACTTTGAGAAAGATTATTGAGAAGAATGCTTTTAATCTATTGGATGAATATCTTGCTGATGTTTTGCAGAGGACACAGCATCAAAAGGTGGCTGATTATATACACCAATCAATAGATTCAGGTCAGTCTGTACTGCTGGTTTTTATTGTCGGCTGCATTTGACACTGTCGATCATGCCATTTTGATTCACCACTTGGAAGCTTTTGGTTTCTCCAGGACAGTTTTAACATGGTCCTGTTCATTTCTATAAGAGAGAATGAGTAGGTCAAGGCTGGCAGTGTAGTTGCTGATTCCAGAATGGAGACGTTTAGGGTTCCCCGGGGCTCTTTATTACATCTGTATCTTAGTACATCTGTTGATGTTTTGTGGGCTTCAGGCAACATTTTTTGCCTGAATGCGTATGACATCCAGTTGTTGATATTTGATGATAGCACTCAGATAATTCATGTGACATCACATCATTGTTTTTTGAATATTTCTTCATGGATGGCCATCAAATTCCTGGCCTTGAACATTCTGAAACCTGAGCTTCTGTGGGTTGGTTGGGATTCAGCTCTGCTTTCCCCCATGCAGGTTCCATTAGAGGTCGTTGTTCTGTCAGTAGGGTCAGTGGTTCTTATTCTTGGAGTCCTCTTGGGTGACTATTAGTTACTTAGGGGCCCTTTTACTAAGCTGCAGTCAAAAGTGGCCTGCGCTAGTTTGGATGCAAGAAATTAGTGCATGCTGGGCCATTTTTTACCACAGCAGGTAAAAAGGCCTTTTTGATAATGGGCAGTAAATGGCCATATGCTAATATTAAAAGTAGCTTGTAGCAATTTACTGCCTGAGCCCTTAATGCTACCTATTTACTTGGTGGCAAGGGCTCATGTGCTGCTCCTGCAGTAATCAGACAGTGCGCATTAATGTGGCCTCGCTGCCAACTACCACCGGGAACCCCCCCCCCCCTGCAGTAGAAAATAGAAAATTATTTTCTAGCGCAGGAAACAGTGTGCGCTAACTTCTAAGCTACCGCAGGGTACCCATGCTACCCAGAGGTACTGTACGTTTAACAGACGCTACCCGCACGTTAGCCCTACTGTGGTTTAGTAAAAGGACCCCTTAGTTTTAAAGCTCTATTGTTTTAGTTCTCAGAGTTGTTTGAGAGATAGATTAATTCCAAAAATGACAGATTTTTTTCTCATTGTTCAGAGGGCCTGTGTCTTTTGACTATGATCTAGGTTCATGAAGGTAGCTAAGTTTGTCTGCTGCATTTTCAATTGCAGCTCCTGGAGTCTGGAACATGTTATCAGTTGATGTGAAAACTAAGCAGAATTATCTGAGCTTTCGAAAAAACAGTTCAAGACTTGCTGGTTTTCTAGTTTTTCTGGAAAATAACTTAGTTATCTTTATGATTTATAATTTTTATTATTTTATATATACTTATACAGATAAATACAACTGCAAAGTGTAATACAGCCACAATTGTAATAACTTTACAAACTTAGGAAAAAGAAAAACTTTTGTTCAATTATTTATATCTTTATATTTTAGCTGTTGATGGGAGGTTTTTATGTTTTCTGATTTGTCTGTAACACTGTGAGCTGCTTACATTTTTATTGAATGTGCATTTTTATGAAGAAATAGGAAAACCTTATTTTTTTCATTGTATGCCTTAAGCAACTGGAGGCAAGAGTTTGTTGGGGATTTCCCATTTACAAATCATTTTTCTTTTACTAATGAAATACACTTCAAGTAAAACAAGAATCGGTCTGTAGAAACACTTTCCATTAAAAGCCCTGCCATGCCCTGGCTTGTAACTGAAAGACTTTCACAACCATTAACTTAACAGCCCCTGACTGCAATCCATCAATCACCTGTTCCAATTACTAATTAAGTTATAAAACAGGTGAAACCTGCACAGAAGCACATACATTTTTTTCTGCTGGCTAAATAATGTTGAATCTCAAGACAAAGGCCTACACAAATGGTGAAGGCCTGCTTCAAGGGGATTATAGAGAATGTCTCAACAGAACAGCTATAAAAATCATTAGCCCCAAGATTTAAAATGCCCCAACAATGAGTTGTAAAGAGACCCAAATTCCAGAGGCGGTTTTTAAAACACTTGAAGCTAAATTCTTAGGGTTACCATATTTTGTCCCTCAAAAAGGAGGACACATGCCCCACCCCACCACACACACACCCCGCCCCCTTTCATACTGCCCCACCCCCTGTCACACCCTCACTCCGCCCCTGTCAACCAGGCCTTTACTAATTTCCATACCTAAGGAATCTTTTACTATGCTGCAGCAAAAAGTAGGCCTCAGCACACCCGCATACGGGTCTTTCCCGCATGCTAAGGTTGTTTTTGCCACTGCCGTAACATGACCGATTTTCTATTTTTTGTATTTATCACCATGCACTAATGTTGCCATTAGCACATTGCCATTTAAAAAAATTATCACATAAGCCCTTACCACCACCCTTTTGTACGTGGTAAGGGCTCACACGATATCCCTGCGCTAATCAAGCATGTGATAATGTAGATATGTAGATGCGCTAACTGGTTAGTGTTGAGAATTTAAGGGGTCCCAAGCCCCCCCAAGAAGGCTAGAGTGACCTTAATCTGACTCCATCTCTAAATAGCACTAGTACTGGGGTAATCAGGGGGTTGTGAAGTTCTAAGAGAAATTGCCACTGAGAGAGACGCTAGGTCCAAGGAAAAGGTACCAGCCTTATGACAAACTGGTATCAGATTACAAGCTATACAATGCAGTGAAAGATAGCTGCTGGATGCGACAAAAGCATTTATACTTACAGCCTTTCATTATTAAGTGAAACCCACAAATCACCATTTGGGATGAGGAGTTTATTTACAAATCAGACTTTTAATCAGATACATTCATCAGACAAATTCTGGATTCAGCTGACCGGAGCTCTGCTGCTTCCGAGGCGTTGGAGAAAAGTTCTCCCGAGGGCTTGCATGCACCCTGCTTTTATACAATTTAGTCACCATACAAGTCTATGGAGAGAGATTTTTTTCTCTAATATTGCTTAATCTATGAGTCATGCCCTCCGGCCAGGTGCTCTTCCGTTTTAGTATTGCAACTTGTTGTGCAACTTCCCTTTTTGTAAACACTTCCTTAGATACGGACATCCAAACATCAAAACATGAACATCTCCCTAGATACGGACATCCAAACATCAAAACATGAACAAAACAACTTTTTTATGAAGATATCTAAATTTGGATATATTAGGTTCATATCATCTTGTAATCTGAGTGCCATCTTATAAAGACAGACTCCGTGTTATGAACCAAACTTCTTATCATTTCTGTCTTTAATTTCTGCATCATGTGTGTTACACTCAATTTGGAAGTTGCACCAGGTTTCATTAGGACTCACCAAGAGTCCAAGCTCTCTGCTATAAGGCCATTAGCTGGCTATCAGGCCTAATCAGTGCTCTTCAGCTGGTTAAAGCTATGTAGCTTGGCCCACCACTATTCCAGTGGATAGGTCTTAAGCTAGAACACATATTAACTTGCAGGAAAAGTACGTCCTTGCGCAGCCAGTCATAGATTTTTAAACCTAGCTGGTATTTTTACAGCCTGAGTCTAAAATCTGGCCTTCCACCCTTCCGGTGGGCATCCAGTGAGGGCCTCTTGCTGTACTATAATTATACATTAGCAAAGGGATAATCACTCTCCACCCCATGATGTGCCCTCTCAAAAAAATTAGAAGTATTTTTTAAACCGCGGTTCAGCATGCACACATGGACACCAATGGACACCTGAGCACATCTCATGGTAACTCCATTTTTAGCTGCATTAGTTAAACCCAGCTTAGTTAAACAACCCTTAATTAGCAACTTTCCTAATAAAGAGCTAATGGCAAAGAATTCAAGGGATATTAGTTGTCTGGCATATTGCATGTAAAATCTCATACAGTCCTGGTATTTCTATAACAGTAACCAAAATAAATGCAACAATCCTAATAGATAAACAGTCATGAAAAACAGGCACAGAATTTTAAACTGCAGTCAACATCTGGCCAGCAGCCAAAGGAGCTCTATAGGGAGAATGCATGTAACGAGTATACATGTCAAAAAGAAGTCTAAAGGTGATGGTGAAAACCTATCAGAAGTAACAATTCAAGTATCAAAAATGCTTTTGAAGACTATAAATTCAATCTTTAAAATGTAAAAAAGGCATAACATATTAAGTGACGGCAGATTAAGACCTGAATGATCCAGCCAATTTGCCCAACAGTCACATTCATTAGGCATCAAACTATAACATCACCCATGTACATCAATAGAATGTATCAATAATGTGGACTATATAATCGTTTACCCTTTATTAAAAAGTACATTTTAAGTGTACTTATCTAAATATCAGTGTGTTTAAAGCCAAACCCTGACACTAGCAACCTGTAGTGCTTGTACCAAAGGGACTTATGTTTATGAAAAGTCATCTTCCAAAAAGGTTTAATTCTCAGAGATTATGGCATTCGGAAGCAAGCAGCCGCCATCTTGAGATTTGTTCCTTAATATTTGAGAATTAAACCTTTTTGAAACATGACTTGTCATAAACCTAAGTGCTCCTGACATAGGCATTGAATTGCCAAAACACTAGTGTCAGGGTTTCACTTTAAACACACATATTCAGATAATTTAATTTTTATTATGTATAAAAGTACTGCTTTTACTAATTGCCTATACAGTGGGGGAAATAAGTATTTGATCCCTTGCTGATTTTGTAAGTTTGCCCACTGACAAAGACATGAGCAGCCCATAATTGAAGGGTAGGTTATGGGTAACAGTGAGAGATAGCACATCACAAATTAAATCCGGAAAATCACATTGTGGAAAGTATATGAATTTATTTGCATTCTGCAGAGGGAAATAAGTATTTAATCCCTCTGGCAAACAAGACCTAATACTTGGTGGCAAAACCCTTGTTGGCAAGCACAGCGGTCAGACGTCTTCTGTAGTTGATGATGAGGTTTGCACACATGTCAGGAGGAATTTTGGTCCACTCCTCTTTGCAGATCATCTCTAAATCATTAAGAGTTCTGGGCTGTCGCTTGGCAACTCGCAGCTTCAGCTCCCTCCATAAGTTTTCAATGGGATTAAGGTCTGGTGACTGGCTAGGCCACTCCATGACCCTAATGTGCTTCTTCCTGAGCCACTCCTTTGTTGCCTTGGCTGTATGTTTTGGGTCATTGTCGTGCTGGAAGACCCAGCCACGACCCATTTTTAAGGCCCTGGCGGAGGGAAGGAGGTTGTCACTCAGAATTGTACGGTACATGGCCCCATCCATTCTCCCACTGATGCGGTGAAGTAGTCCTGTGCCCTTAGCAAAGAAACACCCCCAAAACATAACATTTCCACCTCCATGCTTGACAGTGGGGACGGTGTTCTTTGGGTCATAGGCAGCATTTCTCTTCCTCCAAACACGGCGAGTTGAGTTCATGCCAAAGAGCTCAATTTTTGTCTCATCTGACCACAGCACCTTCTCCCAATCACTCTCGGCATCATCCAGGTGTTCACTGGCAAACTTCAGACGGGCCGTCACATGTGCCTTCCAGAGCAGGGGGACCTTGCGGGCACTGCAGGATTGCAATCTGTTATGTCGTAATGTGTTACCAATGGTTTTCGTGGTGACAGTGGTCCCAGCTGCCTTGAGATCATTGACAAGTTCCCCCCTTGTAGTTGTAGGCTGATTTCTAACCTTCCTCATGATCAAGGATACCCCACGAGGTGAGATTTTGCTTGGAGCCCCAGATCTTTGTCGATTGACAGTCATTTTGTACTTCTTCCATTTTCTTACTATGGCACCAACAGTTGTCTCCTTCTCGCCCAGCGTCTTACTGATGGTTTTGTAGCCCATTCCAGCCTTGTGCAGGTGTATGATCTTGTCCCTGACATCCTTAGACAGCTCCTTGCTCTTGGCCATTTTGTAGAGGTTAGAGTCTGACTGATTCACTGAGTCTGTGGACAGGTGTCTTTCATACAGGTGACCATTGCCGACAGCTGTCTGTCATGCAGGTAACGAGTTGATTTGGAGCATCTACCTGGTCTGTAGGGGCCAGATCTCTTACTGGTTGGTGGGGGATCAAATACTTATTTCCCTCTGCAGAATGCAAATAAATTCATATACTTTCCACAATGTGATTTTCCGGATTTAATTTGTGATGTGCTATCTCTCACTGTTACCAATAACCTACCCTTCAATTATGGGCTGCTCATGTCTTTGTCAGTGGGCAAACTTACAAAATCAGCAAGGGATCAAATACTTATTTCCCCCACTGTATATGTATATATTTTTACTTGCTCACACCTTTGTCTGAAGGTAGCTCAGAGTGAGTTACATTCAGGTACTTCCCTGTCCCTGGTGGGCTCACAGTCTAACTTTGCACCTGAGCAATGGAAGGTTAAGTGAGTTGCCCAAGGTCACAAGGTGCTGCAGTGGTAATCAAACCCAAGTTGTCAGGCTCAAAGCCCACTGCACTAACCATTAGGTTACTCTTAATAGTTTATAAATTAGGTCTAATCAGTTAACAAGGAGCACGAGTGATATTTGAACAAGGCTCTAACCTCCACTCTTAATTAGTGACTGATTCAACCTAATTTATAAACCCTTAAGAGTAGCCTAATGGTTAGTGCAGTGGGATTTGATCCTCACGATCTGGGTTTGATTCCCACTGAAGCTCCTTGTGACTTTGGTCAAGTCACTTAATCCTCCATTGCCCCAGGTACAAAAACTTAAATTGTGAGCCCTCTAGGGATATAGAAAGTACCTGCATATAATATGTAAAGCACTGTATATAGAATGTAATGCCTTTCATAATGTAAGTAGTCATGATCATCACAATTTATAATACTGTTCCTACATTTCCTTGTTTTTACTGTATTCTTTACCATGTAAGATGCTTTCTTTTACTATGTAAGCCGCACTGGACCTGCTGTATGTGGGAAAGAGCGGGGTACAAATGTAATAAATAAATAAATGATTAGTAGTAGTATATTAGTAGCAGCCATCCATTATGATCAAGTCCTGGCTTGATATTAAAAAGCACCTCGTAGGAGGAAATGTTACATGGCTCTAGCTGTTTATATCTATAATTCTTACCTGCAGGAGAAGAGAAGACCATGCCAGAGGAAGAGCCATACTGTTGTCGTCAAGCAGCCCAACAGGAGGGTGCAAGGAGAGCTTTGCATTTACTTCAGCAATGAGTTGCCATGAAAGGAACATCAGAGGTTAAAGATGTGATGCCAATACAGGCAAACAGAAGGATTAGAAGAAAAAGAGGAAGGGTACTGAAGAAACACAGACAGAAAAGAACTGCAGCAACAACCAAGGGCTGCATTGACAAACAACTCAGGAGTCCACAAATATTCAAGGTTTATCAATACAAACGGGGAAGTTACCGTTATGAAGGATTATTTCATTGTTAATCTATGTTATTAGTAATAAAATGAGACCTGTGCTAAAGTAGCATAAGTTAGTAGCAAAATAACTTGTTTTATTGATAGCCCATTTTGATAACTTTCCCACTTAATGATGAGAGTTCTTGAAGAGTCTCAGATACCATTCAGCATGAGTGGCAACTCGTAGAAGATCCTTTTGCAAGAACTATAGTCATTAGTGTATTGAATCTGGCATATCACAGTTTTGAATCCCTGTACAGACAGAATACACTGAAGCATGGCCATGTCAGGTCAATATCAATGCTCTGATCTATCCTTTGATGCAATTTGGACATCATCATAAACCATGAATCCTGGTGGTCTCCTGAGTAGTGTGTGTCAATTCTCCCCTTTTCACTCAAGGAGGAGGATCAGACATTGTAAATGGAGATAAAGAATGCCAGGGCTTTTGGGTGAAAGGAAGCACCGTGATACAACTGTGAACATCCATATTCTCCAGCTGTTGGAAAAGATCCAATACATTAAAGTCCTTGCCTGATCTCCCAGAAGATAAACTCTTGAACTCATGTCCTGAAATAAGAGGTTTGTGGAGGCACTGGTGAGCTTGAAGGATGAGCTCTGCAGTTATGCAGATAGTGGATAGCTTACTGAATTAGTCTATTCCTCTCCTCCCTCCTAATTCTTCACTTCTTTCTTATTTCTCTCCATACTTTGAAGCCCCTCTATGAGACATCTACCAACTGCCTATTTTTCCCTACTACCAGCTGAAAACCCTGACTATGATGTACCAGACAAGGTAGGGTCCACTCAGAGGTAGTAGTGTACCAAGAGAGGGTGCTGAGTGTGGTCTGCCCCAAGTGCAGGCAAGGGACTAGCAGAGACGATAGCCATATGCATGCAGACTGCGGCTCCACAACTGCTCAGTGAACCCCCTTACTGCTTGGAGAAGGGGGTGCTCCGTCCTGGGTGGCAACCAAGCTAGGTATGCCACTGCTGTATGACCAACCCCATCTGTGCTGAGTGTTCAAATGGCATGGCTCTGGTCCATGCCTGCCATCTGAGTCTGTGAGCACCCAAGCTAATCTTGTGTTTTGGCAACATTGTAAATAAAGTCAGATACATTAAAAAATGTCTCTGAATCAAGTCATGTCTTACAGCCATGGCCTTCTAATGACCTTCTTTGTGCTGGCTTTCCATCTCCTCAAAAACTTTCTTCCCACTTTCTGGGAGTGCAACAGGAGGCTGCCTTAGATCATGGTCACACTGTGCAGCAATATACTAAAAGGTTTTCACATGCCTTTTTGGGGGGTACAGTTTCCCCATATCTGTCCAGTCACCTGGAGCATGTTTCAAATGGACAAAACTCTACTCAGTTACAGTCCTTGTGTGCCTTTGGGCCACGTTGCAATGCTTCTCAGTGGCTCTCTGGAGAGAGGCAATAAGGGTCATGAGTCAGATTTTCTGGGGATCATCTCTATCACTTTTTCAGAAATCATTTTATTCCTGTAAAATATTTTTTGTACTGTGCAATAAATGAAGCCTGCAAAATACACCAAAGATAAATGTAATAGCAAACTTACATACATAGCATGATTACTTAATAGGAAAGATTTTCTGTATATGTTTGAAACAGACAAGTAGAAACAGCTGTGCCTGTCAAACCCACCATCCAAGTTTGAACTTGCTTAACTGTCATACACTGGAAAATCAGTACCACTCCCTGGTTCCTGAATTAAGTTCAGTGAGTCAAAGTATTTGAAAGACCTGAAGGTCAACTGTCTAGAAACTAGCTTAGGGCGAAACCCAGGCTCACTTGTTATTATTTGAATACATTTAGAAAGGAGGCACTTACATTATTTGATTTGATTTGATACTATTGTATAAGTGTATATGTCAATTCATTTTTTTCTATGATGAGATAGGATTTATGAATTGAAAGAAATGAAATGACATGTATTATTGATTAAATTAGTCTGTTTCTATTTATTTATTTAAAAAAAATTTCCATTCCACTCTTGGTAGATTATGAAATAGACACACATAATCACTAAAATATAATAAATATCCTGAGCATGTGGATTTGCCACATGCCGAGGCCCCTTTTACTGAAGCGGGGTTTTTATGAAAAAAGGAAATGGTTGTGTAGTTGCAGTGCGGCCATTTCCAGGGGGAGCCCTTAACACCTCCTATTTAGGACGCGGTAGGGGCTCCCACACTAAACTGTTGGAAAAAAAATTCCTGTGTAGTGGAAATGGCACACGGTAAGGGTGGCACTACTGCTGGCATAACAAAGCAGCGGTAGCTCCACCACTGCTTTGTAAAAGGACCCCTAAAATAGTAATTCACATAAAACATCTCAAACTAAATCAATAGTTTGAAGATTTGGGTGGGATACCGGTGTCGGAAATGATATTTCAAGCGGACGAGTCGGAGAAACTTACTGACTTCACGGTAAACCTGAAGGACATAATGGGGCAGTTCAGCAAACTGAAGAGTAGCAAATCTCCTGGACCAGATGGGATTCATCCTAGAGTACTGATAGAACTGAAAAATGAGCTTGCGGAGCTACTGCTAGTGATATGCAATTTATCCTTAAAATCGAGCATGGTACCGGAAGATTGGAGGGTGGCCAATGTAACGCCCATTTTTAAAAAAGGTTCCAGGGAGATCTGGGAAATTATAGACCGGTGAGTCTGACGTCGGTGCCGGGGAAAATGGTAGAGGCTATTATTAAAAACAAAATTACAGAGCACATCCGAGGACGTGGATTACTGAGACAAAGTTAGCACGGCTTTTGTGTGGGGAAATCTTGCCTGACCAATTTACTTCAATTCTTTGAAGGAGTAAACAAACATGTGGACAAAGGGGAGCCAGTTGATATTGTGTATCTGGATTTTCAAAAGGCGTTTGACAAGGTACCTCATGAAAGGCTACAGAGGAAATTGGAGGGTCATGGGATAGGAGGAAAAGTCCTATTGTGGATTAAAAACTGGTTGAAGGATAGGAAACAGAGAGTGGGGTTAAATGGGCAGTATTCACAATGGAGAAGGGTAGTTAGTGGGGTTCCTCCAGGGTCTGTGCTAGGACTGCTGCTTTTTAATATATTTATAAATGATTTAGAGATGGGAGTAACTAGCGAGGTAATTAAATTTGCTGATGACACAAAGTTATTCAAAGTCGTTAACTCGCGACAGGATTGTGAAAAATTACAGAAGGACCTTATGAGACTGGGCGGCTAAATGGCAGATGACGTTTAATGTGAGCAAGTGCAAGGTGATGCATGTGGGAAAAAAGAACCCGAATTATAGCTACATCATGCAAGGTTCCACGTTAGGAGCTACGGACCAAGAAAGGGATCTGGGTGTTGTCGTCGATAATACACTGAGACCTTCTGCTCAGTGTGCTGCTGCGGCTCGGAAAGCGAATAGAATGTTGGGTATTATTAGGAAAGGTATGGAAAACAGGTGTGAGGATGTTATAATGCCGTTATATCGCTCCATGGTGCGACCGCACTTTGAGTATTGTGTTCAATTCTGGTGCAGCATCTCAAGAAAGATATACTGGAATTGGAAAAGGTGCAGTGAAGGGCGACTAAAATGATAGTGGGGATGGGACGACTTCCCTATGAGGAAAGGCTAAGGAGGCTAGGGCTTTTCAGCTTTGAGAAGAGACGGCTGAGGGGAGACATGATAGAAGTATATAAAATAATGAGTGGAGTGGAACAGGTGGATGTGAAGCGTCTGTTCACGCTTTCCAAAAATACTAGGACTAGGGGGCATGTGATGAAACTACAGTGTTGTAAATTTAAAACAAATTGGAGAAAATGTTTCTTCACCCAACGCGTAATTAAGCTCTGGAATTCATTGCTGGAGAACGTGGTAAAGGCGGTTAGCTTGGCGGAGTTTAAAAAGGGGTTAGACGGTTTCCTAAAGGACAAGTCCATAAACCGCTACTAACATGTGTAGAGTGTTTGTACGTTTGGGAAGCTTGCCAGGTGCCCTTGGCCTGGATTGGCCGCTGTCATGGACAGGATGCTGGGCTCGATGGACCCTTGGTCTTTTCCCAGTGTGACATTACTTATGTACTTAAAACATTTTATGTATGGTCCCTAACCCCAAACAGCTGCAAGGCTGACAAGAGTATCGAACAACCAGAAGTCCTTTTACTAAGCTGCGGTAAAAATTGGCCTTACTGCACCTTTATGCGGGTCTCTCCCACATTCAGCAGCCATTTTTACCACAGCTGTAAAAACTCCCATTTTCTATTCATTTCATCAATGGCCTGTGCTAATATTGCCATTTTTTAAAATTACGACGTGAGCATTCACTGTCACTTATTTTGTAGGTAGTGAGCCCCTGCCCCCCCCCCCCCCCCCCCGCATTATCTGTGCACTAACCAGTTAGCTGGTTAGCACAGGAATACCCCACTCTCTGCCCCTGACATGACCTCTAAAAAAAAAAAAGTATTTAGTGTGTGATTAGTGCGTGTACATCCCAAGACTAACAGGGAACTCATTAGCACATCCTGCATTAGGATTTTTTTTTTTTTTTGCTGTGTTAGGCATGCGTTAATGCTTTAAACATTTATGTTATGCTTTTGTCCAAATCACATCACAGTAGAAAAACACAAATAACACCCCCCCCCCCCCCCCCCCGTTTACACAGCCGCGCTAGCAGCTGCCGTATGCTCATTCAAAGTGAATGGGCTGTGTCAGCATTAGCGCTGCTTTGTAAATAGGGGGGGTCAGAAAGGTATAAAACAACAATTACATACCCCCCCCCCACTCTATTTATTTTTATTACATTTGTACCCTGTGCTTTCCCACTCATGGCAGGCTCAATGCAGCTTACATATTGTATACAGGTACTTATTTGTGCCTGGGGCAATGGAGGGTTAAGTGACTTGCCCAGAGTCACAAGGAGCTGCTTGTGCCTGAAGTGGGAATTAAACTCAGTTCCTCAGGACCAAAGTCCACCACCCTAACCACTAGGCCACTCCTCCACTATTAAGGGTACCCTCCGTCTCAAACACAAAGCTGAAGCACTGTCACTCATCCTGCCCACTTCATTAAGTGTCCCAAAAAATCAAGAGGGAAACAAAATACTCCACACAAAAATCAAGCAAATATATAGAATATTGGATACCAATGTGAACGGCGCAACACCTTGAAAATATATTTGAACTTCAAGAGATTATTTAAAAACCTTTCACATATTCTTATTATTGTTCACATTTTTTTCAAGCAAAGAGGCATCATATAACAAGAATATAGGCTACTGGATCTCTTATAGCCCACAGCTATTCCAAATCCATAGCACTTTCTACTACTACTACTTATCATTTCTAAAGCGCTACTAGACGTATGCAGCGCTGTACACTTGAACATGAAGAGAGTCTCTGCTCAACAGAGCTTACAATCTAATTAGGACAGTCAGACAGAACAAACAAGAGATAAGGGAATATTATAGTGAGGATGATAAAATAAGGGTTCTGAACAAAGTGAATAAGGGTTAGGAGTTAAAAGCAGCATCAAAAAGGTGGGCTTTTAGCTTAGATTTGAAGACGGCCATTCTAATCATTTGCATCTAATGCTTCTATTACTATTTATCTAAAAGAAAAAGAATCAACAAACAGCGACCCCGATACTTAGCTTAACACCAGAATCACAGCGCTGAGAGACATTTTCACTCTCAACACCCACCAGCATCAAAATGACTTTTTGGTTCAAAGAACCTGCTTCCAGAGTAATTTTTGAAAAAAAAAGATCAGCCTGTACATAATATCTTTCCCATTGGAGGATTCGGTATCCAAGCCTGTTGTCACATCAACTAGAGCAGCGACCCCGCTCTCAGATTCCACCGTTGTCACCTCCTGTACCGCCACGGTCTCTGCCACTGCTGGCTCCCCGGCCACTCCAACTTAGCAGTCAAATTGTTTCCCCCCTCCCCCGAGCCGCACAGCATATGACAATAAAGTTGCTGAAGCTCCACCATTCGAGGGTGTTACTATACCTACAACATTTATTTGAAATGACATAGGTACATTTCCCATGACATTTTTTTACCCTGAAATGACAGGAAAAACCTGCCCCCCCCCCCTCCCAATTTTCAGCCAGCAGTGGGCAGTGAGGTTAAAGCTTGTCGCCAGTACTGAACCTGGATATTCAATGCTGGGCCGTTTCTGGATATTCTTAGCACTGAATATCAGGTCCTAAGTATGACCCGCCCCCGAACCACCCCAGAGTGCTCTCAAGATAGCAGGTTCCCACTTAAGCACTAACCATGAATATTATACATAAATGAACTACACAACAGAAATACAAAATTTAAAACATGTTATTTCAATTCTGAAAGTTTAAAAAGCAAGGTAAAATAGTTTTCAAATTGAATAAATAGCACTTGTTAAGTCACCCCTGCTATTATTGAAACATTATACGTGGAGGGGCATAATCGAAAGGGACACCCAAGTTTTGCTGAGGATGTCCTCGCAAAACATCCCAGTGGAGGGGAAGGGAAACCCGTATTATCGAAACAAGATGGCCGTCCATCTTTCGTTTCGATAATACGGTCGGGGACGCCCAAATCTTGAAATTTAAGTCGTCCTTAGAGATGGTCGTCCCTAGACTTGGTCGTTTCTGATTTTTGGCGATAATGGAAACCAAGGACGCCCATCTCAGAAACGACCAAATGCAAGCCCTTTCATCGTGGGAGGAGCCAGCATTTCTAGTGCACTGGTCCCCCTGACATGCTAGGACACCAACCGGGCACCCTAGGGGCACTGCAGTGGACTTCAGAAATTGCTCCCAGCTACATGTGCTGAGCCTCCCAAAACCCACTACCCACAACTGTACACCACTACCATAGCCCTTACGGGTGAAGGGGGGCACCTAGGTGTGGGTACAGTGGGTTTCTGGTGGGTTTTGGAGGGCTCACATTTACCACAAGTGTAACAGGTAGAGGGGGATGGGCCTGGGTCCGCCTGCCTGAAGTGCACTGCACCCACTAAAACTGATCCAGGGACCTGCATACTGCTGTCATGGACCTGAGTATGACATATGAAGCTGTCATAGAGGCTGGCACAAAATATTTTAAAAGATATTTTATGAGGGTGGGAGGGGGTTAGTGACCACTGGGGGAATAAGGGGAGGTCATCCCCGATTCTCTCCAGTGATCATTTGGTCAGTTCAGGCACCTTTTTGTGCCTTGGTCGTAAGAAAAACAGGACCAGGTAAAGTCGTCCAAGTATTTGTCAGGGACGACCTTGTGTTAGGCACGCCCAAGTCCCACCTTTACTACACCCCCCCCCCCCCCATTAACTTTGGTCGTCCCTGCGACAGAAAGCAGCTGGGGACGCCCAAAATTGGCTTTTGATTATACCGATTTGGATGACCCTGTGAGAAGGACGCCCATCTTCCGATTTGTGTCGAAAGATGGGCGTCTTTCTCTTTCGAAAATAAGCCTGATAGTGACTGCCGATAAAAGTTGCTCCTGAGCCAAGAACCAGCCTCAGCAGCAATAATGATAAAGTCTGAAGGAGGAGAGAGAGCCTTAAGTTCTAGAGGAAATTGCCTCATCACCCATAATTCCATCTAGACTACCTCAGTAGAGAATGACGCAGGGACAAAATTTGTCCCCGACCCCACGAGTTCTGTCCTCGTCCCGGTGAACTCTGTCCCCGCCCCTGCTCCGTCCCCGCAATCTCTGTCGGATCCCATCTGCACAAGCCTTGTCCTGATTTTATATTTAAATCATTTTAATAAAGTAAAAAAGAAACAATATTTAGTACAACTTTCGTTTTATAAATCACAAACAATACAGAACAAGGGTCAACAAAATCCCTGTCTCCACTCACAAATATCCCCTCCACTATCAAGCTAAATTACTACAGAATGCTATCCAGAAAATTCATGCTAATGGAATACCTCGGTCACACACACACACTCAGAACACAAATGCCAAATACATAATAGCTGACCGCTGCTTTTTAACATATTTATAAATTATCTAGATATGGGAATAACTAGTGAGGTAATTAAATTTGCCAACGATACAAAGTTATTCAAAGTTGTTAAATCGCAAGAGGATTGTGAAAAATTGCAGGATGACCTTATGAGTCTGGGGTACTGGGCATCCAAATGCCAGCTGATGTTTAATGTGAGCAAGTGCAAAGTGATGTATGTGGGAAAGAGGAACCCGAACTATAACTACATGATGCAAAGCTGCACGTTAAGAGTGACTGACCAGAAAAAGGATCTAGTAATCATTGTAGACAATATTTTGAAACCCTCTGCTCAGTGTCCTGTGGCAGCAAGGAAAGCAAACTGAATGTTAGGTATTATTAGAAAAGGAATGGAAAACAAAAACAAAGATGTTAATATGCTTTTGTATCGCTCCATGGTGCAACTGCACCTTGAATACTGTGTGCAATTCTGGTCACCGGATCTCAAAAAAGATATAGGGGAATTAGAAAAGGTACAGAGAAGGGCAACGAAAATGATAAAGGGGATGGGCTCTTCAGCTTGGAGAAAAGACGGCTGAGGGGAGATATGATAGAGGTCTATAAAATAATGAGTGGAGTGGAACGGGTACACGTGAATCACTTGTTTACTCTTTACAAAAATATTAGGACTAGGGGGCACACAATGAAGCTACAAAGTAGTAAATTTAAAACGAATCGGAGAAAATATTTCTTCACTCAATGTGTAATTAATCTCTGGAATGCGTTGCCAGAGAATGTAGTAACAGCAGTTAGCTTAGCTGGGTTTAAAATGTTTGAATGGCTTCCTGAAAGAAAAGTCCATAAGCCAGTGGTTCCCAAACCTGGTCCTGGAGGTACCCCAGCCAGTCAGGTTTTCAGGATACCCATAATGAATATTCATGAGACAGATTTGCATGCACTACCTCCACTGCCATAAGCCCTTATTAAAAGGGACTTGGGAAAATCTACTGCTTATTTCTGGGATAAGCAGCATAAAATGTATTGTACTCTTTGGGGATTTTGGCAGGTACTTGTGACGTGGATTGGCCACTGTTGGATACTGGGCTTGATGGACCTTCGGTCTGTCTCAGTATGGCAACAGTTATATACTGCTGTACTTATGACCAAAAATGATAAGTATATACCTAGAACCACAAGAAGCCACACTACAGAAATAGAAAGATGTGCATTTCCTCCTATACTGTGCAAAATATAAAGATCACACATTGCAGAGATGGTGTTAGGGGGGGTGCAACTAGGACATATGCAATCCCCTTCACCTATGTCTAGCATCCACTCCTCTGTGTCCCTATATCCTCTCCCACAAGTCCAGCATCTACATAAGTACATAAGTATTGCCATACTGGGAAAGACCAAAGGTCCATCAAGCCCAGCATCCTGTTTCCAACAGTGGCCAATCCAGATCACAAATACCTGGCAAGATCCCAAAAAAGTACAAAACATTTTATACTGCTTATCCCAGAAATAATGGATTTTCCACAAGTCCATTTAATAATGGTCTACGAACTTTTCCTTTAGGAAGCCGTCCAAACCTTTTTAAAACTCCACTAAGCTAACTGCCTTTACCACATTCTCTGGCAACGAATTCCAGAGTTTAATTACACGTTGAGTGAAGAAAAATTTTCTCCGATTAGTTTTAAATTTACTACATTATAGCTTCATCGCATGCAGGGCCGTGCCAACACAGTAAGCAGGGTAAGCACCACAGGGGGGCGCCGACTTACCTCACCGCTTACCTCAGCTCTGCCCTGCAAGCAGTGCTCACTTTTCCTCCAGGCCCGCCTAGCGCGCCAGCCCTAGCCCCAGCTCCCATTGCCGGCCACTGCTGCTTTTCCTGTTGAGCAGCAGGGCTGGCGCTACAAAAAGAAGAAGCGCTCAGCTGACTGAGCTGAGCGCTAATGACAAAAAATGTTTAAAAACAAAAGCGCGGCACCCCAGGGGCAGTGACATAAGAGACGGGAGGAGCCTGCAGAGCCAGCAGCTAATGCCTCAAGGCTGCCTGCGGTGCCGTACTTTTTTAAAAACATTTTTTGTCGTTAGCGCTCAGCTCAGTCAGCTGAGCGCTTCTTCTTTTTGTAGCGCTGGCCCTGCTGCTCAACAGGAAAAGCAGCAGTGGCCAGTAATGGGAGCTAGGGCTGGCGCACTGGGCGGGCCAGGAGGAAAAAAACAGGTACGAATAACAGAGAAAGACACTGGATGGAAGAATCGGGAGAGGGAAAACAGATGGAAGGATGGGGAGATAAAGAGGGAAAACAGATGGAAGGATGGGGAGAGAAAGAGGGAAAACAGGTGGAAGGATGGCAGAGAAAGAGGGAAAACAGATGGAAGGATGGGGAGATAAAGAGGGAAAACAGATGGCAGGATGGGGAGATAAAGAGGGAAAACAGATGGCAGGATGGGGAGAAAGAGGGAAAACAGATGGGGAGAGAAAGAGGGAAAACAGATGGAAAGATGGGGAGAGAAAGAGGGAAAACAGATGGATGGGGAGAGAGACACTGGATGGAAGGATGGGGAAAGAAAGAGGGGAGATGGATGGATGGGGAGAGATCCACTGGATGGAAGGATGGGAAGAGAAAGAAGGGAGATAGATGAAAGGATGCAGTGAGAAAGGGGAGAGACTGGAAGGATGTGGAGAGAGAAGGGACACTGAACAGAAAAGGGTAGAGAGATAGAGAGACACTGGTTAGAAGGAGGGAGAGAGAGACATTAGATGGAAGGATCAGGAGAGAGGGTAGATGGGTGGAAGGATGGGGAGAGAAAGAGGGAAGATGCTGGATGGAAGGGTAGGGAGAAAGAGGTGACACTGGATGGAAGGATGCAGAAAGAAAGAGGGGAGACTACTGGAAGGATGGGGAGAGAAAGAGGAGAGCTGCTGCATGGAAAAGGGGAGTAGTGAAAGACTGGAGAATAAAAGGAAGGGGCATGGGGAGAACAAGGGTGAGAAAAAGATGAAAAGCCATAAGTAGATGAAGGAAATTAAAGAATGGATAGTAAAAATGAATTAAATCTAGACAGAGAGAGAGAGAGGCAGAAAAATATTGAAGAAAGCAAAGAAAAAGGAGAGCAAAATGACAAATGGCCAGGAAACCCTGGAAGAAGAGTTAAACGAAAACGAAGGAAAGCAGAATCTAAAGACTGAGAGCAACACAATGAGAAAAAGTAAATGGCCATACAACAAAGGTAAAGAAAATAATTTTATTTTTAATTTAGGATAAAGTAATATGGTACCTGTGTTAATAAAGTTTCAGAGACCAATACTTCCTTCCTTAGGTTAGGAGAGGATACCGTAAAAGCATTATACTGACCTGAGGCAAGAGGTTTTGGCCTCTGAAAGCTCACTGAAAAGGGTGTTAGGCTATTAAATAAATTTTCTGAAATCTGATGCACTGAAAAGCAGCACTTTACCCTGTGTGACAAATGCATCTGATTAGTGTGACTAAATTTTGCTGGGGGAGGGGGGTAGAGAGAAAATTTTGTGCCCACCCATTTTGGGTTCAGGCCCATCCAAAATTGGCAGTCTGGCTATGCCACTGGCATGGCTATGACAAAAGCAAAATAATGTATACTGTTCACACTCTTCCATGCGCCTTGGAGCCAGGCAGGTCCGGGGGGGGGGGGGGGGACGAGGGGGGGCGCCAACTGATAGTCTGCAGGGGGGCGCCAGAGACCCTTGGCACGGCCCTGATCGCATGCCCCCTAGTCCTAGTATTTTTGGAAAGCGTGAACAGACGCTTCACATCTACCCGTTCAACTCCACTCATTATTTTATAGACCTCTATCATATCTCCCCTCAGCCTTTTCTCCAAGCTGAAGAGCCCTAGCCACTTTAGCCTTTCCTCATAGGGAAGTTGTCCCATCCCCTTTATCATTTTCGTCGCCCTTCTCTGCACCTTTTCTAATTCTCCCCAATGTCTACCATCTTCCCTATTTGTCCATATACTCCCTCCCATGTCTGGCATTGCCCCTCTGTTTCCCTTCCCCTCCATTCCTCTCCTGCAGGTCCAGCACCTCTCTTCCCTTCCCTCCAGCCCTACCCCCATGGGTCCAGTGCCTCTCTCTCCACTCCCTCCAGCCAGCCCTCCCCCCCCCAATGATCCAGTGCCTTTCTCTCTTCTCTCTAGCTCCCCCTTTGGGTCCAGCAGCCCCCTCCCCATTTCCAGTGCCCCCTCTCTGTGGGTCCAGCTGATTTATGGTGTAACAGATGCATGTGCACTGCATGAGAATATATGTCCTGAGCAGGGGTTAACAGAATGAAATACTGACACCCGAACTTTCTCAGGTTTCAGCTCTGAAATCCAAACAGCAGCACCATGCAATAACTGTCAGAAAGTCAAAAGGACGCTGATATTTAAAGGAAAAAAACCTGCATCAGGTAGAGAAAGCAACGCTCTTCAATGAGTTTTTCACTTCTTCTTAAGAAAAAATGCCAAACCTAAAGTATCTTCCCCCATAGCACCGTAAGCCCCCACCTCCCCATTCCCTCGGGTGCAGCAGAGCATGGGAGAGACAGGAAGAGCACGTGGGGCCTCTGATCGTTACTCCTGGTGTGTGTGCTGCCCTCCAATACCCAGCACAAAGGGAGCAGCAGAACACATGCTCATGTCATTGCCCCTGTGCCATCGCAGAGTCCGGGCTTGCCTGAAGCATCTAGCAGTGCAATTGATGATAGAGCTGCAGCTCTCTTATGCACCAGCCAGGCCAGCTGAGCCGACAGCGATCTCCACAGGCTTGCTCCAGGGCCTTCTCTTTGCTGGATCCCGCCTGCTGATGCAACTTCCTGTTTCACTAAAAAGGAAGTTCCATCAGAAGGAAGTTGCATCAGAACACAGGACCCAGCAGAGAGAAGGTCCTGGAGCAAGCTTGTGAGGATCATTGTCGGCTCAACTGGCATGGCTGCATAAGGAGAGAGAGCCACTGTGGGAGGGAGGAAGATGCCGGACCGGGAACAGTAACTGTTTTTTGTTGTTTTTTTTAACCGTGGGCGCAAAGCTTTTTACTGCTCCTACGGGGTGTAAAAAGGTTTTGCTCCCGCATCTGTGCTAAATGGCCAGATTTTTTTTTTCTTTTACCACAGATTACTGCGGTTTGCAGCAGCTCCCCGTCCCTGTGTCATTCTCTATACTTCAGATCCTACACTTTAAAGAGTCTATTGACATGCTTGGAAGATTCTTCCACATGCTAACTAGCTGACTTTTTTTTGTCCTAATACGGCTTAAGTCCTGGATTCACCGGTGCCACAGCAAACGGATCTGTGGCAGAGACATGGGGGCTGAACTAATCCCTTAAAGATTTTAATAACCAAACTCCTTATTAGGAGAGTAAGTGCTTAGGAATAATATCAGGTTAAGACATACACTCTATTCAGTAGGATTCCTATACAGATATTTTGCTGACAGTAGATAATAGTAGGGTTCTCCATCAGTGATGCAAGGAATAACTTTACAGCGACTGCTTTCACAAACTAGTCATTACACAAACTACAGTAACAGCTGGTTTTAAAGGGCAATAAATTGCAAGGGCCTAAGGATAAATTCTGATGGGATGGAGTCACTCAGAATTGGATGGTGCATTTCTTCATAACTATTGTGGTCTTCTCCAAGGAACAACAGCACATTAATTGAGTCATGGGTATGAACTGTTTCATGCATCCACCATTCTTTCCGTAAAGAATTATTTCCTTAGATTACTCCTGAATCCACCTTTTTCCACCTTCATGCTATATCCCCTCATTTCAAAGCTTTCTTTAAATTGAAAGAGGCCCTGGCATATCTTTCTCTCACCTTTCTTTCAAAGTATATATATTGAGATCTTTAAGTCTTTTCTCATAAGCTTTATGATGAACATTTGTAAAGGTACCCTTTGAATCTTGTATAGTCTGCTATACAACCAGACTGAATATCTTTAGGTCTAAGAAGAGCAGCATCCCATCTGTTCTTAATAGTAACTGCCTTTTTAGTTTTAGTGTGCTGCAATTGCCATAGTAAGAATTTACCCGCATTGTTAGCATTTTCATAAAAAAGACCTCTTGGTGAGACCCATATAATAAGCAATTTTGGCAACTTCTATTGTGGCAAGCCTTCCTTTAATCTCAAGTAACTTCTTCAAAATGGAGCTTTCCTATATTTTTAATGAAAGAGCACTAATCTACTTAGTTCTGATTATAAATAGGTTATCTGTCTCTTTAGCTGTACAGACATAATAGAAATGTGTCCCCATAGAACTACTTCTGCTGTATCCCAAATGGTGAATCTGTGAGTGCCTGTATTGTAATTGAATTGGATAAACTCTACCCAAGCAGGTAATAGCTTACCCATACACAAGAATTATTAATCAATTGCCTGTTAAAAGACCATTGACGAGCATGTTCCTGCTCCATACTCTCCTTTGGTTGAAAACCAACTGCAGCACAGTCAGAAATATTGATGAGCTCAATCTTACAAGAAAGAATAGAATGTAAGAGACTTTTAGAAATAAGCCAATAATCAATTCTTCAAAATGTTTTATGAATAGCTGGGTAAAAAAAAATAATGTGGGAACAAACAGGAGACAAAACCACTGCAGAATCAAATCAAACAACCCAAAAGCAGCAGTGAGCCAAGGAATGGCAAAACTCAAGAGTTCATCCAATAAACTCTTTAATGGAAACAGGACCCGACATGGCCAAATTTTGTAAAACCTTCATCAGGGGTCGCATGAGTTTCCAAACAAAATCTCAGATGCATATACTACAATTCCAATGCAAAAAAGCTGTCAGTTCCAAAGCTTTTTTGCGTTGGAATTGCAATATAAGTTATATGATGAAAGTTTTACAAAACTTGGCCTGGTTGGGTCCTGTTTTAGGGTTGTTTAAAAAATAATAATCATATTTGCTTAAATGGTGCTGTCTCCGAACATTTCACAAATTCAATTCTTTCATACAGCTAGTAATGATTTTTGTTGCAGCAATGTTTCTAAACAAATAACCATTTTATCCCATGTAGTAAGTACGTAGTATCTTCTCCAATGCAGATAGAGGGACTACATTTAGCGTAAGAGCTTTGAACAGTTTAAAGGAAAAAATAGGCAAGCCAACATTTGAGGCATATAAGTTAACTAGTGTGCATGGTCATCAGCTGTCATCTTCCATTTGCATCAGAAATCACTTTTTGTGCCACAAAGGTGCATTGGTTAGAAATCAGAATGGCAACTTCCTGTTTATCTTTAGTGTAAGAGGAGGAAAATTTGGCCTTCCCACCCCTTTTTCAACTTTAGCTGTTCTGCCGAAGTTAAATTATTTTCTTCTAAGAAAGCTGCAATTCAGTCAATATTCTTTTTCCTTTTAATTGGGGGCCCCTTTTTTACCAAGCTGTGGCAAAAGGAGGCCTGCGTTGCTGTTGGTGCGTTGTTTTTCACGTGCGCTGAGGCCCCCTTTTACTGCAGTAGGTAAAAGAAAAGTCTCTCTTTCCTTCAGGAAATGGCCATACGGCAAGTAAAGCATGTACCGCAAGGTCATTTCAGGGGGAGCCCTTGAGGTGGCAGTAAGAGCTCCCGCGCTAACCCAGCAGGGTAACTGGGTAGAACGCAGCACCGCCCAATTACCATCCACGCCTGATGTAAATTTTTGACCTTGCAGTCGCGCCTCAAAGTTTTTTTTTCACCGTTGTTCTCATTTTATCATAGTCTCTTTTTTTAAAGTTAAACGCTAATGTATTTGATTTTCTATGTATACTTACTTCAAAGCTAATATCAAATCCAATCATATCGCTGTTATCAAGTGGCCCCAGCACCATTACCTCCCGCACCAGATCCACTAAGGACTAGGTCTAGAATTTTTCCTTTTCTCGTTGGCTCCTGTACCAGCTGCTCCATAAAGCTGTCCTTGATTTCATCAAGGAATTTTACCTCCCTAGCATGACATTTACCCAGTCAATATCGGGGTAATTGAAATAACCCATTATTATTGTGCTGCCCAGTTTGTTTGTATCCCTAATTTCCTTTAACATTTCTCCATCTGTCTGTTCATCATGGCCAGGCGGACGGTAGTACACTCCTATCACTATCCTTTTCCCCTTTTCACAGGGAATTTCAATCCCCTTGAAGGTTGTAAGTACCCCCTCCAACCAGCAACACACACGTATAGACCCCATTGGAAAGATCATCCCCTACTAACACCCAAGGCAGATTAACAATAACAACTCGCCTCTTTAGATAACATAAGAACAGTAAACCCAGGCCAAGATCTGGCGCAGACCTGACTGGTACAAGATATAAATTGTGATCATATAATAAGAGTCCTGAGCTTGAGAAAGAATCCTAGCCTCAAAAACACAGCCTCAGAGACCTTATACATGGTCAGAATGCAAAAGAAGAGGGGGGAGGTCCTGGGGAAGTATCCAGAGAAAAATTACTCTTGCAAAACCAACCTACCCCCAACAGACGCCCCCCCCCCCCTAAGAGATATCTAGAAAGGGTCCATCACCCCCCAAAAATAAAGAAGACAAAACCCCCATCACACAGAGCTGACCCAACGGGCTGCTAATGATCAAGTAGCAACAGTATATGGCCTAGGGAATCATGACTTCTGGGGTTCTGGATCCACAAAATACACAGAAACATAAGAATCCATTGTGCAGAGGTCTCAAGTACAATAAACAGCTGTGACTTCTCCCTCCACAGCATTCCAACAGAGTGAGTCCCCAGTAACACCAAGTACTAGAATGCTCTCAACAAGAAGCCGCGGAAGATAACCCTGCTGCAAATTGGGATGCTTCTACTGCAGAATCAAAAACATGTGTAGCTCCATTATGAAAAATCCTCAGCTTTGCCGGGTATGCCAAAGCAAATCAGATGTGGCGTTTCACCAAGTCTGTGTAGATAGGAGCAAATGCTTTCCTTAAGGAGGAAACCTCTGCCAAATAATGCTGAAAGCAGAGAAATGAATGGTCTCCATATTTCAGCTGATTACCTCCTCGTAGCACTTTTAAGATCTCCACCTTATGCACATAGTTGAGTAAACGGAATATGACAACTCTAGGACTATTTGAAGATTCTCGACATTCTCCCATCCAAGGCACATGTTCAGTAAGCAGGGGACCTGAGGTACATCAGCCACATGGACACCTGAATGCGGAGTTCCACAAGGATCCCCCCTCTCACCGACCTTATTCAATTTAATGATGACACCCTTAGCCAAACTACTATCAAACCAAAACCTCAACCCATACATATACGCAGACGACGTAACGATTTACATCCCATTTAAACAAGATTTAAAGGAAATTTCCAATGACATCAACCAAAGTCTACACATCATGCACTCATGGCAGATGCATTCCAGCTGAAACTCAATGCAGAAAAAACCCAATGCCTAATACTCACCTCTCAACATAACACGAACAAATTCACCACCATCAACACACCAAAACTGAAACTTCCAATTTCGGACACCCTAAAAATTCTTGAAGTTACCATTGATTGTCTCCTAACACTTGAGAATCACGCGAAAAACACAGCCAAGAAGATGTTCCACTCAATGTGGAAATTAAAAAGAGTGAGACCTTTCTTCCCAAGGACAGTCTTCCATAACCTGGTACAATCAATGGTTCTTAGCCATCTAGACTATTGCAACGCACTTTTTGCTGGCTGCAAAGAGCAAATAATCAAGAAACTTCAAACAGCCCAGAACACAGCAGCTAGACTCATATTTGGTAAAACAAAATATGAAAGTGCTAAACCCCTACGAGAAAAGCTACACTGGCTACCACTCAAAGAACGCATCATGTTCAAAATATGTACCCTAGTTCACAAAATCATTCACGGAGATGCCCCAGCCTACATGTCAGACCTGATAGACCTACCACCCAGGAACGCCACAAAATCATCCCGCATATTCCTCAATCTTCACTTCCCCAGCTGCAAAGGTCTAAAATACAAACTAATGCATGCGTCAACCTTTTCCTACTTGAGCACACAATTCTGGAACGCGCTGTCGCGCAACTTAAAAACGATCTACGAACTAACTAACTTCTGCAAACTATTGAAGACACATCTCTTTAACAAGGCATACCACAAAGATCAACAAATGTGAACTCCAACACACATATTCAGAATTGCCTTACAATATTTACTTGACACACTACTATCATGCTTTATCACTATCATGTTACCCAAGATCCTTATGTAATACTAAATGTCTATTTTCTTATGCATTTCCACTATTCATGATGTATTGTAAGCCACATTGAGGCTGCAAAGAGGTGGGAAAATGTAGGATACAAATGCAATAAATAAATAAATAAATAAAGAGAGTGAGTCAGTCAGCCATGTTTCCAAAAACACTTGAAGAGTCTCCGACAGGCCGACCAACCGAAGATTATTCCGCTGAGAGCGGTTCTCCAGTTCATCCAATTTGGCCTTGAAACTCAGGTACTGTGTGTTCAGCTGCGGCTGGCAGACCTCCAGGGCCTGCACCGAATCCTCCACAGCACTCACCCGCTGTTGCAGCAATTGAACATCTTTAATGATAGAAGCAAAACTAGATTCCATAATTTCTAGCTTATCCATTATACGTTGAAATTGTCTTTCCATAGAAGATTCCATAGTTGCACTTACTGCAGAAACTATCTCCGCAGCCCATGCAGAGCTTGGGGAAGGAGACAAAGAGGCGCTCTTTTCCGCCATTTTTGGATCTAACGCATGCCCTCTCTTCCAGTCTTTCTTTGTGTTTGTAGATGCCATTCCTGTAGCAAAATACAGTGAAACTGGATCAGAAAGAACGATTTGCAGGTATGTAGCAGATCAGCAGAGTCTTTTAGAGTGGGGAAGGCCGGAGCTCCCAAACCTCCGTCTTCACTCCTCCATCGCCCAACCAGAAGTCCATAAAATACCCCCTTAATGTTCTACTGATGATAACTCAATGTTAATGCTTAAAGTGGCATTTTGGAAAAAAAATAATTTCATTGTGCGGTTCATCAGGGGTGAATGTTAAAACAGCTACATGCACTTTGCTATTCTTGTTTTCAAGTTGTGGTTTGAAACTTTGTTTCGAACATTTAGCATGGCACTGAAAACCTATTATTTTAGTAACATAGTAAATGATGGCAGATAAAGACCTGTACGGTCCATCCAGTCCGCCCAACAAGATAAACTCATTTACATGGTATGTGATACTTTATATGTATACCCGAGTTTGATTTGTCCTTGCTTTTCTCAGGGCACAGACCGTAGAAGTCTGCCCAGTACTGTTCTTGTAGTAAGTTCTGGAGCTAACATTGAAGCCCCTTAAAATTTACACTCCAACCGATCCCTATCTACTCAGTCACAATCAGGGCATAGACCGTAGAAGTTTGCCCAGCTCCTGTTTTGTTTCACAATTACCGGCGTCACCACCCAATCTCCACTAAGGTTTCCCGGAACCATTCCTTCTAAACAGGATTCCTTTGTGTTTATCCCACACATGTTTGAATTCCAATACCGTTTTCATCTCCACCACCTCCCGCGGGAGGGCATTCCACATTTCTACCACCCTCTCTGTGAAAAAGTACTTCCTGACATTAGTCCTGAGTCTGCCCCCCTTCAACCTTAATTCATGTCCTATAGTTCTACCGCCTTCCCATCTCCGGAAAAGGTTTGTTTGTGGATTAATACCTTTCAAATATTTGAACATCTGTATCATATCACCCCTGTTTCTCCTTTCCTCCACATGTTCAGGTCAGCAAGTCTCTCCTCATACGGTTTACAACACAAATCCTATACCATTTTTGTAGCTTTTCTTTGCACCTCTTCCAGTCTTTTTACATCTTTAGCAAGATATGGCCTCCAAAACTGAACACAATACTCTAAGTGGGGCCTCACCAATGACTTGTAGAGGGGCATCAACACCTCCTTTCTTCTGCCCCTCTCTACGCAGCCACAACCGTCGCCTTGTCACATTGTTTCTTCACCTTTAGATTCTCAGACACCAACACCCCAAGGTCTCTCTCTTGAGTCGAGCTTACTAATCTCTCCCCTCCTATTCGGTATCTCTCTTTCGGGTTTCTGCACCCCAAGTGCATCATTCTACACTTCTTGGCATTAAATTTTAACTTATAGCTGCTAAAGACTCCAGAACATATGAAAAAATCTTTTACTTTTATTCACAATAAATATCAATTATTCATACAAACCTACATACTCTGTAATGCCTCACTCAGACATTCACACGCTTATACCCTCCATCCATATACATAACAATGGAGTACAACTATAGATGCCTCTTACAAAGATGATACAGCTCATCATAAATCAATACAATGTGCATATGTCAATTTGAAACTCATCGATTAACCAATGAGCTCATCATGAACGCTGGTTCTATAAATCTTTAGAAACCTGCGTATAGTCTGTATCCATTGTCCTTTGTATAGCTGAAACAGCATTTTAAATAGCACTTACTAATAATACTACATTAGTATGTAGTATTATTAGTAAGTGCTATTTAAAATGCTGATTTGTACAATTAGATTTGAATATATAAAAGTATGTAGAAGGTGATGATTACTAATGTTGTTACAGCTTTGGTTCCTCCTGAGGAAGGAAACGAAATGCCGATCAGCATCGGGGAACCGGCGATTTGATGTTTTCAAGCTTGGACACACGTTTCCAGCCTCCTCAATTTGTGGGTTTTGGATATTCCCAGTGACATTTGTCTTCCATAAGAAACATCATTGTGGTTGTAGGAATATTCCAATTCACTTATGTATATGGTGCAACTGTTATAAAGCTGTTTCAGCTATACAAAGGACAATGGATACAGACTATACGCAGGTTTCTAAAGATTTATAGAACCAGCGTTCATGATGAGCTCATTGGTTAATCGATGAGTTTCAAATTGACATATGCACATTGTATTGATTTATGATGAGCTGTATCATCTTTGTAAGAGGCATCTATAGTTGTACTCCATTGTTATGTATATGGATGGAGGGTATAAGCGTGTGAATGTCTGAGTGAGGCATTACAGAGTATGTAGGTTTGTATGAATAATTGATATTTATTGTGAATAAAAGTAAAAGATTTTTTCATATGTTCTGGAGTCTTTAGCAGCTATGTATTAATACTGACTCTGGTTGTTCTAAAATAATCCCTATAGTTAATTAGTTGATTAAATTTTAACTGCCAGACCCTCACCCATTCTTCTAAGGTTCGGAGATCCCTTCTCATTGTTTCTACTCCCTCCAGGGTATCCGCTCTATTGGCTATTTTTGTGTCATCCACAAAAAGGCACACCCTTCCTTCCAACACTTCAGCAATATCTCCCACAAATATATTAAACAGAATAGGCCCCAGCACTGACCCCTGAGGAACTCCACTGCTCACCTTCCTTTCCTCCAAGCGTATTCCATTTACCACCACCCTCTGCCACCTGTCGGTCAACCAGTTTCTTATCCAGTTTGTAATCTGTTCGTGAGCCCTTGAGCCCAGGCTGAGGCCTAGGAAGGATCTTGGCCAAGGCCTAGGGTAGACCAAAGAGGCACTACGCATAACCCCAGCCACCAAGCCTCGCATACACAGGACAAGCAACTAGCACCACCAGAAAAAGGGAGATAGACCACTCATGCAGGCCTCATGGCCGAACAGGAACCCAGTCGTACAGAGTCCAAGCGTGCGGGCCTCACAGCCGAACAGGAATTGAGTCATACACTGGGAAGGGAGAAAGAACAACGAGGGGTCCCCCAAGGGACTGGAGCACAAGCAACATACACAGCGCAAACTAGAGACATCAGGGAAAGGGCGACAGATAGAAGCTACTATAGGAATACACAAGGCTGTATCACACGGCAGTCAAGGCTAAAGGAAGCCACTCAAAAGGAATACTCTAGGCTGTATCATACAGCATTCAAAGGTAAGGGGAAGCCACTTATAGGAATACACAAGGTTGTGCCACACAGCGCATAAGGGTAAAGGGAATCCACACACAAGAATAAGGTATCTTTCAAAGATATCACCATAACAGGGAAGATAGAGTATCCTGATAGTGAGGTTGCAAAAGAGATTGTAGTAGATCGGGTATCTTTAAATAACAATAAAAATCAGACAAAAGATTGCCAATTAATACTGTCAAGTACTAAGCATGATGTACTTAGGAACAACAAACATAGTTTGAAATGTCTATATGCGAATGCCAGGAGCCTAAGAAATAAGATGGGGGAGTTAGAATATATTGCACTAAATGAAAAATTAGATATAATAGGCATCTCTGAGACCTGGTGGAAGGAGGATAACCAGTGGGACACTGTCATACCGGGGTACAAATTATATCGTAGTGATAGGGTGAATCGGATTGGTGGAGGGGTAGCATTGTATATTAACGAGAGCCTTGAATCAAATAGATTGAAAATTCTGCAGGAAGCAAAACACTCCTTGGAATCACTGTGGATTGAAATTCCATGTGCAAAGGGGAAAAGGATAGTGATAGGAGTGTACTACCGTCCGCCTGGCCAGGACGAACAGACGGATGCGGAAATGTTAAAGGAAATCAGGGACGCAAACAAACTGGGCAACACAATAATAATGGGGGATTTCAATTACCCGCATATAGACTGGGGTAATGTAACATCTGTACACGCAAGGGACATAAGATTTCTTGATGAAATCAAGGACAGCTTCATGGAACAGCTAGTTCAGGAGCCGACAAGAGAAGGAAAAATACTAGACTTAGTCCTTAGTGGTGCTCATGATCTAGTGCAGGGGGTAACGATACGAGGGCCGCTTGATAACAGTGATCATAATATGATCGGTTTTGATATTGGCATTGAAGGAAGTGAAACTAGGAAATCAAGTACGCTAGCGTTTAACTATAGAAAGGGTGATTACGACAAAATGAGAAAAATGGTGAAAAAAAGACTGAAAGGAGCAGCTCGCAGAGTAAAAAACTTGCATCAGGCGTGGATGCTGTTTAAAAACACCATCCTGGAGGTTCAGGACAAATATATTCCACGTATTAGAAAAAAGGGAAAAAAGACTAAACGTCAGCCGGCGTGGCTAAACAGTAAGATAAAGGAAATCATTAGAGCCAAAAAACAATCCTTCAGAAAGTGGAGAAGAGAACCAACTGAAAGTAACAGGATAGATCATAAGGAATGCCAAGCCAAATGCAAAGCGGAGATAAGGAGGGCAAAAAAAGGACTTTGAGAAGAAATTAGCGTTGGAAGCAAAAATACATAGTAAAAACGTTTTAGATACATTAAAAGCAGGAAACCGGCCAAAGAGTCGGTTGGGCCGCTGGACGAAAATGGTGTTAAAGGGGCGATCAAGGAGGACAAAGCCGTAGCGGAGAAATTAAATGAATTCTTTGCTTCGGTCTTCACCGAGGAGGATTTGGGGGGGACACCGGTGCCGGAAAGAATATTTGAAGCGGGGGAGTCGGAGAAACTAAACAAATTCTCTGTAACCTTGGAGGATGTAATGGGTCAGTTCAGCAAGCTGAAGAGTAGTAAATCACCGGGACCTGATGGTATTCATCCCAGAGTATTAATAGAACTAAAAAATGAACTTGCGGAGCTACTGTTAGAAATATGCAATCTGTCCCTAAAATCGAGTGTAATACCGGAAGACTGGAGGGTAGCCAATGTTACTCCGATTTTTAAGAAAGGTTCCAGAGGAGATCCGGGAAATTATAGACCGGTGAGTCTGACGTCGGTGCCGGGCAAGATGGTGGAGGCTATTATTAAGAATAAAATTGCAGAGCATATACAAAAACATGGACTGATGAGACAAAGTCAGCACGGATTTAGTGAAGGGAAGTCTTGCCTCACCAATCTAATGCATTTTTTTGAGGGGGTAAGCAAACATGTGGACAATGGGGAGCCGGTTGATATTGTATATCTGGATTTTCAGAAAGCGTTTGACAAAGTGCCGCACGAAAGACTCCTGAAGAATTGCAGAGTCATGGAATCGGAGGTAGGGTATTATTATGGATTAAGAACTGGTTGAAAGATAGGAAGCAGAGAGTAGGATTGCGTGGCCAGTATTCTCAGTGGAGGAGGGTAGTTAGTGGGGTCCCGCAGGGGTCTGTGCTGGGTCCGTTGCTTTTTAATGTATTTATAAATGACCTAGAGATGGGAATAACTAGTGAGGTAATTAAATTCGCCGATGACACAAAATTATTCAGGGTCGTCAAGTCGCAGGAGGAATGTGAACGATTACAGGAGGACCTTGCGAGACTGGGAGAATGGGCGTGCAAGTGGCAGATGAAGTTCAATGTTGACAAGTGCAAAGTGATGCATGTGGGTAAGAGGAACCCGAATTATAGCTACGTCTTGCAAGGTTCCGCGTTAGGAGTTACGGATCAAGAAAGGGATCTGGGTGTCGTCGTCGATGATACGCTGAAACCTTCTGCTCAGTGTGCTGCTGCGGCTAGGAAAGCGAATAGAATGTTGGGTGTTATTAAGAAGGGTATGGAGTCCAGGTGTGCGGATGTTATAATGCCGTTGTATCGCTCCATGGTGCGACCGCACCTGGAGTATTGTGTTCAGTACTGGTCTCCGTATCTCAAAAAAGATATAGTAGAATTGGAAAAGGTACAGCGAAGGGCGACGAAAATGATAGTGGGGATGGGACGACTTTCCTATGAAGAGAGGCTGAGAAGGCTAGGGCTTTCAGCTTGGAGAAGAGACGGCTGAGGGGAGATATGATAGAAGTGTATAAATAATGAGTGGAATGGATCGGGTGGATGTGAAGCGACTGTTCACGCTATCCAAAAATACTAGGACTAGAGGGCATGAGTTGAAGCTACAGTGTGGTAAATTTAAAACGAATCGGAGAAAATTTTTCTTCACCCAACGTGTAATTAGACTCTGGAATTCATTGCCGGAGACGTGGTACGGGCGGTTAGCTTGACGGAGTTTAAAAAGGGGTTAGATAGATTCCTAAAGGACAAGTCCATAGACCGCTATTAAATGGACTGGAAAAATTCCTCATTTTTAGGTATAACTTGTCTGGAATGTTTTTACGTTTGGGGAGCGTGCCAGGTGCCCTTGACCTGGATTGGCCACTGTCGGTGACAGGATGCTGGGCTAGATGGACCTTTGGTCTTTCCCAGTATGGCACTACTTATGTACTTATGTAAGAATGCACAAGGCTAGCCCCACAGCACACAAGGGTAAAGGGAAGCAAACAGAGAAAGTTGCCTTAACATACACAGATCAGACAAGGAGCAATACTCACCAAAATCAGGAGAGAGACTCAGTAAACAAAGGGGAAAAACAGGCTAAAGGGAAGACTGCTTCTGGGACAACAAACAGCAGGAAGCATGGCAAACACGGCAGACAAAGGTAAGGCAAGCAAAGGAAAACTTAAACAAATGAGCAAGAGCAATTACAGGGACAGGGAGGCTTCCAACAAAGACAGGACTACAGAAGGCAAATACTAAGTTCAGCACATAAAGGGTTACACTGAGGAAAGGGAAACTAAACAAACGAACTGGAATGATACAAGGGACAAGCTTACCATAGACAACACTACACCAGCAAGCAGGGAACAGACTGAGGTGCAGGGGAGTGAAACAATCAAGCTCACGCTGGGAACACCCAGCAAACACAGAAGCTACAAGCTACGAGGAGAGTAGACAAAGTCCAACAAGCACACAATGTGCAACAGCACAGACTGAGAGAAAGGGGAACAGGCTTCAGCTGACAGGAATCAAATGCTAAAGCATGGCCTGTAAGGAGAGGTAAGCTTAAATAGATCAGGCTTCTGACATCTGCTGCTTCAGACCAGGGGCATAGCCAGACTTCAGTAGGAGGAGGGTTCAGAGCCCGAGGTGAGGGGCACATTTTAGCCCCCCCCCCCCCGGCACTGCCGACCCCACGCCACTTTTGACCCCCCCCCCCCAGCGCCGTAGGAACGTGCAGGACGTCAGGACAACTCACTCAGAACAGAATCCTTCCAGATCAGCTGCAGCAACGCGCCGGCCCGGAGACCGGCGCTGAAGAGGACTTTGGCTGGCAGGGGTTGGGGGTCAAAAGGGTCAGCGGCGGGGGGGGGGGGCAGGACCAAATCTGACCCCACGTAGCTACACCACTGCTTCAGACGTCAGCTCAACCCCTGATAGCCAATCAGAAGCGAGTCCCAAACATTCCCCTGCCTGTCTAGCACAATCATAACACAGTTCACCACTTTTGGTCCTAAGTTCTACCCTTTCAGCTTATTCACGAGTCTTCTGTGAGGGACCGTATCAAAGGCTTTGCTGAAGTCCAAGTAGATTACATCTAGCACATGTCCTTCATCCAGTTCTTTGGTCACCCAGTCAAAGAAGTCAATAAGAAAATTTTACTCAAACCTTTCCTCTAGTGTGGTACATCTGAGCTGGGGCCTAGTTTGTGGCTTCCCTGCAGATTGGACTGAATTGTTGGAAGTTACCAGACCTTCAGTTTTACTGATCCTAATCTGGAACCTCCAAAGTCCAGAGAAGTAAACGTGAACATTACAGTTATATCTCATTGGCTGTATGTTTGACACCCCAGGCTTAGACTGTCTATTAGTTAAACAGAGTTCACTAAACCCATCAGAACAAACACCTAAGTAGATAGAGAGAACAGATACAGAGTAATGCAAATATTCAGAGTCAAGATCTACCTCTAATTTGTAAGAAATCACAAAAATGCAACAACACAATACAAATCCATGTACACATTAATGAAGCACTACATCGGAAAGAAAAATATTTAAAACAAACACTTCCATGACAATGAGGCTAATTTTTGTAAAAGAACCATACACAACCACAAGCAGCCCCCTACTAGAACCTCCAGTATTTCAATTTCTATTTAAATGATATTCAAAAATAATTCCCACCCAACCCCATGAGACCTTCATTGAGCCCACCAAAACCAGAATTAAAAAAATAAACAAAATATATATTCTTTAAACATTCAGGAAATCCTCAAAAACAAGATTTCAGGTACAGTTCTGTAAAAATGCAGACCATATTTTTCCCATTTCCCAACAGAACACTTGGACTCTGCCATGAGACGCTCCATTTCACACACATAAGGGCCCTTTTACAATGCCATAGTAGAGCTACCGTGGTGTTTCTGCATACCAATCCAGCACTACCACTGGCCCACCGTGGGAGCTGGTGGTAGTGCTGCCCCCAGAGCAACTGGAAATATCTTTTATTATTACCACCAGGTTAGTGTGGGAGCCCTTATCGCCTCCTAAATAGTTTGTACTTTACTGCACAGCCATTTCCTTAAAAAAAACAACAGCTGTGGTATAAAGGGCCTCTGCACATGGCAAATCCATGTACCAATGCTACCGTAGGGCCACTTTTACCATAGCTTTTTAAAAGGGGCCCACAGTGTAGTTTGAATGGGGGATCCGTAGATTTCCAACTCTGAGATACAGTAGGTTGAATCACATTCACATTGTGGTATGGAAAGATCAGCAACAGTGTGATTTAACAGAAATATTCCCAGGTCTACCCTACTGTTTTATGGAATTTCTAGATATTCTTGGAAGCCCATTCCTCAGAGAGGGGACTAACCCCCCCCCCCCCCCAAATGCCTTTTTCCTTGTTACTTCTCACTGTGTCTTTGCCATTCTAAAATCCTGCATCAATCTTAGGAGTCTATTGGGGATACAGAGAACAGCCAGAGAACTCAAATAAGATGTCTGATGCTTATCACCTGCTCCTAGTCCTCTGTCTTGCTGCTTTGTACATTGGGAGAGCAGTTTGCAGCACTCAGAACAGGGAGAAAGCAGCCTCTGTAAACCAGATACTGGTGGGTGATATCACTAACTGTATTATTATTTGAATGTGTGCTGCTTCCTGAGTTCTTCACCTGCTCCAAGTCCTCTGTCTGCTCCTTTGTACATTGGGAAAGCAGTTTCCAGCACTCAAAACAGGAGAAAGAGGCCTATCTAAACCAGACACTGGGAACCACCAGATTATGGTATTGGATCTGCTGGTCCGTGCCCCTCAACTTATATCAAACTGGGAGCTCCGGGTAGTGACACCACTGGACCGCAATCCACCACTCTCATAGACCTTAGGGAACTGCTGGATCGGGTCCGCGGGCCTACCAGACACGGCATCCAGCTCATACTGAGCTGAGCACCCTAGGGAGCACAGTAGGACTGTACATGAGAAGAACTTCTGAGCGAGCACGGGACGTGTGACCACTGAGACCACTATCAAAGGACCTCAAACCATCCTCACACCACATTTCCTTTACTGGATTGAGGGAGAGCAGCGGGACGAACTCAGAATGAACAGCAGCAGAAGCCATTAATGAGGAGGACCAGCTGACCTCACTCTCGTAGCACCACAGAACAAACAGCAACCGACCCCTCCAGGCCGCCGACAAGGAAAACCAGCTCTCTGTACCCCAGCATCAACGCAGACCAACGATCACGATCAAGCATCTGCAGGACATACGACAAACAAAAGAGGTAGGAGCTAACTGGAAATAATATAGAAACCACTGTGTGTATACGATAACCAGAAGCCATCACCCCAAATTCGGCACTACCAAGAACACAGAAGGCAGCAGGTAAACAAGGTAGGCAAAACACTGCAGCCAGAGAATCAGATCTAATCTTTAACCTAAACAGTACTGCAAACAAAAAAGGAGCCGGAGATTATCCTACCTTTCCCCAACCTCAGTGTGTCACAGACCGAAACCGGCCATAAATCAGAATTCATTAAAAAAAAAATAAACCATACAAAACTAATCCTAGGATTACACATCCTGGATTGAGCAACTGAAAGGCAGTATAAACTAGAGATCAAAACAAGTAATCTAATACTATGGTAGACAAGACTCTAGTGAAACAGTTTAAAGATAATCGTGCTTTAGCGATATTAAGGAGAAAAGCCCTCAGAAACCATGGGCAAGCTGCCGTAGGTTTTAAGCAATGTTATGGCTTAAGCTATTACTAACTATCGCTTAGGTTCTATCATAGGTCTTAAAAATTCCTTAAGGTGTCAGAGTGTATTTTTACTCTTTTGATTTCCTTAAACACATTAGAACCGAATGGTTTAAACAGCTGTGTAGACTGGCATGTCTTTTACTAATCATCTCATCAGTACCGTTTCAATTAATGAGTATATTTAAACCAACTGTGTACACGATGACGTTGAGATGCCATTTTAGATTTTGAGCATTTCCATTTGAAGTATGCATCCACGGATGACTTTATTTTGTGCTGATTCTTACAATGTCGTATATATTTCTAATAATTTGTTCTTTATACAGATTCATAGCATCAATATCTTGCACTCAGTTCCTGAGGAAGTCTTGTTTTCGGGGGGAAATGGTGGCCCCCGTCAAACTTCAAGCAGAGAGTGCTTTTCAAAGCAGCACACAGCTAAGTGCTTTTTTATGCTTTTTTTGATGCTGGTCATTTTGAAATATATTGACTAAAAGCATAAGGAAATCAAAAGAGTAAAAATACACTCTGACACTTTAGGGAGTTTTTAAGCCCTATGATAGAACCTAAGCGATAGTTAGTAATAGCTTAAGCCATAATGTCGTTTAAAACCTACGGCAGCTTGCCCATGGTTTCTGAGGGCTTTTCTCCTTAATATCGCTAAAGCACGATTATCTTTAAACTGTTTCATTACACATCCTGGCCCTAGTACATACAATAGATGCCCTATCCCAAGAAGAACAGAATATCATCCCCATAATACACTCTTAACATAGGACAAACAGATTAAACTACTGTCATCAGATCAAAACCAGACCTTACCATGGAAAATCATCATCACACAAACAAAAACAGAAAACAGGAGAAAAGAACCCATACTCACCCAACACATCGATCACATGTCAACTAATAAATATTCCATTAATATCCGCCTTTAAACAGATCCAAATAGGAAATATATACACTAGATCAGTAATAAACAAAATGGAAACCTTAACAGACTGGATTACTCAGGACAACCTAGACCTAATATTCATCAGTGAAACTTGGATTCATAACCAAGATGACCCCATAATCCTTGACATCTGCCCTCCAGGATACAAAATCAACCATTGGACCAGAACCCGTAAAAGAGGAGGAGGCATAGCCCTAATCTACAAAGACAAATTCGTTTCAGAACCCACTGCGGAATCCATTAATACACAACTTGAAATTGCCGCAATCGGGTTACAAAACAAATCCCTCCTTGCATCATATTATATTGACCACCAGGAAATTGGAAAGATGCCCAACCAACTCTCATGGACTTTATATCAAACACATCAGGGGCGTAGCCAGACACCCAATTTTGGGTGGGCCTGGGCCCAAGATGGGTGGGCAGAAGAACTCCACCTTGTCCCACAAATGATTTGGTCTCACCCTCTCTCGCCTGCATGACATAGGTTCTCTCAAACATCCCCCTCCCCTGCATACCTTTTAAATAGCAGCTTTTCACCGGCAGCAAGCAGCAACTAATACACACTGCTCATGTTGGCCCCACAGTCTTCCCTCTGATGCAACTTCCTATTTCCCGCATAGGCGGGAATACATCAGAGGGAAGGCTGTGGGGCTGGTGCGAGCAGTATTTATCAGTTGCTGCTCACTGCAGATGAAGATCTGTTATTTACAAGGTATGCAGGAGGGACAGTTGTTGGGAATTTTTGGCTGGTGGGGTTTGGGGATCCCTGTCAGCCACATCATAGATGTGCTGCTACTGGGTGGGCTTGAGCCCAAAATGGGTGGGCCTGGGCCCACCCGAGCCCACCCTTGGCTACGCCACTGAAACACATGCCTCGCAAATCATAACGTAATAATAATAGGAGATATAAACCTTCACCTAGAGGACACAACCTCAAATGACACACCAGAATGCAAAGAGTTCTTACAAATGTGGGACTTTCATTGGCCACAAGTCAACCCCACATACATAAAAGGCCATGCACCTGGATCTATTAACATACAAACTATCCAGTGACTGAACCTTTTCGGTAATGGAACAGCAATGGAAAAACGTATCTTGGTCTAACCACTTTAAATTAACTATGACCTTATGCTGGAAGAAGAAAGGTCTTCCCCAAACGCATCAACTGGCCTTATATAAAACAAGAAGTAAAATAGACCCCAAAACATTTTGGCAAGAAATATACGATAACAACTGGGCACCAAAAACCGATTCAACTGACTTCTTCACTGTTTGGGACGAATGATACAACAAAATCCTCAACAAAATAGCACCCATATGTAGAAAATCAGCACAAAAATGCAATAATATACTCTGGTTTAACGAAGAACTAAAAATTCTAAAAACACAAACTAAAAAACCAAAAACGAACAATCACTAAAGGCCCGGAAAGAAAGTCAAACAAAATACAAATATAAAATAAGACAATCCAAAAGAAACTTCTACAGAGAACAAATAGGCACAGATTACAAAGACACAAAGAAATTATACAAACTAATAAACAACTTCCCTAACACCAAAACGGTAACTACACCGAATGTAAACATCCCACATGCAGACAATCTTGCCAAATACTTTGAAGAAAAAATTACCAATCTACACATCAGGGAAATATTAATCCAGAAACCTTCATAAACGAACTAGCTCTGAACCCAAGGGAATACTCGGCAGACTGTATTTGGAATAACTTCACTCATCTAAGCACCAAAATAATAGCTCATGCACTCAGAAGATTCTCCTCCACCCACTGCCAACTAGACACCCACCCCAACTATATAATGAAAAAACCCCTAATCAATATATCACAGAACTCACAGACCACCTTAATTATCTATTCAAAAAAGGCCTATTCCCACATGACAGAGGAAATATCCTACTAACTCCCATCCCAAAAGACAACAAAAAAAAGCAGAAGACACCTTGAGTTATAGACCAATAGCATCCTAACAACCAAATTGACAGAAGGCATAGTCACCAAACAACTAACAGAATACCTCACTGATTTCAACATACTGCACAAATCTCAATCTGGGTTCAGACCTCAGCACAGTACAGAAACAATACTAACCACACTCCTGACCAGATTCAAGCAGGAAATAGCAAGGGGTAAAAACATACTCCTACTCCAATTTGACCTATCAAGTGCATTCGATATGGTCGACCACCACATACTACTGAGAATCCTCGACAAGATAGAAATTATAGGAAACGTACTCTCCTGGATCAAGGGATTTCTGACATCCAGAACATACCAAGTCAAATCAAACTCAGATATATCTCCACCTTAGAAAGCGGAATGTGGAGTACCACAAGGATCACCGCTCTCACCTATATTATTCAACCTAATGATAACACACTGGCTAAATCTTTATCCAAACAAGGCCTCAATCCATTTCTCTACGCAGATGACATCACCATCTATATTCCCTTCAAACAGAACCCCACAAAAATCACCAAGGAAATAATAAACAGCATGACCATCATGGAATCCTGGGCATCGGCATTCAAGTTAAACTCAATAGAGATAAAACCCAATGTTTTCATTCTCTCGTCCCAATACCTACTGTTCCCCCTCGGCCAATTAACGAACAGGGTTCATCCCTCCCAATATAAGACCACTTGAAAATCTTAGGCATAACAATTGACCGTAACCTAATGCTAGAAAGCCAAGCTAAGAACACAACCACGAAAATGTTCCAAACTATGTGGAAGCTGAAACGTATAAAACCTTACTTTCCCAGGGATTCATTCCGCAACATGATCCAAACCATGGTGCTAACCCATGTAGACTACTGCAGTAGTATTTACTCAGGCTGCAAAGATCAAATCATAAGAAAACTACAGACAGCACAAAACATGGCTGCCAGACTCATCTTCGGAAAAACACGCTTCGAAAGTGCGAAACCCCTCCTAAGAAGCTTACACTGGCTTCCTATTAACGCTTGCATGACATTCAAAATATGCACAATAGTCCACAGAATCATCTACAGACTCGCACCAGATTACATGACGGAACTTATCAATCTACCAATAAGAAACGTGGCTAGAACAGCAAGTACCTACCTAACCCTTCACTACCCCAATTGCGAAGGTATAAAATACAATCTTCTTATCTGACAGCCCTCATTTATAGGCACACAGCTTTTGAACTCACTACCCAAAGACCTGAAACTCACAGAAAACTACCTACAATTCAGAAAAAACCTGAAAACATATCTTTTCAAGAAGTCTTTCCCCCCTGGATCTGCCTAATCCCACACCACCATACATCACGAAAAGTTCAGAAATGGAAAACAATAATATTAACCTCTCTCACAATATGCTAATATATCAACCTAAGCATTTCTTGTACTTCTGTATTATGTACTAGACTTCTACAAATCTAAATTTTGTAACCGCCTTTTAGCAATATGTAGCCACATTGAACCTGCCATACAATGGGAAATGTGGGCTACAAATACAATAAATAATAAATAAAGCCATTATCAAGATTTTAAAACTAATTCTATATCTAACCAGTAACCAATGATATGTTTGAAAAGTCAAGTAATGTGGTCGAATTTGTGTATATTTCCTAATTTTCTAATAGCTGTGCTGTTTAGGGTGTGTAAGCATTTTAAATTACTATATGTTGGTCAATATTGACAATGACTTTCTGGTCTGTAAAGTTATCAACACTGAAAATTAGCCTATTCTGGGAACAGACTGGAGGTGGAGTTGGCACTTGCCAGTTAAGTGTTAATATTCAGCACTTAACCATCCAGGGTAACTGCACAAAACACAGTCCTATCTTTGTGCGGCAACCCACGGCTGGTTAAGTTTCTTAACCGGCCACGTATTAGCCAGTGCCACATAAACTGGATATTCAATGCTGAAGCCTGGACATGGCCTGGCATCGAATATCTGGGAATAACACCAGCAGCAGTCAGTAAAATGCTTACCACTGCCAGATACATATTTACCCGTTGATTTCCCGGGGGGGGGGGGGGGCTTTTACAAAGACACAATAGCGTTTTTAGCATGCGCTAATGATTAGAGTGTGCTAAACGCTAGGGATGCCCATAGGAATATATTTGTAGTGCATGCTAAAAATGCTAGTGTGCCTTTGTAAAAGGCCAACATAATGCCAGAGATAAACAGGGCATTATGTGGGCTGGCTGGCAAAAAATATTTTGAAAGATATTTTTTGAGGGTGGGAGGGGGTTAGTGACCACTGGGGGAGTAACAGGCGGTCATCCCCGATGCCCTCTGGTGGTCATCTGGTCATTTCGGGTACCTTTTTGTTCCTTGGTCGTGAGAAAAACAGGACCAGGTAAAGTCATCCAAGTGCTCATCAGGGACATCCTTTTTTTTCCATTATGGGTCGAGGACGTCCCAGTGTTAGGCACGCCCAAGTCCGGCCTTTGCTACGCCTCTAATATGCCCCCTTGAACTTTGGCCGTCCCTGCGACGGAAAGCAGTTGGGGACGTCCAAAATCGGTTTTCGATTATACTGATTTGGACAACCCTCTGAGAAGAATGTCCATCTTCCGATTTGTGTCAAAAGATGGGCGTCTTTCTCTTTCGAAAATGAGCGCGAAAGTAACCTAAGCCATAACTCTGAATCAATGTAATAAGGGGGCTGATGAAAATGTTAAATAACAATGGTGAGAGCGCTGTGCCTTGCGGGACTCCACGCTCCAAATGAAAATATGTTGATTCCAAACTACAAAAGTACATAAGTAATGCCACACTGGGAAAAGACCAAGGGTCAATCGAGCCCAGTATCCTGTCCATGACAGCGGCCAATCCAGGCCAAGGGCACCTGGCAGGCTTCCCAACCGTACAAACATTCTATACATGTTATTCCTATAATTGTGGATTTTTCCCAAGTCCATTTAGTAGTGGTTTATGGACTTGTCCTTTAGGAAACCGTCTAACCCCTTTTTAAACTCTGCTAAGCTAACCGCCTTCACCACGTTCTCCAGCAACGAATTCCAGAGTGAAGAAAAACTTTTTCCGATTTGTTTTAAATTTACTGCACTGTAGTTTCATCGCATGCCCCCTAATCCTAGTATTTTTGGAAAGCGTGAACAGACGCTTCACATCCACCTGTTCCACTCCACTCATTATTTTATATACTTTTATCATATCTCCCCTCAGCCGTCTCTTCTCCAAGCTGAAAAGCCCTAGCCTCCTTAGTCTTTCTTCATAGGGAAGTCGTCCAATTAAGCTATCATTTTAGTCACCCTTCGCTGCACCTTTTCCAATTCTACTATATCTTTCTTGAGATGCGGCGACCAGAATTGAACACAATACTCAAGGTGCGGTTTCATTATAACATCCTTGTCAGGATTGCTGGAGGTCAGGATTGCTGGACATACTTATATTAATATGAAACCAGCTTGACATACTTAGATTAATATTAGACCAGCTTCTGATAACTCTCTCCCCCTCCCTCAGGAATCACTGAGGATGACATGGACCAAATGGTGCTGACAGACCTGATAGCCATGGGTTGTCTTAATTGCTCCTGATTAACATACCTTTTGTCATATCGGGGAGCAGAGCTCTCTAACAAAGGAAGCCGGACATAGAGGCTCCATCACTAGGGACTTCAAACAGGAGAACCTGTGAAAATGCTCACCTTTCCTGACTTCAGAAAGTAATCTGGAGTTTTGTAAAGGAAATAACTGGGAAGAAGAGAAGTTTTTGATCTCTCTCTCTGCTCCAGTTCCCTCTCTGTTCTTATTAGGTATAAAGCTGGAGCACTTCTCTTGGTTGGGGGGCACTTCTCTCTCTGTCTCTCGGCAAGCAGAGCACAGGGCTCTGCTTGCACCACTTCTCTCTCTGTCTCCCCCCCCCCCCCTGCACCTACCCATCTCCAGCGACCAGAGCTCCGGCTCCGGCCCCCCCCCTTTCTTCCCCAAAGCCTTCTCTCCCAGAGCCCATGGCTTAGCGTTCTTAGACCCTTCTCCCTCTTCCTTTCTCGCTGCACACATATATACCTCTTGCAGCACAACCCCAAGGCTTCTCTCTTCCTCTGAACAAAACCCTATCCTTTCTTTCTCTCTCTAAACACACACCCAGAGACAGCCTGTACCAGTTACCTGTACTAAGTGCTGTGAGCCTATATATATCTGCAAATATAATATACTTTATATATCCAAACGTGTGGATTGTCTGTTCTTTGGGAACCTACTGCCTCTACGAACTCACTGCCTCTGTGAACTGGACCCCGGGACCAAACCTAGACAACGATTGCTGACATTTGGGGGCTCCATCTCGGTTTCGCAAGAGGATCTCCAGCTGGGTAAGTAAGAATTTTTTATTGCTTTCTGCATGTTTGGATATGTACTTATATGCTTGTTAGGGGGGGTTGAAAGTTGAATTAATTTAATTCTGTGTTTGGGGCTGCTCAGAAAAGACTGATAGATCTTCCAACTTTATTAGAAGGGGTACCAAGTGGAACAGTCCCACATTTTTAAACACTACATATCTGTCTTGGGTAACCACTTAATGTTCTGCCACTTTATACTATTTCTCTATATTCAGCCAGTCTCTGTCTTGGTGAAAGTCAGCACAGCCTGACAGGAACTGACAGTTGGAATATCTAATCTTTTAACACCTACCTTGCTTAATCTATATTCATTCTGCACTGTCTCTCTAGTCCTTTTCTTTATAAAAGAGGGCTTTTCCAACTCCAAGGGAGCTAGTTCCATATATATATATATATATATATATATATATATATATATATATATATATATATATATATATATATATATATATATATATATAAAGAAACTAGCTAGGCCCCGGTACCAATAAAAGTATTTTCAGCAGCCTCAACCATGGACGCTTTTGATCTGAAAGAATTAAAGGTAATGGTACGGACTTATTGCAACAAAAAGGGAGGCCCATATGAAGGGGAATTCCCAGAGGATTCCTGGTATAACATTCAAAATCAAATGGTACACCATTCCCAATAGTTCAAAAAGAAAACAAATAAACGGAAATGTCTTTTTATACAAGGCCTTTGTAGGGGGCTCATTAGTTTGAAACGGGAAAATGCAGAACTGACCACTCAGTGCACTCAGTTAACCAGAGACCTCGAGGAAGCACAAGTTTGCATCTCTATGCAAAGGGCACAAGTTGTGCAAGCCACAAATTCCTTCTTACATGTAAATGAACAATTGGATGAGGCTAAAACAGAATTAAAACATTTAAAAAGTAAATGTGCCTCAAAGGACCAGATTAACTCTGTGCACTGGCAGGCTCTGAGTATTTCTCCCTCAGCACCTCTGGCCTATGAAACACCCTACAAGTCAGGTTTTCAATTCATAGAACCACAAAAGCACACAGAAGTGTGTGTAGTGGATTTGAGAAGTGGGGGCAAATCTAAGACTGAAAACTCTGACTTAAGCACTCAAACATGCATAGATGAGGAAACCCCAGGCTCAAGCACTAGCCTGAGGGACAGGGAGAATTCTGCAGACACAGAAACTGAGTCCAGTACAGACCCCAGAACAACCAGTAAACCTGGTACTGTATGACTCATTAAAGATAGTGACATTGAAAGGATACCACAGAAGGTCGGCCCTATGCCTTTTAATATGAATGAATGGTGCAAATGGGCCACTGATATTCTGATTAACTGGGGCCTAGGAACAGTATAAGAGGAAAACGTCTGACTTTGACAGACTTATGCACGGGCTTTAGGACCCCACTATTTTAAAGTAGGATCTCTCACCCACCCATACCAGTTAGTGAAAAAGGGTCTTGAGCAATTATTTCGCTGTACTCAATGCAAGCATTTAGAACACTTGTACTCCTGCCAAATGACACATTAGAACAATTTGCGCACAGATTGTGGGTACTGGAAGCAGCCTTTCGAGACCAGGAGGGTTGGCCCAAAACAGAAGATTATGGTCAGGGAACATCATAAAGCATTTTTATTGGAAATCCTAGCCCCTGAAATTACTAAACATCTTAGATTGTTTGCTGAGGACCCCAAAGAAACTTCTTTGACACGCTAATGCTCAGGATTGGATCCTGTGTGGAAAACTCAGCCATCCCAGGTAATTACTGTGTCAGAAGTGAAAAAATGGCAAGCAGAAGGCCCATCCCACAGCAATAGGTCAGGAAACACAGGACAGGCCCCATGGAGAGGGCAGGGCAGAGGTAATTTTAGAAATTCCTCAGGCTACATCCCGTTTCATGAACTCAAAGTACAGAGAGACCAGTTAGCACAGCAATAAATTAAGTGGGAGCAAGATAAATATACCATGCAGTTAGAATTGGACAGAATAAAAAGTGAATTGATAGCGGCCCAGGATAACCAAGAAAAAAGGATTAGGGATGTCCTGATCTCCAGTGTCCAAATATCAAACAATCCGAAGTATTTTGTGCCCAGCCTGACTCCTTTCACTTACCTGAGCATGCACTTCCAGCACCTCAGGAGAGGGGAAAGGAGACAGATTCAGAATATAAATTAAAGTTTGTGGCACCCTTGATTTTGGACACTTGTGGATGCCCCAATGTGAACAGCAGGATAGGGGGTGCAGGATAAATTAGCGTTGATTGACACAGGGGCTGGAATCAGTTTACAAGTAGGGCTTCTACTGCAGATCAGGAAAATGTGCAAACATATAAAATCCAAGGGGTCCATGACACAGTTACCAAACTGTGTGGCTATTCCAGTAAATGGGTATCCCAGTGCAGATGCAGAGGGAAACATGATAATGAATTTTGGAAACCAATGCCGCCACTTAGTAAGCACAGAAAAGGAGATGATTGGAATTGATGTCCTCAACCAGTTGAATTTGGTAGTGGATATGGCTAATCTTACATTGTGGCAATGTATTGGATAGTAACATAGAGGGGCATAATCGAACGTCGACCGGCCAAATAGATCGCCGGTGATCTATGTTGGCGGCGGCTCTACAGCTGGCCGGGAACCGTATTATCGAAAAGATGGCCGGCCATCTTTTTTTCGATAATACGGTTTAGCCTGGCCAAATGCCGTGGAGTTCGCTAGGTTGAGATTGCCGGGTTTGTTTTTTCAGCGATAATGGAAAGTTATGTCGGCCATCTCAAACCTGGCCAAATTCAAGGCATTTGGCCTTGGGAGGAGTCAGCATTTGTAGTGCACTGGCTCCCCTGACATACCAGGACACCAACCAGCCACCCTAGAGGTCACTGCGGTGGACTTCAGAAAAGCTCCCACGTGCATAGCTCCCTTACTTTGGGAGCTGAGCCCCCCAACCCCCCCCCCCCCAACCCACTACCCACAAATGTACTGCACCCACTAAAATTGCTCCAGGGACCTGCATACAGCCTCTAGGACTTATTGCTGCTGTATACCTTTGGCACACCAGTTCACACCTGAAGACTAATCTGTCTGAAAAAGTCATTTCTTGAAAATAAGCACGTTTACTCACAGTTAACTGCAGATCAGAGGTTGTGCCCCACTGGCAAAGAGTCCCCTGGAACTAAGATTAGCAGTAGGTCAGAGCTGGCACAATGGTGTACAATGCCCTCTTTCAGCACCATTCAAGGTAAGAACTACGTTCTCTAACGTGGGTAACACAGGAAAGGGAACTAAAACTGGCTTACAAAAATGGCCACTACCGCATGGACTACAACAGGAAACAGAACAGGGCACACTCTGACCCAGTTAGCAGGGGGGAAAAGCACCATGGGAGTAGAGCCCAGTACCCTACACCCACCACAATGCATTGCTAATGTGACTCTGCAGTGCACCTAACAGAAAAGGTGTCACACTCACCCGAGAGCCACATCGCAACCAGGGAAAGGCTGTCGGAGGATACAACACATTCTGCTGTCATGGAGGTGGGTATGGCATTTGAGGCTGGCATACAGGCTGGCAAAAAAAAGTTTTTAGTTTTTATTTTTTAGTTTGGAAGGGGGTTGGTGACCACGGGGGAGTATGGGGAGGTCATCCCCCATTCCCTCCAGTGGTCATCTGGTCAGTTGGGGCACCTTTTTGAGGCTTGGTCGTGAAAATAAAAGGACCAAGTAAAGCCGGCGAAATACTGCTTAACGCCGCTTTTTTTTCCATTATCGCGAAAGCCGGCCATCTGGTAGCCACGCCCATGCCCGCCCATGTCCCGTCTTCGCTAATCTACCGACAAACGCCCCCTTGAACTTTTGGGCCGGTGAAGCGACGGAAAAGCAGCGATGCTGTCAAAAATGCTGCTTTCGATTATACCGATTTCGCCGCTTATAAGAAATCGCCGGCCATATCCCGATTTGTGTCAGAAGATGGCCGGCAATCACTTTCGATTATAAGCTGGATAGTAACATAGTAGATGACGGCAAATAAAGGCCTGCATGGTCCATCCAGTCTGCCCAACAAGATAAACTCATATGTGCTACTTTTGTGTATACCTTACCTTGATTTGTATCTGTCATTTTCAGGGCACAGACCATATAAGTCTGCCCAGCACTATCCCTGCCTCCCAACCACCGACTCTGGGACAGACCGTATATGTCTGCCCAGCACTATCCTCACCTCCCACCACCAGCCCCGCCTCCCACCACCGGCTCTGCCACCTAATCGCAGCTAAGCTCCTGATGGATCCATTCCCTCGGAACAGGATTCATTTATGTTTATCCCACGCATGTTTGAATTTCGTTACCGTTGTCCTCTCCACCACCTCCCACGGGAGAAGCATTCCAGCATCCACCACTCTGCCTCCGTGAAAAAATACTTCCTGACATTTTTCTTGGTCTGCCCCCTTCAATCTCGTATCGTGCCCTCTAGTTCTCCGCCTTCCCATCTACGGAAAAGGTTCGTTTGCGGATTAATACCTTTCAGATATTTGAACGTCTGTTATCATATCACCCCTGTTTCGCCTTTCCTCCAGGGTATACTCCAAAATGTCTACAATTTTGGTGCACGAAGCAATTCCCATGCATTTGGCCACACAATGCACAAAAGCTGACCACAGGATGATCTGAGTGTAATCCCACAGAGGTTACAGACATCCCTGTCTGGGCACAAGACAAACTAGAATGTGGCAGAATGTCCACAGAAATTCGTTGGAAGGTGAGGATCCTCCACCACAAAAGCAATATCCAGTACCTCATCATGTAATAGAACCCATAGCTAGATTATACAGGTACTGGAAGAGAGGGGCATCATTAGATCGTCTCTTCTACATGCAACTCTCCAGCATGGCCAATAGTTAAACCAGGAGGCTCCTTTAGACTGACCATAGATTTCCGCCGCCCTAAATCAAGTATCAAATCTTTAGTACTGGTGGTAGCCTCAAACCCGGAAATGATCTCTAAATTAAACCCCACTGTAAATTTTTTCTGTCCTAGACATTTCAAATGGTTTGGAGCCGACCCTGGCCCCAGAATGCCAGTACAAACAGCATTACAGTGGCTAAATAAACAGTAAGCATGGACTGTGTTACCCCAGGGTTATAAGGATTCTCCATCCATTTTCCACAATACATGCAGGAAGGCCCTAGCTCAGGTGTCTTATAGAGACAATATAAACAATATGTTGATGACATTCTAATTCAATCTGAAACTGCATCTGAACAACTGGGCCATGTAAGTGAGATTTTAAAAGCTCTTTTGGAAGCGAACTTAAGTAAATCTGGCCAAAGCTCAGCTGTGTAAACCACAGGTTTCCTTTCTAGGAGTCATTATGGCCTGAAAGTAAATCCATAGATTCTCAGAGATAGATCTCAATCAGAAATAACCTCTTCCTACAAACCTGAAATCCCTCCAATCATTTCTAGGGTTTACAGGGTTCTGCTGTGATTTTATGCACACTATGCTGAAGTGGCTGCTCCACTATACTCCCTGCTTAAACGTAAAGAATATGTTTGGGAGGCAGAACACACAGAGGCAGTGACTAAACTCAAGCAGACTTTGACTTTCTGCTCCGTCCTTGCTCCCCCAAGATCACAAGCCAATTTTTTCCTATAACCAGTGGTTGGTGAGAACAGTATAGGAGTTGCCCTAACACAGCGCTTAGGAGGGACAGACCGGCCTATTGCTTTCTTTTCCAGAGTTCTCACTTCTCCAGAACTTAAAATGGGAACCTGTGAAAAACATGTTCTGGCTGCATATGCTGCTATGCAAAAGTTACATATATTTATGGGGCTCAAACCACTTACATATGTAGCCACCACACACCCCCCTTAAATTCATGGACAATCCTCACACCTGGTTTCCATACCTTTTCCTAATAATACCCAACATTCTATTCGCTTCTCCTAGCCGCAGGAGAACACTGAGCAGAAGGTTTCAGTGTATTATCGACGATGACACCCAGATCCTTTTCTTGGTTCCGTAACTCCTAATGTGGAACCTTGCATGACGTAGCTATAATTCGGGTTCTTTTTTCCCACATGCATCACCTTGCACTTGCTCACATTAACGTCATCTGCCATTTAGTGCCCAGTCTCCCAGTCTCCTTCTGTAATTTTTCACAATCCTCTCGCGAGTTAAAGACTTTGAATAACTTTGTGTCATCAGCAATTTAATTACCTCGCTTGTTACTCCCCATCTCTAAATCATTAAAATATATTAAAAAGCATGGTCCTAGCACAGACCCTGAGGAACCCCACTAACTACCCTTCTCCATTGGAATACTGCCCATTTAACCCACTCTCTGTTTCCTATCCTTCAACCAGTTTTTAATCCACAATAGACATTTCATCCTAATCCCATGACCCTCCAATTTCCTCTGTAGCCTTTCACAGGTACCTTATCAAACGCTTTGAAAATCCCAGATACACAAATATCAACAGATCCCCTTTCCACATGTTTGTTTACTCCTTCAAAGAATGAAGTAAATTGGTCAGGCAAGATTTCCCACACAAAGCCGTGCTGACTTGGTCTCAGTATCTATGCTCTTGGATGTGCTCTGTAATTTTGTTTTTGATAACAGCCCTCTATCATTTTCCCTAGCACCGATGTCAGACTCACCGGTCTATAATTTCCCCGGATCTCCCGGAACTCTTTTTTAAAAATGGGCGTTACATTGACCACCTTCCAATCTTCCGGTACCATGCTCGATTTTAAGGATAATTGCATATCACTAACTCCGCAAGCTCATTTTTCAGTTTCTATCAGTACTCTAGGATGAATCCCATCCGGTCAGGAGATTTGCTACTCTTCAGTTTGCTGAACTGCCCATTATGTCCTCCAGGTTTACCGTGAAGTCAGTAAGTTTCTCCGACTCGTCCGCTTGAATACCATTTCCGAACGCCCATAGGTTTATAGGCTCATATGAAACGAGTCACCACTGAAGTCCTTTAAGAAAAGCTAAGCATTACTTAATTTGAACTGTGTGCCATATGGAACTGTGACTTACATGACTCAAGATATTTTTTACTGCTGGGTAATATTCAGGACTATAAGAGTCACATAGGTTTAGAATATTTCCTCTAAATGTATAACTTATTTGTATAAAGTTATACAGAGAAAGATATACTGGTAATTTCTTCATATAAATATGACCCCCACAGTTAGTGGCTCAACTTATCGGGCTAGGACCTGACTGAAAAACTAGACATCCTGAGTGGTGACTGCCCCAATGAATACATTAGCAGGGTTGGAACTGTGAATCTATCACTTGTTCTCTTAGAGTCCTCTATGTTACCACTGAATGTAGATATCTGACTCAATGGGCAATTTTTCAAACCATCTATCTGGTAAATAGATTGGCCTGGCTGAACCCTCCTTTCTTTCTCTTTAATAGCACTCACACTTTTATTCAACTTTAAATGTTCCGTTCTCAGGGCATGGTGAGGCTGTAAACATAGGCGGTCGGTGGCCCAACTGTTTGGGGAGTCCTAAAGGGGTGGAGCTTAAATCCATAATTGTCTGATAACACAAGAAAAAAATAAAAATAAAAGTCACCAATACCTTTTATTAAATTTTGATATTAGCTATGTATCATATGTCAAAGAATAAAGTGGTTCCTCAAAGCATATACTAACCACAATCACTCAACTGCAAAACCCTATGCACAACTTTGTGCAAAAACACCATCAGAACCTTTACTGTACCATAATATTACACTGGGTAGAACCTAATACACCAATATACCACCCCCTACGGAAAATGCAGACCTGTCAACAATATGAAACAAGGGACCATAATATCATGATACATGTAGAGCCACAAACACCCTAATTCATGGTTAATGTGGGATAAAATACCATAAATAAGTAAATAAATATAAACTCTTAATGCTGAGCACCTAATTCTCAAAGTGGACATATTCCAAACACTATAATGAAAATAAAATGATCTTTTCTACCTTTTGTTGTCTGGTGACTGTTTTCTGATCATGCTGACCCAGTACCGATTCTGCTGCCTATCTGTCCTCTTACACTCCGTTTCCAGGGCTTCCTTTCCATTTCTTTCTTTACTTTCCGCCTTTCTCTTTCATTTCTTGCCCTAATCCATAAGTAAAAGCTGGGTCCCTCCACAGACTTGACTGTCCAGTGGATCAGCTTCTGCCTATTTTCTTCCTCCATGTGCAGTTTTTCTCTCTTTAAATCAAATATTACCACCATGGCTGAATATCAGCTCTCCCCTGCAGGTTCAGCAAGCTCTCTTTCCCCCTCTGCCCCCAGTCCACACTCTATAACTTGTCTCCCCCTCCAGGGTCTTACATATTTTCTTTCCTCTTGCCTGCCTGCTGCCGTCTTTCCCTACCCCACCCAGGATATCAGTAGCAGCACTTTCAGCTCTCTTTCTCTCCAAAGGATCAAGCTGAACCTTTGTGAGAGAGCTGAAGGCCTTCATCTCGCCCCCAAAGATTCAGCAAGCAAGCTCTCTTCTGCCACCACGCTCCAGTCTCTCCCCTCTAAGTCCCACTCTTTCCTTCTCTCCCTCCTGGTTCTACCTCTCTCCCTTAGTACCCCTCTTCCTCAGAAGTAGTCGGACACTTGCCTTAGTCTTTCTTCTGTGGCGTGCAGTGCTGACAGGTAGTGTTCTGCACTGTAGAGACCAATAGCAGCCCTGCCTCGTGAACTCGGACTTTTCCCTGTGACCAATGTCCCGCCTTCGCGGAGCAGGGAACGGAGGGAGAAACGCGTCATTGGCGAAGGCAGAGTCCTTGACGGCAGGCCTTGCTGTAGCTGCTAGTGGAGACTACTACTGGCAGTAGCGTGAGTCGGGGGGGGGGTGGCGTCTTTCACCACGCTCACGCTGGCAAATGTGCAGAACGGAAGGTCAGGTCCCGCAGGCTACAGCTGTGCTGCTTTACTTCCTGTGGGCTTGCCAAGTTGCCGCTCTTACTCTTTCTTTCTGTTGTTGTGCTGATGCTGCTGTGCTGCATGGTGCTCCGGATACCGTGGGGAGGCAGCGGAGGCTTGTTGGTGGCTTTCGGCTGGGGAGGCTTAGCCCTCCCCAAGCATCTATTACCAGGGCCCTATGGCTGTAAACATTCCATTTTCACATGGTATATGTACTATCTACCCACCAGGTGCAAAGAATGTGGGCGTTTTTTACCCCACACCCTTTATACTAAATTTCAAAAGAAATGACCTGGGTAGTCCATTTTTGATAAATAACTACAAAGTACATACTGTTTAAAGTTCATACCTTACCTTGCATCTATACATGTTATCAAAAATTGGATCCTTAAAATGAGATCTATGTGATACCAACAGCCTCTGCTGATGCTAGTTTTCAAAAATGCTATCAGTTACATTTGCCAGTAAATATCTTAAACCAGTACAGTAACGTACTTTGTTGAAGAAATTACTCACAAAAATCCAGAGTGAGCCAGTCTCAACCAGGAAAAGAAAAAAAATGTACATTATCTTGCCCCCGAGGCTGCTCCATAAAAAAAACTGTGTAAATATATGTAATTGTAATAGGAATATTTAATCAGATTAGCTTCCTAGCTATGTAAGGCTCTTTAGTGTTCTTATGCTAAATAGTAGTAGTAGTTATTCCTATATTAGTAATTGATTATACAAATCTGTGGTTTCATACAGTCTGTCATTTGCAGGTATGTGGAAACCAGAAAAAAAGGGAACACAGTATCCAGTTGTGGTAAGCATCAGCTGATTCATGTTGTTTTCTTCATGAATAACCACAGACATGGGCTCGTCTCAGGTAGCTGTAGTTCCAGGAAAAAGGGCAGAATTCTGCTGACAAATCTCACTATAAAAGACTTCCAAAACAGATGCAGCATCTAGTGAAGAAATTCCAAATACCTGGGCTAGGATTCTATACAGGCAAGCTTTAAAAAGGAGTTCGCTTAGTTCCATGCCGTAAGAGACAGGATGAACCATTCTTAGGTTACTCTTATAGTACTTACGGACTTCTAGCTCTAGTTTCATAACTGACTGGAATATCAAGTTCATAGACACAATGAGCATAAGAACATAAGAAAAGACATGCTGGGTTAGGCAAAATCCATAGAGCCTTCCACTTTCAAAAAATAGATCTATTTCTCATATCAAATTTCCAGAGATAGGAAATGGCTCTCTCAAGCCTATCTGGTTAATACATGTTATGGATTTTTTTTCTCTAGGAACTTGTTCAAACCTCTTTTGAGCCTTGCTGTGTTAGCCAGCTGGACCACAATCTCTGGCAAAAGATCCTACAGCTTAATTAAGCACCGATTGAAAAAAAATAAATCTACAATTTATTTTCAATCTGCTAGTCGTTAGTTTCATTGCATGTCCTCTTGTGTTGTTTCAGAAAAGGAGAAAACAAAAAACCAACAAAAAGTGGAGAAACTGGAGCCACTACGTGGATAAACAAACAACAGCAAAAAAGTAGCCAGATCAACACAACACTCCCAAGATACCGTGGGTTCGAGTAATTAAAATGTTTTATTAAATGAAAGTAAAAAAGACTCGACACGGAGCCGTGTTTAGGCGAAAAACCGCCTGCTTCAGGAGTCTGTTGTGTAGACCAATAAATGGAATACCATAGGTGAGGTAGGAAAATCAAGCCTTTAAAAAGGCTAATTGCAGATGAATGCGCCTAAAACAATCAAAACTGGAACTGAAAAACAACCGCAGCTGCCTCCACGCAACTAGTTTTAGCGACACTGTGGTTTTTATTTATTGGTCTACACAACAGACAGACTTCTGAAGCAGGCGTTTTTTTGCCGAAACACAGCTCCATGTCAAGTCTTTTTTACTTTCATTTAATAAAGCATTTTAATTACTTGTACCCACGGTCTCTTGTGTTGTTTGAAAGATTAAACAATTGTTACCTATTTAACCACTCCACCTCACTCATAATTTTATAAACCTTTAAAATATCCCCTCTCAGTTGTCTTTTTCTGCAAGCGGAAGAGATGCTACTTGTTTAGCCAAAACTATCCTTTATGACATGAAACTACTATATATTGTCACACTGGGAAGGTCAGACTTTTTAAAATGAGAAGAAACATGGAAATAATTCACTTCTTGTCCTTCTAGACAAGTTCTTAGGGGGCTTGAAGATTCAGTCAAGCCCTGACTGTGAACAGAGTACCAAATCCTCATAACACCAAAGGGCTTATGCACTTCTTTCTGATCAATTTGGAAGGTTGCCAAAAGTGACTTTCCAAAGATCATCACATGTGGTAAATACACTAACCGCCTTATTTTCGAAAGAGAAAGACGCCCATATTTCGACCCAAATCGGGAGATGGGCGTCTTTCCCCGTGGGCGCCCAAATCAGTATATTCGAAAGCCGATTTTGGGCGTCTTCAACTGCACTCCGTCGTAGAAATGGCCAAAGTTGATGGCAGGGGCTTAGCCACGGGTGGGCCTGGACGGGCCCAGGCCCACCCACTTTCCCTCCAAGCCCACCCAACATCCCTCGCATGTCGCTCGCTTCTCCGGCCATCAAGAGCTTTGCCTGCAAAGGAAATGCTTGTCCTCCCCGCCGGCGCTGCCTCGGTCCCTGCATGCTACCCTGCCTCGGTCCCTGCATTCTTTTCTTCGATTGTCGCGTCGCCGGCAGCGCTGCCATTCACACAGGCAGCTCCGCTCCCCTCTGCCGCGTCCATATGGCCCTATGTAAACAAGAAGTGCGTCAGAAAGGGCCAGATGGATGCGGCAGAGGGGAGCGGAGCTGCCTGTGTGAATGGCGATGCGACGCGAACGATCGAAGAAAAGAATGCAGGGACCGAGGCAGGGTAGCATGCAGGTTTCCTATTTCCCTTGCATGACGTTAGCTAAGAGATCCTACTCGGATCAGTAAATTTAAACAACATAAGATCTTTCCTCAGGGTAATATCTCCAAATAAGTTACTATTGCTCATAATATGACAGGTATGACCCTCTCCCCCACTCAAGGATATGTTGGAAATTGTCTTGCTCTCTCAGATTCACTGCTAATGCTCAGCTGAACACTTGCACTGATCCAAGGAGTGTCTGTCTCCTTCTTGAGTTCATAAGGTATGACATGCACAGGCAACATTTCAAGATGTACTTGGAAACTCTTTGTAATCCAGCTGGTGGTGCCCAACGCAAGTGGAAAATTTTCTGTATCTTTCTGCCACATTTTCTTGGTTTCTGGTTGCATTTGTTGGTAGTTGAGGGTTTTATCTTTCTCCACACACTGTAAAGGAATGGCCATTGGCTATACCGAGCCTTTTAAAGCGGTGCTGTTCTACTTTTCTCCCTAACATAATGTCCAGATGTCTTGTAAAGCTCAACCTGATAATTTTCCATGAGACAGGCAAGAAGTGGTGACCTTCCCAAGCAGCACAGTGTTGATAAGGATTCTAGGAGTGAGCAGACGTAGTCCGTAAAGAGTTAATGCTGCTTTCTGACAGTCACGTGGATCTCAGGTTGGGAAAAAGAGCACTTGCAGAAATCCAGTTCCCTTTCCTTTGCCTCTTTTGACAGTTCAGGAGACACAGGGCTAATTGATCTGAGCTTTTTCGTGGTAGATTGTTTTTAGAACAAGTGACCCCTCACCTCCTCATCTTTACTGAAGTGATAAAGGTGTTAGGACAGCACAGATTTTGTTAATCTTTCCCTGCCACCCACCTTGCTGGCTGAGGGAATAGCCATGATAGGCAGGTAGAGAAACAGAGAGAGAGAGAGAGAGAGCGATCCACCCACCCACAAGTACTTAAGCAACCTTTGGAAGATGGAAGGCTGGGAAGGAGTGAGTTTGGATATGGGTGAGCTAGTGGGTGAAAGGAGATGGAAATTTGATAGATATCTGAAAAGTAAAAAGGAGGAAAAAGTTTAGAAAGAGGGTTAAATTTGAGTGGACAGAGGAAGAAAAGAACAAAAAACAGAAAGGAAAGAGCTAAAATGGAAAGATCAATATTTCAGAAGCAATTGTAGTGAGGAAATGGAACAAGAGGAGAGAAAAGACAAATGGACAACAGTTGCTTGAAGAATTAGCAGAAGACGACAGGAAAGTGGGAAGGAGAAACTGAAACCAACATGATAGAAAAATAAAATGTCCAGACAACAAAAGGTAGAAAAATAATTTTATTTTTGAACGTTTTAAATGGAATATGTTAGCTTTGGGAAATGTTCATAGCGGATGTCTTTTTATCGTGTTCAGTAGAAAAGGAAATGCATTTTTGTTTTTATTTCTACAGTGTTGCACTAAATGTTGAGGTTCTCAGTTCAATTTTTGTCTACATATTTTTATTTCTAATTTGTAATCCCTTGTTCAGTATTTGGTGATGGTCTGTCAGTGTGAGACTGTAATGGCAGATGGGGAGATTAAAGAGGAGAGGGCTTCTTTATTTTCTGCCCTGGGCCACAGCATGGCTAACAGCAGCCCTGACCCTTGCTGTAGCTGATGGGGATCCCCAAGCCCTGCTAGCTGAGGACCTCCACTAAAGGTGGCCAGAAATCCCTTCTGCGGAGCTTGGCAGCTGGGGGCAGCATCCTTGAGCCACTGACAACTAAGCACGCATGGGGTGCCGCTATCGGTGGCTCAAGGAGTTGCTGCTTCCAACCAAGCTTGGTAAAAGTAAATTCTGGCCATCTTTGGTGGAAGTTTTCAGGTGACAGAGCTTGGGGATCTTCATCAGATAAAGTATTTATCTTTTGAGTTGGGAAATGCTGGGGGAGGGGGGTTAGAGAGAAAGTTTTGTGCCCACCCACTTTGGGTTCAGGCCTACCCAAAATTGGCTGTCTGGCTACGCCACTGGTTGATGGTGGCGTGTCGGAGGCGTGGTGAAGGCGGGACTGGGGCGTGTTTATCGGCTGAGGAGAGGTGGGCGTCCTCGGCCGATAATCGAAAAAAGAAAGGCGTTTTTAGCGCAAATTTGGGTCACTTTTTTTGGACCCTGTTTTTTCACAAGCAAGTCCCAAAAAAGTGTCCTAAATGACCAGATGACCACTGGAGGGAATCGGGGATGCCCACCCCTGACTCCCCCAGTGGTCACTAACCCCCTCCCACCCAAAAAGAACAACTTTAAAAACTTTTTTTCCCAACCTGTATGCCAGCCTCAAATGGCATACCCAGCTCCATCACAGCAGTATGCAGGTCCCTGGAGCAGTTGTTAGTGGGTGCAGTGGACTTCAGGCAGGTGGACCCAGGCCCATCCCCCCCTACCTGTTACACTTGTGGTGGTAAATAGGAGCCCTCAAAACCCACCACAAACCCACTGTACCCACATCTAGGTGCCCCTCTTCAGCCATAAGTTCTATGGTAATGGTGTAGAGTTGTGGGGAGTGGGTTTTGGGGTGGATTTGGGGGGCTCAGCACCCAAGGGAAGGGAGCTATGGACTTGGGAGGTAGTTAACTTTTTTTTTTAATTGTTACAAGTGCCCCCTAGGGTGCCCGGTTGGTGTCCTGGCATGTGAGGGAGGACCAGTGCACTACGAATCCTGGCCCCTTCCACGACCCAATGCCTTGGATTTGGTCATTTTTGAGCTGGGCGCCTTCAGTTTCCATTATCACTGAAAAATAATACCGCCCAGCTCAAATCCGCACAAATCCGATGCCTTTGGCTGGCACAAACCGTATTATCGGAACAAAGATGGACACCCATTTTTTTCAAAAATACGGTTTGTCCCGCCCCTTCACATACCCGTTCTCGAAGATAGACGCCCATGGAGATGGGCGTTCGTGTTCGATTATGCCCCTCTAAGGGGCTCATTTTTGAAACAGAAGAATGTCAAAAAAGCGGCACAAAACGGCATTTGAACATTTTCCCCCAAAACATTCAAATAGCTATTTTTGAAATCCATTTTAAGACTTTTTTATACAATTCATCTGCAGTGTGTCCAAATCACAAGGTGGCATGTCGGAGGCTAGATTTTGGCATTCCTAACACTTGGACGTTTTTCTGCCATAATGGAACAATGCAAAAATATCCGGTGCCAAAATGTATTTCCCAAACTTGATCCTGGAGGCACCCCAGCCAGTCAGGTTTTCAGGATATACACAATCAATATTTCACAGTCCGCATATATTTTAACAACCTTGAATAGTTTTGTGTCATCTGCAAATTTAATCCCCTTACTCGTCATTCTGATTTCCATATCATTTATAAATATGTTAAATAGCACCGGTCCTAGTACTGATCCCTGCGGCACTTCACTGTTCACCCTCTTCCATTGAGAGAAATGACTATCCCTACCCTCTGTTTTCTGTCCAATAACCAACTCCTAATCCACATCAGAACCTTGCCTCCTATCTCATGACTCTAATTTTCTCAGGAATCTCTCATGGGGAACTTTATCAAAAGCTTTTTGAAAATCTAGATACACTACATCAACCGGCTCACCTTTATCCACATGTTTATTCACGCCTTCAAAGAAATGAAGCTAATTAGTGAGGCAAGATTTCCCTCAGTGGAACCCATTCTGATTCTGTCCTATTAAACCATGTTTGCGTGTTCTGTAATTTTATTCTTCATAATAGTTTCCACTATTTTGCCCAGCACTGACATCAGGATTACCAGTCTGTAATTTCCCAGATCACCCCTGGAACCCTTTTTAAAAATAAGTGTCACATTGGCCACCCTCCAATCTTCAGGTAATACAGATGATTTTAATGACAAGTTACATATTACTAACAGCAGATCAGCAATTTCATGCTTGAGTTCTTTGAATGTATGCCATCCAGTCCAGGTGATTTATTATTCTTTAATTTGTCAGTTTGGCTCAGTACATCTTCCAGGTTCACCAAGATTTCTTTCAGTTCCTCTGCATCATCACCCTTGAAAACTATTTCCGGTACAGACAGATCTCTTACATCTTCTTCCATAAAGACAGAAGCAAAAATTTAATTCAGATTCTCCACTATGGCCTTGTCCTCACTGAGCACCCCTTTTGCTCCTTCGTGATCTAACGGTCCCACGGATTCTCTCACAGGCTTTCTGCATCTGATGTACCTGAAAAAGTTGTTACTGTGAGATTTAGTTAAGCTCTGGAACTCTTTGCAGGAGGATGTGGTAACAGCAGTTAGTATATCTTGGTTTAAAAAATGTTTGGACAAGTTCCTGGAGGAAAATTCCATAATCTGCTATTGAGAGACATGGGAAGCAACTGCTTGCCCTGGGATTTGTACTATGGAGTGTTGCCATGATTTGGGTTTCTGCCAGGTGCTTGTGACCTGGCTTGGCCTCTGTTTGGAAAACAGGATACTGGGCTAGATGGACCATTGGTCTAACCCAGAATGGCTACTCTTATTTTCTTGGCTGTGTGTAAAATTAAAAGTAGCACATGGCTATTTACTGCCTGAGCCCCTACTGCTACCTATTGACCTAGTGCTAAGGGCTCATGTGCCACGCTGCCAAAAATACCGCCAATTAGCATGTGCCAACTTCAAAACTACCGTAGGACACCTGTGCTACCCCTGTGGTAGTGCTGATTTGGCACATGCTACCCTTGCGTTAGCCAGTGGCATACCTAGGTAGACTATCACCCAGGGCAGGTCACCACCAGCGTATCACCCCCCCCCCCCCGAAGTGCATCATCCACCTCCCCCCTCCCAAAGCACATCACCCTCACCATCTGGGTGAGGGTGTAACATCAGAGGGGCGGGGAACCGGCGGAGCCAACAGCTGTGTGACTGCTCCGGGCACCCCACTGCTGCCTGCACCTGGGGCAGACCACCTCCATCATTCTGCCCTTGGTACACTACTGGCGTTAGCCCTACCGTTGCTTAGTAAAAGGGCCCCTAAGCAATTAAGTTGCACATGCATCTCAGCACCACACCCAAATTCGGATGCCATATATAGAATTTTTAGAATAAGTAACAGGAAGCCAGTGTTCAGCCATATAGAAAGAAGGTTATGTGATCAAATTTCTTAAGACTGAATAATAATAGAATAGCTGTGTGTTCTGGATCAATTGTAACATCTTCAGTTGGGAATTAGGTAGTCCCTGATATAAAGAGTTATAATAATCAAGTAATTAGAAGAACCAGTATAAGTATGCAAAGAGAAGAATGATCTAAAATAGACTCAACAGAGTTTGACTATTAAAGTAAGATCTTTATCAAGAATCACTCCAAGGATTTTTACAGAATCCTTCAAAGGAAGAGGTTTACTTTTGACAGCATGAGCAGGGTAATAAAAATGCTGATCTCCAGAGGGAAAAATTATAGCCTGTGATTTAGATGCATCTAATTTCAACCTGTTATCTCTGAACCAATCTGCCAAAAAGTCTAGTTATGAATAAATAGTTGTCATTACAGAAGGGGAATGAGAATCGAGAAGAAAAAGAATCGAATATCATCAGCATAAATATAGAAAAAGAAGTCCAAAGGAGACAAGAAAACATAAAAGAGTATGGGACCCGAAATGGAATTTTGAGGAACATCAAAAGAAAGTGACTGAGGTGGATGAATTATTACACCAATGAACCACAAAGGATTGATTAGTTTGTTAAGATTTAAACCATAGGAAAGCAGCAGAGAGATCCATGAAGACTCTCCCATCATCAGTTATCAATCTACACTCCTCCCCAGGAACTCTATTCATCGGGTAAATCTCTCTTATCTGTACCCTTCTCTTCCACTGCCAACTCCAGACCATTCCATTTTTGCTGCACCATACACCTGGAATGCCCTTCCTGAGTCAGTATGTTATGCTCCGTCTCTGTCCGTATTCAAATCTAGGCTAAAAACCCACCTTTTTGAGGCTGCTTTTAATTCCTCCTATTCACTTGTTCAGTTCCCATGTTTGTTTTAATCATTCCCAGCATAAGTAATTCCTTTATCCCTTATTTGTCCATCTTGATTAGATTGTATGCTCTGTCTAGCAGGGGATGTCTCTTACATGTTTAGTGTACAGCGCTCTGTACATCGAGTAGCACTATAGAAATGATAAGTAGTAGTAGTAGTAGTAGTAATCTACAATAATTAGTAATGCTGTGAGACTTTATTGAAAGACCCAACCTTTGGCAAACATAAATGCTGGCACCCAGAGTTAAGTGCCAAAGGCAGGCTAAGCCATTATTCTGTAAAGGTTGTTCTACGTAGAGCACTCTTTACAGAATACCAGCTTAGCACGGATCATCTCGGCGCCTATCCTTGGACCCCTCCCTATAAGTATGCTATCAGCAACAAGTGCTCTCCACCGATGTTCAGTCCTGCCAGCTAATCAGATAGTGGCACAGCCAGCATTTTAAAAAACACTCTCACTGCCATGGCTGACCCAAGAGTTTTTTTTCTAGCTTGGCTCTTCTTGTACTTGTGTAGCTTCGAGTTTCATCTTTATTTGATATATGCTAGGAAGAAAAGATCTAAGTGGTTTGCAATATAAATTAGGGATATAGGAAAGAAAGGGTAATACTTAGCATTAAACATTCACATGAGGAAGCTAAGGTACAAAATCAAGTTCAATAGTACCGGGGGAAGTTCTATTATTGGGTGCCAAGTTAGACTGCTAAATGCAGCATGCTGAGCGCAAATTCTGTAACAGCATCTAGGCACCAAGATTCCATGATAGACTCCTAATGCAAAAAGCGGGCGTGTTATTATTATTATTATTATTTGTAGCATTTGTATCCCACATTTTCCCACCAATTTGCAGGCTCAATGTGGCTTACATTATGCCGTAATGGCGAGCGCCATTTCTGGGTAGAGAATTACAAATGATTTTACATTAAGGTACATACATAGTGAAGTATAGTACAGTATGATATTGCAAGAGGTTCCTGAGTGATAGAGTAGATTATAGCATAAGTAGATAGTCAACTATAGCAAGTTCATTTCTGACATGAGAAATAAAGTGGTAGTGCGTATTGCGTGATTTTAATTAGTAGTCATTAGGTTATCAGTCAAGTGTAGGGTATGGTTTGTCTAGTTCATGAAAAGTCTGTGGTTAGGATGACGCGTTGTGGTATGTCTTCTTGAATAGGTCAGTTTCAGTAGTTTTCGGAAGATTGTTAGGTCGTGCATTGTTTTTATGGCCTTCGTAGTGCGTTCCATACTTGCGTGCCTATGTAAGAGAAGCTGGATGCATATGTGGATTTATATTTAAGTCCTTTACAGCTGGGGTAATGGAGATTCATGAATGTACGTGCTGAACTGTTTGTGTTCCTAGTTGGCAGGTCTATGAGGTCTGACATGTAGGTCGGGGCTTCACCATGAACAATTTATGGACCAGGGTGAAGATTTTGAACGCATTTCGTTCTTTTAGTGGGAGCCAGTGTAGTTTTTCTCTTAGGGGTTGGCGCTTTTGTATTTCGTTTTTCCAAATATGAGTCTTGCTGCTGTATTTGGGCAGTTTGAAGTTTTTTTATGATTTGTTCTTTGCAACCTGCATAAATGGCGTTGCAGTAATCTAGGTGGCTTAGCACCATTGTTTGTACTAAGCTTCGGAATATTTCCTTGGGAAGAAAGGTTTGATTCTTTTTAGTTTCCACATTGAGTAGAACATTTTCTTTGCTATATTTTTCGCACGGCTTTTGAGTGTAAGATTATGGTCAATTGTGACTCCAATAATTTTCAGACTGTCCGAGATATGAAGGGTGTAGTCTGAGGTCTTTATGGTGGTGGTTTATTCGTGTTGGAATGTGTCCGCCCATGAGTTAATTATTTGGAGACTGTGTTTGATTTCATTTGTGATTTCGGTTAGATCGTGTTTGAACAGGATGTAAATCGTGACATCATCTGCATAGATGTATGGGTTAAGTCCTTGGTTGGCTAGCGTCTTAGCTAGTGGTATCATCATTAAGTTGAAAAGGGTTGGCGAGAGCAGTGATCCTTGTGGTACTCCGCATTCTGGTTTCCATGGTGATGATGTTTTTGAATTAGATGTCACTTGGTATGTTCTTGCGGTTAGGAAGCCGTTAAACCAACTAAGTACATTTCCTCCAATCCCGAAGTACTCTAGGATATTCGATAGTATTTGGTGACTGACCATGTCGAACGCGCTGGACATGTCAAACTGTAGGAGCAGCACATTATTTCCAGATGCAATTGTTTGTTTGAATTTGGCTAGGAGAGTGACTAGCACTGTTTCAGTACTGTGGTTGGATCGAAATCCTGACTGAGATTCATGTAGTATTGTGAATTTGTTTAAGTAATCGGTAAGTTGTTTTGTTACCATACTTTCCATCAGTTTGACTACCAAAGGTATGGACGCTACTGGGCGGTAGTTGGTTGTGTCATTTAATTTCTTCTTTAAATCTTTGGGTATAGGGTGAGTAGTATATTTCCTTTGTCCTTGGGGAAAAGACCTAGTTGTAGCATGTAGTTCATATGCGACGTTAGGTCAGTTATGAAGCGTTGGGGGGCAAATTTTATTAAGTTGTTAGGACAGATATCCAGTTTTCAGTTGGATTTGGTGAACTTATTGATAGCTTGAGTGATGGATTCATCGGTTAATAGATCAAAGTTTGTCCATGTACGATCTGCTGGGTATTCTTCGGGAATTGGGTCCAGGCAGTCCATGAATTTTTCGTGGTCAGTGGTGTTGAGTGGTAACGTTGATTGTAATTTAATAATTTTCTCGTTAAAGTATTTGGCGAGGTCATCTGCTGATGGGTGTCTGTGCTGGTTGTGGTAACCGGTGTGGTGACTAATAATTTATCCACGAGTTGGTAAAGTTTGTGTGTGTCTTTGTAGTCTGGTCCTATTTTGGTTTTGTAGTAAACTCTTTTAGTTTGTCTTATTGTATATTTGTACTTTCTTTGCGCTTGTTTCCATGCTTTCAGTGCATGATCATCTTTCATTTTTTTCCATGCTCGTTCGAATCTCCTGACTTGTGTTTTTAGTATTTTCAGTTCTTCATTGAACCAGGGTATTGAGATTTCTCGTCATGTGGTTCTTGTTTGTAGTGGTGCGATTTTGTCTAGTGTGTTCCTGCATCTGTCATCCCAATTTAGTAAACAGTGTATGGAGTTGGTTTGAGTTTTCCATTCATTGGTGTAAATTTGTTGCCAGAATGTAGCAGGGTCAATATGGCCTCTCATGGTATAGGTTGTGCGTTCTTGCTTGAGGTATGTGCCTTTTTTTCTCCACTGTAGTGTTAGGTTTAGTTTGTAGTGATCCGACCATGGTATGTCTGTCCATTTTGTATCTGTTAGTATAAGGTTTAGGTCTGGGGATAGTTTGTGAGTGAAGAGGTCGATTGTGTGGCCTTTGATGTGGGTAGCTTGTGTTTTAGGTCAGCTAAGGTCCCATAATTGGAGGAAGTCTTTGACTTCGCGTGCATTGGTTGCATTGTGGTCTTCTAAGTGTATGTTTATGTCCCCGATAACGAGTAGGTTGGAGCTACACAGATGTTCGATATGAAATCCATAAAGTGTGGCTGGCATTCCTGCCATTTGCCTGGTGGTCTATAGAACAAGGCTATGTTTAGGTTGTCAAGCAGAGTGGTGTGGTTAATTCTAACTGAGGCGATGTCGAGGTTTGGTGTTATTGACTGGGCTGTTGTTGTTTCCTTGTCCAGTGAGTGATTTTGTATCCTGGGGGGCATAGTTCCAGGATTATGGGGTCCTTGAGGTCGTGGATCCAGGTTTCGCTGATGATTAGAAGGTCAAGGTTGTCTGCTGTGATCCAATCTGTTATAGCTATTGTTTTGTTGACTACTGACCTGGCGTTTATATAGCCTACCTGAGTTATTTGGTAGGGGTCCTTGTATGGTGATGTGTGAATTTTTATTAACTGTCGTTCCATTGTTTTAGTAGGTCCAGGGGGCAGGATTTGGACTTTTCCTTTTGCACACAATTCAGACTTCTGTTTCTTCCTTGGTGTTTTACAAAGAGGTTCATATCCCAGAATACCGGGATAGCAGTATTGAAATAACACCCCTATCATGGACAGATCACTTTCTAATTAAGTTTTCCCGAAGTGACCACCTGGAGCAAATGGCACCTCCCAGAGTTTGGAAGGAGATCAGAGACAAGAAAAAACTGACTGCTGAGAATTTCCTAGAGGACTTGGACTATCCACATGTGGATGAAAAGTCAACTATAGTGTCAGAACAGGTTGATATTTGAAATACTTACCTAGTATATTTAGTAAAGATTTGATCCCCAACCTTCTCAACTTATTTGAACAACTAGAAAATGACTCTTCATTAAAAACACCCAATAGATTCTCTGAGTCAGTTATCACTATTATACCAAAACCTAATAAGGATCCTACACAGGTCTCCAATTATCGGCCAATATCTCTACTAAATGTAGATTACAAAATATTTGCAAAAATCCTATCTAACCGTCTGCATTTAATCATTGGTTCTGTTATTCATCCCAATCAAGTTGGGTTTATGCCAGGGAGATTATTCACCGACAATGCCCACCTGTTTCACCAGATTTCCTTGCTTGCTAAATCTCTAGATCAACCTGTTATAGCAATGGCTATTGATGCTGAAAAAGCATTTGATAGAGTAGAATGGAACTTCTTATTCTTTGTCCTTCATAAATTTGGAGCACCAGATTCTTTCATCAATAAAATTAAAATACTATACACCAATCCCTCTGCATGCATTATTGCAAATAATACACTTTCAAAGCAAATAAGTTTGAAGAGAGGCACCAGACAAGGCTGCCCGCTGTCGCCTCTTCTATTTAGTTTAGCTCTGGAACCCCTACTTATTTCCATCTGTCATAATTCTACTGTACATGGCATCTCCTTAAAAATGAAGAAATCAAAGCAGCGGCTTATGCAGATGATGTTCTACTATTCTTCACAAATCCTATACAATCTATAGAAATTTTTTAAAAACTGGTAGAAACTTACTCTTATTTTTCAGGCTACAAGATCAATACCCCTTAATGTACATGCCACTCCAACCATTAGCTCACATTTTGATTTTGTTTGGTCATCTAGTGGCTTTCGTTACCTTGGATTGGATCTCTTACCAAATCTTGAATCTACTATGACATCTAATTCAAAGAAAATTCTTGCAATAATCAAAGAATTACTTCTTTCATGGAGCCCATTGCACCTTTCCTGGTGGGGAAGATTGGAGTTTATAAAAATGGTAGTAATGCCAAAAATCAATTTTATTTTAAGTATTAGGAAAAAAGGCCCATTTCTGACACAAATGAAACGGGCGCTAGCAAGGTTTTCCTTGGAGTGTGTATGTTTGAGAGAGTATGTGTGAGAGTGACTGTGTGTGAGAGAGAGAGTGAATGTGCGAGTGTGTGTGTGTGTGACAGAGAGAGAGTGAGACTGGGTGCGAGTGTGTCTGTGAGAGAGTGTGTGTGTGTTAGAATGAGTGTGTGTGAGTGCGTATGTGAGACAGAGCGAGTGTGAGAGAGTGTTTTTCACACAGATATACTGTATGAGAGAGAGAGTGTGTGAGACAAAGAGAGTGTGAGAGAGTATGTGTGCGATACACAGACTCTCTGTGAGACCGAGAGTGTATGAGACCGAGTGTGTGAGACCAAGAGTGTGTGTGAGACCAAATGTGTGTGAGAGTGAGTGTGTGACACAGAGAGTGAATGTGATAGAGTGTGAGACATAGTGTGAGAGACTGTGTGAGAGTGAGAGAAAGACACTGACTGTGAGAGAGAGAGTGTGTGAGAGTGTGTGTGTGTGATAGAGACCCCCTCCTCCCCCTGGTATGAGGACCCCCTCCCCTCTGGTCTCAGATCCCCTCCCCCCCAGGTCTTGGGATCCTCCCCCTCTCAGGTCTCGGGATCCTTCCCCCCTCTCAGGTCTCGGGACCCCCCTCCCCCCCCCCCCTCTGCGTTTCCCTCCCCTCCCCTCTAGTGTCAGAACCCCCTGCCTCCCCCCCCCCCTCTGCATGTTTGGCAGCACAGTGTGTGTGTGACAGAGAGAGAATGAGACTGGGTGCGAGTGTGTCTGTGAGAGAGTGTGTGTGATTGTCCTCTCTCCCCTGGCCCCCCTCCAGCTATGCTGCTGTCTCCCCTGCCCCTCTCCAGCCACCCAGCAATTGTCCTCTGTCCCCTGCCCCCCCTCGAGCCATGCAGCGATTCTCGTGTCTCCCCTGCCCCCTTCAGACACCCAGCGATTCTCCTCTGTCCCCTGCCCCCCCCCTCCAGCCACCCAGCGATTGTCCTCTGTCCCCCCTCCCCCGCAGCCACCCTGCGATGTTTAACTGCAAAATTAGAGAGAAACATAGCTAGGCTGTTTAGACATTGTGACTCATGAGCTATATAGTGTAATAAAATGCACCTGCAACGTTGTGAAGCTGACACCTTGGTTTCATTGAAGGGTTCGTATCATTCGTAAGTCTGTCACATCTGTCTGTGCCCCCGCCCTCGCGCCATGACATTTTGACGCGGTTCCCTCTGATAGGTCTGCCGCCCTCGACGTCATCACGTTTTGATGCGAGGGCGGGGCAGAGAAAGATGTGACAGACTTACGATGTTACGAACCCTTGTTATGAACCCTTCACTGAAGCCATGGAGTCAGCTTCAGAATGTTGGAGGTGCATTTTATTATAGTATAGATGATTCCAGTTCCCCCCCCCCCCCGCACTGTTTATCAACAAATAGATAAGCTTCTATCACAATTTTTGTGGGCTTCCAAGGTCCCAAAAATTGCTTTGAAAACATTAAAAAATCCTAAAGAACATCACAAAGCATTCATAACACAACAAGCATGTTATTGGATTGCTACACAGTCCAGTTATGAACCTATATGGTTGAAAATTGAAAAATAACTATGGTCTCAATACTTACATCCACAACATATTCCTTTCTGTATACCGAAACACTTACAAGATAATTCTGTTATTGTTTCATCTCATAAATGCTTGATTGAACTAGATAAATATATGAAAACCCCTAGTGAGAACTCATTACACTCCATAATTGTGGGGTATCCCTTTTAAGAAGTCAACAAATCATATATAGTCTGGTTAACTTGGTAGTAACATGGAACAGCTGGCATTCCGTTTCTTTATTGCAGAGTAAATATCTATACCCTTTAATCAGTTTTTTTGATGGTTGCAATTGCAGCATTGCCTTACCAGAAATGAAAAAAATGAAGATACTTTCTTCACTACACCGACTATAATTCCTTTGTTGAGAACTATTTAGTATTTATTTTATTTATCACATTTGTATCCCACCTTTTCCCACTGATAGCAGCTCAATGTGGCTTACAAAAATATTGTAGTAATTACGATGCAGCAGTACAATTTTTCAAATTTAGCAGAATAAAAAATAACTGGTCATATGGCCTCTAATATATACAAACGTTTGAGATCAAAAGACTTATCTTCTAAATCTGGCTCATGCATTCATGGGAACTAGATCTGGAACACAAGCTAACATCAGAACAATGGAAAGACCTTCTGGAAATTTCTTGGACGACCAGTAACCTCAGCTAACATGATCCAGTCACTTTTCTTTTTGCATCACAAAGCCATCTGGACTCCACAGAAACTAGCAGTTGCAGGTCTACTACCGTCAAAATCTCTGTTGGTCATGTAAGATATATCCTGGAACTCTGAAACGTCTTCTTTTTGAATGCAGTCTCTCTCATGCCTTTTGAGAAAAGACATGGAACATTATTTTCAAAATTCTACATATTCAACAACCAATCTGCTGGAAAATGATTATTTTGGTTCTCTGGCATTGGACACCTCTCTGGATAAACATGACTCTAAATTGCTCAACATTTTATTAGCAGTTGCTGTAAAATCTGTACTATCCAATTAGAAAGATAATCCTCTTCTAAATATTCATATCTGGTGGCAATCTGTATTGCAACTTCATCATTTGAAGTCCTCAGTAATAGATAAGAAAGATCTTCTCCATTGGCACTTAAAGTATGGTCTAGTTTGGACTCCTATATGTCCAATACTTAAATACTTACTTAACAGCTTTGATATATGTTTCTGATATTTTCTAGACACTGTACTTGAAAGGTGATGACTTTCTTTATTTTCACATCTAGCAATTCACCTGACAAATTGTTTTTCTTTGTTCTGCTTGTTGTCATTGAATTCTTTATTTGAGTATTTTGTTGTATACATTTTTTTTGTACTTTGTACTTTTCAAAGTTAATAAAGATACTTGGACACACAAAAAAAGGAATACACACCTAGAGAAAACAGTACCACTAAAAAAGGTCTTATGCCCCAATCACAAATGCTCACCTTGGTATTCTTCAGAACATTGGACCCTTAAGCGAGAAGGATGGAAACTGGAAAGGAGATGGCGTAAATCTCACCTGGACGAGGACATACTAAACTATAGGAATCACATGACAAAAGTACCACCAAGCCTTAACAGCAGCCAAAAAGCAATATTTCTCTCAATGCATCAAACAGGCTGCCAATTCAACCAAGCACCTGTTCAGCATAGTAAACAGCCTTCTGAAACCTGGAGGTGGAGGCACTTTGCAGACAGAGTTCAGTGTGGCAAAGAGACATCGAGGGTTTGAGCCAAGAGAATTTGTCAACTGGATGTAATAATCCTGTTTGGCAAGTAAAAGAGCAGACTGGAAGGAGGTCAGCAATAATTTGATTTATTTAAACTTTATTTATTAGCTTTTAACAAACATAATATGTCATTTATGAGTGTTAATACACAAAAAGAAAAAAAAGATTATTCAAAATATAGAAATACAACAAATTCCTCAATGTCCTCTGACTATCGTCCACAATCTCTAGGTAAATGATCCAAAAAAAGGAAAAAGAAATTCTTACTTACGATTTAAGCACACAAAACAGTTGATCAAAAGAAACATCTATCTCAGGTGGATCCCTCTAGCCTGCTCTTACAGTGTTACATATGGGATTTAGACTTGTACTCTAATCTCTTCTTTGCTTATTAAAAATTCTTCCAGCTGTTTTGGGTCGAAGAATTGGTATTGTTTAGATTGAAATTTCACTCTACAAATACAGGGAAATCTCAGTCGGCTCCCACTGCTACTGTTCTAGAATGCAGCACTAGGAACCTCTTACATCTCCTCTGTGTTTCCCTGGATAGGTCTGGAAAACTCTTATCTTGGACCCCAAAAAGTCTGAATCCAGGTGCCTTAAAGAAAATTAAGTACTGCGTCTCTATCAATTTCTAAAGCAAATGTTACAAGCAAAGTAGTTCTCTGTGTAATAACTTCAAGAGAAGATTCCAGGAATGCAGTCAGATTCATTGCCTCCTGTGTAGGTAAATTTTCAGATGATTTGACATCAAACTGAAGGTAAAAGCTCTCGTTATCGGTGGCAATGATGTCTCCTGCATTCCTAGGATCTCAACTAAAAAATTTTAACCATTTGAATGGGAGGAATCAAAGGTGACCTAGGAAAGTTTATAAAGCGAAGAGTCAATTTCTTTGATTGATTCTCCAAATACTCTAAACGTCTTAAAGTAAAGTTTTTCTCCTTAATTGAAATCTGTTCAAGAAGTTCAAGTTTTCCAGTTCTTTCAGTCAGCCTTTTGACTTCTAAAGCCTGAGAGTCATTAATTTGAAATTGGTTCAGCGCAGTCTCAGATAAAGCTCTAATTGTCTCTGTATTATGGGAAATCAAAGTTTGTAAAGCAGTTTGAGTGGTAAAAGTCAAATCCAGAGTGACTCTAAGGTCACTACGGCAGGTTTCACTATCTTCCACAGTAAAATATCCGGTTGAGGGGCTTTCACAGCCTGCTCCAAAATACTCACAGTTTTTGACAAAACTATGTGAGCTGTTGTTTGTTCTGGTTCTCCTAGGCTGTCAGCACCAGTTCTTCTCTCCTGTAGGCTCCCTCCCTGATCGCTCCGTATACCACTTCGATCCAAGACGTAAGGGCTCACAGGAAAAGTTTCCCTTCCGGGTTGAGGGGGGCGCCGCACGCTCAACGGGGCTCAGGGAAGCCCCATCTACACTGCTGTTCAGCGTCGAGACGCAGACTCCTGCAGAAGGAGATGAAACCGCCATGGGACCGGGCACGACACCAAACTGGTCCAACGTCATCTGTTGGAGCCGGGGCACTCTGCTTGGGACAGGGGGAGCCTCCGAACCTTGCCTCTCCTTTTCCCATCGCTCAGATGGGTAAGGTGCTCATTCCAGCGAAAGTCAGATCAGCCTCGGAAGCGTGTCCGTTGACGCTTCTTACACCGCGGTCATCTTGGATCTTGCCATCCAGCAAGAATTTGAAATGTATGAAGTCAGCATGGGCACGTAATTCAGCCAAGGCGTTCGGCAGAGCAGGCACAGGAACATAGGTAGCGGATTCTAGAAGTCAGCCAAGGCTGGGGTTTGGTACGCTTTACAGGACAGGGAATGGGAGGAGCAAGAGTATCCAGAGCAGAGGAGAGAATAGTATTATAGGAAGAGACAACCTCATCGACAGACTTGGATAACATAGAGGGGCATAACTGAAAGGCGCAGGCCATCTATATGGCCGGCCATCTTCAGGGCCAGCTCCGCAAAGGGGCGGTGCCAACTGTATTATCAAAAAAGATGGCCAGCCATCTTTTCTTTTGATAATACGGTTGGGGCCGGCTAAATCTCAATATTTAGATCAAATGTTGAGATCGCCGGGTTTACAGATGGCCGGCTTCAAAAAAGTCCTAAATCAAAACTATTTTGCTTAGCTTTTTCAGTAGTGCCAGTGGGATTTGAACCGGCCACCTCTTACTTATAAGACCTGCGATTTGAACCAGCCACCTTTTGGACTATAAGACTGGTGCTCTAACCACTTGGCCACAGCTTCATTTACTTGGATGTCCCTCCCTTTTGATTATGCCCCTTCAGGTCTCTCTCAGCCAATCACAGACAGGGGTCTCTCTCAGCCACTCGCAGACAGCTAAATTCGCTGTGATTGGCTGAGAGAGACCCCTGTCTGTGATTGGCTGAGAGAGACTAGAAGGGGCATAATCAAAAGGGAGGGACATCCAAGTAAATGAAGCTGTGGCCAAGTGGTTAGAGCACAGAGCTTGTAATCCAAAGGTGAGCAGTTCAAATCCCAGTGGTACTACTGAAAAAACCAAGCAAAATAGTTTTGATTTAGGATGACCCTGACGAGCACTTGGATTTTTTTTTGGGTGGGAGGGGATTGGTGACCATCTCTCAGATGGTCATTTGGTCAGTTGGGGCTCGCCCCTGTCCCACCCCCGTCCCGCCTTCACTACCCTACCGACACGCCCCTTGAAATTTCGCCAGCTCCATGACGGAAAGCAGTTGAAGCTGGCCAAAATTGGCTTTTGATTAACCGATTTGGCCGGTTTCAGGAGATCGCCGGCCATCTTTCGATTTGTGTCGGAAGATGGCCGGCGATCACTTTTGAAAATGAGCTGGATAGTGGTAGAGAAGAGATTTGAAACACTGGAGGACACAGTAGAAGGGTCAATAGCCTGAATATTTCTAAATGTATTGATTAAGATTGGATGAGACTGGGGAGGAGGGTGTTTAAGTGTGAAAGTTATCAGATGATGGTCAGAGAGGGGAAGAGCTGAGGCACAGAAGCTGGAGAGTGAGCAGTTTGAGAACAGTATAAGATCAAGACAGTGGCCAGTAGTGGAGCACAGTTGAAGATTGAAACAGGATGTTAAAGTGAGAAACTGAGAAGCATAAGAGTCAGAGGGATCATTAGCGTGAATGTTAAAATCCCCAAGAATGAGGGAAGGAGATGAAGGTTCAAGAAAGAAGGAAAGCCAGGCGTCAAAATCAGTGAGAAAGGAAGAAAGGGACTTATCAGGGGGTCGATAAATGATTGCTACTCGGAGAGGCAGAGGAGCGAATAGACAGATGGAGTGGACTTCGAAGGAAGAAAAGCAGTGAGACTGAGGTGGAAGAAGAGGTTGAAATCTACAAGAGGGTGAAAGTAGTAGCCCGACACCACCTCCGCGGCCAACCGGGCGAGGAGTATGGAGAAAAGATAATCTCCATGGCGACTGAAGAAGAGTCTTCAGGCAAAGCCAAGTTTCAGTTAGGGCAAGTATATGGAGAGAACGAGAGATAAACAGGTCATGATGTAGGAAAGTTTGTTACAGACAGAGCGGGCATTCCACAGATCACACAAGAAAGGCAGGCAAGAAGGGGGGAGGAGAGGAACAGAAATTAGATTGGAGACATCATGGTGTGACCTGCACAAATAGGATGAGAGCTGATGTGGAGGACCAGGATTGGGATTGATGTCCCCAGCAGAGAGCAGGAGAAGGAGCAAGAGAGTATGGAGAAGAGTTGGAGAGGTATGACGACAGCGACGAAGGCGAGATGTACTCAGATAGAAAGGAGAGTGCATCTCGCCTTCGTCGCTGTCGTCATACCTCTCCAACTCTTCTCCGTACTCTCTTGCTCCTTCTCCTAAAGAAAAGTCCATAAGCCATTATTAAAATGGACTTGGGGAAAATCCACTACTTATTTCTAGGATAAGCAGCATAAAACGTATTGTTACTGTTCTGGGATCTTGCCAGGTAATTGTGAACTGGATTGGCCACTGTTGGAAACAGGATGCTGGGCTTGATGGACCTTCGATCTGTCCCTGTATGGCAATACTTATGTACTTATGATTTGCATTGGTGTTTGTACTGCTAGATTTCTCAGCAGCTTTTGACACTGGCACGACTGACAGAAACATGTATCAGTGTACTTGCCTGGTTTAGATCCTATCTGACTGGCAAGTCTATAGTGGTTGGGAGCACCTCATCACCACCATGGGCACCGACGTATGGGGTACCATAAGGATCAATACTGTCACCTATTCTGCTCAGTATCCATGGACACTCAGTTCTATATCTATGCAGATGACGTTCAGCTACTTATACCCATTGAACCTTACTTACCCACAGCCCTGAATAAACTGACCTATCTAACATCAATTCAAGAATGGGCTAAAAACAACAAAATTTTGCCTGAACCCAAGTAAAACTGAGTTTCTATGGGTCCCTAACCAAGTGAGGACATACCTGACATCAAAATCTTTTTTGGGAAATATGAACTCCCCCTCAAATCACAAGTCAGGAACCTTGGAATATAGCTCGATTCAACACTTACTCTGATCCCACCAAATCCAAGTAACCTTCAAGAACAGCTTCTATCAGCTTCCACAACTACGCTGCCTGTCTCCTTACATTGAGAAGGCAAGCCTTGTCTCAGTTGTTTAAGCCATGATAACATCAAAGCTGGATTATTGTAATGCACTCTACACTGGTCTGACTACAAAAGGTTTGCACCAGCACTAATTGATTCAGAAAACTGCAGCAAGACTAATAGAATGTTATAAGCGACGTGACCACATCACACTATTTTTGCATAAACTTTACTGGCTACCTGTACAATACAGAGACAAATTTAAAACTCTCTGTTTGACCTTCAAGGCCCTGAAAGGAAATGGTCCAGAGTTCTTGAGGAACAAGATCTCCCTCTACACACCTTCAAAGTCACTAAGGTCCTCCCAAGAAGTTTCCCTAAACATACCATCTCTAAAGGACATCACACAATGCGATACCTGCAAGCGAGCCTTCTTCGGAGTAGCGCCAATGCTCTGGAATGCACTCCCTGAAAGATTTCACTTAACACAAGACTATCTCTACTTCAGGAAGCAGGTGAAAGCTTGACTCTTCAACCAGGCCTTTAACAGAAGAAGTAAATGACACCGGCTGCACATGTTATAGTAGGACATGTTTATCCACTCCTATCCTAGCCAAGATAATGTTCAATCACCTTTCTGACCTCATTTGTAACTCTCTTTAACTAGTCCCCTATTTTCTAACTCCTCTTACTCTCTTACCTATCTATATTTTTCATCTAAGCTGTCTATGAAAATGTTTTATTACATATTGTATTTGAATATTTTTACTGCTGTAACATAGTAACATAGTAGATGACGGCAGAAAAAGACCTGCATGGTCCATCCAGTCTGCCCAACAAGATAAACTCACATGTGCTACTTTTTGTGTATACCTTACCTTGATTTGTACCTGTCCTTTTCAGGGCACAGACCATATAAATCTGCCCAACACTATCCCCGCCTCCCAACCACCAGCCCCGCCTCCCACCACCGGCTCTGGGACAGACCGTATAAGTCTGCCCAGCACTATCCCCGCCTCCCAACCACCAATCCCGCCTCCCACCATCGGCTCTGGCACAGACCGTATAAGTCTGCCCAGCACCATCCCCGCCTCCTGCCACCGGCTCCGCCACCCAATCTCAGCTAAGCTCCTTAGGATCCATTCCTTCTGAACAGGATTCCTTTATGTTTATCCCATGCATGTTTGAATTCCGTTACTGTTTTCGTTTCCACCACCTCCTGCGGGAGGGCATTCCAAGCATCTACTACTCTCTCTGTGAAAAAATACTTCCTGACATTTTTCTTGAGTCTGCCCCACTTCAATCTCATTTCATGTTCTCTCGTTCTACCGCCTTCGCATCTCCGAAAAAGGTTCGTTTGCAGATTAATACCTTTCAAATATTTGAACGTCTGTATCATATCACCCCTGTTTCTCCTTTCCTCCAGACATGTTCAGGTCCGCAAGTCTCTCCTCATACGTCTTGTAACGCAAATCCTATACCATTCTCGTAGCTTTTCTTTGCACCGCTTCAATTCTTTTAAAATCCTTAACAAGATACGGCCTCCAAAACTGAACACAATACTCCAGGTGGGGCCTCACCAACGACTTATACAGGGGCATCAACACTCCCTTTCTTCTGCTGGTCACACCTCTCTCTATACAGCCTAACAACCTTCTAGCTACGGCCACCGCCTTGTCACACTGTTTCGTCACCTTCAAATCCTCAGATACTATCACCCCAAGATCCCTCTCCCCATCCGTACCTATCAGACTCTCCCCGCCTAACACATACGTCTCCCTTGGATTTCTACTCCCTAAGTGCATCACTTTGCATTTCTTCACATTGAATTTTAATTGCCAAACCTTAGACCATTCTTCTAGCTTCCGTAGGTCCTTTTTCATGTTTTCCACTCCCTCCACATCTGTCAACTCTGTTACAGATCTTAGTATTATCCACTAATAGGCAAACTTTACCTTCTAACCCTTCGGCAATGTCACTCACAAATATATTGAACAGAATCGGCCCCAGCACCGATCCTTGAGGCACTCCACTACTCACCTTTCCCTCCTCAGAGTGAATTCCATTCACCACCACCCTCTGGCGTCTGCTGTAATTGTCTATTGCTTATGTTTGAATTATTCTTGCTATACATCGCCTTGAGTGAATTCATTCCAAAAGAAGGTAAATAAATCCTAATAAATAAATTAAAAATATATATGTGCATTCATTCTGCAGCTCCTTATTACTATCTTCTTTTCTCTCTCACTACTTGGTAATCCATATGTAAATAGCAGCATTTACATGTGTAAATTGTCCATACATGTAAATGTCAATTTCAGAAAGCAACTATACTCATATGAACATGGTGGGAACACAGAGGGGTTGATCTTCAAAGCAATTTAAATGGCCAGGGAAGGCTCCTGGCTGTTTAAATTGCTTGTGTTGGGTTACGTGGAGATATTCAGTTGCACTTAACTGGACAGTGCTGTCAAATGTCCCCTCTAACCACCAATGCAAAAACTGACTAGTTTGTGGGTTGTCTGGAGGTAGAGCAGAGCAGAAACTTAGCTGGTTTTCTGTCCACGAACGGCTAAATAATCACATAAAGTTAGGACAGAAAAAAGGCTGCCCTAACTTTATGTGGCGAGTTAACTGGGTACTGGTCTAATTATAGGATGGTGCCTGGTTAGCCTTCGGGTAGCAGCAGAAGAGTTCAGGCTGCCCTTTCCCTTCCAATCCTCCCTCCTACCCTCCAGAACAGCATACCCCTCCTTCCAATCCCACCTCTCACTTCCCAGAACTGTGGCACCTTCCCTTCTGAAACCCCTCCCACCTAGTGTTTTCAAATCTGCAGAGACATAAGAGAGGATACAAAAGATAAAAATGGTTTCTACCTTTGCTAAATAAATATTTAAGTACATAAGTATTGCCACACTGGGACAGAACAAAGGTCCATCAAGCCCAGCTTCCTGTTTCTAACAGCGGCCAACCCAGGTCACAAATACCTGGCAAGATCCTGAAAAAGTTCAATACATTTTATGCTGCTTATCCCAGAAATAAGCAGTGGATTTTTCCCAAATCATTATCAATAGAAATCAAACAAAATAAAACATGGAAAAGAAAATAAGATGATACCTTTTTTATTGGACATAACTTAATACATTTCTTGATTAGCTTTCGAAGGTTGCCCTTCTTCGTCAGATCGGAAAAAAGCAAATGTGCTAGCTGACAGTGTATATAAGTGAAAACATTCAAGCATTACTATGACAGTCTGACAGGGTGGGAGGATGGGGGTGGGTAGGAGGTATGCATGGGGACATCAAAGCATATCATTGATATTCTAACAGGATGGGTGTGGATAGGTGAGGGGTGGGGTGATCAACAGAGACATACAGCTTTATGGTTTATAATGGGCTAAGAACCCCAGATCCTTGTTAAGTCCTTTCTGTTGGGTGTTAAAATATTCAATCATTCTGACTTCAAAGGTCTTACGTTCTTGTATGGTTTTCAAAGGTAACTTTAAAACCATACAAGAACGTAAAACCTTTGAAGTCAGAATGATTGAATATTTTAACACCCAACAGAAAGGACTTAACAAGGATCTGGGGTTCCTAGCCCATTATAAACCATAAAGCTGTATGTCTCTGTTGATCACCCCACCCCTCACCTATCTAAACCCATCCTGTTAGAATATCAATGATATGCTTTGATGTCCCCATGCATACCTCCTACCCACCCCCATCCTCCCACCCTGTCAGACTGTCATAGTAATGCTTGAATGTTTTCACTTATATACACTGTCAGCTAGCACATTTGCTTATTTCCGATCTGAGGAAGAAGGGCAACCTTCGAAAGCTAATCAAGAAATGTATTAAGTTATGTCCAATAAAAAAGGTATCATCTTATTTTCTTTTCCATGTTTTATTTTGTTTGATTTCTATTGATAACCTTAAGAGTGGACTAACACGGCTACCACACTCCTCTCCCAAATCATTTTAACAATGGTCTATGGATTTTTTCTTTTGGAAGCCATCCAAACTTTTTTTAACCCCGCTCAGCTAACTGCCTTTACCACATTCTGTGACAACGAATTCCAGAGTTTAATTACACGTCCAGTGAAGAAACATTTTCACCAATTCATTTTAGGTTTACTGCTTTCTAGCTTCATTGTATGCTCCCTAGTCCTAGTATTTTTGGAAAGAGTAAACAAACGATTCACATATACCCGTTCCACTCCACTCATTATTTTATAGACCTCTATCATATCTCCCCTCAGCCATCTACTCTCCAAGCTGAAGAGCCCTAGACGCTTCAGCCTTTCCTCATAGGGAAATCGCAGCAAATGTGTAAATGGCTAAGTTAATGAACAAACATCAAACAGCAGCAGACAATGGTCTACTTTTCAAAGCCTTCTGGATTTGAGTTTGATTGAGTCTGAGCCCAAGTGTTCTTATCAGAAGAGTAGATATCCCTTTGGCTGGCTTCTGAGATATGTGTGAAAGTCTTTGCACAACATATGCTTAAAGTTGTGCTGCACAGACAAAATTCCTTTGGCAGATCCTGGGCCCAATCCCAGTCCCAGCCCCCAAAAGATTCCTCACCTCGAGTGCTGCAGGACCACAAGTAATGTCCTGGGTTGGCTTGCTTCTCTTCTTCCCTCTCAGGCTCAGCCTCATGGTGGTGTGTGTTGCTGGGGGGGCTACCATACAGCACTGAACCAGACCTAGTATAGTTGCAGCAGGTGATGAGCAAGTATGACGCAGCAGCAGGAGGGTTTGAGTTCAATGATGAGGGTGGGAGAGGTGGCTCTAGAAGAGATGGGAGTCAGGGAAGGGGAGGATGAGGTAGGGCTGTGAGCCACCTAATTGCCATGCTGTAGTGGTTTGTGTTAGGGAGAGGGTAGTCAGTGGGGGGGGGGGGGGGGATGCTAGGGAGAGGGTGGTCGGGGTGTGTGCTAGAGGGAGAAGGAGAGGTGGTGGTGGTGATAGTGGAGGATGTTACAGAGGTGCTGTGCACAAATAAACAGTGCACTCACCTTTACTGAAAATTTGTGAAATGATCCTTTGTCTGGCACGGACTCCCAGCTGGTATGCTCCCTGGTCAGCTCTGTGTGCAGACAGGAGAGGGGGGGCTCCTCATCCTCTGGATCTGGTGGCTGCTGCTGTGGTTGCTATCCCTCCTATGGCAGGGCCCGTCATCTTCAGAGAGCCAGGTTTTGCAGCAAGCAGAAGGTCATGAAAATGTTGGCAATCTTTTCAGGGCTGTAGAGGAGTTCCCTTCTGGAACGGTCCAGACATCTGAAGTGATTCTTGAGCTGGCCAAAGGTCTGTTCTATGATGGTGTGGGTGCTTCTTGTTGTACTCCTCCCTCCACCTCATTTTGAGGATGGACTATGGAACTCATGAGCCAGGTTTACTGGGGATAGCCTCTGTTACCTCTGAGGGGAAGCAGAATCACAGACATGGGTATATGTGGGCTGGTATGATGACCTGGTGGAAGTGGGATAATGATTGTGGGTTCTGAGGGCATCTAGAGGGAGGGAGTGTTTTAAAGGTTAGGAGGGAAAGGGGATATGGGGTTTGGGAATCCCTGTACTGCTTACTTAGGAGCCAGCTGCCAGTGATTCCCCCTCAGTCAAACCTGCAGTAGATTCCTGAATGCTGGAGGATGTAGGCATCATGGGTGCAGCCTGGGTAGCAGGCAAACACATCCATAATCTCCCCTTAACATCACACACGACCTGAATGCTCATGGAGTGGTATGATTTTCTATTCCTGTAGGTGTCCTCATGTGCTTTTGGGGGGGGGGGGGGGGGCTAAGAGCGATATGGCCTATGACCGAGGAGAAGAGGTCTATGGCATAGAACTGTGCCATGTTGTTCTGGAGTACCTGGGCAATAGTGGGGAAGGTAACATAGTGTGAGGTGTGGGTGATAAAGGCATTGAGGAACTGGGTAGGACAGCTGGATGAGGCCTGACCTGACTGGAAAGTGCCGGTGGCCAGAAAGACGAGGGAGGCACTGACCTTCAGGTTGACTGACACAAGGTGTCCTGGGCTGGAAGAGGGGTTGTAGCTGGTCACAGAGGTGCTGTATGACAGCCCAGTCAGAGCGGAACCTAGTAAGGCATTCCTGGTCAGCAAGGTCCAGGAAGCAGGTGCAGGGCCTGAAGACTCTCTGATAGGGATATTTCCTCCAGGTCCTCCCCTCCAAACTCTCATCCGCCTCCAGCAAGGCATGAACCACCAAAGCATTCAGCGCATCTATGATTGATGTGCAGGTGTCCCAGCATCAGAGGTGTCCTAGCGCCACAGGTGGCACCATCCACATCTGTCAACAAGGCTGTTTCTTCTTACAACAATACTCTATCCTCTACCTTAGACACACTTGCACCTTTGATGACCTGCCCTATAAGGTGTACAAAACCCCAACCTTGGCTGACTTCTAATATCCGCTACCTATGTTCCTGTACCCGCTTCGCCGAACGCCTCTGGCGGAAATCTCGGGCCCTTGCTGATTTCTTACACTTTAAGTTCATACTGACCTCCTTCCAATCTGCTCTTTTACGCGCCAAACAGGATTATTATATCCAACTGACCAACTCTCTTGATTCTAACCCTCGACTTCTCTTCACCACATTGAATTCTCTCCTGAAGGTGCCCTCTCCCCCAACTCCCCCTTCATTATCTCCTCAGACCCTTGCTGAATTCTTTCACGACAAGGTTCAAAAGGTAAACCTTGAATTATCTATCTCGCCACCTCTCCCTCCACTAGTCCGTTCCCCTCTCTCTCCTTCCCCTCATTCCTTTTCCTCCTTTCCTGAAGTTACTATAGAGGAAACTACACTTCTCCTTCCTTCCTCAAAATGTACCACCTGTTCCTCTGATCCCATTCCCACCCACCTTCTTAATGCCATCTCACCTGCTCTTATTCCTTTTATCTGTCACATTCTCAACCTCTCACTTTCCACTGCAACTGTCCCTACTGCCTTTAAACATGCTGTGGTCACACCCAGTGGTGTGCTGGTAAATTTTTAACAACAGGCTCTCTCCCCGGTCCACCTCGGTGCCCCCCCGTCCACCTCGGCGCCCCCCCATCCACCGCTGCGCCCCCCCACACCCACATCTGCGCCCCCCCAAAATTGCAGAGCTGGCCATAGCCGGGGGGAGGGGGCAATGCATTACTCTCTCCAGGAAAAAAAATTAAATGATCCCAGGTTCCAATCTAATTCATGTTTAATATTGGATAAAATGCCATAAATAAGTAAATAAATATAAACTTTTAACGTTCAGTACCTGATTCTCAAAGTGGACATATTCCAAACACTATAATGAAAATAAAATTATTTTTTTCTACCTTTGTTGTCTGGTGACTTTGTTTCTCTGATCATGCTGGTCCAGTATCTGATTCTGCTGCTCTCTGTCTGTTCCCTTGACTCCGTTTCCAGGGCTTCCTTTCCATTTATTTCTTTTCTTTCCTCCTTTCTTCTTCATTTCTGGTCCTCCGCAGACTTGACAGTCCAGTGGATCTAGCTTCTTCCTATTTTCTCCATCCATGTGCAGTTTCTCTCCTCAATTCCTTTTCCCTCATCTAATCTCCTTCCTCTATCTTCCCTCCATGTCCAGCATTTCTTCTCTCTCCCTTCCCTCCCCTCCATCCATGTCCAGAATTTCTCTTGCTCTCCCCTCCATCCATGTCCTGAAACTCTCCTCTCTCCCCTGCCCCCCTCTACCCATCCATGCCCAGCAAGTCTCTCCCCTGCCCCCCTTTCCCCATCCATGCCCAGCAAGTCTCTCCCCTGCCCCCCTCTCCCCATCCATGCCCAGCAGGTCTCTCCCCTGCCCCCTCTCCCCATCCATGCCCAGCAAGTCTCTCCCCTGCCCCCCTCTCCCCATCCATGCCAAGCAAGTCTCTCCCCTGCCCCCCTCCCCATCCATGCCCAGCAAATCTCTCCCCTGCCTCCCTCTCCCCATCCATGCCCAGCAAGTCTCTCCCCTGCCCCCCTTTCCCCATCCATGCCCAGCAAGTCTCTCCCCTGCCCCCCTCTCCCCATCCATGCCCAGCAGGTCTCTCCCCTGCCCCCTCTCCCCATCCATGCCCAGCAAGTCTCTCCCCTGCCCCCCTCTCCCCATCCATGCCAAGCAAGTCTCTCCCCTGCCCCCCTCCCCATCCATGCCCAGCAAATCTCTCCCCTGCCTCCCTCTCCCCATCCATGCCCAGCAAGTCTCTCCCCTGCCTCCCTCTCCCCATCCATGCCCAGCAAGTCTCTCCCCTGCCCCTCTCTCCCCATCCATGCCCAGGAAATCTCTCCCCTGCCCCCCTCCCCATCCATGCCCAGCAAGTCTCTCCCCTGCTCCCCTCTCCCCATCCATGCCCAGCAAGTCTCTCCCCTGCCCCCTCTCCCCACCCATGCCCAGCAAATCTCTCCCCTGCCCCCCTCTCCCCATCCATGCCCAGCAAGTCTCTCCCCTGCCCCCTCTCCCCATCCATCCCCAGCAAATCTCTCCCCTGCCCCCTCTCCCCATCCATGCCCATCAAGTCTCTCCCCTGCCCCCCTCTCCCCATCCATGCCCAGCAAGTCTCTCCCCTGCCCCTTCTCCCCATCCATGCCCAGCAAATCTCTCCCCTGCCCCCCTCTCCCCATCCATACCCAGTGATTCTCCTCCCTGCCCTGCCCTTCCCTCCCACTCCCAAACGTCCAGCGAACAATGTCCTTCGCCCCCACCCTCCCCTCCTGCTCCCATCTGTCTTTTTAATTACCTCCGTCGAAGCCCGCTCTATTTAAAGCCCTGCTGCGTGCAGGCCGTCTCTCCAGGCTTCCCCTGCTTGCTTCGGTGATGCTCGTGCCCTTAAAAGGAAATGACGTCAGAATGACGTCAGAAGGCGGGACTAAGGGCCTGAACGTCACCGAAGCAAGCAGGGGAAGCCTGGAGAGACAGCCTGCACGCAGCAGGGCTTTAAATAGTAGTTTCGATGGAGGTAATTTAAAAAGTCAGATGGGAGCGGCAGCGGGAGGGTGGGGGCGAAGGACATCGTTTACCATGTTTCGGAGTGGCAGGGGAGGTAAGCATGGCCTGTGATGGCGCCCTCCTGCCATGCTTACCTCCCCTAATGGAGCCGGCTCGCCCCCAACAACAACCGGCTCGCAAGAGCTGTCAAAATTTAACAAGCAGCTCTTGCGAGCCGGACAGAGCTGACTCCAGCACACCACTGGTCACACCTCTCCTTAAGAAGCCTTCAGTCGACCCTACTTGTCCCTCTAATTACCGACCCATCTCCCTCCTCCCTTTTCTCTCCAAATTATTTGAGCATGGTGTTCACCACCGCTGCCTTGATTTTCTCTCCTCCAATGCTATTCTTGACCCACTACAATCTGGTTTTCGCCCTCTCCACTCAACAGAAACTGCGCTTACTAAAGTCTCCAATGACCTATTACTGCCTAAATCCAGAGGTCAATATTCCATCCTCATTCTTCTTGATCTTTCTGCTGCTTTTGACTCTGTCGATCACAGCATACTCGATACCCTGTCCTCACTTGGATTCCAGGGCTCTGTCCTTTCCTGGTTCTCTTCCTACCTCTCCCTCCGCACCTTTAGTGTTCAATATGGTGGATCCTCTTCTACTTCTATCCCTCTGCCTGTCGGCGTACCTCAGGGTTCTGTTCTTGGTCCCCTCCTCTTTTCTATCTACACTTCTTCCCTTGGTTCATTAATCTCATTCCATGGCTTTTCCTACCATCTCTATGCTGATGACTCCCAAATCTACCTTTCTACCCCTGATATCTCACCTTGATCCAAACCAAAGTTTCAGCGTGCTTGTCTGACATTGCTGTCTGGATGTCTCAATGCCACCTGAAATTAAACATGACCAAAACCGAGCTTCTCATTTTTCCCCCCAAACCCACCTCCCCACTCCCCCCGTTTTCTATTTCTGTTGATGGCTCTCTCATTCTCCCTGTCTCCTCAGTTCGAAACCTTGGGGTCATCTTTGACTCTTCTCTCTCCTTCTCTGCTCATATCCAGCAGATCGCCAAGACCTGTCATTTCTTTCTTTACAACATCCGTAAAATCCACCCCTTTCTTTCCAAGCACTCTACCAAAGCCCTCATCCACACCCTTGTCACCTCTCGTTTAGACTACTGCAATCTGCTTTTTGCTGGCCTCCCACTTAGTCACCTCTCCCCCCTCCAATTGGTTCAAAACTCTGCTGCCCGTCTCGTCTTCCGCCAGGGTCGCTTTACTCATACTACCCCTCTCCTCAAGTCGCTTCACTGGCTCCCTATCCATTTTTGCATCCTGTTCAAACTTCTTCTACTAACCTATAAATGTGCTCACTCTGCTGCTCCCCAGTATCTCTCCACACTCGTCCTTCCCTACACCTCTTCCCGTGCACTCCGCTCCATGGATAAATCCTTCTTATCTGTTCCTTTCTCCACTACTGCCAACTCCAGACTTCGCGCCTTCTGTCTCGCTGCACCCTACGCCTGGTATAAACTTCCTGAGCCCCTACGTCTTGCCCCATCCTTGGCCACCATCAAATCTAAACTGAAAGCCCACCTCTTTAACATTGCTTTTGACTCGTAACCACTCGCCTCCACCTACCCTCCTCTCCTCCTTCCTGTACACATTAATTGATTTGATTTACTTACTTTATTTTTTGTCTATTAGATTGTAAGCTCTTTGAGCAGGGACTGTCTTTCTTCTATGTTTGTGCAGTGCTGCGTATGCCTTGTAGCGCTATAGAAATGCTAAATAGTAGTAGTAGTAGTAGTAGTAGTAGTAGCAGTAGTAGTAGTGGTGTGCTGGTAAATGTTTAACAACAGGCTCTCTCCCTGGTCCACCTCTGCGCCCCCCCATCCACCTCTGCGCCCATCGTCCACCTCTGCACCCCCCTCCCCCCCCAAATTGCAGAGCTGGCTATAGCCGGGGAGAGAGCCTGGGGTGGGGGGCAATGCATTACTCCAGGAAAAAAAAATTAAATGATCCCAGGTTCCATTCTAATTCATGTTTAATGTGGGATAAAATGCCGTAAATAAATATAAACTTTTAATGTTGAGCACCTGATTCTCAAAGTGGACATATTCCAAAAACTATAATGAAAATAAAATGATTTTTTCTACCTTTGTTGTCTGGTGACTTTGTTTTTCTGATCATGCTGGCAAAGTATCCGATTCTGCTGCTATCTGTCCTCTTAACTCCGTTTCCAGGGCTTCCTTTCCATTTATTTCTTTACTTTCCGCCTTTCTTCTTCATTTCTTGCCCTACATCTGTTAAGTAAAAGCTGGGTCCTCCGCAGACTTGGCTGTCCAGTGGATCCAGCTTCTGCCTATTTTCTACATCCATGTACAGTTTTTCTCCCCTCTTCCTTTTCCCTCATCTCATCTCCTTCCTCACTCTTCCCTCTCTTCCATCCATGTCCAGCATTTCTTTTCTCTCCCTTCTCTCTCCTCCATCCATGTCCAGTAACCCTCCTCTCCCCTGCCCTCCCCTTCATCCATGTCCAGCAACCCTCCTCTCCCCCTGCCCTCCCCTCCATCCACCCATGTCCAGCAACTCTCCTCTCCTCTGCCCTCCCCTCCATCCACCCATGTCCAGCAACTCTCCTCTCCCCTGCCCTCCCTCAAATCCATCCATATCAGCAATTCTCTTCTCTCCCCGCCTCCCTCTATCCATCCATACCCATCAATTCTCTTTTTTTGTTACATTTGTACCCCGCGCTTTCCCACTCATGGCAGGCTCAATGCGGCTTACATGGGGCAAGGGAGGGTTAAGTGACTTGCCCAGTCACAAGGAGCTGCCTGTGCCTGAAGTGGGAATTGAACTCACTTCCTCAGTTCCCCAGGACCAAAGTCCACCACCCTAACCACTAGGCCACTCCTCCACTCCCCTGCCCCCCTCCAGCCATCCATACCCATCAATTCTCTTCTCTCCCCTGCCCCCCCTCCAGCAACCCTCCTCCCCCCCGCCCTCCACCAATGTCCAGCAACTCCCCTCTCCCCTGCCCTCCCCTCCATCCACCCATGTCCAGCAACTCTCCTCTCCCCTACCCTCCCTCCATCTATCCATATCAGCAATTCTCTTCTCTCCCCTGTCCCCCTCTATCCATCCATACCCATTGATTCTCTTCTCTCCCCTGCCCCCCTCCAGCCATCCATATCCAGCGATTCTCTTCTCTCCCCTGCCTCTCCTCCAGCCATCCATACCCAGCGATTCTCTTCTCTCCCTGCCCCCCTCCAGCCATCCATACCCAGCGATTCTCTTCTCTCCCCTGCCCCCTACAGCCACCCACACCCAGCGATTCTCTTCTCTCCCCTGCCCCCACCAGCCACCCATACCCAGCGATTCTCTTCTCTGCCCTGCCCCCCCCTCCAGCCACCCATACCCAGCGATTCTCCTCGCTCCCCTGATTACCTCCGTCGAAGCGGCCGCGTTATTGAAAGCCCTGCCCATCTCTAGCCTTCCCTTCGAGTTCGTTCCCTCAGAGTCCCGCCCTCGCAGAAAGAGGAAATTATGTCAGAAGGCGAGACTCTGAGGGAATGAACTCATGAAGGGAAGGCTAGAGAAGGGCAGGGATTTCAATGACGTGGCCACTTCGACGGAGGTAATAAAAACAATTTACCCCCCCCCCCCCCATGGCGGCACAGGCAAACGAGGGCAGTGGTGGGAGGTGAGGTAAACGGGGTAAGCATGGCTTGTGGCGCCCTCCTGCCATGCTTACCTCGTTTACCGGAGCCGGCTCGCCCTGCAGAACAACCGGCTCACAAGATGTTAAAAAATTTAACAAATGGGCCTTTGCAAGCCGGCTCCAGCACACCACTGGGTGTAACCCACTGACTCCAGAAACACCAAAGTGCACACCTCCACCTACTGAACCTCACAAAACCCAGCACAAGCACACAGTTGTGAGACACACACCAGCTGCCCAAAACACTCACTCTCCCGCCACCAACAAACAGTCCAGACACACACAGCTGCAGCACTAAGCACTCTCTGTTCCACCGCCAGCAAACAATTGTCACACACACAGCTGCAACGCAGAGCACAGTGACAAACTGGGAGTGAACAAACAGAGGAACAATGAGAGATACAGGATAAGCAGGTAGGGAGATATAATGGGAAGTGTGGGGTTTAGGGACAGTTAGGGTTTGATGAGGGCAGGGGACAAAATACTGAGGAAGGGATGGGTGTGGCTGGAAGGGGGCTATCAGGAGTTGAGGGGGTGTGACTCAGAAGGCAAGGCAAGAAATGTGAGGGTCAAAAATCTTCAGACTGGGGCAAACACACAAAGGTAACAAAGCACTCAGCAACTCTCCACTCTTTCTCACAAATGACCATGTCCACTTGCCAACTCAGCAAAACCACACATGGGTCTAAAGACAGGTTTAGCCTTACCCTAGATGCTTTTAAAGCAGGTTTAATTCCAGGTGTTTTTCTTTCCGCCCCAGGAAGTCATTTTGCTATCTATTATTGGCAAAAAATGTTCATCATGTAACACTGCCCATGTCAAGCCCCCCTCTGGGAAACTAGCAGACTTGAATGGTTTTTTTTTGTTTGATTATGAGCTTTAGATGTTTTTCTGCGAGAAATACATATAATTGCCTATTCTGCTATTTTTTTGGATGTTTTTCTGTTTCGAAAATGAGCCTCTTTCAGGTTTATTTTTGAAAGAGAAGGGCGCCCATCTTTCGACACAAATCGGGAGATGGGCTTCCTTCTCCCAGGGTCGCCCAAATTAGCATAATTGAAAGCCGATTTTGGGCGTCCTCAACTGCTTTCTGTAACGGGGACGACCAAAGTTCACAGGGGCGTGTCGGAAGCATAGCGAAGGTGGGACTGGGGCATGCCTAACACATGTGAGTCCTCGATCGATAATGGAAAAAAGAAGGGCGTCCATGATGATCACTTGGGCGACTTTACTTGGTCCATTTTTTGTTACAACCAAGCCTCAAAAAGGTGCTCGAACTGACCAAATGACCACCAGAGGGAATCGGGGATGACCTCTCCTTACTCCTCCGCCAGTGGTCATCAACTCCCTCCCACCCTAAAAAATAACTTTTTAAATATTTTTTGCCAGCCTCAAATGTCATACCCAGCTCCATGATAGCAGTATGCAGGTCCCTGGAGCAGTTTTAGTGGGTGCAGTGCACGTCAGGCAGGCGGACCCAGGCCCATCCCCCCCTACCTGTTACACTTGTAGTGGTAAATGTGAGCCCTTCAAATTCCACCAGAAACCCACTGTATCCACACCTAGGTGCCCCCCTTCACCCGTAAGGGCTATGGTAGTGGTGTACAGTTGTGGGGGAGTGGGTTTGGGGGGGGGTGGGGGGCTCAGCACCCAAGGTAAGGGAGCTGTGCACCTGGGAGCAATTTGTGAAGTCTACTGCAGTGCCCCCTAGGGTGCCCGGTTGGTGTCCTGGCATGTCAGGGGAACCAGTGCACTACGAATGCTGGCTCCTCCCACAACCAAATGGCTTGGATTTGGTCGTTTCTGAGATGGGCGTCCTTGGTTTCCATTATGGCATGGAGCTGGGTATGATATTTGAGACTGGCATAGAGGCTGGAAAAAATATTTTAAAAGTTTTCTTAAGGGTGGGAGGGGGTTAGTGACCACTGGGGGAGTAGGGGGAGGTCATCCGATCATTCAGGGCACATTTTTGTGGCTTGGTCGTCAAAAAAAAAGGACCAAGTAAAGTCGGCCATCAGGGACGCCCTTCTTTTTTCCATTATCGGCCGAGGACGCCCATGTGTTAAGCGCGCTCCAGTCCCGCCTTCGCTATGCTTCCAACACGCCCCCGTGAACTTTGGTCGTCCCCGCGATGGAAAGCAGTTGAGGATGCCCAAAATCGGCTTTTGATTATGCCGATTTGGGCGGCCCTAGGAGAAGGATGCCCATCTCCTGATTTGTTTCGAAAGATGGGCGCCCTTCTCTTTCGAAAATAAGCCTAATAATGAACAAGCATAACTACTACTACTATTACTATTTAGCATTTCTATAGCGCTACAAGGCGTACGCAGCGCTGCACAAACATAGAAGAAAGACAGTCCCTGCTCAAAGAGCTTACAATCTAATAGACAAAAAAAATAAATAAAGTAATCAAATCAATTAATGTGAACGGGAAGGAAGAGAGGAGGGTAGGTGGAGGCGAGTGGTTACGAGTCAAAAGCAATGTTAAAGAGGTGGGCTTTCAGTCTAGATTTAAAGGTGGCCAAGGATGGGGCAAGATGTAGGGGCTCAGGAAGTTTATTCCAGGCGTAGGGTGCAGCGAGACAGAAGGCTCGAAGTCTGGAGTTGGCAGTAGTGGATAAGGGAACAGATAAGAAGGATTTATCCATGGAGCGGAGTGCACGGGAAGGAGTGTAAGGAAGGACGAGTGTGGAGAGATACTGGGGAGCAGCAGAGTGAGTACATTTATAGGTTAGTAGAAGAAGTTTGAACAGGATGCGAAAACAGATAGGGAGCCAGTGAAGGGTCTTGAGGAGAGGGGTAGTATGAGTAAAGCGACCCTGGCGGAAGACGAGACGGGCAGCAGAGTTTTGAACCGACTGGAGGGGGGAGAGGTGACTAAGTGGGAGGCCAGCAAGAAGCAGATTGCAGTAGTCTAACGAGAGGTGACAAGGGTGTGATGAGGGTTTTGGTAGAGTGCTCGGAAAGAAAGGGGCGGATTTTACGGATGTTGTAAAGAAAGAAACGACAGGTCTTGGCAATCTGCTGGATATGAGCAGAGAAGGAGAGAGAAGAGTCAAAGATGACCCCAAGGTTTCGAGCTGAGGAGACAGGGAGAAAGAGAGAGCCATCAACAGAAATAGAAAACGGGGAGAGCGGGGAGGTGGGTTTGGGGGGGAAGAAGAAGAAATGCAGGACTTCTTATAAGAAGGGAGTTTTATAATGAGTTCAAAATGTGTGACAACACAAGTAAAAATATTGTCAGGATTTTCTTCAATGATTTCCTTTTTAACACAGTCTTCAAGAATGCAATTAGATCATATCATTTTGTTTCTTTAGTTCTACTTTGCATGGATGTACAATATTTATTCAAACCATATGCAAATCATCCGTCTAGAATGCTATTCCAAATTGGCTGAAACGTTTAATCAAATTTGTCTATCAGAATGTGCATCAGAAGAACTTGGATATCACATCTGAGTCTGAAACTGCAGATGTTTTTAAAGCAGCATTTTTCTTACTCTTAAGATCTCCCCAAATATAAGCTTAACTGTTTCATGTTTCCACTGTTTCACCTTTTGATCTTATTCCTAGATGCCTTTTTTTTCTGGTAATCTGTTTATTTCTTCTTTAATCGCTTTTCTAATGAAAGGTATAAGCCTTTTTTTAATAACCTTTCTGAAGTCTACTATTTGGCTGTGCGTATTCTGCTAATAGGATCATCAAAACAGCGTTCCTATTAAGGATGACACAGAAAAAACAAAACACAGAACTACTTAACAAATATTGTTGTTCAGTGTTATCCATACAAGGGATTGGAGAGGGCTCAAACAAAGAGATGGCTGGTATATAGATGCTATAGGAGCAGGACTAATTCATTTACAAAGTAATTTGCTTGCATGAAACTATTAAGATTTACTTCTATAAAATAGATGCATAAGTGCTAATTCTGCCACCACTCTTCCTGTTCTCGGCCCCTTGGAACCCTTACGGTACTCGTTTTCAAAGCACATAGATGTCTCAAAATGGCCAAAAATACGTCCAATAACTGAAAACGTCTAAATCGTAATTTTTGAAATGTAAAATTAGGACTTGTTTCACTGCAGTTCATCCAAATAGTATGGGGACACATTCAATAGGCAGCATGACTAGGTCAGGCCAAAAATTAGGACTTTTTCAGTGATAATGGAACAGGATGAAATGTTCAATGCAAAAAAGAAGGATGTGTTTATCTAGACCTGTTTCAATCACACCAGTAATTAGCGGGATAGTAAATCACTCATTAAACTTGAAACTTAGAAAATGATGCCCTAACTGACCAGTTGACCACTGGAGGGATTAAGGCTGACCACTCCTTAATCCTCTCATGGATGCTGTACCCCACTCACCCTCCTAAGAACTGAAACTGAAAAGGGATACCAGGCATTATGACAGCATCTGGTATTATGGGCATACCCAACAAAGCAGCAAGCAGCTTTCTGGAATAGCCTAGTGGTCAGTGCAGTGCAGATCTAGCTCCAAATCCCACTCTACCTAGTACATTTGTGGTTGAAATTGTGAACCCTCCAAAACCACCAAATCACCTACTGTACCTAAATATAGGAGACACTTGCAGGGTGGAAGGTGATTGTGACAGTTAGGTTCAGTAGGTTTTATTCTGTGCCACAATACAAAATAAAGGAGTTATGGTGGGAATTGTACCTGCGAGCCACTGTTTAAAGTCCACTGCACTGACCACTAGTCTGCTCCTCTGATCTACAGGGACATATGTGTAACCATTTCTCTCAAAAGGGAAAGGGTATTGGACTTGATATACCACCTTTCTCTGGTTACAATCAAAGCTGTTTACATATTATATATATATATATAATTTTGTACCTGGGGCAATGGAGGGTTAACATACGAATAGCCATACTGTGTCAGACTCCATCTAGCCTGGTATCCTGTTTCCAACAATGGCCAATCCAGGTCACAAGTACCTGGCAGAAACCCAAATAGTGGCAACATTCCATGCTACCAATCCCAAGGCAAGTAGTTGCTTCCTCATGTCTGTCTCAATAGCAGTCTATGGACTTTTCCTCCAGGAACTTGTCCAAACCTTTTTTAAATCCAGATATGCAAACACGTGCCCAATCAGCACTACCTCTAGAATAGCTTGTGTACCCGGCAGTAATTCCGATTTTTGGCATGCGCTGAATCCCACAGTATAAAATAATTTTATATTTTCTACCGTGGGGGCATTCCTGGCGGTAACTGGCAGCGGGCCCACTTACTCCTATGGGTGGCAGTAATGGCTCAGGCCATAGCAGTCTAATTGAGATATCCCCAAATTTAAATGAGAGAATATTATCTTTTCCTCCTGCTAATGCTTTACCTTTCTTTTGGAGTGATCGTGCTATCCGAATGGCCTCCAAGCCAGCCAAAATTGAGTGTCAGAAAAACCGCGTGTTAGAAACAAAAATGGTGGAGGCTCTGTCTTCGCCCTCACCACCTGCTGGCTCAGTATGGGCAGCCGAAATTATAGTGGAGGTGAGTTCAGCATTAAAGGAAACGATGGACAAACATTTTCAGGTGATGGACAAACTAGATCAGATGGAGGTCCAATTTACTGCCTTGAATAATGATGTCCAGGCATTGCAACATTGAGTCAGCAAAATGGAAGACATTGTGCGAGGCCTGGAAAAATCGGCACCACAACAAAAATCTCGCCTTTGTAGTTTGGAGGCCAAAATAGAAGACCTGGAAAACCATTCCAGGAGAAATAACCTACGGTTGGTGGGTCTGTTGAAATCCATCTTGGACAAAATCCTTTGCTCTTTTCTGGAACTCTGGCTTACAAATTTCTAGACCAGCAGGCCCTCTTTGGATACAGAGAGCACATTGCTTGGGAATCCGCAAAGAAAATCAACCAAAACCAAGAGTGGTGATTTTGAAACTGTTAAATTATGTCCATAAATTGGAAATTCTTAGAGCTTTGAGGAGTGGATCGCAGCTACAATATGTTATTAGGATTACAACATGGCAGTGTTGATGGCTAGACGAGCCTTATCGATTTGTTGCAAACTAGTCCAACAACAGATTAAATATATTCTGGCATATCTTGTGAAATTACGGATTATACATAATGGATCCACTTCAGTGTTTGAAACAGTGTCCAGGCTGAACAATTTATGAATCGTCTTGTCCTCCTGCCTACCTGATGAACATCCTGAGTTCACTATGGACTGTGCCGGAGATCTTTTTTCCCTCAAATGGCACCATCGGACACTACAACAACATAGACCGGGAAACAAAGGTTGGATTTATCTAGTTTGAACAATCTTGGTGTGGTTCTAAAGACACAATGATACCAGAATTATTGTCCTTGCCCAGTTCCCGAGCCCATTAACATTGTTTTTACGGCACACAAGGAAGGACTATTTTGTTTGCTTATTTTAAAATGAAGTCTCTTGGAGCTTTGCGGGGTGACTTAAACCCACAATACACAGGCTTCACAGTGCAGTCCTGTCTACTCACTCCATGACAGAGGCACCACTTCATCGGTCTGAGCAAACAGAAGGAACAAGAGATCAAATGTATTTTAACGCACCCTGCAAATTGCAGATTATACATCATGGATTGAGTCTAATATTTGCAACAGCATTGAAGGCTATTTATTTATTTTATTGCATTTGTATCCCACATTTTCCCACCTATTTGCAGGCTCAGTGTGGCTTACAATACCTTGTAAATAATGGAAATACGATTTGTTACAAATCAGTTATGGATTACATTGTGAGAAGTTAAGCGAGGACAAAGTCAAAGTATCGTTAGGGAATAGGACAAGGAAAAGAACAATGGAACAGTGGAAAGAGACAACAGGAAATTGATAGGGTAATAGAACTTTAGCAAAAGAACATTCGGTATAGCATTTTCTGTGAGTAAAGGTATAAATGTGATTAAATTACGGGGGATTGGAGTTCAGAAGAGAATGTATTGGTGTATTTCTGAAACAGTGAGTGTGGACTTCATGTGTATTGATCCTTACAATAAATTTTATCAAAGAGATGAGTCTTCAGTAGTTTGCGGAAGTTGGTTAGTTCGTGGATCGTTTTCAAGTTGCGTGGTAGTATATTCCAGAATTGCGTGCTTATGTAAGAAAAGGTTGATGCGTGCAGTGCCTTGTATTTTATGCCTTTGCAATTAGGGAAGTGGAGGTTAAGGAAAGTTCGAAATGATCTTTTAGCATTTCTGGGTGGTAGGTCTATTAAGTCAGACATGTAGGCTGGAGCTTCACCGTGAATAATTTTGTGGACTAATGTGCATACTTTAAAAGTAATGCGTTCCTTAAGTGGGAGCCAGTGTAGCTTCTCTCGTAAGGGTTTTGCACTTTCGTATTTTGGTTTTCCGAAGATGAGTCTGGCTGCTGTGTTCTGGGCTGTTTGAAGTTTCCTCAGTATTTGCTCTTTACAACCTGCGTATAGTGAATTGCAGTAATCCAGATGGCTGAGTACGAGGGATTGCACTAGGTTGCGAAAGACAGATCTTGGGAAGAATGGTCTTATTCTTTTCAGTTTCCACATGCAGTAGAACATCTTTTTGGTTGTGTTGTTTGCATAGGTTTCGAGTGTTAGATGGCGATCAATAGTGACTCCAAGGATTTTTAAAGTTTCTGAGATTGGAAGGTTTAGTTTTGGTGTGTTTAAGGCGGTAAATTCATTCGTGTTGTATTGGGAGGTGAGTATTAGGCATTGAATTTTTTCCGTGTTTAGTTTCAATCGAAATGCATCTGCCCAGGTGTTCATGATGTGTAGACTTTGGTTAATTTCATTGGATATTTCTTTGATGTCTTGTTTGAAAGGGATGTATATTGTTACATCGTCGGTGTATATATATGGGTTGAGGTTATGATTTGATAGGAGTTTTGCCAATGGGATCATCATTATGTTGAAAATGGTTGGTGAGAGGGGTGATCCTTGCAGTACTCCACATTCAGGTGTCCATGAAGCGGACGTAGTTGAGTTTGATGTGACTTGATATGAACGCAGGGTTAGGATCCCCTTGAACCAGTTTAGGACATTTCCTCCGATGCCGAAATATTCAAGTATGTGCAATAGAATTCCGTGGTCAACCATATCAAAGGCACTTGACATGTCGAATTGTAGGAGGAGTATATTGTTGCCGGTTGTGATCATTTGTTTGAATTTAGACATTAGGGTAATTAGTACTGTTTCTGTGCTGTGGTTCGATCGGAATCCTGATTGGGCATCATGCAGTATTGAGAACTTGTTTAAATAGTTTGTGAGTTGTTTTGTTACCATCCCTTCGGTTATTTTGGTTATTAGTGGTATGGATGCTACTGGTCTGTAATTGGTTATTTCGCTTGCACTTTTCTTTGTATCTTTGGGTATTGGGGTAAGATTTTTCCTTTTTCCTTTGGGAAGAGTCCGTTTTGTAGCATGAAGTTTACGTGGTTCGTTAGGTCTATTACAAATTGTTGAGGAGCTGATTTCATGAGGTTGTTTGGGCATATGTCTAGTTTGCAGTAGGATTTAGCAAATCTTTTGAGTGTTTCAGAGATGAGGTCTTCTGATAGTAATTCGAATTCGGTCCAGGTTCTGTCTGCTGGGTATATTCCATCTTCTGGGTCTAGACAGTCTAGAAGTGTGGCGTATTCAATAGTGCTGGCGGGTATTTTGAGTCTTAGTTGTATAATTTTCTCCTTAAAGTATTTTGCAAGGTTGTCGACATCTGGTATGTCTTTGTTGTTGTTTGTAACTGGTGAGGTGTCTAGCAATTTATTCACAGGGTAGAAGAGTTTGTGTGTGTCTTTGTAGTTGGGTCCTATCATTGTTTTGCAGTTTGAGCTTTGTCTTTTCATATCCCATGCTTGGTACATCTTTTGGGTTCTTTGGTGGAAGTCCCGTCTTGTCACTGAAAAACAGGAGTACTGATTTTTATTTTGAAAATCTTTAGATGTTCAGATTCATTCTGTTAAACAAGATTTGGAAGGGAGATTTATATTGGCTCATGTCTCTGTTGCAAGAAATCCTTTACTCCTATGCAATGTATATGCTCCCAACAAATATGACAGAGCTTTTTTTTAGTAGACTACTTAATATCCTACATCCACATGTTCATCAGCAGCTTATAGTAGGAGGTGATTTCAACACAGTATATGACCCAGTAATGGATCATTCTAACCCTTCAGGGGACTTGAGAATATGTTCATCTAGGGGTCTCCCCCTGCTCTGTGATACGTTGGAGTTGGTGAATATTATACCCACCTCTCCAGGGCCCATTCCACTCAGGCACGTATTGACTATCTTTTGGTGTCCAAATCTCTGTTTTCCAAATTGCATTCGTAGAGATTGAGCCATATAATATTTCTGATCATGCTATAGTATGGATTTCCTTGAATTTAATCCCTTTAGAAATGACCTGTCGCCATTGGCACTCTCCCATAGATCTTTTTTTGTTCAAAAATGGAAGTATTATGTAGTTAGCAATGCCGCCCACGTCTCACAACATATTCTCTTCTGGGATATGGCGAAAGCCATTTTAAGGGGAGAAATAATCAAATATGCTGCTCATGAAAAATGAGGGATAGAGAAATTCTCCATTTAGAGAAACAGGTGATTAAGGACAAAATAGTGTTTGGGTCCACTAAATCATCAAAGATGCTAGCAGCTGTTTTAGCAGTTTCATACTTTTAATCCATCAAAGGACGATCAAATCGATGATGTATTATAAATACAAACTATATCTAAATGGGTGGAAAAGTGGAAAATTATTAGCCCATTTAGTTAAAAAACAACGTGGTTTGAAAAAGGACCTACATTTGATGGAAGATGGAGGTTTGACAACCTCTGTAGATACAGACATATATTAGCTATCTTTTAATGGTTCTTTTCCCATCTTTACTCTGCATCAGAGGTCGAACAACTAAATAGCACTATGTACTTAGATAATCTACAACTTCCACAGGTGACACCCACGCAAGCAGAACAACATTTATAGAAGAAGAGTTCATATTAGCATTACAGGGAAGTTAAATAAAGCCCCAGGACCAGATGGCTTTTGAGTTGAATTTTATAAAATTCTTTTAGATCACATCTCACCATCATTATTATCTTATTTCTCTCACATGATAACACATAAAATTCTTCCAGATTCTCTTCATTCAGCACAGATGATAGTTCTTCTAAAGCCAGATAAAAACCCTAGTCTGCCAGATTCATATTGACCCATATCATTACTCATTTTTGAAGCCAAGCTTTTTGTAAGACTCTTGGCAAATCATTTGGCTAAGCTCCCTCTAGACTTGGTAGACCCTGTGGGATTCGTTCAGGGACGTACGGCAACTAAAAACATTTGTTTCATCCTAACTTCAAAAGAAGCAGATAGATCTAGGCATTTGACCACGTTTCATGGAATTTTATCTTTCACACACTTCAGGCATATGGTATCATGGGATCCTTGAGGCATATGGTATCACGGGATCCTTCTTAGATGCGGTAAAAATTCTATACACCAGATACGTATCTTTGGGTAAACGGTCTTTATTCTCAGACATTTCCGATACAACATGGTACGAGGCAGGTTTGTCCTTTGTTAGTACATAAGTACTACTACTACTTATCATTTCTATAGCGCTACAAGGCATACGCAGCGCTGTACACCATACACAAAAGACAGTCCCTGCTAAATCCAGAGGTCAATATTCCATCCTCATTCTTCTTGATCTTTCCGCTGCTTTTGACACTGTCGATCACAGCATACTTCTCGATACCCTGTCCTCACTTGGATTCCAGGGCTCTGTCCTTTCCTGGTTCTCTTCCTACCTCTCCCTCTGCACCTTTAGTGTTCACTCTGGTGGATCCTCTTCTACTTCTATCCCTCTGCCTGTCGGCGTACCTCAGGGTTCTGTTCTTGGTCCCCTCCTCTTTTCTATCTACACTTCTTCCCTTGGTTCATTAATCTCATCCCATGGCTTTCCTACCATCTCTATGCTGATGACTCCCAAATCTACCTTTCTACCCCTGATATCTCACCTTGCATCAAACCAAAGTTTCAGCATGCTTGTCTGACATTGCTGTCTGGATGTCTCAACGCCACCTGAACTTAAATATGACCAAAACCGAGCTTCTCATTTTCCCCCCAAACCCACCTCCCCGCTCCCCCCATTTTCTATTTCTGTTGATGGCTCTCTCATTCTCCCTGTCTCCTCAGCTCGAAACCTTGGGGTCATCTTTGACTCTTCTCTCTCCTTCTCTGCTCATATCCAGCAGATTGCCAAGACCTGTTGTTTCTTTCTTTACAACATCCGTAAAATCCGCCCCTGTCTTTCCGAGCACTCTACCAAAACCCTCATCCACACCCTTGTCACCTCTCGTTTAGACTACTGCAATCTGCTTTTTGCTGGCCTCCCACTCAGTCACCTCTCCCCTCTCCAGTCGGTTCAAAACTCTGCTGCCCGTCTCATCTTCCGCCAGGGTCGCTTTACTCATACTACCCCTCTCCTCAAGACCCTTCACTGGCTCCCTATCCGTTTTCGCATCCTGTTCAAACTTCTTCTACTAACCTATAAATGTACTCACTCTGCTGCTCCCCAGTATCTCTCCACACTCGTCCTTCCCTACACCCCTTCCCGTGCACTCCGCTCCATGGATAAATCCTTCTTATCTGTTTCCTTCTCCACTACTGCCAACTCCAGACTTCGCGCCTTCTGTCTCGCTGCACCCTACGCCTGGAATAAACTTCCTGAGCCCCTACGTCTTGCCCCATCCTTGGCCACCTTTAAATCTAGACTGAAAGCCCACCTCTTTAACATTGCTTTTGACTCGTAACCACTTGTAACCACTCGCCTCCACCTACCCTCCTCTCTTCCTTCCCGTTCACATTAATTGATTTGATTTGCTTACTTTATTTATTTTTTGTCTATTTGATTGTAAGCTCTTTGAGCAGGGACTGTCTTTCTTCTATGTTTGTGCAGCGCTGCGTATGCCTTGTAGCGCTATAGAAATGCTAAATAGTAGTAGTAGTAGTAGAGCTTACAATCTAGAAAGACAGGTAAACAGACAGAACAATTAAGGGTAAGGGAATAAAGAGGTGAGGATAAAGGACAGGGCAAGTGAGTTAGGAGTCAAAAGCAGCGGCAAAGAGGTGGGTATTGAGTCTGGACTTGAAAATGGCCACAGATGGGCTAGTCGTATAGGCTCGGGAAGTCTATTCCAGGCGTGAGGTGCAGTGAGATAAAAGGAATGGAGTCTTGAATTAGCAGTAGAGGAGAAAGAGACAGATAAGAGAGATTTATCTACAGAACGGAGTATTCGAGAGGGGACGTAGGGAGAGACAAGAGTGGAGAGGTACTGGGGAGCGGCAGAGTGGATGCACTTATAGGTCAATAGGAGAAGTTTGAATTGAATACGGAAACGGATAGGGAGCCAGTGAAGTGGCTTAAGGAGAGGGCTAATGTGGGCGTGGAGGGGCATAATCGAACGTCGCCGGCCAAATAGCTGGCCGGAACCGTATTATTGGAAAAGATGGCTGGCCATCTTTTTTTTGATAATATGGTTTAGCCCGGCCAAATGCCTTGGAGTTCACCGGGTTTGAGATGGCCGGGTTTGTTTTTCAGTGATAATGGGAAAAAATGCCGGCCATCTCCAACCCGGCGAAATCCAAGGCATTTGGTCATGGGAGGAGCCAGCATTTCTAGCGCACTGGTCCCCCTGACATACCAGGACACCAGCTGGGCACCCTAGGGGTCAGTGCGGTGGACTTCAGAAAAACCTCCCACATGCATAGCTCCTTTACTTTGGGTGCTGAGCCCCCCAACCCCCCCCCCCCCCACCAAAACCCACTACCCAAAAATGTACAACACTACCAAAGCTCTTAGGTATGTGGGTACAGTGGGTTTTGGAGGGCTTCCATTCCCAGTACAAGTGTTACAGGTAGGGGGGATGGGCCTGGGTCCGCCTGCCTTAAGTGCACTGCAGTACCCACTAAAAGTGCTCCAGGGACCTGCATAAACGCAGGCCTCTAGGAATTATTGCTGCTGTATAACCTTGGCACACCAGTTGACACCTGAAGACTAATCTCTTTGAAAAAGTCCTTTATTTGAATAAGCACGTTTACTCACAGTTAACTGCAGATCAGAGGTTGTGCCCCACTGGCAAAGAGTCTCCCTGGTACTGAGATTAGCAGTAGGTCAGAGCTGGCAGAATGGTATACAATGCCCTCTTTCAGCCACATTCAAGGTAATAACTAAGTTCTCTAACGTGGGTAACACATGAAAGGGATCTAAAACTGGCTTACAAAAATGGCCACTACCTCATGGACTACCGGAAACAAAACAGGGCACACTCTGACCCAGTTAGCAGGGGGGGAAAGCACCTTGGGAGTAGAGCCCAGTACCCTACACCCACCACAATGCATTGCTGATGTGACTCTGCAGGGCACCTAACAGAAAAGGTGTCACACTCACCCGAGAGCCACATCGCAACCAGAGAAAGGCTGTCGGAGGATACAACACATTCTGCTGTCATGGAGGTGGGTATGGCATTTGAGGCTGGCATACAGGCTGGCAAAAAAGGTTTTTAGTTTTATTTTTTTAGTATGGGAGGGGGTTGGTGACTACTGGAGGAGTATGGTGAGGTCATCCCCCATTCCCTCCAGTGGTCATCTAGTCATTTGGGGCACCTTTTTGAGGCTTGGTCGTGAAAATAAAAGGACCAAGTAAACCCAGCTTATCACCGTTTTTTTTTTCCATTATTGCCAAGAGGCAGCCATCTGGTAGCCATGCCCATGCCTGCCCATGTCCCGCCTTCGCTTCGCCGCCGACACGCCCCTTTGAACTTTGGCCGGCGACGCGACGGGAAAGCGGCGATGTTGCCAAAAAAGCGGCTTTCGATTATACCGATTTGGCCGCTTTTCCGAGATCGCCGGCCATCTCCCGATTTACGTTGGAAGATGGCCTGTGATCACTTTCGAAAATGAGCTGGATAGCGACTTTGGCGGAAGATGAGTCGCGCAGCAGAGTTTTGTATTGATTGAAGGGGAGAGAGATGGCTAAGAGGGAGGCCGGTGAAAAGTAGGTTACAATAATGAAGACGAGAGGTGATAAAAGTATGGATAAGGGTTCTGGTAGAGTGCTCAGAGATGAAGGGACGGATTTTGCTAATGTTGTAGAGAAAGAAATGACAGGTTTTGGCAATCTGCTGAATGTGAGGAGAGAAGGAGAGAGAGGAGTCAAAGATGACTCCAAGGTTACGAGCAGATGAAACAGGGAGAATGAGAGTGCCATCCACTGAAATAGAGAAAGGGGTAGAGGGGAGGTAGGTTTAGGGGGAAAGATGAGAAGCTCAGTTTTGGCCATGTTGAGTTTCAGATGGCGCTGAGACATCCAGGCAGCAATATCAGACAGGAAAGCTGAGACATTGGTCTGGATGGTGGTTGAGATTTCGGGGGTAGAGAGGTAGATCTGGGAGTCATCAGCATAGAGATGGTACTGAAAGCCATGGGATGATATCAGAGAGCCAAGGGAAGAAGTGTAGATGGAGAACAGGAGAGGACCGAGAACAGAACCCTGAGGTACACCGATTGGTAGTGGGATAGAAGTGGAAGAGGATCCACCAGAGTGTACACTAAAGGTGCGAAAGTGAGAGGTAGGAGGAGAACCAGGAAAGGAACAGAGCCCTGGAATCAAATGAAGACAGCGCATCAAGGAGTAGGCTGTGATCAACAGTGTCAAAAGCGGCGGATAGGTTGAGAAGAATTAGGATAGAGAAGAGGCCTTTGGATTTGGCCAGAAGCAGGTCGTTAAAAACTTTGTAAGTGCAGTTTAGTAGAATGAAGAGGGCGAAAGCCAGATTGGAGTGGGTCAAGAATAGCATGAGATGAGAGAAAGTCAAGGCAGCGGCGGCGGTGAATGGCGCGTTCAAGAAAGGGAGGAGGGAGATGGGTCGACAATTGGAAGGACAGGTAGGGTCAAGTGAAGGCTTCTTCAGGAGTGGTGTGACCACAGCATGTGTGAAGGCATCAGGAACGGTCGCAGTGGAAAGGGAGAGATTGAGGATATGACAGATATAAGGGGTGATAGTAGGAGAGATGGTGTTAAAAAGGTGGGCAGGAATGGGATCAGAGGAACAAATAGTTCATTTTGAGGAGGAGAGAAGATGTGATGTTTCTTCATCAGTGACCTCAGGAAAGGAGGAAAAGGACGGAGGGGTTGAGGAATAGGGGAACGAACAAGGGGAGGGAGAGGCGGGGGTGGCTTGGTAGAGGAATTTGAGATTTATCTTCTGAACCTTGTCATGGAAGAACTTGGCTAGGGTCTGGGGAGACAGTGAGGGGGGAGTTGGGAGTGGAGGCACTTTGAGGAGAGAGTTTAGAGTGGCGAAGAGAAGTCAAGGGTTTGAGCTGAGAGAATTAGTCAGCTGAATGTAGTAGTCCTGTTTGGCAAGCAAAAGAGCATATTTGAAGGAGGTCAACATGAATTTGAAATGAGAGAAGTCAGCAAGGGCATGCGATTTCAACCAGAGGCGTTCGGCGGAACGGGTACAGGAACGTAGGTAGTGGATTTTAGGTGTTAGCCAGGGCTGGGGTTTGGTACGTCTTATAGGACGGGGTATGAGAGGTGCAAGAATGTCTAAGGCAGAAGATAGAATAGTATTGTAGGAGGAGACGGCATCATTGACAGATTTGGATGGTGTAATGGTAGAGAAGAGGTTCGAGACATTGGAGGATAGGGTAGTAGGGTCAATGGCCTGGAGATTCCTAGATAAATTGGTTAAGATTGGACGGGATTGGGCAGGAGAAAGTTTGAGTGTGAAGGTTATTAGATGATGGTCAGAAAGGGGAAGATTAGAGATAGAGGAATTGGAGGGGGAGCAGTTATAGGAGAAGATAAGATCAAGACAGTGACCATTTTGGTGGGTAGGGGAAGTGGAGCATAGTTGAAGATTGAAGGAGGATGTTAAGGTGAGGAACTGAGAGGCGTAGAGTTTGGAGGGATCATTAACATGAATGTTAAAGTTGCCAAGGATGAGGGCGGGGGAGGAAGTATCATGAAAGAAGGAAAGCCAAGAGTCAAAGTCGCTGAGAAAGGATGAAAGGGATTTATCAGGGGGACGATAAATAACTGCTATTCGAAGAGGCAAAGGAGTAAATAGGCAGATGGAGTGGACTTCAAAGAAAGAAAAAAACAGAGAGATAGAGGTGGTAGAAGAGATTGAAATTTGGAAGACGGCGAGAGTAATAGACCAACACCACCACCACGGCCAATAGGGCGAGGAGTATGGGAGGCTGGAGCAGATGATACAGGTAGGAGCAGAGGATGCAGGCAGGAACAGATGATATAGGTTGGGGCAGAGGATGCAGGCAGGAACAGATGATGTAGACTGGACTGGAGTTAGGCTGGAGCAGATGATGCAGGTTGGAGTAGAGGATGCAGGCAGGAACAGATGATGTAGGCTGGACTGGAGTTAGGCTGGAGCAGACGATGCAGGTTGGGGTAGGGGATGCAGGCAGGAACAGATCATGCAGGCTGGATCAAAGGATGCAGGCAGGAACAGATGATGCAGGCTGGATCAGAGGGTGCAGGCTGGATCAGAGGATGCAGGCAGGAACAGATGATGCAGGTTGGGGCAGAGGATTAAGGCAGGAACAGATGATGTAGGCTGGAGCAGATGATGTAGGCTGGGGCAGAGGACGCAGGCAGCAACAGATGATGTAGGCTGGAGCAGACGGTGCAGGCTAGGGCAGAGGACGCAGGCAGGAACAGATGATGCAGGCCGGGGCAGAGGACACAGGCCGGGGGAGACGATGCAGGCCGGGGCAGACAATGCAGGCTGGGGCAGACGATGCAGGCAGGAACAAATGATGTAAGCTAGAGCAGGTAATGCAGGCCAGGGCAGATGATGCCAGGCTTCAGCAGCAGCGCCCGCGTCAGCAGGCAGAGGATGCAGAGGATGCAGGCAGGAACAGATGATACAGGCTGGAGCAGATAATGCAGGCTGGGGCAGGGATGCAGGCAGGAACAGATGATGCAGGCTGGAGCGGATGATGCAGGCAGGAACAGATGATGCAGGCTGGAGCAGACGATGCAGGCAGCCTCTATGCAGCTTCAGATGTTGTGGCCAGACCTATTTGAGCAGCAAGCAGGTCCTTGATGTTGCCTAGCGGTTGGTGCAGTGCACTGAAGAGAAGGGGACCCAGGCCCACAGTCCACTTTCAACAGGCAACTCTGTCTGAAGAAACTTCTGTTGGTCAAGAAGGATCTGTGGTGGCACTGGCTCCGCTTCTTAAAGCCCCTGTCAACCACACTGCCGCCAAGAGTAGGGCCAGCACCCGCGCGTTCACCCCTCGCTCCCCGGAAGCTCGTGCCAAGCACTGTGAAGTTCCCCAATGTCACCAAAGCCTTAAGCACGAGACATACTATATAAGTACACTAAGTATTGCCACAGTGGGATAGACCAAATGTCCATCAAGCCCAGCATCCTGTTTCCAATAGTGACCACTCCAGGTCACAAATACCTGGCAAGATTCCACTCTTGTTTGTACTGACACTAGATCCTTTACTCAGAGATATATTAACAAACCAGAGATACAGGGCATACCTTTTACTTCCACAGTATTCAAAATCTCAGCCTTTGCAGATGACATACTTGTACATTTATTTATTTATTTAGAACATTTATATCCCACATATTCCCAACATAGCAGGCTCTATGTGGCTAACAATATTTAAAGAAAGAACATCAAACAAAGACAAGGGCGGAACAGAGAAGAAGGAACATCTTGGGGGGAAAACAACAGGGGGAACAAATGAGGGACGGCGGGAAGTTAAGTAAGAGCGGAGTAAGGTTTATCACATAGATAAGTCTTGAGGAGTTTCTTGAACAGAGTGTGATCGGTAGTCTCTTTTAATGCTGATGGCAGAGCATTCCAGTAACGAGGGACTCACAGAGCAAAAAGAGGAGGTGAAGAGCAATTTGTACCTTAGATTCTTGCAGTTAGGATAGTGGAGATTAAGATAAGTACGGGACGGCTTCTTGGAATTTCTGGGAGGGAGGTCAATCAGGCTGAACATATAAACTGGAGCATCCCTGTATACGATCTTGTGGGTTAGAGCACAGATTTAGAATTCGATATGCTCTTTTATCGGGAGCAGTGGAGCTTCTCTTTTAGAGGTTTTGCTGCTTCAAACCGAGATGTACCAAATAGTAATCTCGCCACAGTGTTTTGCGCCGTCTGGAGCTTCTTTAGGATTTGTTCTTTGCATCCGGTGTAAATCCCATTGCAGTAGTCGAAATGGCTCAATACTAGAGAGTGGATTAGAGTCCTGAATAGGTCAAATGGAAAGAACTGCTTGATACGTTTTAGTGACCGCATGGAGAGAAACATTCTTTTCATAATAGCTGAAACCTGAAGATCGAGGGTCAGGTGCGAATCCAGAATGACACCAAGGAGCTTCAAATTATCTGCAATAGGGATGGAGTAGTTCAGCATAGAAATTTTGCCTGGGATAGATTTATTGAACTGGGAGGAGAGAATGATGCATTGGGTTTTTTCCTTATTTAGCTTGAACTTAAATGCGTTCGCCCAATTGGCTATGATGGCAAAACTGTTCTGCATTGTGTCAGAGATTTCAGTTAAAGAAGATCAGAAGGGAATGTAGATAGTTACATCATCTGCATATATGTATGGGTGCAGGCCATGGTTGGAAAGGGCCGTAGCAAGTGGAGACATCATAATATTAAATAGGGTTGGTGACAGGGGAACTCCACAGTGGGATCTCCAAGGTGGTGAAATAGAGGAATGGACTTTGACCTGATAGGATCGATATGATAGAAATTCTCTAAACCATTTCAAGACATAACCACCAATGCCGAATTCAGATAGTAAAGATAGAAGGAGGTTGTGGTCCACTATGTCGAATGCACTGGACAAATACCCAACAGTCCCTAGATACTTTGATCATGACTTTTCAAGAATAAGGAGACTTCTCTGGTTTTCATATCAATTACCAAAAATCTTTAGCTTCCTCACATATGGTACAGCAGAAGTGGGTGGGTACTTTTCCTCTTCGTTGGATGCAGCACTTCTTCCATTACCTCAGAATCCAATTAGCTATATCACCACTTGAATTATATCATCATAATATCCCTCAATTGATAGACTCCACAATATCCTTATTAACCAGCTGGTAGACCCTTGGGACTCCATGGTAGAATACTGTTATGTTATAATTATGCTTGTTTGGCACGACATCTTGGTGATTGGTTTTTACAGAGAGAAGATTACACACCTGCAAGAGTGGAAGTTAAATATTTTCTCCAAGGCATTTAGGTTATCTTTCACAAACCCCTGGGAAACAGCTACCACAAATGACACGTAGTCATGTGCTTTTGATCCCCTTATGACACCTATAGAGAATCCTTACTTCCAACTGGAAGTTATCTATGCACATTTCTTTAATGTTGCAGATACAAGGAAACACGGCCTTTACTCCAGGTATTGATGTAGCATGATATGAGTTTAATTGTCAGAGTTATAGATTTTGCTGGATCAGATACAAATGTATATATAAAATATATACAGCTGCAAAGATTTTACTTTCACCTTCCCCCCTGGAAACTACTGATAACAAAAACTAGCTGGGTGGATACCTAAGCCCATCAACACATCTCCAAAGAACAAAACTCTGAAGATGGGCAGTAATCACAGAGACAGTGAAACTCCACCTATTCTCAGACAAAGACTCTTGTAATCCTGTCAGATGCCTTATGGATGTGTATATCACAGCAGATACCCAGACAGAAAGACTGATGATGTCATTAAACATGTGACTAGTTACCATGCCCCATCTCAAAACCAGATGAAGCCAGTTCTCAGACACCCCACCTGACTTCAGCCTAGGGTCCAGCAAGAAAATATAAAAAGCCTGGAAAATGCCTAGCTCTCTCTCTTGGGATCTGGTTCTCTTGGGGATCTGGTTCTCTTTGCTCTGTCTCCTGCCTCTCTGTTGGACTTCACACACACACCCTGATAAGACTTTCTCCAAGCTCCAACAACTACAATTCTGCAACAAAAGACTCCTGTTTCAGCAAGGATCTTCATCACTCTATCGAAGTGAGTTACCATTATCCAGCATAATTTATAATTCAGACTTGATATCTTGAAAAGCACATTTCCCTTGTGAAAGATTCTGAAAAACTGCCTCTCTCTTGTAACATTATTACATTACCTGTATTGTAAATAAACCTTTTAAAGTTTTGATATTGGCATTGAAGGAAGTGAAACTAGGAAATCAAGTACACTAGCGTTTAACTATAGAAAAGGTGATTACGACAAAATGAGAAAAATGGTGAAAAAAAGACTGAAAGGAGCAGCTCGCAGAGTAAAAAACTTGCATCAGGCGTGGATGCTGTTTAAAAACACCATCCTGGAGGTTCAGGACAAATATATTCCACGTATTAGAAAAAAGGGGAAAAAAGACTAACCTCAGCCGGCGTGGCTAAACAGTAAGATAAAGGAAATCATTAGAGCCAAAAAACAATCCTTCAGAAAGTGGAGAAGAGAACCAACTGAAAGTAACAGGATAGATCATAAGGAATGCCAAGCCAAATGCAAAGCGGAGATAAGGAGGGCAAAAAAGGACTTTGAGAAGAAATTAGCGTTGGAAGCAAAAATACATAGTAAAAATTTTTTTAGATACATTAAAAGCAGGAAACCGGCCAAAGAGTCGGTTGGGCCGCTGGACGAAAATGGTGTTAAAGGGGCGATCAAGGAGGACAAAGCCGTAGCGGAGAAATTAAATGAATTCTTTGCTTCGGTCTTCACCGAGGAGGATTTGGGGGGGACACCGGTGCCGGAAAGAATATTTGAAGCGGGGGAGTCGGAGAAACTAAACAAATTCTCTGTAACCTTGGAGGATGTAATGGGTCAGTTCAGCAAGCTGAAGAGTAGTAAATCACCGGGACCTGATGGTATTCATCCCAGAGTATTAATAGAACTAAAAAATGAACTTGCGGAGCTACTGTTAGAAATATGCAATCTGTCCCTAAAATCGAGTGTAATACCGGAAGACTGGAGGGTAGCCAATGTACTACTCCGATTTTAAGAAAGGTTCCAGAGGAGATCCGGGAAATTATAGACCGGTGAGTCTGACGTCGGTGCCGGGCAAGATGGTGGAGGCTATTATTAAGAATAAATTGCAGAGCATATACAAAAACATGGACTGATGAGACAAAGTCAGCACGGATTTAGTGAAGGGAAGTCTTGCCTCACCAATCTAATGCATTTTTTTGAGGGGGTAAGCAAACATGTGGACAATGGGGGAGCCGGTTGATATTGTATATCTGGATTTTCAGAAGGCGTTTGACAAAGTGCCGCACGAAAGACTCCTGAAGAAATTGCAGAGTCATGGAATCGGAGGTAGGGTATTATTATGGATTAAGAACTGGTTGAAAGATAGGAAGCAGAGAGTAGGATTGCGTGGCCAGTATTCTCAGTGGAGGAGGGTAGTTAGTGGGGTCCCGCAGGGGTCTGTGCTGGGTCCGTTGCTTTTTAATGTATTTATAAATGACCTAGAGATGGGAATAACTAGTGAGGTAATTAAATTCGCCGATGACACAAAATTATTCAGGGTCGTCAAGTCGCAGGAGGAATGTGAACGATTACAGGAGGACCTTGCGAGACTAGGAGAATGGGCGTGCAAGTGGCAGATGAAGTTCAATGTTGACAAGTGCAAAGTGATGCATGTGGGTAAGAGGAACCCGAATTATAGCTACGTCTTGCAAGGTTCCGCGTTAGGAGTTACGGATCAAGAAAGGGATCTGGGTGTCGTCGTCGATGATACGCTGAAACCTTCTGCTCAGTGTGCTGCTGCGGCTAGGAAAACGAATAGAATGTTGGGTGTTATTAGGAAGGGTATGGAGTCCAGGTGTGCGGATGTTATAATGCCGTTGTATCGCTCCATGGTGCGACCGCACCTGGAGTATTGTGTTCACTACTGGTCTCCGTATCTCAAAAAAGATATAGTAGAATTGGAAAAGGTAAAGCGAAGGGCGACGAAAATGATAGTGGGGATGGGACGACTTTCCTATGAAGAGAGGCTGAGAAGACTAGGGCTTTTCAGCTTGGAGAAGAGACGGCTGAGGGGAGATATGATAGAAGTGTATAAAATAATGAGTGGAATGGATCGGGTGGATGTGAAGCGACTGTTCACGCTATCCAAAAATACTAGGACTAGAGGGCATGAGTTGAAGCTACAGTGTGGTAAATTTAAAACGAATCGGAGAAAATTTTTCTTCACCCAACGTGTAATTAGACTCTGGAATTCATTGCCGGAGAACGTGGTACGGGCGGTTAGCTTGACGGAGTTTAAAAGGGGTTAGATAGATTCCTAAAGGACAAGTCCATAGACCGCTATTAAATGGACTTGGAAAAATTCCGCATTTTAGGTATAACTTGTCTGGAATGTTTTTACGTTTGGGGAGCGTGCCAGGTGCCCTTGACCTGGATTGGCCACTGTCGGTGACAGGATGCTGGGCTAGATGGACCTTTGGTCTTTCCCAGTATGGCACTACTTATGTACTTATGTACTTATGTCTTTATGTTCTGAGCACATGTCCCTAAACCTTGCAGTGCAGGTAATAGGTGGAGAATAGAACATATATTATCTAACATTGATAATGTCACCTTTAAAAGGTGGAGTGATTTGGGAATTCAGTACCTTTATCAGATATTGCACCTTGACAAGACATTTATACCTTTACAGCGACTGGGAAATGGACAACTTACCTATTTAAGGTATATTTTTGCATATCATCAACCACACCATTAGATCACCTCCCTGGATCAAATGGTTCTAGCAGAGGATCATTTTACCATACTCCAAACTTTTTCTTACTGATGAGATGCAAGATCGCTTATTAGTATCCTTTCTCCATAAAGACATATTGCAGCATACTCCCCAAGATTCAATGGCACATTTCTAAGTTAGGTGGGCACTGATTTGAAAAAATCTCCAGATTCTATGGATTTATTTCTTTGGATATCTAGAATCCCACAATTGACCCTCACATCACACTTACGTGAATGTCAGTTTAGGATGTTGCATATGGCACACTTCTCACAAAACCAATTGTTTCATGTGGGTGGCATTGATACTCCTTTATGTAAAAAATGTAATCTTCTCCATAATTCTTTTTTCATGCTTTTTGGGAATGTGTGCTTGTTCGCCGCTTTTGGCAAAGGGTTGTTCATTTTTTAGAAAACCCTCTTGAGGTCTGAAATCCTGCTATCATCCCAAGGTCTTTTATTAGACTGCCTTGAGGTGTTTTGTGGGCAGGTTGGGGGCAGTCGCCTTTTCATTCATAAAGCAGCTCTGTTGGGGAAAAAGTCTATCTTGAAATCTTGGACTGAGCCAGTAGCCCCTTCCTACTGGAGCTGGTGTAATATGTTCTATCTCTGGAGAAGTTTCACGTGGGTGCATCTCTTAAATGGAAAAAACATATCTTGTCTACATGGGATTCCTACCTGGCTTTCCTAAATCCCAGAGCAAGAAATTTTTTTTTACATTCTCTCTCTTTTTTTTTTTTTTAGATAACTGATTTCATTCAGTAGAGGTACACTTCCTTTGGAGGGAGAGCCATAAGGTCTAGGCTCTCTCCTAATTTATATAATAGAAGACTAGCATCTTTTCTGGGAAGACTGTATCCTCACTCTAAACAGTATGACATTTTTTCTTCTTCTTTCTCTAATCCATAAAGGAAGAACATGAAGGGATAGATGGGTTCACTCAAGAATGGTCTTTGGTTTCTTTGTTGACCTAGGTTACTGCTAACTTCTAAGCAATAGAACCATTATTATTGGCTTTAAAAGGGGGTTTGGGAAGGGAGGGGGGAAGAAATGATGAAAATTTGATGACAGACTTTATCTTTTTGATTATCATGTATAAGATCTCATAATCTGACTAATGTATACCAAGATTACAGTTATATATATATGTTTTGTACTTGATCATCAATAAACCATATTAAATTAAAAATCGAAGACCATTCCAGAGTGCTAGGAGTAATTCTAGACTCCACATTATCATTTGACAAACAGATTACTCCCTTTAGTTAAAGATTCTTCTTCAAGCTCTGACAGTTACGGGCAATAAGATCTTTGTTGGTGAAAGAAAATTTTAGAACTATAGCACAAGCGGTTTTGTTACTAATATTAGATTACTGCAATTCACTTTATTCTCAGATTTCAATTAAGTTGTTAAAAGCCCTGTTTACTAAGGTGCACTGTTTGTAATGCATCTACAATTATCGCATGCATTAACTGTGTAGGCGCCTATAGAGATATTGCAGGCACGTACACGGTTAATGCACGTACATGGTTAATGCACGTTAAAGACGCTAACGCACCTATAACACGGCTTAGTAAACAGGGCTCTAAATCATTTACAGCTGATGCAGAACACTGCTATTCGGGCTTATAAGTAGTATCAGATGTTTCGATAGCATATCTCCTATTTTTTTAGATTTTCATTGGTTGACGATACGTAAAAGTATCGATTTTAAAATTTGAGTGATTTACTGGTGTATCCATCTATGGACAGAAAATTAGGTTTCTTAAGACTTTGAAACTAGGCTTTTCTTCTCTAAAAACTATCCGGTTTACATCTATTTTTGAGGTTTCCTTTTTTAATGGGGCCAGAGTATGGAATAAATTGCCTCGTAACTTGAAGTTCACGTCATCTTATTTCTCTTTTAGGAAAATGCTAAAAATCTATTTGTTCAAGCAACAACTCTGACATACTTTTAAGAATTTTTGTTTTTAAATTGAATTTTCTTTTTGTTTTATTATGTTTTTATAAGTATTGTTATGTTGGTTTTAGATTGTGAATTCCTCCCTAATATTGGAGCTTTTGTTATTTACTGTAAAGTACTGTAAATCACTGGGAATCCTCTTGGAAAACTAGCAGCATATAAAACTCTGATAGTATAGCATAGCTGCAGTGGGAATCCAACTGTGGCTGCTGCACTAAACACTTCTATGCTATGCCTCCAGACAGACGTTCTCCTCTGAGGTAACTTCCTATTTCCATGAAGGCGGGACACAGTGAGGCCCGATGATGAGGAGGAGAAGAGATTTACTTCTTTTACAAGCAGGGCAGACGCGAGGCGCTGCCTACAACTCCGCTTCACAAATTTTTTTTTTTTTTTTTTTTTTAATTTTTATTTATCCATTTTCAAAAATTTACAAGCAATTACTACTTGAATAGGAAAAAAAATAGTCAGAAATTCTTAAGGTAACATTTAAAGTAAAATAAAATGACTTAAATTAGACCACCAACTTAGGGGGGCATGAGCCGTTATTAACTTGGAAGATAAGAGTTTTACATAAATTTTTAAAGAAAGACTTAGCTAATTGCTCCATACTTGCCTATTCTATAAATTACCCACTCGGAAGTGTTCAGACTGTATGACACAGACCGGCATTACAATATCTTTTTTTGATCTATAAATTGTTTTAAATGTTCTGGAAAAAGAAAAACATATTTTACACCCTGATATTTATATTACATTTGCATGGGTAATTTAAATTAAAAACAGCACCCAACGCCAAAACTTCAGTTCGCAATGCAAGAAAATCCTTTCTTCTGGCCTGGGTTTGTTTTGTTACGTCTGGGAATACCCAGATTTTCCCTCCATAAAAAGGGGTTTGTAAGTTTCTTAAGGCCATCTTTCTTACTGAATCCAGATCTTGTTGAAATATAAAAGATACCAATAAAGTTTTTCTCTCTGTTGTAGATGTAATGGAAGATTCTAGTAAATCAGTAACGTTCAAATCTCCTTGTGGTTGAATGTCACTATTCTTTTTTGTAGGTAAATAATACATTTTATTCACAGGAGGTATATTATCAGAAGAAAAATTCAAATTGTCCACCAAATATTTCTTAAATATCTCCATTGGAGAGTACACTGGTGTACAGGGAAAGTTTAGTAACCGAAGGTTTAACCTCCTGTTGTAATTCTCGAAGTATTCCAATTTGTTATTTATGGCATTTGTATCCTTTATCAACTTAGTAGAAATTTCTTTCAATTTTGCATTTTCTGCTGTTAGATGGTTAATTTTATCAGTTAATTCACCTTTCATTGATGCAAATGAAACGGTTAAATCTTGAACATTGCTCACCAGTCCTTCAATCTTGCCGGTCGATGCCTGAACAGTCTGTAACATCTCCCAAATCGCCTCAAGGGTAGCCGACGCAGTGGAACCCTTACTTGGGTTCTGCATTGTTAAATGAGAAGTCCCAGATGGAAAATGGACCTCAGCAGGAATCCCAACTGCAGGCCCCACTCGTGTGTTTCTCCCTTCGCTCTCGCGAGAATTAGAAGCACCCCCGCTGTTGGGTTCTGCTGGCTGCGGCGGAGGATAATGCGGCGGGGGGGACAATGAAATGTCCTGTCCCAGGAGTTCAGACTCTTCCTGGTCCTGTAACTCAGCGGGATCTCCTACCGCTAAAAGTGAGGAGCGCACGAGGTAGGTTTCCAGGGTTTGCTGGTTCGGTGTCGATGTTAGTGCCGGTTGGGTCTTGGCTCTAACCAAACCCTTCCTCTTCGTATGCGGCATGCTGAAAAAAAAGAAATATTTCCTGAAGAAAAAAGCTTGAAGGGAAGGGTTGAACCTCTCAAATCTCCGGAGCTACTCGTGGAGCGTTGTCGAAGCCGCCATCTTGCTCCGCCCCTCCAGCACAAATTTTTTTTTTAAAGGTAGGGTGGTGGCAGGAGAAGAGGGCTGTCATTGAGTCAGGTCGGGGTGGGGAAGGGGTTCTCAGATGGGAGAGGGGTGTTGTGGGGGTTCTCAGATGGGGAGGGGGCTTTCAGATGGGAGAATGGGACTGGGGTGGAGGGGTTCTCAGATGGGAGAGGAAAGGGGTGTTGTGGGGGTTCTCAGATGGGGAGGGGAGGGGGTTCTCAGATGGGAGGACTGGGGTGGGGAGGGGGTTCTCAGATGGGAGAAGGGGACTGGGGTGGGGTGAGGAGAGGTGTTGTGGGGGTTCTCAGATGGGGAGGGGAAGGGGTTGTCAGATGGGAGAAGGGGGAATTCTCAGATGGGAGAAGGGGGTGGGAAGGGGGCTCTCAAATGGGAGAAGGGGGCTGGAACTGGGGTCTGAGAAGGGGTCATGAGGGAAAATGGGGCATGCCTGGGTCAGGTGGAGAATGGGTCGGGCTGAAAAGGGGGGCCCTAATGCAAGGCATGTGGCTGAAGGGGGCTGAAAAGCGGCAGGGGCTGAAACTGTGGGGACTGGGGGCTGAAAAGGAGACTGGGAGAAGTGGCTGGGGCTGAAGCTCAGGACTGGTGAGAGAAAAGGGCTGGGGTTGAAACTGGGGGCTGAAAAGGGGACAGGGAGAAGTGGCTGGGGGCTGAAGCTCGGGACTGGTGGGAGAAAAGGGCTGGGGCTGAAACTGGGGACTGGTGGGATAGTGGGGCTGGAACTGGGGGCTGAAAAAAGGGGCAGAGAGAGGGGACAGATCCTGGATGGAAGGGGGGAGTGAGAGGGAGGGCAGACCCTGGATGGATGGGAGAGGGAGGGAAATGGTGGATTGAAGGGGCAGAGAGAAAGGGCAGACAGTGAATGGAAGGGGGAGAGAGAGAGGGCAGACAGGGGCAGATGGTGGATGGAAGGGGCAGAGATAGAGGGCAGATATAGATTGAAGGGACAGGGAGAGAGTGCAGACATTGGATGGAGGGGACAGCAGAGAGGGCAGACACTGGATGGCAGAGAAAGAACAAAGACAGATGCTGGATGGAAGGAAGACAGTGAAGATGAGGAAAGCAGAAACCAGAGACAACAAACTGTAAATAAAATATATATTTTTATTTTTTTGCTTTAGGATAAAGTAGTATTGTAGCTGTGTTAATAAATGTTTATAATAGAATATGTAAACAAGGTAATCTTTTTATTGGACTAATTTTAATACATTTGGCTAACTTTCGGAGAACAAAACCCCCTTCCTCAGGTCAGGATAGGATACTGTAACAGCACTATACTGTATTGACCTGAGGAAGGATGTTTTGGCCTCTGAAAGCTAAATGTATTAGTCCAATAAAATGGTATTATTTTATTTTCTATATTTGTTTAATTTCTATTTGTTAATTTGTAAAGTGGTGATTGGTATTTGTTAGTTTTTTCAAATTTACATCTGCTGTCTTTATATTTTGCACAGTACTAGGGGACATTTTCTGTTTCTGTGGTGTTGCATTGTATGCAGAATCTGGCATCTTGGGGGTTCAGTTTAATTTTGGCTAAATAGAAAGTTTATTATTACTTATTCTATAGTGGATTAGGGTGTATCTGTGTTTGTGAAAAAGACATGGCTTTCAGTTGGCATTGACTATGTAGGATCGACCATCTGTATTATTCTGCCTGGTTTCATTTTACAATAGGTGAATTGATGTTCTAGTGCTCACTGTAGTGTTTAAGATGCTTTCCTTTACCTTTGTGTGACTCGTAGAAATTACTGCTTATGGTATTGTAGAATTGCTCTATAGGTCCTGACTGTTTTGTATTCTCGGCATGCCTAGTACTAGATTTTGGAGGGGGGTGTTAAAAAATGACTGGCCCTGGGTGTCAACTACCCTAGCTACGCCACTGATGCTGGGGCTGATTCTGTTCAATATATTTGCAAGTGACATTGCAAAAAGTTAGAAAGTAAGTTTTGCCTTTTTGTGGATGATACCAAGATTTGTAACAGAGTGGACCCCCCAGAAGGAGTGGAAAAACATGAAAAAGGATCTGCAAAAGTAGAAGAATGGTCTAATGTTTGGCAAGTAAAATTCATGCAAAGAACTGCAGAGTGATACACTGGGGTGTAACAAAAAGCAGCAGAGTCGACAAGATATAGGTCTAGAATCAACTAGATCTATACCAAATGAGTCAAAAACCTTTCCTAGCTGAACAAACAAAGTTAGATGTGAACATCAACAGATGCAAATTCAGCTTAACATAAACAATTTGTGTCGGGCAATTCTCCCACCAACACATAAAGAGTAGAAATCCAAGGTAGAGAATGACACGGGGACAACGTTTGTACCCGTCCCCGCGAGCTTTGTCCACGTCCCTATGAGCTCTGTCATATCCCATCCACAGAAGCCTCGAACAGTTCTGAATTTATATATCATTTCATTAAAATATAAAAAGAAACAATATTCTGTACAACTGTCATTTTATAAATCACGAACAATACAGAACAAGGAGCAACAAAATCCCTGCTTCCCTCAAAATATCCCCTCCACTATCAGGAAGACTGAACAAGTTAAATTACTATAGAATGCTACATAGAAAATTCATGCTAACTGAACAACTCAGTCTCACACACACAGAGAACACAAATATCAAATACATAATAGCTGACCAAAAATGATATACATATATTAACCTAAAACCACAAGAAGCCACACCACAAACATAGAAAGATATGCATTTCCTCCTATACTGTGCAAAATATAAAGATTACACATTCCAGGGATGGTGTTAGGAGGGTGCAACTAGGACAACTGCCCCCTGACCAGAGAGAGCCATAAGTCTGCTGGAAGCTGAAGAAGGCATGGCCTGGTAGTTGGCTTTGGGGTCCCCTCCCAAATTTCTGCCCTGGGCCCTAGTCACGTCTAACACCAGCTCTGGTAGGATACACATTTGAAATCTGAAATATTCTAATCACAAACTAGAAAATATTTTTTTCTACCTTTTGTTGTCTGTTCATTTTATTTTTCAAATCATGTTGGTCCCAGGCTCTGGTTTGATTCCCTCTGTCTTTTCAACTCATTTGCCAGGATCTCCAGCCCATTTGACATTTCTTCTTTCTCCATGCTCACCATCCATCTTCCATCTCTGTGTTCTGCGTCTCTCTTCTCTGTGTCCCATATAGATCCCTGTCCAGCCTCTTCCCTGTGTCCATCTCCCCACAATCATCACCACCACTCTATATCCCTATCCCCTCCAATTATGTCCAGCATCACTCCTCTGTTTCCCTGTGATCCCACCCCCACAAGTCCAGCATGTCCCTTCTGCATTCCTATTCTCTCCCATATCTAGCGTCTTCCCTCTGTATCCATATACCCCCCTCCCATGTCTGGCATTGCCCTTCTATGTCCCTTCCTTATCTTCCTCCCTCCCCTCCCGACAAGCCCAGCACCTCTTTCCCTTCCCTCCAGCAGCCAGGCAAGGGTCCATCAACTCTGTCCCTTCCCTCCAGTAGCCCCCCCCCCGCAAGGGTCCAGTTCTTCTCTACCTGACCCCAGCCCCCCCAGTGCCTCTCTCTTCCTTCACTCCAGCCTTCCCCCTATGGGTCCAGCGTCTCTCTACCTTCCCTCCAGTCTGCTCTCTCTCTCTCCCCAATGGTCCAGCACCTTTCTCCCTTCTCTCCAGCTCCCCCTCCAGGGCCAGCAGCCTCCTCCCGCATTTCCAGTGCCCCCTCTCTCTGCGGTTCCAGCAGCCTCCCTCTCACACATCCAGTGCTCCCTTCTCCCCCCATGAGTCTGGTATTTTGTCTTCCTCCCCCTTTCCCACCATAGTAGCTCTCTTATGCAGCAGCCAGCTGAGCCAACAGCAATCTCCACAGGCCTGCTCCAGGGCCTTCTCTCTGCTGGAACCCACCTTCTGATGCAATGTCCTATTTTTGCTAAACAGGAAGTTATATTGGGAGGCAGGACCTGGCAGAAAGAAGGTGCTGGAGCAAGCCTGCGGGGATTGGTGTCAGCTCAGCTGGCTGCTGCATAAGGTAGAGCTACTGCGGGAAGGAGGGATGAAGGCAGGCATGGAGATGCTGGACCCGGTAACTGCAACTTTTATTTTTTTTAACCTAGGGAGCAAAGCTTTTTATCGTTCCCATGATGCAGTAAAAAGTTTTGCTCCCGAACCTGCGGTAAACGGACCAAATTTTCTTTCTTTTTCTGCAGATTTACCACTCTTTACTGTGGTTTAATGCAGCTCCCCGTCCCCGTGTCATTCTCTAATCCAAGGGATCTGTATGTGCTGAGGTTTGAGTCTGATATGCACAGACAGGAACTTGGAGTGATAGTGTCCAAGAATCTGAAGGCGACAAAATAGTGTCACAAGACATTGACTGTAGCCAGAAGGATGCTAGGCTGCATAGAGAGAGGCATAACCAGCAAAAGAAAGGAGGTGTTGATGCCCCTGTACACATCATTGGTGAGGCCCCACTTGGAGTACTGTGTTGTTTGGATGCCGTATCTTGCTAAGTGTAACCCCAGGGTTAAACGTTTTGGGGGGTACTTACCACCAGGGGTGGGCATGCAGAGATGGGCATCAGATGGTGTTCATGGGTTGGGGACTGCATCTTCTGTGACCCCAACACGGATGATCCAGGGCTACAGGACCTAAAGGCCCAGGATGCTCGTTCCAGACAGGGGACAGCTGCAGGAAAGGGCCCAGAGCCCAGGGCCATTGTGGGGAGCCTGTGCGCAGGCACATGATGTCACCACATATGTGCAGCAGTGACATCGTGGGCAAGCATGCATGGAGGCCCAAATTGGGGCTGGCCCTAGTTCCTCCGATTGTGTCGGAGGTCTGTAGACAACACCCTTGTGGACAGAGGGTCTATCATCTCTTTTTAAGGTGATCCATATCGCTTCTTCCTTTTCTCAGGTCCCTGCCATTTCAGTCGCTGCAATATCATTTCTCACATACAGAGTTACTCCTCCACCTTTACAACCATCTCTATCCTTCCTAAATAGATTATAGCCTGGTACGTTTGCATCCCATTCATGGGAACCATTGAGCCATGACTCCGTGATTGCAACGTCTAAGTCTACCTCTAACATCAGAGCTTGCAGGTCATGAACTTTATTGCTTAGACTGCGAGCAATTGTGGTCATCGCTTTCCATCTACATTTCAGTAGAATTTTTATCTTCTATTTAGTTTTTTGTTTAGTCTCACTTCCTGCTGTGTTGGTAAGAAGTGATTTGCTAAGATTATTGTTTTCATTACTATCTTTTCTACTGTTGCATCTTGTCTTTAGCTGGGGGTGACCACTTGAAGTGAGCTGCATCCATATGCCACCCCCGCTTTCTAGTTTATGTTTCAATACTTTTTATTGATGAAGTACCAGTAAAACAGCAAGTAATCAACACTCTCAACACATTCCACTATTAAACAAAGACCAATGGTAGTGTCAGAGAAAAAACAATTTCTTCATCTCCATTTTAACATTCCCGCCCCCTCCCCTCTATAGCATCTATTATTACACTGCAAACAAACATACTGTATTCTAGAACTATGAAATCTAGTAATTGCAGTAAATACAACTGTCTGACTTAAACCTGGAGTGCTTGGAGTCTTATAGCTCTCCACCAGGCTCAGCTTATCCTTCTGCTATAAACAAACCCCTCCCCTCCCCCCTCCCCAGTTCTTCCAAAGAAAATGTGGTTGATACAGACGACCTCTTAGCTTAGTCCATAGAGGGTACGGTTTTGTTTTTTTTCCAGCCTTTCAACTTATGAAGAATTTGACGCTTGGACGTAGGATAGAGTGTGTTCCAATATTTCCCCCAGATCTTTGTAAAAGTTCCTGGGTCCTTCTCCTGATCCATTAGGGGAACCGTGCCACAAAGCTCCAGATGCAATAATTCGGTCATCTTCGACCTCCACATGTCTCTGGTCGGAGCTTGCTCGTCTCTCTCGCTTTCTAGTTTAAATGTCTAGAAATATATTGTTTGAATTTCACCCCTAAGGAGTTTTTTCCTACCACAGTGAGATGCAGCCCATCTTTACAATATAGTCTTTTGTTTTTCCATGTATTGCCCCATCCTCCTATGTACCTAACTCCTTCTTGATGACACCAGACTTTGAGCCAGCTATTGAAATTTTCAGTACTTTGCAATCTTTTCTCTCCCTTTCCAAAGGTAGGTAGTACTTCAGAGAAAGCTATTGTTTGTATCAAGGGTGTTAACCCTCTCCCAGCTCCTGAAAAGCTCTCTGCACAGCAAATGGGGTATTACTGGACATGCCATTTGTTCCCAGGTGGATAACAACATCAGTGTTTGATTTCTTAGTTTCTTCTCTGATTATAGAGATTATTTGCTCGGTACTCCTGGTAGCTGAGGAGCATGGAAGGCATTTCACTTTGCATGGCCCCTTGAACTGTGTTTCAAAGTTAATGCCTCTGATAATGGAATCCCCTAGGAGCAACAGTTTCCTGGTATGAGTTTCAACATTAGTGCTTTGGGGATGCCTTTTCTCTTTTGGGCACCTTCATATCTTTTTGTTCCACCTTCAGTTTTTTCTTCCACCTCAGTTCTATTTTCAGGGACATCATAAGTATTGCCATAATGGGAAAGACCAAAGGTCCATCAAGCCCAGCATCCTGTTTCCAACAGTGCATAAGTACATAAGTACATAAGTAGTGCCATACTGGGAAAGACCAAAGGTCCATCTAGCCCAGCATCCTGTCACCGACAGTGGCCAATCCAAGTCACAAATACCTGGCAAGATCCAAAAAAAGTACAAAACATTTTATACTGCTTATCTGACAAATAGTGGATTTTCCCCAAGTCCATTTAATAATGGTCTATGGACTTTTCCTTTAGGAAGCCATCCAAACCTTTTTTAAACTCCGCTAAGCTAACCGCCTTTACCACATTCTCTGGCAATGAATTCCAGAGTTTAATTACAACGAGAGAGAGCCTGATAGAGCAGAAGCATCTATACTTACAGCCTTTGATCATTAAGTGAAGTCCACAGAACATCATTTGGGATGAGGAGTTTATTTACCAAGATACAAGTCAAATCAGTGATTGACAACAGGCACGTACAATCAATTAATTATAGGAATATAATAATCCAGCTGCAAACAGGTGTTAATTAGTTCCTAATCTTTTATAATTTCTTTTACCAATTAAAGGTTTTACAAGGGAAAGCAATTAGGTAATTTGTCAATTCTGCTGGTCACATTGGTTTCCCTTGGAGAGAGAGAGTGGCAACCCTTCTCTCTAGCTTAAACCAGTGCCCTCAGGATATGGATAATATGATAGTAGATATACCTGATTGGATCTATGCTAATGTCATGGTTACCACTGATTGGCTCATGCTAATGAGTAGCCTTTATCTTGCTAACATGGTTTTGTCTTTAGCTTGCTTGACTACAAATCTTAAGCAAGACCATGGCTGACCACAATGTCACTCTGTCCTTTGGACCTCCACCCTTGTGTTTCCTGTTGTTCTCTGCAGTGCTCCAACACTGGGAGTTCAAGCAAGAGCCACACAGGCCTGTAAGCTTTTCCCTCATTTTAGAGCCTGAACCAAAGTCTAGGCAGGGGACCAAGGCTCATAGCTGTAGCATTTTTATACAGTTGAGTAAAGGAAACTTTTCTCCAATTCGTTTTAAATTTACTACATTGTAGCTTCATCGCATACCCCCTAGTCCTAGTAATTTTGGAAAGTATAAACAGATGCTTCACATTTACACATTCATCTCCACTCATTATTTTATAGACCTCTATCATATCTCCTCTCAGCCGTCTTTTTTCCAAGCTGAAGCTTTAGCCTTTCCTCTTAGGGAAGTCATCCCATCCCCTTTATCATTTTCGTCGCCCTTCTCTGTACCTTTTCTAATTCCATTATATCTATTTTGAGATACGGCAACCAGAATTGAACACAGTATTCGAGGTGCGGTCGCACCATGGAGCGATACAAAGGCATTATAACATCCTCATTTTTGTTTTCCATTCCTTTCCTAATAATACCTAACATTCTATTTGCTTTCATAGCCGCAGCAGCACACTGAGCAGAAGGTTTCAACGTATCATCAACGACGACACCTAGATCCATTTCTTGGTCTGTGACTCCTAACGTGGAACCTTGCATGACGTAGCTATAATTTGGGTTCCTCTTTCCCACATGCATCACTTTGCACTTGTCAACATTAAACGTCATCTGCCATTTAGACACCTAAAGGCATATTTTCAAAGCACTTAGACTTACAATAAGAACCTATGGAACTTTGTAAGTCTAAGTGCTTTGAAAATGAGTCCCCTAGTCTCCCAGTCTCGTAAGGTCCTCTTGTAATTTTTCACAATCCTCCCGCCAGTGGCATTCCCAGGTGGGCTGACACCCGGGGCGGATCGCCGATGCGCCCCGCCCCTCAGGTGCAGCACCCCCCCCCCCCGGATGCAGCACGACCCCCCCCCCCCCAGTGAAAGGACACCCCCAGTGAAAGGACACCCCCGCGAAAGGACACCCCCGGGTGCACGCTGCCGGGGGGGTGCCGCGCGTGCCTGTCCTTCGTTTGTTCCCTGCTCCCTCTGGCCTGGAAGAGGAAGTAACCTGTTCCGGGGCAGAGGGAGCATGGAACGAATGAAGGATAGGCACGCATGGCACCCCCCCAGCGGCGTGCACCCGGAGCGGACTGCACCCACTGCCCCCCCCTAGGAACGCCACTGCCTCCCGCGATTTAACAACTTTGAACAACTTTGTGTCATCAGCAAATTTAATTACCTCACTAGTTACTCCCATCTCTAGGTCATTTATAAATATGTTAAAAAGCAGCAGTCCCAGCACAGACCCTGGGGAACCCCACTAACTAACCTTTTCCATTGAGAATACTGACCATTTAACCCTACTCTCTGTTTTCTATCTTTTAACCAGTTTTTAATCCACAATAGAACACTACCTCCTAACCCATGGCTCTCCAATTTCCTCTGGAGTCTTTCATGAGGTACTTTGTCAAACGCCTTCTGAAAATCCAGATACACAATATCAACTGGCTCACCTTTATCCATGTTTGTTCACCCCTTCAAAGAAATGTAGTGGATTGGTGAGGCAAGATTTCCCTTTACTAAATCCATGTTGACTTTCAGGCTTATTTTCGAAAGAGAAGGGCGCCCATGTTTCGACACAAATCTGGAGATGGGCGTCCTTCTCCCAGGGTTGCCCAAATTGGCATAATCGAAAGCTGACTTTGGGCATCCTCAACTGCTTTCTGTCGCAGGTTCGTCCAAAGTTCATGGGGGCGTGTCAGAAGCAAAGTGAAGGCGGGACTGGGGCGTGCCTAACACATGGATGACCGATAATGGAAAAAAGAAGGGCGTCCCTGACAAGCACTTGGGAGACTTTACTTAGTCCATTTTTTCTTACGACCAAGCCTAAAAAAGGTGCCCGAACTGACCAGATGACCACCAAAGGGAATCGGGGATGACCACCCAGTACTCCCCCAGTGGTCACTAACTCCCTCCTACCCAAAAAGAACTTTAAAAATATTTTTGACAGCCTCTATGCCAACCTCAAATGTCATACCCAGCTCCCTGACAGCAGTATGCAGGTCCCTGGAGCAGTTTTAGTGGGTGCAGTGTACTTCAGGCAAGCAGACCCAGGCCCATCCCCCCCCCCCTTACCTGTTACACTTGTGGTGGTAAATGTGAGCCCTTCAGAACTCACCAGAAACCCACATGTAGGTGCCCCCCTTCACCCCTTAGGGCTATGGTAATGTTGTACAGTTGTGGGTAGTGGGTTTGGGGGGGGGGTTGGGGGACTCAGCACCCAGGGTAAGGGAGCTATGCACCTGGGAGCAATTTCTGAACCGCACTGCAGCGCCCCCTAAGGTGCCCGGTTGATGTCTTGGCATGTCAGGGGGACCAGTGCACTATGAATGCTGGCTCCTCATGTGACCAAATGGCTTAGATTTGGTCGTTTCTGAGATGGGCGTCCTCGGTTTCCATTATTGACGAAAATCGGGGACGACTATCTCTAAGGATGACTATCTCTAAGGTTGACCTAAATTTCACGATTTGGGCATCCCTGACCGTATTATCAAAACAAAAGATGGCCGGCCATCTTGTTTCGATAATATGGGTTTCCCCGCCCCTTCGCTGGGACGTCCTGCGAGGACGTGCTCAGGAAAACTTGGGCGCTCCTTTCGATTATACCCCTCTTTGTCTCTTTAATCCGTGCTTTTGAATATGCTCTGTAATTTTGTTCTTTATAATAGTCTCTACCATTTTGCCCAGCACCGACATCAGACTCACCGGTCTATAATTTCCGGATCTCCTCTGTAACCTTTTTAAAAATCGGCATTACATTGTCACCCTCCAATCTTCTGGTACCACGCTCGATTTTAAGGATAAATTACATATTTTTAACAATAGCTCCACAAGTTCTATCAGTACTCTGGGATGAATACCATCTGGTCCAGGAGATTTGCTACTCTTCAGTTTGTAGAACTGCCCCATTACATCCTCCAGGTTTATAGAGAATTCATTAAGTTTCTCCGACTCGTCAGCTTCAAATACCATTTCTGGGACCAGTATCCCACTCAAATCTTCCTCGGTGAAGACCAAAGCAAAGAATTAATTTAATCTCTCCTCTACGGCTTTGTCTTCCTTGATCACCCCTTTTACTCCTCTGTCATCTAGCGGTCCAACTGATTCTTTTGCCGGCTTCCTGCTTTTAATATACCTGTATGTGAGACAGTGGCGTAGCCAGACAGCCAATTTTGGGTGGGCCTCAGCCCAAAGTGGGTGGGCACAAAATTTTCTCTCTGCCCCGCCCCCTTCCTCCCCCTATTCTCCACCTCTCCCCCAGCACCTCCCAACTCAAAATAGAAACAAAAACACTTTAGCTCATGAGGAAAGTGACATCCGCTATGCACATTTCTCAAGCTATCATATTTCAGTTAAGATTCAAAATAAAATAAAATGCCTTTTCTACCTTTGTTGTCTGGTCATTTTCTTTTTCCATCATGTTGATCTAGTTTCTCTTTTGAACTTTCCAATCTTTCTGCTATTTCTCCTTCAAGCAGCTGCTGTCCATTTGTCTTTTTCTCCTCTCTTGTTCCATTCCCTCACTTCATGTGCCTCTGACATATTGACCTTTCCATTTTAGCTCTTTCCTCTCTTTTTTTTTCTTTTCTTTTCTCTGTCCACCCAAATTTTATCCTAACCCCTTTTCCTATGTTTTACTTTTCAGATACCTGTCAGATTTCCATTTCCTTTCCACACACTAGTTCTCCTATTCCCCATCTCTCTACTTCCCCAGCCATCCATTCCCTTCCATCTTCAATCTATTCCTCATTACCATATTTCTTTCCCCTGTAATCACCATCTTCCTCGCGTTTATTTCCTTGCCATCCCCTTGGCCTCTCCCACATGGTTCCACCTTTCCCAGTGTCTCTCTCCCTCCACCCTTCTAGCCCAGCATCTGCTCCCTCTCTTCTCCCCACCCTTCACCCCCTCCCAGCATCTTCCTGTCACTTCTTTCTTTCGTCTTGCCCCCCTCTCCTGTGATCCAGTGTGGCCAGGATTTCCCCCACTCCTTCCCTAATGTCCACCCACACATCCAGAACCTCTCCCTTCCCTTCAGCCGGCTCCCCTTTGTCTTCCTCACCTCCCCCCCCACACATCTAGAACCTCTCCCTTCCCCCACACACGTCCAGAACCTCTCCCTTCCCTTCAGCCGGCTCCCCTTTGTCTTCCTCACCTCCCCCCCACACATCTAGAACCTCTCCCTTCCCCCACACACGTCCAGAACCTCTCCCTTCCCTTCAGCCGGCTCCCCTTTGTCTTCCTCACCCCCACACATGTCCAGAACCTCTCCCTTCCCCCACACACGTCCAGAACCTCTCCCTTCCCTTCAGCCGGCTCCCCTTTGTCTTCCTCACCCCCACACATGTCCAGAACCTCTCCCTTCCCCCACACACATCCAGAACCACTCCCTTCCCTTCAGCCCGCTCCCCTTTGTCTTCCTCACCCCCCACAAATGTCCAGAACCTCTCCCTTCCCCCACACACGTCCAGAACCTCTCCCTTCCCTTCAGCCGGCTCCCCTTTGTCTTCCTCACCTCCCCCCCACACGTCCAGAACCTCTCCCTTCCCCCACACATGTCCAGAACCTCTCCCTTCCCTTCAGCCCGCTCCCCTGTGTCTTCCTCACCCCCCCCCCACACACACGTCCAAAACCTCGCCCTTCCCCCACACACGTCCAGAACCTCTCCCTTCCCTTCAGCCCCCTCCCCTTGCAGGACGAGCAGACCACTGTCTTCCTCACCCTCTCCCACCCCTGCCGCAGCGCTTGTATTCGACGATATCGGCGCTGCCTCCTCCACCTTACAGTCTCCGTCTCTCCCCCCCCCCCCCCCACCGTGGCAGTGCTTACGATTTGCTACCGGCGCTACCTGACACCACAGATGCGGAGCCGACGACCTGCTCCAGGACCTTCTCTCTGCCGCGCTACAGCGGGGGTGGGAGAGGGTGAGGAGACACGGTGGCATCTGGGTGGGCCTGACTAAAAACTGGGTTGGCCTGGGCCCATCCAGGCCCACCCGTAGCTACGCCCCTGATGTGAGAAATGATATTGCAGCGACTGAAATAACAGGGGCCTGGGGAAAGGAAGAAGCGATATGGATCACCTTAAAAAGAGATGATAGACCCTCTGTCCACATGGGTGTTGTCTACAGACCTCTGACAGAACCAGAGGAACTACAGAAAGATCTGATTACAGATATTCAAAAGTTGAGAAAGAAGAGAGAGGTGCTGTTGCTGGGGGATTCCAATCTGCTGGATTTAGATTGGAAGGTTCCATCTGCGGAATCAGAAAGAAGTAGAGAGATCGTGGATGCTTTTCAAAGTGCTCTGCTCAGACAAATGGTGATGGAACCCATGAGAGAGGGAGCGACGCTGGATCTGGTGCTCACAAATGGGGATAGTGTGTCAAATGTCCGAGTGGGTGCCCACCTGGGCAGCAGTGACCATCAAACAGTTTGGTTTGATATAACAGCTGAAGTGGAGGGCAGCCACTCAAAACTCAAAGTCCTGGATTTCAAGCATGCTGACTTTAGTAAAATGGGGGAATATCTGAGGAAGGAGCTGATGGGCTGGGAGGACATACGAGGAGTGGAAGGACAGTGGTCCAGGCTGAAAGAAGCTATAAATATGGCCACAAACCTTTATGTAAGGAGAGTAAATAAAAGCAAGAGAAAAAGGAAACCGATATGGTTCTCCAAGCAAGTGCCTGAGAAAATAAAGGCTAAAGAGTTGGCGTTCATGAAATACAGAAAAACTCAGAGGAACATGGAGAGGAATACTGGATGAAACTGAAAGAAGCCAAGAGAGAGATAAGTCTGGCGAAAGCGCAAGCAGAAGAACAAATGACTAGAAATGTAAGGAGGGGTGACAACAATTTCTTAAGGTATATTAATGAAAGAAGGAAGTCTAAAAAGGGAATTGTGAGACTGAAAGATGCTGCGAACCGCTATGTAGATAATGATGAAGAAAAAGCAAATTTGCTAAACAGATAGTTTTGTTCTGTTTTCACTGAACAAAATCCTGAAGAAGGACCACGATTGACTCGCAAAAGTACATATGAGAATGGAGTGGATATAGCACCATTCATAGAAGACAGTGTGTATGAACAACTTGAAAATCTAAAGGTGGACAAAGCCATAGGACCGGACGGGATCCACCCCAGGATATTGAGGAAGCTTAGAAAGGTTCTGGTGGGTCCTCTTAAAGATTCTCTACTATAATAAAACACACCTCCAACGTTCAGGCTTCAGGAAAGGGTTCGTAACATTGTAAGTCTGTCACATCTCTCTCTGCCCCGCCCTCGTGTCAAAACGTGATGACGCGGGGGCAGGACACAGAAAGATGTGACACACTGAATGATACGAACCCTTCACTGAAGCCAAGGAGTGAGCTTCACAACATTGGAGGTGCGTTTTATTATAGTAGAAATAATAATATAACTGTATAATTTGGAAGGTCATCCAGGGCAATGTGTGAATATAAAGATTTTTAACAACGGCACCTACGTGTCACAAAAAGGGAAGCCCAAGCTAACAAAATAGCATACCGGTAAACGACAGTCCTCTGCTACAACGCCAAACAACTGTGAAGTGTAGCAGGGCTCGGGCGGGAGGACACTGAAAATAAAGAATATAAAAGAAGAAAAAATAAAAAGAAGAAGCAAAGGCAGCGGGAATCCGATGGCAGGTACATATGGCAGAGCTAAGCACTCGCACAGACAGCAAAAGCTGGCGCTGAAAAGAAAAATAGCGCTAGGGCAAAGCAAATGCAAATAAAGAGTCACAGACTGCATATCTGCACCTAAAATCAACAAACATAAGAAAAGAAAACTGGAGCAGAAATCCGTGGAGAAAACCATTTCGAGAAAAAGACATACCCGAGTCCACAAGTCATGTATACTCGGGGACACAGCCAAAGGGAACGATATGGACGTAGACCGACGTCATAGAAAAATGTAAATAAGAGTCAGAAGAGCAAACGCATCCGAAAAGTGCAAACAGTGCATCCAAAGATATAAAAACCTCAAAATATATAAAAATATAAATATATGAAATACACATGAAAAATATAAGAATATAAAAACTTCACTGAAGCAGGGGAGGGGATTCTGAGACCACAGGGGAGGGGAGGGGGTCCTCATAACAGAGGGGGAGGAGGGGGTCCTGAGACCACAGAGGGACAGGGGGAGGTATCTGTCACACACACACTCTCTCTCACACAGTCAGTGTCTTTCTCTCACGCTCACACAGTCTCTCATACTATGTCTCACACTCTATCACATTCACTCTCTGTGTCACACACTCACTCTCACACACTCTCGGTCTCACACACACACTCGGTCTCACACACTCGGTCTCATACAATCTCGGTCTCACAGAAAGTCTGTGTATCGCACACATACTCTCTCACACTCTCTCTGTCACACACACACTCTCTCTCTCTCACACACACACTCTCTCTCTCACACACAGTGTATCTGTGTGAAACACACTCTCTCACACTCGCTCTGTCTCACATACGCACTCGCACACACTCTCATTCAAACACACACACTCTCATTCTCACACACACACTCTCTCTTTCTCCCTCTCAAAGACACACTCGCACCCAGTCTCACTCTCTCTCTGTCACACACACACACTCGCACATTCACTCTCTCTCTCACGCACACACACTCTCTCAAACATACACATTCCAAGGAAAACCTTGCTAGCGCCCATTTCATTTGTGTCAGAAATGGGCCTTTTTACTAGTTGTTTAATAAATCCTTGGAGATGGGAGAGGTTCCGTGGAATTGGAGAAGAGCGGATGTGGTCTCTCTTCAGAAAAGTGGTGATAGTGAAGAAGCTGGGAACTACAGGCCGTTAAGCCTCACTTCGGTTATTGGAAAAGTAATGGAAGCGATGCTGAAGGATAGTGAATTTCCTGGAAGCCAATAAGTTGCAAGATCCAAGAAAGCATGGTTTTACCAAAGGTAAATCGTGTCAAACGAATATCATTGAATTCTTTGACTGGGTGACCAGAGAATTGAATCAAGGACGTGCTATAGATGTAATCTACTTAGATTTCAGCAAAGCTTTTGACACGGTTCCCCACAGGAGGCTCCTGAATAAACTTGACAGGCTGAGGATAGGACCCAACGTGGTGAACTGGATTAGGAACTGGTTGACGGACAGACGCCAGAGGGTGGTGGTTAATGGAATTCACTCAGATGAGGGAAAGGTGAGTAGTGGAGTGCCTCAGGGATCGGTACTGGGGCCGATTCTGTTCAATATATTTGTGAGTGACATTGCCAAAGGGTTAGAAGGTAAAGTTTGTCTTTTTGCGGTTGATACCAAGATTTGTAACAGAGTGGACACCCCGGAGGGAGTGGAAAACGTGAAAAAGGATCTGCAGAAGCTAGAAGAATGGTCTAAGGTTTGGCAATTAAAATTCATTGCAAAGTAATGCACTTAGGGAGTAGAAATCCACGGGAGATATACGTGTTAGGTGGTGAGAGTCTGATATGGACAGACGGGGAGAGGGATCTTGGGGTGATAGTATATGAGGATCTGACGGCGACGAAACACTGTGACAAGACAGTGGCCATAGCCAGAAGGTTGCTAGGCTGTATAGAGAGAGGTGTGACCAGCATAAGTACATAAGTATTGCCATACTGGGAAAGACCAAAGGTCCATCAAGCCCAGCATCCTGTTTCCAACAGTGGCCAATCCAGGTCACAAATACCTGACAAGATCCCAAAAGAGTACAAAACATTTTATACTGCTTATCCCAGAAATAGTGGATTTTCCCCATGTCCATTTAATAATGGTCTATGGACTTTTTCTTTAGGAAGCCGTCCAAACCTTTTATAAACTCCGCTAAGCTAACCGCCTGTACCACATTCTCTGGCAACGAATTTGACCTTAATTACATGTTGAGTGAAGAAAACTTTTTTCCGATTCGTTTTAAATTTACTATATTGTAGCTTCATCACATGCCCCCTAGTCCTAGTATTTTTTGAAAGCGTAAACAGATGCTTCATATCTACCCGTTCAACTCCACTCATTATTTTATAGACCTCTATCATATCTCTCCTCAGCTGCCTTTTCTCCAAGCTGAAGAGCCCTAGCCGCTTTAGACTTTCCTCTTAGGGAAGTCGTCCCATCCCCTTTATCATTTTCATCGCCCTTCTCTGTACCTTTTCTAATTCCACTATATCTTTTTTGAGATGCGGTGACCAGAATTGAACACAATATTCGAGGTGCGGTCCCACCATGGAATGATACAAAAGCATTATAACGTCCTCATTTTTGTTTTCCATTCCTTTCCTAATAATACCTAACATTCTATTTGTTTTCTTAGCCGCAGCAGCACACTGAGCAGAAGGTTTCAACGTATCATCAACGACGACACCTAGATCCCTTTCTTGGTCTGTGATTCCCAGTGTTTTTTTTGTGCCAGTACGCACCGGTACGGCGTACCAGCACCTTTTTTTTTAGGTCCCACTCCCGTTCACCCCTTCTCTGTTTAAATATTGTCGGTCGCGATTCTCCTCTCTCCCCTGCCCTCCCCTCCATGCCAGCAATTCTCTCTCCCCTGCCCTCCATGTCCGGCATGTCCCCTCTCTCCCCTGCTCCCTTCCCCTCTCCAAGTTGCAACGAACCGGCTGGCAGTGAATACAGCGGTACTCACTGAGGCAGGCACGTAGGGCGCAAGCAGGTTCGTCTCCTCTGATCTCGCGTTGCTTCCCTCTCAGCGAATCCTGCCCTCGAAGGCAGGACGAGCTGAGAGGGAAGCAACGCAAGATCAGAGGAGATGAACCTGCTTGCGCCCTGTGTCTGCGTGCCTGTCTCAGTGAGTACCGCTGTCTTCACTGCCGGCCGGTTCGTCGTGACTTGGAGAGGGGAGGGGAGGGCAGGAGAGAGAGAGGGGACATGCCGGACACGGAGGGCAGGGGAGAGAGAATTGCTGGCATGGAGGGGAAGGCAGGGGGGAGAGGAGACATGCTGGACATGGGCAAGGGAGGGAGGAGAATTGCTGGGCATGGATGAAGGGAGGGCAGGAGAGGGAGGCGACATGCTGGGCATGGAGGGCAGGGGAGGGGAGAGAGAAGTGCTGGACATGGAGGGGAGGGCAGGGGAGAGGATACATGCTGGACATGGGCAGGGGAGAGAGGAGAATCACTGGGCATGGCATGGGTGGCTGGAGGGGGGCAGGGGGAGAGGAGGGTTGCTGGACATGGGTGGATGGAGGGGAGGGCAGGGGAAGAGAAGAAATGCTGGACATGGATGGAGGCGAGGGAAGAGAGTGAGGAAGGAGATGAGATGAGGGAAAAGGAAGAGGGGAGAAAAACTGTACATGGATGTAGAAAATAGGCAGAAGCTGGATCCACTGGACAGTCAAGTCTGAGGAGGACCCAGCTTTTACATATGGATGTAGGGCAAGAAATGAAGAAGAAAGGCGGAATGTAAAGAACTAAATGAAAAGGAAGCCCTGGAAACGGAGTTAAGAGGACAGATAGCAGCAGAATCAGATACTGAGCCAGCATGATCAGAAAAACAAAGTCACCAGACAACAAAGGTAGAAAAAATCATTTTATTTTCATTTTAGTATCTGGAATATGTCCAATTTGAGAATTTACATCTGCTGTCTTATTTTGCACTGGGTATACTGGAGCTGTAACAGCTTACAGAAATTCTTTATAATGAAAAAAAAATCACATTATTTTTTTCTCCTATACTAGTATAACATTTTCAATGATGTCTGTTTATTTGCGCTACGGCTGGTATAAGGGGTGTGGCTAATGTGGGTGTGGTTATAATAGAGGTGGAGTCATATGTGGTGACTCCGCCCACAATGAGTACCAGCACCTTTTTTTCTACAAAAAAAAGCACTGGTGACTCCTAACGTGGAACTTTGCATGACATAGCTATAATTTGGGTTCTTCTTTCCCACATGCATCACTTTGCACTTGCTCACATTAAACGTCATCTGCCATTTGGATGCCCATTCTCCCAGTCTCATAAGGTCCTCTTGTAATTTTTCACAATCCTCCCACGATTTAACAACTTTGAATAACTTTGTGTCATCAGCAAATTTAATTACCTCACTAATTACTCCCATCTCTAGGTCATTTATAAATATGTTAAAAAGCAGCGGTCCCAGCACAGACCCATGGGGAGCCCCACTAACTACCTTTCTCCATTGAGAATACTGTCCATTTAACTCTACTCTCTGTTTTATTTATTTGTGGTACATTTATATCCCACATTTTCCCACTAGAGTGAGCACAATGTGGATTACAAGTCAGAAAGACAGGAAAGTACAGGAGGATTATACAAGAATGCTTGAATAGGTTGGAGTAGTAAATAGGTATGGACAAATTGAGGTAGGCGGGGATTAAGCGTTGATTGGTAGGATAAGCTTTCTCGAAGAAAAATGCTTTTAAAGATTACTTGAATAGCTGGTGATCGTCAGTCTCCTTTAGATGCCTTGGTAGAACATTCCAGGACTTTGGGCTGACGTAGGAGAAAGATGATGAAAAAAGCAGTTTATATCTAACTGACTTGCAGCTTGGATAGTGTAGGTTAAAGTATGATCGAGCAGTTATCGAAGAATTTCTGGATGGCAGATCAATTAAATCTAGCATGTAAGCAGGGGCTTCCCTATATATTATCTTGTGACTCAATGAGCATATTTTGAAGGTAATCCGGTTTATAATGGGGAGCCAGTGTAGGTTAAAACGAAGAGGCTGGGCATGATCAAAGCGTGATTTGCCTAATATTAGCCTTGCAGCAGTGTTTTGAGCAGTCTGGAGCTTTTTCAGAATGAAATTTCGGCAACCAGCATAAATTCCACTGCAGTAGTCAATATGCAAAAGGACCAACTAGTGAGTAAGGGTACGGAAGAGCTCCCTTGTGAGGAATTGCCGGAGATGCCTTAATCTCCACATGGAGTGGAACATTCTTTTTGTGATGAGTTTAGCTTGGCTGTCCAGTAGCAATTGATTATCCAACAAGACACCAAGGATTTTCATACTTTTTGAGATCGGAAGAGTGTAATCCTTTGTGATGAGTGAAGCTGGGATAACCTTATTATGCAGAGACGAAAGGATTAGACACTGCGTTTTCTCTTTATTGAGTTTGAACTGAAACGCTGTAGCCCAAGAATCCATGATGAAAAAACTAGCAGCTATTGTGTCGGAGATTTCAGTTAGTGTAGATTTTAAAGGGATATAGATGGTCACAACGTCCGCATAGATGAATGGGTTTAGACCAAGTGCGGATAAGGTTTTCGCCAGAGGAATCAGAATGATGTTGAAAAGAGTAGGGGAAAGGGGTGAGCCCTGAGGTATTCCACAATAAGCTTTTCACGGCGCAGAGATGATAGATTTGGATTTGACACGGTATGTTCTCATTGACAGAAAGCCCTTAATCTAATTAAACACATTACCAGCTATTCCAAATGTATCCAACAGGTGAAGGAGGAGATTATGATCCACCATGTCAAATGCACTGGACATATCAAATTGAAGAAGTAACACATTGTCCCCTGTAGATATTAATTGTTTAAAGTTCGCCAGGAGAGTAACCAATACTGTTTCTGTACTGTACTGTGAACGGAAACCTGATTGTGAGCTATGCAGGATGCACAGGTTATTCAAATAATCAGTTAATTGACTGTTGACCACACTTTCCATTGTTTTGATGAGCAATGGGATAGATGCCATTTTTCTATCTTTTAACCAGTTTTTAATCCACAATAGAACATTACCTCCTATCCCATGACTCTCCAATTTCCTCTGGAGTCTTTCAGAGGTACTTTGTCAAACGCCTTCTGAAAATCCAGATACACAATATCAACCGGCTCACCTTTATCCACATGTTTGTTCACCCCTTCAAAGAAATGTAGTAGATTGGTGAGGCAACATTTCCCTTCACTAAATCCATGTTGACTTTGTCTCATTAATCCATACTTTTGAATATGTTCTGTAATTTTGTTCTTTATAATAGTCTCTACCATTTTGCCCGGCACCGACGCCAGACTCACCGGTCTATAATTTCCTGGATCTCCTCTGGAACCTTTTTAAAAATCGGCGTTACATTGGCCACCCTCCAATCACCCTCCATCCGGTTTAGGAGATTTGCTACTCTTCAGTTTGTAGAACTGCCCCATTACATCCTCCAGGTTTACAGAGAATTCATTAACTTTCTCCGACTCGTCAGCTTCAAATACCATTTCTGGCACTGGTATCCCACCCAAATCTTCCTTGGTGAAGACCGAAGCAAAGAATTCATTTAATCTCTCCGCTATGGCTTTGTCTTCCCTGGTCATCTAACGGTCCAACCGATTCTTTTGCTGGCTTCCTGCTTTTAATATACCTAAAACAAATTTTTTTACCATGTGTTTTGGCCTCCAATGCAATCTTTTTTTTTTAAGTCCCTCTTAGCCTTCCTTATCAGCGCTTTGCATTTGACTTACGCTGTTTCTTATTATTTCCAGTTGGTTCCTTCTTCCATTTTCTGAAGGATTTTCTTTTAGCTCTAATAGCTTCCTTCACATCACTTTTTAACCATGCCGGCTGTTGTTTGGTCTTCCATCCTCCTTTCTTAATAAGCGGAATATATTTGGCCTGGGCTTCCAGGATGGTGTTTTTGAACAGCATCCACGCCTGATGTAAATTTTTGACCCTCGCAGCCGCTCCTCTAAGTTTTTTTTCACCGTTCTTCTCATTTTATCATAGTCTCCTTTTTTTAAAGTTAAACGCTAACGTATTTGATTTCCTAAGTATACTTACTTCAAAGCTAATATCAAATCCGATCATATTATGATCACTGTTATCAAGCAGCCCCAGCACCATTACCTCCCGCACCAGATCATGCGCTCCACTAAGGACTAGGTCTAGAATTTTTCCTTCTCTTGTCGGCTGCTGTACCAGCTGCTCCATAAAGCAGTCCTTGATTTCATCAAGGAACTTTACCTCCCTAGCATGCCCCAATGTTACATTTACCCAGTCAATATTGGGGTAATTGAAATCACCCATTATTATTGTGTTGCCCAGTTTGTTTGCGTCCCTGTACTGCTATGGATTTACAGCCTGCTTCACTAACACAGACTACTCAATAATTACTGTGGATTCTTTTGGATTCATATTAGGTAAATGAGACCTTTATTAGAGGTTCTAAAATCTACAATGATTAAATCATCTAACTAAAAGAAAGCTATCATATAACTAAAAGAAAGCTATAAGACATATATATACACATACATCAGTGGTCAGGAATTTCAGGCCCTTATTTCATCAGCCGGGAGGCCCGTTGCAGTGAAAGCCCGAAGTCTCTTTATGACCAGGAACAGTCTTTTCTGCGCGATGTGTCCAACCACAGATGAGCCTCAGAGCTCTGCTGCAACAAGCCCCCCTTCTTATTAAGCTAAAGCTTATTTTCGGAGCCAAGGAAAATTACAGGAATGTACATGAGGATGCAGTCAGACGCTCTTGGTTCAGGTAAACAAACCACTGGCCTGGTGGCCTATCTCCTGAACTTCAAGCATACCTTGTCTCCCTCCTGCACAGGCTGGCTTCAGAGACTGGGTGACTGGTGGATGTGAGGATCGCCTGGTAACTTGCCTGCCTGATGTGAAGGTGGCGGATCTCACGCATCACCTAGATAGGATTTTAGATAGTGCTGGGTAGGAGTCGGCTATCTTGGTACATGTGGGTACCAATGACATAGGAAAATGTGGGAGAGAGGTTCTGGAAGCCAAATTTAGACTCTTAGGTAGAAAGCTCAAATCCAGAACCTCTAGGGTAGCATTTAATGAAATGTGCCTTATCTTCTACATTCCAACTTATTTTCACACAATCAAAGTTAAATCATTTTTAAACAGAATTACTTCTAATCAACAATATAGACCCCAATGCACTAATGATCAAAAGTCAACGCGAGCAGGCAAGCCCATTAGCGCCATTTTTGCACACACTTAACAACGTGGGATGACCAACGTGGTTACCGCCATAAACTGCAAACGTGCCAGGCACTTGCGCACATGACATTTAAATGTAGTCAATCTCATGTAAATAAGGTCATTTCACGTTCCTCCTGGATGATCGAAAACTAGCGTCTCATGAACAGAGGTGTTGAATGGCGCTATGCCAAAAAACAGCACCACAGAATAACGCCAGGTCCTAGCTGGCGTTCTTGTGGCGCAGGTCCCATCAGAGCTAAAAAAAAAATTATTTCCTCTTCCTTCCTTCACGTGATCCGGAAGTGCAAAGTTGGAAGACAAACCTATGAGCTGCTGCATCCACATTGTCGTTTTTTATTGTTGAGTTATCTGTAACAAGTAGCCAGTGCCTTAAAAGGTGAAGGCCTGTTTTTTTTTTATTTTTACTTATAGGACTGGTTTTTTGAAAGCTTCCCATATCTAGATATAAATATCATTAAATAACAATTGAATAACAGTGGAACAGCTTAAAACATTCTTATAGCTGCTAGAAACAGCCATTTGAATCTCTGTATATCGTGCTCATTTTTGTGTATACTATACAGATGGCCAAATTGCATTGAGGATATCCCCTTTCTTGATGGGTTCATCTGAAATGTTCTGGAAATCTGCATGGTGTTAGAAATTGAATATATTGAAATAAAATGGAAGTAGAATAAAACTCTCCTTTCATTGGGGCACATCTTCATCTGTTTTGTAGAACTTAACCTTTTACATACACAGATGGATTATTCTGTTGTTTCAGCATGTTTCATGGACTAGTGGTTTATAAGTCAAAATAATTAAAACATTTTCTGTCAAACAGATCTAACATTTTTTGAAACATAACTGATGGGCTATTAGCCCATAATGTAGTCCATTGGTTTTCTTATATTTTGTGATTGTGATGGCTTATACTGTGACAAAACTGGAAATACAGTGAGACAGAATAATAGAATTAAGTAAGATCTTAAACTTTTTTTGTAAAGTTTTTATCATCTTTATTAAAAGTTGGTTGATAAGCTTCATACAGAACAAGAAAAAACAAAACAGTAAACAATAGAACATGGCACAATAAAAACTTTTACCCAAAGTTACCAGCAAAGGCAAACGAGGTACAAACAATACAATGCAAAGCCACCTCGATCAACAGGAAACCAATGTTTTACAGCACTATGTTTACCCGCTTTACGACAGGACGCACTTTATGACAAAATGACAAGCAGCCCTACGCACATGTGTGCTGTTTGTAGCCTAGCGTGTCTGATTAGTGTGCATGTGTCCTGGCTACTTAGCTTCATTTAAATACGCTGTCTACAGGGGTTAGCGCCGCTACACCGCTGCATATATCTGCCTATATTAACTTCTGATCATGCCATAGCGCTACACTGTGCTACTACGGCGTTGGAAGAGCGGTATTTCCAGAGCGCTATCTAAAATAGCTCCGGGGTTTGATCATCTACCTGCAAGTACACTTGTTAGTCAAGGTAGATACAGTTGAAAAGCAATCTCAAAAATCCTTTTTATTACAGTCCCTAATTTCCTTTAACATTTCTGCATCCATCTGTTCATCATGGCCAGGCAGACGGTAGTACACTCCTATCACTATCCTTTTCCCCTTTACATATGGAATTTCAATCCACAATGATTCTAAGAAGTGTTTTGTTTCCTGCATAATTTTCAATCTATTTGATTCAAGGCTCTCGTTAATATACAATGCTACCCCTCCACCAATTCGATCCACCCTATCACTACAATATAATTCGTACCCCGGTATGACAGTGTCCCACTGGTTATCCTCCTTCCACCAGGTCTCAGAGATGCCTATTATATTTAATTTTTCTTTTAGTGCAATATATTCTAACTCTCCCATCTTATTTCTTAGGCTCCTAGCATTCGCATATAGACATTTCAAACTATGTTTGTTGTTCCTACTTACATCATGTTCAGTACTTGACAGTATTAATTTGCAATCCTTTGTCTGATTTTTTTTTTAATTTAAGGATACCTGATCTACTATGGTCTCTTTTGCAACCTCACTATCAGGATATCCTATCTTCCCTGTTTTGGTGATATCTTTGAAAGATACCTTATCCCGAACCATGCACTTTTGAGCAACTGTCGGCCTTCCCCCCGTTTCTAGTTTAAAAGCTGTCTTATCTCCTTTCTAAATGCTGATGCCAGCAGCCTGGTCCCACCATGGTTAAAGTGGAGCCCATCCTTTTGGAATAGGCTCCCCCTTCCCCAGAATGTTGCCTAACAAATCTAAAACCCTCCTCCCTGCACCATCGTCTCATCCACGCATTGAGACTCTGGAGCTCTACCTGTCTCTTGGGCCCTGAGCGTGGAACAGGTAGCATTTCATTAAATGCTACCCTAGAGGTTCTGGATTTGAGCTTTCTACCTAAGAGTCTAAATTTGGCTTCCAGAACCTCTCTCCCACATTTTCCTATGTCATTGGTACCCACATGTACCAAGATAGCCGACTCCTACCCAGCACTATCTAAAATCCTATCTAGGTGATGCGTGAGATCCGCCACCTTCACATCAGGCAGGCAAGTTACCAGGCGATCCTCACATCCACCAGTCACCCAGCTATCTATAAGCCTAATGATTGAATCACCAACTACAACAGCTGTCCTAACCCTTCCCTCCTGGGCAGCACTTGGAGACATATCCATGGTGCGAGAGGATAGTACATACCCTGGTGGGCAGGTCCTGGCTACAAGAGTACTTCCTACTTCACCAGGGTGATGCTCTCCTTCTAGGAGACCTCCCTCCTCCAAGACTAGGAGACTGGGCGTCTAAATGGCAGATGACGTTTAATGTGAGCAACTGCAAAGTGATGCATGTGGGAAAGAGGAACCCAAACTATAGCTATGTCATGCAAGGTTCAGCGTTAGGAGTCACGGAATGAGAAAGGGACCTGGGAGTCATCACTGATGATACGTTGAAATCTTTTGCTCAGTGTGCGACTGTGGCTAAGAAAGCAAATAGAATGTTAGGTATTATTAGGAAAGGGATGGAAAACAAAAATGAGGATATTATAATGCCACGGTCCATGGTGTGACCGCACCTAGAGTACTGTGTTCAATTCTGGTCGCCGCACATCAAAAAAGATATAGTGGAATTAGAAAAGGTGCAGAGAAGGGCGACGAAGATGATTAAGGGGATGAGCAGCTGGCAGCATTATGAGTGCAAAAACGCCAAAACGGGATCGAGAGCGGCAGAAGTCGACGGAGCCTAAAATGGCGGACCAAAACGACGCCGTTATTTCCCAGCAGAGCGGTGCGTGGATGTCGGAGTTGGTGGCGGAGGTTAAAGCGGCACTTGACTCGAAGCTGCAGAAACTGCTTGACAGGACAGAGGAAGAACATGAGTGCCTTGACAATGTGAATTTGGAGCTGGATGAGTGTTTACACAAGGCAATGGAGCTGGAGGGTGAGGTACGTGGTATGGCTAAGGAGAGGGAAGCATTAGTGAAGACCGTCGCAGAGCTTCAAATTAAAGTGGATGACCTTGAAAATCGATCGAGACGCAATAATTTGTGTCTGGTGGGTTTGGAGGAAATGGAGTGCACCTCGGACTTGATCCGGTTCCTTGAAAATTGGATCCCATCGGCCCTACAGCTTGAACAGCAGCTGCATAATGTTTGTGTGGACTGGGCTCACTGGCTGGGGCCTGTGGGCACTTCTGGCAACAGACCTGGAGTAATGATCATGAGGGTCTTAAATTAGGTGCATAAAATGCTGATTTTGCGTACTGCTCGTGGAGGGTTGCCGTTACAGTATCGCCACCGTAAGATTCTTTGCTTTCAGGACTATTCAGCGCAGGTCCAGCAGCAGCGGAAAACCTTCTCCTCCGTTTGTGCTTCTTTGATTGAAAGGCGAATCCCGTTTGCCTTACTTTTCCCAGTGCGACTTTGAATTACTTATGGCAATAAAGTCAGCCTGTTTACATCTCCTGAGGAGGCACAAGTTTTTTCTGTCTTCATTGCCCCGGTCATCAGCAGTATCTGATTGACGTGCTTTTACTGACTGAACTGTGTTCTGCTTTACTGTGGTGTTGTATGTACTTCCTCACCCTGGGTCCGCTCTTAGGATTCAACTGTACAGTTTGAGGGATTGGAATGTATGTTTTCGCATCTAGGGTTGTCAGGAATGTCTGGCCACTTGGTTACCTTGCTTTAACCTCTAGTGTAGTGGATAATGCGATGCAGTTGGCTTTGTCTCTGAAGATATATCTAACTACTTTCTGCAGTATCAGCTGTGTCCCTATGTGTGGTTAATGGAAGTATAAACCATGTCGACCATGTTGGCAGAATGAGGGCTTTTCTCAAACTGCTGAGAGCACACCCGCCTGTTACTGGCTCTTTACACAATTGCAGCCCGAAACCTCAGTGGTGCTTGGTGAATAGACTCCTGAACATTTTTGCATGTTAACCTGTTGTTCTGTTGTATACCTTAATCTAACTCTGTGTAAATCCTTTGCAAGTAAATAGTTCTTAAAACACTTGCGGACCAAACTCTCAGTGATAACTGGTGAATAGTATCCCGAACTTTTTTTGTGTGTTAACTCATTGTTCAGTAGTATGTCTTATTTTAACTCTGCATATCCCCCTTGATAGAAAAGATTATTGTACCTGGTTTTTGGTTTTGAGCAGCTCTATTGTATTTTATTATATCTATTATTGCATGGTTTGTGGGCTATTGACGATCAATGGGGACACCCAGCTGATGCTTCTTTAGTTATTACCATTTGCAATTCTTTCCTTTTTTTTTACCTTTTCCAACATTAGGGGTCACAGTTTAGTGACTATAATGGTTGATTAATATTGGGTCGGAGGGGGGGAGGGGTGATTAAACGTGACAATCAGTGGGACGGTACTGTGGGTCGGAAGGGGGAATTGGGGAAGGGATTGGGGGGGTGGATAGAGGAGGAAGGGGGAGGGGTGGGTTACAGGTACCTATATATTTGTTCGCATAATGGGTTGGGAGGTTTTCCCGCTTCTGAAAGAGACTGGCGACTCTTGAGGGCAAGACGTATAATTGGTGGAATGTGTTGGAGACTGGGACAATACACCTGCTGTTGGAATCTGACTGTGTTTGAAAGGGGAGTGTCTTTGCTGGATGACACATGAAGGATTGGAGACTTTATTCGTGGAATGTGGGAGGTATTACGTCCCCCATGAAACGGAAAAAAATTCTTCAGAGTTTACATCGTAAAAGGGCTACTATAGCATTGTTGCAAGAAACCCACCTTTCCTCGCGAGAACACAGCAAATTATGTACTTGGTGGGTGGAGGAGTATGTGGAAGCTCCTGCAAAGGGCAAGAAGGCTGGGGTTATTATTCTGTTTCATAAAAATTTGCATATGGAGAAAAAAGTAGTGGAGGTGGACCCGGAGTGCCAATATGTTTTGGCACACTTAGTTCTTGATGGAAGTCCAGTTTTGTTGTGTAACATTTATGCTCCTAATGTCTATGATAAACGATTTTTCAATTTGATCATCCAAAAACTACTTCCTTATGTGGGCTCTCCTATGATACTCGGAGGTGATTTTAACATAGTGCCGGATCCCACTGTGGACAAATCATGTCCTCCACGGGGGGGGCTAAGTATGATTGTACCAAGGGAATACCGCTACTTTGTAGTATTTTGGGTCTGGTGGATGTTTGGCGGGTTTTACATCTGGGGGAGAAAGACTTTATGCATTTGTCTAGGGCCCATCGGATGCAGTCGCGTATAGACTACATTTTGATAGGGGAAAATCTTTTCTCCAGGGTCAAATCGGCTGCACTTGGGCCTACAGCTATATCAGATCATGCCCCCATTTGGGTGGAGTTGGGTTCCGTACTGGAGGTTTCCTATGGATTTATATTATGATGTCGAGTTTCGAGATTATTTACGAGTGAAATGGCAGGAGTATAGGGAGTTTAATGTTCAACATAAGGATAATATAGTACTGTTTTGGGAAGCCGCTAAAGCAGTTCTAAGAGGTGATATTATTGCATTTAGTGCACGGAAGAAAAGGAGACGAGATGCGGCAATTCTGCAGCTGGAGAAACAGGTTGGATTTTTCCGGCGGCAGTATGGGAAGGCTTCTTCAGCTGAAAATAGAGACAGATTTCTGGCGGCCCAGAGTTCCCTTATAATGAACTGCTACATCAGAGGGCCAAGAAATTGGCTTTGTATTACTAATATCAACTTTACAAGCATGGTAGTAAGGCGGGGAAGTTGTTGGCGTGGCTGGTTCATCGGACTAGGGGACATAAACAAGTGTTAGCTGTTCGGGATAAGTCAGGATGTATGGTTTCAACAGATGAGGAAATTGTGCAGGTATTTCGTGATTATTATCAGTCATTTTACTGCTCAGAATTGCCCCAGGACTTAGATCCCCATGTTTATTTACAAAGTTTAGATTTGCCTCAGCTCTCTACAAGTCAAGTTTTAGATCTTAATGTGCCCATAGGAATTGATGAGGTTGTTTGGGCTGTGAGTCAAAGTGCGCTTCATAAGGCCCCAGGTCCAGAAGGTTATAGAGTGGAATTTTATAAATTAATGATATCTGACATTCAAACGGTTTTGGCTCAACTATTCAATGGACTCACAGAGAGTCAGCGATTGCCTGATTCATTGAATTTAGCGGATATTGTAGCGTTTCTCAAGCCTGGGAAAGATCCAGGATCCCCTGAGTCCTACAGACCCATTTCGTTGATTGGATATGAAGCAAAATTGTTGGCTGGTATTTTGACAAATCGGTTGGCGCGTGTGTTACCTTTGGTGATTGCGGAGCCGCAGGTAGGGTTTATACGTGGGAGACAGGTGGTTAAGAATGTTAGAACTATTTTGGCCACAATGGAGAAGGTAAAGAAATTACAAATCCCTTTGCTTATTGTTAGTTTTGATGTGGAAAAGGCCTTTGATAGGGTGACATGGCCTTTTTTGTTTGCAGTGTTATGTCAGTATGGTATAACGGGATATTTTGCGCAGGCTATTCAGACACTTTATGCTACTCCTTTGACTAGAGTCATGGTTAATGGTATATTCTCTGAGGTTTTTCCTATACTGCGAGGTACGTGACAGGGGTGTCCATTATCACCGTTGTTGTTTGCTCTTACGTTGGATCCATTGATTCGAGAAATTCAGCATAATTCGGATATTAAAGGTATTCAGCTGGGGCGATATGAGTTTAAGATTTCAGCCTTTGCTGATGATCTGTTAGTGCATTTGACTTCGCCACAGAATTCCCTGAAACCACTGTTGGAAAGTTTTAGAGAATACGGTTCGTTTTCGGGATTTTGGCTGAATATGCAAAAGTTGGAGGGTTTGCCGACTAGTTCAGAGATTCGCACTAGTTGGGAGGGAGAGTTTCATTTAAAGTGGGCCCCGGGGTTTTTCCAGTAGTTGGGTATACTGTTACCTAGTGATCTTAAGATTTTATATAGAATAAATGTTGATTTTTTGTTGCGGGTTTGGCATGCATTACCGCTCCCGCTTAGTGACAGAATTAATCTGATCCGCATGATTATATTTCCGCGTTGGTTGTATGTTTTATGACACTTGCCTCTTTGTTTGTTGAAAAATGATTTGCGTAAATTAAGGAGACTTCTCACTCATTTTTGTTGGGCAGGTAGGAAGCCTAAGATTCCTTTGGAGTACTTGTTTGGTTCTTGGAGGACAGGGGGTTTAGGTTTACCTAACTTACAATTGTATAATATGGCCTGCTTGTTACGACATTTGGCTGATTTGATCTTAGGAACAGAATATTATACATGTTGGTCTGTAGAGAGAGAATTGTTTGTGCCTCTGCATCCTCACTATTTGTTACATGTAGCCCAAAAGAGATTACCTCTTACATTGAAAAAACATGTTTTGTTACATCCTATGAGATATGTGTGGAACTATTTGACAAAATGTCTTGAAATGAATCCACGTTGTACAGATTTTCTACCATTAGTAGGGAACCTTGAATTTGGACCTGGTCAGACAATGGGGACTTTCTATGGTTGGGCCGCCAAAGGGATCTTTTATGTAGCGGATCTGTTACAGGTTGATGAGTCACTGAAAACATTTGCGCAATTGCTGGAACACATTCCATCTAAAATACATAACTTTTATGCTTACTTACAGGCTTGTCATTATGTAAGTGCCCTGTTACCTAATTGCACCAGAAACTTGTTTGAGAATTTGGAGGTGTTTTTCAAGCCGAAGAGTACGACTTTCATTTCGGTATCTTCCTTATATAGATCTTTGGTTACGTATTTGCCTGGTAAGGATTTTGAAATTGTAACGCGGAGCTGGCATGTGGAATTGGGGTGCAAGTTGTGTACCGGGGATATCTTGTGCTGTATCCAGCTGATCCCGCGTTACCTTCATAGTGCTTATTATAGAGAATGTCAGTTTCGGATTGTGACCAGGTCTTATTTTTCTCCCCGTCAAGCATTTCATGTGAAGTGTCTGGCGGTTAAGAATTGTGTAAAGTGTGGACATCTAGATGCTACTCTAGCTCATGCATTATGGTATTGCCCGAGAGTACAACTTTTTTGGAAGCGTGTGATTAGATATTGGGAGCATTTATTACATAAGCAACTAAGTCTTTCTCCAATTGGACTTCTGTTGGGCTGGGTGGGTAGTGCTGACTCTTTATTTGCGTCTGAACGCATTTTTATTTATAAATCAGGGGTAGTGGGGAAGAAGTGCATTATGCAATGTTGGACCCAGAGCAGGGCGCCGGACTTCTGGTCGTGGCGTAATGCTCTTTATGCTCTTGCCCTTTTGGAAGCTCGTGATGCACGTTTAACTCCTAAACGTAGTAAAGAATTTTGGTTAGTTTGGGAGCCGTATGTAATGTCTTTGTCCTCAAGAGTTCGCAGTCTTTTATTGAATCATATCCCCATTGGATCCTCTATAGTTTTGAGTAGGTATCAATGGGGGGGGGGGGGGGTTTGGTAAAGGGACGGAGGAAGGGAAGGAAGTATTTAGTTGGGGGATGGGGTATTTTAGTGGTTTGGGGAGGGAAAAAAGGGGGTGGGGTGGTACATGTTTTAATATGTTTTCGGATGGATACTGTAAGCTGAAATAATTTTCCTAGATTTTGTTAATTCCGAAATTTGGATTTCTGGTTATGTTCTGCATCATTAGAATTAACCAATGGTCATTTTAGATTTTGATTTCAAGGATTCATTTGTTAGTTTTTGCCTAAATTTAGTAATTTTCTGGTTTGTTTTTGTTTGCTGTGTATTATGTATTTGTTTTGTTATAATGGTTGTGTTTTTCATTTACTGCTTATTTATGCATTGTATTTTGAACATTTAATAAAGCATTATTTTTTTTTTAATCCAGCAAAAAAAAAAAAAAAACAAGAGAAAATTTTTCTTTACTCAGCGCGTAATTCGACTCTGGAATTCGTTTCTGGAGAATGTGGTTAAGGCGGTTAGCTTAGCAGAGTTTAAGAAAGGTTTGGACGGCTTCCTGAAGGAAAAGGCCATAGAATGTTATTAAATGGACATAGGGAAAAATCCACTATTCCTGGGACAAGAAGTACAAAATGCTTTGCTCTGTGGATCTTGTCGGGTCATTGTGACCTCGATGGGTCACTGTCAGAGACAGGGTGCTGGGCTAGATGGACCTTTGGTCTGTCCTAGTGTGGCGATGCTTATGTTTTATGTCTTAAGGTAGCACAGGGGCTACCAGTACTTCTCTACAACATCCCTGTAGGTCTCCTCTATGTACCTCTCTGTCTCCCTCAGCTCCACCAAGTCTGCTACTCTAGCCTCGAGAGAATGGACACATTCTCTGAGAGCTAGGAGCTCTTTGCATCAGGCACACACATATGACATCTCACCAACTGGGAGATAATCATACATGTGACACTCAATGCAAAAGACTGGATAGCACCCCTCTCACTGCTGGACTGCTGACTCCATCTTAGTGTTTTTGAGTTTTTCAATAATTTAAAACTTGCTACAGTATTAAAGATATTAGCCTAATATAAAAATGTCTTTTAGTTTATATAGTACTGTATATTGTGTCATATATTTAGTGTTTCCTTCTTAGATGGTAATGAAATGTATTTAAAACTCCAGAAGAAAGGAGGTGTTGATGCCCCTGTACAAGTCATTGGTGAGGCCCCACCTGGAGTACTGTGTTCAGTTTTGGAGGCCGCATCTTGCTAATGATGCAAAAAGAATTGAAGCGGTGCAAAGAAAAGCTACAAAAATGGTATGGGATTTGTGTTACAAGACATATGAGGAGAGACTTGCTGACCTGAACATGTATACTCTGGAGGAAAGGAGAAACATGATACAGACGTTCAAATATTTGAAAGGTATTAATCCACAAATGAACCTTTTCCAGAAATGGGAAGGCGGTAGAACTAGAGGTCATGAAATAAGGTTGAAGGAGGGCAGACTCAAGAAAAATGTCAGGAAGTATTTTTTCACGGAGAGAGTGGTGGATATTTGGAATGCCCTTCTGTGGGAGGTGGTGGAAATGAAAAAGGTAACAGAATTCAAAAATGTGTGGGATAAACATTAAAGAATTCTGTTCAGAAGGAATGGATCCTCAGAAGCTTAGTGGAGATTGGGTGGCAGCACCGGTGGTGGGGTGGTGGAAGGCGTGGCTAGTGGTTGGGAAGTGGGGCTAGTGCTTGGCAGACTTCTACGGTCTGTGCCCTGAAAATGGCAGATTTAAATCAAGGTCAGGTATACACATAAAGTAGCACATATGAGTTTATCTTGTTGGGCAGACTGGATGGACCATACAGGTCTTTCTCTGCCGTCATCTACTATGTTACTATGTAAATGGCCCCTGTGGCTGCCGGGAACTTGGGAGGCAAGGCAGAAGGGCAGCTGAGGCAGCTAATCAATGGCACAAAATCAGACCAATTGAGGGGTAGGAGGTGTTTGCAGCCCAGAAAGGAGGAGAGCAGAAGCAAGGGGAGAGAGTTCAGAGTCCAAGCCAGTGCAGGAGAGGAGGCAGCAGGCTGCTGGAGAGAGGGGCAAACCTAGACCGGCCAGGAACGTGCTGCAAAGAAGAGAAAGGGACCAGACCATGTCCGTGCAGGAAAGAACAACTGCAGGTAGAAGGAGAGAGCTAGTGAGTCCCTGGGAAGGGCCAGGTATTGGAGCAGGCTAGACGAGGGAGAAATCAGGGTCCAGAGTGAGCCAGGGGGCGAAGAGAAGCGGAGATGCAGATGAACAGGTAAGCGAAAGCTGGGAAGGAGAGCAGAAGTAGTAGCAGTGGAGGTCTTCCCAGATGAAGAGAGTGAACTGGGGGCGAAGAGTGAGCCCATGCTAAGAGGTCTTGCAGTGCAGAGCTGTGGAGATCTGGGCCTGAGCAAGAAACTGGGAGGGGAACCACGTAGCGGGAGCCCCGAAACCCTGAGAAGTCTAGTCCTGGTGTCTGTCAGTGAGCGAGCACCTGCCCTGGGACCAAGAGGCCTGCTTCACCAGTGCCAGTCCTGTGGAAGAGATGCTTGCCAGGAAGATAAGGGGAGAGGAAGGAGTGCCACTAGGAGAGAGACAGAGACCCCCCTTTTGACTGACTGCCCAGACCTAATGGAAGAGGATGCTAGAATGACCATTAGCGTGAGTGCCTGCCATTCTGAGTGGACAGGCATGGAGGGTCTGCCCTAAAGAGAAACTGCCCAGGCTGGGATACAAGGCCTATGAGTGCCTCCAGCTAGGGGACTTGCCTCTAGGGAATTTAGTTTAGTGGTCAGTCAGTCTAGATAGGGGCATAGAGTGGGTGAAAGGAGAAACAATAAAGAGAAAGGGATTTGTATTGGGGGGGGGGGGGGCTAGATAGAAACTTCCCTCACTTATCTTTTTAATTAAAACTAGCTAGTTTACAAGGCTCTTTGCCAAAGAACGTACCGCCTGAGGTTAGGGTGCATACACCGAGGACAGGGAGTCAGGGTTTTCCTTTTTTATACTTTTAAAGTCAGATTAGTAGGTACTCCAGAGTTCCTGGACCCAGGAGCTGATGTCGATGCCAGAGAACTTCAAAGGTACCCAACACAAGACAGGCCTGAGTACACTGACTGTATGCATACTGTAGAAAAGAACCTGCTGGTCCTCAGCTCAGAGCCCTTTTCCTCTGTTGTCCCACTTCCTTGGGGATCTTTCCACTCAAAACCCGGCTCCCTGGGGAGACAGGCTGTTTCCAGCACCTTTCAATTTACAGCAAGGCTTTTAAACACAGTTCCACTTGCAGCAGGGCCTTTCCAAACACCGCCCTAAAGGTAGCCTGGCCTTCCAAACACAGTCTCAAAAAGTAGCAAGGCTTTTAAACACAGTTCCACTTGCAGCAGGGCTTTTCCAAACACAGCCCTAAATGTAGCCTGGCTTTTCAAACACAGTCTCAAAAAGTAGCAAGGCCTTTAAACACAGTTCCACTTGCAGCAGGGCTTTTCCAAACACAGCCCTAAAGGTAGCCAGGCTTTTCAAATACAGTATCACAAAGTAGCAAGGCTTTTAAACACAGTTCCACTTGCAGCAGGGCCTTTCCAAACACAGCCCTAAATGTAGCCTGGCTTTTCAAACACAGTCTCAAAAAGTAGCAAGGCCTTTAAACACCGTTCCACTTGCAGCAGGGCTTTTCCAAACCCAGCTCTAAATGTAGCCAGGCTTTTCAAACACAGTATCACAAAGTAGCAAGGTTTTTAAACACAGTTCCACTTGCAGCAGGGCCTTTCCAAACACAGCCCTAAAGGTAGCCTGGCTTTTCAAACACAGTCTCAAAAAGTAGCCAGGCCTTTAAACACAGTTCCACTTGCAGCAGGGCTTTTCCAAACACAGCCCTAAATGTAGCCAGGCTTTTCAAACACAATATCACAAAGTAGCAAGGCTTTGCGCGGGCTCAAAGCCTCCGGGTCCCACCCTCTTGGTCAGCCTTTTCTCCTGACCTCCTCCCGCATGACCCGGACAGCCCCATATACCTCCTGCTCTGACTGAGTCAGAGCCAACAGCTCCATCGGTTCCTCAGAGACCTCCTCTGGCTCTCCTTGTTCCATTGCCTCTGGCTCCTCTCCTCCCCTCTCCTCTGGAGCCCAGTCCATTTTCTCCTCTTCCCTCCCCCCCTCCAGCTGATTCCCTTTTCCCTCATTAACCGGGTTCTGGGGTTGTTCTTTCTCCGCCCCTTTTTTCCATCACCACCTTTTCCACCAGGGTAGAGCTTCAGCTTTCTCCCTTTTTGGTTGGCCCCCTTTTGGAGCCTCTGGGAGGTGCACCCTATTTCTCCCCCTTACCAGGTGCTCTCCTGGGGCTTTCTGGGACTTGTAGTGTTCTACTCTTATGTCCCTTTTTGGCAGGATCGGAACCCCCACCGTGTCATCTTTCCCTTTTTGGTAGCTGGGGTTCCTCCCCACCCCCTTTCTTTCTCCATACTCCTTACCATACTCCTTACATACCCCCCCCCTTAAGCTTTCACTCCCCCCCCCCGTTTTCCTTTTTCCTCTGTATCGTCCCCTACCCGGGATAGGGCGTCCACATTCGCCAGACACCTCCCCGGACGATGCTCCACTGTGTACTGGAAGGGTTGCAAGGCTAAATACCAGCGCATCAGCCTTCCATTGTTGTTTTTCATTAAATTAAGCCACTTCAGTGGAGCATGATCCGTCACCAACTTGAAGGGTCGCCCTTCCAGATAAACTGTACATTCCTGCACCGCCCATCTTATGGCTAGACACTCCTTCTCTATGGTGGAATAATGGGTCTCATGTGGTAGGAGTTTTCGGCTCAGATACAGGACAGGGTGCTCTGCCTCTTCGTGTTCTTGAGACAGCACCGCCCCTAGCCCCCTACCCGAAGCATCGGTTTGCAGGATAAAAGGTTTTCTGAAATCTACTGCCTTCAACACTGGTTCCTGGCACAGGGCATTCTGCATCTGCTCTAGGGCCCGCAACTCCTCCTCCCCCCATCTCAGCTGATCGGGGTTCTTACCCTTCAACATATCTGTTAAAGGAGTAGCGATTTCGGAAAAGTGAGGGATGAATCGCCTGTAATAGCCCACCATACCTAGGAATCGCCGCAACTGTTTTTTCCGGCTGGGCCGAGGAAATTCTTGGATGCTTTGAACTTTGTTCAATAAAGGCCGCACCTCTCCTCGGCCTACGTTATAGCCTAAGTACTTGACCCTATATTGGGCAAAGCAGCACTTTTTAGGGTTAAGGGTAAGACCCGCCTCCCGTAAAGCTTGCAGCACTGCCCCTACCTGCTTTAAATGGGTGTCCCAGTCCTCACTGTGGATTACCACATCATCCATATACGCTGCAGCATAGGTCTGATGTGGTCTGAGGACTTGGTCAAGCAAGCGTTGGCAGCTGGCCGCAGCTGAATTGAGGCCAAAAGGCAGCCTTTTAAATTGGTATAAGCCCATGGGGGTACTAAAAGCGGTCTTCGCTTGGGCCTCGTGAGACAGGGGGATTTGCCAGTACCCTTTTGTTAAATCGAGAGTAGTCAAATACTGAGCAGCTCCCAACCGGTCCACTAGCTCTTCTATATACGGCATAGGATAAGCATCCGTTTGGGAGATCGTATTAAGCTGCCTGAAATCAATACAAAATCTCCATTCGCCTTCAGGCTTAGGTACTAACACTACCGGGCTGGACCAAGGACTATGGGACTCCTCAATTACCCCAAAGTCTAACATTTCTTGTACTTGGGTAATGACTTCCCTCCTCTTCATCGGGGAGAGTCTATAGGGCCTTTGCCTTACGATCTTCCCCGGCTCGGTGATTATCTCGTGCTCTACTAAGTGGGTACTCCCCGGACAGGCCGTCAACATATCCTTAAATCGCTCTAAGAGCCTTCCTATTTCCTTCCTTTTCTCCTGGGGTAACTGGGGATTAACTCCGGGCTCGCCGTGCTTAAAAATCTCCCTTATTTGAGGCCCTAACTCCTCGCCCCCCCTTTCTTCCTCACAGGTTTGATATCCTACCCTAGCTACCCAGGGCTTCATTAGATTAACGTGAAATGTTTGTACTCTACCCCTCTCATTCGCCACCTCATAGGTGAGGGGACCGAGTCTCCTCCTTACCACCCAAGGTCCTTTCCACCGGGAGGAGAACCTATGTGGATCTTCCAAAATTAATATCAGGACCCTATCCCCTGGGGAAAACTCCCTTCCCCGGGTCCCTTTGTCATAATACCCCTTCTGTTGTTCTTGGCTATGTTCTAGTTGGTCTTGGGCATATTCTTGTATCCTGTCTAACCGGCCCCTTAGATCCTGTAAATACTCCACCACGGTTTTATCGGTTGTTTCGGGGGGCACCCAGTGCTCCTGCACTATATCTAACATACCCCTGGGGCGCCTCCCAAACATTAATTCAAAAGGAGAAACCCCTAAGGAGGCTTGCACCTTTTCCCGGTAGGCGTACAACACGAATGGTAAAAGCTGGTCCCACCCGGTCCTATCCGCCCCCAGGGCTTTTTTTAGCATACCCTTTAAGGTCCGGTTAAAGCGTTCCACCATCCCATTTGTTTGGGGGTGGTAAGCCGCCGTGCGTATATGTTTTATTCCAAAGGTTTCCCATACCTGCCTCAATGTCTGCGACATAAAATTGGACCCCCGGTCGGTCAATACTTCTTGGGGGAACCCTACCTCGCAAAAAATTTTTATAAGCTCCCTAGCGATATTCCTCGCCGAAATATTCCTTAAGGGCAGGGCCCATGGATATCGGGTGGCCATGTCCATCACCACTAACACGTAGAGGAACCCTCTCTGTGACCTTGTCACCGGCCCCACGATATCCATGGCCATTCTCCTCCCAGGTTGGTCTACCCTAGGCAGCGGCATTAAAGGGGCTTTTGGAGGGAATCTGTCTGATACCTTTTGACAGTTGGGACAGGATTTACAGTATCTTTCCACCTCCCCATAAATCCCTGGCCAATAAAATCGGGCCAATATTTGGTTTAGTGTAGCTTGGGAGCCCTTATGCCCCCCCAGGGGATGATCATGGGCCAGCCTTACCACCAGAGAACGGAACGCCCGGGGTACCACTAGCTGTTTCCCTCCCCCCGAGTTCTCCCAGCTAGGCACCTTCCTATACAATATATTCCCATCCACCATGAACCCGGAGGCTGCCTGGCCTTCCCCCTGGTGGGCCCTCTCCCACGCATACTCCAGAGTAGGGTCTGTGGCCTGCTCTCGGTGAAATTGGGGAAACTGTTCCCTCAATTCCTCCGGGGCCACCGGCAGGTAACTTTCCCTCTGTACCCTCTGAAGAGCCTCCCTTCTATCCTTCTGTTCCTTTCTTTTCAAGGATTTTCCTTTCCTTTCTCGGCCTGGATCCCCCAGGACCTCGCCGTGAAAAGGAAAAACACCCCCGAGGTCCTCCCCGCCCCTATCTGCCTCACGGCTAGACTGAGCTCTGGTGGTAACCAACACTTTTTTTTCTCCCATACATTCCCTAAACTGGGGCCAATCCCTTCCTAGGATCATATCTTGGGGTAATCTGGGCAGAATAGCCACCGCAAGCTTTATGTCCCCCAGGGGTCCCTGTAAGTTGACCCTGTGGAGGGCATACGGCGTCTTAGCCCCATGAATACATTGTATGGCCACTTTTCCTTCATAGATCTCCCTCCCCGGGTGTCTCCTCCTCCGTATCTGTTCCCAGAGCCCTCTAGAGATCATGGACTGATCTGCGCCTGAGTCTAACATTGCCGTAACGGGTACCCCCTCTACCTTAACCTGAGTCAGGTACCGGGGCATACCCCCTTTTTCCAGACGCGAGATCCATCCCTCCCGCCACTGGCAATCCTTTTTTAAATGTCCAGTGCTACAACACTTAAAACACCCCCTGTTCCCAAAAGGGGCAGCCTTTTTACTCGGGCCTGCAACTACCTCGGGCTTCCTACCCCAAGTCGGGGTCTCTGGCTTGATGAGGGAAACTTTGGGGGACCCCTCTTTCTCTACCACCCGGGCTTTTCCTCCTTCCAGCCCTGGGGTACCCCACTGCTGGGCCTCTAGGTAGCACTCCAACCCAGCCGTCACCCCCTCCACCGTCTTACATCCCCTCTTTATTAATTCAGCCCTAATTCCTTCGGGAAGCCCCTGAAGGAATTGCTCCACCACCAACTCCTGCAATACCTCTTGCAGGCTATGTTGCTCGGGCTCCAGCCATTTTTTTACTAAATCCATAAGTTTATTTGCTACGGCTCTAGGGGGGGGTACCCTTTTCCCATTTTGTGGCTCTAAACTTGCGTCTTTAAGCTTGGGTACTGAGGCCATATCGATCTTTAATAGCCTCTTTCAGTCTTGCATAATTGGCAGCATCTACAGGAGATAAATCCCTAAAGGCTGCCAATGCCTCCCCTGACAAAGAAGGCACTACCCTCATAGCCCATTGCTCTCCTGGCCACCCCGCCGCCCCAGCCACCCTTTCAAATGCCGTTAAAAAATCGTCCACATTATCTTGTTCTGACAATTTTCCCCAGTTAAGTGAGTGTAGGGATACAGGTCCTACCGCTCCTCCTGCTCCGATCCCTTGTCCATTAGTTCCAGCTCCCTCCTCCCGGGGAGTAGCCGCTCCTCTCTGGAAAAAATCTTGCAGCATGTTCAGTACGGGTTGCTGTTGATCGCGAGCGGCGGTCAGGGAGTCTTCGACTATTTTGGCGGTCAGCTCCTGTTGTTTTTGAAATTGCAGAGTCATCCATCCGAAGATCTCCTTGGGGTCCATCTCAAGGCCGGCACCACCACCTGGGGAAAAACAACAGAGAAAACTCCTCCAAGGGCGATTACCCCTTTTTATGTTGGGCTCTTTTCCTGACCCCTTTTTTATCTCCTCTCCCACGTCCGGCCCGCTTACCAGAACCCCCAGATGGGTCTGCGCCTTTCTCCGCGTTGGCCCTCCCGAGGGGCTAGATGGGTCTGCGCCTTTCTCCGCGTTGGCCCTCCCGAGGGGCTTCTCCCTCCGTCTGATCCCAGTCTCCTCTCTAGCGACAGGTCCTGTAGAAAGATCCCACCACTGCCACCATTTGTAGAAAAGAACCTGCTGGTCCTCAGCTCAGAGCCCTTTTCCTCTGTTGTCCCACTTCCTTGGGGATCTTTCCACTCAAAACCCGGCTCCCTGGGGAGACAGGCTGTTTCCAGCACCTTTCAATTTACAGCAAGGCTTTTAAACACAGTTCCACTTGCAGCAGGGCCTTTCCAAACACCGCCCTAAAGGTAGCCTGGCCTTCCAAACACAGTCTCAAAAAGTAGCAAGGCTTTTAAACACAGTTCCACTTGCAGAAGGGCTTTTCCAAACACAGCCCTAAATGTAGCCTGGCCTTCCAAACACAGTCTCAAAAAGTAGCAAGGCTTTTAAACACAGTTCCACTTGCAGCAGGGCCCTTCCTAACACAGCCCTAAATGTAGCCTGGCCTTCCAAACACAGTCTCAAAAAGTAGCAAGGCTTTTAAACACAGTTCCACTTGCAGCAGGGCTTTTCCAAACACAGCCCTAAAGGTAGCCAGGCTTTTCAAATACAGTATCACAAAGTAGCAAGGCTTTTAAACACAGTTCCACTTGCAGCAGGGCCTTTCCAAACACAGCCCTAAATGTAGCCTGGCTTTTCAAACACAGTCTCAAAAAGTAGCAAGGCCTTTAAACACAGTTCCACTTGCAGCAGGGCTTTTCCAAACATAGCCCTAAAGGTAGCCAGGCTTTTCAAATACAGTATCACAAAGTAGCAAGGCTTTTAAACACAGTTCCACTTGCAGCAGGGCCTTTCCAAACACAGCCCTAAAGGTAGCCTGGCTTTTCAAACACAGTCTCAAAAAGTAGCCAGGCCTTTAAACACAGTTCCACTTGCAGCAGGGCTTTTCCAAACACAGCCCTAAATGTAGCCAGGCTTTTCAAACACAATATCACAAAGTAGCAAGGCTTTGCGCGGGCTCAAAGCCTCCGGGTCCCACCCTCTTGGTCAGCCTTTTCTCCTGACCTCCTCCCGCATGACCCGGACAGCCCCCTATACCTCCTGCTCTGACTGAGTCAGAGCCAACAGCTCCATCGGTTCCTCAGGGACCTCCTCTGGCTCTCCTTGTTCCATTGCCTCTGGCTCCTCTCCTCCCCTCTCCTCTGGAGCCCAGTCCATTTTCTCCTCTTCCCTCCCCCCCTCCAGCTGATTCCCTTTTCCCTCATTAACCGGGTTCTGGGGTTGTTCTTTCTCCGCCCCTTTTTTCCACCACCACCTTTTCCACCAGGGTAGAGCTTCAGCTTTCTCCCTTTTTGGTTGGCCCCCTTTTGGAGCCTCTGGGAGGTGCACCCTATTTCTCCCCCTTACCAGGTGCTCTCCTGGGGCTTTCTGGGACTTGTAGTGTTCTACTCTTATGTCCCTTTTTGGCAGGATCGGAACCCCCACCGTGTCATCTTTCCCTTTTTGGTAGCTGGGGTTCCTCCCCACCCTCTTTCTTTCTCCATACTCCTTACAATACACACCTTAGGTCACTGATCTGACTAAATTTAAGGCACATTCTTTCTGATATATCGTATGAGGGTGCATTTAGTTAGGATTTGCTTGTTGCTGAGCTCTCGAGTTGCTGTTTTGGAGATGCCAAGGGGAATCCAGCAACAGCCCAGTCCTGGGAAAGTGTGAGAAGTATTTTGCATGATTACAGTAACTAAGTTGGAAAGTACTGAAGTGTTTACTGCTGCTAAGTTAGACACCTTACTACTGTTCTATCTTATTGTAAAGTATTTAATACCTGGTACCATTCTGCAATATCATCCTATCTCGACTAACAGTACCCCATTAATGAAACATACTTGAATGCTATCATTTTTTATTTTTATTAGTATTTTTATTATTGTTATTACTATTATTACTATTATTTTATTTAATAAAATATTTACTCATTTTTCTTGTCAAATCCCTTTTGTGTGTGGAGTTTCTCTGGAAACCCCATAACCTGTGACCTTTTTCTGCTGACCTATTTACAACTGTAATTCTGCACTCCACCACTAGAGGGTTTGTTACAAGAGGATGTAAAAAGACTTGAAGGGGTCCAGAGGAAGGCAACAAAAATGGTATGAAGCTTGCACCAAAAGATATACGAGATGAGACTGGAAGACCTGAATATGTATACTCTAGAGGAGAGGAGGGACAGGGGAGATTATATAGACATTTAAATACTTGAAAGGTATATTTTCCAGAGAAGGAAAAGTGGTAAAACTAGAGGACATGAATTGAGGTTGTGGGGTGGTAGACTTAGGAGTAATGTCAGGAAATTCTTTTTCATGAAGAGAGTGGTTGATGGGGCGTCTGAGTAGGAAGCAATTGCAGGCTGTACCTCTATCCCACCTTAGCTTCATTGAAATTTTTCATTTCATTTCTCTTTCGTTCACTTATGCCTAAAAGAAGGGGGAAGCAGAGGGCTTACCCTGCTGCTCCTGCTGTTCCCTTGGTGGGACCCATGGACCGCTTCACAGTTCCAGGCAAAGTAGCTGGGCCGATGTCTTTGCTGTGGGTTGGAGCGGCAGGAGGTGAACTGCTCACCCCGCTTGAAGCTGACACCTCTTTCACCCCAGAAATGTGGAGTCCCCTGATGATGCCAGCAGCCTTGCTGTGTGGGCATCCTGGATCAGCGAGACCCAAGGAGGGGTCGCTTACTCTGGGAGCAGGGGCAACCCAAGGCGGGGATTCATGAGCAGAAGCAGAGGAGGTGATTGATTTGGGCGGCAATGGAGCCCAGGTAAAGGTACTGGAACAACTTTAATCTTTACCGCTGAAAAAACCAGAAGTGATCACCCTATAGACGATTTTGGATGCCTTGGTGAGTTTGGAAAACACTTTTTCTAAACAGATTTCTACGATGGTGAAGTCTACGCAGTTATTTCCTGAAAAAATTGCTGAATTGAAAACTAAGGTACAACAATCAAAGTCTTTTGAACAATTAACTAAGTCTGATATTGATAAACTTAAAGATGGACTAGATACTTTAATTAAAGAGAATTTGTTGTTACAAAGGAAAATAGGTTATCAATAGAAATCAAACAAAATAAAACATGGAAAAGAAAATAAGATGATACCTTTTTTATTGGACATAACTTAATACATTTCTTGATTAGCTTTCGAAGGTTGCCCTTCTTCGTCAGATCAGAAATAAGCAAATGTGGTAGCAGATAGTATATATAAGAGAAACATCAAAGCATTACTTTGACAGTCTGACAGAGTGGGAGGGTGGGGGTATACATGGGGACATCAAAGCATTTCATTGATATTCTAACAGGATGGTGTGGGAAGGTGAGAGGAGGGTGATAAACAGAGAAATAAACTGAGAAATACAACTTTATGGTTTATAATGGGCTAGAAAACCCAGATCCTTATTAAGTCCTGTCTGTTGGGTGTCAAAATATTCAATCATTCTAACTTCAAAGGTCTTACCTTCTTGTATTGTTTTAAAGTTACCTTTCAGGATCCTTACTGTGAAATCACTGGTGCAGTGTTCTGGTCTTGTAAAGTGTTGGCCCACAGGGGTGGGGGCTTGACTGGCACCGGCTATTTTCATGTGATGTCTGTGCAGATTGAATCTTGTCTTAAGCATCTGGCCTGTTTCTCCAATATAGCATCCTTCGTTACATTTTTTACACTGAATGATATATACCACATTGGAAGATGAGCATGTGAAAGATTCCTTTATGTTGAATATTTTTCCTTTGTGAATGACTGTGGGGTCCTGTGAAATGTTTTGGCATAGCTTGCAGCTGGATGTATTGCAGGGAAATGTGCCCTTTTCTTCACCTTCAGTCTATGTTGGGAGTTTATTCCTGATCAGCTTGTGTTTTAAGTTTGGTGGCTGTCGGAAGGCCAGCACTGGCGGGGATGGGAATATCTCTTTCAGTAATTCATCCCCCTGGTGTAGGGGCTGTAGGTCCCTTATGATTTTCCTCAGTTTCACCAGCTCTGGGTTGTATGTCACTACAAGGGGAATTCTGTCTGTGGCTTTTATTTCTTTGTACTGTAGCAGGAAAATAGAAAATTTGGAAAATCAGCAAAGAATGAAAACTTTGTGATTTATACATTTTCCTAAATTACCAGCTGTTGCTCCTTTAATTACCTTCAAGAAATATCTATCAGAAATTTTGAAAATACCAGAACAAGTATATCCTCTGGTTTCAAGAATGTTCTATCTTTTGCCTTACGTTAAGAATCTTTCTGGTCAATTACTAACAGTGAGTCCTGAAATTCCATTTGATGAGTTAAATTTGACTCAGACAATAGAAGATGAAACTATTGGAGTTCAAACTGCTACCTCAATAGTAGATTTTGTCCTACAACCAGATCGTGATTGGATTCTAAAGACTTTTTTTTCGTCATAGACAGGCACTGTTTATGAAGCATAAAAGAATTTTTCCTGATGTATCTAGACAAACTCAAAAAAGGTGTCAATCTTTCTTGAAATTACATTCACGTGTTCTTCAGTTGCAGGGAACCTTCTAGTTTAATTTTCCATGCAAGTGTGTGATTAAATTACAGTCTGTTAAATATGTTTTCTTTAAAATGGATCATTTGGTGTCTTTTCTGGACTCCAAACAGATCCTTGTCTTATCCCCTCTGCTATCTGCTCCTGTGATATCAATTTTTGTAAAGCCTGGGTTGCTCTTGTTACCACCCCTCTCGGTTGGACTGTGGTGATGTGCTCCCAGATACCTGTTGTAGTCGTGGCAAATATCCAAGGAACACACACTCACAGCCGAGGGAGTAGAACAAATAAACTAACCTCGTCCTTTACTCTCAAAGAATAAAGGAGGAAAAGAAGCTAAATTTAGGATTTGTTCCTGAAATGGAAGAACTGCACCTTCAGATTTGCAAATTATCTTTTTCTTTATTGAATACAAATGCAAGCAAATTTTCATTCAAATAAACTCAAATTCACAATTAGTGTGTGGCTTAATAGAACTGCAATAGCATATTCAACATTCAAATGTAGAACTACATATATACCCTTAACTTTTTCTGTTTCTTTCAACAAAATCACCTAAATAGGCAGAAAAGAACCTTTTCAGATAAGTATTTAAATTGTCTTTTTATCAAAATCAGGTATTTGTTTTAATACTCTTTCCTTGCTATTGGTGTCAGAATTTGAGTCTTTATGGGTATTATGGAGGTTTGTGCAGGGATCTCACTTGAACCCCGAACACTTAAGCAAGTCAGGAAAACATGGAGTTTTTATATTTGATGTTGTTCTGTTCTTTAGTTTTCCCTGAAAATGTTGTAAACCAAAAAAAATATATGTCCTTCAACACCCTTTGCAAATGTCACTTAGCTGTGGTTGAATTGATTTGGTGATTTCTTTCTTGCGTTGGAGCTCAGCCGGTAATCCTGACGATCTCTTCTTCATAAACCTCACTTGTAAAGAAAATAACCGGATGCAAAACCCTAAACTTCCTGCTTGTTCAGGAACTGACTCCACTCTTGTGACAATTAAGCAATTCTCAATTCTGGGGCCACACTCTCTAATTGAAATAAAATAAGTTAAAGGTTTTCTCACTACAAAACCTTTTTCTCACTGTTGTTTCCCTATTCTAAAAAGAGTAGGCAGCCATGTGTCCACTTAGTACCTTTGCATACAGACTCTCATTCCACCTTCCATTACCTTAAATTCCCTATAGCTTAACCATCCATTCACTGTATGTAGAAACATACCTCTTCTCCACTCAAAACCAAATTAAATATGGTTTAAATTTTCTCACAGCTTTCTATTAGTATAGCTCTCTCACCCAAAACACATCAGTTTTCCCCAAATGTATTCAGCAATACAGCCATAAAAAAGGCAGTCTGTTTATTTAAGCACTCACTTCTCAACCCAAATCACGTCATTCTCAGTAAGGCTCTGGTATTTCTTTCACCCAAAAATGGTAACTCACTGTTTATTTCTTGAAATTCAGTGCTATCACTAGAACATTCACACTCACCTCAGTAACTGGCACACTTATGTGTCTCTAAATTACTCTTCCTATCACTTATTTCACTTTAAAGCCATAAAATATATACTTTGCTTCTTACATTTCACACACCCAGCAAACGTTTTATTCACTCTTACTCCATGCTCACAGCCATCTCTCTCTCCATGTTCAGCCAGCCCTCGTCTTCAGCTCATCCATCTCCCTAGCAACTCACCTCCCCTAGAGGAACATCTGACATCCCTCAACCAATCAGCTTGTCAGAAAAAGACAGGTTTTTTCTCTGATCTATTTTAGAATCTTGACTGTTTTCCCTTCCCCCATAGAAGTTAATGCAAAACTTACTATATAGAGAATTTCAAAGTCAATTTTAACCTGACCTGTACCCAAAACAGCAAGAAACATTTTATAGTACACTCCCCACCTAATCATGGGTTATTTCTTTTAAAATAAAACCATATTTAAGAAACATCTCACACTTCCTTCACCTAACTCCATAAAAAATTCCCAAACTAACTTTAAACCTTTTCCAGCCAGCACCAGCCACCAAAACCCTGGAACAGCCCCCCCCCCCCCCCCCGAGCCCCAGGAAAAAAACATTTAATATATCTTACCATATATTACACTCTTCCTCTGTTTCTTTTGAATAGTTCCTTGAACTGTGCCTTGCCTCCCTCCATTATGTGGATTTGAGATACAATTGTCACCTATAAGAAATTATATATAATTGTTTTCCCTATATTGATTAGTGACATTGTTCTTTTCTGTTCAAGAATTTTTCTTGTAAATGTATTGAAACGTTTGGGAAAATAAGAGAGTGGTTGATGCCTGGAATGCCTCCTGAAGGAGGTGGTGGAGATAAAAACAGTGACGGAATTTAAAAAGGTGTGAGATGAACACAGAGGATCTCTAATTAGAAAATGAATAGTATTAAAAAAAAATTAAATGGCTGCATGTGTGTTTGATGTGTCAAGTCATACTTAGTTGATGACTCCAGCTATGAAGAACTAAGGTCAGTGCCAGGCAGACTTGTATGGTCTGTGTCCTGTACATAGCAGTCCAGTTTAGGATGGGCTGAAGAGGGATTCGACTGAAACTCCAGTAATTGGAACATGAGGACAATACTTTATGGTCTGTGTCGCGCAAATGACAAAATGGATTCCGATAGGCTGGAGTGGGCTTTGACAGCAACTCCAGTAGATGGAACCTAAAGACAGTGCTGGGTGGATTTATATGGTCTACATCCCAGAAATGCTAAAGAAAGACAATGATCAAGTATTTTATATCACATTCATTGTTGGTTCAATCATGAATTGATAATGATTATGACTGCTGGGCAGACTGGATGGACCATTCAGGTCTTTATCTGCCGTCATTTACTACATTACTATGTTTTCTCATGCAAAAATAATCCCTCTTTAAGCCATTTTCGAAAAGGATACATATTTTTGTCCTGTTCGAAAATGGCTCTAAGATGGACTTTTTTTTGGGACATAATAAGCTAGACATCCCAATTCAGACACGTTTTTTCTAAAATACCCCTCTAGGTTTTTATCTCATTGAGGGCTCCTTTTACAAAGTGGTGCTGTCGATTAGCCTGTGCATTGAATGGACTTTTTTGCATTCAGCAAACCACTATCGGTAGTGCCGCTTTGTAAAAGGAGCCCCAAGGTAGGTACTATAACTTCTCTGTGTCTACTTGCTAGTTCTACACATGTATAGATTGAGAATTTTTATTAGTGCCTGCTTGAGTAAATAAAATGCTATTCTTCACACCTAGTTCTTTATAACATTTTGTGGGAACATGATTTCTTAAGCATCAAATTATTTCATATTGCATAATTTTAAAACTGTTTATGTACAAACTGACAAATGGCACTGTTGCACTTCAATTAGTGCTGTCCCTTGTATATGTCAGCTGTGAAAGATTTGCAATAGTGTTGGTGGAGGGGTGTGGGAGGACGTGACATGGGTAGAAGGTGTCTAAATTTGTAATATTTTCTCTAATGCTTCTATCTTCTAGGAATAAGCAACAGAAGGTAGGAATGCATCCTTTTGTCTACTCATACTTACTCTCTTTCCATGTTTCTATTGCCCTTTCCCTGTTACCTAGATTTTCTCCAATTATAGACCTCAGGCTTGAATTAGGTGAATTGGAGTTCTTCAGTGTAGCCTTCAATGTCATGTGTTTGTTAAAAAATAGTTTGAGGAAAATAGGAATTTTGCAAAAAAAATAAAAATGAAAAAAAAAAAACCCCAAAACACTGTAAACTACAATTTCTCCAAATTAAATGTCTAAAGGTTTATTTTTAAAACTAGTTAGTTAAAGTTGATGAGATTCTTAGAGGCACATAATGGCTGTTCATGAAAATGCACTGGGCCATTCAAGATCTCAGCCAGCAAAAAGAGTTTTGTAATGGAGAAGGGGTCATTATCAGTCACAATGTCCACTATATATTTGCTTCATAAGAATGTTCTCTCTGAGGAAAAGCAGAAAGAATGATTCTTTTTTATTATTTGGGGTCATATCATGAAATTCTTGCTCCTAGTAAATTACACACACACACATATACATAAAGGGATTCTATAAATTGATGCCTCAGTTAGGTGCCCCAATGCTTTGTGTTCAGCGCCAATTCTATAACAGCATCTTGGCACCAAGATTCCATTATAGAATCCTAGCATAATGTTGACATTAGCACATCCACATTTGGGCACACCCTCTTATGCCATGTTAATGGCAGGTGCAAGAGTGCAAGTGACATGTGTAATTTATAGTATTCTATCACGTACAGACCCATGGCCCAACCATGTATATGCTCCCCTTGCAGTTAGATACTACCTTATAGAATAATGCCTAGTGCATATAGGCAGTTAACTGTCAATTAATGGCACCTATGATGCATGTAATGGCCCCAGTTTATAGAACTGCCCTGATAAACTATATTCAAGCATAAACATAACAAACCAAATTATGAACCTAGTAAACCTAACTAAGCAAAATGTCATCCTGTACTAAATACCTGCAGGAAAAAATGCTTTTAATATTTTCCTGAATAACATGAAATCCATTTCTTGTAAAATACTAAAAAGGGTTTCCACTGAAGAGCAGCAACAGCAGCCATTCGATTCCATCTCTCAGTCCAGTGCATGCTCTAAACTTGGGGAGCAGTAAGCTCCATCTCACCCGAGTGATGTCATCAACGAACAACCATATGCCTCTTCAGGCAACTCTTGGCATTAGTTTAGGTATTGGTCTTATATTTTAAATTAGACTAGAGGAGTATAGTGAAGTACATAGGTATAATTTTCTAGAATTGATATGGTTAGAATCAATTTATATTTTGGAAGCAGTTTTTTTTATTGAATATAAACTTATTACACCCATACATATAGACTTGGAAATATCAGAATTAAATCAATAGGTAAATAACAAAAAAAAAACAATACTTATAACCAATGGTTAAAGTATAAGATACAAGATTTACATTTGTCCCCAATAATTGGATCAAGATACTAGGAAATATACCGTCAGTAACTAGGAAAAAAAAGAAATAATTATATAACGGAGGGGGCAGCTCGGATTTCTACAGCCAACGTTACAGCGCTCTAATTAGGGAAGCGATACAACAGGTGGATTAACAGTTTCTTTAGATGAGATAAATTGCAATAATTTCGAAGGGGAAAAAATATATAATTATTCGCTTCATAAGTTATGAAGCATTTGCAGGGAAATTTTAGCAGGAAAGTAGCACCCATATTTAGGATTCTAATTTTATACGACAGAAATTCTTTCCTTCTTTTTTGAGTGCTTCTTGCCAAGTCGGGAAAAATCTGGGTTTTTTGCCCCAAATATAAGTCATTTGAGTTGTGAAAATAAAGTCTCAAGATATTATTTCTATCCAATTCCAGAGCGAAAGATACAATCAACGTTGTTCTCCCTGTAACTATCTCCAGGGAATTTTCAAGAAACTCAGTGAGATTTAAGTCAGGAGGGACCTGAGGTCGGGTTTTTTGATCTTTCACCATCCCTGAGATATACTGAGTCCTCGTTGTAGGAGGACAACCCTCCTTCGGAATCCCTAATACCTCATGAAAATATTTTTTTAACATGTCCGTTGCTGAAATTAAAGGAGACTTGGGGAATTTCAAAAATCTAAGGTTATTCCTTCTGCCATTATTCGCCAAATATTCTATTTTTATCTCTTGAATTTCTTTATCCTTTATCAAATTCGCTGCTAAGTTCTTCAATTCTTTGACTTCCTCTTCAAGACCTCCTAGTTTTTGTTTGTAATCCTGAAAGTCTTTAGACAATTTTTGAGAAGTCTGTTTTAAGTCCTTAATTTCGCCAGTCATACAAACATTCATCTGTAGTAACGTTTTATTCACCTGCTGGATAGCGTCCCATAGTGTATCCATTGTCACCCGCATTGGTCTTACCAGCTCTCCACTCTCACCATGAAGCGGTCCTCGGGCAGGAGGGGTAGCGACCAGCATCTGCCCCTGCATAGTTGTTCCATTCACCGGGATAAACACATTGGAGGGTCCTCCACCCACAAGAGTCACACATTCAAACTGCTGTGGTACCTCCAAGGTTAGCACGCTTCTGGGTTGTAGAGGGGGGGGGGTGAAACCGGGAGGACTCAACGTCACTCCCTCGGCACTGTGCTCAGACCCCTGCAGGGTCGAGCCCGTCGAAGCAGATGTCGGAGCGTCCAGAGTCCCGACCCCGAAACTTTCTAGGGTTGTCTGCCGCGAGACTGGGGTCGACGTCAAGGCCACGGAGGTAAGGGTCTGAGTTTTCACCTTTCTCTTCCCCATCTCGAGAGAAAAAAAAACGGGGAGAGAATTTCTGTTGGCAGTACTACTCCCGGGAACTCAGGAGCTCGGTCCTCACATGACCGTTAACACCACCATCTTGATCTCAGCAGGTTTTTTTAACATGGGGATTATGATGGGATGAAAGTGGGTAGGCTGAAAGTACAATTACTGGTGTATTCAGTGATGTTCACTCTTCTTTAGATAAGGGTGACATAGTTCTTGCTGTTAGTTTGGATCTGACTGCCACCTTCAATCTTATCAACCATCCTCTTTTACTAAACATGTTTTCTGAAATTGGTCTTATGGGTACAGTTCTTTACAGGTTTAACTCATTCTTGTTTGATCATTCCTATATTGTTTCCACTACTACTTCTTGCTCCTCATCTCACTGTTTGGTCTGAGGTGTTCCGCAGGGGTCTGTACTTTCACACCTACTTTTCAATATATTTTTGAGTCCATTCGCAACTTTGATCCAATTTTCAACATAAAAGCCTATTTTTATATAGATAAAATTTTAGTTCTTTTTCTACCTTCACCGTTGCAGCCAGACCATTGTCCACTACAGGAATGCCTTAGTCCTGTACTTAACTGGGTTTATTTCCACAAACTGGTTCTGAAACAAGAAAAGCCAGATTAATCAACAAAGCTATGAGATTTGAAAGTGCAGCCCCTTTGCTTATAAAGTTACACTGGCTCCCAATCAAAGCCAGAACAAGATTCAAGCTATGTACAATTGTTTTCAAAACTCTATATGGTTTAACCCCTGATTATATGCAACTTTTAACTGATCTCCCCTTTTGCAACTCTCTCCCTGGTTCTCCCAGTATCCCAGCTGCAAAAATGTGATCTACAAGTCAATTTACATGTCAGGATTTCCTTACCTCTTTATCAAATGGTGGAATTCTAATTATTGTTATACATGGATGACTATAAATTGTTACCTTTTTGCATCTAGACTTCATTTCCATATTACATATTGTAATACTTAATCCTTATTTATTTTGTTACTACTATCCCACATCACTTTTTGTACTGTTAATTACAATAAGTTGTTAACCACATTGAACCTGATCTATTGGGATAATGTGGGCTATAAATGAAATAAATACAGTGCAATCCGCTTAAGTGCAAGGGTCTGGGACCAAAGAAATACATGCAGTTAACAGGAGTGTGCACTTAACCGTTGTGACCCAAAGAAGCTTGACATCTGATAAACATACGTACAGTACTGTTTATTATATGTACAGTATATAGTCTCCGTTAACTGAAGTTATACAGTCTCCGTTAACTGACATTAGGATTACTTGAAGTAATCAGTCATAGTCCTCTATACACTCTTGTGTCTGTGAGTTCCATAGACTACGTCTGCCAGATGGTAAAAACTGTCATAGCACTGACATCCAGTGGCCTCCAGATAGGTCCGCACGGTGTTGAGACTCTCCAGCGCTCTTGAAAAAGTGACAGGAGGTTGTTGAATTTCGTCATCATGTGCCTCTCTGCTCATTTCATCATCTGTTTCATCATCATAGTGGAGCAGTGGCCTAGTGGTTAGGGTGGTGGACTTTGGTCCTGGGGAACTGAGGAACTGAGTTTGATTCCTGGCACAGGCAGCTCCTTGTGACTCTGGGCAAGTCACTTAACCCTCCATTGCCTGCCGCATTGAGCCTGCCATGAGTGGGAAAGCACGGGGTACAAATATAACAAAAAAAAAATTTAAAATTAAAAATAATCAGCCATTGCCTGCTTGTAGGTGCCTATCTCGAGATCAGTGCTGTCGTCAGCTGTTTGTAGATCGTAATCAACAGCTACGTAGTGATGAAACTCCTCTTCATTAACACCGGCTGGGATGTCAATAGCCGGTTCATCTGACGCATTTGCAACAGCTGCATCTGTTTCATCCCTCTCCACATCCTTAACAAAGCTTGCCCGCTTGTAGCAGTTCACAATGGTTGCCTGTGTAACATGATTCCAGGCTTCTTTCTGCCTATGTAGGGAATCCAACAGTGATAGACTACAAGCCAGTTCAACAGAACGTTTATCCTTGCCAGTCTGGTCATCCATAATGCTCATCAGACGACGTAGCACAAGAACCAGATAATGTTGTTTGAAATTGGCTATTATGCCCTGATCCATAGGTTGGATCAGAGAGGTAGTGTTTGGTGGCAGGAAGACCATCTTGATGTTAGACAGCCTGACATCATCACTGTGTGCAGCACAATTAACACAAAGCAACAAAATCTGATGCTTTTGTGCCCGCATTCTAGTGTCTAACTTCTTTAGCCACTGCTTCCAAATTTCCCCAGTCATCCATGAATTTGCGTTAGCCTCGTATGACACAGGAAGTCGCTTAACTTTCTTGAAGCAACAGGGCTGTTTGCTCTTTCCAATGACGAGGGGTTCCAACTTCTCACTCCCATCCATATTGCAGCAAAGAAGGATCGTCAGTCGGTCCTTTGATGTTTTATTTCCTCTAGTTTCGGCTTGTTTGAATGCAAGTGTTCCATCAGGAATCGTTTGCCAGTAGAGACTGTTTTCGTCAGCATTGAAAATGTCACGAGATTCAAACTCGTTCAAGATGGTAGGAAGAACTGAAACAACCCAATTTTCAGCACCAAAGTCATCAGCGTCTTGTTATTCACCATGCTGTTCTTGAATTTTATGTTGTTCCTCTCCTTCCATCTTTCCAACCATCCAACAGTGGCTTTGAATTCAGTTAGTCCAAGACTTTCAGCTAGCTGATTAGCTTTCTCCATAAGCAGTGGACCACTGACAGGAAACTGTCTGCTCCTGACTTGAGAAAACCACCGATGAAGAGCATCTTCTACCTCCTCAGCTTTTCCCGCCCGTTTTCATTTCCGGTGTGGATTTGTATTGTTTTGCCAGTCTTCCAGAAGCTGATCTTTCTGCTTCAAGATATGTGAAATTTGACTGGGATTGACACCATATTCTTTAGCAATAGATGCTTGACTTTGTTTGTTTTCTAATTTTTTAAGAACTTCAGCCAGTGTTAAAGTCTTACAGTCGCGTGACGATGACAACTCCAGTGTACACTCTAACAACATTCTTTCGCTTATTCTGCCTGTGGAAGTTAGCCAACGAGATTTCAAATTTATCGCCCCTTTGTCACGTGCCAATCGGCTTCCATAGTCCGTGCATGCGCTTATGCGGAGTCTTACCTGCAGAGAAGCGGTCTTAAACCATGCATATAAGCGAATCTTGCACTTATCAGTGGTACGCTAAACTGAAGTGTGTCCCCATAGAAATTGATGGCGCCAAAAACGGGACCGAAGTACGGCATGCAGTTAAACAGAGCATGCGCTTATCCGACGTGCACTTAAATGTAGTGCACTGTACATAAACAAATAAAAGACTATCACCTATTGCTTATCTGGTACCCACACTCATTTGACTGTAACTCATTTGCAGGGCGTACATAGATAACAACCTGACACATGGAGGGGCATTTTTGATATGATGTCTAAGTCCAACTTTGGATGTTTTGCTAAAAATGTCCAAAATTCAAGTGGGGGAATAAGCGAAGATACTTACCTGTAGCAGGTATTCTCCGAGAACAGCAGGCTGATAATCCTCACAAGTGGGTAGGCGATCCACACTGGCCTGGGAACAGGCATTTGAAATAGCAAAAGGTTTTGCTGGAGACTTCTAAGCATGCCGCGTGTCCAACTGCGCATGCGCCGAATGCCTTCCCACCTGCCGCTCAGCCATGCTCCTCAGTTAAGTGAGGAGTAAAAAAGAGAGATAGAGGAGACAACTCCAAGGGGAGATGGGTGGGTTTGTGAGGATTATCAGCCTGCTGTCCTCGGAGAATACCTGCTACAGGTAAGTATCTTCGCTTTCTCCAAGGACAAGTAGGCTGAATAATCCTCACAAGTGGGGTATCCCTAGCATCCAGGCTAACTCAAAATAACAACTATTGGTCAAATGGGCCTCACAACGGCGAGGATGTAACGTAGATTAACCTGTAACTATATACAACTAACTGAGAGTGCAGCCTGGAACATAATAAAAATGGGCCTAGGGGGTGGAGTTGGATTCTAAACCCCAAACAGATTCTGCAGCACCGACTGCCCAAATCAACTGTCGCGTCGGGTATCCTTCTCAAGGCAGTAATGAGATGTGAATGTGTGGACTGAAGACCATGTCACAGCTTTGCAAATCTCTTCAATGGAGGCTGACTTCAAGTGAGCCACTGATGCAGCCATGGCTCTGACATTATGAGCCATGACGTTGCTCTCCAGAGTCAGCCCAGCTTGGGCATAAGTGAAGGAAATGCAGTCTGCTAGCTAATTGGAAATGGTGCGTTTATTGATGGCGACTCCCCTCTTGTTGGGTCAAAACCAACAAACAACTGGGCAGACTGTCTGAAGGGCTTCGTTCTCTCCATGTAAAAGGCCAATGCTCTCTTGCAGTCCAAGGTGTGCAAGGAGTGCAAGCTGCTTTCGCCAGGGTGGGCATGGAGATGGGGAAAAAATGTTGACAAGACAATTGACTGGTTCAGATGGAACTCCAACGCCACCTTGGCAGGAACTTAGGGTGCGTGCAGAGGACTACTCTGTTGTGATGAAACAGCATAAGGTGCATCCACTACTAAGGCCTGAAGCTCACTGACTCTACAAGCTGAAGTAACAGCCACCAAGAAAAGGACCTTACAGGTCAAGTACTTCAGATGGCAGGAATTCAGTGGCTCAAAAGGAGCTTTCATCAGCTGGGTTAGAACAACGTTGAGATCCCATGACACTGGTGGAGGTTTGACAGGGGGCTTTGACAAGTGCAAACCTCTCATGAAGCAAACAACTAAAGGCTGTCCAGAGATAGACTTACCTTCTACACGCTGATGAAAAGCACTAATTGCACTAAGGTGAACCCTTACAGAGTTGGTCTTGAGACTAGACTCTGATAAGTGTAGAAGGTATTCAAGCAGGGTCTGTGTAGGACAAGAAAGGGGATCTATGGCCTTGCTGTCACACCAGATGGCAAACCTCTTCCATTTAAAAGAGTAACACCTCTTAGTGGAATCTTTCCTGGAAAGAAGCAAGACCCGGGAGACACCCTCCGAAAGACCTAAGGAAGCAAATTCTATGCTCTCAACTTCCAGGCCATGAGAGCCAGAGACTGGAGGCTGGGATGTAGAAGAGACCCCTCATTCTGAGTGATGAGGGTTGGAAAATACTCCAATCTCTACAGTTCTTCAGAGGACAATTCCAGAAGAAGAGGGAACCAAATCTGACGTGGCCAAGACAGCGCAATCAGGATCATGGTTCCGCAGTCTTGCTTGAGTTTCAGCAAAATCTTCCCCATCAGAGTTATGGGAGGATACACATACAGAAGGTCTGTGTCATGTTTGTGACAGTCTGTTCCCCAATGTAGGAGAAAGGCATCTGATGCTAGCCTACCATGGGCCTGAAGCATGGAACAGAACTGAGGGACCTTGTGATTTAGTTGAATGGCAAAGAAATCCACCGAGGGGGTGCCCCACACTTGGAAGAACTCGTGGGCCATGCTCATATTCAGCAACAACTCGTGAGGTTGCATAACCCTGCTCAGCCGTGATGGCGTGCCCAAAGCCACATCTGTACTGCGTCCCGACACAGAGGTTGAGATCCGGTGCCCCCCCTGCTTATTGGTGTAATACATTGCAACCTGATTGTCTGTTTGAATCAAGATAATTTGGTTGGACAGCCGATCTCTGAAAGCCTTGGGAGCATTCCAGATCACTCAGAGCTCCAGAAGGTTGATCTGAAGATCTGTTTCCTGGGGTGACCAAGCCCCCTGGGTGTGAAGCCCATCTACACGAGCTCCCCATCCCAGGAGAGATGCATCTGTCGTCAGCACTTTTTGTGGCTGAGGAATTTGGAATGGACTTCCCATGGTCAAATTGGATCGAATCATCCACCATTAAGAGAATGCAGAAAATCGGTGGATAGAAGGATGACATCTTCTAGATTTCCTGTGGCCTGATACCACTGAGAAGCTAGGGTCCATTGAGCAGTTCTCATGTGCAGACATGCCATGGGCGTAACATGAACTGTGGAGGCCACATGCCCCAAGAATCTCAACATCTTCCAAGCTGTGACTTGCTGTAATGCTCAAACCTTGGAGACTAGGTTGTCTGCCTGCACCTTGGGAAGATAGGCTCAAACTGTTCTTGTGTCGAGCAATGCTCCAATGAACTCCAATTTCTGAACCGGAGTGAGATGGGACTTGGGATAATTTATTACGAACCCTAGTAGTTCCAGCACCTGAATAGTCTTCCGCACGGACTCCCGAGCACCTTCCTCCGAGGTGCTCTTCACCAGTCAATCGTCGAGATAAGGAAACACATGCACTCCATACAAGTACCGCTGGGCATTTTGTGAATACTCTGGGAGCTGACGCTAGGCCAAAGGCAGCACACGGTACTGGGAATGTTGCATTCCCAGCCGAAAACGAAGATACTTCCTGTGAACTGGAAGTATCAGGATGTGCATATAAGCATACTTCAAATGCAGAGAGCATAGCCAATCGTTTTCCTGAATCATGGGAAGAAGGGTGCCTAGGGAAACCATCCTGAAATTTTCTCGAACTAAAAATTTGTTCAGGGCCCTTAGGTCTAGGATGGGACGCAAACCCCCCTGTTTTCTTCTGCACAAGGAAGTACCTGGGATAGAATCCAAGCCCTTCTTCCCCTGGTGGAACGGGTTCGTCTGCATGAGCCTTTAGAAGGGCGGAGAGTTCCTCTGCAAGTACCTGCCTGTGTAGAGAGCTGAAGGAATGAGCTCTTGGTAGGCAATTGGAGGTTTTGATTCCAGATTGAGGGTGTATCGTAACCAGACTATTTGAAGAACCCACTGATAGAGGTTATGAGAGGCCACCTTTGGTGAAAAAATATTAATCTCCCCCCAACCAGCAAGTGATCCAGCACAGATACTTGTACTACATCTATGCTCACCTGGAGCCAGTCAAAAGCCCATCCCTTGCTTTTGCTGGGGAGCAGCAGGGGCCTTGGGTGCACGCTGTTGACATGAACGAGCACGCTGGGGCTGAGCCTGAGCAGGCTGGTCATCAGCGGGCCACCTACACATAGGATAGGAATAGGAAGCACTCCAAGGCCCACCAAAAAAGCTCCTAGTAGAAGGGGTGGTAGCAGAATGCGCCCAGCGGGAAAGAGAAGCCACAGCATCGGTGTGCTTCTTGATCTGGTGATCTATATATTTTCCACCTTCTCTCCAAAAAGATTATCCCCCCAGCAAGGAACAGCCACTATCCTCTGCTGGACCAAATGGTCCAGGTCAGAAACACGCAGCCATGAGAGTCTGCATATTGCCATACGTTGAGCAGAGATCCTGGATGCTACATCAAAAGTGTTGTATGCGCCCTTGGCCAAAAATTTAAGAGACGCCTTCTGCTGTTTGACCAGGTGGTGAAAGGATTCGGCCTGCTCCGGAGGGAGGGCATCAACCAAAGTAGACAGCTGCCGCACCAGTTCCGCAAGTGGATGCTTGTGAAGAGCTGCTATGATTGTATATGGGCAGCAAGCATTGTGGCCTGATACATTTTCCTCCCAAAAGAGTCCAAGGGGGTGCCGAAGCATAGACTCTAGTACTCTTGGCTCTATTGAGGACGGAGTCCACCACCATGGAGTTGTGGGGTAACTGAGACCTCATCAACCCAGGTTCCCCGTGGATCCGATATTGGGAATCTGACTTCATCGGGACAATAGGGACAGACAAAGGGGATGCCCAGTTTCGCATAAGGACTTCCCTGAGCATCTTATGCAAAGGAGCTGTCACTGCCTCTCTAGGTGGAGAAGTGTAGTCCAGGACCTCGAGCATCTTAGCCATTTCCCTCACAAAAGATGAGAAGGAGAGACTCTCAGGAGGAGACAGATAGAGGAGAAGGTTCAGGGGGAATCCCAAAGGACTCATCTGAGAAGTACCTGGAATCTTCCTCTGACTCCCACGAGTGTTCCTCCTCAGTGACTTCTGAGACCGGACCCGCCTTGACCCTGAAGACCTGTGGTCTCGATGGCGATGTCGAGGGGACGACTCTTGCACAGACTGCGGCGAAGCTTCCTTCAGTGATGTTGATGGGGAGTCGACCTGAATGGCAGCTGATACCGGAGCCACATGCGGCACCGAGCTCGGAGACCTCACTGCAGGTGGAGGGCCAGACACAACTGCAGCACATGTCAAGGTAGGCGCAAGCACCCCCAACGCCAATGCAGATTGGCACAGTAGTCTTTCTAGAAGCTCGGGAAGCAAGGCCAGAATGCACTCGAGAGCCACCATCGGAAGAGGCTGTGAGGCCGGTGGAGCAGTCGGTGGCAGAGCTGTCTGGGGCTCGGGAGCAGGAATCGGGCTGCTGAGAGACTGATGTGCAGGCACCTCTTGTATGGAGGGGGAGCGTTCCTTACGACTTTTTACGCTTCTCGGGTGCCGATTCCCACGGTGCCCCGGAGCTCCCGGCACCATGCGTCGAGGGAGAATGGTGTCGGTGTTTCTTAGCCTTCGCTTGATAAACCTCACTGAGGCTCAGTGCTGACAAGAACGTTGAATCCCCATGTCGCCTCGGGGTCGGGTCCGACGATGGACGGTCTTGGGGGGCCTACATAGTAGGAGGCCTCAAGGCAGGTAGAGACCCACTCGATGCCTTGCTACTCCCAGTGTGTCGTGGCCTCTCAGCAGCCATGCCTACCTCCACTCCTGACGTCGATGTGTCCCTCGATGTTGACATCGAAACCACCGACTTCAGTACTGATGTTGAGGCCGACGTCGAAGGACCAGACCGAGCCCCAAAATGTTTTTCTCTCTGGGCTTCTCGAGCCAGTTGAGTCCTTTTCTTCATAAGAAGAGAAAGGGCACAACAAGCTGGGCTATGGTCAAGCCCATGGTACTGAATACACCACGAATGGCCTTGCTTTTGGCGCCTAACCACCTTCCCCATCCATGATACCTACACTGACTACATAGTTTGTTACCTTTAGATTGTAAGCTCTCTTGAGCAGGGACTGTCCTTCCCCATGTTTAAACTTGTACAGCGCTGCGTAACCCTGGCAGCGCTATAGAAATGCTAAGTAGTAGTAGTACACCACAAATGCAATGGTCAGGCCCAAGGCACTGAATACACCACGAATGGATATCAGTACCTGAGATGGTCCGGTTGCACCAAGAACACAGTTGGACGCCACAGGGAGTCTTCGATGACATGGAAGGAAAGACTGCCCTAACCAAATCAAAAAACTCGATGGTGCTGAAAAAAGCGCACCAAAAAAAGTGAAATTCCCGGCCGAGCAGATCTAAGGACGTCCGTAACTAAAATAAGAGAAAACATATATGCGGGTCCGAGAAACTAAGACTATAAGGGGAAAAATGTATTATTTTTTTTAAACAACAAAATAAAGAGAAATGAACAGAAATAAGGTGAAAAAGCAGCGAAAAAAAAGGCACTGAGGCTCTCCCTGGCTTCGGCCTAACCCCTGGTAAGCCTTTTCTTGGCCTTGCTCCAGGTGCCTTTTCTCTGTACACTTTGTACATTTCTCCCAGTCACATCTTATGGCTCTAGTACACTTTCTTTTCTTGGTACTGTCTCTTCTCAATCTCTTTCTCTATCTGAAACCACTGTATACTGCAGGAACACATAGCCCACCTTCTGCTTTCATCATCTGGCTATCTCTTTTGTCTTCTTTCTTATTCTCAGCTCTCAACTTTCAACATTTCCTTCCTTCCATTCAACTATCTCCATTCTATCTGAGTATATAAGTATTGCCATACTGGCAAAGTATCGGCCTGCTTATCCAACATTGCTGCCTGGTCCAACCGCCACCTGAAACTGAACATGGCCAAGACCGAACTTATTATCTTCCCACCCAAACCCACTTCTCCTCTCCCTCCACTCTCTATCTCAGTTGATAACACCCTCATCGTCCCCGTCTCATCTGCCCGCAACCTCGGTGTCATCTTCGAGTCCTCCCTCTCCTTCTCTGCACATATCCAGCAGATAGCCAAGACCTGTCACTTCTTCCTCTATAACATTAGCAAAATTCACCCTTTCCTCTCTGAGCACACCAACCGAATTCTCATCCACTCTCTCATTACCTCTCGCCTTGACTACTGCAACCTACTCCTCACTGGCCTCCCTCTTAGCCATCTATCCCCCCTTCAGTCCGTTCAGAACTCTGCTGCACGTCTTATCTTCCGCCTCGATCGATATACTCATATCACCCCTCTCCTCAAGTCAATTCACTGGCTTCCGATCAGGTACCGCATACAGTTCAAGCTTCTCCTACTAACCTACAAATGCACTTGATCTGCAGCCCCTCCTTACCTCTCTACCCTCATCTCCCCTTACGTTCCTACCTGTAACCTCCGCTCTCAAGACAAATCCCTCCTTTCAGTACCCTTCTCCACCACCGCCAACTCCAGGCTCCACCCTTTCTGCCTCGCCTCACCCCATGCTTGGAATAAACTCCCTGAGCCCATACGCCAGGCCCCCTCCCTACCCATCTTCAAATCATTGCTCAAAGCCCACTTCTTCAATGTCGCCTTCGGCACCTAACCACTACACCTCTACTCAGGTAATCTAGACTGTCCCAACTTGACATTTCGTCCATTAGATTGTAAGCTCCTTTGAGCAGGGACCATCCTTCTTTGTTAATTTGTACAGCGCTGCGTAACCCTAGTAGCGCTCAAGAAATGTTAAGTAGTAGTAGTAGTAGTCCATCAAGCCCAGCATCCTGTTTCCAATAGTGGCCAAATCCAGGTCACAAATACCTGGCAAGATCCCCAAAAAGTACAAAACATTTTATACTGCTTATCCCAGAAATAGTGGATTTTCCCCAAGTCCAATTTAATAATGCTGTATGGACTTTTCCTTTAGGAAGCCGTCCAAACCTTTTTTTAAATTCTGCTAAGCTAACTGCCTTTACCACATTCTCTGGCAACGAATTCCAGAGTTTAATTATACGTTGAGTGAAGAAACATTTTCTCCAATTCGTTTTAAATTTACTACTTTGTAGCTTCATTGCATGCCCCCTAGTCCTAGTATTTTTGGAAAGCATAAACAGACACTTCACATGTACCCTTTTAACTCTACTCATTATTTTATAAACCTCTATCATATCTCTCCTCAGCCGCCTTTTCTCCAAGCTGAAGAGCCCCAGCCTCTTCAGCCTTTCCTCATAGGGAAGTCATCCCATCCCCTGTGTCACCCTTCTCTGCACCTTTTCTAATTCCACTATATCTTTTTTGAGGTGCGGCGACCAGAATTGAACACAATATTCGAGGTGTGGTCGCACCTTGGAGCAATACAAAGGTATTATAAAGTCCTCATTTTTGTTTTCCATTCCTTTCCTAATACTACCTAACATTCTATTTGCTTTCTTCGCCGCCGCAGCACACTGAGTATGAGGTTTCAACGTATCATCAATGACGACACCTAGATCCCTTTCTTGGTCTGTGACTCCTAACGTGGAACCTTGCATGACATAGCTATATTTCAGGTTCCTCTTTCCCACATGCATCACTTTGCACTTGCTCACATTAAACATCATCTGCTATTTAGACGCCCAGTCTCCCAGTCTCGTAAGGTCCTCTTGTAATTTTTCACAATCCTGTCGCGAGTTAACGACTTTGAATAAGTTTGTGTCATCAGCAAATTTAATTACCTCACTAGTTACTCCCATCTCTAGGTTACTTATAAATATGTTAAAAAGTAGCGGTCCCAGCACAGACCCCTGGGGAACCCCACTAACTACCCTTCTTCAATGAGAATACTGATCATTTAACCCTACTCTTTGTTTTCTATCTTTTAACCAGTTTTTAATCCACAATAGAACACTACCTCCTATCCAATGACTCTCCAATTTCCTCTGGAGTCTTTCATGAGGTACTTTGTCAAACAACTTCTGAAAATCCAGATACACAATATCTACTGGCTCGCCTTTATCCACGTTTGTTCACCCCTTCAAAGAAATGAAGTAAATTGGTGAGGCAAGATTTCCCTTCACTAAATCCATGTTGACTTTGAGGGACATTTTCGAAAGGTCATCCAAGTATTATTATTATTTGTTACATTTGTATCCCACATTTTCCCACCTATTTGCAGGCTCAATGTGGCTTACAGAGTACCGAAAGGCGTACGCCAGTTCCGGTAAAGAACAAATACAAAGTGATGTTGTTATAGAATAAGGTTCATGTGTTACAGACACGATTGGGAATCATAGAGAGGAAGAGTTTTGTTGTATCCTTTATGTATGAATTAGGACACCCTCGCGAAGTCGTCCAAAATCAGGTAGGTATAATCGAAAAATAGTATGGACGTCCTTAGACATTCCATTATCGCAGTGCGAAACGCCCAAAGTATAGTAAAAAAGGACGCCCATCTTCCAGAACCGCCAAAGGACATCCCCAATATACACTGTACTTGCCAACATTTGTCATATGAACGTCTTTTGGCGGTTCTACGAGAAAGACGTCCTTTATTACTATACTTTGGACTTCTCTGATGTCTGGTTGTTCCGCAAGTACAGTGCATGTAGTTGCGGACATCTAGGTACGGGAAATATAAAGAATATTCATGTGCAAAGTACAGTAACAAGGACGTGCTTCTTGCAGAACTGCCAAAGGACGTCCATCTTACTAGGCCCGCCAAAGGACGGCGGGCCTGTAAGAGGGACGTCCTTCGGCAGTTCTGTGAGAAACGTCTTTTTTACTGTATTAATCACTATGAATTTTCCTTATATTTCGCGTACCTGGATGTCCGCAACTACATGCGGAGCATGCAGCTATGGGAAATATAAGGAACATACATATTTTATTGTGTATATATGAAGAGGTTCACATATTTGATAATGATCCATATAAGGAAGACTTCACACGTGTGAACACGTACTCATCCAGATAAGGCCCCGCACGCGTGACGACGGTCCATGCACGTCATGGACGTGCATGCATGATGGCCGTCCACTTGCAGACCCATTATGTATGCCAAGACGTCCACGTGCTGACCCATCCATATATGGAACTATGCATGTAAGCACGTTCATCACGCATGGACGTCCATATAAGGCGATGCACGTTTTCCAACGGTTATTCCCTGACAAACATGTCTTTACGGGAAGAGCCAAACTTCAGCAATGCTGAAAGCTTGTGCCTGGTGCCCCTTTGTCTAAAGCACCGGCGCATTCTTTTTATGCATCACCACCACCTGCTCCCCAGGACTGTCTCTATTCAAGCCTGGTGTCAAATAAGAGACAGGTTGCAAAGGTAAGTGTTTGCTTCACCCCCCCTCCTGGGCTATCAGGTCCCCCTCCTGTAGCTACACATATAAGAGCTCCCTCAGCAATGTAAGCACTAACTGTAGTCTGCATTCAAGGGTAATCAGTGATACGTGCACATGCTTATTCATTAATATAATCTATGTACTAGAAAGGAAAACCATTCCCACATCCGTACAATACTGCACACAAACGGTACTCTCTGTCCTCATGTCCACCTCAATGACATCACCTGTACCAATGTAATGCCTCCCCCCCCCCCCCCCCCCCCCCCCCCCGCAGTCAGTGTTGTTTGTCTCTCCTATTTGATTTCCAAATGAATTTGTGTGCTGAAGGCAAGAAGGGCTATCCCCTGACTTCTGGTGTACAAACTTATATTTTGCAGAAGATTTGGCATTCGGAGGGACCTCGAGTCCCTGAGGCGCAGGTTCCGCCGAATAAAGCGGGAGAGCCCTGACATGATAAGGGCAGTGTGACGGCACCTCAGGGCTCAACGTAAGTATTATAAACAGGGCACCTGTACTCATTTGTAAATGTATTTATTTAATAATGCAAATGTCGTGTACAATATCAGTTTCCATGTGGCTAATAGGCAACTAGTAAGTCATAACACCTCTGTCCCAGATCAAGGCCTGAGGTTGCAGCTACCCTCCCATAAGTGTGACTGCAACTTCCAACTAACCTCCTCTGAGATGAATGAGATGCAAAGTGATGCAAAGTGATGCATGTGGGAAAGAGGAACCCAAACTATAGCTACGTCATGTAGGGTTCAGCGTTAGGAGTCACGGACCAAGAAAGGGATCTAGGTGTCATCGTTGATGATATGTGGAAACCTTCTGCTCAATGTGCAATAGGTATTATTAGGAAAGGCATGGAAAACAAAAATGAGGATATTATTCTGCCATTGTATCGCTCCATGGTGCGACCGCACCTCGAGTATTGTGTGCAATTCTGGTCGCCGCACCTCAAAAAAGATATAGTGGAATTAGAAAAGGTGCAGAGAAGGGTGACAAAGATGATACAGGGGATGGGATGACTTCCCTATGAGGAAAGGCTGAAGAGGCTGGGGCTCTTCAGCTTGGAGAAAAGGCGGCTGAGGAGAGATATGATAGAGGTCTATAAGATAATGAGTGTAATGGAAAGGGTCGATGTGGAGCGTCTGTTTACGCTTTCCAAAAATACTAGGACAAGGGGGCATGCGATGAAGCTACAGTGTAGTAAATTTAGAATGAATCAGAGGACATTTTTCTTCATTCAACGCATAGCTAGACTCTGGAATTCTTTGCTGGAAAAAGTGGTTAAGGCGATTGACTTAGCAGAATTTAAAAAAGGGTTGGACGGCTTCCTGGAGGAAAAGGCCATAGAATGTTATTGAATGGACTTGGGAAAAATCCACTATTTCTGGGATGAGCGGGACAAATTGTTTGTTCTTTTGGCCGCTGTTGGAGACAGAGTGCTGGGCTAGATGGCCCCTGGTCTGTCCCAACATGGTGATGCTTATGTACTTATGTAGATGAGATGCCTCACTTCTGTATCCCCCTTTCTGGGGTGGATACTGTTTCATTGTATTCCTGCCTGAGGTCCTACTCTTAGTGGATGTCATTGCCTCATATTAAAGTTATGTGCTTCCCCGCCCAAAAAAAAAAAATTGTCAGCCAACCATAGTCACAAATCATAATGCAAACATGCTGCTGACCAATGAGTGTGGTGTGCCAACATATCCTGTGTACTCTGTGTCAGACCAGCTTCCAGGGTTCCCTGTCATCATCTCATGCATCTCACACCCCATGGGTATAGCCCAGGGCTCACCACACCTTTCTCCATCCCCCGCCTCAGGCCAGCCAGCTCGTGCCCTATGCAAGCCATGTTGGATGTGCTGATCTCAAAGACAATCCTTTTACATAAACAGGGCGGCAGCAGCAGGAGGAGGAGGAGGCGGCGGCCACAGCACCAGTAGCGCAGTAGTAGGAGGAGGCGGAGGTGGAGGCTACAGCACTAGTGGCACAGGAGGGGGAGGAAGAGGCTGAGCAGGAGGAGGAGGAGGAGGAGGCTGAGGAGGACCAATGGGCAAATATGCCTCCTCTGGAGGGGGAGGAGCACCCACCAGCCCCACCAACTCCACCACCTATAGACAACAGTGCCGAAGTACTGGGTTGCTGTAGTCAACCAGTTGCTGCTGGAGGTGGCAGCACTGCGGCACTCTGTCGAGGACCTCCAGCAGACCCATAGCCAGCTCATGCTGCTGGTGATTGAGTTGTTACGAAGGCTATTGGAAGGACAGGAGAGGGGGGGAATTTTGTATATAGTTTGTTTAAATACAATTTTACACTTTCTGCACTGACCAGGGTCTGTGTATGTACTTTGTGCACTACATATGTGGTATTATCAAATGCTGGGGTTGATGTGAGAGGCGTCAGCAATCTGGGTTGCATGACAGGTGAACTGTGACAGAGAAACTTTGGTACATATGTGTCATAAGTGTGGCCATACAGAAGATCAACTGTTCCTTCCAAACTGCATGGCTGTATGGTAAGGGGGGGAGGCTAGGTGGGCATTTCTGTTAAGGAACAGAAATGCCCATCCAGCCTCTCCCCACCTTACCATAGAGCACCACAGCACAGAGTTGTGTTAATAATAGGTATGTTGTCTAGCACCAGTGATCTGCCAAGTACAAACTTGCAGATAACCATAGGTAGTACCTAGACGATGTTTGCTCTCTGATAACCAGACACCCTACCCACAACCAAACCACATTGTTGAGGGCAAAGAAGGAGCTACAAACGATGTGATACCCACAAGCGAGCCCTCTCCGGAGTAGCCCCCACACTCTGGAATGCATTGCCTGAAAGGCTCTGCTTAACACAAGTCTATCTGTACTTCAAGAAGCAGGTGAAAGCTTGGCTCTTCAACCAAGCCTTTAATGGAAGAAGTAAATAACTTGTTAGTCTCACTCACACACAGAAGAATTGACTCGGGCTGCACATACTGCAGCGGGACATGTTTATCCACTCCTAGCCTAACTGAGATAATATTTAACCATCTCCTTACCTCATGTGCAACCAGGGCCGTGCCAACATGGTAAGCGGGGTAAGCATCGCAGGGGGGCGCCGACCTCTGGAGGGCGCCGCTCCGTTCACTTGCAAAATCTTTTACTTGAAGTTGTGATTCTCCTCTCTCCCCTGCCCTTCCCTCTCCTCGTCAGAAGGTAAAGGTAGCTCAGCAGTGCTAACTGAGGCAGACACCTCTGCTGAAGTTGCTTAAAAAGAATACAACCAGTGCTATATATGTCTTTGGTGTGGGAACAACTTCTCATTCGGGGTGAGCTTGAAGTGAACAACATTCAAATTAAAGAGAACAGGTTTGGAGGGAGGTGTGCAAGTGAGACTGGGGAGAAATAAAAAATAAATAGTGTAATTGTTTGTTAAAATCTGTAAGTGGTTCATAGTTTTTTTTTTTTTGCGCATGTACACTGAGATGAGGGCATGACTGCAATGATGTGTGCATAATTATCTTATCAGGTAACCTGAGATATCTACAGCTAAAAGTCATTTCATTGGCTGATGGTTCAAACAGTAGGTTCAAAGAGGAAGTTTAGCTGTGAAGAGCTAGTAAGTGAAAATCTGACTGCTTTTTTGTGTGTAATTACTAAATGTTTTGTGTGGAATTACTAAATGTTTATTTCTTATATATCTCCACCATTCATGAGGTATTGTAAGCCACATTGAGCCTGCAAAGAGGTGGGAAAATGTGGGATACAAATGCAATAAATAAATAAATAAATAAATAAATATAACACATTCTGCTTGGATAGGAAGAGTTTGTGATATGTGAAAATCATTTTGCTTTAATTAAATTGCTAAACTTTAGAGTCAGTGCTTTTTTTGTGTTTGTTTTTAGGTTATGGATTTTGTTTGTTTTTATTTATTAACCTTTTTATGTCTGTGCAGAAAGTTACTTTGAGAAAGAACTTAAAAAAAGAATCCAGCGCTGGCTTCTGTTCTTTATGACCTGTCAGAAAGGCATCTGCTCACCCTATTGGTAGTTAAAGATGATATACTGCTTAGTCTGGGTGAGAGAGATATGGAGAATGACAGAAGGGAATGACTGTAAGACCCACTTGGGTCTGCCCAAGCCTGAAACAGTGCTGCAGAGATTGCACAGTTTCTGGCTTTTATGTGGTTCAGGGGAGAGAGGAGAATCGCTGGACATGGATGAGAGGGGAGGGCAGGGAAGAGAGATTCTCTGGACATGGATGGATGGAGGAGTTGGCGGGGAGAGAGGAGAAATGCTGGTCTTGGATGGAGGAGAGGGGAGAGAGAATTATTGCTTTATATGGATACAGGGGAGGGACGAGAGAGGAGAAATGCTGAACATGGATGGAGGGGATGAGAGAGGAGAAGTGCTGGACATGGATGGAGGTGAGGAAAGAAAAAAGAAGATGCACATGGATGGAGATGAGGGAAAGGGATGAGAGGAGAAAAACTGCACATGGATGGAGAAAATAGGCAAAAGCTGGATCCACGTTATACCTCCGCCAGTCAATTCCACAGAGGAGGACACAGCTTTTACTTATGGATGTAGGGTAAGAAATGAAGAAGAAAGGAGGAAAGTAAAGAAATAAATGGAAAGGAAGCCCTGGAAATGGAGTTAAGAGAACAGATAGAGAGCAGCAGAATCAGAGACTCGGACCAATATGGATAGAAAAACAAAGTCACCAGACAACAAAGGTAGAAAAAAATCATTTTATTTTCATTTTAGTGTTTGGAATATGTCCACTTTGAGAATTTACATCTGCTATCTTATTTTGCAATGTATAGCAATTTGTTTTCTAAGAATATTGCTGACAATTCCTGTCAGTGTGGCAAGTGGTGAGCGATCATTTTCACGGTTAAAAATCATGGGGGGGGGGGGCGTCAACTGATAGTCTGCAGGGGGGCACCAGAGACCCTAGGCACGGCCCTGTGTGCAACTTTCTTCAAATCAGTCACCTTACTTTCAAATTCTTCCTACTTTCTTACTCATCTATATGTTACAACTTTGCTTTACCCTTCACTACCAATTATAATGTTCTATTACGTATTGTGTTGTCATTGCAAGTAGTATACCATGTCATATTTTGTATTGTTACTTGAATATTTTTACGGCTGTAATTGCCTATTGCTCATGTTTGATCTATTCTTACTGTACACCGCCTAGAGTGAATTCCTTCAAAAAGGTGATAAATAAATCCTAATAAATAAATAAAAATAAATAAACAGCTGGGTCATCTTTTCACATTGAAAATATCAGCAATGGTATATAGTGCTGAGGAGAAAAAGGAAAACAACGGTAAAAGCATTAGATGGATGTTTACTTCATCACAATTGCAATATAATACATCAGGTACAGAAGGGCACAGGCTAGGGGAATTATATAGACACCAGGCTGTAGCCACCTGCAGGTAATTTAGAATAGGAACTGTAATCAGAACCTCTCTCCCTCACCATTACTTAAGGGCTCAAGGCCGTGGTAGGCACGCATCTGTGGCCACCTTGAAAATGGTTTGCAGGATAGAATTTAGAAATGTTGCTCTTCCATAACTATGGAGGATTGTAGGACTGTGTTGAATAATGTGGAAAAGACTTTCAGTGCATATATACTTCCCCCCCTTTCCCAACCCCCAGCAACCTTGAGAATGGGTGGGCACTTCATAAAAGGGGACTGGGGTTCACCACATAAAGAAGGATGGAACCTAGCGGGGAGACACATGAGGTGCAAAGCGGGAGAAAAACTACCAGCTGTGGATACCCGTGAACCTGGTGAAAATAGAGGTAAGATTTGAATGCAGAGAACATACAGAGAATGGGGAGCCCTTGACCATGATGGATGCACACATCCATTCTCAGGGCCTCTTCCCCTCCCCCACCTCACAGGCAGCCACAACTCAGTGTGTCCAACAGAGAACAAGACATCTGTACAATGAATTGGGTAGAAACAATCATGGCTCTCAGAGTCCAGTGCAGGGGCGTAGCCAAGGGGCGGGCCTGGACGGGCCCAGGCCCAGTCACTTTTGCTCCAGGCCTGCCCACCCTAACTAGCCCCAACCCAACAACATCCAAAGCTCATTTTATTAACCTGACTGAAGTGACTGCAGAAGAAAAAGGGTACAGCCGGCTCAGGTTTCCCCTTCTCTCTCAGCCGTAGACTGTAATCCCGCCCTCATTTCCTGTTGCAAGGGCGGAAAGGGGAAAGCTGAGCCGGCTGTACTCTTTTTCTTCTGCAGTCACAACTTCAGTCAGGTTAGTAAAATTAGTTTTAAGCTATGGCTAGGCAACAGAAAAGCAAGGAGGACTGTTGAGGGAGAAGGGGTTGGAACTGGAACACAGGGGGGGCAGGTGGGATTTGGGGCATCACTGGACATGGAGGGGAGGGCAGGGGAGAGAGGAGAGTTGCTGGACATAAATGGATGGAAAGGAGGGCAGGGGAGAGGAGAGTTGCTGGACATGAATGGATGGAGAGGAGGGCAGGGGAGAGAGGACAGTTGCTGGACATGGATGGGTGAGGGCAGGGGAGAGAGGACAGCTGCTGGACATGAATGGATGGAGGGGAGGGCAGGGGAGAGAGGACAGTTGCTGGACATGAATGGATGAAGGGGAGGGCAAGGGGGAGGGCAGGCGAGAGAGGACAGTTGCTGGACATGAATGGATGGAGAGGAGGGCTGGGCAGAGAGGAGAGTTGCTGGACATGGATGGGTGAGGGCAGGGGAGAGAGGATAGTTGCTGGACATGAATGGATGGAGGGGAGGGCAGGGGAGAGAGGACAGTTGCTGGACATGAATGGATGAAGGGAAGGGCAAGGGGGAGGGCAGGCAAGAGAGGACAGTTGCTGGACATGAATGGATGGAGGGGAGGGCAGGGCAGGGCAGGGCAGAGAGGAGAGTTGCTGGACATGAATGGATGGAGGGGAGGGCAGGGCAGAGAGGAGAGGAGAGTTGCTCAGTGGCGTAGCCAGACCTGACATTTTGGCTGGGCCCAGAGCTAATATGGGTGGGCACTATATATATGTTTCAATCATTTTTAATCAAAACTTAAGAAGAAAAGTTAACATCATCATGTATGAACGTCTGATATTTTCCCCCCATGTGGCTAAACTAACACATAGTACTTCTACCCCAACAAATAGAACTTAACCTTCCCTCCCCTCCCCTCCCCTTCCCTTCCCCTCCCCTCCCCCCTTTTTTCCTTTGCTATGGCATCAAATGAACATAATAACACAGGGTACAGGGCAATATCTAGAAGTTTAACAGTCTACTCCTGGCAGTTGGAGTCAGAGTATTCCAAAAGGGAGTCCAAGTGAGTTGGAAACGCACTCCAGTCTTCATTTTAAAATCTGTAATTCCCACCCTCTCTACCCGCAGTAATGTTATCATACGCACACACCACTGCGATACTGTAGGGTAGTTGTATGTAAGCCATTCTTAGAGTATTGCTTGTTTAGCCACTACAATAGCTTTGCGTACAAAAGCGGTAAATCCTGATGGGACAGGGTGTATGAGAACAGGATGGCCCAGGAGCAGCGCCGAGTCATACTTCCAGCCCGCCTTCCACATCTCAGAAACATATTGTACTAGCGCCTTCCAAAATCGGACTATGCCCTTGCAGGACCAAAACATGTGCCCGAGGGTGGCCCCCGGATCCCTGCATTTGAGGCACTCTCCTCAAGGTGAGAGTCCCATGTGAAAGGCTCTTCTGGGAGAAATGTAGAGTCGAAGAGCAAATTTGTATTATAGCTCCCAGTGCTGCATCATGTTCATTGTTTTGCGCATTGTAAGCACATGGGACTTGAACTGAGGCAATGTAAGGGCCATGGGGATATCTCGTTTCCAGGCAGCCAGTAACTTGGCATAGTCTAGTTCGGTAACTGTGTCCCTGATGTGCCTGTGATGGAACGTGAGGGGCACTTTTTGCTGTGCCTCTAAAGAGAATGCTGTTGCCAACTCTTCCTGGACATCCTCTGCCAGCGCCTCCCAGGACAAGGAACGTATATAATGCTTTAGCTGTGCATAATAGAACTCATCGAAGGGTGGCAAGGCGAATTCAGCACAGAGCTCCTGAAATGGCTTTATCTGTCCTTCACGGGTAAGTACTTGTAACAAGTATACTATCCCTTTCCTTTTCCATCTGCGGAACACCGAATACAGCCTTCCAGGTGCAAAGGAAGGTGCAAACTTGCATATTGGCAAGTATGGTGTAACCTTCGAAGAAAATCCGTGTAATTTACAGATCCATTTCCAAGTTGCTTTTGCTGATGTCATTATTCCTGTATGCTTCAGTAGGGGCGGCAATGGTAATCCCATCGTGTGCAAATAGCTGCTGAAGTGCGTTTCTGTGTATAATTGTAATTCCAGTTCTGTATTTGTATGGTCCTGTGTTCTGCGAAACCAGTCAGTGATGTGGTGCATGCCACTAGCTATTGTTAGATATTTCACGTTCAGTAGTCCCAAACCCCCATATTCTACCGGTATACTCAGTGTTGGAATGGAAAGGCAGGGTTTCTTCCCACTCCACAAAACATTTTTCATTAACCTCATTAATTTCTTTTCCTCCTCCCTCTTTAAGTAAAGCGGGAGAGTTTGAAAAATGTAGAGCCACTTTGTAACTACAATCATGTTGTACAATGCAATAAGCCCCAGGAGAGAGAGTGGAAGGGATCCCCATGCCTGCAATTGTTTTTCAGTGTCTTTCAATAAGCGTTGTATATTTAGCTCATATAACTAGGACAAATCAGCTTGAATACATACTCCTAAATACTTAATCATGCCCTGCGCCCACTGTAAGGGAAACTGTCCAGGCCAAGATGTTTTGACGTCTGGTAAAATGGAAAGTGCAATGGACTTGTGTAAATTTAATTTAAAGCCAGAAAATTTCCCAAATTGTTCAATTATCTGCAGCAGCCTGCTTAAGCTCTGGGTAGGGTTTTTCAATAGTACCAGCAGATCATCTGCGTAGGCCAATGCCCTGATGTCATGACCTGCCAAGGTGACCCCCTCAAGGTCCTGGGTAGATGCAATGATCGTCAGCAGTGGCTCCAAGGATAAAACAAAAAGTAGCGGGGAGAGTGGACACCCCTTTCTCGTTCCACGACGTATTTGGAACTCTGACTCTCTTGTGCCATTTACAAGAACCCTCGCCTTGGGCTGGCAATATAGAGTACGAACAGCCCGCAGGAACCACCCCGCTATACCCATGCTTTCTAAGGTCTGAAACAAGAAGTCCCACCCGACCCGGTCAAAGGCCTTCTCCGCGTCTAAACTTACTACTAAGGAGGGCCCTCCATCTTGTTTACATGCTGCAATTGCCAGCAGGAGTTTCCTGACATTGTGTACCGAATGCCTGCCTCTCACAAACCCTACCTGTTCTGCGTTGATCAACTGCAGCAAGAACTGGGCCAATCTCTCCGCCAACATTTTAGCTACAGTGGGGGAAATAAGTATTTGATCCCTTGCTGATTTTGTAAGTTTGCCCACTGACAAAGACATGAGCAGCCCATAATTGAAGGGTAGGTTATTGGTAACAGTGAGAGATAGCACATCACAAATTAAATCCGGAAAATCACATTGTGGAAAGTATATGAATTTATTTGCATTCTGCAGAGGGAAATAAGTATTTAATCCCTCTGGCAAACAAGACCTAATACTTGGTGGCAAAACCCTTGTTGGCAAGCACAGCGGTCAGACGTCTTCTGTAGTTGATGATGAGGTTTGCACACATGTCAGGAGGAATTTTGGTCCACTCCTCTTTGCAGATCATCTCTAAATCATTAAGAGTTCTGGGCTGTCGCTTGGCAACTCGCAGCTTCAGCTCCCTCCATAAGTTTTCAATGGGATTAAGGTCTGGTGACTGGCTAGGCCACTCCATGACCCTAATGTGCTTCTTCCTGAGCCACTCCTTTGTTGCCTTGGCTGTATGTTTTGGGTCATTGTCGTGCTGGAAGACCCAGCCACGACCCATTTTTAAGGCCCTGGCGGAGGGAAGGAGGTTGTCACTCAGAATTGTACGGTACATGGCCCCATCCATTCTCCCATTGATGCGGTGAAGTAGTCCTGTGCCCTTAGCAGAGAAACATCCCCAAAACATAACATTTCCACCTCCATGCTTGACAGTGGGGACGGTGTTCTTTGGGTCATAGGCAGCATTTCTCTTCCTCCAAACACGGCGAGTTGAGTTCATGCCAAAGAGCTCAATTTTTGTCTCATCTGACCACAGCACCTTCTCCCAATCACTCTCGGCATCATCCAGGTGTTCACTGGCAAACTTCAGACGGGCCGTCACATGTGCCTTCCGGAGCAGGGGGACCTTGCGGGCACTGCAGGATTGCAATCCGTTATGTCGTAATGTGTTACCAATGGTTTTCGTGGTGACAGTGGTCCCAGCTGCCTTGAGATCATTGACAAGTTCCCCCCTTGTAGTTGTAGGCTGATTTCTAACCTTCCTCATGATCAAGGATACCCCACGAGGTGAGATTTTGCGTGGAGCCCCAGATCTTTGTCGATTGACAGTCATTTTGTACTTCTTCCATTTTCTTACTATGGCACCAACAGTTGTCTCCTTCTCGCCCAGCGTCTTACTGATGGTTTTGTAGCCCATTCCAGCCTTGTGCAGGTGTATGATCTTGTCCCTGACATCCTTAGACAGCTCCTTGCTCTTGGCCATTTTGTAGAGGTTAGAGTCTGACTGATTCACTGAGTCTGTGGACAGGTGTCTTTCATACAGGTGACCATTGCCGACAGCTGTCTGTCATGCAGGTAACGAGTTGATTTGGAGCATCTACCTGGTCTGTAGGGGCCAGATCTCTTACTGGTTGGTGGGGGATCAAATACTTATTTCCCTCTGCAGAATGCAAATAAATTCATATACTTTCCACAATGTGATTTTCCGGATTTAATTTGTGATGTGCTATCTCTCACTGTTACCAATAACCTACCCTTCAATTATGGGCTGCTCATGTCTTTGTCAGTGGGCAAACTTACAAAATCAGCAAGGGATCAAATACTTATTTCCCCCACTGTATTATTTTAATGTCTACATTGAGGAGAGAGATTGGCCTATAAGACTCAGCCCTGTCATGGGGTTTACCCGGCTTAGGTATTAACGATATGAGAGCCGTGTTAGCATATCTTGGAAATTGTCCCGTTTCTATAACCTCATTGTAATATTCTAATAGAGCTGCCAGGGCTTCCCCAGGTAGACTTTTGTAATATTCTCCTGTGAAACCATCAGGGCCTGGAGCTGAGCGCAGCTTTAGGGACTTAATCACCTGTTGTAGTTCTCCCAGCCCTAAGGGCATATTCAAGGCCTCTAACTCTTCTGCTGTGATTTTGGAGAGCCCCGCATGGTGTACGTACTTTTGCTTGGCGTGCTCTGGGGGGGGGGGGCACCTCTGCCATATATAGGGTAGCAAAATACTCTGTAAATACCTGACCTATCTGCTCTTTCTCCGTTGTGGGCCTACCTTTTAAGTCTTTTAACACTGTAACCATACGGGGACCCCCCCAATTCTTGATTAAACGGCTCAGCATTCTACCAGTCTTATTACCGAATCTCTGTAGTTTATATTTGTAATAGAGGGCTGACCTGGTCTCTTTCTCATGTAACAAAGTATTCAGTGCTACCTGTGTGGATTTTAAGGTTTCAAAGGTAGCTTTAGATGGGTGGTGTATGTAGATTATTTTAGCCCTACTCAGTTGTCGCTCTAACTGTAGTATCCCAGCCGCCCTCTTCTTATTCTTGAGGCTGCAGTAAGCTATAATGGTGCCCCTTAATACCGATTTAGATGTAGACCAAAACAGTTCGGGTTGGCTTACGGCATGCTCCCCATTGAACCGTACATAGTCTGCCCAGCTCTTGTGGATATGGCTCTTTAAATGTGGGTCTGAGTGTAAGTAAACTGGGTATCTCCATCCATTCGCACCCCCTTTGCCAGCTGTAACATTCAACTCCATCCATATTAGAGCATGGTCCGAGATTTCTTCTGGCCCTATAGTGGCAGTTTTGACTAGGTGAAATATGGATCGGTCTAATAATATATAATCTATCCTGGCGCACGATCCATGTGCCCTCGATCTATGTGTGTAGTCCCTTTCTCCATAGTGTAGGATCCGCCAGGGTTCCACCAAATTGAGCATCTTATTAAATGCTTGGAACTCTTTGGAGCGTGCCCCTCTATATTGCAATTCCCTCGGGTTGGAACAATCCTGACGGGGGTCTATTACCGCATTGAAATCTCCTGTCACTATCAATCTAGCATTATGGTGTTGTAAACAAGTTCCAGCCAAGGACTTAAAGAAAGTTGGATCATAATTGTTAGGGCCATATAGTACTAGCAACAAAAAAACTATCCCTTGCAGCCACACTCTAAGTAATATGTAGTCTCCTTTACTCCCTTTACCCATTAAGGTTACCTTGTATGGGAGTCCCTTCCGAAACAACACTGCCACCCCTCCTTTCCTCCCTTGGGATGAGGCCGCATACACCTCACTCACCCATAATTTCTGTAATTTAGCATGTTCTAGATCGGTAAGGCGTGTTTCCTGGAGACACGCAATATCCACTTTATGCCTTTTCAGTGCTGCTAAGATTTTAGATCTCTTTATCGGGGAGGTAATGCCACCCACATTCCATGAAATTATTCTAGTAGACATATGTTATACGCAACTCATTTACTAGTGTTTGTTGACTTCTTATAGTATCTGGCTCCTTGCCAGCACATGTTGACATAGCATCTTTACCATTCCAGCTCTGTTCTCCCTCCTGCCCTTTCCAACCTGTCCAAGCAAATTGAGTAAGCCTAACACCCTGCCGCATGCCAAATCCCACCCCCAACTTCCATATCAAACCAATAACAAAACCCAAACCCAAATCCCCTCCCCTCCCAATCCCCAAACACACATTCAGACCCCCAACCATCTCCAGGCTGAGGCCTGGCAATGCACAGAGTCACCTGGCTTGCAGAAAGCCCTCGCCCTGGACTCTGATTTGTTTTCCACTCACTATAGTTACTTGTGCAAACCTCGTATGCCCGACAGCACTTACTGAACACATCAGTCTCCTTCAATAATGTTGTGTTCTTGCAGCGCTGTTTTAGCGTCTGCAACTGATTTGTAAACTCGCCACTGCCCTTGGATATGAATTCTCAAGTGTGCTGGGTATTGAAGTGTGAATCTTATTTGTTTCTGCGCCAGCTTAGCGCATATGGGATGAAATTTTCTCCGTTGCTCTTGTACTCCCACAGAGTAATCTTGAAACATCAAAACATGCCGTCCCTCATAGGTTAAGTCCGCTCGACGTATTTTGAATCCATTTAGAATTTCAACATTGTGTCGGTAATTAAGCAGCTTTGCTACTATCACTCTCGGCCTATTTTGCAGGTCTGATTTGCGGCCTACTCTGTGCGCCCTCTCTATCACCACAGGCCCCAAGGTATCAGAAAGCGCCAGCTCCTTAGTCAGCCAATCCATCAGCCATGGCACCAAGTTTCGTTCAGGTATGCTTTCTGCTAGACCCACTATTTGGATGTTATTCCACCGAGAGCGATTTTCTAAGTCTTCTAATTTTTCTGCTTGCTCCTGCAATTGCTGTTTGATCACAAACAAGTCTGTGCTGTAACCCTGTGAATCATCCTCCAGGGCAGAGACTCTTGTTTCAAGGTCCTCTGTTCTAGTCTCTAGTCCCTCTAATTTTGTGTGAAACAGATCCAATTTTTGGTTGAAAGCTTCCCATTTAGGTTTCCAAGCCTTTTCCACTGCTTCTGTTAGCTGCACAAGTTGTAACTCAGAGAAGGACGGCTCCATCCCCATCTTGGCTTCTGGGGTGATGAACTTGCTTTTATCTTTCTCCTTTCTTGTAGCTCTAAGTGTCATCCCAGCTGGAGTTTTATTGAGGTATTTGTCCATAATTAGGGTTAACAGCCTCAGTAATTAAAGTTAATGGAGCGGATTCCAGCTTTAACAGGGCGAGGGCTCTCGGAGTTCCAGCTAGACACAGCTGCTCAACTCATTGCACCACGTGATTCCTCAGGCACTATATATATATATATATATATATATATATATATATATATATATATATATATATATATATATATATATATAGGTGTAGGTATGAGTAGTGTTTCTTGGGATACTACAAAATAATCCCTTAGAACGCACTTTATGATGGATTTCTAAGTATTCTACCCAACAGCTGCTCTGCATCAACATAAACCACATACTTACTGGGTGGGAATGGACTCCTCATTGCCTAGGCCAGGGCAAAATAAGATACATTTAATTACCAAATATATCTTTTTTTTTTTTTGCCCTAGGCAGTGAACAGTCTAACCCCCCCATCCAGCATCTACCCCCTCTCTCTCCCCTTTCCATCCAGTGTCTGCCCCCTCTCTTCCCTCTTTCCATCCAGCATCTATTTTCTCCATCCATGTGTAGTTTTTCTCCTCTTTTCCCTGTCAGTATGCATCTCCTTCCTCTCTCTCTCTCTCTCTCTTCCTTATCCTCCATCCATGTCCACCATTTTTCCTCTCTCCCCTCCATCCATGTGCATCTCACTTCCTCTCTTTTCCCTTCCCTCCATCCATGTCCAGCATTTCTCCTCTCTCCCCTCCATCCATCTCCTTCCTCTGTTTTCCCTCCCCTCCATCCATGTCCAACATTTCTCCTGCCCTCCCCTGCATCCAGAGAGGAGAGTTGCTGGACATGGATGGGTGAGGGCAGGGGAGAGAGGACAGTTGCTGGACATGGAGGGGAAGGCAGGGGCACAGAACCAGCAGGAAAGGCTTTAAAGCACTCTGCTTGCACTCACAGCCATGGATCAATTCAATACTGGAGGAGAGAGGAGAGTTACTGGACATGGATGCAGGTGAGGGCAGGAGAAATGCTGGACATGGATGGAGGGGAGGGAAGACAGGAGGAGATGCACATGGATGCAGGGTAGGGCAGGAGAAATGTTGGACATGGATGGAGGGGAGGGAAAAGTGAGGAAGTGAGATGCACATGGATGGAGGGGAGAGAGGAGAAATGCTGGACATGGATGGAGGGGAGGGGAGGGAAAAGAGAGGAAGTGAGATGCACATGGACGGAGGGGAGAGAGGAGAAATGCTGGACATGGTTGGAGGGGAGGGAAAAGAGGGGAAGTGAGGTGCACATGGATGGAGGGGAGAGAGGAAAAATAGTGGACATGGATGGAGGAGAAGGAAGAGAGAGAGAGAGAGAGGAAGGAGATGCATACTGACAGGGAAAAGAGGAGAAAAACTACATATGGATGGAGAAAATAGATGCTGGATGGAAAGAGGGAAGAGAGGGGGCAGACACTGGATGGAAAGGGGAGAGGGAGGGGTTAGACGCTGGATGGGGGGTTAGACTGTTCACTGCCTAGGGCAAAAAAAAAGATATATTTGGTAATTAAATGTATCTATTTTGCCCTGGCCTAGGCAATGAGGAGCCCATCTCCACCCAGTAAGTATGTGGTTTATGTTGATGCAGGGTAGCTGTTGGGTAGAATACTTAGAAATCCATCATAAAGTGCATTCTAAGGCATTATTTTGTAGTAACCCAAGAAACACTACTCATACCTATACCTATACCTATACCTATATATATATATATATATATATATATATATATATATATATATATATATATATATATATATATAGTGCCCACCCATATTAGCTCTGGGCCCAGCCAAAATGTCTGGTCTGGCTACGCCACTGGCCCAGTGTATTACAGTCCACTGCTGTCTCTTACAACCCTCTTGACCAGCTGCAGTGCTGAAACCTGTCCTGCAAGATGCAAGAAGTGTTTGTTTAGCACCTACATAGCAGAAAGGGAAGAGGTAGCAGAAAGGGAAGAGGTGGCTGAGAGGTATGAGCTTACGTTGAACTTGTGGTGCAAGAATCTGTTGGCTCCAAGGGACCAGAGGCTGCCTGCTTCAACAAAGGAGAGAGAGAATAGGGGGCAGTGAGGGAGCACATCACACACAGCGAGCAGCTCCAGGAGGTTAGAGAATGGAGAGTTGGTCACATGTAGAAAATGCTAAGCTACCAGCTAACACCCAGTCTGAAACTTTTGGAAAGGAAAGGTACAAAGCCCACACACCAGTTATCTTTCAAGAATTGGCAAAAAAGTCCTCCCCCCCCAGTGGCGTACCAAGGGGGGGCGGTCCGCCCCAGGTGCACGCCACTGGGGGGGTGTCGCGCGCCTGTCGGCTCTTCGTTTTCATGCTCCCTTTGCCCTGGAACAGGTTACTTCCTGTTCCGGGGCAGAGGGAGCATGAAAAAGAAGAGCTGGCAGGCGCGCGGCACCCCCCCCCCCCCCCCCAGCGGCATGCACCCGGAGGGGGGTTCTTTCGCTGGGGGATCGGGGGTTCTTTCGCCGGGGGGGGGGCATCGTGCTGTTCTGGGGGGGCGCTGCACCCAGGGGACGGGGCGCATCGGCGATCCGCCCTGGGTGTCAGCCCCCCTAGGAACGCCACTGCCCCCCCCCCCCAAAAAAAAAAAACAAGCAGGTGTACAAAAGCATACAGTGGCAAAAACAAGGTTTACTATAACTGAAGCTAAAACGCTTTGGACAGCTTCCTAAAGGAAAAGTCCATAGACCATTATTAAATGGACTTAGGGAAAATCCACTGTTCCTGGGATAAGCAGTATAAAATGTTTTGTACTTTTTTGGGATCTTGCCAGGTATTTGTGACTTGGATTGGCCACTGTTGGAAACAGGATGCTGGGCTTGATGGACCTTTGGTCTTTCCCAGTATGACAATACTTATGTACTTATGCTTTGAAATACCACCCCATAATCTAAAGAAAAACCTCTAAAGTACAAGCACAGAGAAAGCCGTTTTAAAGAGGCGCCAATAAAGGGAATGTAAACTTCCAAATGGAAAGAGCAGCTGGGGGTGTTTATCATTTTCATCCATAATCGAAATGAGGATGCCCAAAACTCAGAGCAGCTGGGGACGTCCATAGTTCCTCACCCATAATCGAAATGATGCCCAAATCGCCAGAGCAGCTGAGGATGTTTAGGGATTTTGTCAATAATCGAAATTAGGACGCCCATCTCAGGGACGCTCATCGCGTTCTTATATGGGCGTCCCTGGGATAGTATTTAAGCGCCCATCTCAGTATTTTCGACCCACCCGAAAGGGTAGTTTCAACGACCCTGAAATTGAACTGCTGGTTCAGGATATCCAGAGAAGGCACACTCATCTCTTTGCTCCCACGGGCCAGAGGCTGGCTGCTACTACAAAGCAGAGAGAATGGGAGGCAGTAAGGGACCGGGTCAATGCGTTCTTCCATTGTGGCAGGGACGTGGAAGACTGCAAGCGGAAGTGGCACCGGCTCAGGCGTGATGTGAGGAAGAAGGCTGGTGCCAACCCCTCAGCAGATGACACTGCTACCTTGACCACCCTAGAACGCATCGTTCATGTGCTCACTATTCATTACAGACCATGACACAGGGAGTAGCCGGGATGAGAAGGAGGGGGAGGGTTTCCAGCAATGTGTGTGCAGGTTACCACTGTTTCACAGCTTTGGGGGCCTTCCCCACTCCCTCCTCTTTTCCCCATCACCAAACTCTGCATATCTCCTTTCCCACACCTCTGTGCTGTAGCCACTGTGTCTTCTGCACTCCTTCCACAATTCTATGTCTACCCACCTGTCTGTGTGGCTCTCTTGCACATCAGTCTCTGTAGTACACTGCACTCCTCATCTCCAGCTCTGTACCATGTACAATGACATCTGTGGCTTGCCTGCCAATCCCATTTCTCACCATCTCTTTGCTGGGTCTTTGCGTGTGGGGCTATGTATATGAATGCTGAAAAAGAAAAGTGGGTTATTTTGACCAACACACTTACTCCCCTTTTGCTATGCAGGTGATGACAGCCAGTCAGAGGAAGAAGCTGGCCCTAGTGGCCACCAGCCACAGCACACAGAGCAGCAAACCAGTGGGCCTGCACAAGAAAGCACACAGGACCATGGGGTGGAAGCACAGGACCTAGCAGCAGCAGCAGCGCTGGCTCTCCCTCCACCACCCGCAGCCTTTGCCGATGGTGGCACAGAAGAAGAAGAAGATGCAGAAGGGGGGGGGGGGGGGGCACATCCTCAGCAGAGGCCATCCAGCCAGAGGAGGCAGCTACTGTGCCTCGACACACAATTGCTTGGCCACAATGTGCACATGGAAGATTATCAGCGCCACAAATTGGAACTGCAATGGGAAGCGCTTCAGGTTGAGCAGGAAGTGATCCAGGTGCAATGGGAAGTGGTACAGGCCCAACGTGAAGTGGCACAGCAGCTCCAACGGCTGGAGCACAGCACTGAGGGCCTACGCTGTGACCTGAGGGCACCTAGTACAGCCCTGATGCAGCAACAAGTGGCGTCTACTTCCACCACTGTACAGCAACCACCCACAAGGAGGAGGAGCTTGAAACCTTCAGCCATCCCAGCCACTGGTCCAGCAGCCACCACACCAGCTCCCCGTCTGGGTCCTGTGCCCAGGTTGCAGGGCAAGCCACAGACCGCAAGGTAGCTGGACTTCCACAGGGCAGCTGAGGCAGCAGGCTGCCTTGTGGACACAGAGGAGGAGAGTGGGAGTTCATCAGCCAACAGCCTGAGACTTTTAGGAATACATCTGGACTCACATCTCCAGCTGGTTGATCATGTACATTTGGTCACCAAAAAAATGTTCCAGGCAATGTGGAGGCTTCGGCGCATCAGATACCTCCTTCCAAGAGACTTGTTTCGAACCCTTGTCCACTGGCTTGTCCTATCCCATCTGGACTATTGTAGTGGTATTTACGTGGGTTGTCAGGCCTCCTTATTGAAAATGCTCCAAACGGCTCAGAACACTGCGGCGAGGCTCATCCTTAGAGTAAGACGTTTTGAACATGCCGAACCCCTGCGCTTTAAACTTCATTGGCTGCCTGTACACGAGCGAATTGCTTTTAAGATCTGTTCCCTGACACATAAAATCATCTATGGGACTGCACCGGAATACATGCTCCCCTTGATTGACCTTCCGCCTAGAAATGCCAATCCTGCTGCTCGGTCCTATCTCTACCTCCATTTTCCGACCTGTAAGGGAGTAAAGTACAAGAAAATCTTTGCCTCGTCCTTCCGTTACTGGAGTCCCAAACACTGGAATTTGTTACCTCATCACCTTAAAACTCAAGAAGACCATGGCCTTTTTAAGAAGTTGTTAAAGACATTCCTCTTTGCTAAGACTTACTCCTCAACTTACAATGTTGATTAATGTATCCTTTGTCCCCTTCCCTATCTAGTTCACTCTGTTAGATGCTTGCATAACCTTTAAGTTTGTACTTTTATTTAACTTACTGTAAGCCACATTGAGCCTGCACGAGTGGGAAAATGTGGGATATAAGCAACAAATAAATAAATAAATAAATAAATCAGAGGAGGACTCGCAACAGAGTTCCCCTGCAGCACCAGCTGCAAAGGAACACAGTGGGAGGGGTAGGAGGGGATGGGGATGAGGCCAGGGGAGGGGGCGGGGAAAGTGATGGGACATGCTTGGGAGTGGGGGGGTGGGGGTTGGAGGGAGGGAGGGAGAGGAATATGCACAGAGCGGGGGTGATGGTGGTGGGAGGGGTGGTGGTGATGTGTAAGTACTATGTGATAGAAATAAATGTCAACTTACTCTCACACAAAACTTGTCTCAATCAGACTTTGCCTGGCTCTGACCCCCAGCTGGTTTGCACTCTGCTCTGCTCTGCTCTGTGGACGGGAGGTGGAGGGGGCATCTCATCCTCTTCATCTGGGGCCTGCCTCTGTGGTTGCTGTGGCTCTTCTGGGAGGGCCTGTCCTCTGCACATTGCCAAATTATGTAGCATGCAGCAGGCCAGGAATATCTTTGCCACCTTTTGGGGGCTGTACAGGAGCTCCCCTCCAGACATTGGAACCTGTTCTTAAGTTGTCCGAAGGTGCGCTCGATGATGCCACGTGTGGTCCGATGTCTACTGTTGTATTTCTCCTCTGACCCTGTTTGTGAGTGCACTATGGGGGTCATGATCCAACTCCGCTGTGGGCAGCCTCTGTCACCTTTGGGGAGAAGCAGGATGAGAAAGATGAGTGTGTATTGTTTGGAGTGGGTACCTTGTGGAGGTGGGGGGGGGGGGGAATAGTGGGTTGTGGAGTGAGCTGGAGGGAGACAGTGCTGAGGGTTCCTAGTGGAGGAGGTTTGGGCAGATCCATGCTGCACTTACCTAGGAGCAATCTGCCGGTGATCTCCCTTCGGTCAAACCTGCATAAGATTCCTGAGTGCTGCAATATGTAGGCGTCATGGGTGGAACCTGGGTATCGGGCACACACGTCTAGAATCTCCAATTCGGCGTCACACACAACTTGCATTTGAGTAGAATGCTTTCCTGTTTGTATAAGTGGCCTCTCGTGCTCGGGGGGGGGGGGGGGGGTTCTGAGTGCGACATGTGTGCAGTCAATGGCACCTATGACCGAGGGGAAGAGAGCTACAGCATAGAAGTCAGCCATGTTGTTCTACAGGGCCTGGGGGTGGTGGGGAAGGTGATGTACTCAGAGGTGTAGGTAAGGAAGGCATCAAGGAACTGGGTGAGGCAGTTAGAAATGGAAGCCTGGGTGAGACCTGTGTTCACAGATAGGACAGACTGGAAACTCCCAGTGGCCAGAAAAGATAGAGAAGCAGTGATCTTTAGGTGCACAGGGATGGGGTTGTTCCAATGGGTCCTGGGCTGCAGGAGGGGTTTGAGCTGGTCACAAAGATACTGAATGGCAGCCCTATCAAACCAGTACCTAGTGAGACACTGCAGGTCAGTGAGGTCTAGGAAACTGCTACGGGGCCTGAAAACTCTGGGGTGTGAGTACCTCCTGCAGTGCCTCCCCTCTTCCTCCAACATGTAAGCTGCCTGTGCATTTAGTGCTTCCATTTCCCCACACTACAGGTGCAATGCAGTGACACCAGTGCTCACCTCTCCCTACCAACTTGGTGAAACACAGCAGCAACAAACAGAAGCTGACACTCACTCTCCCACAACCGACAAACAATGCGGTCACACACAGCAGAGCCACACTGCAAGCACTCTCTGACCCACTACAAACTCTCCTGCCACACCCTCTAGCCACTCACTGTCCAAGCAGTCTTCACAAACACGCTGCAGCAGTACACAGGACAAAGAGACAAACAGAGACTACAAACAGGTAAGGGAATGAAATATGAACTTGGGGACAGTGAATGGAGAGGGATAGGGGGAGGGGATGGGGGAGATAGAGGAAGGAGTAGTGGTGTCTGGGTTTGGGGGCTAGAAGGGGTAGGGAAAGCTGAAAAGGTAAAACACAAATGAGGCAGGTGAGGGTGAAAACGTTCCGACTACGGCACACAGACAAAGGTAACAGGTACTAAACAAACTCTCAGCTTTCTCTGTAAACAATGATTCAGCTTTCTCTCCCAACAACGATCTCGCCACTCTCCAACTCCACAAAATCGCTAGTGGGTCTAAAAACGACTTCCCCCTTACCCTGGTCACTTTTATTTCACGTGTAACTAAGGACGCCCATGTTCCCACCCATGCGAAGCTATTTCGCTAGCCGTTATACGTTGGAGGCGCCCATCTCGTAACGTTGCCCTGTAGGTCTCCTCTGTGTACTTCTCTGTCTCCCTCAACTCCACCAAGTCTGCTACTCTAGCCTCAAGAGAACGGACACGTTCTCTGAGAGCTAGAAGCTCTTTGCATCAGGCACACACATATAACCGCTCACCAACTGGGAAATAATCATACATGTGACATTCAATGCAAAAGACTGGATAGCACCCTTCTCGCTGCTGGACTGCTGACTCCATCTTAGTATTTTTGAGTTTTTTAATAATTTAAAACTTGCTAAAGTATTAAGGATATTAGCCTAACATAAAAATGTCTTTTTGTTTATATGATATATTGTGTGATTTATATAGTGTTTCCTTCTTAGATGGTAAATGAAATGTATTTGAAACTCTGTAAGAGCACACCCTCCTTGTTATCCTAATTACAATAACTGACTATAACAGAAGAGTTGTCCTAGGGGTGGCCGGGTGTTGGGAAGACTAAATTAGATCCTGCAGTGCCTGTTAATGCTGTGGTACAAAGTTCAAGTTTTAAAACTAAGGGAAAAAAAGACTATTTATTTATTTGTTACATTTGTATCCCACATTTTCCCACCTATTTGTAGGTTCAATGTGGCTTACATAGTGCCGGAGAGGCGTTTCCTGGCTCCGGTGTGAACAAATACAAAGTGATGTTGTTCTATCAACTATGGAGATTAATTGATAGAATTTATTTTTTTCTATTTTTATTCTGCCTATCACTAATCTACAATTCCTCCTTTAAACCCCAATCTTTAAGTTCCCAAAGCACAAAGCAAAATAGTGTTCACTTACCAAAGAAATGTCCTCGTCTCTCAGAACTTCTCAGAAAGAAAGTTCAGTGGGGCCTTTCCTGTTGTAGCTTATTTGTTAATAAAACAGGCCTAGACCAAACATTCAATTTATAGCCCTGGTTGTTTTTATTTTGTTCCACTACGGCAGAAAAACATCCAAGTGTTAGGAACACCCAGAACCCACCCTTAACATGCCCCTGACATGCCTCCTTATGATTTGAATGCACTTCTAAAAGACTTCATAGAAAAGCATCTAAAAATTGGTTTTGAAAATACCAATTTGGACGGTTTTGTGAGAAAAACGTCTAAATACAGATTTATGCCACTTTTTGGACGTTTTTCTCTTTTGAAAATGAGCCCCTTAGTATAAATCACAGAGGAACGGGACTTTGCCATGCTAACAGCATTAGGCAACGAAGTGTCAGAAGCAAATATCTTCTCTCCTATCTTTGATCCAAGCCCAAATGCCCAACTAATGAAAGCACTAGCTTCACACCAAGGATATTATAAAAATATAGTGCTTATTTATTTATAACAGCAGCAGAAAAAATAAGCAGTCAAAAATAAAGACAATGAAAATCTCACCATAGAAACAGCTTAGAGTAAACGCACATTACCCTAGACAGACTTATAAATCTATTAGCTACTCTATTCCCACAGCACTTATAAACATCAATACAAGGCAATTATACAAATTTAGTAGATGATACAGGCATCCAGCAGATGTCCGTGCATTCCTCAGATTGTCAAATGGACACAGAGACCATCTATACTACTATTCTAGCTTGCAGTTCCTCTCCAGGTTGATGAGGTACATTTGTGGTCTTCCTGTCGATACACAACAACTTGTTTGTCTTTAATACTGTGGCTCTAGGGCCCACAATACTGTCTCATTGGCACCACAGTGAAGGGCACTTTAACCATAAGGTCAGTGTTTCAGGTAAACAAGTGTTTTTCTGGAGTGCAAAGGTGCAAATAAATCCGTAATAATAGACCTGGGACTTTCCAATACTGTTTTAAAGGTTGAAGAGGGGCAGACTCAGGAAAAATGTCAGGAAGTATTTTTTCATGGCCGTCTTCCGACACAAATTGGAAGATGGCCGGCGATCTCCTGAACCCGGCCAAATCGGTATAATCAAAAGCCGATTTTGGCCGGCGCCAACTGCTTTCCGTCGCAGAGCCGGCCAAACTTCAAGGGGGCGTGTCGGTAGGGTAGCAAAGGCAGGATGGGGCAGGATGGGGGCATGCTCATGAGATGGCTGGCTTCACCCGATAATGGAAAAAAGAAAGCTGGCCCTGATGAGCATTTCGCCGGCTTCACTTGGTCTCTTTTTTTTCAAGACCAAGGTTCAAAAAGGTGCCCCAACTGACCACCGGAGGGAATCGGGGATGACCTCCCCTTACTCCCCCAGTGGTCACCAACCCCCTCCCACCAAAAAAAAAATTGCCAGCCTCTATGCCAGCCTTAAATGTCATACCCAGCTCCATCACAGGTCCCTGGAGCAGTATTTAGTGGGTGCAGTGCACTTCAGGCAGGTGGACCCAGGCCCACCCCCTCCCCCCTACCTGTTACACTTCTGGTGGTAAATGTTAAGCCCTCCAAAACCCCCCAAAACCTACTGTACCCACATTTAGGTGCCCCCCTTCACACGTAAGGGCTATGGTAGTGCTGTACAGTTGTGGGGCACGGGTTTTGGGGGGATTTGGGGGGCTCAGCACCCAAGGTAAGGGAGCTATGCACCTGGAAGCTATTTTTGAAGTCCACTGCAGTGCCCCCTAGGGTGCCTGGTTGGTGTCCTGGCATGTCAGGGGGACCAGTGCACTACAAATGCTGGCTCCTCCCACAACCAAATGCCTTGCATTTGGCCGGGTTTGAGATCGCTGGCATTAGTTTCCATTATTGGCGAAAACCGATGCCGGCCATCTCAAACCCGGCCATCTCTGACATTTGGCCGGCCCCAACCATTTTATCAAAATGAAAGATGGCCAGCCATCTTTTTCAATAATACGGTTCGGGACTGCTCTTTACGGTACCGGCCAAATAGATGGCCGGCCATCTATTTGGCCGGTGCCGTTCAATTATGCCCCTCTATGTTTTAGAGAATGAGAGCATTGCATCACATTCATGCTAGTACAGAGCCATTCTGACCGAGTAGTGCATTATCACAGCAACAGCATGTTGTTGACTCTGCTCAGGAATCATTGGCTAGCTGACTGGCAGTCCTTGATGAGGTTTTTGTATTGCAAGTCTTTTTGCTGACTACACATATATTCATAGGCCTTAGCAATAGGCTTCAACAGTGAAAGATGGGAGTTAGCTAAAGTCTGTATTTTAAAGTTCAGGTTGGAAGTGCTGAACAGTGCCATGTTAGCATGTAGTGTTTTATGTGGGGCCCTTTGCTCCCACACATCTGCTCTTTGGATTATCACTTCCTCCAGTCACAAGAACATAAGCATTGCCAAACTGGGACAGACCGAAGATCCAGTATTCTGTTTCCAACAGTGACCAATCCAGGTCACAAGTACTTGGCAAAATCCCAGAACAGTAATACAGATTTTATGCTACTTATCCTAGAAATAAGCAGTGGATTTTCCCAAGTCAATAATGGCATACAGACTTATCTTTTAGGAAACAAACCCTGCTAACATTCTCTGGCAATGAATTCCAGAGTTTAATTATATGTTGAGTGAAGAAAACTTGTCTCCAGTTTGTTTTAAATTTACTACTTGGTAGATTCATTGCATGCCCCCTAGTCCTAGTGTTTTTGGAAAGTGTAAACAAGTGATTCACCTCTACCCATTCCACTCCACTCAGTATTTTATAGACCTCTATCATATCTCCCATCAGCTGTCTCTTTTCCAAGATGAAGAGCCCTAGCCACTTTAGATTTTCCTCATAGTGAAGTCTTCCCCATCCCCTTTATCATTTTTGTCACCCTTCTCTGTACCTTTTCTAATTCTACTATATATTTTTTGAGATGCGGTAACCACAATTGCACACAGTTTACCAGGTGTGGTTGTACCATGGAGCGATACACAAGGCATTATAACATCCTCATTTTTGTTTTCCATTCCTTTCCTAATAATTCCTAACATTCTATTTGCTTTTCTAACCACCACTGCACACTGAGTAGAGGGTTTTAGTTGGTTCTTTCAGGTATCTTGGTGTTATTCTCAATTCTGCTCTTTTCAGTTTGAAATTTCAAATGTTATTAAACTTGACTATCTTAATCTTTGCTATATTCGCTCCATTCTTGATTTTGTTTATTATTTCTCATCTTGATTATTTCAACTCAGTTTACACAGGCATTCCATCTATGCAACTCAAGTGGCTTTAGAATTTACACAACTTGGCAGCACGTTTATTATGCAGAATGCACCGTTACGATCATGTTCCCCTTTACCTCATAACTTGAATTGGCTTCCGGTCTCTTTTCATATTTGAGTTAAGATCTTATGCCCCATTCACCAGGCTTACTATAGAAATGTTCCACCCTATCTCTCTTCATTAACTATTCTATACATCCCTTTTCATCTTTTGATTACCATTGATTGGAACTTCCAAGCCCTAAACAAACTTAGAGCCCTGTTTACTAAGGTGTGCTAGTGTTTTTAGAATGTGCTCAAAATTAGTATGTGCTGATGCTAGAGACACCCACAGGAATAAATGGGTGTCTCTAGCATTAGCGCACCTACAGCATGGCTTAGTAAACAGGGCCCTAAGTTTGAATCAAGTCACAATTCTTTTTATTTTTTGCCCCATATTTGTGGAAAACCCATCCCCCAAATCTATGTAGTCAAGAGTCTTTCACTAAGTTTAAGTATCTTTTAAAAACCCACCATTTTAGTCTGGATTTCAGTGCTTAAGCTGTTGGTGGCCCGGGGTCCCGCTGTATACTACTGCCTCATTTTAGTTTTATTTATTATTTGTGTGCTCGCTTATATCTACTGCATGATGTATTCTTTCCTATCACACATAACGGTGCTCTTTTCTATTTGCAAGGTTTTTAAAAAATTTTATTTTAGATTGTACACTGCCTTGATCCATACGTTAGAAAAAGCAGCTCTGAAGGGTCTACAGAACACTGCCCCTCTCCCTTAAGAGAAGTCCCTCTGATAGCCTGGGCCACCTTAAGAACAGTCTCTCCAATAGCTTGGACCACCTTAAGAGCAAGAGATCCACCCCAGGAGGAAGTGAGCTGGGAGGGGTGGAGCTCATACATAGGAGTAGCCAGGCTGAGGATAAGGAGGCCCAGGGAGAGAAGATTTGATTCCCTAGGATAGGTACTGTTCAATAATTGCGACCTGGCTGAGGTAAGCCATTTGATTTACCAGACTGAACTTTATAAGTTTTGCAGACCTGAACCTCGGCAGAGAACTGATAATAATTTGGTTGTGTTTGTGGCGTGGCAACCCTGGCAGTTGCAGACTGTGCTTGGCCTATTGTCAGAGTCCGCTAAGACTGAAAATATTGGAATGCTGAAGTTTCCCTACCCTATGTCTTGGACTTTGTGAAAAGAACAGACCCGAGGTGTCCCTCAAATAAATACTTATTTTTGGTTTCATCTTTTAGTCCGCTGTATTATTTCACCAGCCTACGCCCAACCCTCATTGGGGTGGCACAGCAGCATAGAAAATGTAGGTTTGGACTGTGCTATAGATACCTATAAATAAACTTGTATCCAGAGATAAATTCAGAGCTTTATCAGGATGATTCAAAGTAGAGGTGTTTGCTACATAATTACTGTGGTACAAAACAAGAGTGGAAGGAAGGAAAAGTTCTGACAAAATAGAAGTGGAGTTGATAAAAAGTTTATCTGTCAAACAGGGTAATCCACAATATTGAAAAGGACCCAAGTGCCCCAACAGTACACATCATAGCACACAATATATACATGATCTTATTTAAATATATAACGTGTTACATCATGTCAGACCTTGACTGTTTCTTTTTGGTGCTTTTTTCATTGATTACAGTTTTGCTGTACAAACATTAGCAACACTGCGTTGGAGCACTTTTACAGTATATTAAGGTATGTGTTCTCATCTTGGTCTATCGTTTGCTATAATCATTTGGGCACAGTTTATCCTATCCATTTGGATGGACTTGGCCCCCCTAACCTGTCCTCCTCCTATCCATGCAAATGATTCTGTGATGTCTCCAATCTCGTTTCTATTCCCCTCCTCCCCCCCCCTCTTCCCTCCCCTTCTCATGTGCCTTGTGGAATGCCCACTCGGTCTGCAACAAACTGCCCTTCACCCACGATCTCTTCATCTCTCGTTCCCTTCAACTGCTCGCCCTAACTGAAACCTGGTTCTCCCCTGACGACTGCCTCAGTCGCGGCCCTTTGTCATGGAGGTTATCTCTTCTCCCACACTCCCCGCCCAACTGGCCGCGGTGGAGGCGTCGGGCTACTTCTCTCGCCCTCCTGTAGTTTCCAACCCCTCCTCCTACCGCAGTCTCACTGCTTCTCATCCTTTGAAGCTCACTCCATCCGGCTATTCTACCCATTACCACTCAGAGTGGCTGTCATTTACCGCCCCCCTAATAAACCACTCTCTTCCTTCCTCACCGACTTCGATGCCTGGCTTTCCGTCTTTCTTGAACCCTCATCTCCGTCCCTTATTCTCGGAGATTTTAACATTCACGTTGATGACCAGTCTGACCCTCACGCTTCTCAGTTCCTCACTCTAACATCCTCCTTCAACCTCCAGCTTTGCTCCACCACCCCTACTCACCGAGACGGCCATTGTCTTGACCTCGTCCTCTCCTCTTCCAGCTCTCCCTCCAATTTCCATGTTTCAACTCTTCCTCTCTCCGATCATCACCTAATCACCTTCACACTTCTTCACCCCCCCCCCCTCAGCCCCGTCCAACTTTAACCACTACCTCCAGGAATCTCCAGGCTATCGACCCTCCACCCTATCCTCTAATATTTCTAATCTCCTCCCCTCCATCATGTTCTCCGAGTCTGTCGACAAGGCTGTCTCCGCTTACAATGCCACTCTCTCCTCTGCTCTGGACACCCTCGCACCTTCCACCTCCCGTCCCACAAAGCGTACTAATCCCAGCCCTGGCTGACCCCTTGCATCCGTCACCTTCGCTCCTGCACCCGATCTGCGGAGCGCCTCTGGAGGAAATCCCGCACCCATTCAGATTTCCTTCACTACAAATTCATGTTATCCTCCTTCCACTCCTCCCTTTTCCTTGCCAAACAGGACTACTACACCCAATTGACCAATTCTCTCAGCTCCAACCCCCGTCGTCTCTTCTCCACCCTTAACTCCCTCCTCAAAGTGCCCTCCGCTCCCACCCCACCCTCACTCTCTCCTCAATCACTGGCTGATTACTTCCGCGACAAGGTGCAAAAGGTCAACCTTGAGTTCACTACCAAGCCATCTCTTCTTCACCCTGCAACCCTCTCCCTCACCCAACCAACCCAGGCCTCTTTCTCCTCCATTCCTGTCATCACTGAGGAGGAAACCGCTTGCCTTCTTTCCTCATCAATATCCACCACCTGCTCTTCTGATCCCATCCCCACCAACTTACTTAACATCATCTCTCATACTGTCACCCCCTCCATCTGTCATATCCTCAACCTCTCTCTCTCCACTGCAACTGTCCATGACACCTTCAAGCACGCTGTAGTCACACCTCTCCTCAAAAAACCATCACTTGATCCTACCTGTCCCTCCAATTACCGCCCCATCTCCCTCCTACCCTTTCTCTCCAAAATACTTGAGCGTGCCGTTCACAGTCGCTGCCTTGATTTTCTCTCCTCTCATACCATCCTCGATCCACTTCAATCCGGTTTCCGCCCTCTTCACTCGACAGAAACAGCACTCTCTAAAGTCTGTAATGACCTGTTCCTTGCCAAATCCAGAGGCCACTACTCCATCCTCATCCTCCTTGATCTATCCGCCGCTTTTGACACTGTGAATCATGACTTACTTCTTGCCACACTGTCCTCATTTGGGTTCCAGGGCTCTGTCCTCTCCTGGTTCTCCTCCTATCTCTCCCACCGCACCTTCAGAGTTCACTCTCATGGATCTTCCTCCACCTCTATCCCCCTATCTGTTGGTGTTCCCCAGGGATCGGTCCTTGGACCCCTTCTCTTCTCAATCTACACCTCTTCCCTGGGCGCCCTGATCTCATCTCATGGTTTCCAGTATCATCTCTATGCTGATGATACCCAGCTATATCTGTCCACACCAGACATCACCGCAGAGACCCAGGCAAAGGTATCAGCCTGCCTATCCGACATTGCTGCCTGGATGTCCAACCGCCACCTGAAACTGAACATGTCCAAGACTGAGCTCATCGTCTTTCCACCAAAACCCACGTCTCCTCTTCCTCCACTTTCTATCTCAGTTGATAACACCCTCATCCTCCCCGTCTCATCTGCCCGCAACCTCGGAGTCATCTTTGACTCCTCCCTCTCCTTCTCTGCGCATATCCAGCAGACTGCCAAGACCTGCCGCTTCTTCCTCTTTAACATCAGCAAAATTCGCCCTTTCCTCTCTGAACACACCACCCGAACTCTCGTCCATGCTCTCATCACCTCTCGCCTTGACTACTGCAACTTACTCCTCACTGGCCTCCCACTTAGCCATCTATCCCCCCTTCAATCTGTTCAGAACTCTGCGGCACATCTCATATTCCGCCAAAACCAATTTACTCATATCACCCCTCTCCTCAGGTCACTTCACTGGCTTCCAATCAGATACCGCATTCAATTCAAGCTTCTCCTTCTTACCTACAAATGCATTCAGTCTGCTGCCCCTCACTACCTCTCCTCCCTCATCTCCCCCTATGTTCCCGCCCGTAACCTCCGTTCACAGGACAAATCCCTCCTCTCTGTACCCTTCTCCAACACCGCCAACTCCAGGCTCTGCTCATTCTGCCTCGCCTCACCCTATGCTTGGAACAACCTTCCTGAGCCCTTACGCCAAGCCCCCTCCCTGCCCATCTTCAAGTCTTTGCTTAAAACCCACCTCTTCAATGCTGCATTCGGCACCTAACTCTTACCGTTCACTAAATCCTGACTGCCCCAATTTGACCGCCCCTATCGGACTGTCCGTTCACTTGTCTCTTAGATTGTAAACTCCTTGAGCAGGGACCGTCCCTCTATGTTAAATTGTACAGCGCTGCGTAACCCTAGTAGCACTTTAGAAATGTTAAGTAGTAGTAGTAGTAGTAGACTTTCTCCGTGAGTTTTTTTTCTAGCATAGACTTAGCCTCAGCGTCATTCTCACTTCAGTTTACATCGGTATGTCTCCTTATATTTTACTGTCGTTCTTGTGTTTGAATGACAGACACAACACACTCCTTTCAAACTCATAGTTTTTGCTTTGCAGATCACTTTTCTGCACTTATATTACTCATTTTACCATTCGTGGTTCTTCATTTCTGATACAAATATGATCATCATCTTACACTGATGCATATTTGTTTTGTTAGCCATATAGAAATTTGCAGTTCATAGGGAGCGCTACATAGGGTATATTATGTTTCTATGGCATGCCCATACCAAGATTTCACGTTCTCTCTAGTGTTCAGGAATCCGCATCCTTCATTTCAGAAGCAGTGAAGTTCATTACAACAGTATACAATATAACAAGTTGTCCTACTTTTCTTTTTTGCACACTATAAACCCTGGATGCATTCTTTGATGCACACAATAAATATGGCATGCTTTATTGCTTATTTACTATTTACTTTTTCAATATTATTTTAAATCTTTTGTTACACTTGGCAATTTATCAAGTTTGGTATCCCACAGTTTAGTGCTATAATTATGTTATAGCATGTAGATAAGATAATAACACATTTTTTGGATATATCTTTTATTCACTTTCGTGCACCCCTTGATTCATCACACTCTGTTATTATTATATACATGTTTTGTTGAGGACATCCTCGCAACACATCCCGATGGAGGGGCGGGGAAACCCATATTATCGAAACAAGATGGACGTCCATCTTTCGTTTCGATAATAAGGTCACGGACGTCCAAATCTTGAAATTTAGGTCGTCCCTAGAGATGGTCATTCCTAGACTTGGCCATTTCTGATTTTCGGTGATAATTGAAACCAAGGGCGTCCATCTCAGAAACGACCTAATGCAAGCCCTTTGGTCATGGAAGGAGCTAGCATTTGTAGTGCACTAGTCCCCCTGACATGCTAGGACACCAACTGGGCACCCTAGGGGGCACTGCAGTGGACTTCATAAATTCCTCCCAGGTACATAGCTCCCTTACCTTGTGTGCTGAGCCCCCAACCCCCCCCCAAAAAAAAAACCCCACTACCCCCAACTGTACACCACTACCATAGCCCTTATAGGTGAAGGGGGGCACCTAGATATGGGTACAGTGGGTTTGTGGTGGGGTTTGGAGGGCTCGCTGTTTCCTCCACAAACGTAACAGGTAGGGGGGATGGGCCTGGGTCCACCTGCCTGAAGTGCACTGCATCCACTAAAACTACTCCAGGGATATGCATACTGCTGTCACGGACCTGAGTATGACATCTGAGGCTAGCATAGAGGCTGGCAAAAAATATTTTTAAAGATATTTTTTTGAGTGTGGGAGGGGGATTAGTGACCACTGGGGGAGTAAGGAGAGGTCATCCCCGATTCTATCCGGTGGTCATCTGATCATTTCGGGCACCTTTTTGTGGCTTGGTCATAACAAAAAAATGACCAAGTAAAGTCGTCCAAGTGCTCATCAGGGACACCCTTTTTTTCGATTATGGGTCCAGGATGCCCATATGTTAGGCATGCCCAAGTCTCGCCTTCGCTACGCCTCTGAACGCCCCCGGGAACTTTGGTTGTCCCCGCGACGGAAAGCAGTTGGGGATGCCCAAAATCGGCTTTCGATTATACCGGTTTGGACGACCCTGTGAGAAGGACATCCATCTTCCGATTTGTGTCAAAAGATGGGCGTCCTTCTCTTTCGAAAATGAGCCCGATTATGTTACATCTTGATCCATGTTTATTTATGTTCTAGACCCCTGAGGAAGGCTTTTTTTAGCCGAAACACAGCCTGTGTTGGGTCACTTCCTTTTCAATATTGTGCATTACCCTGTTGTTTGGCAAATAAACTTTTTATCAATTCCACTTCTACTTTGCCTGGTTTCTCACAAGTTTTCCTCCCTTCCACTCTTGTTTTGTACTTTGGTTACCTATGGAAATTGTGTGGACCCTCTTTTTCCCTTATGACCAACATATTTACTGTGACCATCATCAGAGAGAATGGAAAAGGTAGGAGAAAATAAATTTGGGCTGATAAATGTCTAGTCAGTAAAAACAAATTGGGAATACTTTACAATATATTATTGGAGGATCAATTTGATATTTTCACATAATTTTAGATGTCTGATGTTGTAATATTGTTAAACTGGACATTTTCAATTCATGAACATCCATCTCATATGTATTTTAGAGCAGCCTGTTCAAAAATACATGCGAGATGGACTTGACGTTCTAAGTTGGCGTCCTTTCTAAAATGCCACTCTGTAATGCTTATTTTAGAAGTGCTATTCATGATTTAGATGTCTGTAAACCAGCAATTAGACATTCATAGCTCATGAACAACCAAATCACAATTTTATAAATCTGGGATGAGAAATTCTAAAACAGAAGAATATCCATTTGACAGGGGGGCATAGTTTGGGCAGGACCAGGGTGGGATGAAAACATAGATGTGCATTCCCCATTTCAAAAGGGGAGGGCATATCTATGAACCTCAAGATCAACATTGGAGGTTAGACCTGCTCCTGGGATGATCCAGCAATATGAGTGGTTGTCACACCTAGCACACTGCTGTCAGGACTAACAGTAGTACAACTGCACTTGCCAAGATGTTGGTAAGTGCAGCCACTCTATAGACAGTCCAGTACTGTGGGAAGGGCCCTACCACAAAGGACCTCTGACACCTCCTCCCTGAAACCCCCACTCCCCTATCCATCACTTCCCAATCCCCCCACCCCGATCATAGATTTCCAATCCTCCACTCTGAATAATATCTTCTCAATCCCCAACCCCCAATCACAGATTCCCAAACTGCCCTTTAAGCCCCCCAGATGCACCACCAAGCACTTCCCTCCAATGCAAGAGCTCTTCCAAGTAATTTGACTGTCCTCCACCCCTAGGACCCTCCAGTCATAGCCAGGGCCCTCAATGGTGCATAGTGTGGATCCCCTCCACTCCTGCCTAATGTGGCTTCAGTTGGCAAAATGGTGGTGCTGTCCCCTAGAGGTAGTGTATGTAAAACTATTACTAGGGGTCAGTGATGCCATTTTGAACCTGGAACCAAATGACATGTGAGCGGAGGAGAACAGTTCCCATTCCTTGAAAGAGGATGCCTCGCCTCAAGTCACTTCACTGGCTTCCTATCCGTTTCCGCATACAGTTCAAACTCCTCTTATTGACCTATAAGTGCATTCACTCTGCAGCTCCTCAGTACCTCTCACTCTCATCTCTCCCTACATTCCTCTCCGGGAACTCCATTCACTGGGTAAATCTCTCTTATCTGAACCCTTCTCCTCCACTGCTAACTCCAGACTCCGTTCCTTTTATCTTGCTGCACCATATGACTGGAATAGACTTCCTGAGCCGGTACGTCAAGCTCCATCTCTGGCCGTCTTCAAATCTAAGCTAAAAGCCCACCTTTTTGATGCTGCTTTTAACTCCTAACCCTTATTCCCTTGTTCAGAACCCTTATTTTATCATCCTCACTTTAATATTCCCTTATCTCTTGTTTGTCCTGTTTGTCTGTCCTAATTAGATTGTAAGCTCTGTCGAGCAGGGACTGTCTCTTCATGTTCAAGTGTACAGCGCTGCGTACATCTAGTAGCGCTTTAGAAATGATAAGTAGTAGTAGTAGTCCTTGAAACCAGACCACCAGGCTTTCCTCTGGGTAAGTCCCAGAGGTAGATGGGAAGGTCTGAGGGGGTCTGGGGGTAGGAATGGCCACTGACCAGTTAAATAGCATTTTGGTGCCTATTCACTAATATTCAGCTCGAGATAACCGGTTATCTTTGCTGAATATTGTCAGTTAGTGCTGAAAAGATAACCGGTTATATTGTGCAATAACTGGCAATATTCAGCGCTGGCCAGCTAAGTTTAGCAGCCAAATCGGACCGCCTAAATAGCAGTCCTATCTTTGGCCACTATAAACTTAACCCTCCCCCAACTCCCCCTTCATTATCTCCTCAGACCCTTGCTGAATTCTTTCACAACAAGGTTCAAAAGATAAACCTTGCTTTCTCTACCTCACCAGCTCTCCCTCCACTAGTCCGTTCCCCTCTCTCTCCTTCCCCTCATTCCCTTTCCTCCTTTCCTGAAGTTACTATTGAGGAAACTACACTTCTCCTTTCTTCCTCAAAATTTACCACCTGTTCCTCTGATCCCATTCCCACCCACCTTCTTAATGCCATCTCTCCTACTCTTATTCCTTTTATCTGTCACATTCTCAACCTCTCACTTTCCACTGCGACTGTCCCTGATGCCTTTAAACATGCTGTGGTCACACCTCTCCTTAAGAAGCCTTCACTTGACCCTACTTGTCCCTCTAATTACCGACCCATCTCCCTCCTTCCTTTTCTCTCCAAATTACTTGAGCGTGCTGTTCACCGCCGCTGCCTTGATTTTCTCTCCTCACATGCTATCTTGACCCATTACAATCTGGTTTTCGCCCTCTCCACTCAACCGAAACTGCGCTTACTAAAGTCTCCAATGACCTATTACTGGCTAAATCCAGAGGTCAATATTCCATCCTCATTCTTCTTGATCTTTCCGCTGCTTTTGACACTGTCGATCACAGCATACTTCTCGATACCCTGTCCTCACTTGGATTCCAGGGCTCTGTCCTTTCCTGGTTCTCTTCCTACCTCTCCCTCCGCACCTTTAGTGTTCACTCTGGTGGATCCTCTTCTACTTCTATCCCTCTGCCTGTCGGCGTACCTCAGGGTTCTGTTCTTGGTCCCCTCCTCTTTTCTATCTACACTTCTTCCCTTGGTTCATTAATCTCATCCCATGGCTTTTCCTACCACCTCTATGCTGATGACTCCCAAATCTACCTTTCTACCCCTGATATCTCACCTTGCATCCAAACCAAAGTTTCAGCGTGCTTGTCTGACATTGCTGCCTGGATGTCTCAACGCCACCTGAAATTAAATATGACCAAAACCGAGCTTCTCATTTTCCCCCCCAAACCCACCTCCCCGCTCCCCCCGTTTTCTATTTCTGTTGATGGCTCTCTCATTCTCCCTGTCTCCTCAGCTCGAAACCTTGGGGTCATCTTTGACTCTTCTCTCTCCTTCTCTGCTCATATCCAGCAGACCGCCAAGACCTGTCGTTTCTTTCTTTACAACATCCGTAAAATCCGCCCCTGTCTTTCCGAGCACTCTACCAAAACCCTCATCCACACCCTTGTCACCTCTCGTTTAGACTACTGCAATCTGCTTCTTGCTGGCCTCCCACTTAGTCACCTCTCCCCTCTCCAGTCAGTTTAAAACTCTGCTGCCCGTCTCATCTTCCGCCAGGGTCGCTTTACTCATACTACCCCTCTCCTCAAGACCCTTCACTGGCTCCCTATCCGTTTTCGCATCCTGTTCAAACTTCTTCTACTAACCTATAAATGTACTCACTCTGCTGCTCCCCAGTATCTCTCCACACTCGTCCTTCCCTACACCCCTTCCCGTGCACTCCGCTCCATGGATAAATCCTTCTTATCTGTTCCCTTCTCCACTACTGCCAACTCCAGACTTCGCGCCTTCTGTCTCGCTGCACCCTACGCCTGGAATAAACTTCCTGAGCCCCTACGTCTTGCCCCATCCTTGGCCACCTTTAAATCTAGACTGAAAACCCACCTCTTTAACATTGCTTTTGACTCGTAACCACTTGTAACCACTCGCCTCCACCTACCCTCCTCTCTTCCTTCCCGTTCACATTAATTGATTTGCTTACTTTATTTATTTTTTGTCTATTAGATTGTAAGCTCTTTGAGCAGGGACTGTCTTTCTTCTATGTTTGTACAGCGCTGCGTATGCCTTGTAGCGCTATAGAAATGCTAAATAGTAGTAGTAGTAGTAGTAGTAACCAGCCAGTGCTGAATATTGACATAGCCAGTTAAGTTTGAGCAGGCCACAAAAACCCCTGGATATTCAATGCCAGTCACCAGAAACAGCCCAGCATTGAATATTCGGGTTCAGCACCGATCACAGCACCTAGGTGGGCTGCCTACTGCAGGCTAAATATCTGCCTCTATGTGTCATTGTGGACAATATGCTGAAATCTTCTGTCCACTGTGAGGCAGTAGCCAAAAAAAGCAAACAGGATGCTAGGAATTATTAGGAAGGGCATAGAAAATAAGGCAAAGAATATTATAATGGCTCTGTATCGCTCCATAGTGTGACCACACCTTGAGTACTTGAGTACTGTGTGCAATTCTGGTCGCTGTATCTTAAAAAAGATATAGCAGAATTAGAAAAGGTTCAAAGAAGGGCGACCAACATGATTAAGGAGATGGAACTCCTCTTATATGAGGAAAGGCTTAAGAGGTTAGGACTCTTCAGCTTGGAAAAGAGATGGCTAAGGGGGGATATGATAGAGGTCTACAGAATACCGAGTGGTGTAGAACAGGTAAAAGTGAATCGATTTTTTTTTATTCTTTCAAAAAGTACAAAGACTAGGGGACACCCAAGGAAGTTACATGAAAATACTTTTAAAATGAACAGGAGGAAGTATATTTTCACTCAACAAATAGTTGAGCTCTGGAACTTGTTGAGGACGTGGATTCAGCAGTTAGTGTATCTGGTGTGGACAAGTTACCGGAGGAAAAGTCCATAGTCTACAATCGAGATAGACATGTGGAAAGCTAGATGAACCACAGTTCTTAAATATATCGATTAAATTAAACACTGGCATTTGACTTAACTTGTTCATCAGCTGAATAGGAGCTCCAATAATCAAATAGCAATAATAAACATCCTCATTCCAAGTTCGTAGTACATTGTGCCTTACTTCACTCTGCAAGAGATCTGTTGTGCAGTAAAATGAGCACTGGTTATAACTGTATGTCCGAACTTGTTTTGCAGGGTAACTTGTAGATGAAAGAAAATAAGCACTGAAATGACATTATAATAGGAACATTAAGCGGAAATATAATGTCTAACTGTAAATGTGGAAGTTCCCTATTATTCCAGTTACTTAGAAAGAATAGTAAGTCTCTGTGACAGAGTAAAGTGGTATAAGGAAGATACTAGGTCAGTGGTCTCCAACATGTGGTCCACAGGCTGCATTTTTGTGGCCCCAGCAACTCATCACAATTTAGGTCCCTGACCAAGTCTGCAGCTGCGCTGGCTGGCTTCATCTGCTTTCACTTCCGGTTTACTCCACCAGAAGTGAAAGCAGTCTAAGAGGCACATTTGACACCAACCCCCCCCCCCCCCCCACCCCAGAGCCGCCATTACCATAAGCCAGTGCTTTGGGAATCCCTCACAACAACCTCCGACAACGACCTCAGAGCAGTGCATGCCTTCTTGCTGCCTGCAGCCCGGCAATGTGTCTATTGTGCTGACCCCAGATGACCTGCGTTGGTGAATTGTGGGGTTTAAATTTATATTTACTCCCTGCAACTTCTCTAGTGGCTGTTTTCCATTATTTTCTATTTTTCTTATATTCTCCATATTTAATATTGTATCTCCAAGGTTAAGCACTAGAACTGGATGTTTCCTTCTGTTTAAATTTATTGTTAATTTATTTTATTAATGATTAGGACTTGAGACATCTGGTGTGGGGGGGTGGCAAAGGCAGCAACCATTTTATTTTTTCTGTATTTTTTGGGATTACTAGTTGATGGCTCTGACAGGCAGGTCACAGAGGGTGATTCCGAAGACAGGATTCATACCAGCTTTACTGTTGTGTACTATCCTTGGGTCTATATCTTAAAATATAAATTTTTTAAACAGGAGAGGAGAGTTAGTGCCTGCTTGATAAACCACGAAACGCTCATGCTCAGTAAATGGAAAATTCCACAAAACGAAGAAAAGTGCAAAATGAAAACAGAATTTTTAACGATGAATGGGAACAAAAGTACTTCTTGGTTCTTAGCCACAACAAAGCAGTATGCCTACTTTGCTGAGAAATCGTCTCGGTTTTCAAATCATGCAATTTGAACGGCCATTACAGCACAAAACATCTGGATCATTCAAATGATTTTACACTCTGTTGTGACCTAAGGAAAGAAAAAGCTATTGGAGCTTAAGTGGAATTTTATTACAGTGAAGATACTTACCTATAGCAGGTATTGTCCAAGGAAAGCAGGCTATATATTCTCACAAGTGGGTAAATCGGTGCCACAGTGCACGGTCTAGGCTTTACAACAAGCTTTAAGAGCTTTGTGGAGCACAAGACATGCTACACTGCGCATGCATGGGTGCCTTCCCGCCCATCACGAGGGCACGGTTACCGTAGATAAATATGGCTGACCACAAGTGGGTAACCAACGCAGCCATGGCTCAATCATTATGTGCCTTGACATGAACCTCCAGGGTCAGCCCAGCCTGGGCATAAGTGAAAGAAATGCAATCCGCCAGCCAATTAAAGATTGTGCGTTTCCCGATGGCAACCCCTATCCTGCTGGGATCAAAAGACACAAAAAATTGGGTGAACCATCTGTGGGACCTTATCTGTAGTAGGCCAATGCTCGCTTACAGTCCAAGGTGTGCAAGGTACTCTCGATAGGACAGGGAAAGAATGTTGGCAAGACAATCGACTGGTTCAGATGGAACTCTGACACAACCTTTGGCAGGAACTTAGGGTACATGCGGAGGACTACTCTGTTGTGAAGAAACAGTGGACTTGCGCTTCATCCTTTGACACTCCAGAGCTCCCTTCTAGCTTCCCAAGTCAGCAGCTGCAAGTGCTTCTAGGTGCATGCACACGCCAGTGATTTTTTTTAGAAGCCCCATCGCAGGGAAACAGGCTGGATGCTCCCTGCTGAAGTTGGCCCTCCAGGCCTATTTAGGGCAACAGGATCATGCTGCTCACTGTCTTTGCAATAGGTCATCTTGCTTGAGTTGCTGCCTCAGCATATTCTTTCCTTTGTCTCAGTCCTGCTCCTCAGGCCTACCCCCAAGGGTTTTTTTCAGAGCCGCCCCAGGTCCTGGTCTCCAGGTCTGCTCTCAAGGGCCCTTTTAGGAACTGACCCAGGTCCTGCTCCTCTGTCCACCTCCACCCCCAGGGCTCTTTTCAGAGTCACCTGCTAGTCTAGCTCCCTTATAGGGGTGATTCGTCTGCCAGCATATGGGCCCTCCTGATATTTGGGCTAGAAGGGCAGTGCCAACCCAACTGCATCTAAGGGCTCACCTGCCTAGAATTGCGACAGATTGTTAAGGCCATGAGCTCAGGCGAATCACCAGCTATTTAAGCAGTTGGCCCTCCAGCTTCAACAACTGTCTGGCTCAACTGGAGATGGTCCACGCGGGTAGTCAGGTCCTGACTACCCACGTGGACCATCTCCAGTAGTCTACAACCTCACAGGCCACTGCCCCTCCTTTAGCAGTCACCAGTCCACTTCCAGTGGCTGTGTCCACAGCACCAGTTGTCAGGTTTGGCTTCTCCCTGCTATGATGGAAATCCTAAAGCTTGCAGGGGCTTCATTAACCAATGCATGATAATCTTTGAACTTCAGGCCAGAGACTTCATTTTTAACAGGGCCTGTGTTACCTATATTATTTCCCTGCAGTCAGGCTAAGCCTTCACTTGGGTGTCTCCACTGCTGGAGCAAAACGACCCAGTACTTAACAGCTTGTAAGGGTTCCTTAAGCAGTTCTGGAGAGTTTTTGAAGAACCTGGTAAGGCATCCTCCACAGCTTCTAAGCTCCTGAAACTGAGAGAAGGGTCTCAAACCCTGGGGAACTATGCCAAACAGTTTTGTTCCTTAGTGGCTGAGCAAAATTGGACTAATGACAGCCTGATGGCAGTCTCTTGGCAGGGGTGGATGCCCCAAATAAAATATGAACTGGCTGGATGGGATTGTTGGAGGACCTCATCCACCTTTGCAACCGAGTGGACATCTAGTTTCAAGAGCAGGCTCGAGAGCGGCAATCTGCCTGCAGAATGGTTCAACTGGTGCTTAGCTTCCAGCACACCCTGTGTGGGACCACCAGGGACACCACTCCTTCTGACTCTGGGGAACCCATGCAAGTGGACCGGTCATTCCTTTCGGAAATGGAAAAACAGAGATGCTGATCACTAAATTTGTGTCTTTACTGTGGGTAGAAGAGCACTACATGCTCAAATGCCATCTTATTGATTTGAACCTCAAAAGACATTGAATCCAACAAAAATTCTAACACATGAGCATACTAAACGACCCTCATCAAATCACACTATCAGATATAGTAACCATATTAGAAATATCAGTCAAAGAATTGTTGAACCATAAAATATTCCTTTTCTCTGCTAGAGAAGCCAATCATGAGCCTATGTCTTGATCTTGGATATTCACTGTTTAATAATCTGAAAAGTCGAAGTTTGATTAAAACGTACAGGAAACTAGAACAAAGGAATGTATCCAGGCATAGAGATGGTACCAAGATCTGACAAAAACAAATTAAATAGTAAGGGGGAAAGTGGCCACACAGAGGCCTCCAGAATCAAAGCAAACACCATTCTTTAAGACACAATAACTACAGATTGATAGAAACCAGCTAAGTACAGGACCACTACATCCCAGTTCACTAAGCTTTTCAAGAAGCTTTATATGGTCTACAGAATCAGGAGCAGGAGTACTAGCTGTTTGCCTGAATCAAAGTTAACATGACAGGTTTCAGTGACTCTGTACTATGCTTACTTCCAAAACTGAACTGAGTACTATTTAAACATGAATGCTGTTCAATAAATTGAGACAGCTGCATCCCCACTAGTGATTCCATCAACTTAGAAAGAACAGCTATACTGGCAATAGGTCTAAAACTTCAGTTAACAAAATATGACCCATAGTCAGAGTATAAACCCCTTGTCATACAACAGAATTAAGCAACAAAGTTAACAGGAGGTTCTCAGAAAAAAAACTGGACAGCTATTGAGAATGGATATCAATTTTGTAACTTTTTGCAAATGTGATTTCACCAAAGAAAAAGAAACAGAATCAAAGTAGGACCATAGCCTATCAGCAAGGATATTATCAGAAAAATCAGCCAGCATACTATCTTAAGAAATAGCTCTACTATTCATAGATAGTAGCTCTGATCTAATTTTCTCAATCATAGTAAAAAAGCGAGCATCTCAGCTGAAGGTTAATTAAGTTTCATTTCTTCTTCTAAAGGAGGAGGAGAAGAAGATAAATTACGAACAATATGGAAACGTTTTTTTGAATATAAAGGAGAATTCTCAAGTCGAGTGAACCCGATGAGAACGCTTGGGAACCAGTGAGGCAAGTCCATGCTCCACTGCTCCTCAGAAGATTCCATTGCATGTTTCCTCATAATCTTAAACTGCGACCAGGCAGTGGGGAGCCTTTCGGGAAGAGAAACTGTCAGCCTCAGACCGTGCCCCAACTCACCTGTGGGTCTCTGAAGGGAAGTGGGGCCTGGTCCACAGTCCAGCGAGGTGGCTTCCAGGATCGAGTCTTCTGCCTGGTGGATTGGTGCCATGGTCTTTGGTGCTCCAGAGTGTTGCTCTATCTTGGCATCCCACACCGGCAGCTTCTGGAGCACACTAGTGATTTTTTAAAACCCCACAGCAGGGAAAGCAGGCTGGACGCTCCCTGCTGACATCGGCCCTCCGGATCTATTTAGGGCAACAGGATCCTGCCACTCACTGCCTTCACAGCAGGTCATCTTGCTTGCGTAGCTGCCTCCATCTGATCCTATCTCGTCTCCAGCCCTGTCTCAGCTTGATCCTGCCTTCTCTCCAGCTCTACCTCTGCCTAGTCCTGCCTTGTCTCCAGTCCTGTTTCCGCCTGGTCCTGCGTCCGCCTGATCTTGCATCCATCTGCTCCTGTTTCAACCCAGGTCCTGCTCCTCATGCCTGCCAAATAGTGATTTTTCAGATCCATCCCAGGTCTTGTTCCTCTGGCCAGAACCCCACCCCCTCCCCAGGGCTATTCTTAGAGTCATCTGATAGTCTAGCTCCCTTCTAGGGGTAATTTGTCTGCCAGCAGCCAGGCCGCCTTCCTGGTCTTCAGGCTAGGAGGGCAGTGCCAACCCAACTGCTCACTTCCTGGAATCGCGACAGATGTGGCACAAATATCAATGAATATATCACCTCCTCTCGAGGATGAAGAATCAAAAAGTGCATTTGGGCATGTTTCTGTCATGCTGGGAAAACTACAACTGGAATTTAAAAACAGCTTTACTGATTTTTCACAATCTGAACCAGTGCTGGCTTTTGTCTTGAATCAATCTGTGGCAGGTCCAGAGTTAATTTCTAAAATGGCAGTTGATTGTGGGCTGGTAGACAGTCATTTTGAACTGGAGAACATTGAACTGCAAGAAAACATCGAACTCAAGCAGCACCACAGAATTTGTGAAAACTGTTTTCATTTTTGGAAAACTGTTATGTTTCTTCATTTTTTGGCTCCACTTATCTTTGCAAACACTTTTTAACTATGAACATTTTGAAGTCAAAAATGAGGAATATGATAACTGCAGTCAGTCTCCTAATGAACCACTATTTTTTTTGCTGGTGAAGGTATCTCAATAAGCATGTTACTCAGGAATCTCATTTATATGTTTTGCAACTGTTAATAAGCCAAAATAAAGTGAATTTTTAAAAATATATCCTTGAGGGACTTCCGGTTGGGCTATGGAGGAGTGAGGAAGTGGTGTCTCACTACTCCGAAGCGCCCGTTAAAATCAGTGTTTAGAATCAGCCTTTTTTTCTCCCCGAAACAAAAGCAAACTGACTTGGGCAGAAAGCGAAGATCAGGGCACTTGGAGAGGAAGTGACTTCAGGTGTGGGTGGTGGCCAAATCGGTGAGAAAAGAGTGCCAAGAGAAGGGGCAAGGAGCTGAGGCCAAGATGGTGGATAAGAGCCAACCGCCGTCTCCGACTCCGAGCTCGCAGTGGGCGGCAGAGATCATTCGGGAGGTGTCGGAAGCTGTAGAACAGTCGGTAGACTGCAAATTCCAAAAAATACTTGACAAGCTCGATGGTATAGAGGAGCGGTATGCAACCATGGCGACGGATCTCCGAGAGGTGCAGCAGCAAGTTGGAAGTGTGGAGGATACGGTGCAGAAGCTCTGGGATGAGAATCCAGCACTGCATAAACGTAAAGCAGCCTTGGAGGAGAAGCTGGAGGATATCGAAAATCGTTCCTGGCGAAATAACTTAAGATTGGTCGGTCTCCCGGAGTCCCTGGGGGAAAAGGACCTTAGGAGCTTTCTAGAAAGATGGATTCCAGAGGTGGCGGAGCTCTCAGATTTGGCGGGAGAGCTTTGTGTGGAAAGAGCGCATAGAGTGGGACCACATCGTGCAGGAGAGACTCGCCCTAGAGTGACCATATGTAAGGTGCTTAATGATGCACATAAAATACAGATTCTAGAAGCGATACGAGGCGGCAAGCATTTACGCTACCAGAACAGTCGTGTTCTATGTCTTCAGGACTATTCTACAAAGGTGGCTGCAGCTCGGAAAGCGTTTGTACCAGTGTGTTCCAAACTTTTTGATCTAAAAATTCGATTTAGCCTTTTATATCCAGCAAAATTAAAAATAATGGATCATGATTGGGTGCATTTCTTTGAACAGGTGGAGGAAGCAAAAGTTTTTCTGGATAAACTGACGAGCACAAGATCGGAGCCCGAGTGAGGGGAGCATGCTGGAATAACAGGCACGCAGGAGTATGCCTTCTATTGACTAAGTTATGTTGTCAGAATATTTTGTCTGAAGTTACATTGGAAGCAGTTACTGGATGGAGTTTTGTGAGTTTGGGGCTCTAGAGTCGAGTTTGGACCTTGGTTGACTCGTCTTGTGATATTTCGATGCTTCAGAGTGGATGGACTTGGACACTAAGTGCGCTGACTGAGAGGGGAGAACAGAGGGAGAAGATGGTGTTGGATCGTCTAGAAAACTGACTATCAGGCTTTGTATAAGTTATATTACAGATGGGGGGCGGGGTATCTGTCCCTTGCTGTTTCTGTTCTTGCTCTAATTTGTGTGGGTGGGAGAGATAAACAGAAGGTCTAGTAGCAGGGTGGTGGAGGGAGGGGGGATAGTGAGCATTGGGTGGAAATGTTTGGATAGAATGGATGGGGTTGGTGTTTGGAGGAATAGAGTGTTGAATGGGGAGGTAGGGGAGAATGTGCGTGAATGAGGACGAGTGATAAAGGTTAGGGGGGTGGATATAGAGGAGGAGGCCAGTAGGGGAGGGCTGTGGTGAGTGCCTGTAGGGAGGAGGAATATGGAGAGTGTGGAGGGTTGGTTCTGAGATATTTGTGATTCTCCTTCAAGGTTGTTTTGGAAATTGTCGTGTGGGGACGTTGGGGTGTGAGGGAGTATGAGTTTTGTCTGCTATAGTGAGTATAAGTACATAAGTAATTCCACACTGGGAAAAGACCAAGGGTCCATCGAGCCCAGCATCCTGTCCATGACAGTGGCCAATCCAGGCCAAGGGCACCTGGCAAGCTTCCCAAACGTACAAACATTCTATACATGCTATTCCCGGAATTGTGGATTTTTCCCAAGTCCATTTAGTAGCGGTTTATGGACTTGTCCTTTAGGAAACCGTCTAACCCCTTTTTAAACTCTGCCAAGCTAACCGCCTTCACCACATTCTCCGGCAACAAATTCCAGAGTTTAATTACGCGTTGGGTGAAGAAACATTTTCTCCGATTTGTTTTAAATTTACTACACTGTAGTTTCATCGCATGCCCCCTAGTCCTAGTATTTTTGGAAAGCGTGAACAGATGTTTCGCATCCACCTGTTCCACTCCACTCATTATTTTATATACCTCTATCATGTCTCCCCTCAGCCATCTCTTCTCCAAGCTGAAAAGCCCTAGCCTCCTTAGTCTTTCTTCATAGGGAAGTCGTCCCATCCCCGATATCATTTTAGTCGCCCTTTGCTGCACCTTTTCCAATTCCAGTATATCTTTCTTGAGATGCGGCAACCAAAATTGATCACAATACTCAAGGTGCAGTCGCACCGTGGAGCGATACAACGACATTATAACATCCTCACCCCTGTTTTCCATACCTTTCCTAATAATACCCAACATTCTATTCGCTTTCTGAGCCGCAGCCGCACACTGAGCAGAAGGTTTCAGTGTATTATCGACGACGACGACGACACCCAGATCCCTTTCTTGGTCCGTAACTCCTAACGTGGAACTTTGCATGACGTAGCTATAATTCGGGTTCTTTTTTCCCACATGCATCACCTTACACTTGCTCACATTAAACGTCATCTGCCATTTAGCCGCCCAGTCTCCCAGTCTCGTAAGATCCTTCTGTAATTTTTCACAATCCTGTCGCGAGTTAACGACTTTGAATAACTTTGTGTCATCAGCAAATTTAATTACCTCGCTAGTTACTCCCATCTCTAAATCATTTATAAATATATTAAAAAGCAGCGGTCCTAGCACAGACCCCTGAGGAACCCCACTAACTACCCTTCTCCATTGTGAATACTGCCCATTTAACCCCACTCTCTGTTTCCTATCCTTCAACCAGTTTTTAATCCACAATAGGACTTTTCCTCCTATCCCATGACCCTCCAATTTCCTCTGTAGCCTTTCATGAGGTACCTTGTCAAACGCCTTTTGAAAATCCAGGTACACAATATCAACCGGCTCCCCTTTGTCCACATGTTTGTTTACTCCTTCAAAGAACTGAAGTAAATTGGTCAGGCAAGATTTCCCCACACAAAAGCCGTGCTGACTCGGTCTCAGTAATCCATGTCCTCGGATGTGCTCTGTAATTTTGTTTTTAATAATAGCCTCTACCATTTTCCCCGGCACCGACGTCAGACTCACCGGTCTATAATTTCCCGGATCTCCCCTGGAACCTTTTTTAAAAATGGGCGTTACATTGGCTAACCTCCAATCTTCCAATACCACGCTCGATTTTAAGGATAAATTGCATATCACTAGCAGTTGCTCCGCAAGCTCATTTTTCAGTTCTATCAGTACTCTAGGATGAAAACCATCCGGTCCAGGAGATTTGCTACTCTTCAGTTTGCTGAACTGCCCCATTACGTCCTCCAGGTTTACCGTGAAGTCAGTAAGTTTCTCCGACTTGTCCGCTTGAAATATCATTTCCGACACCGGTATCCCACCCAAATCTTCCTCGGTGAAGACCGAAGCAAAGAATTCATTCAATCTCTCCGCTACGTCTTTATCTTCCTTGATCACCCCTTTTACCCCTCGGTCATCCAGCGGCCCAACCGATTCTTTTGCTGGCTTCTTGCTTTTAATATACCGAAAAAACTTTTTACTATGCTTTTTTGCCTCTAATGCTATCTTTTTTTTGTAATCTCTCTTGGCCTTCTTTATCTGCGCCTTGCATTTGCTTTGACACTCCTTACGCTGCTTCTTGTTATTTTCAGACGGTTCCTTCTTCCATTTTCTGAAGGCATTTCTTTTAGCCCTAATAGCTTCCTCCACCTCACTTTTCAACCAGGCCGGCTGACTTTTGGAGTTCCGTCTTTCTTTTCTAATTTGTGGAATATGTTTGGCCTGGGCCTCCAGGATGGTATTTTTGAACAGCATCCATGCCTGTTGTACAGTTTTTACCCTCTCAGTTGTCCCCCTAAGTTTTTTTCCACCGTTCTTCTCATTTTATCATAGTCTCCATTTTAAAAGTTAAACACTAATGTATTTGACTTCCTGTGTATAGTTACTTCAAGGTTATCAAAACTGATCATATTATGATCACTGTTATCAAGCGGCCCCAGTACCATAACGTCCCTCACCAGATCATGCGCTCCACTAAGGACCAAGTCTAGAATTTTTCCTTCTCTCGTCGGCTCCTGCACTAGCTGCTCCATAAAGCTGTCCTTGATTTCAACAAGGAATTGTACCTCTCTAGCATGTCCCGATGTTACATTTACCCAGTCTATATTTGGATAATTGAAGTCACCCATTATTATCACATTGCCCATTTTGTTTGTGTCTCTGATTTTTTTTTTTATCATTTCTGCGTCTACCTGCTCATCCTGGCCAGGCGGATGGTAGTACACTCCTATCACCGTCATTTTCCCTTTTATACATGGAATTTCAACCCACAAAGATTCAAGGGTGTGATCTGTGTCCTGCTGAATTTGTAATCTATCTGAGTCAAGGCTCTCGTTAATATACAATGCTAACCCTCCACCAGTCCCGTCCACCCTATCACTACGATATACTTTGTACCTCGGTATGGCAGTGTCCCACTGGTTATCCTCCTTCCACCAGGTCTCAGTAATGCCTATTATATCCAATTTTTCATTTAGTGCAATATATTCCAACTCCCATCTTATTTCTTAGACTCCTGGCATTTACATATAGACATTTCAGAGTATGTTTGTTGTTCCTATTTGCATGATGCTTAGTACTGGACACTACTGATTTGCCATCTTTTGTCTGATCTTTCGTTGTATTTAAGGGCACCTGGCCTACCACGGTCTGTTGTGCAACCTCACTATCCAGAAACCCTATCTTCCCTGTTTGTGAGGTATCTTTGCAAGATACCTTATCCCGAACCATGCGCTTTTGAGCGACTGTTGGCCTTCCCCCCATTTCTAGTTTAAAAGCTGCTCTATCTCCTTTTTAAATGCCGACGCCAGCAGCCTGGTCCCACCCTGGTTAAGGTGGAGCCCATCCTTTCGGTATAGGCTCCCCCTTCCCCAGAATGTTGCCCAGTTCCTAACAAATCTAGAAACCCTCCTCCCTGCACCATCGTCTCATCCACGCATTGAGACTCCGGAGCTCTGCCTGTCTCTTGGGCCCTGAGCGTGTAACAGGTAGCATTTCAGAAAATGCTACCCTAGAGGATCTGGATTTGAGCTTTCTACCTAAATTTGGCTTCCAGAACCTCTCTCCCACATTTTCCTACGTCATTGGTACCCACATGTACCAAGGCAGCGAACTCCTCCCCAGCACTATCTAGAATCCTATCTAGGTGACGCATGAGGTCCGCCACCTTCGCACCAGGCAGGCAAGTCACCAGGCGATCCTCACGTCCACCAGCCACCCAGCTATCTATATGCCTAATGATCGAATCACCAACTACAACAGCTGTCCTAACCTTTCCCTCCTGGGCAGCACTTGGAGACATATCCTCGGTGTGAGAGGATAGTACATCCCCTGGTGGGCATGGATGCTTTCAAATCAAGATTAATGGCCTGGTGCAGGGAGGTTGTCGCTGAGGGCGATGAGGGGGGAAAGAGGCTCTCTATGTACTATTGGAAAGGGCAGCTTCAAGCTCAGATATGGAAGGGTTCCGGGAAGTTTCCAGACTGGAAAAGGGTTTGGGGAAGGGAGGGGGGCAGGGAGGTTGGGACAGGGAAGGGTAAGGGTGAAGGGGAGGAGGGGAAGTGCAGCACTTGAATTGCTAGGATGTGTTATTAAGGGTTTATTAGGCCTATGGCGATTTCACTTCAGACTAGGGGGATGGAGGCTAGGACATTCCCTTGGTTTTGGGGTGGTGGATGGGCGTCAAATGGGAATAAAAGTTCAGTGGGGAAGGGTGGGAGTAGGTTGATATGTCGGGATTAAAGATAATTACTTGGAATGTGAGGGGTATTCACTCACCCATTAAACGACAAAAATTGTTTAAAGTTTTGAGAGATAGGGGGACCTCCGTTGCCTTTCTACAGGAGACACACCTTTCGGTGGAGGAGCATCTGATGGGCTTCACCTTAACCAGGGTGGGACCAGGCTGCTGGCGTGAACTTTTAAAAAGGAAATAGAGCAGCTTTTAAACTAGAAACGGGGGGAAGGCCGACAGTCGCTCAAAAGTGCATGGTTCGGGATAAGGTATCTTTTGAGGATATCACCCAGACAGGGAAGAAAAGGTTACTTGTAAGTAAGGATGTCAAAGAAATCGTAGTAGATCAGATGGCCTTAAATAAAATTAATAATGACCAGACAGAAGATAACATATTAATAATGCCATGTATTAAACGTAATATAAAACGGAACAACAAGCATGCATTGAAATGTCTATACGCAAATGCCACGAGCCTGAGACATAAGATGGGAGAGCTGGAGTACATTGCACACAATGAAAAATTGGATATTATTGGCATCTCTGAGACCTGGTGGAAAGAAGATAACCAATGGGACACAGTTATACCGGGCTACAAATTATATCATAGCGATAGGGTGGATAGGATAGGAGGAGGGTGTAGCACTGTATGTAAATGAGAACCTTGACTCAGATAGGCTGCAAATATTGCAGGAAACAAAACCCCTATTGGAATCTTTGTGGATTGAAATTCCATGTGAAAAGGGGAAAAGGACGGTGATAGGAGTGTACTACCGTCCACCTGGCTAGGACAAGCGGATGGACGCAGCAATGTCAAAGGAAATTAGGGAAGCGAATAAATTGGGCAATGTAATATTAATGGGTGATTTTAATTATCAATCCACAAATCAGGAAGTGTAGATGTTAATTCAATACAATAATATATAAGTTTCTACACTACAATCAAGTATTAAGAGGAAGGCATGGATTCATTACATGAAATGGCCGCCATTATGAAATTGTTTTGCCTTTGGTAGCACACAGGGCGTATTTGTTCCTTGGATGTGAATTTTGAAAGAATTTTTTTCCCCTGATGCAGCCAAGTCTTGGCGAAACAGGGTTTCCCTGTTGGGACATATGAAGATAGCAGAAAGCAAGATTATATATAATAAATTCGAGCGATGGATTGATCTGCTATGACGGACATTTGTCTAATTTTCGACATCCAAGATAAGTAACATTTACATTGTTTTGATTTTCGTGGCTCCATTTATAAAGTATTTTAGAGGATGGATGGACAAAATTTATGAAAAGATTGTGTGGAGTTTTTTTGACCCATGATTAAAGAAGCACGCTTTCTTATTGTAAGGTGTTTCCTTTGGAGGGAGGCGGTGCTGGTATTACTGAGGTCTTTTTTCTTCACTTATTTGCATGTTAAAATTTCATGTAATGAATCCATGCCTTCCTCTTAATACTTGATTGTAGTGTAGAAACTTATATATTATTGTATTGATTTCAATTATCCACATATAGACTGGGTTAATGTAACATCGGTACATGCTAGGGAGGTGAAATTTCTTGATGAAATCAAGGACAGCTTCATGGAACAGCTGGTTCAGGAGCCCTCAAGAGAAGGAAAAATACTAGACTTAGTCATTACTGGAGCTCATGATCTGGTGCGGGGGGTAACGGTGCGAAGGCCGCTTGATAACAGTGATAATAATATGATCAGTTTTGATATTGGCATTGAAGTAAGTGAACTTAGGAAATCAAATACACTAGCGTTTAACTTTAGAAAAGATGATTACGACAAAATGAGAAAAACGGTGAAAAAAAGACTGAAAGGTGCAGCTCGCAGGGTAAAAAACTTGCATCAGGCGTGGCTGCTGTTTAAAAACACCATCCTGGAGGTACAGGACAAATATATTCCGCGTATTAGAAAAAGGGGAAAAAAGACCAAACGTCAGCCGGCGTGGCTAAACAGTAAGGTAAAGGAAGTCATTAGAACCAAAAAACAATCATTCAGAAAGTGGAGAAGAGAACCGACTGAAGGTAACAAGATAAAACATAAGCAATGCCAAGCCAAATGCAAAGTGGAGATAAGGAGGGCAAAAAAGGACTTTGAGAAAAAGTTAGTGTTAGAAGCGAAAATACATAGTAAAAATTTTTTTAGATACATTAAAAGCAGGAAGCCGGCTAAAGAATCGGTTGGGCCGCTGGACGAAAATGCTGTTAAAGGGGCGATCAGGGAAGACTGAGCCATAGCGGAGAAATTAAATGAATTCTTTGCCTCGGTCTTCACCGAGGAGGATTTGGGAGAGACACCGGTGCCGGAAAGCATAATTGAAGCAGGCGAGTCAGAGAAACTAAACAAATTCTCTGTAAACTTGGAGGATGTAATGGGTCAGTTCTGCAAACTGAAGAGTAGTAAATCACCAGGACCTGATGGTATTCATCCCAGAGTATTAATAGAACTGAAAAATGAACTTGTAGAGCTACTGTTAGTAATATGCAATCTATCCCTAAAATCAGGTGTGGTACCGGAAGACTGGAGGGTAGCCAATGTTACGCCAATTTTTTAAAAAGGTTCCAGAGGAGATCCGGGAAATTATAGACCGGCGAGTCTGACGTCGGTACCACACAAAATGGTAGAGGCTATTATCAAGAATAAAATTACAGAGCACATACAAAAACATGGGCTGATGAGACAAAGTCAGCACGGATTTAGTGAAGGGAAGTCCTGCCTCACCAATCTACTGCATTTTTTTGAGGGGGTGAACAAACATGTGGACAATGGGGAGCCGGTGGATATTGTGTATCTGGATTTTCAAAAGGCGTTTGACAAAGTGCCTCATGAAAGACTCCTGAGGAAACTGGAGAGTCATGGGATCGGAGGTAGGGTATTACTATGGATTAAGAGCTGGTTGAAAGATAGGAAGCAAAGAGTAGGGTTGAATGGTCAGTATTCTCAGTGGAGAAGGGTAGTTAGGGGTCCCATAGGGGTCTGTGTTGGGACCGCTGCTTTTTAACATATTTATAAATGACCTAGAGATGGGAGTAACTAGTGAGGTAATTAAATTCGCAGATGACACAAAATTATTCAGGGTCGTCAAGTCGCAGGAGGAGTGTGAAAGATTACAGGAGGACCTCGCGAGACTGGGTGATTGGGTGTGCAAGTGGCAGATGAAGTTCAATGTTGACAAGTGCAAAGTGATGCATGTGGGTAAGAGGAACCCGAATTACAGCTATGTCATGCAAGGTTCCATGTTAGGAGTTACGGACCTAGAAAAGGATCTGGGAGTCATCATGGATAAGACGTTAAAAACTTCTGCTCAGTGTGCTGCGGCGGCTAAGAAAGCACACAGAATGTTGAGTATTATTAGGAAAGGGATGGAAAACAAACACGAGGATGTTATAATGCCGTTGTATCGCTCCATGGTGCGACCGCACCTCGAGTATTGTGTCCAATTCTGGTCGCCTCATCTCAAAAAAGATATAAAGGAATTAGAAAAGGTACAGAGAAGGGCGACGAAAATGATAAAGGGAATGGAACGACTTCCCTATGAGGAAAGGCTGAGAAGGTTAGGGCTCTTCAGCTTGGAGAAAAGGCAGCTGAGGGTGATATGATAGAAGTCTACAAGATAATGAGCGGATTAGAGCGGACAGATGTGAAGTGTTTGTTTACACTTTCAAACAACAACAAAACCAGGGGACACAAGATGAAGCTAGAATATGGTAGATTTAAAACAAATAGGAGAAAGGTTTTCTTTACTTAGCGTGTAGTTAGACTCTGGAACTCGTTGCCGGAGAATGTAGTGACAGCAGCTGGCCTTACGGAATTTAAAGGGGGTTTGGACAGATTCCTGAGGGAAAAGTCCATTGAACATTATTAATTTTTTTTTGGGGGGGGGGGGGGGGGTGCCAGGTTCTTGAAGCCTGGATTGGCCGCTGTCGGAGACAGGATGCTGGGCTTGATGGACCCTTGGTCTTTTCCCAGTATGGCGGTACTTATGTACTAAAAAAGTGGTGGGTTGGAACTCTTTTTGAGGCGCCGGCAGCGGGAAGAAGGGTGTGTGTGGTGATCTTAATAAGGAAGGGATTGCATCTGGAAACCAAGAAAGTCATAGCAGACCCAAGGGGTCGATTCGTACTGGCGTCAGTAGTTTTGGAGCGTCAGCCGATGTTATTGTGCAATATTTATGCTCCAAATATGTTTGAGAAGGAGTTTTTTAAAGGGGTGATTAGGCAGATTTTGGGATTGGGAGATTTACCGATAGTAATGGGAGGGGATATGAATGATGTCGCAGACCCAAAGATGGACCGCTCTGACCCAACAGTTAGGGAATTGGCTAGAATAGAACGAGGAGTGCTTCTCTTTGAATCAACATTGGGATTGATAGATGTTTGGCGAACACTTAATCCCTTGGAACGAGATTACACACATATCTCTAGAGAGCATGACACAATGTCTAGAATAAATTATATGCTGATCTCACAAGATCTTTTAACGCAGGTAGAAGAGACTAGGATAAGGCCCATAATAGTCTTGGATCATGCTTGGGTCGAAGTGCGGTTTGGTGGTGGTTCTGCCTCAGGGGGGAGTGGTTGGCGCTTTCCATCCTTTCTCTACAGGGACAGTCATTTCCTGCCATTTTTAATTTCGAAATGGAAACTTTACGCAGAAACCAATGAGCAGCATAGATCTAATCCGGGTTTATATTGGGAGACAGCCAAAGCGGTCCTTCGAGGGGAAGTTATCTCATATGTTAGATACACAAAGAAGGTGCGAAATAGAGAGGTGCTGCATCTGGAGAGACGGGTGACTCTTCTCCGTAGACAGTTTGGGAAGCCAAATTCTTTACAGGTGAAAAGGCAGCTGTTGGAGGCACAACAAAGTTTAAATGAACTATTGCATGAGCGGGCGAAACGATCGCAGGCTTATTATAAATATCAATTATATCGGTTTGCGAATAAAAGCAGTGGTCTTCTTGCTAGGATGGCAAAGGGAAGTGTAGGCCGCTCTAAAGTGTCTACAATAATGGACTCAAAAGGCAAGAGGCATCATGAGGATAAGGCCATTAATAAGGTTTTCTCAGAGTTTTTTTTTTACCCAGGACTCACTGCAAGAGAATAGTGAGCTTTATCTGTCTAGTATGGAGCTGCCTAGGGTCACGGAGTCCGAATTGGTTAGGTTAAGTGCTCCGGTGACAGTGGAAGAAGTGGAGTGGGTAATTCAACAGGGAGCATTGGGGAAAGCTCCGGGCCCAGATGGTTTTCCGAGTGAGTTTTATAAATTGTTGAAATCGGAGATTAGCTCGGTGTTGACTGAGGTTTTCAATAGCTGGGTCCAACAGGAGCAGTTGCCTAGACATCTTAATGCAGCCCAAATTATAGTCATTAAAAAGCCGGGCAAACCAGCAGATCGGCCAGAATCCTATCACCCAATGTCATTGCTTAACACGGAGATAAAGCTTTTGGCCAAGATTATGGTGAATAGGCTTTCCAGAGTTCTTCCGTCTTTGGTAGAGGAGTCACAGGTGGGGTTCACTTGTGGGCGGGTAATAGCGAAAAATATGAGGAGGATATTAGCAGCATTAGAAATGGTTAGAAGGGCAGGGACTCAGGCTTTACTAATAAGCTTTGATGCTGAAAAAGCGTTTGATCGGGTGGATTGGGGATTCATGTATGGGGTATTGGAAGCGTATGGTATAGGAGGAGGGTTTTTGAAAGCAGTAAGAACATTATATGCAGACCCGCAGGCACAGGTGTATGCCAATGGATTATTGTTGGATAGTTTCCCGATCAGCAGGGGAACAAGACAGGGTTGCCCGTTGTCGCCGTTGCTTTTTGTTTTAACTCTAGATCCTTTATTGTGGGAGATCCAACTTAATCAGGGTATAAAGGGGGTAAAAATAGGCGGGGCAGAGGGAGCTGCAGCGAAGTGAAGTTTAGCGAACTCAGAGCAGGCGCGCGCCGCGGCATCCCCCCAGCGGCGTGCACCCGGGGGAGGTGTCATTTCACCGGGGGGGGCAAAGGTGTCATTTAGCGGGGGCGCGCTGCACCCGGGGGGGGGCGCATCGGCGCTCCGCCCCGGGTGCCATCCAGGCCAAGAACGCCACTGGTAGAGAGCATTACTTCCGTTATGGCGACAGAGCCCCTTGAGTAGTGTGTGGCTTCCCTTACAGGGGAACCTAGATTTTTCACCGGGACGGGACACTAAGGTGTTCCACCAATTAAAAGAAAAGGGGGTGACTAATTTAGAAAGTTTAATTCCGCAGGATGGTTCTTTTTTGCCCTTCCTGGCCTTTGCAGAACTTTGTGGGCGGGGTTCATCTAGCATACTGGCCTAGGTCCAATTGGCTCACTATGTGTGATCGCTGCCGAATGAAAGTTTGTTGCCTCGTTTTGGTGAGCAGCTATGTGAATCGTTAGAAGGAGATGCTGTAGGTCAAGCATCGATTTCATGGTTTCACAGAGAATTATGTAAAAGGGAGCAAGCCCGGGATTTGCAGGTGATTGCGGATAGGTGGAGTACGGAGGTGGGAAGACCGGTATCCGCTAAGTTGTTATTGGCAGCCCTTCAAATCTAGTATGGTGCATAATGCAGAGCTGCAGGAGTGTCATTTCAGGTCGGTACACAGGGCATATATCTCCCAAAGACAGGCCTTTTATGTGGGGGTAACGGATACACAGTGTTGTCTTAAATGCAAAAGAGCTGAGGCTACGCTTTTTCATGGTTTGTGGCAATGTAGGAGGATCTCTACATATTGGTCAGCAATATCTCACTTTTTACAAGAAGTATTGGGAAGAACATTTGGCTTAACCTATGAGAGAGCGTTATTTAGTGCACCTTGTTTATGGCGGATGGGCACAAGAGGAGAAAAGTTGTTCCTGGGAAAGGCTTGTGTTTTGGGGAAGAAATGCATATTTATCTATTGGACACAGAATCACCCTCCCTCCTTCTGGCAATGGAGGAATAAATTGCATGAATTAATGATATGGGAAGCTAGGGGTGCGGGCTTGTCACCGGGAAGGCAGCGGAGATTTCTAGCAGTATAGGGGGCGTATTTAAATAAAATCTCGCCAAGGGCGCGTAGTCAAATCTTGAATAGACTTCCTTGGAATGGGTAATTGTTGCTGTCCGGCTCTTTGAGCGTTGTACGGGGGTATGGAAGGTTGGGGTGTGGGTTGAGGGGGGAAAGGTTAGGAATAATCAGTTCAGAGGTATTCCGTTTGTATAATGTTCGTTAAGGAGATAAATAACAGTAGGTGGAATGCGCATGGTTAAGGGAGGGGGACTAGGTTGAGGGAGGGAAGGAGGGACTAAGCAGCTTTGAGGAGGTTGCATATTCAATGCTTTATTTTGTGCTTTGTTTTGTTCTTTTGAGATGGATGAGTTTTTGGATGTATAGAGAAATTGGTTGTTTTTGATGTATTCTCACTAAAAGGGTGATCATATAGGGAGGAGGGAAGGAGGGTGGGCTAAGGGGGCAGGGAGAAAATGTTAAAAATGTTGATGATGGACTTTAACAATGTATTTCTACTTTGAATGTTTTGATGGTGGCGTAAACATAAATATATATATATATATATATATAGAGAGAGAGAGAGAGAGAGAGAGAGAGAGATATCCTTGTAGAATCAAAATTATCATTTAAAGTTGCATAGGTAAGCCTAAAATCTTTTGGTGGCTCTCCGGAGCTTTCTCATGTCCACTTTGCGACCCTTTACATGAAAAAGGTTAGAGACTACTGCACTAGGTAGCCATGCTAAAGAGGGGCTTTGCACAGCTTAGGAAGAGGAACCACTATTTTATCTACTACTACTATTATATAGTAGCACTATATAAATGACAAAGAAACTGGTGACACTTTCAAGAGCTTTCAAGGAGAAGAGATCATGCATCTGACTTAGGGCGTAGCTATCAACATGGACTACCATTAAGACAAGTTATTTTGCCACTAACTCAAGCTATTTCAACATAGGTCCCAATGAGATTAACAGTAAAATAACATATCTTAATGGTAACCCACACTGATAACTTCTCCCCACAGTGGATGCTCAAAAGCTTGTATCTTGATAAATTAGTTCATCTAGAAGGTATCTTGGCTTTCTTGTCATTTTGTTGCAACAGACTGAAAAACTACTCTCTGGAAATCTGCACTACTGTACAGTCAGTGGCGTAGCTAAGGGGGCGCAGGGGGAGTGATCGTTCCCCCAAAGAGATTTAGACAAAAACGGCACCTATTTTTGCTGCGGACCCACTCCCTTCTCTGGCCTCTCTTCCTCCTCTCTCTCTCTCCTGATCATCTTTTACAGCTTTCTTTTTTTTTTTTTTAATAATGAAATTTTATTGAGAAGAAATCAGAATATATCAACATTTTAACTGTTACAAACTTCTAATGTAAGTGATCATCTCTTTATGCCCCCTCCCTTCCCCCCTCCCCTCCCCTCTCCCCCCCCCCCCCCCCCCCCCACCCCTGTGGTGACTAGTCAGAATCCTGAAATTGTTCATAGAGTGTCCAAATTTTTGTGAAAGCCATCAGGAGCCTCTCCGTATAGCCGTGAGCTTCGACATTTGATATAGATAGTCTACCTTTCGTAGCACCATACAAAACTCTGGTGTTTCCACTTGTTTCCAAGTCTGGGCCAAAACCATCTTTGCCGCTACAAAATATTGAATAGCCAGTCTGTGTTGCCAGCAAGGTATTGCTGGGGGCTTGAAGTGGAGGAGGCAACATTCTGCTTTGCAGGCATAAGTCCTTTGAGTCACAGAGGCATATTTTCAAAGCACTTAGCCTCCCAAAGTTCCATAGAAACCTATGGAACTTTGGGAGGCTAAGTGCTTTGAAAATAAGCTTTGTTAACCACCTCTATCACTTTTGCCCAATATACTTTTTCACATTCCCACCAGATATGTAAGAATGTGCCCTCTCGACCACACCCTCGCCAGCACTGCCCCGATATCCCTGGGTACATTTTTTTGAGCCGGACAGGGGTGTAGTACCACCAGTATAACATTTTAAATCCATTTTCACTCACAGATTGTGCTAATGATGGTTTGAGTAGGTATTTATAGTTTCGTTTCCATACTGTCTGGGGGTACGTGATCTGCAATGCCCTTTCCCATCTTGCCTGGTATAACACCTGAGGATCAGTACGCCCCAACAGAGCCAAATATATACGCGTTATACTACCCTTGCCTCCCCCTTTGCGTATCGCTAATTCCAATGCTGTTTCATCTAGCTCCAGTTCATCTTGCGCTCGTCTCTTAATAAAATTACGAAGACCACAATAGTATACTAGGTCTCTCTCTACCAGCCCATACTCTGCTTGAAGCTCCGCAAAGCCCACCATTTCCTCCTCGCCCCATACTTGGCCTAAAGTACGTAGTCCCACTTGTGCCCAAATCTGAAAGGCCTTTTCCGAATTACCCAAAGGAAATCCTATCGCCCATCTTATTGCTGTCTGCCTATAGTATCTTCGCTCTGGGAACATCCGCTTCCTAATCTGATACCAGGTCAATAAAGGATGTTTTAATCCCAATGGAACCCTCCTAATTATTGGTGTCAGCTCCTCCCCTGGGATCCATAGGATGTCTTCTATTTCTCTCCGACCCAACCATGCCCGTTCCCAATGCAACCATTTCTTGGTTACCCCTGGGGCCCAATCTGCAAGAATTCTTAACTGTGCTGCTTGATAATACAAATAGAAGTTAGGGACTCCCATACCTCCCCTCTCATGGGGTTGATACATCATAGCTCGTTTCACTCGCGGTGGGCGTTTCCTCCATATATATGCAAAAACTTTATGATTAAGCTTAGCAAAGAAAGTGTTAGGGATTGGGACTGGAAGCGCCATAAAGAGATGGAGTAATTTGGGGAGTATCATCATCTTAACAGCATGAATACGTCCCTTCCATGAAATAGTGAGCCCTTCCCATCTATCAAGTTCTCTAAAGAGTTCGTCTGTTTTTTGGGGGTAATTAGCATGAAAGAGATCGTCTATCCTTGGCGTTATCTGTACTCCCAAATATCTGATCGAGCTCTTAGCCCACACAAATGGAAATGTTTCCTGAAGGATTGGTAATTCATGGGGGGGGGGGGGGGGGGGGGTACTGTTAGATTTAAGAAAAGTGATTTTGTCAAATTGGGCTTGAAACCTGATAGCTGTCCATACTGCGTCAAGTGTTCTATTATCCGATGCACTGACTTCTCTGGTTGTGTAAGAGTCAGTAGTATGTCATCTGCAAATAGCATGATTTTATGTTCTCTCTTTCCCCTCACTATCCCCTTTACTGTTGTATCCCTTCTAATTTTACAAGCCAGCGGTTCCAAAGACAGAGCAAAAAGGAGAGGGGATAATGCACATCCCTGTTTGGTACCCCGCTGCAAATTAAACGTTCTCGTGTATGACCCATTAATTTTTATTATAGCCAATGGGGCCTGGTATAACAACCATAGCCAATCTAGATATCTCCCTTTGATCCCTACTCGCCTGAGCACTGCAAACATGAAGGTCCAGTCTACACAATCAAATGCCTTCTCTCCATCTATCGAAAGCAATACTGCGGGCGTCTGTTCATCCTCCACCTGTTGTATAATGTGTAATAAGCAACGAATATTATCAAATGTCTGGCGACCTGTTATAAATCCCGCTTGGTCCTCATGTATCACACCAGGCAGCTTTTCTTGCAATCTGCGAGCCAGAATTTTTGTGAATATCTTATAATCTACATTAAGTAGAGAGATTGGCCTATAGGAGCCACGCAGCTGAGGATCTTTCCCTGGTTTTAATAGTAGGGTCATCGCGGCAAGACTCCATGAATATGGTAGCTCGTGCGCATCTTCTAGTGAGTTAAATAATTTCAACAATAGTGGTGCCAGATGTTTGGTGAATAGCTTATGAAATCTTACAGTAAACCCATCTGGGCCTGGAGCTTTGCCGGTTGCCATGTCCCCTATCGCCCATTGGATGTCTTCCAGCGTTATAGGAGCCGAGAGGGACTCTGACTCCCCCTCTTGCAACTGAGGGACATTAATTTCTCCCAGATACTGCTCTATTGCAACTTCCTCAGCTGAGTGCTCCGGCTCATACAGTGTGTTATAATAGTTTAAGAAAGTCTCCTGTACCTGTTCTATTTGTGTAAGGTGCTCCCCAGTTGGGGTTTCAATGCCCCCAATATGATTGCGTTGAACCAACCTTTTGAGTTTGCAAGCTAACAACTTACTAGCCTTGACTCCAAATTCAAAATGTTCTTGTTGTGCACATTGTAATTGGGCAGCTACGTCAGCAAGTTGGAGTTCGTTAAGCTTTAATCTCAACTGATGCATCTTCTCTAATTCTCCCATCGCAGTAGGATCTTCCTTATGTTTGCGTTCTAAGCTGAGGAGTTCTGTTCTAATGTGATTCTCCTGCTCTGCGCGAGTTTTAATTATATGTGCCTTCAGTGCAATTAATTTCCCTCTGATCACTACTTTGAGCCCCACCCATATGCTGGCTGGGTGTATCTCCTCTTTATCATTAAATTCAATATATTCTAAAATGTATTGTTCTATTACTGGGATAATCTTTACCTCATGTAGGAGTGTCTCATCTAGCCGCCAATATCGTGTGCCCACCTAACTCCTATTTGCATTGCCATAGTCACTGGGGAGTGGTCGGACCATGTGCGGGATTCAATCTCTATCTCTTGAACTTTATTAACTACTGTCACCTCCCCCAGCCAATTATCTATTCTAGAGTAGGACTTATATTGGGAGGAGTAGTATGTGTAGTCTCTTTCGGAGCCATGGTGGTCCCGCCAGAGATCTATTAATCCCCATCTGGCCATAAAACCTTTGAGAAGTTTCCTATCAGCTTTAGCATATGCTGCTTGGCCTGTGGAGTTATCTACGGGAGGGTAAATAGTGAGCTTAAGATCACCCCCTATTAATAGATGCCCCTTCTGATGACCTTGAATGAGTTGCTCTAGGTGCTCAAGAAACGGGCCTTGTCCCTGATTGGGGGCATATACATTAAGGATGGTATATTGAATATTATAGAGAGAGACCACTACCAGAAGAATTCTACCCTCTTTATCAGGAACAGCTTTAATGATCTGCCACGGATGCATGGCTGAGAGCGCTATTAGGACCCCCCTCTTTTTGGAATTAGCACTACAAGATGAAAATAATATCGTGGGATAGCGTTTGTGACAAACTAGTTTTTCATGGCTTTTTTTGAGATGTGTCTCTTGTAATAGAACAATATCTGCTTGCAATCGCAGCATTTCTTTAAAGGCTAACTTGTGCTTCATGGGAGAGTTGAGGCTCCTCACATTCAGTGTTACACATTTAAACACCTTATCAACCATTCACCCCCACATATCAGTTTGTATAGCCACCACCTTATATCCTCCCTCTTCCCCCCCTCCCCTTGCCCCCTCCCCTTGCCCCCTCCCCCCAACCATATGTGGCATGTCCCTTTTTCTAACTGGGACATGACTCTTGGAGAAGTGACTTGACTTCCCGATTCCAGTACCAGTCTTCTAGATATGTCTGTTCCTCGCTTTGCTGCCATCATGGCCATCATCAAGCTCTCTTCCTATGCGAGAGCCTGTGACAAAGATATATAACTTGTAATCCAGCATGTAATGGCTGCTCACGAGTTTTTATTTGCTGTAGCCGTGAGCCCCGACATCTATCTCCTCAGGCGCCCTCGTCCCTGGGATACCCGCTGCCATTTCGACTTAGATTTCTGCGGGGGCTCAGTTGGTGCTCTCGCCTGTGTCGAATCCCTTGTTGTATCTTGCCTCAGATACTCTTGGGCATCTTCCAGTGACACCACTCGACGCTGTTTTCCCTCCTGAGAAAAAATCAAAGCAAATGGATGTTGCCATTTCTATTTGATGCCCTCTGCTCAAAACCGCTCAGTTAGTGGGCGCAATGCTCCTCTACGCTTCAAGGTTGTAGCTGATATGTCCTGAAAGATCTCTATGGGAAACGTTTCCCAGGTTATCGGGCTGTTCATTCTTGCTTTATGCATGACTTCTTCTTTAAGTTTAAATTCAGAGAAGCACGCCACTATATCTTTGGGTACATTGGCCCTTCGCTGACCCATAGCTCTGTGTGCACGCTCTAGTCGAATGGTACTGGGGGCTATTGTGTGTTCTGGTGTCGATAGGAGATGGGCAGCCAATTTTTGTACCACCAATTCGCAGTTAGTGAATTTCGGCAGCTCGGGCAGGCCCCGAATCCTTATGTTAGATCGCCGACTCCTATTCTTGAGGTCTTCCACCTTGTCGGTAAGGAATCTTAGCTCATTTTGTTGCTCTGATAAGTGGTTCTCCATGGTATTAAGAGAGTCCGCATGTTCTTCTAGTCCTGCTTTGGTTTCGCTGACTCTGTTCCCCAGTTCTGAGATCTCTCCTCGGAGATCCGCACCCAGCTGCGCGAAGTCGCGACGCATCTCCTTGATTTCCGATTTGATATCTTGGAACCAGATTTGGAGTTGCTCCCATTTGTCTGGCGACATCTCGTTTTCCCCTTTGTCTCCATGTTCCTCAGGGGTCTCCGACATTCGAGGCCGCATGGCGTCTTCACTAGCACCCTTTTCTCCGGCCTGCACATTTTTCACCGACTCCCGCTGACGATATGAGAAAGCGGTTAAATCTGTTGTTTTCGGACCCAGAGTTGACATTGTTGGGATCGCGTTCGTCTCTCGCTTCGCTGGCACTATCTTAGATGAGCCAAGGACACAGATTGCTTTTCTAATTTGCTGTTATTGCGACTGGAGTTCGGGAGCTTCTTTTTGTTAGTCCGCCATTACAGAGCGTGACGTCACTTCTCTCATCTTCTACAGCTTTCAAGTTTGGCGGCAGAGCAGCAGCGGTATCAGCTGTAAGAACAAAGTGAAAGCGCACGGGACCATTTTTCTGCATGCACCACTGCTGCTCTGTTCTGCCAGTCGCTCCTCCTCTGACCTTTCCCCTATTTTTCAACTCACGGTTCATCTAGTTCTAGTTCTCTCAGTGCCCCTTTTCCGCTGGACACTCTGTTGACATACCGCGATCAAGAGCCCAAGCGCAATCTTAGTAGCTGACTGCAGGGGAGGCGTGCAGGCATTGGCTGTGGCAAGGAAGCACATGGGGTTGTCTGTTTTTCCCACGCCTGCCTCCCTCCCTCCCTCAGTGCTCTTGTGCTTGGCCGTGTTTGGGCCTTCCTCACAGAGCTGTGGCCACCCAGCTCCCAACCGTGATGTTGCTGCTGCTCTGGAAGCTGTTGTTGCTTTTGCTGAGGTTAGTGGCGATTGCATGCAGGAAAATGGCCCAGCGCATGCTTTCACTTTGTTTTTACTATTAATACTGCACTGCTCTTCCGCTGAACTTGAAAGCTGCCCTCTCTCTCTCTCCCCCTTCCATTCACTGTCTGCCCTTTCTATCCCTTCCATCCACTGTCTGCCCTTTCTCTCTGCCCCTTCAATCCACAATTTGCCCTCCCTCTCCCATCCATCCAGGGTTTGCCCTCCCTCTCGCTCCCCCATCCAGGATGTGCCCCTCTCTCCGCCCCTTTTTTCAGCCCCCAGTTCCAGCCCCACTATCCCACCAGTCCCGAGCTTCAGCCCCCCAGCCACTTCTCCTTATCCCCTTTTCAGCCCCCAGTCCCCAGTTTCAGCCCCTGCCCCTTTTCAGTCCCAGTACTAGCCCCCTTATCCCACCTACCCTCCTTTTCAGCCCCCAGTTCCAGCCCCCTTCATCCACATGCCTTGTATTACGGCCCCCCTTTTCAGAACCATTCTCCCACCTGACCCACGCATGCCCCATTTTCCCACCTGCCCCAGGCATGGCCCCCATTTTCCCATATGGCCTTTTCTCAGACCCCAGTGCCAGTCCCCTTCTCCCATCCGAAAACCCCAGTCCCCTCCCCACCCGTCCCCTTCAACCAGTGGTGTGCTGGTAAATTTTTAACAACAGGCTCTTTCCCCGGTCCACCTCGGCGCCCCCCCGTCCACCACTGCGCCCCCCCCCCCCACCTCTGCGCCCCCCCCCCCAAAAAAATTGCAGAGCTGGCTATACCCAGGGGGGGGGAGGGGCGGCAGCCAACACATTACTCTCTCCAGGAAAAACAAATTAAATGATCCCAGGTTCCAATCTAATTCATGTTTAATATGGGATAAAATGCCATAAATAAGTAAATAAACATAAACTTTTTACATTCAGCACCTGATTCTGAAAGTGGACATATTCCAAACACTATAATGAAAATAAAATTATTTTTTTTCTACCTTTGTTGTCTGGTGACTTTGTTTCTCTGATCATGCTGGTCCAGTATCTGATTCTGCTGCTCTCTATCTGTTCCCTTGACTCCGTTTCCAGGGCTTCCTTTCCATTTATTTCTTTTCTTTCCTCCTTTCTTCTTCATTTCTGGTCCTCCGCATACTTGACTGTACAGTGAATCCAGCTTCTGCCTATTTTCTCCATCCATGTGCAGCTTCTCTCCTCACTTCCTTTTCCCTCATCTAATCTCCTTCCTCTATCTTCCCTCCATGTCCAGCATTTCTTCTCTCTCCCTTCCCTCCCCTCCATCCATGTCCAGAATTTCTCTTGCTCTCCCCTCCATCCATGTCCTGAAACTCTCCTCTCTCCCCTGCCCCTCTGCCCATCCATGCCCAGCAATTCTCTCCCCTGCCCCCCTCTGCCCATCCATGCCCAGCAGTTCTCCTCCCTCCCCTGCCCTCCCGCTCCCATCCATGTCTAGCGATGTCCTTCGCCCACCCCATCCTCCCCTGCCGCTCCCATCCGTCAGTTTCAATTACCTGCCTCGAAGCGCCGCATTATCTAAGGCCTGCCTGCTGCCCGTCTCCAGCTGCCTTCCCTGCTTGCTTCTCAGGAGTTCGGTTCGCGCCCTTAGTCCCGCCGCGGGAAAAGGAAATGACGTCAGAATGACGTCAGAAGGCGGGACTAAGGGCGCGAACCGAACTCCTGAGAAGCAAGCAGGGAAGGCAGCTGGAGACGGGCAGTAGGCAGGCCTTAGATAATGCGGTGCTTCGAGGCAGGTAATTGAAACTGACGGATGGGAGCGGCAGGGGAGGATGGGGGGGCGAAGGACATCGCTAGACATGGATGGGAGCGGGAGGGGAGGTAAGCATGGCGCCCTCCTGCCATGCTTACCTCGTGCAATGGAGCCGGCTTGCCTCGTACAACAACCGGCTCGCAAGAGCTGTCAAAATTTAACAAGCGGCTCTTGCGAGCCGGCTCCAGCACACCACTGCCTTCAACCATCCAAGAACCCCCTCCCCACCCCCTTCTCCCATCCGTGAACCCCCTTCCCACCTCAGTCCCCTTCTCCCATCCAAGAACCCCAGTCCCCTCCCCACCCGTCCTTCACTGCTGTGTTCAAAAGTACCCCTACTATCCCTTTACTGCTTATGCTTACATGGGTATTGCCCACACCCTAAGGATTTTAACTAACAGCTGAGTCACCGAGTGCCTATGCCTATGAGGATTTTAACTCTCCCCTCTCTCCCAGCCCTTCAGAGGCACCTATTTTAGAAAAGACTGCTCCCCCTGATGTCAAAATCTGGCTTCTCCTCTGTGTACAGCAGGGGCGTAGCTACAGGTGGGCCTGGATGGGCCCAGGCCCACCCAGTTTAGCCTCAGGCCCACCCACCCAGAAGCAAAGTCCATGTCTACCCTCTCCCACCCCTGCCGCAGCCCGCAGCGCTTCATTTAATGCTGTCGGTGCTGTTGTTGCACCTCATAGTCTCCCACCCCCACGGCGGCGCTTACACTTCGCTATGGCGCTGCCTGACAGCAGCTCTACAGATGCGGCACCGACGGACGTCCTGCTCCGGGGCCTTCCGCGTCCCGCCTCCGTAAACAGGAAGTTACATCAGCACGGCAGAGGGAAGGCCCCGGAGCAGGACGTCCGTCGGTGCCGCATCTGTAGAGTTGCTGTCAGGCAGCGCCATAGCGAAGTGTAAGCGCCGCCGTGGGGGTGGGAGACTGTGAGGTGCAACAGCAGCGCGGACAGCATGATTAAACCTCACAGTGGTTTCCTCTCGCTTGCAAAACATGACAAAACCGGCAGTTGAATTTGAAAGAGTGACAAGAAATCCTCTCAACAAAACCTTCTATGCCACCCTGGATTCTAGCGGAAAAGTCTCATGTCGTGCCCGTGGCAAACGTGAGTGGCATACTTTCCGCATTGAATGGAATACCTAACTCAGCTCATCAGCATATGTTTTAGTACAACCTGTGGCTGTGTTTTCCACCTGCATAACTCTTCTCTGCCTTGTCCAGAATGTGTAATGTACATTCAACCTATGGTAATCTACAGCTAAGCCAGGGGCGGACTGATCATTCAGACAACTGGGCAGTGGCCGAGGGCCAAGAGGCTCTAGGGGGCCCAGAGGCTCTGCCCGGATGCCTTTGGGGGCAGGAAACTTTCTCTGCAGTGCCCAGGTAAAATGATATATATTATAAAATGGTAGATGGCTTCTGGGTGGGGGTGGGCTCTGCAGTGCTCAGGCAAAAAAAAAAAAACCCTTTTGTTTGGCACCTGGGTGGGGATGGGGGATTGTGAAGGGCAAGGCTGATGCCATGCTAAAAGGAGGGATGTGGGGGTTAGGATTGGGCAGAGCTGATCCCAGGCTAGAGGGAAGGATGTGGAGGTAAGGAAGGGCTGATGCCGGACTAGAGGGAGAGATGGAGGGTGGAGGGAAGGGCAGGGCTGACGCTGGGCTAGAGGGAGGTTATTGTAACTGTGACCTCACCCTGGGCACGATACTTCACCCTACAATACCCTTAGAAAACCTCGGGCAAAATATCGTGTATCGGACAGGGTTAAGGTACAGACATTAACACTAGCCACGTCTCCCTGTTTCTAAAACGGGGAGAGGAATGAAACTAAATTGGTTATATATTTTATTGTAAATCAGAAAAACAAATGACATTTACATTGATGATTCAATAAATTATTCTTTTTATTTATGTTATGGGTATATGTAAGGTTCAAATCCGTTTAACAAATTCAATATTTTTCTTTTAGTACATCAACAACTCAACAGATCAACTTCTTCAACTTTTTATCAGATAAGTATAATTTGGCTTTAGCAAAATTCATTAACTAAATATGCATTTAATCTTAAAATTTTGTCTAAACATTCCCCTCTTCTATAAGAATTGATTCTTTGTTATTATTTCTTTTTCAGGTCCCTCAACCCTCAAGCAGGTAAGTATAGTTTGCGGGGGGGGGGGGGTTCCCCTTTTCTTCTTATAGGTATATCATGGCTCACATCACCAAATCGCAAAGACAAATTAGATAAGTATATTTTACTAATCTAACAAAATTTTCTTCTCTAATATATATAACACAACAGTACAGTATTTCTTAAATTCTCAACAACTGTAAGAGCTGATTCTTTGTTTTGTGTTTTCTTTTGCAGGAGCTTCTTCAAGGAAAAATAAGGTAAGTATTATAAGTCAATGTTTTTAAACAGGGCCCGGTTGATTCTGGCTGATATATTAAAGGATACTCCTCTCCAGCACTTTTGTATGAATCTCTCTCTTTTATTGTTGGGTACCGTGCTGTTTTTCTTTTCAAGATTATCAATAGAAATCAAACAAAATAAAACATGGAAAAGAAAATAAGATGATACCTTTTTTATTGGACATAACTTAATACATTTCTTGATTAGCTTTCGAAGGTTGCCCTTCTTCCTCAGATCGGAAATAAGCAAATGTGCTAGCTGACAGTGTATATAAGTGAAAACATTCAAGCATTACTATGACAGTCTGACAGGGTGGGAGGAGGGGGGTGGGTAGGAAGTATGCATGGGGACATCAAAGCATATCATTGATATTCTAACAGGGTGGGTGTGGATAGGTGAGGGGAGGGTGATCAACAGAGACATACAGCTTTATGGTTTATAATGGGCTAGGAACCCCAGATCCTTGTTAAGTCCTTTCTGTTGGGTGTTAAAATATTCAATCATTCTGACTTCAAAGGTCTTACGTTCTTGTATGGTTTTAAAGTTACCTTTGAGGATTCTCACTGTGAAGTCACTGGTACAGTGTCCTGGTCCTGTAAAATGTTGACCAACAGGCGTGGGAACCCTGCTGGCACCAGTATTGTTCATATGATGTCTATGTAAATTGAATCTTGTCTTAAGCATCTGGCCTGTTTCTCCAATATAGCATCCTTTGTTACATTTTTTACACTGAATGATATATACCACATTGGAAGATGAGCAAGTGAAAGATCCCTTTATGTTGAATATCTTTCCTTTGTGGATAACTTTGGGGTCCTGTGAAATATTTTGGCATAGTTTGCAACTGGATAAATTACAGGGAAGTGTGCCCTTCTGTTCCTTTTCAGTCTGTGAAGGAAGTTTACTTCTGATTAGCTTGTGTTTTAAATTGGGTGGCTGTCGGAAGGCCAGTACTGGTGGGGATGGGAATATCTCTTTCAGTAATTCATCCTCCTGGAGTATAGGTTGTAGATCTCTTTTGATTTTCCTCAGTTTTTCCAGCTCTGGATTGTATGTCACTACAAGCGGGATTCTGTCTGTGGATTTTTTTCTTTTTGTACTGTAGCAGATTCTCCCTGGGTGTTTTGAGGGAGGAGGCAATATTCTTGGAGATTATTTTGGGGTTGTAGTCCTTCTGTTTGAAGGATTCAGTCAGGCTTTTAAGCTGTCTGTCTCTGTCCCCTGGGTCAGAGCAGATACGGTGGTATCTTGTGGCTTGGCTGTAAATGATGGATCTTTTTGTATGTGAAGGATGGAAGCTGGAGTTGTGGAGGTAGCTGCATCTGTCTGTGGGTTTCTTGTATATAGATGTTTGTATACAGCCATCACTGATTGAGACCGTGGTGTCCAAAAAATTGACTTTTTCTGGGGAGTAGTCAATTTTGAATCTGATTGTAGGATGGTATGTATTGAATGCAGAATAAAATTGTTTCAGAGTTTCTTCACCCTCCGTCCAAATCATAAAATTGTCATCGATGTACCGGTAGTATTTTAGAGGTTTGGTCTGGTGTGTATTCAGAAATGTCTCTTCCAGCTCAGCCATAAAAAGGTTGGCATATTGGGGTGCTGTCCTGGTGCCCATCGCAGTGCCCATTATTTGCAGATAGATATCATTGTTAAAGCGGAAGTAGTTGTGAGTTAAAATGAATTTGATTAATTTTGTAATAGTTTCTGGTGAGTATTGATGGTCCAGTGTGGATTTTTTTAGGAGTCTTCCACATGCAGCTATGCCATCCGCATGTGGAATGTTGCTGTATAGTGATTCTACATCCATCGTGACCAGAAGGGTGTTAGGTGGTAGTTGCTTGATATTTTTCAATTTATTCAGAAAGTCTGTGGTGTCTTGTATGAAGCTGTTAGTTTTGTGTACGAGAGGTTTCAGAATTCCCTCTATGAATCCAGATATTTCTTCCGTGAGTGTGCCAATACCTGATATGATTGGTCTGCCAAGGTTTCCCGGTTTGTGGATCTTGGGTAGCATGTAAAATGTACCCACGGAAGGTTGATTTGGTATGAGTTTCTTCAGTTGAGGTTGCGCTTGTGTAGGAAATGTTTTGATAAGGTCTTTCAGCAGTTTTGTGTAATCCTGTGTGGGGTCCTCAGTTAGTTTCCTGTAGTATTTATTGTCTGAGAGCTGTCTGTGCCCCTCTTCAATGTATTTTTGTATGTCCATAATTACCACTGCGCCTCCTTTGTGTGCGGGTTTGATGATAATGCGTTCGTTAGTTTGTAGGGTTCTTATGGCCGCTCTTTCTGGTGGGGTAAGATTGTACAGGATTCTCTTATGTTTGTTGGAAAGTTGGGATTTCACCCTATGTCTGAAACTTTCTATGTAATTATCCAGCTTGTAGTTTTGTCCCTCCTGTGGGGTGAAATAAGTGTTCTTTTGTTTAAGACTGTATTCCGGTCTGTTTGGTGTCCCTTTATTATAGAAATGTGTTTTAAGGCGCATTTTTCTAAAGAATTCCTCTAGGTCTGAGTATAGTTGGATTACATCTAGTTCCCTGGACGGGCAGAATGAGAGCCCTTTTGATAGCACCGAGACCTCATGCTGTGATAATTGATGGTTTGAGAGGTTTATTATCCCCATTTGGTTTGCATCTGTAAAGGTGTGATCCAGTATTCCCAAAGGACTGAGGATCAAAAATCCTTTGGCTACTACTTACAATTCTGACTATGCAGAGAAACTCTGCAAACGCACTAGTCAGAAACTGAGAAATGAACTTATACATCAACTCTACAAGAAAAAAAGAATAATACAAACCCAAAGGGATGTAACCATGAGGAACATGGAGGAATTACATCCACACCTTGTGAACCAACTTAAAGAGGACCTACATAACATCCAAGGAGAAAAACAATACATTGCTATCCGCAAAAAGGAAATAAAGCTATATTCTCTTCTTCAAAATCAAAGAGAGAGAAACTGCTTATCCTTGAATAGCTATAACTCTGCAGAACCAACATCCCCAGACACCTTGGAGACACTTGGATACACAGCTGAGGCATGTGAAAATCAGAGCCCAAACAAACCAGGGAATACTGATCACACCTTTACAGATGCAAACCAAATGGGGATAATAAACCTCTCAAACCATCAATTATCACAGCATGAGGTCTCGGTGCTATCAAAAGGGCTCTCATTCTGCCCGTCCAGGGAACTAGATGTAATCCAACTATACTCAGACCTAGAGGAATTCTTTAGAAAAATGCGCCTTAAAACACATTTCTATAATAAAGGGACACCAAACAGACCGGAATACAGTCTTAAACAAAAGAACACTTATTTCACCCCACAGGAGGGACAAAACTACAAGCTGGATAATTACATAGAAAGTTTCAGACATAGGGTGAAATCCCAACTTTCCAACAAACATAAGAGAATCCTGTACAATCTTACCCCACCAGAAAGAGCGGCCATAAGAACCCTACAAACTAACGAACGCATTATCATCAAACCCGCACACAAAGGAGGCGCAGTGGTAATTATGGACATACAAAAATACATTGAAGAGGGGCACAGACAGCTCTCAGACAATAAATACTACAGGAAACTAACTGAGGACCCCACACAGGATTACACAAAACAGCTGAAAGACCTTATCAAAACATTTCCTACACAAGCGCAACATCAACTGAAGAAACTCATACCAAATCAACCTTCCGTGGGCACATTTTACATGCTACCCAAGATCCACAAACCGGGAAACCCTGGCAGACCAATCATATCAGGTATTGGCACACTCACGGAAGAAATATCTGGATTCATAGAAGGAATTCTGAAACCTCTCGTACACAAAACTAACAGCTTCATACAAGACACCACAGACTTTCTGAATAAATTGAAAAATATCAAGCAACTACCACCTAACACCCTTCTGGTCACGATGGATGTAGAATCACTATACAGCAACATTCCACATGCGGATGGCATAGCTGCATGTGGAAGACTCCTAAAAAAATCCACACTGGACCATCAATACTCACCAGAAACTATTACAAAATTAATCAAATTCATTTTAACTCACAACTACTTCCACTTTAACAATGATATCTATCTGCAAATAATGGGCACTGCGATGGGCACCAGGACAGCACCCCAATATGCCAACCTTTTTATGACTGAGCTGGAAGAGACATTTCTGAATACACACCAGACCAAACCTCTAAAATACTACCGGTACATCGATGACATTTTTATGATTTGGACGGAGGGTGAAGAAACTCTGAAACAATTTTATTCTGCATTCAATACATACCATCCTACAATCAGATTCAAAATTGACTACTCCCCAGAAAAAGTCAATTTTTTGGACACCACGGTCTCAATCAGTGATGGCTGTATACAAACATCTATATACAAGAAACCCACAGACAGATGCAGCTACCTCCACAACTCCAGCTTCCATCCTTCACATACAAAAAGATCCATCATTTACAGCCAAGCCACAAGATACCACCGTATCTGCTCTGACCCAGGGGACAGAGACAGACACCTTAAAAACCTGACTGAATCCTTCAAACAGAAGGGCTACAACCCCAAAATAATCTCCAAGAATATTGCCTCCTCCCTCAAAACACCCAGGGAGAATCTGCTACAGTACAAAAAGAAAAAATCCACAGACAGAATCCCGCTTGTAGTGACATACAATCCAGAGCTGGAAAAACTGAGGAAAATCATAAGAGATCTACTACTACTACTACTATTTAGCATTTCTACAACCTATACTCCAGGAGGATGAATTACTGAAAGAGATATTCCCATCCCCACCAGTACTGGCCTTCCGACAGCCACCCAATTTAAAACACAAGTTAATCAGAAGTAAACTTCCTTCACAGACTGAAAAGGAACAGAAGGGCACACTTCCCTGTAATTTATCCAGTTGCAAACTATGCCAAAATATTTCACAGGACCCCAAAGTCATCCACAAAGGAAAGATATTCAACATAAAGGGATCTTTCACTTGCTCATCTTCCAATGTGGTATATATCATTCAGTGTAAAAAATGTAACAAAGGATGCTATATTGGAGAAACAGGCCAGATGCTTAAGACAAGATTCAATTTACATAGACATCATATGGACAATACTGGTGCCAGCAGGGTTCCCACGCCTGTTGGTAAACATTTTACAGGACCAGGACACTGTACCAGTGACTTCACAGTGAGAATCCTCAAAGGTAACTTTAAAACCATACAAGAACGTAAGACCTTTGAAGTCAGAATGATTGAATATTTTAACACCCAACAGAAAGGACTTAACAAGGATCTGGGGTTCCTAGCCCATTATAAACCATAAAGCTGTATGTCTCTGTTGATCACCCTCCCCTCACCTATCCACACCCACCCTGTTAGAATATCAATGATGTGCTTTGATGTCCCCATGCATACTTCCTACCCACCCCCCTCCTCCCACCCTGTCAGACTGTCATAGTAATGCTTGAATGTTTTCACTTATATACACTGTCAGCTAGCACATTTGCTTATTTCCGATCTGAGGAAGAAGGGCAACCTTCGAAAGCTAATCAAGAAATGTATTAAGTTATGTCCAATAAAAAAGGTATCATCTTATTTTCTTTTCCATGTTTTATTTTGTTTGATTTCTATTGATAACTTTAAGAGTGGACTAACACGGCTACCACACTCCTCTTTTCAAGATGATAGCGGGTATACTGCAGGCAGGAACTGGAACTCCTCCGAAGGACCTACTACTCTAAGCTGTAACCAACTTAATAAGAAAAACCTTAAACCTTTTCTATCCAGTCCACTCATATTAATATGCAGTGGCTCATTATAATTATTCATTTCCCTATCTAGCTGTTCCCAGGTACAATAAAATATGATTGAACATCCCTATCTAAAACCTCCCAAACCAATAAATTCCCAAAAATGTATCCAAATAATATAAGCACTAGGATTATTAAATCCTATGTGTTGATTTTTTCTCTCTCTGCAGCAGATCACCGCTTTTTCAGGGACAGGGGTATTATAATCATGAGATATTTTTTTTCCCCTTCCTTAAATTGATGAAGCTCACAATTACTGGGGTGATTATTTAGTTAAACCTTGTCGCAAGGCAGATAACCCCTCACAGAAGTATTTTGAAACTCACACCAGTTCCTTACAAGTTCACTTCTATTAGTGAGCCAGACTGGTACTGCGCCCAAATATTTTATTAATCAAAGACACTTCTAACATATGAAGTTAAATTAAGTTTCAGGCAACAGCTTTCCCATCCAAACCAAAATCACTTGCCTAAAGCCTCCTGACAACACGCGAGCGGCTTTTAAAATTAAGTTTTCCCACTGCAGACACACACCAATATTTTTAAATGACTACCCAAACCTCTCAAAACTCAATTTAAATGTATTTCTTGGCTGAATTGCGCAGGGACCACTTTTACAGGTCTGCACAGCCTTTAGCTTACCTCCCAACTGCCACACAAGCCGTTTAGAACTTAAGTATGTCATATATGGCACAAGCCCAGCATGAGCCCCTGCACTAACCTAACACTTTGCAATCCCCTATAAACATACACTTTACATTAAATTATGACATTTTCAGCAATATACAGCACTTTACACATATTTGAATACATTTTCCTTACCTCATTTAGCATTTAACTGTGTTTATTTTTAAGTTTTCTTCTGCACGCGCCTGCTGCACTCCCTGGCACAAGCCAGCATCTGGCTCGTGCCATCAGCTGCTTCTCTCCCTCCTCGTGGCTTCCCCTCAGCGCATGCCACCCAACAGCATGCCCGCCAACACATTTAGAAAATAAAAAACACCGGAGAAGTGCACCGGAGCACTTCCCCCTTCTTACTCTGTCCCACGCTGGGTTCCCGTCTCCGCTCAGAACTGGCTCTGTAACCTAAAAGAGCCGGTTCCCTTTAAGAAACGGGGATTCCCTGGCCCCAGCGTCTCGCATGCGTCTGACGTCATAACGTCGACGTCAGACGCTTACACAGGGCGGCCAATCAGGCCTCTCCAGCCCTCCCAGCCTTCCCCTTCATCCTAAAAAACAAAATGTGCCGCTGCAATCAACGCGGACGAAGATCTCCCCAGCTGCTAGCGCGAACCCCTCCTTCCTGAATCGCCGCCCAAACTCCCTCACCACTGAACAGCTGACGCCCCTGCCGCCGCTAACGCCACCCACGTGACAGCGTACACCGCACCACCCCGGAGCTCACCCTCAGAGGCATCCCAGGTAAAATAATTTAACCCTATATGGGTTACATTATCTATATATATAAAAGGCACCACTAAAGCCTCCAGCCGGAAGTGTGAAGCGTCAGAGATATCCGGTTTCCCCATGAGTGAAGGAAAACAGCACAGCACGAAATCTCACACAGTGAAGGACTCAGAAGGGGGAGGGGAGAGAGATGCCCTCACTCTCTCTGTAACAAAAACACAGAACAGCAGGAAACAACACTGAAGGACTGGACTCGGAGGGGGGAGGGGGAAGGGGAGGGAGAGAGGGCAGAGGGCAGGGACACACACACTCCCACATGCACACTCTGAAGAAAACCTTGCTAGCCCCCGTTTCATTTGCATCAGAAACGGGTTTTTTTACTAGTTATTTAGTATTATCCCAAGAAATACTACTCATACCTATATACATAGTGCCTACCCATATTAGCTCTGGGCCCACCCAAAATGTCAGGTCTGGCTACGCCACTGGTGTACAGTAGCACATAAGAGACTTATTTTGATTTTGCTCACACCTTTTTCAGCAGTAGCTCAAGGTGAGTTGCATTTACATACAGTGGGTATTTCCCTGTCCCTGGAGGGCTCACAATTTAATTTTGTACCTGAGGCAATAGAAGGTTAAGTGACTTGCCCAAGATCACAAGGAGCAGCAGTGGGATTTGAACCAGCCACCTCAGGATATCAACACCACTGCTCTAACCACAAGGCTACTCCACCACGATTTCCATAGTGCTTACAATCTATTCATGATACGAATAGGAGGCGTGGGTTCAAACTAGAAGAATTAGTGGGAGAAAAGGGCCTACTAATCTTTCTGAGTAAAGTCTCTGTCCTCAGAAAAACACATCATTTTGTGTTCTTTCATTTGCTGATAATAATTTATTTATTTATTTATTTATTTATTATTTTATTTATTTATTTGTTACATTTGTATTCCACATTTTCCCACCTATTTGCAGGCTCAATGTGGCTTACATAGTACCGTAAAGGCATTCGCCAATTCCGGTATGAACAAATACAGTAATGTTGTGGTAGAATAAGGTTCGTGTGTACAGACACATTAGGGAATCATAGAGAGGAAGAGAATCGTAGAGAGGAAGAGATTAGAGGAAGAGTTATTATATGTCCATTACGAGCTTTGGTTTCGTTATGTTGCAGGGTACAGGCATTTAAGTTGGGTCGGTAGGGTATGCCTTTTTGAACAGGTTGGTTTTTAATGATTTCCGGAAGTTTAGGTGATCATAAGTTGTTTTCACGGCTTTTGGTAATGCGTTCCATAGTTGTGTGTTTATGTAGGAAAAGCTGGATGCATAGGTTGATTTGTATTTGAGTCCTTTGCAGCTTGAGTAGTGGAGATTTAGGTATGTTCGTGTTGATCCTGTTGTGTTTCTGGTTGGTAGGTCTATGAGGTCTGTCATGTATCCCGGGGCTTCGCCATAGATAATTTTATGAACCAGAGTGCAGATTTTGAAAGCAATACGTTCTTTGATTGGGAGCCAGTGCAGTTTTTCTTGGAGGGGTTTGGTGCTTTCAAATCGCGTTTTTCCAAATATAAGCCTGGCTGCCGTGTTTTGAGCGGTCTGAAGTTTTTTTAGAATTTGTTCTTTGCATCCCGCATAAATTCCGTTGCAGTAGTCTACATGGCTTAGTACCATTGATTGTATCAAGTTGTGAAATCTTTCCCTCGGGAAGAATGGTTTCACGTGTTTGAGTTTCCACATTGAGTGGAACATTTTCTTTGTTGTAGATTTCACTTGGTTCTCTAGTGTGAGGTTACGATCGATTGTAATACTGAGAATTTTCAGGCTGATTGAGATAGGGAGGATATAATCTGAGGTGTTTATGTTTGTGGGTTTGTTCATATTGTATTGGGATGAGAGGATGAGACAGTGTGTTTTTTTCTGTGTTGAGTTTTAGTTGAAATGTGTTTGCCCATGAGTCCATGATATTCAAGCTGAGCTTGATTTCGTTGGTGATTTCTGTCAGATCATGTTTGTAAGGAATGTATATTGTGACATCGTCTGCATAGATGAAAGGGTTAAGGCCTTGGTTGGATAAGGATCTGGCTAGTGGGGTCATCATTAGGTTGAAAAGGATCGGTGATAGTGGTGATCCTTGGGGTACTCCGCATTCTGCTTTCCACGGTGGTGATATGTTTGAGCTTGATTTCACTTGATATGTTCTAGTAGTTAGGAAACCTTTGATCCAACTAAGTATGTGTCCGCCAATCCCTAAGTAATCTAGGAGTCTTAGTAGTATTTTATGGTTTACTATGTCGAACGCACTGGACATGTCGAACTGGAGAAGTATGCTTTTGCCTGTTGCTATTTCCTGCTTGAATGTGGCTAGGAGGGTAATTAGTACTGTTTCAGTGCTATGGAGGGGGTGAAATCCTGATTGTGATTCATGTAATATTGTGAATTTGTTTATATAATCAGTAAGTGGACTTTGGTCCTGGGGAACTGAGTTTGATTCCCACTGCAGGCACAGGCAGCTCCTTGTGACTCTGGGCAAGTCACTTAACCCTCCATTGCTCCAGGTACAAATAAGTACCTGTATATAATATGTAAGCCGCATTGAACCTGCTAAGAGTGGGAAAGCGTGGGGTACAAATGTAAGAAAAATAGAAAAATAGAAAAAATAGTAAGTTGTTTGGTTACCATGCTTTCCATCAGTTTGACCACCAGTGGGATTGATGCTACTGGGCGGAAGTTAGTGATTTCGTTTGATTTTTTCTTGGGATCTTTTGGTATTGGGGTGAGTAGGATGTTGCCATTTTCCTTAGGGAAGAGACCTTGTTGAAGCATTTAGTTTAAGTGGGATGTAAGGTCTGCTATGAAGCGGTCGGGGGTGGATTTTATTAGGTAGCTGGGGCAGGTATCCAATTTACAATGAGAGTTGGAGAACCTATTAATCGCCTGGGTGACTGTTTCCGCGGTGAGGAGAGCGAAGTTTGACCAGGTTCGGTCTACTGGGTATTCACCAGGGGTTGGGTCCAAGCCAGTGATGAAATTTTCAATATCAGTGTTGTCCTGAGGTAGCGTGTTATGTAGGTTTGCAATTTTTTCATTGAAGTATTTAGCAAGGTTGTCTGCAGATGGGATGTCTGTGTTGGTTGTGGTGATCAAGGTGATGTCTAGTAGTTTGTTCACGAATTGGTATAATTTCTTCATGTCTTTGTAATCTGGCCAGTGGCATAGCTAGGTGGTGCGCAGGGGGAGCGGTTGCTCCCCCAAACGGATTTAAAAAAATGGCGCCTATGCAATTTTGAACCAGCGGGGCTGGCACATTTTTTTTTAATTTGCACTTTCTCCTCTTCCTTCCCTTCCCACCCCACCGTTCCACAACACGCTTCCCTCTCCACAGTCTCCAAGCCCAACACCACTCTCAGTCGCTTCAGCAGCAACAACAAACTGCCTGATTGAGCCCAGGCCCGGCGTCGGATCCTTCCCTCTGCTTGCCTCACAAGTCCCGCCCTTACGCAAACAGGAAGTGTCTGAGCTAGAGGAGCGAGACGCGGAAGGAATCTGATGCCGGCACTGGGAGTCCTGTTGCTACAGGCGTTGTTGAACGAAGCAGGTTTGACGGTCCCGGGGGGGGGGGGGGGGGACACACAGAAAGCGGCGCTGGACTCGGGGGAAGGGGATGGAAGGAGAGAGGGGAAACAGCGGTGCTGGACTCGGGGAGAGAGGGGAATCAGAAAGCAGTGCTGGACTCAGGGAAGGGGGTTGAAGGCAATGAACTTAGATAAAGGAGGAGACGCTACTCACTTACTGAAAGTCTCATTATTGCAGTCCATCAAATTGTCAACAGATAACAGATTCCATTAGTATGTCATTCAGTGTACTATTTTGATCCAGACAGGCCAGTTTAGGGCTGCAGCTCATGTTAGCTAAACCATCACATTACAAGACTAAATGGGCCTATAAGGTGGGGCAATACACTTTTAAAAATATTCACTCTCTATGAGGAGGGAGCCCTAGTCATGCTTCAATAACAGTCATGGTGCATACAGTGCCTTGTAAAAGTCTTTGCACCCTTGTACATTTTCACATCTTGCTATCTAAAATATAAAACATAATACAATATAATATAGTTCAAAATGCATTAAAGAGAGAGTTTATTTTTCTGATCTAGACATCATACTTTACACCTTCAATGTGAAATAATTTTAAAAATATCCAAAACATAATTAAGAATCAGGATCCTTTGTCATAGTAAGCCCAAAATAGCTGTTTCCAAAAATTTCCATAAGGCCAATAATAAGTTAAATAGAGCCCACCTATTTCCATTCATGGTAGCTGAGCTGATTACAATTAGTCTTAGATGAAGAAACAAGCTGTTTCTGTTGTATGAAGTGAATTTGAAGCAAAGAGCTAAACATGTCAAATATGGAGCTATTTAAAGTAGAACGAGTAAGACTACTTTACAATCAGTGTGGGTGTGAAATAGTAAGTGATTCCCTTGTTTTCTTAGAAGAAGCAATTGGCTAATTAGAATTAGGTGCTTAAATATTTGGATAACAAATAAACTACCCTGAAGAGTAAATGTGCTTGACTGAATATGAATATCTGTCCAAAATAAAAATCAAAAAGATTTTGAATTTGATATTCACCATAAAAGTCAGTAAGAATTCACCATCCCTCAGTCAAAATAAATTTTAGAGGACCTATAAAAACCAGTAGTTGATCCTAGTATGTCTTAACAAGAGTTACAGGACTATTTCTAAACACTGGGAGCTTCATCTATGCACTATTAGACAGATAAAGAGAAATTCTTTAATAGGATGCCTGGTAGTGGATCACTTGGCGCACAGCTATTTGATAGTGAGAGCATAAAACGCAAGTTTAGTGCCAAACAGATGTAGAGAAGTAAAGAAAGAAGACAAGAGGAGATGAAATGGAAAGGCCAACCTGGAAAAGAATTTGTAAGGCTGACTCATGGAACATGGAAAAAAAGACTGGGACCAGCCAAATTCCCAGACAACAAAGGTAGAAAAAAATATTTTTATTTAATACTTTGTAGGGACTGAGATGTACCTGCTTTGTAAAATGTACATTTTTTTCTATTTTTATTTTGCAAAAATGTACATTTAAAAAAAAATGTTTTATTTTGCATTTCTGTCTCTTTTTTTACCAGTATTGCACTGTTTATAGAGTCTGGCTTCCTTGGGCAGATTGGGGGGGGGGGGGGGGGGGGGGGTGTCTCTATTTCAATTTTTTTGTTGTTGTTGTTTTGTTTTGGTGGCTCTATATTCTGTATTAGATTGGTAGCCAGGAATGTTGACACAATTTGTGTTTCTGTAAGGTGCTTGTGACCTGGGTTGGCCACTGTTGGAAACAGAATACTGGGCTAGATGGACTGTTAGTCTGACCCAGTATGGCTACTCTTATGTTATATAGATGAGGGTCTGTCCATGTTCTGCATGTGTGACTGAGGTGAAGGATTCCGCTAGCATGTAGTGACTGTGTAGGAATGTGTAACAGTGCAGCTTGTTCCAGTTTCCCAACAGTAGGTATACTGGTGCTCCAGAGCCTAGTGTAATATAAATAGCACTGGTTTTTCATAGGTGGGTTAGGGCTGTTATAGTTTGGTAAGTTTTGTGTTCTAGGCAGTGTTTCCCAAGTTGGTCCTGGAGTACCCCCTTGCTAGTCAGGTTTTCAGGATATCCACAATAAATATGCAAGACATTGATTTGCATATACTGCCTCCATTAAATGCAAATCTTTTTCATGCAGATTTTTTTTTTATTACATTTGTACCCCACGATTTCCCACTCATGGCAGGCTCAATGCAGCTTACATGGGGCAATGGAGGGTTAAGTGACTTGCCCAGAGTCACAAGGAGCTGCCTGTGCCTGAAGTAGGAATTGAACTCAGTTCCTCAGGACCAAAGTCCACCACCCTAACCACTAGGCCACTCCTCCACTCATTGCGGATAGCCTGAAAACCTGAATGGCAATGGGGTACTGCAGGACCACCTAGGGAAACACTTCTCTAGGTCCCACTGTAATATTTATATTATACTAGTAAAAGAGGCCCGTTTCAGAGCAAATGAAACGGGCGCTAGCAAGGTTTTCGTCGCCAACACCCCCCCCCCTCCCTCCCTGGCCAACCCCTTCGTTGTTCTGCCATTGCTCCGCCCCCAACATCATGACGTTTGATGCGAGGGCGGGGCCTGGAGCGATTTCCAACCCCCCCCTGCCTCCCTGCCTCCCTCCCTGCCAACCCCTTTGTTGTTCTGCCATTGCTCCACCCTCGAGGGCGGAGCGATTTTGGTGGCTTCACCACCACGAACCTTCGAACCTTTTTGAAGGAAGTCAGGGCTTGGCTTCACTGACGTCAGTGTCCTCAGAATGTTGAGGGTGAGTTATATTATAGTAGATCACCGTTAGGGCTGTTATGATGTGGTAAGTTTTCAGTATAGGTTTTGGGTGTCTTTTTGCAGGGGTTTGTGTTATTTCACAAAGGGGCCTGTTTACTAAGGTGCGTGTTTTTAGAGTGCCTACACTTAGCGTGCTTGCAGTGGTGTGCTGGAGCCGGCTCGCACCAGCTCGCAAGAGCCGGTTGTTAAATTTGCTTCCGACTTGCGAGCCGGTTGTTAAAAAGCGCGAGCCGGCTCTCCTCCCTCCCTCCAGATCCGGTCCCTCACTGACCTGACTCTGAGTCACCCTGCCTTGTCCTTCGAATTCTTCGGGGCAGGCAGTCTTGCCTGCCCGCTGCCAGTGCTGACTCCCCCGCTGCCAGTTTGCGCTTTAAAAATGGCAGCCGAGATTTCCAGAGGCGGCCTCGTGAGACTTCTTCTGAAGTCTTGGAGGCCGCCCTTGTAAGTCTCGGCGGCCATTTTGAAGCGCAATCCGGCAGCAGGGGAGTCAGCACTGGCAACGAATAGGCAAGACTGCCTGCCCCGAAGAATTCGAAGGACAAGGCAGGGTGACTCAGAGTCAGGTTGGTGAGGGACCGGATCCGGAGGGAGGGAGGAAGGAGAATTCGCTGAACAACTCGGGAGGGGGTGGCAGGGGAGAGAAGGGAGTCACTGGGCATGGGTGGATGGATGGAGGGGAGAGAAAGGTCGCTGGACATGGATGGATGGAGGGCAGGGGAAAGGAGGGTCGCTGGGTATGGGTGCATGCAGGGCAGGGGAAAGGAGGGTCATTGGACATGGGTGGATGGAGTGCAGGGAAAAGGTAGGTCACTGGGTATGGGTTGATGCAGGGCAGGGGAGAGGAGGGTCGCTGGGTATGGGTGGATGGAGGACAGGGGGAGAGAAGGGTCGCTGAACATGGGTGGATGGAGGGCAGGGGAGAGGAGGGGAGAGAGAAGAAATGCTGGACATGGATGGAGGGGAGGGAAGAGTGAGGAAGGAGGAGATGAGGGAAAAGGAAGAGAGGTGAAAAACTGCACATGGATGAAGAAAATAGGCAGAAGCTGAGGACCAGAAATGAAGAAGAAAGGAAAGAAATAAATGGAAAGGAAGCCCTGGAAACGGAGTTAAGAGGACAGATAGCAGCATAATCGAATACTGGGCCAGCATGATCAGAAAAACAGTCACCAGACAACAAAGATAGAAAAAAATCATTTTATTTTCATTATAGTGTTTGGAATATGTTCACTTTGAGAATCAGGTGCTCAACATTAAAAGTTTATATTTATTTACTTATTTATGGCATTTTATCGCACATTAAACATGAATTAGATTGGAACCTGGGATCATTTAATTTTTTTTTTCCTGGAGTAATGCATTGCCACCACCCCCCCCCCCAGACTCTCTCTCCAGCTATAGCCAGCTCTGCAATTTGGGGGAGGGCACAGAGGGGGACTGGGGGCGCAGAGAGGGACGGGGGGGGGGGGGGGTGCGCAGAGGGGGACCGGGGGGGGGGTGCGCAGAGGGGGACCGGGGAGAGAGCCTGTTGTTAAACATTTACCAGCACACCACTACGCGCGTGCTAACCATGTAGGTGCCTATAGGGATATTGTAGGCACATACATGATTAACGCACGTTAAAAATGATAATGCTGCTTAGTAAACAGGGTCCAAAGTCTCTAGCCCTATTTGAAAGTAGGCTCTGGGGCAAGGGCCGCCTTTGGTGGCCCTTGTCACCCAAAATAAAAATGCTCAGGACTAGTGTTCTTCACATCCTGTAGAGTCACCACACAAACAAAAGCCCATCTGATTTAAACAAGGTGTCTAGCAGTGGAAGGAATGTGTGTGCTATTCCTGAGGTGATGGTCACAATTTGAATATTTTTACTTTGTAGTTAAGAAGACAGGTTGCCTGCTCTGGCCAGTCCAGGGACCTCTTCAGGGTTGCCAGGTAGAAATTTTTTTTCCAGCCCAATCCGGGCCAGAAACCAGCCCAAAACCCGCCCAAACACAAACCCCGCCCCTGACACCCCCACCCCTGCGTCACCGGCCCCGCCCCCGCCGTCACCGGCCCCGCCTCCCACGTCATCGGGCCCGCCTCCCCGTCATCAGCCCCGCCTCCCACGTCATCGGGCCCGCCTCCCCGTCATCAGCCCCGCCTCCCCGTCATCGGCCCCGCCTCCCACGTCATCGGCCCCGCCTCTCACGTCATCGGCCCCGCCTCTCACGTCATCGGCCCCGCCCAAAACGTCACTAACCCCGCCCAAAAACGTCACTAACCCCGCCCCCCGCGGCCGAAAAAAATCAAAAAGCCGCCCAAAAAGCCGCCCGGAAGCCTTAAAAACCGCCCAAAAAACCGCAACCCGCCGCGGGCAAAAATTTCCCGCGGCGGGGCGCGGAAAACCGCCCAATTGGGCGGTAAAACCGCCCACCTGGCAACACTGGACCTCTTCTGCACCCTGCCTCCTGATGTAACTTACTGTTTCCTTGTAGGCAGGATGCAACAGAGACAGCCTGTATTAATCATTGCCCGTCACAGCCTCTGAGCAACAACACAGACACTACTGTCTAGCTGACACCAACTGGCGCCTATTTTATAAAAGTCTGCTCCCCCTGAGATCAAAACCTGGCTACGCCTCTGAATCTGGCCCTATTTTAGTTTTATAGTATGACCTTTTGGTCTGTCTTATTGCGTATTTGTATTTTCTTTGTATTTGTTTCCATGCGTTGAGTATGTGTTCGTCTTTTATTTTTTTCCAAGCTCGTTTGAGTTTCCTGGATTGTGTTTTTATTTTTTTCAGTTCTTTGAAAGAGTGTGCTTTATCCACCAGATTCTGTATGGGTCATCCAAAGTTGGGTGCACAATTTTGGGCATGGATCACAGACCTGCTTGGAAACTAACTTTGAATAGACTGTGTCGGCATTGCTGCGCAGCTTAGTAAACAGGTAAATTAGTTAATTAGGCGATAAGGATCAATAATTAGTGTTAACAAGAACTCAATTGGCAGTAATTAGGAGTTTGGTGTGAATCTGCCCTACTCCCTCTTCTATAACATGTGCGCCTATATTTCATGGTTTATAATTCCAAAAGGGGCATGGCCATGGGAAGTCAGGGGCATTTCCAGAATTTAGGCACGATGCTATAGAATACCTGCATTTCTGCGCCTAATTGCCATCAGTTGGGTGCGAGCATTTACACCAGCCTTTGACAGGCATAAATGCTTGCTTGCATCTGAAGTTAACTTGTAATGCTAAAATCAAATTATATCATATGGTGGGGGTCAAAATATTCAGTACATAAAAGGTATAGACTTCTATGGTCTGTGCCCTGAAAATGGCAAGGAAAAATGTATCATATCTTATATTATGAGTTGATCTTATTGGGCAGACTGGATGGACCATAAAGGTCTTTATCTGTCGTCATCTACTATGTTACTATGTATATATACCCAGCACTCACCAATTTTGTTTACATAATTGAATCATAAAGCAATAATAATCTCTTGAATTCATCTATACACTAGTAAAAAAGGCCCGTTTCTGAAACAAATGAAACGGGCGCAGGCAAGGTATTTGTTTTCTGCCATGAATGTGTTGTAAGTGATTTTTATTATAATTGTGTTGTGTTGGTAATGAGTAAGGGGGGTGGGATTGTGTGAGTGTGAGAGAGAGATACTGTCTCTCCATGTCAGAGTGTGTGTATGTTGTTGTGTGGTGTTGGGGGGGGGGGGGTTGCTTGTGTGTGTGAGTGAGAGATGTAGATTCTCCAGGGTAGAGGTTGTGTATGTATTTTGTGTGTGGGGGGGGGGGGGGGGGAGTGTGTGTGTGTGAGTGAGAGACAGAGATGTAGATTCACCGTGGCAGTGTTTGTGTATGTTGTTTTGTGGGGGGGGGGGGGGTGTTTGGGGGTAGTATGTGTGTGTCTGAGTGAGTGAGAGAGATGCTTTTTCTCCATAGCCCAGTTTTTGTATGATGCTTGGGAGAAGGGGGGGGGGGGGGTTTGAAGGAATTTATGTCTGTGTGTGTGAGACAGAAACATGTTTTTTTTCCTGTGTAGAGTGTTTGAATGATGTCTGTGGGTGGTGGTGGTAGGGGGTGGTGTGTGTAGGTTGACAGGGTTTGTGTATGAAGCTTTGGGGAAGGGGGGTGTTTGAAGGAATTTATGTCTGTCTGTGTGTCAGACATAAACATGCTGTTTTTTCTTTGGGGAGTTTTTTTATGATGTGAGTGGGTGGTGGTGGTAGGGAGTAGTGTGTGTGGAGGTTGACATGGTTTGTGTAGTAGCGGCATATGTGGGTTAGAGTCTGGGCACTCACCTTGAAAAACTTTTTGTCTGCTTAAAGAATTATTTCCATTTTTCTGCACCACACCGTTCTGGTTGGCTATCGGCTGTCAGTGTGTGAAATGACAGCTGGTCATGGGTGCAAGCGGCGAGACACAGTTACCGTTGTTGATGCGCAGGGGCGCTTGGTGTGTGCAGGCGACTCGTTTTGCAAGAGATAGATTACTGTCAGCGAGAGGCAGGTTATTTGCTGCGCAGGCGCGGTTGGTGTGGTCACGCGAGTCTTTTTTTTTTAGAAGCGATTCTTAATCCCGATATACCCGGCCTTCGCGTAATCACATTTTTGACACGAGGGCGGAGGTCGATGTTTGTTTTGTTTGAAGCGTTTCTTTCATCCCGATTTACCCGCCCTCGACGTCAGCACGTTTTTGACACGAGGGCGGAGGTCGATGTTTGTTTTGTTTGAAGCGTTTCTTTCATTCCCGATTTACCCGCCCTCGATGTCAGCACGTTTTTGACGCGAGGGTGGAGCTTACAGTGATGGAGCCTGAGCTTCAGAAGCTTCAAACCCTTCACTGAAGCCACGGAGTCAACTTCAGAACGTTGAGGGTGCTTTTTATTATATAGGATTGGTATATGTATATATGAGACCTCAGTAGTAGCAGCTTCTCTAACAAGAAATAACTTTACTCTTGAATCACCCATTTCTTCATGTTTCACTTAAAGCTGCATCAGGGTTCAGTCCTCATGATCATGAGACATGGTGTGAGGACTGAACCCTGACGCAGCTTACAGCGAAATATGCCGTATGTCGGCGAACTGTCCTATGAGCTATTAAGCTTGAGTTAAGTGCATTACTTCAGACCGCACAAAACACGGCTGCAAGACTCATCTACAGAAAAACATGATTTTGAAAGCGCAAAACCCCTTCGCGAAAAACTACACTGGCTCCCTATCAAAGAGCGCATTGTCTTCAAAATCTGTACTATGGTTCACAAAATTATGTACAGTGAAGCACCAGACTACATGACAGACCTTATCAATCTACCAGCCAGAAACACATTCGTATCAACACGAACGTACCTAAATCTGCACTACCCAAGCTGCAAAGGACTCAAATACAAATCAACTTACGCATCTAGTTTTTCCTACATCAGCACACAAGTGCGGAATGCACTACCAAAAGACCTGAAAACCATATATGACCACCTACAGTTCAGAAAGACACTCAAGACCCACCTGTTTAAAAAGGCATACCCTACAGACCCAATGTAAATGCCTGATATCTGCGACACAACTACACTGAAGTTCGCAATGGCCTTCACCGAACTCTTCCGCTGAACGTTTCCTCTATGCGGTCCTACCATATCAACATTACCCTATCACAACTTCACATTGTATTTGTATTCACCGGAGTCTCCGGCACTATGTAAGCCACATTGAACCTACAAAGAGGTGGGAAAATGTGGGGTACAAATGTAACAAATAAATAAATAAATAAATAAATAATTTGATATCAGTCTGGAGAAGCCGCTACTATGCCTCACCCTTTGCTTGGAATAAACTCCCTGAGCCCATACGCCAAGCCCCTTCCCTACCCATCTTCAGATCCTTCCTCAAAGCCCACCTCTTCAATGTCGCTTTCGGCACCTAACCATTATACCTCTATCCAGGAAATCTAGACTGCCTCAATCTTGATTGACTGCACTTTTTGTCCTTTAGATTGTAAGCTCCTTTGAGCAGGGACTGTCCTTCTTTGTTAATTGTACAGCGCTGCGCAACCCTGGTAGCACTTTAGAAATGTTAAATAGTAGTAGTAAATAGTAGTATATATATATAGAGAGAGAGAGAGAAGGAGAGATGAATTCAAAAGAATATCATTGCTGTATGAGTTAATTATGTAAAAGAAAAAATGGTGAGTGCTGTGTATATACACTTTTCATGCATTCTAAGTTAGGCATAAAGGAGGAGATTCTATATATGGCACCTAAAAAAATCGGCGCAGAATCAGTCCCGACTAAGCATATTCTATAATCACCACCTAGATTTAGTCGCTGATTATAGAATACACTTACTTGATATCTCAGCACCTAAAACTATGTGCAACCATTTACACCAACAAATAATGTGGCATAAATCCTGGCACGTAGATTTAGGCGCACTGGGCCATATTCTGTAACCACGCGCATAGATTTCGGAGCGTCCATGAAATGTCCATTTCCCCGCCCATAACCATGCTACCTTTTGCCTGCACACGTTATAAGTTCAGCGTATTTTGTTATAGAATGCGCTTAGTGAGTTGTGTGCATAAATTCTAATCAGTGCCAATTAGTGCTCATTATTGCTTGTTAAGAGCTGTTATCAACGCTGATTAACCTGTTAAGCCAATTAAGTTGCACATGTTGTTGTAGAATCCGCACCGATTTCTGCACAGATCTCTAGGCGCACTATACAGAATCCGCGGGAAAATGCATGTGAAGCTAGTACTCTATAAAGGTCATTTCACACAGAATAATAGCTTAGTGTGCATCATTTCGGCACCTATCTTTCAGCACCATTTACAGAATCCAACCCTATTTGAAAAGAGGGCGCACTGTTTTGGAAAAAGGGTGTACTAGTTTCTTGTTAGTGTGCCCCTTTAAACCATTGCACATGCATGAACCAGTGCGCATGCATGCACTATCGGGAAAAGAGAGTGCACTCAATGGCTTTGCTCTTATGATGAAAAATGGCCAAATGAAAACAAAGTCAACACTAATGTAGGCTTATGGACTTAATACTATCAAAATACTCTAAACCAATTAACAAAGTCCACTTTACCCATCTGATATAATATATCCAGAGCAGGAGGTGGCGAAAATATGACATCTGATGAAATGTGGCTTAGCACTGAAATATAGAAGGTGGCTCCTGATGACACATTTACGTGAAACAGAGAAGCTCCATAGAATGTGGCCTGGAAAGCTAAGTTGAAATTCTCAGTTATACCAATATTAGAGAAGAAAAGTTGAAAAATAATTTAAAAAATTAGAATACCAAAGGAGGCAGAGGTTTTTTATGACATGATGGCATGAAGATTTTTTGGCTGCCCATTCCTAATGTTTTAATATTTATGCCTAGAAGAGCAGTAGGTACCATATCCCTTTGTACTCTAATATTCTGCAATTTTAATAAAATGGCCTTTACAGTCATGACATAATAAGATTGAGTAACCAGAGTAAACATTAGCCCCAGCACCATTCTGACACGTCTCATGAGCCCAGTGGTGTGCTGGAGCCGGCTCGCATCGGCTCCCGCCTTCTGACGTCATTCTGACGTCATTTCCTTTTCCCGCGGCGGGACTAAGGGCGCGAACCAACTCCTGAGAAGCAAGCAGGAAAGGCAGGCAGCTGGAGACGGGCAGCAGGCAGGCTTTAGAAAATGCGGCGCTTCGAGGCAGGTAATTGAAACAGACGGATGGGAGCGGCAGGGGAGGATGGGGGAGCGAAGGACATCGCTAGACCTGGATGGGAGCGGGAGGGCAGGGGAGGGAGGAGAACTGCTGGGCATGGATGGGCAGAGGAGGGCAGGGGAGAGAACTGCTGGGCATGGATGGGCAGAGGGAGGCAGGGGAGAGAATTGCTGGGCATGGATGGGCAGAGGGGGGCAGGGGAGAGAATTGCTGAGCATGGATGGGTAGGGGAGAGAATTGCTGGGCATGGATGGGCAGAGGGGGGCAGGGGAGAGAACTGCTGGGCATGGATGGGCAGAGGGCGACGGGAGAGAACTGCTGGGCATGGGTGGGCAGAGGGAGGCAGGGGAGAGAATTGCTGGGCATGGATGGGCAGAAGGGGGCAGGGGAGAGAATTGCTGAGCATGGATGGGCAGAGGGAAGCAGGGGAGAGAATTGCTGGGCATGGATGGGCAGGGAGAGAATTGCTGGGCATGGATGGGCAGAGGGGGGCAGGGGAGAGAATTGCTGAGCATGGATGGGCAGAGGGAAGCAGGGGAGAGAATTGCTGGGCATGGATGGGCAGAGGGCGGCAGGGGAGAGAACTGCTGGGCATGGATGGGCAGAGGGAGGCAGGGGAGAGAATTGCTGGGCATGGATGGGCAGAGGGGGGCAGGGGAGAGAATTGCTGGGCATGGATGGGCAGAGGGAGGCAGGGGAGAGAATTGCTGGGCATGGGTGGGCAGAGGGAGGCAGGGGAGAGAATTGCTGGGCATGGATGGGCAGAGGGAAGCAGGGGAGAGAATTGCTGGGCATGGATGGGCAGAGGAGAGAATTGCTGGGCATGGATGGGCAGAGGGGGCAGGGGAGAGAAGAGAATTGCTGGGTATGGATGGATAGAGAGGGGCAGGGGAGAGAGGAGAGTTTCAGGACATGGATGGCGGGGAGAGCAAGAGAAATTCTGGACATGGAGGGAAGATAGAGGAAGGAGATTAGATGAGGGAAAAGGAAGTGAGGAGAAAAACTGCACATGGATGGAGAAAATAGGCAGAAGCTGGATCCACTGTACAGTCAAGTATGCGGAGGACCAGAAATGAAGAAGAAAGGAGGAAAGAAAAGAAATAAATGGAAAGGAAGCCCTGGAAACGGAGTCAAGGGAACAGATAGAGAGCAGCAGAATTAAATACTGGACCTGCATGATCAGAGAAACAAAGTCATCAGACAACAAAGGTAGAAAAAAATAATTTTATTTTCATTATAGTGTTTGGAATATGTCCACTTTGAGAATCAGGTGCTGAACGTTAAAAGTTTATGTTTATTTACTTATTTATGGCATTTTATCCCATATTAAACATGAATTAGATTGGAACCTGGATCATTTAATTTTTTTTTTCCTGGAGAGAGTAATGTGTTGGCCGCCGCCCCCCCCCCCCCCTTCCCGGGTATAGCCAGCTCTGCAATTATTTTTTTTGGGGGGGGGGCGCAGAGGTGGGTGGGGGGGCGCCGAGGTGGTCCGGGGAGAGAGCCTGTTGTTAAAAATTTACCAGCACACACACTGCATGAGCCTGAATAGAAGCCAAATATAACATTTCGAGAAATATCACCACCAACTTGTGTGGAACCGGTGCTTGCCATAATAATCAAACATCCGCACTACGCTACAGCACAACACAATCACAACACAGAAAAAGATCATAAAAACAAAGAATGTGATGACAGATAAGAGCCTCTAAGGTACATCTAAATTGCTGAATTCTGTTTCCTGGTAAAATGTCAAACAGAATTTACCTGATCATCTTACCATGATCATGCAGGGCTCATATTTGTGCACAAGAACTGCTGATGTAGACTCAGCCTATATTACTGCTGTATTTCTTTATTTAATTGTAGATTTTCTGCCCAAGTCAGACGGACACATTCTACGTTAGGAGCCCGATTTTGATGGCCTCCCACTGGGAGCAACATACTGTGCACATTTAGGTATATTTTATCGGCACACCATGCCAGACAACACACACTGGTCTCTGCATTTGCTAAGTACCCTCTGCAAGCACTGCGCTTCAGCATCAGTATATTTTAGGGCTCATTAATTGATTCTCTCATCAAATTATCGTCCTCTTCCGTACACAGAAAACATATTTATTGAAGAAAGCAATGTTTTAAATGCCCCCCCCCCCCCTTTTTGGATGAAATTATTAGGACCTGATGCAAAAGTGCTGGTGATTCATAATGAGCGGAATTTCATGAGGTATAATTATGAAACTCCTGATTTCCTCCCAAGTAGATTCTATTTCTCTTAAATAACCCACATTGTCCATTCACTAAGCAAAAGGCTCTTTTCCTTTTAACAGGGTTTTATCTCTAGGGTGGGATAAGCAACCAGAGACTCTAGGATTCGTGGAGGGGCATAATCGAAAGGGGTGCCCAAGTTTTCCTGAGGACGTCCTCAAAGGACGTCCCGGCGAAGGGGTGGGGAAACCCGTATTATTGAAACAAGATGGGTATCCATTTTTCGTTTCGATAATACGGTTGGGAATGCCCAAATCTTGACATTTAGGTCGTCCCTAGAGGTGGTCGTCCTTAGACTTGATCGTTTCTGATTTTCGGTGATAATGGAAACTAAGGACACCCATCTCAGAAATGACCAAATGCAAGCCCTTTGGTCGTGGGAGGAGCCAGCATTCATAGTGCACTGACATGCCAGGACACCAACCAGGTACCATAGGGGACACTGCAGTGGACTTCAGAAAAAGCTCCCAGGTACATAGCTCCCTTACCTTGTGTGCTGAACCCCCCAAACCCCACTCCCCACAACTGTACACCACTACCATAGCCCTTACGGGTGAAGGGGGGCACCTACATGTGGGTACAGTGGGTTTGTGGTGGGTTCTGGAGGGCTCATATTTCCCAACACAAGTGTAATAGGTGGGGGGGGGGGGGGGCCTGGGTCCGCCTGCCTGAAATGCACTGCACCTACTAAAACCGCTCCAGGGACATGCATACTGCTGCGATGGACCTGAGTATGACATTTGAGGCTGGCATAGAGGCTGGCACAAAATATTTTTAAACTATTTTTTTGAGGGTGGGAGGGGGTTAGTGACCACTGGGGGAGTAAGGAGAAATCATCCCCAATTCCCTCTGGTGGTCATCTGGTCAGTTCGGGCACCTTTTCGTGGCTTGGTCGTAACAAAAATATGACCAAGTAAACTCGTCCAGGTGCTCGTCAGGGACGCCCTTTTTTCGATTATGGGTCGAGGATGCCCATGTGTTAGGCACGTGACGGAAAGCAGTTGGGGATGCCCACAATCGGCTTTCGATTATGCCGATTTGGGCGACCCTGGGAGAAGTACGCCCATCTTCCGATTTGTGTCGAAAGATGGGCATCCTTCTGTTTCGAAAATAAGCCTGTTAGTTTATTGTACACTTGTTAAAACAGCACAAATTTAATATTTACTTTTACGTAAAACTTGCACTTATAAGTTAAAGAGAATATTGAAACATCTCTTTAAGAGGACAATTTTGAAACTGAATTAAACATGTAAAAAGCATTTTACCTATAGTAGAACCCTGAAAATTTCCAAGACAGCAGTCTCCTCCCCAGTACTGTCTAAAAACGTATCTAGGTGCTGTGAGAGGTCCACCACCTTCGCACTAGGCAGGTAAGTGACCAAGCAATCTTCCCATCTAACAGCCACCAAGCTATCTATATGCCTATGGATTAAGAGCTGATTGAAAGATAGGAAGCAGAGAGTAGGACTGAATGGTCAATATTCTCAATGGAGAAGGGTAGTTAGTGGGGTCCCTCAGGGGTCTGTGCTGGGACCGCTGCTTTTTAACGTATTTATAAATGATCTAGAGATGGGAGTAACTAGTGAGGTAATTAAATTCGCAGATGACACAAAGTTATTCAGGGTCGTCAGGTCGCAGGAGGAGTGTGAAAGATTACAGGATGACCTCGCGAGACTGGGGGATTGGGCGTCCAAGTAGCAAATGAAGTTCAATGTTGACAAGTGCAAAGTGATGCATGTGGGTAAGAGGAACCCAAATTACAGCTATGTCATGCAAGGTTCCGCGTTAGGAGTCACAGACCTAGAAAGGGATCTGGGAGTCATCGTTGACAAGACGTTGAAAACTTCTGCTCAGTGTGCTGCGGCGGCCAAGAAAGTGCACAGACTGTTGAGTTTAATTAGGAAAGGGATGGAAAACAAACACAAGGATGTTATAATGCCGTTGTATCGCTCCATGGTGTGACCGCACCTCGAATATTGTGTCCAAGTCTGGTCGCCGCATCTCAGAAAAGATATAAAGGAATTGGAGAAGGTGCAGAGAAGGGCGACGAAAATGATAACAGGGATGGAACGACTTCCCTATGTGGAAAGGCTGAGAAGGTTAGGGCTCTTCAGCTTGGAGAAAAGGCGGCTGAGGTGTGATATGATAGAAGTCTACAAAATAATGAGCGGTGTAGAGCGGACAGATGTGAAGCATTTGTTAACACTTTCAAACAATAATAGAACCAGGGGACACAAGATGAAGCTAGAATATGGTAGATTTAAAACAAATAGGAGAAAGTTTTTCTTTACTCAGCGTGTAGTTGGACTCTGGAACTCGTTGCTGGAGAATGTGGTGGCAGCGGCTGGTCTTATGGAGTTTAAGGGGGGTTTGGACAGATTCCTGAAGGAAATGTCCATTGAACATTATTAATTTTTTTTTTTTTTGGGGGGGGGGGGGTTGCCAGGTTCTTGAAGCCTGGATTGGCCGCTGTCAGAGACAGGATGCTGGACTTGATGGACCCTTGGTCTTTTCCCAGTATGGTGGTGCTTATGTGCTTATGTGAATCTCCTACTACAAAAGCCGTCCTACCCTCCCTCCTGGGCCAAAGCCCCTGGAGACCCATCCTCAGTGGAAGAAGATATTACATCCCCTGGAAGGGAAGTACTGGCTACAGGACCATGTCCTGCTTCTCCACAGTGATGTTCTCCCTTCAGGAGACCTTTCTCCTCCATGGCAGCATAGAGGTTGCCCAACTAGAGGTGGGACTTCTCTACGATGGTCCTGTAGCCCTCCTCTATAAATCTCTCTGCCTCAGCTCATCCAAGTCTGCTATTCTAGCCTTCAGACATCGGACCCATTCCCTGAGTGCTAGAAGCTCTTTGAATTGAGTGCACACATCCAGCTTCAGACCAACTGGAAGATAATCAAACATGTGACACTCAATGCAAAAGCCTAGATAGCCCTCATCTCATTGCTGGACTGCTGTCTGCATCTTATCATTGGTGATTTCTAAGTTGCTAATGGAGTGAAAATATGTAAACTAAGTCCTCTAAGACTACTATACTACTTTATACTTAGTTTATTATTATTATTATTATATTATTAGTAGGTTCTCCTCTATGGATCTAAGTAGACTGTATTTCTTAGAGCTAATTACTGGTTGATAGAGATGCCCTAAGTAAATTTGTAGGCTCCTAATTGGTTCAAGGGTCTATAAATCAGAGATCAGGCCAGGGGTGGATCTAAACTGAGGCTTCCTGTACCATTACCTATACCATAATAACTGTAAAATAACTCCCTTAAATGCTAGCCCATAAAGAGACTTTATAAGCTAAGAAAAACTATTCCTTGAAATCCTTTAAGTGAGCAGAATAACATAAATAAAGTCCATGAGGTTACCTATTTAATTCTAAGTCTACATTTCCTCAAGTTTAAAAACAATTTCCCAACAGATTCTTAGCAGTGAAGATATCTCCCTCTCTGAAAGTCCCCTCACACCACCTCTTCTGGACTGAGGGTAACTCAGCTGTGCCTTATGTTTGTGCTTCTTTGGAGATTCATACTGTAATCAGTGTGCCAGTAGGGCCCTTTGAACTTTTTTCTTTAATCAGTCCAGTGGCGTAGCCACAGGTGGGCCTGGGTGGTAGGGCTCAGGCCCACCCAATAGTAGCACATGCTTAGCAGTAGCTGATGGGGATTCCAAGCTCTACCAGCTGAAGACTTCCCCCTGATGGTAATGAAAATGGTGTGCTCCACGTTACTGGCACCTGTGGATGTTCAGTTTTCAGCGCATGCCTGCTGCAGACTGCCAAGGTGGAGAGAAACATTTTTCCACCAGCTTAGATATTTTTTTGGGGGGGAGGGGGAGAACACGGTGCCCACCCACTTCTTGCCTAGGCCCACCCAAAATCTGCTGTCTGGCTACGTCCCTGAATCAGTCACTGTGGTTTGATTGACAGATAACTCAACACAGTGTTTATCTTGCTGCCTAAAAGGAAAACTTGCAAAAGGTTATCTGTAAAGGTTACTTTGTTAAGCAAATAATGTTAACTAGATAGCCAAAAGTATGACCCTACCTTTCATTCTGTTTGTATTGATAGAGATGTCTTTGAAAAGGCTAAAGTTAAAAATTCTAAACTGAGGCTTCCTGTGCCTATAGTTGTGCTTTATATTGATACTATAGTAAGTTAAAAGTAGCCCCTTAAACGCTAGCCTACGGAACTATAACAGAGCCGTTATATGCTAAGAAAAACTATTTTTTAAACTCCTTTGCTAAATGAGCAGAATAACTTAAAATAAAATCCCTGAGGTTACCTATTTAATTCTAATCTAAGTCTAACTTTACCCAAGTTTAAAAACAATTTCCCAGCAAATTCTTACCAGTGAAGAACATAAGAATATGAGTGTTGCTGTACTGGCACAGACCGAAGGACCATCAAGCCCAGTATCCTGTTTTAAACAGTGGCCAATCCAGGTCACAAGTACCTGGCAAGATCCCAGAACAGTAAAACAGATTTTATACTGCTTAGAAATAAGCAGTGGATTTTCCCAAGTTCATCTTAATAATGGTGTATGGACTTTTCATTTAGGGAATTATCCAAACCTTTTTAAACCCTACTAAGCTAATTGCTTTTTTACCACATACTCTGACAATGAATTCCAGAGTTTAATTACACGTTGGGTGATGAAATATTTTCTCCAGTTTATTTTAAATTTCATTGCATACCCCCTAGTCCTAGTATTTTTGGAAAGGGTAAACAAGCGATACACCTCTACCCGTTCCACTCCACTCAGCATTTTAGAGACCTCTATCATATCTCCCCTTAGCTACCTAAAGACCCCTAGCTGCTTTAGCATTTCCTCATAGGAAAATCGTACCATCCCCTTTATCATTTTCGTCGCCCTTCTCTGTACCTTTTCTAATTCCGTTATTTCTTTTTTGAGATGCGGTGACCAGAACTGCACACAGTACTCAAGGTGGGTTCGCACAATGGAGCAATACAAAGGCATTATAATAGTGTTTACCAAGTCAGTCCTGGAGTACCCCTTTCCCATTCAGATTTTCAAGATATCCACAATGAATTTGCATGACACTGATTTCCATACACTGTCTCCATTATATGCAAACTGATCTCATGCATATTCATTGTGGATATCCTGAAAACCTGACTGGCAAGGATCGACTTGGAAACTACTGCATTATAACATTCTCATTTTGTTTTTTAAAGTACATAAGTAGATAAGTATTGCCATGCTGGGAAAGACCAAAGGTCCATTGAGCCCAGCATCCTGTTTCCAACAGTGGCCAATCCAGGTCACAAATACCCGGCAAGATCCCAAAAATGTATAAAACATTTTATACTGCTTATCCCAGAAATAGTGGATATTCCCCAAGTCCATTTAATAACAGTCTATGGACTTTTCCTTTAGGAAGCCGTCCAAACCTTTTTTAAACTCTGCTAAGCTAACCGCCTTTACCAAATTCTCTGGCAATGAATTCCAGAGTTTAATTACACTTTGAGTGAAGAAATATTTTCTCCAATTCATTTTAAATTTACTACATTGTAGCTTCATCGGATACCCCCTAGTTCTAGTATTTTTGGAAAGAGTGACCAGACGCTTCACATCTACCCGTTCAACTCCTCTCATTATTTTATAGACCTCTATCATATCTCCCCTCAGCCACCTTTTCTCCAAGCTGAAGAGCCCTAGCCGCTTTAGCCTTTCCTCTTAGGGAAGTCGTCCCATCCCCTTTATCATTTTCGTTGCCCTTCTCCGCACCTTTTCTAATTCCACTATATCTTTTTTGAGATGCGGCGACCAGAATTGAACACAATATTCGAGATGCGGTAACACCATGGAGCGATACAAAGGCATTATAACATCCTCATTTTTGTTTTCCATTCTTTTCCTAATAATACCTAACATTCTATTTGCTTTCTTAGCTGCAGCAGCACACTGAGCAGAAGGTTTCAACGTATTATCAATGACGACACCTAGATCCCTTTCTTGGTCCGTGACTACTAACATGGAACCTTGCATGACATAGCTATAATTCGTGTTCCTCTTTCCCACATGCATCACTTTGCACTTGCTCACATTAAACGTCATCTGCCATTTAGACGCCCAGTCTCCCAGTCTCGTAAGGTCCGCTTGTAATTTTTTACAATCCTCCCGCGATTTAACGACTTTGAATAACTTTGTGTCATCAGCAAATGTAATTACCTCACTAGTTACTCCCATCTCTAAGTCATTTATAAATATGTTAAAAAGCAGAGGTCCGGACTTCCGGTGACGTCGGCAACCTCGATGCCAGCCTGAACTCATCGCTCCGGCTCAGCCCTGCTAAAATCGCTACATTTTTGCTATATAACCGACGGACTTTACCGCGAAACTAAGGCAGGAAGAATATACAAGTGGTACTTATAGGAAAGAAATGTCACAGAAATCGAAAATCGCAGACGCCAAAGCAGGAGTACGAGGCAACCTCCGCAATGCTAAAACTGCTAGCAGCCATGCGTCATCTCGGGAAGAGGAGGCCTCAGATTTTGACTCGGCACACTCCGACGAAGATACTGGCAACAATAAGGATTCACAGTTCACCAAAGTGCTTCGAGAACTCCGTAAAGACTTAGCTCGCATGAAATCAGACATTGTGGAACGCATTGAAAATGTGCGAGGTGAAATCAAGGAAATTGGCAATCGAGTGGAGGATCTTGAAGGCCGGGTGGACGAACACGTGGATCTGATGATCCAAATGAAAGAGAAGGAGGTGGACTTTGTTAACCAAATGGAGGAATTACAATACAAACTTGATGACATTGAGAACAGAGGGAGACGAAATAATTTAAGGTTTCGGGGCATTCCAGAGGCTGCAGATCAAGAAGATGTTCCCAAACTAGTACATGAACTATGTAAGCATATTTTGAAGGGAAATCCAGACCAACAGGTACCGGAAATTGAACGAGCCCATAGAGCGCTAGGCAAGTCGCTCCCTAATAAACCCAGAGACATTGTGGTCCGCTTCTGGAAATACTCAGAGAAAGAACTTCTATATGGCCTGGCTAGGCAACAAAAGGACTTGTGCTTTCAAGACACACCTATTTCAGTATTCCAAGACTTATCAGCCTATACTTTACAACAGAGACGAAATATGAAACCGATACTGGAGGTATTGGGGCAAAATAACATAAAATACCGATGGGCTTTTCCCTTTGCAGTATGCTTTACTATTACTGGAAAGCTACACAAAGTTCGCTCCCCGGAGGCGGCACAGCAGATTCTACAAGCAGCGGGTATGATGGGACCGACTACTGAACTACACTTGGAGACTACTGTTGACAAGAGAGACAAAGTGTGACAATGGCAACAAGTTTTTAATAAGGCAAAGAAACCACGGCTGACTATGCGCAACACCTGACTGTAATAGTACTCTAAAGTGAAGTTGCCGAAAGAGTACACGAAGGTTGACATTTTCTGCTTTATTTCCTTATGATCTACATTTACAGCGGAGATAAGTCTGTCGGGTATATGGAGGATGTCATGCGGGGTTGGGCGGAGGTGGTGTGGATGGGCAGTATACTGCGGGAGTTGATCTTGCTAGGAAGTGAGTGAGCAGACTCCTTTGGGGAATTCTATTTCCGGCGGAAGTTTGCTACTCTACTTATGAAGGGGAAAGGGGAGGAAGGGAGATGGGAGGGCTAGGGGGGGATGGGTTCAGGGGAAACGGGAGGGAAGGGCATTACAGTGTCTGCAGATGATATCTAGATATGCAAAAGAATTTTCATTATCTTTCTGTTAAGAATACTCTATGGCAGCTACTTTAAAGATTATGACTCTCAATGTCAAAGGCCTAAATGCTCCCAGAAAGTGACAGTTGATTTGGCAAGAGATAAATAGACATAGACCCATAGGCGTAGACTGGGGGGGGGGGGGCGAGGGGGGGCAATGCCCCCAAAAACGACGCGAGGCGCCACCGCGCCATTAGTTTAAAAAAAAAAAAAAGGGCAGGGAAGCCAAGCGGACGGAGAGGAGCATGTCCGTCTACCTCTCTCTCTTCCTCCCTCCCTCCGGCGCAGGCAGCAGTCTTTTCCAGCGTTCCTGGTAGCGGTAGCGTTGTACACGCTGCCTTTGGCTTTGCCCCGAAGCCTTCTCTTCAAGTTCCTGTTCCCGCATAGGTGGGAACAGGAACTTGAAGAGAAAACTTCCGGGGCAGACCAAAGGCAGCGTGTACATCGCTACCGCTGCCAGGAACGCTGGAAAAGACTGCTGCCTGCGCCGGAGGGAGGGAGGAAGAGAGGGGTAAACGGAGTCACCATCTTGGACCTCGCGGGGGGGGGTGGGGAGCAGAAGGAAGATGGATGGGACGGAGGGATGGTGAGCAGAGGGAAGGAACAGAAGATGGATGGGACTGGGAGGGGTGGGGAGCAGAGGGAAGGAGCAAGAGATGGATGGGACTGCGAGGGGTGGGGAGCAGAGGGGAAGGAGCAGGAGATGGATGGGACTGGGAGGGGTGGGGAGGCAGAGGGAAGGAGCAAGAGATGGTTGGGACTGGGAGGGGTGGGAGCAGAGGGAAGGAGCAAGAGATGGTTGGGACTGGGAGGGGTGGGGAGCAGAGGGAAGGAGCAAGAGATGGATGGGACTGCGAGGGGTGGGGAGCAGAGGGATGGACCAGGAGATGGATGGGATTGGGAGAGGTCAGGCACAGCAGAGGGAAGGAGCAGAAGATGGATGGGACGGAGGGATGGTGAGCAGAGGGAAGGAACAGAAGATGGATGGGACTGGGAGGGGTGGGGAGCAGAGGGAAGGAGCAAGAGATGGATGGGACTGGGAGGGTGGGGAGCAGAGGGAAGCCTACTGGAAAGAAGACACTGCATAAAACAGAAGACACTGGGATCAAAGCGAATAGAAAAACTAAATGATCAGACAACAAAGGTAAATAAAAGTATTTTATTCATAATTTATTAATTGAAATGTGTCAGCTTTTTGAAATGTGCATCTGTGATATTTTGCCTGTAAATTTCATTTCCTTCCTCCATATTAGCATATTCATTTGCATATGTATATATGCAAATGATATGCTAATATGCTCCGCCCATTCTTTGCCCCCCCAAATGAAACAGTCAAACTACGCCTATGCATAGACCCCAGGTGGTTATGTTGCAAGAAACCCATTTGAAAAGGGCACATGAATATTTGTTTAGACATGTTTATTACTCTAAGATTTATTTTGCCTCAGACATATCGGATAAGAAACAAAGAGGGGTAGCGATATTGCTCCAGTCTGACCTGCCTATACAAATCCGTCAGGTGAAAAGAGACCCAAAGGGCAGATATCTTCTACTCAGGGGGACATTTGAAAATCAGGAGGTTACTTTGGGATCTATATATGGGCCAAATACTAATCAACCATCCTTCTTTCAATTACTTAAGAAACAAATACACACAGTGCTGGGAGGTCAGCTTATACTGGGTGGTGATTTCAATGTCACTCTTTGCCCTGAAGTGGATAAATCGGGACGCAACTCTGGTAGTGACAAAGTCTTAGCCAAATATTTTACTACTTTTGTCAGGGATATGGGACTTTTTGACTCTTGGAGAGACATGCACCCTACTGAGCGTGACTACTCTTTTTATTCTCCAGTACATTCTACATATTCACGGATTGACTACTTGTTGGTTGATAAGCTATTAGGAGATCAACTCACAAAAGCACATATAAATACTATTACTGTGTCTGTTCATGCTCCTTGTGTGATACAACTAGATTGGCAGACAGGAAAACAGCGGGTAGGGCACTGGACACTAAATAACGGGCTGTTAAAACAGGAAGCAGTTTGTCAGGAATATGTAAAGGTCCTGAAGGAATACCTGTCTTTTAATTTAACCTCAGGGCCCTCAATTGCTATAGTGTGGGAAGCCCTTAAAGCGGTGTCCAGAGGTCACTTTATTAAGGTTGCCGGAAAGCTTAAGAAACAGAGGTTGCAAGCCACCTTGCAGCTAAGAGAGAAAATTGGGATCCTAGAAAGTAAACATAAAGCCACAGGCTCTCTTAAGATATATAGAGCTTTACAAGCTGCCAGAATTCAACTAGACGCCTTGCTAGCTCAAGATCTTGAATATATTAACGAAAGACTAAAGCTTCACACATATACCACCAAAAATAAGATCAGTAGGCAGTTAGCTATTAAATTGCGAAAACTAAGAGCAGAACGTAATATTTATCGTGTTAAGGGACCCAAAAGGAGAGGTGCTCCGAACATCTCCAGAGATTAGAGTCCGTTTCAATGAATACTATGCTAAGCTTTATGCTGGAGATGGGGGTATACAGGAGGAGAGTATTCGGTCATACTTGCAAAAAATGGCTCTACCATCCTTAACACAAGATCAACAACAAGTGCTAGATCCCCCTATTGACATGCGTGAGATCCTAGCAGCTATAAAAACCTTGAAAACCGCCAAATCACCGGGATTGGACGGCTATACGGCTGAATTCTATAAAAAATTTGCCCCCTACTTGGCACCTGTTTTGACAGATGTGCTTAATGCAGTAGTAAAAGGCGATAATCTCCCCCCAACTATGAAAGAGGCATGGATTGCAGTGATCCTGAAGCCTAAAAAGGAGATGGCTGAGTGCTCTTCTTACCGCCCCATCTCTGTACTTAATGTGGATGTTCGCATCTTGGCTAAGGTATTAGCAAGTAGATTAACAGAAATTCTGCCAACCTTAATACATCCAGATCAGGTGGGTTTTGTCGCCAATAGACAGGCCTCAGACAATATTAGAAGAACTCTGAATGCTATGTATATTGCCCGGCAGAGTAAAACACCGTATTGTCTACTGAGTGTGGACGCTGAAAAAGCATTCGATAGGGTGCATTGGCCATTTCTACACCAGGTTTTACAACAGTTTGGATTTGGTTCTAATTTTAGGGACTGGATTAAAGAACTGTACACTCAGCCGAAAGCAGGGGTAAAGATTAATGGGCAGATATCTGCCTTCTTTGAGCTGAATAGAGGGACATGCCAGGGGTGCCCTCTATCGCCACTTTTATTTGCTTTAGTAATGGAACCACTGGCATGGGCTATTAGGAATCATCCAGGAATAAAGGGAGTGAGGGTGAAAGACTGGGAATCAAAGGTGGCATTGTTTGCAGATGATGTCCTTTTAACCCTTACCTCGCCTTTAGATTCTATACCCCAGGTTATAGGTGAATTGGAAACTTATGGGCGGGTGTCGGGATTTAAGATTAACTACGAGAAAACAGAAGCAATGGCAGGGGGTATGACAGAGGAACAATATCAACGTTGTAAGCAATTATATCCTTTGAGGTGGGTAACTAAGGGTCTTAAATATTTGGGAGTTTTCCTTACTGCTAAATTGCAGGACATTAATGAGGCTAACTATACTCCATTACTGAAAGACATTAGGGAGGATTTGGAAAGATGGGAGCCCCTTGGTTTATCTTGGTTTGGGAGAATAGCCATAGTGAAAATGAATATATTACCGCGATTACTGTATCTTTTCCAGGCCCTGCCACTCCCTATTAGTGACCATGTGCTTCACTCCCTGCAGAAACGATTGGAGAAGTTCATCTGGAAAGGAGGCAAATCTAGAATCCACCCCTCCATAATGTATACAGACCGTAAGACCAAGGGTGGTTTAGGGATCCCTAAAGTGGACTTATATCATAGAGCGGCTCAGGTTAAATCCGCAGTGGAATGGTTTCAAGAAGCCCCTCACAAACTTTGGGTAAAGATGGAACAATATACTGTATACTACATAGCCCTTTGAAATTAGGCCATTTACTCTGGTTGCCGCCTAAACATCGTTGCTTAGGGGAGGAGGTGAGCCCGATCATTGAGCTCACTTTGTCATGCTGGGATAAAATGGAACGCTTAAAACAAAGCTATTGCTCTCGGTTATCACCTATTGTTTGTAATTTAGCATTCCCATTAGGCTGCACACGCTCAGTTTTCACTAGATGGAAAAAGCAAGGGTTAGATCTCTGGGGACAGTTGATTAATAACGATACCTTCATATCATTTCAGGAATTGGCAGATACATACAGGTTACCCTCAACAGATCAATATGCCTATACTCAATTGATTCATTTTTTGTCATCAGAAGGCAGACGTGCCTATTTAATGGGTGACGTGACCTTTTTAGAAGAACTCTGTGTTCAAGAACAAGGGACATGTGGCCTTATTACTTTGATTTATGGGCACTTGTGAGATAACCTGTATGTTAGCCATAAGCACAGGGTGCTGTGGGAGAAAGAATTAGGGGTGAGTTACTCGGCAGAGGAATGGCAGAGAATGGAGAGGCGTTCCGTACGCATATCTCCAGCTGTTAATGTTCAAGAAAATTTAACAAAAGTACTATACCGTTGGTATTTAACCCCGGTAAGATTAAATCATATGTTTGGAACAGCTTCCCCGACTTGTTGGCGTAGATGTGGCCAGCGTGGTACATTGGGCCACATTTGGTGGACATGTTACAAAGTAAAAGCCTTCTGGAAAGCTGTCCAAGCCCGGATTAGATACTGGGTGGGAGTTGAGATACCATATGACCTTGCTGTACTTCTGTTTCATAAAATTATCTTGAGGGTGAATGACTTTGGTCAAGTGTTAATCAAACATTGCTTATGTGCGGGCAGATTGCTTATTGCTCGCTCATGGAAGCAAAAAAAATAGCCAGTCTGTGGTCCAATGGATGACACTATTGCGGAACATTGCAGAGAGAGAAAGACTGATGGCAAAAGAGAGACACCAGTTGTCGAAATGGACTAAGATCTGGGAACCTTTGGATATACCGAAGACTTAATGAGCTATAGAGAAACATCTGACATGTTGAATCACTGTTGCTAGCTTAGACACTGTAAGGGGAAGGGGGATTTAGAGGGGATTTTGACCAATAACGTGGAAATGTTTTGTTGCAGATTGTTTAGGGGGAAGAAAGGGGAGAAAAATATGTAAAACACCAAGAATATTGAATGTCTTCTTACTCAATGAATGAGTATTGAAGAAACAAGTTCCAAGTTTTACAGTATATACTAGAGCCTGGGAGCTTACTGTTGTGCCTGTATTTACATTTTGTCTTACTTATTCAATAAAAATTCTTGTTTAAATAAGAAAAAAAAAAAGCAGAGGTCCCAGCACAGAACCCTGGGGAACCCCACTAACTACCCTTCTCCATTGAGAATACTGACCATTTAACCCTACTCTCTGTTTTCTATCTTTTAACCAGTTTTTAATCCACAATAGAACACTACCTCCTATCCCATGACTCTCCAATTTCCTCTGGAGTCTTTCATGAGGTACTTTGTCAAACGCCTTCTAAAAATCCAGATACACAATATCAACCGGCTCCCCTTTATCCACATGTTAGTTCACCCCTTCAAAGAAATGTAGTAGATTGGTGAGGCAAAATTTCCCTTCACTAAATCCATGTTGACTTTAAAGTCTCATTAATCCATGCTTTTGAATATGCTCTGTAATTTTGTTCTTAATAATAGTCTCTACCATTTTGCCCGGCACCGACATCAGACTCACCGGTCTATAATTTCCCAGATCTCCTCTGGAACCTTTTTTAAAAATCGGCGTTACTTTGGCCACCCTCCCATCTTCTGGTACCATGCTCGATTTTAAGGATAAATTACATATTTCTAACAACAGCTCCGCAAGCTCATTTTTCAGTTCTATCAGTACTCTGGGATGAATACCATCCGGTCCAGGAGATTTGCTACTCTTAAGTTTGAAGAACTGCCCCATTACATCCTCCAGGTCTACAGAGAATTCATTAAGTTTCTCCGACTCGTCAGCTTCGAATACCATTTCCGGCACCGGTATCCTACCCAAATCTTCCTTGGTGAAGACCGAAGCAAAGAATTCATTTAATCTCTTCGCTACGGCTTTGTCTTTCCTGATCGCCCCTTTTACCTCCTCGGGTCGTCTAGCGGTCCAACCAATTCTTTGCCGGCTTCCTGCTTTAATATACCTAAAAAACCTTTTACTATCTGTTTTTGCCTCCAACTCAATCTTTTTTTCGAAGTCCCTCTTAGCTTTCCTTATCAGCGCTTTGCATTAGACTTGACATTCCTTATGCCGTTTCTTATTATTTTCAGTTGGTTCCTTCTTCCATTTTCTGAAGGATTTTCTTTTAGCTCTGATAGCTTCCTTCACCTCACTATTTAACCACACCGGCTGTCGTTTGGTCTTCCGTCCTCCTTTTTTAATACACGGAATATATTTGGCCTGAGCTTCCAGGATGGTGTTTTTGAACAGCATCAATGCCTGATGTAAATTTTTGACCCTCGCAGTGGCTGCTCAAAGTTTTCTTTTCACCGTTCTTCTCATTTTATCATAGTCTCCTTTTTTAAAGTTAAACGCTAATGTATTTGATTTCCTATGTATACTTACTTCAAAGCTAATATCAAATCCAATCATATTATGATCACTGTTATCAAACGGCCCCAGCACCATTACCTCCCGTACCAGATCATGCGCTCCACTAAGGACTATTTCTTTCCTAATAATTCCTAACATTCTCACAGCACCTTTTCTGTCCTAACTACAGTTTGTTTCAGATCAAAAGTTTCTGTTTCTTATCGTACTTTATGATGTAACTTATATTTAACCAGTGCTTTTTTTGTGCCAGTACAGTGTACCGGCACCTTTTTTGTGAGGTCCAGCTCACCTGCCTGCTCCCGTTCATGCACCCGTGCTCCCCCCATCCTCCCTCAGCTCCCCGACTTTCCATGAAATCTTTAATTTACCTGAAGTTGCGGCGAACCGGCAGTAGAAACAGCTGGCAGGCAGGCAGGCAGGCTTGCCTCCTCGTCACTTCCCTTCCCTCTCAGCACATCCCGCCCTCGCGGAAAGAAAATTACATCAGAGGAAGGCAGGATGCACTGAAAGGGAAGGGAAGTGACAAGGAGGCAAGCTTGCCTGCCTGCCTGCCAGCTGTTTTTACTGCTGGTTCGCTGCAACTTCGGGTAAATTAAAGATTTCAAATAAAGTCGGGGAGCTGAGGGAGGGCGGTGGGGGGGGGGCTGGGGTTTAAACGAATCGCTGGACATGGAGGGGACAGAGGGCAGGGGAGAGAGGAGAATTGCTGGACATGGAGGGGAGGGCAGGGGAGAGAGGAGACATACTGGACATGGATGGGAGGGGAGGGCAGGGAAGAGAGAATTGCTGGACATGGATGGGAGGGCAGGGCAGGGGAGAGAGGAGTATCGCTGGAAATTGATGGAGAGGAGAACAGGAGATAGAGGAGAATTGCTGGACATGGATGGCTGGAGGAGTTGGCGGGGAGAGAGGAGAAATGCTGGACTTGGATGGAGGAGAGGGGAGAGAGAATTGTTGCTTTATATGGATACAGGGGAGGGAAGAGAGAGGAGAAATGCTGGACATGGAATGAGGGGAGGAAAGAAAAAAGAAGATGCACATGGATGGAAATGAGAGGAAGGGAAGACAGGAGAAAAACTGCACATGGATGGAGAAAATAGGGAAAAGCTGGATCCACATTATACCTCCTCCAGTCAATTCCACAGAGGAGGACCCAGCTTTTACTTATGGATGTAGAGCAAGAAATGAAGAAGAAAGGAGGAAAGTAAAGAAATATATGGAAAGGAAGCCCTGGAAACGGAGTTAAGAGAACAGATAGAGAGCAGCAGAATCAGAAACTGGGACCAATATGGATAGAAAATAAGTCACCAGACAACAAAGGTAGAAAAAAATCATTTTATTTTCATTTTAGTGTTTGGAATATGTCCAATTTGAGAATTTACATCTGCTTCTTATTTTGCACTGGGTATACTGGAGCTGTAACAGCTTACAGGAATTATTTATAATGAAAAAAAATCATGTTATTTTTTTCTCCTGTACTAGTATAATATTTTCAATGTCTGTTTATATGCGCCATGGCTGGTATAAGGGGTGTGGCCAATGTGGGTGTGGCTATTATAGGGGTGGGGCCATGTGTGGTGACCCTACCCATAATGAGTACCAGCACCTTTTTTCTACAAAAAATGCACTGTTATTTAACGTGGAGGGGCATAATCGAACGGCGCCGGCCAAATAGATGGCCGGCCATCTATTAGGCTGGCGCTGCAAAGAGCAGTCCCGAACCATATTATCGAAAAAGATGGCCGGCCATCTTTCGTTTCGATAATACAGTTGGGGCCGGCCAAATGTCAGAGATGGCTGGCATCGGTTTTCGACGATAATGGAAACCTAGGCCGGCGATCTGAAACCTGGCCAAATCCAAGGCATTTGGTCATGGGAGGGGCCAGCATTTGTAGTGCACTGGTCCCCCTCGCATGCTAGGACACCAACCGGGCACCCTAGGGGGCACTGAAGTGGACTTCAAAAATTGTTCCCAGGTACATACCTCCCAGGTGCTGAACCCCCCAGATCCCCCCAAAACCCACTCCCCACAATTGTACACCATTACCATAGCCCTTAGGGGTGAAGGGGGGCACCTACATGTGGGTACAGTGGGATTTGGGGGGTTTTGCAGGGCTTAACATTTACCACCACAAGTGTAACAGGTAGGGGAGGATGGGCCTGGGTCCACCTGCCTGAAGTGCACTGCACCCACTAAATACTGCTCCAGGGATCTGCAAACCTCTGTCAGGGAGCTGGGTATGTATGACATTTGAGGCTGGCATAGAGGCTGGCAAAAAATATATATATTTTTTTGGGTGGGAGGGGGTTGGTGACCACTGGGGGAGTAAGGGGAGGTCATCATCGATTCCCTCCGGTGGTCATTTGGGGCACCTTTTTGAAGCTTGGTCCTGAAAAAAAAGGGACCAAGTGAAGCTGGCGAAATGCTTGTCAAGGCCGGCTTTCTTTTTTCCATTATCGGGCGAAGCCGGCCATCTCAAAGTATGCCCCCGTCCCGCCCCCATCCCGCTTTCGCTACCATACCGATACGCCCCCTTGACATTTGGCCAGCTCCGCGACAGAAAGCAGTTGGCGCCGGCCAAAATCGGCTTTTGATTATACCGATTTGGCTGGCTTTAGGAGATCGCCGGCCATCTCCCGATTTGTGTCGGAAGATGGCCGGCGATTTCCTTTGAAAATAAGCTGGATAGTAGCTTAGTAGCATAGTAAATGACGGCAGATAAAGACCTGTACGGTCCATCCAGTCTGCCCAACAAGATAAACTCATTTTACATGGTATGTGACACTTTATGTGTATACCTGAGTTTAATTTGTCCTTGCCTTTCTCAGGGCACAGACCGTAGAAGTCTGCCCAGTACTGTTCTTGTACTATATTACACTTATATTGGTTTAAAAAACAGATTTGCCTGCCATAATGTGCCCGTAGAATGGATGCACTGTGCTGATTGACATGTGTAGAACAGTGTATCTATCCATAAAGTACGACTTATGAATAAGGTCACTGTCTTGATGGAGCAGTGTCACCCATTTCCTACACACAGCCTTCATCTGTCATTTTGATGTTGTTCCTGTTCTCTTTTAATTAAAAATTTGGTTATTGGCTAGCTGCCTGCATTGTCTCTTCTGCTCATTCAGGGCCAAAATTTTCTGCTACTTTCTAGTCATACACTATCATTGTTTATCATAAACCAGAAATGGCACAGTCTCACCACCTATTACAAAACTCCCTTTTCTTATACTAATGCATTTCTTGGCATTTTTCTTTCATTCATAATATTTCCAGCTTTATAACTTCATGATGCAATGGGCTTTTTGCAACTTACAAACACAGATGTGCAACTGATTGTAAAATGGAGTTGCTTGAGCTGGTCTTGTGGCATCTCCCCTCCTCCCAGCTAGTTTTGTTTTCAAGATATTCACAGTAAATGTGCTTGAAATGGATTGCATGAACTGCCTCCATTGCATGCAAATCCATCTTGGTCATATCCACTATGGCTATTCTGAAAACCCTAACTGGCTAGGGGATACTCTGGGACTAGCTTGACAAACAGTGATGTGAATTCATTTGAAATGACACAAGAAATAATAATGGCATTTCCCATGCTATTTTATGTTATTTTGAAACTGAAATGTCAGGGAAAAACTTGAAATCTCTAGGTTTTCCTATGTAGTAAGTAGTGTGCACTTATCACAAGAGTGTAGTGACTAGAGGGTGCCTTTTTGTTCAAATAAGGTGCCCTATCTGTGCAAAAGAGTACAATGTCATATCCCCTCTCTGTTGTCTTTTTTTCCAAGGTGACCGCTGTTTAGCATTTCTTCATAAGGGATGTGATCCAACCTCTATAATTATTGTCACTTTTCTATGAAATTTTCTATATCGTTCTTGAGATGAGGAGATGGAAACTGCACACAGTCTTTGGTGCATTATTTCAAAATGACTTGGCGTGTCAAACACAATAAAAATTACCCCTCCCTAAACACAATAAAGGAGCTGGCACCCACAGAGCCGGCTCCTATGCACACACTACTCAAGGTGCAGTTGTACCATCAATCTGTACAAGGCATAATGACATTCTCAGTTTTGTTCTCCATTTCTTTCTGAATAATCCTTAACATTCTAGTTGCTTTCTTGGCAGCCATGGCTGAAAATTTCAACATATTGTTCACAATGACTCCAGGATCTTTTTTCTTGGGTGGCAATTCCTAACTACACCCCCAGCATTTTGTAGGTGAAGTTGGGATTATTTTTCCTATGTTCATCACTTTGCACTTATCTACTTTAAATTTGATCTGCCATTTAGATGTCCAGACTGTAATCTCAGAAGAGCCTTCTGTAATTCCTCACAATCCTCTGCTTTTTAAAATTAGATATCTAACAAAACAGCCGCATCACAACAGCATTAAATCTTGTTCAAATATGAACGACACTAATAAGGTCGCCCTCTCAGATTCTTCAGATACAGAAACGTCCAACAATTCCGACACATTCAACAAATCTTTCCTATTCATTTCTTAATTCACCACCCCTGGGTTCTCCTCCATAACAGATTTAGCTGGAATATAGTATATCCGATTTAAAGGGGGAAGGGGGAATAGCTTCAGAAGAATAGTTAAAAATCTCAATCAGATATCTCTTGAAAACTTCCATAGGAGCAATACCCAGGGATTTAGGAAAATTCAAAAATCGAAGATTAAATCTCTGATTATAGTTCTCCATCAGTTCAATTTTTCTATGCAACATCAGTTTATTTTCATCGTTGTTGACAAATCTTGCAGTTTCTTAATATCCTCTTTAACCCTCACATCTCAGAAGCTAATTCTGCTTTAGTACCTTCTAAGGATTTAGTTAAACCATCAACTGTACTCACTAAACAGAAACTCCAGATGTAGATTTGGCCACCATCACATCCAGCCTCTGAAGAGCTACCCATATGCTCTCCAAAATCACCACCTCAGGTTTCGGTATTTGAGCTAAACGCTCAACTGGAACTTCCATAGAATTTAAAACTCCGTCGGGACCTGCTGTCTCTGTTCCTCGAGCCAGAAACCTTCCCTCAATGCCTTCCGTTTCAGGAGGCTTCTGCAGGGACACAGCGCCTTCCAGGGCAGGTGGCGGTATGAGAACCAGGGCAGAGAGAGTGACATCCAGTCCTAAATTTCCAGGGGCTCCTCCTCCCGAAGCAATAGCAGGGCACTGCCTGGTATTATGCGTGGGGGTTCTGGCAGTGAACCTCTCAATGAGCTGCTGCTGTGACAAGGATGTTCTGGCCATCGAGGGAGTAGCCTTAACCAAAACCCCTGCGCTTTGTATGCGGCATATCAAGAAAAGGAAGAAAATCTCAGAGCAGATGAGGAGAGCTCAGCAGCGATCAGAAACATGCCGCCATCTTGACATGCCCCCATCCTATTCTTTTTTACATTTTAAAATAATATATTTCTTAGTAATTCAGTTCAGTAGCTGTAGATACAGCTCCCATTTTTACATATGAAACAATTTTAAATTAGGTTCAAAATGATTCCGGTTGGTTGTTCTAGGTAGGGAAAATTATTGGTAGTTTTAGTATTAACCATTATGAATCATTTTTTTGTCATCTTCAATTTGATCCTAATTGTTCCTTTCAGATCATTTATGAATATATGAGTACTTACAGGTTCCAATTCAGACCCTTGGAATACTCAACTATCTTGTCTATTAGGACAACTGTTACAATTACATGACAGGACATTGCCTCATATCCTATAACTTTTTAATTTCCTGATGTGTCTCTCATGAGGGACTTTTTCAATATTTAAAACCTACAGTCAGTATTTTTTAAAAAAACTTCTGCCACACTGTTTATATATATTCAGCATCACTATTTGTGGAAGTGGCAGAAGCAGTGAATATAAGTACACATCATTGATGAAAGCCAGCTATAGGATTAGTAATTATATCCAAGCACCATCCAGTTTAAATTAGGATAGCCTTTTTGCTATCCTACATTCAAATGTACAGTATAGTGCCGGGGGGGGGGGGGGGGGGGGGGGCTCACGTGATGCTTTTGAGCTAAACGGACGTCCTCACAACCGGCTCCAGGATGCCCCCTCTACTATCTGCTATAATCAGCCTAAGTACTCTATGTTGAGATGGGAATTCTTTCTCATAGTGATAGACTTACTTTCTTGCTCTCCTGCAGCTAATTTTGCAGCGCTGCTTACATAGCATGACCGCAAGATCATCTTGAGGTATGCAGAAGAAGACCCAGGCAACAACAACTAAGATGGCCGATACACCAGCGGACCCAGTTTTCACCTTGCACGATGCAGCTGTAAAAGAGTTCACCAAAACTTTAAGTGCCGTTATGGAGGAAAAATTGACTAAAATTTACACGGCAACTGAGGAAATTAAAGAAGGCTTTGAAGTCCATTCCAACTGAATTCAACTTGCAGAAGACCGGATTGTGCAACAGGAAGACAGAGCTGATCATTTTGAGGAGCACACTCAAAGCCTTGAATCTGCTCATAAGAATATACAAGATCGGTTGATGGATTATGAGAACGGGGAAGGTGTAATAACCTCCGTTTCATTGGCCTCCCATCAGAGATCAAAGATCAGGACATCCGCCCAACTCTGGAAAAATGGCTGCCAGGTGCATTGGGAATGGAGAAACCTACCAGCGGCTTAAAAATTGAAAGGACACACTGTCTTGGATAATGATAAGAGGGAGACACAAGACCACAGGCTTATAGCAAGATGTTTGAACTTTGCAGACAAGGAGGAAACACTGTGGAAGTACCGCTCATGGCAAGAACTTGCGTTCTAGGCAGTGGCATAGTCAAGGATGGGCCCGGGTGGGACCAGGCCCACCCATTTTGGGCTCAGGCCCACCCAGTAGCAGCACACCTATGATGTGGCTGGCAGGGATCCCAAGCCCCACCAGTTGAAAATTCCCAACAACTGTCCCTCCTGCATACCTTGTAAATAGCAGATCTTCGCTTGCAGTGAGCAGCAACTGATACATACTGCTCGCACCGGCCCCACAGCCTTCCCTCTGATGTATTCCCGCCTATGCGGAAACACATCAAAGGGAAGGCTTCAGGGCCAACATGAGCAATGTGCATTAGTTTCTGCTCACTGCCAGTGAAAATCTGCTATTTAAAAGGTATGCAGGGGAGGAGGGGATGCTTGAGAGACCATATGGCATGCAGGCAAGAGAGGGAGAGACCAAATCACTTGTGGGACAAGGCGAAGTTCTTCTGCCCACCCATCTTGGGTCCAGGCCCACCCAAAATTGTATGTCTGGCTACGCCCCTGGTTCTAGTATATCAAAATCTTGGTGTTCCAAGATTTTTCTCCCCAGGTATCTGCGAAACGTAAAGCCATGGCTCCTTTGTGCATCAAGCTCTTCAAATGGAAGATTAAGTTCTCTTTACTTTACTCTGCTCATGCACAGGTTCATCATGATAACAAGATTATTTTTATGCACAGTGTGCGGGAGCTGGAATAATTTATCCAACATTTGCCTCCTCCTGTGGCCTCACCCAGAGCCAGCAACTGACAGGAAGCAGATGAATGGCTGTGCATTTACTGGCATTACTCCGCTATATTTGGACAGTATCACAGGTAACATTGATACTGTCCAAATATAGCAGTAGACTCAGCTGTTTGACTCTCTTTGTAACTGTGTTTCGGTTTCTCTACTATTTGATTACCAATTATGCGGAGAAACTCTGCTCTGCTGGGCCTCGCCTTGGTCTTTGGATTTAAGCGTTTTGAGCTCTGTGTATTTCTACTTGGAATGGGCTGTGAGTTTGAACCCAGAGTGCAGGAATGAATTGTGCTTATGTTTCCTGCAGAGCATAGTCAAAGCCACTTATTGTTTTACGGGCAATTTATAGTTATTCAGTTGCATTCTATTACGCATTTGGGCTGTTTCACATGTTACTTTCCTATTTTCTCTTCGGAGCTAGGAGAAATTTACTTCTGGGAAGACTGAAGTGGCTTGGGGGGGGGGGGGGTTCTAGGGGCGGGGGGGGGTGAAAACTGTTTGGTTTGTTTTAGGGGTGTTTGACTGTGCTTGAGTGGCATCTGAGTGAGTTGTATGTATGGAGAGGGGAGCCATTGGTAATCTGGAATACTGAGGGGGAGAGGTTTACTGTATTTCCCCTTTCTAGAGGGATTGTATGCTAGGCTGTGATGTACTGTGATGGGATGGTGAGGCAGGGTTTTAGCTGGGAGACCTCGGATGCCTCGCGGTACATTTTTCTATTCTTGCATGGGCTATCTGATTTCCTAGGTTATGGTTGATCTCAAAATTATCTCTATGAATGTAGACAGGATACATTCCCCTTTTAAAAGGACAAAGATTCTTTCTCTTTTAAAGAAGGAGAGAACTGATGTGGCATTCCTTCAGGAGACCCATCTCAATAGCATGGAACATCAAAAGCTACATAGAGACTGTGTGGGCATGCTAGCGCTTTCAGCCTTTTCCTCTCGACAGAGAGGAGTAGCCATTCTTATACAAAAGCATCTACCATTCACTTTACAGAAACAGATACAAGATCCTAATGGCATATTCCTGATGACGGGGGAGCTGTGGGGGCAGAAAATCCTCATTGGCAACGTATATGGCCCTAATACTTACACCACTTTTCTGTTTGACTTGATCCAGTTTGAAGTTATCAAGTTATACTGGGGGGAGACTTCAAACTGGTAGTGGATTCCTGGATGGATTGTAAGCCTCCTAGGGCACCCATGAAGAACGCCAAGCCTAAAGGCCTTCATTTTTTAATGGATGATTTAGGTTTAATTGACACATGGAGGGTCTTACACCCTAACACTGTAGACTGCACATTCTTTTCTCATCCCTATGGGTTATATTCCAGGTTAGATTATCTCTTAGTATCTCACGCCTTTTCTCCAGAGTAGAAAGAATGGATATTATACCGCCTGTCCTATCCAATCATACACTAGTTTCCATGGAACTCCAATTTATCCTAGTCCAGAGTGAAGGGGGGGGGGGGGGGGGAGAATGTCCCCATCATTGTATAACAATCGGGATGTCCACACTTATTTGACAAAGCGAAATGGCAGGACTACATATATCTCAATACCACTGAGGATATTAACCTGGTCCCTTATGGGAGGCTGCAGATGCAGTGATGAGGGGCCATATTTTGGAGACACAATGGCTAAGAAATGGAAGCAAGAGGGGGAGTTCTTAGATCTCACCCGGTGCCTTCGAGACTACAGGTCTAAACATATTAGAACACCCACATTTGCCCTACAACAACAAATTCAAGAGTTGAAGGACCGATTTAACCAATTACTGCACCATAGAGCAGAGCAGGTGGCTTTCTTTCAAAAATTGACATTTCACCACTGGGGCAACAAAACAGGTCAATTATTGGCAAGGTTAGCAAGTACTTCTAAAACTAAACATGTAATCACGAAAATAAAGGGTAAGCATGCATGCGGATATTGCCCTTTTTTGCAAATCTTTATACTCCGCCCAGCTTGGAGATGAGGAGGCTAGGAGTCAATTTTTTCAAAATTTGCAGCTCCCACAGTTATCCCTATCCCAGATCTTGCAGCTTAATGCCCCTATTGAACTAAAGGAGATAACTAAGGCCATTGGGGCTCTTCAGCTCACTAAATCTCCGGGGCCCAATAGCTTGCGACCTGAATTTATAAATTCTTGCAGAGTGAGGTGGATGGAACACTGAGGGGTCATTTTCAAGGATTACTCCAAAGTCCATGTGAAAACCCGGAAAGTACATGGTTCAGTTCTAGCGGGAAAAACAACACCACCGAAGTGGCCCGTGTGGTCCTGCCTAAACTGGGGACTGCCCTTTCTGACTACAGCATTAATTTTGGGCTTGCCATGCATTTAGGGGTCTTTTACTAAGGTGTACTAGCGTTTTTAGCTCAAACTAAAAATCAACTGGTACTAATTGCTGAGACGCCAATAGGAATATAATGGGTGTCTCAGCAGTGCCAGCTAATTTTTAGCGTGAGCTAAAAACGCTAGCGTACCTTAGTAAAAGACCCCCGGAATTCCTGCATTATAGTGTGTTAAGCCCAAAACTTAACACACTTTAATAACAGAACTCTTCAATTTTACATATAAAATAAATAGAAGAAATACTTTTTCATTATGTGCATAATTCAGCTTTGGAATTTGGTGCTGGAGAGTGTGATAAAAGCAGTTAGTGTAACCAGGTTTAATAAAGGTTTGGACATATTCTGGAGGAAAGTTCATAATTTACTATTAAGGTAGACCTGCGGATACGCAGTAGGGAACCTTTCTACTTTTGGGGATCCTGCCTTCTTTATGGAAACAGGATGAGGTTGATGGATCTTTGGTCAGACCCAATATGGATGTTCAGTAACAGGAGTTATGGTAAAAAAACATTAAAGAGCTGTATTGCATACATAGCAGTTAATTAATATTAAATTAGATTAAAACATAGAAATGAAGGCAGGGAGTAGCTGTCAGACAGATATGACAACTGATAGACCAATGTACCATAATTACTACCATTTTGCAGCAAGGGTCAGTTTTCCTGTACTTGCTGCTGACACAGAATCATGGATGCCTGGGAGTCCTAACTATCATTCAGCAAAATTATCCTGGAGAGTTTCAAGTTTAGAAAACATTTGATATACTGCATAAGAGCTAACTTTCTAAGCATTGTTTTTATTTAAAGAAAAGAAGTAAAAAGAAAAATAGGGAGATACAAAAAGAAGCAAGAAATCCATTATCAAAATAAGAAAGAAAAGGAGAAATGGGGGGGGGAGTGTTCAGTGCTGGTATCACCTAATAACTGAGTTCTCTCATCTATTTGCTAATTTGAGAAAGCATCTGTAAAAAGGAATGCCTTTAAGTTGGCCTTAAATTTATCAAGGGACTGCTCCATGTGAAAATGGATTCCATAATGTGGTGCTTATAATGCTGAAAATCCAGAAATGGACAAACTCAAAGCAAAGAAGGTTGGGGAGGGCTAGGAGTATGCATTGGAGAAAAAGGGAGGTTTTGAGTTCTGATTTAAAATTTTGGAGAGATATCTGATGATGAAGGACCTGTGGTAATTTATTTCAGTGTTCGGGGCCTTGCACTGAAAAGATTTCTCTCCTGGTGTGCTTGTGATTGACTTCTAAAAATGATGGTACTACCAGTCGATTTTGAAATGATGATTGCAGTGTTCTTTGATTGGAATAGGGGTTACCATACGGGAGAGATATGGAGTTCACCAGAAAGATGGGTCTTACAGTCCAATTGTAGAATCTTGCAGATGATGTGGTTAGGCAGTGGGAGCCAATGGGCCACTTCCAAGATAGGAGTAATGCAGTCAACTTTTTTTCCAGTAGTTACTTTGACGGCAGTATTTTGGACTAATTGTAAGCATCTAATATCAGTTAGCACACAGTAATGTAGCTGTGCTAACTGATTAGCACAGAAATACCACCTCTATGACCCCTCTGCACAAAAAATATATATATTTTTAGCACATGGTTGGTGTACCTCAATTTGGCATTTACCGCAAAGGGGGGGATTCTATATATGGCGCCTAAAAAATCTGCGTGGAAATCAAAGCAGACTAAGTATATTCTATAAGTGGCACCTAGATTTAGGCACAATATATAGAATACTCTTAGTTGATATCTCAGTGCCTAAAACTACGCACCTTTATTTACACCAATAAAAACATGGCCTAAATCCCGGCGCGTAGATTTAGGCAAATTGGGCCATATTCTATAACTATGCACATAAATTTTGGAACGCCCACAAAACATCAATTTCTCTGCCCATAACCATGCCCCTTTTTGCCTATGCACGTTAGAAGTTAGGCAGACTACATTACAGAATACACTTAGTGAATTGTGCTTGTAAATTCTAATTATTGCTAATAAATGCTCATTATTGATTATTAAGAGCTGTTCTTAATGCCGATTAGCTTGTTAAGTCAATTAAGTTACGCGTATTGCTATAGACTATGCTTGGATTTCAGCGCGGATCTCTAGGCGTGCTATATAGAATCTGGAGGAAAACACCTGAGTATGCCATTTTAAGCTGTGGTGGGCGTGTGCTAGCACTTAATGCAGCTTAGTAAAATGACCCCTTTGCTAGTCTGTGCCGCAGGATACAGATATGCAAGCAGAGATGTCTCACCCTGAAAAACAGGTGAAAAAGAAAAGACATCAGACTTGGTTTGATTGGTAACTGAGGTTACCTGTGTCCTGCTCTTAATATCTCTTAATATCTTCCTGATAAACTATTGACTCCTTTATTCTATTTCACCCCCTTTTTATTCTATCCTATTAACACAAAAAAACAAAAAAAAACCTGTCCTTTCACTTGCAGAGGGTCTGACCTCTATAAGTTCCTTATCGGTCTCTATCCTATTGCCTATATTGCATTGTGATTTTATATTTTTATGCTAGTATTGTCTTAAAGGGATTTTAGAGAATTCTGTTTTGAATATCTGTGCTAGTGATTTAACCTTTTTATGCTGGAATTGTCTTAACGGTGTTTTCATTGGAACTATGCTTTAACCTGTGCCAAGTGTTTTAATCCTGACTTAATCTGGTGACATTGAATCTGGTGTCTGTTTTCATTAGAATTGTGTGTTGAATCTACACTGCCAGACACTTAATTCAATCAATTTTGGTTACATAGCATCTGGTGACTCATAGCCCTGGAGGAGGGGCAATATTGTTTTGAGCTGGGTAGTAGAACCTAAGTTTACTATGAGGCATATTTTCAAAGCACTTTGGGAGGCTAAGTTCCATAGGTTTCTATGGAACTTTGGGAGGCTAAGTGCTTTGAAAATATGCCTCATTGTGAGCTGAGAGCTGCGCTGGGCATTTTCAGACTTGGTTTGATTAGTAACTGAGGTTACCTGTGTCCTAGTCCCACCCACCCCTAGGTAAACTCCCTTTACATAGGGCAATCAAGGGACAAGTATCTTCATTACACTTAATTGGTCAATCCTAATTCTTGTTATTCCCTGCCTGGATGTCACACCGCCACCTGAAACTGAACATGGCCAAAACTGAGCTTATTGTCTTTTCCTCCAAACCCACCTCGCCTCTCCCCCCATTCTCTATTTCAGTAGATGGCACTCTCATCCTCCCTGTCTCATCTGCTCGCAACCTAGGAGTCATCTTTGATTCCTCCCTCTCCTTCTCTGCTCATTCCAGCAGATGGCCAAAACCTGTCGCTTCTTTCTCTTTAACATCAACAAAATTTGCCCTTTCCTTTCTGAGCACACCACACGCACCCTCATCCACACTCTTATTACCTCTCGCCTAGATTACTGCAACCTGCTCCTCACTGGCCTCCCACTTAGCCATCTATCCCCCCTTCAATCTGTTCAGAATTCCGCGGCACGTCTTATTTTCCGCCAGAGCCGATATGTTCACATCAGCCCTCTCCTGAAGTCACTTCACTGGCTTCCGATCCGTTACCACATACAATTCAAGCTTCTCCTACAAACCTACAAATGCTCTCACTCTGCTGCCCCTCCTTACCTCTCCACCCTCATCTCCCCCTACATTCCTACCCGGAACCTCCGTTCAGTGGACAAATCCCTCCTTTCTGCTCCCTTCTCCACCTCCGCTAACTCCAGACTCCGCCCTTTCTGCCTCGCTTCACCCTTTGCCTGGAATAGACTTCCTGAACTGATACGTCAGGCCCCATCCCTACCCATCTTCAAATCCTTGCTCAAAGCCCATCTTTTCTACTCTGCTTTTGGCACTTAACCTGACCATTACTCCTCTATTCAATACCACTACCAATCTGTATTATGCATTTGCATACCTTAATTGTCTTTAGCTGTTTAGATCTATTAGTCTGTCCCTATGAACTATTGTGTAATCAGATGTACTATGCTGTCCTAATTAGATTGTCTCTGTTGTTATGTCCTTTAGATTGTAAGCTCTTTTGAGCAGGGACTGTCTCTCTTCATGTTTGACTGTACAGCGCTGCGTAAGTCTGGTAGCGCTTTAGAAATGTTGAGTAGTAGTAGTAGTAGTTCACCTTTTCACACTTGTGAATCACATCATTATGACCTTCATTCAGTGCAATATATGTTCTGCTTTAATCCTAAGGCAAACTATCTGGAACCTTAGAGCTTGTCCTATCTGTCTCCAAATATCAGCCTTGAAAGAAGAGATCAACAAACTCAAGAAGGAATTAACTACAATTAAAGAAGTGTCCAGGATTACTCATTTCCCAGCTAATTTACCACCACCACTGCCTCAGAGAATGAAACATCAGAGGAATAGATGGGTAGGCTCTGGTAGACTAAGATCTGTGACACAGAAACACTCGCCCTTCCAAGCTTTGCCCCTGTCAAATTCTTTTGCAGCATTGCATCATTATGATAGCAAAAAAAAAGAAGTACTGTGGTAGAACCAGAGGCAATGAAAAAAGCACAACCCCAGAAACATCCCCCAACTAATGACAAAATTGTGAAAAGCAGAAAATTATTACTGCTCGGAGACTCCATTATCACAGGCATTAACTTAGGAGCACACTTCAGGGGTTCCAAAGTAGAGAAATGTCTTCCAGGATCTTCAGCTACAAGATGTACAGACCAAATACTGAAAGTGATCTGAGAAGAGAGCGAGGCTTCTAACGCTGATGTTTGTGCAGCACTGCGTACGCCTTGTAGCGCTATAGAAATGCTAAATAGTTGTAGTAGTAGTAGTTGTAATTCACCTGGGGACAAATGACCTGGCCAGCAATAGCAAGTTTACAGCACAGAGAGCGTTCCAGAAGTTTGGGGAGGGGCTGAAATTTTTTTTCGGACTGTGGCTTTTTCTGAAGTAATTTCTACGTTGGGGAGGGGAGAGGAAAGACTACGCAAAACAGTGGCTTGAGTCTTGGTGTAAAGAAGAAGGTTTTAGATACATAGGAGAATGGGGTAATACGTGGAAAAATAACAGGCTGTACTGTAATACTGGGCTACATCTTTCTGTGATGGGAAAAAGGATTCTTGGGGAGAAATTCAGACAGTATGTTTCTAGACATTTAAACTAGAGGGTGGGGGTGACAAAAAGAAACAGGGGATTTCGGAAAGTCACCCCCAGAATAAACATGATGGCAGAGGGAAAGGTCATGTAAATATAGAAAACCACCCAAACACACTAAGCACATGGAAAGCCATGTACACAAATGCTCATAGTCTAAGTAAAAAGGTTCAAGACTTGCAAGCCCTGATGTTTGAAGAAAACTTGGATATTGTTGCTATTACGGAGATGTGGTTCAACGATTCTCATGAATGGGATGTGACCGTACCGGGCTATAATCTTTTTAGGAAGGATAGAGAGGACATAAGAGGTGGAGGAGTGGCTCTGTATGTGAGAGAGAATATCAGAGCGGCTGAAATGTGGGGAACCTGGGGAAAAAAAGAAGCTTTATGGATCGTCCTGGAAAGAGAAGACAGAACCTGTATCCACATGGGAGTTATCTACAGACCTCCTGCGCAAACGGAGAAGTTAGACAAGGATCTGATAGAAGATATTCAAAAGACTGGTATGAAACGGGAGGTGCTACTGTTGGGAAATTTCAATTTGTCTGACATGGATTGGAACTTCCCGTCTGCGGAATCGGAAAGAAGTAGGGAGATTGTGGATGCCTGTCAAAGTGCCTTGCTCAGACAAATGGTGACAGAACCCACGAGGGAAGGGTCGATGCTGGATCTAGTGCTCATTAATGGAGGTAGTGTTTCTAAAATCCAGGTGGGTGCCCACCTATGTAATAGTGATCATCACAACGTATGGTTTGATATAAGGACGAAGGCGGAGTGCGGACACACAAAACTCAAAGTACTGGATTTCAGACGTACTGATTTTGATAAAATGGGGGAATACCTGAAGAAGGAGCTGTTGGCGTGGGAAGGCGTAGGAGAAGTGGAAAAACAGTGGTCCAAGCTAAAGGCTGCTATAAATATGGCGACTGATCTTTTTGTGAAGAAAGTAAACAAAAACAAGAGAAGGCTTCCTGCCTATATGGTTCTCCAAACAAGTAGCTGAAAAAATAAGAGCAAAAGAGGCTTTGTTCAAGAAATACAAAAGAACGCAACGAGAGGATCACGGAAAAGATTATCGGATTAAAATGAAAGACGCAAAGAGGGAAATACGGCTAGCGAAAGCGCGAGCGGAAGAAAAAATGGCTAAAGATGTAAAGAGAGGTGACAAGACTTTTTTCAGATATATTGGACAAAAGAGAAGAGATAGGAATGGAATTGCGAGACTGAAAGATAATGAGAATGGCTATGTGGAGAGTGATGAAGATAAAGTGAATGTGCTAAACAATTATTTCTCTTCGGTGTTCACGGAGGAAAATCCTGGAGAAGGACCGCAGTTGGATGCCGAGGGAAAGTCTGGGAATGGAGTGGATACTGCGCCGTTTACGGAAGAAGCGAATGCTACATACCTGTAGAAGGTATTCTCCGAGGACAGCAGGCTGATTGTTCTCACTGATGGGTGACGTCCACGGCAGCCCCTCTAATCGGAAACTTCACTAGCAAAGGCCTTTGCTAGTCCTCACGCGCCCATGCGCACCGCGCATGCGCGGCCGTCTTCCCGCCCGAACCGGCTCGTGTTCGTCAGTCCCATATGTAGCAAGACAAAGCAAGGGAAGACACAACTCCAAAAGGGGAGGCGGGCGGGTTTGTGAGAACAATCAGCCTGCTGTCCTCGGAGAATACCTTCTACAGGTATGTAGCATTCGCTTTCTCCGAGGACAAGCAGGCTGCTTGTTCTCACTGATGGGGTATCCCTAGCCCCCAGGCTCACTCAAAACAACAACCATGGTCAATTGGGCCTCGCAACGGCGAGGACATTACTGAGATTGACCTAAAAAATTTACCAACTAACTGAGAGTGCAGCCTGGAACAGAACAAACAGGGCCCTCGGGGGGTGGAGTTGGATCCTAAAGCCCAAACAGGTTGTGAAGCACTGACTGCCCGAACCGACTGTCGCGTCGGGTATCCTGCTGCAGGCAGTAATGAGATGTGAATGTGTGGACAGATGACCACGTCGCAGCTTTGCAAATCTCTTCAATAGTGGCAGACTTCAAGTGGGCTACCGACGCAGCCATGGCTCTAACATTATGAGCCGTGACATGACCCTCAAGAGCCAGCCCAGCCTGGGCGTAAGTGAAGGAAATGCAATCTGCTAGCCAATTGGATATGGTGCGTTTCCCACAGCCACTCCCCTTCTGTTGGGATCAAAAGAAACAAACAATTGGGCGGACTGTCTGTTGGGCTGTGTCCGCTCCAGATAGAAGGCCAATGCTCTCTTGCAGTCCAATGTGTGCAGCTGACGTTCAGCAGGGCAGGAATGAGGACGGGGGAAAGAATGTTGGCAAGACAATTGACTGGTTCAGATGGAACTCCGACACAACCTTGGCACGAACTTAGGGTGAGTGCGGAGGACTACTCTGTTATGATGAAATTTGGTGTAAGGGGCCTGGGCTACCAGGGCCTGAAGCTCACTGACTCTACGAGCTGAAGTAACTGCCACAAGAAAATGACCTTCCAGGTCAAGTACTTCAGATGGCAGGAATTCAGTGGCTCAAAAGGAGGTTTCATCAGCTGGGTGAGAACGACATTGAGATCCCATGACACTGTAGGAGGCTTGACAGGGGGCTTTGACAAAAGCAAACCTCTCATGAAGCGAACAACTAAAGGCTGTCCTGAGATCAGCTTACCTTCCACACGGTAATGGTATGCATTGATTGCACTAAGGTGAACCCTTACAGAGTTGGTCTTGAGACCAGACTCAGACAGGTGCAGAAGGTATTCAAGCAGGGTCTGTGTAGGACAAGAGCGAGGATCTAGGGCCTTGCTGTCACACCAGACGGCAAACCTCCTCCACAGAAAGAAGTAACTCCTCTTAGTGGAATCTTTCCTGGAAGCAAGCAAGATGCGGGAGACACCCTCCGACAGACCCAAAGAGGCAAAGTCTACGCTCTCAACATCCAGGCCGTGAGAGCCAGGGACCGGAGGCTGGGATGCAGAAGTGCCCCTTCGTCCTGTGTGATGAGGGTCAGAAAACACTCCAATCTCCACGGTTCTTCGGAGGACAACTCCAGAAGAAGAGGGAACCAGATCTGACGCGGCCAAAAAGGAGCAATCAGAATCATGGTGCCTCGGTCTTGCTTGAGTTTCAACAAAGTCTTCCCCACCAGAGGTATGGGAGGATAAGCATACAGCAGACCCTCCCCCCAGTCCAGGAGGAAGGCATCCGATGCCAATCTGCCGTGGCCTGAAGCCTGGAACAGAACTGAGGGACTTTGTGGTTGGCTCGAGATGCGAAGAGATCTACCAAGGGGGTGCCCCACACCTGGAAGATCTGTCGCACTACACTGGAATTGAGCGACCACTCGTGAGGTTGGCATAATCCTGCTTACCTGTCGGCCAGACTGTTGTTTACGCCTGCCAGATATGTGGCTTGGAGCACCATGCCGTGACGGCGAGCCCAGAGCCACATGCTGACGGCTTCCTGACACAGGGGGCGAGATCCGGTGCCTCCCTGCTTGTTGACGTAATACATGGCAACCTGGTTGTCTGTCTGAATTTGGATAATTTGGTGGGACAGCCGATCTCTGAAAGCCTTCAGAGCGTTCCAGATCGCTCGTAACTCCAGAAGATTGATCTGCAGATCGCGTTCCTGGAGGGACCAGGTTCCTTGGGTGTGAAGCCCATCGACATGAGCTCCCCATCCCAGGAGAGACGCATCCGTGGTCAGCACTTTTTGTGGCTGAGGAATTTGGAAAGGACGTCCCAGAGTCAAATTGGACCAAATCGTCCACCAATACAGGGATCTGAGAAAACTCGTGGACAGGTGGATCACGTCTTCTAGATCCCCAGCAGCCTGAAACCACTGGGAAGCTAGGGTCCATTGAGCAGATCTCATGTGAAGGCGGGCCATGGGAGTCATATGGACTGTGGAGGCCATGTGGCCCAGCAATCTCAACATCTGCCGAGCTGTGATCTGCTGTGACGCTCGCACCCGCGAGACGAGGGACAACAAGTTGTTGGCTCTCGCCTCTGGGAGATAGGCGCGAGCCGTCCGAGAATCCAGCAGAGCTCCTATGAATTCGAGTTTCTGCACTGGGAGAAGATGGGACTTTGGATAATTTATCACAAACCCCAGTAGCTCCAGGAGGCGAATAGTCATCTGCATGGACTGCAGGGCTCCTGCCTCGGATGTGTTCTTCACCAGCCAATCGTCGAGATATGGGAACACGTGCACCCCCAGCCTGCGAAGTGCCGCTGCTACCACAGCCAAGCACTTTGTGAACACTCTGGGCGCAGAGGCGAGCCCAAAGGGTAGCACACAGTACTGGAAGTGACGTGTGCCCAGCTGAAATCGCAGATACTGTCTGTGAGCTGGCAGTATCGGGATGTGAGTGTAGGCGTCCTTCAAGTCCAGAGAGCATAGCCAATCATTTTCCTGAATCATGGGAAGAAGGGTGCCCAGGGAAAGCATCCTGAACTTTTCTTTGACCAGATGTTTGTTCAGGGCCCTTAGGTCTAGGATGGGACGCATCCCCCCTGTTTTCTTTTCCACAAGGAAGTACCTGGAATAGAATCCCAGCCCTTCTTGCCCGGATGGCACGGGCTCGACCGCATTGGCGCTGAGAAGGGCGGAGAGTTCCTCTGCAAGTACCTGCTTGTGCTGGAAGCTGTAAGACTGAGCTCCCGGTGGACAATTTGGAGGTTTTGAGGCCAAATTGAGGGTGTATCCTTGCCGGACTATTTGGAGAACCCACTGATCGGAGGTTATGAGAGGCTACCTTTGGTGAAAAGCTTTCAACCTCCCTCCGACTGGCAGGTCGCCCGGCACTGACACTTGGATGTCGGCTATGCTCTGCTGGAGCCAGTCAAAAGCTCGCCCCATTGCTTTTGCTGGGGGAGCCGAGGGCCTTGCTGAGGCGCACGCTGCTGACGAGAGCGAGCGCGCTGGGGCTTAGCCTGGGCCGCAGGCTGTCGAGAAGGAGGATTGTACCTACGCTTACCAGAAGAGTAGGGAACAGTCTTCCTTCCCCCGAAAAATCTTCTACCTACTACTACTACTACTATTTAGCATTTCTATAGCGCTACAAGGCATACGCAGCGCTGCACAAACATAGAAGAAAGACAGTCCCTGCTCAAAGAGCTTACAATCTAATAGACAAAAAATAAATAAAGTAAGCAAATCAAATCAATTAATGTGAACGGGAAGGAAGAGAGGAGGGTAGGTGGAGGCGAGTGGTTACAAGTGGTTACGAGTCAAAAGCAATGTTAAAGAGGTGGGCTTTCAGTCTAGATTTAAAGGTGGCCAAGGATGGGGCAAGACGTAGGGGCTCAGGAAGTTTATTCCAGGCGTAGGGTGCAGCGAGACAGAAGGCGCGAAGTCTGGAGTTGGCAGTAGTGGAGAAGGGAACAGATAGAAGGATTTATCCATGGAGCGGAGTGCACGGGGAGGGGTGTAGGGAAGGACGAGTGTGGAGAGATACGGGGGAGCAGCAGAGTGAGTACATTTATAGGTTAGTAGAAGAAGTTTGAACAGGATGCGAAAACGGATAGGGAGCCAGTGAAGGGTCTTGAGGAGAGGGTAGTATGAGTAAAGCGACCCTGGCGGAAGATGAGACGGGCAGCAGAGTTTTGAACCGACTGGAGAGGGGAGAGGTGACTAAGTGGGAGGCCAGCAAGAAGCAGATTGCAGTAGTCTAGACGAGAGGTGACAAGGGTGTGGATGAGGGTTTTGGTAGAGTGCTCAGAAAGAAAGGGACGGATTTTACGGATGTTGTAAAGAAAGAAACGACAAGTCTTGGCGGTCTGCTGGATATGAGCAGAGAAGGAGAGAGAAGAGTCAAAGATGACCCCAAGGTTTCGAGCTGAGGAGACAGGGAGAATGAGAGAGCCATCAACAGAAATAGAAAACGGGGGGAGCGGGGAGGTGGGTTTGGGGGGGAAAATGAGAAGCTCGGTTTTGGTCATATTTAATTTCAGGTGGCGTTGAGGCATCCAGGCAGCAATGTCAGACAAGCACGCTGAAACTTTGGTTTGGATGCAAGGTGAGATATCAGGGGTAGAAAGGTAGATTTGGGAATCATCAGCATAGAGATGGTAGGAAAAGCCATGGGATGAGATTAATGAACCAAGGGAAGAAGTGTAGATAGAAAAGAGGAGGGGACCAAGAACAGAACCCTGAGGTACGCCGACAGGCAGAGGGATAGAAGTAGAAGAGGATCCACCAGAGTGAACACTAAAGGTGCGGAGGGAGAGGTAGGAAGAGAACCAGGAAAGGACAGAGCCCTGGAATCCAAGTGGAGGTAGAGGTAGAGGCTGAAGGCTGCCGGCGGGAGAACTTGTCGAATGCGGTGTCCCGCTGGTGGAGCTGCTCTACCACCTGCTCGACTTTTTCCTCCAAAAATGTTTATCCGCACGGCAAGGCGAGTCCGCAATCCGCTGCTGGATTCTATTCTCCAGGTCGGAGGCACGCAGCCATGAGAGTCTGCGCATCACCACACCTTGAGCAGCGGCCCTGGACGCAACATCAAAGGTGTCATACACCCCTCTGGCCAGGAATTTTCTGTACGCCTTCAGCTGCCTGACCACCTCCTGAAATGGCTTGGCTTGCTCAGGGGGGAGCGCATCCACCAAGCCCGCCAACTGCCGCACATTGTTCCACATGTGTATGCTCGTGTAGAGCTGGTAAGACTGAATTTTGGCCATGAGCATAGAAGAATGGTAGGCCTTCCTCCCAAAGGAGTCCAAGGTTCTAGAGTTCTTGCCCGGGGGCGCCGAAGCATGCTCCCTAGAACTCTTGGCCTTCTTTAGGGCCAAATCCACAACTCCAAAGTCGTGAGGCAACTGAGTGCGCATCAGCTCTGGGTCCCCATGGATCCGGTACTGGGACTCGATCTTCTTGGGAATGTGGGGGTTAGTTAGAGGCTTGGTCCAGTTCGCCAGCAATGTCTTTTTTAGGACATGATGCATGGGTACTGTGGACGCTTCCTTAGGTGGAGAAGGATAGTCCAGGAGCTCAAACATTTCAGCCCTGGGCTCATCCTCCACAACCACCGGGAAGGGGATGGCCGTAGACATCTCCCGGACAAAGAAAGCGAAAGACAGACTCTCGGGAGGAGAAAGCTGTCTTTCAGGAGAGGGAGTGGGATCGGAAGGAAGACCCTCAGACTCCTCGTCAGAGAAATATCTGATGTCTCCTTCGTCTTCCCACGAGACCTCACCCTAGGTGTCGGACACAAGTTCACGGACCTGTGTCTGCAACCGTGCCCGACTCGACTCCGTGGAGCCACGTCCACGATGGGAGCGTCGAGAGGTAGACTCTCTCGCCCGCATCGGCGAAGCTCCCTCCACTGACGTAGTCGGGGAGCCTTCCTGGGAGGCGACCGCAGTCGGTGCCGCACGCGGTACCGATGCGGAAGGCCTCACCTCGGGCATGGGACCAGCCGGCACCTCGCTCGACGGTACCGGTGGCGCAAGCACCCCCGGTACCGGAGGGGTAGGGCGCAACAGCTCCCCCAGGATCTCTGGGAGAACGGCCCGGAGGCTCTCGTGCAGAGCGGCTGTGGAGAAAGACATCGATGTCGATGCAGGAGTCGATGTCAAAACCTGTTCCGGGCGTGGAGGCTGTTCCGGGCTGTCCAGAGTGGAGCGCATCGACACCTCCTGAACAGAGGGTGAGCGGTGCTCTCGGTGCCGATGCCTACTGGGTGCAGACTCCCTCGGCGACCCAGAGCTCTCGGTGCCGACACGGGAAGGAGACCGGTGACGATGCTTCCTCGATTTCTTGGAGCGAAGCATGTCACCGGAGCTTCCCGGCACCGACGAGGAGGACGTCGAATCCAGCCGTCGCTTCCTCGGGGCCGAGGCCGAAGGAGGTCGGTCTCGGGGGGGCTGTACCGCGGGAGCCCTCAGGGCAGGAGGAGACCCTCCCGAAGGCTTACCGCCACCAGCAGGGGAATGGACAGCCCTCACCTGCGCTCCAGACGAAGCACCACCGTCTGACGACATCAGCAAAAGAGGAGGTCTCGATGTCACCGACGCCGACGCGGCCCTCCGATGTCGCCCCAATGCAGAGGGTCGATGCCTCGATACACTCGATGCAGTCAGGGGCGAAGATGAAGTTCCGGGCGCTGACGACGTCGATGCACTGGATCCTCCCGGTGCCGATGCCGACGAAGAGCCCGAGAACAAAACGTTCCACTGGGCCAATCTCGCTACCTGAGTCTGCTTTTGTAAAAGGGAACACAGACTACAGGCCTGCGGGCGGTGCCCAGCCCCTAAGCACTGAAGACACGACGCGTGCCTATCAGTAAGCGAGATGACCTGGGCGCACTGGGTGCACTTCTTGAAGCCGCTGGGAGACTTCGATGTCATGGGCGGAAAAATCACGCCGGCGAGATCAAAAGTCGAAATGGCGGAAAAGGCACCACAAAAACAAGGGGAAAAAACTTCGACCCGAGGCCTAAAAGCGGCCTACCCCGACGACGAAAGAAAACTTACCGGGGCGAAAAACTGGAAATATGGGAAGGAAAAAGACCGGAGAGTCTCCTTCCACACAGAGTTTTTTTTTTTTTTTTTTTTTCAACACGAAGTAAGAACGACGCGCGAGGTCGACTTTCCGGGGCGCGACACGGCGAAAACACGACCGTACCGAGCGCGGACAAAAGAAGACTGACGAACACGAGCCGGTTCGGGCGGGAAGATGGCCGCGCATGCGCGGTGCGCATGGGCGCGCGAGGACTAGCAAAGGCCTTTGCTAGTGAAGTTTCCGATTGGAGGGGCTGCCGTGGACGTCACCCATCAGTGAGAACAAGCAGCCTGCTTGTCCTCGGAGAAAAGAGTTTATAAACAGCTGGAGAATATGAAGGTGAACAAAGCTATGGGGCCGGATGGGATACATCTCAGGATACTGAAGGGGCTCACAGAGGTCCTGGCGGGACCTCTTTTTTTTAATATTTATTTATTCTTCTGGTGGGACCTCTTAAAGATTTATTTAATAGATCTTTAGAGACGGGAGAGGTTCCGCGAGATTGGAGATGAGAGGATGTGGTCCCTCTTCACAAAAGTGGAGACAGGGAAGAAGTGAGAAACTACAGACCGGTAAGTCTCACGTTGGTGGTAGGAAAAATAATAGAGTCGCTGCTGAAAGAAAGGATAGTTAACTTTCTAGAAACTGATGGGTTACAGGACCCGAGGCAACATGGCTTTACCAAAGGAAAATCCTGCCAAACGAATCTTATTGACTTCTTTGACTAGGTGACCAAAGAACTGGATGAGGGATGTGTGCTAGATGTAATCTACTTGGACTTCAGCAAAGCCTTCGATACAGAAGACTCATGAATAAGCTGAAAAAGTTGAAATTAGGACCGAAAGTGGTGAACTGGATAAGAAAGTGGTTGACCGTCAGGTGGCAGAGGGTGGTGGTAAATGGAATCCACTCAGAGAAAAGAAAGGTGAGCAGTGGAGTTCCTCAGGGGTCGGTGCTGGGGCCTATTCTGTTTAATATATTTGTGGGAGATATTGCTGAAGGGTTGAAAGAAAAGGTGTGCCTTTTTGCGGATGACACAAAAATAGCCAATGGAGTGGATACCCTGGAGGGAGTAGAAACAATGAAAAGGGATCTCCGAACGTTAGAAGAATGGTCAAGAATCTGGCAGTTAAATTTAATATATTTCAAAACAGCTCTAGTAGTAATTCAAAAAACTTTTAATTATTATAATTACATTAAAACATAATTCTCTAATTATCATCGTTATCACTGACTTCTTGCCCTATGCTGTTCTAAACAATAATTACACCAATATTGAAAACAACATCAAACACAGCATTCATGTGGGATTATAATGTTTTACAATTGTACAACTGTCTCGATGAATATCCAATTTCTTGGTCTCTATAAAGTACTTAGTGAATGTCACGCTTTCCACGTGGCCACTATGTTGTAATCAGTCAGTTGATTTAATCCCAGATTTGCCACTACTCCATTAGCCATTCATGCTTATACTTCTCGTTGTACAGCATTACATAGGACTTAAAGAAGTCAGTGAAAAAACTCCTCTTCAACTTCTATTATTTGCCATATATGTCGGTTCCCCATATATGTCGGGGAACCGACATATATGGCAAATAATAGAAGTTGAAGAGGAGTTTTTTCACTGACTTCTTTAAGTCCTATGTAATGCTGTACAACGAGAAGTATAAGCATGAATGGCTAATGGAGTAGTGGCAAATCTGGGATTAAATCAACTGATTGATTACAACATAGTGGCCACGTGGAAAGCGTGACATTCACTAAGTACTTTATAGAGACCAAGAAATTGGATATTCATCGAGACAGTTGTACAATTGTAAAACATTATAATCCCACATGAATGCTGTGTTTGATGTTGTTTTCAATATTGGTGTAATTATTGTTTAGAACAGCATAGGGCAAGAAGTCAGTGATAACGATGATAATTAGAGAATTATGTTTTAATGTAATTATAATAATTAAAAGTTTTTTGAATTACTACTAGAGCTGTTTTGAAATATATTATGACTTTGGCTCTGGGATTAATAAAATAATCCCTATTTGGATATATAGTTAAAATTTAATGCCAAAAAGTGTCGAGTGATGCACTTGGGGTGTGGAAACCCAAAAGATAGATACCGGATAGGAGGGGAGAGATTAGTAAGCTCGACTCAGGAGAGAGACATTGGGATGTTGGTGTCATAGGATCTGAAGGTGAAGAAACAATGCGAGAAGGCGACAGCCATGGCCAGAAGGATGCTAGGCTGCATAGAGAGGGGCATAACCAGTAGAAGAAAGGAGGTGTTGATGCCCCTCTACAAGTCGTTGGTGAGGCCCCACTTGGAGTATTGTGTTCAGTTTTGGAGGCCGTATCTTGCTAAAGATGTAAAAAGACTGGAAGTGGTGCAAAGAAAAGCTACAAAAATGGTATGGGATTTGCGTTGCAAACCGTACGAGGAGAGACTTGATGACCTGAGCATGTATACCTTGGAGGAAAGGAGAAACAGGGGTGATACGATACAGATGTTCAAATATTTGAAAGGTATTAATCCGCAAACGAACCTTTTCCGGAGATGGGAAGGCGGTAGAACTAGAGGACATGAATTGAGGTTGAAGGGGGGCAGACTCAGGACTAATGTCAGAAAGTATTTTTTCACAGAGAGAGGGTGGTGGATATATGGAATGCCCTCCCGCGGGAGGTTGTGGAGATGAAAACGGTAATGGAATTTAAAAAATGCATGGGATAAACACAAAGGAATCCTGTTTAGAAGGAATGATTCCGTGGAATCTTAGCGGACATTTGGTGGCGACACCGGTAATTGGAAACAAAACGGGAGCTGGGCAGACTTCTATGGTCTACGCCCTGATTGTGACTGAATAGATAAGGGATGGGCTGGAGTGTAAATTTAAAGGGCTTCGATGTTAGCTTCAGAACTTAGTACAAGCACAGTACTGGGCAGACTTCTACGGTCTGTGCCCTGAGAAAGGCAAGGACAAATCAAACTCGGGTATACATATAAAGTTGCACATATCATGTAAAATGAGTTTATCTTGTTGGGCAGACTGGATGGACCATACAGGTCTTTGTCTGCTGTCATTTACTATGTTACTATCCAGCTCATTTTCGAAAGTGATCGCCTGCCAGTGGTCACCAACCCTCTCCCACACTAAAAAAATAAAAATAAAACATATTTTGCCAGCCTCTATGCCAGCCTCAAATGCCGTACCCACCTCCATGACAGCAGAATGTGTTCTATCTTTTGACAGCCATTCCCTGGTTGTGATATGGCTCTCGGGTGAGTGTGACATCTTTTCTGTTAGGTGCACTGCAGAGTCACATCAGCAATGCATTGTGGTGGGTGTAGAGTAGTGGGCTCTACTCCCATGGTGCTTTTCCCCCTGCTAACTGGGTCAGAGTGTGTCCAGTTTTGTTTCTGGTAGTCCATGAGGTAGTGGCCATTTTTGTAAGCCACTTTTAGATCCCTTTCATGTGTTACCCACATTAGAGAACTTAGTTATTACCTTGAATGTTGCTAAAAAAAAAGGGCATTGTACACCATTCTGCCAGCTCTGACCTACTGCTCATCTCAGTACCAGGGAGACTCTTTGCCAGTGGGGCACAACCTCTGATCTGCAGTTAACTGTGAGTAAACATGCTTATTACAATAAAGGACTTTTTCAAATAGATTAGTCTTCAGGTGTCAACTGGTGTGCCAAGGTTATACAGCATGTATACAGCATGTAGAGGTCTGCATGTATGCAGGTCCCTGGAGCACTTTTAGTGGGTACCGCAGTGCACTTAAGGCAGGCGGACCCAGGCCCCTCCCCCCCCAACCTGTAACACTTGTGCTGGTAAATGGGAGCCCTGCAAAACCCACTGTACCCACATGTAGTTGCCCCCTTCACCGCTAAGAGCTACGGTAGTGTTCTACATTTTTGGGTAGTGGGTTTGGGGGGGGGGGGGGTTGGGGGGCTCAGCACCCAAAGTAAGGGAGCTATGCGTGTGGGAGCTTTTTCTGAAGTCCACCACACTGACCCCTAGGGTGCCCAGTTGGTGTTCTGGCACGTGAGGGGGACCAGTGCACTACAAATGCTGGCTCCTCCCACGACCAAATGCCTTGGATGTCGCCGGGTTTGAGATCGCCGGCATTTTTTTCCATTATCACTGAAAAACAAAACCGGCCATCTCAAACCTGGCGAACTCGGGCATTTGGCCAGGTTAAACAGTATTATTGAAAAAAAAGATGGCCGGCCATCTTTTTCGATAATACGGTTCCGGCCAGCTGTAGCGCCGCCGTCAAAATAGATCGCCGGTGATCTATTTCACCGGCGACGTTCGATTATGCCCCTGTATGTTACATCAGTGACAAGAGATGCCATGGATAATGGAACTCTAAATACAAAGTGCAAGAACAGAAAGAACCTTCCATTTCTAGTTAGATATGAACAAAATGCAAAAAAATGTATACAAATATAGTCTGAAAGCCCTGACAGTATAAAGCTGAGGATAATCAGAATGTTTGTAAGCACAGAAGTAGCATTAGGAATGTTAAGTATTCCAAGGAGTGTTTCTCTTTGAATCCAATTCAAATAGGCCGGGCAAAGAATTCCAATGTTAGCAGATGTGCTCCATTTGCAGATAGTATATTTTTAAATACAAATGCAGGAATAGTTTCAGAAGGTGTTTTGACTTCTTCATCCCCCACTGTGTTCGTGTAACACTTATTTTAATAGGGATGATCCAGATGGCGCAAGGAATTCACCTTCAGTGTCTGCAGTATGAAAATAAACAGCTGAATGCAGTGTCTGGAGCTCAGGATTTTGGGGTGTGAAAAGCAATAGCCATGAGGCCTCCTTAGGTAGTGGCAGCCGTACCATTAGGCCACCTTTTGCAGCGGCATCCACCTCCATGCCTGCCATGCTCTGGCATCGTCCCTCGACCCCTTCTCTCTTACGGCCTGCCTCTCTGATAAGTAGATAAGTATTGCTATACTGGGAAAGACCAAAGGTCCATCAAGCCCAGCATCCTGTTTCCAACATTGGCCAATCCAGGTCACAAATACCTGGCAAGATCCCAAAAAAGTGCAAAACATTTTATACTGCTTATCCCAGAAATTGTGGATTTTCTCCAAATCCATTTAATAATGGTCTATGTTTTGTACTTTTTTGGAATCTTGCCAGGTATTTGTGACCTGAATTGGCCACTGTTGGAGACAGGATGCTGGGCTTGATGGACCTTTGGTCTGTCCCAGTATGGCAATACTTACGTAGTTATGTACTTATGACACTGAGCCCTGTGGGGCCTGTCATATGATCAGCAATGTTTGCGGCCGAGGTGAAGGCGGCAGTGGAAGAAGCTCTATACTCCAAGCTGCAGCAGTTATTCGATAGAACGGAGGAAGCGCACAGACGTATTGACAGTGTGTGTTTGGAGCTTGATGAGGGGTTACAGCGAACATCCACGCTGGAAGACCAGACGAGGACTTTGGTCGAGGAACAGGAGAGATTACGGTCAAAGGTGATTGCATTGGAACAACAGTTAGATGACCTGGAGAACCGGGCGAGGCATAATAATTTACGTTTGGTAGGCCTGCCTGAGGAGGTAGGAGCACAGAACCTCATTGGATTCCTAGAAACTTGGATGCCAGCGACGCTGAAATTGGAATCTCAGTTACACCACTTTCTGATAGAGAGAGCCCATAGGCTGGGGCCAGTACGCACTGCGAGGGAGAAACCGAGAGTGGTAATTCTGAAGGTGCTCAACTATGCCCATAAACAGCTTATTTTACACACTATTCGGGGTGGTGACGCCTTGTTATATCAAAATCATAAACTGCTTTGTTTTAAAGATTATTCCCAAGTGCAGCAGCAGAGAAAGAGTTCTGTGGCGATTTGCTCTTCTATGATTAAGCGCCAAATACGATTTGCTCTGATATAACTGGCCAGGCTTCCGATTACTCATGAGGGCCAGACGCACTATTTTAATCAACCTTGTGATGCAGCTACCTTTCTGGAAACTTAGTCGAAATCTGTTCCTTCATCGAGGTCTTCACCGCAGGGAGATCGGATGGTATAAGACTGGAGAAGATTGGTGTACTTTCTCTAAGTGTAGACATTTCTTGTTTGCTCGCTACTGGAAAAGGTCACTATTTATGGACTTTGCTTGATATGAGAGTGCATGAACAGTAGATCCCGACCAATATGTATATGGACAAATAATGAGTCTTACTGTGGGGACTGGTGACTGTTGGGGACTTCCTGAGATATTTCTCATATGTAAATTGTATTGTACTATTAAGACCACCTCAGGAGGGGTCATTTAGGTAGTTCACAATGCTCCAATGTTTCTTTTTTTTTTTTTTTTAATTTTTTATTTATCAATTTTTTCAAAATTTACAAGCAATAACTACTTGAATAAGAAATAAAACAGTCAGAAATTCTTAAAGTAAAATGGTTTAACAGTAAAATAAATGACTTAAATTAGACCACCAAATTAGGGGGACATGAGCCGTTATTAACTTGGAAGATAAGATTCTTACATATTATTTAAAGAAAGACTTAGCTAATTATACTCCATACTTGCCTATTCTATAAATTACCCGTTCAGAAGTGCTCAGTCTGTATGACATAAACCGGCATTACAATATCTTTTTTTGATCTATAAATTGTTTTAGATGTTCAGGAAAAAAGAAAACATATTTTACACCCAAATATTTTATATTACATTTGCATGGGTAATTTAAATTAAAGACAGCGCCTAATGCTAAAACATCAGATCTCATTGCAAGAAAGTCCTTTCTTCTGGCCTGTGTTTGTTTTGTTACGTCTGGAAATACCCAGATTTTCCCTCCATGAAAGGGAATCTGTAAGTTTCTTAAGGCCATCTTTCTCACCAAGTCCAAATCTTGTTGGAATATAAAAGATACCAATAATGTTTTTCTTTCCGTTGTCGATGTGATAGACGAGTCTAATAAATCTGTTACATTCAGATCTCCTTGTGGTTGAATGTCAGTATTCTTTTTTGTAGGTAGGTAATAGATTTTGTTCACAGGAGGTATATTATCAGAAGAAAATTTCAAATTTTCCACCAAGAATTTCTTAAATATAGCAAGAACAATAATAGATCTTATGAACCAGACAAACCATCTTAAAATCCATTCTAGCTCTAACCGGCAACCAATGTAAATCCTTAAACAATGGGCGCTCCCATAGCAAAACCGCTTTTCATCCTCTTTCAGACAGGAGGAGGACCAGGACCAGTCTGAAAGAGGATGAAAAACAGTTTTGCTACGGGAGCACTCGTTGCTTTCATTCCGCTACTGCTTTATTCACAGACTCCCGAGTCAGGCCTGTGGCTGAAACACAGATTTGTGTTGAGCCTGTAATAAAGGGTTTTTTGGTTTGATCCTACTGCCCCAGTCTCTGGAGTCATTGGTCCACTTCCCACTTTTTCTTTTTTGTTCATTTGTGTTGTGGGATTTTGTTGTTCATCCACCTAGGTGGATTACCTGTCCTAATCCTTAAAAAATGGCATAACAAAATCATGTTTTCCCCCACAAAAAATCAGTCTAGTTGTGCAATTCTGTAAAACCTGAAGCCTCTTCTGGAGAATTTGATTAATACCATTATACGTCCCTTGTAATCTGGGTACATTCCACTTGGACCCTACTCCAAATACTGCAATCACAGATTAGGTAAATACTCCTACCTTGGACACACTATGATTCTCTTAAGGGACTCTTTCCTCCTTAACCTCTTCTCTGGGTACCTGTATCGGGGCCTCCTACTCACTCTCTCTCCATGAACCTGGAGCAGGGCCTCCCTGATTTGTACTGCCCATGGGCGTAGTTTGACTGTTTCATTTGGGGGGGAGGCAAAGGATAGGGCGGGGCATATTAGCATATTCGTTTGCACACATATATATACAAATGAATATGCTAATATCTCATACATATACATTATGGTTATTCCCAAAAAAGCCAGCTCTTTCTCCCTTCCTTCCTCCTTACCCAGCACTCCCTCTTCCTCTCCAGTAGTATTTCCCCACCCCCTTTCCCATACCATGCCAGTGTAGACCTTAGAAATGCATAAGCTCTATATGTAGATCATTCAAGAGGTAGTGTGTCATGATTTAGGCTCTAAAACCCTTTCTGATGTTTTGGTGCCACCTCAGTAAGGCCAACACACAATCTCTCCACTGCAAAACGCTATACACAAACTTGTGCAAAAACACACTCATAACCTTACCAAACCATAACAGCACTAATTCCAAGGACAGGACGAGCTACAACCTTATACGTGGAAAGACAGCTCTGTAATTACACCAGGCTCTAAAACACCAGTATACTACCTAGTGAAAAAAAACAAACCAAAAAGGGCTGCAAATACTACACACTAGCAGAACACTGCACCTTGATCACACATGAAAAACATATGACACAAGGAACTAGAAATAAAAAAATATGAAGGCAAAATACTGAACTGGAAAGTTATCTCAAGAAGTCAGACTCAGCATGCAGCAATACTAGAAAAATTGAAACTTGCATGCAAAATATCACAGATGCACATTTCCAAAAGCTGACATATTCCAATTAATATATTCTGAATAAAATACTTTTTTTCTACCTTTGTTGTCAGATCATTTAGTTTTTCTGTTCGCTTTGGTCCCAGTGTCTTCTGTTTTATGCAGTGTCTTCTTTCCTTTTGATATTTTTTCACTCACCATGTCCACCATAAGTACATAAGTACATAAGCATCGCCATGCCGGGACAGACCTAGGGTCCATTGAGCCCAGTACCCTGTCTCCGACAGCGGCCAAAAGAACAATTTGTCCCGCCCATCCCCGAAATAGTGGATTATTCCCAAGTCCATTTAATAATATTCTATGGCCTTTTCCTCCAGGATGCCGTCCAACCCTTTTTTAAACTCCGCTAAGTCAACTGCCTTAACCAATTTTTCCGGCAACGAATTCCAGAGTCTAACTACACGTTGAGTGAAGAAAAATTTCCTCTGATTCGTTTTAAATTTACTACACTGCAGCTTCATCGCATGCACCCTTGTCCTAGTATTTTTGGAAAGCGTAAACAGATGCTCCACATCGACCCGTTCCATTCCAGTCATTATCTTATAGACCTCTATCATATCTCCCCTCAGCCGCCTTTTCTCCAAGCTGAAGAAGAGCCCTAGCTTCTTCAGCCTTTCCTCATAGGGAAGCCGTCCCATCCCCTGTATCATCTTTGTTGCCCTTTTCTAATTCCACTATATCTTTTTTGAGGTGCGGCAACCAGAATTGAACGCAATACTTGAGGTGAGGTCGCACCATGGAGCGATACAGTGGCAGAATAATATCCTCATTTTTGTTTTCCATCCCTTTCCTAATAATACCCAGCATTCTGTTTGCTTTCCTAGCCGCAGCAGCACATTGAGTAGAAGGTTTCAACGTATCATCAACGATGACACCTAGATCCCTTTCTCGGTCCATGACTCCTAACGCTGAACCCTGCATGACGTAGTTATAGTTTGGGTTCCTCTTTCCAACATGCATCACTTTGCACTTGTTCACATTAAACGTCATCTGCCATTTAGACGCCCAGTCAACCAGTCTTGTAAGGTCCTCTTGTAATTTTTCACAATCCATTCGCGAGTTAACGACTTTGAATAACTTTGTGTCATCAGCAAATTTAATTACCTCACTAGTTACCCCCATCTCTAGGTCATTTATGAATATGTTAAAAAGCAGAGGTCCCAGCACAGATCCCTGAAGGACCCCACTAACTACCCTTCTCCATTGAGAATATTGACCTTTTAACCCTACTCTCTGTTTCCTATCTTTCAACCAGTTTTTAATCCACAGTAAGACACTACCTCCGATCTCATGTCCCTCTAATTTCCTCTGTAGTTTTTCATGAGGGACTTTATCAAACGCCTTCTGAAAATCTAGATACACAATATCAACCAGCTCAACTTTGTCTACATGTTTGTTTACCCCTTCAAAGAAATGCAGCAGATTGGTGAGACAAGACTTCCCTTCACTAAATCCATGTTGACTTTGTCCCATTAGTCCATGCTTTTGAATGTGCTCTGTAATTTTGTTCTTGATAATAGTCACTACCATTTTGCCCGGCACCAACGTCAGACTCACTGGTCTAGAATTTCCTGGATCTCCTCTGGAACCTCTTTTAAATAACGGCGTTACATTGGCCACCCTCCAATCTTCCGGTACCACGCTCGATCTTAAGGATAAATTACAAATCACTAACAGTAGTTCTGCCAGCTCATTTTTTAGTTCTATCAATACCCAGGGATGAGTACCATCTGGTCCAGGAGATTTGCTACTCTTCACTTTGCAGAACTGCTCCATTAAGTCTTCCAGGTTTACAGATATTTCATTTAGTTTTTCCGACTCGTCAGCCTCGAATACCCTGTCCGGCACCAGTATCCCTCCCAAATCTTCCTCAGTGAAGACCGAGGCAAAGAACTCATTTAGTTTTTCTGCTATTTCTTTGTCTTCCTTGATCACCCTTTACACCCCGGTCATCCAGCGGGCCAACCGATTCTTTTGCCGGCTTCCTGCTTTTAATGTATGTAAAAAAAATTTTACTATCAGTTTTCGCCTCTAGCACAATCTTTCTTTCAAAATCCCTCTTTGCCTTTCTTAATAGTGCTTTGCATCTGACTTGACATTCCTTATGCCGCTTCTTATTTTCTTCATTCGGTTCCTTCTTCCATTTTCTGAAGAATTCCTTTTTAGCTCCAGTAGCCTCCTTTACCTCATTTTTTAACCACGCCGGCTGTCGTTTAGTTTTCTGTCCTCCTTTTCTGATACATGGAATATGTTTGGCCTGGGCCTCCAGGACAGTGTTTTTGAACAGCATCCACGTCTATTGTAGGTTTCCAACCCTCTCAGTCGCTCCTCTAAGGCTAAAGTGGCTAGGGCTCTTCAGCTTGGAGAAAAGGCGGCTGAGGGGAGATATGATAGAGGTCTATAAAATAATGAGTGGAGTTGAACGGGTAGATGTGAAGCATCTGTTCACGCTTTCCAAAAATACTAGGACTAGGGGGCATGCGATGAAGCTACAATGTAGTAAATTTAAAATGAATCGGAGAAACTTTTTCTTCACTCAACGTGTAATTAAACTCTGGAATTCGTTGCTGGAGAATGTGGTAAAGGCGGTTAGGTTAGCGGAGTTTTAAAAAGGGTTGGACGGCTTCCTAAAGGAAAAGTCCATAGACCGTTATTAAGTGGACTTGGGGAAAATCCACTATTTCTGTGAGAAGCAGTATAAAATGTTTTGTACTTTTGGGATCTTGCCAGGTATTTGCGACCTGGATTGGCCACTGTTGGAAACAGGATGCTGGGCTTGATGGACCTTTGGTCTTTCCCAGTATGGCAATACTTATGTACTTATGTACTTCCTTTTTTAAAGTTAAACTCTAACATATTTGACTTCCTATGTTTACCTTTTTGAAAGCAAATTTCAAAGGCGATCACTGTTGTCAAGCGGCCCCCAGACTGTTATCTCCCTTACCAGATCATGCGCTCCACAAATGACTAAGTCTAGAATTTTTCCTTCTCTCGTCGGCTCCTGTACCAGCTGCTCCATAAAGCTGTCCTTTATTTCATCAAGGAAGTTTATTTCCCTAGCGTGCCCTGATGTTACATTAACCCAGTCTATAAGGGGGTAATTAAAATCAATACTATTATCAAAAATTCTACAGTCTACCAGTGTTCAAGGGTGATAATAGGTTCGTAAACATGAAAGTTGGTGGAGAAAAAAGACCTCAGTGAAACCGGACACACCTCTGTTCAAAGGACACACCTTAAATAGAGAGGGGACCTCCTTAATCATTAGTCTCAAAAAAACTCCACATACACTTCTTTCATGCTTTCTGTATCTTAACACCCTTTCAAACACTGTCAATGAAGGCAAAAAAAATTGTTTACGGCCATAAGCCGTTACTTAGCTTGGATAGTGAAACCAACGTGATTTTCTTATTTCTGTGCAGTATGTCTCACAGTCCGTTTCTGCACTCGTTCCCAATTCCTGACAGGGAAGCCCTGTTTCGCCACTAAATGGCTGCGTCAGGGGAAGAAAAATCTTCAACAGTACATCCAAGTCATGACCCACGCCTTCAATCCATACTCGAACATTTTCTCAGGAATGGCGGTCGGCTTCTCTACTTCCGTTATTCTATTTAAATATGCAACGTCTGACATCATCCTGTCCTCACGTCATCGATACAAGTTCTTTCAAAGAAAGGCTTTCCATTCAATGGAGAAATTTAACCCACCTGGTATGACAGATTGTAAAGTAAAAATCCATCTCTGCTCCTTTTGTCTTAGAATTTTTCTGACATCACCTTTTCGTTCAGTAACATGGACCTGTTCAATTACAATACATCTCAAATCAGAAAAACGATGTTGCTTATTCATGCAATGTGATACCATGGGTTCATGTGTTTTGTTGGACCGGATACAATGTCTGTGTTCAATCAACCGTGTCTTCAAAGCACGGGAAGTCTGCCCCACATAATGCGGCCCACAAGGACAGCTAATAACATAAATAACATTCCTAGATGTACAGTCCGTAGTCGCATGCAGATCATAAGATTTCCCTGTATTATGGTCCACAGACACATTGGCTTCAGTCATGATGTCACAAACCATGCAACTCCCACATGCACGATGGGATCCTCCTCCTCTCTGTCTCAAACTTCCTCTGTTCCAAATGTCAGCCCGACATAGTTTGTCATTCAAATTGCTACTTCTCTGAAACGCAAAGAGGATCCTCAAATCCTGTAAACAAGGATGTATATTCAGTAATGCTAAATGCTTTTTAATTATCCTAGTCATGATGTTGGAATGAGAGTTGAACCGGGTCACGAACGTCACCACCTCCTCCTTGTCCACTGGCTCTGATTTCGGATGTAATAACCATTCTCTATGGTTATGAGACGCTCTCTTCCTGGCCTTGGACACCAATTGTTTAGGATACCCCCGGTCACATAATTTAGTTTCCAATTTCGTGGCATGATCATGAAACCTGTCTTTAGTGGAGCAAATCCTTCTATGTCTTAAAAATTGAGCAAAAGGAATATTAGTTCTGCAATGATCTGGATGCATACTATTAAACTGCAAAGTAGTGTTTCTGTTGGTGGGCTTTATAAACACAGATGTTTCCAGACGTCCTGCAACCACCTCTTCCCAGATATCCAAAAAAGCAATCCCTCTGTTGCTATGTTTAGATTCAAATTTAATAGTTCCATGACATACATTTAATTCTTGGACAAATTGATCCAACAGGGACTCTGTGCCTCCCCATACCATGAAGATATCATCAATGTATCGCAGCTAGCATCTGGCATGTCTGAACAATTCTAATGTATAAATTCTTCAGGTTTCCAATGCTTCCATGAACAAATTAGCAATCGTAGGGGAGCAAGCAGCTCCCATGGAACATCCTGTTTTCTGAAAATAATATTTAAGATCACATACTTCCGTTATTCTATTTAAATATGCAACGTCTGACATCATCCCGTCCTCACGTCATCGATACAAGTTCTTTCAAAGAAAGGCTTTCCATTCAAAGGAGACATTTAACCCACCTGGTATGACAGATTGTAAAGTAAAAATCCATCTCTGCTCCATTTGTCTTAGAATTTTTCTAACATCACCTTTTCGTTCAGTAACATGGACCTGTTCAATTACAATACATCTCAAATCAGAAAAACGATGTTGCTTATTCAATGACTGTGAGACATACTGCACGGAACTAAGAAAATCACGTTGGTTTCACTATCCAAGCTATGTAACGGCTTATGGCCGTAAACAATTTTTTTTTGTCTTCATTGACAGTGTTTGAAAGGGTGTTAAGATACACAAAGCATGAAAGAAGTGTATGTGGAGTTTTTTTGAGACTAATGATTAAGGAGGTCCCCTCTTTATTTAAGGCGTGTCCTTTGAACAGAGGTGTGTCCGGTTTCACTGAGGTCTTTTTTTTCCACCAACTTTCATGTTTACGAACCTATTATCACCCTTGAACACTGGTAGACTGTAGAATTTTTGATAATAGCATTGATTGTATTCTACATATTCCGTATATTGCAGGTAATTAAAATCACCCATTATTATTGCATTGCCTACTTTATTACATAAGTACATAAGTAATGCCATACTGGGAAAAGACCAAAGGTCCATCGAGCCCAGCATCCTGTCCCCGACAGCGGCCAATCCAGGTCAAGGGCACCTGGCAAGCTACCCAAACGTACAAACATTTTATACAAGTTATTCCCGAAATTCTGGATTTTTCCCAAGTCCATTTAGTAGAGGTCTATTGACTTGTCCTTTAGGAAACTGTACCCCTTTTTAAACTCTGCCACGCTAACCGCCTTCACTACGTTCTCCGGCAACGAATTCCAGAGTTTAATTACGCGTTGGGTGAAGAAAATTTTTCTCCTATTTGTTTTAAATTTACCACACTGTAAGGCCACGTGGTGCCATGGTGGAGTGAAGACGCTGGAAAGCGGAGCTCCCACGTTTCCTCCCTAAAACCTTGCTAAAATCTGTTATACCAGAGGTTTTCATACTAAAACGGAAAGGCGAAAGAAGTGACGGTAGTAAAGAGCATCCTCTGACTTTGAAAGCGCTATGATGTCCACAAAACTGCAAAAGAAAGACAAAGAGAAGAGCAAGGGCACCGACTCCAAGATGGCGGAGATATCGGGCCAACTCACCTCTTCCATATGTTCCGCTTGGACGGCTGAAATCACAACAGAAGTCCCCGCGGCAGTGGAAGCAGCTCTAGATTAAAAATTGCAGGTTGTTTTCGATAGAGCGGAAGCTGCACATGAAAGATTAGATGGATTTCACCTGGACTTAGATCACTTGCAACAGTGGATCAGTGACATTGAGGATAGAATGAAGGAAGCCGCGGGACCAGCGGAGACCATGCGCTTGCAAGTGAACGACTTGGAACAAAAACTAGAAGATCTAGAAAATAGATCGAGGCGCAATAATTTGCGGCTCATTGGCCTTCCGGAACACCTAAAGGACTCTGAGCTCGTGGAATATCTAGAGAGCTGGCTCCCCAAAGAATTACAGCTGACCACCCTGCAAGATCCTTTGCGGATTGAAAGGGCCTATCGGGTGGGTCCTCGAAGAGCAACCGGAGAGCGTCCGAGAGCTGTGATCCTGCGCATTTTACAATATGGTCACAAACAGGTGATAGTGAAAGCGCTCAGGTCGGGATTGCAGCTGAAATATGAAGGCAAACGCATACTGTGCTTTCAGGATTATTCTACGAAAGTAGCAGCAGCTAGAAGAGCTTTTGCGCCCACATGCACGGAGCTGTACAATAGAAAAATTAAATTCGCCTTACTATATCCCGCCAAATTGAAAGTCTTTCATGAAGGGGCAGACAAAGTATTGGAAACTGCGGCTGAAACTCAAGAATTCATCAAGGCTCTACCACCCAAGGTTACAGAGTGAGGCGGAGGAGGACTGCTTTAAAAGACCGTGGCAGTTAGAAATGGCGGGACGAATCTGATTTGTAAGCAATCTGGTCAGGGAACTGTGTCTGGCGTTTGCCCTAGCTAAGCAGACGCGGAGGTACTGTGCCTTCAGCCAGGTTCTATGAACTACTACAGTTGTGTTTAATGTGATTATACTCCTCAACTCTGAGGGATGTTACAAGATAGTATGATGGTCTGATGCTATTTGAACAAATGGTGGTTGACACCCTAACTCTGCGCCTTGCCTGAATATGTCTTTTGGTTTACAGTCAGGGGTGCCAGCCACCACATAGACAGAGTACATAAATATTGCCCAAGGACCTGGACTGATGGTTTAATACTATTGCTAGTTGCAATTAACAATATATAAGGGAGTCCCTTTTAAGGGTTTGGGACCTAGGGAAAAAGTGTGATGTGTTAATTTAATCAGTTGTTTTATAACATTTATAGTGTGTTATGTAAGTTTAAATACTTTAAGCCTGACTTGAAGCGACAGCCTCAATATAACATATCGAGCTCTGAATACTCTGTTTCAGCTGGGGGCTGTCTACGCAGGTGTTGGGTTTTCCGGAGAATTCTTACCTGTCTAAACACCTGTGATCTGCATCTGAGTTAAGAGGGGGGAATATAGCTATATAGGAGATAAGGGGTTTGGGAGCAATGTTTGTTTGATATGAGATCTCTGTACATATGAGAGAGGGAATGGGGTACTTATACGTGATGAGCTCGTGTAGGAGTTCTCACGGTTTTGAAGGGGTAGATTGGGATTGTTCTGGGAGGGGGGTTGGGGGACAAGAGGGGGGAGTGGGGGTTGGGTGTGGGGAGAGGTTGGGAGGGAGGGAATTCTTCCAGGCGGTGGGCTCCATAGCAGCGAGATCAATTGGCTTACTGGCTGGCTTTCTGGTGCACGATGGTATGGGGGGGGGAGTGAGCTGGGACACTCCCTCCCAAGGACAACAGTTTTGGTGAGATGCTGTATACTAGATAAAGGAATGATATCTTATGGTTAAAGTAATATCCTGGAACGTGGGTGGCATTTCGTCCCCTATTAAACGCGCTAAACTGTTGCAGGCCTTGAATAGACAGAGAGCTAATATTGTTATGTTGCAAGAAACCCACCTAACGGCAGCTGAACATCAGAAGCTCCGGAGATGGTGGGTGACAGAGATAGTGGATAGTACTGCACAAAATAAAAAAGCAAGAGTGGCGATTCTGTTTAGGAAAGGTCTGCAATATATATTGAAGGATAGTGTAATAGATCCCACTGGCCGCTATATAATTCAGCATATTATTTTGAATAATAAGCCGCTGTTGCTAGTAAACCTGTATGCGCCTAACCAATATGACAAAAAGTTTTTTCAGAAAATTATAAAACATATACACGCATTTGATCAGATTCCCATACTAATAGGAGGAGATTTTAATTTGGTTTTCGACCCTTTGATGGACAGCGCCAGGTCCCTAAAGATCACTCCGGTAATTCTCTCTAAGGGAATACCTTGGATTTGCTCTACCTTAGATTTAGTAGATTCGTGGCGCTTACTGCATCCTAGTCAGCGGGATTTTACTCATTTATCCAGAGCACATGGTACGCAATCGCGAATAGATTATCTGTTACTCTCTGGACATATTGCCTCACGAATCATACCTGAAATTGGTGCTACCGCAGTGTCAGATCATGCAATGATTTGGGTAGTCTTAGACTGGATCAGAGAGGAAAAGGTGGAATTTAGATGGCAATTCCCTAAAGCATTATATTATGATCCCAAATTTCTCCCATATATACAGGAGAAGTGGGGGGAATATGTAAACTGTAATGAGGGTTGTTATGAGCAAGACCCGATTCTTTTTTGGGAAGCAGTCAAGGCTGTGCTGAGGGGGCATATTATTTCGTACTCAGTATACCAGAAGAGAGTGAAGGACGCAGAGCTGAAGCGATTAGAAAAACGAGTAAGACAAGCTAGGCAGATCTATGGGCGGGTGCCGACGGTGAGGCACAAACACAATCTCCTGGCCTCCCAGGTAGAGTTAAATCAAATGATTCAGGTAAGAACGCAAAAATCACAGACATATTTTCATTTTCAGCTTTACAAACATGCTAATAAGCAAGGTAAACTGTTGGCAAGGTTGGTGAGGCAAGTAGGAGGGAGTAGATGTGTAACAAGGATTAAGAACGAGCAGGGCTCCTACTCTTATACAAATGGAGACATTAATAAAGTGTTCCGCAATTTTTATGCTACCCTCTACTCAGCTCCGATTGAGGCGAGCCTTGAACCAGAATCTTACCTAGCAGGCCAGGACCTCCCTAGGATAATGGACACGCAAAGAGCTATGCTTAATGCAGACATTGATGTGGAGGAAATTCTGTGGTGTATAAAGTCAAGTCCCTTGCATAAGGCCCCAGGGGTAGATGGCTATACATCTGAATTTTATAAGATGATGGTAAATGATATAGCCTTATGTTTAACTGATGTGTTTAATGCCATTTTGCAGAAAGGGGAGCTACCGGCTTCACTACGAAAAGCTCAGATAATCGTGTTGTTAAAGCCTGGTAGAGATCCCGACTACACGGGATCTTACCGACCTATTTCTTTGTTACTGTTTGAAACAAAATTGCTGGCTAAAATCCTGGCAAATAGACTGGCCAAAGTTTTGCCTTCATTAGTAGCGGAACCACAAGTAGGATTTGTTAGAGAGCGATCAGTAGCCCGCAATCTGAGAAAGATCCTGTTGGCCTTGGAGGAAATACATAGAGACTCTCGGTCATCGCTTTTGATCAGTTTTGATGCGTAAAAACCTTTGATTGCGTTGACTGGGGGTTTCTGTTTGCGATCTTAAAGGCTTATGGGATTGAGGGATACTTTGCTGAAGCCATAAAGGCTCTATACCGAGCACCAGTAGCGGAAGTAGCTGTTAATGGAACAGAGTCATTTCCGATAACTAGGGGTACGAGACAGGGCTGTCCTCTCTCGCCTCTTCTATATGTGATGGTATTGGATCCTCTGATTCGGGATGTTGTGACTATGGAGGAGGTGAGAGGGATACAAATTGGGCGGGACCATTTTAAAATTGCAGCCTTTGCGGATGACCTTTTGGTCATTTTGCAAACCCCCGGACTTCCCTAGCAGCGTTATTGGAGATATTTACTGAATATGGGGACTACTCGGGCTTCCGTATTAATCTCGATAAATCTGAGGTTCAGCCCTTGCATGTCTCGGCAGCCGAGTGGTCCCAAATCAAGTGCCCCTTAAAAACAACACGGGTCGCATTTAAGTATCTTGGAATACAATTGCCTGGAGATCCGCGGAAGCTATATAAATTGAATGTAGACAAACTACTTTCTGGTACAAGAGATTTGTTAGACCATTGGGTGACACTGCCGATATCGCTCTTAGGCAGAATATCTTTCTTTAATATGCTTATATTTCCTAAGTGGCTCTATTGTTTTCAGACGATACCATTGTGCCTTACCAAGGGTGATTGGAAAAAATTGCCTAGCATGCTATCTAAATTCCTTTCGAATCGGAAAAGACCCCAAATCCATATGGAAAACATGTTAGATGGATGGAATAGAGGGGGATTAGGTCTGCTGAACTTATGGTGGTACAATAGAGCCTGCCTACTCCGTCATCTGGGAGGCTGGCTACTGGGGACTTCCCGATATACTCCATTGCGGATGGAAACTGAGTGGATGCGTCCGCTGCATTTCAATTATATAATACAGGCTGACACTTCAGGTTTACCAATTCACCTTCGTAGGAGTAATTTGGTGAGGCCGCTACGGGTGATATGGGGAGGGTTAGCAAAGCTATGGTCTTTTGATGCTCATAGTAGTAGACTCTTACCTATTAGAGGTAACGGGGCCTTTACTCCTGGAATGGTGAACAAGCATATTCGCAGCTGGACAGACAAGGGATTTCATCTGGTGGATGATTTTGTGGATCCCGGAGGGCACCTTCGGGCCCTGAACTCACTGAACCTGGGCTCACTAGAGTGGGCTGACAAATATGCATTTACACAGATATCCCATTACATTAACACCCTGCCTCCACATTCATTGGCAGTTGATGTGGCCTCCAAAATCAGAGATTTGTATGATACGCCAACGACAGACCCGATCCCCGCAGAGCCTAGAAAAATTGGCCCAGAGGTGGTCGGTAGATATACGGAAACGGATTACTGCAAACTTCTTGTTGGGTAGCTTGAGACAGATGGCTCACAGGATTGACAGCGCAGAACTGAGGGAGTGCCAAGCTAGAAGTATATATAGAGCGTATACCTCGCTGTCGCGATTATATAAAATGGGAAGAGCTGCAGCGTCCCTTTGTAATAGATGCGGTGACCCCCACTACACTTATTTTCATGCTATGTGGGCCTGTGTGGTGATCCAGAAATACTGGTCGAGCATAGCGCTGTTCTTGGGGAGACTTATAGGTAAGAATGTGATCTTGAAGCCGGAGACATCGCTTTTGGGTGCTGATTTGTTGAAGGGGGCCGGTGCTGTCCATCAGAATCTCTTACTCTACAAGGCATGTGTGGTGGGGATGAAGTGCATTTTGGTGAATTGGACACAATTAGAGGCACTGTCATTTTGGCAATGGCGCAACAGGTGGCATGCACTGCTCTTGATGGAATTGAGAGACTCTTGTTACAAACCTAAAAAGCAGCGTACTTTCTATCTAGTGTGGGAGCCTTATATTAATACTCTAGCCCCAAAAGCTCGTAGCTCCATTATCAACAAGCTGAGCTTGGAGCCTGGGAAGCTAGCTATGGGTCCTGTCTGAAAGCTATTATTTTTCAATTCACCCTGTATAAGACGTTGGTGAGGCCCCACCTGGAGTATTGTGTTGTTTTGGAGGCCGTATCTTGCGAAGGATGTTAAAAAAATGGAAGCGGTGCAAAGGAAAGCTACGAGGATGGTATGGGATTTACGTTCCAAGACTTATGAAGAGAGGCTTACCGACCTGAACATGTACACCCTGGAGGAAAGGAGGAACAGGGGTGATATGATACAGACATTCAAATATTTGAAAGGTATTAATCCGCAAACGAATCTTTTCCGGAGATGGGAAGGCGGTAGAACGAGAGGACATGAAATGAGATTGAAGGGGGGCAGACTCAGGAAAGATGTCAGGAAGTATTTTTTCACGGAGAGGGTGGTGGACGCTTGGAATGCCCTCCCACGGGAGGTGGTGGAGATGAAAACGGTAACGGAGTTCAAACATGCGTGGGATATGCATAGAGGAATCCTGTGCAGAAGGAATGGATCCTCAGAAGCTTAGCTGAAATTGGGTGGTGGAGCAGTTGGGGGGAAGAGGGGGGTGGTTGGGAGGCGAGGATAGGGGAGGGCAGACTTATACAGTCTGTACCAGAGCCGGTGATGGGAGGCGGGACTGGTGGTTGGGAGGCGGGTAATACTGCTGGGCAGACTTATATGGTCTGTGCCCTGAAAAGGACAGGTACAAATTCAAGGTAATGTATACACATATGAGTTTGTCTTGGGCAGACTGGATGGACCATGCAGGTCTTTTTCTGCCGTCATCTACTATGTTACTATGTAATTCAATCATTGGTGTGCTGGAGACCACCTGGAATGGATAATAAAGGGGGGGACGGGGAGACGGGGGTTACTAAATAGGGGGGACGGGAGTTTTAGGGAGGTAGGGATATGGGAAGGATCTTTATAGGTTGGGGGATGGGAGTGAACACGACAATAATGCTTGGCTATAACTAATTCCTAATCTTTGTAGGTATGGAAAGGTATTAATGGAGAAATGTGATGACTGATGATATGCTTTGTGGAACTGTTCTGGTTATGTTGTTGTGAAGTTCTGAAGCTGAATTTTGTAATGATAATTTGTATGAGTGACGTGTCATCAATAAAAATGTTATAAAGTAAATTTACCACACTGTAGTTTCATCGCATGCCCCCTTGTCCTAGTACTTTTGGAAAGCGTGAACAGACGCTTCACATCCACCTGTTCCACTCCACTCATTATTTTATATACCTCTATCATGTCTCCCCTCAGCTGTCTCTTCTCCAAGCTGAAAAGCCCTAGCCTCCTTAGTCTTTCTTCATAGGGAAGTCGTCCCATCCCCGCTATCATTTTTATCGCCCTTCGCTGCACCTTTTCCAGTTCTACTATATCTTTCTTGAGATGCAGCGACCAGAATTGAACACAATACTCAAGGTGCAGTCGCACCATGGAGCGATACAGCGGCATTATAACATCCTCACATCTGTTCTCCATACCTTTCCTAGTAATACCCAACATTCTATTTGCTTTCCTAGCCGCAGCAGCACACTGAGCAGAAGGTTTCAGTGTATTATCAACGATGACACCCAGATCCCTTTCTTGGTCCGTAACTCCTAATGTGGAACCTTGCATGACATAGCTATAATTCGGGTTCTTTTTTCCCACATGCATCACCTTGCACTTGTTCACATTAAACGTCATCTGCCATTTAGCCGCCCAGTCTCCCAGTCTCGTAAGGTCCTTCTGTAATTTTTCACAATCCTCTCGCGAGTTAACGACTTTGAATAACTTTGTGTCATCAGCAAATTTAGCACTTGTTCACATTAAACATCATCTGCCATTTAACCCCACTCTCTGTTTTCTATCCTTCAACCAGTTTTTATATTATTTTTATATTTCAACTTTTTTTTTATTGAGATCAAAAATTCTCAGAATTACAGTCTTCAGCAAGTAGATATTGTCATACCTTCAAATTATACAGCAACTCATCGTTCAGATCCATTCTCATATTTTAGCCTTCTTAACTTTCTCTATATCCCCCCTCCCCACTCCCCCCCTTATACCTCATATAAATTCTCTACATAAACAACAAAACATTTACCCCCTATATTCATAATTTATTAAGGATTAGGCTTCTCCCCTGATGTGATAGCTTGGCTAAATAAGGATTCCAGAGCTTCAGAAATCGGGTTTTACGTTTAAATGAGCCTCTAACCTCTTGTGCTTCCCATGTAAGTACTTGATGTATTTGGTTACGCCAGTGCCAGCATTCTGGTGCGTCCGATGAAGTCCACTGTTGCAATATACATTTTCTTGCAATCAAAAATAGCTTACGGCACAACAGCACCTCTCCCGCTCTGAGCCCCCCAAATGAACCCGGGCAATCAAGCACCACTTGAAAAGATGTCCCCTGAACATGGCTTGACATCAAAAGGGAGAGGAAAGCTGCCACCCTCCTCCAAAAACATCTTATAACCGGACATTCCCAGAGCCCATGGTATAGAGAATTATCAGCAGCTTTACATTTCGGGCAAGTAGGTGTTTCAATTACCCCCGCTCGAAATAGCTGGACCTGTGAAAAATAGGCTCTGTGAACAATTCTATATGCACATTCTCGGTATCCTGCCCCGCTAATTAATTGGGGAATGCCCTTAAGATGAGCTGTAATATCCCAGAAAGCAAGATCACATCCCACATCCAACTCCCATCTTCTCCGAAGCTGGGTCAGCTCCTTCCCAGGTACTAAAGACCAGATTTTCTTCTGTAGCTTGGATATGGCTGGCTCCTCCTCTGAGATTTCCGTAAATAAATTCTGTATTCTCTCTCCCAATTTAAACTTAAGTGCTTCTTTGTCAAGAGAGTGAACATAGTGCTTCAGCTGGCAGTAGACAAAATTGTCACCCCAGCGAATTAATTCATGCGGAATCAAATTGTCCAGAGCTCTAGGCACCCCTGTCTGATCTACCACTGCTCCCAAGTTATGGAGACCCTGCGCCTCCCACCGCATAAACACTGAATTTTCCTGTCCAGGTCTGAACATTGGGTTCCCCCTTATCGTTAGAAGTTCTGATACCCTCGGGTCACTTCCCAATTGTTTACCCAGGAATCTCCATGCTTCCCGTACAGGGCCCAGCAATACTGATTTTCTCATCAACTGAGGCAAGGACTTGTTATCCCCCTGCAGTAATGAAACCAGCTGGTATGGTTTAAACAGCTCTTTTTCTATCTCCAGAGGTGTGTGGTATTCCGAGGCAAAGATCCAGTCACGCATGTGTCTCAAATTGCATGCAATGTTATAGTATTTAATGTTGGACAAGCCTATTCCTCCCTGATTCCACCCCCCCAGTAATGATGACATCCGAACCTTTGCCTTCTTATATGCCCAACAAAACTTCATCACTATACGGTAGAACATCCTTATATCTTTCTGTAATAACTGCAAAGGCAGAGTTTGCATTACATATAACCAGGGGTGTGCTGGTAAATTTTTAACAACAGGCTCTTTCTCCAGACGTAGCCAGCTCTGCAGTTGGAAGGGCCAGGGGTGGCCGTGGGGGGGGGGGGGGGGGGGAGCAACACTTGCCTCTCTCTCCTCCCTCCAGTCTGCGGGCACGCTAGGCATACCTTTGCTGGCAGCCAATAAATGGACTGCCACCACTCTCTACGTCTTGCTCTGAGCAGCATGCTGGAACTTCTCTCACATGCTCGAGAAGTCCCATCCTGCTGCCCAGAGCTGGAAACAAGGAGCAGGGAGCAGCAGTAGTCTATTTACTTGGCTTGCAGGGCTCAGTATCCCCACCAGCAATGTAAAAGTTAATTCAGCAGGGGGCCCAAGCCCACATTTTGGGAGCCAGTTGTTAAAGAAGCCATGGAGGGCCCTACTTTAACAACCGGCTCCCAAAATTCTTAAAAACTTAACAACCGGCTCTTGCAAGCCTGTGAGAGCCTGCTCCAGCACACCACTGCATATAACCACCTGGGAAGAATTACCAGGCAAATTAGACACACGCGCCCTGATAAAGTGAATGATACATACCTGTAGCAGGTGTTCTCCGAGGACAGCAGGCTGATTGTTCTCACGACTGGGTTGACGTCCACGGCAGCCCCCACCAACCGGAACAAAACTTCGTGGGCGGTCCCGCACGCAGGGCACGCCCACCGCGCATGCGCGGCCATCTTCCCGCCCGTGCGCGACTGTTCCCGCTCAGTTGAATGACAAGCAAATTAATGAGTAAAACGCAACTCCAAAGGGGAGGAGGGAGGGTAGGTGAGAACAATCAGCCTGCTGTCCTCGGAGAACACCTGCTACAGTTATGTATCATTCACTTTCTCCGAGGACAAGCAGGCTGCTTGTTCTCACGACTGGGGTATCCCTAGCTCTCAGGCTCACTCAAAACAAGAACCCAGGTCAATTGAACCTCGCAACGGCGAGGGCACAACAGAAATTGACCTACGAAGAACAACTAACTGAGAGTGCAGCCTGACCAGAATAAATTCGGGTCCTGGAGGGTGGAGTTGGATTTAAACCCCAAACAGATTCTGCAGCACTGACTGCCCGAACCGACTGTCGCGTCGGGTATCCTGCTGTAGGCAGTAATGCGATGTGAATGTGTGGACAGATGACCACGTCGCACCTTTGCAAATCTCTTCGATAGTGGCTGACTTCAAGTGGGCCACCGACGCTGCCATGGCTCTGACACTATGAGCCGTGACATGACCCTCAAGAGTCAGCCCAGCCTGGGCGTAAGTGAAGGAAATGCAATCTGCTAGCCAATTGGAGATGGTGCGTTTCCCGACAGCGACCCCCTTCCTATTGGGGTCGAAGGAAATAAACAATTGGGTGGACTGTCTGTGGGGCTGTGTCCGCTCCAGATAGAAGGCCAAAGCTCCCTTGCAGTCCAATGTGTGCAACTGACGTTCAGCAGGGCGGGTATGCGGTCTGGGAAAGAATGTTGGCAAGACAATTGACTGGTTAAGATGGAACTCCGACACCACCTTTGGCAGAAACTTGGGGTGAGTGCGGAGTACTACCCTATTATGATGAAATTTTGTATAAGGAGCATGAGCTACCAGGGCTTGAAGCTCACTGACTCTACGAGCTGAAGTAACAGCCACCAGGAAAATGACCTTCCAGGTCAAGTACTTCAGATGGCAGGAATTCAGTGGCTCAAAAGGAGGTTTCATCAGCTGGGTGAGGACGACATTGAGATCCCATGACACTGCAGGAGGCTTGACAGGGGGCCTTGACAAAAACAAGCCTCTCATGAATCGAACGACTAAAGGCTCTCCAGAGATGGCTTTACCCTCTACACGATGATGGTAAGCACTAATCGCACTAAGGTGATTCCTTACTGAGTTGGTCTTGAGGCCAGACTCTGATAAGTGCAGAAGGTATTCAAGCAGGTTCTGTGTAGGACAAGAACGAGGTTATAGGGCCTTGCTCTCACACCAAACGGCAAACCTCCTCCACTTGAAAAAGTAACTCTTTTTAGTGGAATCCTTCCTAGAGGCAAGCAAGAAGCGGGAGACACCCTCCGACAGACCCAACGAAGCAAAGTCTACGCCCTCAACATCCAGGCCGTGAGAGCCAGGGACTGAAGGTTGGGGTGCAGAAGCGCTCCGCTGTTCTGCAAAATGAGAGTCGGAAAACACTCCAATCTCCACGGTTCTTCGGAGGACAACTCCAGAAGTAGAGGGAACCAGATCTGACGGGGCCAAAAAGGCGCTATCAGAATCATGGTGCCGTGGTCTTGCTTGAGCTTCAGTAAGGTCTTCCCCACCAAAGGTATGGGAGGATAAGCATACAGGAGGCCGGTCCCCCAATGGAGGAGAAAGGCATCCGACGCTAGTCTGCCGTGTGCCTGTAGCCTGGAACAGAACAGAGGCAGCTTGTGGTTGGTCTGAGAGGCGAAAAGGTCCACCGAGGGAGTGCCCCACTCTCGGAAGATCTTGCATACCACTCTGGAATGGAGCGACCACTCGTGCGGTTGCATGACTGCTCAGTCTGTCGGCCAGACTGTTGTTTACGCCTGCCAGGTATGTGGCTTGGAGAAACATGCCGAACTGGCAGGCCCAACGCCACATCCCGACGGCTTCCTGACACAGGGGGCGAGATCCGGTGCCCCCCTGCTTGTTGATGTAATACATTGCAACCTGATTGTCTGTCCGAATTTGGATAATTTGACAGGACAGCCGATCTCTGAAGGCCTTCAGTGCATTTTAGACCGCTCGGAGCTCCAGGAGGTTGATCTGAAGATCCTGTTCCTGGAGAGACCACAGTCCCTGGGTGTGAAGCCCATCGACATGAGCTCCCCACCCCAGGCGAGATGCATCCGTCGTCAGCACTTTCGTGGGCTGTGGAATTTGGAATGGACGTCCCAGGGTCAAATTGGTCCGAATGGTCCAACAGTGCAGTGAATTGCGGCAACTGATGGAGAGGCGGATGACATCTTCTAGATTCCCGGTGGCTTGACACCACTGGGAAGCTAGGGTCCATTGAGCAGGTCTCATGTGAAGCCGAGCCATGGGAGTCACATGAACTGTGGAGGCCATGTGACCGAGGAGTCTCAATATCTGCCGAGCCGTGACCTGCTGAGACGCTCTGGTCTGGGAAGCAAGGGACAGAAGGTTCTGCACCCTTGCTTCGGGAAGAAAGGCCTGAGCCGTCTTAGAATTCAGCAGCGCTCCTATGAATTCCAGAGATTGGACTGGCTGGAGATGGGACTTCGGATAATTTAGCACAAACCCCAGCAGCTCCAGAAGGTGGATAGTGCACTGCATGGACCGAAGGGCTCCTGCCTCTGAGGTGTTCTTGACCAGCCAATCATCGAGATAAGGGAACACATGCACTCCCAGCTTGCGCAAGTACGCCGCCACCACCACGAGGCACTTTGTGAACACTCGTGGCGCAGAGGCGAGCCCAAAGGGCAGCACACAGTACTGAAAGTGCCGTGTTCCCAAACGGAATCTGAGATACTGTCTGTGAGCTGGCAGTATCGGGATGTGAGTGTATGCATCCTTTAAATCCAGGGAACATAGCCAATCGTCTTTCTGAATCATTGGTAGAAGGGTGCCCAAGGAAAGCATCCTGAACTTCTCTTTGACCAGGTATTTGTTCAGGCCTCTCAGGTCTAGGATGGGGCGCATCCCCCCTGTTTTCTTTTCCACAAGGAAGTACCTGGAATAGAATCCCTGCCCTTCCTGCCCGGATGGCACGGGCTCGAACGCATTGGCGCTGAGAAGGGCGGAGAGTTCCTCTGCAAGTACCTGCTTGTGATGGGAGCTGAAGGATTGGGCTCCCGGAGGACAATTTGGTGGAGGCCAAATTCAGGGCGTATCCACACTGCACTATTTGGAGAACCCACTGGTGGGAGGTTATCAGAGGCCACCTTTGGTGAAAAACTTTCAACCTCCCCCCGACTGGCAGATCGTCCGGTACGGACACTTTGATGGCGGCTATGTTCCCATGGATCCAGTCAAAAACCCGTCCCCGGTTTTTGCTGTGGAGGCGCAGGGGGCTGCTTAGGCGCACGCTGTTGACGGGAACGAGCGCGCTGGGACTGTCCCTGTGCCTGATGAGGCCTTCGAGCCGGCTGGGTGTACCTACGTTTGTTGTAGGCGTAGGGTGCAGCCTGCCGGGCCCGGGAAAAAAGTCCACCTGCAGAGGTGGATGCTGAAGGTGCCCGGTGGGAGAGCTTGTCGAGGGCAGTTTCCCGCTGATGTAGTTGGTCCACCAACTGCTCGACCTTCTCGCCGAAAATATTATCCCCCCGGCAAGGGACATCAGCCAGCCGCTGCTGGGTGCGGTTGTCCAGGTCAGAGGCATGCAGCCATGAGAGTCTGCGCATCACTATACCTTGGGCCGCAGCTTGAGATGCCACATCACAGGTGTCATAAATACCCCTGGACAGGAACTTTCTGCACGCCTTCAGCTGCCTGACCACCTCCTGAAAAGGCCTGGACTGCTCCGGGGGGAGCTTGTCGACCAGGTCCGCCAGTTGATTCACATTGTTCCGCATGTGTATGCTCGTGTAGAGCTGGTAGGATTGGATGCGGGTCACGAGCATTGAAGATTGGTAGGCCTTCTTCCCAAATGAGTCCAGAGTGCGAGACTCCCGCCCCGGGGGTGCCGAAGTGGTATCCCTCAAACTCCTTCCCTATCCCTCTTGAGAGCAGAGTCCACGACCGCCGAGTCATGAGGCAATTGGGGCCGCATTAACTCTGGGTCTGAGTGGATCCTGTATTGGGACTCCGCTTTCTTGGGGATGGTGGGATTAGATAAAGGTCTCAACCAGTTCCGAAGCAGTGTCTCTTTGAGGACATTGTGCAACGGCACGTGGAGGACTCTCTAGGTGGTGATGAATAGTCGAGGACCTCGAGCATCTTGGCCCTCGGCTCATCCACAGAGACCACGGGAAAGGGAATGCAGATAGACATATCCCTAACAAAGGAGGCAAAGGAGAGGCTCTCAGGTGGCGAGAGCTTCCTCTCCGGTGAAGGAGTGGGGTCGGAGGGAAGGCCCACAGACTCCTCTGAGGAGAAATATCTGGGGTCCTCCTCCTCCCCCCACGAGGCCTCTTCCTCGGTGTCGGACATGAGCTCCTGTAGCTCAGACCTCAACCGGGCCCGGCTCGACTTCGAGGCATCGAGTCCTCGGTGGCGGCACCGAGCGGTGGACTCCCGCGCCGGCGGGGATGAAGCTCCCTCCATCAACGTCGACGGGGACTCCACCTGCGTGGCGGTCGAGATCGGCGCCGCAAGCGGCGTCGGCGTCGAAGGCCTTGGCACCGGGCTAGAGCACACCGGCGCCTCCATCAACGGCGCCAGGGGCGCAAGCACCCCCGGCGCCGGCACAGTCTGGCGCATCAGCCCTTCCAGGATCCCCGGAAGGATGGCTCGGAGGCACTCATCAAAGCACGCTGTCGGGAAAGGCGAGGGGGCCGGTGGAGGTGCCGGTGCCAGAATCTGCTCGGGTCCAGGAGACAGCACCGAAGTGCCCGCACCCTGACGCAGCGATACCTCTACTACCGAGGGGGACCGCTCCTCCTGGTGCTGCCGCTTCCTCAGCGTCGAGTCATCTCTGGAGCCGGAGCTGGTAGCCACATGCGCCGTAGGCGACTGATGACGGTGCTTTTTAGCCTTCTTCTGGTGCCCGTCATCGGCGCTTGGCGGTACCGAAGAGGAGGAGGTACACCCCCTCGGCCTCGAGGGATCGGGTCCGACAGGGTTCGGTCCCGATGGCCCTGGGTAGAGGGAGTGACCGGGGCCAATTGCCCGCGCGGCCGCTCACCCCTGCCATCTCCGGAAGACCGGCGGGCCAACGAAACCTGTGCTCCTGGGGTCGGTGCCGTCGGTGCCGATTTCGTGGACATCGGTACCGGTACCGAAGATCCGGCCGTCGACACCGATGCCGTCGAAGTCGACGTCGAGGGGCCGGCGCAAGTTCCAAAAAGACGGTCCCGCAGAACTTGCCTCGCCACCTGTGTCCGTTTACGTAAACCGAGACACAAGGTGCACGTCTTGGTATCGTGCTCCGGCCCGAGGCACTGGAGGCACCAAGCGTGTCGGTCTGCGAGATATGCCGGCCGCACCAACCACACTTCTAAAATCCACTCGGGACCTTCGAGGACATCGACGGAAAAATCGCGTCGGCGAAGTCAAAGTCGTCGATGGTGGCGGTAAAAAGCACACCCGAAAAGAAATTGACCGCACGGCCACAAGGCCGCAACAAGGCGCCCCCCGCTAGACTTACGAGGGGGGGGGGGGGGACAAAGTTTTCTTTTTTTTTTTTTTAAAGAAAAACAAACGAAAAAAGAAAAAATTTGCGGCTAAGGCGCGATCCGGTTTCCGGGGCTGACAGAGAGAGAGACGAACACGGCTCTCTCCAGCGCAGAAAAGAAAAGACTGAGCGGGAACGGTCGCGCACGGGCGGGAAGACGGCCGCGCATGCGCGGTGGACGTGCCCTGCGTGCGGGACCGCCCGCGAAGTTTTGTTCCGGTTGGTGGGGGCTGCCATGGACGTCAACCCAGTCATGAGAACAAGCAGCCTGCTTGTCCTCGGAGAATGACAATGTCACTCCTTTCCAGGCTTCCAATTGTTGTTTTGTTTTGTCTAACAGCCACTGCACATTTGTTCTATAAAGCACCTTTGTCCTTGGTGTTAAATAAATGCCCAGATAGCGGAATGAATCTTCCACCCATTTCAGTGGGAACTGTCCCCTCCATGTTCTACGAGTATCTGCTGTTATGGCCATCGCTTCCGACTTGTCGTAGTTTAATTTGAACCCAGAGTATGCCCCGAATTCTGAAAAAACTTCCAAAAGATCACCTAATGACTCCTGTGGGTTTGTTAACAATACCAACAAGTCATCAGCGAAAGCCGCTACCTTAAATTCCTGTTCTCCAAGCCGCACCCCCCTAATTGTTGAACATTGATTTATGTCTCGGATTAATGGGTCCATATATAATGCAAAAAGTAAGGGCGACAGCGGACAACCCTGCCGAGTCCCTCTCTTAATTTCAAATTCCTCAGAATACATTCCATTCACCCACAGCTTAGCTTTTGGTGATTCATATAGAGCCGCTATCGCCCTCACAAACCATCCTTGGATCCCATATTTGTCCAAGGTAGAGAACAGAAAGGGCCACTCCACCCGATCGAATGCCTTTTCGGCATCAAAGCTAATCATAATAGACGGTTCACCCCCATCCTCCAGGCGTTCCAGGGATGCTAAAATACACCTAAGATTTCGTGCCACTGACCTTCCCTGAACAAACCCCACTTGAGCTTCATGAATAATGCATGGGAGGACACGTCTTAGCCTATTCGCCAGTATCTTAGCAAATAATTTTACTTCTTGGTTGAGAAGCGAAATAGGTCTATATGAAGTTACTAAGGTGTGATCCCTTTTAGGTTTAGGCAAAACTATTATCTGGGCCAAATTAAGATGTCCCGGCAAATGATCCTGGTCTACCCAGGCATTAAATGCGTGAGTTAAAGACGGTACTATCGAATCTCCCAGCAATTTGTAAAATTCTGCTTTAAACCCGTCTGGGCCCGGAGATTTACCCAATTTACTACACCCTATTGCCCAACTCACTTCATCACAACTTATAGGAGCATTCAGAATTTTTCGCTCTTTCGATTGAATTTTAGGGGTTGAGACATTGTCCAGGTAAAGCTCTTCGCTTAAACCTCTCTCTTCCCCCGAGCCATACAGTGATTGAAAAAATCTTTGAAAAACATCTCTTATCTCTTTATCTGTGTGGAGTAGTTTCCCCCCCCCCCCCCCCTCATTCCTAATAGTTAAAATGTGTCTGGAAGAACGTTTAGACGCTATTAGCCTTGCCAACATCTTGCCTCCTTTATTTCCTTGTTTGTAAAGTTGAAATTTATAGTTTGTGATTTAACTGCCTGGTCATGAAGTAAGGCATTCAGAGTTGTCTGGACTGTTATAATATCTTGTCTAATTTTGGGGGTTGGCTTTTTCCCAAATTGTTTTCGTAAGCCCAGTAGTTGTTTCTCCAAGCGTAAGATTTCTCTATCCCTGACTTTCTTATGATGACTTACATAGCTTATAATGTCCCCTCGCAGTACTGCTTTCCCAGCTTCCCAAAATAGTGCTGAATTATCTTTTACCCCTTCGTTGAAGTGTGAATATTCTCCCCACTTACTCACTAAGAACTCCTTGAACTTCCCAACATTATATAGGTAGCTAGGGAAAGACCAGCTTTTTTGCACCCCCTCCTGACTCCCCAAGTTCCAGGTCATCCAGACCGTCGCATGGTCTGAGATTATACAGGGGCCAATTTCAGTTTCTCCTACTTCTGAAAAGAGCTCTCTCGAGATTAACAGATAATCGATCCTGGAATGAGTACCATGAGCCCTGGACTGATGAGTGTATTCCTTTTCTAAAGGGTGTAGTACTCGCCAAACGTCTATAAGGTTAAGTATAGAACAGAGGTCCGGCAAGCCCTTCGATGTTTGTGGCCCTCGACCCTGCACAGGATTAGATCTATCCAACTGCATATCCCAAGTCATGTTAAAATCCCCCCCTAGCACCAACGGAACAGGGTCTACCTGAGTTAGTATTGATATTAGTTTCTTATAGAATTTAAGGTCAAGTTGATTAGGGGCGTATATACTTCCTAGGGTCACCGGCTGTCTAGCTATTACCGCCTTACAGAAAATAAAACGACCTTCTGGGTCTTTTAAAATGTTAGTGAGTTGCATTGCCACCCCCTTTCGGATGAGAATTGCCACTCCTCCTCTACGTCCCACTACCGCCGAAGATACGCATTCCCCCACCCACCATTTCGCCAACTTGGTATGTTCACTCTCTGACAAATGTGTTTCTTGTAAAAATACTATATCAGCTCTGATTCGTTGTAAGTAATGCAGTATTTTTGATCTTTTTATGGGGGAGTGAATACCCCCCACATTCCATGTGATTATCTTAGTCATTTTTCCTTGCATTTAGTGTGTATTGTCCACCAGATAGTTGCCTTATTGTCTGAGAGGAGCCAGCCCAGCCTCTGACCCCCCTTGTGTAATCCAGTAGTTCTCTTCCAAGCCCACACATCATATTGAGTAGTTATCCAAAATAATTGAGCCCTCATCCTTAGTGTTAATGCCCATCCACTTACTCCCCCTCCCTAAAACCCTCCCTTCCCTATCCCTCTCCCCTCTATCCCACCCAATACCGTCTTCCCAAACCCTTTCTTACCCCAAAGATCCCTCCCTAGGATCAAGTCACTTTAAACGCCGCCCCCTCAATCTCAAATCAGGCCTATTAACATAAATGTTTTAAAAGTTTTATTAATATCCCTTATGATATCTCAGTTATTTAACCCTACCCCCCTCCATCTCTCCAATTCCCTCCCACCTTAACATTCAACTTCTCTTCTTCAGATGAACCCCCATTTAAAACAAATAATAATGACCATACCAATCAAACATGGATTCTTTCAATCATATATACAGTCCACATAAGGAGAGGAATAATTCTTCTTATCACCAGTCCCCCTATGTCAACAAGTTCTTGCTGTGGCTCTAAACTTCAACAATACTTCTTTTTTTGCCATCAGGTTGTAAGTCCCCACAGTTCAATTTCACAAAAAAAAAAAAAAAAAATTATACAAAATCAAACCTTCTCCATCGCTCATCGCAAATGTCGAGCAACTTATGTTTCCTCATTACTGCTTCAAATCAGTGATTCAGTGATTAGAATCCAACTGCCGCACAAACTTCTGCGCATCCTCGACAGAGGAGTAGGTGTTCGTTGATGATTGATAAGTGATCCGCAATTTTGCCGGGTACATCAATGCAAACTTAATTTTTCTTTTCACCAACTCAGCGCAAATCGGCGAAAATAATTTCCTTTGCGCCGACACCCCCGCCGAATAATCTTGAAAACATAAGATTTTTTCAGTGCCACAAATCAGCTGTTTCCCAGAGCGCAGTGCCTGTAATATCGCTGTTTTATGCGTGAAATTGAGGATTTTGCAGATGACCACTCTGGGCCTTGTTGAATTCGCCTGCTTTATGCCCAACTGATGGGCCTGTTCAATTCTCAAGGGGCCCAGCTCCGTCGGTAGCTCCAGCTCCTTATTCAGCTATGCCTCCAGGTACCTTTTCAAATCGTGGTCCCCTTGGTTTTCTGGTATGCCTACCAGCCTTAAGTTATTTCGTCTGGATCTGTTCTCCAGATCCTCGATTTTATCAGCGTAGGAGTCCACCAGTTTTTGTAATTTCGTTTGAGCCTCCTCGACTTTCTCCATGCGGTCTTCCAGTTCGCCAGTCCTGCGCTGAAAAGTCGCCATATCTTCTCCAATTTGTGTGACATTATTATGGAGAGCTTCCAGCTTTGCTGTTAATGAGCCCAACTTTCTCTCCAATATTGTTTCCATGGCGGTAGTAACCTCTTCTACGATCTCGGCGGCCCATGCGGATCCTACCTGCGAGGCCGCTGGGCTCGCCGGAGCCGCCATCTTGTCGTCCGCCAATCTGCTTTTCTCCTTATCTTTGCGCAGGTTTTTAGCCGCCATCGCGGAGAAGTGTGTTGTTTAAAGTTGGGGCTTTGCCTCCTGTGGTGGTTCGCTGATTTTCTGGGTAACTGCAGTCACTTTTTTCGGAATATTCTATGCTGATTCGGCTAAGAGGGAGCAGGAGCAAAGCAGCTAGCGTCCGCTCCTCTGCATAGCGTCACGTGACTCCCCCTTCAACCAGTTTTTAATCCACAATAGGACATTTCCTCCTATCCCATGACCCTCTAATTTCCTCTGTATTAGCATCACTAATTTCCTTTAACATGACTGCGTCCGTCTGCTCATCCTGGTTGGGCTGATGGTAGTACACCCCTATCACCGTCCTTTTCCCATTAACACTTGGAATTTCGATCCACAATGATTCCAAGGGGTCTTTTGTTTCCTGTAGAATTTTCAATCTATTTGATTCAAGGCTCTCGTTAATATACAGTGCTACTCCTCCCCCAATCCGGTCCACCCTATCACTACGATATAATTTGTACCCCGGTATGACAGTGTCCCACTGGTTATCCTCCTTCCACCAGGTCTCAGAGATGCCTATTATGTCCAATTCTTCTTTCAGTGCAATATATTCCAATTCTCCCATCTTATGTCTAAGGCTCCTAGCATTTGCATATAGACACTTCAAGCTAGGCTTGTTATTCCTTATTACAGCATGTTGATTACTTGACAGTACTAATTTGCTATCTTTTGTTCCTTTTTTTTTTTTATGGACATTGAATCCACTACAGTCTCTTTTTCATACTCACTATCAATAAACCCTGCCTTCTCAGTTTGGGCGATATCTTTGCAAGATACGTTATTCCGAACCATGTGCTTTTCTGCGACTGTCGGCCTTCCCCCCCCCCCCCCCCCCCCCCCCGTTCCTAGTTTAAAAGCTGCTCTATCTCTTTTTTAAATGTTAATGCCAGCAGCCCGGTCCCATCCCAGTTAAGGTGAAGCCCATCCTTTAGGACCTTCTCCAGAATATTGCCCAGTTCGTGACAAATCTAAAACCCTCCTCCTTGCACCATCGTCTCATCCACGCATTAAGACTCCGGAGCTCTGCCTGTCTCTTGGGCCCTGCATGTGGAACGGGAAGTATTTCATAAAATGCCACCTAGAGGATCTGGATTTGAGCTTTCTTCCTAAAAGTCTAAATTTGGCTTCCAGAACCTCTCTCCCACATTTTCCTACATCATTGGTACCCACATGTACCAAGACAGCCAGCTCCTTCCCAGCACTATCTAAAATCCTGTCTAGGTGACGCGTGAGGTCCGCCACCTTCGTACCAGGCAGGCAAGTCACCAAGCGATCCTCCCGTCCACCAGCCATCCAGCTATCTATATGCCTAATGATTGAATCACCAACCACAACAGCTGTCGTATCCTTTCCTTCCCGGGCACCCTCCCGTGTCCTTATGTGTTCTGTCTACCATCTGTAGCCCTGTCCCTCGAGTTTCAGTATCTTCCCTCAGTATTCCGATCCAGCCCTTAAATTCAGCAGTTTCCCCTCCATCAATGTCTAGCATTTCTCCTCTCTCCCTTCCCCTCCATCCGTCTGCATCTCCTTCCTTTGTCTTTCCTTCCCTCCATCCTTGTCCAACATTTCTCTTCCCTGCCCTCCACTCCATCCATGTCCAGCATTTCTCCTCTCTTCCCTCCCGTCCATCCATGTGCATCTCCTTCCTGACTTCCCTCCCCTCCATCCATCCATGTCCAGCAACTCTCCATTCTCCATCCATCCATATCCAGCAAATTTCCTCTCTCCCCGTCTCCTCATCCATGTCCAGCAATTCTCCTCTCTCCTCTGCCCTCCCCTCCATGTCCAGCGATTTCTCTTCTCTCCCCCTGCCCTCCCCTTTATCCATGTGCATCTCCTTCCCGTCTTCCCTCCCTTCCATCCATGTCCAGCAACTCTCCTCTCTCTCCCCTGCCCTCCCCTCCATCCATGTCCAGCAACTCTCCATTCTCCCCTGCCCTCTTCTCCATCCATCCATATCCAGCAATTATCCTCTCCCCTCCCCTCCTTTCCATGTCCAGTGATTTCTCTTATCTCCCCCTGCCCTCTCCCTATCTATGTCCAACAATTCTCCTTTGACCCCCACTCTCCCCTCCCATCCATGTCCAGTAACTTCCCCAGCTCCCCCTTTTTAGACCATGAGTTCTAGTTCCCTCCTCTCCATCCATGTCCAGCAACTCTCCATTCTCCCATACCCTCTCCTCATCCATATCCAGCAAATGTCCTCTCTCCCCTGCCCCTCCATCCATCCAGGTCCAGCAATTCTCCTCACTTCTCTGCCCTCCCCTCCATGTCCAGTGATTTCTCTTCTCTCCCCTGCCCTCCTCTCCATGTCCAGCGATTCTCCTCTACCCCTTCCCTCCATGTCCAGCAATTCTTCTCTGCCCCTGCCCTCCCCTCCATGTCCAGTGATTTCGCCTCTCTCCCCTGCCCTCCCCTCCCATCCATGTCCAGCGATTCTCCTCTGCCCTCCCCCTATCCACAGCCAACTATTCTCCTTTGATCCCCCCACCTTCCCATCCCATCCCATTCATGTCCAGTGACTTCCCCAGCTCCTCCTTTTCAGTTCCAACCCAGCCCCACCTGCCCTCCCTCAGCTCCCCGACAGCCCTCCTCTTCGTTCCTCCCTGCCCCCCCCCCCCGTGTTTAAACCTTTTATTTCAGTTGCAGCGATGGCAGTGAAGAAAACTGAACAGAAAGCAGACTCGCCTCCAGCCTTTCCCTTCCCTCACAGTGTCCCGCCTTCCTACGACGATGTATTTCCTGTTTCCGCGAGGGCAGGACACCGTCTGTGAGGGAAGGGAAAGGCGGGAGGCGAGTCTGCTTTCTGTTCAGTTTTCTTCACTGCCATCGCTGCGACTGAAAGAAAAGGTTTAAACGCGGGGGGGGGGGGGGCAGGAAGGAACGAAGAGGAGGGCTGTCAGGGAGCTGAGGGCGGGAAGGAGAGACCAGAGCTGCCTGCAGCGTTGTGCCGGCCTTGCATTTGTGGGGGGGGGGCAATGCCCCCCTCACCCCGCCAAATTACACCCATGGTACTGCCTGAGGGCTTATACCCTATTGGCCTGAGCCCCGCCCCTCTGGCTTAGACTCAGCCGCCTAGCGCCAACTGCTTCCAGGTGGCTGAACGGAGTCAGCCTCAGCCTCCACCTCGGCAGACTAGCACATCTGCCGAAAGAGGGCTGAACTGCATCAGTGGGGGAGTGTTTCCTGCCCATACACTACTCACTCCCTCACATCAGTCCTTTAAGGTTACCATCAATAAATTGAAAGTGAAGATACTTATCTATAGCAGGTATTCTCCGAGGACAGCAGCCTTCACATTCTCACAAGTGGGTAGACGATTTCGTGTCACCCGAGTCGGTATAATACCAAGGAAAAAATTTGAGAGATTTCTGGAACGCGAGCAGCACTCCACCGCACATGTGCGAAGTGCCTACCCCCCCCCCCCCCCCACACACACACACACACACACAGCGAGACTGCGTCTCTCAGTTTAATACAAAAGCAAACAAATAAAACGAAAAGTGAAAAGAAACAACTCCAAGGGCAGGTGGGCGGGATTGTGAGAATGTGAAGCCTGCTGTCCTCGGAGAATACCTGCTACAGGTAAGTATCTTCACTTTCTCAGAGGAAAAGTAGGCTTACATTCTCACAAGTGGGGAATCCCAAAACAACAAACAGTGGTCAATTGGGTCTGCTGACTAATGTGAGAGTGATTGTCTAGAAAAGGGCCAGGTCAGGTTTTCAGGATTTCCACAATGAATATACATGAGATCTACTGGCATACAATGGCGGCAATACATGCAAATAGACAGTGCTTTTTTTGTAGAAAAAAAGGTGCCGGTACTCATGGGCGGGGTCACCACATATGGCTCCACCCCTATGATAGCCACACCCACATTAGCCACACCCCTACCAGCCATGGCGCATATAAACAGACATCATTGAAAATATTATACTAGTATAGGAGAAAAAAATAATGTGATTTTTTTCATTATAAATAATTTCTGTAAGCTTTTACAGCTCCAGTATACCCAGTGCAAAATAAGACAGCAGATGTAAATTCTCAAATTGGACATATTCCAAACACTAAAATGAAAATAAAATAATTTTTTCTACCTTTGTTGTCTGGTGACTTTGTTTTTATATCCATATTGGTCCCAGTCTCTGATTCTGCTGCTCTCTATCTGTTCCCTTAACTCCGTTTCCAGGGCTTCCTTTCCATTTATTTCTTTACTTTCCTCCTTTCTTCTTCATTTCTTGCCATGCATCCATAAGTAAAACCTGGGTCCTCCTCCGTGGAATTGACTGGAAGAGGTATAACGTGGATCCAGCGTTTGCCTATTTTCTCCATCCATGTGCAGTTTTTCTCCTCTCTTTCATTTCCCTCATCTCTATCCATGTGCATCTTCTTCTTTTTTTTCTTTCCTCCCCTCCATCCATGTCCAGCATTTCTCCTCTCCATAAACCGCTACTAAACGGACTTGGAAAAATCCAAAATCCCAGGAATAACATGTATAGAATGTTTGTACGTTTGGGAAGCTTGCCAGGTGCCCTTGGCCTGGATTGGCCGCTGTCGTGGACAAGATGCTGGGCTCGATGGACCCTTGGTCTTTTCCCAGTATGGCATTACTTACAGTATGTACTTATTCCTTCCCGTGTATCCATATAAAGCAATAATTCTCTCTCCCCTCTCCTCCATCCAAGTCCAGCATTTCTCCTACCTCCCTGCCAACCCCTCCATCCATCCATATCCAGCAATTCTCCTCTATCTCCTGCTTTCCTCTCCATCCATTTCCAGCATTTCTCCTCTCTTCCCTGCCCTTCCATCCATGTGCATCTCCTTCCTCTCTTCCCTCTCCTCCTTCCATGTCCAGCATGTCTCCTCTCTCCCTTGCCCTCCCCTCCCATGTCCAGTGATTCTCCTCTGTCCCCTGTCCTCACCTGCCATCCATGTCCAACGATTCTCCTCTCTCCCTTTCCCCTCCCCTCTCATCCACGTCCAACGATTCTCCTTTCTCCCCTGCCCTCCCCTCTCCCATGTCCAGTGATTCTTCTTCCCCCAGCCCATCCTCCTTCTCCCAGCCCGTCCTCCTTCTCCACTGCCTGCCAGCGAAGCGATAGAAAGGCTGCCAGCGTCAGACTCAGCAGCACGAACGGTGCGATTGAGAGAGGCTGGCAGCGTCGGAGCTTCCCTCTGCAAGTTCCACCTATGCGGAAACAGGAAGTTGAAACAACGTAGGTGGGACGGGTCACGGGACTCACAGAGGGAAACTCTGACGCTGCCAGCCTCTCTCATTCGCTACCTACACCGTTCGTGCTGCCGAGTCCTAGAAAAACAGTAAGTAGGGGAGTCATAGGAAGGGTGCAGGACTCGTCAGGGGGGAAAAAGGTGCTGGTACAAAAAAAGCCCTGCAAATAGACCTCATGCATATTCATTGGGGAAAACCTAACTGGACTGCGGTCCTCGTGGACCGAGGTTGGACAACTCTGCTCTAGATTGACTTTCACTGCTAGATGCTGTATTATTAAGCACTGGTTATATACCTTCACCTTAGATATACTGTATATTGTTTTGCATCTACAAAACTAATGGTGTCTCTGAGTTTGGCTGTGATACTACTTTGACTGTCCTTACTGTGCTTTAGGAGCGCTCTGAGGTTGCCTTGTCCTCATTGGGGTAAATTCTCATAAGGATGCCTCAAGTTGGTGCCGGGACAGAACATGTTATGTGTGAATTCTATAACGAGCAATTGTGCATGCAATTGCCCTTGTAGATTACTAGCATGAATATGCATTAGTGTGTCCACTTATACCTGCTCTAGCTGTGAAGAATATGTGGAGCTTCTTGTGGGTAATTTTATTGAGCTTCCTTTGCAGGTAAAGCAAGTTTGGTATATGGAAACTGACTCTAGTAAAAGTGTGTGTAGGTACACACATTTACACAACCTGTGTGTAGGCAGAGCTGGAACGGAGCTGTGATATCAAATAATGCACACACACATTTTTATACTTTCTTCAAAATGGGTGTAAATTTGTATGCGATTAGGTTTTGTTCTGAAAGACTTGAATTTGCGAGATGTGGAAAACTTCATGCATATTGATGGACTCCTGATGTAGGCAGTACTGCTGAAACAAGGCCCATGTTGAATAAAGAACATTTTCAAGATCCTTTTTTGGGTCATCCACACTGTGTTCATCGTTCTTGACATTCTGTGGGGTTCCTATTCTTCTCCAGCTCTGTGTATCATCATCAGACTGTTAGAAATATAGGTGCCTATGTTTAACAAATATTTCCATGTAACTTAATTGTTATATGGAAATACTTTTAAAACAAATAGAACATAAGAATAGCCATACTGGGTCAAACCAATAGTCCATCTAGCCCAGTATCCTGCTTCCAACAGTGGTCAATCCAGGTCACAAGCACCTGGCAGAAACCCAATTAGTAGAAACATTCCATAATACCAATCCAAGCAGTGCCATTGCAAAACAGGAAATATGAAAGTGAACAAAACATACAAAAACAGAAAAAGAAAAAAAAAAATAATTTCCTCTCATGTCCATCACAATAAGAGACTATGGAATTTTCCTCCAGGAACTTGTCCAAACCTTTTTTGAACCCAGATACACTAACCACAGTTACCACATCCTCCAGCAAAGAGTTCCAGAGCTTAACTATTCTTTGATTTAAAAAAATATTTCCTCCTATTTGTTTTAAAAGTATTTCCATGTAATTTCATTGAGTGTCCCCTGGTCTTTTTGAAACAATGAAAAATCGATTCACTTCTACCCATTCTACACCACTCAGGATTTTATATCATATCCCCCCTCAGCAATCTCTTTAGCCTTTCCTCATAGGGGAGGAGTTCCAGCCCCTTTATCATTTTGGTTACTGGTCTTTGAACCTTTTCTAATTTCACTATATCTTTTTTGAGATACAGCGACCAGAACTGAATGCAATACTCAAGGTGAAGTCACACCATGGAGCGATACAGAGGGATTATAATAATTTTGGTCTTATTTTGCATCCCTTTCCTAATTATTCCTAGCATGCTGTTGACTTTTTTGGCCGTCGTTGCACACTGGGCAGATTTTAGCATATTGTCTACGACACCTAGATCTTTTTCTTGACTCCTAAGCTGAATCCTAGCATAGGCAAATATGATTCCAATTATTATTCCAACGTGCATCGCTTTGCATTTGTCCAGATAAATTTCATCTGCCATTTGGATGCCCAGTCTTCCAGTTTCCTAAGGTCTTCCTGCAATTTTTCACAATCCACATGTGTTTTGACAACTTTGAATAGTTTTGAGTCATCTGCAAATAGCTAAGCCCTGGAGCTCGTTGCCAGAGGATGTGGTTATCAGTGGTTAGTGTATCTAGGTTTAAAAAAGGTTTGAACAAGTTCCTGGAGGAAAAGTCCGTTATTGAGACAGACATGGGAAAGCCAACTGCTTGTCCCTGGGATTGATAGCATGGAATGTTGCTACTATTTGGGTTTCTGCCAGGTACCTGTGACCTGGATTGGTCACTGCTGGAAGCAGGATACTGGGCTAGATGGACCATTGGTCTGACCCAATATGGCTATTATGTTGCCTTTTGATAGGAAACATTTCATTCATAGATGCCTCTTATAAATTTTCTCTGGTTTATTTTCAAAATGTTAAACTGGTAAAAACAGCAGTGTATTTTTTAACTATGCAGGCAAGTTGTAAAACTGCCACCTAATTGTGGGCCCCTTTTACTAAGGTGTGGTTAAAGGGGCTGTCTTTTTTAAAATTTTGTTTTTAAACACATGGCCGTGTGCGTTAAGTGAACCACTTACCATATGGCCATTTCAGGGGGGGGCACTTACTGAAGCAATGGCACTACAAATGGCACATGCTAGGGGTGGGAACTACAGCTAGGCTCTGGAATAGCGAGAGGTAAGCCTGTAGTGGGTTTACTGCCACTTAGTAAGAGATCCCCTAGCTACTGCACAGTACTAGACATTCCATGGCTGGGTCTCCAGAAGAAGCTGTCGCAAAACGGGTCCCCATCGGGACCCCAGCCTTATGGACGATTTGGTGAACTAGCGAAACAAACAGCTGTGCACTTCAGAATACGCTAAGTTTAATCTTTTCTGCTCGTTTCGGTGGATGTCATTTGGGAAAATAAAGTTTAAAATTGTTTTGGATCCACTAAACGTTAAACTATTCTGGGAGGTTTTTCTGACCTATGATTATTGATGGATCAACCACATTTATAAATCACTGTAATTTAAGGCAGCACAGATTGTGGATTTGGGTTGTTATGAGGTCTTTTCCTCCCTATTTCTGAGAAATGGTATTTGGTTCCTGTATTTTTGCATTAGATTATATTAAATATACCATTGCTTAGTCTAGATCAGCAATTTTTAAACCCACAATGTTCTACTAGGCTCCAAAATTAGCAATATAAGCATTTCCAGTCCTAATTTTAATAGACATATGCATTCTGATATTCCATAAATTAGAATTAAACAATCCAACTCATTGTTACTGAGCTCAGAATGGCACACAATGATATCCTTAAAAGAACCTTCTGTGACACAGGAACAAGTTAAACAAGTCAGGCTGCCCTTACTGACCCTTCCAGCTCTCTTTCCTTCTGTCACCCCAGGCTCCTAATTTGCTTGGTTTCTTTCTTTTATCATTGCTAGTAACTTGTATTTTTATGAGCTGTCACACAGTTTACAGCTTTCTCTGAAGCACTGGTACAAACCAGTCCATTTCTTCTGTTTACACACTTCCTCCTTTGGTGTAATTTGTATCTTTTTTCTCTTTCTAACCTTGCATCTCATTTTTATATACTCTGAAAGAAAAGATTTACTTTATTTTTTAATTACTGCTCCCATAGTTTGATTTTCAGTTGTCCATGCTGTCTTGTGTAAGCCTGCATAGGGTTCTGATGAAGATCTGCTCTTCTGCTGTCTGTGCTGTATTCATAGTTTACACATCTATGTGCCAAATGAAAGTGGTTCTGAAAAGGATCTGTAACATGGAAACAATAAAGCAGAAGTTTTCAACAAAAAAATTTTTTACACTAATACTATGTATACAAATTAAGGGGGTCATTTTATAAAGCCGTGGTAAAAAGTGGCCTGCAGTAGCGCATCTTTTAGGTGCGCGCTGGGCAATTTTTTACCGTGGCTGGGAAAAAGGCAATTTTTTAATGGGCTGGGAAATGGACCTGCACTAATATTAAAACTAGCGCATGCCAATTTATGGCCTGAGACCTTACCACCACCCACTGACCTAGGGCGTGCTGCAGGTTACCGCCGGAAACGCCCCTGTGGTAGAAAAAAGAAAATTATTTTCTACCATGTGATTCAGCATGTGCCAAAATCAGAATTACGTCCAGGTACACACACTACCCCAGTGGTAGTGCCGATTGGGCCCAAGCTACCTGCACGTTAGTCCTCCCGTGCCTTTAAAAAAGGGCCCCTCAAGCTCCTTTTACAAAGCAGTGCTACCAATTAGTGTGTACTGAATGTGAAGAAGCCCATGGGAAGTGCCTCTATGAGAAAGGAGCCCTAACTGTGAGAACCATGAGAACTGAGGACGACTCACACAGAAGAAACAGAATCCCAGGCTTCCACATCAGCTGCAGCAACGCGCTGGCCCGGAGATCGGCTGAAGAGGACTTTGGCTGGCGGAGGTTGGGGACTCCCGCCAGCACAGGTACCCGATGGTGGCAACGGGGGAGGGTTAGCGGTGGCGGGAAGGGAGGGTCGAAAGGGTCGGCGGGGGCCAGAGCCAAATCTGGGGGGACCCTGTGGCCTCACGTAGCTACGCCCCTGGATACGATCCTTCTAAACAGGATTCCTTTGTGTTGTCCCACGCATTTTTGAATTCCGTTACCATTTTCATCTCTACCACCTCCTGCAGGAGGGCATTCCACGTATCTACCACCCTCTCAGTGAAAAAATTACTTCCTGACATTATTCCTGAGTCAGTCCCCTTTAAACCTCAATTCAATGTTCTATCACCTTCCAGTGTCTGGAAAAGGTTTGTTAGTGAATTAATACCTTTCAAACATTTGAACGTCTGTATCATAAGTACATAAGTAATGCCACACTGGGAAAAGACCAAGGGTCCATCGAGCCCAGCATCCTGTCCACAACAGCGGCCAATCCAGGCCAAGGGCACCGCCGACAAACATTCTATACATGTTATTCCTGGAATTGTGGATTTTTCCCAAGTCCATTTAGTAGTGGTTTATGGACTTGTTCTTTAGGAAACCGTCTAACCCCTTTTTAAACTCTGCTAAGCTAACCGCCTTCACCACATTCTCCGGCAACGAATTCCAGAGTTTAATTACGCGTTTCTTTCCTCCAGGTTATAAATGTATAGGTCAGCAAGTCTCTCCATGTATGTCTTGCTACGTAAATCCCTACCATTTTCATCACTTTTCTCTGAAACGCTTGAAGTCTTTTTACATCCTTAGCAAGATAAGGCCTCTAAAACCGAACATAATACTCCAAGTGGGACCTCACCAACGACTTGTATAGGGGCATCAACACCTCTTTTTCTGCTGGTTATACCCCTCTCTATGCATCTAGCATCCTTCTGGCCACGGCCACTTGTCACCTTGTGATCTTCAGACACCTTCACTCCAAGGTCCCTCTCCTGAGCTTACCAATCTCTCCACTCCTATCTGGTACATTTCAATGTTTTATAGTGTTAATGCCTCTTCCTACTCTCTTACTCCTCATTTGATATCTCGGAGTATACTGCTCTGCAGTATTTTTACCTCAGCACTTGCTGTGGTGGCCTTCACTCAGTAGCACCCTGGAGCTGATGAGTCTGACCCCGCAGCCCTTGGGCTAAGATGCAAGAACAGTGGCTCTCTCATACTAGAGTCCACCGTCTCTCACTTGCTAAATAGTTTAATTAGGCTTTCACCTTATTCCTAAGGACAGCAAAAGATGTACACATCAGGACCTGCCCCCCCATCCCCTGCACAGTGTACTGTCCTGCACTTTAGACCATATGCAACAAGCTGCTACCTGTACAGAGTATGCTTCCTAGTAGGTATGCTTAATTTGTTATATATGGACAATTGTGATAAGAGTTTAGAGACTTGAAAGAAAGCAAAGGAAAGGAAATGAGAGTTATGAAAATAATTGAGTATGTGTACTTTCTTGGACCTGCACCAGATTGTTAGCCTGGCCTTCAACCACCTCTGTAGATCTTTCTCCAGGTCAAGGCCTCCCTCCATCCATGAGCCCTTCTTAGCTACTTTGGACTTTAACTTCTGCTTGTTGTCCCACTATCTGTGTAGGTATCTCTCCATGGAGCACTTTACCACTCCAAGGCTGCAGAGCAGTAAAGTTTTTCTACATAGTGTCCTTAGCAGACTTTGACTTCTCCAGTGACTCCCATTCATAGAGGACACTGTAGTGCTGGCTAACCCATTCCATTAGAATATCTCACCCCCTTGGGTAAAGTGAAGGTCCCTAATGCACTGCCTGGCTGGTAGAGATTGACTGCAGGGTCCTGGCTGTGCCAGTTCCCTCCCTGCCAGCCTGCTCCTCCCTCTTGTCATTCCCATTCTTCTCTCTTATTTCCTCCTCTTCTTACATCTTATGTTTCAACTTTCTTCTTTTAGGGCTGACTGCCAGTTGGTCTTCTCCTTCTACCTCTGTAGCTTGACTGGCACTTCCTACCAGCCTGTTGATCTCACTATGCCCATGCTGCCTCCTGCTCTGGGACTCATGCTGCCAACTCCTTTTATCCTGCTTCACTTGTGCATATGCTCCATCTCGCCAGAATCCTCCCACTCCCTCTCCTCCTCCTCCTCCTACTACTTATTTCTATAGCGCTACTAGACGTACGCAACGCTGTACACTTGAACATGAAGAGACAGTCCCTGCTCGACAGAGCTTACAATCTAATTAGGACAGACAAACAGGACAAACAAGAGATAAGGGAATATTAAAGTGAGGATGATAAAATAAGGGTTCTGAACAAGTGAATAAGGGTTAGGAGTTAAAAGCAGCATAAAAAAGGTGGGCTTTTACCTTAGATTAGAAGACGGCCAGAGATGGAGCTTGACGTACCGGCTCAAGAAGTCTATTCCAGGCATATGGTGCAACAAGATAAAAGGAACGGAGTCTGGAGTTAGCAGTGCAGGAGAAGGGTGCAGAAAAAAGAGATTTACCCAGTAAACGGAGTTCCCAGGGAGGACTGTAGGGAGAGATGAGAGTGGAGAGGTACTGAGGAGCTGCAGAGTGAATGCACTTATAGGTCAATAAGAGGAGTTTGAACTGTATGCGGAAATGGATAGGAAGCCAGTGAAGTGACTTGAGGAGAGGGCTAATATGAGCATAATGACAGTGGCGGAATATTAGTCATGCAGCAGAATTTTGAACAGATTGAAGAGGAGAGAGATGGCTAAGTGGGAGACCTGTGAAAAGCAAGTTGCAATAGTCTAAGCGAGAGGTGATAAGGGAAATGGGACTTGATATACCACCTTTCTGTGGTAATTTTGCAACTACATTCAAAGCAGTTTTACATATAAACAGGTACCTATTTTGTACCTGGGGCAATGGAGGGTTAAGTGACTTGCCCACAGTCACAAGGAGCTGCAGTGGGAATTGAACCCATTTCCCCAGGATCAAAGTCCGCTGTACTAACCACTAGGCTACTCCTCCACTATGTAGTGTGGATGAGGGTTCTGGTAGTGTGTTCAGAAAGGAAAGGGCGAATTTTGCTGATATTATAGAGAAAGAAATGACAGGTTTTAGTAGTCTGCTGAATATGTGCAGAGAAGGAGACCCCAAGGTTACGAGCTGATGAGACAGGAAGGATGAGAGTGTTATCCACAGAAATAGAGAATGCGAGAGGAGGAGAGGTTGGTTTAGGGGGAAAGATAAGCTCAGTCTTGGTCATGTTTAGTTTCAGATGGCGCTGAGACATCCAGGCAGCAATGTCAGACAGACAGGCTGACACTTTGGCCTGGATTTTGGCTGAGATTTCTGGTGTGGAGAGGTAGATCTTGGAGTCATCAGCATAAAGATGATACTGAAAACCATGGGACGAGATCAGAGTACCAAGGGAAGAAGTATAGATGGAGAAAAGAAGAGGTCCCAGAACAGATCCCTGAGGTACACCAACTGACAGTGGTATAGAAGTAGAGGAGGATCCACTAGAGTATACACTAAAGGTACGCTGGGAGAGATAAGAAGAAAACCAGGAAAAAACAGAGCCCTGAAATCCAAGTGAAGACAGCGTATCAAGGAGTAGGCTGTGATCAACAGTGTCAAAAGCAGCAGATAGATCGAGAAGGATGAGGATAGAATAGAGACCTTTGGATCTGGCCAGGAACAGATCATTGGAGACTTTAGCAAGCGCTGTTTCAGTTGAATGAAGGGGGCGAAAGCCAGATTGAAGTGGATCAAGAATAGCTTGAGATGAAAGAAAGTCAAGGCAACAGCGGTGAACAGCACGTTCAAGTATCTTGGATAGGAAAGGGAGGAGGAAGATGGGGCGATAGTTGGAAGGACAGGTAGGGTCCAATCAGTGGTGTGCTGGTAAATGTTTAACAACAGGCTCTCTCCCCGATCCACCTCTGCGCCCCCCCCCCCTTCGTCCACCTCTGCGCCCACCCCCCCCCCCCCAAATTGCAGACCTGGCTATAGCTGGGGAATGAGTCTGGGGGGGAGGGGGCAATGCATTACTCCAGGAAAAAAATGAAAATGATCCCAGGTTCCAATCTAATTCATGTTTAAAGTGGGATAAAATGCCATAAATAAGTAAATAAATATAAACTTTTAATGTTGAGCACCTGATTCTCAAAGTGGACATATTCCAAACACTATAATGAAAATAAAATGATTTTTTTCTACCTTTGTTGTCTGGTGACTTTGTTTTTCTGATCATGCTAGCCCAGTATCTGATTCTGCTGCTATCTGTCCTCTTAACTCTGTTTCCAGGGCTTCCTTTCCATTTATTTCTTTACTTTCCGCCTTTCTTCTTCATTTCTTGCCCTACATCCGTAAGTAAAAGCTGGGTCCTCCTCAGACTTGACTGTTCAGTGGATCCAGCTTCTGCCTATTTTCTTCATCCAAGTGCATTTTTTCTCCTCTCTTCCTTTTCCCTCATCTCATCTCCTTCCTCACTTTTCCCTCCCCTCCATCCATGTCCAGCATTTCTTCTCTCTCCCTTCCCTCTCCTTCATCCATGTCCAGCAACCCTCCTCTCCCCTGCCATCCCCTCCATCCACCCATGTCCTGCAACCCTCCTCTTCCCCCTGCCCTCCCCTCCATCTACCCATGTCCAGCAACCCTCCTCTTCCCCTACCCTCCCCTCCATCCACCCATGTCCAGCAACCCTCCTATCCCCTCCCCTCCATCCACCCATGTCCAGCAACCCTCCTCTCCCCCCTGCCCTCCCCTCCATCCACCCATGTTAACCATCTCCTTCCAGCCTCCCCCCCCAGCAGCCCATGTCAACCATCTCCCTTCTAGCCCCTCCCCTACTCAACGCCAGACATTTCCTGCCTTCTTCCAGCCCCTCCCCCTGATTCCCGATCCCCCGATCCCCAGGTCGTCCATCATCTCCTGTCTGCCCTCGTTTCCTTCCTGCTGCCGCCCTGCCTTTAAATATTGTATTTTTCCTCGAGTCGCAGCGCCAGCATTGAAAGCAGCAGGCTCGACTCGGCTCCAACCTTCCCTAGCATGGTTCTGCCCTCTTCTGATGTATTTCCTGTTTCCGCGAGGGCAGAACCATGCAAGGGAAGGCTCGAGCCGAGCCTGCTGCTTTCAATGCCGGCACTGTGACTCCAGGAAAAATACAATATTTAAAGGCAGGGTGGCAGCAGGAAGGAAACAAGGGCTATCGGGGAGCTGAGGGCAGACAGGGAGCAGCTCACGGGGTGGGGGGAGGACAGGCAAGCCGGCTCGCAAGATGCCAATAAATTTAACAACCGGCTCTTGCGAGCCGCTGCGAGCTGGCTCCAGCACACCACTGGGTCCAATGAAGGTTTTTTTAAGGAGTGGTGTGACTAAGGTATGTTTGAAGGCATTAGGAACAGTCGTAGTGGACAGTGAAAGATTGAGGATATGACAGATAAAAGGGATGACAGTAGGAGAGATAGTGTTAAGTAGATGGGTGGGAATAGGATCAGAGGAACAGGTAGTTAGTTTCAAGGAGGAAATAAGATGTGCAGTTTTCTCTTCAGTGATTTCAGAAAAGGAGGCAGGGGTTGGAGGGTTGAGAGAATGGACTACGGGAAGGCGAGGTGGAGGTGACCTGGTTGAGAATTCAAGTTTAATCTTGTGAACCTTATCATGAAAGTACTCAGCCAGAGTCTGGGGGGAAAGTGAAGGGGGGGTTGGAGGTGAAGGCACTTTGAGGAAAGAGTTCAGTGTGGCAAAGAGATGTCGAGGGTTTGAGCGAAGAGAATTTGTCAACTGGATGTAATAGTCCTGTTTGTCAAGTAAAAGAGCAGACTGGAAGGAGGTCAGCAAGAATTTGAAATGTATGAAGTCAGCATGGGCACGGGATTTCAGCGAAAGGCTATGCTTTCCTGAATTTGCTGCCCAAACTCGCTTAAATGCAAGTCGTCATTTGGAAAAATGAAAAGCAATTCTGTAACTGCACCAATTAATGCCAATCACACGCCCAAATGCATTATGAGCTATTCTGTAAGGTAGTGTGTAAATGCCATGGTGAAAATGCAAGGAGGCTTACACATAGGCAGATCATGGGTGTGGCTACAACTTATTATATATATATATATATATATATATATATATATATATATATATATATAATATAATAAAACGCACCGTGAACGTTCTAATGAGGATGAGGACAATGTTCTGAAGTCACTCAAACATTTCTTAGGGTTCGTGGATTCGTGGTGTGAAGCCTGCCAGGCTGCCAGCCGTCTCTGCCCCGCCCTCGCGTCAAACGTCATGACGTCGACGGCGCAAAAAAAAAAAAAACGCAGCGTCAGGGAAGGAGGCGGCGCTCCCGACGTCTCTAGCCTTCCCTTCGCTGTGTTCCGCCTTCTTCTGACATCAAGGATGACGTCAGAAGAAGGCGGAACACAACGAGGGGAAGGCTAGACGTCGGGACAGTGTTGCCAGGTGGGCGGTTTTACCGCCCAATTGGGCGGTTTTCCGCGACCCGCCGCGGGAAATTTTTGCCCGCGGCGGGTTGCGGTTTTTTGGGCTGGTTTTTGTGCTTCGGGCGGTTTTTTCGGCCGCGGGGGGGCGGGGTTAGTGACGTTTTTGGGTGGGGTTAATGACGTTTTGGGCGGGGTTAGTGACGTGGGAGGCGGGGCCGATGACGTGGGAGGCGGGGCCGATGACGGGGAGGCGGGGCCGATGACGGGGAGGCGGGGCCGATGACGTGAGAGGCGGGGCCGATGACGGGGAGGCGGGACCGGTGACGTGGGAGGCGGGGCCGGTGACGGCGGGGGCGGGGTTGTTGACGGCGGGGGCGGGGGTGATGACGCGGGGGTGGGGGTGTCAGGGGCGGGGTTTGTGTTTGGGCGGTTTTTGGGCTGTTTTTTGGGCTCCAGTGGGCTGGAAAAAAATTTTCCACCTGGCAACCCTGCGTCGGGAGCGCCGCCTCCTTCCCTGACGCTGCGCTGCCGGAACCGCCGCCACGGAGGTAAATTTAAAAAAAAAAAAAGGGATGTAGGGGGAAGAGAAGAGGGTGGGCAGTTGAACAATGGGAGCGGGAGGGCAGAGGAGAAACGACAGCAAGGATGCGAAGGGGGGGGAAGAAGGGGGCGGGACATGCTGGGACATGGGAGACAGAAGAGCATGGATGCGAGGGGGGGTCATGGAAGGGAGAGAGGGGAATTGCTGGAAAAGGATGAATGGAGGGGGCAGGGGACAGAGAAGCATGGATGGGCATGGATTGAGATGGCAGGGCTCAGGGTGAGAGGGGAATTGCTGTAAAAAGGATGAATGGAGGGGGCAGGGGACAGAGAAGCATGGATGGGCATGGATTGAGATGGCAGGGCTCAGGGAGAGAGGGGAATTGCTGGAAAATGATGAATGGAGGGGGCAGGGGACAGAGAAGCATGGATGGGCATGGATTGAGATGGCAGGGCTCAGGGAGAGAGGGAAATTGCTGGAAAAGGATGAATGGAGGGGGCAGGGGACAGAGAAGCATGGATGGGCATGGATTGAGATGGCAGGGCTCAGGGAGAGAGGGAAATTGCTGGAAAAGGATGAATGGAGGGGGCAGGGGACAGAGAAGCATGGATGGGCATGGATTGAGATGGCAGGGCTCAGGGAGAGAGGGGAATTGCTGGAAAAGGATGAATGGAGGGGGCAGGGGACAGAGAAGCATGGATGGGCATGGATTGAGATGGCAGGGCTCAGGGAGAGAGGGGAATTGCTGGAAAAGGATGAATGGAGGGGGCAGGGGACAGATGGGCATGGATTGGGAGGGCAAGGCTCACACTCTCTCTCTCATATACAATGTCTTTCTGACTCTCATTCTCACACACTCTGAGGCATATTTTCAAAGCACTTAGCCTTCCAAAGTTGCATAGGTTTCTATGGAACTTTGGAAGGCTAAGTGCTTTGAAAATATGCCTCAAGGTCTCACAATGTATCACATTCACTCTCTATGTGCCACACAGTCACTCACACACTCGCTTCGTCTCATACACTCACTCTCACAGAGAATCTGTGTCTCACACACACTCTCTCTCTCTCTCGCACACACACACACACTCTCACACTGTGTCTCACATACACACTTGCACACACTCTCATTCTCACACACACACTCTCACAAACACACTCACACCCAGACTCACTCTCTCTCTCACACACACACACTCACACTTTCACTCTGACTCTCACACAGTCACTCTCACATACACTCTCCCAAACATACACACTCCGAGGAAAACCTTGCTAGCGCCCGTTTCATTTGTGTCAGAAACGGGCCTTTTTTACTAGTATATATATAACTTATAGACTTGGTGTAACTGTTCCCACCTAACTCTGGGCCTCTTTTACTAAGGTGCACTAGCATTTTTAGAGCACACTAATATGTAGGGCATGCTAAAAACACTAGGGTGTCTTAGTAAAAGACCCCCTCTATGTGCATCAATGGCAACTTATGCTAAGTTGCCATATTGGGGTAAATATTTAGTCGGCGGTGGCGAGCATTTTGCTGACCACTGCCTGCGTTATTCCTGGACATTCAATGCCAGGCCATGTCAGGCCATGTCCAGGCTTTGGCACTGAATATCCTGTTTATGTGGCGCCAGCTAACACATGGCTGGTTAAGTCAATATTCACCACTTAGGCCCCTTTTACTAAGCGTCAGTAAGCCCAACGCGGGCTTACCACTCGCTATTGTGGAACTACCATCGGGCTACCACAGAAGCCTGGCAGTAGGTCCCACCCCCAGTGCTACAAAAAATACTGCACTACAAAAATAGCACCGGTGCTTACCCAGCAGCAATCGGGCAATCTTGCTCGCTGCCTGGTCACACCACCGGGTTACCGCAGGAGCCCTTACCGCCACCTCAATGGGTGGTGGTAAGTGCTCCCCATGAAATGGCAATTTCTTTAAATAAAGAAAAGGGGGCCTCAGCGTGCATCAAAAACACGCACTGATGCCAGCGCATGTGCCCTTTTACCACAGCTTAGTAAAAGTGCCCTTAAGCAGCTATGGGTCACCACATGAAGATGTTTTATGCAGTCCCATTTCTGTGGTCACTCTGGCCGGTTAAGTGCTGACTCCGCTCCCGAAACACTCCCAAAATTGCCGGTTTTCATTTAGGTACTAAATGCTAATTTTCAGCGGCAATAACTGGTTAAGCACTGCTGAAAATTAGCGGATAGCACCGAAGAAGTGATTTAACTAGTCAGCGGCTATTTCAGGTCAGTTAAAGCATTTTGAGTATGGACCAATATAGAATTAGTGCTCAGCACACAGCATCAGGTGCTTAAGTTAAGGTGCTAAAAGTTAAAGCGTTGCCAAAATGGACTGTAGCACACGTGATGCTGAACCATGAGTAATAGCAATCCATACAAGTTAAATAAGGTTATTTTTATATATTTTCACTGAGAGAAACACTTGCATGAGCAATTCTACTAGTTACAGGCTTTCTTTGCTAAATACTCTTGCCCTTATCTATTTCACAATAGCATTCTCTTGAGGTGATGCATAACATATCAGGCCTGGTTGAGAATGGAGTGTGCCATTTGTTTATATGTAAGCAATGTGCTTAATTCTATCAGCAGGTGCTGTGTTGACACTGTACATAAAGCTGGAGAGGCTGTTTGTGTTGGGTTTGCCTTGCAGTTCAAGTGAAACTAGTCAGTCTGGCGGATATTTCTTAAAAACCAAACAAAGCAAACACTGGGCCTTCAGGCTTGAGAAAAATGTAGTTCTTTATTTATAATGGAGACCCGACACGGTCCGTGTTTCGGCGTACAAACGCCTGCATCAGGGGTCAAGGGACTCCTATAGGTCAGCAAGATAATAAGTTGACAAAGATGTGGAATAAACAATCAGGTTATATTACAGTTTAATTGTGTTTTGATGCCCAGGTTTGAACAAGAAGGTCTCATTGTCAGAGAACAATTACATGCTTCTCTTTTGCGGGGCGAGTTACCCGCAGACTAGCCAGCATAGGAGCCTTATTGAGGGAGGAATAGCGAGGTGGGGGATGGAGTACTTGAGAGCCGACAGACGTCTGGATGAGTTTCCACTGCCGTTCTCTCTTTGGTTTCAGTTTCCCGCCGGCTCCCAGCGTGTGTAAAGGTGTCCGCGAACAGCAGATTCGTCACTCACTGTTACGCCAGACTGGGATAAGCAGTATGGAATGTTTTGTACTTTTTTGGGATCTTGCCAGGTATTTGTGACCAGGATTGGCCACTGCTGGAAACAGGATGCTAGGCTTGATGGACCTTTGGTCTTTCCCAGTATGGCAATACTTATGTTTTTTGAGGGTGGGAGGGGGTTAGTGACCACTGGGGGAGTAATGGGAGGTCATCCCCGATTCCCTTCAGTGGACATCTGGTCATTTTGGGCACCTTTTTGTGCCTTATTCGTAATAAAAACAGGTCTGGGTGAAAACGTCCAAGTTTAAGTCCTGGACGTCTTTTGTTTTTGCCGTTATGGCTCAAAGATATCCAAGTCTTAGGAACGCCCAAGTCCCACCTCGACCACACCTCCGATACGCCCCCTTGAGATTTGGGCATCCTTGTGACAGACGTCTGAGAAAGACGTCCAAAATCGGGTTTCAATTATACCAATTTGGACGTCTCTGTGAGATGGATATCCAAGTGCCGATATGTCACTTTTTGGAAGTCCATCTCTTTCGAAAATGAGCCTGATAGTGGAATTAGAAAAGGTGCAGAGAAGGACGACAAAAATGATAAAGGGGATGGGATGACTTCCCTATGAGGAAAGGCTAAAGCGGCTAGGGCTCTTCAGCTTAGAGAAAAGACGGCTGAGGGGAGATATGATAGAGGTCTATAAAATAATGAGTGGAGTGGAAAGGGTAGAAGTGAAGCGTCAGCTTACTCTTTCCAAAAATACTAGGACTAGGGGGCTTTCAATGAAGCTACAAAGTAGTAAATTTAAAACTAATCAGAGAAAATTGTTCTTTGCTCAATGTGTAATTATACTCTGGAATTCGTTGCCAGAGAATAAGGTAAAGGCGGTTATTTATTTATTTATTGCATTTGTATCCTACATTTTCCCACCTCTTTGCAGGCTCAATGTGGCTTACAATAATCATGAATAGTGGAAATACATTAGAAAATAGACATTTAGTGTTACAGAAGGATCTTGGGTAACAGCGAATGCTACATACCTGTAGAAGGTATTCTCCGAGGACAGCAGGCTGATTGTTCTCACTGATGGGTGACGTCCACGGCAGCCCCTCCAATCGGAAACTTCACTAGCAAAGGCCTTTGCTAGTCCTCGCGCGCCCATGCGCACCGCGCATGCGCGGCCGTCTTCCCGCCCGAACTGGCTCGTGTTCGTCAGTCCCATAAGTAGCAAGACAAAGACAAGGGAAGACACAACTCCAAAGGGGAGGCGGGCGGGTTTGTGAGAACAATCAGCCTGCTGTCCTCGGAGAATACCTTCTACAGGTATGTAGCATTCGCTTTCTCCGAGGACAAGCAGGCTGCTTGTTCTCACTGATGGGGTATCCCTAGCCCCCAGGCTCACTCAAAACAACAAACAAGGTCAATTGGGCCTCGCAACGGCGAGGACATAACTGAGATTGACCTAACAATTTATCCAACTAACTGAGAGTGTAGCCTGGAACAGAATAAACATGGGCCTAGGGGGGTGGAGTTGGATTCTAAACCCCGAACAGATTCTGAAGCACTGACTGCCCAAACCGACTGTCGCGTCGGGTATCCTGCTGCAGGCAGTAATGAGATGTGAATGTGTGGACAGATGACCACGTCGCAGCTTTGCAAATCTCTTCAATAGTGGCTGACTTCAAGTGGGCTACCGACGCTGCCATGGCTCTAACATTATGAGCCGTGACGTGACCCTCAAGAGCCAGCCCAGCCTGGGCGTAAGTGAAGGAAATGCAATCTGCTAGCCAATTGGATATGGTGCGTTTCCCCACAGCCACTCCCCTCCTGTTGGGATCAAAAGAAACAAACAATTGGGTGGACTGTCTGTTGGGCTGTGTCCGCTCCAGATAGAAGGCCAATGCTCTTTTGCAGTCCAATGTGTGCAGCTGACGTTCAGCAGGGCAGGAATGAGGACGGGGAAAGAATGTTGGCAAGACAATTGACCGGTTCAGATGGAACTCCGACACAACCTTTGGCAAGAACTTAGGGTGAGTGCGGAGGACTACTCTGTTATGATGAAATTTGGTGTAGGGGGCCTGGGCTACCAGGGCCTGAAGCTCACTGACTCTACGAGCTGAAGTAACTGCCACCAAGAAAATGACCTTCCAGGTCAAGTACTTCAGATGGCAGGAGTTCAGTGGCTCAAAAGGAGGTTTCATCAGCTGGGTGAGAACGACATTGAGATCCCATGACACTGTAGGAGGTTTGACAGGGGGCTTTGACAAAAGCAAACCTCTCATGAAGCGAACAACTAAAGGCTGTCCTGAGATCGGCTTACCTTCCACACGGTAATGGTATGCACTGATTGCACTAAGGTGAACTCTTACAGAGTTGGTCTTGAGACCAGACTCGGACAAGTGCAGAAGGTATTCAAGCAGGGTCTGTGTAGGACAAGAGCGAGGATCTAGGGCCTTGCTGTCACACCAGACGGCAAACCTCCTCCACAGAAAGAAGTAACTCCTCTTAGTGGAATCTTTCCTGGAAGCAAGCAAGATACGGGAGACACCCTCTGACAGACCCAAAGAGGCAAAGTCTACGCTCTCAACATCCAGGCCGTGAGAGCCAGAGACCGGAGGTTGGGATGCAGAAGCGCCCCTTCATCCTGTGTGATGAGGGTCGGAAAACACTCCAATCTCCATTTTTCTTCGGAGGATAACTCCAGAAGAAGAGGGAACCAGATCTGACGCGGCCAAAAAGGAGCGATCAGAATCATGGTGCCTCGATCTTGCTTGAGTTTCAACAAAGTCTTCCCCACCAGAGGTATGGGAGGATAAGCATTCAGCAGACCCTCCCCCCAGTCCAGGAGGAAGGCATCCGATGCCAGGCTGCCGTGGGCCTGAAGCCTGGAACAGAACTGAGGGACCTTGTGGTTGGCTCGAGATGCAAAGAGATCTACCAAGGGGGTGCCCCACACCTGGAAGATCTGTCGCACTACACTGGAATTGAGCGACCACTCGTGAGGTTGCATAATCCTGCTTAACCTGTCGGCCAGACTGTTGTTTACGCCTGCCAGATATGTGGCTTGGAGCACCATGCCGTGACGGCGAGCCCAGAGCCACATGCTGACGGCTTCCTGACACAGGGGGCGAGATCCGGTGCCCCCCTGCTTGTTGATGTAATACATGGCAACCTGGTTGTCTGTCTGAATTTGGATAATTTGGTGGGACAGCCGATCTCTGAAAGCCTTCAGAGCGTTCCAGACCGCTCGTAACTCCAGGAGATTGATCTGCAGATCGCATTCCTGGAGGGACCAGCTTCCCTGGGTATGAAGCCCATCGACATGAGCTCCCCACCCCAGGAGAGACGCATCCGTAGTCAGCACTTTTTGTGGCTGAGGAATTTGGAAAGGATGTCCCAGTCAAATTGGACCAAATCGTCCACCAATACAGGGATTTGAGAAAACTCGTGGACAGGTGGATCACGTCTTCTAGATCCCCAGCAGCCTGAAACCACTGGGAAGCTAGGGTCCATTGAGCAGATCGCATGTGAAGGCGGGCCATGGGAGTCACATGAACTGTGGAGGCCATGTGGCTCAGCAATCTCAACATCTGCCGAGCTGTGATCTGCTGGGACGCTCGCACCCGCGAGACGAAGGACAACAAGTTGTTGGCTCTCGTCTCTGGGAGATAGGCACGAGCCGTCCGAGAATCCAGCAGAGCTCCTATGAATTCTAGTCTCTGTACTGGGAGAAGATGGGACTTTGGATAATTTATCACAAACCCCAGTAGCTCCAGGAGGCGAATAGTCATCTGCATGGACTGTAGAGCTCCTGCCTCGGATGTGTTCTTCACCAGCCAATCGTCGAGATAAGGGAACACATGCACTCCCAGCCTGCGAAGCGCCGCTGCTACTACAGCCAGGCACTTCGTGAACACTCTGGGCGCAGAGGCGAGCCCAAAGGGTAGCAAACAGTACTGGAAGTGACGTGTGCCCAGCTGAAATCGCAGATACTGTCTGTGAGCTGGCAGTATTGGGATGTGCGTGTAGGCGTCCTTCAAGTCCAGAGAGCATAGCCAGTCATTTTCCTGAATCATGGGAAGAAGGGTGCCCAGGGAAAGCATCCTGAACTTTTCCTTTACCAGATATTTGTTCAGGGCCCTTAGGTCTAGGATGGGATGCATCCCCCCTGTTTTCTTTTCCACAAGGAAGTACCTGGAATAGAATCCCAGCCCTTCTTGCCCGGATGGCACGGGCTCGACCGCATTGGCGCTGAGAAGGGCGGAGAGTTCCTCTGCAAGTACCTGCTTGTGCTAGAAGCTGTAGGATTGAGCTCCCAGTGGGCAATTTGGAGGTTTGGAAACCAAATTGAGGGTGTATCCTTGCCGGACTATTTGGAGAACCCACTGGTCGGAGGTTATGAGAGGCCACCTTTGGTGAAAAACTTTCAACCTCCCCCCGACCGGCAGATCACCCAGCACTGACACGTTGATGTCGGCTATGCTCTGCTGGAGCCAGTCAAAAGCTCGTCCCTTGCTTTTGCTGGGGAGCCGCGGGGCCTTGCTGAGGCACACGCTGCTGACGAGAGCGAGCGCGCTGGGGCTTAGCCTGGGCCGCAGGCTGTCGAGAAGGAGGATTGTACCTATGCTTACCTCCTTCCCCCATAAAAACGTCTACCTGTGGAGGTAAAAGCTGAAGGCGGGAGAACTTGTCGAAAAAATAATATATTCCTTTCAACACCCTTGACAATGTCACTTAGCTGTATTTGGATTTATTTAGGTGATGTCTTTCTTGCGTTGGAGCTCAGCCGGAACCCTTCCGAGGACAATTCACAGAGTTCTTCTTCCTAAACCTCACTTATAAAGAAAATAATCAGGGAAGCAAAACCTTAAACTCCTTGTACTTGTTCAGGAACTGACTCCACTCTGGTGACAATTAAGCAATTCTCAATACTGTGGCCACACTCTCTAATTGAAATAAAATAAGTTAAAGGTTTTCTCACTACAAAACCTATTTCTCACTGTTGATTCCCTGTTCTAAACACTCCAGCAGGCTTCAGCACTGCATTCAGAACCATCACACAGTACACAGTCCCTATTCCAATGATGTTTCAACATTTCATCTCACAAGCCCCACTCAAATACATAACATTACTCTGCATAGTGTGATAAAGTCACCTCCAGGATAGTTGGGTTAAGGCAGTTTCAGTCTGAAATACAAATCCCAGAAGGCATTGCAGGCAAGGAGCCAGAGGGGGAGATGAAGAACCTGGACTGGACTCCTAGCTGCAATCAGGGAAGACATGGGTGTAAGCTGGCAGGTTGTGTAGAGTGGCTGCCACTAGGTGGAAAGCGAGTTACGAAACCCTGTGTGCAGGAGCTCATCATTGGTCTCATTAGTCTAATGCTTAACTCAGCTGGTTTGGGTGTGAGGAAGCTAAGGGAAGGAGAATGATTGGTGGTGGTAGCTGAAGCCAGGGATTGATTAGGCAGGTGGGAAGGAGTCTCAGCGGTTGAGTTCAGTTTAGGAGAGAGGAGCTGAAGGAGAGAAGCAGTTGCAGGCTGAAAACCCTTGGGCAGAGAGGTCCCTAAAGAATTTGAAGGCTGAAATTCCTTGGGTGAGAGGAAGTCCCAAAAGTATTGAATTCACTGTGAAGCTGATGCAGGGGAAAACCCTTGGGTAGAAGGAGTCCCTAAAATATTGAACTCTCCTGAAGGTAAAAAGGATAGAAGGTTGGAGGAGATTGTTCTATCCTTGGCTGCACAAGAGAGGTACCTGGTTACAATAGCTTTCAGATCAATCTGGAGCATACAGCACACTCATATAAAAGCAGAGCTTAATCTGCCACCTCAAACCTTGTTCTGCAATCAGAACATGTGCACAAAACACACCTTCCACACAGACATTGCCTACTAGCAACTTTCTCCAAATATCAGATTCACCTCTCAGTCCTTCCAAAATCCTTACACATTTTTTTCCTGACACCCTTATAGGCTTTCTCGTGTAGTACAATTCCCACCACAAATCAAAGCCTCTCTCACCCTAAAATGGTAAATCACTTATCTCTGGATTTACTGGAACATTCACACTCACCTCAGCTCACTTTCAATATCAAAGTACCCTTTTTCAATGTCACTTATTTCACTTTAAACTCATAAAATATACTTTTATTTCTTACACTTCACACACTCAGCATACGTTTCTCTCCCAGTCATTCCCTGCTCTCGTCTTCAGTTCACTCAGCAGTCTCCCTGGCAACCAGGGTTGCCAGGTGGAAAATTTTTTTCCCACCCAAACGAGCCCAAATCCAGCCCAAAACCCGCCCAAACTCAAACCCCGCCCCTGACACCCCCACCTCCACAAAAGTGTATGAAAAAGTGGGAGTACGACCAAGGAAACCAGAAACTGGAAGATGTTCTTAAAAAAGACTTTATTAAAGGTTAGAGTCTTCTAACCTTTAATAAAGTCTTTTTTAAGAACATCTTCCAGTTTCTGGTTTCCTTGGTCGTACTCCCACTTTTTCATACACTTTTGTTTTTTCTCGTGGGGTGCTTGAGTTTTCCACCTGTTGGTGGATCTTCTCTCACATTCACCCCCACCTCCACGTCATCACCCCGCCGTCATCAACCCCGCCCCCCGTCATCGACCCCGCCCAAAACATCACTAACCCCGCCCAAAATGTCACTAACCCCGCCCCCCGCGGCCGGAAAAACGCTCAAAAAAACCACCCAAAAGACACAAAACAAGCCCAAAAAAACGCAACCCGCCGCGGGCAAAAATTTCCCGCGGCGGGTCGCGGAAAACCGCCCAATTGGGCAGTAAAACCGCCCACCTGGCAACACTGCTGGCAACTCACCCCCCCCCCCCCCCTTAGAGGAAAATCTGACATCACTCAACCAATCAGCTTGTCAGAGAAAGACAGGTTTTTTTTCTCTGATCTGTTTGGAATCTTGGCTGCTCTCCCTCCCCCATAGAAGTTACTGCAAAACTTCCTATATAGAGAGTTTCAAAGTCAATTTTAACCTGACTTGTACCCAAAACAGCAAGGAACATTTTATAGTACAATCCCCACCTAATCATGGTTTATTCTTGGTAAAATAAAACCATATTTAAGAAACATCTCACACTTTCTTCACCTAACTCTATTAATAATTTCCAAACTAACTTTAAACCTTTTCCAGCCAGCAGCATCCACTAAAAACCTGGAACAGCCCCCCCCCCCCCAGAGCCCCAGGAAAAAAACATTTAATATATGTTACCATATATTACATTTCGCCCATACTTAAAAATTAATATTGTCCCCAATATTACCACTACACCCTCTTTCTCACCAACCATTTCCTCATAACATTGTGTACAGTTAAGAGATTCAGACAAAAATCTGTTACATTTGGTTTTCACTTCTGTTCGTTTAACTCTCCTCTTAAGAAATAAAACATAACCCACTTCTATTTTGTATCTTTATGACATTCAAATTATCACCTATCAGTGCAATGACTTTATATGGTTGTGCTTCCCAAATGTCCTGAATCTTGTGTCTCCCAGTAAATCTGTCTCCTGAGCCACACCCAATCCCCCTCTTGGAGAACTTCAGCTCTGGATCTCTTATCATACTGCTTCCTCATCTTCTCATTTTGAAGTCTTGCAGTCTCTCTGGCCAACTTCTGTGCACTTTCCAAATTCTCCCGATATGAATTCAACCAATCTCCCAGGTTTCCAGTCAAACCCGTAGCATGATGTGTCGAGCTATCGGATATTTGATTTAGTTCTGGGAGGAACCTCGACCAACTTTTTTTCTTGTGTTTGGGGAAGGTACGTACAATCTGGTGTAGAGTCCGGTTAAATTTCTCTTTGATTAGGGATGATTCAACCGCTGGACCCTGTCTGACCACACTGACAAAGCAATCGGAATAGGGAAGATCATCTGTCCTATCTAGAAGTGAGCAGTTAGTCTCGAAAACTTGGTTCTGTAGCTCGTTTAAGGTCATCATCTTCTTTCAGAACTTGCGCCTCAAGTTCCCGGAGACTCTGTGCCAGTGCCTGCTGCCGGTCCTGTTCCTCCCTCTCACGGTCCAGTTCATTCTGCTGCAGCCAGTCCATATCACCCTGGGAACCTTCAGAGGTCTTGTTTTCTTTGTTCTCATCAACTTCTTTGGTCATGCCAATGAAGTTAGAAGGACCTTGCTCAGATGGTGCAACAGGTTTCGCTATTTCCATTGACTCAGAATTACACAGCATTTTCTGCATCTCTTCCCTCCAGATCCAGTATCTGGGCTACTTGTTGGCTTTTCCTCCTTCTCGTGGCTTCCAGAATGCAACATTTCCTGCTTACTCGTTTCCAGCACAACTGCTATCACCTCTTCTTCACTCTTCCCACTAAAGTTAGCATCTGAGGGTTTACCACTCTCCGGTTTGTTTGTTTTTTCTCCCCGCTTCTGCGTAACCAGGGTGTTAACTACCCCAATCTTATCGGGCAAGTTCATTCTTCTAGAAGCAGAAACCAGAACCGCTCCTGTACACTTCCGTATTTGTTGACACTTTCCAATCAGGATCTTTTCCGACATTCCAGGTATGATTTTACCCACATTTCCCTGTAGCTTTACCACCCCAACAGATTCCTTAATCTTGGTGGAACGCTTCTGAGATATATTGGACAGAATCCCCGAAATCTTCCCGGGTTCTAAGGTGAAGCAGGAGAGATCCTTGAATAGCCCTTCCAGATGTTGCAGCACATTCATTCCGACTATTCCTTGAATGGCGTTACTCTCCACCTGTCCGTCACAGAAGTTATCTTTGACCACAAAAATACATCTCTGAGGCACTAGCTGTCCCAGGCACTGCACATCTGCATCGATATATCCCAAGAAGGTCTGTGCCATTTACTGCCACTAAAGTCAGTTGACTTGCATCTTGCAAACACTCGGTATTGGCAAAATTTGTATAGAAAAAGCTAGCCAAAATTGTAGACACGCTAGAACCTGTATCCACAGTGCAGAGTGTTTCAATACCATCAATTTTCACTTTTAACAATGGACTGGATCCTATAGCCCTTTCTCGAAATAGTTTCTCTTCCTTCTTCTCTTCACTACAAATGTGTTTCTGCACACGAACAACAGATTTGGGATCACTTTTCTTCTGAAGTCCAGACGTTTCACCTCTATCATTCCCACTCTTCATACAAGCTCCACTGGTACTTGGACCTTCTGCATTGGCCCTGTCTACCACAGGATATGGCCGATTTATCATCTTACTTAAGCAATTGCGTGCCATGTATCCTGGTTCTTGGCACCTGAAGCAAATTAATTCCCCTGAATTGGTTCGGGAAGGCCTCCAATTTTGATTGTTTCCTGAACCTCCACCTCTGGAGTCAGAATATCTCATATTCTCTCTCTCTCTCCTTTGACGACTCCACTCTTCTTCCTGTCTTTCACATATTCTAGAAAACATGTTTGTCATCTGTTGCATCATTGCTACTGTAACAGATTCCTCTGACCGGGGGCAATCCCCTGTCTCCTCTCTGGTTCTCTGTAAAATTCTTTTGGGAGAGGACTCCCAAGGTGCAAGACCTCTTTCTTCGCCCACCCACCGGATTGCGGGCTGCATCAAATCTGAATATAAACCGGCGGGATTATCTTCATTCCTCATGGACACTTCTCTCTTAAGCACTTCATCATGTAAACCAATAATAAATTGTACTTTCAACGTTTCCTCAGAATTACCCACTCTTCTATGGTCTCTCTTCTTAATTGCCTCCAATTTCTCTTGCAGTTTATAGGGTCTGTGTTGTTGATTAGAAGTAATTCTGTTTAAAAATGATTGTTTAACTTTGATTGTGTGAAAACAAGTTGGAATGCAGAAGATAAGACACAGCTCTAATTAATTTGGTATATGAAGAGGGGGATGGTGCTTGTTTTCATAGTTCAGCCTGGCCACCTGGACTTGGAAAACATGTGACCATGTTCCCACAGTACCTAAACAGACAAGCATTCTGTAATTTTCCTTAGCTCTGAACATGAGTTCTGAGCCTAATAAAAAGGGGAGTTTCTTTCAGTGAAATTGGGGGCTCATCTTTGGGTAGACGTACCATGCAGAGGACTTGTTCCTGGTCAAAGAAGCTCCTGGCTTTCACTGCAATGGGCCCCCCCAGCTGATGATAAGAGCCTGGATGATGTAAGGACCAGTGATGATTGTATGTATAGTATATTATTGCTTCTTTTCCTGGTCTAAGAACTCTTAGCATTGCTTAGATGTAGAGACCGGTGATGTAATGATTGTTTATATAGCTAATCATTGTGTGTATATAGCTAATCATTGTATATATCTTAATCATGTAGATTTTGGCACCTCTAATAAAGGTCTCATTTACCTAATACGAATCCAAAAGAATCCACGGTAATTATTGAGTAGTCTGTGTAAGAGAGACAGGCTTTAAATCCATAGCAGTACATCTTGGCAATGAGCAAGTGGGATTCGTACAAAGAATGACACCTTTTTAAGAGGAATGCAGAGGAGAGTTGAATTCCAAGGCTGGAATGAAGTACTATATGTTATTATAGCCACTGAGTGTTAACAAATCTATGTAAGCCACATTGAGCCTGCAAATAGGTGGGGGAATGTGGGATACAAATGCAATAAATAATAAAATAATAATAATGGGAGGAATAGGATTCCGGTTTAAAGGAATCATTGCTTTTTGTTGTAGTTTGCTGCAGGCAAAAAAAGGGAGAAGGAACGGTATCACATACTATCTTGTTGGACAGACTGGATGGACCGTACAGGTCTTTATCTGCCGTCAATTACTATGTTACTATGTAACAGTATTGCTTATCTGAAAACCCGTTAGAGCCAGGATAAACAGCATTGGAAAAGTACAGAATTGGAATGATAAATGTGTGATTTACAGTTAAAATGAGATGCTTGCCAGAATACTTTACTAAATGATAACTGAGCGTTCCACTGTAAGAGAAATGAAGGAAGGGAAAATTAACAAAAAGAAAGTACATTTATATCATGATTTTAAAATTCTGTTTAGACTCATTTGGAGTAAATCTAAAAACCACTCTGGGCTTGTAGAATATCACAATGTCGTAACAACAATCTGAAATAATGATATCTATCCAGTAATTATAGTTCAGGTGTATTTACTATTTGTATAGGAGGAAAAGCCTCAATTGACAATTGGATACTCCGTTGTTGAGTATATTGTTCAACTTAAGGGAGCACCATCCATTCATCATAGGCATAAAAACCTCCTTGATGGTGGAATCCTCGCACAGACACAATTCAATTATATATTAGTGTCTTGGGGTGTACTTATCTTTCCAGCGTGTCAGTCTGTAAACTCTATGCACGGCCCGTTAGTATAATTAAATGGAAGTAGTAAAGCCCACCTACAATACTCCTGCTCTGACAATGACACTGACTCTGACACCAATTATACCTCTCACCTTATTTTCAAATTCCCTAATACTCAATCTCCAATCTTTTCCTCTCCATCCTTTTTACCATATCCCTCCCAATCTCCTTCCATTTTACCTTTCCTATCCTATCCTTGTATACCTTTCCTATTCCAATTCATATATTCTTGGGCATTGTTGCCACAGTGTTTATCACAGTATATAATATTCTTCTTACATGTCCTTTGTAATGCTTTTTACTATGTAAGCAGCTATGCTTATCACAGTTTATAATATTCCTCTTACATGTTCTTTGTAATGCTTTTTTTTTACTATGTAAGCCGCATTGAGCCTGCTGTATGTCGGAAAGCGCGGGGTACAAATGTAATAAATAAATAAATAAAATCAGGGATTGGGGGAATTCCCTTGCTGCATGAACAGGTGGCAGCCCTTCCATAAAACAGGGCAAACTGGGCTAGAACCCCCTGGAATGGGTGGAGAGCCCAGTCAGGTGGGGAAAAGCCTATGATCAATTAACTAATGAGGAGCAGCAACATGCCTGGTTTATAGATGGTTCTGCTAAGTATGCTAGAGGAAAGAAAATCTGGAAAGCGGTAGCCTGCAATCCAAAAATAGAATGTTCATTAGAATGTAGTGGGGAAGGAGCAAGTAGTCAATATGCGGAGTTATATGCTGCCTATATGGCTTTGAAAACTGAAAATTTGGGATAATGTTATGTATATATCAACTCATGATCTGTGGCAAATGGATTAGCCATGTGGCTACCTACTTGGTATAAAAACAGCTGGAAAATTAATATCAAGGATTTGTGGGGCAGAGAATTGTGGCAAGATATTTGGAATTGTGTAAAATACTAATGTTATTGTGTTTTATGTAGATGCTCATTGCAAGGGTTATACTCTAGAACGTCTCGACAGTGCAGTGGCTGATGAATAAAACAAAATCACACCTCTTGAGGTGGAAACTTTGGAAGAACCAGATAATTGCTCAGGGTTGGCGACATGGGCATACCAGAAATTTGGGAAGAAAGGCCACTTACAGGTGGGCAACAGATCGTGGTATTAGTTTAATTATGGATGTTATTAAAACTGTTATTGTTGAATGTCTGGTTTGTTAATACCAGACTAGGCGATCTGTTCCCCACATGTCTAAGGGGTAATTAAAAAGGGGGAAATTACCTAAACAAATTTGGTAGATGGATTATATAGGACCTTTACCCAATTTGCAAGGATGTAAATATGTTTCAACATTTTTTATTGATGATTTCACAACATGACAACATCCCATAAACACATTTTACAGTAAGTTGTAAACACAACATAAACATCTGAGTATAAACAATAAATTCTATTCCTCATCAATCCTTTTTTAATCCTTTTTCCCCTCCCCCTTTACCCAGACCGCCCCCCCCCCCCTTTAGCTTAACATTCAACTGCTCCTTGACACCTACTCAGAGGAACCTGCTGACAGTTCACTACCTCTGGGCATCAGCAGTACACTATTTCACAGGGTTATGGTATCTCCTATTTTGCCCAGTTTTATGATTCAACAAAGAACATTTTCCTTGGCCTGAAAATATATAAATTCAAGTGCGATAATAATTCTCTGAGAAGTCATGCACTACAGCTCGTCATCATCATTTTAACCTTTTAACCCATCCCCCAACAATCCCACCCCTCCCCCTACCCTCTCTATGCCCCCATCTATCCTCCCCCTCCCCCCATCACCTATCTTCCCTCAATGCAACGCTCAAAGTATCCTGTAGTCTAAACTACTTTTGCCAGGGGAGTTTGTTCAAACTTTGACTGCAAGGATGTAAATATATGTGCACAGCAGTAGATAATTATTCTAGATATGTAATTGCACATCCTTGCAGGCAAAACTATTAAAACTTTAGAATTGATAATTGATAATGGTTCCCATTTTTGAAGGCTAACTTGTACAACAATACGTTTCAGACCATAATATATATTGGATTCTTCATATTCCCTATTATCCACAGGCAGCAGGTTTAATTGAACGAATGGTCTGTTGAAACAACAAATACATAAAATAGGGGGATCATTAAAGAATTGGAAAATAAATTTGCTAGAGACCTTAAGGATACTTAGCAATCGGCCTATTGGGGAGACAGAAACACCCCTAATGCGAATGGTTACTCCTAACCTACAAGTCTTGACTACCAAACATGACCAATTAGGATATTGGGAAATCACAGCAGGAGCTATGATGCCCTACAGGGCCACTCCAGGAGCGGCAGAGCTGGATTTGTATGCTCTACAAATGGTTAAATTGTTACAAAGAGATATTCAAATAATAAATACAGGTTTTGGGAGGGGTGATTGATATAGACTAACAAGAGAAGTAAGGGTTATACTTAATAACCAAGGTCCACATGATGTGTTAATTCAGGCTAATGATAGAATTGCTCAATTATTAATTTTACCCATGTTACAATCTGGAATTGTGAAGGTGGATCCACCCACCACCTTTACCACACGAGGGGATAAAGGCTTTGGATCCACTAATCTGTCTGCAGGTGCAAAGGTGTGGGTTACCCAAGAAAATGGGCCCCCATGGCCTGCTGAAATTATTGCCCAAGAGGCGGACAATACCGTCCTGATCCTCCAATCTGGGCAGGAAAAATGGACTTATGTCCCAGCAAATAAATGTTATCTTAGAGAGTAATTAATCTGTTAATCTGTTTCATTTATAGATCCTTGTAAGAGTCAGTATAATCCTTCTTCTTATGGTGTCTTTGGGTATTGCCATTACCCCCAGTGGACGACTACATCTTACCACCGAAAGACAAGGCAAGCTGATTTGGCAGTGGAGGAATCATATTGAAATCTGACAACAAGATAATTACACATGTTCAGCTAACTAGATGTGTCCTGTGGCAACTGTCAATAACACTCAAATATGGAAAGAAGTCCAGTCACACGAATGAGTTTAATATGACTTGCACAAGTCAGAGACAATACAGCATCGTTGACCCAAAAATGCGGACATTGTTGATATTTACACGACCAATGTGTTATTTTAGCAAATGTTTATATTCTTCTTGTGTGAACACTACACCTATGAAGACCTGTGTAAATACTGTAATACCCTTAATTGCCTTGATTATAGAGTAAAATGAACTTGGTATGACACATTGTTAGGAGCTTTTGGTACAAGTGTAGAGATAATAAATGCTATTGATGCTGAAACTTTAGCCAAAGTAAAATGTATTAGAACTGACATTAATCAGCTTATTATTTTGCAATATGACAAAGGGTGTTTTTTTGTGATTATACTCAGATAGTTTACAAGTAGAAATTAATATAGCATAATTTACTACTTGCATGTTGTAACATTTATTTGCCCTTATACAAAGGAATAAGGCTCAAGATTACTAACTCTGAATACTTGCGGAGGTGAATTTCACTGGTGGATTCCTTCCACAACCTGATTAATAATTTCAAATATTGCCTTGTGCACTGACCTCTTTTGTTCCAGGCAAATTGTGTAGTTTAATGTAACTAAGCAGTGTGTATTATTTGTAATACTGAATTTTGGTTAGTTATTAGGGGGCAGCATTATTACCATTTGCACTTGAATTATACTTCCTACTAATTTCAGTGCTTGTTGAAATTAGTGCTCAGTATATTATCCATTTGTATAATCTGCTTTGTTCCTTTTTTTGGGGGGGGGGTGTTTTACCTGATATAGAGGGGCATAATCGAACGTCGCCGGCCAAATAGATCACTGGCGATCTATTTTGGCGGCGGCGCTACAGCTGGCCGGAACCGTATTATCGAAAAAGATGGCCGGCCATCTTTTTTTTCGATAATACGGTTTAGCCCGGCCAAATGGCAGAGTTCACCGAGGTTGAGATGGCCGGGTTTGTTTTTCAGCGATAATGGAAAGTTATGTCGGCCATCTCAAACCCCGGCCAAATTCAAGGCATTTGGCCGTGGGAGGACCCAGCATTTTTAGTGCACTGGCCCCCCTGACATGCCAGGACACCAACCAACCACCCTAGGGGTCACTGCGCTGGACTTCAGAAAAGCTCCCATGTACATAGCTCCCTTACTTTGGGAGCTGAGCCCCCCAAACCCACTACCCACAAATGTACTGCACCCACTAAAATTGTTCCAGGGACCTGCATACAGCCTCTAGGACTTATTGCTGCTGTATAACTTTGGCATACCAGTTCACACCTGAAGACTAATCTCTCTGAAAAAGTCCTTTCTTGAAATAAGCACGTTTACTCACAGTTAACTGCAGATCAGAGGTTGTGCCCCACTGGCAAAGAATCCCCTGGTACTGAGATTAGCAGTAGGTCAGAGCTGGCAGAATGGTGTACAGTGCCCTCTTTCAGCCACATTCAAGGTAATAATGTTCTCTAATGTGGGTAACACATGAAAGGGATCTAAAACTGGCTTACAAAAATGGCCACTACCTCATGGACTACCGGAAACAGAACAGGGCACACTCTGACCCAGTTAGCAGGGGGGGAAAAGCACCATGGGAGTAGAGCCCAGTACCCTACACCCACCACAATGCATTGCTAATGTGACTCTGCAGGGCACCTAACAGAAAAGGTGTCACACTCACCCGAGAGCCACATCGCAACCAGGGAATGGCTGTCGGAGGATACAACACATTCTGCTGTCATGGAGGTGGGTACGGCATTTGAGGCTGGCATACAGGCTGGCAAAAAAGGTTTTTAGTTTTATTTTTTTAGTTTGGAAGGGGATTGGTGACCACTGGGGGAGTATGGGGAGGTCATCCCCCATTCCCTCCAGTGGTCATCTGGTCAGTTGGGGCACCTTTTTGAGGCTTGGTCGTGAAAATAAAAGGACCAAGTAAAGCCAGCAAAATACTGCTTAACGCTGCTTTTTTTTTCCTATTATCGACGAAAGCCGGCCATCTGGTAGCCACACCCATGCCCGCCCATGTCCCGCCTTCGCTAATCTACCGACATGCCCCCTTGAACTTTCGCCAGCAAAGCGACGGGAAAGCGGCGAGGCTGTCAAAAATGCCGCTTTCGATTATACCAATTTCGCCGCTTTTAAAAAATCGCCGGCCATCTCCCGATTTGTGAATTTTAAAGATTGTTTTTCAGCTCTGTCTTGACCGACCAGTGCACTCGGGGTCTGTATTGTTGATTAGAAGTAATTCTGTTTAAAAATGATTGTTTAACTTTGATTATGTGAAAACAAGCAGGAATGCAGAAGATAAGACACAGCTCTAATTAATTTGGTATGTGAAGAGCGGGATGGTGCTTGTTTTCATAGTTCAGCCTGGCCACCTGGACTTGGAAAACATGTGACCATTTTCCCACAGTACCTAAACAGAGAAGCATTCTGTAATTTTCCTTAGCTCTGAACATGAGTTCTGAGCCTAATAAAAAGGGGAGTTTCTTTCAGTGAAATTGGGGGCTCATCTGTGGGTAGATGTACCGCATAGAGGACTTGTTCCTGGTCCAAGAAGCTCCTGGCTTTCGCTGAAACGGGCTCCCCAGCTGATGATAAGAGCCTGGATGATGTAAAGACCAGTGATGATTGTATATATAGTGTATTATTGCTTCTTTTCCTGGTCTAAGAACTCTTAGCATTGCTTAGATGTAGAGACCAGTGATGTAATGATTGTTTATATAGCTAATCACTGTGTGTATATAGCTAATCATTGTATATATCTTAATCATTGTAGATTTTGGCACCTCTAATAAAAGGTCTCATTTACCTACTACAAATCCAAAAGAATCCACAGTGCTTATTGAGTAGTCTGTGTCAGTGAGACAGGCTGTAAATCCATAGCAGTACACTTTCACGCTTAAACACCCTCCTCCCCAGTCCCGTCCAATCTTAACCAATACATTTAGGAATCTTCAGGCTATTGACCCTTCTACTCTGTTCTCCAGTGTTTCAGATCTCTTCTCTATCAGTATGTTATCCAAGTCTGTCAATGAGGCTGTCTCTTCCTAAAATACTATTATCTCCTCTACTCTGGATACTCTTGCTCCTCCCATTCCCCGTTCTGTAAAACATACCAAACCCCAGCCTTGGCTGACCTCTAGAATCCACTACCTACATGCCTGTGCCCACTCTGCTGAACACTTTTGGCTGAAATCCCGTGCCCATGCTAACTTCATACATTTCAAATTCTTGCTGACCTCCTTCCAGTCTGCTCTTTTACTTGACAAACAGGACTATTACATCCAGTTGACAAATTCTCTTGGCTCAAACCCTGGACGTCTCTTTGCCACACTGAACTCTCTCCTCAAAGTGCCTTCACCTCCAACTCCCCCTTCACTTTCTCCCCAGAACTCTGGCTGAGTACTTTCATGATAAGGTTCACAAGATTAAACTTGAATTCTCAACCAGGTCACCTCCACCTCTCCTTCCCTTAGTCCATTCTCTCAAACCTCCAACCCCTGCCTCCTTTTCTTCCTTTTCTGAAATCACTGAAAAGGAAACTACACATCTTATTTCCTCCTTCAAACTAACTACCTGTTCCTCTGATCCTATTCCCACCCATCTACTTAATACTATCTCTCCTACTGCCATCCCTTTTATCTGTCATATCCTCAATCTTTCACTTTCCACTGCAACTGTTCCTGATGCCTTCAAACATGCCGTAGTCACACCACTCCTTAAAAAACCTTCATTTGACCCTACCTGTCCTTCCAACTATCGCCCCCATCTCCCTTCTCCCTTTCCTATCCAAGATACTTGCTGTTTACCGCCATTGCCTTGACTTTCTTTCAACTCAAGTTTTTCTTGATCCACTTCAATCTGGCTTTCGCCCCCTTCGTTCAACTGAAACAGCGCTTGCTAAAGTCTCCAATGATCTGTTCCTGGCCAGATCCAAAGGTCTCTATTCTGTCCTCATCCTTCTCGATCTGCTGCTTTTGACACTGTTGATCACAGCCTACTCCTTGATACGCTGTCCTCACCTGGATTTCAGGGCTCTGTTCTTTCCTGGTTTTCTTCTTATCTCTCCCAGCGTACCTTTAGTGTATACTCTAGTGGATCCTCCTCTACTTCTATACGACTGTCAGTTGGTGTACCTCAGGGATCTGTTCTGGGACCTCTTCTTTTCTCCATCTATAATTCTTCCCTTGGTACTCTGATCTCATCCCATGGTTTTCAGTATCATCTTTATGCTGATGACTCCCAGATCTACCTCTCCACACCAGAAATCTCAGCCAAAATCCAGGCCAAAGTATCAGCCTGCCTGTCTGACATTGCTGCCTGGATGTCTCAGCGCCATCTGAAACTGAACATGACCAAGACTGAGCTTCTTATCTTTCCCCCTAAACCAACCTCTCCTCTTCCCCCATTTTCTATTTCTGTGGATAACACTCTCATCCTTCCTGTCTCATCAGCTCGTAACCTGCACATATTCAGCAGACTGCTAAAACCTGTCATTTCTTTCTCTATAATATCACCAAAATTCACCCTTTCTTTTCTGAGCACACTACCAGAACCCTCATTCACACTCTTATCACCTCTCGCTTAGACTATTGCAACTTGCTTCTCACAGGTTTCCCACTTAGCCATCTCTCTCCTCTTCAATCTGTTCAAAATTCTGCTGCACGACTAATATTCCACCAGTGTCGTTATGCTCATATTAGCCCTCTCCTCAAGTCACTTCACTGGCTTCCTATCCGTTTCCGCATACAGTTCAAACTCCTCTTATTGACCTATAAGTGCATTCACTCTGCAGCTCCTCAGTATCTCTCCACTCTCATCTCTCCCTACATTCCTCCCCAGGAACTCCAATCACTGGATAAATCTCTCTTACCTGCACCCTTCTCCTCCACTGCTAACTCCAGACTCCATTCCTTTTATCTTGCTGCACCATATGCCTGGAATAGACTTCTTGAGCCGGTACGTCAAGCTCCATCTGTGGCCGTCTTCAAATCTAAGCTAATAACCCACCTTTTTTATGCTGCTTTTAACTCCTAATCCTTATTCACTTGTTCAGAACCCTTATTTTATCATCCTCAGTTTAATATTTCCTTCTCTCTTGTTTGTACTGTTTGTCTGTCCTAATTAGATTGTAAGCTCTGTCGAGCAGGGACTGTCTCTTCATGTTCAAGTGTACAGCGCTGCGTACATCTAGTAGCGCTATAGAAATGATAAGTAGTAGTAGTGTTTGTGACCTGCATTGGCCATTGTTGGAAACAGTATGCTGGGCTTCATGGACCTTTGATCTGCCCCAGTATGGCAATACTTATTTACGTATGTAGTTATTACCTCCTCTACAAACCAAATCCGGCCATTTTCCTTCTCACACCTGGCTGGGAAACAGCACTATTTGGCTGAGCAACATTGGGGTACACCATAAAAAAGTGCACTCTGGAACTGCCTCTTGAGCCACAGAACTGGACACCAATGACCCGTTGGGCCTGGAAAACTCCTGGAGTCAGGAAAAAAAACCATACCCCAGGTAAATTTATTTAATTAACCCATAGGGTTAAACTTAGAACAATATTTTAAGGGCTCTATAAGTACCTCAGCAAAATTAGAAACAAATTAATCAGGAAACTGGAAGCTAAGCTGATTGATATGGGATTTTATATGTTCAAAAACCTGCCAAGAGGGTAACTTATTCACCCAGAGATTTTCTAAATGGATATTATGTAACTGAAGGTAAAAATAAATAAATAAAGACCCAGTTATCTACACAAAATTTAACTGGATAGCATTTAATGTGGCTCTACCCAGCTATATAAGTTAACATGCCCTTGCCATGCCTCCAGTTACACAAAGAAAGAGAGGATCTCTTTAAAGGGTCTGATTCATGTGCATAAAAGCAAAGTTTACCTACACAACCCTTTTCATCTTTGAATTCACAGATGATAATGTACATAGTACAAGATCAGTTTAAGTTTAACAAATTACATTTGTGAGAGATACTACAGTACTCTGTCTCTCCCTTCTTTTTGGTTGAACCTCGTATTCCAGTACTATGGGTCCTACTGACTGAGCAGATAACATTAGAATTCTTGCAAACCTGCACTAGACCATTATTAAATTGGACGGGGAAAATCCACTATTTCTGGGATAAGCAGTATAAAATGTTTTGTAATTTTTCGGGATATTGCCAGGTATTTGTGACTTGGATTGGCTACTGTTGGAGACAGAATGCTGGGCTTGCAGGACCTTTGGTCTGTCCCAATATGGCAATACTTGTGTACTTATGCAGCAGCTTAATCACTTAAGTATTGCCATACTGGGATAGACCGAAGATCCATTTTAATAATGGCTTATGGACTTTTCTTTTAGAAAGCTACCCAGACCTTTTTTAAACCCCGCTAAGCTAACTGCTTTTACTACATTCTCTGGCAACAAATTCCTGAGTTCAATTACACACTCAGTGAAGAAATATTTTCTCCGATTCACTTTAAATTTACTATTTTCTAGCTTAATTGTGTGCCCCCTAGTCCTAGTATTTTTGGAAAGAGTAAACAATCGATTCACGTCTACCCTTTCCATTCCACTCATTATTTTATAGATCTCTATCATATCTCCCCCTCAGCCCTCTCTTCTCCAAGCTGAAGAGCCCTAGCCGCTTTAGCCTTTCCTCATAGGGATGTCATCCTATCTCCTTTTAATCATTTTCGTTGCTCTTCTCTGTAACTTTTCTAATTCCACCATATTTTTTTTGAGATGCCGTGACCAGAACTGCACACAGTACTCAAGGTGTGGTTGCACCATGGAGTGATACAAAGGCATTATAACGTCCTCAATTTTGTTTTCCATTCCTTTCCTAATAATAATACCCAACATTCTATTTGCTTTCTTATCCATTGCCGCACACTGAGCAGAGGGTTTCAACATATCATCAATGATGACACCTAGATCCATTTCCTGGTCGCAGACTCCTAATGTGGAACCTTGTAGTACATAGCTATAGTTTGGGTTCTTCTTTCCCACATGCATCACTTTGCACTTGCTCACATTAAACGTCATCTGCCATTTGGATGCCCATTCTCCCAGTCTCATAAGGTCCTCTTGTAATTTTTCACAATCTTCTTGCGATTTAACAACTTTGAATAACTTTGTGTCATCAGCAAATTTAATTACCTCACTAGATACTCCTATCTCTAGATCATTTATAAATATGTTAAAAAGCAATGGTCCCAGCATAGACACCTGGGGAATTCCACTATCTACCCTTCTCCATTGAGAATACTGACCATTTAACCCTACTCTCTGGAACCCTTTTTAGAAATAGGCGTTACATGGGCCACAGTCCAATCTTCCTGTACCATGCTTAATTTGAAAGATAAATTACATATTACTAACTATAGTTCTGTAAGTTCATTTTCAATTCTATCAGTATTCCGGGATGAATACCATCCGGTCCAGGTGATTTGTGCCATTACATCCTCCAGGTTTATAGAGATTTCATTCAGTTTCTCTGACTCGTCAGCTTTGAATATCTTTTCTGGCACCGGTATCTCTCCCAAATTTTCCTCAGTGAAGACTGAAGCAAAGAATTCATTTAATCTCTCTGCTATAGCTTTGTCTTCCCTGAGTGCCCCGTTTACCCCTCGGTCATCTAGCAGTCCAACTGATTCTTTTGCCGGCTTCTTGCTTTTAATATACCTAAAAAAACGTTTACTGTGTGATTTTGCCTCCAACACAAACTTTTTTTTCGAAGTTGCCTTCCTTTTCAGCGCTTTGCATTTCACTTGCCATTCCTTAAGCTGTTTCTTATTATTTTCAGTAAGGTCCTTCTTCCATTTTCTGAAGGATTTTCTTTTAGCTCTAATAGCTTCTTTCACCTCAGTTTTTAACCATACCAGCTGTCATTTGGTCTTCCTTCCTCCTTTTTTTCATACATGGACTATATTTGGCCTGGGCTTCTAGGATGGTATTTTTGAACAGCATCCATGACTGATGTAAATTTTTGACCTTCGCAGCTGCTCCTCTAAGTTTTCTTTCACCATTCTTCTCATTTTATCATAGTCTCCTTTTTGAAAATTAAATGCTAATATATTGGAATTCCTGTGAGTATTTACTCCAACACTGATATCAAATCCAATCATATTATGATCACTGTTATCAAGCAGCCCCATCATCATTACCTCCTGCACCAGCTCATGCGCTCCACAAGGACTGGGTCTATAAAATAGTCCTTGATTTCATCAAGGAATTTTACCTCCCTAGTATGCCCTAGTATATTTACCAAGTCTATATAGGGGTAATTGAAATCATCCATTATTGTGTTTCCCAGTTTGTTAGCCTCCCTAATTTCTGATAACATTTCTACATCCATCTGTTCATCCTGGCCAGGTGAACGGTAGTACACTCCTATCACTGTCCTTTTTCCCTTTACACATGGAATTTCAATCCATAGGGATTCCAAGATGTGTTTCGTTTCCTGCAGAATTTTCAATCTAATTGATTCAAGGCCCTCCTTAACATACAATTCTACCCCACCCGATATAATTTGTACCCTGGTATGACAGTGTCCCACTGTTTATCCTCCTTTTTTATATTTGTATTGCTTTTTTCTGAACTTCTCTATTAACTGTATGGAAAGATGCCTGAACACCCCAACTGTAAATGTTTTGCAATTAGCACACAGTAGAGCCAATGCAGTAAGCTTACTTCAGGTCTATGTGCTAACTGAGACAGATTGTTCCACTGGAATCTTTGAGGAAGCATCTAAAAGTGCACCTCTGTGGCAGGCTTTTACTGAGGAATGTGGTGCTAATTTATGAGTGGTATATGGTCAGTAAGGCATGGGAATATTTTGTTTTATGTCTCTGTACACACAGCATTGTGGCTTGATAGGTTACTATCATGTTATATTTTATATGATCTGTGTGTATTTTATGTAAGATTTTTAACTGTGCATGTTTTATTGTTACCCACTTAGATTATTTAGTTAATGTGGGAGAGAAATGTGTTAAATAAATAAAAGTAGAGAGTATTCTATTAATTAGATGTGTAAGACACACAGACACACCTCCCAAATGCCACCCATGCATATGCCTATCTTTCACCTCTGTGCTACTGCATTGAGGAATCTTTTTACAGAACAGCACTTAGGTGGAATTTTGGAATTTTACTTATTTATTGGGATTTATGAACCACTTTTATGAAGAGATTTACCCAAAGCGGTGTACAGCAGGTACAATTTAACATCAAACTTACAATTTAGTTAACAGCATAACAATAGTAAAATGACCAAATAGAACCATAAATACAGTCAATGAGGTAAACTTGGAAATGGCAAATTGAAACCATGTCAGAAATATATACATTTAATAGCACTGTACAAGAATCAGTTCATAAAGGCGGTTAATAAATCCCAATAAATAAGTCTAACAGAAAGATGGTAAATGTGCACACATACTCGTGTATATGCCAGTGTTCTAATCCTTTATAAATCTATTTACCACATAAATGTTAGCACCTTCTCATAGAATTGCTCCCTGAGTGCCAGATTCTATAAATGGGTGCCTGAAAAGATCAGGGTGTGCCCTTTCTACAATAGTGCTTAGCACCGATCCTGTGCCCTAACTTTGAGCACCAGACTTATGCCTGTGGAAGCCTGGTGTAAATGCTGGTGCCCAAGCTGGGCGCACTGACCCTTTATCTGTAACAATGCATGCAACTTTTCAGAATGCCCTGGACATACCCATTCCTCTCTTTTTTGAATTGCGTGCTATGGTATTTCAGCACAAAGTGTTATAAAAGGTTGTGTAGCTAAATGCGCATGCAAATCCTAATTGGTGCTGTCAATAATTGCCAGTGGCCAATTATACTCATTAACAGTTCGTTAGCCAATTAATTTGCAAACGCATCTCAGGATCATGTCTAAATTTATGCACCCACATCTGGATGCCATCTAGAGAATGTGAGGGATAATGTCTACATCAAATACAGAAATGGTAGTAACAATCATGCCAGTACCAAAGTAAGTCTCAGTATGCCTGCAAGTCTCCTGGCTCTGACCAACCACAATGATCCTGAGAACTGTGCTTCTACATGGAAAACTGGGCCTTTACAGAATACCCTACAATTTCTGTGTCTTTTGAATTGTAAGATCTTGAGCCATGTGGAGTGTTCTGTTGTTTGCAAGAACTATGATGTAAAGGTGGTGTAAGAATTTCTTGAAAAAATATATGTTGTTTGCATTATTGTTAGACAAAGAAAACTCTGGTCACCACCTTGTCACATTGTTTCACTGCCTTCAGATCAGCAGATTTTATTACTCCGAGGTCTCTCTTCTGGTGGGTGCATATCAGCCTCTTTGAATTTCTGCACTCATCACATCTTTGCATTAAAGGTTAACTGCCAAGCATTTCATCAGTCTTCTAGTTTCTGTACATCGAATCTCATTTTGTCATCCACAAAAAAGCAAACTTTTCCTTTTCATCTTTGGCAGCAGCAGAACCACTCCTTCATATGCTCTTTGAAAAAAATCCCTTTCCAGGCCTGTAGGTACTTAGCTATGCAGGAGGGCTGAACATTTCTCTTCTCATTATATAGTATTTAATTTAATTGCACATTGATAACCCGCTTTACCAGTGTTATAGTCAAGATAGGGCACAATAAGATTTGAAGGGTTACAATAAAAATACATCAGTAACATAAAATTATCATTGCCTTGCAAAATAAGAAAGCAACAATTCCCTTTACGAGGATAAAATTACAATCATATTAATTATCCCTACATAAGCTCATAAAGTCTTATTCTAAGTTATAATATTTCTTAAACAGCCATATTAATCATTCATTCACATTTTATGTTTCATTATATTACTGAACAATATATTATAGGGGTAACCAGCCGGCAGCAGTCAGTAGTTTTTTAATCACTGACTGTGGCTGGCTAAATTAGCCCCAGTTATTGAGTGCTGGGCCATCTGCGACCACCGGCACTGAATTTCTGGGGCTAGCCAACAGTGCTTATGCAGGTCCCAGTCATTATTCAGTGCCAGCACCCACATAGCTAAGCAGACTTTTGAGCTGTCCTCATTTTGCTCACTTAGCTATGTGGGTGCCAACACTGAATTTTGGCAGCACCTACACTGACAGCTCCTCCCCAATGCTGAACCCTGTACCGCCCCTGACTGGTCAGAGTCGATTTCAGTAGCACTGCTCAGTTAAGTGCCACTGAATATCTACCTGAGTTTCTCTTGTCCACTTAAATCATTTTGAATAGCAGGTCTTTAAGCTCTCCTGTTTGTACCTTATTTCCTACATGGGAATTGGCCTTATAAAATTACTAGGCCTAAAATTCAAAAGTGTTTATGTGGGTGGCAGTGGGTACCAGCAGCAAAAATGCTTTTTAAAAAGATAATTGGTCACTCTTGCATGGATACATGTTTAACAGTATACATCAGTATATAGCTAAAGACATCTGTTTTAAATTGGGGCAATTCAGGGTAGGGTGAAAGTTGAACAAAGAGTGGTGAAATGTAGCCACCTAACTACTACACAGTGGCATACCTAGGGTAGTTGACACCCGGGGCTGTTCATTTTTTAACACCCCCCTCCAAAATCCAGTACTAGGTATACCGAGAACACAAAACACTCAGGACCTATAGAGCAATTCTAGCATACCATAAGCAGTATTTTCTACAAGTCACACAAGGAAAAGGAAAGCATCTTAAACACTACAGTGATCACTAGAACATCAATTCACCTATTGTAAAACGAAACCAGACAGAATAGTACAGATCGTCGATCCTGCATAGTTAATGCCAACTGAAAGCCGTCTTTTTCACAAACACAGATACACCCTAATCAACTATAGAATAAGTAATCATAAACTTTCTATTTAGACAAAAATTAAACTGAACCCCCAAGATGCCAGACTCTGCATACAATGCAACCCCACAGAAACAGAAAATGTCCCCTAGTACTGTGCAAAATATAAAGAAAGCAGATGTAAATTTGAAAAAAACTAACAAACACCAATCACCACTTTACAAATAGACAAACAGAAATAAAACAAATATAGAAAATAAAATACCATTTTATTGGACTAATACATTTAGCTTTCAGAGGCAAAAACCTTCTTCCTCAGGTCAATATAGTATAGTGCTCTTACAGTATCCTATCCTGACCTGAGGAAGGGGGTTTTGTTCTCCGAAAGTTAATCAAAATGTATTAAAATTATTCCAATAAAAAGATTACCTTATTTACATGTTCTATTTATAAACATTTATCTACAATACTTCTTTATCCTAAAGCAAAAAAATAAAAATATATATTTTATTTACAGTTTGTTGTCTCTGGTTTCTGCTTTCCTCATCTTCTTTTCACTGTCTTCCTTTCCAACCAGCATCTGTCTTCGCTCTCTCTCTCTGCCATCCAGTGTCTGCCCTCTCTGCCGTCCCCTCCATCCAATGTCTGCCCTCTCTCCCTGCCCCTCCCATCCACTGTCTGCCCTCTCTCTCCCTTACATCCAAATCTGCCCTCTATCTCTGCCCCTTCCATTCACCATCTGCCCTCTCTGTCTCCCCCTTCCATCCACTGCCCTTTCTCTCTGCCCCTTCAATCCACCATTTGCCCTCCCTCTCCCATACATCCAGGGTCTGCCCTTCCTCTCGCTCCCCCTTCCATCCAGGGTCTGTCCCCTCTCTCTCTCTGCCCCCTCTTTTCGGCCCCCAGTTCCACCCCCAGCCCACATCTCCCACCTGCCCCCCTTTTCAGCCGCCGTTTCAGCCCCAATATCCCACGTCCCCAGTTTCAGCCCCCGCCCTTTTCTACCACGTCCTCGAGCTTCAGCCCCCAGCCACTTCTCCCTGTCCCCTTTTCAGCCCCCAGTCCCCACAGTTTCAGCCCCTGCCCCTTTTCAGCCCCCAGTTCCAGTACTAGCCCCATTATCCCACCTACCCTCCTTTTCAGCCCCCAGTTCCAGTTCCCTTATCCACATGCCTTGCATTAGGGCCCCCCTTTTCAGCCCCAGACCCATTCTCCCGCCTGCCCCAGGCATGGCCCCATTCTCCCTCCTGCCCCCTTCTCAGACCCCAGTTCCAACTCCAAGCCCCTTCTCCCATCTGAACCCCCCCCCTCCCAGACCCAGTCCCCTTCTCCCATCTGAGCCCCCCAGACCAAGTCCCAGTCCCCTTCTCCCATCTGAGCTGCCCCAGACCCAGTCCCCTTTTCATATCTGAGCCCCCCCACCCAGTCCCAGTCCCCTTCTCCCATCTGAGCCCCCCCAGACCCAGTCCCCTTCTCCCATCTGAGCCTCCCCCTCCCCGACTCAGTCCCCACCTGCCTACCAGCTCCGTCGACAGACAACCCTCTTCTCCTGCCACCCAGCCGGCACCCAGCCTTTAAAACAAATCTGTTAAGCGCCTCACATCTGCTCGGCTGTAAATGAAGCAAATCGCCTCGACCCTTCTCTCACTGTGTCTCGCCCTCGCGGAAATAGGAAGTTACATCAGAGGGCGGGACACAGTGAGAGAAGGGCAGAGGTGATTTGCTTCATTTACAGCAGAGCAGACGTGAGGCGCTTCACAGATTTGTTTTACAGGCTGGGTGCCGGCCGGGTGGCAGGAGAAGAGGGTCGTCTGTCGACGGAGCTGATGGTAGGGAGGTGGGGACTGCGGCGCCAGCAGAGCACCCCCCCCCCCCAACACCTGTTGACACCTGGGGCGGACCACCCCGCCCTTGGTATGTCACTGCTACTACATTCAAATAGAAAGAACAACTTCCATCGGAGCGGTAACTCATTTAAAGTTATATGAATATGGTGGTAATTCTATAAATTGCCACCAAGATTTAGGTTCCCCGATGTCAAGCACATAATGCCAATTCTATAACAGCTCTCTGGTGATAAGATTCTGCTATAGAAAACTAGCATGTTAATATTAGCTCACCTAAAATTAAATGCCATGACACCAAGTCAATAGCAGTCATTACTATTAGTGCCTGAAGTGCATGCAGTTTATAATATTCTTTAAGTTACATGCATATTCCACAGTCACGCCCATGTTTACACCCCCTCGCACTTAACGCACTAAGCAAAGCTGGCACATATGTCACAGAACAGCGTCTAGCACTTCCATGTGTAAATACCAATTAGTGGCACCAATCATGCCCATAAGTGCCATTACTCAATTAGTGCCTATGTTCACATGTTCAGATGTAAAGACAAAAAACACCTGTATAATATAACGTAAATGAGTAATTGATCCATTTAAATAATGGGGGACAATATCAACGTGGGCTGTCACGTTGTCTTATTTTATCATGACAAGTTATTTTATCACCAGTTAGGTTATTTTAGTACAGGGTCCCATTTTTTTGCAACAAGACCCTGTGTTAAAATAACTAGACTTGTGCTAAAATAAGCCAACTTAAAAGCAGCCCATAGCGAAAAAAAATCAATATTTAGAGGGGAAGTTATCTTTCTCTGTGTCTTTCTGATCTCCCATTTATGTTCGTCCCTCCTGAATAACTTTTGAACTATTCATCCAATTTCATTCAATTTTTTTTGCCACAGAGAATCCCATGAACCTTGATTCACATGCCCTTTAAGACCTCCTAAAATTGGCCCCATTCTTTTATTTATTTTCTATAAGAAAGTTATCAAGGTCAGTTTATTTATTTATTTGTAGCATTTGTATCCCACATTTTCCCACCAATTTGCAGGCTCAATGTGGCTTACATTTGACGCAATGGTGGTTGCCATTTCCGGGTAACAGAATTACAAATGGTATTGCATTCAGGTGCATACATACATGGTAACATACATGGAACATAACATATATGGAACAGGTTATGGTATATATATACCATGTGCATACATACATGGTAAGGAAGAGTTCAATATGGTATTGCATGAAGGTTACTGAGTAATAAGTACATACAGTAAGTACATAAGTAATGCCATACTGGGAAAAGACCAAGGGTCCATCGAGCCCAGCATCCTGTCCACGACAGTGGCCAATCCAGGCCAAGGGCACCTGGCAAGCTTCCCAAACATACAAACATTCTATACATGTTATTCCTGGAATTTTGGATTTTTCCAAGTCCGTTTAGTAGCGGTTTATGGACTTGTCCTTTAGGAATCCGTCCAACCCCTTTTTAAACTCTGCTAAGCTAACCGCCTTCACCACTTTCTCCGGCAACGAATTCCAGAGTTTAATTACACGTTGGGTGAAGAAAAAGTTTCTCCGATTTGTTTTAAATTTACTACACTGTAGTTTCATCGCATGCCCCCTAGTCCTAGTATTTTTGGAAAGCGTGAACAGACGCTTCACATCCACCTGTTTCACTCCACTCATTATTTTATATACCTCTATCATGTCTCCCCTCAGCCGTCTCTTCTCCAAGCTGTATAGCCCTAGCCTCCTTAGTCTTTCTTCATAGGGAAGTCGTCCCATCCCCGCTATCATTTTAGTCGCCCTTCGCTGCACCTTTTCCAGTTCTACTATATCTTTCTTGAGATGCGGCGACCAGAATTGAACACAATACTCAAGGTCGCACCATGGAGCGATACAACGGCATTATAACATCCTCACACCTGTTTTCCATACCTTTCCTAACAATACCCAACATTCTATTCGCTTTCTTAGCCGCAGCAGCACACTGAGCAGAAGGTTTCAGTGTGTTATCGACGAAGACACCCAGATCCCTTTCTTGGTCCGTAACTCCTAACGTGGAACCTTGCATGACGTAGCTATAATTCGGGTTCTTTTTTCCCACATGCATCACCTTGCACTTGCTCACATTAAACATCATCTGCCATTTAGCCGCCCAGTCTCCCAGTCTCGTAAGGTCCTCTTGTAATTTTTCGCAATCCTGTCGCGATTTAACGACTTTGAATAACTTTGTGTCATCAGCAAATTTAATTACCTCGCTAGTTACTCTCATCTCTAAATCATTTATAAATATATTAAAAAGCAGCGGTCCTAGCACAGACCCCTGAGGAACCCCACTAACTACCCTTCTCCATTGTGAATACTGCCCATTTAACCCCACTCTCTGTTTCCTATCCTTCAACCAGTTTTTAATCCACAATAGGACATTTCCTCCTATCCCATGACCCTCCAATTTCCTCTGTAGCCTTTCATGAGGTACCTTGTCAAACGCCTTTTGAAAATCCAGATACACAATATCAACCGACTCCCCTTTGTCCACATGTTTGTTCACTCCTTCAAAGAATTGAAGTAAATTGGTCAGGCAAGATTTCCCCACACAAAAGCCATGCTGACTTGGTCTCAGTAATCCATGTCCTCGGATGTGCTCTGTAATTTTGTTTTTAATAATAGCCTCTACCATTTTCCCCGGCACCGACGTCAGACTCACCGGTCTATAATTTCCCGGATCTCCCCTGGAGCCTTTTTTAAAAATGGGCGTTACATTGGCCACCTTCCAATCTTCCGGTACCATGCTCGATTTTAAGGATAAGTTGCATATCACTAGCAGTAGCTCCGCAAGCTCGTTTTTCAGTTCTATCAGTACTCTAGGATGAATACCATCCGGTCCAGGAGATTTGCTACTCTTCAGTTTGCCGAACTGCCCCATTACGTCCTCCAGGTTTACCGTGAAGTCAGTAAGTTTCTCCGAATCGTCCGCTTGAAATACCGAAGCAAAGAATTCATTCAGTCTCTCCGCTACGTCTTTGTCTTCCTTGATCGCCTCTTTTACCCCTCGGTCATCCAGCGGCCCAACCGATTCTTTTGCCGGCTTCCTGCTTTTAATATACCGAAAAAAATTTTTTACTATGTTTTTTTGCCTTTAATGCTATCTTTTTTTCATACTCCCTCTTGGCCTTCTTAATCTGCGCCTTGCATTTGGTTTGACACTCCTTATGCTGTTTCTTGTTATTTTCAGACGGTTCCTTCTTCCATTTTCTGAAGGCGTTTCTTTTAGCCCTAATAGCTTCCTTCACCTCACCTCACTTTTCAACCAGGCCGGGTGTCTTTTGGACTTCCGTCTTTCTTTTCTAATTCGCGGAATATGTATGGCCTGGGCCTCCAGGATGGTATTTTTGAACAGCGTCCACGCCTGTTGTACAGTTTTTACTCTCTCAGTTGCCCCCCTAAGTTTTTTTTTTACCGTTCTTCTCATTTTATCATAGTCTCCTTTTTTAAAGTTAAACGCTAACGTATTTGACTTTCTGTGTACAGTTACTTCAAGGTCGATGTCAAAACTGATCATATTATGGTCACTGTTATCAAGCGGCCCCAGTACCATAACGTCCCTCACCAGATCATGCGCTCCACTAAGGACCAAGTCTAGAATTTTTCCTTCTCTCGTCGGCTCCTGCACCAGTTGCTCCATAAAGCTGTCCTTGATTTCATCAAGGAATTGTATCTCTGTAGCGTGTCCCGATGTTACATTTACCCAGTCTATATTTGGATAATTGAAGTCATCCATTATTATCACATTGCCCATTTTGTTTGCGTCTCTGATTTCTTTTATCATTTCTGCGTCTACCTGCTCATCCTGGCGAGGCGGACGGTAGTACACTCCTATCACCATTTTTTTCCCTTTTATACATGGAATTTCAACTCACAGTGTTTCAAAGGTGTGATTTGTGTCCTGCTGAATTTGTAATCTATCTGAGTCAAGGCTCTCGTTAATATACAATGCTACCCTTCCACCAGTCCGGTCCACCCTATCATTACGATATACTTTGTACCCCGGTATGACAGTGTCCCACTGGTTATCCTCCTTCCACCAGGTCTCAGTAATGCCTATTATATCCAATTTTTCATTTAGTGCAATATATTCCAACTCTCCCATCTTATTTCTTAGACTCCTAGCATTTGCATATAGACATTTCAGAGTAGGTTTGTTGTTCTTATTTGCATGATGCTTAGTACCTGACACTATTGGTTTGACATCTTTTGTCTGATCTTTAGTTGTATTTAAGGGCACCTGGCCTACCACGGTCTGTTGTGCAACCTCACTATCCAGAAACCCTATCTTCCCTGTTTGTGAGGTATCTTTGCAAGATACCTTTTCCCGAACCATGCGCTTTTGAGCGACTGTCGGCCTTCCCCCCATTTCTAGTTTAAAAGCTGCTCTATCTCCTTTTTAAATGCCAATAAATTGGATTGTGTATAACAAAAGAGAGGGAACAAAGTACAAACTAAAGTCCAAACAAAAAAACAGCACCACGGGCCTTTAAAATGGAACAACTTGTAATCGTTCTCATCACGTTTAAATTTGTCATATTTGTGACGTTTAATATCTTTTCGAAAAGTGTCAATCTTATTTTGTAAAGAAGACATGTGTTGATCGAAGTTTGAATCTTCAACAGACAACACATCAGTTCTAATTTGAATTTCCTTTTTCAAAATGTCAACTCTTTCTTTGGATGTTTCTATAAGTAAAATCATTAGATCTAGCGAACATTTATTCAAAATTGCACACCACTTATCCAAGAAGATTTTATTGTCTCTAAACATCTGTGGTTCTTTCTTAATTCTTAAACCACGTGGTATGCGTTGTACCCTACAATATTGTATCAGGGTTGCATAATGTAATTCGTTTCTTATCAAATTTTGTTTATGATTAATAACATCATGCCACTTATCAGATAACGTTTCATCCTCATTCTCATCGAAAATTGGTGGTTCCTGAAATAAATTATTTAGTCGATCCTCAGAGTAACTGAGTACATTGTCCCAATTTTTAAAGGCCATCCCTCACTCGTGACTTGGGTATAACAAAAGAGAGGGAACAAAGTACAAACTAAAGTCCAAACAAAAAAACAGCACCACGGGCCTTTAAAATGGAACAACTTGTAATCGTTCTCATCACGTTTAAATTTGTCATATTTGTGACGTTTAATATCTTTTCGAAAAGTGTCAATCTTATTTTGTAAAGAAGACATGTGTTGATCGAAGTTTGAATCTTCAACAGACAACACATCAGTTCTAATTTGAATTTCCTTTTTCAAAATGTCAACTCTTTCTTTGGATGTTTCTATAAGTAAAATCATTAGATCTAGCGAACATTTATTCAAAATTGCACACCACTTATCCAAGAAGATTTTATTGTCTCTAAACATCTGTGGTTCTTTCTTAATTCTTAAACCACGTGGTATGCGTTGTACCCTACAATATTGTATCAGGGTTGCATAATGTAATTCGTTTCTTATCAAATTTGTTTATGATTAATAACATCATGCCACTTATCAGATAACGTTTCATCCTCATTCTCATCGAAAATTGGTGGTTCCTGAAATAAATTATTTAGTCGATCCTCAGAGTAACTGAGTACATTGTCCCAATTTTTAAAGGCCATCCCTCACTCGTGACTTGGGTATAACAAAAGAGAGGGAACAAAGTACAAACTAAAGTCCAAACAAAAAAACAGCACCACGGGCCTTTAAAATGGAACAACTTGTAATCGTTCTCATCACGTTTAAATTTGTCATATTTGTGACGTTTAATATCTTTTCGAAAAGTGTCAATCTTATTTTGTAAAGAAGACATGTGTTGATCGAAGTTTGAATCTTCAACAGACAACACATCAGTTCTAATTTGAATTTCCTTTTTCAAAATGTCAACTCTTTCTTTGGATGTTTCTATAAGTAAAATCATTAGATCTAGCGAACATTTATTCAAAATTGCACACCACTTATCCAAGAAGATTTTATTGTCTCTAAACATCTGTGGTTCTTTCTTAATTCTTAAATTGGATTGTAACATACATTTGGTCATCTAGTGAGAGTGCTTGATCAGCTCAGCTCAGTTCAGCTCAGGGAGATTAAAGCACATGCTGATATGAGTGCTACTGGAAATTCAGAAGCAATGTGGGTGAATGTGTGCAATGGGGTAGGTGGATCAGATGATTAGTGGGAATGAATCTTTCTAGATCTGCTAGGAGGGAGTTGGTGAGTCATGATTCTTTTTTGGATCCTACCAGCTACTTGTGATCTGGATTGCCACTCTTGGAAACCGGATACTGGGCTTGATGGTCTGACATAAGAACATTAGAGTAGCCATACTGGGTCAAACTAATGGTTCATCTAGCCCAGTATCCTGTTTTCCAAACAGTGGCCAAGCCAGGTCACAAGTACCTGGCAGAAACCCAATTAGCAACAACATTCCATGCTACCAATCCCAGGGCAAGCAGTTGCTTCCCCATGTCTGCCTCAATAGCACTATATGGACTTTTCCTCCAGGAATTTATCCAAACCTTTTTAAAACCCAGGTACACTAACCACTGGCAAAGAGTTTCAGAGCTCAACTATTTGTTGCGTGAAAAATAATTTCCTCCTATTTGTTTTAAAGTATTTCCATGTAACTTCATCGAGTGTCCCATAGTCTTTGTACTTTTGGAACAAGTAAAATATAATTTACTTCTTTTACTCATTCTACACAACTCAGGATTTTGTAGACCTCAATCATGTCTCCCCTCATCTGTCTCTTTTCCAAGCTGAAAAGCCCTAACCTCTTTAGCCTTTCCTCATACGAGAGGAGTTCCATCCACTTTCGTCGCTCTGCTTTGAACCTTTTCTAATTCTGCTATATGTTTTTGGAGATACAGCGACCAGAACTGAACACAATACTCAAGGTACGGTTGCACCAAGGAGCGATACAAAGGCATTATAATATTTTCAGTCTTATTCACCATCCCTTTCCTAATAATTCCTAGCATCCTGTTTGCTTTTATGGCTGCCGCCATACACTGAGCAGAAGATTTCTGCATATTATCTACAACGACACCCAGATCTTTTTCTTCAGTGCTGACCCCCCCCCCCCCCCCCCCCCCAAGCATCAGATAACTATGATTTGGATTATTCTTTCCAATGTGCATCACCTTGCATTTATCCACATTAAATTTCATCTGCCATTTGGACCCCCAGTCTTCCAATTTCCTAAGGTCTTCCTGCAATATTTCACAGTGCGCATGTATTTTAACAACCTTGAATAGTTTTCTGTCATCTGCAAATTTAATCACCTCACTCGTCGTTCTGATTTCCATATCATTTATAAATATGTTAAATAGCACCGGTCTCAATACAGATCCCTGCAGCACTCCACTGTTCACCCTCCTCCATTGAGACAAATGACCATTTAACCCTACCCTCTGTTTTCTCTCCAACAACCAATTCCTAATCCATACCAGACCTTTGTCTCCTATCCCATGACTCTTTAATTTTCTCAGGAGTCTCTCATGAGGAACTTTATCAAAAGCTTTCTGAAAATCTAGATACACTACATCAACTGGCTCACCTTTATCCACATGTTTATTCACGCCTTCAAAGAAATGAAGCAAATTGGAGAGGCAAGACTTCTCTCGGCTGAACTCATGCTGACTCTGTCCCATTAAACCATGTTTGTCTACGTGTTCTATAATTTTATTTATTTTATTTGTTGTATTTGTATCCCACATTTTCCCACCTATTTGCAGGCTCAATGTGGCTTACAATATTCCGTTATGGCATTCACCATTTCAGAGTAAAAGATACAATTGGTGTTACATGGAGTACATGGATGACGATATAGAATTAAGCTTACTACTACTACTACTATTTAACATTTCTAAAGCGCTACCAGGGTTGCGCAGCGCTGTACAATTAACAAAGAAGGACAGTCCCTGCTCAAAGGAGCTTACAACCTAAAGGACAAAAAGTGCAGTCAATCAAGATTGAGGCAGTCTAGATTTCCTGGATAGAGGTACAATGGTTAGGTGACGAAAGCGACATTGAAGAGGTGGGCTTTGAGCAAGGATTTGAAGATGGGTAGGGAGGGGGCTTGGCGTATGGGCTCAGGGAGTTTATTCCAAGCACAGGGTGAGGCGAGGCAGAAAGGGCGGAGTCTGGAGTTGGCGGTGGTGGAGAAGGATACTGAGAGGAGGGATTTGTCCTGTGAGCGGAGGTTACGGGTAGGAACGTAAGGGGAGATGAGGGTAGAGAGGTAGTGAGGGGCTGCAAATTGAGTGCATTTGCAGGCTAGTAGGAGAAGCTTGAACTATATGCGGTACCTGATCGGAAGCCAGTGAAGTGACGCGCAGCAGAGTTCTGAATAGATTGAAGGGGGGATAGATGGTTAAGTGGGAGGCCAGTGAGGAGTAGGTTGCAGTAGTCAAGGCGAGAGGTAATGAGAGAGTGGATGAGAGTTCGGGTGGTGTGCTCAGAGAGGAAAGAGCGAATTTTGCTGATGTTATACAGAAAGAAGCGACAGGTCTTGGCTGTCTGCTGGATATGGGCAGAGAAGGAGAGGGAGGAGTCGAAGATGACTCCGAGGTTGCGGGCTGATGAGACGGGGAGGATGAGGGTGTTATCGACTGAAATAGAGAGTGGAGGGAGAGTAGAAGTGGGTTTGGGTTTGAGCTCGGTCTTGGCCATGTTCAGTTTCAGGTGGCGGTTGGACATCCAGGCAGCAATGTTGGATAAGCAGGCCGATAATTTGGCCTGGGTTTCCGCAGTGATGTCTGGTGTGGAGAGATAAAGCTGGGTGTCGTCAGCATAAAGATGATATTGGAAGCCATGAAATGAAATCAGCGAGCCCAGGGAAGAGGTGTAGATTGAAAAAAGAAGGAGTCCAAGGACAGATCCCTAAGGAACTCCAACAGAGAGTGGGATGGGGGTGGAGGAACATCCATGAGAATGTACTCTGAAGGTACGGTGGGAGAGATAAGATGAGAACCAGGAGAGCCCTGGAACCCAAATGAGGATAGTGTAGCAAGAAGTAAATTAAGATTGACGGTGTCAAAAACGGCGGATAGGTCGAGGAGGATGAGGATGGAGTAGTGACCTTTGGATTTGGCAAGGAACAGGTCATTACAGACTTTAGTGAGTGCCGTTTCTGTCGAGTGTAGAGGGCAAAAACCGGATTGAAGCGGATCGAGGATGGCATGAGAGGAGAGAAAATCAAGGCAGCGGCTGTGAACGGCGCGTTCAAGTATCTAGGAGAGGAAGGGTAGGAGGGAGATGGGGCGGTAGTTGGAAGGGCAGGTAGGGTCTAGTGATGGTTTTTTGAGGAGTGGTGTGACTACAGCATGCTTGAAGGAGTCAGGGACAGTTGCAGTGGAGAGAGAGAGGTTGAGGATAGGACAGATGGGGGGGGTGGGTGACAGTAACATAGTAGATGATGGCAGAAAAAGACCTGCACAGTCCATCCAGTCTGCCCAACAAGATAAACTCACATGTGCCATTTTTTGTGTATACCTTACCTTGATTTGTACCTGTCTTTTTCAGGGCACAGACTGTATAAATCTGCCAAGCACTATCCCCGCCCCCCAATCACAGGCTCTGGCACAGACCGTATAAGTCTGCCCAGCACTATCCCCGCCTCCCAACCACCAGCCCCGCCGCCCACCACCGGCTCTGGCACAGACCGTATAAGTCTGCCCAGCACTATCCCCACCTCCCAACCACCAGCCCTGCCTCCCACTACCGGCTAAGCTTCTGGGGATCCCTTCCTTCTGAGCAGGATTCCTTTATGTTTATACCACACATGTTTGAATTCCGTTACCGTTTTTCTCTCCACCAACTCCCACGGGAGGGCATTCCAAGCATCCACCACTCTCTCTGTGAAAAAATACTTCCTGACATTTTTCTTGAGTCTGCCTCCCTTCAATCTCATTTCATGTCCTCTAGTTCTACCACCTTCCCATCTCCGGAAAAGGTTCGTTTGCGGATTAATACCTTTCAAATATTTGAACGTCTGTATCATATCACCCCTTTTTCTCCTTTCCTCCAGGGTATACATGTTCAGGTCAACAAGTCTCTCCTCATACGTCTTGCAACACAAATCCCATACCATTCTCGTAGCTTTCCTTTGCACCGCTTCCATTTTTTAAACATCCTTTGCAAGATATGGCCTCCAAAATTGAACACAATACTCCAGGTGGGGCCTCACCAACGTCTTATACAGGGGTATTAAAACCTCTTTTCTTCTGCTGGTCACACCTCTCTCTATACAGCCTAGCAATCTTCTAGCTACGGCCACCGCCTTGTCACACTGTTTTGTCGCCTTCAGGTCCTCAGATACTATCACCCCAAGATCCCTCTCCCTGTCCGTACCTATCAGACTCTCCCCGCCTAACACATACGTCTCCCGTGGATTTCTACTCCCTAAGTGCATCACTTTGCATTTCTTCGCATTGAATTTTAATTGCCAAACGCTAGACCATTCTTCTAGCTTCCGCAGATCTTTTTTCATGCGTTCCACTCCCTCTGGGGGTGTCCACTCTGTTGCAAATCTTGGTGTCATCTGCAAAAAGGGAAACTTTACCTTGTAAGCCTTCGGCAATGTCACTCACAAATATATTGAATAGAATCGGCCCCAGCACCGATACCTGAGGCACTCCACTACTCACCTTTCCCTCCTCCGAGCGAACTCCATTTACCACCACCCTCTGGCATCTGCCCGTCAACCAATTCCTAATCCAGTAGGAGAGATGGTGTTTAGTAAGTTAGTGGGGATGGGATCAGAGGAACAAGTGGTGCATTTCCGTTCCGTTATGGCATTCGCCATTCCGGAGTAAAAGATACATTGGTGTTACATGGAGTACATGGATGACAATGTAGAATTAAGCAGACGGATAAAGCGAGAAAATATTCAGGGTAAAGTTGAAGTGGTGTTGTGTTATAATTAAATATAATAGTTTCCACTATTTTGCCCGGCATCAACGTCAGACTTACTGGTCTATAATTTCCCGGATCACCCCTAGAACCCTTTTTAAAAATTGGTATCATAATGGCCACCCTCCAATCTTCAGGTACTATGAACGATTTTAAAGGCAGATTACATATTACGAACAGCAGATCAGCAATTTCACGCTTGAGTTCTTTGAGTACCGCCCCTTGAAAACCATTTCCAGTTCTGGCAGGTCTCTTACATCTTCTACCGTAAAGACCGAAGTAAAAAAATTCATTCAGCTTCTCCGCTATGGCCTTGTCCTCCCTGAGCGCCCCTTATGCTCCTTCATGATTTAACGGTCCCACGGATTCCCTCGCAGGCTTTCTGCTTCTGATGTATCTGAAAAAGTTGTTACTGTTAGTTTTGCCTCTGGAGCAAGTTTCTCTTCATGTTCACTTTTAGCCTTCTTTATTAATGCTTTCTATCTGACTTGCTAGTGCTTATTGGGCTCATCTTCGAAAGAGAAGGACGCCCATCTTTCAATACAAATCGGAAAATGGGCGTCCTTCTCACAGGGTCGTCCAAATCGTGTATAATTGAAAGCCAATTTTGGACGTCTCCAACTGCTTTCCATCGCAGGGACGGCCAAAGTTCAAGGGAGTGTGTCGGAGGCGTAGTAAAGGCGGGACTTTGGACGTGCCTAACACATGGGCGTCCTCGACCCATAATGGAAAAAAAAGGGAGTCCCTGACGAGCACTTGGACGACTTTACCACTGGAGAGAATCGGGGATGACCTCCCCTTACTCCCCCAGTGATCACTAACCCCCTCCCACCCTCAAAAAATATCTTTCAAAATATTTTTTGCCAGCCTCAGATATCATACTCAGCTCCATCACAGCAGTATGCAGGCCCCTGGAGCAGTTTTAGTGGGTGCAGTGCACTTCAGACAGGTGGACCCAGCCCCATCCCCCCTACTTGTTACATTTGTGGAGGAAACAGCGAGCCCTCCAAAACCCACCAGAAACCCACTGTACCCACATTTAGGTGCCCCCCTTCACCTGTAAGGGCTATGGTAATGGGGTACAGTTGTGGGTAGTCGGTTTTAGGGGGGCGTTTGGGGGGCTCAGCACACAAGGTAAGGAAGCTATGTACCTGGGAGCAATTTTTGAAGGCCCTGCAGTGCCCCCTAGGGTGCCCAGTTGGTGTCCTAGCATGTCAGGGGGACCAGTGAACTACAAATGCTGGCTCCTCCCACGACCAAATGGCTTGCATTTGGTTGTTTGTGAGATGGACGTCCTTGGTTTCCATTATCGCCAAAAATCAGAAACTACCAAGTCTAGGGACAACCTATATTTCAAGATTTGGACGTCACTGACCGTATTATCAAAACGAAAGATGGACGTCCATCTTGTTTCAATAATATGGGTTTCCCTGCCCCTCCATCGGGATGTTTTGCAAGGATGTCCTCAACAAAACTTGGACGTCCCTTTCGATTATGCCCATCCACGTTGCTTCTTATTTTCTTCATTTCGATCCTTTTTCCATTCTTTGAAGGACAATGTCTTGGTTGTAATAGCCTCTTTTACTTCACCTTTTAACCATGCTGGCTGTCGTTTTCTCATCTATCCACCTTTGCTAATAGGTGGAATGAATCTGCACTGGGTTTCCAAGATGGAATCAGCTGCCAAATCAGGCATGGACATTTTCCTCATTTTATTATAGTCACCTTTTTGAAAATTAAATGCAGCTACAGTAGATTTCCTTTGCGGGTTCATCCCAGATAGTAACTCAAACTTGATCATGTTATGATCATTGTTTCCCAGGGGACCCAACACTGCCACCATGGATCAGATTCAAAATGGCTCCCCCTCTTGTTGGTTCCTGGACCAGTTGCTCTAAGAAGCAATTGTTTATTACATCTAGAATTGTTATCTCCCTGGCACTCCCTGATGTAACATTTATCCAGTCAATAGCAGGGTAATTGAAAACACCCATTATTATAGAGTTGCCCAATTTGCCAGTTTTCCTAATCTCTGTAAACATTTCTTCATCCGTCTGTTCATTCTGTCCTAGCAGACGGTAGTACAGACCAACAAGAACACGCCTTCCCTTCACACATAGAATTTCTATCCATAATGATTCCACGCTGCTATCTGTTATCATGTGGAATGTTTATTTTATTTGACTCAATTTCTTCTTTAACATATAGAGCAACCCCCCCCTCCAATTCGATCCTCACTATCATTGCAATGATTGTTAACACAGTGTCCCATTAATAGAGACTTGGTGGAAAGAGGACAATTAATGGGACACTGTGTTAACAGGGTACAAATTGTATTACAATGATAGAGAGGATCGAATTGGAGGGGGGGTTGCTCTATATGTTAGAGGAAATTGAGTTAAATAAAATAAACATTCCACATGAAACAGATAGCAACGTGGAGTCATTATGGATAGAAATTCTATGTGTGAAGGGAAGGAGTGTTCTTGTTGGATTGTACTACCGTCTGCTGGGACAGAATGAACAGACAGATGAAGAAATATTTACAGAGATTAGGAAAACTGGCAAATTGGGCAACAATATAATAATGGGTGTTTTCAATTACCCCGATATTGTCCTCTTTCCACCAAGTCTCTGAGATGCCTATTATATCTACCTCATCATTTAGTGCTATATACTCTAACTGTCCCATCTTATTTTTTAAGGCTTCTAGCATTTGTATACAGGCACTTCAAATTGTGTTTTTTTCCTTTGATCTACAAGCTGCTTGAAAGTTGAAGGGTATAGTGTGCATCCTTTATCCTGCTCTCACATTAAGAAACACCTGGCTTACTTTCAGCATTGTTGAAACCTCTCTACTGGGATTCCCTAAATGTTCTGTTTCAATAGTATCCTTCAAGGATACTCCACACTGAACCATGCGTTCCTAGGAGACTGTCAGCTTCCCCCGCCCCCCCCCCCCCCCCATTCTAGTTTAAAAGCTGCTCTATATCCTTTTAAAAGCGCCAGCAGCCTGTTCCATCCTAGTTCAGGTGGAGCCCATCCTTTTTGAACAGTCTCCCCCTTTCCCAGAGTGTTGCCCAGTTCCTAAAAAATCTAAATCCCTCATCCCTGCACCATCGTCTCAACCATGCATTGAGACTTTGGAGTTCTGCCTGCCATTTGGGTCCTGCACATGGAAAGGGCAGCATCTCTGAAAATGCGAGCCTGGAGGATCTGGACTTCAGCTTTCTACCTAAATTTGGCTTTCAGAACCTCCCTCCCACATTTTCCTATGTCATTGGTACCCACATGTACCAAGACAGCCGACTCATAGTAACATAGTAGATGACGGCAGAAAAAGACCTGCACGGTCCATCTAGTCTGCCCACGATAAACTCATGTGTATACCTTACCTTGATTTGTACCTGTCTTTTTCAGGGCACAGACCATATAAGTCTGTGCAGCAGTATTTCCCGCCTCCCAACCACCAGTCCCGCCTCCCATCACAGGCTCCGGAACAGACCCCGTATAAGTCTGCCCTCCCCCATCCTAGCCTCTCAACCACCAACCCCTCTTCCCCCCGCCACCCAATTTCAGCTAAGCTTCTGTGGATCCATTCCTTCTGCACAGGATTCCTTTATGCCTGTCCCACGCATGCTTGAATTCCATTACCGTTTTCATCTCCACCACCTCCCGCGGGAGGGCATTCCAAGCGTTCACCACCCTCTCCGTGAAGAAATACTTCCTGACATCTTTCCTGAGTCTGCCCCCCTTCAATTTCATTTCATGTCCTCTCGTTCTACCGTCTTCCCCTCTCCGGAAAAGATTCGTTTGCGGATTAATACCTTTCAAATATTTGAACGTCTGTATCATATCACCCCTGTTCCTCCTTTCCTCCAGAGTATACATGTTCAGGTCAGCAAGTCTCTCTTCATACGTCTTGGAACGCAACTCCCATACCATCCTCGTAGCTTTTGTTTGTACCGCTTCCATTTTTTTAACATCCTTCGCAAGGTACGGCCTCCAAAACTGAACACAATACTCCAGGTGGGGCCTCACCAACGTCTTATACAGGTGCATTAAAACCTCCTTTTTTCTGCTGGTCACACCTCTCTCTATACAGCCTAGCAACCTTCTCGCTACGGCCACCGCCTTGTCGCACTGTTTCATAGCCTTTAGGTCCTCAGATACTATCACCCCAAGATCCCTCTCCCCGTCCGTGACTATCAGGCTCTCCCCACCTAACACATACGCCTCCCTTGGATTTCTACTCCCTAAGTGCATCACTTTGCATTTCTTCGCATTGAATTTTAATTGCCAAACGTTAGACCATTTTTCCAGCTTCTTCAGATCTTTTTTCATGTTTTCCACTCCCTCCGGGGTGTCCACTCTGTTGCAAATCTTGGTGTCATCCGCAAAAAGGCAAACTTTACCTTGTAACCCTTCGGCAATGTCACTCACAAATATATTGAACAGAATGGGCCCCAGCACCGATCCCTGAGGCACTCCACTACTCACCTTTCCCTCCTCCGAGCGAACTCCATTCACTACCACCCTCTGGCGTCTGCCCGTCAACCAGTTCCTAATCCAGTTCACCACTTCGGGTCCTATCTTCAGCCCTTCTAGTTTATTCAAGAGCCTCCTGTGGGGAACCGTGTCAAAAGCCTTGCTGAAATCTAAGTAGATGACGTCCATAGCACGTCCTTGATTTAATTCTCCCGTCACCCAGTCAAAGAATTCAATGAGATTCGTTTGGCACGACTTCCCTTTGGTGAAACCATGTTGTCTCGGATCTTGCAACTTATTGGCTTCCAGGAAATTCACTATCCTTTCCTTCAGCATGGCTTCCATTACTTTTCCAATAACCGAAGTGAGGCTTACCGGCCTGTAGTTTCCAGCTTCTTCCCTATCCCCACTTTTGTGAAGAGGGACCACCTCCGCCATTCTCCAATCCCTCGGAACCTCTCCCGTCTCCAAGGATTTATTAAACAAATCTTTAAGAGGACCCGCCAGAACCTCTCTGAGCTCCCTCAGTATTCTGGGGTGGATCCCGTCCGGCCCCATGGCTTTGTCCACCTTTAGCTTTCCAAGTTGTTCATATACACTCTCTTCCGTGAACGGTGCTCTATCCACTTCGTTTTCAGGTGTACTTTTGCCAGTCCCTCTCGGTCCTTCCCCAGGATTTTCTTCAGTAAAAACAGAACAAAAGTATCTATTTAGCAAATTGGCTTTTTCTTCATCATTTTCTACATAGCGTTTTGCTGTATCTTTTAGTCTCACAATCCCCTTTTTAGTCTTTCTCCTTTCACTAATATACCTGAAGAAGTTTTTGTCTCCCCTCCGTACATTTCTAGCCATTTGTTCTTCCGCTTGCGCCTTCGCCAGACGTACCTCTCTCTTGGCTTCTTTCAGTTTCATCCGGTATTCCTCCCCGTGTTCCTCTACTTGAGATTTTTTGTATTTCTGGAACGCTAACTCTTTAGCCTTTATTTTCTCAGCCACTTGCTTTGAAAACCATATCGGTTTCCTTTTTCTCTTGCTTATAAGTCCCAATGGGTCAGCTTAAGTGCTGCTATCAAGGGAATTCTCTAGTTGAATGGACCAAAATGGTAGTGTCTGATCCAGCACTTTACAATTTATTATACTTTTTAAAACTGCCCTATGATATTAATAACTTTCCTTTTAAATAAATCTAGATATTGCCAATAATTATAGCAGTGTCAGCTATGTAAAAATGCCCCTCCCCTCTATCAGAGTTTGGCAGGAACAGAAAGAAAGACAGACAGAGAGGTTTCCCAGTGCTAATTAAATTGATTAAGCAACAAGCCTTAAAAATTTTAGACAATATCAGGTAGGTTTCTCACCTAATGCCAGTCAATTTGAGAAGAGTCTGGGATTTAGGGGTCAGAAAAAACCTGTCCTTTTTGTAGGAGCTTGGTTCAGTCCCAGCACCTGGAAGGTGGAAGTAAAAGTGGAATGACCTTTAGTTTGAGTCCAACCCTGCTTGCCCCCAGCTGTGGGGGTGCTTAAGTCCCAATGGGTCAGCTTAAGTGCTGCTATCAAGGGAATTCTCTAGTTGAATGGACCAAAATGGTAGTGTCTGATCCAGCACTTTACAATTTATTATACTTTTTAAAACTGCCCTAAGATATTAATAACTTTCCTTTTAAATAAATCTAGATATTGCCAATAATTATAGCAGTGTCAGCTATGTAAAAATGCCCCTCCCCTCTATCAGAGTTTGGCAGGAACAGAAAGAAAGACAGACAGAGGTTTCCCAGTGCTAATTAAATTGATTAAGCAACAAGCCTTAAAAATTTTAGACAATATCAGGTAGGTTTCTCACCTAATGCCAGTCAATTTGAGAAGAGTCTGGGATTTAGGGGTCAGAATAAACCTGTCCTTTTTGTAGGAGCTTGGTTCAGTCCCAGCACCTAATGCCAGTCAATTTGAGAAGAGTCTGGGATTTAGGGGTCAGAATAAACCTGTCCTTTTTGTAGGAGCTTGGTTCAGTCCCAGCACCTGGAAGGTGGAAGTAAAAGTGGACTCCTCCCCAGTAGTATCTAAGATCCTTTCTAGGTGATGCGTGAGGTCTGCCACCTTCGCATTAGGCAGACAAGTGACTAGGTGATCATAGGCGGTCGGTGGCCGAACTGTTTGGGGAGGCTAAAGGGGGTGAGGTTAGGGGTATGGTCAGGGGCGGAGCTTACATCCATAATTGTCTGACAACACACAGAAAAAAAATAAGTAAAAATAAAATAGTCACAATTAATACCTTTTATTAAATTTAGATAATAGATATGTATCATATGTCAAAGAATAAAGTGGTTGATCAAAGCATATACTAACCACAATCACTCAACTGCAAAACACTATGCACAACTTTGTGCAAAAACACACTCAGAACCTTACTGTACCATAAATATTACACTGAGCAGACCTTAATACACCAATACACCACCCATAAGGAAAATGCAGACCGTCAACAATATAAAACAAGGGATCATAATATCACAATTCTCACGTAGAGCCACAAAACACCCTTTTAGGGTGGATAGTGTTCACAATGAGCTCCTTTTATTAATGATCAGATAGAGATAAGAGTTTTCAAATTTCAATTTTGGCACAGTATAAGTCATCACAAACAAAATATAGGAAAACCAAAAGCATTAGGGGCTTATAGCCCACTTAGTTATGTTTAAACAAAAGAGATCTGCATGAAACAAAATATTAATTTTTTTATTTTGACTTAAACCCTTCAGAGTCAGCACCTACCTCTCCTGAAATCCAACGTGCGCTGCGTGCCACAATTTCCTCAAATTATTATGGTCTGGGTCTGGGAAAAAAGTGGGAACACCTCAGACAGCCACTCTTAACCAGCCTTGAGCCTTCCCCACTCAGTGATAGCACAAAAAAAGCACTGTATGTATCCCTCATTGATAAGTCTCTGACTCTAAAGTTTAGCAATTTCATTAAAGCAAAATGTATTTTCACATATCACAAACTCTTCCTATCCAAAAAAATCAATCAGATTTTCACTTACCAGCTCTGTCAACACTATGTCGTCAGCTAAACTTCCTCTTTGAACATACTGTCTCACTTGCACACCTCCCTCCAAACCTGTTCTCTTTAATTTGAATGTTGTTCACTTCAAGCTCACCCCGAATGAGAAGTTCTTCCCACACCAAAGAGATATATAGCACTGGTTGTATTCTTTTAAGCAACTTCAGTAGAGCATGCCTGCCTCAGTGAGCATTGTTGTGCTGCCAGGACGACTTGGGCAGGGGAGAGAGGAAAATCACAACTTCAAGTTAAAGATTTTGCAAGTGAGCGGACCTGAGCTGGGTAGGCTTAGCCTCCCCAAGCCTCTTATACCGGGCGCCTATGTAGGTGATCCTCAAGTTCACCAGCCACCCAACTATCTACATGCCTAATGATTGAATCACCAACTACAACAACTGTCCTAACCCTTCCCACCTGAGCAGAAGTTCTCGAAGACATATCCTCGGTGCGAGAGAACAGTGTATCTCCTGGTGAGCAGGTCTTGGCTACAGGAGTACTTCCTACTTCATCAGGGTGATGATCTCCTTCTAGAAGACCTTCCTCCTCCAAGGCAGCACAGGGGCTGCCAGGTTTTGGACGATGTGGAATACATGGTTGGAGAAAGTAAGGCTGAACATTTTGTTGGTGGGTTGAGAAAGGTGTTTGATGGGGCACAGGATATTTAGGGGTGTGATGGTGTGGTAGTATGTTGGTTGGGCTTTTATTTGTTCATTACTACATTCTAATTATGGGGGGGTGTTTTATTTCATGTAATTACAGAGTTGGAACTATTTGATGGTAACTAGCTTCAGGCATTTTTGTAATTAAGTATATTGTGAAATGGAACTAAATAAATAAAATCCAGTATTTTGAAAGTTGTTCTATAATTAGTTGGCACCAGTAGTCAAACAAGGAAGTGTTCACATATCTTCTTGTATAGACTATCTAACTGTTCAAAAAGGAGACAGGAAGTCACCAAATTTGGTTTGGTGGAAAAAAAAAACTAGAATACTTGGGATAAGTTCATCAATAGAAATCAAACAAAATAAAACATGGAAAAGAAAATAAGATGATACCTTTTTTATTGGACATAACTTAATACATTTCTTGATTAGCTTTCGAAGGTTGCCCTTCTTCCTCAGATCGGAAATAAGCAAATGTGCTAGCTGACAGTGTATATAAGTGAAAACATTCAAGCATTACTATGACAGTCTGACAGAGTGGGAGGAGGGGGGTGGGTAGGAAGTATGCATGGGGACATCAAAGCATATCATTGATATTCTAACAGGGTGGGTGTGGATAGGTGAGGGGAGGGTGATCAACAGAGACATACAGCTTTATGGTTTATAATGGGCTAGGAACCCCAGATCCTTGTTAAGTCCTTTCTGTTGGGTGTTAAAATATTCAATCATTCTGACTTCAAAGGTCTTACGTTCTTGTATGGTTTTAAAGTTACCTTTGAGGATTCTCACTGTGAAATCACTGGTACAGTGTCCTGGTCCTGTAAAATGTTGACCAACAGGCGTGGGACATTTGCTTATTTCTGATCTGAGGAAGAAGGGCAACCTTCGAAAGCTAATCAAGAAATGTATTAAGTTATGTCCAATAAAAAAGGTATCATCTTATTTTCTTTTCCATGTTTTATTTTGTTTGATTTCTATTGATAACCTTAAGAGTGGACTAACACGGCTACCACTCTCCTCTACTTTGGGATAAGTTCAAAACTTGGAAATATTAGATTTGTATTTTCACAGATTAACCTCCCTCAAAAAGCAGTTATAGACGTTTAAGGTCAATAGACAAGTGGTGATGGATGGCACCTTTTAAGACGCCTTCTCGCACACTTCCCAATCAATATCTCCTCTAACACCAACCCCACAAATTCCCTTCCCACACTCTCATGCTCTCTTTAGACACCGGTCAACACCTGTTCTCCTTTCTCCCACAGCCAGGACCTTCTGGATTCACTGCTCCTTTGACTTGTACTTCAGTGATAACCCAATAAACTGACAGGGACTCCAACAGTGGCATAGCCACAGGTGGGCCTGGGTGGGCCAGGGCCCACCCACTTTGGACTCAGGCCCACCCAAAATTGTGCCAGTCTTGCTGTGGCTGGTGGGGATCCCCAAACCTTGCCAGCTGAAGATTTTCTCTCCTTGGGCACCAGCGCTCTTCCAAATGTCAGCCAACGGCACTTGCCTGGAGACGGCCCTTCTGCACATGCTCAGTTTTCGCACATACATAAGCACTGAGCATGCACGACAAGCCGGTAGCAGCATCAGTTGGAGGCAAATGCTGCCAGCTGCCTCAAGGAGGAGGAGGAAATCTTCAGGAAGCAGAGTTTGGGGATCCCCACCTGCTCAAGTATTTAATATTTGGGGTCTATGGGCAGGGAAGGGTGGAGAGAGGAACAAACCAGAGGGGGATTGGGGGGATGTGAATTCCATGCCCACCCACCTTGGGCTCAGACCCACCCAAATTTGACCATCTGGCTACGCCCCTGGACTCCAACATTCTTTTTTTTTTTTTTTTATAAATCTCTTTATTTATAGTCAGATTAATTTTACAACTTTGAAAACCATGTTTAACAGTTATTCTCGATTCAGAATAAACAAATAAGTATGTTGCCATATTTTCACCCTCTCCCATCCTCCCCCCTCCCATTCCCCCCCTCCCTCCGAACAAATGTCTATTCCTGTTATTGCATATCTATCTCTTTGAGTTTAGTCCAGTTTATAAGTTCAAAATCTTGCTTCGTGCTGATGAAGTCAATGTGTCCCAGAAGGGTGCCCAAGTAGTACAAAATATATCCCCTTTCTTTGAGGCTAGGTCTAAGATTCCTGAACGTTCCAATGTACAAAATTGAATCATTGACGATCGCCAGTGCGCAATCGTGGGCCCTGTCGGTTCCAACCACAGTTGCAATATTACCTTCCTTGCCATCAACATAGCTTTTTTCAGGAAGATTTTCATGCCTCGTGGTATAGGACTCTGTATATAGAAGATGTCAAACAATTGCTCCGGTGATGGGCGCCAGACAGCTTTCCAAAAGGTAGAAACATGTCTTGTGAGAGCTACCCAAAATGGCTTGATTCTCCTGCAGGTCCAAAACATATGGCCCAAGTGGGCTTGGTCCTCTGTACATCTTGGGCAGTTGCTATTTTCTCGCAGAGTAGCCCGATATGCCCTGTGTGGTGAGATATGTAATCGTAGTACAAACTTATAATGGAGCTCCCACCAACTGGCATTGTCTGTTAGGTGATAAACTGACATTAGACAAGACTCTACCTGGTCTGGTCTCATATTTAAGACTAACTCTTGATTCCATTTCTGTGCTTCTTTCGAATAATCATATTTTCCCATTCTATCTCTCAACATGCCATGAAAGTATTTTAGTGGGGTGCGGAGTTGGGCCTCTAAATCCAATATGTCCTTCAGTCTCTCCCACACTTCTGAAGTGAGCATCCTACTATCCAAGGACTGCACATAATGGCGAATTTGGTAGTATGCAAATATGTCATCCTCAGCTAGACCAAATTCCTCACATAAACTTTGAAATGACTTAATAGTCCCTTGCTCCGTTATCACATGAAAGAGATAACATATCCCCTTTGAGGCCCACATTTGAAATACTCGCGACGTATCTCCCACAGGGAAATCACAATTCCCTTGAATTGGCAGTAATGGTGATATCTCAGGGTTTATAGCATACATTCTACACATCAGCCTCCTCGCCCTGCGCAGAGGCCGAAAAATTATATTTAAGTGTCTCGAGAGGTTTGCTCCCTTTGCCGTGGAGTGGAGCCAATGGGCAAAATGCTGTGGCTTCAGAAGGGATATTTCTGCCCTGGTACAGGTGAAAAATTGAGTTGATCTGAACCAGTCAGAGAGGTGACGAGCACTACTAGCTACTGAGAAAAGGCGTAAATTCAATAACCCCAATCCCCCCTTGGCACGTGGTAACATGGCTCTCGCGAGTGAGATACGTGCTCTTTTCCCTTGCCAAAGAAATTTGGTTAATTGCCTGCCCAGCCATTTCTCGTCTTTGTAACTCAGCATGAGTGGCAGAGTTTGAAACATATAAATCCATTTTGGAAATAAGATCATATTGTACAGCGCCACTCGCCCCAGCAATGAGATGGGTAATCCCTGCCAGCCCCGCATTACCTCTTCCATTTTGATTTTGTGGGCTTCTATATTTTTATGGTATAGTTGTGATAGGTCCGCCGGAATATATATCCCTAGATATTTAACTACTGTAGATTCCCATTTTAACGGGAATGGGCCAACCCAATTATCTTTTATTTCAGACTGAATTGGTAAGACCAATGATTTTTGATAATTTAGGGAGAATCCTGAATAAAAGGTAAATTCATCTAGTGTTGACAGTAGTCTTGGTATAGAACTATCTGGTCGAGTGAGCGTAAGAAAAATATCATCCGCAAACGCCAGTATCTTCACTGGCTGTTCCGGCAACTCTACCCCCAAGATTCCGTATCTTGTTGTATGGTTCGCAATAAGGGCTCTAGATAAAGCAAGAATAATAATGGGGACAATGGGCATCCCTGCCTTGTTCCCTGGGATACCTCAAACGAATTTGATTTATGTCCATTTACCAAAACACTAGCAGTCGGGTTGTAATATAGAGATTTAATAGCCTGTAAAAACCAACCTCCTATACCTATATGTGTAAGGACCTGAAATAAATAATCCCATTGGACCTTATCAAATGCTTTCTCCGCATCTAGACTGACCAATGCTAATTGTTGTTTATTTGATTTACAGTGAGCTATAGATAAAAGTACTTTCCTCACATTTAGGACAGAATGCCGTCCTCGTACAAATCCTACTTGATGTTCTCCCACTATCTGAGGTATATGAATAGCTAGTCGGTCAGCTAGAATCCTGGCTAAAATTTTTAAGTCAACATTTAATAAGGATATAGGTCTATAGGATTCAACCCTATCACAAGGTTTACCGGGTTTTGGTATTAGAGTGATCAACGCTTCATTTTCTCGAGAAGAGAAAAACCCCCTATCCACCACTGCATCATAGTAATCCATTAATGGGCTACATAATTGTAACTCTAACATTTTGTAATACTCATGGGAAAAGCCGTCTAAACCTGGAGAGGAACCTCCTGGTAGGGCTTTAATTACTTTCTGAATTTCTACGGCTTGAATTGGCTGTGATAATTGGAGTTGGGCTGCTGAAGATAGTGGTGGTAAACCCGCATCTTCAAGATAATCAGTTAAACCCGGGCCTTGCTCATTTTGTGGCCTTGTGTACATCTTTTTGAAATATGAATGGAAAACCTGTACCATTTCTGTTGGAGTAGAAATATGACGTCCACCTTCTGTATTTATCATAGGGATAAATTTCTGATGGGTTTCAAAGCGTGCCAGGTGTGCTAGTAATTTCCCGGATTTGTTTCCAAAACGTTGGTAGTTATGTTTCCTAATGATTAGCCTGGATTTAGTTTTTTCGTGAATATACGCATTCAGTGCTGCTAAGGAAGCATTCATCTGCTCTCTATTTAAGGGTGTTGGATTTGCTATAAATGTCTGTTTTATTTTTCGGTAATCCTTTTCTAGATTAATAATAGCAGTCGCTAAACGCTTAGTTCTAGCACTCATAAATGCTATCACCTCTCCTCGCATCACTGCCTTGGAAGCTTCCCAAAAGAGTGTTGCAGATGAACAGGAGCTTAGATTTGTTTCCTCATAGTTCTTCCAACTCAATTGTAAGTGTTCTAGAAATTTTTTATCTTGTTTTAAATAAGAGGGGAATCTCCATATATAAGATTCTCTAGTTCGCTCCTCCATTGTCAAATCAATCCATATTGGAGTGTGATCTGAAACAGCTAAAGGGCCAATGGTAGCTTGGTGGATTTTATGAAACCAAGTGGTAGATATCATTATATAATCTATGCGTGACCAAGTTTGGTGGGCCTTCGATTGGTGTGTGTAGTCCTTGGCAGTAGGATTTAGTAGACGCCACGGGTCTACCACTTGTAAGGTGGAGCAAAAGTGAGCAAGTCCTCTCTTCCTCCCAGATCCCGAGCCAGGGCTTGGTGATGATCGGTCTAATTGTGGGTCTAAGACTGTATTGAAATCACCTGCCCAAACCCAAGGGGCATCTAGGTATTTATGACCCAAAGTTATAAGAGATTGAAAAAAGGACTGTGAATACCCATTAGGCCCGTAAAGTGCACATAAGTAAAATTTTTGACCTTGATAATTTACCTTCAAAAGTACTATTCTACCTTCACTGTCTTTATACAATAGCTGTGTCTGACATTGCAGTCTTTTTTTAATCAAAATGGCTACCCCACTACGTTTTTTATCCGTAGACGAATAATAACAATGCTCTACCCATTGCTGCTGCAATTTTTGATGTTCCGTGTCCGTTAGTTTAGTTTCTTGCAGACATGCTATGTCTGCCTTCTGTCTTTTTAATTGGGTCAATATTTTGGAACGTTTTATCGGGGATGAGATGCCGGCAACATTCCATGAAACTATTCTAAGTTTAACATCACCTTTGTACTTTGCCTGTCACCGCATTTCAAGAATTTAATCATTTTGTGTAAAGTCCTCGGATGCCCAGCCTCCTCCGAGAACCACTCTCTCTGAGACACTAACCTGCTGACCAATCTCTCAGGTTGGGGAAAACCGCCCTGGGCTTTAGGACGGTAAACCACTGAGAAATTAGACCGCAAGGATTTATAATTATTTGTTATTACCTTATTCACATTTATCATCTTTTGCATGCACTTAGCAGTATATAGCTCTTCCTTACCCACACCCCCAGCCCCCTCCCTCCCCCCCCCTCTTTTAACCCCCCAAACTCCCACCATTTGTCCCGAACTTCCTACGTCAAGCACGGAACAAGAGTCAGGATGATGCCCTAAGGGATCCCCCATCCTTCATTTATAATGTATAACATTTCGTTTTCTATTACACTATATCTTTGGAACTTACTACTGTACAAATTACCATTAGCATTTCTATTACAGCTATAAGTTTCAACAAAAGTCAATCAAACCCGTTAGGATTCTATTTCTAATGTCTCCAGCCAGCTTTTTGCCTCTTCTGGCGAGTGGAATGAGTGCCAGCGATTCCCTTGTGAAACTTTCAGTATGGCTGGATATTGTAAGGAAAAGCGTAGGTGCCTTGCTACTAGTAGCGCACAAACTGGAGAAAATGTCCGTCGTTTCGTGGAGAGAGCCCCCGAGTAATCCTGGAAGAGTCGTATTCTCTGCCCATCAAATTTAACATCCTCCGGGTGGCTTTTGTATTGACTTAGAATCTGTGCTTTTTGTGAGTATCGATGAAACTTTGCGATTATGATCCTGGGCCTATTATCCGTCGCGCGGACTGGCCCCACTCGGTGAGCACGTTCTAGGGTGATAGGATAAATTTCCCCCGCCGACGGAAATTGTGCTGTTAGCCAAGTTTGCAGGGTGTTTAGTAAAGATTTTTCTGGCAGCGATTCAGGAAAGCCGAGAAATCGCAAATTTTCTCTTCGAGATCTATTTTCTAGATCTTCGATCTTCTCTTGTTGAGATTTAGTTAAAGATTCCAGCTGCTTTATCGCTGAGGAGTGTGATTCCAAAATGTCTTCAACGTCGGATACTCTACACTCCAATTCCCCGGTTCGCCGAGTAAGTTCTACGGTAGATTGAGCAATTCCTGCTATCTGTTCCGATAGTTGTAAAAACCGGGGATCCAGTGCTTTTACCACCGCTTCTGTTATCTCAGGGATCAGGGTGGATGGCTGTTGTATTTGCGAGGGAGATGGTGGCGTCGACGCCATCTTGTCTTCCCCCATATGCACGCGATCTTGTATTCTTTTTGAAGATTTTAAGGACATTTGCGTTGAATTTCTGCTTAGAAATTTGTCCATGCGTTCTTCTCCGGTATTTAAGATGGTTTCAGTTCCAATTTACTGCGTTTTGTTAGCTAAAGGTGTCGAAGGATGAGGTTCCCTGAGCGGGCGAAGCAAAGCACGTCCGCTTCCCCTCACAGCATCACGTGACCTCCGGACTCCAACATTCTTATAATAAAGGTTTCTCATTTATTTATACCAGTTCATTTGTAGCAACTTTAACAGCACAGCATACTGTATTTTCTCAGGTTCCTTGACATTTGTTCCCATTCACAGTGTCACACAGGGTTATATCCACCAGCTTGCTGCTTATAGTTCAGTCCTTTAACATCACTTTCTCTTTTCAGGTAGCCACTAATTATCTTGTTAATCATCAGTCTCTTACAACACACGGTATTTAACTTCTCATATTCTTAACCTTTTGAGTTACCTGCTGCCACAGGTTTCTTCCCAGCTGCATCAATTCTGTCTTTCCAATTCTAGCCAGTTTAGGAAATACAGCAGCCAGGAAACCTCTCACCTTGGTACCAGCAGTTTGTGTGAATGCAGACACCTCCATACTCTCCTCCTTACTCCCTTCTGCCTCCTCCATTTTATCCCATTCCATTTCTTCCTCCTCCACCCAGGGCTCTCTCAGCTGCTCCTCATCCCCCTGATTGGAAACCATCTCCCAATCCTGCCCCTCCCCCTCTACTTCCTGTGAGTCCTGTAGTGGGTCAGGTGCATTGTGGGGATAGTAGTCCCTAGCCTTACTCCTCATTCTAATCAATCTCTTACCCACCAGGGGGCGAGCTTCTCGCCTATAAGGGATGTGTGCCTGCCTCTTTAGCTCCTTCTTGGGCTGCTCTCACTTTCCCTGAGGTCGTCCTCTCAGCAACCCCTTACACCCTACACAAATATCTCCTACCCAAACACACATACACCCTTCACATTGGAAAGGGCTATCATTTGCAATGATATATCCCATATCGCTGCATGCCATTAACAAAAAACATGACAATTTTCCCCCAAATTCTATAAAGTTGGGCACCCAACTTTCCACATAGCTCACATGTGGCACCAGTTTATTTATTTATTTATTTGTGACATTTATATCCCACATTATCCCAAACAAGTTTGAGTACAATGTGTCTTACAATAAACAGTATAGGATATATAACAAAGAATAATATATAAGAAAGCAATTTGTTAGCAGTTTCGTGCTCAAATGACCTTAGTCGGTATTCTATAACATTTGTGCAAAATCTATAGTGTGCAACTGCAAGGGGGTATGGATAAGAAAGAACACGAGCAGGTCAGGGGCATGCTCAGGACTTGCACGCACATGTTATATCATAGAGTTATATACCTAACTGATACATTTAGATGTGAAAATAAGTGCTTGTGCCTAAAGTTAGGTGCGTCAATGCAGACTTGCGCATGAAGCTGCCATTATAGAATTGATAATTAGAGCCCAAATGTTTGGAGAATAAGTTTTGGCGACCTTTCTTGAATCTTACTGAGTACATAAATACATTCTCAATATTACATGAATCACAATCAGGATTTTGCCCCCTCCATAGCACTGAAACAGTACTAGCTACCCTCCTGGCCAAATTCAAGCAGGAAATAGCAAAAGGTAAAAGTATACTTCTCCTTCAATTCGACAAGTCCAATGCATTCGACATGGTTAACCATAACATATTACTAAAACTCCTAGACTACTTCGGCATCAGTGGAAACATAGCTGGATCAAAGGTTTCCTAACCACAAGAACATACCAAGTGATATCAAATTCAAACATATCCTCACCGTGGAAAGCAGATTGCGGAGTACCTCAAGGATCACCACTATCACCAACCCTTTTCAACCTAATGATGACCCCACTAACCAAGGCCTTATCCGATCAAGGCCTCAACCCATTCATCTACGCAGACGACATTACAATATCCTGCTTATAATCAAACGCGAAAAACGCCCAAGTTCCGACCTAAATCGGGAGATGGACATTTATCTCACAAAAACGAATAAAGCGGTATAATCGAAAGCCGATTTTTGGACGTTTTCAACTGCACTCCGTCGCGGATGCGGACAAAGTTGATGGGGGCGTGTCAGAGGTGTGGCGAAGGCGGAACTGGGGCGTGGTTATCTGCCGAACAAAGATGGGCGCATTTCACCGATAATGGGAAAAAAGTATGCGTTTTTAGCTAGAATTTAGGACAGTTTTCCTGGACCCTGTTTTTTCACGAATAAGGCCCCAAAAAGTGCCCTAAATGACCAGATTACCACCAGAGGGAATCGGGGATGACCTCACCTGACTCCCCCAGTGGTCACTAACCCCCTCCCACCACAAAAAAATGATGTTTCACAAATTTTTATTTTCACCCTCAAATGTCATACCCAGCTCCCTGGCAGCAGTATGCAGGTCACTGGAGGAGTTGTTAGGGGGTGCAGTGGACTTCAGGCAGGTGGACCCAGGCCCATCCCCCCTACCTGTTACAATTGTGCTGCTTAATGCTTATTAGTCGTCCAACCCCCCCAAACCTACTGTACCCACATGTAGGTGCCCCCCTTCACCCCTTAGGGCTATAGTAATGGTGTAGACTTGTGGGCAGTGGGTTTTGAGGGGGATTTGGGGGGCTCAACACACAAGGGAAGGGTGCTATGCACCTGGGAGCTCTTTTACCTGTTTTTTTGGTTTTGTAAAAGTGCCCCCTAGGGTGCCCGGTTGATGTCCTGGCATGTGAGGGGGACCAGTGCACTACGAATCCTGGCCCCTCCCACGAATAAATGTCTTGGATTTATTCGTTTTTGAGCTGGGCGCTTTCATTTTCCATTATCGCTGAAAAACAAAAACGCCCAGCTCACACATTGTTGAATAAAACATGGGCATCTATTTTTTCCCAAAATACGGTTCGGTCCGCCCCTTCACGGACCCATTCTCGGAGATAAACGCCCATGGAGATAGGCGTTTTCGTTCAATTATGCCCCTCCATATATACCCTTCAAACATGATCTGACAGAAATCACCAACAAAATCAAGCTCAGTTTAAATATCATGAACTCATGGGCAAACGCATTTCAATTAAAACTTAATACAGAAAAACCCCCTGCCTCATCCTCTCATCCCCATACAATACGTACAAACCCACAAATATAAACACACCAGACCACACCCTCCCTATCGCAGATAGCCTGAAAATCCTTGGCATTACTACAGACCGTAACCTCACACTTGAGAGCCAAGTGAACGCTACTACTAAGAAAATGTTCTACTCAATGTGGAAACTGAAATGTGTTAAACCATTCCTCCCGAGGGAAATATTTCGCAACCTGATACAATCAATGGTACTAAGTCATGCAGACTATTGCAATGGAATTTATGTGGGATGTAAAGAACAACTCATAAAGAAACTTCAGACCACTCAAAACACAGCAGCCAGGCTTATATTTGGAAAAACGAGATTCGAAAGCGCCAAACCCCTCCGAGAAAAATTGCACTGGCTCCCAATCAAAGAACGCATTGCCTTCAAAATCTGCACCCCGGTCCACAGGATTATCTACGGCGAATCCCCAGGATACATGACAGACCTCATAGACCTACCACCCAGAAACACAATCGGATCAACACGAACATATTTAAATCTCCACTACCCAAGCTGCAAAGGACTCAAATACTAATCAACTTATGCATCCAGCTTCTTCTACATAAGCACACAATTGTGGAATGCACTACCAAAAGTCGTGAAAACAACATACGACCACCTAAACTTCAGGAAATCACTAAAAACCAATTTGTTCAAAAAAGCATACCCCATCAATCCTACCTAAGAGCCTAAACCCTGCTATACAACGAAACCAAAGCTTGTAATGAACATTGCATAATCCTCCTACCTGTGATTCCCCCAATGTGTATACAACAAATGAACCCTATTCGACCACAACATCACTTTGTATCTGTTTCTTCACGAGAGATGGCGAACGCCATTACGGTACTATGTAAGCCACATTGAGCCTGCAAATAGGTGGGAAAATGTGGGATACAAATGTAACTAAATAAATAAATAAATCTACCCCAAATTTGTATTTTTTTTCTTTTGCCGATAATAATGCACCCCAATTACAAACAGTGCACACTCTTTCCCAATAGTGAGCATAAGCATGAACCATTGCACATACATCATCTTTGTAAATAGTTCTCATGGGAAATGACACAATTTTCCAGCTATCTATCTGTACTTTCACATACAATTCCCACAGCCCACACAAACACATTTTACACCTCACTACACTGCCTTCACATTCCCCCTGCCCTTCTAAACTTCCTCCAGATACCAAACACTCCTACTCATATATGTACACATACCCAAGTACATACTCCCAAATAGATGACAACCACACAAATCACTCACATTTCATGTCTACCCACATATCCAACAGATCTCTCCCCCCCCCCACACACACACACAGACACATTCCCAAACTTCCCACAGTCCTCATGCAAACAAATCCATATATGACACAGCACACACAACAAATATTCGCACTATTCCAGATACCTCTGCTCCTCCCCCACATTCCACTATATGTCCCCTACTCATACTCCCCACGCTGCCTCCACATAGTCCAGAACAACCACCCCCAAACACACAATCATTCCAAGTTCTCTCTACACACCCCACACAAATGTACCCCTCATATACCCACACAATAATTACACATACCTTATATATTGGTCCCAATCCCATTCCCACTCTCATACTCATATATATACCCGACAACCCTCACATAGCCCATATACCCCTCCAACAACATGCAGAGTGACACCCAAAGATACATAGACACTGACACAGACATATTCATGATTTATCACTGTTTATATGGCTTCTTTATAGCGCATTTCCTTGCTTTTTAAAAGTTCAGACTTTATGGAAAATTAGAGGTTTTGTTGAGGAACCACAAAGGGAAGAGTGGGGTTCGCTCCTACCCCATAGACCACCTGAAGGGAAGTGGTCTCAAACAGTGATTGGAGGATGGTGATCAGGTAACAGAAGGGGGTTCAGATGGTAACTGGAGGGAAGTTCAGACCTTATTGCGGTGGGGGGGGGGGGTGGCAGAAGGGAAGGGCAATGAGTTTCAGGCCACCACTGACAGCTATACGAATACCGGCTGATGTTCAGTGCCAGCACCCGCATAACTAAGAGGCTAAAGTTAGTAGTGCTATTTAGTCACTTAGCTATGTGGACCCTGGCTTTGAATATTGCTTCTAGTTCCTCCTTAATTCCATCTCTGGAACACCGTACTGCTATGGATTTACAGCCTGTCTCACTGACACAGACTACTCAATAATTACCGTGGCTTCTTTTGGATTCTTATTAAATAAATTAAACCTTTATTAGAGGTGCTAAAATCTACAATGATTAAGATATATATAATGATTAAGCTATATACACACAATGATTAGCTATATAACCAATCATTACATCACCGGTCTCTACATCTAAGGAATGTTAAGAGTTCTTAGACCAGGAAAAGAAGCAATAATACACTATACATACAACATCACTGGTCCTTACATCATCCAGGCTCTTAACATCAGCTGGGGGGCCCGGTTCACAGCGAGACCCAGGAGCTTCTTTGACAAGGAACAAGTCCTCTGCACAGTACGTCCACTCACAGATGAGCCACCAAAGCTCTGCTGCAACAAGGCCCCCTTTTTATTAAGCTCAGAACTCATGTTCAGAGCTAAGGAAAATTACAGAACGCTTGAGAATAGGTAAACAAGCCATACTGTGAGAACGTGGTCAAATGTTCTCCAAGTCCAGGTGGCCAGGCTGAACTTCTGAAAACAAGCACCATCCTACCAAATTAATTAGAGCTGTGTCTTATCTTCCACATTCCAACTTGTTTTTGTATTTACAAGGAAAGTTATTTTCGGTCAAAGACAGAAGATTTCAGAGTTTATTATCGAACAAAGCGGGGTTGAAAAGCAATCCTTTACATCTTCCATTACACCCCTCTCCTGTCCTCTTTTAAAATAGTCCATTAATGCTGATATTCAATGGTGGCACTGCCCAGTTAAGTGCAGCCGTGGCCTGCTGAGCACAATTTAAATGGGCAGGAGCCTCTTGCTTTTAATATCAAGCCCAATATGTATACCTCCCATTTTATGGAACTCTTCCTTTAGAGTTGCAGCTTGAAAGTTCCTAAAAAAATTCAAGAAAGAGATGAAAACCTTGTCTTTCCTCCAGGCCTTCTCAGATCATCTATAATCAAATCAGCTTCCCTCAGATGTGATGGAGTCCTCAGTAGTTAGCAAACCCTTTTGTCCCACTGCATATGTGCATTTTTATTGATGTGCTATTTCACTGGTATCGGTGATTTTAAGTATTGTAATATTTGTTTATGCTGTACAATATCAAGCTGTCTGTTATAATCAAGGGTGGTCTATCAAATGCTACAAAAATAAATAAATAATATAAAAACACTTCACCTCTTCTATAAATATATGGCAGAAGGCATTGCTGAAGCCGTGTCATAAGTACATAAGTACATAAGTATTGCCATACTGGGAAAGACCAAAGGTCCATCGAGCCCAGCATCTTGTTTCCAACAGTGGCCAATCCAGGTCACAGATACCCGGCAAGATCTCAAAAATGTACAAAACATTTTATACTGCTTATCCCAGAAATAGTCGATTTTCCCCAAGTCCATTTAATAACAATCTATGGACTTTTCCTTTAGGAAGGCGTCCAAACCTTTTTTAAACTCCGCTAAGCTAACCGCCTTTACCACATTCTCTGGCAACAAATTCCAGAGTTTAATTACACGTTGAGTGAAGAAAATTTTTCTCTGATTCGTTTTAAATTTACTACATTGTAGCTTCATCGCATGCCCCCCTAGTCCTAGTATTTTTGGAAAGCGTGAACAGACGCTTCACATCTACCCGTTCAACTCCACTCATTATTTCATAGACCTCTATCATATCACTCCTCAGCCACCTTTTCTCCAAGCTGAAGAGCCCTAGCCGCTTTAGCCTTTCCTCATAGGGAAGTCGTCCCATCCCCTTTATCATTTTCGTTGCCCTTCTCTGCACCTTTTCTAATTCCACTATATCTTTTTTGAGATGCGGCGACCAGAATTGAACACAATATTCGAGGTGCAGTTGCACCATGGAGCGATACAAAGGCATTATAACATCCTCATTTTTGTTTTCTATTCCTTTCCTAATAATACCTAACGTTCTATTTGCTTTCTTAGCCGCAGCAGCACACCGAGCAGAAGGTTTCAACGTATCATCAACGACGACACCTAGATCCTTTCCTTGGTCCATGTTTTCTCCACTTCTGTTATATTATTGTGCTATTTTATATCATCTTATTACAGTAAGAACGACAACTTCAGGCTACACACTTTACTAATGAATTTGATTGAAAGCAGAAGCAATATAGATGTTTCTGAATTTCTAAACAGGTGTCGTCCTGCCAATCTTGATCTAGACTGGTTTAAGTGGGCAGCCTGGAGCAACTGGGATTTGCCTCTTGCCAAACAAGTTTTAATTAGCAGTTTTAACACAGTACAGAAGAAGGTGAAGAAGTCAAAAGGCTTGACAATGACCTTAACTTAAAAGTCTCCTGGCTGCAGGCTTGCAAATATTTATTAACACCATACAGCAGTGGAAGCTGAAGGATTAATGATAGCTCTCTGAATGCATATTATGGCATAGCCTGAAGAAAGTTTTTAAAAAGAATCATCTATTCGGAGGTTCTCCTTCTCCCATCCTCCTGGGTGCTTGTGAGATGTGAAGTACAGAAGATAGACAAAAAGAGAAAGGAATGCCTGAACTAGATGTGCGATCACCTTACCTGGCCACACAGAATATTTTCTGCCCAGCAGGACTAAGAAAGGACACAGAAAGAGCAAAACGGAGATTATCTGCACACCATGTCTGTTGATAAATTCTTTCACTGAGTTTGATGTGTTTACATCATATTATTACAGGAACCAGAATCATACTAAGACATTGATTGACAAAACAGTAATACAAGAGGGATATGTATATGTATATGTCTGAAACTTCATGGGACATGGGAAATGTAACCTAAAATCGAGTGTAATACCGGAAGACTGGAGGGTAGCCAATGTTACTCCGATTTTTAAGAAAGGTTCCAGAGGAGATCCGGGAAATTATAGACCGGTGAGTCTGACGTCGGTGCCGGGCAAGATGGTGGAGGCTATTATTAAGAATAAAATTGCAGAGCATATACAAAAACATGGACTGATGAGACAAAGTCAGCATGGATTTAGTGAAGGGAAGTCTTGCCTCACCAATCTAATGCATTTTTTTGAGGGGGTAAGCAAACATGTGGACAATGGGGAGCCGGTTGATATTGTATATCTGGATTTTCAGAAGGCGTTTGACAAAGTGCCGCACGAAAGACTCCTGAAGAAATTGCAGAGTCATGGAATCGGAGGTAGGGTATTATTATGGATTAAGAACTGGTTGAAAGATAGGAAGCAGAGAGTAGGATTGCGTGGCCAGTATTCTCAGTGGAGGAGGGTAGTTAGTGGGGTCCCGCAGGGGTCTGTGCTGGGTCCGTTGCTTTTTAATGTATTTATAAATGACCTAGAGATGGGAATAACTAGTGAGGTAATTAAATTCGCCGATGACACAAAATTATTCAGGGTCGTCAAGTCGCAGGAGGAATGTGAACGATTACAGGAGGACCTTGCGAGACTGGGAGAATGGGCGTGCAAGTGGCAGATGAAGTTCAATGTTGACAAGTGCAAAGTGATGCATGTGGGTAAGAGGAACCCGAATTATAGCTACGTCTTGCAAGGTTCCGCGTTAGGAGTTACGGATCAAGAAAGGGATCTGGGTGTCGTCGTCGATGATACGCTGAAACCTTCTGCTCAGTGTGCTGCTGCGGCTAGGAAAGCGAATAGAATGTTGGGTGTTATTAGGAAGGGTATGGAGTCCAGGTGTGCGGATGTTATAATGCCGTTGTATCGCTCCATGGTGCGACCGCACCTGGAGTATTGTGTTCAGTACTGGTCTCCGTATCTCAAAAAAGATATAGTAGAATTGGAAAAGGTACAGCGAAGGGCGACGAAAATGATAGTGGGGATGGGACGACTTTCCTATGAAGAGAGGCTGAGAAGGCTAGGGCTTTTCAGCTTGGAGAAGAGACGGCTGAGGGGAGATATGATAGAAGTGTATAAAATAATGAGTGGAATGGATCGGGTGGATGTGAAGCGACTGTTCACGCTATCCAAAAATACTAGGACTAGAGGGCATGAGTTGAAGCTACAGTGTGGTAAATTTAAAACGAATCGGAGAAAATTTTTCTTCACCCAACGTGTAATTAGACTCTGGAATTCATTGCCGGAGAACGTGGTACGGGCGGTTAGCTTGACGGAGTTTAAAAAGGGGTTAGATAGATTCCTAAAGGACAAGTCCATAGACCGCTATTAAATGGACTGGAAAAATTCCTCATTTTTAGGTATAACTTGTCTGGAATGTTTTTACGTTTGGGGAGCGTGCCAGGTGCCCTTGACCTGGATTGGCCACTGTCGGTGACAGGATGCTGGGCTAGATGGACCTTTGGTCTTTCCCAGTATGGCACTACTTATGTACTTATGTACTTATTTTCCTTGTGGTGTTTCATATTATTTCTACATTTCCCTTATCCTTTCATTTTCTTTCAATTGTCAGGTTTCTTTCTAGTGTCAGTAAATTTCAATTTTTTTCTGTGTTTTAGCCAGCCTTAAACCTGTGACTCTTGGGTTGGGAGGCAGCTATTATCCAGGAAGAGCTATTCCACCTCTTCTAGAGTTTTTGTGTAGCCAGCCCATTCCTAGCCAGGACTTGCATTTCTGGAATTCTTAGTTCCTGTTTCCTGATTGGCCCAGTAGGGTTGAACATTTCTGCCCCATATCTACACTTGTTTCCTGTTGTTGTCTTGTCCAGTTCTGCATTTGGTTCCTGTTTTTGTCTTAATGGCTCAGGGTTCCTGTGCCTTGTCAAGCTCTTTGCTTTCATTAATCCTTGTTTTCCCTTTTATGTTGGATCTACTTGAAGGTACTTTCCCCCTGATATTCAGTGCTATTTAAGTGGCCAGGAGTCACTCCTGGCTGGTTAAATAGTGTTTAGCTGGCTAACCATTAATATTCAGTGGGAGATAGCTGGTTATCTCCACTGAATATTCACGGTTAGTGCATTGCAGCTAACTGGCTATATCGAGCGATTTAGCCGATTAGCGCCGATATTCAGCACTGGGTTAAGCAGTTAATAGGACAGCGTAAACAGCGGTCCTATCCTTAACCACTAAGAACTTAACCGGTTAGCGCTGATTATTGGCTTTACCGGATAAGTTTCAGCAGCCAAAAATGAAACCGGATATTCAATGCTGGTCAAGGCTGCATCTCCCTGGCTGAATATCGGGCCTTTCGACTTTTCTAGTTTTTGTATTGTTCAAGTTTAGTATTCAAGCCTTATAAGTCCCTGCTAGGGTCTCTGGGACAGAATGAACCAGCCAAAGTAAAGGTACTGAAAGATTAGCTCAGTCACCTAAATAAAAAGAGTTGATAGAAGAACTACTCAGCTAAATATGAAAGCCCACACCAGCTTAAGCAGAGCTGCCAAGCTACCCAGTTCAAAAAGAGAGATTTTTAGGCCAGTCCTAGTTTTCTGATACATTATGAAACCTACAGCATGGATTTCAATAAGGAGAATCAAGGACTACATATTCTACACTGCTTTGGGGTGCACTTTCAAAATCAGGGTTTTTCAAAAGCTCTTCTTCCTAGAACTGGGTAATCTGCCACCTCTGCAGTAGAAAGTTTACTAATGAATTGTTAATTGTTTCCAGTGGTTGATGGCACACCCAGAGGAGGTTCTTACAAAAAAGGTCCAGATAGACTTCACTGCCTCCCCTCAAAGGAAAAACCTTGTGTTGGGTTTCTTCCCTGCTAGATGGAATATGAAAAACATTGTAACTGCCAAGACCTCAGGTTTGGGATGCCCTCACATTCTCCAATGTCTGTGGCTTTGTAAGCTGTGTTTCAAAGCCTCCTGCTTCAAGGACACTAACTTCTGATATTCCAGTCCAGGGACTACAGCTACTTTGCTTCAGTTCAGTGGGTCTGGGAGGAAAGGGGGAAATCACTTCTGCCCCAATACTGTACCACTAATGATACTCTGGGAAAGTACCAGAGGGGATTAACTGCCTCTTTGATGTGGCAGGTGATATATTGCCTAATGTCAGTGCCAGAAGGATTGGAAGGGGACAGGGGTGAGTAAGGTGCTGCAGATTGACAATGGAGATTCAGGCTGTGATTAGGGTGGGTTGGGGTTTTCTTTTTGTGGCAGCAACCACAGCCAACTCTTACTTAACAAAAAAGATACTTACCTATAGCAGGTATTCTCAGAGGACAGCAGGCTTTATATTCTCACAAGTGGGTAACGCTGATTTGCATCACTTGGTCCGGTATGTACCAAAACTAAATGAGAGCTTTGTGGAGCGCGACCGCTGGGGTCGATGCGGGAGTAAGATCTTGGCTGCTAGGAGACAGGCATATTGGCACCTCCTGTATGGAGGGGGAGCGGTCATCCAGGCGCTAACACTTCTCGGGTGCCGAGTCCTTCAGCGCCCCAGAGCTTCTGGCACCATGTATCAAGGGTGACCGATGACAATGCTTCTTGGCCTTTGCCCAAAGTGGGTCACCAAGGCTCCTTGGTGTCGATGAGCATAACATCGAATCCTCATGCCGCCTTGGGGTTGGGTCCAATGATGGACAATCACGGGGACCCTGCAAAGAAGGAGGCCTCAAGACAGGTGGAGATCCACTTGATGATTCACTGCTCCCAGTGTCTATGGGTCTAGTAGCAGGCATGCTTACCAACGCTCCCGATGCCAGTGTGATGCTCAACGTCGATGCCGACACCTCCTACCTCGACGCAGATGTTGACATCGAGGAACTGGATTTGGCTCAAAAAATCTTCTCTCGTTGAGCCTCTCAGGAAAACTGGGTCCTCTTCTTCATGTGAAGACAGTGAACACAGTTAGCAGGGCTAAGGTCGGGCCCAAGACTCTTCAGACACCAAGAATGGGTGTCCTTAGAAACATAGAAACATGATGGCAGATAAAGGCCAAATGGCCCATCCAGTCTGCCCATCCTCCGTAACCACTAACTCTTCCTTTTGCTAAGGGATCCTATGTACTTATCCCATGTTTTCTTAAATTCTGACACAGTCCTCGTCTCCATGACCTCAACCGGGAGGCCATTCCATGCTTCCACCACCCTCTCCATGAATACTTTCTTAGATTCCTCCTAAGCCTATTTCCTCTTAACTTTATTGTATGCCACCTCATTCCAGAGTTTTCCTTTATTTGAAAAAGGCTCACTTCATTTAAATGTCTCTATCATATTTTCTCTCTTCCTCCTCTCTTTCAGCGTATACACTTTGAGGTTCTTGAGCATGTCCCTATATGTTTTATGTCCGCTTATCAATTTTGAAGCCACCCTCTGGACCAGCTCCATCCTGTTTATATCCTTCTGTAGGTGTGGCTTCCAGAATTGCACAGAGTACCTTAAATGGGGCCTCACCAGAGACTTATATAAGGGAACTATCACCTTTTTTTCCTGCTGGTCATCCTTCTCCTTATGCACCCAAGCATCCTTCTGGCTATGACCGTTGCTTTTTCCACCTGTTTGGAAACTTTAAGGTCATCACACACAATCACCCCCCAACTCCCGCTCTTCCTTTGTACACAGAAGCACTTCACCCCCTATTTTGTACTGTTCCCTCAGATTCTTGTGACTGAAGTGCATGACCCTGCATTTTTTAGTATTAAATCTCAGTTGCCAAATATTGGACCGTTCCTCAAGTTTTGCTAGGTCCTTCCTCATGTCATCCACACCTTCCAGGGTGTCCGTCCTGTTGCAGAGTTTGGTATCATCCGCAAAGAGACAAACCTTACCAGATAGCCCTTCTGCAATATCACTCACAAAGATGTTAAAAAGAGCCGGCCCTAGGACCGATCCCTGCAGCACTCCACTGATAACATCCCTATTTTCAGAGCAAGCTCCATTTACCACTACCTGCTGTCTCATTCCGTTCAACCAATTTTTAGCCCAGTCAGTTACTCTAGGTCCCATACCAAGGGTACTCAGCTCATTTATGAGTCGTCTGTGCGGAACCGTATCAAAGGCTTTGCTGAAATCTAAGTACACCTCATCTAGCACCCCTCCCACATCCAACTGTTTGGCCGCCCAGTCAAAGAAATCAATCAGATTCGTCTGGAATGACCTGCCTCTAGTGAAGCCATGCTGCCTCGGGTGCTGCATTTCATTCTATTCGGGAAACCTCACAATCCTCCGCTTTAGAAGCATTTCCATTAGTTTACTCACCACCGAGGTCAGACTGATAGGTTTGTAATTCCCAACCTCTTTCTTACTTCCACTCATGTGCAAAGGGACCATATCCGCCCTTCTCCAGTCTTCCGAGACCACTCAGAACTCTAAGGAAGCATTGAAGAGGTCCATCAGCAGAGCCGCCAGAACGTCTCTGAGTTCCTTGAGCACCCTTGGATGTATTCCATCAGGCCCCATCGCTTTGTCTACTTTTATTTTAGTTAGTTCCTCATGAACACAGTCCTCTGAGAATGGGTCTTGGTCTACCATCCATCCATCCCCATTTGCATTTGTTTTCTGCAGTCCTGCCCCCCGCCCTTTCATCTGTGAGCCTGTATTCCCATCAGAACTGCTGAGCTCCCACTCTCACTGTAAGCCTGCACTTACTTTAGAACTGTTAAGCTCCCACTTTTACAGCAGTCTACACATTTATTAGAACTGCTGAGCTCCTGTTTTTACAGTATTCTACACTCTTATTAGAGCTGCTGAGCTCCAACCTTTATTGTAGCCTGCTCTTGGGGAAAGCTTTCCTCAGCCATCATCTTTCACAATATAATTTCTAGACATGCGGGAGTACGGCAGATGATCACTGGCCCTCTGTGTCTTGCCCCGACGGATGCTCCTCCTGCCAGAGCCCAAGTCTGAAGCGGAGAGAGCTGCAGAGCTGGGAAACGGACTGGAGAAACGGGAACATCTGCTGGTGATTTCAATCCGAATCACTGGACCCCTGTCTACATCTACCCTTCCGATATGACACTAGTGAAAAGCCTACAGTAACATGAATTGGTTGGGTCACCCAGGGAAGTCAGAACCAGAGACCTTAAAGGTCAAACCTGTAATATGTGAGTAAAGAAACTTTCCTTAACTAACTGAACTAATCCTATAACTCTGAATCTTTTGGATTCCTTGGAACTAAAGGAAGCCTACGCACTGGCTCTGGGAATTTCACACAGAGATGCTAAGTGTAACCATTTGTTCCTCTATTTGATCGAAGATTCAGTTGATTGATCTGCATTCGAGCTAACTGAAATAACACACAAGATCAAAACACTGAACTCATACCAAAGAACAAAACTATTCCCACACACCCAATCATCAGGAACAACCCCACTACTACTCCACAGAAATCAGAAACCAAGATGAATATCCCCAAACTACTCCTAATAATCTACTCCATATCACTGATCCACCTTATACTAACCACCCCTCTTGCAGACAGTAATACCATACGAATACTGCACAACCATACTGATCAGACACACCACAACCCATCAAACAGACAACACCCTAAGCAAAGGTAGAATACCAACATGTAGACCATCAAATCAGAGCACACAGAAGGGCCCTAACAAAAGCACCCCAGGTAAGAAACGACAACTAATAGAAGTTCACACAATACCAAATGCAGAAGACCCATAGCAAACAATCCAAGTGGGCGGTTGGCTTAGCAGAGTTTTAAAAAAGGTTAGACGGCTTCCTGGAGGAAAAGGACATAGAATGTTACTGAATGGACGTAGGAATAATCCACTATTTCTGGGATGGACGGGACTAAATGCTTGTTCTTTTGGCCACTGTCGGAGACAGGGTGCTGGGCTCGATGGACCCTTGGTCTGTCCCAGCATGGCAATGCTTATGTCTTATGTCTTATATCAATGCCAGATTCACAGTAAACAAAACAGCAACACTAACAGACTGGATCTTGGCAGAAGACCTTGACTTACTCTTCATCAGCGAAACCTGGATCCATGACCAAAAAGACCCCATAATCCTAGACCTGTGCCCCCCAGGATACAAAATCACACACTGGACCAGGAAGGAAAAAAGAGGAGGAGGCATAGCACTAATCTATCGATCTCACTTATCAACGAAACCATCGCTGAGTCCATAACACCCCAACTTGAAATCGCTTCAATCAGAATCCACAACAAAACCCTACACGATTACTTAAATTGTGTACTGCTTTACAAACCCCCTGGTAATTGGAACGAAGGCCAGACTAACTTAAGAGACTTCATTTCAAACACATGTGGTCTGTGCCAGAGCTGGTGGTGGGTGGGACTGGTAGTTGGGAGGTGGGGATAGTGCTGGTCAGATTAATACGGTCTGTGCCAGAGCTGGTAGTGGGAGGCGGGGCTGGTGGTTGGGAGGCGGGGATAGTGCTGGCCAGACTTATACGGTCTGTGCCCTGAAGAGGACAGGTACAAATAAAAAGTAGCACATATGAATTTATCTTGTTGGGCAGACTGGATGGACCGTGCACGTCTTTTTCTGCCGTCATCTACTATGTTACTATGACCCCCACTAACTACCCTTCTCCATTGCGAATAGTGACCATTTAACCCTACCCTCTGTTTCCTATCTTTCAACCAGTATTTAATCCATAACAATAAACTACCTCCGATCCCATGACTCTCCAATTTCCTCTGAAGCCTTTCATGAGGGACTTTGTCAAACGCTTTCTGAAAATCCAGATAATATCCACCGGCTCACCTTTGGCGACATGTTTGTTTACCCCTTCAAAGAAATGCAGTAGATTGGTGAGGCAAGTCTTCCCTTCACTAAATCCATGCTGACTTTGTCTCATCAGTCCATGCTTTAGAATGTGCACTGTTATTTTGTTCTGAATGATAGTCTCTACCATTTTGCCCGGCACCGGGTTTCCTAATAATAGAGTTGAAGATAGGGAACAAATATTGGTTTGGTGTTTCATGATAAGTGAGGCTTTAGAACTAGGTGGACAAATATCAGAAAATATCTTGTGCAACATTTTTATTTGGTGGGACTGAAGGGCTTGTCATAAAGTCCTAGAGAAATTCATCGCAATGAATGAAACATTAGCTCAATAAAGCACATTAAAACACTTTTTAACTATATGTATAGAAATGTCTGACCAAAACCAGCATTTCAATGTTGTACTGCCATGGATTTACAGCCTGTCTCACTGACACAGACTACTCAATAATTACTGTGGATTCTTTTGGATTCATATTAGATAAATGAGGCCTTTATTAGAGGGGCTAAAATCTACAATGATTAAGATACAGTGGTGGAAATAAGTATTTGATCCCTTGCTGATTTTGTAAGTTTGCCCACTGACAAAGACATGAGCAGCCCATAATTGAAGGGTAGGTTATTGGTAACAGTGAGAGATAGCACTTCACAAATTAAATCCGGAAAATCACATTGTGGAAAGTATATGAATTTATTTGCATTCTGCAGAGGGAAATAAGTATTTAATCCCTCTGGCAAACAAGACCTAATACTTGGTGGCAAAACCCTTGTTGGCAAGCACAGCGGTCAGACGTCTTCTGTAGTTGATGATGAGGTTTGCACACATGTCAGGAGGAATTTTGGTCCACTCCTCTTTGCAGATCATCTCTAAATCATTAAGAGTTCTGGGCTGTCGCTTGGCAACTCGCAGCTTCAGCTCCCTCCATAAGTTTTCAATGGGATTAAGGTCTGGTGACTGGCTAGGCCACTCCATGACCCTAATGTGCTTCTTCCTGAGCCACTCCTTTGTTGCCTTGGCTGTATGTTTTGGGTCATTGTCGTGCTGGAAGACCCAGCCACGACCCATTTTTAAGGCCCTGGCGGAGGGAAGGAGGTTGTCACTCAGAATTGTACGGTACATGGCCCCATCCATTCTCCCATTGATGCGGTGAAGTAGTCCTGTGCCCTTAGCAGAGAAACACCCCCAAAACATAACATTTCCACCTCCATGCTTGACAGTGGGGACGGTGTTCTTTGGGTCATAGGCAGCATTTCTCTTCCTCCAAACACGGCGAGTTGAGTTCATGCCAAAGAGCTCAATTTTTGTCTCATCTGACCACAGCACCTTCTCCCAATCACTCTCGGCATCATCCAGGTGTTCACTGGCAAACTTCAGACGGGCCGTCACATGTGCCTTCCGGAGCAGGGGGACCTTGCGGGCACTGCAGGATTGCAATCCGTTATGTCGTAATGTGTTACCAATGGTTTTCGTGGTGACAGTGGTCCCAGCTGCCTTGAGATCATTGACAAGTTCCCCCCTTGTAGTTGTAGGCTGATTTCTAACCTTCCTCATGATCAAGGATACCCCACGAGGTGAGATTTTGCGTGGAGCCCCAGATCTTTGTCGATTGACAGTCATTTTGTACTTCTTCCATTTTCTTACTATGGCACCAACAGTTGTCTCCTTCTCGCCCAGCGTCTTACTGATGGTTTTGTAGCCCATTCCAGCCTTGTGCAGGTGTATGATCTTGTCCCTGACATCCTTAGACAGCTCCTTGCTCTTGGCCATTTTGTAGAGGTTAGAGTCTGACTGATTCACTGAGTCTGTGGACAGGTGTCTTTCATACAGGTGACCATTGCCGACAGCTGTCTGTCATGCAGGTAACGAGTTGATTTGGAGCATCTACCTGGTCTGTAGGGGCCAGATCTCTTACTGGTTGGTGGGGGATCAAATACTTATTTCCCTCTGCAGAATGCAAATAAATTCATATACTTTCCACAATGTGATTTTCCGGATTTAATTTGTGATGTGCTATCTCTCACTGTTACCAATAACCTACCCTTCAATTATGGGCTGCTCATGTCTTTGTCAGTGGGCAAACTTACAAAATCAGCAAGGGATCAAATACTTATTTCCACCACTGTATATATAATGATTAAGCTATATACACACAATGATTAGCTATATAAACAATCATGTCTGATCCCTGACTTACAAAACCGTTCTTCAAACAACCCCGAGGCACTGCCCGCCCCTTTGGAAAACGCGCGGGTGTCAGAATCTGCAAGGAAGGGGGGACCTGCACCACACACGGAATAGTTGGGGGACAGCCCCTCAGACAAAACGGGGGAGGCCCTGCACTTCAGACGAAAAGGGGGGGTGGCCTGCCTGCAACTCGGATGGAAGGAGAGGTAGGGAAGGAACGGGTCATGGTAGTTGTAGCCACACACACACACACACATACTCTGTCACACTGTAACTCACTGTCACACACACACACTCACTCTCTCTCTCACACACACACACACAAACACATTTGTACGGTATTTAAAACACACACTGCATCTCTCACACACTTCCTCTATCACACACAGAAACACTCTCTCACATACACACACTGTCTCAAACGTACACAATCCAAGGAAACACACACACACACTCAGACATACACTGTAGGGAGCCTGCACGTCGGACAGAAGGGGGGCTCCTGGACCCTGAAATTGGGAGGGAGGGGGGCCGGACCCTGAAACTGGGAGGGGGAGGGGGCGGACGGACCCTGAAACTGGGAGGGGGGAGGGGATGGACCATGAAACTGGGAGGGAGGGGGGGGGACCCTGAAACGGGGAGGGAGGGGAGACGACCCTGGAATGGGGAGGGAGGGGGGACCCTGGAATGGGAAGGGAGGGAGGGGGCCCCTGGCACACACTCTCATTCTCACACACAGTCTCTCTCTCACAGACACACTCGCACTCAGTCTCACTCTCTCTCCGTCACACACACTCACTCGCACAGTCACTCTGTCTCTCACACAGTCACTCTCACTCACACTCTCTCAAATATACACACTCCGAGGAAAACCTTGCTAGCGCCCATTTCATTTGTGTCAGAAACGGGTCTTTTTTACTAGTTATACATACAACATCAATGGTCCTTACATCATCCAGACTCTTACCATCAGCTGGGGGAACCTGTTACAGTGAAAGCCAGGAGCTTTTTAGACCAGGAACAATTCCTCTGCGCAGTACGTACATTACTCACAGATGAGCTCCCAATTTCACTGAAAGAAACTCTCCTTTTTATTAGGCTCAGAATTCAGGTTCAGAGCTAAGGGGCGGTGTTGGACTACTTCTCTCTCCTTCCTCCAGATTTCAACCCCTTCTTCCACCTCAATCTCACTGTTTTTCCTCCTTTGAAGTCCACTCTATCCGCCTTTTCTCTCCTCTGCCTCTTCGAATAGCGGTCGTTTATCGTCCCCCTGATAAGTCCCTTTCATCCTTTCTCAGTGACTTTGACGCCTGGCTTGCCTTCTTCCATGATCCTTCCTCCCCCTCTCTCATCCTTGGTGACTTTAATATTCCTGCTAATGATCCTTCCAACTCTTATATTTCCAAGTTACTCGCTTTAACGTCCTCCTTTAATCTCCAACTATGCTCCACCTCCCCCACTCATCAAAATGGTCACTGTCTTGATCTCATCTTCTCCTCCAACTGTTCACCTTCTAGTTTCCTTGCCTCTGATCATCCCTCCTCTGATCACCATCTTATAACTTTCACACTTAAATCTCCTCCCTCCCAGTCCCGTCCTATCCTATCTAATTTATCTAGGAATCTTCACGATATTGACCCTTCATCTCTATCCTCCCATGTTTCAAACCTCCTCTCTACTGTGGCACCATCCATGTCTGTCAACGAGGCTGTTTCTTCTTACAACAATACTCTATCCTCTGCCTTAGACACTCTTGCATCTTTGATGACCCGCCCTGTAAGGTGTACAAAACCCCAACCTTGGCTGACTTCTAATATCCGCTACCTACGTTCCTGTACCCGCTCCGCCGAACACCTCTGGCGGAAATCTCGGGCCCTTGCTGATTTCTTACACTTTAAGTTCATGCTGACCTCCTTCCAATCTGCTCTTTTACGTGCCAAACAGGATTATTATATCCAACTGACCAACTCTCTTGGCTCTAATCCTCGACTTCTCTTCACCACATTGAACTCTCTCCTCAAGGTGCCCCCTCCCCCAACTCCCCCTTCATTATCTCCTCAGACCCTTGCTGAATTCTTTCACAACAAGGTTCAAAAGATAAACCTTGCTTTCTCTACCTCACCAGCTCTCCCTCCACTAGTCTGTTCCCCTCTCTCTCCTTCCCTTCATTCCCTTTCCTCCTTTCCTGAAGTTACTATTGAGGAAACTACACTTCTCCTTTCTTCCTCAAAATGTACCACCTGTTCCTCTGATCCCATTCCCACCCACCTTCTTAATGCCATCTCTCCTACTCTTATTCCTTTTATCTGTCACATTCTCAACCTCTCACTTTCCACTGCGACTGTCCCTGCTGCCTTTAAACATGCTGTGGTCACACCTCTCCTTAAGAAGCCTTCACTTGACCCTACTTGTCCCTCTAATTACCGACCCATCTCCCTCCTTCCTTTTCTCTCCAAATTACTTGAGCGTGCTGTTCACCGCCGCTGCCTTGATTTTCTCTCCTCACATGCTATTCTTGACCCATTACAATCTGGTTTTCGCCCTCTCCACTCAACCGAAACTGCGCTTACTAAAGTCTCCAATGACCTATTACTGGCTAAATCCAGAGGTCAATATTCCATCCTCATTCTTCTTGATCTTTCCGCTGCTTTTGACACTGTCGATCACAGCATACTTCTCGATACCCTGTCCTCACTTGGATTCCAGGGCTCTGTCCTTTCCTGGTTCTCTTCCTACCTCTCCCTCCGCACCTTTAGTGTTCACTCTGGTGGATCCTCTTCTACTTCTATCCCTCTGCCTGTCGGCGTACCTCAGGGTTCTGTTCTTGGTCCCCTCCTCTTTTCTATCTACACTTCTTCCCTTGGTTCATTAATCTCATCCCATGGCTTTTCCTACCATCTCTATGCTGATGACTCCCAAATCTACCTTTCTACCCCTGATATCTCACCTTGCATCCAAACCAAAGTTTCAGCGTGCTTGTCTGACATAGCTGCCTGGATGTCTCAACGCCACCTGAAATTAAATATGACCAAAACCGAGCTTCTCATTTTCCCCCCCAAACCCACCTCCCCGCTCCCCCCGTTTTCTATTTCTGTTGATGGCTCTCTCATTCTCCCTGTCTCCTCAGCTCGAAACCTTGGGGTCATCTTTGACTCTTCTCTCTCCTTCTCTGCTCATATCCAGCAGACCGCCAAGACCTGTCGTTTCTTTCTTTACAACATCCGTAAAATCCGCCCCTTTCTTTCCGAGCACTCTACCAAAACCCTCATCCACACCCTTGTCACCTCTCGTTTAGACTACTGCAATCTGCTTCTTGCTGGCCTCCCACTTAGTCACCTCTCCCCTCTCCAGTCGGTTCAAAACTCTGCTGCCCGTCTCATCTTCCACCAGGGTCGCTTTACTCATACTACCCCTCTCCTCAAGACCCTTCACTGGCTCCCTATCCGTTTTCGCATCCTGTTCAAACTTCTCCTACTAACCTATAAATGTATTCACTCTGCTGCTCCCCAGTATCTCTCCATACTCGTCCTTCCCTACACCCCTTCCCGTGCACTCCGCTCCATGGATAAATCCTTCTTATCTGTTCCCTTCTCCACTACTGCCAACTCCAGACTTCGCGCCTTCTGTCTCGCTGCACCCTACGCCTGGAATAAACTTCCTGAGCCCCTACGTCTTGCCCCATCCTTGGCCACCTTTAAATCTAGACTGAAAGCCCACCTCTTTAACATTGCTTTTGACTCGTAACCACTTGTAACCACTCGCCTCCACCTACCCTCCTCTCTTCCTTCCCGTTCACATTAATTGATTTGATTTGCTTACTTTATTTATTTTTTGTCTATTAGATTGTAAGCTCTTTGAGCAGGGACTGTCTTTCTTCTATGTTTGTGCAGCGCTGCGTATGCCTTGTAGCGCTATAGAAATGCTAAATAGTAGTAGTAGTACTTCTCTGTTTAGGTAAACAAGCCATACTGTGGGAACGTGGTCACATGCTTTCCAAATCCAGGTGGCCAGGCTGAACTCTGAAAGCAAGCACCATCCTCCACATACCAAATTAATTAGAGCTGTGTCTTATCTATTTTACAAGAAAAGTTACTTTCGGTCAAAGCCAAAAGATTTCAGAGTTCATTATCGATCAAAGCAGGGTTGAAAAGCAATCCTTTAAATCTTCCAATACAAATGTAGATAGAAAATCTTTCTAGGATTCATTCTCATTTAATTCTCATTCTAATTATATCTGGCATGGAGCTTGAGAGAAGAAGAGCCACACTACTACTATACATTTCTACACGCAGTGATTTTGTAAATGAGAGATGTTATAGCAAAGTGTCATTATATGCACAGCATCATTTTAGAAAGGTCATACAAGTAGGAATATAGATGTTTTAACAAAAACGTCCAGAGACTGTGACATATTCTAGTACTCAAAACCACTAGTTACTAACAAGCTTATCCAAAGACTAGAACTTGTTCAATTATTTGAAAAGTAGAAAGATCCCTCAGAAACCTCTTGGATCAAAAATCCTAGGTTGCAACTGGCATTGATTTGAACCATTGACTAATTTCTATCATAGGGATCAAAACTCCTTATGTTGTATGTTTTTATGTGCAATCATTTAAAGCGCATCAAAAAATTCTGTATCCAAACAAGCTATAAACATCAAAAGCATCATTTTCACACTGAAGTTTGATGAGCTGCAAATACACTTATGGTGATAAAAAGCAGCACAAATTCCTGAAGAAGCCAAGTATGGGTGAAACAGTGGCCCATTGAATGTTAAGTGCTGTTGCTTTATCAAATTGAGGTCTACAAAATCCTGAGTGGTGTAGAATGAGTAGAAGTAAATCGATTTTTTACTTGTTCCAAAAGTACAAAGACTAGGGGACATTAGAGGAAGTTACATGGAAATACTTTTAAAACAAATAGGAGGAAATATTTTTTCACTCAACAAAAAGTTAAGCTCTGGAACTCTTTTCCAGAAGAGGTGGAAAGAGCGGTTAGTGTATTTGGGTTTTTAAATGGTTTGGACAAATTCCTGGAGGAAAAGTCCATAGTCTGTTATCGAGACAGGCATGGGAAGCAACTGCTTGCCCTGGGATTTGTAGTATGGAGTGTTGCCACAATTTGGGTTTCTGCCAGGTACTTGTGACCTGGCTTGGCCACTGTTTGGAAAACAGGATTCTGGGCTACATAAACCATTGGTCTGACCCAGTATGGCCACTCTTATGTTCTGGATTGATTCACATGGTATGAAGGAGCCACTTTTGGCAGGAATGAAGGGACTGCATGAATAGTGACCCCCAACCTCTGAAAAAAGAAACCTGCAGCTCAGATATTCATCTTGCCAAATAGTCTGATCCCAAATCCTTCACTGAAGTGCGTCGCAAGGACTCCCAAAACAACCCCCTCAAAAAACACAAACACCCCCCTCAAAAAAAAGCCAAGGATGGAAGCATCAGGTTGGGGTCACAAGCTGGCAGCACCTCTTCGACTGATGAGTGAATATGCTTTGCTCCTTTCTAAATTGTGATATGTCAATGCATTGGCAAGGATAAATCAAACTGTAAATTGTCCCATCAATCTACTATAAATGGCGGGGGCATTCATATATACAACAGTTAACCAACCCAGCACCTTATTACGCAAATCTTCTAACAACCGGTATGTGGATTAACAAGTCAAACAGCCATGAAGGAGCCTCGGTACTGACCTGTCTCACGCAGGGACTTTTTAAATATTGGGAAGTGTTGGCTTTACATGATTGCTTTGTAGATAATTCCCTGATAGTTTATTAGAGGTGATGAACAATAGGGAAAATATCTTATAAAAGAAAAGATTTTTCGCTTTTAACAGCTCATATACTGGGACATAAAATATGTGGTAGTTGTGAATGGTGTGGATCAGCGATGGTGGGTCTCACTTGGAAATCAGAAGGAAGTGATAGAATTATAAAAGTGCAAGATAAAGCGAAGATACTTACCTGTAGCAGGTATTCTCCGAGGACAGCAGGCCTTATATTCTCATACACATGCATTCCTGCAGATCCTTTTCTTTTCTTTCCCCAATAAACACTCAGGTCTCCTGTTCATGTGGCCAAACTTCATCTATCCCACCCCCCCCCAAAAAAAAAAAAAAAAAACTATACATCCCTAAAGCGAATGATACGTACCTGTAGCAGGTGTTCTCCGAGGAAAGCAGGCTGATTGTTCTCACGACTGGGTTCACATCCACGGCAGCCCCTCGAAACCGGAAGAAAAATCTCGCGGGAGGTCCCACACGCGGGGTACGCCCACCACGCATGTGCGGCCATCTTCCCGCCCGTGCGCGACTGCTCCCGCTCAGTTAAATGACAAGCAAAGAAATGAGGAAAAACCGCAACTCCAAAGGGGAGGAGGGAGGGTAGGTGAGAACAATCAGCCTGCTGTCCTCGAAGAACACCTGCTACAGGTATGTATCATTCGCTTTCTCCGAGGACAAGCAGGCTGCTTGTTCTCACGACTGGGGTACCTCTAGCTCCCAGGCTCACTCAAAACAACAAACAGGGTCAATTGGGCCTCGCAACGGCGAGGACATAACAGAAATTGACCTACGATGAACAACTAACTGGAAGTGCAGCCTGAACAGAATAAAACCGGGCCCAGGAGGGTGGAGTTGGATTCAAACCCCAAACAGATTCTGCAGCACCGACTGCCCGAACCGACTGTCGCATCGGGTATCCTGCTGGAGGCAGTAATGTGATGTGAATGTGTGGACAGATGACCACGTCGCAGCCTTGCAAATCTCTTCAATAGTGGCTGACTTCAAGTGGGCCACTGACGCTGCCATGGCTCTAACACTATGAGCCGTGACATGACCCTCAAGAGTCAGCCCAGCCTGGGCGTAAGTGAAGGAAATGCAATCTGCTAGCCAATTGTAAATGGTGCGTTTCCCGACAGCGACCCCCTTCCTATTGGGGTCGAAAGAAACAAACTGGGCGGACTGTCTGTGGAGCTGTGTCCGCTCCAGGTAGAAGGCCAATGCTCTTTTGCAGTCCAATGTGTGCAACTGACGTTCAGCAGGGCGGGAATGAGGCCTGGGAAAGATTGTTGCTAAGACAATTGACTGGTTAAGATGGAACTCCGACACCACCTTTGGCAGGAACTTAGGGTGAGTGCGGAGGACTACTCTGTTATGATGAAATTTAGTATAAGGAGCATGAGCTACCAGGGCTTGAAGCTCACTGACTCTACGAGCTGAAATAACTGCCACCAAGAAAATGACCTTCCAGGTCAAGTACTTCAGATGGCAGGAGTTCAGTGGCTCAAAAGGAGGTTTCATCAGCTGGGTGAGGACGACGTTGAGATCCCATGACACTGCAGGAGGCTTGACAGGGGGCTTTGACAAAAGCAAACCTCTCATGAATCGAACGACTAAAGGCTCTCCAGAGATGGCTTTTCCCTCTACACGATGATGGTAAGCACTAATTGCACTAAGGTGATTCCTTACTGAGTTGGTCTTGAGGCCAGACTCTGATAAGTGCAGAAGGTATTCAAGCAGGTTCTGTGTAGGACAAGAACGAGGTTCTAAGGCCTTGCTCTCACACCAAACGACAAACCTCCTCCACTTAAAAAAGTAACTCTTCTTAGTGGAATCCTTCCTAGAGGTAAGGAAGACACGGGAGACCCCCCTCAGACAGACCCAATGAAGCAAAATCTACACCCTCAACATCCAGGCCATGAGAGCCATAAACTGAAAGTTGGGGTGCAGAAGCGCTCCGTTGTTCTGCGAAATGAGGGTTGGAAAACACTCCAATCCCCACGGTTCTTCGGAAGACAACTCCAGAAGAAGCGGGAACCAGATCTGACGGGGCCAAAAGGGCGCGATCAGAATCATGGTGCCGTGGTCTTGCTTGAGCTTTAGTAAGGTATGAGAGGATATGTATACAGGAGGCCCTTCCCCCAATGGAGGAGAAAGGCATCCGACGCTAGTCTGCCGTGTGCCTGAAGTCTGGAACAGAACTGAGGCAGCTTGTGATTGGTCTGGGAGGCGAAAAGGTCCACCAAGGGAGTGCCCCACTCTCAGAAGAGCTTGCGTACCACCCTGGAATGGAGCGACCACTCGTGCGGTTGCATGAGTCTGCTCAGCCTTTTGGCCAGACTGTTGTTTACGCCTGCCAGGTATGTGGCTTGGAGAAGCATGCCATGCTGGCCTGCCCATCGCCACATCCTGACGGCTTCCTGACACAGGGGGCGAGATCCCTGCTTGTTGATGTAGTACATTGCAACCTGATTGTCTGTCCGAATTTGGATAATTTGGAAGGACAGCCGATCCCTGAAGGCCTTCAGCGTGTTCCAGACCGCTGGGAGCTCCAGGAGATTAATCTGAAGACCTGCTTCCTGGAGGGACCACACCCCTTAGGTGTGGAGCCCATCGACATGACCACCCCACCCCAGGAGAGATGCATCCGTCGTCAGCACTTTTTGCGGCTGAGGAATTTGGAACGGGCGTCCCAAGTTCAAATTGGTCCGAATCGTCCACCAGCGCAGCGAATTGCAACAACTGGTGGGCAGGCGGATAGCATCTTCTAGATTCCCCGTGGCCTGGCACCACTGGGAAGCTAGGGTCCATTGAATCAGTCTCATGTGAAGACGAGCCATGGGAGTCACATGGACTGTAGAGGCCATATGGCCCAGGAGTCTCAACATCTGCCGAGCTGTGATCTGCTGGGATGTTCTGGCCTGGGAGGCGAGGGACAGAAGGTTCTGAGCCCTTGCCTCAGGAAGGTAGGCATGAGCCATCTGTGAATTCAGCAGAGCTCCTATGAATTCGAGAGATTGGACTGGCTGGAGTTGAATAGTGCACTGCATGGCCCGAAGAGCTCCCGCCTCTGAGGTGCTCTTCACCAGCCAATCATCGAGATACGGGAACACGTGCACCCCCAGCTTGCGAAGGTACGCCGCAACCACTACGAGACACTTCGTGAATACCTGTGGTGCAGAGGCGAGCCCAAAGGGCAGCATACAATACTGAAAGTGACGTGTCCCCAGACGGAATCGCAGATACTGTCTGTGAGCTGGCAGTATCGGGATGTGAGTATAAGCATCCTTTAAATCCAGGGAACATAGCCAATCGTCTTTCTGAATCATGGGGAGAAGGGTGCCCAAGAAAAGCATCCTGAACTTTTCTCATACCAGATATCTGTTCAGGCCTCTCAGGTCTAGGATGGGCCGCATCCCCCTGTTTTCTTTTCCACAAGCAAGTAGCTGGAATAGAATCCCTGCCCTTCCTGCCCGGGTGGCACGGGCTCAACCACATTGGCGCTGAGAAGGGCGGAGAGTTCCTTTGCAAGTACCTGTCTGTGGTGGGAGCTGAAGGATTGAACGCCCGGTGGGCAATTTGGTGGGATGGAGATCAAATTCAGGGTGTATCCGCACCGCACTATTTGGAGAACCCACTGGTCGGAGGTTATAAGAGGTCAACTTTGGTGAAAAACTGTCAACCTCCCCCCGACCAGCAGGCCGTCCCGCACGGCTACCTTTATGGCGGCTATGTTCCCATGGATCCAGTCAAAAGCCCGCCCCCTGCTTTTGCTGTGGAGCTGCAGGGGCCTGCTTAGGCGCACGCTGTTGACGGGAACGAGCGCGCTGGAACTGTCCCTGTGACTGAGGAGGCCTTCGGGCCGGTTGGTTGTACCTATGCTTGTTGTAAGCATAGGGTGCAGGCTGCCGGGCCCGGGAAAAACGTCCACTTGTGGAGGTGGATGCTGAAGGCGCCTGGTGGGAGAGCTTGTCGAGGGTGCCCGGTGGGAGAGCTTGTCGAGAGCGGTTCCCGCTGGTGCAGTTGGTCCACCAACTGCTCGACTTTCTCGCCGAAAATATTATCCCTCCGGCAAGGGACATCCGCCAGCTGTTGTTGAGTCCGGTTATCCAGGTCAGAGGCACACAGCCATGAGAGCCTGCGCATCACTATACCCTGGGCCGCGGCTCTGGATGCCACATCACAAGTGTCATAAATACCCCTGGACAGGAACTTTCTGCACGCCTTCAGCTGCCTGACCACCTCCTGAAACGGCCTGGACTGCTCCGGCGGGAGCTTGTCAACCAGGTCCGCCAGTTGCAGCACATTGTTCCGCATGTGGATGCTCGTGTAGAGCTGGTATGACTGGATTCTGGTCACGAGCATGGAAGAATGGTAGGCCTTCCTCCCAAATGAGTCCAGAGTTCGAGACTCCCGCCCTGGGGGCGCCGAGGCGGTATCCCTCAAACTCCTGGCCCTTTTGAGAGCAGAGTCCACGACCGCTGAGTCATGTGGTAGCTGAGACCGCATCAACTCTGGGTCTGTGTGGACTCTGTATTGGGACTCTGCTTTCTTAGGGATGGTGGGATTAGATAAGGGCTTCGACCAGTTCCGAAGCAGTGTCTCCTTGAGGACATTGTGCAACGGTACCGTGGTGATGGATAGTCGAGGACCTCGAGCATCTCAGCCCTCGGCTCATCCACGGTAACCACTGGGAAGGGAATGCTAATAGACATGTCCTGGACAAAGGAGGCAAAGGAGAGGCTCTCTGGAGGTGAGAGCTTCCTCTCCAGTGAAGGCGTGGGGTCGGAGGGAAGACCCGCAGACTCCTCGGAGGAGAAATATCTGGGATCCTCCTCCTCCCCCCATAAGGCCTCCTCTTCGGTGTCGGACACGAGCTCTCTGAGCTCAGACCGCAACCGGGCCCGCCTCGACCCCGAGGAACCGCGTCCTCGATGATGGTGCCGAGAGGTGGACTCCCGCGCCGGCAGGGACGATGTTCCCTCCATCGACTTCGACGGGGATTCCACCTGAGTGGCGATCGAGGCCGGCGCCACAAGCGGCACTGGCGTCGAAGACCGCATCACGGGGCCAGAGCCAGCCGGCGCTTCCATCGACGGCACCGTGGGCGCAAGCACCCCCGGTGCTGGTAGGGCCTGGCGCATCAGCCCCTTCAGGATACCTGGGAGGATGGCTCGGAGGCATCTGTCCAGGGTCGCTGTCGGGAGAGGCTGGGGAGCCGGTGCGGGCGTCGGTGCTCGAAGCTGCCCGGGTCCAGGAGACGGTACCGGGGTACCCGACGACCTGCGTATCGACATCTCTTCAATAGAGAGGGAGCGCTCCTCTCGGCGCGGGTGCTTCTTAGGGATCGAATTGTCTCTCGATGTCCCTGAGCTGCCCGTGCCATGCACCATGGGTGACCAATGACGGTGCTTCTTCGCAACTTTCTTCCGATGCCCGTCATCAGCGCTCCGCAGCATGGACGAGGAGGAGGTGGAGTCTCCGCACCCTCTGGGGGTCGGATCCGACAGGGTTCGGTCCCGATGGCCCTGGGTGGCGGGACCAGCTGAGGCGGACTGCCCACTCGGTCGTTCACCGCCGCCATCGCTGGCAGGTCATCGGGCCAAGGGAACCTGTACTTCTGGGGTTGATGCCATACTCAGCGTCGAAGTCGTCGACATTGGTATCGATACCAAAGTCCCAGCCGTTGACACTGATGCCGCCGACATCGACGTCGAAGGGCCGGCGCAAGTTCCGAAAAGATGGTCCTGAAGTACTTGCCTCACCACCTGTGTCCGCTTTTTCAAGCCAAGACACAAGGTGCACGCCTTGAAATTATGCTCCGGGCCGAGGCACTGGAGACACCAAGCGTGAGGATCAGTCTGCGAGATCTGCCGGCCACACCGACCACACTTTTTGAATCCGCTCAGGAATTTCGAGGACATTGACGGAAAATTTGCGTCGGTGAAGTCAAAACCGTCGATGGTGGCGGTAAAAATAACACCACGAAAAGAAAGAAATCGGTCGCGCGGTCGACGAACCGAAAAAAAAGAAAAAACTTGACGATAATTTTTTTTTTTAACGAAAAGAAAGAAGAAGCACGCAAATGCGCGTAGAGTAAAAAGGAAATCGCGGGCTAGGCCGGAAAACAGTTTTCCGGGGCTGACACGGAGAGGGACGAAGCTACGTCTCTCTCCAGTGCGGAAAATCGAAAAACTGAGCGGGAGCGGGAGCGCACGGGTGGGAAGATGGCCGCGCATGCACGGTGGGTGTACCCCGCATGTGGGACCTCCCGCGAGATTTTTCTTCCGGTTTTGAGGGGCTGCCGTGGACGTCAACCCAGTCATGAGAACAAGCAGCCTGCTTGTCCTCGGAGAAATAATGTGATTTTCATAGTCTTTAGTTGTACATCTAGTTCTTTCTCCCTCATGTTACACTGCACATTAATTGTCCGAAGAGCTGTAAATTTGAAGAATCAGTAAATATGATCATTAATCCAGTAGAGTCTGCTTATTTGGTACATTTACAACTTTCCAAGATTTTGCTGTGGCCATTTGCATTTCTAAAATACCACTGGAACTAAACATGTTCCAATTTGGACGTCTCAATTCCAATCTCTGCTTTCCATATAAAATGGGTTTATAGGGATCATTATACACATTTATTTAAAAATATATGAACTAATGAAAAACATACTGAACACACAAGCTCTGCTAACATCAAATGAAAAACCACCAACAGCTGACAAACTCGCACAATATTTTGAAGAAAAAATAATAAAAATAAGATCAAACCTAGCTGCAACACAAACAACACTCACAGATTTCCTACACGAACGTGAAGTCAATGAGGATCACATCAAGGCATTCAGAATCTGGTCCTCCTTTAAGATACCAACAACCAGCTCAGTTAAAGCACTACTGATAAAATATGTGCATGCCAATTTGCCTACTAGACATCTGCCCAAACTACATGATGGAAAATCCACCAGATTGGTTCATCAAATGCTTAACTGAACACAAAGAACGGATGTTCTCAAAAGGCCATTTCCCTTCTGATAAGGGCAACATCATACTCACTCCAATCCCTAAAGACGCCACCAGAAAGATCAGTGAACTCACTAATTACAGACCAGTGGCATCAATACCACTGCTAACAAAAGCAATGGAGGAACTAGCAGCACAATTATTAATGGAATACCTAATGCACTACTCAATCCTTCACAGCTCTCAATCAGGCTTCAGACCATGCTATTTAGCACTGAAATGGTCATAACCACCCTGATCACAAAATTCAGAAGAAGAATAAGCCAAGGCCAATCAATACTATTACTACAATTCAATTTGTCAAGCACCTTCAACCTAGTAGATCACACAATACTAATGACCCTGCTCGACAACATAGGAATAACTGGAGCTGTAGCAACCTTGTTCAGTAGTTTTCTAAGAACTAGATACTACCTTGTCAAGATGTCCAATGAATTTTCAGCCTCCGGGATTCCTGAATGTGGGGTCCCTCAGGGTTCCCCAATATCACCAATATTATTCAATGTCCTGATGGCTCCACTTGGCAAGAAACTGGAAAAAATGGGTTTAAACCCAATCATATACGCAGACGATGACACCATCTACATACCTTTCAACAATAGCATCACAGATATACTGGATAAGGCCAAAAAAAGGACTTGACCTCATGGAAAATTGGGCTTCAAATGTCAAACTTAAACTGAACTGAGACAAAACCAAACTCCTGGTTTTATCCAGCCAGTACAATCCCATTTCTTACCAAAACCTCATAATAGAGCAAATATCTTTCACAATCGAAACACAAATAAAAATACTAGGAATCATCCTTGACAAACATCTGACCCTTAAAGGCCAAGTTGCTGCAATCACGTCAAAAAGCTTCAAAACACTGTGGAAACTGAGAAGAATCGGAGACTATTTCCTCAAACAGTCATTCCGTCTCATAGTACAGACGCTGATATTGTCCCAACTAGACTACTGTAATGCAGTATATGTAGGCTGCAAAGAAAACCTACTACCATTGCAGACCATCCAAAACACAGCAGTGAGGTATTCAAAATGTCAAAATATGATAGGGAAACCCCACTACTCATAATGGGAAGGGAAAGGGAAATGGGACTTGATATACTGCCTTTCTGCTCAATTTTCCGCCTAATATCCATGGAATCTTTGCTAACCACATTTTTAAAATCCTTTAATGTATCAACTTCTTTTTGTAGAGATTGCACTTGTATTGTTAATTCACCTTTAACAGAGTCTACAGTTGTTTTCAAATCCTCAAACTTAACGTTAAGATTAAGCACATCACCTGATGTCTTCTGTAATGTGGTAGTAATCTGGTCCAACATCACCTTTAACGTTTGTAGAGTCGCCTCCGAGCTCTGTGCTGTGGAAGACAAGCTTCCTTCAGCTCCCCGTATCGCCTGTTGCATGCCTGGGTCCTCACTGGAAGCCCCTACTGACACATCATCAGAGTCGATGGGGTTTCCACCAGGGCCACTCTCGACGCCGGGCAAGGAGGGATCAGCGATGGAGATGGAGGAGACAGGGAGGCTTCCTCTCCCGGCAGGGGGTCCACTTCTCCGGGCCTCCCCGCAATGGGATCCTCTCCCCATTGAGACCTGGGGATACTGGGGAAGAAGCGCTCCAGCGATGCTTCAGTCGGGGAAGAGGTTGAGGTAGGTTGAGGCACTACTCTCAACGTTCTTTTACACTTTGAATGAGGCATTTTGAGGAAAGAAAAATTATTTTTCAGCTCAAACACACAAAGAACGTTTCAACAAACCAACTGGTACGGCAGCCATCTTTGATTTCCCCCAGGAACTTTCCTTCTTAAGGAAATTCTATGAGTAAAATAAGCACTAATCATTCTGGAACAACAATATTTATTTATTGATTTATTGATTGATTGATTTATTGCATTTGTATCCCACATTATCCCACCTCTTTGCAGGCTCAATGTGGCTTACAATAAATCATGTATAGTGGAAATGAGAGTAGAATTGACATTTAGTGTTACAGAAGTAATTTGGGTAGCATGGTAATGGAAAACAAGATAGTAACATGACATAAGGCATTCTTAACATTGCTAGATATGTGTGGGGATTTCACAAGTTTTGGTCTTTGTGGTATATCTTGTCGAAGAGATGGGTCTTCAGTTGTTTGCGGAAGTTGGTCAGTTCATAGGTCACTTTTAGGTTCTGTGGCAGTGCGTTCCAGAATTGCGAGCTCATTTAGGAAAAGGTTGATGCGTGCATTAGTTTATATTTTAGGCCCTTGCCGTTAGGGAAATGAAGATTAAGGAATGTGCAAGATGATCTTTTAGCATTCCTGGGTGGTAGGTCGATCAGGTCCGACATGTAGGCTGGGGCCTCTCCGTGGATGATTTTGTGTACTAGGGTGCATACTTTGAACGTGATGCGTTCTTTGAGTGGTAACCAGTGTAGCTTCTCTCGTAGGGGCTTTGCGCTTTCGTATTTTGGTTTTCCAAATATGAGTCTAGCTGCTGTGTTGTGGGCTGTCTGGAGTTTTTTGAGTATTTGCTCTTTGCAGCCGGCGTAGAGTGAGTTGCAGTAGTCTAAGTGACTGAGAACTAATGATTGTACCAAGTTCCGGAAAACGGTTCTAGGGAAGTATGGTTTTACTCTTTTTAATTTCCACATTGAGTGGAACATCTTTTTGGCTATGATTTTCGCGTGATTCTCTAGTGTCAGGTGCCGGTCATTGGTGACTCCTAGGATTTTCAGGGTTTCTGAAATTGGTAGATTTAGTTTTGGGGTGGTAAATTTGCTCGTATTATGCTGAGAGGTGAGTGTTAGGCATTGGGTTTTTTCTGCATTGAGTTTTAATTGAAAGGCGTCTGCCCATGAGTGCATGATATGTAGACTTTGGTTGATTTCAATGGAAATTTCTTTTAGGTCTTGTTTGAATGGGATGTAGATCGTTACATCATCAGCGTAAATATATGGGTTGAGGTTTTGTTTTGATAATAGTTTGGCCAAGGGTGTCATCATTAGCACAACCTCTAATTTGTAACGCATCTTTTCTAAAGGTGAAGAAACAATGTGACAAGGCCATGGCCACAAGGATGCTAGGCTACATAAAGAGGGGTATAACCAGCAGAAGAAAAGAAGTGTTGATGCCCCTCTACAAGTCGTTGGTGAGGCCCCACTTGAAGTATTGTGTTCAGTTTTGGAGGCCGTATCTTGCAAGATGTAAAAAGACTAGAACATAGTAACATAGTAAATGACGGCAGATAAAGACCTGTACAGTCCATCCAATCTGCCCAACAAGATACTTTATATGTATACCCGAGTTTCATTTGTCCTTGCCTTTCTCAAGGCACAGACCGTAGAAGTCTACCCAGCACTGTTCTTGTACTAAGTTCTGAAGCTAACGTCGAAGCCCCTTAAAATTTACACTCCAGCCCATCCATATCTATTCAGTCACGATCAGGGCATAGACCGTTTTGTTTCCCAATTACCGGCGTCGCCACCCAATTTCCGCTAAGATTCCGTGGAAATATTCTTTCTAAACATGATTTCTTTGTGTTTATCCCACGCATGTTTGAATTCCATTACCGTTTTTATCTCCACCACCTCCCGCGGGAGGGCATTCCACATATCCACCACCCTCTCCATGAAAAAATACTTTCTGACATTAGTCCTGAGTCTGCCCCCCTTCAACCTCAATTCACGTCCTCTAGTTTTACCGCCTTCCCGTCTCCGAAAAAGGTTTGTTTGCGGATTAATACCTTTCAAATATTTGAACGTCTGTATCATGTCACCCCTGTTTTTCCTTTCCTCCAAGGTAAACATGTTCAGGTCGGCAAGTGCAGTGTAAAGAAAAGCTACAAAAATGGTATGGGATTTGCGTTGCAAACTGTAAGAGGAGAGACTTGATGACCACAACAGTCTTCCGTCCTCGCCTTCTTGCCGCCCAGAATTTAAAACTCATTTTACCTCAGGTCGCGGTGGCAGTGAAAAGCGAGCAGGCTTCCCTTCACTCTCAGCTCTGGTCCCACCCTCATTTCCTGTTTCCGCGAGGGTGGGACCAGAGCTGAGAACAAAGGGAAGGCTGAAGACGAGCCTGCTCGCCTTTCACTGCCACCGCGACCTGAAGTAAAATGAATTTTAAATTCTGGGCGGCAGGAAGGCGAGTGTTATGACTCTGCCCCGGTATCATGCTCTCATTCATCTCGCCCCCTGGTGGTCAGACCTGGTGGTCGCAATGGACTGTCTGTCGATGATTTTCCCGGTTCCAGAAGTCATGCCGGTCCGGATTTTCTAGCCTGCCAGTTGGTCTCGAGACTTTTTGGAACTCAGCTGTTTCCGTATCTGGTGAACTCCCTGGCTGTTGGCCTTTATTAACCACCTGGAAGTGTTTCTAGTTTGCCTTGCAACAGAGGTCCTCAGAGGTGTGTCTTCTGTGGTTGTTTGTTGCTGTGCTTTCCCTGCTACTTTTTGCTGCCTGCCTTTGAACCTTTGCCTGGACCTGGACTTTGACTTTGTTTGCCTGGCCCCGGTTCTGCTGGGTTCGTGGACTATCTTCCTGCTCCCTGCTGTGGCTTCTGTTCCGGTGGGTGTTCCTCCTGTCGCTGCTGCCCTCGGCAGTAGCCCAAGGGCTCACTATCCAGTGTTTCGTGTGAAGCGTGACAGATTGCAAGGCCATGAGCTCGGAAGATAGCACACCTTTATAAGCTTTATACCGAAGTGAATGCACAGGTACAGTTGTTAAGCCAATATGTGCACCTTAACCCCCCAGGACCTAGGACATCTTCCGGGGTGGCTACTCCAGATTCAGACTCAGGACCGGTGGCAGCTCTGGTAAGGCCAGGTATCCGTCTGAAGTCACCCCCAAGATATGATGGGAATCCTAAAGACTGTAGGGGTTTTCTCAAGCAGTGTGCTATAATTTTTGAGCTTCAAGCTCGGGACTTTCCTACTGAAAGAACTCAGATAGCCTATATTATGTCACTATTGTCTGGACAGGCTCTGGCCTGGGCGTCCCCTTTGTGGGAGAAGAATGACCCAGTGACCCATGACCTCCGCAATTTCCTGGATCAATTTAGACGAGTGTTTGAGGAGCCCGGGAAAGTTACCTCCGCAACGTCAGCACTTTTGAGATTAAAGCAGGGAACGCGGACTTTGGGCGACTATGCCATTCAGTTCCGCACCCTGGCTTCTGAGTTAACTTGGAATAATGAGAGCCTGGTCGCAACCTTTTGGCAGGGTTTGGCGCCCCAAATTAAGGATGAGCTAGCTGGGCGTGATCTTCCTACGGGATTGGATGACCTGATTAAACTCTGCACTACAATTGATATTCGGTTCCAGGAGCGTAACCGAGAACGGTGCTCCACAGAAAGGGTGGGAACCAAAACACCTAGTCTTCAGGCTGTGCCCCCAGTGTCTAAAGGCCAGGAGGCATCTCCACTACCACCCGTGGAACCCATGCAATTAGGACACACTTCCCTCACCATGCAGGAGAAACAGAGACGTTGGAGTCTCAACCTTTGTCTGTATTGTGGTGATACTGGACATTATGCGGCCAGGTGCCCTCTTAAACCGGCACCCCTGGATCAGGGTTTGACAGCAGGCACTATAGTAAGTCTATCTCCTGGCATTCTACGTACTCAATTCTTGGTGCCAGCTAGGCTCGATCTGGGTCACAAGAGGGAACCGACTGAAGTTTTCCTGGACTCCGGGGCCGGTGGAAACTTTATAGCCGAGGCCCTGGTTCATCAACTGAACATTCCTACACAAGAACTACCTAAAACCATGCCACTTTTTTCAGTTTATGGACGCATTCAAGGTTATGTAAACACCCAGACGGGTCCGGTGAGCTTATGTATTGGGGATCACAGAGAAGACATTTCCTTTTACGTCCTCCAGTCAGCCATGCAACCCATTGTGTTGGGTCTACCGTGGTTACAGACCCACAATCCGATCCTAGACTGGGAGAAGGGTGAAATCTTGGACTGGGGTGAGTCCTGCAGGAAGGATTGCCTCGTGTCGGATCATGGTGAGATGGACAGCGAACGGCAAGACCAAGAATCAGATGCCTGGACTGATATTAGTGACTCACAGTCCCAGAACTCGGATGTTGCTGGAATGGGTCTGCACTGTGTCTGCATTGCGCCTCCGATCAGCCAGTTCCAAGCTGGAGTCGGCAAGGCGTCCAAACCCCAGAGTTTCGCCATCAGGAGCGCTAAGACCCCTCGGGGCGGGTTATCCTATACCTCTCCTTGGGGACAGGATTCAGGTCTTAAGGCTCAGGACTGCCATGATGTTCAGAAGTCTCAGGGCTCACAGAGGAGTCCCCAGCGAATCATGGCGGGTAGCCCTGCTTCGGTGCTGGGCACTCAGGCCAACTCAGTGTACAAGCTCCAGTCTGGTCTACAACTGACCGTCTCACGACCCATGCCTAGTACAGGGATTATGGATCACTCGCTCAAACTCAACAACAGATTCCATCACAGATATCCATGGAGACCTAGATCACCCGAGAGGTCCAGGGGGCCTTGAGAGGGAGGTACTGTTATGACTCTGCCCCGGTATCATGCTCTCATTCATCTCGCCCCCTGGTGGTCAGACCTGGTGGTCGCAATGGACTGTCGATGGTTTTCCCGGTTCCAGAAGTCATGCCGGTCCGGTCCGGATTTTCTAGCCTGCTAGTTGGTCTCGAGACTTTTTGGAACTCAGCTGTTTCCGTATCTGGTGAACTCCCTGGCTGTTGGCCTTTATTAACCACCTGGAAGTGTTTCTAGTTTGCCTTGCAACAGAGGTCCTCAGAGGTGTGTCTTCTGTGGTTGCTTGTTGCTGTGCTTTCCCTGCTACTTTCAGCTTCTGCCTTTGAACCCTTGCCTGGACCTGGACTTTGACTTTGTTTGCCGCCTGCCTTTGAACCTTTGCCTGGACCTGGACTTTGACTTTGCTTGCCGCTTGCCTTTGAACCTTTGCCTGGACCTGGACTTTGACTTTGTTTGCCGCCTGCCTTGGAACCCGTGCCTGGAGCTGGACCTTGACTTTGTTTGCCTGGCCCCGGTTCTGCTGGGTTTGTGGACTATCTTCCTGCTCCCTGCTGTGGCTTCTGTTCCGGTGGGTGTTCCTCCTGCCGCTGCCGCCCTGGGCAGTAGCCCAAGGGCTCACTATCCGGTGTTTCGTGTGAAGCGTGACAGCGAGGATGGAGGACTGTTGAGGGAGAAGAGGGCGGACAGGCCGGGCTGGAGTTGGAACCGGAACTTCCGACGGCTCGGGTTGGGTCAGGTGACGGCAGGTTTGAAATATTGAGGGTGCTCGAGCACCCACAGCACCCACAGAGTCAGGGCTTATGGTCCAAGCTAAAGGCTGCTATAAATATGGCGACTGATCTTTTTGTGACGAAAGTAAACAAAAAGAAGAGAAACAGGAAGCATATATGGTTCTACAAACAAGTAGCTGAAAACATAAGAGCAGAAGAGGCTTTGTTCAAAAAATACAAAAGAACGCAACGAGAGGGTCACAGAAAAGATTATCGGCTTAAACTCAAAGAAGCGAAGAGGGAAATATAACTAGCAAATGTGCAAGCGGAAGAAAAAATGGCTAAAGATGTAAAGAGAGATGATGACCTTTTTCAGATATATTGTAGAAAGGAGAAGAGATAGGAATGGAATTGCGAGACTGAAAGATAATGAGAATGGCTATGTGGAGAGTGATGAAGATAAAGCGAACATGCTACACAATTATTTCTCTTCAGTGTACACAGAGGAAAATCCTGGAGAAGGACCGCGGTCAGCTGCTGAGGAAACGTCTGGGAATGGAGTGGATACTGTACCGTTTACGGAAGAAAGAGTTTATAAACAGCTAGAGAATCTGAAGGTGGACAAAACTATGGGGCCAAATGGGATACATCTCAGGGTACTGAGGGAGCTCAGAGAGGTCCTGGCGGGACCTCTTAAAGATTTATTTAATAGATCTTTAGAGACAGGAGAGGTTTTGCAAGATTGGAGATGAGCGGATGTGGTCCCTCTTCACAAAAGTGGAGATAGGGAAGAAGTGGGAAACTACAGACTGGTAAGTCTAACGTTGGTGGTATGAAAAATAATGGAGTCGCTGCTGAAAGAAAGGATAGTTAACTTTCTAGAAGCCGACGGGTTACAGGACCCGAGGCAACATGGCTTTACCAAAGGAAAATCCTGCCAAACGAATCTTATTGACTTCTTTGACTAGGTGACCAAAGAACTGGATGAGGGACGTGCGCTAGATTTAATCTACTTGGACTTTAGCAAAGCCTTTGATATGGTCTCCCACAGAAGACTCATGAATAAGCTGAAAGGGTTGAACTTAGGACCGAAAGTGGTGAACTGCATAAGAAAGTGGTTGACCGACAGGTGGCAGAGGGTGGTGGTAAATGGAATCCGCTCGGAGGAAAGGAAGGTGAGCAGTGGAGTTCCTCGTGGGTCGGTGCTGGGACCTATTCTGTTTAATATATTTGTGGGAGATACTGATGAAGGGTTGGAAGGAAAGGTGTGCCTTTTTGCAGATGACACAAAAATAGCCAATAGAGTGGATACCCTGGAGGGAGTAGAAACGATGAGAAGGGATCTCCGAATGTTAGAAGAATGGTCGAGGGTCTGGCAGTTAAAATTTAATACAAGTAATCCGGGGACCTATAAATTGAAGGTTTCTCCAAATATTTATCAACAGACAGAAAACAAAAACCTATTGAATATTTTAACCAATGATACCTTAAAAAACCTAATGTGAATGGTGGTGAGAAATATAGCTAGCTGTATATTAATTGAACAGTGCTCAGAACTGGGTGCTTGAGTTAAGCTATAGAGCAGCTTGTAATCACAACACCACTATCCGCATCATAGCACCGCATGCCCTCCCTCCCTACCTGAATAGTACTGATGATCAAATCTAATACCTAAAAAAGTACCGGTACTTAGCTTGGGAGTGCTGGGTGCTGTCCGGGTAGAGTGCGCTACTATAGCTCAACTCAGTTCATGATTTTTCTTTTTTCTTTTTTTGCTGGTGTAAAAGTGCAGAGTGATAATAAATCATAGTGAGTGTTTCCACATTTCCTCTTTTCACGCTCACCACCATTCACATTAGGTTTTTTAAGGTATCATTAGTTAAAATTTAATGCCAGGAAGTGTAGAGTGATGCACTTGGGGTGCAGAAACCCAAAACAGAGATACCGGATAGGAGGGGAGGGGAGAGATTAGTAAGCTCGACTCAGAAGAGAGACCTTGGGGTGTTGGTGTCTGAGGATCTAAAGGTGAAGAAACAATGCATAGAGAGGGGCATAGCTAGCAGAAGAAAGGAGGTGTTGATGCCCCTCTTGGAGTATTGTGTTCAGGTTTGGAGGCTGTATCTTGCTAAAGATATAAAAAAACTGGAAGCGGTGCAAAGAAAAGCTACAAAAATGGTATGGGATTTGCGTTGCAAACCGTATGAGGAGAGACTTGCTGACCTGAACATGTATACCTTGGAGGAAAGGAGAAACAGGGGTGACATGATACAGACATTCAGATATTTGAAAGGTATTAATTCGCAAATGAACCTTTTTCGGAGACAGGAAGGCGGTAGAACTAGAGGACATGAATTGAGGTTGAAGGGGGGCAGACTCAGGACTAATATAGGAAGTATTTTTTCACAGAGAGGGTGGTGGATATGTGGAATGCCCTCCCGCGGGAGGTGGTGGAGATGAAAATGGTAATGGAATTCAAACAGGCATGGGATAAACACAAAGGAATCCGGTTTAGAAGGAATGGTTCCATGGAATCTTAGCGGAGATTGAGTGGCGGCGCTGGTAATTGGGGAAACAAAACAGCAGCTGGGCAGACTTCTACGGTCTATGCCCTGATCGTGACTGAATAGATACTACTACTATTACTACTTAACATTTCTAGAGCGCTACTAGGGTTACGCAGCGCTGTACAAATTAACAATTAAGGACGGTCCCTGCTCGGAAGAGCTTACAATCTAAAGGACGAAATGTCAAGTTGGGGTAGTTACGTTTTCCTGATTAGGTGCCGAAGGCGACATTGAAGAGGTGGGCTTTGAGCATTGATTTGAAGATGGGTAAGGAGGGGGCACGGCATATAGGCTCAGGGAGTTTGTTCCAGGCATGGGGTGAGGCGAGACAGAAGGGGCGGAGCCTGGAGTTGGAGGTGGTGGAGAAGGGTACTGAAAGGAGGGATTTGTCTTGAGAGCGGAGGTTACGGGTAGGGACGTAAGGGGAGATGAGGGTAAAGAGGTACGGAGGGGCCGCAGATTGAGTGCATTTGTAGGTGAGTAAGAGAAGCTTGAACTGTATGCGGTATCTGATTGGGAGCCAGTGGAGTGACTTGAGGAGAGGGGTGATATGAGTATATTGGTTAAGGCGGAAGATAAGACTTGCGGCAGAGTTCTGGATGGACTGAAGGGGGGATAGATGGCTACGTGGGAAGCCGGTCAGGAGTAGGTTGCAGTAGTCAAGGCGAGAGGTAATGAGAGAGTGGATGAGAGTTCGGGTGGTGTGCTCGGAGAGGAAGGGGCGAATTTTGCTAATGTTAATAGATAGGAATGGGCTGAAGTGTAAATTTTAAGGGGCTTCGAAGTTAGCTTCAGAACTTAGTACAAGAACAGTACTGGGCAAACTTCTACGGTCTGAAGGCAAGGACAAATCAAACTCGGGTATACATATAAAGTAACACATAACATGTAAAATGCGTTTATCTTGTTAGGCAGACTGGAAAACTCTTTTTATTGGAAAAAACTAAAAACAAATAACATACAAATCAAAAACAAGCCCCTAGCTTTACACGGTCCTCCTATCTATGTACACCCCCTCCCCCTCCTCAATAGTACAGTGGAAACTGTTTATTAGAAAAACCAAAGAAAAAAAAACGGACCTGCAAATCAAACCCCAGGCTCCTAGCTAGACATGGTCTGCCTATCTATATACACCCCCTCCCCCTCCTCAATAATACAATGGATCAACCCCCCCAAACCCCTTCAGACAACTGGTATACAATCCCCTGGGTAGCATGTCCCCTCATGGCGGTTTAAGCCTCACGTGTCTCCACCACCTCGAAGCCACCCCCACCCCTTTTTCCACCCTTTCCCACTTCGCCGCTTCCTGCACCGCCCTTACCACATCCCAGCTGACTACCTCCGCCGGCCGGACCTCCTGATACAGGGACACCCTGCAGCGCGCCATCCAGAGGCAGTACCGCAATATCACCGAAATCAGAAAGTGTGTTACCGGATCCCCGCGTCCCCCTCCACCCTCTGGGCCATACACCCAGTCCGCATAGCTGTAGTTGCGGAAACTGGGGATCTGCAGCAACGAGGAAACCCGGTCAGAGACCTGGACTGTAAATGGGCACCTCACCAGGAAATGCTCCATCGTCTCTTCAGTTCCAGCACATTCCTCCCGTGGGCACCCTCTATCCCGCACATTGCGATATTTCAAATTTCCTCGGATGTACAGTCTACCGTGAAAGGACAGCCACGCCAGGTCTTTATACTTCGCCGGGATGCGGTTCGAAGCAATCAACCGTAACCCCTGCTGCACCCGTGGGGCCGGCGCGTCCCTCAGCGCCAGAGGAGCTGAGAACACCTGCGCCCGTACTCTGTCCATCCAGACCCCCCGTTGTCCTGCCTTCATCTCCCCCACCGTCAGCCCCCACACCCTCACCAATTTCACTAGGGTCTTGCAATAACTCACCCCCCCCCCCCCGGGGCCCCCCTTCGCAGTGCCACTACCCTCCCCCCCTCCCGCCATAGGTCCCAATATCTCGGCCACCACTGCAGGACACTCCTAGCCCACCCCGGTGGCTCCCGCCCTACCGCCCTCCCCAGATTGAACTGCAGGAACAAAGCGCTGAAAAACAGGACTGGGTTTATCATGCCCACCCCCCCCCCCCCTCCCTCCTAGGCAGATATGTAACATTCTGTTTTACCAGATTCGTCCTGTTGCCCCAGAGCAGCCGGAAGAACACCCCATACAAGGCTGCGTACCGGCTCTCCGGCAGCAAGCAGATGTAACTGACGAACAGAAACAAAGGAACTAAGTGTGCCTTGATGAGCTGTACCCGCTCCCCCATGGTCATTCTCCACCCCTTCCATCTATCCACCTTCCCCTTCGCTTCGTGGAGACACCTATCCCAGTTGTAGAGCCTATAATCCCCCTTCTCAAAGTATATTCCCAAAACCCGTATACGTTCCACAGCTGTAGGAAACCTACCTCCCAACTCAAACTGCAGCCCCTGATCCCCAACCCACAGGCTATTGGACTTTTGAAAATTGACCTGCGACGCTGTTGCCTGCGAGTATTCCTGGATCAGGTTCTGCAATCTACCTCCCTCCCTCTGGTTCGCTACCCACACTGTAACGTCATTTGCATACGCCACGACCCTTAACTGGCTATTGTCCCCCACCTCCACCCCTTCCAGCCCCTCCGCCCCCCCCCCCTTCTCCAGCCGTCTTATAAAAGGGTCGATGGCGTATGCATACAACAGCGGGCTGAGCGGGCACCCCTGCCGGACCCCTGCCCCTACCTCAAACCCCTGCCCTCTCCACCCGTTAACCAGGGGAAAACACCCCGCATGCCGATAGAGTAGCTGTAATTGCTCTATCCAGCCCTTCGGAAACCCATAGCGCTCCAGAATGCTCCATAGGACACCCCACTGCACTCTATCAAATCCTTTTTCCTGGTCGAGTGTTACCAACAGCCTACCATGCCCTCCCACTCTACTGCGTTCTACCCCCTCCCGCACCCACGCTGCCGCTTCCAAGACCCCTCTCCCTTTAACCCCACATGCTTGCGAGGCTGCCAGCAAATCCCCAGAGACCTGCCTCATTCTCTGGAATAGCATTCTCGTGAAAATTTTCCGATCTGTATTAAGCAGTGCTATAGGCCGCCAGTTGGCCAGCATCGCCGGGTCCTTCCCCTTACTTAGTAGGATAAGAGCCGCTTCTGTCAAGGAACTAGGCAAGGAACCCTCCAACTGGGCTGCCCCCCATACCCTCACCAGGATCGGCACCAGCTGCTCCTTAAAGGCCTGGTAAAACTCAGTTGTTAGCCCATCCGGCCCCGGCGAGGTCTTCCTGTGGAGCGCCCTGATGGCTTTCTCCACCTCCTGTTCTGTCCACGGGTTCAAGAGGGCCTGAAGCTGGGGTCCCCCGTGACCTACTCCCGGGGTTCCTTCCACATAACACTCCATCTGCTCCATATCAATCTGCTGGGCTGAAAGGAACGCCGCAAAGTGGTCCCTCACTGCCCCCAGAATCCCCTCCCTGGTGTCCTGCAGGACCCCCTGTGCGTCCCGCACCCCCTCCATCACCCTGCATGCCCTCCGCTCCCGGCAGCATGCGAAGGGGTCCGGGCTACACATTTTCCTGAAGTCCTGCTCGTACACCAAGGAGGTGTAGCGGTTGTACTGTACCTGCTCCAGGAGTGCTTGGAGATCATGTATTTCTTCCTCCCTCCCCCCTTGTGAAATCAGTGTGTCCCTCTTTTTCTTTATCGCCATGCCCAACTTTGTCCTTTCCCTCCCCTCCCTTCTCGCCTGTCTGAGAAAGAATCCCCGCGTTCGTCTTTTCACTGTATCCCACCACTCCCCCAATGACTGAAATGCCCCCTGCACTGACACCTGATCTTCCAAAAACCGGCGGTACTCCTCCCGCACCTGCTCGCTACCTAACCACTTTAAATTCAGTCGCCATAACCCCCTCCCTGGCCTCTGCGCTGCTGCCCCCCCCCCCCCCCACCTGAAGGAGGACCATGTGGTGATCTGAAAAGTCCACGTCCACGGTTCGTGGACCCCCCAGACAAACCCCCTTCTTTACCAGGAATCTATCGATTCTACTCTTACACTGCCCTCGAAAGAACGTGAACCCCTCCTGTTCCTCACAGAAGGCCACATGCGCGTCTACCAGCTCCGCCTCCCGCATGATCCCTGCCAGCTTCACCCCGTCATAGCCCACCTGTACCGATCGTCCCCCACTATCCTTTTTCCGCAATATGGTGTTAAAATCTCCCCCCCAGACTACTTGGCGCAAAGTGTATAGGTAGGGCTTGATCTTCCCAAAGAGGAGCACCCTTTCCTTCTTGCTTTGGGGCCCGTACACATTCACCACCCTCAGTGCTCTATCCTCCCAAATCGCATCCACAACAAGACATCTCCCCACCCCCAGCTCTACCACTCGCTGAATATTCACCCGGTGGGACTTAAATAAGATCCCCACCCCACCATACCTCTCCCCCGCCAACCCCCCACACCGAGGGACTCCACTTCCAGGCCCGCCTCGCCCGCCTGATCACCTCAATGGACCGCAGCCGAGTCTCCTGGATCAGGAAGCAATCTGCTTGGACCCTCGCGAACCAGTCATACGCTAAACCCTGCTTCTTCGGAGAGGCGATGCTGGCCACATTCAGCGTGGCAAATGTCAACACTAAGCCTGCCATCCTCATTGCGAGTCACGGGTCTGCTCACTCCCACCTTCTTTCCTTATCTCCTGGGATACCCCCTTCTTACCCTGAAGCAGGTCCTCTGCTATGCGGTCTACATCATCCCCTGCCAGATCCCCCCCCCCCCCCCCCCCCCCCGCAGCCGTCCTGTCTGCACCTTACCCCCTCCCCCTTTCTTCCTTCCTTTCTTCTTTGCTCTATCCGGACCCACCCCCTGGTCCCTCCCTCTCCCCTCTCCCCCCCACCCCCTACCTCCTCTTCCGAGTCCTCCACCTCCCCCAAGTCCTCCAGATCCTCCTCTAGCTCCACTCTGTCCCCCCAAGACTGCATTTGGGCCTTCACCACCTGCCCGGCCCCCTCAGCTTTCCTCTTACTCCCCTTTCCCCTCCCTCCCTCCCTTCCCTCTTCCTCCTCCCTCACCCCTCCCCCTCCCCCCAGAGCCTTCCCGCCCTTCTTCCTACCACCAGTACCCTCCTCCAGTGCTTCCTCATATTTCCATTTGCCCTCTCCAATCCCCCCTGCCGCCCCCTCTTCCTCCATTAACTCCACCTCTTCTCCTTCCCCCTGTTCTTCCTCCTCCCTCCCAACCTCCCTATCCTCCTCCTCCAACACCTGAAATCTGTTCCCCCCCCTCTTCCCCTGCAGTGACCCCTCCCCGCCCACCCCTAGTTTCCCCCCCCTCCGAACTTCCCTTTCCTCTGTGGCACTTGTACCCACTCCCCCTTTCCCCCCTGCTCCACTCCTGACCCAGCCCCCTGCCACCCCCCCCTCCTGCATCCCCTCCTTCTCCCCCCCTTGCCCCTCCCTGCCTATCACCCCCTGCCCTATCCCCTCCTCCCTTACCCCCCCTCCCTGTCCCTTCCCCCACATATCCCACTCGTTATGGGCCGCCCTAGGGCAGTTCCGATATGCATGGCCTAACCCGCCGCAGAGGTTGCACCTGATCGCGGTGCAGTCCTCTGTGGCGTGCTGATCCCCGCATCTTCCACACTTTACCACTGGGCATGACATGCTGAAGTGCCTAAACGAACCACATCTGAAGCACTGCCGCGGCTGCCCCTTGTAAAAGCACAGTATCCTGTCGCGACCGATAAAGGCAGCCGAAGGAATGTGCTGGACCACATGGCTCTCCTGTCTCAATTTGACCAGAGCTCCCCAACCTCCTGCCCAAACCCTGCTTGGATCCGGTAACTTTGTAAGCGGGGATCTCAGCTCCGCGTACCTCTGTAGCCAGTAGGCTAAATCTGCCCCAGAGATAGACTCATTTCTCACGAGCAGGGTGACCTGCACCAGGTCCGGCTTGCTGATTGGAATGGCCCTGAGGTCCCGCCACTCCCCCTTTCCCCTCACCCCCTCGTACCTTTCCCAGAATATTTCCATCCCCCTCTGGGTCATGAAGCTCAAGTCATATTTTGGGATGTTGATGGGGTGTATACACGCATAAAAGTCCTCGGGTTTCCCCATCACCAGCCTCAAGACCCGATCCCTGGAGGGCATTGCCCCCTCCCCTATCCATTTCAGCTGTACCACATTTCACCGCTTAGGCAGCTGTCCACCCCCTGTCCCCGCTCCCCCCCCCCCCCCGCCCCCAACCCCTCCCTGGGCCCTCAAAACCACCCGATCTCCCCCCTCCTACCTTCCCCCTCCCTGGACTACTGCCGCAAAGGACTTGGACCCCAGCCCCCACCGCCCCCCCTCCACATTTGTTCCATCCCTTCCCTGTGCCTCCCCCCCCTTCTGTCCCTCTGCCCCTCCCCTCATCCCTCTCCCTTCCTCAATATCCACAGCCCTCTCCCCCTCCCGCTGTCCCCCGTCCCCTTCCCTCTCAGACAAACATCCAGCAATGTCCATAGTCAGTTCTGCTGCTTGGGCTGCCTCCAACTGATTGTCCTGCCCATCTCCACTTCCTGGAACGTCCCTGCTCGTCCCTGCCACTGCAGGCTCCAGCCTCTGGGCTAATCGCCTCCTCTCCTCTGTCTCCTGGCGATACTCTGGCTCCTGCCCAGTCAGGTCTGCAGCTGGCAATACCAGACTCCCTGCTCGCTCCGCCCCCGAACTCCCTCCAACCTCCAGCACCAGGGGCGAAGCTTCCGGAACTCCGCCGCTCCCCTTGGCTCCTCGCTCCCAGCCGTCCTGCTGGCAGGTCCGCTCCACCACCCGCTGCACATCTGTTGGACTTGCCATGTCCACTTCTCTAGTCAACGAAAGTCTCTCAACAATCGGGTTACTTCCCCCTTGCTTCTGGTGCAGTCCCTCCTGCGTTCTCCCAATGGCTGGCGCTTCCCGGGGGCATGGCTTGTCTGTTCCTGATTCCGCCACAGGCTGGCTGTTAGCACCCCCCGATTTTACCTCTGTTAATGGACAGCTGGTCAAATGAGCTCCCAGCTGCTGCCCGCTCCTATTCCTCTCTCTCCAACCCCTCTCCTGTAAACTGCCAGCTACTCCATGCTCAGGGAAGACCTCCCCTGCTCCCGGACTTCGTGGGCGGGGCTTCTCCAGACGCCATGCTGCCTCGGTTTCCACTTCAGCCATTGCAGACCCGGCCAAAAATACCGGAGTCTGCCTCTGCTGACCCTTTTCCAACAGGGCCTCCTTCACGGCAACTGTCTCTGCTGTTTGCACAACTGCAGGTAAGCCCTCTGAGACTTCGACCACCACCTCTGTAGAAAACAGGCTGCTCCCTGCGTCTCCCTCTGCTGCCTCCATTATCTGGAGTTTTGACAATTTACTGAGTTCTTTCCTCCCCTCCACAGGTAGGATCTCTACTCCAGCCCCCACCTCAGAGCCATGTCCTGCCGCTGCCTCCTTATCCTCTGGCTGCTGGGTAAGTGCTCTGGACTGTGTTGCCAACTGTCTCATGTATTTTAAAGTGGGATCACCTCTGAACCCAGACAACTCTTTTGATTCTAATGCTGCTGAAGACACTGAAGCTTGCTGCAACTGTAGTGTTCCTGAACCCCCAGACTGTGGTATAGAAGCCATCCTTTCTCGGTTAACATAGAGCTTTCTCAAAGGATTCACAGAGCCCTTTTTTAAACAGTTCAACAAGTGTTCTTTTTCCCCAACAACTTCGATATCCGGGCTTCCTCTTTAACATACATTTGTCTGTGCTCCGCTGGGGCAAATTTACACATAGTTCTTGCCATTTTCAGACGTTTTCCTAGCTCCACTACTTCTTTTTCCACCAGCTTAATTCATCTTACAATATTTACCACACTACTTGCTGGATCATCAGGGTCATAGCTCACTTCAAGGAACTCCTCATCTGACGATGCACTCTCCTCACTCTCACTCTCATCTGCCTCCAGCAAAGGCTTCTGGCAAACTTCCATCGCCTCTTCCTTCTCCCTTCCTTGGAAGCGCCCTTCTGGGGCCTGTACTATCTTCCTCCCCCCTCCACTGTCTTCTCGCTTTCCTTCCGCAAGCTGGGCCATGGAGGGGGAAATGCTCTGGTGGCCTCCACTGAGCTGCTTCTCCCTTCGGTCCACTGGACTCCTTTCCCTTCTCCCGGTAGTCAAACCAGGGAGAGAGCCACTCCTTTCGGCCTTCTGGTCCCGGGCCCCAGGAGGCCCCATAGCCTGGGACTTTCCTGAGGCCTTCTCCCCAGGGACCCTCCTCATCTTTGGGGAGGGAGCTAGGTCTCACTCCCTTTCCACTGGAAGTCAGCAGAGCTCTCTAAAACACCTCCTTCCTCCTCAGCAGACTGGAAGGACCGTACAGGTCTTTATCTGCCATCATTTACTATGTTACTATGTTAGTACAAAAACAGTGCTGGGCAGACTTCTACAGTCTGTGCCCTGAAAATGGCAAGGACAAATCAAACTCAGGCATACATATAAAGTACCGCATACCATGTATAATGAGTTTATCTTGTTGGGCAGACTGGATGGACAGTATAGGTCTTTATGTACTGTCATAGACTATGTTTCTATGTTAAATTTGAGCGCAGTGTTACAGAATACTGGAGATATGTGGCCAAATTGGGCACCGGGTTTCAGCAGGAGTAATTTCTGGGCGCCGAAATCGGCACTGAACACTGTTCTATAATGGGTGTTCATCTCTTGAGTCCTAATTGTAGAATAACACAGCACTAATTTTTTTTTCTGTGATGTTTTTTGAGTACCATTTATTGAATCTAGCCCCATATGTCCCTGGGAGGTCGCTTAGGTCAGCTTCAGCTCCCAGGTTATTTTTTCCATGCCTTTCAAAGGCTTGTTTAAAATCTGCTTCTTTCTGGCTAGCCCCAACACTGTGGAATAGTCTGCCCAAGGATATATGGGAAGAGTCAGTGCATATTTTCTAGCAAAAAAGGTGCCAGTACTCAAATGCCGGGCCACTCTTTAGGGGTGGGGTGATTACTGAGGGACCCACCCCACAATAGCCAGACCCCCTGCAACCAGTCACAGAATCTATGACAAGGTAGAATTGATGTGTAGAGCCTGAGCTCTTTCATTAAAACTTGGGGACCATGGGTCAATTTTAGCAGACAATGGAAAAGGTGCCGGTACTCAGTACCCCCAAGTACCCCCTCAAAAAAAGCCCTGGGAAGAGTTGTCATTTAAAATATTCAAACACTTACTTATTTTAGGCTGCTTTCTACTACTACAGGAACCCAATGTAGTGTTCTCAAAATGGGAGTTATATCATTGTGTCTCTGTTACACTCCTACCTTGTTACTCCTGGCGGTGGCTATCTTGAAAGGTTCAGCTGTATCAGTTCCTGAGGGGCAGCCATCTTGGGAGGTTCATCTGAGAGGCAGCCATCTTGAGTGGCTCATCTGAGAAGCAGCCATCTTGGGAGATTCATCGGAGAGGCAGTCATCTTGAGAGGTTCATCTGTATCTGTTCCTGAGAGACAGCCATCTTGAGAAGCTTCCTCATGGGTGTGCCCAATGAGATTCCTCGCCTAGCAGCTGGGGCAGGGATCCTCTGATGGGAGGCCTACTTAAGAGCAGAACAGTGTCATTATTTTACTTCAGCTTCAACTTCGGTGGAGTTCGTGGTGTTTCCTGGTGTCTTCTTAGCGAATTTGACCATTGCCTGAATCCTGACCATCGCTTTGTTTGCCGCCTGCCTTGACCATTGCCTGAATCCTGACCATCGCTTTATTTGCTGCCTGCCTTGACCATTGCCTGAATCCTGACCTTCTCTTTGCTTGCTGCCTGCCTTGACCTTTGCCTGAATCCTGACCATCGCTTTGTTTGCTGTAGCCTCGACCTCTGCCTTACTTCTGACCGTACGCTGGGCGTGCCACTACTTCCGGCTGGTGTTTGGAAGTCCTGTCAGCCCTGGGTCCTGCGGGCTCAACCCCCAGGGGAAGGGGTCACTCCAGGTGAAGGTTCAGAATTGTCTGGCCGCCTTGCAGAGTTCGGGTCCGAGTGTGTCGCATCTGTGCTTCGCTGGGCACAGGAGCTCACAAGCGCAACAGTCTCTTCCACCAAGTTTTGAATGAATTGCAATATTTTAAGGCACTTCATAGATATAGCCATTTATAACAATTTACAGTAGCACATGTACCAATCCTTCTAAATCCTTCCTATTAAGGAATGGGCTGAACTGACAAAGTAACCTAAGACTATAAAATGACAACCCAACAACAAATTGAAATCTGTTTATGCATACCTAATTGTGCATCTTACATAATTTGCAGACCTTTTTCAACTGCCCTGGCATAATAGTTATCCTAGCAATTGTAGATTGCAAAACAGGGGTCTTCTTTTGCCTAGAAATCAGAGTGCTTCAATTTTTTCTGAATATTAGATTACGCTGCTGCAATCAAGATGCTACTACCTCTAGACATAGATTCAAACTGTCCCTGTGAACAGTTTGTTCCTTACCAAAATAAGCATTTAACAGTATATCATGAGCAATAATATAGGACCCAACTTTCAAAATGATTTAAACGGCTATGAGAAGCGCCTGTCTGGGGCTAACCAGGCATTTTCAGTGAATTTAACTGGATAGTACCACTGAAAATGCCCAGTTAGCACCCAAGCTGAACCTGATTATTTAACGGGGGTGGGGGGGGGGGGAGGGTCCAAGAGTACTTTTGGTACTTAGCCAGTTAAGTGACAATTTCACCACATATCTAGCCAAGATAACTGCACATACAGGACCGCATAAAACACAGTTCTATCTTTATGCAGTTCTTCATAGCCAGTTAAGTGCTGATTATCTCACTTAACTGGCTATGTTTTCATCAGCTCCATATACCTGGAAATCCAATGCTGCAGCCCAGACATGGCCCGGCATTGAATTTCCAGGTATAATGCCAGCAGTGGTCGGTACAGCGCTGATAGCCGCTGGCTGAATATCTGGCCAATAGTAATTTGACATAAAAAATGAGTTAAGTATAAATCAAATACTGTATCTTTCAAACCTATCTTGTTTTGGCAATGTATTAGCAAATGATGATCTATACTGCAGCAATAATGTATCATTACCCTTACCAGCTTTGAGTCTAAAGGCATCAAAGCAATCACAAAAGAGAGGGTCAAACAGCATACAAAATGATAAAGAAACAAAAAAAGCAACACTGGGCCTCAGGATCGGGATAATCAATGTCCTCCTTTATTGAATGATGACCCGGGTCATCTATCCCGATCCTGGAAGCCCAGCGTTGCTTTTTTTGTTAAGGATAAATCAAGGTCAGGAATACATATAAAGTAGCACATGAGTTTATCTTGTTGGGCCCAGTGGATGGACTGTACAGGTCTTTATCTGCCGTCATCTACTATGCTACTATGTAACTAGGCTCAACAAAACTGTGAAAACTCAGATGTCATGGATGAAGCCACTTGTTTTGACTTATATTAGACAAAAATTGCTTATATGCCAATTTCTCACTAGTTTTTCCTGACATTAGTCCACTAGATATAGATCTATAATATGCCACTTTCCCCAGTCATATATAGGCCCTTTACACACTAGTACAATAACCTGCTTCAAATCAGTTGGAAAATAGCCTCCTACACTGACAAGTTATTGATAAAGATTCATGGCTCAGTATTTCTAATAAAAGACATGGGGCCAAGCTGGTAAGCCATAGGTCTTGATAGAACAGAACAACTTAAGATACATAAGGCCTATTGCCTTTCAGACCCTGAGAATTATTACCACTCCTCAGGTCCACTTTAGTACCTATTCAAATTCACCTACCTTTGTTGTTAAGAACATTGGGAAAAAATGTGAAAAAATTCTTGATAGTGCCCAAATCAACAAGTAGGGACAGTATAAGTTTAAAAGAATGATTATCTGTTTCATCTAAATGTTCTTTAATCAAATTACTATTTGTTTTTCTCACCTTTAATTTGTAATAATAAACCTGCTCTTTTCAAAGGGTTTTATTTCTCCCAAGTATATCCTTTTGTCAACACTATTCTACCAAATGAACCTGTCTTTTTAAAATGTAAAGCCCTGCTATGAAACCAATGTGTTTGGCTATAGGCCAATTGTAGCACTTACAGGAAAGGAGAACAAGTATTGTGCTGTCTTTCCAACTACTGCTGCTTTTATGCTCCAGGTGCCAGTGGTCTAATTAACTGTTTCATAGACTTAGTTTTGACTCCCTGCTGGAGAGCATTAGCAGCACTTTGTCACAGTACATCCTCAATCTCCTTTATCCACTGCTCCCCAAAGACACTACAGGATGGATCTCCTGTCAAAAGCCATAACTTTAGCAGCTGGCAACAAACAGTAACCTGTGAAGGACTAGTCTAACAGTTAGAGCAGCAAGCCGAGGGACCATCAAGGGGATCAACCCAGAAGATGGACTCTTCCCGCTGACAGCAGACGAGTCACAAAAGGCAGGGTCAGAATGGGGACAGACTGGAACTAGGTGAGACCTGGAGCTAGGCTGAGCTTGACTGAAGCGCAGCAGGAACTGGAGTTTGGCAGGAACCTGGTGCTTGGCTGAAGTGTGGCAGGAACTGGAGCTTGGCAGGAATCTAGAGCTTGACTGAAGCATGGCAGGAACCAGAGCTTGACAAGACTTGGAGCTTGGTGGGGCTAGGCAGGAACTGGGGCTAGCAACGCAAAAGTGCTGAGGTGCAATACTGAGCGCCTGAAGTAGGGCCCACTGTGATGTCATCCTGCGGCACCTGCCACTGCTTTGTGCTTTGCGAGAGACACACACATGTGCCTAGGCCAGCCATCAGCGGATTCCCGGATGGAGTCAGCTGCTGGTGGCTGTGTGCCAGAGTCACGACCCCCCCCCCCCCCCCCCCCCCCCCCCGCTGAGGGGAACCGACACCTTAGCAACGACCACAAGAGGTGATTCCAGTAGTGCAGTAGCTGTGACACTATCACTTCCTCAAGACTCCCATGGCCCCCATGGGAGGTCTGTGCTTCCCAGGGTAACATTGGTGAAAGAGGCGGACCAAGACTGGTGCATGAACCTGGGCCACCAGCTCCCAGGAGTTCTCTTCTGGTCTGCAGTCCTTCCAGACAATGATGTATTGTAAATGGCCTCAAACTCTCCAGGAATCTAGGATACTCAAACCTCATATTCTCCATCAGGATCCATGGCAACAGGTACAGTTGCAGGAGGGTGCTTAGCCAACTTCCACAGGACCAGGGGCTGCAATAGGGATACATAAAAGGTATTATGGACCCACAGAGTAGCTGGAAGTTTCAGTTGATAGGTGACAGGCCCTACCTGCTAGATCACTGGCTAGAGTACAATAAATTGGGGAGCAAACTGGACAGTGGGTGTTCTGAGATGCAAATTCCAAGTAGAGAGCCAAACCAGATCTCCAATGCGGAATCGAGGAAATGGATGCCTGATGGTCGGCCTGCGTCTTGTACCTCAGGGTGGTCTGGGCCAGAGCTGCGTGAGGGACTGAACGGTCTCAATGGCCTCAGGGACTTTGTGATCAGGTGTTAGAGATGTTGTCCATATACAATCCAGAAGGGAGATGCTTCAGTAGCCTCATTGATGTGATTATTGAGCCCAGTCATTGTGTGCTGAAGAAACATGGGCACATAGAAAGGCTTTCAGAATTTGGTTCACCCACCCAGTTTGTCCGTTACTCTATAGAAAATGGTTTGGACTTCACCAGAATTAAGAGGTGAATTAGGACCCTCGGTTGAAGATGATAAGAGTCAGGCAAGCCCGTGAAGCCAGAATATTTCCTTCAGGAAGCACTGAGCCAGGACGGGAGCTGATGATACCATGGGGTAAAGTATGAAATGAGCCATCTTGATAAATGGTACACCACCACCCAAATGACTGAGAATCCATCTGAAAGGGGAAGATCTGTGATGAAATCCACAGAACTGTGTTTTCCAAGGTCTTTGTGGTATAGAGAGCGGTTGCAGAAGGCCCCATTAACATGGGAAGGTTTCTGGCGAGCACAGATTGGGCAGGCCGAGATGTAATCTCATACATCTCTCTTCAGGGTGGGCCAGCAATATGAGCAGGATATGAGTTCAATGGTTCCCTGAATTCCGGGATGTCCTGCAATCTTTGTGCCATGGCCTCATTTAAGGACTGTGTCCTGGAGCCTCGGGTATGATGGTTTTCCCCGCAGGAACTGGCAGGGTAGTGGTGGTCAGGGTCTTGGCCAGGTCAATGATATACCACAGGTCCCTGCCTCCTCAGATGTTTCCAGAGCTGCTGTTCTTTGTGGGCCTGAACCACATTAGGAAATTGAAATGGGAGAAAAACAGGGACCACCTGGCTTGTCGGGGATTGAGATGACGTGCTTCCTGAAAATACAGAAGATTCTTGTGATCGGTGAAGATAGTGAAAGGATGCTTAGCCCCCTCAAGTAAGTGGTGCCATTCCTAAAAGGCCATTTTCTTGGCTAGAAGCTCCTGGTCTCCGTTTGTATAGTTCCTCTCAGCAGGTGAGATCTTTCTCAAGAACTACTACTACTACTATTTAACATTTCTAAAGTGCTACTAGGGTTACGCAGCGCTGTACAATTTAACATAGAAAGACAGTCCCTGCTCAATGAGCTTACAATCTAAAGGACAAATATACAGTTAGTTAAGTAGGGGTCATTAAATTGGGGTAGTCTAGGTTACTTGAAGGTATAGAGGTTAGGTGTCGAAGGCAACATTGAAGAGGTGGGCTTTGAGTAAGGCTTTGAAGATGGGTAGGGAGGGGGCTTGGCGCAGGGGCTCAGGAAGTCTATTCCAGGCATAGGGTGAGGCGAGGCAGAATGGGCGGAGTCTGGAATTGGCGGTGGTGGAGAAGGGTACTGAGAGGAGGGATTTGTCCTGTGAGCGGAGGTTACGGGTGGGAACGTAAGGGGAGATGAGGGTAGAGAGGTAGTGAGGGGCTGCAGACCGAGTGCATTTGTAGGTAAGAAGTAGAAGCTTGAACTGAATGCGGTATCTGATCGGAAGCCAGTGAAGTGACCTGAGGAGAGGGGTGATATGAGTATACCGGTTTTGGCGGTATATAAGACGTGCAGCAGAGTTCTGAACGGATTGAAGGGGGGATAGGTGGTTAAGTGGGAGGCCAGTGAGGAGTAGGTTGCAGTAGTCAAGGCGAGAGGTAAAGAGAGCGTGGATGAGAGTTCGGGTGGTGTGCTCAGAAAGGAAGGGGCGAATTTTGTTGATGTTAAAGAGGAAGAAGCAACAGGTCTTGGCTGTTTGCTGGATGTGCACCGAGAAGGAGAGGGAGGAGTCGAAGATGACTCCGAGGTTGCGGGCGGATGAGACGGGGAGGATGAGAGTGTTTTCAACTGAGATTGAAAGCGGGGGAAGAGGAGAAGTGGGTTTTGGTGGAAAGACGATAAGCTCGGTCTTGGCCATGTTCAGTTTCAGGTGGCGGTTGGACATCCAAGCAGCAATGTCGGATAAGCAGGCCGATACCTTGGCCTGGGTCTCCGCGGTGATGTCTGGTGTGGAGAGATATAGCTGGGTGTCGTCAGCATAAAGATGATACTGGAAACCATGAGATGAGATCAGTGAGCCCAGGGAAGAGGTGTAGATTGAGAAAAGAAGGGGTCCAAGGACAGATCCCTGGGGAACTCCAACAGAGAGCGGGATGGGGGTGGAGGAAGATCCATGAGAGTGTACTCTGAAGGTATGATGGGAGAGATAGGAGGAGAACCAGGAGAGGACAGAGCCCTGGAACCCAACTGAGGATAGTGTGGCAAGAAGTAAGTCATGGTTGACAGTGTCAAAAGCGGCAGATAGATCGAGGAGGATGAGGATGGCGTAGTGGCCTCTGGATTTGGCAAGGAACAGGTCATTGCAGACTTTAGAGAGTGCTGTTTCTGTCGAGTGGAGAGGGCGAAAACCGGATTGAAGCGGATCGAGGATGGCCTGAGAGGAGAGAAAATCAAGGCAGCGGCTGTGAACAGCACGTTCAAGTATTTTGGAGAGGAAGGGTAGGAGGGAGATGGGGCGGTAGTTGGAGGGACAGGTAGGGTCAAGTGATGGTTTCTTGAGGAGAGGTGTGACTACGGCGTGCTTGAAGGTGTCGGGGACCGTTGCAGTGGAGAGAGAGAGGTTGAGGATATGGCAGATAGAGGGGATTACAGTATGAGAGATGGTGTTAAGTAAGTTGGTGGGGATGGGATCAGAGGAGCAAGTGGTGCATTTTGAGGAGGAAAGAAGGCGGGCGGTTTCCTCCTCGGCATATGGGAGTAGCTTGCCACTAGGATCAGTCTGGGAGATGACAGCACCAGCCCCTAAAGAGGAGGCGTCGACCTCGATAAAGAAGCACCTGTCCAGATCCAGGTGGCAAAGAATAAGTGCAGTAATAAAGGCTCTCTTAAGATTATCAAAAGCCGCAACTGTCTCCATTGGCCAGTCTTGTGAGTTTACCTCTCTCCATGTGAGAGCCGTCAAGGGCATAGCTATAGATGAGTAATTCAAGATGAAATTCCAGTAGTTATTGGTGAATTCTAGGAACCACTGAAGTGCTCAGCATCCCTGTGGTCAGGGCCAATTAAGTACTGATGAGAGCTTGGCCGGATCTATGCGAAAACCTCTATCAGAGATAATATACCCTAGGAAGAGTATCTCAGTTCATTCAAAAGGCACACTTCTCCAACTTGGCATATAGTTTATTCTGGTGCAAATATTGCAGGACCATCTTAACGTGTTGTCGGTGTTGTTCTAGGAAGCAAGAAAAGATCAAGATTTCATCTAAGTAGACAAGGACATATTTGTATAATACACCATGATATATGTCATTGACAAAATTCTTGAAGACGGAGGAAGCATTGGCCAACCACACAACCAGATATAACCAATGCCCGTCTCTAGTATTGAACATTGTCTTCCATTCATCGCTCTCTCGGATACAGATGAGATTGCACACTCCTCAGAGAGCCAGTTTAGTGAGCTGGTCAATCAATTCTGAAATAAGTGGCAGAGGATAGTAATTGCATTTAAACCCCAGTAGTCAATACAAGGGCGGAGCCCTCCATCCTTCTTGCCGATGAAGAAGAAACTTGCCCCAGTAGGGGATGCTGACAGGCGAATGAACCCTCTCTCCAGATTGTCCCTGATGTAAGCGGACATGGCTTCTGTTTCTGGATGAGAGATTAGATAGATTCTTCCCCTAGGGGGTACCTTCCCAGGAAGAGGTCTATGGGACAATCATAGTCCCGGTGGGGAGGCAAAATCTCTGCTTGTTGCTTGGAAAAAAACATATGCATAGACCCGATAGGGATGGGACAGGGTTTGACAAGTGCCCAGCTGACTGGCGGCTACTGCAGCCATGGGAGTCCCAAAATGATGATTCACTGCTGTTTGGAGAACATAAAGACCCCGATCCTCAGGAAGAGGGGGTCTGTTTTAGCCCTAATGACTCCTTGGATGTTGCCAAAAGAGACAGAGATGGGCTGTGATAACTCTTGAATGAGAATGTGGTGATGATGGATCACATGGCTCCAGACTAGCTCCAGGTATCACATCCCAGGTCCCTAAAGCCACACCTAGTTCCTCTGCCCATTTAGTTTTCAAGGAAGAGAAGTCCATCTCTGGTCCCCCCCTTTAGCAAGGCCTTACGTAAATTTGATACTGAAAATCCTAAATCTGAAACTCCTTGAAAAAAATCTCGAATTTGAGAACCCAAGGGGACTCGTAGGCCCGACTGGTCTAGGGCGGCCATATAATGTCTAATTTGTGCAAATGCAAATCAATTACCCCACACAGCCCCCATTCTTTCCTGGAGCTGTGGGAAGCTTATCACTTGTCCCTCTTTCAACAAGAGGTGTTCTAGCCTAACTAGGCCCTTCTGTTCCCACAATTGGAAGGTAGGGTTATCTATCCCCGGTTGAAAAGCTATATTGCCCCTCAATGACAGCTGGTCTGAGACCCCTGCACTGCCCCCTAATTTATTTACTAACACCCTCCAAACATCTTGCATACAGTGCAAAAATACACTGTCCTTCAGAAGCTTCGGTGTTTGGGCTCTCCCTAGATGCAGCAATGAATAAAAGTCGTAAGAAGCATAGAATGCTCTTTCCATTTCTATCGGTATGTACACTTGCGTACGTCCAAACCAATCACCCAAGTGTCTCAATAAACAGGCCCAGTTGTACTGTCATAGATCTAGAAGCCCCCCCCCCCCCCCCCCCCCCCGTCTTGGCTCCAAGGACAGAGCAACCTATCCACTGTAAGTTTCTGCTTTTTATCAGCCCAGCAGAATATGTTAAATAATCTGTACGCTTTTCTCAGATCTTTCTGCAATAATCTCAGTGGTAGACTCTGGAGGACATATAACCATCTGGGGAATATAACCATTTGCAATAACCCCGCTCTTCCCAGCAAGGATACTGGAAGATCTCTCCAACTATTTAGTTGCTTCCTGGTAGCTTCCAATAGTGCCATCATATTTAATCTATATAGGACTCTGACCTCCATGGACAAATAAATCCCTAGGTATTTAAAAGAGCCAGAGGCCCACCGTAATGGAAACTCTGAGTCCTATAAGGCTTTTACCTGTGGCGACGACGGCAAGGCCTCTGATTTGTCCAAGTTAAGCTAGAATCCCACAAAATCCCCATATTCCTTAAAAGAGTCCAGCAAGGCCTGTAAAGAGGTCTGTGGACTTCTTAAATGGACCGGCAGATCGTCGGCAAAAGCTGCCACTTTAAAACAGTGAGGGCCTATCTGAACACCACGAATATCGGGATTCTCCATTATATCTCTTATCAAAGGATCCAAGGATAATACAAAGCGGGGAGAGAGGGCAACCCTGTCGCGTTCCCCGAAGCACTCTAAAAGGCTCAGATTCCTGCCCATTAATCATGACCCCCACCTGAGGAGTAGCATATAAAGTTTTAATAACTGAGACAAATTGCCCTGCAAATCCATAAGCCTTCAAAGAGGCAAACAGAAACTCCCAGTGTACATAAGTAATGCCACACTGGGAAAAGACCAAGGGTCCATCGAGCCCAGCATCCTGTCCACGAAAGCGGCAAATCCAGGCCAAGGGCACCTGGCAAGCTTCCCAAATGTACAAACATTCTCGGGCCCTTGCTGATTTCTTACACTTTAAGTTCATGCTGACCTCCTTCCAATCTGCTCTTTTACGTGCCAAACAGGATTATTATATCCAACTGACCAACTCTCTTGGCTCTAATCCTCGACTTCTCTTCACCACATTGAACTCTCTCCTCAAGGTGCCCCCTCCTCCAACTCCCCCCTCATTATCTCCTCAGACCCTTGCTGAATTCTTTCACAACAAGGTTCAAAAGATAAACCTTGCTTTCTCTACCTCACCAGCTCTCCCTCCACTAGTCCGTTCCCCTCTCTCTCCTTCCCCTCATTCCCTTTCCTCCTTTCCTGAAGTTACTATTGAGGAAACTACACTTCTCCTTTCTTCCTCAAAATGTACCACCTGTTCCTCTGATCCCATTCCCACCCACCTTCTTAATGCCATCTCTCCTACTCTTATTCCTTTTATCTGTCACATTCTCAACCTCTCACTTTCCACTGCGACTGTCCCTGCTGCCTTTAAACATGCTGTGGTCACACCTCTCCTTAAGAAGCCTTCACTTGACCCTACTTGTCCCTCTAATTACCGACCCATCTCCCTCCTTCCTTTTCTCTCCAAATTACTTGAGCGTGCTGTTCACCGCCGCTGCCTTGATTTTCTCTTCTCACATGCTATTCTTGACCCACTACAATCTGGTTTTCGCCCTCTCCACTCAACCGAAACTGCGCTTACTAAAGTCTCCAATGACCTATTACTGGCTAAATCCAGAGGTCAATATTCCATCCTCATTCTTCTTGATCTTTCCGCTGCTTTTGACACTGTCGATCACAGCATACTTCTCGATACCCTGTCCTCACTTGGATTCCAGGGCTCTGTCCTTTCCTGGTTCTCTTCCTACCTCTCCCTCCGCACCTTTAGTGTTCACTCTGGTGGATCCTCTTCTACCTCTATCCCTCTGCCTGTCGGCGTACCTCAGGGTTCTGTTCTTGGTCCCCTCCTCTTTTCTATCTACACTTCTTCCCTTGGTTCATTAATCTCATCCCATGGCTTTTCCTACCACCTCTATGCTGATGACTCCCAAATCTACCTTTCTACCCCTGATATCTCACCTTGCATCCAAACCAAAGTTTCAGCGTGCTTGTCTGACATTGCTGCCTGGATGTCTCAACGCCACCTGAAATTAAATATGACCAAAACCGAGCTTCTCATTTTCCCCCCCAAACCCACCTCCCCGCTCCCCCCGTTTTCTATTTCTGTTGATGGCTCTCTCATTCTCCCTGTCTCCTCAGCTCGAAACCTTGGGGTCATCTTTGACTCTTCTCTCTCCTTCTCTGCTCATATCCAGCAGACCACCAAGACCTGTCGTTTCTTTCTTTACAACATCCGTAAAATCCGCCCCTTTCTTTCCGAGCACTCTACCAAAACCCTCATCCACACCCTTGTCACCTCTCGTTTAGACTACTGCAATCTGCTTCTTGCTGGCCTCCCACTTAGTCACCTCTCCCCTCTCCAGTCGGTTCAAAACTCTGCTGCCCGTCTCATCTTCCGCCAGGGTCGCTTTACTCATACTACCCCTCTCCTCAAGACCCTTCACTGGCTCCCTATCCGTTTTCGCATCCTGTTCAAACTTCTTCTACTAACCTATAAATGTATTCACTCTGCTGCTCCCCAGTATCTCTCCACACTCGTCCTTCCCTACACCCCTTCCCGTGCACTCCGCTCCATGGATAAATCCTTCTTATCTGTTCCCTTCTCCACTACTGCCAACTCCAGACTTCGCGCCTTCTGTCTCGCTGCACCCTACGCCTGGAATAAACTTCCTGAGCCCCTACGTCTTGCCCCATCCTTGGCCACCTTTAAATCTAGACTGAAAGCCCACCTCTTTAACATTGCTTTTGACTCGTAACCACTCGCCTCCACCTACCCTCCTCTCTTCCTTCCCAATCACATTAATTGATTTGATTTGCTTACTTTATTTATTTTTTGTCTATTAGATTGTAAGCTCTTTGAGCAGGGACTGTCTTTCTTCTATGTTTGTGCAGCGCTGCGTATGCCTTGTAGCGCTATAGAAATGCTAAATAGTAGTAGTAGTAGTAATGTTATTCCTGGAATTGTGGATTTTTCCCAAGTCCATTTAGTAGTGGTTTATGGACTTGTCCTTTAGGAAACCGTCTAACCCCTTTTTAAACTCTGCTAAGCTAACCGCCTTCACCACGTTCTCCGGCAACGAATTCCAGAGTTTAATCATGCGTTGGGTGAAGAAAACGTTTCTCTGATTTGTTTTAAATTTACTACACTGTAGTTTCATCGCATGCCCCCTAGTCCTAGTATTTTTGGAACGCGTGAACAGACGCTTCACATCCACTCCACTCATTATTTTATATATCTCTATCATGTCTCCCCTCAGCCGTCTCTTCTTCAAGCTGAAAAGCCCTAGCCTCCTTAGTCTTTCTTCATAGGGAAGTCGTCCCATCCCTGCTATCATTTTAGTCGCCCTTCGCTGCACCTTTTCCAATTCTACTATATATTTCTTGAGATGCGGTGACCAGAATTGAACACAATACTCAAGGTGCGGTCACACCATGGAGTGATACAACGGCATTATAACATCCTCACACCTGTTTTCCATACCTTTCCTAATAATACCCAACATTCTATTTGCTTTCCTAGCCGCAGCAGCACACTGAGCAGAAAGGTTCTGTGTATTATCGACAACGACACCCAGATCCCTTCCTTGGTCCGTAACTCCTAACGTGGTACCTTGCATGACGTAGCTATAATTCGGGTTGTTTTTTCCCACATGCATCACCTTGCACTTGCTCACATTAAACGTCATCTGCCATTTAGACGCCCAGTCTCCCAGTCTCGTAAGGTCCTTCTGTAATTTTTCACAATCCTGTCGCAAGTTAATGACTTTGAATAACTTTGTGTCATCAGCAAATTTAATTACCTCGCTAGTTACTCCCATCTCTAAATCATTTATAAATATATTAAAAAGCAGTGGTCCTAGCACTGACCCCTGAAGAACCCCACTAACTACCCTTCTCCATTGTGAATACTGCCCATTTAACCCCACTCTCTGTTTCCTATCCTTCAACCAGTGTTTAATCCACAATAGGACATTTCCTCCTATCCCATGACCCTCCAATTTCCTCTGTAGCCTTTCATGAGGTACCTTGTCAAACACCTTTTGAAAATCCAGATACACGATATCAACCGGCTCCCCTTTGTCCACATGTTTGTTTACTCCTTCAAAGAATTGAAGTAAATTGGTCAGGCAAGATTTCCCCACACAAACGCCGTGCTGACTTTGGTCTCAGTAATCCGTGTCCTCGGATGTGCTCTGTAATTTTGTTTTTGACATTTGCCTCTACCATTTTCCTCAGCACCGACATCAGACTCACCGGTCTATAATTTCCCGGATCTCCTCTGGAACCTTTTTTAAAAATCGGCATTGCATTGGCCACCCTCCAATCTTCTGGTACCACGCTCGATTTTAAGGATACATTGCATATCAGGAAATGTACCAGGAAATGCAGATGGAAAGCGATGACCACAAATGCTCGCAGTCTAAGCAATAAAGTTCATGACCTTCAGGCCCTGATGTTGGAGGCAGACTTGGATGTTGTTGCAATCACGGAGACATGGCTCAAAGGTTCCCATGAATGGGATGCAAACTTACCAGGCTATAATCTATTTAGGAAGGATAGAGAGGGTCGTAAAGGTGGAGGAGTAGCTCTGTATGTGAGGAATGATATCACTGCGACTGAAATGATAGGGACCTGGGGAAAGGAAGAAGCGATATGGATCACCTTAAAAAGAGATGATAGAACCTCTATCCACGTGGGTGTTGTCTACAGACCTCCGACACAATTGGAGGAATTAGATAAAGACCTGATCGCAGATATTCAAAAGTTGGGAAGCAAGAGAGAGGTGCTGTTGCTGGGAGATTTTAATCTGCCGGATGTAGATTGGAAGGTTCCGTCTGCGGAATCAGAAAGAAGTAGAAGGATCGTGGATGCTTTCCAAAGTGTTTTGCTCAGACAAATGGTGATGGAACACACAAGGGAGGGAGCGACACTGGATCTGGTGCTCACAAATAGGGATAGCATGTCAAATATCCGAGTGGGTGCCCACCTGGGCAGAAGTGACCATCAAACGGTTTGGTTTGATATAACAGCTAAAGTGGAGAGCGGCCACTCAAAACTCAAAGTCCTGGATTTCAAGCGTGCTGACTTTAGTAAAATGGGGGAATACCTGAGGAAGGAGATGATGGGCTAGGAGGAAGTACAAGAAGTGGAAGGACAATGGTCCAGGCTGAAAGAAGCTATAAATAGGGCCACGAACCGTTATGTAAGGAAAGTAAATAAAAGCAAGAGAAAAAGGAAACCGATATGGTTCTCCAAGCAAGTGGTTGAGAAAATAAAGGCTAAAGAGTTGGCGTTCCAGAAATACAGAAAAACTCAAGAAAAGGAACACATGGAGGAATACCGGATGAAACTGAAAGAAGCCAAGAGAGAGATATGACTGGCAAAAGCGCAAGCGGAAGAACAAATGGCTAGAAATGTAAGGAGGGGTGACAAAAATTTCTTCAGGTATATTAGTGAAAGGAGAATGACTAAAAAGGGAATTGTGAGACTAAAAGATACTGCGAACCGCTATGTGGAAAATGATGAAGAAAAGGCAAATTTGCTAAATAGATACTTTTGTTCTGTTTTCACAGAAGAAAATCCTGGAGAAGGACTGCGATGGACTGGAAATAGTACAAATGAGAATGAAGTGGATAGAGCACCGTTCACGGAAGAAAGTGTGCATCAACAACTTGAAAAGCTAAAGGTGGACAAAGCCATGGGACCGGACGGGACCCTGAGGGAGCTCAGAGAGGTTTTGGCGGGTCCTCTTAAAGATTTGTTTAATATATCCTTGCAGACGGGAAAGGTTCCGAGGGATTGGAGAATGGCAGAGGTGGTCCCTCTTCACAAAAGTGGTGATAGGGAAGAAGCTGGAAACTACAGGCCGGTAAGCCTCACTTCGGTTATTGGAAAAGTAATGGAAGCGATGCTGAAGGAAAGGATAGTGAATTTCCTGGAAGCCAATAAGTTGCAAGATCCGAGACAACATGGTTTTACCAAAGGGAAATCGTGCCAAACGAATCTCATTGAGTTCTTTGATTGGGTGACAGGAGAATTGAATCAGGGACGAGCTATGGACGTAATCTACTTAGATTTCAGCAAAGCTTTTGACACGGTTCCCCACAGGAGGCTCTTAAATAAACTGGATGGGCTGAAGATAGGACCTGAAGTGGTGAACTGGATTAGGAACTGGTTGACGGACAGACGCCAGAGGGTGGTGGTGAATGGAATTTGCTTGGAGGGAAAGGTTAGTAGTGGAGTGCCTCAGGGATCGGTGCTAGGGCCAATTCTGTTCAATATATTTGTGAGTGACATTGCCGAAGGGTTAGAAGGTAAAGTTTGCCTATTTGCGGATGATACTAAGATCTGTAACAGAGTGGACACCCGGGAGGGAGTGGAAAACATGAAAAAGGATCTGAGGAAGCTAGAAGAATGGTCTAAGGTTTGGCAATTAAAATTCAATGCGAAGAAATGCAAAGTGATGCACTTAGGGAATAGAAATCCACGGGAGACGTATGTGTTAGGCGGGGAGAGTCTGATAGGTACGGGCGGAGAGAGGGATCTTGGGGTGATAGTATCTGAGGATTTGAAGGCGACGAAACAGTGTGACAAGGCGGTGGCCGTAGCTAGAAGGTTGTTAGGCTGTATAGAGAGAGGTGTGACCAGCAGAAGAAAGGGGGTGTTGATGCCCCTGTATAAGTCATTGGTGAGGCCCCACCTGGAGTATTGTGTTCAGTTCTGGAGGCCGTATCTTGTTAAGGATGTAAAAAGAATTGAAGCGGTGCAAAGAAAAGCTACGAGAATGGTATGGGATTTGCGTTACAAGACGTATGAGGAGAGACTTGCTGAACTCAACATGTATACTCTGGAGGAAAGGAGAAACAGGGGTGATATGATACAGACGTTCAAATATTTGAAAGGTATTAATCCGCGAACGAACCTTTTCCGGAGATGGGAAGATGGTAGAACGAGAGGACATGAAATGAGATTGAAGGGGGGCAGACTCAAGAAAAATGTCAGGAAGTATTTTTTCACGGAGAGAGGAGTGGATGCTTGGAATGCCCTCCCGCGGGAGGTGGTGGAAATGAAAACGGTAACGGAATTCAAACATGCGTGGGATAAGCATAAAGGAATCCTGTGCCGAAGGAATAGATCCTCAGGAGCTTAGTCAAGATCGGGAGGCGGGGCTGGTGGTAGGGAGGCGGGGATAGTGCTGGGAAGACTTATACGGTCTGTGCCAGAGCCGGTGGTGGGAAGTGGGACTGGTGGTTGGGAGGCGGGGATAGTGCTGGGCAGACTTATACGGTCTGTGCCAGAGTCGGTGGTTGGGAGGCGGGGATAGTGCTGGGCAGACTTATACGGTCTGTGCCCTGAAGAGCACAGGTACAAATCAAAGTAGGGTATACACAAAAAGTAGCACATAGGAGTTATCTTGTTGGGCAGACTGGATGGACCGTGCAGGTCTTTTTCTGCCGTCATCTACTATGTTACTATATATCACTAACAGTAGCTCTGCAAGCTCATTTTTCAGTTCTATCAGTACTCTAGGATAAATACCATCCGGTCCAGGAGATTTGCTACTCTTCAGTTTGCTGAACTGCCCCATTAAGTCCTCCAGGTTTACCGTGAAGTCAGTAAGTTTCTCCGACTCGTCCGCTTGAAATACCATTTCCGACACCGGTATCCCACCCAAATCTTCCTCGGTGAAGACCGAAGCAAAGAATTCATTCAATCTCTCCGCTACGTCTTTATCTTCCTTGATTGCCCCTTTTACCCCTCGGTCATCCAGCGGCCCAACTGATTCTTTTGCTGGCTTCCTGCTTGTAATATAACGAAAAAATTTTTTGCTATGTTTTTTTGCCTCTAATGCTATCTTTTTTTCGTAATCCCTCTTGGCCTTCTTTACCTGCGCCTTGCATTTGCTTTGACACTCCTTATGCTACTTCTTGTTATTTTCAGACGGTTCCTTCTTCCATTTTCTGAAGGCGTTTCATTTAGCCCTAATAGCTTCCTTCACCTCACTTTTCAACCACGCCAGCTGTCTTTTGGACTTCTGTCTTTCTTTTCTAATTCGCGGAATATGTTTGGCCTGGGCCTCCAGGATGGTATTTTTGAACAGCATCCATGCCTGTTGTACGGTTTTTACCCTCTCAGTTGCGCCCTAAGTTTTTTTTTAACCGTTCTTCTCATTTTATCATAGTCTCCTTTTTTAAAGTTAAACGCTAATGTATTTATTTATTTATTTGTTGCGTTTGTATCCCACGTTTTCCCACCTCTTTGCAGGCTCAATGTGGCTTACAATACATCATGAGTAACAGAAATACATGAAAAAGTATACATTTAGTGATAACTGAAGGATTTTGGGTAGCATGATAATGATAAAACATGATAGTATTTTAACAACTACTACTACTACTACTATTTAGCATTTCTATAGTGCTACAAGGCATACGCAGCGCTGCACAAACATAGAAGAAAGACAGTCCCTGCTCAAAGAGCTTACAATCTAATAGACAGAAAATAAATAAAGTAAGCAAATCAAATCAATTAATGTGAACGGGAAGGAAGAGAGGAGGGTAGGTGGAGGCGAGTGGTTACAAGTGGTTACGAGTCAAAAGCAATGTTAAAGAGGTGGGCTTTCAGTCTAGATTTAAAGGTGGCCAAGGATGGGGAAAGACGTAGGGGTTCAGGAAGTTTATTCCAGGCATAGGGTGCAGCGAGACAGAAGGCGCGAAGTCTGGAGTTGGCAGTAGTGGAGAAGGGAACAGATAAGAAGGATTTATCCATGGAGCGGAGTGCACGGGAAGGGGTGTAGGGAAGGACGAGTGTGGAGAGATACTGGGGAGCAGCAGAGTGAATACATTTATAGGTTAGTAGAAGAAGTTTGAACAGGATGCGAAAACGGATAGGGAGCCAGTGAAGGGTCTTGAGGAGAGGGGTAGTATGAGTAAAGCGACCCTGGCGGAAGATGAGACGGGCAGCAGAGTTTTGAACTGACTGGAGAGGGGAGAGGTGACTAAGTGGGAGGCCAGCAAGAAGCAGATTGCAGTAGTCTAAACGAGAGGTGACAAGGGTGTGGATGAGGGTTTTGGTAGAGTGCTCGGAAAGAAAGGGGCAGATTTTACGAATGTTGTAAAGAAAGAAACGACAGGTCTTGGCAGTCTGCTGCATATGAGCAGAGAAGGAGAGAGAAGAGTCAAAGATGACCCCAAGGTTTCGAGCTGAGGAGACAGGGAGAATGAGAGAGCCATCAACAGAAATAGAAAACGGGGGGAGCGGGGAGGTGGGTTTGGGGGGGAAAATGAGAAGCTCGGTTTTGGTCATATTTAATTTCAGGTGGCGTTGAGACATCCAGGCAGCAATGTCAGACAAGCACGCTGAAACTTTGGTTTGGATGCAAGGTGAGATATCAGGGGTAGAAAGGTAGATTTGGGAGTCATCAGCATAGAGATGGTAGGAAAAGCCATGGGATGAGATTAATGAACCAAGGGAAGAAGTGTAGATAGAAAAGAGGAGGGGACCAAGAACAGAACCCTGAGGTATGCCGACAGGCAGAGGGATAGAAGTAGAAGAGGATCCACCAGAGTGAACACTAAAGGTGCGGAGGGAGAGGTAGGAAGAGAACCAGGAAAGGACAGAGCCCTGGAATCCAAGTGAGGACAGGGTATCGAGAAGTATGCTGTGATCGACAGTGTCAAAAGCAGCGGAAAGATCAAGAAGAATGAGGATGGAATAGTGACCTCTGGATTTAGCCAGTAATAGGTCATTGGAGACTTTAGTAAGCGCAGTTTCGGTTGAGTGGAGAGGGCGAAAACCAGATTGTAATGGGTCAAGAATAGCATGTGAGGAGAGAAAATCAAGGCAGCGGCGGTGAACAGCACGCTCAAGTAATTTGGAGAGAAAAGGAAGGAGGGAGATGGGTCGGTAATTAGAGGGACAAGTAGGGTCAAGTGAAGGCTTCTTAAGGAGAGGTGTGACCACAGCATGTTTAAAGGCAGCAGGGACAGTCGCAGTGGAAAGTGAGAGGTTGAGAATGTGACAGATAAAAGGAATAAGAGTAGGAGAGATGGCATTAAGAAGGTGGGTGGGAATGGGATCAGAGGAACAGGTGGTACATTTTGAGGAAGAAAGGAGAAGTGTAGTTTCCTCAATAGTAACTTCAGGAAAGGAGGAAAGGGAATGAGGGGAAGGAGAGAGAGGGGAACAGATTAGTGGAGGGAGAGCTGGTGAGGTAGAGAAAGCAAGGTTTATCTTTTGAACCTTGTTGTGAAAGAATTCAGCAAGGGTCTGAGGAGATAATGAAGGGGGAGTTGGGGGAGGGGGCACCTTGAGGAGAGAGTTCAATGTGGTGAAGAGAAGTCGAGGATTAGAGCCAAGAGAGTTGGTCAGTTGGATATAATAATCTTGTTTGGCACGTAAAAGAGCAGATTGGAAGGAGGTCAGCATGAACTTAAAGTGTAAGAAATCAGCAAGGGCCCGAGATTTCCGCCAGAGGCGTTCGGCAGAGCGGGTACAGGAACGTAGGTAGCGGATATTAGAAGTCAGCCAAGGTTGGGGTTTTGTACGCCTTACAGGGCGGGTCATCAAAGGTGTAAGAGTGTCTAAGGCAGAGGATAGAGTATTGTTGTAAGAAGAAACAGCCTCGTTGACAGACATGGATGGTGCCACAGTAGAGAGGAGGTTTGAAACATGGGAGGATAGAGATGAAGGGTCAATATCGTGAAGATTCCTAGATAAATTAGATAGGACAGGACGGGACTGGGAGGGAGGAGATTTAAGTGTGAAAGTTATAAGATGGTGATCAGAGGAGGGATGATCAGAGGCAAGGAAACTAGAAGGTGAACAGTTGGAGGAGAAGATGAGATCAAGACAGTGACCATTTTGATGAGTGGGGGAGGTGGAGCATAGTTTGAGATTAAAGGACGACGTTAAAGCGAGTAACTTGGAAATATAAGAGTTGGAAGGATCATTAGCAGGAATATTAAAGTCACCAAGGATGAGAGAGGGGGAGGAAGGATCATGGAAGAAGGCAAGCCAGGCGTCAAAGTCACTGAGAAAGGATGAAAGGGACTTATCAGGGGGACGATAAATGACCGCTATTCGAAGAGGCAGAGGAGAGAAAAGGCGGATAGAGTGGACCTCAAAGGAGGAAAAACAGTGAGATTGAGGTGGAAGAAGGGGTTGAAATCTGGAGGAGGGAGAGAGAAGTAGTCCAACACCGCCCCCACGGCCAGCAGGGCGAGGAGTATGTGAAAATAGATAACCGCCATGGCACAGGGCTGCGACTGAAGCAGAGTCAAACAAACAAACATATTAAGAAGTATTTAAGAAATATATAAGAGTTGTATAAGAAAGTATACATTTAGCAGTAGTTACAGGATCTTGGGTATCATGATAGTGAAAAAACATGGTAGTGTTTTGGCAAGTAGATATAGTAGAGGCAGTTTTGGATGTGCATATTGGAGTTGTTGATCATTGTTGTATGCCTTGTTAAAGAGATGAGTCTTCAGTAGAACTCGGAAGTTAGCTAATTCATAGATCGTTTTTCATTTGCGCGGCAGCGAATTTCAGAATTTTGTGCTCAGGTAGGAAAAGGTTGACGCATGCGTTAGTTTGTATTTGAGACCTTTGCAATTTGGGAAATGAAGATTGACAACTTCCTGTGTATAGTTACTTCAAGGTTGATATCAAAACTGATCATATTATGATCACTGATATCAAGCGGCCCCAGTACCATAACGTCCCTCACCAGATCATGCGCTCCACTAAGGGCCAAGTCTAGAATTTTTCCTTCTCTCATCGGCTCCTGCACCAGCTGCTCCATAAAGCTGTCCTTGATTTCATCAAGAAACTGTACCTCTCTAGCGTGTCCCGATGTTACATTTACCCAGTCTATATTTGGATAATTGAAGTCACCCATTATTAACACATTGCCCATTTTGTTTGCGTCTCTGATTTCTTTTATCATTTCTGCGTCTACCTGCTCATCCTGGCGAGGCGGACGGTAGTACACTCCTATCACCGTCCTTTTCCCTTTTATACATGGAATTTCAACCCACAATGATTCAAAGGTGTGATTTGTGTCCTGCTGAATTTGTAATCTATCTGAGTCAAGGCTCTCGTTAATATACAATGCTACCCCTCCACCAGTCCGGTCCACCCTAGCACTACGATATACTTTGTACCCCGGTATGACAGTGTCCCATTGGTTATCCTCCTTCCACCAGGACTCAGTAATGCCTATTATATCCAATTTTTCATTTAGTGCAATATATTCCAAATCTCCCATCTTATTTCTTAGACTCCTAGCATTTGCATATAGACATTTCAGACTATGTTTGTTGTTCCTATTTGCATGATGCTTAGTACTTGACACTAATATTTGCCATCTTTTGTCTGATCTTTGGTTGTATTTAAGGGCACCTGGCCTACCACGGACTGTTGTGCAACCTCACTATCCAGAAACCCTATCTTCCCTGTTTGTGAGGTATCCTTGCAAGATACCTTATCCCGAACCATGCGCTTTTGAGCGACTGTCGGCCTTTCCTTTCTAGTACATTGATTCTATTAATGAATGTGCATGTGCACATACTGATTACCCTTGAATGCAGACTACAGTTAGTGCTTACATTGATGAGGGAGCTCTTATATGTGTAGCTAGAGGAGGGGGACTTGATAGGCCAGGACCAGGGGGGGGGAGAACAAACAGTTACCTTTCCAACCTGTCTCTTATATGACTCCAGGCTTGTATAGCGACAGTCCTGGGGGACAGGTGGTGGTGGTGCATGAATAGTAAGCGACGGTGCCTCAGGTACAGCTCGATGAGGCGTAGATTTTCAGCGATACTGAAATTAGGCTCTCGGTGCAGAGACATGTTTCTCAGTGAATAACCGTTGGAAAATGTGCATCGCCTTATATGGACGTCCATTCGTGATGGACGTCCTTACATGCACAGTTCCATATATGGACAACCATCCCATATAGTAACATAGTAACATAATGGATGATGGCAGAGAAAGACCTGCACGGTCCATCCAGTCTGCCCAACAAGATAAACTCATATGTGCTACTTTTTGTGTATACCTTACCTTGATTTGTATCTGCCATTTTCAGGTCACAGACCGTAGAAGTCTGCCCAGCACTAGCCACGCCTCCCAACCACTAGCCCTGCCTCCCACCACCAGCTCTGTCACTCAATCTCGACTAAGCTTCTGAGGATCCATTCCTTCTGAACAGGATTCCTTTATGTTTATCCCACGCATTTTTGAATTCCATTACCGTTTTCATCTCCACAACCTCCCGCGGGAGGGCATTCCAAGTATCCACCACTCTCTCCATGAAAAAATACTTCCTGACATTTTTCATGAGTCTGCCCCCCTTCAATCTCATTTCATGTCCTCTAGTTCTACTGCCTTCCCATCTCTGGAAAAGGTTTGTTTACGGATTAATACCTTTCAAATATTTGAACGTCTGTATCATACCACCCGTTTCTCCTTTTCCTCCAGGGTATACATGTTCAGGTCAGCAAGTCTATGGACGGGTCAGCACGTGGACATCCTGGCATATATATAATGGGTCTGCACGTGGCCGACCATCACACATGGACATCCATGACGTGCATGGACCGTCGTCACACGTGCGGGGCCTTATCTGGATGAGTACGTGTTCAGACGTGCAGAGCCTTCCTTATATGGATCATTATCAAGTGTGCGAACCTCTTCATATATACACAATAAAATATGTATGTTCCTAATATTTCCCATAACTGCATTTTCTGCAAGTACAGTACATGTAGTTGCGGACATCCAGATATGGGAAATATAAGGAAAATTCATAAGTGCTAAGTACAGTAACAAGGACGTGTTTCTTACAGAACTGCCAAAGGACGTCCATCTTACAGGCCCGCCGTCCTTCGGCAGGCCTGTACGATAGACGTCCTTTTTACTGTACTTTGCACTTATGAATGTTCTTTATATTTCCCGTACCTGGACGTCCGCAACTACATGCACTGTACTTGCGGAACAACCAGGTACATCAGAGAAGTCCAAAGTATAGTAATAAGGACGTCTTTCTCGTAGAACCACCGAAGGACTTCATATGACAAATGTTGGCAAGTACAGTGAATGCATTTGCTAACGTTTGTCTTGGGGACGTCCTTTGGCACTATACTTTGGACATCCCTGATTTGGACGTTTCGCACTGCGATAATGAAATGTCTAAGGACGTCCATACTATTTTTCGATTATACCTACCTGATTTTGGATGTCTTCGTGAGGACGTCCTAATTCAGACTTGGACAACCTTTTGAAAATGTCCCTCTTTGTAGTACTCAGGATACATTTAAAACTTATTCTAATGATTTATTTACGAGATTTGGCCATAGAGGTTACCCCAGCAGGGTTATCAGGTCATCCAAAAGAGAGCCATAAATGTACACAGATACCGATTTTTAAGCCCAGCAGAGAAAAAATTAGAGTTCAGTTTGTGTTTTACCACATTCACAACAGGCTGACGAAATTAAAGGTATAATACGGAAACACTGGCCCATGATGGTCTTCATCAATCTTCAGGGGATGATTTGACTTTTGCATTTACTAGAGCTAGAAATTTGGGGGAGAAATTTTCCATAATGAATTTTTAGCAAGGAAATGTTCAGGACACTGGGGGGCATGCCAAACGCAACAATTGTGTTTACTGCAAATATGGAATGGTGATGCAAAAAATTAATAATCCCAGTACGGGTAAACCTTTTATATTATACCATCATACAGATTGCAATTCTGCTCAAGTGGTGTATGCCATTTGTTGTCCATGCAATGAATGGTATATATGTCAGAGGAATCAAAAAATTAAGCAATGTATAGCAGAGCATTTCAGTAATCTTTGTATGCATAAAAAAGAAGCACCATTAGTTGACCACTGGGAGCATTTTCACAACTCAGATGATTTGCTGTTTGTGGTGCTCATTCAGGTGACACTCATGAGGGGTGGCAATGTTTCAGTGTATCTAATCTGAAACAAAACAGAGATTCATATACCTCTGGAACACAGTTATCCCTCAAGAAACAGAATGGATGATGCTATAAATAGATTAGCCAATCATTATGCTTGAAATGCATTCCAGGAAATGTAAGATCAGTGACAGCAAAGCGCATGCGCTGGAGTTTTGTGAGACTGTGGAGAGAAGTGGTACATCTCTTGACCTAGGTAAGCTGTAAATGAGTTAATATTTAGGATTTATATTTTTATATCAAAAGTGACTTATAGTGGTGGACATGTTAATTTTGTTTTTGATTACAGTTCCGTTCTCCTGAGGACGCAGAATATAGGGACCATGTTGAGGACAGGATAAGAACAATGGAAAGAAGGATTTTTAACACAGTTTGCACTCCTTATTAGTGCTCCACTGAAGGAGAGTTCATGAAGCCAGCAGAAACATCTTTGAAATCAGTCGCCCTCCTACAGATAAGTATATTGAATAAGATCTAGATAATAATTTTTTCAGCATTGGACTTGTTGCAGCATTGAATGGTTCAAGTAGTAATCCTTTCAATTGTGAAAGGAAGGGAGGGCTTGGTGCAATGATGGCTGGCATAAAGTGCATGCTTTCAGTGTGAGTCACCAGTTTGCATTTTCACTGTGAGCACCATACATTAATTTAAATATTTAATTTGAATACATAATAAGAAGTAACAAGGTTCATGGTCGAGTGTCACAATGACGCCTTACCGAGCAGCGCCAAGCTGCAGCTCCCTTTTGACCTTGATCGGGACGCACTGGTGTTTCTCCTCTGCTGCCAGGGTGGCTCTTGCTGCGTCGAGTGCTTCTCCATGCTATGCACTGCGGTTCCAGGTGACGTCACAGCTGATGTCAGACACCCTCATCTTATAAATGGTTTTGGCGTGCTGATCGAGTCTCAGCTACTACTCACTTGTGTTTCCTATTCTGATTGCTGCCTGCTTTGAACACTTGCCTGGGCCTGATGCTGACCTGCTCGCAGTCTGCTTTGAACCCTTGCCTGGACCTGACTCTGACCTGCTTGCCGCCTGCTTTGAACCCTTGCCTGGACCTGACTCTGACCTGCTCACTGCCTGCCTTGAACCCTTGCCTGGACCTGATGCTGACCTGCTCGCTGCCTGCCTTGAACCCTTGCCTAGACCAGATGCTGACCTGCTTGCTGTCTGCTTTACACCTTGTCTGGATACTAACGTTGACCTGTTTCAGTCAGGGAATCCTCCTTCACCTCTCTCTGACCAGCTCATCCCAGAGCCCACCCATGTCCTCTGTTTTCTCCTCTCCTCCGCTGAAGTCCTGCTGGCTATCCAAACCTGGGGGCTCAACTCTCAGGGAACAGTGGTCGCTGCAGGTGAAGAACCTTGGGCTTGTAGACCGCCTATCCCTACCTCAGGAAAGGCACAAGGGCTCTCACTGTTTGTCAACCTTGGGGCATGACATTGAGGTTTATTGCATATATTATTGAACCTAGGAAATTTTTTATACCCCGGAGGATATGCATTAAATTTTAACTGCCAAACTTTTGACCATTCTTCTAATTTGTGGAGATCTCTTCTCATGGTTTCTACTACCTACGGGATAGCCACTCTATTGGCTATCTTCGTGTCATTTGCAAAAAGGCAAACTTTTCCTTTTAATCCTTCAGCAATGTCTCTCACAAAAATGTTAAACAGAATCGGCCTCAGTACTAATCCCTGAGGCACTCCACTACTCACCTTCCTGTCCTCTGAGCGGATTCCATTTACCACCACCCTCTGTCACCTGTCAGTCAACCAGTTTCCAAGCAACATCATTTAAAGCGAAGTTACTTACCTGTAGCAGGTATTCTCCGAGGACAGCAGGCTGATTGTTCTCACATATGGGTGACATCCACGGCAGCCCCAGGTCCGGAAAATCTTCCTAGCAACAAAAGTTGCTAAAGCCTTCGAGCGCGCGGATGCGCGCACCGCGCATGCGCGGCCATCTTCCCGCCCATCGTGCAAGAGTCCTGCTTCAGTCAACTTATGAAGCAAAAACAAAGAAAAGAACAACTCCAAAGGGGAGGCGGGCGGGTTGGTGAGAAAAGTCAGCCTGCTGTCCTCGGAGAATACCTGCTACAGGTAAGAAACTTCACTTTCTCCAAGGACAAGCAGGCTGCTTGTTCTCCTAGCTCCCAGGCTCACTCAAAACAACAAACAGGGTCAATTGGGCCTCGCAACGGCGAGGACATAACAAAAATTGACCTACGAAGAAACATCTAATGGAGAGTGCAGCCTGGAACAGAATAAAAATGGGCCTAGGGGGGTGGAGTTGGATTCTAAACCCCGAACAGATTCTGCAGCACTGACTGCCCAAACCGACTGTCGCGTCGGCTATCCTGCTGAAGGCAGTAATGGGATGTGAATGTGTGGACTGATGACCACGTCACAGCCTTGCAAATCTCTTCAATAGTGGCTGACTTCAAGTGGGCCACTGACGCTGCCATGGCTCGAACACTATGAGCCGTGTAAGAGTCAGCCCAGCTTGGGCTTAAGTGAAGGAAATGCAATCTGCTAGCCAATTGGAAATGGTGCGTTTCCCAACAGCCACTCCCCTTCTGTTGGGGTCGAAAGAAACAAACATTTGGGCGGACTGTCTGAAGGGGCTTGTCCGCTCCACATAGAAGACCAATGCTCTCTTACAGTCCAATGTGTGCAACTGAAGTTCAGCAGGGCGGGTATGAGGACGGGGAAAGAATGTTGGCAAGACAATTGACTGGTTCAGATGGAACTCCGACACCACTTTCAGCAAGAACTTAGGGTGAGTGCGGAGGACTATTCTGTTATGATGAAATTTAGTATAGGGAGCATGGGCTACCAAGGCTTGAAGCTCACTGATTCTACGAGCTGAAGTGACAGCCACCAAGAAAATGACCTTCCAGGTCAAATACTTCAGATGGCAGGAATCCAGTGGCTCAAAAGGAGCTTTCATCAGCTGGGTGAGGACGACGTTGAGATCCCATGACACTGGCCAAGGTCTGACAGGGGGTTTGACAAAAACAAACCTCTCATGAAGCAAACAACTACAGGCTGTCCAGAGATAGGCTTACCTTCTACACGATAATGGAAAGCACTAATTGCACTAAGATGAACTCTTACGGAGTTGGTCTTAAGACCAGACTCTGACAAGTGCGCAGGGTCTGAGAGCGAAGATCTAGGGCCTTGCTGTCACACCAGATGACAAACCTCCTCCATTCAAAAGAGAAACACCTCTTCGTGGAATCTTTCCTGGAAGCAAGCAAGTGTCGCGTGCACGAGGACCTTGGCACACTGTCAGGCTTCTTCCCCGGGAGCACTGGTTTCGTGAGTCCTTGGGCCACTACCGTGGAGCGGCAGTGGCAGGCAAGATCACCTACAAGGTAGAGATGAGACAAGACTGGACCGGAACTCCGGACTGGAGTTCTACACCGGAACACTCGGAACTGGAAAGCACCGGACGGGTGCGCACTGGAGTGGGGCCCGCTGGACTGGACAGGAACATACAGGAGTGAAACCCACTGGACTGGAACACCCTGGAGCGGAACCCGCGGAACTGGAACACCCTGGACCTAGGCTTCACCTACACTTGACTGCCTTCCCCCTCGGGTTGAGCCCTCAGGTTCTGGCAGCCGGTAGGACTTACAGGAACCGCAGGAATGAAGGTCCAGGAGTGCCCCCTGGCCCCTAGGCGATGGCAAGGCAGACAGGCAGGGAATGTCCGGGTTCTGGCAGTAGGCAGGTTCAAAGCAATGGTCACAGAAGGGCTGGAAACCCACAGAGCAATAAACACAGAAGGCCTGGAAACCCACAGAGCAATAAACACAGAAGGGCTGGAAACCCACAGAGCAATAAACACAGAAGGCCTGGAAACCCACAAAGCAATAAACACAGAAGGGCAGAAAACCCACAGAGCAAATAACACAGAAGGGTAGGAAGCCCACAGAGCAATAAACACAGAAGGGCTGGAAACCCACAAAGCAATAAACCCAGATGGGCAGAAAACCCACAGAGCAATAAACACAGAAGGGCTGGAAACCCACAAAGCAATAAACCCAGATGGGCAGAAAACCCACAGAGCAATAAACACAGAAGGGCTGGAAACCCACAAAGCAATAAACCCAGATGGGCAGAAAACCCACAGAGCAATAAACACAGAAGGGCTGGGAACCCACAAAGCAAATAACACAGAAGGGTAGGAAGCCCACAGAACAATAAACACAGAAGGGCTGAAAACCCACAGAGCACAAGACAAGGAAAGCAAACAGTGCTAACAGCACACTAACCTCGGGACCTAAGGCACTGCGGAGGAAATGGCAATGCAAAGGCCAGGACTGTAGTCTCCAAGTCACTAATAAAGCTCATCAACACCAGAGCCACAGCTGCAGCAATCACCTTGCAACCAAACAGAGGCTTGACACACAAAGCAGTCATCCCATAGGAAGGAACAGCGGGAGCCATCTTGGATACTGGCAAGGAGGAGGAAGCGGCAGCCATCTTGGAAGAGGCAAAGCCCACACAGGTGAGATTCAGTAGGGCAATCAGCACACAGAGCCAGAGAGAAACTAAGACAGACACAGACACAGAGACAAGCAGAAGCCAGCACAGCCACTGACTCCCAGAAACAGGGTAAGTATGAGGGTGGTCACGGCCACAGACGTGACAGTACCCCCTCCTCAAGACCCCCCTCTCGGTCTCCCTGAGGAGGTCAGGTGTCCAGGGGTAACTGTGGTGAAACCTTCTGATCGGTGTCAACCCCCAGACATGGATCACTGGACTGGAAGTCACAAAGAAGTTCAAAACTGGCAGACAGGAGCGGAACTTGTCAACAGGAGGCTCCTTCCAATCACCGCTGGGCCAACTCAGGAACTTGGATGCATCAAGAGGAACCATGTTCAAAAGGAACCCTTCTCTGAGGGAACCCAGACTGAACTCAGGAAGCAAACCGGGACTGGGACCCGGACTAGAGTCAAGAAGCAAACCGGGACTGGAACCCAGGCGTGCGTCAGGAGCTTGACTGGAACTGGAACTCAGAGCAGGCTCAGCATCTTGGCTGGAAGTGGAACTAGGAACGGACTCAGCATCTTGGCTGGAACTGGAGCTCGGAGCAGGGTCAGCATCTTGGCTGGAACTGGAACTTGGAACTGACTCAGCATTTTGGCTGGAACTGGAGCTCGGAGCAGGGTCAGCATCTTGGCTGGAACTGGAACTTGGAACAGACTCAGCATCTGGGCTGGAACTGGAGCTAGGAGCAGGGTCAGCATCTTGGCTGGAACTGGAACTTGGAACAGACTCAGCATCTTGGCTGGAACTGGAACTTGGAACAGAAGTTGAACCGGGACTGGGACCCGGACTGGAATCAGAGTCTTGACTGGAACAGGAATTCTGAACAGGAGTTGAACCGGGACTGGAACCCGGACTGGAATCAGAAGCTTGACTGGCAGGGCCCCTCAAACTGGACTCAGGAGCTTGGCTGGGAGCACCCCGCGAACTGGACTTTAACTGAGGCTCGGTCTGAAGCACCACTCGAACTGGCCTTATGAGCTTGATAGGAGGTGCCCTCTGGACTGGAAGCGGAGGTGCCACCTGAACCACCCTGTGGACTGGCATCGGAGGCTTGGTTAGAAGCCCCCCTCGAACTGGACTCAGTGGCTTGACTGGACGGGTCACTTGAACAAGAACCGGAGACTTGACCCGAAGCGCCACTTGCACAGGAATCTGAGGCTCCATCGAAGGCTTCCCTCGGACTGGACTCGGAGACTTCAAAGGGCGTGCCACTTGAACGAGGACTGGAGGCTCGACCTGGAGCGCCACTTGCATAGGAATCTGAGGCTCCGTCAGAAGCACCCCACGGACTGTACTCAGAGGTTTCAGAGGGCGTGCCAGTTGAACGAGGACTGGAGGCTCGACCTGGAGCACCACTCGAACAGGAATCCGAGGCTCCATCGAAAGCCTCCCTCGGACTGGACTCGGAGCCTTAAGTGGCATCGTTACTTGGACTTGAATTGGAGGTTCAGTATGAAGCATCCCCTGGACTGGACTCAGGCTCTTAAGCGGCCGCGCTACTTGAACTGGGGTCAGGGGCTTGGTCCGACGCCTCACTCGGCCTGACCTCAGAGACCTGGTCAGGACCGTCCCTCGGAACGAACTCGGAGGCTTAACTGGCGGCTTCACTCGAACAGGATTTGAAGACTCCACTTGAAACTCTCCTTGGACTGGACTCAGCACCGGTGGACTGGAATCCCGAATAGGAACTAACCCGCTATGGTACCGCAGGCTGCTCTGCTGAGGAGACCTGAGCGGAGGAATTCCCCGGCGTCTTCTTTCGGCCTCAGCTTCAGGAGTATCCCGCAGAGCTGGCTCCTCCAGAAGTCTGAGGCGGTACTCACAGAGCGAGATAGCAGGATTCATGTCAGAAACTGGGCTATGGCAGACCAGACGCCACCAGAGACGCTTTCTTTCAGCTGCTGCTTCAGGAGTAGCCTTCAGGGCTGGATCAGACAAAAGTTTATCTCGGTACTCCCGAAGCGTCATAAAAGGACCCAAAAAAGAAACTGGGCTGACATAAGGATCAGAGTCAAAATCAGAAACTGCACCCGGATTGTCCACAGGGAACGAACTCATGGGCAGGCAGCCCACTGGGAGTGATGATCTTGCCGGACTCATGGCCTTTGCATTCTGTCGCGTGCACGAGGACCTTGGCACACTGTCAGGCTTCTTCCCCGGGAGCACTGGTTTCGTGAGTCCTTGGGCCACTACCGTGGAGCGGCAGTGGCAGGCAAGATCACCTACAAGGTAGAGATGAGACAAGACTGGACCGGAACTCCGGACTGGAGTTCTACACCGGAACACTCGGAACTGGAAAGCACCGGACGGGTGCGCACTGGAGTGGGGCCCGCTGGACTGGACAGGAACATACAGGAGTGAAACCCGCTGGACTGGAACACCCTGGAGCGGAACCCGCGGAACTGGAACACCCTGGACCTAGGCTTCACCTACACTTGACTGCCTTCCCCCTCGGGTTGAGCCCTCAGGTTCTGGCAGCCGGTAGGACTTACAGGAACCGCAGGAATGAAGGTCCAGGAGTGCCCCCTGGCCCCTAGGCGATGGCAAGGCAGACAGGCAGGGAATGTCCGGGTTCTGGCAGTAGGCAGGTTCAAAGCAATGGTCACAGAAGGGCTGGAAACCCACAGAGCAATAAACACAGAAGGCCTGGAAACCCACAGAGCAATAAACACAGAAGGGCTGGAAACCCACAGAGCAATAAACACAGAAGGGCAGAAAACCCACAGAGCAAATAACACAGAAGGGTAGGAAGCCCACAGAGCAATAAACACAGAAGGGCTGGAAACCCACAAAGCAATAAACCCAGATGGGCAGAAAACCCACAGAGCAATAAACACAGAAGGGCTGGAAACCCACAAAGCAATAAACTCAGAAGGGCAGAAAACCCACAGAGCAAATAACACAGAAGGGTAAGAAGCCCACAGAGCAATAAACACAGAAGGGCTGGAAACCCACAAAGCAATAAACCCAGATGGGCAGAAAACCCACAGAGCAATAAACACAGAAGGGCTGGGAACCCACAAAGCAAATAACACAGAAGGGTAGGAAGCCCACAGAACAATAAACACAGAAGGGCTGAAAACCCACAGAGCACAAGACAAGGAAAGCAAACAGTGCTAACAGCACACTAACCTCGGGACCTAAGGCACTGCGGAGGAAATGGCAATGCAAAGGCCAGGACTGTAGTCTCCAAGTCACTAATAAAGCTCATCAACACCAGAGCCACAGCTGCAGCAATCACCTTGCAACCAAACAGAGGCTTGACACACAAAGCAGTCATCCCATAGGAAGGAACAGCGGGAGCCATCTTGGATACTGGCAAGGAGGAGGAAGCGGCAGCCATCTTGGAAGAGGCAAAGCCCACACAGGTGAGATTCAGTAGGGCAATCAGCACACAGAGCCAGAGAGAAACTAAGACAGAGACAGACACAGAGACAAGCAGAAGCCAGCACAGCCACTGACTCCCAGAAACAGGGTAAGTATGAGGGTGGTCACGGCCACAGACGTGACAGCAAGACTCGGGAGACACCCTCAGAAAGACCCAAGGAAGCGAAATCTACACCCTCAACATCCAGGCCGTGAAAGCCAGAGACTGGAGGTTGGGATGCAGAAGCGCCCCCTCATTCTGAGTGATGAGGGTTGGAAAACACTCCAATCTCTCCATGGTTCTTCGGAGGACAACTCCAGAAGAAGAGGGAACCAAATCTGACGCGGCCAAAAGGGCGCAATCAGAATCATGGTTCTGCAGTCTTGCTTGAGTTTCAGCAAAGTCTTCCCCACCAGAGGTATGGGAGGATATGCATACAGAAGGCCTGACCCCCAATGTAGGAAAAAGGCATCCGAGGCTAGCCTGTCGTAAGCCTGAATTCTGGAACAGAACTGAGGGACCTTGTGATTGATCTCAGTGGCAAAAAGATCCACCGAGGGGGTGCCCCACTCTCGGAAGAGTTTGTGGACAACCACCCTGTTGAGAGATCACTCGTGAGGTTGCATTATCCTGCTCAACCTGTCGGCCAGACTTGTTTACGCCTGCCAGATACGTGGCCTGGAGAAACATGCCGTGACGGCGGGCCCAAAGCCACATCTGGAAGGCTTCCCAACACAGGGGGCGAGATCCAGTGCCCCCCTGCTTATTGACATAGTACATGGCAACCTGGTTGTTTGTCTGAATTTGGACAATTTGATTGGACAGCCGATCTCTGAAAGCCTTTAGAGCGTTCCAGATCGCTCGCAACTCCTGAAGGGACCAAGCTCCCTGAGTGTGAAGCCCATCCACATGAGCTCCTCACCTTAGGACAGATGCATCCGTAGTCAGCACTTTTTGAGGCTGAGGAATTTGGAAGGGACGTCCCAAGGTCAAATTGGACCAAATTGTCCACCATATCAGGGAATTGTGAAACGCGGTGGACAACAGGATTGCATCTTCTAGATTCCCCGAAGCTTGATACCACTGGGAAGCTAGGGTACACTGAGCAGATCTCATGTGAAGACGTGCCATGGGAGTCACATGAACTGTGGAGGCCATATGGCCCAGAAATCTCAACATCTGCCGAGCTGTGATCTGCTGAGACGCTCTGGCCAAGGAAACCAGGGACAGAAGGTTGTCCGTCCTCGCCTCGGGAAGATAGGCCTGAGCTGTCTGAGAGTCCAGCAGAGCTCCTATGAATTCTAGTTGTTGAACTGGAAGGAGATGGAACTTTGGGTAATTTATAACAAACCCTAGCAGCTCCAGAAGTTTCAGAGTCATCTGCATGGACTATAGAGCCCCTGCCTCCGAGGTGTTCTTCACCAGCCAATCGTCGAGATAAGGGAACACATGCACTCCCAGCATGCGTAGCGACGCTGCAACAACTGCCGGGCATTTGGTGAATACCCGGGGCGCAGAGGCGAGCCCAAAGGGCAGCACACAATACTGAAAGTGCTGTGTTCCCAGACAGAATCGCAGATACTGTCTGTGAGCTGGCAGTATTGGGATGTGAGTATAAGCATCCTTCAAGTCCAGGGAGCATAGCAAGTCATTTTTCTGAATCATGGGAAGAAGGGTGCCCAGGGAAACCATCCTGAACTTTTCGAATCAGATATTTGTTCAGGGCCCTTAGGTCTAGGATGGGACGCATCCCCCCTGTTTTCTTTTGCAAAAGGAAGTACCTGGAATAGAATCCCAGCCCTTCTTGCCCCGGTGGTACAGGCTCGACCGCATTGGCGCTGAGAAAAGCAGAGAGTTCCTCTGCAAGTACCTGCCTGTGCTGGAAGCTGAAGGACTGAGCTCCCGGTGGGCAATTTGGAGGTTTGGAGATCAAATTGAGGGAGTATCCCCGCCGGACTATTTGAAGAACCCACTGATCAGAGGTTACAAGAGGCCACCTTTGGTGAAAAAATTTTAACCTCCCTCCAACCAGTAGATCGTCCGGCACGGACACTTTTATTGCGGCTATGCTCGCCTGGAGCCAGTCAAAAGCCCATCCCTTGCTTTTGCTGGGGCGCTGCAGGGGCCTGTCGAGGCGCACGCTGTTGACGTGAACGAGCGCGCTGGTGTTGAGCCTGAGCAGGCTGGTGGGAAGGTGAATTGTACCTACGCTTATTGTAAGCATAGGGAGCATTCCTCTTTCCCCTATAAAACCGTCTACCTGATGAGGTAGATGCTGAAGGCGCCCAGTGGGAGAGTTTGACGAATGTAGTTTCCCGCTGGTGGAGCTGCTCTACCACCTGTTCGACTTTCTCACCGAAAATATTATCCCCCCGGCAAGGGATATCCGCGAGCCGCTGCTGGACTCGATTGTCGAGGTCAGACGCACGCAGCCATGAGAGTCTGCGCATCACTATACCCTGAGCAGCGGCTCTGGACGCCACATCAAAAGAATCGTAAGTACCCCTGGACAGGAATTTACGACACGCCTTCAGCTGCCTGACCACCTCCTGAAAAGGCCTGGCCTGCTCCGAAGGGAGCTGATCGACCAGGTCCACCAGTTGCTTCACATTATTCCGCAAGTGAATGCTCGTGTAGAGCTGGTAGGACTGGATTTTGGAGATAAGCATAGCTGACTGGTAGGCCTTCCTCCCAAAAGAGTCCAAAGTCCGAGCCTCCCGTCCCAGGGGCGCCGAGGTGAAATCTCTCGTACTTTTGGCTCTCTTGAGAGCAGAATCCACAACCCCCAAGTCATGAGGCAACTAGGCCTTCATCAACTCCGGGTCCTTGTGAATCCTATACTGGAACTCAACCTTCTTAGGAATGGTGGGGTTAGATAGTGGTTTCATCCAGTTCCTCAACAGTGTCTGTTTAAGGACATTATGTAGAGGAACAGTGGATGACTCCTTAGGTGGCGAAGGATAGTCGAGCACCTCGAACATCTCAGCCCTGGGCTCATCCTCAGTTACCACCGGGAAGGGAATGGCCGTAGACATTTCGCGGACAAAGGACGAGAAAGACAAACTCTCTGGGGGAGAAAGCTTTCTCTCTGGCGAAGGAGTAGGGTCAGAGGGAAGGCCACAAGACTCCTCAGAAGAGAAATATCTTGGATCTTCCTCTGCCTCCCACGAGGCCTCTACTTCGGTATCGGAGAGGAGTTCTCTGACTGCAGTCCAAAGCCGAGCCCGTCTCGACGCCAAGGAGCTATGTCCTCGATGGAGATGCCGAGAAGTTGACTCCCTTGCCAGTGGCGATGAAGTTCCCTCCATCGACGGAGAGTCAACTCGGGGGGCAGCCGAGGCCAATGCCGCAAGCGGCACCGACGTCGAGGGCCTCACCACAGGCGGGGAGCCAGCAGCCACATCTATCGACGGTACCGTAGGCGCAAGCACCCCCGGTACTGGAACAGACGGTAGCAGCAGCCCTTCCAGAATCCCTGGAAGAATGGCATGGAGGCGCTCGTCAGGAATGTCTGTCGAGAAAAGCTGTGGAGTCGGTACAGTAGTCGAGGCGAGAATCTGCCGAGGAGGAGGCGGTACCGGGCTGTCCGGAGACTGGCGCATCAACACCTCTTGTATGGAGGGTGAGCGGTCCTCCCAGCGTCGACGCTTCACGGGTGCAGATTCCCTCGACGCCCCGGAGCTCTCAGTACCGTGACGAGAAGGGGACCGATGACGGTGCTTCTTTGCCTTCGCTCGAGGCACGTCACCCCTCGGTACCAACGAGGAGGACGTGGAATCCACACGCCTCCTTGGGGTCGGGTCCGAAAGGGGTCGGTCCCGATGGGCCTGTACCGCAGGAGCCCTCGAGGCAGGTGGAGACCCACTCGATGGTTCACTGCTGCCAGCATGTGATGGTCTCTGGACAGCCATTATCTGCGCTCCTGAGGTCGATGCACTCTCCGGTGCCGACATCAACACCTCTGCCACCAACCTTGGTACCGCTGTCGACGTCGACGTACCGGGCAAAGCTCCAAACAGGCGTTCCCGTTGAGCGTGTCTCATGTCCGCTTTTTAAGGCTAAGACACAACTTACATGCGTCTGGGAGATGGTCGGGCCCAAGGCACTGGATACATCACGCATGAGGGTCGGTGCCTGAGATTGCCCGGTTGCACCGAGTGCACTTCTTAAAGCCGCTGGCGAGCCTCAATGTCATTGACGGAAAAATAGCGGTGGCGAAATCAAAATTCGCGATGGTGCCAAAGGAAAGGCACAAAAAAGGGAGAAAACCCGTACGGGTGGCCAAAATGGCCGCACACAAGGATGAAAGGAAACTTGAGGGCAAAACTAAAGAAACTAAGAGAAAAACTTTTTTTTTTAAAGAAAAAACGAAACAGCTCGTTCCCGAGCACAAACAGAGAAGAAAAACCAGCGAAAGTCGGCTAAAAATGAAGGCTCTTCTTTTCTGGGGCACAGAACCGCCGTAAATAGCTGCTCTTGACCGCGGAAAAAAGAAGACTGAAGCGGGACTCTCGCTCAACGGGCAGGAAGATGGCCGCGCATGAGCGGTGCGCGCACCTGCGCGCTCGAAGGCTTTAGCAACTTTTGTTGCTAGGAAGATTTTCCGGACCTGGGGCTGCCGTGGATGTCACCCATATGTGAGAACAAGCAGCCTGCTTGTCCTAGGAGAATAGTCAATAGGCTTCATAAGTATCCAATATTCTCCATAATGTCTTAGATCTTGGCAATAGGTAGATGGCACAACTCCTGATACATCATGTGTGGGTACATTTGGATGCTTCCGTACTCCTTAGAAGGAAGTCACTAACCACCACTACCTAGTGGTCACTGATACAACTCTGGGTTTTTTGAGCTCCAGTTCCTCCGGTTCCTGGGATGTTCTCATCTTCTCCATCTCCAGGGTTTCATGGTTCTTCAGTTCAAGGAAAGGTGGATTCAAGGTGTCAGTTCTGCAGGCTCTGGTGATCCATGCTTAATTGTCTGCACCTGATTGCAATACCATTTATAATTTGCACCTTAATGCAATACCATTTGTAATTCTGTTACCCGGAAATGGCAATCGCCATTACGGCAAATGTAAGCCACATTGAGCCTGGAAATTGGTGGGAAAATGTGGGATACAAATACTACAAATAAATAAATAAATAATCCTCTTTCAATACAGTTACATCTACCCTCTGCTGGAAATCCTCAACAGCTCAAGAAACATTTCATAAATGTATTTCTGATTGACATGAATGCTTCTCAGCCTTGTTACCTTCTTTCTCAGTTCCTCCACTTCTATCATGAGGGATTCAACCTGCAAACATCTTGAAAACAGAACCAATCCTTCACTTTTGATCTCACTTTTCATCTAGATGGAGGCAGAAGCTGTAACAGGGGCGACTTCTTTGGTGACTCAATGTTTCCCAACATTACTTCAGTTGTTGGAACTTTCATACCTGTTGGGCAAAACTAGACAAAGATTTACCAAAATCCCTACCTTTTCCTCAGCTGTTCTGTAAGTCAAAAGAAGCAGCTAGCGTCCTCTTGAATGTGAGCTCTATTCTAATTCCATGTGTAGTCCTGATTGCTTGCTCACCTGTATTGTGAGGTGTGAAATGTAGTGTGTTCCTTTTTGTACACTTAATTCCAAGTCTCCATAAATATAAATAACATAAGAACATACATACATAGTAACATACATAGTAGATGACGGCAGAAAAAGACCTGCACGGTCCATCTAGTATGCCAAACAAGATAAACTCATATGTGCTACTTCTTGTGTATACCTTACCTTGATTTGTATCTGCCATTTTCAGGACTCAGACCGTAGAAGTCTTGCCCAGAACTAGCCCCACCACCCAAACACCAGCCCCGCCTCCCAATCTCGACTAAGCTTCTGAGGATCCATTCCTTCTGCACAGGATTCCTTTATGTTTATCCCACACATGCTTGAATTCCACCACCTCCCACGGTAGGGCATTCCAAGTATCTACCACTCTCTCCATGAAAAAATACTTCCTGACATTTTTCTTGAGTCTGCCCCCCTTCACTCTCATATCATGTCCTCTCGTTCTACCGCCCTCCCATCTCCGGAAAAGGTTTGTTTGCGGATTAATACCTTTCAAATATTTCAAATAACATAAGAACATAAGTATTGCCATACTGGGACAGACTGAAGGTCCATCAAGCCCAGCATTCTGTTTCCAACAGTAGCCAATCCAGGTTACAAGTACCTGGCAAGATCCCAAAACAGTACACTACATTCTATGCTACTTATCCTAGAAATAAGAAGTGAATTTTCCCAAGTCCATTTTAATAATGGTTTATGGACTTTTCTTTTAGGAAGCTATCCAAACCTTTATTAAATCCTGCTAAGCTAACTGCTTTTACTACATTCTCTGGCAACAAATTACAGAGTTTAATTACACGTTGAGTGAAGAAATATTTTCTCTGATTCATTTTAAATTTACTACTTTGTAGCTTCATTGCATGCCTCCTAGTCCTACTATTTTTGGAAAAAGTGAACAACCCATGGAGGTCAGTATCTTTTTAAATGTTGTGAGCTGTGGGCAGAATTAGCCCCAGACCTTCAATGCCAGGTCATGTCCGGGCACCAGCACTGAAGATCTAATTAGACTGTAACATCTGTCGAGCAGGGACTGTCTCTTCATGTTCAAGTGTACAGCGCTGCGTACGTCTAGTAGCACTATAGAAATGATAAGTAGTAGTAGGGTCTAATTGGTTAGGTGCTGACTGTTGAAGCTTATGCAGGTCCCAACCAATATTCAGGCGGGGCTCACATAAGATAGATATGTGGGACCTGGCTGAATATCAGCCGGGATCTGCATAAAAATGTTTTTGCTATTTCTCTATGAAACCCCCTCCCCCCCCTGGGAAGATCATCCCCCCCCTAGTCTCAGTCGGCCACCCGGGCCTTAGCTCCTGGTTGGTCCATTGGACCCTGAAGCTGCTGCAAGGGGCAGGAATGAGCCATGCTTCTGCCTCCATCACCCCCACTGGTCCACCGGGGGGGGGGGGGGGGGGTCCTACTGAGACTGGGGAAGGGGAGGGTCTTCCCAGATGGATCTTCATGTCATGGGCTGGGGAGAGGACGGAGGAAAGGTGGGAGGATGTTTTTGGGGAGGTAGAAAAGGGGTTTCAGCAAAACGTTTTGTATGTGGGTCCTAGCCGATATTCAGTGCCAGGGGCCTACATAGCTAAGCGGATGAATCCAGGACAGCTAATTCATTCGCTTAGCTATGTGAGTCCAGCCTCTGAACATTGCCGGCACCCACATGGCTCCTGGCTCCTCACCAATACCACACCCTGTACCATCCCTGACATGCCACTGCAATGTGCACAAAAATACAAATGTGTGAAAAATACACAAAACACAGACCAACAAAACAGTTTTTGGCCATGTACACTCCTACTGCATAGAAATTTCTACTAGAGTGATGACCTCTTTCATTCACAACTGACAACATGGAGTGGTGTCACAGGTGTTTCAGCAAAGCCTCTGCATCAGAGGCTGTATTCATATGTCTCTTCCAAAGTATTATCAGCTTCTAAAATGCAGACACACTTGTGAACTATAATATTGTCATGATTTAATTCTGATCTACTAAACACCATAAGAGGCAGCGCTCCTAGTGCCGGATTTCCATGATCCCCTGCCTTACTGTTAGAACTACTCATGACTAGTTGACGGCAGTCTGAAGCTATGAGATTGTAGTCCTGAAACTATCTCTGAGCACCTGTTACTCTTCAGGAATGTGGATACAGTTCAGGAAGTATCAGAGCAATTTAAATAGATATATGTTTTAGTTATATTTTAACAACTTGAACTCGCTGTAGTCAGCAATGGAGCTACTTCTCAGTTTTTGTCTTGTGGTCCAATTCTGCTTGGATGGATCTGGTAAGAATAAACACTGCCATTTTGTCATCCCATTCTCCCCTTTAAGACAAAGCAGAGAGCGCAGAAGAGAATGGGATTATTATTGAGTGTTGCAGTTTCTTTTATGATGACTGCATAGGTCCCTCTGCTCTTAATTCTGCATACCTTTCCGCCCGTCAGCACAATTCCTTCTGCCTTGCACCCGACAGCCTCTGGAGCTCCATCTGACATATACCTGACACCTTTTCTAGGTCAATCTGTACCGCATCCTGCTTGGTCTACCTGCAAAACATAGATTTCTCTTCCTTGGCTACCAAAATGATTCCCTCTGCCTGGCACCTTACATGGTTCCTGTTTCCTAACTATAGTTTTTCTGTCCTGTACATTATTGGGATAATTTCAAAACAGGTCTCCTGAATTAAGAGGGCAAAAAGGCATATTATAAAGGCACCTATATATCTAAAAAAAACACTAGTACAAATCCTGCAGAAGTGCTATGCCATCTGAGTACTAATTTCATCGGTAAGTGTATACCCAGGTGCCTAAAGGTCAGTTTGCTGTAGATTTAGGCCACACTGAGGGCTAGGAGAAGTACAAGAGGCTGCACTCTTCATCTTCCATTGAGCCATGGTTCCCCCAACACATATATGTTTCCCCCAAATATTCTGCATCCATAGAACCCCTGGCCCTTCCCCAACAGCTGATGCAGAACAGAGCTAGAACATTTCCCCATAAAAAACACTACACAAAAAGTTTTATTTCTAGTTATCGCAATAACTGGCATATTGTAAAGTAATACAAAAATCTATCAAACAAAATGTCACTCAGAAACTTGAGCAAATCTACATGCCAACACTAACATCCAAAACAAGTATCCTACCTTGATGTTTTAGAGCTCTAAATATTAGTGGGGCCATAAAATATCAATACAACTATCAAGAAAACTGAACAAACCAAATTACTACAGAATACTACAGAAAATCCATGCTAACATAATACTTTGGTCACACACACAGAACACAAATGCCAAATAAAGAATAAGTGACCATGAACATAACGTAAATCAAAACACCAAGAAGCCAGATCATGCATGTAGTAGAATACCAGAGAAATAAAAAAGATACACTTCTTCCTACATTGTGCAGAATATAATGATAGTACATGCCAGGGGTGGTATTAGAGGGTAAAACTAGGGCAACTGCTTGTGGCCCCGTGGCCAGAGTGAGCTCCAAGCCTGCCAGAAGCTGAAGAAGGTGTAGCCTGGTAGTAAGCTTTGGGGTCCCCTCCCAAATTTCTGCCCTAGACCTAAGCCCCCAGCCATGTTTAACACCAGCTCTGACAGGATGCCCATTTTAAATCTGACATATTCTAATCACAAAATAGAAAAATAAAATTATTTTTTCTACCTTTTGTTGTCTGGTCATTTTATTTTTCAAATCATGTTGGTCCCAGGATCTGGTTTCTGCTTCTCTCTGTCTTCTCCTAACTTGCTCACCAAGGTCTCCTGTCCATTTGACATTTCTTCTGTCTCCATGTCCACTATCCATCTTCCATCTCTGTGCCTCTATCTTCCTCTGTGTTCAGCATCTCCCTTTCTCTGTGTCCCTAAATTTCCCTATCCAGCTTCTCCCCTCTCTTCCTTCCCATGCCAATGTGTCTCTCTCCTCTCTGATCCCACCCCAGCTTCTCTCCCTCTCACTCCCCCTCCTCCCAAGCATCTGGCTTGCTCGCCTGCCCATCCCTCTCCCTCCTGCTGTGGGTTCAGTATTTGATCCCCACTTCCTTCATCCCCTTGGTCTATTGTTACCCCTCCCCCTTGCTTCTGTTCTGGCTAGGTGTGGAATAGCGGGTGTCTCAGAGCACACACTGTCAGTAGTCATCCAAAACTATGAGTCACACACAGAAGCAGGGAGAGGGATATCAAATACACTAACCTCGTCTCCCCCTTTCAAAAAGATGGGAGAGGAAAAAAAAATCTAAAATCAGGATTGGTTCCAGATTCCAAAGGACCAAACTACAATTTTATTAAACTTTTTTTTATTATTTTTATATTGTTTCCAAATTAAGGTACGTAAAATATAAGAAATGATTTCTCTATTCACTGTCAAACATATAAGTTTAACATTTAATTCAGCACTATATTCTTGTTCCTTTTTGTATTTCAAACAGGGTGAATACTCTCTTCGGCAAGAACTATTATCAGATAAGTTCAACTTTTATTTTTCAATCACAAACATTTAACTCTTTTGTTTATTTTACTGTCATTTAGTTTGTATCAAGAATTTCATTCTTTGTACGCACTTCTTTTCTTCCAGTGCACCGACTCCTCCTGTAATGGACAGCTTTCAACCCAGGTAAGTATATATTTTTTCCCTTTTCCCTAGCTGTAGCACACACTCAAATTCTTTAGTACAGTTTTGTTCCCTTTTTTCAATTTTCACTTAGCTGATATGGAGTTACAGCTGAGCAATCTCTTTCTTGCATGGGGGCCCTTGGATGACCTGGATTCTCCACCAGTGTTCCTTTGCAGTTCTTTTCTTCCTCCTAACCTCTCTAAAAAAACAAAAAAACAAATTGGGAGGCAAAACCCTGACCTTCCTATTTCCTTCAGGAATGCCTCCTAGGTGATTTTAAAATATAGTCAGTTATACTGTGGGCAGATTACTACTCCAAACAAAATTAATTAAAATATTACCATCTATCCACTCTATCTTTCACTGTGGGTTCCCTATTCTGATGGCGCTGGAGGAAGCTTTGGCACAATCCCTCTATGCTCCACTCACAGTCCAACCTTTCTTTTCTAGTCTGTCCCTCCACAATCTACCACCCAATCACTCAATAAGGTCTTTATGGAATCCCTTTTTCCCCTCAGACCATCTAACTCCCCAATTCCATCCAGTAACTGGTTCCTTTCGTTTTCAACTTAAAACTCACTTTCACACCCTTCCCTTTTTCACTCAACCCTTTTTTCCCCTCTCACCTTAGTCACATTCCACTACTTCTCATGCAGTATACTCACAGTTATATATCACAGTCACCACAGTCATACTACCTTCCAAGCCACTCTCAAAATAAACTCTCAATATTCCCTTTCACTCAAACCCCTTTCTAAATGACTTAAACACTATTTTCACTCTCCCATGCACAGAGCTCTAAGTAACACATCCTTCCTCTCTCAGCGCTGCAGCTTCTTCTGGCAACTGCCAGCAGCAGCGTTGCCCAGGTAACGGAACCGTGGCTGGAGTTCCGGAGAACCCCCAGCCAATCAAATGTCCCTCTCAGAATTCCAAGTTTTTCTGCTGACCCACGGAATCCTGCTCAGCACAACTGAATCTCCATTTTTTAAAAACATTTTCCCATAGGAAACAATGGAGAAAATAAATAACTACAACAAATCTACCATAACTATGTTTTTAGTTTTCAAAAATCACTATTTTTAATGTCCACCCTACTATTTCCTCACCCAAAACCCCTTTAAAAATCCCAAATTCAATTAAAATATATATCCAAAATTCAATCAACCCTTAAAGAACCGCTTTTTAAGCCCCCCCTTCCAAAACACCCATTAAAAATATTTAAATTCAAAATTAAACCCGCCAGAAAAATTCCAAAAAAATCCCCCGAACCCAAATCCACAAACCAAATTCAAATCCCATTAACCCCTTAATTTTTAAAAATCAAAAACCCAACTTTCACAATTTAAAAACAAACCAATTAGAATTTCGGGCCAAAAGACCCCTTACCTTGTTCCTTATTTTTCACTCTCCCGACGACCACCACTGGAGCTGGTCCAGCTGGTGTGGACACAAAAATCGCGAAATCCCTGGAACTCCAGCTTGAAAATCCAGTCCCAGGCCTCAGTGAGGCCTACAGGAGCTCCGGAGTTTTAAATCCGTTCATATGCACACATGCGATGTCCTCCTCTCTCCAGCCTGCTACTACTACCGTGTTTCCCCGAATATAAGACACTGCCTTATATTAATTTTTGCGCCCAAAAAGGCGCTAGGTCTTATTTTCAGGGGATGTCTTAATATTTCGGGGAAACACGGTTGGCCCGCCCACCTTCCCTCCGTCGCTCCTGCAACTACCGGTAACCCCCCCCCCGAGGTCGCCCCCCCCCCACCCGAGATGGCGCTCCCACCCGAAGTCGCCGGACCCCAACCCCCTCCGTCGCTCAGAAACTAACCTGAACTTAAGCCTCCTTTCACTTTCCTTTCAGTTCGCAGGAGCAGCAGGGCAGGGCAGGCCTCTCCTTCCTTCCGAGCCCCACCCTCGCCTGACTTACGTTACGTCAGGCGAGGGCGGGAAACGGAAGGAAGGAGTGGCCTGCCCTCCTACTGCTGCTGCTTGCTGCGAACTGGAAGGAAAGTGAAAGGAGGCTTAAGTGCAGGTTAGTTTCGGAGCGACGGAGGGGGTTGGGGTCCGGCGACTTCGGGTGGGGGCGCCATCTCGGGTGGGGGGGGGACGACCTCGGGTGGGGGGTTAGTTTCAGAATGACGGAGGGGGGGCCCGGCGATCTCAGGGGGGGGGGACCCTACTTACCGGGAAAAACAAAACTTTGCTAGGCCTTACTTTCGGGGGAGGCCTTATATTTTCTAAGGGCACCAAAAACCTCGGTAGGTCTTATTTTATGGGGATGCCCTATTTTCGGGGAAACACGGTACTACTACTACTACTATTTAGCATATCTATAGCGCTACAAGGCGTTTGCAGCGCTGCACAAACATAGAAGAAAGACAGTCCCTGTTCAAAGAGTCCCTGCTCCTGTTGCACGCTGGTCCCTCTCCGGCCCAAAACTCTGGCTTCCCTATCTTCGGCGTCCCCGCATGATCGCAGCTGGACACCAGTCACAGCACCTTCCGCACCGGAACCACCTGACCCTTCCTCCGACCCCACAACTCGCCGCCATCCAACCCGCAACTACTACTACTACTTAACATTTATAAAGCGCTACTAGGGTTACGCAGCGCTGTACAATTTAACAGTCCCTGCTCGAAGAGCTTACAATCTAAGAGACAAATGTACAGTTAATCTGATAGGTCAGACAGATTGGGGCAACCTATATGTTCGAAAGGTTAGGTTCCGAATGCAGCATTGAAGAGGTGAGCTTTAAGCAAGGATTTGAAGATGGGTAGGGAGGGGGCTTGGCGCAGGGATTGGGGAAGGTTGTTCCAGGCATAGGGTGAGGCAAGGCAAAATGAGCGGAGCCTGGAGTTGGCAGTGGTGGAGAAGGGTACTGAGAGGAGGGATTTGTCATGTGAGCGGAGGTTACGGGCAGGAACGTAGGGGGAGATGAGGGTAGAGAGGTAGTGAGGAGCAGCAGATTGAGTGCATTTGTAAGTAAGGAGGAGAAGCTTGAATTGTATGCGGTATCTGATCGGAAGCCAATGAAGTGACTTGAGGAGAGGGGTGATATGAGTATATCGGTTCTGGCGGAATATAAGATGTGCGGCAGAGTTCTGAATGGATTGAAGGGGGGATAGATGGCTGAGTGGGAGGCCAGTGAGCAGTAAGTTGCAGTAGTCAAGGCGAGAGGTAATGAGAGCGTGGACGAGAGTTCGGGTGGTGTGCTCAGTGAGGAAAGGGAGAATTTGTTGATGTTGAAAAGGAAGAAGCGACAGGTTTGGCAGTCTGCTGGATATGCGCAGAGAAGGAGAAGGAGGAGTCGAAGATGACTCCGAGGTTGCGGGCAGATGAGACGTGGAGGATGAGGGTGTTATCAACTGAGATAGAGAGTGGAGGAAGAGGAGAAGTGGGTTTAGGTGGAAAGACGAGGAGTTCGGTCTTGGACATGTTCAGCTTCAGGTGGCGGTTGGACATCCAGGTAGCAATGTCGGATAGGCAGGCCGATACCTTGGCCTGGGTCTCTGCGGTGATGTCTGGTGTGGAGAGATAGAGCTGGGTGTCATCAGCGTAGAGATGATACTGGAAGCCATGAGGTGAGATCAGTGAGCCTAGGGAAGAGGTTGTAGATAGAGAAGAGAAGGGGTTCAAGGACAGATCCCTGGGGAACTCCAACAGATAGCGGGATGGGAGTGGAGGAAGATCCATGAGAGTGTACCCTGAATGTGCGGTGGGAGAGATAGGAGAAGAACCAGGAGAGGACAGAGCCCTGGAACCCAAATGAGACCAGTGTGGCAAGAAGTAAATCGTGATTGACAGTGTCAAAAGCGGCAGAAAGATCGAGGAGGATGAAGATGGAGTAGTGGCCTTTGGATTTGGCCAGGAGCAGGTCACTGCAGACTTTAGAGAGTGCTGTTTCTGTCGAGTGGAGAGGGCGGAAACCGGACTGGAATGGGTCGAGGATGGCATGAGTGGAGAGAAAATCAAGACAGCGGCTGTGAACGGCGCGCTCAAGTATTTTGGAGAGGAAGGGTAGGAGAGAGATGGGGCGATAGTTGGAGGGGCAGGTAGGGTCAAGTGATGGTTTTTTGAGGAGAGGTGTGACTACGGTGTGCTTGAAGGTGTCAGGGACAGTTGCCGTGGAGAGAGAGAGGTTAAGGATGCGACAGATGGAGGGGTTGACAGTATGGGCGATGGTGTTAAGTAGGTTGGTGGGGATGGGATCAGAGGAGCAGGTGGTGCATTTCGAGGAGGAAAGAAGGCGGGAGGTTTCATCTTCGGTGATCTCAGGAAAGGAGGAGAAGGAGGCCTGGGTTGGTTGGTTGAGGGAGAGGGTTAATGGGTGAAGAGGGGGGTGGGGGGTGATGGCTTGGTGGTGAACTCAAGGTTGATATTTTGCACCTTGTCGTGGAAGTAGTTAGCCAGTGATTGAGGAGAGAGTGAGGGGGAAGTGGGAGCGGGGGGCACCTTGAGGAGAGAGTTAAGGGTGGCGAAGAGACAACGAGGGTTGGAGCTGAGAGAATTGGTCAATTGGGTGTAGTAGTCCTGTTTTGCAAGGAATAGGGAGGAGTGGAAGGAGGATAGCATGAATTTATAGTGAAGGAAGTCTGAATGAGTACGAGATTTCCTCCAGATGCGTTCAGCAGATCGTGCGCAGGAGTGAAGGTAACGGATGCAAGGGGACAGCCAAGGCTGGGGATTAGTACGCTTTGTGGGATGGGAGGTGGATGGTGCGAGGGTGTCCAGAGCAGAAGAGAGAGCGGCATTGTAAGCAGAGACCGCTTTGTCGACAGTCTCGGAGGACATGATGGATGGGAGGAGATTAGAGATACTAGCGGATAAGGTGGGGGGGGGTCAATGGCCTGGAGATTCCTAGAGGTGGTGGTTAAGGTTGGGCGGGGCAGGGGGGGTGAAGAAGTGTGAATGTGATCAGGTGGTGATCGGAGACAGGAAGAGCTGAAGCTTGGAAATTGGAGGGTGAGCCGGATGAAGAGAGGACGAGGTCAAGACAATGGCCGTCACAGTGAGTAGGGGTGGTAGAGCACAGCTGAAGGTTGAAGGAGGATGTTAGGGTGAGGAACTTAGAAGCGTGAGGGTCATCAGCATGTATATTAAAGTCTCCGAGAATGAGAGACGGAGATGAGGGTTCAAGAAAAACAGAGATCCAAGCATCGAAGTCGGTAAGGAAGGAGGAGAAGGATTTATCAGGGGGGCGGTAGATGACTGCCACTCTGAGTGGCAGCGGGTTGAATAGCCGGATGGAGTGGGCTTCAAAGGATGAGAAGCAGTGAGACTGCGGTAGGAGGAGGGTTGGAAACTATAGGAGGGCGAGAGTAGTAACCCAACGCCTCCACCGCGGCCAACTAGGCGGGGAGTGTGTGAGAAGAGATAACCACCATGGCAAAGGGCTGCGACTGAGGCAGAGTCATCCGGGGAGATCCAGGTTTCGGTTAGGGCGAGCAGTTGAAGGGAGTGGGAGATGAAGAGATCGAGGGCAGTTTGTTGCAGACTGAGTGGGCATTCCACAAGGCGCAAGAGAAGGGGAGGGAGGATGGGGGGAGAAGGAAATAGAGACGAGATTGGAGACGTCCCAGGATCGTCCGTGTGGACAGGACGGGACAGATGAGGGGGACCTGGATTAGGGTTAATGTCTCCCGCGGATAGCAAGAGGAGGAGCAAGAGAGAGCGGAGGAGGGAGGGGGAGAACGGGCGACAAAGGCGACGAAGACGGGGTGCACTTAGGAGGAATGGGTAAGGGTTAATAGTAGGAAGGAAGTGTTGAAGGTTGAGAGCTAGGATGAGGAGGGGGACAAGAGGGATGGTGAGGTGGTGAGGGATGGGGTGAAAAGGGTATTGCCGTGGCGGGCCAGGCGGGAGGGCAACGAGTTCCAGTGGTGGGACAGTGGAGTGGGGAGGAGAAAAGATTAGGAAGGGACAGGGCAAGGAAGAGAATGTGGATAGGAGCCATGCGTAGTGACTGAGGTGTAGTAGGTGACTGTGTGGTGACTAAGGTGTTAAGCAGATAGATAGAATGGAGAGCTGGGTTGGAGGCTTGGAGTTGATGGACTGGTAAGTTAATGGTTGACAAGCTAGCAGCAGGCAGGCAGGTAAGTCAATGGATGATAGGCTCGCAGGCAGGCGGGCAGGTAGCAGCAGGCAGGCAGGTAAGTCAATGGTTGACAAGGTAGCAGCAGGCAGGCAGGTAAATCAATGGCTGAGAGGCTCGCAGCAGACAGGAAGGTTACTTGATGGGTTAACTAGGTGGAACAGGCAGGAATAGGCTGGAGCAAGGTGGAACAGCTGGACTGGAGCAAGCTGGAACAGGCGGACCGGCACAGGCTGGAGCGAAGGATTGGACGGGCAGGAACAGGCGGACTGGAACAAGGTGGAGCAGATGGACCGGAACAAATTGGAGCAGGTGGGCTGGAACAACAGGAGTAGACTGGAGCCAATTGAAGCAGAAGACAGTGGTATAGCAGGACTGGAACACGCTGGGTCAGACGGACTGGAACATGCTGGAGTCGATGGACTGGGACAAGCTGGAACAGATGGACTGGAACAGGCAGGAGCAGACGATGATGGAGCAGGACTGGAACAGGCTGGGTCGGAGCAGGCTGGACAGATAGTCGGGAACAGACGATGATGGAGCAGGACTGGAACAGGCTGGACCGGAACAGGCTGGACAGACGGTCAGGAACAGACTGGAACAGGTTGGAACAGCTGGACTGGGACTAGGTGGAGCAGAAGGTAGTGGAGCAAGCTGGGACTGAGGACAGACGGAGGGGACAAAGTAGGAGCGGAGGCAGAAGAGCAGGGCAGCGGACCAGAACAAGCCGGACTGGAGCGGGCTGGAGCCAAGGGATAAGAGCGGACAGGCAGGGCAGAGGCAATGAACCAGAACTAGTAGAGACGTGGTCAGAGAGAGGATCCACACGAGGGCCTAGGGATCGGCTGCCACAGGTCGCCTGGCTCTCCACTCGGCCATGAAGACCTCCCGGACCCCTCGGGCTCCGTCTGAATGGCCGGAACCGGCTGCAACGGCCCCGGCACCCGGAACCATGTTTGGCTCTTCCCCAGTCCGGCGTCCACATCCAGGCACTCCATGCCAACTCCCTAAAAAAAAAACGGCCACTAAAACGACCACAAGGACGCCCAAAGCTCCCAGCCATCGGGCCGCCTCAGAACACCCCGGGCCTGCCCCACATCACCCGCAGACTGCCCAAACGTTCCCAGATCCCTGGCAACAACGCCGCTGCCTTCCACACAGGGCTCTCCATCCACCACCAACCTCAACCCGGGCGGCAGCCTCCAGTGCCCTCAGGAGCCCCTGAACCCCCCCCCCCCCCCAGGTTAAAAAAATTCCCCTACCCCATGTTACACTATTAACTCTTTCCTTCCCTCCCTCCTCCTACAGGTTCAGCAACTCCCCTTCCCCTCCAGCCCCCTCCTCCCATAACAAATCCAGCACACCTCTCCTTTCCCTGTAGCCTCCCTCCTCGTACAAGGTCCTGCATACTTCCCCCATACCCCATACAGCTCCCCTTCTCCCACAATTCCAGCACACCTTCCTTGCAGCCCCCCCTCCCACAAGTCCAGCACACGTGGCTCCAGTTTAAAAAGGACAGATAGAGCCAGTCCAGGTTTTGCATCCATTGAAAGCAATGGAAGAAAAACCCGGACTGGCTCAATCTGTCCTCCTTATTCTGCAGCTGTATGGTAACCCTACTTGCGGCACACCCCTACTTTCCTTGCATCCCCCTTCCCACAACAAGTCCAACACACCTCTCCCATCCCTGCAGCCTCCCTCCCACAACAAGTCCAGCACACCTCTCCCATCCCTGCAGCCCCCCCTACAAACCCCGCACATTTCTCCCTTCCCTGCAGCCCCTCCACAAGTCCAGCACACCTCTCCCATCCATGCAGCCCCCTACAAGCCCAGCACATTTCTCCCTTCCCTGCAGCCCCTCTACAACAAGTCCAGCACATCTCTCCCTCCCCTGCAGCCTCCCCCGTAACAGCACACCTCTCCCTCCTCTGCAGCTCCCCTACAACAAGTTCAGAACACCTCTCCCTCCCCTGCAGCCCCCACAAGTCCAGCACACCTTTTCTGAAGTCCCCTCACAACATGTCCAGTACACCTCTCCTTTTCCTAAAGTCCCCCCACAACAAGGCCAGCACACCTCTCCATTCCCTGCAGCCCCCCAACAAATCCAGCACACCTCTCCCTTCTCTGCAGCCCCCCTCCCACAACAAGTCCATCACACTTATCCCTTCTCTGCAGCTCCTCCATCTCCCATAACATGTCCATTACAGCACTCCTTTCCTCGAGTCCGGTCAGCCAGCCACCCACAATCCCTCCCACAGGTCTGTGATCCCTACCGCTTTCTTCTCCTTTCCCCGCCACCGCTGCAGTGCTTACAGCTTACATTTTCGGGACGCCCATCAGCGGTGAGCAATTCACACAAGCACTCTCTGTTGCAACTTCCTGTTTAGGGAGGGCCGGATGCAGCAAAGGGAAGACCCTAGAGTGCCTGTGTGAATCGTAAGACATCCTGAAAATGTAAGCTGCAAGCACTACAGGGGCTGCGGGGGAAGAATTCTAGACCGGATTCTGGGTAGCCGGGGTGGACCTTGGGAAAAGTGGGTGGTCCTGGGCCCACCTGTGGCTACGCACCTCTGCATTATAGGGATTCATCGACCCTACACAATTTGAGGACCTTTCCAGTTTGTACCGTTCATGGGTCCCTTCTGCCCTGGTTGACTGCATGGGTCTAAACTGTAAGTCAAAGTAAGATCTTTGTAGATTAGCAGATGAATCTAGGTCATCAGGCAGAGGAAATACCACGCACACACCATTTCCTTCACTACAAAAATATTTTCTATTTTTGTAATGCTGGTGCTTACTCAGCGATAATCAATGCCCGTTACCTCTGGGTTAGCGCAGGAGCCCTTACCGCTATCCTCAAGGGTAAGGCTCCCCCCCCCCAAAATGGCCACACAGCGAGTGGTTCACTTACCGCATAGCCATTTCTTTTTGAGAAAAAAAAGACAGCCTTTTACCTGCTGCGGTAAAAGGGGGGACTCAGCGCACATCAAAACACATGCTACTGCTAGCGCAGGCCCCCTTTTACCGCAGCTTAGAAAAAGGACCCCTTCACTGTGAACTGTGCTGATCTTTACCGGGACCCCAGGCAGCTGAAAAGTAGTTACCAGAGGCCTTTACAGGCATCATCCAGACGCATGCAAAACACAATTCAGCACCAGAAATTGAAGAAAGCATTCAATAAAACATAGGTTGAAAAGCAGAGGACAAGACCAGAATAAAAGATGGCTTTTTTGATCTCAAACATACAAAAAAAATGTAAGAGATAAACACAGAAAAACAAAGAATCAAGATCTGGAAACAAGACTGAAAGAAGAATCATAGTAACATAGTAGATAACGGCATAAAAAGACCTGCACGGTCCATCCAGTCTTCCTAACAAGATAAACTCATATGAGCTACTTTTTGTGTATACCTTACCTTGATTTGTATCTGTCATTTTCAGGGCACAGACCGTAGAAGTCTTGCCCAGCACTAGCCCCACCTCCCACCTCCCGCCTCCCAACCACTAGCCCCACCTCCCACCACCGGCTCTGCCACCCAATCTCGGCTAAGCTTCTGAGGATCCATTCCTTCTGAACAGGATTCCTTTATGTTTATCCCACGCATGTTTGAATTCCGTTACCGTTTTCATCTCCACCACCTCCTGCGGGAGAGCATTCCAGACTGTGAGAGCGGAAGTGCTGCCGGAGGCTCTGGGCCTAGAAGGAAGGAAGGGAGCTAGGCAGTGTTGCCAATTACCCGTCCCCAAAACCCGCCCAAAAAGTTCACACACCCGCCCCCATCAACCCCACCCCCGCAGTCATCAACCCCACCCCGCCATCATCAGCTCCACCCCCGCCGTCATCAACCCCGCTCAAAACGTCATCAAACCCCGCCCAAAACGTCATTAGCCCCCCCCACCTCCCTTGGCCCGAAAACCGCACACAAAACCCAGCACCAAAAAAAAACAAAATAGCCCAAAAAACCACACCTGCCGCGGACAAAAATTTCCTGCAGCGGCTCGCAGAAACCGCCCAACCTGGCAACCTTGGAGCTAGGCCTAGCTCCTTCCAGCCAGGAGGCAAGCCCTGGGGACACTTCTTTAGGAAAGTCCCAGGCTATGGGGCCTACTGGGCGAGAAAATCTAGGCCAAACAGAGCAGTTCCCATCCCGGGCTGCTCCGGGGGAAGAGAGAAAGGAGCCCCTTGGACCGGAGGAAATGACGTCAGAATGACGTCAGAAGGCAGGACTAAGGGCGCGAACATCACCGAAGCAAGCAGGGGAAGCCTGGAGAGACGGCCAGCATACAGCAGGGCTTTAAATAGCGCGCGCTTCGACGGAGGTAATTAAAAAAGACAGATGGGAGCGGGAGGGGAGGGTGGGGGCGAAGGGCATCGTTGGACATGTTTTGGAGCTGCAGGGGCGGTAAGCATGGCCTGTGATGGCGCCCTCCTGCTATGCTTACCTCCCCTAATGGAGTTGGCTCGCCCCCAACAACAACCGGCTCGCAAGAGCTGTCAAAATTTAACAAGCGGCTCTTGCGAGCCGGACAGAGCCAGCTCCAGCACACCACTGGGGAACAGGCTGAAACTGGGCAAGACCATGGGGAAGTTGGCCCCAGCAGAACATAGGACAGCATACCAGAAGGAGAAAGTGCGTTGGGCAGTGCAGCTTCAGCGCAAGGAAAAACTGCTGGCTTCCTTTAAAAAAAGTAGTGGTAATCCCTTAAGGGAACTTTATATCAATCAAGAGAGAATGGTATCAAAAAATGTTACAGCTGCACATTTAACTCAGGAGAAAGAGCCTGGTTCAGCAGTACTGGTTAAACGCCAGCCTGTAGGAGAACAGATACCAGGGACCAGCAGTCAAACAAAAACATTACGATTCATAAAAGACTTGGCAAGCCAGCCAGGAGTACTTACTGAGAAGGAAGGCTCCAGAGACAAGGAAGGTGGACTTGCTGCCCGTGAGTCAGCCATACAACCTAAGGGGAAAAAAACAGAAAGGAGACCATCATTTAAACATTTTTCCAAATTCTTGAAACTGAAAGAAGAGACTCAGGGGGGCAGTCTCTTTTCAACACAGGTTGTTGCAGTAACCAACAGTGAGGAGGAAGCCATTTTACCTGAGGAGAGAAAGCAGGAGCACACAGTGGTTCAGCCAGTGCTGAGATTACAGGAGGATTGCAGGACTCAGGCAGGCTGGCTCAGGTGCAAGCAGTGAGCTCCTTGAGTGCGCGGCAGTTTCTCCTCATCAAGAAGGGTGTGCAGCTGTGCAGATGGAATCAGAGGAACCGTGCCTTGGAGGGAAGGATGGACAGGAGAGCTGGTCAAATCAGGAAGCAGAGATAAGAGGTTCGGTTTAAAGTCCAGCCAGAGCCTCGCGCGGACCTGCTTTCTTCCAGAGGACAGAGTGCAGAGAGCCAGGGGAAGGTGCAGACCATTCAGAGGAAGCAGCAGACCACCATTTCTTCAGACCAGGCACAGGAGCAGATGGACAATGGGACATTATTAAAAGATAAGAAGAACTCAGGGGAAGGTTTGGGTTTGGACTTGCAGGGGAAGGTTTTTTTGCTTAAAGCAGGTTTGCAGGTTTAGGAACCTCAGAAAGTTTGTTTGTTGCTGTCAGAGAGGAGGGGGTTATTGGGGAAGAGGCCATGGTGGAACAAGTGAGGGAGGGGGGAATGGAGGAGGGGGAAGGTGGGGGTCAGACGGGGGTGAGGAGAAAGGGGACGAGTTGGGGTAGAGGGATATGAATGTAAGGAAAGGGCGGTGGGAGCAAGGGGCTAAATCTTTTGCAGCAGTTACAAGGGGAGGGAGGAGAGGGGGGTTCTCAGGTAACAGGGCTGAGGAGGGTTTTGGGGAGGGGGAGAGGGTGTGGGCAGGTCCCCAAGGAGGCGGAATGTGGTTCAAATCAGATGAGTGGTGGAGGAGACGATGCCATCCAGAGATATGGTCTTGCGGTTAGTGTTGGGGTTGGGCTTTATCCCAGAGGACCTCTATGCGTGCATTCACCCAGTAAACCTACCAGAAATAGGATGTGAGTTTTTTGACGCAAAGAGGAATGGAGGTCTTCTGGGAGAAGTTTGAATGGGTACGGGGGAGGGGGGAGTGGAAAAATTATAGAGTGGTTCCTATCAGCAGACCAGACTTGGTGCAGGTGACCCTGCTGGTTAGAAATGAGTCTATTTCGGGGGTGGACCTGGCGTTTGGTTACAACGGTATGCGGAATTACGAACCCCACTGGCTAAACTCCCAGATCCCAGTAGAGTATGGGCAGAGGGGTGGGGGGCTTTGGTCAGGCTAAAGCAGGTAGGGCAGGTAGTCCAGCACATTCCCTCAGCGGCGTTTATAGGGAGAGACCGCATTCTGTGCTTCTATAAGGGGCAGCCACGGAAGTGCTTTAGGTGTGGGTCCTTTCAGCACTTTAGCATGTCCTGCCCGGTACTGCAGTGTGCCAAATGTGGAGGTATGGACCACGCCACAGAGAACTGTACCTCCATAAGATGCAACCTCTAAGGCAGTTTGGGGCACGCATTTCGGGACTGTCCAGAAGCTTTTCATAATGGGGGAGGGGAAGGTACTACGGTTCAGGAGGAGAGGGGAGGGGGGAGGGCGGCCAGGGTCAGGGCACAGGGGTACAGGGGAAGGGAGGCAGGGTAGAGGGGAGGGGGGAGACGTTGGTTCTAGAGGGGGGGAGGGAGTACAGGTGGGAGGTAAGGGGCAGGAGGAGGAGGGAGAAGGGGGATGGGTGCAGTGGTCCAAGTGGAAAGAAGTAATAAACAGGGCCACAGACCTTTATGTAAGGAGAGTAAATAAAAGCAAGAGAAAAAGGAAACCAATATGGTTTTCAAAGCAAGTGGCTGAGAAAATAAAGGCTGAAGAGTTAGCGTTCCAGAAATACAAAAAATCTCAAGTAGAGGAACACGGGGAGGAATACCGGATGAAACTGAAAGAAGCCAAGAGAGAGGTACGTCTGGCGAAGGCGCAAGCGGAAGAACAATGGCTAGAAATGTACGGAGGGGAGACAAAAAACTTCTTCAGGTATATTAGTGAAAGGAGAAAGACTAAAAAGGGGATTGTGAGACTAAAAGATACAGCAAAACGCTATGTAGAAAATGATGAAGAAAAAGCCAATTTGCTAAATAGATACTTTGTTCTGTTTTCACTGAAGAAAATCCTGGGGAAGGACCGAGAGGGACTGGCAAAAGTCACCTGAGAATGAAGTGGATAGAGGCACCGTTCACGAAGAGAGTGTATATGAACAACTTGGAAAGCTAAAGGTGGACAAAGCCATGGGGCCGGGACGGGATCCACCCCAGAATACTGAGGGAGCTCAGAGAGGTTCTGGCGGGTCCTCTTAAAGATTTAATAAATCCTTGGAGACGGGAGAGGTTCCGAGGGATTGGGAGAACGGCGGAGGTGGTCCCTCTTCACAAAGTGGTGACAGGGAAGAAGCTGGAAACTACAGGCCAGTAAGCTCACTTCGGTTATTGGAAAAGTAATGGAAGCCATGCTGAAGGAAAGGATAGTGAATTTCCTGGAAGCCAATAAGTTGCAAGATCCGAGACAACATGGTTTTACCAAAGGGAAATCGTGCCAAACGAATCTCATTGAGTTCTTTGATTGGGTGACAGGAGAATTGAATCAGGGACGAGCTATGGAGGTAATCTACTTAGATTTCAGCAAAGCTTTTGACACGGTTCCCCACAGGAGGCTCTTGAATAAACTAGAAGGGCTGAAGATAGGACCCAAAGTGGTGAACTGGATTAGGAACTGGTTGACGGGCAGACGCCAGAGGGTGGTGGTAAATGGAGTTCGCTCGGAGGAGGGAAGGTGAGTAGTGGAGTGCCTCAGGGATCGGTGCTGGGGCCGATTCTTGTTCAATATATTTGTGAGTGACATTGCCGAAGGGTTACAAGGTAAAGTTTGCCTTTGTGCGGATGACACCAAGATTTGCAACAGAGTGGACACCCCGGAGGGAGTGGAAAACATGAAAAAAGATCTGAAGAAGCTGGAAGAATGGTCTAACATTTGGCAATTAAAATTCAATGCGAAGAAATGCAAAGTGATGCACTTAGGGAGTAGAAATCCAAGGGAGGCGTATGTGTTAGGTGGGGAGAGCCTGATAGACACGGACGGGGAGAGGGATCTTGGGGTGATAGTATCTGAGGACCTGAAGGCGATGAAACAGTGCGACAAGGCAGTGGCCGTAGCGAGAAGGTTGCTAGGCTGTATAGAGAGAGGTGTGACCAGCAGAAGAAAGGAGGTTTTAATGCCCCTGTATAAGACGTTGGTGAGGCCCCACCTGGAGTATTGTGTTCAGTTTTGGAGGCCGTACCTTGCGAAGGATGTTAAAAAAAATGGAAGCGGTACAAAGAAAAGCTACAAGGATGGTATGGGAGTTGCGTTCCAAGACGTATGAAGAGAGACTTCCTGACCTGAACATGTATACTCTGGAGGAAAGGAGAAACAGGGGTGATATGGTACAGACGTTCAAATATTTGAAAGGTATTAATCCGCAAACGAATCTTTTCCGGAGATGGGAAGGCGGTAGAACGAGAGGACATGAAATGAGATTGAAGGGGGGCAGACTCAGGAAAGATGTCAGGAAGTATTTCTTCACGGAGAGGGTGGTGAACGCTTGGAATGCCCTCCCGCGGGAGGTGGTGGACATGAAAACGGTAACGGAATTCAAACATGCGTGGGATAGGCATAAAGGAATCCTGTGCAGAAGGAATGGATCCACAGAAGCTTAGCTGAAATTGGGTGGCGGGGGGGAAGAGGGGTTGGTGGTTGAGAGGCTAGGATAGGGGAGGGCAGACTTATACGGGGTCTGTGCCAGAGCCGGTGATGGGAGGAGGGACTGGTGATTGGGAGGCGGGAAATACTGCTGGACAGACTTATACGGTCTGTGCCCTGAAAAAGACAGGTACAAATCAAGGTAAGGTATACACATATGAGTTTATCGTGGGCAGACTAGATGGACCGTGCAGGTCTTTTTCTGCCGTCATCTACTATGTTACTATGTATGTTAAAAAGCAGAAAGGCGTAAAGGGGAAGGGTCTGGAGAAACAGGTTGGTTTGGGTAGGGAGGTAGACCAAGGGCTAGAGGTGGGAAATCGGTTTCAAGGTTTGGAAGTGGAGGAGAGGGGGGAGGAGATAGAAGAGGAGGGAAGAAGGGATAGGGGAGGGGTGCAGGAGGGGGTGGTCGCAAGAGGAGATCAGGGGTTGAGCCAGGGGAAGAGATGAGGGGGAAGAAGAAAGGGGTAGGATTCGGGAAGATGGGGGGTCATCAGGAGGAAGGAGGGGGAGGGGAGAAAGGGGGAGGGAAAGAAGAATGGGGGAGGGGGAGTGGAAGGAGAAGGTGGGATGCGGAAATCCCCTAAAGGGAGTGAGGGTTTCTGAGACCAAGTCAAGGAGAAGAGGTGGTGGTAGAGGAAGTACAGGAGGAGGGGGTGGGGTTGCGGGAGGGAGGGGAGGGAGAACAGGGGGGGTTGAGGGTGTCACAGGGGAAGGGGGGGGGAGAGAAATGTTAAGAAAGAAAAGGGGGAGTAAGAAAGGGAGGGGAGGACAGGAGGGGGAATTTGGATTAGGAGTTCGTGGATTGGGCAGAGAAGAAATGGATACGGATATGGGGAAGGCAGCGGAGTAATGAGTTTGAAGACAGAGGGCAGTGGGACAGGAGGAGATATAACCCTTGATGATGGCAGGAGTCCTGTTACTATTTGCCACAATCAATGCCACAATCAATGTGGCAAGCGTTGCCTCCCACAGGGCGCAAGTTTTGGCCTTTGATGGCCTCTCAAAAATATCTACAGATTGTTTCTTGCTCCAGGAAACAAGGTTGCAGACGCTGGAAGCAGTCAGGCGAGCAAAGCAGGCCTGGAGATGTGGGCCTTCCATTTGGGGGTTGGCGGGGGAAAGGTATGGGGGGGTAGGAATTCTGTTCACAATACATAAGGTAGTAATACAGCGGGTGGTGGAATTAGGAATAGGGAGGTGTTTGGTGGTAGATGCTTTGTTGCATGGGGTTGCAGTTCGGATAGTTAATATTTATGGGCCACAGAGTAAAAAGGGGCGTATTCTTTTGTTTGGGAAAATTAAGCCATACCTTTATACATCTCGGCAGGTGGTACGGGGAGGAGATTTTAATACTATTCTGAGGAAGCAGGATAGTGGGGGAAAGGTAGCACGGGTAGGATATGATGGGGTGCGTCTGGCGGATATCATGAAGGGAGCGGGTTTGGTAGATGTGCATTTGGAACACTTAGCGGACAGGGAGGGCTTTACATTCACAAGGGGGTTTGCAGAAGTAGAATAGATAGGTTTTTAGTACGGGAGGGGGTCAGTGGGCAAGGGCCGCGGTTGGTGGAGGTGGACTTTTCTGACCACAAGTTAGTGCTGATAGCAGAAGGAGGTTTGGTGGGTCTTCGACCAGGACGGGGTCTGTGGAGACTCAATCTGAGGTGGCTGACGGAGGAGCAGGTACAGAAGGAATATCAAGACTTTGTCAAAGATCAATTATCAATACAAGTCTCTTCTCCTCGCCAGAGGAATGGGTGGGAGGTGGTGAACGGCGTACCAGGTTTTTTTTTTCATACAGCAAGCAAGACGGAAGGGAAGGGAAGTGAGCTGACACGGTTCGGGATGGCGCTACAAAAAACGGAGGGATTATTGATTTCTCGGGATGGAGAAGGGAGGATATAGAGGCATTACAAACAGAGTTAGAAAAGGTACAGTGTGCTAATATTACTCCTCTTGATGTACGAGAGGGATTTTGGGAAGTTGTTCAGCCCAGATCCTTTCGCGTGCTGTAAGGAGAGACGGGAGCTTAGGGTGGTGGGAAGTTTGCAGAACACAACAGGGGTGGTTTGGGATTCAAGGGAAGGGATTTTGAGGGTGGTGGGGGAGCATTTTGAGAATTTTTTTTCAGACCGGCGGTTAGATAAGGATAGGATGGGGAAATATATAAAGGACACTCCAGGGGTGGGAAAATGGGGGGGTCCATCTTCAGGTCCTGGAGCAACCCTGGACACTGCAGGATGTAGAGGAGGCCATTGGGGCCTTACGAAGAAAGACATCACCAGGGCCGGACGGGCTCCCGGCAGAGTTTTACCATACCTTCAAACATTTGGTAGCTCCGATTTTGTTAGATCTCTGGGAGGTAGCACGGCAGAAGGGCTCTTTGCCAGCGTCTTTGGGAGAATCAGCTTTGACTCTTCTCAGTAAAGGGAAAGATCCAGGGCTCCTGGCTAACTGGAGGCCCATAGCGTTGCTGAATAGTGACAGGAAAATGTTTACCCACATGCTTTTAAAGCGGATGAGGCAGGTGTCTGGGGAAGTGCTGGCACCCTCGCAAGGTTGTAGGGTGCCGGGTAGGAGGGTACTGGAGGCAGCAGCATGGGTTCGGGAGGGTTTGGAGCGTAGCTGGGTAGATGGGGAAGGGAGATTGATGGTTGCTCTAGACCAAGAAAAATCATTTGACAGGGTGCAGTGGGAGTTTCTCTGGGGGGTCTTAATTCACTATGGATTTCCGAGGGGATGGGTGGCACAGATTGGTCTTTTATATACCAATGTTCGGTGTTTTCCTTTGGTGAATGGATGGAAAGGCAAGGGGTTCGAGGTTATGGCAGGGGTTCGACAGGGGTGTCCCTTCAGCCCTTTGATGTATGCGTTTGCGATCGATCCGTTTGTACGGCATTTGGAGCAGGGTGGGGAAGCGGGACTTGGAGGGGTGGAGGTGAGCACAGGGAAGAAATTACGGGTAGTAGCGTACGCAGATGATATCACAGTGTGGGTAGCGGATAAGATAGAAGGGGAAAAGTTAAAGGAGATGATTTCACAATATTCACGTGTGTCCGGGTCACAGGTGAATCACCAAAAAAGTACTAGTCTGTGGGTGGGACCAGCAGGGTCAAAATTTGAATTGGGGGGAGCATTTCCACATTCGGTAGAGAAGATGCGGGTTTTGGACGTACATTTTCTTTTGGGGGATTATGCGACATTTAATTGGGATCACAGAATTCAGGAGGCTAGGGCAAGGGTGGACCAGTGGAAGGGCTGGAAGATGCAGATAGCGGACCGGGTTCAGCTGATTAAATCCCACGTGGTGCCCATTTTTTTGTTTTTAAGTTATATTTGCTTGTTGACTGAGCGCTGTTATGCCGTACTCTATAGTTTGTTTTTTCAGTTATTGTGGGGTAATCAGTTGAATCCGGTCAAGCGGAATATCACATACCTGCCCAGGAAAGAAGGGGAAGTAGGGATAAGTACAGTACATAAGTAATGCCACACTGGGAAAAGACCAAGGGTCCATCGAGCCCAGCATCCTGTCCACGACAGCGGCCAATCCAGGCCAAGGGCACCTGGCAAGCTTCCCAAACATACAAACATTCTATACATGTTATTCCTGGAATTGTGGATTTTTCCCAAGTCCATTTAATAGTGGTTTATGGACTTGTCCTTTAGGAAACCGTCTAACCCCCTTTTAAACTCTGCCAAGCTAACTGCCTTCACCCCACATTCTCCGGCAACGAATTCCAGAGTTTAATTACGCGTTGGGTGAAGAAATATTTTCTCCGATTTGTTTTAAATTTACTACACTGTAGTTTCATCGCATGCCCCCTAGTCCTAGTATTTTTGGAAAGCATGAACAGACGCTTCACATCCACCTGTTTCACTCCACTCATTATTTTATATACCTCTATCATGTCTCCCCTCAGCCATCCCTTCTCCAAGCTGAAAAGCCCTAGACTCCTTAGTCTTTCTTCATAGGGAAGTCGTCCCATCCCCGCTATCACTTTAGTCGCCCTTCGCTGCACCTTTTCGAATTCCACTATATCTTTCTTGAGATGCAGCGACCAGAATTGAACACAATACTCAAGGTGCGGTCGCACCATGGAGCGATACAACGGCATTATAACATCCTCACACCTGTTTTCCATACCTTTCCTAATAATACCCAGCATTCTATGGTAAATCCTGTGCTGTTTTTCCGGTCCATTTTCCTTCAATTTAATCTGGGATGGGCAGTGGGCTGTGACCCGCCAGGGTGGGCTTTAAGCGTTCTCCAGTGGTGGGAGAAATTTTGGGTTCCATGGCTGCGTGGGGGGAGAGTGGTGACCTTACGGGCTGGGGCCCCGGTGGGGGTAGGTTATTATAGGACCCTGGCTAAGCTAGTAAGGCTATGGGGACTTCTGTTGGAGGAAATAAAAGCAGGGAAGAGGGGGGTGTGGGTATATAGGGTACGTGCCCAGAGGTTTTCATCTCCGTTTGTGCTCAGGGGTGCACCTGGGCCTGTAGTACGGCAGGCCCTGCGGTTTTGTGACTTCGGAAAGGATCCCACAAAGTATAGGGATATCGCATGGCTGTCCTTTCATGGAAAACTCTATGTACGAGGCAATTTAAAGTACAGAAAGGTGCAAGACCGGGACTGTCCGAGGGGAGAAGTGTAGGACAGGAGGAAACAATGGACCATTTTTGAGGTCCTGCCCTTTCTCAGTGGCAGTAGGTGACAGAGTGGCCTCCTTGTTGAATATACCTATATTCCGGCAGTATACTTATGCTGACTGGGTGTGTATGGGAGGACACAAGGACATGGGCAGTTGGAGCCGGTGACGGGGTTCGTGATTTCGGTTATCATCAAGTTTCACCTCTAGATGGCGCGCTGTGGGGTCTCCTTGCACCAGGAATATAGGTCTGTGGAGAGGGTTAGCTGGGATGTAGTCAGGGCAGTTCAGGGAGGTGGCAAGGTGGGAACAGGTGGGTTTGGTACTACTATTCCCGCTGGTGGAAACATGTTCGGCTAAAACCGCCATAATTTGTTTTCGTGGGGTCTGGTTTTATTTGGGTTTTGGGGGTGGGGGGTGGGAAGGGATTGCGTGGTTTTTTTAAATATTTGTACATATGTCGTACTCTTTTACTGTATTTATTTATACTACTGTTATTGGTTCCTGGTTTTTCCATTTTTATCAATAAAAAGAGTTCTCCAAGTATCCACCACTCTTTCCGTGAAAAAATACTTCCTGACATTTTCTTGAGTCTGGCCCCCCTTCATCTCATTTCATGTCCTCTAGTCCTACTGCCTTCCCATCTCCGGAAAAGGTTTGTTGCGGATTAATACCTTTCAAATATTTGAACATCTGTATCATATCACTTCTGTTTCTCCTTTCCTCCAGGGTATACATGTTCAGGTCAGCAAGTCTCTCCTATACGTCTTGTAACGCAAATCCCATACCATTCTTTGCACCGCTTCAATTCTTTTACATCCTTAGCAAGATACGGCTTCCAAAACTAAACACAATACTCCAGGTGGGGCCCTCACCAACGACTTATACAGGGGCATTAAAACTTCTTTTCTTCTGCTGGTCACACCTCTCTCTATACAGCCTACCAACCTTCTAGATACGGCCACCGCCTTGTCACACTGTTTCGTCACCTTCAGATCCTCAGATACTATCACACCAAGGGTCAGATGCACTAAACTTAATGAGCCCTTAACGAGCAAGTAGTAAGCCCTGGCATGCACTAAATACTTTTTTCCGCCAACGGTAGCAGCTAACGAAAACGGAATGCAGATGAGCAATTGTGTAGAAACCCATTGTAATGAGATGCACTAACCTTTTCCAATTGCCTTAACGCAGGAAATGGTGGAAAATCTAACGAGAGGTCTGTACCTCTCGTTGGGGCTGCGCGGGCTTGGAAAACTTATAAAATATATTTTTTTTAAATCGGGAGGGGGCAAAAACGGCCAAGCGCTCGTCATGGATGGCCATTATGGGCAGTCTTCACCAGAAAAACCGGCCAAGTGCTCGTCAGGAGCGTTTATGGACATTCTTCATATATTATTTTAAAAAAAAATCACAGGCTCCGATGCTGCAGGCTCTTTTTTTGGACCCCGGAATAATAAAAACTTCTTTTTTGGCCGTCTTTCACTCAGCTGAGAGACCCGTGTTTAGCTCAGCATCGGAGCCTGTGATTTTTTTTTTTAATAATATATGAAGAACGTCCATAAACGCAGTGAAAAGCTTTGTTAAGAAGAGAGATGAGAAGACCTGAACGAATTGTACTTTTCCAAACCTGAGGGGAGGGGGCTGGCATAACTAAATTATATGCTGTTCTCAGAACCAATCACACTGTAGGTACACAGCTTCTTTCTTGCAGTCGCTCAGGTTGGCTTTAGCCCGCCTTCTCCCGTCAGTTCGCCGGCCTGGATGGCTCCTCCCCTGGTCTACGCATCTTACACACACATACCATATAGGGCAGGCTGGTGGACCAATGGGCAATGGCCTCGTTGTGGCTGGAGGATGGGTCAATGTATAGAGGCCGCCCCTTCAGCGCCATCGCCTCGGTATCCAGGGAAGTGGGAGAGTAACACACTTGCCCCGGTGGAGATAGTAATTAAGGGGAGTGAGCTTGGGGAAGGTTGTGCTGCCGCGGGTCTCGGTACTTGAACCGCCCTCATCTCAGACCCGCTTGTCAGCAGTAACTTCACATCTCCGTTCGCCCAAACCAAATAGTTTTTGGCTCTTAAAAATTCATTTGCATCAGTAGAGGCTGCGGTGTTCGTATGGGACATATACTTCAGAAAGTTGCCTGAGCCTCGGTCCTCCTAAAGAGAACATCCATAAAGGACGCTCCTGGCGAGCACTTGCTCAGAGGAGACAGCATAACGCTTTACTGCTCTGCGCATGCTCTACCGGCCAATTGGCCGACTGTTTAATGTAGGGATAGAGAATGCAAGTGAGCTACGAGTAGCTTATTTGCATTCCCTTTCCTTGATGCATAGCCGTTCCCTACCGATTCGCTATGGAATTCGGTAGGGAACGGCTCTAATGACGACTTTAGTGCATCCTGGCCCAAGATCCCTCTCCCCATCCATATATATCAGACTCTCACCGCCTAACACATACGTCTTCTGTGGATTTCTACTCCCTAAATGCATCATTTTGCATTTCTTCGCATTGAATTTTAATTGCCAAACCTTAGACCATTCTTCTAGCTTCCGCAGTTCCTTTTTCATGTTTTCCACTCCCTCCCGGGTGTCCACTTTGTTACAAATCTTAGTATCATCCGCAAAAAGGCAAACTTTACCTTCTAACCCTTCGGCAATGTCACTCACAAATATATTGAACAGAATCAGCCCAGCAACGATCCCTGAGGCACTCCACTACTCACCTTTCCCTCATCCAAGCGAATTATATTAACTACCACCCTCTGGCGTCTGTCCGTCAACCAGTTCCTAATCCAGTTCACCATGTCGGGTCCTATCTTCAGCCTGTCAAGTTATTCAAGAGCCTCCTGTGGGAACCGTGTCAAAAGCTTCGCTGAAATCTAAGTAAATTACGTCTATAGCACATCCCTGATTCAATTCTCCAGTCACCCAGTCAAGAATTCAATGAGATTCGTTTGGGCACGTTTTACCTTTGGTAAAACCATGTTGTCTTGGATCTTGCAACTTATTGGCTTCCAGGAAATTCACTATCCTTTCCTTCAGCATCGCTTCCATTACTTTTCCAATAACCGAAGTGAGGCTTACCAGCCTGTAGTTTCCATTTCCAGCTTCTTCCCTATCACCACTTTTGTGGAGAGGGACCACATCTGCCGTTCAGAGGCGTAAGCCAGGTTTTGATCTCAGGGGGAGCAGCCTTTTATAAATAGGCGCCAGTTGGTTGTCAGCTAGACAGTAGTGTCTGTGTTGTTGCTCAGAGGCTGTGGCGGGCAATGATTAATACAGGCTGTCTCTGTTGCATCCTGCCTACAAGGAAACAGTAAGTTACATCAGGAGGCAGGATGCAGAGAGGCGTAGCCAGATTTTGACGTCTGGGGGAGCAGACTTTTGTAAAATAGGCACCAGTTGGTGTTGGCTAGGTGGAAGTGCCTGTGTTGTGCTCAGGTGCAGTGGCTGTGGTCAACAACAATGATTTAACACAGGCTGGCTCTGCTGTGTCTAGCTACGAGGAAAACAGGGAAGTTACATCAGGAGACCAGCTGAAGCAGGCAGCCTGTCTTTTTACTAGAAATATAAATATTCAAATTGTGACCAATCACCTCAGGGATAGCATACACACTCCTTCTACTGCTCTACAGAATGTGAAGACCACTAGTCCTGAGCATTTTTACTTTGGTGACAAGGACCAAAGGCAGCCCTTACCCCAGAACCTACTTTCAAATAGGGCCACCACCCAGACATTTTGTGAAATAACACAAAATCCTGCAGGAAGACACTCCAGACCTATACTGAAAATCTTACCACATACCATAACAGACCTAAACCACTTATGAAAAGACAGTGATATATTGGTGCTTTAGGGCCCAGTATAATATGTATATCGGCTACTGGGAAACTGGAACAAGATGGACTGTTATAGATTCCTACACAGACACTACATGCTACCACAGGAGTGGGCAACCTCAGTCCTTGAGGGCTAGAAGGCTGCAACACAGTCAAGTTGTCAGGATTTCTCTAATGAACATGCATGAGATCTATTTGCATGCAAATAGATCTCATGCACATTCATTGAGGAAATCCTGAAAACCCAACTGGGTTGTGGCCCTCAAGGACCAAGGTTGCTCACCCCTGTGCTAGCAGAATCCTTCACCTCAGAATAAGGACAGACCCTCATCTGATACAAAATAGGGGACCACAAAACACATGCAGACAAAACCTGAAATGGAGACCCCCAAGAAAACAAGACTCTTTACGCAGGGCAATATTGGTGAAGAGAAACAGAAATGAAATTGTCCCTGTACTTTATAAAATAAAATAGAAAAATATACATTTAACAAAAGCAGACACATTCTCAGTAATAAAAAGTATTAAATAAAAATATATTTTTCTTTTCTACCTTTGTCATCTGGGAATTTTATTTTCTAATTAAGCTGGTCTCTCCCTCTTTTCCACTTTCCATGAGTCACTCTTCTCCCAAATTCTTGTCCAGATTGGCCTTTCCATTTCTTCTCTCTTCTACCTTTCCCAAATCAGGACACTAGCCTCTCCTACCAATTGTCTTAAGGGATATTAGGCAGTTGAAACATTTTCCCCTTACACTCATTGACCTTAATTTTCTTATCTTGTTGCACTATTTCTATCATGAACCTATTCCACCACTGAAGCTGAGATCCATGACTCTGCATTTTATTAATGGAGAATCACATTGTATGGCATTATAGATAAGTAACTTAAATAAGATTTAAGTAGGAAATAAAGCATCATTTTAATCCTGCAGCAGATCTCCCTCTGGCCAGCTATCTTATTTAAATAAATCTGGCAAAAATTAATTCAGGTGCACTGCTCTTATCAGGCTAGGCACAAGCAGTCCCCAGTTTGCAGCTCTTTGAAACACTATAAGGAACTGTACATCCTAAAACATTCCCAAACACATCCTAGGGTCCCCACAGCCAGTCAGAATTTCAGGACATGCACAAGATCAAATTTGCACACTTCAGAAACCTTGTATATGCAAATTTACCTAATGCATATTCATTCTAGATACCCAATTTATTTATTTGGATTTATTTACTGCCTTTCTGAAGGAATTCACTCAAGGCGGTGTACAGTAAGAATAGATCAAACATGTGCTATAGGCAATTACAGCAGTAAAAATATTCAAATAACAATACAAAGTATTGCATCGTATACTGTCAACACAATACGTAATAGAACATTTTAATTGATAGTGAAGGGTATAGCAAAGATGGAACTTATAGATAGGTAAGAGGAGTTAGAAAGTAAGGTGAATAATTTAAAGAAAGTTGCACATGAGGTCAGAGAGATGGTGAAATATTATCTCAGCTAGGGTAGGAGTGGATTTGCTGTGGCATCTCTGGGGCTTGTTTGGGGAAATTCTAAAACAGAATAATAGAATGGAAATATATGAAAGCTGGCAGAAAGCTTCCTCAAACCTGGGAATTGAGCAGAAATTCCTGCCAACTCTTCTCCCGGCCCTCTAATTACTTTTTTTTCCACAAGGCTAGGACTGAGGCTTTGTATCTTTCTGTATCTTGGGGTGGGGGTGGGGGCCTTAAACAGAAATAGTACCCAGAAAAGAAGTCTTTGTTTTGTGTTACCTCAGTCTTCTCTTACAATAGTTTCTCTTTTCTCCTGACTTTCCCCTAGCCTTTCACAGTTCTGTCTGCTTTGTTCCAGTCTGACTGTGGGTGTGGGGAGCGGGAGATAACAACAGGATTACTACTTCTAACTTATTAAGCAGAGTTACAATGAATGTTTGGGGGGAAGGGAAGTGGTGGCTACTACTACTATTTAGCATTTCTATACCGCTACAAGGCGTACGCAGCGCTGCACAAACATAGAAGAAAGACAGTCCCTGCTCAAAGAGCTTACAATCTAAAAGACAAAAAATAAAGTAAGCAAATCAAATCAATTAATGTGTACAGGAAGAAGGAGAGGAGGGTAGGTGGAGGCGAGTGGTTACAAGTGGTTACGAGTCAAAAGCAATGTTAAAGGGGTGGGCTTTCAATCTAGATTTAAAGGTGGCCAAGGATGGGGCAAGACGTAAGGGCTCAGGAAGTTTATTCCAGGCGTAGGGTGCAGCGAGACAGAAGGCTCGAAGTCTGGAGTTGGCAGTAGTGGAGAAGGGAACTAGTGGCTAGATAATTACTTACACATCACTGCTCAGCTCCCTCTAGCAGCTTCAAATCCTCCCCTTTGCTGAGCCCTTCCCATGTGGCAACAGGAAACTGACTGCAACAGAGAGGGAAGGACCCGAGTCTGTCTAGAGAGAGCCTGTTGCAATTGCTGCAATCAGAAAAGGCTCTCTGCTGCCTAAATTTAAAAGCCAGCTCGCAAATTTGTTTGGAAAAAGTAACCAGCGCCAACACACTGCAGCTTATAGGTGCCAGAGTATCTTTGAAAGTCTGTTTGGGGGTGCGCCCCCCCTAGTTACGCCTCTGACTTAACCCTTTCATCTATGCAGACGATGTCACAATATTCATTCCTTACAAATCTAAACTGACTGAAATCACCAACGAAATCAAGATCAGCTTGAACATAATGGACTCTTGGGCAAATGCATTTCAACTAAAACTAACCAAAGAAAAAACACACTGTCTCATCCTCTCATCCCTACACAGCGCGGACAACCCCACTATTATCACCACCCCAGATTACACCCTCCCTATCTCAGACAGCCTGAAAGTCAATGGACCACAAAACACTAGAGAGCCAAGTGATATCCACAACAAAGAAAATGTTCCACTCAATGTGGAAACTCAAACGCTTGAAACAATTCTTCCCGAGGGGAACATTTCGCAACCTGATACAATCCAGCTTATTTTCTAAAGTAATCGCCAGCCATTTCCCAACACAAATCGGAGATGGCCGGCGATCTAGCAAAAGCGGCCAAATCGGTATAATCGAAAGCCGATTTTGGCCGCCTTCAACTGCACTCCGTCGCGGAAACGGCCAAAGCTGACGGGGGCGTGTTGGAGGCGTGGTGAAGGTGGGACTGAGGCGTGGTTATCGGGCAAACAAAAATGGCCGTCTTTCGCCAATAATAAAAAAAAATAGCCGTTTTTAGCAAGCATTTAGGGCACTTTTTTTGGACCCTTTTTTTTTCACGACCAAGCCTCAAAAAGGTGCCCCAATTGACCAGATGACCACTAGAGGGAATGGCGGATGACCTCCCCATACTCCCCCCAGTGGTCACTAACCCTTTCCCACACTAAAAAAATAAAATTAAAGCACTTTTTTGTCAGCCTCTATGCCAGCCTCAAATGTCAAAGGGCTATGGTAATGGTGTAGAATTGTGGGGAGTGGGTTTTGGGGGGCTCAGCACCCAAGGGGAACCATGCACTTGGGAGGTTCGGAGGTATTGTAATTTTGTTTCTTACGTTTTAGAAGTGCCCCCTAGGGTGCCCAGTTGGTGTCCTGGCATGTCAGGGGAACGAGTGCACAACAAATGCTGGCTCCTCCCACGACCAAATACCTTGCATTTGACCGGGTTTGAGATGGCCAGCAGTAGTTTCCATTATCGGTGGAAATCAATGCTGGCCATATCTAAAACCGGCCAAAATATTGAGATTTGGCCGGCCTGACTGTATTATCGAAACAAAGATGGCTAGCTTAATTCGATTATAGGTTTGGGAAATATGGGTGATTCTAGGTGCTCTGTTTTGGGTGGCCTCACTTCAATGAAAGGTGATAATGATAAACGTCCGCAGCTGCTGTTCCCATTTGGAAGCTTGCACTTGCTTTATTGGCACCTCTTTAAAACAGCTTACTCTGTGTTGCACTTCCGAGGTATTTCTTTACATTATGGGGTGGCATTTGAAATCGTTTGAGCTCCAGTTTTAGTAAACCTTGTTTTTCCCACATTATGCTTGTGTACACTTGTTTGTTTGTGGCTTTGGATTCTTTTTTTTGTGTTTGGGGGTGAGAGGAACTGTTTTGCCAGTTCTTGAAAGATAACGTGTGTGGGTTTGGTTTCAGACTGGATGTTAGCTGGTAGCTTAGCATATACTCTGCATTTTCTACTTGCGATCAGCTCTCCATTCTCTACCCTCCAGGAGTTCATTGCTGTGTGTGATGTGCTCCCTCACTGCCCCCAATTCTCTTTCTCCTTTGTTGAAGCAGGCAGCTTCTGGTCCCTTGGAGCCAACAGATTCTTACAGCACAAGTTCAAGGTAAGCTCATACCTCTCACCCACCTCTTCCCTTTCTGCTATGTAGGTGCTAAACAAACACTTCTTGCATCTTGCAGGACAGCTGGTCAAGAGGAATGCAAGAGACAGCAGTGGACTGTAATACACTGGACTCTGAGCGCCATGATTGGTTCTACCCAATTCATTGTACTAATGTCTTGTTCTCTATTGGACACATTCGGTTGTGGCTGCCTGTGGGGTGAGGGAGGGGAAGTGGCCCCTCGTGTGTGTGCATCCCTCATGGGCAAGGGCTCCCCATTCTGTCTCTGTTCTTTGGATTTAAATCTTACCTCTATTTTCACCAGGTTTACAGGTATCCACAGCAGGTAGTTTTTTCCCGCTTTCCACCTCATGTGTCTCCCCGCTAGGTTCCCTGCTCCTTTTTGTGGTGAACCTCAGTCCCCTTTTATGAAGTGCCCACCCATTGTCAAGGTTGTTGGGGGTGGGGAGAGGGGAGTATATATGCACTGAATATCTTTTCCACTTTATTCAACACAATCCTACAATCCTCCATAGTTATGGAACAACAACATTTCTAAATTCTACCCTGCAAACTATTTTCAAGGTGGCCACAGGTACTGAGCCCTTAAGTCATGGTGAGGGAGAGGGTTTCTGGTTACAGTTCCTAATCCAAATTACCTGCAGGTGGCTGGCTACAGCCTCAACAGAAACACCCACCCAGCCTCCCCCCTTGCCATACAGCCATGCAGTTTGGATGGAACAGGTGGCCTTCTGTATGGCCTTCTGTATGGCCACACATCACACATATGTACCAAAGTTATGTTTCTGCAGTTGGGTAGGTGAAAAAGTTATTAGGGATCACAATCATAGCACAGTAATGAGTGTTTTATTTCTTGCTGGCACACTTAATTACGTAACAACACTGGTTATCATGTTTAGAAATGTCATTAACTGTTCTGAGTACAGAAAGACAAATGTGCTGCACCCAATTTAAAAAAAAAAAGGTAGAAATAGAAAACACACATGCTGAGAAAGGCCCCATTAAGCCCTAAACTCTCCACATTGTGATTCATGGAAACCCAGTCTCAAATGGGCCAGATTGCATGGGAGGGTGTGTCTCTATGGGAGCTGTATTGGCTTAGGTCCTGGCTGTTGTGTTCACTTTGCACCTTTGATTACACTATAAACAGGAGGGAGAGGAGAGGAGGGGAAACACAGCCAAGCCCTCCATTTCAGGCAGCATCTGATCACAGGTCTGCCCTACTTCATGCTTTGTCCTACAACACTATGGAAGGAGCCCTGGGTATCAGGAAACAGAGAGGAGACTCAGAGTTCTTTCTATTTTTTAGGGCATGGGGGAAATCATAAAAAAGGGTAAAAGAGATTAGAGGAAGATAAAGAACGTATTCCCTTTATTTTATATTCTGACCATGCTATATATCAGGGGTTCTCAACCCAGTCTTCAGGATACATCAGACCAGTCTGGTTTTCATGATATCCACAATAAATATGCAATCACTGTCTCCACTGTATGCACATTTATCTCATGCATATTTATTGTGGATATAATGAAAAGCTGATTGGCTAAGTGTGTCCTAAGGACTGGGTTGAGAACCCCTGCTATATATGGATCCTTTATGTTTATTCCATATATTTTTTAAATTCTGTCACTGTTTTTCTCCCCAGCATCTCCAGAGGGAGGGTGTTCCAGGCATTCAGTTATCTTTTCTGTGAAAAAAGTATTTACTGATGTTACTTTCAAGTTTACCTCCTTGCAGCTTCATTTCACGCTCTTTTTCTTTGGAAAAGGTACTTTTGTTCTTTTGTACAGCCCAAAAATTTTCTTTCATATTATTTCTCATGTCATTTACAGGAATTTTTGTTTTATTTTGTTGTCATTTTTTCTTCTGTTTTTATTATGATTGGTTGTGCACACTCTTCCAGCAAGAGTTTACCCTATTTTCTGCAAAGATTGCACTGTTCAAAAGAGACCACACTCTTTGTGAAAAGTATGCAATCTTTTGAAAAAGGGTGCACTCTTGCAGAAGTACATTTAGAAACATTGAAATGTGGGAGCATTTTCCTATGGTTTCAAGCCAAAAATGGGGAAAAAGACATTATATCCCTACGTACATATTAAGATCTTTAAGTCTCTTTCTTCTGGCGCAGACCCCATACCATTTTGCTTGGTTTCCTCTGAGCTGCTTCACGTCTTTATATCCTTAGTGAGATACGCTTCCAAACTCGCTGCTTCACGTCTTTATATCCTTAGTGAGATACGCTTCCAAACTCAAAGGAGTGCTCGTCAGTGAGTAGGGGAATTCTTTCTTCCTTTCTGCTGATTATGTCCTCTCTCTATGCAGCCTAGTAGTATGCCAGGGTAAGCAGCAATAGGAAAACACCTCTATGGCTATCCAAAAAGAGCAGGAAAAAGTAGAGAATGCAACACAAATAGCAACTCTGGGAGTGTATAAAAAGAAGATCCCACACTGGATGCTTCAGGTATTGGTCACCATCTTGTCACATAGGGTTAGATTCAGTAAATGGTGCCCAAAGTTAGGAGCCAATAAGATCAGCGCTAAAGACTAGATTCTATATATTGTGCCTGAAAAATTGGTGCCGAAAATTTTAAATCGGTGCTGAAAATATTTCTGCTTAGGAGTATTCTATAAACTGCGCCTAGATTTAGGCATAGTTTATAGAATATGCCTTCTTGGTTTATAGAATAAGCCTAGCTGCCATGCCTGCACCTAACTCTAGGCACATCAATTGATGCTAAGTAAAACTTGGTGTAAATACTCGTGCCTAAGTTAAGTGTGAAGCAGGTGTATTCATAACCATGCACATAGATTTTCAGAAAGCCCACGGTCTGCCTATTCCATGCCCCCTTTTAGGCAGCGTGCATTAGAATTCATGTGCACTGCTTTACAGAATACGCCTAGCAAGTTGTGAGCATAAATTCTAATTAATGCCAATTAGTATCAATAATTGCTTAAGTGGCAATTATTGGCGTTGATTGGCTTGTTAAGTAATTAAATTGCACTCACAAATCCAGAATACAACTGGATTTGTGCACGCAATTGTGGTCGCATTATATAGAATCTGGGGGTAAGCACCTATTCTATAACTGATAAGCAACCTTTATAGAATAGTGCTTAGTGTGCACTCCCACACTCAACTTTGAGAGCAAGGACTTATGCCTTCTGAGACCAGGTGTAAATCCAAGCATTCTATAACATTGCGCCTAATTTCTTGGAATGCCCTGACTCACCCATGCCCCACCAAGAAGGCATTTGATAAAGTGGAGTGCAGGTATAGGTTTCGTATATTGGATTGGTTTGGCTTAGGTCCTAAGTTCTGCAATATGATAAAGGCTTTTCTCTACAGTGAACCCAAGGATTGATTGTATATTAACAATGTGCTAGCAGAACTCTTTCATTTACTTAGAGGTATGAGGCAAGGATGTTCCCTGTCGCCCCTTTTATTTGACTTGGCCCTGGAGCCTTTGTTATTAGTTATCTAGCAAGACGCGATGATTGTGGGCAAACCTTGGAATGGGTCCATGTACAAATTTTCAGCATACACTGATGACAACACGGAGGAATCTGTTGCAAGGCCACTACATCTGTTTAACTCCTTCAGGGTGTTTTGCTGGCTGTAACAATTAATTGGACTAAGTCTGAATTGCTTCCTTTTTAAAAAAAAATTGAACTTTATATTATATATTCAATAGTATATAACAGAAATATGCATTAAGAATAATCCAATTACAAAACATAAAATGGAAAAAAATAAAGCCTTACAAGTCCACTTTATGGAGAGCCAGAACTTATAGTGTTTAAAGAGCTAAAATAATTTGTAATAATAATATTACAAGGTACAAACTATAAAATAATACGATAATAAAAAAGCATATGTAGATATACAGTTGAAAAAACAGATAAAAATGTATACATTGGTTGCTATACAAAGACCTCACAACGTTTGTATGTTTGTTTACTTATAAAGACTCCTGTGTCAAACATAAAATGGTACATAAGAGCTAGGAAAATGATACTGCATCAATATGTATGCAATGCCTTACAAATAATTGAATACAAACATTAAAAATGAATAAAATCTAAGGAATAGACATAAGAGTATATAAGTAAATTATGTATGCACAACATATTGAAAAATACACAGACAATTGGCACTCTCTCTTTATATACGAATATATACCCTTTTTGTGCATTTATATCTGTACACCTATTTCTTTTTGCACCTATGCATATCATGTATCCTATATCACTTCTCTGGAAGATATACCTTTCATTTATTGTATTGAAATTGATTAAATGGTTGAAAACACTGGTGGAAACGTAGAGTGGTGATAGAACTTTAAAAAACAATAATTTGTAAAGATAAAAAATATAAAATGTATATTTGATAAAACGCATGACAAAAAAATGAAAAATAGGATCTCCAAACAAGGCAAAAAATGAAAAAAATGAATTAAAAGAAGATGAAATACATGAGTGAATAAAAAGAAAACAATAAAAAGTAAATGATGAATGATTAAAATATTAAAAAAGTAAATAATGAATGATAATCTAAATAATGGAATTGACGGTGAATGCAAAAAAAGGTGGAGAAAAAAGGAAAGAAGAAAAAGGAGAAAAAAAGAAAAGAAAAGGAGAAAAAAACAGAAAAAAGGAAAAAGAGGGGGAAGGGGGAAAGAGGAAGAAAAGGGGTGAAAAGGGGGAGAGAAAAAGAGGGAAGGAAGAAAAAGGAAAGAGGGGGAAGGAAAAAGAAAAAAGAAAGAAAAGACAAGAAAACAGAAAAAGTATGTATATATGGATGAGGGCGAGAGGGAAAGATAGGGGAGTAGAGGAAAAAGGGAGGAAATAGATGAGCATGAAAAGCAGAAAGAAAATTATGAAATTATGAAAAATATAATCTAGGAAAACGTATTATAAATATGTTAAAAAATTTGTTCAGGATATGCTATATATACGCTCAGACTATATGAGCTCCTATAGATGAAAACATGCACCCATATGTATATATATGCAAAAAAAACTAACACTTCCCAAGAGGCTGATGGCTTGATGAACGCATATGACGAGGTGGTTATGAACACCTTAACCTGTCACATTAATACTGACCTCACTTGGCGGAGACCATCTGGTGACCGCACTAAACTATGCGCGACGGGGTATTCCGGTGTGATAAGTCTGTGAATAAACAATGAGTATGAAGTTGCACCGCAGTGGAAATGCAGGAAAAAAGGAAAACAAAGGGAAAACGAAATGAAACATCAGGCCCACCGGGAAAGACACTTTGTTGTATTAAAGGGACATTACGTGACGTCAGCCACAGGAGGACAGCTGATACATACGTTGGAAAACAAAGGGAAAAAGAGAATGAAACGTCGGGACAAACAGAGAAGACACTTTGTTGCTTAAAGGGACATTGCACTGACCTCAGTCACGGGAGAACAGCTGATGCATACGTGGAGAAACTCAATTATGTGTTGATCAGTAAGTGGGTCTATTTACAGAACAGAGATAACCATGATCAAAATAAAGTTCCTTGTCATCAAGCAGATGAAGCCATTACATATGGGTTGTGTCCTCAACCAGCAGGGGGAGATAGAGAGCACTCATTTTTCACAGTGCCTCATGGCCAGCTAGCTCCACTGCCTCTTCAGTATTCTCTATCTCCCCAAGCAGGGTGGCTGCAGCTTCTTCGAGCTCCATCAAAAATCTGCCTGGGGGTGGCTCCTGGCTTGCCAGTTGTTAGCCGGGGTGTTAGAGGCTATAGCAGCTTCACTTTGAAGGCACATAGGTCAGCCCTTTCCCTGCCTTACCCATGCCCCCATGGATGTGGAAATATTAGCTTGCTTTTCCCTGTCCTTTCCCACTCAGTGGATGCAGGCACATTGGTTCGCCTTTCCCTGCCTTTCCCACTTATCTGAGCCCCCGGAGTGTTTTTATTTACCTCTTTTGGCTCTGCTTTCCTCACAGCATTAAAAATAAATAAATAATTAAATAATTAAAATCGCGTCGCGCTTTAGCGCAGCGATCTTGGAAAAGAGGTTTTTTTCTTGAGATTCTTCTGCAGGACCGGAGCTGTGATACTCGGTCTAATGAGGTAAGAGTGTTTTCTGACTCTTCCGGGGTGGGCCCGCGATCGGGACGTTTTTGGTGTGAACCGCCATTTTTTAATTTTACCGTCGTTTTCGGCAATGGCTGCAGAGACTGTAAAGCGCTGTTCTAAATGTGGCAAGCGCAAATCAGCAGTGGGGCTCTGTAATTCGTGCTCTACAGACGGTAGAGCCGGCCCAAGCATGGCGAGCGGCGATCTTTTGCGCTCTGAGCTGGCAGCGGACGCCATTTTGGATTTTCCACATGGCGTGGCCTCCGTTGCGACGGAGAGCCCTGAATCCAGGGGGGGGGGGGGGGATCCTCTGAGTGAGGCTAATAATAGAGCTGATAGCCCTAGGCAGGATCCGGGTGGTCAGGGAGTGGTTTTCTCCCCTGATTTTTGTTTTAATGCTGCATAGGGCGTACATGCTTAAAAGAGCTCTTCCACAGGGTTCTTCAGACCCTCTATCTGCCCCCCCCCCCCCCCCCGGTGGATCCTGGCCTTTTGGAGTTGGCTTTGCTTGTTTCTTATCCTCCTGATAAACGCAGAAGGGCTAATTCCCCTTCTGAGTGTGGCGCACCCCCCTTTTCCCCCCCATGGTCGGGCTATGAGGATTCTGAGGGGTCTGGCAGAACTTCTTGGGCTGAGGAGCCAGAGTCAGGTGCAGAATTGCCACAGGAGCTTGATGATCCGTCTGCGGTGAGGATTTTCCACCGCGAGGAGCTGCCAGTACTTATTTCAGATGCCTTACAAGCCCTCTCGATTGAAGATCCTGGGAGTGGCACAGCCTCCTCTGTTAATCCAAGGATGGCTAGTACCAGAAAGCCTGCTCGAGCCTCTCCTTTGCATGACTCCATCCAAGAGCTTATTTTGGCTCAATGGGCTGACCCCGAGGGACCTTTGAAGGTTGCCAGGGCTATGAGGCAATTATACCCTCTGAGTGAGGAACATTTGGCTCGCTTTGCAATGCCTAAAGTGGATGCCCTGGTCACGGCTGTGACAAAGAGAACTACCCTCCCTGTTGAAGGAGGTGTTGCCCTGAAGGATATTCAAGACCGCAGGCTTGATTCAGCTCTGAAGCGGTCCTTTGATTTGGCAGGTCTCACTGTTCGGGCATCTGCATGCAGTTGTTATGCTGCTAGAGCCTGCCTGGCTTGGTTACAGCAGGCAATGGAACAGCCCGGTGATGGAGCAGAGACCTTATCTGAAGTGGCTCCGCGGATGGAGTCGGCCTTGTCCTTTTTGGCTGACGCCCTTTATGATATGGTCAGAGCTTCGGCTAAACAAATGGCTGTAGCAGTGGCGGCTCGCCGCAGTTCTTTGGCTACGACATTGGGCGGACGGACATGGCCTCTAAGCAAAGGTTGGTGAAGTTGCCCTTTCAAGGCCTTCTCCTGGAGCTGGAAAACATTGTTAAAGGCCTGGGGGATTCCAAACCTCAGCGCTTGCCCGAAGATAGGCCGAAGCCTTCCTCTAAGGGTCAGGCGGTCCGCTCCTCTTACAGACCTCGCTTCCGTGAAGCTAGAAGGTACCCGCCCGGGGCGTGCTGCTGGGTTCACTTCGTGTGCCCGCTTTCAGCAGAGAAACTCCTTTCGCTCGGACAAACATTCCGCAGCTGCCGGTTCAAGGCCTGGAGTTCAGGGGCGACCCTCTCAATGATGGTGCGCCGGTCCCCTCCTCGTTTCCTGTCATCGGAGGAAGACTTTCCCTCTTTTTCGAGGAGTGGGCCAAAATCTCCGCAGACCAGTGGGTCTTGGACCTGATCAGAGACAGATACCGAATAGAATTCTATGCCCCGGTGAGAGACGTGTTTGTGGAGTCCCGATGCGGTTCTGCCGCCAAACGGGCGGTGGTAGAGGAGACTTTGCACAGTTTGTGCCGGATAGGGGCTGTGACCCCGCTGCCTCCCGCCGAACAAGGTCTAGGCCGCCACTCCATTTACTTTGTGGTGCCATGAAAAGGTGGGTCTTTTCGCCCGATCCTGGACTTAAAAGAGCTAAACAAGTCCTTAAGAGTGCGGCATTTTCACATGGAAACCCTGCGCTCCGTCATTGCTGCGGTACAGCCAGGAGAGTTTCTCACGTCTCTGGACCTAAATGAAGCTTACTTGCACATACCAATTTGGCCCCCGCACCAGAAGTTTCTGCGGTTTGCGGTGTTGGGAAAACATTTCCAGTTTCGGGCCTTGCTTTTGGCCTCGCCACAGCTCCCCGAACCTTCTCCAAGGTAATGGTGGTAGTAGCTGCCTTTCTCAGGCGAGAGGGTATCCAGGTTCACCCGTACCTAGACGCCTGGCTCATCAGAGCAGACTCAGAAAAAGAGAGTCATCTAGCTACAGCCAGAGTGGTTTCAGTCCTTCAATCTCTGGGCTGGGTCGTCAATATGGCCAAAAGTTACCTGACCCCCTCGCAATCTCTAGAATATTTGGGGGCCAGGTTTGACACAGCCTCGGGCTATGTGTTTCTTCCCGAGCAAAGGCGGTGCAAGCTTCAGAATCAGGTCCATCTGCTCCTGAGGATGCCCCGCCCGCGAGCTTGGGACATTGTCCAGCTGTTGGGATCGATGACGGCCACCTTGGAAGTGGTGCCATGGGTGAGAGCGCACCTGAGACCTCTACAGTATTCTCTACTTCAACGATGGTCTCCAGTATCTCAGGATTATCAGTGCAGACTTTCTTGGCTCCCTGCGGCCCGCCTCAGTATGGAGTGGTGGCTCTCGGACAGCATGTTGTGGCGGGGAATGCCGCTGGCACTCCCGATTGGTGCCTAGTGGTGACAGATGGGCACACATTGCCAGGGAAGCATGCCCAGGGTATGTGGACGCCCGACGAGTCGGAGTGGTCTATCAACCGCCTGGAGTTGAAAGCGGTGTTTCTGGCTCTTCTGGCCTTTCAAGTGACTCTGGAAGGATTGGCTGTCCGAGTGATGTCGGACAACACGACAGCAGTGGCCTACATAAATCGACAAGGCAGCACTCAGTGCAGAGCTCTAGCCGCGCAGGCCGAACAAATTTGCCACTGGGCCGAGCTGCATCTACAGTCCCTGTCAGCAGCTCATATTGCAGGTCAGAGCAACGTGCAAGCCGACTATCTAAGCAGGCATCTGATCGATCCAGCGGAGTGGGAACTAGCAGACGATGTATTCCTGCAGATATGTGCCAAATGGGGCAAGCCAGTGATGGATCTTATGGTGACCAGTTCCAATGCCAAAGTCCAGTGCTTCTTCAGCAGACGGGGGGATCCTCGCTCTGCCGGGTTGGATGCCTTGGCTCAACCCTGGCACCTGGGCTTGCTGTATGTCTTCCCTCCGTGGCCCTTGATAGGGCGAGTGCTCCTGCGGATTCGGCTGCATCCAGGAGAAGTGGTGCTCATCACCCCGGATTGGCCCAGGAGGCCTTGGTATGCGGACCTCCGACAGATGCTGTTGGAGGCTCCCTTTCCGTTACCTCTGGTTCCGCACCTGTTGTCACAGGGTCCGGTGGCCATGGAGGACGCCTGCCACTTTGGTCTTATGGCATGGCGATTGAGAGGGCGCAATTGAGAGATAAAGGCTACTCAAGGTAATTTCCACTCTCCTGCAGGCCCGTAAGCGCTCCACTTCCGTGGCTTATGCCAGGATTTGGCGCCAGTTTGAAGTCTGGTGTGTTTCAAGAGCGCTTTCTCCGTTGCGGGCTCCTGTCTCGCCGATTCTGGACTTTTTGCAGGATGATGTACACAAAGGCTTGGCCTATAAATCCCTGCGGGTACAAGTGGCAGCATTGGCCTCCCTGCGTGGCAAGGTTGAAGGCGTGTCCTTAGCTGCTCATCCAGATGTGGCACGGTTTCTTAGAGGGGTGCTTCGGCTCCGTCCTCCCGTGCGGGCACCTTGTCCAGCTTGGAACCTGGGGTTAGTATTGAAGGCCCTTCAGGGGGCTCCCTTTGAACCGCTTCGGCGTGCTTCAGAGAAAGATTTGACACTGAACGCCGTCTTTTTAGTGGCCATTACCTCAGCGAGACAGGTGTCAGAGCTCCAGGCGCTGTCCTGTAGAGACCCGTTTCTGCAATTCTCAGAGTCAGGGGTCACGGTTCGGACCGTGCCTTCCTTCGTGCCTAAGGTGGTTTCAGCGTTTCACCTAAACCAGCCTGTTTTTCTTCCCTCCTTTGTTGAGGAGGAGTTTCCAGATTCATTTGGGCAGTTGCACCTTTTGGATGTGCACAGGACTCTGTTGCAGTATCTGCGAATTACAAATCCTTTCAGGACCTCTGATCATCTTTTTGTGCTGTTTGCAGGTCCTCGCAGAGGGTCTTCAGCATCTAAAGCCACTATTGCCCGTTGGCTCAAAGAAGCTATCTTTTCAGCATATCTGCTGTCTGGCCGGGCTCCGCCTGAAGCCTTTAAGGCACATTCCACAAGAGCGATTTCCTCTTCCTGGGCGGAAACTGGAGCACTATCTCTTCATGAGATTTGCAGTGCTGCAATATGGACTTCTAAGCTTTCACCCGACATTACAGGCTGGATGTGGCTGCCAGGAGGGATGCGTGTTTTGTTACATCCCATACGTAATGGCTTCATCTGCTTGCTGACAAGGAAGGGAAAATTAGGTTCTTACCATGATAATTTTCTTTCCTTTAGTCATAGCAGATGAAGCCATGAGCCCTCCCTGTATGATTGTATTGCACTGATTCTGATTTTAGGTGCTGTTCTTGTTTCCTGAAGTTATATTCCTTCCTTGGGGAGTCGGAAAACAGTCTTCAGGATTCTTGTTACAGTTATAGGAGGATGAGTTCATTCCCTCCAGTTCATGTTTTGGGAGGATGAGTTTATTCCCTCTAGGATGCAAGTATTCCCTCCGTTTATACAAAGTGGAGGACGAGTTTATTCCCTCCAGGAGGATGAGTTCATTCCCTCCTTTTTTGGAGTTTATGCCCTTGTTAAGGGGCCATCGTTCGCTGTGAGGAAAGTTCATGTTATTCCCATTGCGGTTTGCCATACTGCTTTGGAAGCTTCAAATACTGAAGAGGCAGTGGAGCTAGCTGGCCATGAGGCACTGTGAAAAATTGAGTGCTCTCTATCTCCCCCTGCCGGTTGATGGACACAACCCATACGTAATGGCTTCATCTGCTATGACTAAAGGAAAGAAAATTATCATGGTAAGAACCTAATTTTCCCATATTGGCAGAAAAAGCTAAGAAGAAACAACAAACAAAATTGATAACAAAAAAACGAGCTAGGAAGGAACCCAAAGTGTAACGCTGGAGTATGACACTAACTTCAGACATAATAAAGGAAAGTTTAGTAGATAACAAATTTACCTTTAAAAAGACCTTTTTGGAAGAAATGCTCGTAGACAATTATAATGTCAGCGTAAAGCATGATAAAAAGGTTTGACCTGAATGGTCCCTTAAAAAACTAAAAAAGCGCCAAAACGGGCGGAAATGACGTAAACAGCGATTAAAAACGGAAATAAAAAGAAAAATACAAGAAGTGAAGTTGGGAATCAGGAAAAACAAATTTGGAAAAAATGCTGTGCTGGAATGTTGACCCAAAGAAAAAAGGCAGAAAACAAAGCAGAAATTCTGAAGTACTTCCTGATGAGTCAGCTGATTGAATGACTTGGTGAGTGAAAAAGGATGATGGTGCTGGGAAAGAAAGACTGTATAGAATGGCGTGATGAGTGAAAGAAGATGACGGAGCTGGGAAAGAAAGAATGTATTGAATGACATGGTGCGTGGAAAAGAATGACGGAGCTAGGAAAGAGAGACTGTATTGTAGATGACAGTGTTGAGAAATGAAGAATATATAGTTAAATAATAATACTATCAAAAAACTAGAAACAGATAAGGTAATAAACAATGGAAAAGTGGAAAAGATGAGAAAAAGACAGGGATGATAAAAGTGAAATGTGTTGAGATTAATCGACGAAAAGAAAAAAGGGGGAAATGAAATAAAATGGATAGAGGAAGAAAAGAGAAAAAGGGGGAGCAACAAAAGAAAGGGACAAAGGGAGAAGAGAAGAAAAGAAAGGGGCAAAAAAAGGGGGGAAGGGAGGAAGGTAAAAAAAAGGGGGGGAAACAGAAAGGGGGTAGGAAGGGTAAAGGGAAAAGATGGGAGGGAAAGAAGGGTGAACAGAAATGAATAACTGTAACCCTGCAATAAAATTTACTATTTCTTGCTCCTATGAGGATATACACTTTTTTGATGTCCAAATCCATCAGATGAACAGTGTCTTTCTGACTAAAGTATTTAGGAAGACGACAGACCGTAGTATCATACTACAGTACAATAGCTGACACCCTTGCACTCTATGACGGAGCCTTCCTTTTTTGCAGTTCTTAAGGTTCCACCGCATCTGCACGTCCGTGGAAGACTTTAAAATACACTCTAAGGTGCTTTTCCAAGAATTATTTGATAGAGGGTATCTGTTCAAGGTCCTGAAGTCCACCTACAAGAGGGCAAGGTACATTAACCCTGATCTTCTGTTTTTGCCCAGACAAAAAGAAAATAAAAACGGTAAAACTGTATGTGTCATGAGGCATGTTGCGGGAGGAGAACGACTAGCACACATTCTACATCAACATTGGGATGTTCTGCATTTCCATTCGGTGTTTAAGGACCAGGAATTATTGATTGCTTTCTCCAGAGGGAAAAATATCAAAGAAATCATTAGCCCATCTGAATTACCAGCTGTTTGGGGGGCTACTCCTGGTTCGACGGAATTAGGTCACTACAGATGTGGTCGTTGCAAGACCTGTGACATCACGCTACAAGGGGACTCTTTCACCAATCCATGGGACAAAAAAAAATATGTCAACTTCTTATACAGACTGTAGAACATCACATGTAGTATATGTACTACAGTGCCCAAGTTTGAAGGTATATGTGGGCAAAACCATCAGACCCCTCAACATCCACATGAATGAACACAGGCACAGTATTTGCTCACTCAAGAATTGGAGCACCTCTTGTGCCCCACTGTCAGTTGTTATCACCCACTCTGGATGACTTCATTGTGAGAGTGATTGACCGGGTGCTCCCTAGGAAACTTGGGGGTAACCTAGATAGACGTTTATTACACCTGGAACAGAGGTGGATATTCCGCCTACAGTCGGTGGAACCCCGGGGTCTCAACACAAAAATCGAAGGGACGGTGTTCTTTTGATACAATTGACTGTTAAATTTCTAATCATTCTGTTTGAGTTATATGGGCCATCTTTTTGTCCATACATCTAGGTGCTTACCAGGTGCATTTAAGATCACCAGGTTTTTATTTTTCATTTTGTATTTTCGACATGTTTTCTTTTTTTCTTTTGTTCCTTCTGCATGTCTGGGACAGTCCGGCCAATGACAGTCTGATTGGTCGGGCATTTTGTGCACAGCTGCATGCTATGATTAGGGGCCATAAAGTATATATAAGCAATCCACTTTTTGCGGCGTCTCGTGCCACTTCCAGTCTATCCGGCTATGTGTGAGTGTTACGTCTTTCAGTTTCTAAGTATTTTGATAGATATGTGGGATATCGCAGGGTTTTCACGATGTTCTTTGTTTTTTCATGACTGTTACATTAGCCACTTGAGCAGTGCTAGTTTATTGGGCGTCCTTTCCCCTGAAGAAGCCCCACCAGCGAAACGGGTCCATTGGGCGGGGAAGCCCTTCCACGTTACTGCTTTGGCTAAGTGGTTTTGTTTGCACTTTACCCTTTCATTACCCTTTGGCATATAGTGAACTAGCATGTTTTTTGAAAATTTTCTCCTAAAAAAAAATATAATTTTCCACGTTGTGGTAGGGGGTTGGTTGATGACCGATGATTAAACTGTGGTGACTCTCTGTGAGTAATTTCAGCAATTTTGCTGTGTGTCACCTGTCTGAGGTCTTTGATCCCCCTTCACTTATTCTGATATCCTACATGCTGTAAGAATTAACTCCCTTGTATATGACTGTTGTATAACACAAATTTTAGCAGAGTTTCTCCCTCTTTTTTTGCTTGTTACATTTGTACCCCACATTTTCCCACCTATTCACAGGCTCAATGTGGCTTACATGTTGCCGGAGAGGTGTTGGTAGACTCTGGAGTAAACAGTTACAAATATAAGGTTAAGTAGTGGTAGGAAAAGGTTTATGTGGTGGGAACCACATAAGGTTCATGTGGTGGGTCCACATGATAGAAGTCAGGAGCAGATGGATTTGTTGGTAATCATAACGAACTGTAATGTTGTGGTGTCTCTAAGTACAGAGTTTTATGTTGGGGTGGGAGGATATGCCTTTTGAAACAGGTGAGTTTTTAGTCTTTTCCTGAATTGGAGGTGATCGTATGTGGGTTTCACAGCTTTTGGTAGATTGTTCCACAGTTGTGTGCTGATGTAGCAGAAATTGGATGCGTAGGTAGATTTGAATTTTAGTCCTTTGCCGCTTGGAAAGTTGAGATTTAGGTATTTGCGAGCTGATGCAGTTGTGTTTCTGGTTGGTAGATCAATCAAGTCTGTCATATATCCCGGTGCTTCGCCGTAGATGATTTGGAGAGGCATAATCGAATGTCGCTGGCCAAATAGATCGCCAGCGATCTATGTTGGCAGCGGTGCTACAGCTGGCCGGAACCGTATTATCAAAAAAGATTGCTGGCCATCTTTTTTTTCAATAATACGGTTTAGCCCGGCCAAATGCCTTGGAGTTTGCCGGGTTTGAGATGGCTGGGTTTGTTTTTCAGTGATAATGGAAAAAAATGCCGGCCATCTCCAACCCGGCAAAATCCAAGGCATTTGGTCGTGGGAGGAGCCATCATTTGTAGCGCACTGGTCCCCCTGACATGCCAGGACACCAGCTGGGCACCCTAGGGGTCAGTGCGGTGGACTTCAGAAAAACCTCCCACATGCATAGCTCCCTTACTTTGGGTGCTGAGCCCCCCAACCCCCCCAAAACCCACTACCCACAAATGTACAACACTACCAAAGCTCTTAGGGGTGAAGGGGGCAACTACATGTGGGTACAGTGGGTTTTGGAGGTCTTCCATTACCAGCACAAGTGTTACAGGTAGGGGGGGATGGGCCCGGGTCCACCTGCCTTAAGTGCACTGTGGTACCCACTAAAAGTGTTCCAGGGACCTGCATACACGCTGGCCTCTAGGACTTGTTGCTGCTGTATAACCTTGGCACACCAGTTGACACCTGAAGACTAATCTCTTTGAAAAAGTCCTTTATTTGAATAAGCACGTTTACTCACAGTTAACTGCAGATCAGAGGTTGTGCCCCACTCACAAAGAGTCTCCCTGGTACTGAGATTAGCAGTAGGTCAGAGCTGGCAGAATGGTGTACAGTGCCCTCTTTCAGTCACATTCAAGGTAATAACGTTCTCTAACGTGGGTAACACATGAAAGGGATCTAAAACTGGCTTACAAAAATGGCCACTACCTCATGGACTACCGGAAACAGAACAGGGCACACTCTGACCCAGTTAGCAGGGGGGAAAAGCACCATGGGAGTAGAGCCCAGTACCCTACACCCACCACAATGCATTGCTGATGTGACTCTGCAGGGCACCTAACAGAAAAGGTGTCACACTCACCTGAGAGCCACATCGCAACCAGGGAAAGGGAGGATACAACACATTCTGCTGTCATGGAGGTGGGTACGGCATTTGAGGCTGGCATACAGGCTGGCAAAAAAGGTTTTTAGTTTTATTTTTTTAGTATGGGAGGGGGTTGGTGACCACTGGGGGAGTATGGGGAGGTCATCCCCCATTCCCTCCAGTGGTCATCCGGTCATTTGGGGCACCCTTTTGAGGCTTGGTCGTGAAAATAAAAGGACCAAGTAAACCCGGTGATATACTGCTTATCGCCGGGTTTTTTTGGTCCATTATCGCCGAAAGCCGGACATCTGGTAGCCATGCCCATGGCCGCCCATGTCCCGCCTTCGCTTCGCCGCCAACACACCCCTTTGAACTTTGGCCAGCGACGTGACGGGAAAGCGGCGATGTTGCCAAAAAAGCAGCTTTCGATTATACCAATTTGGCCGCTTTTCCAAGATCACCGGCCATCTCCCGATTTATGTCGGAAAATGGCCGGTGATCACTTTCGAAAATGAGCTGGTTTGTGAACCATAGTGCAGATTTTGAAGGCGATGCGTTCTTTGATTGGGAGCCAGTGTAGTTTTTCGCGTAGGGGTGTTGCACTTTCAGATCGTGTTTTTCCGAAGATGAGTCTTGCCGCCGTATTTTGAGTGGTCTGAAGTTTCCTAGAGATATGTTCTTAGCGTACACCTTCCTGGGTGAACCTCCAAACATTGGAAGACATATTACAAGAAAAAGATTGGAAGAAAGTTGATGCTGGAGATCACCTGTTGAGATCCTTGAAGGTCTCCGGAAATCTGAAAGATGGGAGAAAAGAAACTTTAAAGAATCTAGTGTTTTGTAAAATTGAATGTGCTTAAATGTTCTCACCAATACAGCTCTCTCCCAACTGCCAGCCTAAAAATCAGGAAACATAATACCCAATAATCAAACCTAAATATGCAGCAAGCAAATTAATAATTCTATATACCTCAACATGCAGACAAAACTAAAAGAAAAATTACTGAAAGAAAATATCACCCAATTACTTAAGTTTCTCTTTCTCCAACAACAAATTTTCCAAGTGAGTGGGATCTAAGAAAATATAAGAATTAAGTTAACATATCTAATTGTGTTTTGGCTAATACAGAGAGGAAAGTACTTGAGAAGAATCTGTCTTTTATTCCTACTCCAAATTACAACGCTTTTAAGACTAGGGTACAGCTTTTTAAATTTATGGAGGAATTGAAGATCATACAATTCTTTTCTACCAAAAGTGCCTGTAGTTCAGATATTTCAATTATAAGGAATAATAGCAAGTGAAACCCACATGGACTAGTGATTCATAGATATGAGAAGATAGTTTTGAATAAAATTTCAGAATTAGAATAGGTTTTTTATGATGTCACCAAACAAGAGAGATTAGATATACAATTGCTTCAGAAGGATGACACCATAGTAACAAAACCTGCAGATAAAGGAGGAGCAGTGGTGATAATGAATAAGGAAGATTATGTAAATGAAATCAATAAACAATTGAGTGATAGCTTCTTCTACAAAAAAAGCCACCCACTGATCCTATAAATGAAATAAAAGCTAAACTTTCATCACTGATTTCTATAGCCAAGCTAGAAGGGTTCCTAGTTAGCTTGAGACCGATACCCCTGACAGTATGATCCAACTGAGTGGTTTCTGATGAAGCCCTGTTATGGGTGAAACGAATCGGGCCCCGTTGAAAATCAGCAGTTGAAATGTGGGGTTGTCAAGCCAGCATTTATTAAGCTAAGTTGATGCATGCTATGCTGTAGCTTGAACAGTTTTTGTTACTCAGTTATTCTTAAAATTTGTGCTCTGTTATGGGCAATTTTATTTATTTATTTATTTATTTTATTTATTTATTTATTGCATTTGTATCCCACATTTTCCCACCTCTTTGCAGGCTTAATGTGGCTTACAATATATCGTGAATAATGGAAATACATGAAAGATAAATATTTAGTATTACAGACAGATTTTGGGTGACATGATTATGATAGGACAAGATATTAGTCTAACAAGCAGATATACTAGTCTTTCTGGATATATGTGGAGAGGTTCACATTTGTTGGTCTTTGTGGTATGCCTTGTTAAAGAGATAGGTCTTTAGTAGTTTTCGGAAGTTAGTGAGATCATAGTTCATTTTTAAATTGCGCGGCAATGCATTCCAGAATTGTGTGCTCAGGTAGGAGAAGGTTGACACATGCGTTAGTTTGTATTTTAGACCTTTGCAGTTGGGGAAGTGAAGGTTGAGGAATGTGCGGGATGATTTTTTGGCATTCCTTGGTGGTAGGTCTATCAGGTCTGACATGTAGGCTGGTGCATCTCCATGAATTATTTTGTGAACTAGGGAGCATATCTTGAACGTGATGTGTTCTTTGATTGGGAGCCAGTGTAGCTTTTCTCGTAGAGGTTGAGCACTTTCATATTTTGTTTTACTGAATATGAGTCTAGCTGCAGTGTTCTGGGCTGTTTGGAGTTTCTTGATTATTTGTTCTTTGCAGCCAGCGTATAGTGCGTTCCAATAGTCTAGATGGCTGAGTACCATTGATTGCACCAGGTTTCAGAAGACGGACCTTGGGAAGAAAGGTTTTACTCTTTTCATTTTCCACATTGAGTAGAACATTTTCTTGGTTGTGTTTTTCATATGGTTTTTCAAGTGTTAGGTGTCGGTCAATGGTGACTCCAAGGATTTTCAAGGTGTCTGAGATTGAAAGATTCAGTTTAGGTGTGTTTATGGTGGTGAATTTGTTCGTGTTGTGCTGAGAAGTGAGTATTAGGCATTGGGATTTTTCTGCATTGAGTTTCAGCTGAAATGCATCCGCCCATGAGTGCATGATTTGTAGACTTTGGTTGATTTCATTGGAGATTTCCTTTAAATCTTGATTGAATGGGATGTAGATCATTACGTCGTCTGCGTATATGTATGGGTTGAGATTTTGGTTTGCTAGTAGTTTGGCCAAGGGTGTCATCATTAAGTTGAATAGAGTCAGTGAGAGGGGGGATCCCTGTGGGACTCCACATTCAGGTATCCATGTGGCTGATGTGGTCGATTTGGATGTCACTTGGTATGATCTTGTGGTTAGGAACCCCTTGAACCATTTGAGAACGTTGCCTCCGATTCCGAAGTACTCAAGGATATGTAATAGTACTCCATGGTCAACCATGTCAAATGCGCTAGACATGTCGAATTGTAGAAGTAGTACGTTCTTGCCATTTGCGATCATTTGTTTGAATTTGGTCATGAGAGTGACTAGTACTGTTTCTGTGCTGTGGTTTGAACAAAATCCTGACTGGGAGTCGTGTAATATTCAGAATTTGTGTAGGTATTGTGTGAGTTGTTTAGTCACCATTCCTTCTGTTGTTTTGGTTATTAAGGGAATGGATGCTACTGGTCTGTAGTTGGTTATTTCACTAACACTTTTCTTCACATCTTTGGGTATGGGGGTAAGTAGAATGTTTCCTTTCTCTTTCAGGAAGAGTCCATTTTGTATTATATAGTTCAAGTGATTCGTTAGGTCCGTTATAAATTGTTGAGGGGCATATGTCATAAGGTTGTTTGGGCATGTGTCTAGTTTGCAGTGGGATTTGGCAAATCTTTTGAGCGTTTGGAAGATGTTTTCCTCCGATATTGTCTCGAAGTTGGTCCAGGTTCTATCTGCTGGGTATACGCCAGGGTCTGGGTCTAGGTGGTCAAGGAGTTCGGTGTAGTCAATGGTACTGACAGGTATTTTTTTTCGCAATTGAACAATTTTCTCGTTGAAGTATTTTGCGAGGTTGTCTGCTTCTGGTGTGTCTTCATTATTGGTAGTGACTGGTGTGGTATCTAGTAGTTTGTTCACGAATTGGAAGAGTTTGTGCGTGTCTTTGAAGTTTGGTCCAATTTCAGTTTTGTAGTATAGTCTTTTAGTTTGTCTTATGGTATTGATTTTTTTCTGCGTGAGGTTCTGGTTGGAGTTGGTGTGATGTTGTCTAGTATTGATTTGCATCTATCGTCCCATTCTCGTAGGAATAGGTTTGTATCTGTTTTAATTGTCAATCCATTGTGATAGATCTGTTGCCAGAATGTTACCGGATCTATTTTTCCTCTCGTGGTGTAAGTTTTTCGTTCTTGTTTGTCAATAGAGTTTTTTGTGCACCATTGGAGTGAGATGTATGCTTTATAGTGGTCTGACCATGGTGCGGGTGTCCATTTTGTGTCTGTTAATATAAGGTTTGAGTCGGGATCAAATTTATATGTGATAATGTCTAGTGTGTGTCCTTTATTGTGAGTTGGTTGTGTATTTGATTTGTGTAGATCCCATAGTTTTAGGAACTCTTTGCATTCTTGGGTGCTTGTTGAGGTAGTCTCTTCAAGGTGCAGGTTAATATCTCCTATTATAATAAGATTTGAGGTTGAGATGCAAGTATTTGATATAAAGTCCATAAAGTGTGTTTGGGAATCCTGCCAGTTTCCTGGCGGTCTGAAGAGTAGGACTGCATTAACGTGTTCCTGCAATTTTGGGTGATTGATTCTTACCGAGGCGATTTCAAGTTGAGGCAGGATGGATTCGGCTATGGCTGTTATGGTGAACTCGGATTTGTATATTATGGCTATTCCTCCTCCTCCTTTCCCGTTTCTTGTCCAGTGGGCAATTTTGTATCCTGACAGGCATAAATCTAAAATTATGGGGTCTTTTAGGTCATGGATCCAGGTTTCAGTGATGAATAGGAGGTCGAGATTATCTGTAGTGATCTAGTCTGTTATACTCTCTGTTTTATTTACTACTGATCTGGCGTTTATGTACCCCATTTGGATTGAGTGGTAAGATTTGTTTCGGGACATGGATGTGTTAATTTTTATCAGTTGCCTGTCTTTTTGGTATTTGGTTTTGTTGTGTCCTTTCTTCCCTGTCTGTTGGTTGTTTCCGTATGTGCTTGTTTTTCCTTTTAGTTGGTTATTATTCTTATGGTCTGTTGAGCTGTGGTTAAGTTGTCTGTAGGGTTTGTGTGCTGTGGGTATTGTAATGTGGATCCTCTTCCCTCATTAATTGCAGCTCTCCACACCTGAAGAACACCTTCCAGTACTGCTCCTTTCTCCCTCAGAACAATGAAGGTTTTTATTGCCTAGGAGGGGCTTCCCTCCTTCCCTCAGTTGAGGCACCAAAACACAAAACAAAGCACGGTTATCATTCACCTTTCTCAATCAGGTTAGTTTCCCAGTCCAGGCTTCCACAGCTGCTTCCTCTCCCTCCCTCCTGGGGAAGAGTGGCAGCAAATAATAAAAAAAAAAAATACCATGTTCAGAGTAGCGGGATTTTCCCAAAACACAGTTCACTTTTAGCCAAGCTTCACCCCACTGCTCAGTTTAGCCAGGCTTTCAAAAACACAGTTCAGTTCTAGCCAAGCTTCAAAACACAGCTCAGTTTAGCCAGGCTTTCAAAACACAGTTCAGTTCTAGCCAAGCTTTCCAAAACACAGCTCAATTTAGCCAGGCTTTCAAAAACACAGTTCAGTTCTAGCCAAGCTTTCCAAAACACAGCTCAATTTAGCCAGGCTTTCAAAAAACACAGTTCAGTTCTAGCCAAGCTTTCCAAAACACAGCTCAATTTAGCCAGGCTTTCAAAAACACAGTTCAGTTCTAGCCAAGCTTTCAAAACACAGTTCAGTAATGGCTTTGCGCGGGCTCAAAGCCTAGGGTCCCACCCTCTTGGTCAGTCATACTCCTACCTGACCTCCTCCCGCTTGACCCGGCTTGGCCCCGCTACTTCCTTGGCTTTCGCTGAGCCAGAGCTGAAAAGTCCATCGGCTCTTCCAGGGTGTTCTCCGGTTCAGTCAACTCCATAGGGCAAGGCTCACTCTCTCCTTCTCTCTCCTCAGGAGCCCAATCCATATTCTCCTCGCCCCGCCCTTCTCCCAGCTGCTCACCCTTTCTTTCATTAAAGCTCTTTGGTGGCTCTTCTTTCTCCACCCACCTATTCCACCACCTCTTCCACCAGGTTGGAGAATCAGCCTTATTCCTTCCCCTGCGGCCCTCCTCTGGAGACCCCTGGGAATGCACATAGTTTCTTTTATCCCCGGTCGCCCTTGGGGCATGCTGGGAGTTGTAGTTCTTTATTTCTAGTTTTTTCCTGGGGAATGCCTGCCTATAACGGGGGTATTCTGGCCTATCCCAGGGTTCCTTTGGGGCCTGTCCTACATACTCTTTACAGTATATTGTTATTTATGTTGGTGGTCGTCCATGCGTGGTAAATTAGGGGGAGGAAGTATATTATCATAAGCAAATTGTTGGTATTCATGTTGGCTGTTGTGCGAGGTCTTTGGTTATGCCTGAGGTGCTGGTGAATTATTTGTTATATGACATCAGTTAGTATCAACTTTAGGTGATATCAACAATATCAATTTAAATCTACATCAGAATATCAACAACATCAATTTAAATCTACATCAGAATACTGATATTATTCATTATTGCAGACAATTGTCTCAGGAGAAGCAGGGAGGGTAAAAGAAGCAAAATAGCGAAGTTAAAGGTGGAAGGAGCATAACAATAGCATTAGAATAGATGAGAGAGGGAACCTGTGCAGTCCTTCCTTTCCCAAGTGTCTTCACGATATATCGATTAGCAGCCTGCTGGAAAAAGTGCAGTTCAGACGTTTTGTTCATGTGGAGACGGTTTGGGGTAGTTCTCTTGGGTCTGTGTTAATCTTGTACTTCGGCAATGCAGGTTAAGGAGGCCTCGCCACGTGGTCATATGCACGCAGGATGTGTTTGGTCGCACAGGACCCAAGGAGGCGATGGACTCCTGATCTACCCTCGACCCTGTTGGGCCCCGTCTCCTCGTTGCCCCTCCTGTCCCCAAGCCGAGAGGGGAGAGCAGCGTGAGCTTTGGAAGATCGATCTTCAGCAGGCAAGGTCACCTCCGTGGTTCGCGTAGTTCTCGATCGATGGCTGTCTGCACGTTGCTTGGTGCAGATCTCTGAACCACTCGTTCCCGTGAACTTTAAATTAGCGGTTCTCCTGTCCCACCAGGGTGCACAGTCAGTACAAGTGTTGTCTCTTGCCCGCGTCGCAGCGCAGTGGGCGCTTCTGGCTGTGGGTTTTGTGCACTCCCGCCAGTCCCTTGGTCGATCTTACTTTTGGTAGTGTGGTCCGGCCTAATCGTTCGTGGTGCCGTGTCCGGTATTGGTGTTCTCCTTGGGGCAGCCGTCTGAAGCCGTTAAAACAGCTACGGCTTACCCCTGCTGTCTCTCCGCCGCCGGTCACTCCTCAGGTCGCGGCCCGGAGGGCTAGATCAGTCCGGGAGTGTCCACCGATCGCCCTGTTGGTCCCACTGCTGGCAATGTGGTCTGGCCTGAATGCCAATGGTGACGTGTCCAGTGTCGGCGTGTTCCCCGGGCTGCCGTCCGAAGCTGTCAAAAACAGCTATGGCTTACACTTGTTGTCCTTTCGCCACCGGGTGCCCCGATCACTTCTCGAATCGCGACTTGGTGGGCTAGATCAACCCGGGAGTGTCCTCCTATATCAGCAATTTTGAATGAGTGAAGCAGGGAATATTTACCCCATGAAAGAAACTAGATCACGGGCACAAAGTCTTTTATAGATAATAGTGTTCCGTTGAACAGACCTTGGCGTGAGCCTTGGTTTCTGAGGGTATTTCCCACTTTACTCATTTCTTTACATTCATTTTACACAACCCTCTGGATTGTGTTTGGCTGTTTTTCAGTTCTCTGGAGTATTAGATTACCTGATTAGGATCAACAGCCCATACTGTTCCTTGTTTGAACCCCTATCCTCTTTTGTTGACATCTTTCTGAGACATTTTGTCTCAGAAACACAGTCATATCCTAGAGATTTTGCTGATATTATTAATACTCTAGATAATTTAATATAGGGCCCTTTTACTAAAATGTTGCCGAGTGGCAACTCGGAACTACTGCTAGACCAATGCGGCTGCCTGCAGACGTTCCGCCTCCAGCACTGGATTTAAAAAATATATATACCTCAGGGAGTTACCGGTTACTGCCAGGGTAGCGCAGGAGCCCTTACTGCCACGTCAATGAGTAGCGGCGGTAAGAGCTCTACCCTTGCAAGGCCACACAGTAAGTGGAAGCTTACCGCTTGGCCATGTACATTTTTGGGCTTTTTACTCATTTTGGTAAAAAGGGTCCTGGTGCGCAGCAAAAACAGCTGCTGCCACTACCACAGGGGTCTTTTTACCGCAGCTTAGTAAAAGGACCCCTATGTGAGGGTGAATATCTTTTGGTTACATTAGACATTGAATCATTATACTGAAATGTGCCACAACAGGAAGCTATTAACATAATAAGAGAAACTATCAAAGACAGAGATGTTCATCTGAATTTATTGTTTTATTGGCATCTCTGGCCCTTGCAGAAATTATTTCCATTTCAAGGAAGTTTTTATAAGTAAATTAAGGGGACTGCCATGAGGATCACTATGGCCCCCTTGCTGGCAAATTTATGTGTAGCAGATTTTGAAAAGACATTTTTAAGTGAACATCCTTATAAAGAGAATATTATTTTGTGGAAAAGATATATTGATGATGTGTTCATGTTATGGAAAGGTAGAGCACAGCGGTTAGAATTATTCCACTGCTGGCTGAATAGCTTGGATGAGAATTTGAAGTTTCAATTACAATCAGATCAAAAGACATTTAAATTACTTTTGCAAATAACACATTTAGCCCTGACTTGTATAGAAAACTGACCAATGTGAACAAACTTCTTGATTACAGAAGTTATCACAACAGAACATTGAAGTTCAACTGGGCAACACAATAATAATGGGTGATTTCAATTACCCCGATATTGACTGGGTAAATGTAACATCAGGGCATGCTAGGGAGGTAAAGTTCCTTGACAAAATCAAGGACTGCTTTATGGAGCAGCTGGTACAGGAGCACATGATCTGGTGCTGGAGGTAATGGTGCCTGGGCCACCTGATAACAGTGATCATAATATGATCGGATTTGATATTAGCTTTGAAGTAAGTATACATAGGAAATCAAATATGTTAGCGTTTAACTTTAAAAAGGAGACTATGATAAAATGAGAAGAACGGTGAAAAAAAAACTTAGAGGAGTGGCTGCGAGGGTCAAAAATTTACATCAGGCGTGGATGCTGTTCAAAAACACCATCCTGGAAGCCCAGGCCAAATATATTCCTCGTATTAAAAAAGAAGGACGGATGACCAAACAACAGGCCGGCATGGTTAAAAAGTGAGGTGAAGGAAGCTATTAGAGCTAAAACAAAGTTATTCAAAGTCGTTAAATCACAGGAGGATTGTGAAAAATTACAAGTGGACCTTACAAGACTGGGAGACTGGGCATCTAAATGGCAGATGATGTTTAATGTGAGCGAGTGCAAAGTGATGCATGTGGGAAAGAGGAACCCAAATTATAGCTACATCATTCAAGGTTGCACGTTAGGAGTCACTGACCAAAAAAGGGATCTAGGTGTCGTCGTTGATGATACGTTGAAACCTTCTGCTCATTGTGCTGCTGCGGCAAGGAAAGCAAATAGAATGTTAGGTATTATTAGGAAAGGAATGGAAAACAAAAATGAGGACGTTATAATGCCTTTGTATCACTCCATGGTACGACCGCACCTCAAATATTGTGTTCAATTCTGGTCGGCGCATGTCGGATATAGTGGAATTAGAAAAGGTGAAGAAGGGCGATGGAAATGATAAAGGGAATGGGACGACTTCCCTACGAGGAAAGGCTAAAGCTGCTAGGGCTCTTCAGCTTGGAGAAAAGGTGACTGAGGGGAGATATGATAGAGGTCTATAAAATAATGAGGGGAGATATGATAGAGGTCTATAAATAATGAGTGGAGTTGAACTGGTAGACGTGAAGCGTCTGTTTACGCTTTCCAAAAATACTAGGACTAGGGGGCATGCAATGAAGCTACAAAGTAGTAAATTTAAAACGAATCTGAGAAAATCTTCACTCAACGTGTAATTGAACTCTGGAATTTGTTGCCAGAAAATGTGGTAAAGGCAGTTAGCTTAGCAGAGTTTCCTAAAGCCCAAACTTACATGGAGAGGTGGAGATATGGACAGATTGTTGCTCCAGTCTGAGCAATGTTTAATCTTTGAATTTAATACTGTCACTCCCAACGGTCTAAATCAGGAACTGGAACTAACTGTAGTTTTATGATATGTATTTTATACATTAGATATCCATTACTAAGTCCCTCTGTGATGATATGCATTTTAGATACTAGTCTCTCTGTGGTGATTATAAGTCTGCTTTATTTACTTTTTATTATTTAGTTTTTTATTCATTAATATTTTTTGAAAAAGAAGTCTCATCCAAGTTATTCATATTTTTTTTACATTTTCTATGGTTGTATGTTCATTTAATTAGTTACTATCATTTCATTCACTTTTTTACATATTTATATGGGTATATGTTCACTTAATTATTTATTGTCTTTGTTTATGTGGCCCCCTTTCATGAATTATACGTTTCATTCATTATTTTAAATCTATTATTTTTAGTCCATTATAGCACTTGGGCACCAAGTATTAAAGATGCATTTGCGAAAACAGAGTTCTAGTGTTTTCAGGCATCGTGAGTTACATGCAGGGGCATTTTCATTATGATGTCTAAGTTGGACTTAGGACATTTTATTTATTTATTTATTTGTAGCATTTGTATCCCACATTTTCCCATCAATTTGCAGGCTCAATGTGGCTTACATTTGCTGTAATGGCGATTGCCATTTCCGGTTAACAGAATTACAAATGGTATTGCATTAAGGTGCATACATACATGGTAAAGAAGAATAGAAAATGGTATTGCATATAGGTTCCTGAGTGATAGATTGGATTGTAACGTATGTTAAGTCATCAATTATAGAGAAATTGTTTTCGACATAAGGATTAAAGTGGTATTGCGTTAAGGTGCGTACATACATAGTAGAGAAGAGTACGTTATTGCATATTAGTTCCTGAGTAATAAATTGGATTGTAACATATGTTAGGTCATCAGTTATAGAGAAATCATTTTCGACATACGGTTTAAAGTGGTATTGCTTGTTCATTCATAGCAATGAGGTTAATCAGTCTAGATCATGATCAGTCTTATTATTTAGTAATTAGGATGGTTGTTTATGGTATGCCTTCTTGAACAGGTCAGTTTTCAGTAGCCTTCAGAAGAAAGTTAGGTCTTGCGTTGTTTTATGGCCTTCGGTAGTGCATTCCATAGTTGCGTGCAAATGTAGGAGAAGCTGGTTGTGTAGGTGGATTTGTATTTTAGTCCTTTACAGTTAGGGTAGTGGAGATTGAGGAATGTGCGTGCTGATCTTTTTGCGTTCCTAGTAGGTAGGTCTATAAGGTCTGACATATAGGTCGGGGCTTCCCCGTGTATAATTTTGTGGACCAGGGTGCAAACTTTGAACGCAATTCGTTCTTTTAATCGGAGCCAATGTAGTTTTTCTCTTAGGGGTTTGGCGCTTTCGTATTTCGCTTTCCCAAATATGAGTCTGGCTGCTGTGTTTTGAGCGGTTTGAAGCTTCTTGAAGCTTCTTTGTTTTTTGCATCCGGCATAAATAGCATTACAGCAGTCTAGGTGGCTTAGTACCATTGATTGTACCAGGCTGCGGAATATTTCCCTTGGGAAGAAAGGTTTGATCCTTTTAAGCTTCCACATTGAGTGGAACATTTTCTTTGCTGTATTTTTTGTATGTTCTTCGAGTGTGAGATTTTGGTCAATTGTGACTCCCAGAATTTTCAGACTGTCAGAGACCGGAAGGGTGTAATCTGGGGTGTTTATGGTATTGTGTTTGTTTGTGTTATATTGTGAGGATAGGATGAGACATTGAGGCATATTTTCAAAGCACTTAGCCTCCCAAAGTTCCATAGAAACCTATGGAACTTAGCCTCCCAAAGTGCTTTGAAAATAAGCCTGATTGTGTCTTTTCTGCGTTTAGCTTTAGTTGGAATGCGTCTGCCCATGAGTTCATTATTTGGAGGCTGTGTTTGATTTTGTTTGTGATTTCGGTTAGATCGTGTTTGAACGGGATGTATATCGTGACATCGTCTGCATAGATGTACGGGTTGAGTCCTTGATTGGATAACCATTTGGCTAAAGGTGTCATCATTAAGTTAAAAAGGGTTGGTGAGAGCGGTGATCCTTGCCTTAAGATGGCCGACAGGTAAGGTGCTCCGTGGCGAGCTCCTGAGGCCCCCCAGGGGAATAGATCTACCTGGACCATCCTGTGCCATCCCGGACCATCACTAACCGGACCGGACCAAACCGGAGTCCGATCGGAGCCAACTGATGAACCGCTTGACCGCGACAGCCTCACCGGACTCCAACACGGGTGAACGTGCCGAGGTAGATCATGGTGGTCTGCTTGCCTCGTGGCCGCGACCCATCCCCAACCAGACTCGAGCCTAGCCGCGCCAGAATTGACCGACCTCGCCGAACAGCAGCCTTTGCGAGGACCGCTGCGAGGATTGTACTCCCTCGGCCCGGGTCCGTTGCACTGGGGGACCATTGAAGCCTCGTAGTGCTCAGGTGTGCAGCGAGGAGACGCCGGTAGACAAGAGATGCGCATTCAGCCGTACGCCGGGACACCAGACTGTGGGCCTCCCAGACAGAACGGGAGTGCCAGTAGCCCACCCGAACACAGTCTCCGAGACCGATATAGCTCGTGCTGAGGACCTGCAGCAGCACAGAGGATTGTAGGCCTTGTTTGTGAAGGAGAGCCCGGCAAACAGCAATGAGACCACGCCGCATCTCGGCCTCACCTACCTCCAACCCTGCCGGAGACAGGAATCCCCTGGTACCGCACACCTTCAGCCCTCCTCCCATCTAGCCGCTTGCCCGTTGTCCCTCTCCAGGGCCGACGACCTAACCAGCCAGAGCGACCACGGAGGTGGAACTCAACTGGTACAGAGAGAAGAGCGAGGCGTGAATGTAACGGAAGAGAGGACGGGGAAACGGGCCAGAGGACGACTGCAGCAGACGGCCGGTGAACCGGTGAGCCGTAGCACGCCGCGTGACAAGACCCGACTAACCTCCAGCAATTGGCCCCACGTGGACACGTCCTGACCGCGTGGAGCTGTTCAAGTCGCCGGCAGAGCAAGAATCCTGCCCACGCCCATCTGAACTTGTACGGTCCACCTGATCAAGCTTCTCCCTGCTTGTTCCAGTCCGCTTGATCCAGCTTCTCCCTGCTTGTTCGTCCGCCTGATCCAGCTTCTCCCTGCTTGTTCCAGTCCATCTGCTCTAGCTTGTTCCAGTCTGCCTGATCCAGCTTCTCCCTGCTTGTTCCAGTCCATCTACTCCAGCTTGTTCCAGTCTGCCTGATCCAGCTTCTCCCTGCTTGTTCCAGTCCACCTGATCCAGCTTCTCCCTGCTTGTTCCAGTCCATCTGCTCCAGCTTGTTCCAGTCTGCCTGATCCAGCTTCTCCCTGCTTGTTCCAGTCCATCTGCTCCAGCTTGTTCCTGCCTGCCTGCCTGCTAGCCAACCAACCAACCTGCCTGCTTGTCAGCCCCTCAACTTGCCTGCTTGTCTGCCCATCAACAACCTGCCTGCCTCCCTGCCTGCACAACTACCTACCAGCCTCCCCGCCTGCCACTTTGCCAGCCCATCACTCTCCTGACTGACTGCTCACCCCGCCTACCCACCAGCCTACCCACCTCCTGTTCCAAATCGTTGCCTGCTGTTCCAGTTTTAAGCCTCCAGTCCGGCTTTCCTACACTACCTGTTGCTACTTATGGCCCCCATACACATTCTCTTCCTTGCCCTGTCCCTCCCTAATCTTTTCCCCCTCCCACCACTGTATACCGCAAAAACTCACTGCCCATCCATGTCCTCTCCCGGTCAGCTCACTACAGCAATGCCCTACCCACCCCTGTCCCCCACCACCTCACCATCCCTACTGTCCTCCTCCTCCTTCCTAGCTCTCAACCTTCAACACCTCCTTCCTGCCATGAATCCTTCCCCATTCCTCCTAAGCGCATCCCGTCTTCGTCGCCTTCGTCGCCCTACCTCCCCCACCCTCCTCCGCACTCTCTTGCTCCTTCTCCTGCTATCCGTGGGAGACATCAATCCCAACCCAAGTCCCCCACACCTGTCCTCATCCTCATCTCATCCATGCAAACATTTCCGCGATATCTCCAATCTCATCTCTATTCCCCTCCTCCCTCCCCTTCTCATGCACCCTGTGGAATGCACGCTCGGTCTGCAACAAACTTTCCTTCACTCATGATCTCTTCATCTCCCATTCCCTTCAACTGCTCGCCCTAACTGAAACCTGGCTCACCCCTGACGACTCTGCCTCAGTCGCGGCCCTTTGCCACAGAGGTTATCTTTTCTCCCATTCTCCCTGCCCAGTTGGCCGCGGTGGCGGCGTCGGGCTACTACTTTCGCCCTCCTGCAGTTTTCAACCTCTCCTCCTACCGCAGTCTCACTGCTTCTCATCCTTTGAAGTCCACTCCATCCGTCTATTCTACCCGCTGCCTCTCAGAGTTGCAGTCATTTACCGCCCCCCTGATAAGTCCCTCCCTTCCTTCCTTACCGATTTCGATGCCTGGCTCTCCGTTTTTCTTGAGCCCTCATTCCCATCCCTCATTCTTGGTGACTTTAACATACACACTGATAACCCATCCAACTCATATGCTTCTCAGTTCCTCACGTTAACCTCCTCCTTCAACCTCCAACTGAGCTCCACCACCCCTACTCACCAATCTGGCCACTGTCTTGACCTCGTCCTCTCTTCTACCTGCTCACCCTCCAATTTCTGCGCCTCAGCTCTTCCTCTCTCTGACCATCACCTGATCACCTTCACACTTCATCACCCTCCCCCTCAGTCCCACCCAACACTACCCACTACTTCCATGAATCTCCAGGCCGTCAACCCTCCCACCTTATCCTCTAGTATCTCTGATCTCCTCCCTTCCATCATGTCCTCCGAGTCTGTCGACAAGGCTGTCTCCACTTACAATGCCACTCTCTTCTCTGCTCTGGATGCCCTTGCACCGTCCATCTCCCGTCCCACAAGGCGTACTAATCCCCAGCCCTGGCTGACCCCTTGCATCCAATACCTTCGCTCCTGCGCCCGATTGGCTGAACGCCTCTGGAGGAAATCTCGCACCCATACTGATTTCATTCACTACAAATTCGTGCTATCCTCCTTCCAGTCCTCCCTATTCCTCGCCAAACAGGACTATTACACCCAATTGACTGATTTCCTCAGCTCTAACCCTCGTCGTCTCTTTGCCACCCTTAACTCCCTCCTCAAAGTCCCCTCCACTCCCCCCCCCCACCCCACTCTCTCCTCAATCACTGGCTGACTACTTCTGCGACAAGGTGCAGAAGATCAACCTCGAATTCACCACCAAACCTTCTCCTCCTCTTCACCCTATAACCCACTCCCTCAACCAACCAATCAACCAACCCAGGCCTCCTTCTCCTCTTTTCCTGATATCACCGAACAGGAAACTGCCCATCTTCTCTCCTCCTCGAAATGCACCACCTGTTACTCTGACCCCATCCCCACCAACTTACTTAACACCATCACTCCTACTGTCACCCCCCCATCTGTCATATCCTCAACCTCTCTCTCTCCACTGCAACTGTCCCTGACACCTTCAAACATGCTGTAGTCACACCAGTCCTCAAAAAACCATCACTTGACCCTACCTGTCCCTCCAACTACCGCCCCATTTCCCTCCTACCCTTTCTCTCCAAGATAATTAAACACGCCGTTCACAGCCACTGCCTTGATTTTCTCTCCTCTCATGCCATCCTCGATCCGCTTCAATCCGGCTTTCGCCCCCTACACTCGACAGAAACTGCACTATCTAAAGTCTGCAATGACCTGTTCCTTGCCAAATCCAAAGGCCACTACTCCATCTTCATCCTCCTCGACCTATCCGCCGCTTTTGACACTGTCAATCACAACTTACTTCTCGCTACACTGTCCTCATTTGGGTTCCTGGGCTCTGTCCTCTCCTGGTTCTCCTCTTATCTCTCCCACCGTACCTTCAGAGTACACGCTCATGGTTCTTCCTCCACCCCAATCCCGCTCTCTGTTGGAGTTCCTTGGGGATCTGTCCTTGGACACTTCTTTTTTCAATCTACACCTCTTCCGTGGGCTCCCTAATTTCCTCTCATGGTTTCCAATATCATCTTTATGCTGATGACACCCAGCTTTATCTCTCCACACCAGACATCACTGCGGAAACCCAGGCCAAAGTATCGGCCTGCTTATCCGACATTGCTGCCTGGATGTCCAACCGCCACTTGAAACTGAACATGGCCAAGACCGAGCTTATTGTCTTCCCACCCAAACCCACTTCTCCTCTCCCTCTACTCTCTATCTCAGTTGATAACACCCTCATCATCCCCGTCTCATCTGCCCGCAACCTCGAAGTCATCTTCGACTCCTCCCTCTCCTTCTCTGCGCATATCCAGCAGGTAGCCAAGACCTGTCGCTTCTTCCTTTATAACATTAGCAAAATTCACCCTTTCCTCTCTGAGCACACCACCCGAACTCTCATCCAGTCTCTCATTACCTCTCGCCTTGACTACTGCAACTTACTCCTCTCTGGCCTCCCACTTTGCCATCTATCCCCCCTTCAGTCCGTTCAGAACTCTGCCGCACGCCTTATCTTCTGCCTGGACCGATATAATATCACTCCTCTCCTCAAGTCACTTCACTGGCTTCTGATCAGGTACCGCATACAGTTCAAGCTTCTCCTATTAACCTACAAATGCACTCAATCTGCAGCCCCTCCCTACCTGTGTACCCTCATCTCCCCTTACGTTCCTTCCTGTAACCTCCGCTCTCAAGACAAATCCCTACTTTCAGTACCCTTCTCCACCACCGCCAACTCCAGACTCCGCCCTTTCTGCCTCGCCTCACCCCATGCCTGGAATAAACTCCCTGAGCCCATACGCCAGGCCCCCTCCCTGCCCATCTTCAAAGCCTTGCTCAAAGCCCACCTCTTCAATGTCGCCTTCTGCACCTAACCACCATACTTCTATTCAGGAAATCTAGACTGCTCCAACTTGACATTTCGCCCATTAGATTGTAAGCTCTTTTGAGCAGGGACTGTCCTTTTTTTTGTTAAACTGTACAGCTCTGCATAACCCTAGTAGCGCTCTAGAAATGTTAAGTAGTAGTAGTAGTAGTACTCCACATTCAGGTTTCCATGGTGTTGACGTTTTTGATTTTGAAATCACTTGATAGGTTCTTGCTGTTAAGAAGCCTTTAAACCATCTTAGTACATTTCCTCCAATCCCGAAGTAGTCTAGGATATTCGAGAGTATTTGGTGGCTGACCATGTCGAATGCACTGGACATGTCAAATTGTAGGAGCAGCACATTGTTTCCGGTTGCAATTAATTGTTTGAATTTGGTTATGAGAGTGGTTAGCACTGTTTCAGTACTATGGTTGGATCGAAATCCTGACTGTGATTCATGTAATATTGTGTATTTGTTTAAGTAGTTGGTAAGTTGTTTGGTTACCATACTTTCCATTAGTTTGACTATCAGGGGGATGGATGCTACTGGTTGGTAGTAGGTTGTGTCACTTAATTTTTTCTTTAAGTCTTTGGGTATAGGTGTAAGTAGTATATTTCCTTTGTCCTTGGGGAAAAGTCTGTGTTGTAACATGTAGTTGAAGTGTGACGTAAGGTCTGTTATGAAGCGTTTGGGGGCGAACCTTATTAGATTGCTGGGGCAAATATCCAGTTTGGAGTGGGTTTTGGAGAATTTATTGATTGCTTGAGTGATGGTTTCTTCAGTTAGCAGATCGAAGTTAGTCCAGATTCGATCTGCTGGGTATTCATCGGGAGTCAGGTCCAGGCAATCCATGAATTTTTCGTGATCCAGGCCCACCCAATCACAGTTCAGGCCCACCCAGTTTCTCTTGATGCTCCAATCGGGATTCGGCTGTAGTCTGGTTCCAGTCCAAGCAGCAGGCAGCTCTCAGCAGTGGCGTCTACCAAGGGCGGGTGCAGGTCGTTATGCTGCCATCCATGAACGTTTTCCGTGTGGACTGGTGCGGTGCTGCATGAGGTGACCCATCTCCCCCCCCCCCCCCCCCCCCCCGACGTGCGGTATCGCTCTCCCTCCTCCTCACCCGGCTGAAATGCGTTATCAATTGTCCGGCGGCAGCGCTTGCTTAACCAGCAGCAAATCGCTCCGGAATGCGGCCCGGGGGCGGGGCGGCCAGGAGGGAGGGGAGATGGAGTTCCGTGACGTCACGCCACCCAACCCCTCACCCGCGCGCGCTCAGGCTTGCGCAGGCCGTTTTGGGACGATGGCCAGTAGTGCGTTTTGAGGCAGTTTGCAATGGGTTGAGGCAAAGGTGAGGGCTATTTTGGGGGAGGTGCTTGGATGAGGTGCAGTTGCAACTTGCAGGGCTAAGGCAATTGCTTGGGGATCATTGTGGGGTGCGTTTTTTTAATATATGGGGCTATTAGTAAGATGGAAGTACAATAGTTTTTAAAGCTGGGGCAGTTTGCAGAGGGGTAGTTTTTGGGTGCAGGTTGTTGAGGGGAGAGGGGGTGGAGGGATGCCAGACCCAAGGGAAAAGAGTGGTGGAGAGAGGAAGGAAAGCAATGACAGGGGAATGGGAAAAAGGGGGGGGGGTGGAGAAAGGAGTGAGAGTGATGCCAGACCAAAGGGAAGCAAGAGGGGAGAGAAAGGTGGGACTCATGAGGGAGAGGAGACTGGGAAAAAGCTGGATCTGGGGTGGGGGAGAACAAGATGCAGTACTATGAAGCAGGGGAGAGAAGAGGGAGAGATATACTGGCCCCGGGGTGGGAGTGCAGGAGAGAGAGAGAGAGAGCAGGGTGAGGAACATGGGAAGGGGACACAGAGGGCAGATTCTGAACATGGGGGGGTGGGGGAACAGGGATGGGAACACAGAGAGCAAATGCTGAACACAGGGGGAATAGGGACAGGGACACAGAGGGGAGGTTATGGATAGGAGCGATAGTGAGTCAGAGGAAATGACAGTGGACATAGAAAAAAGTCAAATAGACAGGATATAAGCAGAAGATGGATATGGATGGAGTACATTGAGAGGAGAAATAAAGATGGAGAGGGGGGAGATACTGGAATGAATCATGTAAAAAGGAAACAGGGAGACAGGCAGGATAGAAGGGAAAGAAAAGGCAGGCAGTGGATGGAGGAGGCAGAGAAAGCAGACAGCTGGATGAAAGGGAGAGAGAAAGAGAACAGATGCTGGATGGAAGGGAGAGAGTGAAGAGATGACAAGGAAAGCAGAAACCAGAGACAACAAAGGTAGAAAAAAAGATTTATTTATTTATTTATTTGCCTTAGAATAAAGTAGTATTGTAGCTGTGGTGATAAATAGAAAATGAAAATAAGGTGATATGTTTGTTGGACTATTTTATTACATTTTTGACCAACTTTCCGAGACCAAAACCTCCATCCTTAGGTCAGGACAGGACCGTAACAGCAATATATTGTACTGACCTGAGGAAGGAGGTTTTGGCCTCTGAAAGCTAATTGAAAAAGTATTAGTCCAATAAAATGGTATTATCTTATTTTCTATGTTTTGTTTTATGTCTGTTTTTTAATTTGTAAAGTGTTGATTGGTATTTGTCAGTTTTTTCAAGTTTACTTCTGCTATCTTTATATTTTGCACAGTACTAGGAGACATGCATCACTGTTTCTGTGGTGTTGCATTGTATGCGGAATCTGGCCTCTTGGGGGTTCAGTTTAATTTTTGTCTACATATTTCTATTTTAGTTTGTGGTTACTTATTCTATACTTGGTGAGGATGTATCTGTGTTCTATGTTTGTGAAAAAGACATGATTTTCTGTTGGCAGGATCATTTTTACTAATGTCTTGTTTAGTTTTACAATGGGTGTATTGATGTTCTAGTGCTCACTGCAATGTTTAAGATGTTGCGTTTCCTAGGTACATACTTGTTGTGTAACTCATATTAATAAAAATAATATTTTCATATAGAGGAGAGGGTGTTAAAAAATGATCGGCCCCGGGTGTCAAATACACTAGGTACGCCACTGGCTCTCAGTTCTATATTTTTAAATGTTTGTTATAAAGCAATGTTTGAAGGATATATGCCATTGCTGTTATATTGCAGGATCTTGTCATGAGATGTTTTCTGTTATTGCAGACTTAAGTCTGGTCAAGTTTAAGATATGGGATAATGTAACTGGTTGTTTTTTTTTTTTTTCCATTATCTATGTATGTGATTTATATTGATGCAGACTACTTACAAATCTATCATCAAATGTATTCTAAGGCTTTATTTTGTAGTGTCCCAAGAAACACTACTCATACACACAGTGCCCACCCAAAATGGTGGGTCTGGCTACGCCACTGGACCGGAGTGGTGTGTATTAGTTTATTCACGAGTTGGTAGAGTTTATGTGCGTCTTTGTAGTCTGGTGCTATTTTGGTTTTGTAGTATGCTTTTTTTAGTTTGTCTTATTGAGTATTTGTATTTTCTTTATAGTTATTTCCATGCATTAAGTGTCTGTTCATCTTTCATTTTCTTCCATGCTCGCTCAAGTCTCCTAACACGTGTTTTTAGTACTTTCATTTCTTCGTTGAAGCAAGGTATTGAGTTTTGTCTTCGTGTAGTCCTTTTTTGTAATGGTGCAATTTTGTCTAGTGTGTCCTTACATCTGTCGTCCCAGTTTAGTAGAAAGTGTTTGGAATCTGTTTATGCTGACCATTCATTGTTGTAGATCTCTTGCCAGAATGTTGCAGGGTCAATTTGGCCTCTCATTGTGGGTTCTTGTTTGGGGTGCGTACCTTTTTTCCGCCACTGTAGGGTGAGGTTTAGTTTATAGTGGTCTGACCATGGTATCTCTGTCCATTTTGTATCTGTTAGTGTAAGGTTTAGGTCTGAGGATAGTTTGTGTGTGATGAGGTCAATTGTGTGACCTTTGACATGGGTGGCTTGCATGCTAGGCCAGCTAAGGTCCCATAGCTGAAGGAAGTCCTTGCATTCACGTACATTGGTTGCATTAGGGTCTTCTAGGTGTATATTTATGTCACCAATTATGATTAAGTTGGAGTTAGATACACAGGTATTCGATATGAAATCCATAAAGTGTGATTGGCATTCTTGCCAATTGCCTGGTGGTCTGTAGAACAAGACAACATTTAAGTTGTCAATCAGGGCAGTATGGTTAATTCTAACTGAAGCGATTTCAAGTTTTGGTGTTATAGACTCGGCAGTTGTTGTTATAGTAAAGTGAGATCTGTAGATTAGTGCTAGGCCTACTCCTCTTTTTTCTTTCCTTGTCCAGTTGGTAATTTTGTAGCCTGGGGAGCAAAGTTCCAAAATTATGTGGTCCTTTTGGTCATGGATCCAGGTTTCGCTGATAATTAATAGGTCAAGATTGTCTGTTGTGATCCAATCTGTTATGGTTATTGTTTTATTGACTACTGATCTGGCGTTTGTGTATCCCACTTGAATTTTTTGGTACGGGTCCATGTTTGGTCCCAAGTCCGATAGGAAATATAGCCATTTTTAAAACAGCAAAATGTCACAACTTACAATCGACAGCTTCGCTCTGAGGCAGCCACCAAATCAGCCTGGAGTTGAATTTCTGCTAGATGTCGGGGCAGGAAACCCGACACCTCAGGAAAACAATATAACACTCTCTCCTCCAGCGCCCGACAACCCACCGTGCCCTGCCTTACTACGGGAAGGTAAAGCTGTTAATCAAGACCCGGAAGGCGGAGAACTTGGTCCCAGCGGAGGAGGTTTCCTCCCGGAATCAAAGGCAGGAGGGACAGGAGGTAGGGTGGAAATCCCGATGCCTCCTACGGTGGTTACTCTCGAAGCTCTTTGGCAGGCTATGGAAGGTTTGAAAGATATTGTAACTAAATCTACTCAACAAACAGCAAACTTAATTGTAACTGTGGATCAACTCTCTAAATCAATAGATAATTTAAAGGAAGAATTCAACGATCAGGTACGGACGTCTCAAAAAGATATATCTAAAATGCAAGAAAATATGTCTGTGATAATTAAAGATAATTTGAATATTAGACAAAAGATCGAACAAATAGAAAATTATAACAGGAGACTGAATATGAGAATATTAAATTTTCCTAGACCAATTGGAATTCTTCCTCTGGAACTCTTTAAAAAATATTTGACGGAAAATTTGAAAATGTTACCTCAAAACCTTCCCCCTGTGAACAAAATATATTATCTTCCTAAAAAACTCCAGGAAGAGAACCATGCGGCTCTGGATCATGGAAATCCTGATGAATTGAAAGATATTTCTTTAATTTTGGAGGACTCTCTATCCGAAGTAACAAATAGGGCTACACTTTTGGTCTCATATGTGTTTGAACAAGATTTAAATGCGGTAATGAAACTTTACTTTAAAAATATGCATCAAACATTTTGTGGCCAGAAGATATGGATATTTCCGGATGTTACCAAAGTCACACAGGATAGAAGGAAAAAATTCTTGGATTTAAGAGAGGAGACACGGTTACTGGGTGCTACGTTTTTATTAGCTTACCCATGTAAATGTATTGTTAAATATTTAGGACTTAAATATGTTTTCTTTATGCCAGAACAATTGAAATCTTTCATAGACCTGAAAAGAGTAGTAAAGACATAACATCTGAAGGGCAAATTTCAAAGTTATGTTGGTGGAGAGGCAGCCATGTCTTACTTTTGTACCTTTTTCTTCTTTTTTAAATTTAGATTTTTCCTGATCTTTACTTTTACACCCCCTCTCAAACAGATTTGTGGTCTAAGGAAGAGACAAAGAAATAGATAACAACTTTTCCTTTTTTGTTATGGAGATATACTATGATGTTGGTATATATGTATATATATTTCTTTATTTCTTTGTGCTCTGAATTACATGTAACAAGTTTTATGCTTGTGTTAACTATATAAATGAATAAATAAAATAATAAAAAAAAAAAAAAAAAAAAAAACAGCAAAATGTCTTCTTTTTTTTTAAATGGTCACATGCAAGATGTTTTTGTGCGCTGTGTCTTTACTTTTTGGTCCATTTTTGAAAAAGAAAACTGTCCAAGTGAAAAATGGAGAAAATCAAGCCATCGGGATGTAGGATGAGCTAGCATTCTTAGTAGACTGGCCACATAGACATCCCAGGAGAGCAATGGGGTACCCTAGGGAGCACTGTTGTGCACTTCATATAAAAGCTCCCAGGTACACATCCCATCATTGCTCCCTTATCTTGTCTGCTGAGCCCTCCAAAACCCACCGCCCAACTGTACCCCACTACAACAGCCCTTATGGGTGAAGGGGTCACCTATATGTGGGTACAGTAGGTTTCTGGTGAATGTAGGAGGGCTCCCACTTTCCACCACATAGGTAGAGTGGGATTGGGATACGAGCCTGAGTCCTCCTCTCTACACCCACCACTATACTACTCCAGAGACCTGCTTGCACCCCAAACAAGAACCCACAACCTACACTACGAAAGGCCAAATTGACCCTGCAACATTCTGGCAAGAGATCTACAACAATGAATGGTCAGCACAAACAGATTCCAAACACTTTCTACTAAACTGGGACGACAGATGTAAGAACACACTAGACAAAATTGCACCATTACAAAAAAGGACTACACAAAGACAAAACTCAATACCTTGGTTCAACGAAGAACTGAATATCCTTGAATGTCTAGACCCAAAACCCGGAGAATGCCCAGCAGATCGATCTTGGACCGACTTTGACACGCTCTCATCAAAAGAAATTTCATATTAGCTAGGAAAATACGCCATATCACAATGCAAACTAGACATCTGCCCTAACAGTCTAATAAGATCCGCACCCAAAAAATTCAAAACAGACCTCACGAAGCATATAAACTACAGGCTTCAAAATGGACTCTTTCCTACGGATAAAGGAAACATCCTACTCACTCCATTACCAAAAGATGCTAAAAAAAAGCACAATGGACCTAACTACCGACCAGTAGCATCTATTCCACTCATAACCAAACTCATGGAAGGCATAGTGACGAGACAACTTACTGAATACCTAAATAAACACTCAATTCTACACGAGTCCCAATCAGGATTTCGGACGAATCACAGCACTGAAACGGTACTAGTGTCTGCAATGGACTCATTCAAATAAACAATTGCGACAGGTAACAACATCCTCCTCCTGTAATTTGACATGCCCAGTGCCTTTGACATGGTCAACCATGAAATACTAATACATATACTAGAATACTTCGGAGTAGAAGGCACTGTTCTCAAATGGTTCAAAGGATTCTTGACTACAAGATCATACCAAGTAACAACGAACGCGGACAGGTCACCACCATGGATACCTGAATGTGGAGTCCCCCAGGGATCCCCTCTCTCACCAACACTATTCAACCTAATGATGATACCTCTAGCCAAACTACTAGCCAATCAAAACCTCAACCCCTACATTTATGCAGATGACGTCACAATTTACATCCCATTCAAACAAGATCTAAATGAAATCACCAACGAGATCAACCAAAGCCTCCAAATAATGCACACCTGGGCAGATGCATTCCAACTAAAACTTAACGCAGAAAAAACACAATGTCTTGTACTCACCTCACAAATAACACAAAAAACTTCAACGCCATAATAACACCATACTGTTCTCTTCCGGTCTCACAAAACTTGAAAATTCTCGGAGTCACCATTGACCGAAACCTTACTCTTGATACCCACGTGAAAAACACGATGAAAAAGATGTTCTACACCATGTGGAAACTTAAAAGAGTAAAACCTTTCTTCCCGAGATACATCTTCCGTACTCTGGTACAGTCAATGGTAATAAGCCATCTGGACTACTGCAATGCACTATACGCTGGGTGCAAAGAATAGACAATCAAAAAACTCCAAACTGCCCAGAATACAGCCGCCAGACTCATACTGGGAAAAGCCAAATATGAAAGCGCAAAACCCCTAAGAGAGAAACTTCACTGGCTTCCACTTAAGGAATGCATTGCATTCAAGATCTGCACGATTGTACACAAAATCATTCATGCAGACGCCCCAATCTACATGCTAAACCTCATGGACCTACCTTCCCAGAAACGCCACAAGATCATCCCGCAAATTTCTCAACCTGCACTACCCCAGCTGCAAAGGACTTAAATACAAGCTGATGCATGCCACTACCTTCTCTTACAAGAGCACGCAGATATGGAATGCACTACCCACAGACCTGAAAGCAATCAAAGAAACATCTATCTTTCGAAAATCTCTGAAAACATTCTTCTTCAACAAGGCTTACAATGAGAACCTATAACCTCACTAAGTCCACTCAATTATGAACGCAAACCTTCTATAACTACCCTAACAACTCTCTTCCTTCTTCCTTCTTCCATCTCCCTTCCTTAATCGCTACACATTACTAACTGTATCCGATATCCTGTTATGACAATGTTACCAAATCTATGTAAGCCACATTGAGCCTGCAAATAGGTGGGGGAATGTGGGATACAAATGCAATAAATAAATAAATAAATAAATAGAACTGGCTATAACATCTAAAGCTGTCATACAGGTTGGTATGTACTGTTTTTATTCACATCTTTGTGACCACTGGGGGAGTAAAGGGGTCATCCCTGATTCCCTCCAGTGGTATCAGATCATTTAGGAAAACATTTTGTGCCTTATTCATTCTAAAAACAGATCTAGACCAAAACATTGAAGTTACAGCCTAGACGTTTTTGTTTTATTCCATTATGGTTGTAAAACATCTAAGTGTTAGGAATGCCCTAAGCCCGCCCTAATCCCACCCCAACACACCCAACATGCCCTCTTGTGATTTGAATGCACTGCATACAAATTGCATAGATAAACGTCTGCAAAATAGGTTTCAAAAATACTGATTTGGACATTTTGAGATGAAATTCGTCCAAATGCTGATTTATCACATAATTTAAATGTCATTTTCTCGCTGCACATTTTTTGGCATCATCAGGGACCTAATGATGCAAAAAGCAATGTGCAGTGAGAAAATGACCGATTTAAAAGGAATGCACCTTGAAATTGCCAAAAAGGTGAAACTTTGGCCACAGTCAGTGTTTGCAATATTGGGGCATTGAAAGTTGTTTTTTCAGCACATCTTTTTGTTTAATGAAAGTCACTTATTTAAGGTAACCAGAATAATATTTAAGTCTGCGCAGTTTTAATGATATATAAACTGGGGAGGGGGGGGGGGGGGTTATGCCAATGAAGTAAACTGAACCCCATTGAGAACCTTGCACCTGAAAAAAAACAAACAGTTATGACAGGTGGAGGTAGGGATCTGAGGCTTTTTCCTCCAGGTTAGATCATACTTTGCAGGTTAATTTATTGTGTTCAGAAGAGTAGATATTGCTGGATCATTACAACAGTTAAGACATTGTATTTTTAATTAAATTTTAACTGCAAGACCTTTGAATGGTTTTCTAGTTTTTGAAGATCTCTTCTCATGGTTTTTACCAGCACTGGGGTATCCACTCTATTGGCTATCTTCATGAAATCCACAAAAAGGCAAACTTTTCTTTCTAACCATTCAGCAATGTCTCACAGAAATATATTAAATAGAATTGGCCCCTGTACTGACCCCTGAGGCACTCCTCACCTTCCTTTCCTTGGAGAGGATTCCATTTACCACCACCCTCTGTTATTGAGAAGGACATAGGGGAAGCCACTGCTTGCCCTGAGATTGGTAGGATGGAATGGTGCTGCTAATTGTTTTTCTGCCAGGTACTTGTGACTTGGATTGACCCCTGCTGGAAGCAGGATACTTGGCTAGATGGACCATTGGTCTGACCCAGTATAACTATTTATGTTCTCTGTTGCCTGTTGGTCAACCAATTTCTAATCCAGTTCACCACTTTGGGTACTAAGTTCAGCCCGCTCAGCTTATTTATGAGTCTTCTATGAGGAACCGTATCAAATGCATTTCCTTTATTCAGTTCTTTGGTCACCCAGTCCAAGAAGTCAATCAGATTTGTTTGGGATGTCTCAGTGAATATGCTTCAACCTGGGACTTATGAACTCCAATTGTTGAACTGGATGGAGATTTTAACTGCCAGACCCTCGACCATTCTTCTAACGTTCGGAGATCCCTTCTCATTGTTTCTACTCCCTCCAGGGTATCTACTCTATTGGCTATTTTTGTGTCATCCACAAAAAGGCAAACCTTTCCTTCCAACCCTTCAGCAATATCTCCCACAAATATGTTAAACAGAATTGGCCCCAGCACAGACCCCTGATGAATTCCACTGCTCACCTTCCCTTCCTCTGAGCGGATTCCATTTACCACCACCCTCTGCCACCTGTCAGTCAACCAGTTTCCTATCCAGTTCACCACTTTTGGTCCTAAGTTCAACCCTTTCAGCTTATTCACGAGTCTTCTGTGGGGGACCGTATCAAAACCTTTACGGAAATCCATGTAGATTACATCTATCGCACATCCTTCATCCAGTTCTTTGGTCACCCAGTCAAAGAAGTCAATAAGATTTGTTTGGCAGGATTTTCCTTTGGTAAAGCCATGTTGCCTTGGGTCCTGTAATCCGTTGGCTTTTAGAAAGTTAATTATCCTTTCTTTCAGAAGCGACTCCATTATTTTTCCTACCAGTGTAGTTTCCCACTTCTTCCCTATCTCCACTTTTGTGAAGAGCGACCACTTCCGCTTGTCTCCAATCTCGCGGAACCTCTCCTGTCTCTAAAGATCTATTAAATAAATCTTTAAGAGGTTCCACCAGGACCTCTCTGAGCTCCCTCAGTACCCTGAGATGTATCCCATCTGGTCCCATAGCTTTATCCACCTTCATATTCTCAAGCTGTTTATAAACTCTTTCTTCCGTAAATGGCGCAGTATCCACTCCATTCCCAGATGTTCTCTCGGCAGCAGACCGCGGTCCTTCTCCAGGAATTTCCTCTGTGAACGCTGAAGAGAAATAATTGTTTAGCACTTTCGCTTTATCTTCATCACTCTCCACATAGCCATTGCTCATTATCTTTCAGTCTCGCAATTCCATTCCTATCTTTTCTCCCTTATTTATTTATTTATTTTATTTATTTATTGCATTTGTATCCCACCTTATCCCACCTCTTTGCAGGCTCAAAGTGGCTTACAATACATCATGAGTAGTGGAAGAATGTTAGTAAAATAAACATTTAGTATAACATGATCTTGGTAGCATGATGATAAAAGCAAAGTAATAGTATACAAGCAGATGTTAAGAAACTGTTCTGAAGTTAGATAGGCGAGTTGTGCATATTCACATGGGTTGATCTTTTTGATATGCTCTATCAAAGAGATGGGTCTTCAGTAATATGCGAAAGTTCGTTCTTTCGTGGATCGATTTCAAGCTGCGCGGCAGTGCGTTCCATAACTGTGTGCTCAGGTAGGTGAAGTTTGACGCATGCATTAGTTTGTATTTCATTCCTTTGCAACTGGGGAAGTGCAGATCAAGGAATGTGCGGGATGATCTTTTGGCATTCCTGGGTGGTAGGTCTATTAGGTCAGACATGTAAGCTGGTGCGTCTCCATGGATAATTTTGTGAACTAGTGAACATATTTTGAACGTGATGCGTTCCTTAAGTGGGAGCCAATGTAATTTTTCTCGTAAGGGCTTTGCACTTTCAAATTTTGGTTTGCCAAATATGAGTCTAGCTGCAGTGTTCTGGGCTGTCTGGAGTTTCTTGATTATTTGTTCTTTGCAGCCGGCATATAGTGCGTTGCAATAGTCTAGGTGACTGAGCACCATTGATTGTACCAGGTTACGGAATATATCTGCAATATATCCAAAAAAGGTCTTGTCGCTTCTCTTTACATATTTAGCAATTTTTTCTTCTGCTTGAGCTTTCGCTAGCCATATTTCCCTTTTCGCTTCTTTGAGTTTAATTCGATAATCTTTTCCGTGGTCCTCTCATTGCGTTCTTTTGTATTTCTTGAACAAAGCCTCTTTTGCTCTTATTTTTTAGCTACTTGTTTGGTGAACCATATAGGCTTCCTGCTTCTCTTGTTTACTTTCCTTGCATAAAGATCAGTTGCCATATTTATAGCAGCCTTTAGCTTTGACCACTGATTTTCCACATCTCCTATGCCTTCCCACGCCAAAGAAAATGATAAAGTGGTCCCAGCACAGACCCCTGGGGAACCCCACTATCTACCTTTCTCCAATAAGAATATCAGGTGACCATCAGGGGGAGGAATGCTGGCTTCAGCCTAACCCCTGGTAAGCCTTTTCTTGGCCTTGCTCCAGGTGCTTTTCTCCCAGTTACATCTTATGGCTCCAGTACACTTTCTTTTCTTGGTACTGTCCCTTCCCAATCTCGTTCTCTATCTGAAACCACAGTATACTGAAGGAAAACATAGCCGACCTTCTGCTTTCATCATCTCACCATATCTTTTGTCTTCTCTCTTATTCTCAGCTCTCAACCTTCAATATTTCTTTCTTCCATTCAACTATCTCCATTCTATCTGAGTAAATAAGTACATAAGTATTGCCATACTGGCACAGACCACAGGTCCATCAAGCCCAGCATCCTGTTTATAACAGTGGCCAATCCAGGTCACAAATACCTGGCAAGATCCCCAAAAAAGTACAAAACATTTTATGCTGCTTATCCCAGAAATAGTGGATTTTCCCCAAATCCAATTTAATAATGGTCCCACATAAAGGACTTTTCCTTTAGGAAGCCATATAAACGTTTTAAAACTATGCTAAGCTAACCACATTTTCTGGCAATGAATTCCAGAGTTGAATTACACATTGAGTGAAGAAAAATTTCTCTGGTTCGTTTTAAATTTACTACTTTGTAGCTTCATTACATGCTCCCTACTCCTAGTATTTTTGGAAAGCGTAAAGAGACGCTTCACGTCTTCCCGTTCAACTCCACTCATTATTTTATAGCCCTCTGTTATATCTCCCTCCAGCCGTCTTTTCTCCAAGCTGAAGAGCCCCAGCCACTTTAGGGAAGTCATCCTATCCCCTTTATCATTTTCGTTGCCCTTCTCTGCACCTTTTCTAATTCCACTATATCTTTTTTGAGATGCGGCGACCAGAATTGAACACAATATTCGAGGTGCGGTAGCACCATGGCGTGATACAAAGGCATTATAACATCCTCATTTTTGTTTTCCATTCATTTCCTAATAATACCTAACATTCTATTTGCTTTCTTCGCCGCTGCAGCACACTGAGTATGAGGTTTCAACGTATCATCAATGACGACACCTAGATCCCTTTCTTGGTCTGTAACTCCTAACGTGGAACCTTGCATGATGTAGCTATAATTCGGGTTCCTCTTTCCCACATGCATCACTTTGCACTTGCTCACATTAAACGTCATCTGCCATTTAGATGCCCAGTCTCCCAGTCTCGTAAGGTCCTCTTGTAATTTTTCCCAATCCTCCCGCAATTTAACTACTTTGAATAACTTTGTGTCATCAGAAAATGTAATTACCTCACTAGTTACTCCCATCTCTAGGTCATTTATTTTATTTTATTTATTTATCATTTTCAAAATAAAATTTACATAAAGTAAATATAGGAAAATCAAGAAAATATACAGGAGCATATAAGCAGATAAGAAATTACCTTGTTACTTAGTCAACAATATATGGTCAAGATATAAGGAAATTATACAAACAAACTCACTCAAGAGTAATTCTTTAAACAAATGTGAGGGTAGAGCCCATATCTTGCCTGCGGTTTCAGCTCCCTACTGGGGTGACCAGAACTCTTTCGCCACCACTCTCTTTAGTAACTATAAACTGCCACAATTTATCTGGTTCAAAAAATACATAATATGCTGTATTTAAGGAAATAATACATCTGCAGGCAAATTTCAATTTGAATGTACCACCTAGAGCGAGAACCCGGGACCTAAGTCCCAAAAATTCTCTTCTCCTTCTCTGAGTATTTTTACTAAGATCCGGGAAAATTTGTATTTTTGATCCAAAAAACTGGGCTGTAATATGTTTGAAGTATAGTCTGAAAACATGGTTTCTGTCAGTCTCGAATGCAAAGGTAGCAAGAAGAGTTGTACACTCTGTTATAACTTCTAATGATGATGTTTCTAGAAGTTGTGTTACATTCAGTTCTGGAGTTTCAATTCGAGCTATATTAGCTCCTGTATCATAGAAAGCCTTCACAATTGGGGGCATAGCTTCTCTAGGAATTCCAAGCACTTCAAAAAATATTTTTTCAGCATTTCTATCGATGATATTAAAGGAGTCTTTGGAAAATTTAAAAATCTCAGGTTGTTACGCCTGAGCTGGTTATCAAAAAATTCAATTTTCCTCTGTGTCAGATCTTTTTCAGCTACCATATTAGCTACAACAGTTTGTTAAGTTCTTTATTTCGTTCAGATTTGACTCACTTTTTGCTTCTTGTTCCTTAGCCTTCGAGTCCATCATTTGTTGAAACGCTTTTAAATCCTTTACTTCAGAGTTAAAGGAATTGGTTAGTTGTAGCAGGGACGAATTAATGGTCTGAAACCCCTCCCAGAGGGCCTCAAGGGTAACAGCTGCAGGTTTACTCCTCACGCCGAGGTCCATGAGCGGGGTCTCCTGGGTGGGGGAGGGTGAGGAATCGAAACCTCCCATCCTCTCTCCTGATGACACACCTCCCGAGGTCGAGAAACCGATAGGGCCGCCGCTAACCTCAACAGGGGTCGTCTGAGGTTCTCTCATTGTTCCTAGCTCCCCGCTCGGTCTCGGTGGCGCAGCTTGCTGAGGGGGACTTAGAGAAGTCGCCTCAACGCTAAGATCCCCCTGTTGTCCTAGGGATCCAACCAAGGCAAGGATCGGGGCGCCCGGTGCACGGAGACCAAATGATTCCAGAGTCGGCTTCCGGAGCGCTGGAATACCGCCAGGACTTGCAGCGGCATTTGCCCGGACTTTTCCCTTTCTTTTCACTATTATCACAGGTGAAAGAAAGTAAGCACTACTGGAGCGGAGTCTGGTGTTCGGGAGCTTGCGTGCAACACACCCTCACACGGTCGCCATCTTGACTTCTCTAGGTCATTTATAAATATGTTAAAAAGCAGTGGTCTCAGCGCAGACCCCTGGGGAACCCCACTAACTACCCTTCTCCATTGAAAATACTGAGCATTTAACCCTACTCTCTGTTTTATATCTGTTAACCAGTTTTTAATCCACAATAAGACACTACTTCCTATTCCATGACTCTCCAATTTCCTCTGGAGTCTTTCATGAGCTACTTTGTCAAACGCCTTCTGAAAATCCAGATACACAATATCAAATGGCTCACCTTTATCTACATTGTTTGTTCACCCCTTCAAAGAAATGTAATAGATTGGTGAGGCAAGATTTCCCTTCTCTAAATCCATGTTGGCTTTGTCTCATTAATCCATGCTTTTGAGTATGCTCTGTAATTTTGTTCTTTATAATAGTCTCTACCATTTTGCCAGGCACCAATGTAAGACTCACCAGTCTATAATTTCCCAGATCTCCCCTGAAACCTTTTTAAAAGAATCGGCGTTACATTGGTCACCCTCCAATCTTCCGGTACCACGCATGATTTTAAGGATAAATTACCTATTACTAACAATAGTTCTGCAAGTTCATTTTTCAGTTCCATCAGTACTCTGGGATGAATACCATCCGGTCCGGGAGATTTGCTACTCTTCAATTTGTCAAATTGCCCCATTACATCCTCATTCAGTTTCTCTGACTCATCAGCTTGAATACTATTTCTGACACCGGTATCTCTCCCAAATCTTCCTCAGTGAAGAACGAATCAAAGAATTCATTTAATCTCTCCACTTTGGCGTTGTCTTCCCTGATCACCCCTTTTACCCCTCGGTCATCTAGAAATGCAACCGATTTTTTTTGCCGGCTTCCTGCTTTTAATATATCTAAAAAAATTTTACTATGTGTTTTTGTCTCCAACGCAATCTTTTTATCAAAGTCCCTCTTTGCCTTCCTTATCAATGCTTTGCATTTGACTTGACATTCCTTATGCTGTTTCTTATTATTTTCAGTTGGTTCCTTCTTCCATTTTCTGAAGGATTTTCTTTTAGCTCTAATAGCTTCCTTCACCTCACTTTTTAACCAGGCTGGCTGTTGTTTGGTCTTCTGTCCTCCTTTATTAATACGTGGAATATATTTGGCCTGGGCTTCCAGGATGGTGTTTTTGAACAGCATCCACGCCTGATGTAAGGTTTTGACCCTCGAAGCTGCTCCTATAAGTTTTTTTTTTCACTGTTCTTCTCATTTTATCATAGTCTCCTTTTTTAAAGTTAAACGTTAACATATTGGATTTCCTGTGTATACTTAATTCAAAGCTAATATTAAATTTGATCATATTATGATCACTGTTATCAAGCAGCCCCAGCACTATTACCTCCTGCACCAGATAATGCACTCCACTAAGAACTAGGTCTAGAATTTTTCCTTCTCTCGTCGGCTCCTGTACCAGCTTCTCCATAAAGCAGTCCTTGATTTCGTCATGGAATTTTACCTCCCTAGCATGCCCCGATGTTACATTTACCCAGTCAATATCAGGGTAATTGACTGGGTAAATGTAATTGACGAAGGCGAGTACATGTCGCCTTCGTTGCTGTCGTCATGCCTCTCCTACTCTTCTCCGTACTCTATTGCTCCTTCTCCTACTCTCCGCTGGGAATATCAATCCCAATCCTGGTCCTCCACATCGGCTCTCATCCTATTCGTGCAGGTCACACCGTGATGTCTCCAATCTGTTTTCTGTTCCTCTCCTCCTCCCTTCTTCCTTGCCTTTCTCATGTGCTCTGTGGAACGCCGGCTCCATCTGCAACAAACTTTCCTACATCCACAACCTCTTTATCTCTCATACTCTCCATCTGCTTGCCCTAACTGAGACTTGGTTTTGCCCTGAATAGTCTGTTTCAGCCACGGCCCTGTGTCATGGAGGTTACCTTTTCTCCAATACTCCTCCAATACTACACCTTACCCTCTTGTAGATTTGAACCTCTTCTTCCACCTCAGTCTCACTGCTTTTCTTCCTTCGAAGTCCACTCCATCTGTCTATTCACTCCTCTACATTTCTGACTAGCAGTCATTTATTGACCCCCTAATAAGTCACTTTCTTCCTTTCTCACTTACTTTGATGCCTGCCTTTCCTTCTTTGTTGAACCTTCATCTCCTTCTCTCATTCTTGGAGATTTTAACATTCATGCTAATGATCCCTCTGACTCAGTTTCTTGCTTTAACATCCTCTTTCAATCTTCAACTGTGTTCCACTACCCCCACTCACCAGAATGGCCACTGTCTTCATCTTATCCTCTTCTCCAACTACTCACTCTCCGTTTTCTGCGCCTCAGCTCTTCCCCTCTCTGACCATCATCTGATAACTTTCACACTTAAACACCCTCCCCTCCAGTCCCATTCAATCTCAACCAACACATTTAGAAATCTTCTGGCTATTGACCCTTCTACTCTGTCCTCCAGTGTTTCAAATCTCTTCTCGGCCACTATGTTATCCAAGTCTGTCAATGAGGCTGTCTCCTCCTATACTACTCTCTCCTCTGCTCTGTAGTTATAATACTACTCTCTCCTCTGCTCTGGATACTCTCGGTCCTCCCATTCCCTGTTCTGTAAGGCGTACCAAACCCCAGCCTTGGCTGACCTCTACATTGCGCTACCTATGTTGCTGTGCCCATTCTGCCGAACGCCTTTGGCTGAAATCCCATGCCCATGCTGACTTCATACATTTCAAATTCTTGCTGACCTCCTTCCAGTCTGCTCTTTCACTTCTAGGCTCAAACCCTCGATGTCTCTTTGCCACACTGAACTCTCTCCTCAAAGTGCCTTCATCTCCCAACTCCCTCTTTGCTTTCTCCCCAGACTCTGGCTGAGTACTTTCGTGATAAGGTTCACAAGATTAAACTTGAATTCTCAACCAAGTCACCTCCACCTCTCCTTCCCTTAGCCCATTCTTTCAACCCTCCTTCAACCCCTGCCTCCTTTTCTTCCTTTTCTGAAACCACTGAAGAGGAAACTGCACATTTTCTTTACTCCTCAAAACTAACTACCTGTTCCTCTGATCCTATTCCCACCCATCTACTTAACACTATCTCTCCTACTTTCATCCCTTTTATCTTTCACTTTCCACTGAAACTGTTCCTGATGCATGAAAAAAACCTTCATTGGACCCTACCTGTCCTTAAGCCATTATTAAAATGGACTTGGGGAAAATCCACTGCTTATTTCTAGGATAAGCAGCATAAAATGTATTGTACTGTTTTAGGATTTTGCCAGGTACTTGTAACCTGGATTGGCCATTGTTGGAAACAGCATACTGAGCTTGATGGACCTTCAGTCTGACCCAGTATGGCAATGCTTATGTAGTTATGTACTGTGTTTTGGATGATCTCTAAAGTTTGATAAAATTCATACATTGCACAGTAATATAGTAAATGATGGCAAAGACTGCATGGTCCCATCCAGTCTGCCCAACAAGGTGGCCAGAGCTGCGCCTGCCATTCTGTGCAGGCCCCAGTCAAGTACAGACTAAAAATTGATTGCACAGTCAAAAATGTCTGCATGCCATAGTCTGCTAACAACTTAGCAATGGGCTGCAATATAAAAATTACAAAAAGAGGTACTGGTCTGTACATGCAGAGGCTGTAACATGAAATCCCACCTGCGGCATTCAACCAGCTAGAAAGCAAACAAACCAACCAATAGTGGCAAGCCCAATCTCAATTTCTCTGTTTAGTACCAGAGTATGGTTTATGGCACAAAAAACAGAGATGTCTAAAAATACCATGTTAGTATATGGAACATGCTGGACATGAACCATAGAACTATAGAACCATAGAACAGGCTTACAAATGTAGCCTGCTTAGTTGTGTGTTGAGCTAGGCCTCACTAAAGATCAAAAATACAGTTACAGATATGCCAGTTACCGAGTGTGACATATGTTCCCATAAGTGCTTGCAGAATGCTGAGAAACAGAGATATGATTTACTGAAATCTGATTTATAGCTTTTGCTGATGTAAGGGAAATTTTTGGTCACTAAACAGGTGGTAAGAAAAAAGCAGAACTATGATTACTGGCATATAATGTTGCAAATGAGAATGATCTTAATTATGGTAAATGTTAAGCAAGAATTATTGTAAATGTAAAATTAAGTAAGTTTCCAGTAAATAAGTGCTGATAAGTACTGATGATATGGAAAATCACTAATTGACGAGAAATGTGTAACTCTGATGAGAAAACATGTGACCAGAGAAGTATAAAAGTAACAGCTATAATCATTAGTAGCTAGAGAAGTAATGACTGTGGAAACGCTCTTTGCGGCCCGGTTACTCTCTCATGTGAGAATTGCTTATGGATGTATTGATTGACTTTCCTGATTAGCTGTACCTTCTAACCAGAAATAATTGTATACTAGTGAACCTTCATTTGGTAAGTTTAATAAAATGCTTATTCTCATATTACATAGCCTTCTGTGTCTGTCTCTCCTTATTTAGTATCTTATAAGGCTTTCTACTAACTGGAGTGATAGATAGTTCCAATTAGACAAGAACCAGGTTTATATTACCTGCAGGAGGGCAGACAAACCAGACTGTTTGGAGTAAATTCAACCATAAGCAAAGCACTTGACAAATAACATCAAATAACATCAAGGTATCCAAACCGCCAGTATACTGACCGAAACTCCCTCGCCACCTGAGCAGAAGTCAGCTGGAAAAGGCCTGAATTCGCTAGAACACCAACCGCAACTGCCACATCACCCGAATAGAGGCAGCCGGGAAGGGCCCGAATCACCAGCACACTGACCTGACCGGAGCATGTTAGGAGGCGGCCTAGGCCAGAACCGAGCAGCTCCCGTCTGGACTTCGGTGAGACGACTCGCCGCTGATCAGATCAGAGCGGAGACCCCTAACCAGAACGCCGTTGCCCCAATACAGGAACGAACAATCGAAGATCCAGCATTCAACCAACGGTGCCCAGTGCTATACGCGGCTGAAAGTCGCAACTTGGAGAAGCTCGTGACCGGGCCTCGGAGAAGACCGTACGCAGCACGTGGCGGAGACAGAGAACTACTGAACGGATACTATCACCTGAGACGCTGCTGCCCTGAACTGATGCTGCATGATAAAATTGCTGCATAAACTGACTCCACTGTTTTGCCGCAGGCTACGAGCTGCAGTGTCCAGTGGTACACACGTCGTTTAGACGCGTAGCGGTGAGGATCCGGACTGAGCATCAGAGAAATCATTCACAGCGCGTGGCAGAAACAAAGAACTGCAGAGCGGGGACTTCCCGAGACGCTGCTGCTCCTGAATTGTTGCTGCATGATTAAACTGCTGCATGATCGATTCCATTGCCTTGCTGTATGCTCATGCTGCAAGTTACATGACTCCCTGAGTTCAGCTGAAGAACCAGATCCCTTGAGGTAAACTGTGAACCCAATGGATACAACTATATGGATTAATTTCTATATAGCATGCTGAAAGATCACTTTAATTGCTTTAAATGCTCAAATACTTTATCTAATCGCTTTAAATTGCTTTACAGGCTTTGTAGCATGTCTAAACTGTAATCTGCCTATCATTCATCTCATAGCATGATATTGCACGATATTGCATCTAGTATTGTAATCCGCTTTAAATGCATGTAATTTGCACCTAGAACTGTAATCTGTGTATCTCTCATCTCATAGCACTCATAGGGTCTACTACTAACAACTCTGTCTACTCCCCTTGGACCTAGTATCAGGACAACTAGCTCAAAGAGTTCTACTCAGCCTGTTCCACTCCGTCCGTTCTAGCTTGTTCCAAGCCGTCTGTTCCAGCTTGTCCCAATCCGTCTGTTCATGGCCCCCATTCACATTCTCTTCCTTGCCCTGTCCCTTCCTAACCTTGTCCCCCTCCCCCTACCACTGCCTATCGCAGCAACTCACTGCCCATCATGTCCTCTCCCGTCCTGCTCACTACAGCAATACCCTACCCACCCTTGTCCCCCACCACCTCACCACCTCACCATCCCTCTTGTCCCCCTCCTCAATCCTAGCTCTCAACCTTCAACACTTCCTTCCTACTATTAACCCTTCCCCATTCCTCCTAAGTGCACCCCGTCTTCGTCGCCTTTGTCGCCCATCCTCCCCCTCCCTCCTCCGCTCTCTCTTGCTCCTCCTCTTGCTATCCGCGGGAGACATTAACCCTAATCCAGGTCCCCCTCATCTGTCCCCGTCCTGTCCACGCGGACGATTCCGCAATGTCTCTAATCTCATCTCTATTCCCCTCCTCCCCCCTCTTCCCTCCTCTTCTCGTGTGCCCTGTAGAACGCCCGCTCGGTCTGCAACAAACTTTCCTTCACCCATGATCTCTTCATCTCCCGTGCCCTTCAACTGCTCGCCCTAACTGAAACCTGGCTCACCCCCGACGACTCTGCATCAGTCGCGGCCCTGTGCCATGGAGGCTACCTTTTCTCCCACTCTCCCCACCCAGTTGGCCGCGGAGGAGGCGTCGGGTTACTACTTTCGCCCTCTTGCAGCTTTCAACCCCTCCTCCTACCGCAGTCTCACTGCTTCTCATCCTTTGAAGTTCACTCCATCCATCTATTCTACCCGCTGCCACTCAGAGTTGCTGTCATTTACCCCCCCCCCCCCCTGACAAGTCTCTCTCCTCCTTCCTTACTGACTTCGATGCCTGGTTCTCCGTTTTTCTTGAACCCTCATCCCCATCCCTCATTCTTGGTGACTTTAACATAAACGCTGATGACCCATCCGACTCTTACACTTCTCAGTTCCTTACTCTGACCTCCTCCTTCAACCTCAAATTGAGCTCCACCACCCCTACTCACCAATCTGGCATTGCCTTGACCTCGTCCTTTCCTCTACCTGCTCACCCTTCAATTTCTGCGCCTCGGCTCTTCCTCTCTCAGACCATCACCTGATCACCTTCACACTTCATCACCCTCCCCCTCTGTCCCGCCCAACACTAACTACTACTTCCAGGAATCTCCAGTCTGTTGACCCTCCCACCTTATCCTCTAGTATCTCTAATCTCCTCCCTTCCATCATGTCCACCGAGTCTGTCGACAAGGCTGTCTCGGCCTACAACACCACTCTCTCCTCTGCTCTGGACACCCTCGCACCATCCATCTCCCGTCCCACAAGGCGCACTAATCCCCAACCCTGGCTGACCTCTTGCATCTGTTACCTTTGCTCCTACGCCCGATCGGCTGAACGCCTCTGGAGGAAATCTCGCACCCATACCGATTTCATTCATTTTAAATTCATGCTATCCTCTTTCCAGGCCTCTCTATTCCTTGCCAAACAGGACTATTATACCCAATTGACTAATTCTCTCAGCTCCAACCCTCGTCGTCTCTTTGCCACCCTTAACTCCCTCGTCAAAGTGCCCTCCGCTCTCCCCCCCCCCCCACTCTCTCCTCAATCACTGGCTGACTACTTCCGCGACAAGGTGCAGAAGATCAACCTCGAATTCACCACCAAGCTTCCTCCTCCTCTTCACCCTTTAAACCACTCCCTTAACCAACCAACCCAGGCCTCCTTCTCCTCTTTTCCTGATATCACCGAGGATGAAACCGCCCACCTTCTTTCCTCCTCGAAATGCACCACCTGTTCTTCTGATCCCATCCCCACCAACTTACTTAACACCATCTCTCCTACTGTCACCCCCCCCATCTGTCATATCCTAAACCTCTCTCTCTCCACTGCAACTGTCCCTGACACCTTCAAGCATGCTGTAGTCACACCACTCCTCAAAAAACCTTCACTAGACCCAGTGGTGTGCTGGAGCCGGCTCGCACCGGCTCGCAAGAGCCGGTTGTTAACTTTGCTCGGCTCTTGCGAGCCGGTTGTTGAATTGCGTGAGCCGGCTCTCTTCCTCCCTCCCAATCCAGTCCCTTACGTCAGCGACTTCACAAATTCTTTGGGGTCGCTGCAAGCACTGACTCTCCCACGCTGGCGCTGCAGGTTTGCATTTTAAAAATGGCCGTCGAGACTTCCCAAGGCGGCCTCGCGAGATTTCTGCCGAAGGAGGCCGCCTCTGGAAGTCTCGGCAGCCATTTTTAAAATGCGAACCTGCAGTGCTAGCGTGGGAGAGTCAGCGCTTGCAGCGACCCCAAAGAATTTGTGAAGTCGCTGACGTAAGGGACTGGATCCAGAGGGAGGGAGGAGGGAGGGAGTTCAATTCGCCGAACTCGGGAGGGGGTGGCAGGGGAGAGAAGGGAGTCGCTGGGCATTTGTGAATGGAGGGGAGGGGAGAGAAGGGTCGCTATAGGTGCATGCAGGGCAGGGCAGGGGAGAGGAGGGTCACTGCTGGACATAGGTGGATGGAGGGCAGGGGAGAGGAGGGTCACTGCTGGACATGGGTGCATGCAGGGCAGGGGACAGGAGGATTGCTGGGTATAGGTGCAGGGCAGGGGACAGGAGGGTCACTGGACATGGGTGGATGGAGGGCAGGGGAGAGGAGGGTCACTGCTGGACATGGGTGCATGCAGGGCAGGGGACAGGAGGGTCACTGGACATGGGTGGATGGAGGGCAGGGGAGAGGAGGGTCACTGCTGGACATGGGTGCATGCAGGGCAGGGGACAGGAGGATTGCTGGGTATAGGTGCAGGGCAGGGGACAGGAGGGTCACTGGACATGGGTGGATGGAGGGCAGGGGAGAGGAGGGTCACTGCTGGACATGGGTGCATGCAGGGCAGGGGACAGGAGGATCACTGGGTATAGATGCATGCAGGGCAGGGGACAGGAGGGTCACTGGACATGGGTGGATGGAGAGCAGGGGAGAGGAGGGTCACTGCTGGACATGGGTGCATGCAGGGCAGGGGACAGGAGGATCGCTGGGTATAGATGCATGCAGGGCAGGGGACAGGAAGGTCACTGGACATGGGTGGATGGAGGGCAGGGGAGAGGAGGGGATAGGGAAGAAATGCTGGACATGGATGGAGGAGAGAGAAGAGTGAGGAAGGAGATGAGATGAGGGAAAAGGGAGAAAAACTGCACATGGATGAAGAAAATAGGCAGAAGCTGAGGACCAGAAATGAAGAAGAAAGGAAGAAAGAAAGAAATGGAAAGGAAGCCCTGGAAACGGAGTTAAGAGGACAGATAGCAGCAGAATCGGATACTTGGCCTGCATGATCAGAAAAACAGTCACCAGACAACAAAGGTAGAAAAAAAAATCATTTTATTTTCATTATAGTGTTTGGAATATGTTCACTTTGAAAATCAGGTGCTCAACATTAAAAGTTTATATTTATTTACTTATGGCATTTTATCCCACATTAAACATGAATTAGATTGGAACCTGGGATCATTTAAATTTTTTTTCCTGGAGAGATTAATGCATTGCCCCCCGCCCCCCCCCCCCCCCCGGCTATCTGCAATTTTTGAGGAGGCGCAGAGGTGGACGGGGGGGGGGCGCAGAGGTGGATGGGGGGGCGCAGAGGTGGATGGGGGGGGTGCTGAGGTGGACCGGGGAGAGAGCCTGTTGTTAAATATTTACCAGCACACCACTGACTAGACCCTACCTGTCCCTCCAACTACCGCCCCATTTCCCTCCTGCCCTTCCTCTCCAAGATACTTGAACGCGCCGTTCACAGCCGTTGCCTTGATTTTCTCTCCTCTCATGCCATCCTCGATTCGCTTCAATACGGCTTTCGCCCTCTACACTCGACAGAAACGGCACTATCTAAAGTCTTTAATGACCTGTTCCTTGCCAAATCCAAAGGTCATTACTCCATCCTCATCCTCCTCGACCTATCCGCCGCTTTTGACACTGTCAATCACAACTTACTTCTTGCCACACTGTCCTCATTTGGATTCCAGGGCTCTGTCCTCTTTTGGGTCTCCTCTTATCTCTCCCACCGTACCTTCAGAATACATTCTCATGGATCTTCCTCCACCCCCATCCCGCTCTCTGTTGGAGTTCCTTAGGGATCGGTCCTTGGACCCCTTCGCTGATCTCATTTCATGGTTTCCAATATCATCTTTATGCTGATGACACCCAGCTTTATCTCTCCACACCAGACATCACTGCGGAAAGTATCAGCCTGCTTATCTGACATTGCTGCCTGGATGTCCAACCACCACCTGAAACTGAACATGGCCAAGACCGAGCTTATTGTCTTTACACCCAAACCCACTTCTCTTCTCCCTCCACTCTCTATCTCAGTTGATAACACCCTCATCATCCCCGTCTCATCTGCCCGTAACCTCGGAGTCATCTTCGACTCCTCCCTCTCCTTCTTTGCGCATATCCAGCAGATAGCCAAGACCTGTCACTTCTTTCTCTATAACATCAGCAAAATTCGCCCTTTCCTCTCATAGCGCACCACCCGAACACTCGTCCACTCTCTCATTACCTCTCGCCTTGACTACTGCAACCTACTCCTCATTGGCCTCCCACTTAGCCATCTATCCCCCCTACAATTCGTTCAGAACTCTGCTGCATGTCTTATCTTCCGCCAGGACCGATATGCCCATATCACCCCTCTCCTCAAGTCACTTCACTGGCTTCCAATCAGGTACTGCATACAGTTCAAGCTTCTCCTACTTACCTACAAATGCACTCGACCTGCAGCCCCTCATTACCTCTCTACCCTCATCTCCCCTTACGTTCCTACCCGAAACCTCCGCTCACAGGTCAAATCCCTCCTCTCAGTACCCTTCTCCACCACTGCCAACTCCAGGCTCCGCCCTTTCTGCCTTGCCTCACCCCATGCTTGGAACAAACTCCCTGAGCCCATACATCAGGCCTCCTCCCAGCCCATCTTCAAATCCTTGCTCAAAGCCCACCTCTTCAATGTCGCCTTCGGCATATAACCATTATACCTCCATTCAGGATATCTAGACTGCCCCCACTTGACATTTTGTCCTTTAGACTGTAAGCTCCTTTGAGCAGGGACTGTCCTTCTTTGTTAAACTGTACAGTGCTGCGTAACCCTAGTAGCACTTTAGAAATGTCAAGTAGTAGTAGTAGTAGTAAGAGTGGATGACTACAGTGTCTCTGTGTTATGACCACTGTGGAAGCCATGCTTACACAAATCCAGCATCGCAAATTTATCTAAAATAAATTTTTCAACTTCCTAAAACTACTTGCTCAACAGCCTTCCTCAAAAAGGGAAGGTTGGAGATTTGCCAATAACTTGTACACACATTTTGGTCAAAAACTGTGTGAAGTTTAACACAGATTGCACTATAGCCCATTTTAATATGGGAGGCAAACATACTTCCTTATGTTACATATTACAATGTGGTTGATATGCAGCCAACATGACCATACTCAGTTATACACGTTCAGCACCTCTATCCATATAGGAAGCAATGCTGAATATATGTATAGTATAGGCACCATGATAGTGCTGCTGTCCATTCAGTTTAGATTTCCTATTAACATTCAATATCACTATCTGAAAAAAAATTTGGTTTGCTTTAGTTCCTCTCCTAACTTTGCCCAGAAAAAGTCTGGGTGTTTTAAACAGCCTGATATTATCAATATATCTATTGAAAATACACAGATTGGGTGCTGACAAACACATTATTGCCTTTTAATATTGGCACAAACATTTGCTAAATGACCAATCACTGTCACTAGCTAAAGAGAACAAGGCTCAAACACACACATAATCTTACACAATCATAACTATGTTATCTTTAGTTTTAGAGTGAAATCTCCTCACACTAGACTATTTGACAGTTAGAGGTTGAGGGATTTCATTGCACTCATGTCAAGCTTGGCACAGATATCAGTCATTTTAATGGAGAAGAAAATTCATAACCTATTGACAATCAAGAGTCAAACTTGTTTTTTTATTAATTTCTGGCTTAGATAAGGACAAAATTCCCAGTAAAATATAACTATCTTGGCTAATTCATTAATAACTGTTTTTGTCAAGAAAATCCACTTTCTTATCTGCATTAACAAATAGGCCTCCCTATCAACAACTAATGCTCTTTCACTCAGTACAGCAAGGTGACCTCTTTAAACTAGTTCATATTAAAATCAAAATGTTATAGCCTCTATGATGAGGAACGAATTAATCTTCCAACTTCACTTTTAACCATTTTATCTCCCAGGCTAAATTTATTTAGGTCATTTTCACCTCTAATGGGGCAAAAGGTAAGCTAAAACCCAGCCCATTCTATTACATGGCAAAGTAAGAAAAGGGCCCACTGAGGCATTCTAGACCCATTTTTCAAATTCACAAAGCATCTTCACCTGCAACAGGTGGTGTTAGATAATATTCTGCACTGCCAGGATAATCTGGATCAACTAAACCAGAAGGAAAAGAGCAACTTCCTAGCAATAGAAGAGCAATGCAACATGAGCCAGAGCTCTAGGGAGCAGAGATTGGTATCTGCTCTCTAATATTTGTTCAGAAGCATGGTTATAACATGCAGGACAATTAGCATCATCTTAGCCTCCGGGTAAGACTTGTTGACTACTTGGCTTCTGCCCTGCTAGTTAATGATAGCTCTGAAGAAGGGCTTGGTTCTCTCTTTTCAGAAACAGAGGAACATGTCAAACCCAAGACGAGTTCAAAAGAAAGATAGCAACACAAATTAAACTCTGTGTTATTGATGTATTTCATGCATCTTTTTGAAAAATTTATTTTTCATTTTTATATACCACCTCTCCCACAACAGGCTATAACTTCTGTTAACCATTCAGACAAGAGGAGAGACAGTCCCTACTGTGTGGCGTTTGTAATCTAATTCACTGATTAGTCATTGAAGACAAACATTGAAAAGCAAACATGGCAAATTTAGTCAGAATGTTAGGCCAGAATTTTTTCTCTCTTCTTTCTCATTAGCCATTAACAAATTCTATTCCAATCAGTATTGGGAGGAGATTCTTTACACTGTGTCTGCTCATCAATACCAATTCATTAATTAATAAGTTTTCAGCAATATATGACATGGTTGTTGACTGACTTGCTATGTAATACCAGATCTTCAAAGGGAGATTAGGACCTAGTAACTTTGAACTAGATATTCCCTCTGAGATACAGTTGGATGTAATGTCCTTGTAGAAGAAGGGGAGGGATGGGAAATAATCATTTTTCATGACTTTCACTCAAATTCATAGGGGGAGAAAAGATAGGCAGGTGCACCACCCCAAAAAAAAGCAAAAAAAATAGTGCACGCTAGAAATACTGTAACACCAAAAGAACAATAAGAGCTCTGTGTTTTATAAAAGTCTTTCTCCGAGGACAAGCAGGCTGCTTGTTCTCACAATTGGGTCGATATCTGCGGCGGCCCAGGAATCGGCAAAAAGTTTGCAAGCAAAATAAAACAAAGTCTTTCTGGAGAGTTCCCTTGCGCGAGCAACGCGAACCGCGCATGTGCAAACATCTTCCCGCTAGCCGCGCGAGCGTGCCTCTCTAGTTTCTTTTTCTCCGCGGTGAGGTGTAGTTCATTTTTCGTGTCACTCCTCTCTTAGGCACAGGAAAAAGTTCTGTGAGACTCGTTTTGTTTCTTTCTGTTTTTTCTTTCAAATATTTAAGAAAAAAATTAGATTTATTTCCCTTACTTCTTTTACATTTTTTACCTGTTAAAGTTTCCTTTCTTTTTCAACGCGGCCGGCCTTTTGGCCGCGCAGTCGGGTTTTTCCCCTTTTTTTGTGCTTTTCTTTTTTGGCACAATGGCGTTGTTTGATTTCACCAAGGCCATGTTTTCTTCCATGTCATCGAAGACACCCAGCGGCTTCAAACGTTATACTTGGTGCAACCGGACCATCTCAGGTACCAATACCCATGCTTTGTGTATCCAATGCATTGGGCCCGACCATAGCCCAGCCGCTTGTAGTCTATGAAGAAACGGACCCAAGTGTCTCGAGAAGCCCAACGGGAAAAGCTTTTTGGGGCTCAGTCCGGACCTTCGACATCGGTACCGAGGTCGGTGGCATCAGCATCAACATCAACAGGAGCATCGACGTCAGGGAGCAAGGTAATGGCTGCTGAGAGACCAACTCGCGCTGGGAGCAGGGAGGCGTCGAGTGGGTCTCCACCTGTCTCGAGGCCTCCTGTTATGCAGGCCCCCCGGGATCGACCTTTGTCGGACCCGGCCCCGAGGAGACGTGAGGATTCCATGTCTTCCTCTTCAGTACAGAGGAGTCTCGATGACAGGCATCGAGCGAAGGCTAAGAAGCACCGTCATTGTTCTCCTTCAACGCACAGTACCGGGAGCTCCAGGGCGTCGAGAGAGTCGGCACCTGAGAAGCGTCGGCACCGAGAGGACCACTCCCCCTAGGTGCACGAGGTGCCGATGCGTCGGTCTCTTGGCAGTCCGGTACCTACTCCCAAGCCTCCACGGATTCGGACACCGCCTGCTCCACTGGCCCTACAGCCTTCTCCGATGGCGACTCTTGACGACTCTGGAAGGCTTATTGCATCAATCAGCTTCGGTGTCGGGGGTGCTTGCGCCTTCTCTGCCATCTGCTGTAGCGGTGCCTGGCCCTTCACCTGTGGTGAGGTCTCCGACTGCGGTGCCGCCTGTGGCATCTGCGGCATCTGTGTCAACTGCCACCCAGGTCGACTACCCTTCGACATCAGTGAAGGGAGCTTCGCCACAGTCAGATAGGGCGTCGACCTCTTGGCATCGCCACAGAGGACATCGTTCCTCAGCGTTGAGACAGGTTCATTGTCAGAGTACCTTGACACAGGTAGTGTCTGACACCGAGCAGGAGCGCTCGTGGGAATCAGAGGAAGATCCCAGGTACTTCTCTTCCGATGAGTCTTTTGGGATTTCCTCTGACCCTTCTCCTCCTCTGGAAAGAAGTCTATCTCCTCCGGAGAGTCTGTCTTTTTCCTCTTTTGTCCAGGAAATAGCTACTACTATTCCTTTCCCTGTGGAGGTTGAGGATGAGCCCAGGTCTGACATGCTGGAAGTCCTGGATTATTCTTCTCCACCTAAAGAGGCTGTGACAGTCCCTCTCCATAAGGTACTGAAGGAAGTCCTTATGAGAAACTGGTCCACCCCTCTGTCTGGCCCTGTGGTTCCCAAGAAAGCTGTCCCAATACCGGATCCACGGTGAACCTGGATTGATGAGGTCCCAATTACCCCACAATTCCATGGTGGTGGATTCCGCTCTCAAGAGAGCTAGGAATACTAGAGACTATGCTTTGGCGCCACCAGGCAGAGAAGCTAGGACTTCTGACTCTTTTGGGAGAAAGATGTATCAGGCCGCTATGCTCGCTGCCAAGATCCAGTCATACCAGCTCTTCACGAGCGTACACTTGTGAGACTCGATATGTCAACTGTCCAGCTTGGTTGATGCACTCCCTGTTGAGTTGGCCGAGCCTTTTCGCCAGGTGGTCAGGCAGCAGAAGGCGTGTTGCAAGTTCCTGGCAAGGGGTACTTTTGACACTTTTGACATGACATCCAGGATCGCTGCTCAGGGTATAGTGATGTGCCGACTCTCATGGCTGCGTGTCTCTGACCTGGATCATTCGGTCCAGCAGCGGATGTTCCTTGCCGGGGGGACAATCTTTTTGGAGAAAAAGTAGAGGATCTTGTTAATCAGATTAAGAAGCGTAATGATGCTATGGATTCTCTCTCCCACCGGGCGCCTTCTGCTACAGCCTCCTCATCTAGGAGGTTTTTTGGAGGGAAGAGAAGTGCTCCCTATTCCTACTCTAGGCGTAGGTACACTCCTGCTTCTTGGCAGCCTGCCCAGGCTAAGCTCCAGAGCGCTTGTTCTCATCAACAGCGTGCTTCTAAAGCCCACTCTGCTCCCCAGCAAAAGCAAGGGACGGGCTTTTGACTGGCTCCAGTCCAGCAAAGCCTCTGTAAAAGTGTCCGTACTGGACGACTTGCCGGTAGGGGGGAGGTTGATGTTTTTTCACCAAAGGTGGCCTCTCATAACCTCCAACCTCCAACTGGTGGGTTCTTCAAATAGTACGGTTAGGATACACCCTCAATCTGGAATCCAAACCTCCAAATTGCCCACCAGGAGCTCATTCTTACAGCTCCCAGCACAGGCAGGTACTTGCAGAGGAACTCTCCACCTTTCTGAAGGCCAATGCGGTTAAACCCGTTCCACCAGGGGAAGAAGGGCTGGGATTCTATTCCAGGCACTTTCTTGTGCAAAAGAAATTGGGGGGATGCATCCCATCCTAGACCTAAGGGCCCTGGACAAATTTCTAGTCCGAGAGAAGTTCAGGATGGTTTCCCTAGGCACCCTTCTTCCCATGATTCAGGAAAACGATTGGCTATGCTCTCTGGACTTAAAGGACGCTTACACCCATATCTCGATACTCCGAGCTCACAGGAAGTATCTTTGGTTTCGGCTAGGAACACAGGACTTTCAGTACTGTGTACTGCCCTTTGGTCTGGCGTCTGCACCCAGGGTATTCACAAAGTGTCTGGCTGTAGTCGCAGCATTGCTACGCAGACTGGGAGCGCATGTCTTCCCTTCTCGATGATTGGCTGGTGAAGAGCACATCGGAGGCAGGTGCTCTACAGTCCATGTGAATGACTATTCAGGTGCTAGAACTACTGGGGTTCGTCATCAATTATACCAAGTCCCATCTCACTCCAGTTCAAAAACTGGAGTTCATTGGAGCACTGTTGAACACAAAGACAGCTCGAGCTTTTCTCCCCGAGGCGAGGGCAGACAATCTCCTGTCTATAGTGTCTATGGTTCGAGCATCTCAACAGATCATGACTCGGCAGATGTTGAGACTTGTGGGGCATATGGCCTCCACAATTCACGTGACTCCCATGGCACATCTACACATGAGATCAACTCAATGAACCCTAGCTTCCCAGTGGTATCAGGCTGTGGGAAGTCTAGAAGATGTGATCCAACTGTCCACCGACTTTCGGAATTCCTTGCAGTGGTGGACAATTCGATTAAATTTGACTTTGGGACATCCATTCCAAATCCCTCAGCCGCAAAAGTGCTGATGACGGATGCATCCCTCCTGGGGTGGGGAGCTCATGTAGCTGGACTTCACACTCAAGGAGCATGGTCTTTTCAGGAAAAAAGGTCTTCAGATCAATCTCCTGGAGTTGCGAGCGATCTGGAACGCTCTAAAGGCTTTCAGAGATTGCCTGTCCAAGCAAATCATATTGATTCAGACAGACAATCAGGTTGACATGTATTATACCAATAAGCAGGGAGGCACCGTATCTCGCCCCCTGTGTCAGGAAGCCGTCCAGATGTGGCTTTGGGCACACTGCCACGGCATGTTTCTCCAAGCTACTTATCTGGCAGGCGTAAACAACAGTCTGGCCAACAGATTGAGCAGGATAATGCAACCTCACGAGTCGTCACTGAACATGGGCATAGTCCACAAGATCTTCCGAGCGTGGGGCACCTCCTCGGTGGATTTTTTTGCCACTTAGATCAATCTCAAGGTCCCTCAGTTCCAGGCTTCAGGCCCACGACAGACTAGCGTCAGATGCCTTTCTCCTGCATTGGGGAACAGATCTTCTGTATGCGTATCCTCCCATACCTCTAATAGGGAAGACTTTTACTGAAACTCAAACAAGACTGCGGAGCCATGATTCTGATAGCTCCTTTCTGGCTGCGTCAGATTTGGTTCCCACTTCTTCTGGCGTTGTCCTCCGAGGAGCCGTGGAGATTGGAATGTTTTCCAACCCTTATCACTAAGAACAAGGAGTCACTTCTACATCCCAACCTCCAGTCTCTGGCTCTTACGGCCTGGATGTTGAGAGCTTAGAATTTGCCTCCTTGGGTCTTTCGGAGGGTGTCTCTCGAGTCTTGCTTGCTTCCAGGAAAGATTCCACCAAGAGGTGATACACTTTCAAATGGAGGAGGTTTGCCGTCTGGTGTGACAGCAAGGCCCTAGATCCTCTTTCTTGTCCTACACAGACCCTGCTTGAATACCTTCTACACTTTTCAACTGGTCTTAAGACCGACTCCGTAAGGGTTCACCTTAGTGCAATTAGTGCTTATCATCACCGTGTAGAAGGTAAGCCTATCTCTGGACAACCTTAGTGTGGATTGGAGGAGTAGCCTAGTGGTTAGTGCAGTGGACTTTGATCCTGGGGAACTGAGTTCAATTCCCACTGCAACTCCTTGTGACTCTGGGCAAGTCACTTAACCCTCCATTGCCCCTGGTACAAAAATAAGTACCTGAATATATGTAAACTGCTTTGAATGTAGTTGCAAAAACCTCAGAAAGGCAGTATATCAAGTCCCATTTCCCTTTCCCTTTCCCTTTAGTTGTTCATTTTATGAGAGGTCTGCTTTTGTCAAAGCCCCCAGTCAAACCTCCACCGGTGTCATGGGATCTCAACGTCATTCTCACCCAGCTGATGAAAGCTCCTTTTTAGCCACTGAATTTCTGCCATCTGAAGTACTTGACCTGGAAGGTCATTTTCTTGGTGGCTGTTACTTCAGTTTGTAGGGTCAGTGAGCTTCAAGCCTTGGTAGTACATGCACCTTATTTTATCACAACAGAGTAGTCCTCCGCACGCACCCTAGGTTCCTGCCAAAGGTGGTGTCAGAGTTCCATCTGAACCAGTCAATTGTCTTGCCAACAGTCTTTCCCCATCCTCATACCCACCCTGGTGAAAGCAGATTACTTACCTTGGACTGCAAGAGAGCATTGGCCTTTTACGTGGAGCAGACAAAGCCTTTCAGACAGTCCACCCAGTTGTTTGTTTCTTTCGACCCCAAAAGGAGGGGAGTCGCCATTGGAAAACGCACAATTTCTAATTGGCTAGCAGACTGTATTTCTTTCACTTATGCCCAAGCTGGGCTGACTCTACAGGGTCATGTCACGGCTCATAATGTTAGAGCCATGGCTGCGTCAGTGGCCCACTTAAAGTCGGCCTCCACTGAAGAGATTTGCAAAGCTGCAACATGGTCATCAGTCTACACATTCACATCTCACTACTGCCTTCAGCAAGATACCCGATGCGACAGTCGGTTTGGGCAGGCAGTGCTGCAGAATCTGTTTGGGGTTTAGAATCCAACTCCACCCCCCTAGACCCATTTAGATTCTGTTCCAGGCTGCACTCTCAGTTAGTTGATTTTGGTTTCAGGTCAATCTATGTGATGTCCTCGCCGTTGCAAGGCCCAATTGACCAATGTTCATTGTTTTGAGTGAGCCTGGTTGCTAGGGATACCCCACATGTGAGAACAAGCAGCCTGCTTGTCCTCGGAGAAAACGAAGATACTTACCTGTAGCAGGCATTCTCTGAGGACAGCAGGCTGATAGTTCTCACAAACCCGCCCTCCTCCCCTTTGGAGTTGTTGTTCTTGTGTTTATACTTTTTGATTAAACTAGAGAGGCAAGTTCGCTCGGCGGTCGGGAAGACATTTGCACAAGTGCGGTTCACGTTGCTCGCACGAGGGAACTCTCCAGAAAGACTTTGTTTTATTTTGCTTGCAAACATTTTGCCGATTCCTGGGCCACTGCGGACGTCAACCCAATTGTGAGAACAATCAGCCTGCTGTCCTCGGAGAATACCTGCTACAGGTAAGTATCTTCGCTTTATTGTTGATGGGATGATCACATAAAACCTGACGTTTCACCAACAGGCTGCATTGGGGTAATCATTGGATATATATATATAAAAGTGAAACAATGCATATATACACACAGCAAAATAAAGCAATTAAAAACCCAATGAAAAGAAAGACCTGTTTGAAAATAAACAGAGCCCACAATCATATCTAATAAAAAGGATTACTAGTATAACTTTCAGTTAATAAGTGTGATGGAGTCTATAGGATGCTGCCACTTCTCCTTAAGAATATTCCCTCACGGTTTCAAGGTCACCTTAAAACCCAAAACCCTAGTCTCTCCCAAAGGGGAAGTGACATGAATGAGGAAGAGCCAGGGGGGCATGGCCCAGGAAGCATAAAAGGCCAGGCCAGACTAAGGTAAGGAGGCCCAGACAGAAGCAGCGATGTTCGCTGCAGATGCCTCCATGTCAAAGCTGAGAAACTGCAACCACTACATTCAGGTAGGCCAAATTCAGCTTGGAACTTTGAAGAGTTTTTATCTTGACCTGCAGGCCAGCCTTGTGTTCCTGCTAGAGTCTGTGCTGGTAACTCTGGATCCACAGACCAGGCCAGAGACCACCAAGAGTGCTGCTGAACTAAGAGACATTCATGTATACTGTGGCCCTGCAGGAGTAGGCCACCCGAGAACATGTTTGCTATGTTTACAGGACTAGCTTTACCGGACACCTTTAATAAATATTATATGCTTCCACTGTAAAGTGTGTGGCTCATCTTACCTGGCTCTACGGTCCGCCTTGCTATGTTTCCACAAAAAGTGCAAAGAAATTTTCAAAGGTTATGTACATAAAACATGCTACCATCACATCTCATATCCAATAAATAAATGTAACATACCAGTCTTCCCTATCTAAAACACGAGAGGCCCCTTTTACGAAGCTGAGCTACCGATTAGTGCATGCTGAACATGAAGAAGTCCATGGGAATAGAATGGACTTCTTTGTATTCAGTGCGCCACTAATCAGTAGTGCATCTTTATAAAAGAAGCCCAAGATTTTTAAAACTCCCAATATCTAAAACATTTCCTAAGAACACTGTCCTGCTTATAATCGAACGAGAAAAACGCCCAAGTTCCGACCTAAATCGGGAGATGGACGTTAATCTCACAAAAACGAGTAAATCCATATAATCGAAAGCAATGTTTCAGTGCGTCCGTGTCGCTCGTACGTGGACGTAAAAACGTCCAAATAAGAGGCGTGTCGGGGGTGTGTTAGGGGCGGTGATACGACGTGGACGGGTACAACGTATAACGAATAGCGAAATGGCTCTGGTTGAGCGGGAAGATGGGCGTAATATGATGGACCCGAAATAAAAGCGACCAGAGCAAGGGGGAAAGCGTCTTTAGACCCATTAGCGATTGTGTGTAGTTGGAGAGTGGCGATATTGTTGGTGGAAGAGCTGAAGTGATGGTTGCAGAGAGAAAGCCGAGCGTGTTGAGTACCTGTGACGGTCGTCTGTGTGCCCTGCCTCTTTTTGTGTCTTACCCTTTGACCGTTCCTTACTCCTACTCCTTTGCTCCATCGCCCCCTTCCCCTCCCCCTATCCCTCCCCATTCACTCTTCCCACATGTATACTCTATTCCCTGACCTCCGTTTGTCTCTGTGTTCCTGTACTGTTTGGCGAGTGAGTGGCCAGAGGGCGTGGTGGCTGGAAGTGAAAGATCTGTGTGTGTTGCTGTTTGTTTGACTACTAGTCCTAATACTTGCACTGGTGGTGGGGATATGGATGCACTTAATGCACTTGTGGCATGCATGCTACACGAAGAGGCCACCCACCGCAGGAGGTATTCACGGCCCCGAGTGTTTAGGCCCCGCACCACCTTCCTACAACTCACTGACCAGCAGTGTCTAACAAGGTTCAGGTTTGATAGGGCCACCATTCGTCAGCTGTGTGAGCAGCTGACACCCCTCCTTCAGCCCCAGACATGTAGGAATAACCCCATCCCTGCCCACCTCAAAATCACTTCTGCTCTCTCTGTCCTGGCCACTGGCAGTTTTCAATCCGTATTAGCTGCTAACACAGGCCTCACCCAGGCTTCTATTTCACACTGTCTCACCCAGTTCCTGGATGCCTTCATAACTCACACCTCACACTACATCACTTTCCCCACCACCCCCCAGGCCCTGCACAACAACATGGCCGCCTTCTATGCTGTTGCTAGATTCCCCTCGGTCATCGGTGTGATAGACTGCACACACGTAGCCCTCAGACCCCCCCGGGCACACGAAGCCACCTACAGAAATAGGAAGGCATTTCATTCTATGAACATGCAAGTTGTATGTGATGCCCAGGGGGAGATATTAGACGTGTGTGCCAGGTACCCCGGCTCCAGCCATGATGCCTACATCCTACAGCACTCGGGCATCTTCCGCAGGTTCGAGCGAGGGGAGTTCATTGGTGGATGGCTACTAGGTAAGTGCAACATGCATGTACCACCCATACTAGACCTCCTCCACTGGGCAACCCTCCGCCCTGGCTTCCTCCACCACAACCCACTATCCAAATCCCCCCGCCCCCCCTGTACCTGCTCCAAGCGATACACACTCATCTATCTCATTCTGCTTTTCTGCAAAGGTGACCGAGGCTACCCGCAGAGGACATGGCTCATGACCCCCCTGATCCACCCACAACCAGGGCCAGAAGAAACCTACAACAGGAGACATCGCAGCACCCGGGGGATCATTGAGCACACCTTTGGTTTATTGAAAAACCGCTTCCGCTGTCTGGACCGGTCTGGAGGAGAGCTGCTCTACAGTCCAGAAAAGGTGGCCAAGATCTTTGTGGCGTGCTGCATGTTACACAATTTGGCCCAGCGCAGAGGACAGCCTCTCCCAGAGGAGCCACAGCCACCACCAGAAGAGGCCCCAGATGAGCTGGAAGAGGAGCCCCCTCCACCCCCAGCCCACAGAGCAGAGCTCAATGCCTACCAGCTTGGCGTAAGAGCAAGACAAAGACTCATTGAAACAAGTTTTAGGTGAAAGTAAGTGAACATTTATTTTTTACATTCAGTGCATGTGTGTGTTCAACCCCACCACCACCACCACCACCACCACCACCCCCCTCCCACACCCACCCCCCTCCCACCAACCCTCACCCTACAGCATGTCCCATCATTTTCCCCTTCCCTTCCCCCGTCCCCTCCTACCCCTCCCACGCCCTTCCTTTGCAGCTGGTGCTGCACGGGAAGTCTCTTCACCCTCTTCGGAGCTGCTGCTCCCAGTGTCCTCCTCCCTATCCCCACGGCAGCCTGCGGCTTCGGCTGCACCGTGGAAATCGGGCCACCTTCTTGGTTCTAGTGGTCTGGCCACAGGACCCAGAATGGGAGCAGATTTGGTGGGTGCTGCAGGAGTGGGTGCGGAGGCTGAGGATCGCAATGCCCACCTCTTAGCTGGTGGTTGCTGGTGGTCAGTGGAGGAGGATGTTGATGGCAGGGGCTGCTCCAGCAGCACGGGGGCTGGAGTAGGCGCGGTGCCCTGAGGGCGCAGGTGTTGGATGCTCTGCTCCAGCCGTCTCAGTTGCTGGAGCACCTCCTGGTGGCCTTCACGTTGCGCCTGGAGGAGTTCCTGGTGTGCTCGCTGCTGTGCCTCCAGTGCTTGGCGCTGCAGCTCCAGTTTCTGCTGCCGGTACTCCTCCAAGCGCACGTTGTGGCGGAGTAGTTCCATGGCCAGCCGCAGGAGTTGCCTCCTTTGGCCGGATGGCCTCTGGCGGGGAGCTGGGCCCTCCTCCTCCTCCTCAACAAAGTCCTCCGGTGCTGGAGGTGCGGCCTCTGCTGGTGCAGGTGGTGGTGGTGGTGGTGGTGGTGGTGGTGGCAGAGGCTGGACAGCTGGTGCAGGTGGTGGTGGTGGTGGTGGCAGAGGCTGGACAGCTGGTGGTGGCAGAGGCTGGACAGCTGGTGCAGGTGGTGGTGGACGCCGAGGATGCAGCTGGTGCAGGTGGTGGAGGCTGGACGGCTGGTGCTGCAGGCTGTGGAGGTTGAGGCTGGACTGGTGGTGTAGGGCGTTGGCCTTGCAGGCCACTAGGGCCAGCCTCCTCTGAGTCATCACCTGTATAGCACAAGAGTGAGGAATAGTGTTGGTGCAAATAACCCACTTTTGTCTTTCAGCATTCATATACATTGGTATGTCCCCCAACCTGATGACCCAGCAAAGAGATGGTGAGGAGGAATGGAATTGACACGGGTACGAAAGAGAGAGCCCCGCAGGCAGCTGGGTAGAGGTGGTGGATGAGCAGCCAAGAGAAGGACACCACTCACAACGTTGTGCTCAAGCTGTTAGTTGTATAATTGTTAAATTGAACAACATTGCAGCATGTGTTGTGTTACTACTGACTTGCTAAACTGCATAGAACTGCTTTATGACCCCCATTACAGGCTCCTTCAGTTGAATGCATGTGGCCCACACTCAGTAGAGCACAGAGGTCACAGGAGGAACTAGGCACAGTTTGGTAATGGGAAAATAGGAGGGAGTAGTAGGGAAGGACGGCCCCCAAAGTTCTGCCACAGTAGTAACCTACACACACCCATAGGAGCCAACTGGAAAGTAGTATTGGGGGTGCTAAGCCCAGTGACCAACACTCCTCCCTGCACAGCTACATGATCTTTCCTCAATATTGGGGGTGCTCACACACACACACAGCACCCACCCTGTCTGCTTGCTCCTATAACACACATGACCACTACCACTACTCAAATAGAGCTTACAATTAATTCAATAAATATGGGCACACAGGACAAGTAAGAGGAAACCCAATGACAACAGTAGGGATAGGGAGTAAGGGTAGAGAGCTAGTGAGTAGGGGTTACCAGGTCACAACAGCATCATAAAGGTGGCCTGTTAATATACATAAAGACAGCCAGAGATACTCCCCCCCCTACCTCCCTCCTCCTGCCCCCCACTCCTCACCTCCCTCCCCCTGACCCCAACTTCTATAACACAAGTGTACTGCAGCACAACAGATACCCCAACTGCATAATGAAACACCTACCTGAGTCCTCAGCCTGGCCCGAGGTGTCCAGGGAGCCAATCCCGTGGATGCCCTCCTGGGGTAGGAGGGAGTACACCATCAGCTCCATGGGTGTAAGGTTGGCAGTGTCATTGCCTGGGGGATTGGCCCCCGCCTTCCTCCGAACATCCCTCCTCAGCTTCCGCCACTTCCTCTTGCAGTCCTCCACGTCTCTCCCAGCATGGAAGACAGCATTCAGGCTGTCCCGTACTGCCTCCCATTCGCGCTGCTTTAATGTTGCTGCCAGCCTCTGCCCTGTAGGAGCAAACAGACTCCGGTGCCGCTGTACTATTTCTTGCACCAGGAGCTCCACCTCTGCTTCGACAAAATTACCCTTCCGGGTCGGCGGCATGCGTGGTGGCATTGTACCAATGGGGTTTTCGAAAATACGGAGTGGGCGCTTATATAGGCGCCAAGAACGCCCATTGAGACGGGGGCATAGGCGTTTCTGATATGGGCGTTTCTTTTTCAATTATACACATAATTGCTAAGCGTGCCCAGTTCAGATAGCGATTAGGAACACATGGTTTCGATTATGAGTAGATAAGTATGGGCGTCTCCACCTGCCTTCCCTTTCTTCATTGCCATTTTACCTGCCATTTCCTGCACTTAGACCTTGCCCGTTGTTCGTAATAATCATTTACAGGGTTTTACCCTCACTTATATGAAGGTATGTGTTTAGCAATGTATGCTTGGGTACACCTGTGTATTTAGGGGGGGGGGGGGAATTATTGTTGGCCCTCAGCCACCACGCCTTCCGTTTCCTGTCTTCCACATCCCCTGATGCTCCCTTCCTTTCTCCCATTCTCTCTGCCTGGTTGTAGCAGGCAGTGTGTGGGGGCCAAGAATTTAGTACAGTCGGCCCAAATCAAGCACCCCTCGGTAAGGGTCATTTCAATCAGGGAGATGTGCAGCTAATGTTCCAGAAGATAAAAGGCGCACTACACAGTCTTGAAACAGACGTTCATGGTAAGCTCTCATTTGTCTGCCACCTTTTCTCTTTGTGCTCATAGTCAAGGAGTGTGCATTCACTGTATGTATGTAGTCTGGAGTCAGATGTTAGGTAGCTCTCTTTTCACCAGGTTCCTGTGCACTGTACTGTGGGGTTGGCAGGTCCTCAGTGGTGTGGGCCAGCTGTTGGAGGTGCTGTATTGGTTCCCGGTAGCTTCCATCTTCCTTGTTTATGTGGTGTACCCCAGTCCCCATTTATGAAGTGGCCACCCATTCTCAAGGTCCATAGGCGGGGGAGGGGAGAATGATTAATGCAATGGATGTGTATAGCACATTATGGAACACCTTCCTAAATTGCTCCATAGGTAGTAGGGTAGGGAACATGCACATTACATTGTTTTTAATCGGTAGCCTGGACAAAAAATGATCGAGGTGGCTACAGGTAGTGCCACTGAGGCCTATGACATGGTGGTGAGGGAGAGGGGTGTGTGTACAGGTACCAACCCAAAGTAACTGGTGGTGGCTAAAGCCTGGTGGCTGCTGTGGCCTAGTGGTTAGAGCACCAGCCTTATAATCATAAGGTTGCTGGTTCAAATCCCACCTAAGGCAAGTCACTTTAGGGACAAAGTTTGACACAAACCCAGAATACTTGAATGTAACACACCTTGATCGACTACTGGAGAAAGTGTGATCACACCTGCAAATAATGAGTACCATTTTTATTTGTGCCCTTCCCTAACACAAGTATTACATTGCAACTGTGATGAAGTAACCATCCATCTATTGGGTTTCCCATTGTTTCCCTTTTGCTCCTCAGCATTATATACCATAGCTGATGTATTCAATGTGAAAATATGAGCCAGCTGTTTGTAGGTCCTTCTTGGCCCCCCCCCCCCCCCCCCCCCACCAATGTGGCTTGTGGGTAAGGATATGTGTCCATCAGACAGCAAACACTGTGTATGTGGTACCTGGAGTTATGTGGAAGTGTGTACCTGGCAGATCACACGTGGTACACTATTAATCTCTTATTGATGGCACTCTGTATTGTGGGTCAGTATGGTGGAGGGGAGGGAGGAAGGGAGAGAGAGATGCTGGCTGGCCATTTTTATTAATGGACACAAATATCCATCCAGCCTCCCCGGCCCAACCCCCCTGCACATATGGCCATGCAGGTTGGAATGAACAGGTGGCGTTCTGTATGGCCAACATTCTCAGACATACATCACCTTCTCATTCACACAGCACATTTAATGCTATGCATATTGCTGCCTCCTTCCTCTCAACTCAACAGCACCATTTGGTGATATGTAATGCACAAGGGAGACAAACACACACACACACCCTGATAGTTATATTGTAACAGAAACATTTATTTCCCCCCCACCCCCACCCCTACAAAATAAGCCCCAACAATGCCCTCCTCCCCCCCACAACTCCCCACACACCCCAACAATTCCCTCCCCCACCCCCCACAGAACCCCCAACATTTCCCTCCCCCCACACACACAACCCCAACAATTCCCTCCCCCACCCCCCACAGAACCCCCAACATTTCCCTCCCCCCACACACACAACCCCAACATTTCCCTCCCCCACCCACTCCCCACACCCCCAACAGGCCCCCCCTATTTAAATTAAGGGCAGCCACGCCCTCTTAGCAAGGCCCTCTGTAGCAGGGCAATGAGCAGCCCCAGCAGTACCCTTAGTGGGCCCTGGAGCTGCTCTTTGCCCTGTCGTAGGGCTCTCACCTCCTGCAGCAGCTGGTGCTGGCCAACTATAAGCTGCTGCTGGCCATCTACCAGCTGCTGCAGGAGGCGCACCACAGTGGCAGGGCCAAAGGCTGGAGGTGGGCCAGGGGACATGGAAGATGGCCCAGGGGATGGAGGTGGGCCAGGGGACACGGAAGCTGGCCCAGGGGATGGAGGTGGGCCAGGGGACACTGAAGCTGGCCCAGGGGATGGAGGTGGGCCAGGCGATGGCGCTGTCTGAGGGGAGGGAGAGGCCTCACACGGAGCTGCAGGTGGGGAGGGGTCCTCATGATTGTCCTCATCTATGATGAGGACTCCCTCCTCCGAGTCCTCCTCCTCCTCCTGGTGGCCTGCCTCCTGGCCTGGCTGCTGCTCCTCCTCCTCCTCATCCAGCTGCTCCTGCTCCTCCTGCTCCTCCTCCTCCTCCTGCTCCTCCTGGAGGTGGTGGCCCTCCTCATCCTGGCGCTCAGCTTCCTGCTGGTGGAGCCCTGTGTATGTAAAAGGAGTGTGATTGAGATCAGTGCATACACCATGGCTTGCATAGTGCAGTAGCTGGGTGGCGTGAGGCAGGGGATGGGGCAGGGTGTGGTAAGGCGTAGCCTATGCCCATGGGGAATGAGCTGCATCAGATGACATGAAACAACCCTGGACCCTCCTCTGACACACACCACGCAGGACATGTTGCCATACCAAATTCATTGCTGACCAGCATGTTTGCATTGTGAGATGCAACGAGGGGTTGATGGGCAGTTGTTGTAGGAGTTATTGGGGGGGGGGCAGTGGGAAGGGTGTTGAGCACAATTCTTTTATGTGATTTAGGCCATAACATGCAGTACAAGTAGGGCCTCAGGCAGCTGTACCAGGACACAGTAATCAGCCACCACAATAAGGGGAATAGTAAAGTGTGGCATATCATCTCATTCATCTCGGGGGGATGGTCGGACGTTGCAGGCACGCTCATGGGAGAACCCCTGCAACCTGCATCCTTGATCTGGGACAGATATGGTATTACTAGGTGCCTATTAGGCACATGGGAAGTGATATTGTACAACACATTTGCTTTATTCATGAAATGTATGTAGTAATCTGTACAGGTGTCCTGTTTTTGAATACTTACGGCGAGCCCTGAGGTGCCTTCGCACCGCCCGGATGAGGTCGGGCCTCTCCCGCCTCACCCGCCGGAACCGCCTCCTCAGGGACTCCAGGTCCCGGTGGACTCCAAAGCGTCTGTAAGATATAAGTTTGTAGAGCAGGGGTCAGGGGTGTTGGTCCTTTGTGTCCTCTGCACACATTCATTTGCTATTCACATACCAGAGAGAGAGGGTCTACAGTGTTGGGGGGGGGGGGGGCACCTCCATTGGTAGTGAATCATAGGAGCCACCTTTTTACCATTTTGGGGGGTGGAACCCCCAGTGGAGATGACCCCTCCCTCCATACATATTTGATATTGGGGGTGGGGTGGTGAAGCACCCACAGCAGCCACCGAGTTGGTTCCTATGCAGATGATGCCAGAGAGGTGGGCATGAGGCCAGACAGTACCGTTTGTATACATTATAATGTATGCTTGTTAAACTACTTTATATGTGTTATCATGACCATGTTATAAAGTATGGTATAGGTTTCATTGGTCTCATGCTTCCACTATTCGGAGGCGTTGTAACCCACTGGCTGCAAAGAGGGGTTGGAAAATGTGGCCTTCACATAACTAACGAAATTGTCACATAACACTAATAGCATTTGTCACATACCTAACCTAACGAAATACATTCTTGTAGGGATGTGGGAATGGTGGTCGTTTCAATAACATACAAATTATTAGTGATTGTGCATGTTCCTATATTACTCATGATCCTTGCATGGACACTCCAGTTACTGCTGGTAACATTGATGACGGAGCTGTTATATGTGTAGGTACAGGAGGGGAGGGGGGTTGGGCCATAACCTTACCTTTCCAACCTTTCCCGGATGCGGGACCAGGCTCGCATGGCCTGCAGCCTGGGGGGCAGGTGGTGGTGCTGGATAAACAGCGTGTGCCGGTGCCTTACGCACAGCCGCACCAGCAGCAGGCTCTCCTCCTCTCCAAAATTTGGCTCCCTACGTTGTGCCATTTTTCCACGTGTTGGAAAAGAAGTGCCTTATATAGACGACCTTGCGTGAGGGACGTCGTTTCATGCACAGCTCCATATATGGATGACCATTCCATATATGGCCCCTATCAGCACGTGGACGCCCTCATAAGCATAGACGTCTTTGACGTGCACATGCCTGCAGGAGTGTGAAACGTGTCTTATATAGATGAGTATGACGCACCCAACCCGACCCTTTTCACATATACAGAATATGCATTTACTGCATGTTCAGTAGGTGTACAGTGCATGCAGATCCGGACATTCAGATGGGCACATATGATGAAAGTATGGGTGGAGCAGCATGATATGTCTGTAGTTGACACATATATGCGTTCCTCATATATTTCCGTACCTGGATGGCCTGAACAACATGTACTGTACTTGCGATACACCTATGTACATTATTTTACACACCACGTGATTTGGTTGTTTGCACCTGCAATAATCGACCGTGTTAGGGCGCCCAATTTAGTCACGCTTATGCGCTCGTCATTTGATTGTTTTCTTACAGGGATAATCGATTATCGAAAAATGCCCACACTATTTTTCCATTATACAGGTCTATTTTTGGACGTTTTCGTAAGAACGTCCTAATTCGTACTTGGATCATCTTTCCATTATGCCCCTCCATATGAATCCCTAATTACTACAAATTAGCATGCCCTTTTTGCCACTTCAGTCTTCTCGAACAAGACACACGTGGTTCCCACCTTCCACTATGTAAAATAGTTCTTGAATTTGGGATACAAATAGCCTATTAACATTCTGTATTATTTCCTATTTTTTATCTATAAAAATAAAGCATTCACTATTCCTGCATTGCTATGAAAATATAACAAATTTGTAAACAAATGCCTCTCTGTACTTAACTGTCCATAGTAGTTCTATTCAAATTTATATGTTCCAAGACTATATCTATTACATAGACTGATTTTGACCACTCTATTAACATAACTTGTCTCATCACTATATCTCATTTACTCTAAAAAAAAAAAATCATTCTTATAACATTGTAAAACTATGGGAGAATCCGGCCAAAAATTTAGGTTATACAACACAGTGATGCACATAAGCCAAGACAACTTCCAGCACTGCAGTGAACATTAGCAGCAAAAAAATTGAAGACACTTGAACTCTGCATTGAAATGAGCACCTTCATGCCATCACTTGATGGAATGATGTCAACCCCAACCTATTCCCCATTAGCTGTAGTAAAACAAAAGTAGAAAATACTTGTATTAAGTAGATCAGTCTTCCGAAGTATTTTATTTTTGTATGTCTTCACATAACATATCTATTACATTATTAAATAAGTGGCCCTTTTACTAAGCTGCGCTAAAAAGGGCTCTACGCTAGCGGCGGGGGTTGTTTTTGCCACACGCTAAGGCCTTTTTTTAACGCAGTGGGTAAGATCACGTGATGCGGTGAGAGCAACGGTTGCATCGTAGCTGTGCTCCTGAGCCCCCCGCTCCTTTCCGCTATAATCTGAGCTAAAACGAACCCTTAAACGTCGGGGAACACTGACTCTGACAGCTAAGTAGTGGTCGACACAGGCTGAGCTCCAGATGCCATCAGGCGCAGCTCGCAAAAACCAAAAAATGGAAAAAGAAAAAACCGCGCCGCTTAACGCGGACGCAAAGATGGCGGGCGTCATGGCGGGAACTCAATCGGAGTTCACAGAGAAACAGTTGGAGCAGATATCGGCGGCAGTGGGGCTGGCCTTGGAACCGAGACTGGCAGCGCTAGCCGGCAAGTTTGATAAAATGGACACGGTTATCTCAGAACTTACGAAGCGCACGTTGGAGCTGGAGTGCCGCATTTCGGCGGCGGAGGACACGTGGAGTGTGGCCGGGCCCCGACTGCGAGACATGGAGCTCAAATTACAACAACAAAACGATAAACTTGAAGACTTGGAAAATCGTGCCCGTCGCTCAAATTTGAGGCTTGTGGGTTTCCCAGAGTCTGTGGTGGAGAGAAGCCTGGGGCCCCTTCTGGAGGACTGGCTAAAACAAGAATTTGCTCTCTCTGACAGTAATGGAGCGTTATGTTTGGAACGTGCACTTAGGATTGGGAGGCAGCATGTGGAGCAGTCTAAGCCACGTGTAGTCATCATAAAAATTCACAATTATCTCCATAAGGAGGAGATCCTGCGTGGCTTTAAAGAAAAAAGGGACTCTCTGAAATATGACGGGCATAGAGTGTTGATTTTCCCAGATTACTCAGCTGGCGTCCAGGAGAGGAGGAAACGGTTTCATCCCCTGTGCACCAAGCTGGTGGAGAAAAAGATCCGCTTTACACTAACCTACCCAGCAGTGCTAAAGATACACAGAGATGGCAGATGGAATGTGTTTGACTCGATTAAGACGGCCTCAGAGTTTGTTAATAAGGTGACTGAGGACAGAGCAGACCCATCCTGAACAAGAAAGGAGTGGAGCAGACACCTGGACTGTGGGTGCGGGACGATGCTGGAGTATCAGCCCGATGCACTGGGCTTAAGATGCATTCTGTGATTTATGGCAGGTCAAGGTTCACAAGTTTGTATGTTGGGATATGTTATAATGGGGGCAATTGTTAACTTGCAGGGAGGGAGCGGGGGCTCTTGCATAAAGGTGATTTCTTGGATGGGCATAGGCTCATCATTGGTTTATAAACAGAGGGGGGGAAGGTTGGGGGGAGGGGGGAGGTTAGAAGTTGGTGTGCACAGCAAAGAGTATGGGATTTGGGCAGGGAGGGGGGAAGGGGGGCTGGGTTGGAGGGATTGAAGTGGGCGGGCTTTTCAAGAGCAAGTGTCTTGGTATTAGGTGGAGGGGTCAATTCTGTTTGTGGCATAATGCAGATGGATATCTAGAGGGTGGGGGGAGGGCTGGGCCCCCAGTCTCTATACAAATATGTATGATCTTTGGTATGTGGAGCTTAAGACCAGGTAGCTCTGTCGTGTAAGATAATTTCCTGGAATGTTGGGGGGATCTCCTCTCCGATAAAGAGAACCAAAATTTTGACCCATTTGAACAGGCTTAAGGCTGATGTGGCCTGTCTCCAAGAGACAAGATTATCAGAGGCAGAACACAAGAAGTTAAAAAGAATGTGGGTGGGAGGGGTAGAGTGGGCCTCCTCGGGAGAGCGCAGAGGGGGGGGTGGCGATTCTATTTAGACGGACTCTGGTATACTCAGCAGAAAAAATTCTTCAGGACGACAAAGGTAGATATCTCCTGGTAAAGATATGTCTCCAGGGAAGGGAGGTTTATCTGTTGTCTCTATATGGCCCTACTCCTCAGGTCCCGGGTTTTTTTTCTCATCTTCTCAAGGAACTGCTCCCGTATCAAGGTAAACATCTAATAATAGCTGGCGACATGAACGCCTTGATGGATCCTGTAGTGGACTGTACGGGGAGTAGGAGTATGGGGACGAGGGGAGTGGGAGGGGAGGAGGTGTTACCGTCATTTACCTCATCCTTGGGATTAATGGATACATGGCGATTGTTACATCCTGAAGACAGGGATTACACTCATAGATCCAGGGCACATGGGTCCTGGGCGAGACTTGATCATGTGTTCGTCTCTTCCTCTCTTTTTCCTGGGGTAACGGAGGCGAAGATAGAACAGGTGGTAATCTCAGACCATGCGCCGATATGGGTGGAGCTGGAGGCCCCGGAGGGATGTCTCCCAGTAAGACAATGGAGATTTCCTAATTACTTAGCGAAAGACCCTGAATTTACTAAATATTTGAAAGAGAGGTGGGAGGATTTTTCTCACCACAACGGGCAACATAAGATCAATCCAAAGCTGTTTTGGTGTACTGCCAAAGCCGTTCTAAGAGGGGATATTATTCAATATACGGTCACGAGGCGTAAAAAACTAGCGGCCAATATTTTAAATCTGTCTGGTCGGCTACGGCGGGCCAAGCGCGCAATGTTGACGTCTCCATCACAAAGCACAAAGGATAATTACTTATCTTTACAAGCAACACTCAACTCCTTGATACACGAACAAACAAAAAGGCAGCTAGTTTTTCAGAATTATAGGTTTCACAGATATGGGCACCGACAAGGGGGTCTCTTGGCCAAATTAGTCAAAGTCGGGGGGGGGGGGGGCAACAGGTCAATAGCTGCCCTGAAAGGGGGTAACAGGCAGGTCAGAAACCAAACACAGGAGATTCTGAAGATATTCCAAGAGCATTTTCAACAATTGTATGCTCGTGGGAATTCCCTCAACAGAGCAGAGGTTACTGCATTTCTGGGTAGGGCAGGGCTGGGGAAGTTTTCCACAGAGGTGCAGGATTTTTTGGATGCTCCTCTGCACCCTAAGGAATTACAGATAGCAATAAAGGGGCTAAAACTGAATTCTGCGCCGGGGATGGATGGATATTCTGGGGAATTTTATAAAGCGATGCAACTTCCCATAATGGGATCAATACTAGAGTACTATAATGCTGTATTAGACACAGGGGAGTTCCCACAACATGAAAATACGGCTTTAATAGTAATGCTCCTCAAACCTGGGAAAATGGCAGAGGATCCCGAATCATATAGGCCTATTTCCCTCATTAACGTGGACATTAAACTGTTGTCCAAGGTGATGGCAAATAGACTGATTAGGCATATTCCTGAGGTGGTGGGCCAGGCGCAGGTGGGGTTCATCCCGAAGAGGCACTCGGTGTTACATGTGCGCAGAATACTTTTGGCCATGGCGCAGTGTGCAGCCAAGGGAGATCCCATGATGCTAGTTAGTTTGGATGCTTCTAAGGCGTTTGACCTTGTGTCCTGGGAATTCCTTTTCCATGTGTTAGAATGAATGGAGATGCCGAGGGGGTTCAGGAGATTCATACAAGTTCTATATACTGATGTGGGAGCAAGGATTGCTGTTAATAGGGGTAGATCTGAACGGTTTCCTATTTATAGAGGAACACGGCAGGGGTTCCCTTTGTCGCCTTTGCTGTTTGACCTCTCCCTAGAGCCCCTACTCAGACTTCTGAACGGGTCCATTGAGATAAAAGGGGTGAATCTTGGCCCTGAAATTGTTAAAACATTGGCCTATGCCGATGATATTGTGTTAGCTCTGACTGATCCGCAGCCCTTGCTGGAGAGTGCCTTGTCTTTACTAAAGGAATATGGGAGACTTTCTGGCTTCTCACTAAACATTCAAAAATCCTGCGCTATGGCTTTAGATCAGACATTACAACATAAGTGGAGGGGGGACTTTCCCTTAAGGTGGGAGGGAGAACTGAAGTACCTGGGGGTTCTTATCCCCAGAGATTTAAGAGCGCTATACTCATGTAATGTTAAACCCTCGGTGCAGCTGACAAAACAGAAACTGTCACTCTGGCAGGCGTTGCCCTTGTCCCTATGGGGAGGATAGCCTTGGTCAACATGCTGTTAGCCCCCAAATGGTTATACTTGTTTCAACAATTACCGATATTCCTCCAAGGCAAGGAGGAGAAATGCCTAAACAAGCTTTTACAACAGTTTCTTTGGCAAGGGAAACGACCTAGGCTCCCGATGTCGGCACTCGTCGCGCCCCGGGAGGGCGGCGGGATGGGACTAACTAGTATAAAACTCCTCTCCGTGGCCTGTGGTATGAGGCATATAAACGATTGGTTTAGAGGCACATCTGAGTTTTCCCTGACCCCCGTAGAGATATCGTGGTTCCCGGGATGGCATTTTAGCTGCCTTCTGCATTGGGGACGGGGGATGCCACAGCAGGCGCTTCGGCGTCATCCCATGTTATCGGCCCTTCGGGCTACTTGGAGATGGATTTGCAGGAGGCATCAGTTCACAGCACGGGTGACTCCTCTTCTGCCCCTCTGCGATAATCCAGATTTTCCGCCAGGCCATGGTAGAAGTGTATTCACGCGTTGGGCGGGGAAGGGGGTAATTTACTTGTCTCAGGTGCTCACAGAGGAAGGGAGGATGCGGCCCTTTTCAGAGTTAGTGGAATTACTAGGTACGGGTGCGGGTCATCAGTTCGCGTATCTTCAATTACAGCATTATGTCGCCTCCCTCTGTTGGACTGATCTCACGGAGGATGTGCAGGAGGTATTAGCAGAAATGTACACCTTGGGGGCACAGTTGTCAGTGCCACTTAAATTTCATCTTCAACAATTGAGGGATACAGCTTCAGAAATAGATTATGCGCGCTTGGCCCGTGGTTGGACAGAAGACCTGGAATGTGAAGTGACAGTAGAGTTATGCCAATCCTTTATAAAACAATTGTATACAATGAGTTTTTTGATCCCATAACGAGAACGAATGTATAAAATTTTACTCAGAATGTATATAGCTCCGAGGAGGGCTGCTAAGTTTGTCGCCCGGTGTGATGGTACGTGTCCAAAGTGTGGAACAGCTACTGCGAATTTGGGTCATATGTTTTGGCACTGTCTGCGGGTTCAATGGTTTTGGGAAGGGATGCTACAAGCGGTGGAGGGGCAATGGGGGTGCACTCTGTTGAGGGATCCCCTCATCATATTTCATAAATATAGTTATTCCTCTTCGCCTCCGGTAGGTTTTAAGGGGTACATACAGAAGGCCGTTTATTTTGGGCTGGCCACCATACTAAAATTTTGGATTTCGGAGAAGGAACCTTCTCTGGTCTTTTGGAGATCCCAAATGATTACACAAATGAGATTGGACCGATGTCAGGTCAAAACGTGGGACAGTGGCCCTGGGGAGCAATTTTGGAAGCAGTGGGAACCCTTGTGGCTGACTCTCCCCCCTGGTGGAAGAAGCTTCATACTGAATTTCTGAAAGGGGAGAGGGCTGAACTGGGCGTCGCATAACTTGAGCCCTCACCATTTAGGGATATATATTGGGGACTGTTCGTAAATTCACTTGCTGAGGAATTGGGTTGTTTACATTTGAAAGGGGGGAGGGTTAGGAGGGGAGGGGGGAGGGCTAGGGATCAATTAATGACTGATTTTGCTATTGATGAAGGGCTTCTTTGTTGTATAATGAATCAGTGGGGCTCTCAGGTTTCATTTTGCAAGATGACTGTATAGACACTAATAATACAAAGTTAAACACAGATTTCGGAGCTATTGTTGGGATAGGGTAGTGACGTTGGGGGGGGGGGGGGTTAAAGTAAAATGTTGGGAGCCAGAATTGTATGCAGAAGCGTACATGCACATGTATTTCATTATTTCTTGGAGTAATGTTAAAGTGTTATATTGCTACCAATAAAGATGATTTAAACATAACGCAGTGGGTAAAAAGGCTGAAAAAACATGGCCATGTGGTAAGATTGCTCTTACTGCATGACCATGTGGGGGGGGGGAGCACTTACTGTCACCCATTGAGGTGGCGGTAAGGGCTCCTGTGCTAACCCAGCTGTAAACGTGTAGCATGCAGCGCTGCTCAATTACTGCCAGTTAACCCCTGCAGAAAAATTTGTTGAATATTTCCACTAGGGCCAGAAATTCTGGGCTGGGGGTGGAACTGGCGCCTGCGTTGGGCCAGCGGTAGCTCTAGATTGAGTACAGTGGGCTTACCGCCGTTTAATAAAAGGGACCCTAAGATAATTCACACATTTGAAAATATCACGTTTATTATGATTATATGCAGTAAGGTGGATGCAATGTATTTGTGTCTGTCACACATGAACTTCATTCTACCACTACATCACTTTCTATTTGTTCATACTGGAATTGGCGATCGTCTTTACGGTACCATGTAAGCCACATTGAGCCTGCACTTAGGTGGGAAAATGTGGGATACAAATGTAACAAATAAATAAATAAAATTTGTGGTGATGGAGGTATATTATCTTCAAAATGCTGCATCACTATGATGGTCCATATTGAAGTACTTTTGAATTTGGGGTCACCAAGGTTGTGTTGGTGGAGGTGTACTTTGTACTTATGAAGGCCTGAACCAAGCAGTTCCAGTGCTGCTAAGTATCTAATATCTAAGAATTAATGTACAGACGATGAGAAGTGGAAATTTCTCTTTTTTCTGTAAATTACAATGATATTAAGCAGGCCAGGAGGAGCAAGTACCCCCACCTCTTCCCCCCACCTTCCTCTGACCAAGCAAGTGAAAGACAATCCATTTGCTGTTTACATGAGTGTGTTTATTAGCCTTTGAGAGACTTTTAGGATGCAGATCAAAGGAAGTTCCAGGTGAAGGGGGCAGGGGGGCTGACAGAGGAGAGAGATAGAAATCCTGTAGTCAGGACTGGATAAGAAAATATTATTGCAGGGGGGGGAGTTGTTGTAGGAGGTGGAAGGCCCCCAATTATTTAATGTACAGAAATTAATGTCTCATATGTTGGACAGAGAGAAATGAAGGTTTCTTTCCTTCTAATCATGAGAAGCTTGCTGGCTTGCTGGAATGGCAATTACACTATAAGCCCTGATTGCCCACAATCTCTCCCATTGAATATGGTCAGGAGACAGAATTCTTTCCCATGCGAAGTAAGGCTACTATCCAGGAGAGAATTACCCTTTTTTTACAACCATGAGAGGAAGGCCAGGTAACACCTTATTTCCTTCTCTGCCTAGAACAATTCAAACACTATCTCCCTGATCCCTGGAGTCAATAGCAATAGTTCTATTGACAAGAGAAACCTAACACCTCTATAGCAACTGGAAGCAGTAGTTAACTTTTGTCTCCTCTTTTAGAATAGGGGAAAAACTAATTAAAGGTTCTGAGAAAATGTATTCTTGTGTGAGAAAGGCTGTATAGATGAATAGAAGAGGTCCAAAACATTTGGACAACAGACCAAATGCATCTTCAAAAGGAAATATAAACAGATGATATATATTTCTTTATTGTCAGGAGATCCTGCCTGACTGTAAGATGCTAATTAAGGGGGTAAGAAGAAACCCTCCCTCCTTCTTGTGCTCCATGTATTGCAAGGGAAAAGAAATCCTATATAATATTTCTCTGCCAGATAGGAGATTGGGCAGTGTACATCTCTTTTGGCTCCCAAACCAGGGAGTTTGAAAGAATGTCCTGCTCCCACTTTCCATTGTAATTTCCATTTCTATATATGTTCTCATTTCTGTTATATTCTAGACTATTTATATGACTATTTCTTATTATTTATCCTAAATCTCTGGATAAAAAATAAACCTGTGTTTTCCCCCCAACGGAAGCTTCTCTTGGCTCTCTTTTCTGTGTTATTGTTTTAAAGGCTTTAATCCACCTGTCAAAGTTTCTTAAGGTATAGTTGAGAGGGTTTGTCTGCGTAGTATTGCTGGCCTGATTGGACTCCGCCGGCGTCTTTTGTTTTGCTCACAAGACAAATGCATCTTGTCGTCTCTATGGCTATAGTTTTAGAGTACTTTGTGTTTTTATAATGTTTTTTGGTTTAGTACTTTTGGATGCCGATATTCAAATTACCCCTAGTGGTATACTGAACGGAACAATTAGAGAACAGATCTGAGTTTTTTTTTAATGTTTCAATGTTTTTTATTGAAGACAGTATAAAGGTAACAATTGCATCAGTGAATACACAACAGTCGAACTTAAACTGTGTCCAGTGAAGCTCGAATAGTATAAACCGTCATCAAACTTTTATCCTTTCACCCCTCTCCCCTTTCGAGTTATGGAATGTTTAAACCCATTCTTGCAACAGCAGGCGAGCTGCAAATGTCATGCTGATAAAACTTTAATATTACATAAATCCTATTACTTGATATAACTTTATTGGTTAGACCCCAACTTAAATGCTAACATATGATTACACCACTCTATACCCAACATGTGCCATTAACAGTACCTCAAACCAAAGGTCTCGCATCAACAGGTTTAACATCCCTTCCTTACCCCGAGATACCCCTCCACCTCACCCCTTACAACCTCTTCCCACTAAAGGGGCCTCCCAAGTACTCATAACCCCCCTTCCCTATCCACCCCCTCCCCAATCCTACTTTCCCCCTCCCCTAATGTTCCAATCATCTACAGCGAAAGCTACAAACCAAACTGGACAACAACATTTTGCTCCTGAGGATCTTAACTCTATACTTTGTTCACTATTAAAATGCGACTCCGAGGACTGAGAGACTGCAAATAAGGGCCCCAAATCTGAAAAAATTTCTTCTTGCGTCCTGGGGAGCCCCTCGCCAACCTTGCCTCCCATGTGACCAAAAGGTGTATCTGATTCCTCCAATGCCAAAAAGCGGGAGGATCCGGTGATGTCCAGTACTGCAATACCGTTTTCCGGGCTACTAAACTCAATTTACGACACAAAACACTGGCCTGCCTAGACATGGGGCGAAAAGCCTTGGGTTTGACCAACTAGAATTGAGACTCTGTCCCTTGGATCGTACAGCCCACTAAGTGAATTAAAAATCTTCTAACTTAAGCCCAAAAATTTCATACCCCAGGGCAAGCCCACATAGCATGATAAAAGAAATACATAAGTAATGCCATACTGGGAAAAGACCAAAGGTCCATCAAGCCCAGCATCCTGTCCCCGACAGCGGCCAGTCCAGGTCAAGGGCACCTGGCAAGCTACCCAAACATACAAACATTTTATACAAGTTATTCCCGAAATTGTGGATTTTTCCCAAGTCCATTTAGTAGCGGTCTATGGACTTGTCCTTTAGGAAACCATCCAACCCCTTTTTAAACTCTGCCAAGCTAACCTCCTTCACTACATTCTCTGGCAACGAATTCCAGAGTTTAATTATGTGTTGGGTGAAGAAACATTTTCTCCTATTTGTTTTAAATTTACTACACTGTAGTTTCATTACATGCCCCCTAGTCCTAACATTTTTGGAAAGTAATACACTGCCCACACTTGGAACACGCTGAGCTCCCTTGCCCTGCCACATGTGCCAACTGAGCCTTGGTCATATATGCACGTAGTATCACTCTGTAGCCACATTCCCTCAATCTTTCATCAGTCGTAAGGGTTGTAATGCCCCTCAAAGAAACTGCCAGGTCCCAGTCCTCCAAAGGGACTCCAATATCTCGCGCCCAACTATTTTTAATACTAGCATAATCCTTATACGATGTCCTCTTAATCAATGATTTATGAATGCCTGAAACTGTAAGCTCCTCATTCAAAGTTTCCTGAAAAATATCGCGAACATGGGTCCCCAAATGGATCCCCAGCAGTGATCTATCCAGTAAAGCTATATAATGCTTGATCTGGGCATAAGCGAATGGATTCCCCTAGGTCGCTCCCACATGGAGCTGTAAATCCTAAAACAAGATAATATCTCCCTCACCCACCAGTAATTACATTTCTCTATATAAAAGGTAACACCAACGTTCTATGAAGCCTCCAGCCGGAAGTGTGAAGGGGCGAGATATCCGGTTTCCCTATGAGTGTCTGCCCCGCCCTCTCTGTAACACAGTCAGTGAAGGAAAACAGCAGAGCACGAAATCAAATCGCTGGCTCTGTAACAGTGAAGGACTCAGAGGGGGGAGGGGAGAGAGGCCAGAGGGCAGGGACACACACACTCCCACATGCACACAGAAGAAAACATTGCTAGCCCCCGTTTCATTTGCATCAGAAATGGGGCTTTTTTACTAGTAAGTACATAAGTATTGCCATACTGGGAAAGACCAAAGGTCCATCAAGCCCAGCATCCTGTTTCCAACAGTGGCCAATCCAGATCAGAAATACCTGGCAAGATCCCAAAAAAGTACAAAACATTTTATACTGCTTATCCCAGAAATAATGGATTTCCCCCAAGTCCATTTAATAACGGTCTATGGACTTTTCCTTTAGGAAGCCATCCAAACCTTTTTTTAATTGCTCAAGCGTCACGATCCCTGTCCATTCCCAACTGACAAACGTAGAATTGTCCATCCCCGCCTGAAACAAGACATTCCCCCTCACAGTAAGCTGTTCTGACACATGTGGATCCCCCCCCCCCCCCCCCCCCCCCCCCCCCCCCCAGTTTCTGACCTAGCATTTTCCACACCTCCCTCATTGGCTTTAACAATACGCTATCTCTAAGATGTGTGGGTACCTGAGCTGGCTTATGATGTAACAGGGAGAATAGTTCATATGGGGCATAATACGCCCGTTCCATATCTATAGGTGTGTATTTTCCGGTCTGGCCAAACCAGTCCCCCAAATGTCGTAAAAGACAAGCTTGGCTGTACACTTGCAAATTAGGAAACCCTGCTCCTCCCTGATTCCCACTACCCAGCAGCAGAGCCTGCCTAAACTTTGGGTTTTTGCCAGCCAAACAAAAACGACTAAGCATCCTGTTAAGTCTTTTTAAGTCTGGTTGTCTAACTCTCAAAGGCAACGTTTGTAGGAAATATAGCCACCTGGGAAATAGAACCATCCTTATCAAATTGATCCTACCCACCAGCGACAAAGGAAGTGTCATCCATCCATTCAGGCTCTTCTTAGTGGCATCAAGCAGCACAGAGATATTGAATGTATTCAATGCCATCACACCCATAGCCAGCCAAATACCAAGATATTTAAAAGAATTATCCGCCCACCGCAATCTGCTTGTCCCCAATCTGCTCACAATCGCACGGACGAAGCCAACGCCATCAATTTTGCCAAGTTCAACCAGAAACCCGCATAATCTCCATACTCCTGGAAAGTCTCTAATAACTCCTGAAGGGAGGCCTGCGGGTTTGTAAGATGTACCAAAAGGTCATCTGCGTAGGCCGCAATTTTGAAACAACAGTGGCCTAATCAAACACCCCGAATCAGGGGATTTTCCATGATATCCTGCACAAGAGGGTCCAAAGTCAACACAAAAAGTTCCTGCCTTGTTCCTCTCTGTATCAGAAAGCTTTCAGATTCCAGTCCATTAACCCAAATCTTGGCTTTAGGATTAGAGTACAATGCTTTGACCGCTGACACAAACTGCCCTGCAAACCCGTATGCTTCCAGTGTGGCAAAAAGAAAATCCCAGTGCACGCGGTCAAAGGCCTTTTCCACGTCAAAGCTGATTAGTAATGACTGCAGCTGCCACTGTCGACCAAATTCTAAAGATGTCAAAATTCGTCTCAAATTTTTTGCCACTGATCTCCCACCTATAAAGCCAACTTGGGATTCATGCAGTAAAGCAGGTAAATAACGCCCCATTCTGTTAGCCATTATCTTAGCCAGCACCTTCGCTTCATAATTTAACAAGGATATGGGCCGATAGGAAGTCAATTCCACCGGGTCTTTCCCGGGTTTAGGTAAAACTATGATTTGCGCCTACGCAAGAGTAGGTGGCATTCGCTGTAAGTCCACAATTTTATTCAAACACCTCGTGATCGGGACTACTATTTCTGCACCCATTACCTTAAATTCCGCTCGAAGGCTATCAGGACCCGGAGTTTTTTGTAAAGGGCTCCTTGATATAACCAGCGTCACCTCTTCTTCCTGAATTGGGGCGTTAAGGCATGCAACAGCTGACTGCGTGAGAGAAGGTAAGTTTAAATTCCCCAAGTTCATCTGGCTGGGAAGGCCTTCTTCCTGCAGAGCAGAGTAAAGAGTACAATAATAATCCCTAAAAGCCTTACAGATCTCTTCATCTGACCTTAACCAACCTCCTTTACCATCATTAAGTGTAAGAACTCTGCGCTCATCCCCTTTAGGGCGAATAAGCCTTGCCAATAAACCTCCTGCCTTGTTACCATAGCGATGTAACTAGTAACGATAGTATAATTGGGGCTTCAATGCCCGGCTATGTAAAAGCTCATTTAAAGACGTCTGCAATTCTATCATCCATTGTTTATGAGCCTCCACATATGAGAAGCCAAATTGCTTCCGTGCCCGGCACAACTGTGAGATCAGTCTCAAAATGTCTCTATCCCTAACTTTCTCAACATGATGTGAGTAACTAATAATTTCTCCCCGCAGCACCGCTTTCGCTGCTTCCCAGAACAGGATAGGGTCTCCCTCATGTTCTGCATTCTGCAGTGCATAACTTTTCCAGGCGTCTATTAGTTTTTCTCTAAGTATTGCATCCTTATACAAGTCCAAAGGAAACATCCAACACCTAAGGCCCGTATCTCTAGTGTTAGCCCTCCAGTCAATCCACACCCAGGCATGATCTGAAATAACATATGGTCCAATTTCTACCTTAGAGACTTCACCAAACAATCTCCTCGAGATCAACAGATAATCTATTCGCAACTGGGTCGAATGCGCACTTGAGCAGTGTGTATAATCCCTGTCCAAGGGGTGTAATACCCGTCAATCATCCACTAACAGCAGGCTCAAGTGAAGCAGACCCGCATTAAGATGGTAGGGTAAAGATTGCCTGGGGAGCGATCGATCCAAAAAGGGATCCCAAACTGCATTGAAATCGCCTCCCACTATCAGCTCCATATGCTGAAGTCTTATCAGGAGATTAGACAACTTTTGATAAAATTGTTTTTCATACTGGTTAGGGGCATATATATTGCATATAAGCACTTTCTGATTATTAACCAGCAGATACCTGCCCTGCGGGTCCACTGCCAATGGTTGGACTGTACCTGCCATTCCTTTTTTAACCAGAATAGCAACCCCGCCTTTTTTCTTCTGGACCGGGGCCGCCACACACTGCCCAACCCACCAGGTTTGAAGCTTAGCATGCTCCAAGTTATTAAGATGAGTCTCCTGAAGTAAAGCAATGCCCACCCCATGTCTATGCAAATGCTGCAGCATCTTGGACCTCTTTATTGGAGAATTTATCCCCCCTACATTCCATGTAACCATTTTCACCATTACATTAAGTTACATCAAATATCACTGTATGCACAGTCAATATCTGAATTCCAGAAGGGATGTCCCAGCGAGCATCCCCCCCCAGTACCCCAGACTCCCAGTCCCCAAGCCAGCCCACAGCTTCTAATCATGCTCTTCTTGTCATACCTCCAGCTGTCCAGTTCTACTATACCCCTTAAAACATCGCAACAAACCAAACCGTCCTCAACTATACTCCCCTTCCCCCTCCCCCACCCCCTTCCCCTCAAACCTAGAAGATCTCATTTCCCCCATAGGAACTAGCACTTATAACGTCTTCCCTGCGGAACCCTCCAACATCATAACAGGTATTAAATCTTCAACCCCACAGTCCCACCAACAGCCTCTCCAAAACAAGAAAAAAGAAATTCTGTATAAGCTATAGGTGCCCGTTAGCCCACTCTATGAACTTCAAATAATGTATTGGCTACCTTAGCAGGTAATCTCAAATAAAGCACCGATACAGGAAATTCCTTTTTTCCCCAGATTCAAAGGCTCCATGTTCAGTGTAATCGTATTCAAAGGGAGGGAAGCCCGCTAGAGGCCTGTAAAACCACATCAATGCTCCTCCTCCCTCCCTGTCAAGCCTTAGGGAGTCTACGCAGCTCCCCAGGTGCCCATTCAACGGGGGGGGGGGGGGGGGGGTAGCGAAAATTAAACCATTGATGTCTCTGTAGATCAATACTCCATTTAGTCCCCAGTGTCTATGGCTTCCTGGGTTTCCAGCAAATCTTTTAGCATTGCAATCTATCAGTCACTGTTAAGTCCAATAGTATAGAGAGTATATAAAAACAAAAAAACATACACACACACATAACAGTTCACTGCAGATTCTAAGTCTGCTATCTCCCACTTACATTATTTTCCTCATGGACCATATTCAAATGTACAAGTCTCCAGAGTATAAAGCAGAATCCGCCACCATGGGAAAAGACTAAGGGTCCATGGAGCCCAGCATCCTGTCCACGACAGCGGCCAATCCAGGCCAAGGGCACCTGGCAAGCTTCCCAAACGTACAAACATTCTATACATGTTATTCCTGGAATTGTGGATTTTTTCCAAGTCCATTTAGTAGTGGTTTATGGACTTGTCCTTTAGGAAACCATCTAACCCTTTTTTAAACGCTGCCAAGCTAACTGCCTTCACCACGTTCTCCGGTAACGAATTCCAGAGTTTAATTATGCATTGGGTGAAGAAATATTTTCACCGATTTGTTTTAAATTTACTACACTGTAGTTTCATCGCATGCCCCCTAGTCCTAGTATTTTTGGAAAGCGTGAACAGACGCTTCACATCCACCTGTTCCACTTCACTCATTATTTTATATACCTCTATTATGTCTCCCCTCAGCCGTCTCTTCACCAAGCTGAAAAGCCCTAGTATCCTTAGTCTTTCTTCATAGGGAAGTCGTCCCTTCCCCGCTATCATTTTAGTCGCCCTTCGCTGCACCTTTTTCAATTCTACTATATCTTTCTTGAGATGCGGTGACCAGAATTGGACAAAATACTCAAGGTGTGGTCGCACCATGGAGCGATACAATGGCATTATAACATCCTCACACCTGTTTTCCATACCTTTCCTAATAATATCCAACATTCTATTTGCTTTCCTAGCCGCAGCAGCACACTGAGCAGAAGGTATCAGTGCACCACCTGTTCCTCTGACCCCATCCCCACCAACTTACTTAACACCATCTCTCCTACCATCACCCCCCATCTGTCATATCCTCAACCTTTCTCTCTCCACTGCAACTGTCCCTGACACCTTCAAGCATGCTGTAGTCACACCACTCCTCAAAAAACCATCACTTGACCATACCTGTCCCTCCAACTACCGCCCAATTTCCCTCCTACCCTTCCTCTCCAAGATACTTGAATGTGCCGTTCATAGGCGTTGCCTTGATTTTTTTTTCCTCTCATGCCATCCTCGATCCTCTTCAATCCGGCTTTCACCCCCTACACTCGACAGAAACGGCACTATCTAAAGTCTGCAAAGACCTGTTCCTTGCCAAATCCAAAGGTCACTACTCCATCCTCATCCTCCTCGACCTATTCGCCGCTTTTGACACTGTCAATCACGATTTACTTCTTGCCACACTGTCCTCATTTGGGTTCCAGGGCTCTGTCCTCTCCTGGTTCTCCTCTTATCTCTCCCACCGTACCTTCAGAGTACACTCTCATGGTTCTTCCTCCACCCCCATCCCGCTCTCTGTTGGAGTTCCTCAGGGATCTGTCCTTGGACCCCTTCTTTTTTCAATCTACACCTCTTCCCTGGGCTCCCTGAACTCATCTCATGGTTTCCAATATCATCTTTATGCTGACAACACCCAGCTTTATCTCTCCACACCAGACATCACTGCCAAAACCCAGACCAAAGTATCGGCTTGCTTCTCAGGTGCCGTGGAGGACTTGCAGCTCATCTGCATATCCTCGGAGCCTTCGCCAGAGTGACTCCCAGGTCCGTTCCGATCCACTCGGGGCCTCTGCTCAAGGTGCCGCGCGCCGTAACGGCGCGCGAAAGCTTTCCTTCTAATAAGTTCTGGGAGAAGAGGATATTTCTCTGGTAAGTGAACAAATTTTGCTTGTGCTTTCGGAACTTGAAGATTGGGGTTTAAAGGAGGAACTGTAAGTTAGTGATAGGCTGATATCCTTAATACTTTAGCAAGTTTTAAATTACGAAAAAACTCAAAAAAACACTAAGATGGAGTCAGCAGTCCAGCAGCGAGAGGGGTGCTATCCAGTCTTTTGCATTGAGTGTCACATGTATGATTATCTCCCAATTGGTGAGGTGTCATATGTGTGTGCCCGATGCAAAGAGCTCCTAGCTCTCAGAGAACGTGTCCGTTCCCTTGAGGCTAGAGTAGCAGACTTGATGGAGCTGAGGGAGACAGAGAGGTACATAGAGGAGACCTACAGGGATGTTGTAGAGAAGTTCCACCTCCAGTCAGGTAGCCCCTGTGCTACCTTGGAGGAGGGAGGTCTCCTAGAAGGAGAGCATCACCCTGGTGAAGTAGGAAGTACTCCTGTAGCCAGGACCTGCCCACCAGGGGATGTATTATCCTTTCGCACCGAGGATATATCTCCAAATGTTGCCCGGGAGGGAAAGGTTAGGACAGCTGTTGTACTTGGTGATTCGATCATTAGGCATATAGATAGCTGGGTGGCTGGTGGACGTGAGGATCGCCTGGTGACTTGCCTGCCTGGTGCGAAGGTGGCGGACCTCACGTGTCACCTAGATAGGATTCTAGATAGTGCTGGGGAGGAGTCCGCTGTCTTGGTACATGTGGGTACCAATGACATAGGAAAATGTGGGAGAGAGGTTCTGGAAGCAAAATTTAGGCTCTTAGGTAGAAAGCTGAAATCCAGATCCTCCAGGGTAGCATTTTCTGAAATGCTACCTGTGCCACGCGCAGGGCCCAAGAGACAGGCAGAGCTCCAGAGTCTCAATGCGTGGATGAGACGATGGTGCAGGGAGGAGGGCTTTAGATTTGTTAGGAACTGGGCAACATTCTGGGGAAGGGGGAGCCTATTCCGAAAGGATGGGCTCCATCTTAACCAGAGTGGGACCAGGCTGCTGGCATCGGCGTTTAAGAAGGAGATAGAGCAGCTTTTAAACTAGAAATGGGGGGAAGGCCGACAGTCGCTCAAAAGAGCATGGTTCGGGATAAGGTATCATTCAAAGATATCACCATAACAGGGAAGATAGAGTATCCTGATAGTGAGGTTGCAAAAGAGATTGTAGTAGATCGGGTATCTTTAAATAACAATAAAAATCAGACAAAAGATTGCCAATTAATACTGTCAAGTACTAAGCATGATGTACTTAGGAACAACAAACATAGTTTGAAATGTCTATATGCGAATGCCAGGAGCCTAAGAAATAAGATGGGGGAGTTAGAATATATTGCACTAAATGAAAAATTAGATATAATAGGCATCTCTGAGACTTGGTGGAAGGAGGATAACCAGTGGGACACTGTCATACCGGGGTACAAATTATATCGTAGTGATAGGGTGAATCGGATTGGTGGAGGGGTAGCATTGTATATTAACGAGAGCCTTGAATCAAATAGATTGAAAATTCTGCAGGAAGCAAAACACTCCTTGGAATCACTGTGGATTGAAATTCCATGTGCAAAGGGGAAAAGGATAGTGATAGGAGTGTACTACCGTCCGCCTGGCCAGGACGAACAGACGGATGCGGAAATGTTAAAGGAAATCAGGGACGCAAACAAACTGGGCAACACAATAATAATGGGGGATTTCAATTACCCGCATATAGACTGGGTTAATGTAACATCTGTACACGCAAGGGACATAAGATTTCTTGATGAAATCAAGGACAGCTTCATGGAACAGCTAGTTCAGGAGCCGACAAGAGAAGGAAAAATACTAGACTTAGTCCTTAGTGGTGCTCATGATCTAGTGCAGGGGGTAACGATACGAGGGCCGCTTGATAACAGTGATCATAATATGATCGGTTTTGATATTGGCATTGAAGGAAGTGAAACTAGGAAATCAAGTACGCTAGCGTTTAACTATAGAAAAGGTGATTACGACAAAATGAGAAAAATGGTGAAAAAAAGACTGAAAGGAGCAGCTCGCAGAGTAAAAAACTTGCATCAGGCGTGGATGCTGTTTAAAAACACCATCCTGGAGGTTCAGGACAAATATAGTCCACGTATTAGAAAAAAGGGAAAAAAGACTAAACGTCAGCCGGCGTGGCTAAACAGTAAGATAAAGGAAATCATTAGAGCCAAAAAACAATCCTTCAGAAAGTGGAGAAGAGAACCAACTGAAAGTAACAGGATAGATCATAAGGAATGCCAAGCCAAATGCAAAGCGGAGATAAGGAGGGCAAAAAAGGACTTTGAGAAGAAATTAGCGTTGGAAGCAAAAATACATAGTAAAAACTTTTTTAGATACATTAAAAGCAGGAAACCGGCCAAAGAGTCGGTTGGGCCGCTGGACGAAAATGGTGTTAAAGGGGCGATCAAGGAGGACAAAGCCGTAGCGGAGAAATTAAATGAATTCTTTGCTTCGGTCTTCACCGAGGAGGATTTGGGGGGGACACCGGTGCCGGAAAGAATATTTGAAGCGGGGGAGTCGGAGAAACTAAACAAATTCTCTGTAACCTTGGAGGATGTAATGGGTCAGTTCAGCAAGCTGAAGAGTAGTAAATCACCGGGACCTGATGGTATTCATCCCAGAGTATTAATAGAACTAAAAAATGAACTTGCGGAGCTACTGTTAGAAATATGCAATCTGTCCCTAAAATCGAGTGTAATACCGGAAGACTGGAGGGTAGCCAATGTTACTCCGATTTTTAAGAAAGGTTCCAGAGGAGATCCGGGAAATTATAGACCGGTGAGTCTGACGTCGGTGCCGGGCAAGATGGTGGAGGCTATTATTAAGAATAAAATTGCAGAGCATATACAAAAACATGGACTGATGAGACAAAGTCAGCACGGATTTAGTGAAGGGAAGTCTTGCCTCACCAATCTAATGCATTTTTTTGAGGGGGTAAGCAAACATGTGGACAATGGGGAGCCGGTTGATATTGTATATCTGGATTTTCAGAAGGCGTTTGACAAAGTGCCGCACGAAAGACTCCTGAAGAAATTGCAGAGTCATGGAATCGGAGGTAGGGTATTATTATGGATTAAGAACTGGTTGAAAGATAGGAAGCAGAGAGTAGGATTGCGTGGCCAGTATTCTCAGTGGAGGAGGGTAGTTAGTGGGGTCCCGCAGGGGTCTGTGCTGGGTCCGTTGCTTTTTAATGTATTTATAAATGACCTAGAGATGGGAATAACTAGTGAGGTAATTAAATTCGCCGATGACACAAAATTATTCAGGGTCGTCAAGTCGCAGGAGGAATGTGAACGATTACAGGAGGACCTTGCGAGACTGGGAGAATGGGCGTGCAAGTGGCAGATGAAGTTCAATGTTGACAAGTGCAAAGTGATGCATGTGGGTAAGAGGAACCCGAATTATAGCTACGTCTTGCAAGGTTCCGCGTTAGGAGTTACGGATCAAGAAAGGGATCTGGGTGTCGTCGTCGATGATACGCTGAAACCTTCTGCTCAGTGTGCTGCTGCGGCTAGGAAAGCGAATAGAATGTTGGGTGTTATTAGGAAGGGTATGGAGTCCAGGTGTGCGGATGTTATAATGCCGTTGTATCGCTCCATGGTGCGACCGCACCTGGAGTATTGTGTTCAGTACTGGTCTCCGTATCTCAAAAAAGATATAGTAGAATTGGAAAAGGTACAGCGAAGGGCGACGAAAATGATAGTGGGGATGGGACGACTTTCCTATGAAGAGAGGCTGAGAAGGCTAGGGCTTTTCAGCTTGGAGAAGAGACGGCTGAGGGGAGATATGATAGAAGTGTATAAAATAATGAGTGGAATGGATCGGGTGGATGTGAAGCGACTGTTCACGCTATCCAAAAATACTAGGACTAGAGGGCATGAGTTGAAGCTACAGTGTGGTAAATTTAAAACGAATCGGAGAAAATTTTTCTTCACCCAACGTGTAATTAGACTCTGGAATTCATTGCCGGAGAACGTGGTACGGGCGGTTAGCTTGACGGAGTTTAAAAAGGGGTTAGATAGATTCCTAAAGGACAAGTCCATAGACCGCTATTAAATGGACTGGAAAAATTCCTCATTTTTAGGTATAACTTGTCTGGAATGTTTTTACGTTTGGGGAGCGTGCCAGGTGCCCTTGACCTGGATTGGCCACTGTCGGTGACAGGATGCTGGGCTAGATGGACCTTTGGTCTTTCCCAGTATGGCACTACTTATGTACTTATGTACTTATGTACTTATCCGACATTGCTGCCTGGATGTCCAACCGCCACCTGAAACTGAACATGGCCAAGACCGAGCTTATTGTCTTCCCACCCAAACCCACTTCCCCTCTCCCTCCACTCTCTATCTCAGTTGATAACACCCTCATCGTCCCCGTCTCATCTGCCTGCAACCTCGGAGTCATCTTCGACTCCTCCCTCTCCTTCTCTGCGCATATCCAGCACATAGCCAAGACCTGTCGCTTCTTCCTCTATAACATTAGCAAAATTCACCCTTTCTTCTCTGAGCACACCACCCGAACTCTCGTCCACTCTCTCATTACCTCTCGCCTTGACTACTGCAACCTACTCCTCACTGGCCTCCCACTTAGCCATCTATCCCCCTTTCAGTCCGTTCAGAACTCGGCTGCACGTCTTATCTTCCGCCTGGACCAATATACTCATATCACCCCTCTCATCAAGTTGCTTCACTGGCTTCCGATCAGATACCGCAAACAGTTCAAGCTTCTCCTACTAACCTACAAATGCACTCGATCTGCAGCCCCTCCTTACCTCTCTACCCTCATCTCCCCTTACGTTCCTACCCGTAACCTCCGCTCTCAAAACAAATCCCTCCTCTCAGTACCCTTCTCCACCACCGCCAACTCCAGGCTCCGCCCTTTCTGCCTCATCTTACCCCATGCTTGGAATAAACTCCCTGAGCCCATACGTCAGGCCCCCTCCCTGCCCATCTTCAAATCCTTGCTCAAAGCCCACCTCTTCAATGTCGCATTCGGCACCTAACCACTACACCTCTATTCAGGAAATCTTGACTGCCCCAACTTGACATTTCGTCCTTTAGATTGTAAGCGCCTTTGAGCAGGGACTGTCCTTCTTTGTTAAACTGTACAGCACTGCGTAACCCTAGTAGCACTCTAGAAATGTTAAGTAGTAGTAGTAGTACCAACAACGACACCCAGATCCCTTTCTTGGTCCGTAACTCCTAACGTGGAAATTTGCATGACGTAGCTATAATTCAGGTTCTTTTTTCCCACATGCATCACCTTGCACTTGCTCACATTAAACGTCATCTGCCATTTAGCCGCCCAGTCTCCCAGTCTCTTAAGGTCCTTCTGTAATTTTTCACAATCTTGTCGCGAGTTAACGACTTTGAATAACTTTGTGTCATCAGCAAATTTAATTACCTCGCTAGTTACTCCCATCTCTAAATCATTTATAAATATATTAAAAAGCAGCGGTCCTAGCACAGACCCCTGAGGAACCTCACTAACTACCCTTCTCCATTGTGAATACTGCCCATTTAACCCCATTCTCTGTTTCCTATCCTTCAACCAGTTCACAATAGGATATTTCCTCCTATCCCATGACCCTTCAATTTCCTCTGTAGCCTTTCATGAGGTACCTTGTCAAGCGCCTTTTGAAAATCCAGATACACAATATCAACCGGCTCCCCTTTGTCCACATGTTTGTTTACTCCTTCAAAGAATTGAAGTAAATTGGTCAGGCAAGATTTCCCCACACAAATGCCGTGTTGACTTGGAGGGGCATAATTGAACGTTGCCGGCGAAATAGATCGCCGGCAATCTATTTTGGCAGCGGCGCAGCAGCTGGCCGGAACCGTATTATTGAAAAAGATGGCCGGCCATCTTTTTTTTTGATTATACGGTTTAGCCCGGCCAAATGCCAGAGTTCGCCGGGTTTGAGATGGCCGGTTTTGTTTTTCAGCGATAATGGAAAAAAATGCCGGCCATCTCAAACCCGGCGAAATCCAAGGATTTGTAATGCACTGGTCCCCCTCACATGCCAGGGCACCCTAGGGGGCACTTCTAAAAAAGCTCCCAGGTGCTCCCTTACCTTGGGTACCATAGCCCTTATGGGTGAAAGGGGGCACTTACATGTGGGTACAGTGGGTGTTGGGGGGGTTTGGAGGGCTCAACACTTAGCACCACAAGTGTAACAGGTAGGGGGGGGATGGACCTGGGTCTGCCTGCCTGAAGTGCAGTGCACCCATTAAAAACTGCTCCAGGGACTTGCATACTGCTGTCAGGGACCTGGGTATGACATTTGAGGCTGGCATACAGGCTGGCAAAAAGTGCTTTATTTTTATTTTTTTCATGTGGGAGGGGGTTGGTGACCACTGGGGGACTATGGGGAGGTCATCCCCCATTCCCTCCAGTGGTCATCTGGTCAGTTGTGGCACCTTTTTGAGGCTTGGTCGTGAAAATAAAAGGACCAAGTAAAGCCGGCGAAATACTGCTTAACGCCGCTTTTTTTTCCCATTATCCGCGCAAGCCGGCCATCTGGTAGCCACGCCCATGCCCATGTCCCACCTTCGCTTCAGTGGTGACACGCCCCTTTGAACTTTCACCGGCGAGGCGACGGGAAAGCGGCGATGCTGTCAAAAAAGCAGCTTTCGATTATACCAATTTCGCCACATTTCCGAGATCTCCGGCCATCTCCCGATTTATGTCAGAAGATGGCCGGCAATCACTTTCGAAAATGAGCTGGTTGGTCTCAGTAATCCATGTCCTCGGATGTGCTCTGTAATTTTGTTTTTAATAATAGACTCTACCATTTTCCCCGGCACTGACGTCAGACTCACCGGTCTATAATTTCCAGGATCTCCCCTGGAACCTTTTTTTAAAAATCGGCGTTACATTGGCCACCCTCCAATCTTCCGATACCACGCTCGATTTTAAGGATAAATTGCATATCACTAACAGTAGCTCCGCAAGCTCATTTTTCAGTTCTATCAGTACTCTAGGATGAATACCATCCAGTCCAGGAGATTTGCTACTCTTCAGTTTGCTGAATTGCCCCATTACGTCCTCCAGGTTTACCGTGAAGTCAGTAAGTTTCTCCGACTCGTCCCCTTGAAATACCATTTCCAACACCGGTATCCCACCCAAATCTTCCTCGGTGAAGACCGAAGCAAAGAATTCATTCAATCTCTCCGCTACGTCTTTATTTTCCTTGATCGCCCTTTTTACCCCTCGGTCATCCAGCGGCCCAACCGATTCTTTTGCCGGCTTCCTGCTTTTAATATACCGAAAAGAAATGTTGCTATGTTTTTTTGCCTCTAATGCTATCTTTTTTTCGTAATCCCTCTTGGTCTTTTTTACCTGCGCCTTGCATTTGCTTTGACACTCCTTATGCTGCTTCTTGTTATTTTCAGACAGTTCCTTCTTCCATTTTCTGAAGGCGTTTCTTTTAGCCCTAATAACTTCCTTCACCTCACTTTTCAACCACACCAGCTATGTTTTTTGCCTCTAATGCTATCTTTGTTTCGTAATCCCTCTTGGCATTCTTTATCTGTCCTCACGTACTTACCTCAATTTACACCTCCCCAACTGCAAAGGAATTAAATACAAAACCTCCCATGCATCCAGTTTCTAATTTTTGGGCAGCCAGCTTTGGAACGCTCTACCAAGATCCATCCGAACAATTAACGATTATCTACCCTTCAGAAATATGTTGAAGACACATCTCTTCAAGCAAGCTTACCCTAACGGCCCAACTTAACCTTATAAGCCCACCCACACAACTCCTTCTCTGAAGATGATTATACCTTAAACCATGTCTCCCAAACTCCTTATACTCATCCCCAGTCTTCTTGTCTCCATCTTCCCTACACCATACCCCTCCCAATCTTTTTCCTGTTGCCTATCTTGCCTTGTTTACCTTTCCATGCTCAATTCACATATTCTTAAAACCTCACTATTACTATGTTTATTTCAGTTTGTAATATTCTCCTTACAATACTTTATAATTCTATTTACTATGTAAGCCGCATTGAACCTGCTGTGTGTGGGAAAGCATGGGGTACAAATGTAATAAATAAATAAATATATGATTTGTATAAACCAGTCCATCATCACTTAGTAATCTCCATCACTGTCCTCTATACGCACTAAAAACGCCTGAGCGTCTTGCACCACATCAAAGGCTCGGGCATGTCCATTATGGGTATTCTTCTGGGTGGCAGGGTAAAGCAGGGGGAAACGAACTTTAAGCGAGTGTAGTTTCGAGCATATAGGGGTAAATCATTTCTGCTTTGCTGCCACCCCTGCGGAGTAATCCTGAAAGCATTTCACAGTATGATTTTCTTAGCTCAGCATTTTACCCATTCTCAGCTCTTGCAAAATTGCCTGCTTATGTACGTAGTTTAGAAAACAAATCATGACCACCCTAGGTCTTCCCTGCTTGTCTCTCCAGGGCCCCATCCGATGAGCTCTCTCTATCCGCAATGGCCCCAAGGAGTCTGGGAGATGAAGTTCTTTTGAAAGCCAGCACGCTAAGCAACCAACTAGCTCATTGTCCTTAATAGATTCTGGCAAGCCAACTAAACAGAGATTATTTTGATGGGACTTATTTTCTAGGTCATCCAACTTTGCTTCCAGTGCCATTAGCTGATTCTTAATTAAGGTCTGTGTCTCCTCCACCACGGTCACCCTGTCTTCCACCTCACTCGTGCGCGTCAAACATGCTGCATAGTCCCGCGCCAGATCTTCTAGCTGAGTATGTAACCTCTCCAACTTCGTATCTATAGGCGCTAGTCTACGCTCTAGTAGGTCTTCCATTACTAAAGACATCTCCGTGGTGATTTCCGCAATCCACGTGGAAGACACTGTGTGTCCCGCTGGGCTTGGAGGCGCCGCCATCTTGTCCTCTACAGGCCTGCCGCAGACTTTATCCTTGTCTTTATGCACACTTCGCGTTGCCATATCTCGCCACCGCTCACCTCACCTGTTCCCAAGGTGTTTAACAATGACTTCCCTCTCTTCAGAGTAGCTTTCATGGGGCTTAGAATATTATTTAGTGCTGGAGGATCTGCAAAGAGCCGGAGCAATTCTCTTCAGCGACTTCCTCCGGTCATGACGTCACGTGCCTCGAACAGCTCTGAGTTTAAACTCTTGGGCTATCCAAGTATGTGGTAAAAACAGTTACTGCTGGGTTTAAAAAAGGTTTGAACAAGTTCCTGGAGAAAAAGTTCATAAACTTTTATTAAGAAGAAATCCACTGCTTATCCTTGGAGTTAGTACAAATTCTCCCAGCAACTCTAACTCGCTTAAATATCATCAGTCACCAATAAATTTAGTGGAATAGATGCTGCCGCCGCTATTTTTCCTGATGCTGGAAGTGAACCTCCAATCTAATGTCTGTAAGTGATGTCACTCCTAATGATGTAGATATAAGTGTTTTGGGTTGGATAATATATATTTTGTCTTTTCAGTGGACCTCTACCTGAAGAAGTAACCTGTCGGCAGAGATTCAGAATTTTAAAACTAAGTAGCTTTGCTATTTTTCTATATAAAAGTAAAGAAACTGGATATTAAAAGATAAAATTTGATTGATGAGGAATGGGCAGCTACTGCATAAAAAGTGATTGTGTGCAGATTTGCTAGCCAGATATCTGAAGATCATTGAAAGATAAATTATAAATTGTTTTGAAATAATTGAAAAACAAAGTCACATAAAAAAATGTTTGTTATTGGTGGCTGATGATATTTAAATGAGTTAGAGCTGCTGAGAGAATTTGTACTACTGATTAATAATCCCTGAACATTGAATTTTGTCCTATTCACTGGATTTATCCTTGGAGTTAGGCAGAATGGAATCCAGCTACGTTTTGGGATCCTGTCAGGTATTTCTGACCTAAATTGAACAATGCTAAAACAGTATACTGGGCCTGATCAACCTTTGGTGTGCCTTATGTTATTATATTTTGCTCTAAAATTAATCTGAATTTTATTAGTACTTGGTTGGCATCTGGGCACAGAGTTAGCTATTCAAAGCAATGTATATGATTAACTACTACTACTACTACTATTTAGCATTTCTATAGCGCTACAAGGCATACGCAGCGCTGCACAAACATAGAAGAAAGACAGTCCCTGCTCAAAGAGCTTACAATCTAATAGACAAAAAATAAATAAAGTAAGCAAATCAAATCAATTAATGTGAACGGGAAGGAAGAGAGGAGGGTAGGTGGAGGCGAGTGGTTACAAGTGGTTACGAGTCAAAAGCAATGTTAAAGAGGTGGGCTTTCAGTCTAGATTTAAAGGTGGCCAAGGATGGGGCAAGACGTAGGGGCTCAGGAAGTTTATTCCAGGCGTAGGGTGCAGCGAGACAGAAGGCAACAAATTCTACAGCTTCACTATGCACTGATTGAAAAAAATACATTCTTAAATCTGATATTATTTAATTTCATGAAGAGTCCTATAGTTGTAGTACTCATACTATTTGAAGAGATAAATAACTGTTCACTGTTAATTTTTTCTAGGAAAAAATGTGTGGGTATTTATGCAGAGCCAACCAGGGTAACCAAGGTGTGTTTTTTAGCCAGTACAAAGTAGGCATCCATGTGGCCCAGAATAGCTTTATCTGGAAGGCAGCTGCCTCTGAATAGATTTGGGACTGGCTGGTACACCAATGGGGGGAAAAGATTTAAAAAAAACCAATGTGGTTGATTTTGAATGAGAAATGTAATAGGGTGGAAAAGACACTTTTGGAAGGCAGGGGAAAAAAGATGAAGTAATTTCACACTACATAATATTTTATAAATTGCATCATAGCCTCTTTTAGGGGGAGAAGTTATTTTAGCACAAGGTCTCGTTGCATATAATGGGAATCTCTGCTAAAGTAACTTGACTTGTGGTAAAAATAACCTGACTTAACAGTAGCCTGTGTTGATAACTTCCTCCCCTTGTCATCTTTTCTCCAAGATAATGGGCTCCTTTTACAAAGCAGCGCTACTGATTAGCGTGCACTGAATGCGAAGAAGTCCATGGGAATTGAATGGGCTTCTTTGTATTCAGCACGCCGCTTTGTAAAAGAAGCCAGTGAGTCTTAACCTGTGAAATCTTTCTTTATAAGGGAGCTATTCCATATGTGTTTTGTAATTTTTGTTGATGTCCTTGTACATCCTATAATTTTCTTATGTCACAAGGTAGATAACATTTCATAGGAATTACCTTGTATAAGTTCTCCTACCTCGGCTTGAAACTGAAAGCAGTAACTGATAGTCGATACAACTGAGCTGCAGAAGACAAAACCTAAACCAGCTCCTCACATCTGATAACCTAATCTAATCAGCATGCTGGAAATGGGAAAGAGGATAGGAATTAAATCTGAACTGGTTCACTGATTCCTAGCTGGAAGTAATGAGGCACGTCTTGCATTTTCCTCAAAGCAGAGTGAGTTACGTTTATGAGAGATGCAGAATTAACTGGGATCTCCAAGTCCCAGGCAGAACTCCCAAGCTTAGTCTGTCAATATCTAAGAGCTGATCAAAATTATTACTTTTTGAATAGATTAGCGCTAAGAACTGAAAGCTGCAGATCTAGGAAATTACTTTTCATGCAATTCTGTGGCCTAACATCAGATAGGCATGCTTGAATGTTTGACATTGTTCTGTGGAAAATTGAAGCAGTTGAATTTCTACATTGCTTTTCAGCTTCCCCCAGCCTCTACCTCTTCTTTGATAGATTTGGCAGAATTCATTACAATGTTAACTGCTTCTTATGCATCACTTCTGCTGGTTGGCGATTTCAGTCCAAGTAAGAAAAGGAGACATGGGCCTCGCAGCAGCGAAGGAGAAGTGAGGTAAAAAAAGCCACAGATTCAAATCTATGAACAGCAGAAAGGATTTATTAAAAAGTCTCAATTCACAGTGTTGGGAAGACTCAACACAGCCATGTTTCAGCAACTGTGCCTGCATCAGGAGTCTTCCAACCTTCTAAAAACTATAACATTCTCATTGGCACACCGCAATCTATTTTCACCCAACTCTCACCCCATATACACCAATAATCACCCTTCACTCAATTGTTCATATGGAAGCAATTTTGGCCGCAGCTTTATTCAAAAACATCAAACAACCAGAATACTGAATTTTCTCATACCATTAGCAATTCTTTCCTCAATCCTTCAGTGCAGCTGTTGCCCTTAAAGAGCTATTCGGTGTCGAAACTAGTTCTCCCACTATTCCATTAACCAGTCCCCTCTCCTTCAAGGACGTGACCTATGGTGACGTCAAGACACGCCTGTTTGTGACAGTTCCATCCACGAGCAATCCGCTAACAACACTATTCAGCTGCACTGAGCCAAACATCTTCCCTTTTTTTGTGGCCACAAGTGGTAATGGCCATCTGCTTGTCACCTCTCTCCCACAAACTATTCTGTGACCAAACCATGTTTCACACAACCTCCAATAAATCCTGTACAGTGCTCAGGAAAATATCCATTCCTGCCAATGATAAATGTGCCCCATCTGGGCAATGAAACCCAGGGCAATCCCGAGTGAGCAATTCATGGGACAACACCAACCCCCGAGTAGATGAAAGAAATTTGGACACCTCCTCATTCAACCTGCGCCACAAACGTTCCACTGCTTTGTCACTCCAGGCACCCTTCCACGCTCTCTGGAGGATCACCTGGGACCACACAACATGGGCATGAGGAAAGGAACAGAATTCAGACAACAAATCCCACTTCATTCCCCGGATCAAATCCACACCCTTAATTGCACACAAGTCATTTCCCCCCAAATGAATCACAATGAGTACTGGCAAGGAGAAACGGCTTGCTTGAGTCAACTTCGGAAGAAGTTGATCCCAAATCAAGCCAAGTCAGTGAATCCAAATTCCACGTTCCACAAAGCCCAAATTCGCTACCCAACTCAACTCCAATGCATGCTTGTGGGCCCAAAAGATATATGAGTGTCCGCATATCCATACACAGATATCTGGAAGCAAGGACTCTGGAAAAGAAACTGGGAGAGAAGAAAACATGAATGCTGAGAGGCAATCCTGTTCCCAAAACGTATGTACCCTTATTAGAATTACACCTTCCAATGTGACGAATCAGAGCCAGAGAACCCCCGTGCTCCACCATATAAGATGCAGCCCCAATCTGAAAGGAGTGCGAACCATATGCAGCCAGGTCGCAACCTAGAGATGCAAACCCTACTTTAGCACCGCCACGAATTGATAGCGTGTCAACGGTTCACCGTATGCATGCAGGAACCAGTAAAGGCCACCTAGAGGCTGAACCATATGGTACTCGTGCACAATGCACTGGATGCAGAAGCCCTTGAGGACAGCCTCACAATGTCACCCACCGTCCTTTCCCCATCTGATCTATTTTTGAATGATGAATCCTCAACCAGAGAGTACATAAATATTGCCATACTGGGACAGACCAAAGGTCCATCAAGCCCAGCATCCTGTTTCCAACAATAGCCAATCCAGGTCACAAATACCTGACAAGATCCCAATAAAATACACCTAGATCCCTTTCTTGGTCGGTGACTCCTAACGTGGAACCTTGCATGATGTAGCTATAATTCGGGTTCCTCTTTCCCACATGCTTCACTTTGCACTTGCTCACATTAAACATCATCTGCCATTTAGACGCCCAGTCTCCCAGTCTCGTAAGGTCCTCTTGTAATTTTTCACAATCCTCCCGCGATTTAACTACGTTGAATAACTTTGTGTCGTCAGCAAATTTAATTACCTCACTAGTTACTCCCATCTCTATGTCATTTATAAATACATTAAAAAGCAGTGGTCCCAGCACAGACCCCCCTCTAACAGCACATCCATCCCCAACACTCCCGAGGTCCCCATCACCTGCAGCGAAGAAGCCACTAGCTCCCCAATCCTACAGGCAGCAAAAAATGCCACTGAAAAAGCTACACAAAAAAGGAGGACCTCCAAGGCTGAAGCACACACTGCCGACAAGATCCCCACCAGAGCCAGCAAGGTATCCAAGAGAATGGGTAAATGCACCAAACGGAGGCAATGGCAACACCCCGCCCATGCATAAACATACAAGAACTTGCGGAGAAGAAAACTCTCCGTGGGATCCCTCTCACCCTGAAGTTTGGCTACAAATCTCACACATGCCAAAGCCTGTCTCACCATCCCCAAGGACCAACCACAAGACAACTCAAACAAAAGAAAACCCACCACCCTTTCTTCTTCAATAGGAAAGGCACAATCCAAATGATTATCATGAAGATACTGCAGAAAACGCTCCCATCCTGCACAATACGATTTCCAAGTGTTCAGCGCTAAAGCCTTCTGCAACAGGAATCCATGACATCCCAAAAACAGGTCCATAAACTCAGTGGCCACTGGCCAGCAGCCGGCACCAGGGCCTGGAACCTCGTCCACTGAAAATGAGAAAGCAAATCAGCTAACTCATTACTCATTCCAGGCACATGACGTGCAGACACACAAACATTTAATTGCAAACAGTGCAGTACAATCAGTCTCAAGAGCTCCACCAAGGTAGGGCACTTAGACACTCAGATGACTGATGATTAATTGCCAACACAACAGCTTCATTTTCTGAAAACAACAGCACCCATCTATTCTGCAGGCAAGAACCCCACATCCATAAAACCACCCACACAGGGAATAATTCCAACAGCGCTATATTGCTGCACCAGCCGCGACGTCTCCATCAATCCATCCAAGCCTGAGTACACCACATGCCACCAAAGTATGCCCCAAATCCCACCTCCCAGACGCATTTGTGAACAATTGTATATCACATTCAAAATCGTGCCCCCCCCACCCCCGCCAAATGCAAACCCCTTTGAAGGACTCCAGAAAGGAGTGGAGGAGTGGCCTAGTGGTTAGAGTGGTGGACTTTGGTCCTGGGGAACTGGGTTAGATTCCCACTGCAGGCACAGGCAGCTAGCTCCCTGTGACTCTGGGCAAGTCACTTAACCCTCCATTGCCCCAGGTACAAATAAGTACCTGTATATAATATGTAAGCCGCACTGAGCCTGCCATGAGTAGGAAAGCGCGGGGTACAAATGTAATTTTAAAAAATATATTACAGCTGTAGGTCTTCCTGTACCGCACGTGTCAAGCATACCCGATGTTGGGACCTCTGCAGTCCCACAGTCAATCCGGCCAACTGGCACTAAAACACTCTGCCCACTGAAATAATGTACACCGCAAAATTAAAATAACCCAATAAATACCGAATCTCTCACAAGCTAATCTTTCGACGGGCAATAGCCAGACGAATCGCCTCCTGTAAAAACTGCACCTTATCCAAAAGCAACCGGGAACACCCATGCACCGAATCCAATTCAATGCCTAAAAACGTCAATGTAGAAACAGACCCAGCCGCAGCTAACAGTATCCCCAACTGGTCTGCTACACAGCGGAAGGCCTCCATCAAATCCACACACTGCAGGGAATCTACCACGCCACAAAAGAAATAAAATCATCCAATTAATGGATTATGCAATCCCTGCCACTCACTTGCTGCACAAAGGTCGCAAAAGACTCAAAACTAAGCACAGGATATTGTACAACCCATGGGCAAACACTTATCAAAATAATAATCTCCTTCAAACTGAAAAACGAGCAAATGAAAGGAAGTGGGATGGACAGGCAACAAACAGAACGTTGCCTCCACATCTGCTTTTCCCATTAAAGCCCTAAGACTGATCTGCCGCACCATAGCCACATCGAAAGAGGCATACTGCACTGTACAAAACTGTGGGTCAATGAAGGAATTCATACTACGCCCAATTGGGTAAGATTAATTGTGAATCAAATGAAAAGTACCTGGTTCCTTCTTCGGAATGACACCCACGGGTGGCACAACAAATTCCTCTAAAGGGGGAATAGGGAACAGTCCAGCAATGCATCCCAACCGACTCTCCCTCCCCAACCCGAAAGGACCAGGCCAATCAAGGGGTCATCTCCGCTAACCACAAGCCAACATCCCGTACACCACATAACTCAGACTTATCGCTAGCCAGGCTCATTGTAATTCAACCATGGCCAGCCACTGTAAGTTTTGTAGGCACTCAGAATAAGATTGGAGTAACGAAGCAGTCCCGGATACAATGCCAGCTTCTCTGCCCCCAAAACACTGGCATAGATATGGAAACCCAAGATCCAATTAAAAAAAGTGTGCTGCCCCAGAGGGCATTATTGTGTATATTTAATAGAAATATTATTTGTATAGACAGCACTGTTTACTGGGACTTCCCCACCCCTCTGTCTACAGTTCCAGTGTCCTGTGATTGGCTCCTTGTGAGCTTGTTTCTATTGGATATTAGCTCTCAGCTAAGGCCAGCCCTCTTTCATTGCCCCGCAGGCTGGGTGTGAGAGACTCAGTCTATGCCTTGCATGCCATGTGCTAGCAACGTTTCTAAGAGGTGGCCTTTCTTAGTTCTACTGTGGTGCCATCAAGGTTTTTCACCTACCTCTCTCTCTCTCTCTCTCTCCTCAAGATATTCTCTTCCCTGGGTACTCACTTCCCCAAAGGTCTTTTCCCCAAGGTTTTCCTAGCTCTCTCACAGAGCTCTCTCTCCTTTAGGCTCTTTCCTTAGAGCAAATCCCTTCCCAAGTTTATTAGAGGCTTCTCCCTTAGGTTGCTGTAAAGAACAGGTACTTACCTGTAGCAGGTGTTCTCCGAGGACAGCAGGCTTTATATTCTCACAAGTGGGTGATGCTGACCTGCATCGCAGACATACTCCACTGCACATGCGTGACTGCCTTCCTGCCTGCTACAAGAATGCAGTCTCCTCAGTTTAACACTACAGCAAAAAATAAAGTAAAAAACTACGAAGCAAACAACTCCAAGGGGAGGTGGGAGGGACTGTGAGAATATAAAGCCTGCTGTCCTCGGAAAATACCTGCTACAGGTAAGTACATGCGCTTTCTCTGAGGACAAACAGGCTTATAATTCTCACGAGTGGGGAATCCCTAGCATCCAGGCTCACCAAAACCAACAAACATGGTCAATTGGGCCTCGCAACAGCAAGGACATAACACAGATTAACCTGAAACTATATACAATCTGAATGAGAGTGCAGCCTGGAACAGAATAAAACGGGCCTAGGAGGGTGGAATTGGATTCTAGATCTGAAACAGATTCAGCAACACTGTCTGCCCGACTGACTTTCATGTCGGGTATCCTGCTGAAGGCAGTACTGTGATGTGTGGACTGAAGACCATGTCGCAGCCTTGCAAATTTCTTCAATGGAGGCTAATCTCAAGTGGGCTACAGATGCAGCCATGGCTCTGACATTATGAGCCGTGACATGACCCTCTAGGGCCAGCCCAGCCTGGGCATGTGAAGGAAATGCAATCTGCCAGTCAATTAGAAATGCTGCGTTTCCTGATGGCGACCCCCATCCTGTTGGGATCAAAAGAAACAAAAAGCTGGGTGGATGGTCTGTGGGGTCTTGTCCGCTCCATATAGTAGGCCAATGCTCTCTTGCAATCCAAGGTGTGCAAGCTGCTTTCGCCAGGATGGGAATGAGGATGAAGAAAGAATGTTGGCAAGACAATCAACTGGTTCAGATGGAATTCCAACACCACTTTCGACAGGAACTTAAGGTGCATGCGGAGGACTACTCTGTTGTGATGAAACTTAGTATAAGGTGCATCCACCACTAAGACCTGAAGCTCACTGTCCTTACAAGCTGAAGTAACAGCCACCAAGAAAATGACCTCCCAGATCAAGTACTTCAGATGGCAGGAGCTCAATGGCTCATGAAGCAAACAACTAGAGGCTGTCCAGAAATAGGCTTACCTTCTACAAGTTGATGATAAGCACTAATTGCACTGAGATAAACCCTTAGGGAGTTGGTCTTGAGACCAGATTCTGATAGGTGTAGAAGGTAGGGCAAGCAAGGGGATTTAGGACCTTGCCCTCAAACCAGACGGCAAACCTCCTCCATTTTGAAAGAATAGCACCTCTTACTGGCTTGATACCACTGAGAAGCCAGGGTCCAATGAGCTGATCTCATGTGAAAATGTGTCATATGTGTAGCATACACTGTGGAAGCAATGTGGCCCAACAATCTCAACATCTGCTAAGCTGTGACCTGCTGAGAGGCACAAACCTTGGACACGAGTTCAAGAAGATTGTCCGCTCTCGTGTCCAGGAGGTAGGCTCATACCATCCGAGTATCGAGCAGGGCTCCTGTGATCTCCAATCGCTGGACAGGGCAGAGAAGGGACTTGGGGTAGTTTAAAATGAAACCTAGTAGCTTGAGCACCCGAATAGTCATCCGCATGGACTCCTGAGCACACTCCTTCGAAGTGCTCTTCACCAGCCAATCCTTGAGATACTGGAACACATTGACTCCCAGTCTGTGTACTGATTGTCAGGTTCTCAAGGATAGTCTGGAATCGTGAGCCCTTGGGCTGCTGATGAGGAGCGGCAACAGCAGGCAAAACCCTCCAACCAGGACTGGACCAACAGGACTGGAGTAGAAGCTATAGGCAGGCGAGGCAGGAATAAGCAGAACCGGAATGGACTTGGTTTGGCAGGGACCAGAATCAGGAAACACAAGCAGGATTCAGGAACTAGCATGACTGGAACAGGACTTCACCTGCGCTTGACCTCTGTTCCCTAGGGGTTGAGCCCCTAGGTGCGGGCATCCAGCAGGACTTACTGGACCGAGTGGGAAGAAACAAGCTAGACTTGACAGGGTTCAAGATACAGGGTCTCAAACAGACAAGATACAAGGTTCACAAACAGAAGGGGAAGGAAGCCTAAAGCAGACAGGGAAGGAGCAAACAGGACAGGATTCAAGACAGGATTCAGGAGACACAATCAAGCTAGGAACACAGACTAAGACCAGGAATACTGACAAGAAACAAGGCAAAGCAAGACAAGGCAGAAGTGCACAAAGCACAAAAACCTCAACCTTTGGTGTTGCAAAGGCCGAGCAGCAAAGCCCACAGGTGCTTAAAAAGACCATCACCAGCTGAGGCTCAGCTCCAGGAATCTCAAGGCAAGTAAGGGTGCTGCTTAGGTACAAACAAGCCAAGCAAGTCTGGCAGACCGGAAAATCCGGACCGGACTGGCCTCTGGAACACGTTTGGAAAACAGCAACAGGTAGTCTAAAGCAGTCACCGGTACTGGCCACCAGAGGGCGAGGTGAGCACAGACCAAGAAAAGAGTAATCGTGACACCGATGCTGCAACTACCACTAGACATTTGGTGAAGATCCTGGGAACTGACGTGAGGCCAAAAGGCAACACACAGTACTGAAAGTGATGTATTCCCAGCCTAAACTGGAGGTACTTCTGATGGGCTGGAAGTATTGGGATGTGAGTATATGCATCCTTGAAGTCCAGAGAAAATAGTCAATCATTTTCCTGAATCATTGGGAGAAGGGTGCCCAGGGAAGCCAACCTGAATTTTTCTCAGACTAGGAATTTGTTCAGGGCCCTTAGGTCTAGGATAGGACTCCCCCCCTATTTTCTCTTACACAAGTACCTGGAATAGAATCCCTGCCCTTCTTCCCCTGGTATAACAGGTTCGACCACATGGGCCTTCAGAAGGATGGAGAGTTCCTCTACAAGTACCTGTCTATGCTGACAGCTGAACAAATGAGCTCTTGGTGGGCAATTTGGAAGTTTGAGATACCAACTGAGGGCATATCTGAGATGGACTATTTGAAGAACCCACCATTTGGATGTTATAAGAGACCACCTTTGGCGAAAAAACTTCAACCTCCCCCCACCCCCCACCCCCGACAGGCAAGTCATCTGGGACAGACACTTTACTGCAGCTGTGCTCTGCTGGAGCCAGTCAAAAGCTCGTCCCTTGCTTTGTCTGGGGAGCAGCAGGGGCCTTAGGAACACGCTATTGACGTGAACAAGCACTCTGGGGTTGAGCCTGAGTAGGCTGGCGAACCAAAGGGTTGTACCTACGTCTAGGACAGTAGTAGGAACTCCTCCTTGGCTTGTCAAAAGTCCTCCTAGCTGAGAAGGATGATGCAGAAGGCACCCGGCAGAAAAGGGATGGTATCTGTGTTTTTTTATTTGGTCTGAGACCTCCTCAACATTCTCTCTAAAAAGGTTACCCACCCTGCAAGGAGCATCCGTCAACCTCTGCTGAACAGAATTTTCAAAGTCAGAAACACGCAGCCATGAGAGTCTGTGCATCGCTATACTTTGAGCAGAAATCCTGGATGCCACATCAAAAGTGTCGTAAGTGCCCCTGGCCAAGAACTTTTGACACACCTTCTGCTGCTTGACCAACTGGCAAACTGACTTCGCCTGCTCCAGTGGCAGCGTCTAAGCCAAGTCTAACAACTTGCGCTCCGAGTTTCTCAAGTGGACATTCGTGAAGAGCTGGTATGATTGTATACAGGAGATGAGCATTGAAGCCTGACACATCTTCCTCCCAAAAGAGTCCAGGGATCTAGCTTCTCTACCTGGGGGCACCAAGGTATAGTCCCTACTACTCCTGACCCTTTTGAAAGCGGATTCCACCACCATGGAATTGTGAAGCAACTGAGGCCTATCAAAACCATGCTCCACACCATCATGCTCTTTAGTCATTAACTCAAACAAATCCACATACTTGCCACACAAAATCTTCTGCTGCCACTTCTGGGAAATGACACAATCCAACAGGGCAATCTGAGCAATCTGACATAACGTATGTCCCTGCTGAGTAGAGGAGCTGCACCCGCACATGCCGATGGAGCAGAAGAGCCCCTCCCAAAAAGGGATAAGAGGAAGTCTCAGAGGAATCTCAAACGGAAGAATCCCATACCTGCATTGCATCACCCCCCATACCCAGGCTGATCTGAAACTCCACACCTCACCAAATTGACAACCACCAAAACGAAGGAAGAATACCCACATATGGACAACACCAACAAAACGGTAAAAAAGGTCATAATAAGCAAACACTAACTAAGGAAAGACAACTAACAAAAATCCACACATCACCAATTATAGAAGCTCCATACCAAAAGATTCAAGTGGGCTATATTAATGCCAGATCCATAGTTAACAAAACAACAACAATAACAGACTGGATCATGGCAGAAAACTTTGATCTAATTTTCATTAACGAAACCTGGATCCACAATCAAAAGGATCCCATAACTCTTGACCTGTGCCCTCCAGGATACAAAATCACTCACTGGACCAGAAAGGAAAATAGAGGCGGAGGCATAGGCCTAATCTACTGCTCCCACTTCATCACCGAAACCACAGCCGAGTCCATAACAACCCAACTTGAATTTGCCTCAATTAGAATACATAACAAATCCCTGCTTGACCACCTGAACTGTGTCTTGTTTTACAGACCACCAGGTAAGTGGAATGAAAGCCAGTCAAACTTCATGGACTTCATTTCAAACACTTGTGTAACTAACTCCAATATACTATCTTAGGAGATATCAACCTTCACCTAGAAGACCCTAACTCTACCAACACACGCGAATGCAAGGAATTCCTCCACTCATGGGATCTTAGCCGCACATACAGTCAACCCATGTTAAAGGACACACACTTGACCTCTTCTCACACAAATTATCCACTGACCAGAACCTGATAATAACAGATATTAAATGGACAGAAACACCTTGGACAGACCACTACAAACTAAACCTATCCCTAAAATGGTGGGAAAAGGGTTCATATCGCATTCAAGAACAACCAACCTATACCACAAGGGGCCAAATAGACCCAAACACATTCTGGCAACATATATATATATATATATATATATATATATATATATATATATATATATATATATATATATACAGTGGTGGAAATAAGTATTTGATCCCTTGCTGATTTTGTAAGTTTGCCCACTGACAAAGACATGAGCAGCCCATAATTGAAGGGTAGGTTATTGGTAACAGTGAGAGATAGCACATCACAAATTAAATCCGGAAAATCACATTGTGGAAAGTATATGAATTTATTTGCATTCTGCAGAGGGAAATAAGTATTTGATCCCCCACCAACCAGTAAGAGATCTGGCCCCTACAGACCAGGTAGATGCTCCAAATCAACTCGTTACCTGCATGACAGACAGCTGTCGGCAATGGTCACCTGTATGAAAGACACCTGTCCACAGACTCAGTGAATCAGTCAGACTCTAACCTCTACAAAATGGCCAAGAGCAAGGAGCTGTCTAAGGATGTCAGGGACAAGATCATACACCTGCACAAGGCTGGAATGGGCTACAAAACCATCAGTAAGACGCTGGGCGAGAAGGAGACAACTGTTGGTGCCATAGTAAGAAAATGGAAGAAGTACAAAATGACTGTCAATCGACAAAGATCTGGGGCTCCACGCAAAATCTCACCTCGTGGGGTATCCTTGATCATGAGGAAGGTTAGAAATCAGCCTACAACTACAAGGGGGGAACTTGTCAATGATCTCAAGGCAGCTGGGACCACTGTCACCACGAAAACCATTGGTAACACATTACGACATAACGGATTGCAATCCTGCAGTGCCCGCAAGGTCCCCCTGCTCCGGAAGGCACATGTGACGGCCCGTCTGAAGTTTGCCAGTGAACACCTGGATGATGCCGAGAGTGATTGGGAGAAGGTGCTGTGGTCAGATGAGACAAAAATTGAGCTCTTTGGCATGAACTCAACTCGCCGTGTTTGGAGGAAGAGAAATGCTGCCTATGACCCAAAGAACACCGTCCCCACTGTCAAGCATGGAGGTGGAAATGTTATGTTTTGGGGGTGTTTCTCTGCTAAGGGCACAGGACTACTTCACCGCATCAATGGGAGAATGGATGGGGCCATGTACCGTACAATTCTGAGTGACAACCTCCTTCCCTCCGCCAGGGCCTTAAAAATGGGTCGTGGCTGGGTCTTCCAGCACGACAATGACCCAAAACATACAGCCAAGGCAACAAAGGAGTGGCTCAGGAAGAAGCACATTAGGGTCATGGAGTGGCCTAGCCAGTCACCAGACCTTAATCCCATTGAAAACTTATGGAGGGAGCTGAAGCTGCGAGTTGCCAAGCGACAGCCCAGAACTCTTAATGATTTAGAGATGATCTGCAAAGAGGAGTGGACCAAAATTCCTCCTGACATGTGTGCAAACCTCATCATCAACTACAGAAGACGTCTGACCGCTGTGCTTGCCAACAAGGGTTTTGCCACCAAGTATTAGGTCTTGTTTGCCAGAGGGATTAAATACTTATTTCCCTCTGCAGAATGCAAATAAATTCATATACTTTCCACAATGTGATTTTCCGGATTTAATTTGTGAAGTGCTATCTCTCACTGTTACCAATAACCTACCCTTCAATTATGGGCTGCTCATGTCTTTGTCAGTGGGCAAACTTACAAAATCAGCAAGGGATCAAATACTTATTTCCACCACTGTATATATATATATATATATATATATATATATATATATAATAATGACTGGACAGCACAGACGGATGCCATAAACTTCCTTTCTGAATGAGACAAAAGATGTAGAAACATATTAGACGAAATAGCACCCTTACGAACAAGAACTTCACATAGACACAACCCAGTACCATGGTTCAATGACGAACTGAAAAAACTAAAAACACAAACCAGGAAGCTCGAATGAGCATGGATAAAAATAAAAGACGATCACACACTCAACGCTTGGAAGCAAATACATAGAAAATATAAATATGCAATAAGACAAGCCAAAAGGTCATACTACAAAACCAAAACAGGATCAGATCACAAAGACACAAAGAAACTATACCAACTCGTACATAAACTACTGGACACCACCCTGGTCACCACAACCAACTCAGACATCCCATCGGCAGACAAACTTGCCAAATACTTCAATGAAAAAATTGTAAAACTACAAAACAATCTTCCTCAGAACACTGCTGATATTGAAAATTTCATCAATGGCTTAGACCCAACCTTAGGAGAATACCCAGCAGATCGAATCTGGTCAAAATTCGCTCTCCTCACTGCTGAAACAATGGCCCAGGCAATTAACAGAGCCACCGACACTCACTACAAACTGGACACCTGCCCCAGTTACCTTTTAAAATCCGCCCCCGATCACTTCATAACAGATATCACATCCCACCTAAACTTCATGGTCCAACAAGGCCTCTTCCCAAAGGAAAACAGCAACATTCTACTCACGCCCTTACCAAAAGATACCAAGAAAAAAACAAACGATCTCACCAATTACCGCCCAGTAGCATCTATCCCACTAGCAGTCAAGCTGATGGAAAGTATGGTAACCAAACAATTGACCAATTACATACACAAATTCTCAATACTGCATGAATCACAATCAGGATTCCGCCCCCGGCACAGCACTGAAACAATGCTAACCACCCTCCTAGCCAAATTCAAATAGGAAATAGCAACAGGCAAAAGCATACTTCTCCTCCAATTCGACATGTCTAATGCATTTGACTCGGTAAACCATAGTATACTACTAAGACTCTTAGACTACTTTGGGATTGGCGGAACCATACTCAGTTGGATCAAGGGTTTCCTAACCACCAGAACATACGAAGTGAAAGTAAACTCTAATATATCATCACCTTGGAAGGCAGACTGCGGAGTACCTCAAGGATCACTACTATCACCGATCCTTTTCAACATAATGATGACCCCGCTAGCCAAGTCCTTATCCACTCAGGGCCTTAACCCATTCATCTATGCAGACAACGTCACAATATACATCCCTTTCAAACATGATCTGACAGAAATCACCAACGAAATCAACCTCGGCTTCCATATCATGAACTCATGGGCAAACGCATTCCAACTAAAACTCAATACAGAAAAAACACACTGCCTTATCCTCTCAACACAATACAACACGAATATACCCACAAACTTAGTCACCCCAGATTACGCCCTCCCCATTTCAGATAGCCTGAAAATCCTTGGTGTCACAATCGACCGAAACCTTACACTCGAGACCCAAGTTAACTCTACAGTCAAGAAAATGTTCCACTCAATGTGGAAACTTAAACGCGTGAAACCTTTCTTCCCAAGAGCCATTTTTCGCAACCTGGTACAGTCAATGGTACTAAGCCACCTGGACTACTGCAACGCACTCTACGTTGGCTGTAAAGAACAGACCATCAAGAAACTTCAGACAGCCCAGAATACCGCAGCCAGACTCATATTTGGAAAAACAAAATATGAAAGTACAAAACCCCTAAGAGAGAAATTGCACTGGCTCCCACTAAAAGAACGTACTGCATTCAAGATCTGCACGATTGTTCATAAAATCATTTACGGAGACGCCCCGACCTACATGCTAGATCTTGTGGACCTACCTCCCAGAAACGCAAAAAGATCTGCCCGCACATTTCTTAATCTACATTTTCCCAACTGTAAAGGATTAAAATACAGACTAACACATGCATCCAGCTTTTCCTACATGAGCACGCAGCTGTGGAATGCACTACCAACTAACTTGAAAACAATTAACGAAATAACTCATTTTCACAAATCTCTGAAAACCTACTTCTTCAACAAGGCCTACCACGAGAATCCATAGCTTAATTATAACACTTCACCACTCTTCCCTTTTCTGAACGTCTTCCTTCTATACTGTCTGCCTAGATCTTATTTGTCATCCTCGATCTCTTTGTAACACCAATTGTATCTCTACCCTGGAATGGCGATGCCATAACAGATCTTTGTAAGCCACATTGAGCCTGCAAATAGGTGGGAAAATGTGGGATACAAGTGCAATAAATAAATAATAAATCTATGGCGAAGCCCCAGGTTATATGATTGACCTCATAGACCTGCCAACCAGAAACACAATCAGAACATAACATACCTAAATCTTCACCACCCTAGCTGCAAAGGACTCAAGTACAAATCAATTTACGTATCCAGCTTCTCCTATATAAGCACGCAACTATGGAACACATTACCGAAAGCCATAAAGACAACGCACGACCATCTCAACTTCCAGAAATCACTAAAGACCGATCTGTTCAAAAAGGCATACCCTACTGACCTAACTTAAGAGCCTGAATTCAGCAACACAACGAAACCAAAACTTGCAACGAACATTATATAACTCGTTCTCTCTCGTTCCTCTAATGTGTCTGTAACGCATATATCTCATTCTCTAATGGCATATATCTCATTCTCTTTAACATTACTCTGTATTTGTTTCATCACCGGAGGTGGTAACGCCTCACGGTACTATGTAAGCCACATTGAGCCTGCAAATAGGTGGGAAAATGTGGGGTACAAATGCAACAAATAAATAAATAAATAAATACCCCTGCACCGTCTCTTTTCTATCTGCATACGCCAAACCACATGCTGTACGCAGTGTAAAAATTTCTTATTGCCCAGAGTTTTTCACAAGGATATTCGGTGATGCGCTAAACCGGTCCCCCACAAGGACCCTCCCTAGCCCCCACCCTGAAACCCTCCCGCCCCACCCATCACACTGTCAACAGCAATTAACAATAACTCACTAAACGATTCCGCTGAGGCAGGCATTTCCACAAGATTAGGTACCACCTCAGGAACCACCACATAGCACTCCACTTGCAACGTCCCTGACTCTGCTGAAATCAGGGCCCGACTCCTATGCCCTCTTGGATAATCCACAAACTGGCAATGGATACTTGCGAAATCCCAGCCCTGGCGCCCCTGGAACGAGGGCAAGCTACTCTCCTTCCCCGACCCCCAACCCAATGCCTCTTCTGACCACCTGCCCCATCAGTAACCCCAGACCCCTGCCCACTACCCCTGGACCCACAAACACCCCTGGAAGCTGTCCTGGGAGCCACGTGGTACCCGCAACCCTCCTAACAGCCATGCAGAAATCTAAATAGCCCCTCCACCTCAAAACCAACCACCAAAATCCCCACTCCAACCCACACCACAGCCTACCGGCCTACAAACCCCAGGACCCCCCATAAAAGATAGCCAACACACCCTACCCCGCTGACTACCCATTCCCCAGTACACCCACTGCCTCCTCCCATAGAAACGCCACCGCATCTCCATGCCCGCCAAAACCTCCCAACACTAATCTTCCCTGAACTCTACCCCCAGCAACCTTTTCAACCAATCCCTTTTCCCTCCAACTCCTTTAAACACTTCTCGCTTCTGTTACTGTCCAAACTACTCACCACCCACATCCAATAACCTGCCTTACTAACGAGAAAGCAAAACTAAAAGTTTGGTAACTAAGTTTTTAGAGCAAACTAGTCATAATGTAAATCAAAAAGAGGTGATTCAAGATATACAATAGGATGAAAGAGATTTCATAATATAGACAAAAGTAGGACACTATACCCCGGATTCTATATAGCGCACCTAGAGATCCGTGCCGAAATCCAATTGTATTCTGTAACAACATGTGCAACTTAATTGGCTATACAAGCCAATCAGTGTTGATAACAGCACTTAAGCAATAATGAGAACTAATTGGAAATAATTTCAATTTACGTGCATAGCTGGCATGGTGAAGGAAGCTATGAAAGCTTTAAAAAAAAATCCTTCAGAAAATGGAAGAGGGATCCGACTGAAAACAATAAGAAACAGCATAAGGAATGGCAAGTCAAATGCAAAGCACTAACAAGAACGGCAAAGAGGGACTTTGAAAAAAAGATTGTGTTAGAGGCAAAAACATAGTAGAAATTTTTTAGGTATATTAAAAGCAAGAAACTGGAAAAAGAATCAGTTGGACCGCTAGATGACCGAGGGGTAAAAGGGGCACTCAGGGAAGACAAAGCCATAGCAGAAAGATTAATTGAATTCTTTGCTTCAGTCTTCACCAAGGAAGATTTGGGAGAGATATGCAATGAAGCTACAAAGTAGTAAATTTAAAACGAATCTGAGAAAATATTTCTTCACTCAACATGTAATTGATCTCTAGAATTTGTTACCAGAGAATGTAGTAAAAGCAGTTAGCTTAGCGGGGTTTAAAAAAGGTTTGGCTGGCTTCATAAAGGAAAAGTCCATAGACCATTATTAAAATGGACTTAAGGAAAATCCACTGCTTATTTCTAAAATAAGCAGTATAAAATGTATTGTACTGTTTTGGGATCTTGCTAGGTACTTGTGACCTGGACTGGCCACTGTTGGAAACAGGATGCTGGCCTTGATGGACCTTTGGTCTGTCCTAGTATGGCAATACTTATGTACTTAACTCACTAAGCATATTCTGTAATGCACTGCACCTAACTTCTAAAGTGTGCAGCCAAAAAGGGGCGTGGTTATGGGCAGGGAATGAGTGTTTCATGGGCGTTCCAAAATTTACATGCACAGTTATAGAATATGGCTCAGTGCGCCTAAATCTACAAGCCAGGATTTTTGCCATTTTTTTATTGGCACATGTTTTTAGGCACTGGAATATCGACAAAACGTATTCTAATAACATGCCTAAATCTATGTGCCACTTATAGAATACGTTTAGGTGAAAATGTTTACTGTGCGGAATTTATAGACGCCATATATAGAATTTCCCCCTGTATGGCTATATATATATAAAGTAAAACCTCAGTGTCCTACACATGTTTATGTTATGACTGGTTTGCTCTAAAACGTTTAGTTACCAAACTTTTAGTTATACATTCTCTTGTTGTCCTTTTTGTCATATCCTTTAACTCTTATGTCTGATCTTCAAGGCCCTTAAAGGAAACGGCCATGAGTACCTGAAGAACAGGATGATCCTCTACAAACCGCCAAGGACACTAAGGTCCTCTCAAGGACTATCACTAACCACATCCTCTCAAGCCTTCTCCGGAGTAGCCCCCACACTCTGGAATGCACTGCCTGAAAAGCTACTCTTAACACAAGACTATCTCTACTTCAGGAAACAGGTGAAAGCTTAGCCTTTAATGGAAGAACTAACTAGCTTGTAAGTCTCACTCACACACACAAGGAGTGATACGGGCTGCACATACTGCAGCAGGACATGTTTATCCACTCCTACCCTAGCTGAGATAATATTTAACCATCTCTCTGACCTCATGTGCACCTTTTGTTAAATTAGTCACCTTATCTTCTAACTCCTCTTACTCTCTTACCTATCTATATGTTCCATCTTTGCTTATACGCTTCACTGTCTATTAACATGTTCTATTACATATTGTGTTCACATTGTAAGCAGTATACTATGCTATTCTTTGCATTGCTATTTGAATACTTTTACTGCTGTAATTGCCTATTGCTCATGTTTGATTTATTCTTACTATACACCGCCTTGAGTAAATTCCTTCAAAAATGTGGTAAATAAATCCTAATAAATAAATAAATAGCTCTTGCTTTTTATAAACAGTTTGTCCTCTGTTTAGATTCAGATGTTTTTATAAGGTTTGGACAAGTTCCTGGAGGAAAAGTTCTTAGTCTTCTATTGAGACTGACATGAGGAAAGCCACAGCTTGCCTTGGGGTTGATAGCATGGAATGTTGCTACTGATCGGCTTTCTGCCAGGTACTTGTGACCTGGATTGGTCACTGCTGGAAGCAGGATACTAGGCTAGATGGACCATTAGTCTGAACCAGTATGGCTGTTCTTATGTTCTTATGTATCATGATGTCCATTTACTTTTTATACATATTTATTTGTTATATATTTCTTTATATTCCATTTACTAGAGATGTCTTTATGAGTTGTTCATTTTTCATTGGAATTTTATGTTAATTGTATATTTATGTAACTGTGACCTCACCCTGGGCACGATACTTCACCCTACAATACCCTTAGAATACCTCGGGCAAAATATCGTGTATCGGACAGGGTTAAGGTACAGACATTAACACTAGCCACGTCTCCCTGTTTCTAAAACGGGGAGAGGAATGAAACTAAATTGGTTATATATTTTAATGTAACTCAGGAAAACAAATGTCATTTACATTGATAATTCAATAAATTATTCTTTTTATTTAGGTTATGGGTATGTGTAAGGTTCAAATCCGTTTAACAAATTCAATATTTTTTTTAGTACATCAACAACTCAACAGATCAACTTCTTCAACTTTTTATCAGATAAGTATAATTTGACTTTAGCAAAATTCATTAACTAAATATGCATTTAATCTTAAAATTTTATCTAAACATTCCCCTCTTCTATAAGAATTGATTCTTTGTTATTATTTCTTTTTCAGGTCCCTCATCCATCAAGCAGGTAAGTATAGTTTGCGTTTTTTTCTCCCTTTTCTTCTTATAGGTATATCATGGCTCACATCACCAAATCGCAAAGACAAATTAGATAAGTATATTTTACTAATCTAACAAAATTTTCTTCTCTAATATACTGTATATAACACAACAGTACAGTATTTCTTAAATTCTCAACAACTGTAAGAGCTGATTCTTTGTTTTGTGTTTTCTTTTGCAGGAACTTCTTCAAGGAAAAATAAGGTAAGTATTATAAGTCAATGTTTTTAAACAGGGCCCGGTTGATTCTGGCTGATATATTTATTAAAGGATACTCCTCTCCAGCACTTTTGTATGAATCTCTCTCTCTTTTATTGTTGGGTACCGGTACCGTGCTGTTTTTCTTTTCAAGATGATAGCGGGTATACTGCAGGCAGGAACTGGAACTCCTCCGAAGGACCTACTACTCTAAGCTGTAACCAACTTAATAAGAAAAACCTTAAACCTTTTCTATCCAGTCCACTCATATTAATATGCAGTGGCTCATTATAATTATTCCTTTCCCTATCTAGCTATTCCCAGGTAAAATAAAATATGATTGAACATCCCTATCTAAACCCTCCCAAACCAATAAATCCCCAAAAATGTATCACAATTTAATATAAGCACTAGGATTATTAAATCCTATGTGTTGATTTTTTTTCTTTCTCTGCAGCAGGTCACCGCTCTTTCAGAGACAGGGGTATTATAATCATGAAATTTTTTCCCCTCTTCCTTAAATTGATGAAGCTCACAATTACTGGGGTGATTATTTAGTTAAACCTTGTCACAAGGCAGATAACCCCTCACAGAAGTATTTTGAAACTCACACCAGTTCCTTACAAGTTCACTTCTATTAGTGAGCCAGACTGGTACTGCACCCAGATATTTTATTTATCAAAGACACTTCTAACATATGAAGTTAAATTAAGATTCAGGCAACAGCTTTCCCATCCAAACCAAAATCACTTGCCTAAAGCCTCCTGACAACACGCGAGCGGCTTTTAAAATTAAGTTTTCCCACTGCAGACACACCAATATTTTTAATTGATTACCCAAACCTCTCAAAACTCAATTTAAATGTATTTCTTGGCTGAACTGCGCAGAGACCACTTTTACAGGTCTGCACAGCCTTTAGCTTACCTCCCAACTGCCACACAAGCCGTTTAGAACTTAAGTATGTCATATATGGCACAAGCCCAGCATGAGCCCCTGCACTAACCTAACACTTTGCAATCCCCTATAAACATACACTTTACATTAAATTATGACATTTTCAGCAATATACAGCACTTTACACATATTTGAATACATTTTCCTTACCTCATTTAGCATTTAACTGTTTTTATTTTTAAGTTTTCTTCTGCACGCGTCTGCTGCACTCCCTGGCACAAGCCAGCATCTGGCTCGTGCCATCAGCTGCTTCTCTCCCTCCTCGTGGCTTCCCCTCACCGCGTGCCACCCAACAGCACGCCCGCCAACACATTTAGAAAATAAAAAACACTGGAGAAGTGCACCGGAGCACTTCCCCCTTCTTACTCTGTTCTACGCTGGGTTCCCCACCCCGGAGCTCACCCTCAGAGGCATCCCAGGTAAAATAATTTAACCCTATATGGGTTACATTCGTGCGGGCTAAAAAAAATAAAATTGTAACAATTGTAACAATTTTTCTGTAAAATTTACTACTTAAATTTTCCATTTACTATCTTAACATCACTTCATTCCCACCTTTTTTTTTTTTTTACACACTAACATCTTACTTTCATCTGTACTGAAACCATGTCATCAAATACAGTAATGTTCCGTAAGGAACGGAGGTCTCTTTCCCTTAGTTACTCTAGTGGAAGTTCTGACTCCTTCCAAGCAACTAAGGGGAACAGTTACATCTTCACCTGAATCAATTACCATATCATTTGATAAATCAATATCTGATTGTACATTCGTAACGGTTTGGATAATGTACCATTCGTTCTTTTTGACTGGTACATTACTTAGTGTAACTTCCGAATGATCATTTGTTTCCTGAATTACCTCTGGTTCTTGAAACTCATCAATATTTTTAACTTGCGACTCTGTAATTTTCCGAAGTTGATCTCTATGTAGGACTCTCGATACCCCCCCTATTCTGTACTTTGTACACATTAGGCCCCAAAACAGTGACTACTTGAAATGGTGTGGAGTTCCAAATGTTCTCCAATTTATGCCTTCTTTTGAATCCCTGATTTCTTACCACCACCCAGTCTCCAGGTATTAGCGTCTCTCCTCTGTTCCTATGGTCAAATTGCTTTTTGTTCTTCATCTCCGACCTCTGAGACCAGGTTTGCTATTTCCTGTGCTTCTCTAAAACATTGTCTTCTTTTGTCAAACCATTCATTCAACGTAACATCATTTTCCTCATATAATTCGTGTGTCTCACAAGGTCCTGGCAGGAGAGAGTGTCTACCCAGAAAAAGATAGGCTGGCGCTGGCGTATAGCCTACAGTAGCAACAGTCCTTTTACTGAACTCTAATTCTTTCCCTTTCTCCAGCAGCTCTCTCCTCAGAGTTTCTATGATATATTTTTGCGCAGATTGGGTTAACTTGCAACTCTCAAGTATCTTTTGTAATTCTGAGGTCTTCTCCTTGTGCTGAAGGACTTCTGTTTCAAGAATGTGAAGACTGTCTTGGAGATGATCTGAAACCAAGATCTTCCCTGAGGCAACCAGTTTAACTACCTCTGCTTCCTTTTGCAAACTAGTAATAACCTTGTGCTGCTCTTTGCACTTCTGCTCCAATTCTTCCATTTTGGAATGAAGAGCATTGTTTTCTTGGACTTTTTCCTGATAAAGGTCTCGCATAGATACTGTCTCCTGTCCTCCAAGTTGAATCTTCTGCTCCAGATGCTTAATTTCTTTCTCCTTGACCAGCAGCTCAGACTTCAACTCACTTATCTTGGTTTTTCCTACAGTTATTGTTCCAGTATAACATTGTATTTCATTACTCTGTTTAGTTATTTGTTCCTTAAGCCCTTCTATGGTTGCCATATTTTCTTGCAGTTGAACAATAGTCTGCTGCTGACCTTCTATCTCTTCTTGTTTTGAAGCACCTTCTTTAAGCAACCTATCTATTTCCTCTTCCTTCTGTTTTAACAGTTCAAGAGACTGGGACAACTTTTTCTGCACGGCATGGAAATTTGCTTTAAGATCATTCATCGACTTCACCACTTCTGCCTTGGTTAAATTCTTTGCTTTAAGATCTGCCTGACCGGCCGTAAGAGACTCACAATCAACTTTTATCCTTGGAATCTCCTCCATACTATTATCTTGACCTCCCTCGGCACGTTGGTTAAAATTTGCAACCTCTTCTGGACACAAGATGGCATCTGGTTTCACCACTTCCGCAACTCGGGCTCTTGGAGGAATCATCAGTTCTTTATCGCCCACGTTCATAACTCTCACAAAAATATTACCTTGCTCAGGTGTTACTAAGGTATTTGCTACTAGAAGATTACCCGGAGAGTGTCCATTCTTGGTGGCAGTCACCATCATTGAACATGCCCTCATCCCTTGAACTTTTTGACACTTTCCCTGCAGAATCTTCTCCGATCTGGATGGAATCACTAACGGGTCTCTCCCTACCGTTTTCACAAAACCCAGGTGTTCCACATCCGTCTTGTCAAACGTTTTCTTCCTTTCTATGGCTGCCGAAATCATTCTCAATTCTTTGTTATTCAGATCTTTAGTCAAAATAGTCAGATCCTTAAATAAGCCATCCAGATATTTTAGGACGTTCATTCCCACTATACCTGGAATTTGCTCTTCATCCTCTGCCATCGCTTTGGTGTCCCGTACCACGAAAATGCACCGTTCCGGGATCTTTTGACCCAAGCATTGCACCTCCGCCGCAATACAGCCAATAACCGGGAGAGCCGTCCCATTAGCCACGGACACATTTATCCAGCTTGCATCCTGGAGATCCTCACAATGATTAAAATGTTTGTAGAAATAACTAGCGAGGATGGTGAATACATTGGATCCTGTGTCCACTGTGCACTTGGTCTCCACATCTCCAATCCGCAAAACAAGGACCGGGCTCGTTCCCATAGCCTTTTCTTGAAGAACACCCCAATCTTGCTGAAGTATTTCAGACTCTAGACTTTGTAATTTTGCTCTGGGTACAGTAACATCACCTTGACCTTTTTCTGCTACTTTTCCTTGCATGCTAGTACTCGGTTGTTCTTCCTCACATCTCTGCGGTCTCTTGACTATTTTCTCACTGTGACAATACCTAGCCAGATGTCCTGGTTCTCCACAATTGTAGCAAGTAATGTTGGAGAAATCTCTTGGGCGGGGTGCCGACTCCCCTCGCGTGGCTAGAGATAATTCTTTCCTTCTTTTTTGATACATGAACTCTTCTTGCCTCTTCTCCATTCTCTCAAGCCTCCTGATAACATCCGACATAGGATCCCTTTCCAGGCCAGACCCTAACACTGCTGCTCCTGATCCACCCCTAGGCAGTTCCACTGGTTCTCGCTGCAGTATTTTAACCGGCATGTCAGAATACCGAATGGGTCTACGTTCTTCTTCTGCCCAATTTATGGCTGCCTGCATCAAATCCTCGAAAGTCAGCTCCGGATTCAATTCCAGTCTTCGGCTCATCTCTCTCCTGAGCACATCATCACGCAATCCCAGAATCAGCTGTTCCTTAAGGACGACTTCCGGGTTACCCACTCGATAGGCATCTCTTATTCGGATTGCCTCCAACTTCTCCTGCAGTTTATAAGAGAACTCCCTTATGGTCTCTCCCACCTTCTGTCTTTGGTCGTAGAATTCTTTTACACGATACCTAACGGAACTTTATCTCCGTAGACATGCAGAAGTAGTTCAAAAATCATATCTACTGTGCAGTGTCTTCTTGGAGCGGAATATTTAACCGTCTCCCTTGCTTGACCCTTGATGTGATCCTTAATGGTCTCCAATTGATCCTCTGGAGGAATTCTCAAAATCTTCACCGCCGACTTGGTACTTTCTACCCATTCCTCCACAGACAGGTCCCCAGCATTCCTAGGAAATCCAAAGAAATCCGGGATCTCTTTGTCCTTCCTCAGAACAATGGTGTTTGTCACTACAGGCGCCTGGCGTGCATCTCTCAGAGCTTTTACCGTCTGTTTCAGTTCCTCCAACTCACTTCTTATATCCTCCATATTCACCGGAGACTGGGTCGTGGCTAAAAAAACAAGGCTTCAAATTTTAGCAGATAAATTTCAAAACAGTAGTCTCCTCAAAAATTGTATTCAAATTCTTATCTCTCACTTAAACAATTCTATTCCCCACACCAAAGTTCTTTAATAAACAATAAATCCTGTCACCGTGACGCCATAAATGTAACTGTGACCTCACCCTGGGCACGATACTTCACCCTACAATACCCTTAGAATACCTCGGGCAAAATATCGTGTATCGGACAGGGTTAAGGTACAGACATTAACACTAGCCACGTCTCCCTGTTTCTAAAACGGGGAGAGGAATGAAACTAAATTGGTTATATATTTTAATGTAACTCAGGAAAACAAATGTCATTTACATTGATAATTCAATAAATTATTCTTTTATTTAGGTTATGGGTATGTGTAAGGTTCAAATCCGTTTAACAAATTCAATATTTTTTTTAGTACATCAACAACTCAACAGATCAACTTCTTCAACTTTTTATCAGATAAGTATAATTTGACTTTAGCAAAATTCATTAACTAAATATGCATTTAATCTTAAAATTTTATCTAAACATTCCCCTCTTCTATAAGAATTGATTCTTTGTTATTATTTCTTTTTCAGGTCCCTCATCCATCAAGCAGGTAAGTATAGTTTGCGTTTTTTTCTCCCTTTTCTTCTTATAGGTATATCATGGCTCACATCACCAAATCGCAAAGACAAATTAGATAAGTATATTTTACTAATCTAACAAAATTTTCTTCTCTAATATATATAACACAACAGTACAGTATTTCTTAAATTCTCAACAACTGTAAGAGCTGATTCTTTGTTTTGTGTTTTCTTTTGCAGGAACTTCTTCAAGGAAAAATAAGGTAAGTATTATAAGTCAATGTTTTTAAACAGGGCCCGGTTGATTCTGGCTGATATATTTATTAAAGGATACTCCTCTCCAGCACTTTTGTATGAATCTCTCTCTCTTTTATTGTTGGGTACCGGTACCGTGCTGTTTTTCTTTTCAAGATGATAGCGGGTATACTGCAGGCAGGAACTGGAACTCCTCCGAAGGACCTACTACTCTAAGCTGTAACCAACTTAATAAGAAAAACCTTAAACCTTTTCTATCCAGTCCACTCATATTAATATGCAGTGGCTCATTATAATTATTCCTTTCCCTATCTAGCTATTCCCAGGTAAAATAAAATATGATTGAACATCCCTATCTAAACCCTCCCAAACCAATAAATCCCCAAAAATATATCACAATTTAATATAAGCACTAGGATTATTAAATCCTATGTGTTGATTTTTTTTCTTTCTCTGCAGCAGGTCACCGCTCTTTCAGAGACAGGGGTATTATAATCATGAAATTTTTTCCCCTCTTCCTTAAATTGATGAAGCTCACAATTACTGGGGTGATTATTTAGTTAAACCTTGTCACAAGGCAGATAACCCCTCACAGAAGTATTTTGAAACTCACACCAGTTCCTTACAAGTTCACTTCTATTAGTGAGCCAGACTGGTACTGCACCCAGATATTTTATTTATCAAAGACACTTCTAACATATGAAGTTAAATTAAGATTCAGGCAACAGCTTTCCCATCCAAACCAAAATCACTTGCCTAAAGCCTCCTGACAACACGCGAGCGGCTTTTAAAATTAAGTTTTCCCACTGCAGACACACACCAATATTTTTAATTGATTACCCAAACCTCTCAAAACTCAATTTAAATGTATTTCTTGGCTGAACTGCGCAGAGACCACTTTTACAGGTCTGCACAGCCTTTAGCTTACCTCCCAACTGCCACACAAGCCGTTTAGAACTTAAGTATGTCATATATGGCACAAGCCCAGCATGAGCCCCTGCACTAACCTAACACTTTGCAATCCCCTATAAACATACACTTTACATTAAATTATGACATTTTCAGCAATATACAGCACTTTACACATATTTGAATACATTTTCCTTACCTCATTTAGCATTTAACTGTTTTTATTTTTAAGTTTTCTTCTGCACGCGTCTGCTGCACTCCCTGGCACAAGCCAGCATCTGGCTCGTGCCATCAGCTGCTTCTCTCCCTCCTCGTGGCTTCCCCTCACCGCGTGCCACCCAACAGCACGCCCGCCAACACATTTAGAAAATAAAAAACACCGGAGAAGTGCACCGGAGCACTTCCCCCTTCTTACTCTGTTCCACGCTGGGTTCCCCACCCCGGAGCTCACCCTCAGAGGCATCCCAGGTAAAATAATTTAACCCTATATGGGTTACATTTATATGTTATTTATTATCGCATTTAGGTGCCTTTTTACAAAGGCATGTTAGGTCTAACACAGGCCTACCTAAAAAGGTACTATTGCGGTACACACTGAGGCGTCCTGTAGTAGTTTGGCCTGCAGCAAGTGTTACTCCTATGTTTAAAAAATATATTTTTTATTTTTTGCCACGGGAGGTGTTTCTCGGGGTGGAGAGTAGGTATGCCTGCACTAATCGAGTAGCCCGGGCACATTATCACACAATACCCAATTACTATAGAAGTAGTATGGGAGCCCTTACCAGTGGCGTACCAAGGGGGGGCGGTCCGCCCCGGGTGCACGCCGCTGGGGGGTTGCCGCGCGCCTGTCGGCTCTTCGTTTTCATGCTCCCTTTGCCCCGGAACAGGTTACTTCTTGTTCCGGGGCAAAGGGAGCATGAAAATAAAGAGCCGGCAGGCGCGCGGCACCCCCCCCCCCCCAGCGGCGTGCACTAAGGGGGGGTTCTTTTGCCGGGGGATCGGGGGTTCTTTCGCCGGGGGGGGCGTCACGCTGTTCCGGGGGGGTGCTGCACCCGGGGGGCGGGGCGCATCGGCGATCCGCCCCGGGTGTCAGCCCCCCTAGGAACGCCACTGGCCCTTACCACTTCTTAAATATGTGGCGGAAAGGACTCCTGGTGGTAATGGCCAAGCGCTAATGGGGAACAAAAAACAGAAGAACAATCCTCCAGATACAGTCCATACAGCACAAATGATAGAAAAAAACGATACGTCAAGGGTGTCCAAGTAAGTAACTTTATTAGATATTCACCAAGACCCTTGACATTTTGGTCTTCTCCACTGTTTTGTGCTGTTTGAAATTAAAATGTAGCCATTTTTCAGCCATGATAAAAAGTGGCTAGAGCGCATGACAAACCCACGCGCTAATCCCAGCACTGGCCACTTTCTAGCACAGCTTGGTAAAAGGACCCCTTACTGTTTTTATAAGGTTGAAAGACTTGTGGCGCAGGCACAGTTGCCGAAACACGGCCATGTCGAACCTTCCCAACTCTTTGAATTGAGACTTTTTAATAAATCCTTTCTGCTGTTCATAATATTTGAATAAGTGACTTTTTTTTGCCTCACTTCTACTTCGCTAGTGATTTCAGAATTCATGTTGATAAACCTGCATTGTTCTGGTTAGGTAAAAAGCAACCATGTATGTTAATATCTGTGTGCTGGTGTCCTGCATGTGTTAACTTCAACATAGAAGCCTTTTCCACATTCAGTGGCCACTAACAAATATGTAGATTGCTCCTTAACCGCATGCTCCTGCCCATGGTAGCTTTCTGCACTGGCCTCTCAGTTGTGTTGATCTAATTGTTAATGAAAAATAATGGCAAGATTTTTTGCTATCCATTGACTTGGGTTCCAGTGGTGATGGTGAGAATAGGAGGGGGGGAGCCCCTATATCTTCCTTTACCCTGGTAACTTTGTTATTTTTTAGATTGACATATGGATGGGACAGGGGTGGGAATGTCAACTTTTGTGATGAGTAAGAAGGCTTGCCAACAGGTTATACAACTTTGTCCAGAGGGGATAGGTGGAGTTTTATTGCAATAGAATTTTAGATGGTTAGTGGGTTTATATTACTGTATCTCTGGAAATGAATCAAGAGGCATGTGAATTAAATTTACTGCTAATGTATCAATTTAATTTGAGTATTTGATCATGCCTGTAGGTTTTCAATTTGAATGTGAATGATAGAGAATGTGGGAAAGCTAAAACTTTTATGTTGAATATTGAACTACGACAGCTTGTTCAATGTCTGATTCACCAGGTAAGTCACATCTTGGAATTTTGGCTAGAGGGAATGGTGGCTGATGAGACAAACAACAGAGCGATAGGGAAACTGTTATAAACCAACACAAACCAAGAAAAATTTCCAAAAATTATCACATTGATAATAATTAGAGGAAAAAGACATAAGTAAATAGTTAAATGCTGTTTTTGGTGGCTAATATCACCCACTTATAAAGTGAAGATACTTACCTGTAGCATGTATTCTCTGAGGACAGCAGGCTTCACATTCTCACAAGTGGGTACACGATCCTTGTCACCCAGGAATCGGCACACTAGCCAGCAAAGAAAAAATTCCAGAGCCCTCTGGGGCGCATGCGCGGAGAGCCTTCCCGCCCTCAGCAACTCCGCATCTCTTCAATTTCATACAATAACATAAAAATGAAACAAATTACGAAGAACCAATTCCAAGGGGAAGTGGGCAGGATTGTGAGAATGTGAAGCCTTCTGTCCTCGGAGAATACCTGCTACAGGTAACTATCTTCGCTTTCTCTGAAAACAAGCATGCTTACCGTTCTCACAAGTGAGGAATCCCTAGCACGCAAAACAACAAACACCGGTCAATTGGGCCTCATGAAGGCGAGGACATAATGATTAACCTGATCTAAAATACAACTAGATGAGGGTGCAGCATGGAACAGAATAAAACGGACCTAGGAGGGTGGGGTTGGATTCTAGACCTCAAACAGATTCTGCAACACTGACTGCCCAAACTGACTGTCACATCGGGTATCCTACTCAAGGCAGTAGTGAGATGTGAATGTGTGGACTGAAGACCACGTCACAGCCTTGCAAATTTCTTCAATGGAGGCTGACTTTAAGTGAGCCACTGATGCAGCCATGGCTCTAACATTGTGGGCCGTGACATGACCCCCCCAAAGTCAGCCCAGCTTGGGCATAAGCGAAGGAAATGCAATCTACTAGCCAATTGGAAATGGTTCGTTTATCAATGGTGACTCCCCTCCTCTTGAGATCAAAAGAAGCAAACAACTGAGCAGACTGTCTGAAGTGCTTTGTCCGCTGCATGTAAAATGCCAACGCTCTTTTAAAATCCAAGGTGTGCAAGCTGCTTTCGCCAGGGTGGGCATGAAGTCAGGGAAAGAATGTTGGCATACCAAATCCAACTTGGTATACCAAAACTGTATTACCTTAATACTGCTTTAAAGAACTTTAACTTTGCACTAAATTACTGTTTATGCTGCACTGCGCATACTGCACTGCTTACTGTCTAAGTTGCACTGCTAATACTGTATTGCGTATACTGTACCGCTTACTGGGTAAGTTGCACTGCTTATACTGCACTGCTTATACTATACTGCTTATATTGTACTGCATACACTGTATTGCCTACTGTTTAAGTTGTACTGCTATATTGCACTGCTTATACTATACTGCTCATACTGTACTGCACTGCTCATACTGTATTGCTTATGTTGCATTGCTTTTACAGCACTGCTTACTACCATATTGCTCACGGCAACACTCTCTATATTGAAGAACTATAGCAATACTGTAATGACTATTATTATAATGATGTCTGATGTGCTCTCCAACCTTTACCCTCTAAACATCCTTTAGAATATTCTTTAGATGTGACATTGCCTACTGCTCGCACAAAAGTTCACTTCCTAACACCTTCAAGCACAACCAAACACCACGAACCATAGCCAACATGAACACCAAATTGGCCCCTCAACAATTTATAACAGACCTAATGATACATGTGAATTTTATGCTACAAAATGGACTCTTCCCAAAGGAGAAAGGAAACATTCTACTCACCCCCATACCCAAAGATGCAAAGAAACATGCGAGTGAATTAACCAACTACAGACCAGTAGCATCCATTCCATTAATAACCAAAATAACAGAAGGGATGGTGACCAAACAACTCACAGACTATCTAAACAAGTTCTCAATACTACACGACTCCCAGTCAGGATTTCGTTCTAATCACAGTACGGAAACAGTACTAGTTACGCTTATGAATAAATTCAAACAAACGATTGCATCAGGCAAGAACATACTACTTCTACAATTCGATATGTCAAGCGCCTTCGACATGGTTGATCATGGAATTCTACTACACATCCTTGAATACTTCGGTATTGGAGGCAAAGTTCTTAATTGGTTTAAGGGATTCCTAACCACACGCTCATATCAAGTGACATCAAATTCTATTACATCAGCCACATGGACACCTGAATGTGGAGTCCCACAGGGATCCCCCCTATCACCGACCATATTCAACCTAATGATGATACCCTTGGCCAAACTACTATCAAACCCAAACCTCAACCCATACATATACGCTGATGATGTAACGATTTACATCCCATTCAAACAAGACCTAAAAGAAATTTCCAACGACATCAAACAAAGTCTACATATCATGCACTCCTGGGCAGATGCATTTCAGTTGAAACTTAATGCAGAAAAAACCCAATGCCTAATACTCACCTCTCAACACAATATGAACAAATTTACCACCATCAACACACCAAAACTAAATCTACCAATTTCGGAAACCCTAAAAATCCTTGGAGTTACCATCGATCGGCACCTAACACTTGAAAACCACGCGAGAAACACAATCAAAAAGATGTTCCATTCAATGTGGAAATTAAAAAGAGTAAGACCATTCTTCCCAAGGACCGTCTTCCATAATCTGGTACAATCATTAGTACTCAGTCACCTAGACTACTGCAACTCACTCTACGCTGGCTGCAAAGAGCAAATATTCAAAAAACTCCAAACAGCCCAGAACACGGCAGCCAGACTCATATTCGGAAAATCAAAATACGAAAATGCAAAACCCCTATGAGAGAAGCTCCACTGGCTCCCACTCAAAGAATGCATCACGTTCAAAGTATGTACCCTAGTTCACAAAACCATCCATGGCGAGGTCCCAGCCTACATGTCAGACCTGATAGACCTACCACCCAGGAATGCTAAAAAATCATCTCTTACATTCCTCAATCTCCATTTCCCCAACTGTAAAGGTCTAAAATACAAATTAATGCACGCAGCTACATTTTCCTATATGAGCACGCAATTCTGGAACGCGTTGCCACGCAACCTAAACGCGATCTATGAACTGACCAACTTCCGAAAACAACTGAAGACCCATCTCTTTGACAAAATATACCACAGAGATCAACACATGCGATACTCCCCACATATATCCAGAAATGTTTAATAATGCCTTTTGTTATATTACTATCATGTATTCCATTACCATGCAACCCAAAATCCTTCTGTAATACCAATTATCCATTCTCTTCTTACTTCCACTATCCATGATTTATTGTAAGCCATATTGAGCCTGCAAAGAGGTGGGAAAATGTGGGATACAAATGCAATAAATAAATAAATAAATTGACTGGTTCAGACGGAACTCCAACACCACTTTCAGCAGGAACTTAGGATGCGTGCGGAGGACTACTCTGTTGTGATGAAACTAAGTATAAGGTGCATTCACTACTAAGGCCTGAAGTTCAATGACCCTACAAGCTGAAGTAACAGCCACCAAGAAAAGTTCCAGGTCAAGTACATCAGATGGCAGGAGCTCAGTGGCTCAAAAGGAGCTTTCATCAGCTGGGTGAGAACGACGTTGAGATCCCATGACACAGGTGGAGGTTTGGCAGGGGGCTTTGACAAAAGCAAACCTCTAATGAAGTGAACAACTAAAGGCTGTCAAGAGATAGGCCTACCTTCTACACGTTGATGATAAACAGTTTGAGAATCTGAAGGTGGACAAAGCTATGGGGCCAGATGGGATACATCCCAGGATACTGAAGGAGCTCAGCGAGGTCCTGGCAAACCTTTTAAAGATTTATTTAATAGATCTTTAGAGATGGGAAGTTTCTGCGGGATTACAGATGAGCAGATGTGGTCCCTCTTCACAAAAGTGGAGACAGGGAAGAAGTGGGAAATTACAGACCGGTAAGTCTCACGTCAATGGTAGGAAAAATAATGGAGTCACTGCTGAAAGAAAGGATAGTTAACTTTCTAGAAGCCAACAGGCTACAGGACCCAAGGCAACATGACTTTACCAAAGGAAAATCCTACCAAACAAATCTTATTGACTTCTTTGACTGAGTGACCAAAGAACTGGATGAAGGATGTGTGCTAGATGTAATCTACTTGGATTCCCGTAAAGTTTTTGATACGGTCCCCCACAGAAGACTCGTGAATAAGCTGAAAGGGTTGAACTTAGGACCAAAAGTGGTGAAATGGATAGGAAACTGGTTGACCGACAGGTGGCAGAGGGTGGTGGTAAATGGAATCCGCTCAGAGGAAATAAAGGTAAAGCAGTGGAGTTCTTCAGGGGTCAGTGCTGGGGCCAATTCTGTTTAACATATTTGTGGGAGATATTGCTGAAGGGTTGGAAGGAAAGGTTTGCCTTTTCGCGGATGACACAAAAATAGCCAATAGAGTGGATACCCCAGAGAGAGTAGAAACAATGAGAAGGGATCTCCAAATGTTAGAAGAATGGTTGAAGGTCTGGCAGTTAAAATTTAATAAAGTAAAGACAAAAGAGGAGCACGCCTCACGTAACCATGAGCGATAGAACAAAGAAGTGAGGTGAAACCAGGGAAGATATCAAGGGGTCTTTATTATAAATCAAGCTGAAAAACAAAACGGCCGTGTTTCAGCATAAAAGCTTGCTTCAAGATTTATAATTTAATGCCAGGAAGTGTAGAGTGATGCACGTCGGGTGCAGAAACCCAAAAGAGAGATACCGGACAGGAGGAGAGAGATTAGTAAGCTCAACTCAGGACAGAGACCTTGGGGTGTTGTCCGAGGATCTAAAGGCGAAGAAACAATGTGACAAGGCGACGGCCGTGGCCAGAAGGATGCTAGACTCCATAGAGAGGGGTATAACCAGCAGAAAAAGGAGGTGTTGATGGACCTCTACAAGTCGTTTGTGAGGCTCCACTTGGAGTATTGTGTTCAGTTTTGGAGGCCGTATCTTGCTAAAGATGTAAAAAGACTAGAAGCGGTGCAAAGAAAAGCTACAAAAATGGTATGGGATTTGAATTGCAAACTGTACAAGGAGAGACTTGCCAACCTGAGCATGTATACCTTGGAGGAAAGGAGAAACAGGAGTGACATGATACAGAACTAGAGGACATCAATTGAGGTTGAAGGGGGGCAGACTCAGGAGTAATGTCAGGAACTATTTTTTCACGGAGAGGGTGGTACAGTAGATACATGGAATGCCCTCCCACAGGAGGTGGTGGAGATGAAAACGGTAATGGAATTCAAACATACGTGGGATAGAAGGAATGGATCCACGGAATCTTAATGGAGATTGGGTGGCAACACCGGTAACTGGGAAGCAAAACCAGTGCGGGACAGACTTCTACGGTCTATGCCCTGATCGTGACTGAATAGATATGGATGGGCTTGAGTGTAAATTTGAAGGGGCTTTGACATTAGTATCAGAGCTTTTAGTACAAGCAGAGTGCTGGGCAGACTTCTACGGTCTGTGCCCTGAGAATGGCAAGGACAAATCAAACTCGGGTATACATACGTATAAAGTATCACATACCTTGTAAAATAGGTTTATCATATTGGGCAGACTGGATGGACCGCACAGGTCTTTATCTGCTGTCGTTACTATGTTACTAATTGCACTAAGGTGAACCCTTATGAAGTTGGTCTTAAGACCAGACTCTGATAAGTGTAGAAGGTATTCAAGCAGGGTCTCTGTAGGACAAGAAAGGGGATCTATGGCCTTGCTGCCACACCAAACATCCTCCATTTAAAAGAGTAACACCTTTTAGTGGAATCTTTCCTGGAAACCAGCAAGACTCGGAATACACCCTCTGAAATACCCAAGGAAGCAAATTCTAGACTCTCAACATCCAGGTTGGAATGTAGAAGAGATGGCAGGAACTCAATGGCTCAAAAGGAGCTTTCATCAGCTGGGCGAGTACGATGTTGAGATTCCATGACGCTGGTGGAGGTTTGACAGGGGCTTTGACAAAAGCAAACCTCTCATGAAGCGAACAACTAAAGGCTGTCCAGAGTTAGGCTTACCCTCTACACGGCGATTATAAGCACTAATCGCACTAAGGTGAACTCTTACAGAGTTGGTCAGGGTCTGTGTAGGACAAGAAAGAGGATCTAGGGCCTTGCTGTCACACCAGGCGGCAAACCTTCTCCATTTGAAAGAGTAACACCTCTTCGTGGAATCTTTCCTGGAAGCAAAACTCGGGAGACACCCTCTGAAAAACCCAAGGAGGCAAATTCTAAGCTCTCAACATCCAGGCCATGAGAGCCAGAGACTGGAGGTTGGGATGTAGAAGCAACCCCTCGTTCTGAGAGATGAAGGTTGGAAAACAATCCAATCTCCATGGTTCTTTGGAAGACAACTACAGAAGAACAGGGAACCATATCTGCCGCGGCCAGAAGGGCGCGATCAGAATCATGGTTCCGTGGTCTTGCTTGAGTTTCAACAAAGTCTTTCCCACTAGAGGTATGGGAGGATACACATACAGAAGGCCTGTCCCCCAATGAAGAAGGAAGTCATCTGATGCTAGTCTGTCGTGGGAACGAAACCTGGAACAGAACTGAGGGACCTTGTAATTGAGTGGCAAAAAGATCCATCGAGGGGGTGCATTATCCTCCTCAGTCTGTCAGCCAAGTCATTGTTTACGCCTGCCAGATAAGTGGCTTGGAGAAACATGCTGTGATGGCGTGCCCAAAGCCACATCTGGATGGCTTCCTGACACAGAGGGCAAGATCCAGTGCCCCCCTGCTTGTTGGTGTAATACTTTGCAACCTGATTGTCTATTTAAATTAGGATAATTTGATTGGACAGCCGATCCCTGAAAGCCTTTAGAGCATTCCAGATCGCTCAGAGCTCCAGGAGACTGATCTGAAGATTTGTTGCTTGGAGGGACCAAGATCCTTGGGTGTGAAGCCCATCAACGTAAGCTCCCCACCCCAGGAGAGATGCATCCGTTGTCAGCACATTTGAAGCAATTTGGAATGGTAGTCCCAAAGTCAGATTGGACCGAATGGTCCACCATTAAAGAGAGCGCACAAGCTCCGGGGACACTTGAATGACATCCTCTATACTTCCTGTGGCTTGATACCACCTGAGAAGCCAGGGCCCATTGAGCAGATCTCATGTGAAGATGTGCCATGGGTGTAACATATATTGTGGAAGCCATGTGGCCCAACAATCTCAACATCTGCCGAGCTATGACCTGTTGCAATGCCCGAACCTTGGACGCAAGGGAGAGAAGGTTGTCCGCACGCGCCTCTGGGAGGAAGGCTTGGACATTCTTCGTATTGAGCAGGGCTCCTATAAACTCCAATTGTTGAACTGGATGGAGATGGGACTTGGGGTAGTTTATTACGAACACTAGTAGTTCCAGCACTGAATAGTCATCTGAATTGACTCCTGAGCACCATCCCGCGAGGTGCTCTTCTACCAATCGTCAAGATAAGGGAACACATGCACTCCCAGCCTGCATAGCAACACTGCGACTACCGCTAGACATTTTGTAAAAACCCTGGGAGCTGACGCGAGGCCAAAGAGCAATACGCGGTACTGAACGTGATGTGTTCCCAGCCAAAATCAAAGATACTTCCTTTCAGCTGGAAGTATCGGGATATGAGTGTATGCATCCTTTAAGACCAATCATTTTCCTGAATCATGGGAAGAAGGGTGCCCAGGGAAACCATCCTGAACTTTTGTTGGACTAGGAATTTGTTCAGGGCCCTCAGGTCTAGGATGGGACCCTGTCTTTTTCTACACAAGGAAGTACCTGAAATAGAATCCTTGCCCTTCTTTCACTGGTGGAACAGGTTTGACTGCATGGGCCCTTAGAAAGGCAGAGAGTTCCTCTGCAAGTACCTGCTTGTGCTGAGAGCTGATTGAATGAGCTCTCGGGCAATTTGGGGGTTTGGATAACAAATTCAGTATGTATCTTAACCAGACTATTTGAAGAACCCACCGGTCAGAGGTTATAAGAGGCCACCTCTGGTGAAAAGATTTCAACCTCCCTCCAACCAGCAAGTTGTCTAGCACAGACACTTGGACTGCGGCTATGCTCTACTGGAGCCAGTCAAAAGCTCGTCCCTTGGTTTTGCTGGGGAGCAGCGAGGGCCTTGGGCGCACGCTGTTGACAAGAACGAGCAAGCCCTCGGCATAGCCTGAACAGGCTGGTGAGTTGCAGGAGTGTACCTATGCCTACAGTAGGAATAGGAAGCACTCCGCAATCCACCAAAATACCTCCAGGATGAGGAGGTGGTTGCAGAAGACGTCTGGCGGGAGAAAGAAGACATACCCTCTGTGTGCTTTTTGATTTGTTCAGTGACATGTTCAACCTTCTCTCTGAAAAGATCATCCCCCCCGGCAAAGGGGCATCCACCATTCTCTGCTAGATCGAATGATCCAGGTCAGAAACATGCAGCCATGAGAGTCTGCGCATTGCTATACCTTGGACAGAGATTCTGGATGCCACGTCAAAAGTTTCATAAGTGCCCCTGGCCAAGAACTTGTGACATGCCTTCTGCTGCTTGAACAGCTGGAAAAAAGGCTCGGCCTGCTCTGGAGGGAATGAGTCAACCAAGTCGGACAGCTGCCTCATCGAGTTCCGCAAGTATACACTCGTGAAGAGCTGGTAAGACTGCATACAGGCTAAGAGCATAGCGGCCTGATACATCTTTCTCCGAAAAGAGTCCAGGATCCTAGCTTCTCTGCCTGTGGGAGCCAAGGCATAGTCCCTAGAACTCCTGGCCTTTTTGAGAGCAGCATGCACCACCATGGCATTGTGGGGTATCTGAGACTTCACCAACCCAGGTTCCCCGTGGATCCGATATTGGGTATCAATCTTTTTGGGGACCACAGGGACAGACAGAGGGGGTGCCCAGATCCGTACGAAGACTGCCTTGAGTAAGTTATGGAGTGGAGACGTCACTGCCTCCTTAGATGGAGAGGTGTAGTCGAGGAGCATCTTGGCCCTGGGCTCATCCTCCACTTCTACAGGGAATGGAATGTCCTCCGCCATTTCCCATACAAAAGAGGTGAAGGAGAGACTCTCTGATGGAGACAGTCTACTCTCAAGTGGAGGGGAAGGCTCAGAAAGGATCCCATAGGACTCATCGGAGGAAAAGTATCTGGAATCCTCTACTGATTCCCACAAGAGCTCTTCTTTAGTATCAGACAGCACTTCCCTTAGGGATGTCCGATTCCTGGCCTGCCTCGACATGGAGGATCCATGTCCTCGGGAACGGTGTTGAGGAGTCGGCTCCCGCCTCAACTCCAGCGAAGCTTCCTCCACCGACATCGAAGGAGAACCAGTCTAGGTGGCAATCGACATCGGGGCTGCAAGCAGCACCAATGCTGGAGGCCGCACCATGGGCTGAGGACCAGGCAGGGCAGCAGCAGAAGGCATGGCAGGCGCAAGCACCCTCAATGCCGATGCACATTGCTGCATCAAGCCCTCCAAGAGCTCTAGGAGCAAGGCCCAGATACGCTTGTCAGTAAAGACTGAGGGGCTGGTGTGGAGTCAGATTACCAAACCACCTGGGGTACGGGAGCAGGATCTCGGCTGCTGGGAGACGCACGTATCGGTGCCCCTTTAATAGAGGGGGAGCGGTCCTCCCAGCTCCAACGCTTCTTGGGTGCCGAGTCCCTTGGCGTCCCGGAGCTTCTGTTCTTCTTGGCCTTCGCCCAATGCACTTCATCCAAACTCCTTGGTGCCAATGAGGATGAAGTCAAATCCTCACGTCGCCTCGGTGTTGGGTCCAACAATGGTTGGTCCTGGGGGGCCTGCATAGCAGAAGGCCTCGAGGCAGGTGGAGACCCACTCGATGCTTCACTGCTCCCAGTGTCTTGGGGTCTCACAGCAGCCATCCCTACCTCGACTCCCAATGCCGATGCTTCTTTCAATGTCGACGCCAATGTTGCCAACCTCGATGTCGATGCACCGGGCCAAGCTCCAAAATGTTTTTCTCATTGAGCCTCTCAGGAAATTTACATCTTTTTCTTCATACAAAGCCAAAGGACACAATTTGCCGGGCTATGGTCAGAACAGAGGCACTGAATACACCAAGAATGTGTATCAGTACCCGAGATTGTCCGGTTGCTTAAAGCCACTGGGAGTCTTCGATGACATGGAAGGGAAAATGGCTCCAGCAAAATCAAAAGTCATGATTGTGCCTGAAAAATGGGAAAAAGGCACAAGAGAAGAGACCCATCTGAGCAGGCCTAAATGGGGGCCCGTGACGAAAAAATTAAGAAAACTTAAACGCAGGCCAAAAATAACTAGGTGAAGATAAGGGAATTTTTTAAAAACAATAACGAAAGAAAAAAGAAAACAAGAAAAACAAGAAAAAGGGCGCTGAAATGCAGTTAAGGCTCTTCCCAGGCATGTGAGAAGCAACAAAGAGTACAGCTGCTTCATCCTGCAGAAAGAAGAGATGCGGAGACGCTGCAGGCGGGAAGGTGCTCCGTGCATGTGTGGTGGGATGCGGTGCATGCCCCAGAAGGCTCTGAAATTTTTTTCTTTGATGGCTAATGTGCCAATTCCCGGGCGACATGGATCGTCTACCCACTTGTGAGAATGGTAAGCCTGTTTGTCCTCAGAGAAAGCTAATAACATTATCAACCATAAAAACCTCCAATAAAATGTGTATAATCAAACATGTCAAAAGTGAATGCGAATAGTGTAAAGGTGCATGTACTGTTCTAGGCAAGATGATGGTAACAAAGCTTCAACAAGCCAGCTAAATCATTCCCAAATAAAAACTTTACCAGTAGAGTCTCAATTCTTAATCCAACTCTTTAATATAGCAATCATATCAAAACTTACAGTTCAGTTGCTAGAACAGAATTGTTGCCCTCTGCACATGAAGTCCATATCTAGCCACCTCGGAGGCAAGGAGATGGCCAGAACCTCAGCTCAGCTGAGAGGTAAAGCTGTAATAATTATAATCAAAGGGGAAAATAACCTGGGAAAATGATGAAGAATTTTGATGAAATCACATTAGATTCAGGAGGGATCAGCCCCTAGAACAGCTGCTGATCACAAAGGCATGCTAGGAAAACTGGACTGTCTCACACCACATGCAGGGGCAGATAGGGAGCGCTGGCCATAGCTCAGAACTAAGATCCAATAGTGAAAGGTCACAATACACACAGACAGCAAGGATACACTCTCAGAAGGAGTCAATCACAGAAAGCTGCAAACTATAGGTGGGGAGCCCCCGGTACACAGTGCTATTACACAGACAATGCAATCACATACAAATAATACTCAAACTAAATATACTGTAACCAGGTCACCCTTCCGGATAGGACTGAGGCCATTCCTGCTTAGCTTCCTTCGCCTCCCGTGGGCTGAGCCAGCCTGTAGCTTCTCCTTCTCTTTCGCTTTCTCCCTCCTGTTGCTTTTAGAAACTCTTGCATACTCAATCAAAGGTTTTTATTGTTTCAGCTCTCTTGACATCAGATTATTCTTGCTTGAAACACCTCTTTCAGTCATTATAGTTTATCTTATTATTAACAGTCCTCCTTTCCTTACATAGTGCAGACTCATTTTCCACATGACAGTTGCACATTTTTTGCTTCAAATCCCACCGATCCTCCAGCAGCACTATCTCTTAACAGCAGACAGTTTTGGTGGTTATGTGTTTCCACATCATCTCTTACAGAGTACAGTCTGAGGTTTTCACATGCACAATCCTGTTCAGCAACACAATCCACCTTTTAGCAGCACTACCTTTTAAGAGCAGACAGTTCCGCAGCAAGACGTTTCACCCAGCCTCCTCTCCACTGCCTTACTCTCGATTTTCCCAAAGTCCACAGTCAGGGCAACACAGAGGTCACAAAAACTCTCATCTTGTCTGCACGAGATAGGGCCAAACCACCCACTTTCATACACTCCCCCTTCCCTTCTCTTTCCACCTCCCCTTTATTACAATCCATCTCCTCCTCCTCCCCAAGCTCCACCAGCTGTTCCTCATCTCCAGGATCAGACCTCATCTCCCAATCAGTCATTCCTCCCTCCCTCCCCCTTCAGCTGACCCTGCACTGGCTTCTGGGGAGAGTAGTTTTTCTCCTGAACTAAAGTTTTCTCTGGCAGTTTGGCCACTAGAGGGTGCACTGCTCGCTGAGCAGGACCAACTGACTGACAATACTTAATGCATCCTGGCTCCATGAACACGGGGGTAGAACAGTGCAAAAACCTTAACTTACAGTATTTCTTCTGAATTCAATCAGCCTCAGTTGTACATCTAACAACATGAAGCAGGACCAAACTGAAATCAGCTGAAATTTGGCACTGAATAACAGTTGCATCAAGGCAAAAAACAGCTTTAAGCACATCAGTCTACAAAAAAAAAAGCAAAACATAGTAACATAGTAGATGACGGCAGAAAAAGACCTGCACGGTCCACCCAGTCTGCCCAACAAGATAAACTCACATGTGCCATTTTTTGTGTATACCTTACCTTGATTTGTACCTGTCTTTTTCAGGGCACAGACCGTATAAGTCTGCCCAGCACTATCCCCACCTCCCAACCACCAGCCCTGCCTCCCACCACCGGCTTCAGTTGAATACTGAGTGATTTTCAGAATCTCAAAGTTTTCTGGCTTCTAAACCCCTCCTCCTTTAATGCTATATTAAGGAGTCAGTATTCATAAGGGTTTAACCAGGCAGGAGAGGCTTCTGCCAAGTTAAATCCTGCTGAGCTGGCCAGCTCCTGATATTTAGTGGAACCAGCTAAAGTAAGTGAACAGTAAAATACATCATTTTTCACAGCTACTATTTTAGCTCCTACCAATAAATCTTGAGAGTTATTTTGAGTGATTGGCTGCTAGAAATTGTAGCAATAAAAGGCAGACTCCGAAGGAGCTGGATTGTTCCAAATTAACTAGGCCTTTGATGGAAAATTTAAAATTTTACATAGAGAGGCAGAGGATAGGAATAAGTTGGGAAGTGGGATCAGCTGTGGGAATGATGTTCATGAGAAGCATTATTAACTAGTTTCCATACTGTACAACCCTTATCCCATAGTTTTAAACTGAAACATTCTCTAGAGGTAGAATCTTTTCCCATAGTTTTAAACTGAAACTTTTTCTAGAGGTAGAATCTTTTCCCATAGTTTTAAACTGAAACTTTTTCTACAGGCAGAAACTTAACAGCCAAAGAACATTAAAAAGGATAGTAGCAAGGCTCAAATTTTGTTCTATAAGACAGTTACTTTCTGTTCTTCAGCTGCTGGAGAGTTAACACTGCTACTGACCTGAATTAGTTGTTAATTAAGGTGCAAGGAAGTAGAATATTTGCAAAGGTTATGAAGGGCACTCTGATTACTGAGTAAGCTTGAACTTTCTGCCACAGCCTACAACATTAACAGATAGCCTCTAGAAGATACAGCAAGGCCTAGTTTAGTCTCCAATCCTACACACCCTCTCCAACGCCCGCCCACCCCTAGTACAGCTTTTCATTTATAGTCAGTTATTCTAATTAGAAAAACAACGGAAGAGTGTTCTTAAAGAGTTTGAATTACATTTCATTACTTTCTAAGAAGAAAACACTAAATAAATCACACAATATACCATAAACTAAACAATTTTTTATATTAGACTAATATCCTTTATACCTTAGCAAGTTTTAAATTATTTAAAAACTCAAAACTACTAAGATGGAGACAGCAGTCCAGCAGCAGGAGGGGTGCTATCCAGTCTTTTGCATTGAATGATTATCTCCCAGTTGGTGAGCGGTTATATGCGTGTGCCCCATGCAAAGAGTTCCTACCTCTCAGAGAATGGGTCCATTCTCGTGAGGCTAGAGAAGCAGACTTGCAGGAGTTGACAGAGAGGTACACACAGGAGACCTAACATTGTAGAAAAGTACCATTTCCAGTTTGGCAGCCCATGTGCTGCCCTGGGGGTGAGAGGTCTTCTAGAAGGTGATGTAGGAAGTACTCCTGTAGCCAGGAACTGCCCACCAGGGAATGCACTATCCTCTCGCACCGAAGATATGTCTCCAAGAACTTCTGGCCAGGCGGGAAAGGAAAGGACAGTTGATGTAGTTGGTGATTCGATCATTACGCAAGTAGATAGCTGGGTGGTTGGTAGACATGAGGATCGCCTGGTCACTTGCCTCCATGGTGCGAAGGTGGCGGACCTCACGCATCATCTAGACAGGATATTAGATAGTGCTGGGGAGGAGCCGGCTGTCTTGGTACATGTGGGTACCAATCACATAGGAAAATGTGGGAGGGAGGTTCTGTAAGCCACAATTGCGCTCTTAGGTAGAAAGCTGAAGTCCAGATCTTCTAGGGTAGCATTTTCAGAAATGCTTCCCATTCCACGCACAGGACCCAAAAGGCAGACAGAGCTCCAAAGTCTCAATGCGTGGTTGAGACAATGGTGCAGGGATTCAGTTTTGCTAGGAACTGGGTGACAACCTGGGAAAGGGGGAGACTGTTCCGAAAGGATGGGCTCCACCTTAACCGGGATGGAACCAGGCTGCAGGTACTAACTTTCAAAAAGGATATAGAGCAGCTTTTATACTAGAATGGGGGGGCGGGAGCCAACAGTCGCCCAGGAGCGCATGGTTCAGTGTGGAGTATTCTTGAAGGATACTAATGAAACAGAACATTTAGGGAATCCCAGTAGAGAGGCTTCAACAATGCACATTATACCCATCAACTTCTAATCAGATTGTAGATCCAAGGAAAAAACACAGTCTGAAATGCCTGTATACAACTGCTAGAAGCCTTAAAAAACAAGATGGGAGAGTTAGAGTATAGTAGCACTAAATGATCAGGTAGATATAATACGTAATCACAAAAGAGAGGGTAATACAGCATACAAGCATACAATATAAACAAGAAAAAGCAACACTGGGCCTTCAAGAAAGAGACAATGGCAGTCCTTTATTGTGAAAAAGACCTGACACGGGCCGTGTTTCGGCGCACAAGCGCCTGCCTCAGGGGTCAAAGTGTGTCTTCACAATATATGAGCAGGAATGTTCAGACAGTCTGAGTAAATTGCCAGCCACCACTGAGCGTTTGTTCAATCCTACCAGACGCTGTCTGTGTGAAAACTGCCAAAAGATATCCAACGTTGTTCCTATTGCTTAAGCAAGCACATAATGTCACCTCTTCTTTCTGTCAAATGCAATTGCTCTAAAACTACACATCTGATACCTGCAAAACTCTTCCAAAAATTCATAAAAGTCTGACTAAGCCGCGTTGTAGGCACGCTAATGTTTTTAGAGCATGCTAATACTAGAAACACCCATAGGAATATATGGGTGTGTCTAGATTTTGCATGTGCTAAAAACGCTAGCGCATTAGTAAACAGGGCCCTCAATCAGGTGTGGACGTTATTCAAAAATACCATCTTGGAAGCCTAGACCAGATGCATTCCACGTACTTGCAAAAACGGAAAGAAGAGAAAACGACAGCCAGCATGGTTAAAAGGTGAAGTAAAAGAGGCTATTACAGCCAAAAGATTGTCCTTCAAAGAATGGAAAAAGGACCCAAATAATGAAAATAGGAAGCAACATAATCACTGGCAAGTCAGGTGCATAATAAAGAAGGCTAAAAGAGAATATGAACTGAAACTTGTCACAGAGTCTAAATCTCACAGTAACAACATTGTCAGGTATATCAGAAGCAGAAAGCCTGCAAGGAAATCTGTGGGGCCATTAGATCATGAAGGAGCAAAAGGGGCACTCAGGGAGGACAAGGCCATACCAGAGAAACTGAATGAATTTTTTGCTGTGATAATGGTTTTCAAGGGTAATGATGTGGAGGAACTGAAAGAAATCTCAGTGAACCTGGAAGATGTACTGAACAAAATTGACAAATCAAAGAGTAGTAAATTACCTGAACCGGATAGTATACATCCAAGGGTACTCAAAGCACTCAAGCATGAAATTGCTGATCTGCTGTTATGTAACCTGTCATTAAAATCGTCCGTAGTACCTGAGAAATGGAGGGTAGTCAATGTGACGCCGATTTTTAAAAAGGGTTCTAGGGGTGATCGGGGAAATTACAGACCAGTAAGCCTGACGTCACTGTCAGAAGAATAAAATTATGAAACACATAGACAAACATGGTTTAATGAGACAGTCTCAGCACGAGTTCAGAGAAGGGAAATCTCGCCTCACCAAGTTGTTTTATTTCTTTGAAGGTTTGAATAAACATGTGGATAAAGGTTAGCCGGTTGATGTAGTGTATCTAGATTTTCAAAAAGCTTTTGATAAAGTTCCTCATGAGAGACTCCTGAGAAAATTAAAAAGTCATGGGATAGGAGGAAAGGTTTTAGTGTGGATTAGCAATTGGTTATTGGACAGAAAACAGAGGGTAGGGTTAAATGGTCATTTCTCTCAACTGAAGAGGGTAAACAGTGGAGTGCAGCAGGGATCCATACTGTGACTGGTACTAGTATATTTATAAATGATATGGAAATCGGAACGACAAGTGAGGTGATTAAATTTGCAGATGACACAAAACTATTCAAGGTTGTTAAAACACATGCGAACTATGAAATATTGCAGGAAAACCTTACAAAATTGGAAGACTGGGCATCCAAATAGCAGATGAAATTTAATGTGGAGAAATGCAAGGTGACGCACATTGGAATGAATAATCCGAATCATAGTTACCTTGGAGGTCAGCACTCGAGAAATAAATAAGTACATAAGTACATAAGTAGTGCCATACTGGGAAAGACCAAAGGTCCATCTAGCCCAGCATCCTGTCACCGACAGTGGCCAATCCAGGTCAAGGGCACCTGGCACGCTCCCCAAACGTAAAAACATTCCAGACAAGTTATACCTAAAAATGCGGAATTTTTCCAAGTCCATTTAATAGCGGTCTATGGACTTGTCCTTTAGGAATCTATCTAACCCCTTTTTAAACTCCGTCAAGCTAACCGCCCGTACCACGTTCTCCGGCAACGAATTCCAGAGTCTAATTACACGTTGGGTGAAGAAAAATTTTCTCCGATTCGTTTTAAATTTACCACACTGTAGCTTCAACTCATGCCCTCTAGTCCTAGTATTTTTGGATAGCGTGAACAGTCGCTTCACATCCACCCGATCCATTCCACTCATTATTTTATACACTTCTATCATATCTCCCCTCAGCCGTCTCTTCTCCAAGCTGAAAAGCCCTAGCCTTCTCAGCCTCTCTTCATAGGAAAGTCGTCCCATCCCCACTATCATTTTCGTCGCCCTTCGCTGTACCTTTTCCAATTCTACTATATCTTTTTTGAGATACGGAGACCAGTACTGAACACAATACTCCAGGTGCGGTCGCACCATGGAGCGATACAACGGCATTATAACATCCGCACACCTGGACTCCATACCCTTCCTAATAACACCCAACATTCTATTCGCTTTCCTAGCCGCAGCAGCACACTGAGCAGAAGGTTTCAGCGTATCATCGACGACGACACCCAGATCCCTTTCTTGATCCGTAACTCCTAACGCGGAACCTTGCAAGACGTAGCTATAATTCGGGTTCCTCTTACCCACATGCATCACTTTGCACTTGTCAACATTGAACTTCATCTGCCACTTGCACGCCCATTCTCCCAGTCTCGCAAGGTCCTCCTGTAATCGTTCACATTCCTCCTGCGACTTGACGACCCTGAATAATTTTGTGTCATCGGCGAATTTAATTACCTCACTAGTTATTCCCATCTCTAGGTCATTTATAAATACATTAAAAAGCAACGGACCCAGCACAGACCCCTGCGGGACCCCACTAACTACCCTCCTCCACTGAGAATACTGGCCACGCAATCCTACTCTCTGCTTCCTATCTTTCAACCAGTTCTTAATCCATAATAATACCCTACCTCCGATTCCATGACTCTGCAATTTCTTCAGGAGTCTTTCGTGCGGCACTTTGTCAAACGCCTTCTGAAAATCCAGATATACAATATCAACCGGCTCCCCATTGTCCACATGTTTGCTTACCCCCTCAAAAAAATGCATTAGATTGGTGAGGCAAGACTTCCCTTCACTAAATCCGTGCTGACTTTGTCTCATCAGTCCATGTTTTTGTATATGCTCTGCAATTTTATTCTTAATAATAGCCTCCACCATCTTGCCCGGCACCGACGTCAGACTCACCGGTCTATAATTTCCCGGATCTCCTCTGGAACCCTTCTTAAAAATCGGAGTAACATTGGCTACCCTCCAGTCTTCCGGTACTACACTCGATTTTAGGGACAGATTGCATATTTCTAACAGTAGCTCCGCAAGTTCATTTTTTAGTTCTATTAATACTCTGGGATGAATACCATCAGGTCCCGGTGATTTACTACTCTTCAGCTTGCTGAACTGACCCATTACATCCTCCAAGGTTACAGAGAATTTGTTTAGTTTCTCCGACTCCCCCGCTTCAAATATTCTTTCCGGCACCGGTGTCCCCCCCAAATCCTCCTCGGTGAAGACCGAAGCAAAGAATTCATTTAATTTCTCCGCTACGGCTTTGTCCTCCTTGATCGCCCCTTTAACACCATTTTCGTCCAGCGGCCCAACCGACTCTTTGGCCGGTTTCCTGCTTTTAATGTATCTAAAAAAAATTTTACTATGTATTTTTGCTTCCAACGCTAATTTCTTCTCAAAGTCCTTTTTTGCCCTCCTTATCTCCGCTTTGCATTTGGCTTGGCATTCCTTATGATCTATCCTGTTACTTTCAGTTGGTTCTCTTCTCCACTTTCTGAAGGATTGTTTTTTGGCTCTAATGATTTCCTTTATCTTACTGTTTAGCCACGCCGGCTGACGTTTAGTCTTTTTTCCCTTTTTTCTAATACGTGGAATATATTTGTCCTGAACCTCCAGGATGGTGTTTTTAAACAGCATCCACGCCTGATGCAAGTTTTTTACTCTGCGAGCTGCTCCTTTCAGTCTTTTTTTCACCATTTTTCTCATTTTGTCGTAATCACCTTTTCTATAGTTAAACGCTAGCGTACTTGATTTCCTAGTTTCACTTCCTTCAATGCCAATATCAAAACCGATCATATTATGATCACTGTTATCAAGCGGCCCTCGTATCGTTACCCCCTGCACTAGATCATGAGCACCACTAAGGACTAAGTCTAGTATTTTTCCTTCTCTTGTCGGCTCCTGAACTAGCTGTTCCATGAAGCTGTCCTTGATTTCATCAAGAAATCTTATGTCCCTTGCGTGTACAGATGTTACATTAACCCAGTCTGGGTGTCGTAGATAATAAGATGAAATTTTCTGCTCAGTGTGCGGTGGCGGCAGCAGCCAAAAAAGCAAACAGGATGCTAGGAATTATTAGGAAAGGGATGGTGAATAAGACCAAAAATACTATAATGCCTTTGTATCGCTCCATGGTACGACTGCACCTTGAGTATTGCATTCAGTTTTGGTCGCCATATCTCAAAAAAGATATGGTAAAATTAGGTCTTACCTGATAATTTTCTTTCCTTTAGCAACAGCAGATGAATCCAGGAACTGGTGGGTTGTGTCCAGTGGTGTGCTGATAAATGTTTAACAACAGGCTTTCTCCCCGGTCCACCTCTGCGTAACCCCCCACCACCACCCCCACCACCAAATTGCAGGGCTGGCTACAGCCGGGGAGTGAGCCTGGGGGAGGGGGGCAATGCATTACTTCAGGAAAAAAAATTAAAATGATCCCAGGTTCCAATCTAATTCATTTTTAAAGTGGGATAAAATGCCATAAATAAGTAAATAAATATAAACTTTTAATGTTGAGCACCTGATTCTCAAAGTGGACATATTCCAAACACTATAATGAAAATAAAATGATTTTTTTTTTTACCTTTGTTGTCTGGTGACTTTGTTTTTCTGATCATGCTGGCCCAGTATCTGATTCTGCTGCTATCTGTCCTCTTAACTCCATTTCCAGGGCTTCCTTTCCATTTATTTCTTTACTTTCCACCTTTCTTCTTCATTTCTTGCCCTACATCCGTAAGTAAAAGCTGGGTCCTCCGCAGACTTGACTGTCCAGTGGATCCAGCTTCTGCCTATTTTCTTCATCCATGTGCATTTTTTCTCCTCTCTTCCTTTTCCCTCATCTCATCTCCTTCCTCACTCTTCCCTCGCCTCCATCCATGTCCAGCATTTCTTCTCTCTCCCTTCCCTCTCCTCCATCCATGTCCAGCAACCTTCCTCTCCCCTGCCCTCCCCTCCATCCACACATGTCCAGCAACCCTCCTCTTCCCCCTACCCTTCCCTCCATCCACCCATGTCCAGCAACTCTCCTCTCCCCCCTGCCCTCCCCTCCATCCACCCATGTCCAGCAACCCTCCTCTCCCCTGCCCTTCCCTCCATCCACCCATGTCCAGCAACCCTCCTCTCCCCTTGCCCTCCCCTCCATCCACCCATGTCCAGCAACCCTCTTCTCCCCCCTGCCCTCCCCTCCATCTCCTTCCAGCCTCCCCCCCCCAGCAGCCCATGTCAACCATCTCCCTCCTAGCCCCTCCCCTACTCAACACCAGACATTTCCTGCCTTCTTCCAGCCCCCCCCCCCGATTCCCGCTCCCCAGGTCGTCCATCATCTCCTGTCTGCCCTCAGCACCCTGATAACCCTCACTTCCTTCCTGCTGCCACCCTGCCTTTAAATATTGTATTTTTCTAACTCCACCTGCTGGTAGATGGACATAACCAGTGGTGTGCTGGAGCCAACTCGCACTGGCTCGCAAGAGCCGGTTGTTAAATTTATTGGCATTTTGTGAGCCAGTTGTTGCGAGCCAGCTTGCCTCTCCTCCCCCCATCCTGCAAGCTGCAGGTTCCCCCACTCCGCAGGTCGTCCATCATCTCCTGTCTGCCCTCAGCTCCCCGATAGCCCTTGTTTCCTTCCTGCCACCGCCCTGCCTTTAAATATTGTATTTTTCCTCAAGTCGCGGTGCCGGCATTGAAAGCAGCAGGCTCGGCTCGGCTCGAGCCTTCCCTCGCATGGTTCCGCCCTCTTCTGATGTATTTCCTGTTTCCATGAGGGCGGAACCATGAGAGGGAAGGCTCAAGCCAAGCCTGCTGCTTTCAATGCCAGCGCCGCAACTCGAAGAAAAATACAATATTTAAAGGCAGGGCGGCGGCAGGAAGGAAACGAGGGCTATCGGGGAGCTGAGGGCAGACAGGAGATGATGGACGGCCTGCGGAGCGGGGGAGCCTGCAGCTTGTGGGGTGGGGGGAGGAGAGGCAAGCCAGCTCACAACAACCGGCTCGCAAGATGCCAATAAATTTAACAACCGGCTCTTGCGAGCCGGTGCAAGCCAGCTCCAACACACCACTGGTTGTGTCCATCTACCAGCAGGTGGAGATGGAGATAACAGAACTCTTGGGAGTAAAGCAGATGGCCAGCCCCTCTATCGGTCAGTATATGTCTTTCGAAAGCAGTAGAAGTAGGCCAATCAACTCAATAACTTTAACGTAAAACCGATCCTCACTCTAATAAAAGAGAACCAACCAGAAAAACTGTAACTATGAACCGAAGCTGCAACAAAGTCTGTCGAGGCAGTTTATTCTTTTTATTTATTTATTTTTCATACCTGACTGATTCTGCATTAGAGAAAAAAGAGTAGAGCAGCGGAAAAAATAGTCGACTAACGGGGAGGGATCCTGGATTCATCTGCTGTTGCTAAAGGAAAGAAAATTATCAGGTAAGACCTAATTTTATCTTCGTTGTCACAAACAGCAGATGAATCCAGGAACTGGTGGGATGTACCAAAGCCTACCCTAAGAAGGGCGGGAAGCCGACATCCCCCACGCCAGGACCTGAGCTCCGAAATGCGCATCTTCCATGGAGGCGACATCTAAGCGATAGTGTTTAACAAAAGTATGCTGAGATGCCCAAGTAGCTGCTTGACAAATTTCATCCACATGAAGAGTAGAGGTCTCCGCCCAGGACGTCACCTGTGCTCAAGTAGAATGAGCTCGTAGAGCCAAAGGTGGCTCTCAACCTTGTGACAGATACGCTGACGCGATGGCCTCCTTAATCCAACGCACTATAGAGGATTTGGAGGCCACCTCACCTTTCTGCTGCCCCGAAAGAAGGACAAAGAGGTGGTCCGACCTCCAAAAATCATTGGTGACCTGAAGGTAATGCAAAAGCACCCTTTGGACATCCAACAGCCAAAGAGATGCAAACTCCCCTGGAAAATCCTCTTTCCTAAACGATGGGAGGAATAGAGTCTGATTGAGATGGAATTCTGAAACTACCTTTGGAAGAAAGGAAGGCACCGTCCGAATCGAGACCCCTGAATCTGAAAACTGCAAAAAAGGATCTCTACAAGACAAGGCCTGCAGCTCGGAAATGCGCCGAGCTAAGGAAATCGCCACCAAAAAGACAGCTTTATGCGTAAGGTCTTATCTGTTGTCTTTTGTAAAGGCTCAAAGGGAGACGCCTGCAATGCACTGAGCACCAGGTTTAGCCGCCAAGAAGGACAAGGCTGCCGAAGAGGCGGCCATAGATGAAGGACTCCTCGTAAAAAAATGAGCCACATCCAGATGAGCTGCTAAGGAGATTCTGGCTACACGACCTCAAAAGCTAGCTAGAGCTGCAATTTGCACTCGCAGAGAGTTATACGCAAGACCCTTAGAAAGGCCTTCCTGGAGGAAATCCAATATCACTGAAACCGAAGCCAGAAAGGGAGAACTGGTCTTCTGCTTACACCACGAAGAAAAGATTCTCCATACCCAGGCATAAGCGTATGAAGTGGACCGTTTCCATGCTTGTAGAAGCGTGGTAATCACCGGTTCCGAAAACCCTTTATTTCTCAATCAGTTCCTTTCAATAGCCAGGCTGTAAGACCAAAGCGGGAGGGATTTTCCATCTGAACAGGGCCCTGACACAGTAGATCCGGAGTTACCGGAAGTCGCAGTGTAGTGTCGTGCAGTAAGTGAACAAGGTCTGCATACCACGGTCTTTGGGCCCAGTCTGGAGCCACCAGGACCACGAGCCCGCAATGATGACTGATGCGATGAAGAACTCTTCCTATCAGAGGCCAAGGAGGAAACACAAAGAGTAGTCCCTGCTTTGGCCACGGCTGCAGTAGGGCATTGATTCCTGCAGACTCGGGCTGTCTTTTCCGTGAAAAGAATCTGGGCACCTTGGCATTCGCAACCGTAGCCATGAGGTCCATCACCGGAGTTCCCCAACGACAACTGTTAAATAAAAGCATGAAAGAAGGGGAGTGGAAAGCTCCATGATTACAACAAGCTGTTTTAACAGTAAACCAAACCTCCTGAGGCATGAGAAGATTGACGGACATTAAACATCAGCCAAAGGCACGGCTCCAGAAAGTCTGGCAAGAAGGGGGGGGGGCCAATAAGGGGAAACAGATGTAGCATGTTCTGCACAATAGCGTTGTGGTATTCAGAGACTTGCACAGGAATGTTGTATGAGAGAATTAGTCAGATGCTAAAGAAGAACGGTATAAAAACAGAGTGAAACAAAGAAGTAGTAAGCATTTTGACTCTTCTTGCCTTAAGCATTCTGTATATAGCATTCTGATTTCTCTTGTACTTGTTTATATTGCTTATAAAAGAAATGCTTCCTGAATACACAATTAATTGTATTCAGTTTGTAAACAAAAAAGGTGAATAAACTTTTTATATTAAATAGAAAAAATTCGTCTGGCCTTTTCTACAAAAGTGGCGAGCCAGCCAGGAGCGCAGATTTATGCCGCACACGGAAAAGAGAAGGCGAGACGAATGACAAATTAAGTGTTTGTTGTTAATGAAGTTTTTTACAGGATTTTGAGAGAGAGCAAGCGTTGTTTAAGCCTTATTTCGGTGTACCACTGATTTGGGAGTGACCAACCTACTGACGTGGACATACGGGCGACGACTCCTGGGCTTGCTAAAAAGAGAATAAGAAGACGCGTGAGTAAGCTTACATTGTGGACCTATTAGTGGTATATTTGTTTAGCTTTGTAGTTTTCTTTTTTGTATATTTTCTTTGTTTAAGTGCATTAGTATATTTTTGTAGATTGTGGCTTTAAAGGAGAAATTTTAATAGTCAGAATAAAATGGAAGGGAAAGGGGCAGAGAAGAAAGAAACTCCTGTATTTACTTTGTATTTAGATTTAGATAGTCAAAAAAAATGCACCCCTTTGCAGCATGTCATAGAATTATTCCCGTTAGAAAAAAAACAGATTGAAGAGACACATGAGAAATGGGTCAAATATGATGCAAAAGATTCTTTTTTGAGCTGGTCTCAGTATGGATCGTTTGAAAAAATACAGCGAGAACAGGAAAAGCAGCCTTTGGTTCAGCCTGAAGGTTGAGGAATGTCATCTGGTTTTGATTTCTCGGGTGTCTGGCTTAGGCTGCAGGTTAGAAAGGTCAGGAAGAACTGAAATTTGTTTTGTTCCTTTTAAAAGATTGTTTAGATTAGTTTTAGATTAGATTTAAATAAGTTCTTTGTCTTATAGGGAATTCTGATCTCTGCTTATTTTAAAATATGTGTTGTTTAATTAATAGGTTCTATTTCTCTATGTAGAATATCTTTTCAATTCAACTTTCTTTTTAAGTGAGATTTCTGCAGTTTTAAGAGATCATCTGGTTTGAATTAGTCACAGTCCTAGCTAGAGGTGATTTAAAATCTTTAATAACATCTGAACAATATGATTTGTCAACATAATTTGAGGCTGAGGGACGGCTACGGGTTAGTCCCGAGACCTCAACAAAAACCAAAGGTAATCCTGTTCAAATTGACACCCAGACCATCAAAGGCAATTTTTAGGGAAAACATGTAGCTGCAGAGCTTGTGAGAATGGATAAAATCAAATGTGGGGAGTTATTAAAAACCTGTTGGAAGTTAAACATCTCCCCTTCCCCCGTGACAAGGGAGGACCTACATCACTTGAGGATGTACAGAATGAGGCATATCGGTGGACTAGGATGCCGCAAGGCTTTACTGATAGTCCATCGGTATTCTCAAAACAACTAATGATGGATTTAAAAGATTTCAGGAGTCAATTGCCTGACACGGTGTCATTGTTTGTCTATGTAGATGATATTCTATTGTCTGCTGAGACTGAAGCAGAATGCCTAGAATGGACTAGAAAATTATTTTTGTTATTAGGAGAGTTAGGATATAAATGTAACAAGGAAAAATGTGTTATAGCTCAGTCTACTGTCACCTTTTTAGGACAAAATGTTTCAGCAGAACATAAGGTCATTATACCGGAAGTTATATCTATTTTAAATGAGACTCCGGTACCGCAAACAGTTACCCAGTTACGTGCTGTTTTGGGAATGTTAAATTACTGCAGACAATGGATACCAAATTATACACAAAAAGTAATGAGACTTTATAAACATTTGAAACTGCCCGCAGCCACACCAAAGAATACACTAATTGTGTTGGAAGAGCAGGATAAAATAGTGCTAGCTAAGATTGTGAGGGATCTGTTATCCCCAGGACCCTTAGCAGTAATAGATATACAATCACCTGTGCATTTGTGGGTAAAAGACATGGGAAATAGTTGGGCAGCTATGATTAATCAAAACAATGAGGTAAATACACCAGTAGCTTTTTTGTCAGGCTCTTTTAATCATGTGGAAAAGGGAATGAAAGAAATACCAAAGTTATTGACAGCTATTGTGGCAGCAGTAGGTAAATGGAGAGCACAAATGCCTTTTGTTCCTATTGTAATACATACCAACCACACGATTAAAACGCTGTTGAGCCCTAGCCAGACGGCACTGACAGCCACTAGATTTGGAAAATATCAAGCAGTACTTTTAGGACAAGATATAAGAATAATACCATTAACTAAAGAACAGAGAAATAAGATAGATCTGCTTTTTCCTGTTGATCAAGAGATTGAGATTGATACTATAGAAATCCCTACATTTCACTGTCTTACTTTTGAACCCTTGTCTGATGGGTTGATATGGTTTACAGATGGAGCTTGTGAAAGGACTGTTGCAGGCTTTGCCTGCGTGCAGGTAGATGAGAATCTAAGAAAGATAATGCAAGTACAATATAAAACCCCTCCTGACCATACTGCACAGCATGCTGAACTTTTGGCCATTATTACGGCCTTACAACAAAGTGATATGACTCAAAATGTCACTATATGTACTGATAGTGATTACGTTGCAAGTTCACTACAGTATCATATATTAAAATGGCAACGTAGGGGGATGATAACCAGTGCAGGTAAAAATCTACAACATTACACATATTGGAAATTGCTGTTTGAAATTTTGGCAAGAAGGGAACGTGAAAGTAGAAAAACTGCAGTTGTGTGGACCCCGGCCCACACTGAAAGGCCAACATTTGAGGCACTAGGTAATGCAATGGCTGATGCAGCAGCAACGGAGGTGGTTAAGCAAAGTGAAAAGATTTTGTATAATACTAGGCAGACACAGGAAGGGCCACTTACGAATGTAGATAAGATTGAAATGTGGCAGCCAGAGGGACAGGAAAGTGAAAAATGGTTGAAGAAGGGATGTATGCAATTGGGAAGTGAATGGTTTAATGAGGAAGAAGGATTACCTTGCATGCCAATGAGTCAGGTGATTAAGGTATTGACTGGATGGCATGCAACCATGCATTGGAACAAAGAAACTATGAAACAACAATTTGAGCAAAGATTTTGGACTTTAAAAATTGATAACTTGATTCAACAGGTTGTGCAAAATTGCATGGTATGTAATATTAACATACCTAAAAGAGGTCCTAAAATATCACCTGGGACACTTCCAATACCAGAAGGCCCAGCAAAAGAATGGTACATTGATTTCACTGATATGATTGTTCCAGTGCAGGGAAAAAGATATTTGTTAGTTTGGGTGGATGCTTTCTCAAGGTGGATAGAAGCATTTCCATGTAAAAGGGAGACAGCACATGAGGTGGTACAATGCCTGGTAATTCACATTATGCCAAGCCATGGGTGTCCGTCTAGAATAATTTCTGATAACGGGACACATTTTAATAACAGTGTTTTGAAAGAAATGGAAACGATTATGGGTTTAACACACAGAAAAGTATCAGTGTATCGCCCCACCTCCAATGGTTTGGTGGAGCGCTACAATGGTATTTTAAAAACAAAATTGAGAGTCTTATTAAAATCTCTCAATAAAGAAATGGTGGGAAAATTATATACATGGCTTGATGTATTGCCATTAGCATTAATGACAATAAGGGCCCAACCAAATGGGCGTACTAAATTGTCCCCATTCCAAATTCAGACAGGACGTCATTTCTTCCCGATGCAGACAGCAAGTACTGATAGCACAGCTCAGTACTGGCAAAAGCTACAGCCAATGTTGAACCTGACAAGTGATATGATCCGAACAAATGTAGCATCACAGGCAGGGACTACTAATGATGTTTGTGCTTTTAAAGTAGGTGATTTAGTACTACGAAAGAACTTTACACATAAAACGTGGAAGGATCCTGTGTATGTAGGGCCTTTTGCTATCACGGCCCTTACTCAGACTGCTGCCCGTCTGGAAGGTCATACTTCTTGGGTACATTTATCAGATATTCGACGAATCAATAATACTGAAGTGGACAAGGAATAGACAGACAACATGTCCATGTCCCTGAACATATTGATATTGCGTTGTTGGTGCTGTTTAGTTTTCCAATAGGATGGACAATGAATACGTATGAGAACAGGCTTGTAACAGCAGCAAAAATGTTGAATTTAATTGACTGTATTATATGCGCACACAGACTGACATCATCCTTGTCCTTGCCAGCTATGATATATGGGACTACAATGATAAAATCATGTCTGTTATCCTAATAATACCTGTGTAAGAGATGATGGAAACTTCATTGGACAAATGAGACTATTTATAAGCAAACCTTGCTTATGGACAAGTATCCACAGACATCATTTTGGTGTCTGATTAATAGTATGACAACTGAAAACATTCCCCCGATAAAGTGCAATTACACGCACAATGTTGTAACAGGTAATTGGTCTATAGAAGGAAGTACAGTGATTGTAAATGTCACAGCCACCAGAGAAAAGTGTGGCAATAAAACAAGCTGCAATGAGACTTTAACTCAATGGTATGTAACAACTGATTCAATGAATGTTGATAACCTTGGAATATTCTTTTAATTTGTATAATTCTTAATGCCACATCAGTTAATGCAATTGGGCATTATCCTTATAATTGTTCTTATATGAAAAGTAAGAATGAATGACCGTGTATTCTCCTTTGATGAAGCTCACTGTCCTATAAATTATATACTTCAAAAGATATAAATTTTGTACCCTAGTACTATTGAATCTGTTTAATGCTGTGTAACATGTGTATTAGCATGTTTGCAACGATGTGCCAGGATGCTTTTAATGACAATGGTAACTGAAATCAAGAATGAATAGAACTTTAATATGTCAGCCAAAAATATTGAAAAAGCGTGCAGAAACTGAATGCCACAAACATGGGGGAGGAGATTTAGAAGGGAGGTAAGGAAACAGACTGAAGCTGAAACAGATGTTTGAGTCCTGGAATACCAGGCCTCAAAAGGGAGGATTTGTTAAATAAAAGCATGAAAGAAGGGGAGTGGAAAGCTCCATGATTACAACAAGCTGTTTTAACAGTAAACCAAACCTCCTGAGGCATGAGAAGATTGACGGACATTAAACATCAGCCAAAGGCACGGCTCCAGAAAGTCTGGCAAGAAGGGGGGGGGCCAATAAGGGGAAACAGATGTAGCATGTTCTGCACAATAGCGTTGTGGTATTCAGAGACTTGCACAGGAATGTTGCATGAGAGAATTAGTCAGATGCTAACGAAGAACGGTATAAAAACAGAGTGAAACAAAGAAGTAGTAAGCATTTTGACTCTTCTTGCCTTAAGCATTCTGTATATAGCATTCTGATTTCTCTTGTACTTGTTTATATTGCTTATAAAAGAAATGCTTCCTGAATACACAATTAATTGTATTCAGTTTGTAAACAAAAAAGGTGAATAAACTTTTTATATTAAATAGAAAAAATTCGTCTGGCCTTTTCTACACAACAAATCAGTCTGAATGCCACCGCTGAAAGCATCCACTCCGCCGCATCCAACAGAGTTTGACTGAGGAAATCCATGAATGTTGCCCTTACTAGCATAATTTTTGGAAGATAAAACAACAGAATTTTGGTCAAGAGCTATAATCAACCCCCACTTTGACAAAAATTTTGGTGACACCGCGTTCGATTTCAACACGCCACCAGAATTTTTGTCAAAGTGGGGGTTGATTATAGCTCTTGACCAAAATTCTGTTGTTGTTTTATCTTCCAATTGAATGTTGCCCTTACTAGCATAATTTTTGGCTGAATTTATAAACTGCTGTTTTATTTTTGCTTTCTGGTCTCTTTCTGAAACTGCTTCTGAGACTTTCAGAATTAAGATGCTATACAGTATTTGGCAATCTAATCTGTTGCCCGGTTTCGTTTAAACTCAGAGACAGATTTTTTTTTATGCTGCAAGGAACAGCCTGGTAGATCTTATCGTGTTCCACAATGTGGTTATAAAGTTTTAAAAAGTTTGCTTCTTTTCCCTTAATAGAGAAGTTCTCAATACTAAATCTTATCTCTAATCTATTTCTCCTGCGTAGTCCCTTTCTGGATACTTCCTGAGAGCACTTCCTCTGTTGCTACATATGTGAATTTTTCTCTCCCTCCACTCTCTGGACCCCCCTCCCCACCTGTTGGGGACTGTGGGTTTCTCTGTTTTCAGTTCTAACTTTGCTTTTTTTATGTTAGCTAAGACCTCCTTCTTATATGTCCTGTTCAAGACACCAGCAGGCACTGGTGTGGCTTTGTTTCTGTTACCAGTTTTGTTGATCACTTTAAAAGCTGTACATCTGGAGCTCCTAACTCTTGTATATCTGAAACCCTGTTGTGATTTATATTCTGTTTATTACTTCTGCGACTCCAGCCCATTATCTGTCTAAACTCTTAAAGCGTGTTTCGTTCTCCCTCTACTTGCAATTAGGTTACACAGCGCTATTACTTAACTCTTTTCAGCTACAGTAACAGTATATCTGACAGCTTTACTATTAGACTGAGCTTTCTCTTCCGGTTTTACCTTAGTTTTTTCTCCGCCACTTACTGTGGGTGTGACACCTGGGCGTGGCTCTACCTTCAACCACACCCCGGATACGCCTCTTACCCCTCCTCTTTCTGCAAACCCTCCACTTTACTGTACCCAACCGATCCACTCCCCGCTCTTATACCTATATTGTTTGTTTCTGTTCGGGATTGCATAAACAATTTGATGATTGCTTTTAACATTTAACCCTTAGCTGGTGATTGTTTTAGTAGTTTTTTGTCAGCAGGTGGCTAGCCCGGATATATTATAGTGTTTCAGTCACGAGATTTACCTCAAGCTCCTTTTTCTTTCCGCTATGGGCTCTAGCTAAAATGACTCTTCAAATAAGTCCTGATAAGCCATCCTTCATATTAAAACTTTCTTCTCTTACTTACTCTCCTCCAGCACTGCCCCTCCCTTCCTTGGTGGTTGCTCTGTCTCAGAACTGCTTTAACTCAGCATGCATGCACTATGCTACAAAAGTCTTGTAATTAATATTAATATTCTTATCTTTTGATGGTCTCCCGCTTCATCTGGTTGCTTTGCCCTTGCATTGCAGGGTTACTTCCTGTCAGCTGTTCCGTTCTAATGCTTTTGAGTTTCCTTCTCGTGGTTTGTTGAGTGGAAAATATATTGTCCCTTTTACTCTTTCCTGCTTTACTATTTCTGAAGTATGTTTCAGGGACTTCTCCCTGGGACATGCTACCCTCCTATTTTCTTATTCCCTCTTCCACCTGTGTCACGCTAGAACCATTGGCTTTAATACCGATGTTTGAGGAATCGCTTACACCCACCTATGGGACTCATATCTGCCCCTTAAGTGGATGACGGTATAAATAGATTTTTAGAAATTGAGCAATATCCCACTTCATTCTCGAAGTGTGCTAGCTCCACAGCTCGACCTTTTGCCCCTGCCTGAGTTAGCTTTGTTCTGACGCTCAATGCATTAGTTGCCATTCGGACAGGCTGACTAGGGGATTTTAAATTTTTAGACGTATATTTAAGCATCTATTGGGGGGTTAGTCACAGTTTGGTGAGTGTATTCCCATCCTCCTAACCGGCGAATACCCATTAGATCACTGCCCTTCGATTTTAGGGAACTTCTTTTCGCCGTTCTCTGAAATCTTTCAGGGGTTTTAGCTTCCCCCGCTTTTTGGGGTTTCATCATGGCGAGTGTATTCCCATATCATGGCGAGTGTATTCCCATATCATGGCGAGTGTAATCCCATGCCTAATTCATGGTGAGGGCAGTTCCATGATCATTTTCTATTGAAGCATACTCTGGAGGGCAGTATTTTTAGAATAGGATACATACGTTAGCTGACACTAGGTATTTATTTACTTATACACCCACTTTACAGGTATATATCTGTTTGCAGCTTTTGTCTTTCTTTCTTCTAATGTTACTTGCAGTTAAAGCATGGAGCTTTCCGCCAATGATTAAGTTTTATTTTAGGTTCCTACGCTGGAACACATTAGCAGATGCGTGAGTACGATTGTGTTATGTCTCTGCATGTTCTACTATCTGGATAATCATTGCATGTTTTTGTAACCTGTTAGCACATTATCATTTCTAGGTCTCCCTGTTATCCCTGAATGTCCTGAAAATTTGACTGGCTGGGGTTCCCCTACAACAAATTTGGGAATCACTGCTTTAGAATAGTCTTACTAATGATATCTGTGGAGTAGCATTTTAGAAAGGACATTCAGCTCAGAACATGGATGTCCAAGTCAGTACATCACAAATGGACATGCATCTCCCATATGTTTTAGAACAGGATACAGCCTATTCTAAAATACATGCGAGACAGACATCCATGTTCTGCAAACACCCAGCATAAACATTCACTTTACAAACTGGAATGTCAAAATTATGAATGGGGAAAACAAGGAATATGGATGTCTGTGAGGCAGCATAGGAATGTCCATTTTCTAAAATAGCTACACAGACATTCATGCAGAGCATGGGGTAGCCTAATGGTTAGAGCAGTGGGCTGAGCATCAAGGAATCCAGGTTCAGCTATTTATGATTTATTTTTTTAATTGTGAGTCCTCCAGGAATAGAAATATATCTATTGAACCCGAATGTATACCACTTCAATAGCCTTCAGGTTTGCAGGTATCCTATATATTCAGGTACAGTAGGTATTTTTCTTTTCTTTTTTTTTAATTAAATTTTTACAGTACATCAAGTATTATATCTTGAATACAGATAAAGATGATTATAGTTAATACATATTAAAGGAAAAATTTAGAATATGAAAGAAAAAAAACATGTTATTCATCTTTAGTCCACAATTGCGGGGGTACACACAATATTTAAAGTAATAAAGTATATTAAATCAGAATCAAATTTCTAATTCTAAAATAAAGCGACTGAAAGGAGCAACCAGGCGTCTATACTATTTATGGAGTTGAAGTTGTTACAGTCCTTGAAATTGGTGGCAGTGAGTCTCTCAGCTTGGCTTCTAAGAAATTATTAAGCTGTTTCGCCTCAAAAAATACATATTTAATAGAATTTAATTTTATTACGCACTTGCAGGGGAAATTCAGCCAAAATAGTGCACCGAGCTGCAATACCTTTGGACTCAATTTGAGAAATTCTTGTCTCTTCTTTCGTGTGGTTCTTGAGACATCAGGATACATCCTAACTTTACAACTCAGGAAATCTTGTCCTCTATGCAAGAAATATTATTTAAGTATCCAGTCTCTATCAGGCTGTAGTATAAAAATAACTTTAAGTATAGCAGTTGTCAATCCCACATTATCTTCTTCAATTATTTGAGTTAGGTTCAGGTCCAACGTTTCTATTGGAGAAGCCACTTTCTATCCTTGTACTAAGTCTTTCTTCCAGAAAGGTTCTATATAGAAAATCTTTGAAATTGGAGGATGTGATTTTTCTGGAATTTTTAACACTTCAGTTAAATATTGATTAAAAGTTATCAGAGGTGAGATGGCAACTTGCTTGGGAAAGTTTATCAAACTGAGGGTATTTGAACGTTGATAATTTTCTAATATTTCAATTCTGTTTTGAAGGTAAAGATTTTCTTTAATTAGATTCACTTGAATCTGTTGACAGTTTTGTATAGTAGTAGAGTTAACTTCAGTTTCTTTACCCAAAGATGTTAATTCTTTGTCCATTTCAGTTATTTTTTCAGATTCAGAGTTGAATTTCTGATTAAAATAGGAAAATGTTTGTGTAAAGGAGGCTTCTAGCCCTACTAGTGCCTCCCATATATTGTCCAACGTAATTGTTTGAGATTTCTTAGGTAAATAGGACTTACTTGATAAATCCAAATCAGGAGACGAAGCCAAATCCGAGTATCCTCCTACTGCCCCACAATCTTCCTCAAGGACACCATCTCCTCTATTCACACCCGCCATTTCCACAGCGGAGCTTGTCGGCGTCTCTGGGATCGATTCGGCACCCGTGCCAAGAAGCCCCGTCGCATTTTGAACATCCAGGGTATTCTGGGCCGTGTTCGATACCGTCACCGGCATTGGAGGAGGATTCCTCGTTTCGGGGCTTAGTGATGTTTCGTGTTCAAGCCTGAGGAGCAGGAGACCTCTCCCTGCACCTTCCGACAGCGAAGAAAGACCTATGGACACACCTGAAGAAAGGAAGCAGTCGATTGTTCTTGCTCGCGGCAAAACAGGAGTTGCGGGACTAACTCGTTGTTTGCCTCTTCGCTTAGGCATCTTTTTTTTAAGGAATAAATCGTCGAGGAGTAGAAGTAGAGGGCAGGTAAAACCGGAGCTGCTTCCATTACTTCCAATTCAGTCGCCATCTTGCCCCAAACAAGGAATATGGATGTCTGTGAGGCAGCATAGGAATGTCCATTTTCTAAAATAGCTACACAGACATTCATGCAGAGCATGGGGTAGCCTAATGGTTAGAGCAGTGGGCTGAGCATCAAGGAATCCAGGTTCAGCTATTTATAATTTATTTTTTTAATTGTGAGTCCTCCAGTAATAGAAATATATCTATTGAACCCGAATGTATACCACTTCAATAGCCTTCAGGTTTGCAGGTATCCTGTATATTCAGGTACAGTAGGTATTTTTCTGTCCCTGGAGGGCTCAGAATTTAAAAAAAAAAAGCTGGGGTGAGACTTCAACCTGGATCCTTTGGTTCTCAGTTCACTGCACTAACCCTTACGCTACTCCTCAGACTTGCATGCTGTTCTGTTAAGAATGTCCATAGTACCTGATGCTGTCATAGAACCTATTATCCTTTGCCAGTTTCACTTTTGGGAGAGAGGAAGAGGGACAGTGACCACTTGGGGATTAAGGAGGTGTTGTGCCTTAATGTTTCCTGTGAACAGCTGCTCAATCAGAGCACCTTTCTGTAACCTGGCCATGTCAAGTACCAGGTCTAAATAAAAGCAGTCCATCTTTTTAGACATGGATGTCCATAGCACAGCCCCTCCCTAGTCCCACCCAAAGCATGCCCAGACCCTGCCACTTGCCATATGGATGTACTGCAGTGTTAGATGTCCATATCCTGCTGTTGTAAAATTGGATTTGGATGTCCATGCAATATGGATGTCTAAATGCCAGTTTTCAGATGTCCAAAACAAGAATAAAACTTTTTAAATAACCGCCTGTATTGTTAGTAGATGTATGTATTTAGTAAGGTAAAATTAGTTCTTACCTGATAATTTTCTTTCCATTACAGATCAATCCAGAGACTGGTGGGTTATGTCCCTCTGCCAGCAGGTGGAGATAGAGAGAACTTCTGAGGTTCACTATAGGGGGTCAGGTGCAGCCACCCAGACCTCGATATTATCGATATCAAAGCATTGTGGACCTTCAACATGACTTCAGCCATATTCTTCTGTCTTCAAAGAAATTAAAGATACCCCTCAATGGCTAAAGCGGGAGGAACTCGTGCAGTTCCCAGCTTGGAGATCCGCTCCAACCACCGTTGAACAAATAACCAACAACCTACAACAAGCAACACGAAACTAGAAACTAAAAAAAATCTGACAAGTAGAAAATCTTAGGGAGGCCTCTGGATTGATCTGTCGGGACTAATGGAAAGAAAATGATCAGGTAAGAACTCATTTTACTTTCCATAGCATCCCACAGATCAATCCAGAGACTGGTGGGATGTACCCAAGCAGTCCTCAAGTAGGGCGGGATACAGAAATCCAAGTTTCCAGGACCAAATCCCCAAACGTGGCGTCCAATCGATAGTGCTTCGAAAAAGTATGCACGGACCAAATTGCCAATTTGCAAATCTCCTCCAATGATACCAACTTCAACTCAGCCGTCGAAGTCGCTTGCACTGTAGAGGAATGAGCTCGTAACTGAGAAGGCTGATCTTTCCACAATGAGATGTAAGCTGAAGCAATAGCCTCTTTCAACCAATGAGCCACCATGGCCTTAGAGACTTGCAGCTCTTTTTCACGACACGCAAACAGAACATAAAGATGATCCAAGTGACAAAAATCATTTGTAACCTCCAAGTATTTGATGAGAGCGTGTCTCACGTCCAGGCACTTGACTCAGAAAGTCTGCTTCATTGTTCAGAGACCCCGCTATGTGAGCTGCTGAGAGCAGGGATAGGCAACCCACCACCCAAAGGCAGAGAAGCGATGCCTCCTTGTCCAGCGGGGCACTCCTGACGGTTGACAAATGCCACCGCTGTCGCATTGTCAAAGAGAACCCAAAGGCCCAGACCGCCAGCCAAATCGCTCTCAGTTCCAACTGATTGATGGACCAGGAAGCCTCCGTCGGGGACCAAGACCCCTGAGCTGTCCATACGCTCTCTGGGAAGGAAGGTGCCCATATCAGCCAATCATCCAGATAAGGGTGCACCTGCACTCCCTCTCGCCGCAGAAATGCTGCGACTACCACCATGACTTTGTAGAAGTTTCTGGGCGCTGTAGCCAGTCCAAAAGGCAGGTCCCAAAACTAAAAGTGCTGGCCCAGGACCGCAAAACGCAGAAACTGATAATGAGGAGGCCAAATGGGAATATGTAAGTAAGCCTCCTTGAGATCGAGGGAGGTCAGGAACTCCCCTGGCTGAACCATGGCCATGATGGAACGAAGAGTTTCCATTCGAAAGTGACACACCCGCAGAGCCCTCTGGCCCTGCGCAGCACCCAAGCCCCTACCCCCCCTCAACGCATCACCCAAGACCCTCCCCCCGGCGCATCACCAAAGCCCCTACCCCCCCTCTCGGGCACATCAACTCCCTCGCCACCCGCAGCCGCCAATACTAACGCTGTCCGGCCACTGCTGCTTCTCCTGTGGAGCAGCAGCGGCCGGTACAAAAAGAAAAAAGCCAAAAAAAGAATTTTAACCTGAAACGCGGCTCCGTAGACAGCCATCTGGCATTGGCTGTCGTCACTGCAGCTGCTCCTCCTCTCCCCTCCACGTCACTGCCCCTGCAGGAAGACCCTGGAGGAGCGCAGCGACGTCAGAGGGGAGAAGGGGAGTGGCTGCAGTGACGACAGCCAATGCCAGATGGCTGTCTACGGAGCCGTGTTTCAGGTTTAAAATCTTTTTTTGGCTTTTTTCTTTTTGTACCGGCCGCTGCTGCTCAACAGGAGATGCAGCAGCGGCCGGACAGCGTTAGTATTGGTGGCTGCGGGTGGCAAGGGGGTTGATGTGCCTGAGGGGGGGTAGGGGCTTGGGTGATGTGCTGGGGGGGTAGGGGTTTGGGTGATGCACCGAGGGGGGAGGGGAGGGTTACTGGACATTGGTGGCTGGAGGGGGGAGGGGAGGGTCGCTGGACATGGGTGGCTGCAGGGGGAGAGGAGGGTCACTGGATATGGATGACTGCAGGGGGGGCAGGGAAGAGGGAGGTGGGGAAGGGGTCCTGAGACCAGATGGGTGGCTGCAGGGGAGGGCAGGGGAGACAGAAGGGATGCTGCAGGGGGGCAGGGGGAGAGGAGGGTCACTGGACATGGGTGGCTGCAGGGGGGGCAGGGGAGAGAGGTGGGTCACTGGACATGGGTGGCTACAGGGGGGGGCAAGGCGAAAGGAAGGTCGTTGGACATGGGTGGCTACAGGGGGGCAGGGGAGAGAGGTGGGTCGCTGGACATGGGTAGCTACAGGGGGGCAAGGGGAAAGGAGAGGAGGATTGCTGGACATGGGTAGCTGCAGCGGGAGAGGAGGGTTGCTGGACATGGGTGGCTGCAGGGGGGGCAGGGGGAGAGGAGAGTCACTGGACATGGGTGGCTGCAGGGGGAGCAGGGGAGAGAGGAGGGCTGCTGCACATGCGTGGCTGCAGGGGCAGAGGAGGGTTGGTGGGGAGGGGGTCCTGAGACCAGATGGGTGGCTGCAGGGGGGCAGGGGAGACAGGAAGGACGCTGCCGGGGGGGGATTACCTTGCTAGCACCCGTTTCATTGCCCACCAAAACAGGCCTTTTATACTAGTAATTATAATAAGCATGCAATACATTACACAAATATTTTGTACTGCAAATTTTCCTATATGAGGCGGCATCTGGTTTGAAACCCCTGGATTCAACAATGGGCCACATGGAGTACTAGTAACATAGTACTCAAAAAATCCAAACTTTGTTAAAACCACAATTGAGCAGCACTGTGAGGAAATTCAGGACAAACTAAATACCACTTCCATTCAGATGCTCTGGGGGCCTGATATTCAAAGTGATTTAACAGGGCAGAAGAGGCAAAATCATTCTGAGTAGGCCAGTCACCGATATCCAGGACACTTAACTCGGTAGTACTGCTCTAACCACTGCTGGACCATCCAGGCAGAGCCAAGGCAGTCTCAAAGTTATGTGGCTCTGGCAAAATTCAGTGCCGGTGCTCACACAGCTAACCAGGAAAGATTGTACATATAACAATTCTTACTTTGCCTGGTTAGCTGTGCAGATATGGTACTGAATATCAGCTGTCCCACAAAACTCGGGTATCGTCACTCACAATGGACCTGGCACTGAATATCCGGGCCTACTTTGGCTGGCAGTTGTGAGTGCTTAAAAAAAAAGCTTACCATTGCTGGCTGTATATAGACCAGAGTGTGTTCAGAAGTATCAGTATATTATGGTGAGAAACGTATGAGCTGGCATGATCCCCCAAATTACTGTTCTCTTTTTCTTAGTGATGAGATCTGATGATAGGTGAAGACTTTTGATACCCCATTTCCAAAGACAAAACAGGCCAACTCTAGTTATAAATCATGGGGTTCCTATAGTGCAAGCAACAGTCTGACTCAATCATAGCCAATTTTAAAATATTCGATTCTAACTTTAAGCTGGGTCAGAATCTATACCACCCTCACAGTCTCTTTCATTCTACCAATAAAACACAATCCAGTGTTCCATCATCGTATTCAGTAGCCATGTCCATTGTGACAGAGCAAAACTCCAGGAAAGGGAGTAGAATGAATATGTAATAAAATTAAGGATTCTTTAATAAAAGAATCTGATTTTTAGTATCAATGGAGCAATTCATCACAGATGGTAAGAATAACAGCTCTGGGTCTTTCCAATTTATTATATCATATAATTTAAAATATCCATTTTGTTCTTGGTTATGCAACAATTTAGCAACAATGGTGGCTTTTATGAAACTCTAAACCATGCCCACTCAATTGCCAGGAAGAATCCTCTTTTATTCATAAAATATTTTCTTTCATTTTAAACGACTACCAATAAGTTCCTTCTCTTCCTGTAAGTATCTCATGTCAGTTGAAGATTTACAAAAGAAAGTTCTCTTGCTTGGAGACCAGTTTGCCAGGTATTTATTATAAAGAACCTTATTCAACAGTTTTTCCTTAGTCACAGAATGGGGAAATATCCAATCTGAATAAGACCCAAAGATTGGTTGATAATTCATCATGTCAGATCACAATATAAGCTCCCTCACAGGTTTTCCATGAAAAATGTGGCATTTTATTTTAATGAGCTTTGTAAATGAATGACCCAGTTTCCTTAATCTCCTTAGGTATAAGGGTGCCTCTCATAAGTCTGTGACTGTGCAATTGATTGTGCCTGTGCAGTTTACCCTAGTCTTATAGTCATACTGTTGAATAAGGTTCTTTATAAACCTTGGTTCATAAAGGTTTAAAGCCCTCAGTCCCAGATTACATTTCCAATCTTCTTGTATGTTATACCCCTACTTATTCACTTTGGTCTTCTGAAACAGCACTTTTGCAACTTTCTCCACCTTCTCATTTACATTTGTATTGGATTTGGTTTGATTTATTGACAATCTACCACTTAACACTTTTTATAAAATTGTAAAGTGGTTTACAATAAAATACATAAAACATATAACCATATCCTATATAATAATTCTCACCTCCAACGTTCTATTGGTCTTGCTGCCTTTGTTCGTGACTTCTTCGGAGTTGGTCTGCTAGGCTCTGTAACACAGGCTGACATCACCTTACCCATTATGACGTCCACCCGGGAAAAAAGGCGCCCATTGGTCATGGTGACGATGGCCGAGCAGGGGAAGAAGATGAGCGCCGTCAGCAGCAGCGAGAAGGGCACGTTGCTGGCGTTGTCCGGGTTACAGAGCAGCGAGGCCCGCGGATCACGGCACCGCAGGGGATGGCAATGGGAAAGAGCAGGGCGGGCGGAAGCAGCCAGGCCGCAGCAATCAGGAGCCGCACCCGCCGCCGGATCATCAGGCGCCCGTAGCGCAGCGGGAAGAACACTCGGAGGGAGGGACCCTGAAACTCAGAGGGAGGGGGCAACCCTGAAACTCGGAGGGAGGGGAGGGAGTAACCCTGAAACTCGGAGAGAGGGAGGGAGACCCTGAAACTCGAAGGGAGGGGACGACCCTGGAACTCAGAGGGAGGGACCCAAAAGGCAGGCAGAGTTCTGAAGTCTTAATGCTTAGTTGAGATGGTGGTGCAGGGATGAGGGATTTAGATTTGTTAGGAACTGGGCAACATTCTGGGAAAGGAGGAAACTGTTCCAAAAGGATGGGCTTCACCTTAACTGGAATGGAACCAGGCTGCTGGCACTAACTTTAAAAAATCTGGGTTGAACAGCAACAAGGTGGTGAGGTGGATGAGCAGTACAGTACAGAGAATGAGGTAAAGGGCTACATGCCTTAATGGCAAAGAAGGCAACCAAGGAGGTGTAAAGTTAGTGAATTCAGAACAACCCATGATGGTAGAGAAGAATCATCCAGGAGTCATACCACTGATCTCAGTCGAGGAACACATCCTGCTTGTAAGGCTCATTTCCTCAGTATGTGGCCAAGTATGTGCTGCCGTGGCACAAATGCCACAATAGAATGTATGATTCAGTAAATGGGACTCAAATAGCACCAAAAAATGAAAAAAGAAATCGGCACTCAAAGGCGAACCAGCGTAATTCCCAGTGCTCAATTTGGGCACACATCCCCGGTATTCTATAACTCTGCATGCAAATTTTAGGAATGCCCCGACCCACCCAGGCACCTCCTGTGCCCACGCCCCCTTTTGGGTTGCACGCTATAGGATGAGGGCTCACGTTGTTATAGAATAGCGCGTAGCAAAATGTGCTCCTAATTCCAAATTGGTGTCAATTAATGCCAATAAGCACCCAATTATTATCACTAATTGGCTCCTTAGCCAATTTAATTAGGTGCACATCTTGGATTGGCACTCAATTTTGGGCGTCATATGTAGAATCTGGGGGTAGTGGGCATCTGACATCCCATTATTGCAACATAAAGAGGCAGAGCTTCCAATAAGGGGCAGGAAACTACAAGGTACAGTAACAGCATAGTAACACCTTACTGCAAAGGGAGAGGGAAGAACTTCCAATACGGAGCCGGAGACTGCAAACTACAGTGACAGCAAGGTAGCACCTTCCCAGAACTTCCAATATGGGGCTGGAGACTGCAATGTACAACCTCTCCACAGACTTTGATGCACAGCTTTGTGACTACCTATTAGAACCTGATTGGCACAAGCCTCCTACTCTTGCTTAAAATAGGGTCCAGAGAACATGCACTACTAGGAAGCCAGGGTTAACAACTACATTTTTACTAGTGTGGGGCTTTCTCATGCACTGAGGCCACTTTTGGTGTAGCAGTAAAATGGCCACACGCTAATTTTCCCATTAGCACATGGTCATTAGTGCAGAAGCTCTTACTGCCACCCATTATGTAGGCGGTAAGGGCTCCCGTGCTTTCCATGTGCTAATCGGATAGCATTCAGCAATTCGTTGCCAGAGAATGTGGTAAAGGTGGTTAGCTTCGTGGGGTTTATAAAAGGTTTGGACAGCTTCCTAAAGGAAAAGTCCATAGGCTATTATTAAAATGGACTTGGGGAAAATCCACTGCTTACTTCTGGGATAAGCAGCATAAAATGTTTTGTACTTTTTTGGGATCTTGCCAGGTATTTGTGACCTGGATTGGCCACTGTTGGAAAAAGGATGCTGGACTTGATGAACTTTTGGTCTTTCCCAGTATGGCAATACTTATGTATTTATGCAGCTGCACTAACCGATTAGCGCAGGGCATGCCTACTGTCCGCCTCAGGGATTTTTCAGCTTGGGAGTGGTTTGCTTTGTTATAAGGGGTATGTTGGATTGTAAGACGATGCATCTAGCTGTTTTTATGTTTTGGGTTGTGTTGGTTTTCTTTTTCTATGGGAGTGGATTGTGAGTTTGGTTCTTTTATGCCTCCCCTTACGGAGGTCTCTGGTGTTTAAAGAATTGCTTTCTAAATGTGCCAGTGTTGTTTTGTTGCAGGAGGCTCACCTTAGGAGATGCCATGAATCTTTGTTTGCACATAGGGCCTACCCTACGAGAATCTTTGCCTCTGACTTGACAAATTCTAAGACAAAAGGAGTTTGTATTCTATTTCATAGAGACCTGGCGGTCCAGGTACACATGGTCACAAGAGACACCCGGATAATCGTTTTCTGTATTTGCATGTGTTCATTGATACTATGGAGGTTACTCTTGCTAATCTCTATACTCCAAATGTTAACCAATTTGATTTCCTTCACTCTATCAGGACATCCCTCTCTGGTATCTCTCCTGGACCGTTAATTGTGTGTGTGGGGGGGGGGGGGGGGGAGGCAATTTTAATGTGTGTGCTTCACTGGCCCTGGACTCCTCTAATGTGGGTCCCCTACCTGATACTAGACATTCTAGAGCTCTCTGGGATTTTTTTTTTAAATATGGGATTGGTTGATGTATGGAGGGATGATAAGGGGGAACGGGATTATTCCTTTTTTTCAGCAGTGCATCATATGTACTCTGGATTGGATTATATTTTATTGAATGCCTCTTTAAGAGGGGAGGTGCTTGCAAGCTCCATTGGCTCCATTACTTTTTCTGACCATGCTCCCTGTTGGGTGGATTTGCTGGGCTTACAAATTGAATTGAGAGAGGCCCAAAGGACCCTTGAGTCTACTTAAAAATAAGCAGGTCCTTGCTGAGCATAGAACTCTTATTAAGGATTATCTGCAGACTAATTTAGATTCTGGGCCGCAGCTTCATGTTATTTGGGATGCCTTCAAGGCTGTTTCTCAGGTATTTTTTGGGAAGAGCTGCTAGACGTAAGCGGGAGAGGGATTCCCAGCGAGAGCAGATTTTAGCTAACATTACTGTCCTTGAAGCAAGGCATAAGCAGACTGGTTGTCCAACTGTCTGGCACTCATTGCAGGATGCGCGCCTCTCTTTGGAAAGCCTTCATCAGGAGGAGATAGCTTTTAACTTGTCAAGGATTAAGGAAAGACATTATGAGAATACTGGGAAGGCAAATAGGATTTTGGCCATCTGTTTGTGCCAGCAGCACATATCTCAAGCCATTGTTAAGATTAAGGATGGTTTAGGTGAGTTGTTGTATAAATTGCAGCATAGCAGGGAGTGCTTTCATTGTTTCTTGCAGGACCTATATTCCTGGGATCCTCAGGTACAGCAGCCCTATATAGCTGATTACTTGAACTCCAGTATTTTGCCCACTGTATCTAATGAATATAAAGCTAGATTGGAGAAGCCTGTTTCCTCTTTGGAGATGGGTAAGGTGATTCAATCCTTGCCTTCTGGGAAGTCCCCAGGGATGGATGGCTTCCCGATGGAATACTACAGGGCCTTTGCTGGTCAGTTGGCTCCTCTCCTTGCAGAGGTATTTAATTGGATGAGGCAAGGGGAGTCACTGCCAGATACCATGCATTTGTGGGAATCTTTTCATTTTGAGTGGGTGGAGGGTAGCTTTAAGTATTTGGGAATATATCTTACTGCTTGCCCCCTAGATTTGTTTACAGGTAATTATCCTAGACTCAGTAAATCACTGAGGGAGGATTTTTCTAGGTGGAGGGGCTTGGATCTTACCTGGTTCAGTAGAATTACCACTTTGAAGGTAATGGTTTGTTTGGTCTGATAGGCATCCTTGGTTTTCCCACAAAATTCTTTACAGGAGCAGAGAGCAGGGTGGCTTGGAGGTTCCCAATATTTCATATTATTACAGAGCTGCTCAGGTGAAAGCGGCCATAGAATGGAGTTTCCTGCACCTTCTACGGTGTGGGTGGCTATTGAGCAGACATTGACTGGGGAGGTTCCTTTGAGGCATTTCCTTTGGCTTCCTAAGTGTTATAGAGTGTCACTCTCTTCTGCTAGTGCTCTCACCTCGCATACCTTGCATCTGTGGGATTGTATGAGTAAGGAGACTGATTTTCAACTGGCTAGATTTACTCCCATACGATAAAACTCTTTGTTTCCCCCTGGGCTTACTTCAGCTGCATTTAAATTTTGGGATGGCCAGGGGCTTTTAATCTGGGGCGACCTTTGTGGTGATGACTTTAAATTATTGACAGAAGCATTGGAGCGGATTTACCACCTTCTTCCTTCACATAGATTTGCTTATTTACAACTAACTCATTTGCGTTTACAGAGGGATATTTCAGGTAGACTGACTAGAGAGGCGACAGACCTTGAAGATATCTGTGAGGATTTTCATAACAGTAAGTATTTGATAACTGCTTTGTATAGATGTTTGGCTGAGGCGGACCCACCTGGGCTCGCTCATCAGGTTTATAGTGGCTGGGATCTTGGGGTGATTTATACTGATGCTGATTGGGCATCCATTTTTGCTTTGTTGCATAAGCTGGCAGTGTTATGAAAAGGCATTGCTACAGCTCAGTAGGCACACCAAGAAGAAGGAGAAACAATAGGGTACCATTGGTGAAGCTTGTTCAGGGTGAGGTACCAAAGATATACCATTTCAACATGTCCTAAGGCTCGGGCCTTCTGGAAGGGCATCCGCTTTCGGATCAAATTGCTCACTGGCTTTTTGGTTGCTTGGGATCCTGGTATCTTTTAACTTAACAAAACCATTCCTGGGTATCCCTCTGCTAGAGTAGCATTGATGCGTTTTTGTGTCAGTGCTGCTTGGTTGGTCCTTGCTGCTTCATGTGAAACATCTGGGGCACCCTCAGTGAGTAAATGGTTATGTAAGTTGCGCTAACTTTATGATATGGAATATCTCACTGCTGTTCAGCGTAGGACCCTCTCTAAATGGACAAAGATATGGGGACTTCTGAAGGACAAGTTGTAATTATTTGGACTGGGTTGTTTTCTTTTCTTTTCGTTTCCCCTTTTGTATTTAAAACCTATAAAGTTTTGGGGTTTCATGACCATGCTTGCTGGTGTTCAATATTGATATTGTATCCTCTTTTGCTGTATTTTTAAACGTTGAACTTGTTATGCCTCGATTGAAATAATAATTAAAAAAAGAAACCATTTTAGCAGTAGGAAGTATAGATGTATTTCTCAACACTGGAGGAATTCTACCCCCTGCGGAATGAAGAATGCAATTAAAGTGAATATTGGCAGTCAATTGAGTTTCAAGGGCTGTGGCACAGAAGTCTTGTGTAGAATGAAACCAGTCATTAATATGTCTCATGCCGCTAGCAATTGTGAGATGTCGCAGGCTTAATAAACCAAGCCCCCCCCCCACCACCATATTCCACAGGTATCTGCAAAGTGGACACTGGAAGACGTGCCCTCCTTCCCTGCCACAGAAAATTCTGCAAACTGCGGCTTAAACATTTCTCATTGGCAACTTTCAGATATGGAAGTAACATCTGAAATTTAAATCCAACGGGGAATAATGAACATATTATATAAAGAAATCTGCTCCAACAAAAAGAGAAGATAGGCACGCCAAGCCTGAAGCTTAGCATGAGTATCATTAAGCAATCTTGAAATAGTCACAGAGTAAAGCTGAGACAAATCAGGGGGAATATATACTCTCAAATATTTTAGGGGGCCGTCTACCCACTCCAAGGGAAATTTCCCCGCCCAAGTCGATTTCAGATCAGCCAACACTGGAAGAGCTTGTGATTCTCGCATATTCAGTGTAAAACCAGAGAGTTGGCCATAATGGTGAACTAATTGTAATAGAGTAGGCAAGGACCCCTGTGGATTAGTCAACACCACTAGCAAACCATCTGCAAAAGCAAGGGTCTTGATATGATGATCCAAAATTTGCACTCCAGGGATGCCTCTAGCAGATTTCAGGATATGCAGCAGGGGCTCCAAAGAAAGCAAAAATAAAAGAGGGGACAGAAGACACCCCTGGCATGTTCCCCGCACCCCATTTACCAAAATAGAAGCTAGATGAAGGAAGCTATTTGAGCTAAAAGAAACTCCTTCAGAAAATAGAAGAAGGAACCAACTGAAAATAATAAGAAACAGCATAAGGAATGTCAAGTCAAATGCAAAGCACTGATAAGGAAGGCAAAGAGGGACTTTGATAAAAAGATTGCGTTGGAGGCCAAAACATATAGTATAACTTTTTTGAGGTATATTAAAAGCAGGAAGCCGGCAAAAGAATCGGTTGGACCGCTAGATGACCGAGGAGTAAAAGGGGCGATCAGGGAAGACAAAGCCGTAGCAGAGAGATTAAATGAATTCTTTGCCTCGGTCTTCACCAAGGAAGATTTGGGTGGAATACCGGTGCCAGAAATGGTATTCGAAGCTGACGAGTCAGATAAACTTAATGAATTCTCTGTAAACCTGGAGGATGTAATGGGGCAGTTCTACAAACTAAAGAGTAGCAAATCTCCTGGACCGGATGGTATTCATCCCAGAGTACTGATAGAACTGAAAAATGAACTTGCGGAGCTATTGTTAGTAATACATAATTTATCCTTAAAAATCGAGCGTGGTACCAGGAGATTGGAGGGTGGCCAATGTAACTCCAATATTTTAAAAAGGTTCCAGAGGAGATCCGTGAAATTATAGATCGGTGAGTCAGACGTCAGTGCCGGGCAAAATGGTAGAGACTATTATGAAGAACAAAATTACAGAGCATATTCAAAAGCATGGATTACTACTACTGCTTATCATTTCTAAACCGCTACTAGACGTATGCAGCGCTGTACACTTGAACATGAAGAGACAGTCCCTGCTCGACAGAGCTTACAATCTAATTAGGACAGACAAACAGGACAAACAAGAGATAAGGGAATATTAAAGTGAGGATGATAAAATAAGGGTTTTGAACAAGTGAATAAGGGTTAGGAGTTAAAAGCAGCATCAAAAAGGTGGGCTTTTAACTCCTCACCCTTATTCACTTGTTCAGACTGAAGCAAAGAATTCATTTAATCTCTCCGCTAAGGCTTTGTCTTCTCTAATCGCCCCTTTTATTAATTAATGAGACACACGTCAACATGGATTTGTGAAGGGAAATCTTGCCTCTACTACATTTCTTTGAAGGGGTGAACAAACATGTGGATAAAGGTGAGCCAGTTGATATTGTGTATCTGGATTTTCAGAAGGCATTTGACAAAGTACCTCATGAAAAACTCCAGAGGAAATTGGAGAGTCATGGGATAGAAGGTAGTGTTCTATTGTGGATTAAAAACTGGTTAAAATATAGAAAATAGAGAGTAGGGTTAAATGGTCAGTATTCTCAATGGAGAAGGGTAGTTAGTGGGGTTCCCCTGGGGTCTGTGCTGGGACCGCTGCTTTTTAACATATTTATAAATGATCTAGAGATGGGAGTAACTAGTGAGGTGTTTAAATTTGCTGATGACACAAAGTTATTCAAGGTCATTAAATCGCGGGAGGATTATGAAAAATTACAAGAGGATCTTACGAGACTGTGAGACTAGGCGTCTAAATGGCAGATGACGTTTAATGTGAGCAAGTGCAAAGTGATGCATGTGGGAAAGAGGAATCCGAATTATAGCTATGTCATGCAAGGTTCCACTTTAGGAGTCACAGACCAAGAAAGAGATCTAGGTGTCGTTGTTGATGATATGTTGAAACCTTCTGCTCAGTGTTCTGCTGCTGCGGCTAAGAAAGCAAATAGAATGTTAGATATTATTAGGAAAGGAATGGAAAACAAAAATATACAAAGGCATTATAACATCCTCATTTTTGTCATTTTGAGGATGTTATAATGCCTTTGTATCGCTCCATGGTGCAACCACACCTTGAATATTGTGCTCAATTCTGGTCGCCACATCTCAAAAAAGATATAGTGGAATTAGAAACGGTGCAGAGAAGGGCGATGAAAATGATAAAGGGGATGGGTCGACTTCCCTATGAGGAAAGGCAAAAGTGGCTAGGGCTCTTCAGTTTGGAGAAAAGGCGGCTGAGGAGAGATATGATAGAGGTCTATAAAATAATGAGTGGAGTTGTATGGGTAGATGTGAAGCATCTGTTTACGCTTTCCAAAAATACTAGGACTAGGGAGCATGCAATGAAGCTACAATGTAGCAAATTTAAAACGAATCGGAGAAACTTTTTCTTCACTCAACGTGTAATTAAACTCTGGAATTCATTGCCAGAGAATGTGGTAAAGGCGGTTAGCTTAGCGGAGTTTTAAAAAGGTTTGGACAGCTTCCTTAAAGAAAAAGTCCATAGACCATTATTAAATGGACAGGGAAGATCCACTATTTCTGGGATAAGTAGTATAGAATGTTTTGTACTTTTTTGGGATCTTGCCAGGTATTTGTGATTTGGATTGGCCACTGTTAGAAACAGGATGTTGGGCTTGATGGACCTTTGGTCTTTCCCAGTATGGCAATACTTATGTACTTATGAAGCAGTAGGTTCCGAATACAGAGCCTGAAGGGCTCGATAAAACCAGCCCCCAAATCCCATATGTCACAATACCTGAAATAAATAGCCCAAACCCACCCTATCAAAGGCCTTCTCGGCATCTAAACTAACCACCAAAGAGGGCAAGTATTGATGTTGACAATGTGCTATAGCCAACTATAAATGACATACATTATGGACCGACTGACGCTAGCAAACAAATTCCACTTGCTCACTCCCCACCAAGCAAGGAAGAATCCCTGCCAATTGCTTCACCAGAACTTTCTATAGAATTCTGACATCCAACTAGGTCATGATTAAACTATTAATGAGCAACATAGGGCAATATGAGTCTGTCAGGTCAGCAGGTCTACCACGTTTAGGGATCAAAGACACAAGAACAGAGTTAGCATGCAGAAGGAATTAGTCCCAATGCACCACATTGGTAAAGTAGGCAGAAAGAGGACCCAGAAATTGAGGATGCAACATCTTATAGAATTCTCCAGTGAAATCATCAGGACCAGGGGCAGAATGTAACTTCAGAGATTTAATTACTCCCTCAAGTTCTTTATCAGAGAGAGGGTCATCTAGAGTTCAGAACTCCTGCTCTATCAGATGAGGAAGATCAGCTGCCTCCAAATAGGCTCGCAGCAAGGAGACATCTGGGGGAGCGGGGGGGTCACCTGTCACATAATGCTAGGAAAAGTAGGTATTAAACATATGAGCTTTATCTTCACTCTTACTGCACACCTTCCCCTGGGAATCACGCACAGATACAATGGCCGGAACCCACCCCAGATTTTGACCACTCAGGCAAGAAGGTGGCCAGGTTTGTTCCCAAAATGATAAAAAAGGAATTTGCGGAACACCATAGAGTGAGTACCTCGTTCATGGAAAAGGGAGTTCAGGGCTACCTGAGTAGAGTGTAGCCACTCCCGCTTTACCTGGCATGTCTTATGAGCAAAGGCCCTTCTGGCCTTTTGCAGTTGGGATTCCAAAAGCAGCACACTTGCAGCCAGCCATTTATTATGAGCATGAACATCTACTATAATAAAACTCACCCTCAACGTTCTGAAGACAACGTTCTGAAGTCACTCAGTCACTCCCTGAAGGGTTCATGGATTCATGGTGGTGAAGCCACAACACTGATCATGTCTCTCTGCCCCGCCCTCACATGACGGACCAATCAGAAAAAACACCCTCAACATTCTGAAACACAAAGGACCATCACAACACCGTTCCCAGGCAACACTAGGCAACGTAAGACGGACCAATCAGAGGAAACTACGTGACAATAAGGGAGGAGCATTCCCCAGCAGAATGGCTCATTATCTGTGCAGCACGGAGAGCACAGAACCACCGCTGGAACGAGAGAAGAATATCCTGCTGTGGGTATGTGCAAAAATAGACCGGGGGGGGGGGGGGGGGAGAAATTTTTAAATGCCTAATGCCAGTACTGAAGAGGGCCAGAGGGCCCATAGCTAAGACTATATTTGGGATCGCTTGACATGGAGTCAGAGGAGCCGGAAAACAACGTGCCCGTCACCATCTGGGACGTGGGGCGAACAGGACAAGCTGCGGCCCAGCTGGAAGGATTACCCACGACCCAGCCAGCAGCAAACAGCGACCAAGGAAGGGGAGGAGTACTCCTTCCCTGCCTAGGAATCGCTGGAGACTGCTGCCAAACTAACGAAACAACCGCACACCGACGCACCACCTCCATCATTCAAAGGCATCCACTCTTTCTTCAACAGAAATGCAAACTAATAATACAAAACAAAGAATACCCGTTTTTCTCACGCAGCTACAGGTAACTCCCCCACCCCCTTCCTCTTCCCCTTTTGCCAAAGCTGCCGTGCCCAACCATCCCAGCCTCAGGCAAGCCGTCTCCCACCTCGGGGATTCCCGAGCACCCGGAAAAAGACGGCGCAGCTTCCCGCAGCGCATGTTCCAGCATTCCCCTGCAGCCGGCCTGAAATGGACCGAACATACTGGATCACCACCCGATGGCCCGAGACCATGCTCCTCTCCCTTCCGCCAACTTAAAACAACCATCCCCGTCCTCAGGCAAGCCATCTCCCACCTCCAGGATGCCCAGAACCCCAGCCCAACGGAAAAAGATGGTGCTGCTTCCCACAGCACATTTCTCTTCCAGTGTTCCCCTACAGCAGCCCTGAAATGGCCAAAAAATACAGACAGACCAAGAACGTGCTCCTCTAACTTCCGCCCATCTAAAACAACACTGCTGCCTCAGCACAACACAAAAAAAAAAAAACGGAAAAAACAATCCACCACTCAGCAAAGGCTGAACCCCCTACAACCACATTTACATTTCACCAACAGAAAGACCCCCTTCCACAAACCTCCTTGACAGACAAAACCACACACACACAATACAACAGACACACACCCTCAAAGCCACACACCAATCCATCTCACTTTGCCAGCATAGCACAGCACATCCCCCAACCCCCCAAGCAAAAAAACAAAACAAAAAAAAAAGACACACATCAACAACCTGCACACACACCCCCACCCCACCCTCACACACTCACACACACACACACACACACACACACACACAAAAAAAACCACATGCTAGCGCCCATTTCATTGGTTTCGGAAACGGGCCTTTTTTACTAGTAAGCAATAAGTCCCTATGCAGCACTGCCTTTGCTGCTGAACAAAAAGGGGAGGGCTGATCCAAATGACCTTCACTATGTTGCACATAGTACATAAGTACATAAGTATTGCCATACTGGGAAAGACCAATGGTCTTCCTCATAGGTCTAGTGGCCTTTTGGGGGGCAGGAAAGATCCCCACTCTTTTCTGCCCTTTATCATTTTTGTCGCCCTTCTCTAGTCTGCACCTTTTCTAATTCCACAATATCTTTTTTGAGATGCAGCGACCAGAATTGAACATCATGAAGCGATATAAAGGCATTGAAGATTGAAGGGGGGCAGACTCAAAAAAGATGTCAGGAAGTATTTTTTTCACAGAGAGAATTTTGGATGCTTGGAATGCCCTCCTGCGGGAGGTGGTGGAGAGGAAAATGGTAACGGAATTCAAACATGCGTGGGATATACATAAAGGAATCCTGTGCAGAAGGAATGGATCCTCAGAAGCTTAGCTGAAATTGGGTGGCGGAGCCGGTGGGGGAAAGAGGGGTTGGTTGTTGGGAGGCGGGACTGGTGGTTGGGAGGCAGGGAATAGTGCTGGGCAGACTTATATGGTCTGTGCCCTGAAAAGACAGGTACAAATCAAGGTAAGGTATACACATGAGTTCATCTTGTTGGGCAGATTGGATGGACTGTGCAGGTCTTTTTCTGCCGTCATCTACTATGTTACTATGTATAACATCCTCATTTTTGTTTTCCATTCCTTTCCTAATAATACCAAACATTTGTTTTATTTACCCCTCTCTAGATCCCCGTTGGACTCTTGCCCACGGAGGTGAAGAGAGGGTTTCAGAAGGCTCGTTCTCAGTCTGTTAAATAGGAGATGGGCTTTCTGACTCCTAGCATCTAAGAGCATCTTTGTGTATCTACTCTCCCACATTATGAGTAAATGGGTAGGAGTTTCCTCACTTATGTGGATATTATAGAGAATAATTTGTCTGTGTAGGTGTATTTAGAGAAATAAGTATGTAGTCAAGAAATGGATACAGACAAGAGAGATAAGTGATAATAATGATTTTAATTCTTACCCAATGTAAATTCAATCAATCTGGCACGCTCATCGGTCAAAGTCTCAGGTTGACCGACCGTGGTTCTGCCCTCTGGGTAGAGTTGGGGAAAGAATCCAAACTCCTCCCTGATTGGCATTTCTTAAATACCCTCTCCTCACTCATTAGACCCAATGGGCACACATTTTTTTCATATGTGAATCATATTTTCTGACAGTTAGCTTAACCGCAGATCGGAAGCCCAGCTCTCCCTCCCTTCTACCTATTTCACAACAACTGTCACATCCTGAGTTGTAAACAAGTCTTAAAAATGCAAAGACAAGTATCCATATTTCATGAAAAGGACTCCATCTTATAAAAAGAGACTCCATTTTCTTGACCTAACTCTTTACTATTCCAGCCATTTATTCCTTCATCTTGGCCCTTACACTGTATTTGAATGTCACACCAGATCCTGATAAGGCTTGCCAGCTGGGTCCTGCTTCAGCAAGTACTCAGCTGCAAAGCTATCATCAGATTTCTGGCCTAGTCAGTGCTTCTTAGCAGCCCAGGCTATAGAGCTCGATCCACCACTATTCCAGTGGAGGGGTCTCTAGCTGTAATACATATTAACATTCCCCTCTTCACCCTATCTTATAGGGTGACACCAGGGTTGTCTAGCATGGTACCATCTATTCCAGAAGGTATCCTGCAAAGTTATATGAATGAAATCTGGTACGATAAAATTTGGAATCTAGTCACAACATGGATACTATCTCTGCCTTATTCTAACCCCTCTTGGGACTAACCCATACCTGCGGTTCAGCAACAAAATATAATCACAAGGGTAATATCATTAAACCTATTAATATGCAGGTGTGATTATACTCTTACTAATATATCTATATAGCTAAGAATCATCAAGCTAATTAATTCCTTGGTTATTTACTGATTATATGCTGATTATACGTTTGCATCGATTACATGGTTATATTGATTATTGATTATATTCTTGCATAATTATATTCGTTACTGCATTTCATCATCATTTTGCATTCCCACGTACTTTTATCTTATTATATAGCTGCAGGTACATCTACTACATTTCCAGCGTTTGCATAGCGATTGGTCCATCTCATAGGGAGATAGTCCAAGGTATTATCTCCTGTGGTGTTAGGAGGGAGATTTTCGTATAAGACATATTGTCCTGTTGTCGCTTTTTTTTGTTATGGCAGTTTCAATTAAGCGTTCTACTAAGCCTCTAGCACATGGGAGTTTGCAGCATCCTACCAATATGAAAATGGCAACCACTATGATAATGGTGGTGGCTGCAGAAATGATAAATGTCTTCCATTTACCAAAAGCTTTATCCATCCAACCAGTCCAGGATGTATCAACACCTGAATTCTCAGCCAATTCCTCAGAAAGTGAGGGTAAGGCCTTTCAAAGCCCTGGTGATTGACCCATCCGGGGCGGTGTTGTTGGGGATAAAGGTACAACACTGGGTGCCTATTTTCCGGCACACCCCTCCATCCGCCGCTAGTAATTGGTCAAGCACTAGTCTGTTCTCAAGTGTCATTCTGCTAGTGGCATCTAACTGTGCTGCAATACCTTGAACAGCATCTCTGGTGTAATTCACAAATCTCTGTTGATTGTAATATATGTAGTTGATCCAATCTACGTTCTTATTGATGGTCGCCCACCAAAAGAAGGCAGATTCAAATCCTGCAGCAATCTGGTTTCTAGATTTGAATTCATCAGGGACCCCTCTTGGAACCCCGATTGCATCAATATAGACCCAGTCATCAAAGGATCCGGGCACTGCATGTCTCTTCACTCATGAGGAAGAGCTGCTATGAGGAGGAATCAAAGATGCAATGACTATTCGGATTACCAATTTGACCAAGGCACATCTGCCTGTCCAACTTCTGTGGAGTGTATGTTGGATGATGTTGGTTCCACAATACCACCATACATCTGCTCGAGCCTGAGCAAAGTCTGTGAGGTTCAGACCTCGCAGGGCCCCTTTTCCTAGAGTGGTATTGCAATTGGTCAAATTTACCAAAAACCGTGGGTTCTTAACTGCATATCGGTCCAGACACGTATGATACCTTGTGGCAGGGTCCGGAATCCTGAATGCAAGAGGCACCCTCAGCCAAGGGGGCAAGTAGGGATGATGTTTTGCAAGGTGTTGACAAGACTGATTAATGCCCTCTTTTACCTGCAGTAGCTCTAACATACACCAAAAAACCGTCTGGATCATTATAGAGATCTAAAGGAAAAGGAACCGCTGTAGGTTCTGCCCTTGCATGAGCACAGAAATAACAATTGGAGACATTCAAACTTGCTGTGGTATAGTGGGCCCATTCGAGCCACAAGTTAGTATCCCCAAACCCAGTTTCAAGTGCAACTAGGTCTTTGGCAATTGTTATCTGTACAACCTGATAGGAATCTTTTCTTCCGGGGCCTTTGTGGCAATTAAGGGGTCTTTCCGGTTTGGAGGGAAATAATAAGAAATGTGCCAATAGGATCCTGCCTGTGGTATTATTCCAAGGGAATAGGCTCTGTACGTGACAGAGGTTATTCCTCTGAAAGTGATAGCTACCTGATTGCACTTGGTCATTGGACAATTGGTAAATACCCGTGGCTTCATAATGGAAATACTCTTCTTGAGTTCAGGAATCGCTTGACCTGAGTAGGGAAACCATGGGCCTGTGTACCACCATACCTCTGCCCAACTTCTACATGTGGAAAAGGGGCACATATATATATATATATATATATATATATATATATATATATATATATATATATATATATATATATAACTTCTTCTACTAACCCAACGTTCATACCAAGTCACATCAAACTCAGCCACGTCTGCTGCATGGACACCTGAATGTGGAGTACCACAAGGATCGCCTCTCTCACCAACCATCTTCAACCTAATGATGACCCCCTTGGCAAAACTCCTATCAAACCATAACCTCAACCCTTATATCTACGCCGACGATGTAACAATATACATCCATTTCAAACAAGACATCAAAGAAATCTTCAATGAAATCAACCAAAGTCTACGTATCATGAACATCTGGGCAGATACATTCCGTTTGAAACTAAACGCAGAAAAAACTCAATGCCTGATACTTACCTCCCAATACAACACGAATGAATTCACCGCTATAAATACACCTAACCTAAACCTTCCAATCTCAGAAACGCTAAAAATCCTTGGAGTTACCATTGACCGCCACCTAACACTCGAAACCCATGCAAACAACACAACCAAAAAGATGTTTTACTGCATGTGGAAACTGAAAAGAATAAGACAATTCTTCCCAAGATCCGTCTTCCACAACCTAGTACAATCCCTCGTTCTCAGCCATCTGGATTACTGCAACTCACTATACGCAGGCTGCAAAGAACAAATCCTGAGGAAACTTCAAACAGCCCAGAATACAGCAGCCAGACTTATCTTCGGACTACCAAAATATGAAAGTGCAAAACCCTTGCGAAAGAAGCTACACTGGCTCCCACTCAAAGAACGCATTACTTTCAAAGTATGCACATTAGTCCACAAAATCATTCACGGTGAAGCCCCAGCCTACATGTCTGAATTGATAGACCTACCACCCAGAAACGCTAAAAGATCATCTCGAACGTTCCTCAACCTCCACTTCCCTAACTGTAAGGGCCTGAAATACAAGATGTTACACGCAACGACCTTTTCTTACATGAGCATGCAGTACTGGAAAAAACTGCTGCGGAACCTGAAAACGATCCATGAACAAACCAACTTCCGCAAGTCATTGAAGACACATCTTTTTGAGAAAATTTACGGAAAGAACCAAAACACATAAAGCTCACACTCACTGTTCAGTAATACATTAATACATCCATTTATGAACTCTCAACCCTTAATCTCACCACACTCATACCCCTACTCACAGAAAAATGTACACCACATACTTCATATAGCGCCTCTAATTTCTTTTCTCTCCTTCCACTGTCTCATTGTTCTTCTCAATTGACTGATTCCTTAATGATTTTGATTTCATCTCGTCAACTCTTCACAATGTAATCCATAACCTAAATTGTAACAAATTGTATTTCCACTATTCATAATGTATTGTAAGCCACACTGAGCCCGCAAAAAGGTGGGAAAATGTGGGATACAAATGCAATAAATAAATAAAAAATAAATAAATAACCTATAAATGTACTCACTCTGCTGCTCCCCAGTATCTCTCCACACTCGTCCTTCCCTACACCCCTTCCCGTGCACTCCGCTCCATGGATAAATCCTTCTTATCTGTTCCCTTCTCCACTACTGCCAACTCCAGACTTCGCGCCTTCTGTCTCGCTGCACCCTACACCTGGAATAAACTTCCTGAGCCCCTACGTCTTGCCCCATCCTTGGCCACCTTTAAATCTAGACTGAAAGCCCACCTATTTAACATTGCTTTTGACTTGTAACCACTTGTAACCACTCGCCTCCACCTACCCTCCTCTCCTCCTTCCTGTACACATTAATTGATTTGATTTGCTTATTTTTTTTTTTTGTCTATTAGATTGTAAGCTCTTTGAGCAGGGACTGTCTTTCTTCTATGTTTGTGCAGCGCTGCGTACGCCTTGTAGCGCTATAGAAATGCTAAATAGTAGTAGTAGTAGTATATCAGAGGCTGAATAATATCGCTGGTAAGGCAGTTCACCACACCTGGTGTAGGCACACACATCGAGAGTTATTGTGACCGTCTCCTTAGCTAATGCTATCCTGTATTCTATCAAACGATCTGGTAATTGTATTACTTGTGACTTGGAGGGTACCATGATCATGGCTAACACACACAGTAGGAGGGCAAGGCACGTCATGTTGGCAGTTTGTGATTGTAAATGAAGTGCCTGAACACTGAATCAAGACTGCAGGAATGGTAATTGGCGAGCAATGAATATTGTGAGTAACAAAATCAACCCTAGGGTTTTAGCAAGAACTGAAATTATGACAATTGCTACTCCCAGATACAACAGGAACGGATATACCATTAGGTATTGCTAGTGTAAGGGGGGTAGATTCTGGTAGCTCCTGTTTCGGAGAGACTAAATACCTCCAAGGGTCTGTATCCTACTTCCCTGATGAATAAAAAGGGTATCCAATCAGTTCTACGCACACTGTACGTAATTAACCAGAAATCTACTACCTCACGAGTTTCTGGTCTAACTAGGGGTACTTCGGTTTGTTCTACTTGTAAACCTAGACTTCCTCCAAACAATGCAAGGGTATGGATGATAGTACGGCTAGGGCCAATAGTATAAGAATCGAGTAATGGTTCACACAGTGTCTGATATCGGGTCAATGAATCCCAACTGGGGTCGTCTTGCGGAGCCGGGTCCCAGTGAGGATATCTTAGCTCACGGGGATCTACACGTTGGACCGGGAATTTGGAGATAACTGAATCCCAGAAGTCCGAGGGTGATAATGGTGGGAAGTCAAGGGAAGGTACTGTCTGTGGCGGAGAAAGCTGGTTATCTGCTCCTCCGTTGAACATGTACTTTGCAGTTAAACTAATGTATATCAGGGGTGTAAACGGACGGCAGCAAAAGACCACCTACCGTCTGGTGAAATGCAATATTTCTCAAGGGATCTGTTCCCGACTTTTCTCACGAAAAGCCAAGGCAACCAATCTGTACAGTAAAGCTTATAAGTGACAATCCAAAAGATGACTTCTTCTCCTGTTTGAGGTCTAAAAAATGGGAGAATACCTCGTGCTACTTTAACTGTAACTGCATTGTTAAGTATTGAGGAAAGGTGTTGTATGACCCTGGCGGGGCCTGGACCTGGACCTGAGGCCTCTAATAAAGGTTCACACAATAAATGGTACCTGTCGGTGGGATTCCAAAGGGGACAATCGTCGGGCACAGGATCCCAGTATCCAACAACACCTTGTTGGGGGTTACTCTGGCTCATATGGGGGGGTCCATCACACCTAGTGGGAGCTTGCAGTGGAAGGGTAAGGTCAATTAATTTGCTACAATGCTTTGATTAAATGGGAAGCCTTATGAAGGCGATAAATCGGCGGGATGGTCTTGTGGGGCGTCTGCGTGAGATGGTAGTTGGTACTTCAGTATATTGGGTGTTCAGGGTAATATTTGTGGAAGGAGCAGGGTCACTATCAGACACCCTAGGATGATTAGGAGGGGTGGGTTGAAGTTCAGACAAGGTAATATTATCCCCAAGAGCGGTTTCAGAAATGGGGACAATAGGGTGTGAGCTACCAGTAGTATTGGGAGCACTTGTAGGATACAGGGTAGGAGAATCAGTAAGGATAGGAGTAGTCTCAGAATTTTCAACTGGCAATGTATAATTTCCAGCTGGAAATTCAGTCTCAGTGGGTGTGTCTGCTAACGGGGTGGTGTTACTGATGAAGGTGGTACTCAACCCTGTTGACTTGTGGAGGGATGTATTTTCAGATGTGTGGCTTGGTGTGTTGTTTGGGACTTTGTGTAGGCTGCTGGAGTGGTTGCTAGTACAGTAGCGTTTCCAACGGATAAGGTAAGTTGGAGAGGCACTGAGTGCGTGAAGATGGTCAGCGAGACTTTCGTTTCTAGATGTGGTGAAGGCAAACAGTGCAGTAAAGAACAACATGATACATATGCACAATATGATAAAACACACAAGTCCAACAACAAACAACCGAACTGATGGGAAGCAGAAGAAGAGGGTGTACTGGTGTACCACCGTGACCTCTTCTGATGCGATGCTTCCGTTGTCTGTGTCCTCGACGTCGTTTGACCACTGGGTGATGGTCTCGGACAACTGCTCGGAGCTGCACTGATCAACAGGGTATAGTTCAGTTTTACTTGGATCTGGTTCTTTTATGTTCTCAAGGGCGGTTAGGTCAGCTACCGTAGGTTCTTTGTGAAGTACAACACTTAGGAGGGAAACTGGAGGTGGTGGTACAACAGCTTGGATGCACAGAGGAGGTGGTGATGGGCTTGAAACTTTCTGCAAGATGCAAAATGTCGAACAGATCGGTGATATTGTGGTACAGATTCTGAAGTGTGGCATATTCAGCAGACTCTGGCTCACCCAGATCCAATTCTCCTGCTAAATTGCGGATTCGGATGAGACGGATGCGGAGATCAACGTAGGGAAGTGGAAATTCTGGAACACTTGTAGGTGGTGGTGTAGATACCCACTCTCGAGGAGCAGGTGCAACTTGGGGTGAAAGTGGTGGTGGTGACTCTGGTGTGTCCACGATCTTCTGGACAGAGATATCGGAGAGATCAAGCAACAGTGGCTCGGGGGAGGGTTGGTCGTCAAGGTGATTGAGAAGAGTTGGGTGCGGTGTTGGTGGTCTTGGGCTCAGTGGTGGAGGAGATGGGGTCTGTGATGGGGCTGGTTTCTCCAGGGGCTGCTGAGCTGGCAACATCAAGAAGGCCTGACTCGATATCCGGGTAGGCCCGTATATCTTTCAGATGGACCCAGGACGAGTGGTCCTCAAGCTTGGCAGCGGTAGCTGACAAAGCCTCAATCCTGAAGGGCCCAATATAGATGGGATCTCGCCAGGTCTTGTGCGTATAATAGCGCCGGTGCACCAGATCACCCACTTTAAAAGGGAGGGATCTGTTGTCATTACAATCCCCTCTTCTATCCGAGATAGCCTGTGGAATCGAGGATAGAGAACTTATTATGGTTTGCAAAACATCCCAGTAAACTGAGTACTGATCGGGCAATTGAGCGTCTGGATTGCAAGGTAGTAGTCGCATAGGGCGACCGGTACATAACTGAAAGGGAGTCAGCTTCAAGGAGGTAGATGGGGCGGCACGAAGGGATAAAAGTGCCAATGGTAAGGCATCCAGCCAATTCTTAATACCATTTGCCATGAGCTGACGCAATTTGGTTTGAGCAATCCATTGTAACGCTCAACCAACCCATTACTGGTGGGTTTGTAGACACACACAGTCCTGTGTGTTATACCAAGGGCTGGAAGAAGAGAATTGAGAAGTTCGTTGACAAAGTGGGTACCATTATCAGTGGTAATTTTGGCAGGGATGCCAAATCGTGGGATAATCTCATTACAAAGAGACTGTGCCATGACTTGTGCAGTTTCTCTGGAGCAGGGGAAAGCTTCCACTCACTTCGAAAAAGCATCCACACAGACAAGCAAGTACCGTTTACAACGGACAGATATTTTTGCATGTCAGTAAAATCAATGTGCCAATGCTGGCCGGGTCCTTGAACCACAGGCAAGTGACCCAGAGGGATAGTGGGTCCTCGTTTAGGTGTATACAGAAAACATTTGTAACAATTGTGAACCACAGTGTGACACATCGGCATCAGTTGGGGTGCCCATAATTTGGAGGAAAGTTGATCAAACAAAGCTTTAGCATTTAAATGTAAAGGGTAATGGAGAGCTCCCTATCCGTTTTCACATCCTGTTCAAACTTCTTCTACTAACCTATAAATGTACTCACTCTGCTGCTCCCCAGTATCTCTCCACACTCGTCCTTCCCTACACCCCTTCCCGTGCACTCCGCTCCATGGATAAATCCTTCTTATCTGTTCCCTTCTCCACTACTGCCAACTCCAGACTTCGCGCCTTCTGTCTCGCTGCACCCTACACCTGGAATAAACTTCCTGAGCCCCTACGTCTTGCCCCATCCTTGGCCACCTTTAAATCTAGACTGAAAGCCCACCTATTTAACATTGCTTTTGACTTGTAACCACTTGTAACCACTCGCCTCCACCTACCCTCCTCTCCTCCTTCCTGTACACATTAATTGATTTGATTTGCTTACTTTATTTTTGTCTATTAGATTGTAAGCTCTTTGAGTAGGGACTGTCTTTCTTCTATGTTTGTGCAGCGCTGCGTACGCCTTGTAGCGCTATAGAAATGATAAATAGTAGTAGTAGTAGTAGAAGAGACAAAACATGTTGGGAAACACATAATTGACCATTAGGATGGGTCCAAATGCCATTTGGGTTAAGAAAACATCCTGCTTGTTTCCACAAGGTAAGTTCTGCTTGTGTAAGGTAGGAAGTTAAAGTAGAAGAGAAGTCAGAAATAAGGGAATCAGAGGAGGGAGGTGCAGTTGCAGAAGAAGAAGATGGCTTCTGTGTAGCTGCAGGCGCTGGCGATAAAAGAGAGGAGATAACAGGGGGAGCGTGAAAAAGGGGAGGGGTTTTTGAAGGGGAAGTATCAGACATGTCAGAGGCAGTGCCAGAAGATTCAGAGGTGTCCGAGGGAGAGGAAGGAGGTGTGTCCAGGGGCAGGGTAGGATGATGAACAAGGCGGGGTTCTTAGGACGTAACCAAAGAGAAGGACGTAGTGGCATTGGCAGCGGGACGGGAAGGAAGGTTCGAAGAGGAAGTGACCTCACGAGCTAGCTCATCAACAGCGTGATTTCCGTTGATGGCAAAAGAAAAGACAGTCTCCTGATGTGCCTTCACCCAGGAGATGCTGGTACGGAGTCCTTTTTGATGGCGCTGCTCAACAGCCTCAAAAAATGCTGTCCATAAAGGTAAGTGACTCAATGGTTGTCCAGTAGAGGAAATCATACCCCTCTGGTTCCATTTTCGGACATGGGAGTGCAAGGAGGAAAAAACATAGAGTCAGTTACAATGCTCAAATCTGAGTGTAGTGCTTTGAACAGCAGAAAGTACAAAACAGCAGCCAGTTCTCAAGTTTGAGCAGTAAATGTGTCAGGAAGTCTAAACTGTACCGGATCGAGTATGTCTTCTTCCGGTGTATAACGGAGGGCCGCAAAACCTGCTACCCCATTCTGCTGGGAGCCGTCTGTAAACCAAATCTCACCATTCTGCAAAATTTCAGAATGCAGATGAAGGGATTCGGGTACAGACAATTGGATAGTGCACTGGTGAGGAAAAATAGCATTCTGTGCTGTCTCAGTAACGGTGAGTAGTGGATCCAGACGTTGAAGGTCAGTTAAAGTTAAGGGGTGGATGGAGTGCACTACACTGAATAAAAGTACTTGATACTTTTGTAAGTGGCAGACAGTCATGTGACTAATCTGTTTATCCAACAGATATTTAACATCATGGGAAGTGTGAAGGACAACAGGAAGGTGAGGAATATAGCTGTAGAGTTTAGTAACAGCGGTACAGGCGGCAACAAGGCCCTTCTCACAAGTGGCAAATGCTCTCTCAACAGGTGAAAAGGTACCCGAAAGGTAACCGCATGCAATGTCATCATGTTCTTGTGTAATCAAGCAGGACCATGTGTTTTCGGTGTGCACAACCCATAGGTGCACATCCTGGGACACATCAATGGTTGCCAATGGTGATGAAAGCATAACGTCTTTCACCAAGGCCATAAGATCTGTAGTTTCCTGGATTGTAAAATGTAAGAGTTCACGTTTAACTTTCTGCCTTGTAGTTTCATATAAAACGGCTGAGTGCGGGCAGAGTAGTTGGGAATCCAGAGCCTACAAAAATTTAACATGCCAAGGACTCCTCTGAGATCAGAGACAGTAGTGGGCATGCGCAAAGATGAGACCTGTTGAAGAGTATCGGGACCAAGGCCCTTCTCACGGGGGCCAATATGGTGGCCGAGAAAGGTAACATGGGTCTGAGCAACTTTCAATTTTTTCCTATTAACTTTGTAACCTTTAGTGGCAAGGAAGCCAAGAAAGTCACAAGTGACCTGGACACAGGTGTCAAAGTCAGGGCACGTAATAAGCATGTCATCCACATACTGGACAATGAAAGTATGCGGTGGGAGAACATATCTATCACATTTAAATTCGCATATATGTTCAGCCAGTGTTTGGGAAAAGATGATAGGACTGTCGGTGAAACCCTGGGGGAGGCGGGTCCATTGGTAGGTGGTATTATCAAACTGAAAGGCCGTGAGAGGGCGGCTTTCGGGATCAAGTGTGATAGAAAAGAAGGCATTGGATAAGTCAATGGTGGAATGATATTTTTGCAAAGTAATGCTAATGAGGAGGGTGGTCGGATTTTCAACATTCGGAAAGCACGGACTAGTAAGGTCATTTAGCGCATGCAAATCTTGGACTATTTGGAAAGTTCCGGGCTCCTTCTTTGGAACCGGGAACAATGGGGTATTGTATGGCGAGTGGCACTTTTCAATAATGCCTTGCTGCAGTAAGGAATTTATTTGTTCCTGAGCTCCAGCAATAACTTCAGGCTTCAGCGGGTACTGGGCTATCTTAGGGCCTTTACAGCCGGGTAGGAGCCGGATACGGTGGGGAGGGCCAGCAACCTCGCCATAGGGCCCAAAGGAAACCAGGTAGATCGTTTAGGGCAACCTCTATTTGTTTCTCAACCATAGAGGTGACAGTCATCATGAGTGAAGTATTTTCATTAGGGGAGGAATCAAAATGAATCTCAAAGTGGAATAGTGTCAGCAGATCTCTTCCAAGTAAGTTGACAGGACATAGAGGAGAGTACAAAAATGGAGCGGAAAGCTGTTGATCCGCATATTTGATGGGCAAAGGCTCCAGCAACGGTGTGTCCATTGGGACACCATCAAAACCAGTGGTGGTAATGTTTTCTGGGGACACTTTAAGAGTCTTCTGCAGCTTATGCGGGACATGGGCCAATACGGAGCGAGAAGCGCCCGTATCAATCAAAAAAGGGACAGGGACATCACAAATAAGCAGGGTGATCATAGGATCATCAAGGCCTGCTGTGGTACGAACCACGCCTAGTCACTGAGGACGGCGTTGGTCTGGGTTCCATAATGGGAATGACTGGCGATCGGGGGGATTTGGGCGAATTTGATTTCTAGGTCCGGGTTGTTGTCCTGTCCCTTCTGTGATAGTGCCTCTTAATTGTTATGTGTTACTTGTGTCTATACCTGTTTTCCTAATCATTGTCTACTTGCTGTCCCTTTTTGATTTGTGTGGCGTGTGCAAGTGTATGATTGATATATGATTGGTGCATAAATCGCGGGGCCAGGCGACTGCGATCCCACTTATGCTATTTGCATATATCGAGTACGATTCTCGCCAGCGGACTTATGCCAGCAACTCTAGCTCAATGCTGTTGAGATTTCGTGCTTTTTTCTACTTCTTCACACCTTACTAACACGTTTACTTTCTGTGTCCTGTGTCTGTACCAATTTTGGCCCTGTTCCTTCTTAGTTTTTGTCTCCTCGTTCTGTGGCCGCTTTTACCCTTTCTAATCTGTTGATCTCGGGTTAAGTGAGATCCAGATTTTGTTCTATGTATTTCTGTTGATCTCAGGTTGAATGAGATCCAGAAACCTTCCTCTGTGTATGTTATTGTGCTGGTCAGCGTCAATGGGTTGCTTTTAACTCCTTATGCTGCTGCGCTGTCTGCATTGCGAACGTGGATTTTGCTTTGTGATTTGCATGTGAAATTGTCACTGCATTCCTTTGACCTGCTCTGCTGTCTCTTACTATTTTTCTAGGGCTATTCTCTCTATAAAGATTAGTCTCTCATGAGTAAATACGATGTTAGAGTGGGGTAACTTGCTCTCATCGCCAGCTGGAAGTGCTGGTTAACGATGCTCAGCTCTCTCTTTCATAATACTATAAGCCTGTTCTGTCTATAAAAAAACAGCTTCTCTACAGTCTTATCTGTCTTGGCTTACGTTTATTCATTCCACTGAAACCCTACTCCTTTCTCCTGGGTTTCACCTTTGTTATTATTCTTATTACCGCTCTTACCACTTAACCTCCGGCCACTTAACCCCTATCCCTCAGTGCCTCCTCAGTCGTGAACCTCCCACCTGATCTATTTTCCTCTCTTCATACTCCCGTCTGAGCCTCCCCTGAAATGGTTACTCTGTGTGTGTGCAGTCTTGCCAGTGTAAAGTTCTGAACTAAGCACCAGCTCATATTCTTCTAAATCTTCAATCTTTGCTGAGAAAGCTCCTGTCTATCTTCTGATTCAACTTTCCATACCCTTTTCAAGCTGCATTTCTGGTTTGATTTACAACTGTGTAGTTACTGTTTCTATCAGTGAATCAGCTACTTCTCTCTCTGCCCCACCTCCCTTTTGTCATATTCAATGCCCAGAAGGCTGCGTGTTCAAATCACGTCGGGGTCACCACTGTTTTATTTACCTCGTTGGACCCTTGCCCATGGAGGTGAAGAGACGGTTTCAGAAGGCTCGTTCTAAGTCTGTTAAATAGGAGATGGGCTTTCTGACTCCTAGCATCTAAGAGCATCTTTGTGTATCTACTCTCCCACATTATGAGTAAATGGGTAGGAGTTTCCTCACTTATGTGGATATTATAGAGAATAATTTGTCTGTGTAGGTGTATTCAGAGAAATAAGTATGTAGTCAAGAAATGGATACAGACAAGAGAGATAAGTGATAATAATGATTTTAATTCTTACCCAATGTAAATTCAATCAATCTGGCATGCTCATCAGTCAAAGTCTCAGGTTGACCGACCGTAGTTCTGCCCTCTGGGTAGAGTTGGGGAAAGATTCCAAACGCCTCCCTGATTGGCATTTCTTAAATACCCTCTCCTCACTCATTAGACCCAATGGGCACACATTTTTTTTCATATGTGAATCATATTTTCTGACAGTTAGCTTAACCGCAGATCGGAAGCCCAGCTCTCCCTCCCTTCTACCTATTTCACAACAACTGTCACATCCTGAGTTGTAAACAAGTCTTAAAAATGCAAAGACAAGTATCCATATTTCATGAAAAGGACTCCATCTTATAAAAAGAGACTCCATTTCCTTGACCTAACTCTTTACTATTCCAGCCATTTATTCCTTCATCTTGGCCCTTACACTGTATTTGGATGTTACACCAGATCCTGATAAGACTTGCCAGCCGGGTCCTGCTTCAGCAAGTACTCAGCTGCAAAGCTATCATCAGATTTCTGGCCTAGTCAGTGCTTCTTAGCAGCCCAGGCTATAGAGCTCGGCCCACCACTATTCCAGTGGAGGGGTCTCTAGCTGTAATACATATTAACACATTCTATTTGCTTTCTTAGCCGCAGCAGCACACTGAGCAGAAGGTTTCAACATATCATCAACAACGACACCTAGATCCCTTTCTTGGTCTGTGACTCCTAACGTGGAACATTGCATGACGTGGCTATAATTCAGGTTCCTCTTTCCCACATGCATCACTTTGCACTTGCTCACATTAAACGTCATCTGCCATAGGCTTCCCATTTATCATGCAGGTATTTCTGGAAATCTGTATCTTGATAAAGATAGGTAGAAAAACACCAACCTGACAAATATTGATAAAACACAGGAGCCTCCACATCAATCCATACTAACGTGTGGTTCAAAACCTCCTCAGGGCCAATGACAGCTGAAGCCACAAAGGGAAAAAGAGAACAATCTACTAATACATAATCCAGTCGTGAGGAAGTGCCATGGGCCTTGGAGAGGTGTGTAAAATCCCACTCCCCCAGATGAAGAGAATGCCATGAGTCAACTAAATTGAGAGAGCGCATAAATGAGAGAAGAATTCCAGCACAAGCCCCACCATAATGAGATGATCGAGAAGAAGAGCAATCTTGGGTGGGATCTGACACTAGGTTGAAGTTGCCTAAAGCTATGAGATGAAGCAACTGGTAAGGGAGACAGAGTTGCACCAATGAGCGATAATAAGCAGGGTCATGTTTAATGGGGCCATATGCTGCCAGCACCAGAAACCTTTGGTTGTGAAGCCACAAATGAAGCAGAACATAACTCCCCCCTGAGTCCCGAGAGAGAAGTTCAGCTCTACATGGCAGGCCTTTATGAATTAAGACAGCTAAACTCCCCCCCTCCCTGGCCTTCCCTCCAAGAATGCAGAATAAACCTAGAAGTCATTCTAATGTTGGCCTTGCTGTAAGCTATAAAACTTCAACTAAAAGTTCTAGGGAGGTTAATGATAACATTTTGTATCAGGAGTTGAATAAAAGTGGGTATATGTTAAGTGCTTTGGCACCTTTAGGAACCTACACCTCATTAAAAGCAGAAAGAAACATTTTTAAAAGGAAGATTTGTTGATTTGTTTGCATTGTTGATGAAAGAATGAGACTATGAGGTGAGAAAGAATGAAGATAGGAAACGAGGAATAGAAGAAAAAGAGGGTGAAACTGACAACATCTATTCATAATTGGTTGTTAGGTTTCAATATTTATGTGGCTGTTTTGGGTGAAGCTAAGCCTGAATTGTATCCAGGGGCGGACTGACAGTGCTCTGGGCCCCCCCCCCCCCCCCCCCCGGGCACTGCCTGTGCCCCCCCCCATCCACACATCACCATCCCTCCCATTGCACACCAATGTGCCCTCCCCAGTCCTACCTTGAAAGACTATGGTGGTCTAGTGGCCTCTTTGGGGGCAGGAAAGATCCCCACTCTTTTCTGCCTGCTGCCGCTGCTCTGCCTGCCACTGCCATGTTTTCAAAATGGCTACCAAGACTTCCTGTGGTAGCAGGGAAATCTCAGCAGCCATTTTTAAAATCCAGCAGCAGGCAGGAAAAAGTAGGTCTTTCCTGCCCCCAAACAGGCCTCTAGACCACCAGGGCCCTTTAAAGTGGGACTGGGGGGGGGGCTGAAATTTGCGGGGTGGGGGGAGAGCCTCTGGGTCTATATTGTTAGTCTGCCTCTGATTGTATCCATGTTTCTTAAAGTACTCAGATATGATTTCTGCAACTTGGTCAAGATTAAACTATTAGCATGTTGTGATATCCCAAGATAATCCTGATGTGTGTTTTTTAATAGGAGGAAAAAACCTCAAATTAAAAGGGAACACTCCATCGTTAGATAACTAACATAAGGGAGGACCCTTAAATCATCACGGGTAAAAAACCTCCTTCTTTTAATCTGGCGACTGCTCAATGCTTGTAAAGAATAAATATTATATTTATGAACCGTTTACATTTTTTGTTAAACAACGGATCATCATGCACTTATTCTTTAAATTTACAGTCATGAAAGACACCATCCACGGTCCGACTTCGGCCCAAGTTTCACATCCTGCCTCAGGGTCCGTGATGTCAGACTGCTAAAATCTGTAGAAAAAGCCCAAAAATTCAGTATCATATCTCAGCACACATGAATTCAAAAGATAATTTTCTGTAGAGGATCCTTACAAGATACTTCGTTAACGATTGCTTTCACTTCTTCTGCCTTCACAAGATGGCCGCGTTTTATATACACTGACATCAGACGCCTACAATTTTTTTTAATGGAAAATTAGGTGATACTTCTTTATTGGACCAACTTAATATATTTTTTGACCAGTTTTCAGAGGCCAAAACCACCTTCTTCAGGTCAGGACAGTATACCATAAAAGCATTATACCACCCTGGCCTGAGGAAAGAGGTTATGGTCTTTGAAAGCTAATCAAAATATGTATTAAATTAGTGCAATGAAAATATATCACCTTATGTTCTGTTTTTTGCTTTATTTGCATTTGTTAATGTCTAATGTAGTAATTGGAATATATCAGTTTTTGAAATTTGCAGCTGCTGTCTTTGTTTTGCACGCATCACTGTTTCTTTTTTTCTTGTGTTGCAATGTATGCAATGCAATGTCTGGCTTCTTGGAGGGTCAGATTATTTTTTGTCTATATATTTCTATGCTTAGGTTATGGTTTCTTATTCTGTATATGATGAGGGTCTGTATGTTCTGTGTGTGTGAAGGAGGCCAGGTATTCTGTTAAGCACTGAATGTCTGTGTAGGATCAGTCTGTATTAATCTGGCTTGTTAATCTCTGTCAATAGGTATATTGATGTTCTAGTGCCCACTACAATAGTTATGGTGCTGCTTTTTCCTAGGTAGACCCTTGTTGTGTGATTCCTAGATGTTAGTGCTATTATGGTGTGGTACAGTTGCTCTACAGTTCCTGAATGGCTTTTGTAGGTTTTCACATTATTTCACAATATGCCTGGTACTGGATGTTGGGTTTGTATTTAGCTCATACCTCTCATAGTAGTAGCTGAAGTTGACTCGCATTCATGTACAACAGGCATTTTCCTGTCCCTAGAGGTTTACAGTCTAAGTTTGTACAGGAGGCAATGCAGAGTTAAGTAACTTGCCCAAGCTCTCAAGGAACAGCAGTGGGATGTGATCCCTGGCTTCCCTGGTTTTCAGTCGCTGCTCTACCCCATTAGATAACAGTTAATACAGATACTTTTTCCCAAACATGTTTGGTAACTGTACAGTAAACTAAAGACTAGCAGATCTAAAGCCTGATGGCCCTTTGGCAGCTTACTAAAAAATTTGATAGGCTATTTTATGGTTGCCAGTAACCACAGAATTTCTGTTTCAGTGCTGCTAAATTCCATTGTTCATGTAGACAACAGCACGATTTTGAACTGGAAGCTAGGACTGACTAGGAGTCCAGTGTTAAAGTACCTGCATATATTTCCAGAATACTGCAAATACTGTTCTGTTTAATAATTTGCATGATTGTGGTACATTATTTGGATGTTTTTGGCACATAATTCTCTGGAGTGTATTCAGTGTGCATAATACCATCAGTAATAGAGATACTAGGGGCAAATAGCTGGTGCATATGCACCAGAGACACAGCGAAGGGGTCCTTCACTGCTGTGTTCAAAAGTACCCCTACTATCCCTTTACTGCTTATGCTTACATGGGTTTGCCCCCACCCTAAGGATTTTAAATAGCCCCACCCCAACCACACTCTAGCCTCCCCAAACAGCTGAGTCACCAAGTACATATGCCTCTGAGGATTTTAACCCTCCCCTCTCTCCCAGCCCTTCAGCCTTGCACTGGCTCCTATTTTAGAAAAATCTCCTCCCCCTGATGTCAAAATCTGGCTATGCCTCTGGTGTCGCCGTGGAGGACACAGATGGCTGAAGCTATGGAGGGTATGTGCTTGGCTAGTATGACACCATCTAGTCAAGTAATTAAATTTGTATTTGTATATTTACATAATGTGCATGAAATTTTTGATTACAAATAGATATGTAATTTAAGAAAGCTGCACCCCTGTTTCTCCATTAAATATTTTGTCTTTGTGTATGTCACATCCCCTACCTGGCTCAGATGGCGAGATGGCTCTGCACTGCGCGACAGGTTGCTTGGAGCGGTGCAACCATTTCCCATGCAATAAGTACATAAGTATTGCCATACTGGGAAAGACCAAAGGTCCATCAAGCCCAGCATCCTGTTTCCAACAGTGGCCAATCCAGGTCACAAATACCTGACAAGATCCCAAAAAAGTACAAAACATTCTATACTGTTTATGTCAGGGGCATGACAGGCAGTTACGAGCATCTGACCTGGCGCCTAGGTTTTGCATCCTGACCTGAACATATTTTTTTGTCCCTGCCCAGTTGGCGGGCTGACACTTTCAATCACAAGTGTAATAGAATGGATTATGGGCCTGGGTCACCTTCTCTACACCACTGAAGGAGTAAGGGGGTGTCATTCTTTTATTCCTGCAGTGGTCATCTGGTCATTTAGAGTACTTGTTGTGGCTTATTCATTAATAAAACAGATCTAGACCAAAACGTACAACTTATAGCCCTGGATGTTTTTCTTCTATTTGATTATGGCAGAAAAATATCCAAGTGTTAGGAACGCCCTGATCCCACCCTTACCATGCCCCCTTGTGAGTTAAACAAGTCCATTAGGACTTCAAAGAAAAACGTCTAAAAATTGGTTTTGAAAATATTGATAACAAAACATCCGCTGGAGCATAATTTGAAAATCCTAGGAATAATAATTGATCAACATCTCTCATTTGAACCACAAGTATCCAAATTAGTATCTAATATAATCAAATCATTATGGAAACTAAAAAGATTAAGACCTTATTTTCAAAACACAATTTTCAGATCATTATCGCAATCCTTCGCATTATCAGAATTTGGTTACTGCAATGCGGTCTGTGCAGGATTAAGACCTCACTAATCAGAAAATTACAAACTGCTTAAAACACAGCAGCTCATCTTGTACTTAAAGCTACCTGATAATCCAAAGCAACCCTGCTTCTATTCAAACTACAATGGCTACCTATAAGTTCTGAGAAGTTCTGAGAGAAAAGGACATTTCTGTGGGTAAGTGACATTATTTTATTCTGTGCTTGGTAATTTAAAGATTGGGTTTAAAAGAGGAATTGTAGGATACTGATGAACACAGAATTTTAAAAAAACTTTATTAGCTAGTCTACATACCCTTTTTCCCGTAGTTTTAAAACTTAAATTTTCTGCCACAGCATTAACAGATAGTCTCTCTAGAAGGCACAGTAGGGCCTAGTTTGGTCATTTATAGTGAATTATTCTAATTAGGACAACAAGAGGAGACGTTTTCATTAGAGTTTTAATTATTTAATTAGTTTGGGAGAAGCAAACACTAAATAAATTATACCAATTTTAAGGCTCTTTATATTCATCTCATATCCCTAATACCTTAATACGTTTTAATTAAACAACTCTATAATACTAAGGTGCAGACAGTAGTCCAGCAGTGAGAGGGATGCTGTCCAGTCTTTTGTATAGAGTGTCACATGTATCTCCCTGTTGGTGAGAGGTCATATGTGTGTGCTTGATGCAAAGAGCTCCTAGCTCTCAGAGAACGAGTCCATTCTCTTGAGGCTAGAGTAGCAGACTTGGAGGAGTTGAGGGAGACAGGGATGTTGTAGAGAAGTCCCACCTCCAATCTGGCAGCCCCTGTGCTTCCTTGGAGGAGGGAGGTCTTCTAAAAGAAGAGCATCACCCTGGTGCAGCTGGAAGTAATCCTATAGCCAGGACCAGCACACCAGGGGATACAATATCACACTGAGGATGAGTGTCTAGGAGCTACTGCCCATGAGGGAAGGGTTAGGATGGCTGTTGCAGTTTGTGATTCGATTATTAGGCATGTAGATATCTGGGTGGCTGATGGACATGAGGATCACCTGGTCAGTTGCCTGCCTGGTGCAAAGATGGTGGACCTCACAAGACACCTAGAAAGGATTTTAGATAGTGCTAGGGAGGAGCCTGCTGTCTTGGTACATGTGGGTACCAATGACATAGGAAAATGTAGGAGAGAGGTTCTGGAAGCCAAATTTAGACTCTTAGGTAGAAAGCTCAAATCCAGAACCTCTAGGGTAACATTTTCCGAAATGCTACCCATTTCACACACATAGCCCAAGAGACAGGCAGAGCTCCAGAGTCTCAATGCAAGGATGAGGGTTTTAGATTTGTAAGGAACTGAGCAACATTCTTGGGAAGGGGGAGCCTATTCCGGAAGGATGGGCTCCACCTTACCAGGGTGGGACCAAGCTGCTGGCATTGGCATTTGAAAAGGAGATACAGCAGCTTTTAAACTAGAACCTGTGGGGAAGGCCGACAGTTGTTCAAAAACGCATGGTTTGGAACAAGGTATCTTTCAAAGATATCACCCAAACAGGCAGGGCCGGTCTTAGACCGACGGGACCGAGGCAGCCGCTTAGGGCCTCGCGCTTAAGGGGGCCCACGAGGCGCGCCTCAGTCAGCCTCCTCCACTCCATCCTGGCACTCCGGCAATATTTAAATTTACCTGGCTCCAGCCTCCGGACGTCTGCAGCAGCTGCCGCAGCATCAGTGAAAGCGCTGCCTGACGTCTCTAACCTTCCCTTCACTCATTCGTTCCCTCTGTGTCCCACCCTCGAGGAAATGATGTCAGAAGAAGGCCGGGGCACTGAGGGAACAAACGAGCGAAGGGAAGGCTGGTGGAGAGACATCAGACAGTGCTTTCACTGATGCTGCGCAGCCTGCATCGGAGGCAGTGGTGTGCTGGAGCCGGCTCGCGGTTGTTAAATTTTCTTCCGGCTTGCGAGCTGGTTGTTGAAAATTGCGAGCTGCTCTGGCTCTCCTCCCTCCTCCTCCCTCCCTCCGGATCCGCCTCACTGCCCGCTTGTTTTTGAATTCTTCGGGGCAGGCAGTCTTGCCTGCCCAACTTCCAGCGCTGACTGTCCTCCCTTGCCAGTTCGCGCTTTAAAAATGGCCGCCGAGACTTCCAGAGGTGGCCTCGCGAGACTTCTGCTGAAGTCTCGGCGGCCATTTTGAAGCACGAATCGGCAGCGGGGACAGTCAGCGCTGGAAGCAGGCAGGCAAGACTGCCTGCCCCGAAGAAATTCAAAGAACAAGCGGGCAGTGAGGACCAGATTGGGAGGGAGGGAGGGAGGGAGGAGAAGAATTTGCCAAACAACTCGGGAGGGGGTGGCAGGGGGGCAAAAGGGAGTCGCTGCTGGGCATGGGTGGATGGAGGGGGTCGCTGGGTATGGGTGCATGCAGGGCAGGGGAGAGGAGGGTCACTGCTGGACATGGGTATAGGGCAGGGCAGAGGAGGGTCGCTGGGTATGGGTGCATGCAGGGCAGGGGAGAGGAGGGTCACTGCTGGACATGGGTGCATGCAGGGCAGGGGAGAGGAGGGTCACTGCTGGACATGGGTGCATGCAGGGTAGGGGAGAGGAGGGGAGAGAGAAGAAATGCTGGACATGGATGGAGGGGAGAGAAGAGTGAGGAAGGAGATGAGATGAGGGAAAAGGAAGAGAGGAGAAAAACTGCACATGGATGAAGAAAATAGGCAAGTTTCCTTTGAGGTTCCCTGTTTGGAGAGGATTTAGGGAAGTTGGTTTGTAGTCTAGGGGAATCTAAGGTTCCAAGGCTCCCAGAAGACGGGCCCAAGTCTTCAGGCCGCGGTCTATTTTCGGGCTGCGGCCGAGGGTGTGATTTTCGGCTCATCAGACCAGGTAGGTCAGGTCCGGCTCATCTCTTTCTTCTTTCACAGGACTCAGTCCTTTCTTGGCACACGCAGAGGAGGTAAGGACTCTGGAGCTGCTAGCAGAATTCAAGCATGCGTGGGATAAACATAAAGGAATCCTATTCAGAAGGAATGGATCCTCAGAAGCTTAGCCGAGATTGGGAGACGGGGCTGGTGTTTGGGAGGCGGGGCTAGTGCTGGGCAAGACTTCTACAGTCTGTGCCCTGAAAATGGCAGATACAAATCAAGGTAAGGTATACACAAGAAGTATAGAAGTATTAGATTGTAAGCTGTTTGAGCAGGGACTGTCTTTCTTCTATGTTTGTGCAGCGCTGCGTATGCCTTGTAGTGCTATAGAAATGCTAAATAGTAGAAGTAGTAGTAGTAAGTAGCACATATGAGTTTATCTTGTTGGGCAGACTAGATGGACCATGCAGGTCTTTTTCTGCCATCATCTACTATGTTACTGTTATAGTTTGGTACGGTTACGAGTGTGTTTTTGCACAAGTTTTTGTATAGTGTTTTGCAGTGGAGAGATTGTGTGTCTGCACCTCTGACCCCCCCGGGGTTATGAGAATTGGAACTACTAATTGTAGTGGGCTTGAACTGAATAATTTCTGGGGAGGGGGGGTTTCATGATAGCATTGTGCTTATTATTTCAATCAGTTTTTCTGTACAAGTTTAGCTTCATTTGTCTTTATTTGAAATTTCATAAATAAAAAATTTTCTAAAAATTGAATAATCTTATCAATGGGGTAGAGCTGGGGTGGGGGCGTGGCTAGGGTGGGGCTAGGGCGGGGCTAGGGCAGGGCTGGGCTAGGATGGGGCCCCACCAAATTGGTTTGCACAGGGCCCCGCACTTGCTAAGACCGGCCCTGCAAACGGGGAAGATAGGGTTTCCCAATAGTGAGGTTGCAAAAGAGACCATAGTAGAATAGGTGTCCTTAAATAAAAATCAGACAAAAGATTGCAAGTTAACATTGTCTACAAACAAGCAAGATATAAACAGGAACAAACATAGTTTGAAATGTCTATATGCGAATGCCAGAAGCCTAAGAAATAAGATGAGTGAGTTAGAATATATTGCACTAAATGAAAAATTAGATATAATAGACATCTCTGAGACCTGGTAGAAGGAAGATAACTAGTGGGATACTGTCATAACAGGGTGCAAACTATATCATAGTCATAGCGTAGATCAAATTAGTGGAGGGGTAGCATTAAGGAGAGCCTTGAATGAAATAAATTGAAAATTCTGCAGGAAACAAAACACATCTTGGAATTCCTATGGAGTGAAATTCCATGTGTAAAGAGGAAAAGGATAGTGATAGGAATGTACTACTGTACACCTGGCCAGGATGAACAGATGGATATAGAAATGTTATCAGAAATTAGGGAGGCTAACAAACTGGGCAACAAAATAATAATGGGTGATTTCAATTACCCCGATATTAACTGGGTAAATGTAACATATGGGAGGTAAAAGTCCTTGACAAAATCAAGGACTGCTTTATGGAGCAGCTGGTGCAGGAGTTAAAAAGAAAAGGAAAAATTCTAGACCTAGTCCTTAGTGGAGCGTATGATCTGGTGCGAGAGGTAATGGTGCTGGGGCCACTTGATAACAGTGATCATAATATGATCAGATTTGATATCGGCTTTGGAATAAGTATACACAGGAAATCCAATACGTTAGCATTTAACTTTCAAAAAGGAGACTATGATTAAATGAGAAGAACGGTAGAAAAAACTTAGAGGAGCAGCTGCGAAGGTCAAAAATTTACAACAGGTGTGGATGCTGTTCAAAAATACCATCCCGAAAGCTCAAGCCAAATACATTCCGTATATTAAAAAAGGAGGAAGGAAGAGCAAATGACAGCCAGAATGGTTAAAAAGTGAGGTGTAGGAACCTACTAGAGCTAAAAGAAAATCCTTCACAAAATGGAAGAAGGATCCGACTGAAAATAATTAGAAATAGCCATAAGGAATGGCAAGTAAGGAGTGGAGGAGTGGCCTAGTGGTTAGGGTGGTGGACTCTGGTCTTGGGGAACTGAGTTCGATTCCCACTTCAGGCACAGGCAGCTCCTTGTGACTCTGGGCAAGTCACTTAACCCTCCATTGTCCTAGGTACAAATAAGTACCTGTATATGTAAGCCGCATTGAGCCTGCCATGAGTGGGAAAGCAAGGGGTACAAATGAAAAAAAAAAAAGTAAAATGCAAAGTGCTGATAAGGAAGGCAAAGAAGGACTTTGAAAAAAAGATTGTGTTGGAGGCAAAAACAATTGGAGGGGCACTTTCAAAAGAAACATCCAAGTTGGGATTTGGACGTCTTTGTAAAACGTCCAAATCCAGGGGTGGGGAAAGCCATATTTTCAAAAAAGATGGACATCCATCTTTCATTTCGAAGGACATCCTTGGATTTGGACGTACTTACAGATGGATGTCCTTAGACATGGACATCTTTGACTTTCGGCGATTTTCGAAACCGAAGATGTCCATGTCAAAAACATCCAAATGCAAGACATTTGGACATGGGAGGAGCCAGCATTTGTAGTGCACTGGTCCCCCTGACATGCCAGGACACCAATGGGCACCCTAGGGGGCACTGCTGTGGACTTCAGAAATTGCTCCCAGGTACATAGCTCCCTTACCGTGTGTGTTGAGCACCCCCCCCCCCAAATCCACTACCCCCAACTGTACACACTACCATAGCCCTTACGGGTGAAGGGGGGCATCTAGATGTGGGTACAGTGGGTTTGTGGTGGGTTTGTGGTGGGTTTTGGAGGGCTCGCTGTTTCCTTCACAAACGTAACAGGTAGGGAGGGTATGGGCCTGGGTCCGCCTGTCTGAAGTGCACTGCACCCACTAAAACTGCTCCAGGGACCTGCATGCGCTGTCATGGACCTGAGTATGGCATCTGAGGCTGGCATAGAGGCTGGAACAAAATATTTTAAAAATGTTTTTTAAGAGTGGGAGGGGGTTAGTGACCACTGGGGGAGTAACGGGAGGTCATCCCCAATTCCCTCCGGTGGTCATCTGAACATTTCAGGCACCTTTTTGTGCAAAACCTCAGAAAGGCGGTATATCAAGTCCCATTTCCCTTTCCCTTATTCGTAAAAAAAACATGTCCAGGAAAAAACATCCAAGATTTACTTTAGGACGTCCCTGCTTTTTTCGATTATGGCTCAAAGACGTCCAAGTGTTAGGCATGCCCAAGAACCACCTTCACCACGCCTCCAACACGCCCCCTTGAAATTTAGACGTATTTGTGACGACGAACTGCAGTTGGAGACATCCAAAATCGGGTTTCGATTATACCAATTTGGATGTCTCTGGGAGATAGACGTCCATGTTCCAATTTGTGTCGAAAGATGGACGTCCATCTCTTTCGAAAATGAGCCTGATGGTAAAAATATTTTAGGTATATTAAAAGCAAGAAGCCGGCAAAAGAATCAGTTGGACCGCTAGATGACCGAGGGGTGAAAAGGGTACTCAGGGAAGACAAAGCCATGGCGGAGAGATTAAATGAATCCGAGGAAGATTTGGGAGAGATACCGGTTCCAGAAATGGTATTCAAAGCTGATGAGTCAGAGAAACTGAAAAAAATCTCTATAAACCTGGAGGATGTAATTGCGCTATTTGACAAATTGAAGAGTAGCAAATCTCCTGGACTGGATGATATTTATCCCCGAGTACTGATACAATTGAAAAATGAACTTGCAGAACTATTGTTAGTAATATGTAATTTATCTTTAAAATCAAACATGGTTCCAGAAGATTGGAGGGTGGCCAATGTAATGCCGATTTTTTTAAAAGGTTCCAGAGGAGATATGGGAAATTGTAGATCGGTGACCCGGACATCGGTGCTGGGCAAAATGGTATAGACTATTATAAAGAACAAAATTACTGAGCATATTCAAAAGCATGGATTAATAAGACAAAGTCAACATGGATTTAGTGAAGGGAAATCTTGCCTCAACAATCTGTTCCATTTCTTTGAAGGGGTGAACAAACATGTGGATAAAGGTGAGCCAGTCGATATTGTGTTTCTGGATTTTCAAAAGGTGTTTGACAAAGTACCTCAGGAAAGACTCCAAAGGAAATTGGAGAGTCATGGGATAGGAGGTAGTGTCCTAGTGTGGATTAAAAACAGGTTAAAAGATAGAAAACAGAGGGTAGGGTTAAATTTATTTATTTTTTTATTACACTCATGGCAGGCTCAATGCAGCTTACATGGGGCAATGGAGGGTTAAGTGACTTGCCCAGAGTCACAAGGAGCTGCCTGTGCTGGGAATTGAACTTAGTTCCTCAGGACCAAAGTCCACCACCCTAACCACTAGGCCACTCCTCCACTCGGTAAGTATTCTCAATGGAGAAGGGTAGATAGTGGGCTTCCCCAGGGGTCTGTGCTGGGAATGCTGCTTTTTAACATATTTAAAAATGATCTACAGATGGGAATAACTAGTGAGGTAATTAAACTTGCTGATGACACAAAGTTATTCAAAGTTGTTAAATCGCAAGAGGATTGTGAAAAATTACAAGGGGACCTTACGAGACTGGGAGACGGCATCTAAATGGCAGATGATGTTTAATGTGAGCAAGTGCAAAGTGATGCATGTGGGAAAGAGGAACCCAAATTATAGTTATCTAATGCAAGGTTCCACATTAGGAGTAACCAACCAGGAAAAGGATCTATGCGTCGTCATTGATGATACGTTGAAACCCTCTGCTTATTTTACGACAGCAGCGGCGAAGAAAGCAAATAGAATGTTAGGAATTATTAGGAAAGGAATGGAAAATAAAAATGAGGATGTTATAATGCCTTTGTATCATTCCATGGTGCAACCGCACCTCCAAAAATTGTGTTCAATTCTGATCACAGCATCTCAAAACAAATATAGTGAAATTAGAAATGGTGCAGAGAAGGGCGACGAAAATGATAAAGGGGATGAGACAACTTCCCTATGAGGAAAGGCTAAAGTGGCTAGAGCTCTTCAACTTGGAGAAAAGATGGATGAGGGGAGATATGATAGAGGTCTATAAAATAATGAGTGGAGTTGAACGGGTAGATGTGAAGCGTCTGTTTACGCTTTCCAAAAATACTAGGATGGGGCATGCGATGAAGCTACAATTTAGTAAATTTAAAACAAATCGGAGAAAATACTTCTCCACTCAATGTGTAATCAAACTCTGGAATTCATTGCCAGAGAATGAAGTAAAAGCAGCTAGCTTAGCAGGGTTTTAAAAAGGTTTGGATGGATTCCTATAAGAAAAGTCCATAGACCATTATTAAAATGGACTTGGGGGAAAATCCACTGCTTATTTCTAGGATAAGCAGCATAAAATGTATTGTACTGTTTTGGGGTCTTGCCAGGTATTTGTGACCTGGATTGGCCATGGTTGGAAACAGGATGCTGGGCTTGATGGAACTTCAGTCTGTGCTAGTAGGGCAATACTTATGTACTTAAGTTCACACATTACTTTCAAATTATGTGCATTCACTCACCAAATAATTTATGGTTCATCCCCATTATCACAGTTGTCCGAAGAAGTAAGTGAGCCCTTAGGCTGGTTCAAGAACCAGCAGTCAGCAAACCCAACACTTCACCTGCAGCGACCACCGTTCCCCAGCGGTTGAGCCTCTGGGTTTGGGCGTTCAACAGGACTTAGGAGTCGGGTGGGAGAGAAGGGCTCAGGCTCAGACAGGAAGAGGAAGCGAGGTCAGACCTAAGCAGGAGTCAGGGCAGGCAGTGTACTAGCAGAAGTCTGGTCCGGGCAGAAGTCAGGCCAGCGGCGTTCCAGCAGTGGTCAAGTCCAGGCAGAAGTCAGGGCAGGTGGCGTTACAGCAGTGGTCATGTCCAGGCAGAAGTCAGGCAGTAACAAGAGGCGAAACACACCAGTACTACCAACCAGGAAGTAGCCGAGGCAAGGAGGAAAAGTAAGGTTCCTGGTTTTAAACTGAAGGCACCTGATGTCACAGTAGGCGCGCCCAGAAGTAGACATGCCCAGATGTAGACCCGCCCAGACTGTGGGCGCTCAGGAGAAAAGGAATCAGCGGCGGCGTGGATGTGTGCGTCTTGCCCCGCACTTGACAGACCTGGTTCGTGACACCCATCTTACATGCAGAATCTTATAGAGCTGTCAACACGCAATTTAAAAAAATCATCCAGACACTTTCTTGTATTACATGTCCATCAATATAATAAAGTCCCATCTGATTGATACCCAATATCGGATCTACGGGAAACCTGGGTTGGTGAGATCCCAGTTACCCCACAACTCTGTGGTGGTGGATGCCACTCTCAAAAAAGCCAGCAGTACTAGGGACTATGCCTCGGCTCCCCCAGGTACATAAGTATTGCCATACTGGGAAAGACCAAAGGTCCATCAAGTACAGCCAGTGGCGATCCTAGGTCGGCTGCCACCCCGGGCGGATCGCCACTGCACACCCCCCCCCCCCCCCCCCGGGGTGCAGCAGCGTCTGTCCACCCAGGGTGCAGCATGACACCCCCCCCCCCCCCCCCCGCGCAATGACACCCCCCGGTGCATGAAGCCCCCCCCCCCCCCCAGGATGCATTCTTAGCTGCTGGAGGGTGCAGAGAGCAGCCGCGCGCCTGTCGGCTCCACTGGCTCCCTGCTACCTCTGCCCCGGAACAGGAAATAACCTGCTCCGGGGCAGAGGGAGGAGGGAAACAGCTGAGCCGACAGTCGTGCGGCTGCTCTCTGCACCCTCCAGCAGTGTGCACCCGAGGCGGACCGCCCCCACCACCACCCCGCCCTTCCTACGCCACTGAGTACAGCATCCTGTTTCCAACAGTGGTCAATCCAGGTCACAAATACCTGGCAAGATCCCAAAAAAGTACAAAACATTCTAAACTGCTTATCCCAGAAAATGATGGCGGGGATGGGACGACTTCCCTATGAGGAAAGACTAAGGAGGCTAGGGCTTTTCAGCTTGGAGAAGAGACAGCTGAGGGGAGACATGATAGAGGTATATAAAATAATGAGTGGAGTGGAACAGGTGGATGTGGATTTGAAGCGTCTGTTCACGCTTTCCAAAAATACTAGGACTAGGGGGCATGCGATGAAACTACAGTGTAGTAAATTTAAAACAAATCGGAGAATATTTTTCTTCACCCAACACATAATTAAACTCTGGAATTTGTTGCCGGAGAACGTAGTGAAGGCGGTTAGCTTGGCAGAGTTTAAAAAGGGGTTGGACGGTTTCCTAAAGGACAAGTCCATAGACCGCTACTTATGTACTTATGTACAGAAATAGTGGATTTTCCCCAAGTCCATTTAATAATAAGAAGGTAGAGAAACTAGAACCCTGGACTCTTTTGGGAGAAAGGTGTATCAGGCCTCAATGCTCATCTCCCATATTCAGCTTTTCATGAGCGTTTACTTGCGGAACTCAGTGAGGCAGCTATCCGACTTGGTTGTTGCACTCCCTCCGGAGCAGACAGAGCCTTTTTGCTGGTGAAGCAGCAGAAAGCGTGTCGCAAGTTCTTGGCCAGGGGCACTTACGACATTTTTGACGTGGCATCCAGAATCTCTGCCCAAGGTATAGCAATGTGCAGACTCTCATGGCTGCGTGTTTCTGACCTGGATCATTTGGTCCAGCAGAGAATGGCGGATGCCCCTTGCCGGGGGGATAATTTTTCAGAGAGAAGATTGAAGAGGTCGCCGACCAGAGTAAAAAGCACACTGAGGGTATGTCTTCTCTCTCTCGCCAGACGTCTTCTGCAGCTACCTCCTCATCCTGGAGGTATTTGGTGGGTTGCGGAGTGCTTCCTATTCCTACTTTAGGTGTAGGTATGCTTCTGCGGCTCACTAGCCTGCTCAGGCTCAGCAAGGTGTGACAGCAAGGCCATACATCCCCTTTCTTGTTCTACACAGACCCTGCTTGAATACCTTCTACACTTATCAGAGTCTGGTCTTAAGACCAACTCCATAAAGGTTCACCTTAGTGCAATTAGTGCTTATCATCAACGTGTAGAAAGTAAGCCTGTCTCTGGACAGTCTTTAGTTGTTCTCTTCATGTCAAAGCCCCCTGTCAAACCTCCACCTGTGCCATGGGTTCTCAATGTCGTTCTCACCCAGCTGATGAAAGCTCCTTTTGAGTCACTGAATTCCTGCCATCTGAAGTACTTGACCTGGAAGGTTATTTTCTTGGTGGCTGTTACTTCAGTGAGCTTCAAGCCTTAGTAGTGGATGCACCTTATACTAAGTTTCATCACAACAGTAGTCCTCTGCAAGAACCCTAAGCTCCTGCCGAAGGTGGTGTCGGAGTTCCATCTGAACCAGTCGATTGTCTTGCCAACATTTTCCCCCCACCCCATACCCACCCTGGTGAAAGCAACTTGCACACCTTGGACTGCAAGGGAGGTTTGGCATTTTACATGGAGTAGATGAAGCCCTTCAGACAATCCGCCCAGTTGTTTGTTTCTTTTGATCCCAACAGGAGGGGAGTCGCATTTCCTTTGCTTTTGTCCAAGCTGGGCTGACTTTAGAGGGTCATGTTATGGCTCATAATGTTAGAGCCATGGCTGCGTCAGTGGCCCACTTAAAGTCTGCCTCCATTGAAGAGATTTGCAAAGCTGTGACATGGTTTTCAGTCCACACATTCACATCTCACTACTGAGTGATAAGGGTCAGAAAACATTCCAATCTCCACGGTTCTTCGGAGGACAGTTCCAGAAGAAGAGGGAACCAAATCTGACGTGGCCAGAACGGTACAATCCGGATCATGGTTTTGCGGTCTTGCTTGAGTTTCAGCAAAGTCTTCCCTACTAGAGGTATGGGAGGATACGCATACAGAAGGCCTGTCCCCCAATGTAGCAGAAAGGCATCTGACGTTAGTCTGTCATGGGCCTGAAACCTGGAACAGAACTGAGAGACCTTGTGATTGATTTGAGTAGCAGAAAGATCCATCGAGGGGGTGCCCTATGCTCGGAAGATCTTGCAGGCGATGCCCATGTTCAGTGACCACTCATGAGGTTGCATTACCCTGCTCAGCCTGTTGGCTAGACTGTTGTTTATGCCTGCCAGATATGTGGCTTGGAGAAACATGCCGTGACGGCACGCCCAAAGCCACATCTGGACGGCTTCCTGACACAGAGGGTGAGATCCGGTGTCCCCCTGCTTGTTGGTATAGTACATCACAACCTGATTGTTTGAATTAAGATAATTTGTTTGGACAGCCAATCTCTGAAAGCCTTCAGAGTGTTCCAGATGGCTCGGAGCTCCAGGAGTTTGATCTGAAGACCTGCTTCCCCACCCCAGGAGGGATGCATCCGTTGTCAGCACTTTCTGTGGCTGATGAATGGTCATCCCATAGTCAAACTGAGCCAGATTGTCCACCACTGAAGAGAATTCCGAAAATCAATGGACAGTTGTATCATATCCTTTTGATTCCCCGCAGCTTGAAACCACTGAGAAGCTAGGGTCCATTGAGCAGATCTCATGTGCAAACGTGCAATGGGTGTAACATGAACTGTGGAGGCCATGTGCCTCAAGAGTCTCAACATCTGCCGAGCTGTGATTTGCTGAGATGTTCGAACCGTGGACACTAGGGACAGAAGGTTGTCTGCCCATGCCTCGGGAGATAGCCTCGAGACATTCTCGTGTTCAGCAGTGCTCCAATGAACTCCAATTTCTGAACAGGAGTGAGATAGGATTTGGCGTAACTTATTACAAACCTCAGTAGTTCCAGCACTTGAATAGTCATCTGCATGGACTCCCGAGCACCGTCCTCCGAGGTGCTCTTTACTAGCCAATCATCGAGATAAGGGAACACATGTACTCCTAGTCTGCGTAGCGATGCTGCGACTACTGCTAGGCATTTTGTGAAAACTCTTGGCACAGATGCCAGGCCAAAGGGCAGTACACGGTACTGAAAGTGCTTCATTCCCAGCCGAAATCAAAGATACTTCCTGTGAGCTGGAAGTATCAAGATGTGTGTGTAAGCCTTCTTCAAGTTCAGAGAGCGTAGCCAATCGTGTTCCTGAATCATGGAAAGAAGGGTGCCTAGGGAAACCATCCTGAAGTTTTCTCAGACTAGGAATTTGTTCAGGGCCCTTAGTTCTAGGATGAGATGCATCAGTGGCGTAGCTAGGTGGGGCGCAGGGGGAGCAGTCGCTCCCCCAAATGGATTTTTCAAAAAAAGGCGCCTATGCGCATGCACCATTGCCTTCCCGCTTGCACGCGGTGCCACAACAAACACAGGATGCGCTGGATCATTGTCATCGCCTGCCAGACGCCATCTGCTCTAACACTAACAGCACTGAGACTGAAAACAGACTGCTGCAGTGCTGCTAACTGAAGAAGTCAGTGATTAGCCTGACCTCTGAGCCACCCGCACCCCCAACGAATGACCTTACCACAAGGAAAGGAGCTGGCTGGCTGAATAACTGGCCACTGCTGTGTGCGTGGACAACCTGCTCTCAGAGAGCTCTCTTGACGAAGTTCTCATCTTCACACTTCTCCAAGCAGCACTGTGGGGGGCGGGGCCAGGCCCAGGGATCCTTCTCAGGTGGCACGGCTGTGGTGTGGTGCAGGCTGCAGCCCAGCTGTTCAGTGTTCGGAGCCTCGACATCGATTTTGGCTGTGTGATCTGAGCTCTTTAGCTCTGACTTTGGTGGGGTAAGGGACCACACTGTGCTCTGTCTGTGCTGGCTGGAAAGTGGAAGGGTTCCACCTCCACGGCACTGGCTGTTTCAGCTAAGATATCTCGTGTGTGTGTGGGGGGGGGGGGGGTTACAGAAGACAGATGACCAGTCTTACTAGCCCATGCAGCAGGAAAACGGGGGAGCCCAGGTCCAGGGGGGGGGGGCAACAGAATACAAATCAATGGACAGTCTTCTTATCCCGTGCAGCAGAAAAAAGGGGGGAGGGGAGAGAGACATATACTCCTTTGCAGCCTATAAAATAAAATTTAAAAAAAATTAAAAGGGAAGGGGTGGGGATGCACACACATAGCCTTCTTTTTTTTTTTTTTTTTTTAATCATTTTCACATTTTTACAAGCATTTACTACTTGAGTAGGTAATACAGTTAAGAAATTACCACATGATTAATCAAACAAAACAAATCAGGAAAATATTACAAAACTTGTATTAGACCACCAAAATCCAGGGGCTAAGAGCCGTTAACTTAGGAGAAAGAAATTCATTTCAACATATCTCAAGATTGAAATAAAGCAATAGCAGATTATTACAACCCTCCAAAATATAATTACACTCCCAACATCCTAATCTTAAGGTGAAACATAACGGTTTAGATTCAACAAGCATTATAATAATTTTTTCTGAGAAATAAATTGTTTTAAATGTTCAGGTACAAAGAAAACGTATTTTACCCCTAAATATTTTATATTGCATTTGCAAGGGTAGTTCAAGTGGAATGAGGCTCCCAAAGACAAAGTTTCAGCTCGAAGTGCTAAGAAGTCTTTCCTCCTAATTTGAGTTTGCTTAGTAACGTCTGGGAATACCCAGATTTTCCCCCCATAAAATGGGGTTTGTAAGTTCTTCAAAGCCATCTTCCTAACAGATTCTAAATCTTGCAGAAATATGAATGAGACCAACAAAGTTTGCCGCACAGTTATATCAGTCAGCGATGTTTCCAGTAATTCTGATACATTTAAATCCGGTTGTTCCAATGCTTGTATTGCTTTCTTTGTAGGCAGATAATAAATTTTGTTCACTGGAGGCACATTTTCTAAGGTAAATTTTAAATTTTCCACCAAATACCTTTTAAAAATTTCTAATGGGGGGTATATAGAAGTCCGTGGAAAATTCAAAAATCGTAAATTTAACCTCCTATTATAATTTTCAAAATATTCCAACTTATTATGTATCAGCATATTGTCTTGTATTAATTTAACTGAGGTTTCCTTCAATTTAGAATTTTCAATTGACAAATTTGTGATCTTTTCAGTTACCTCTTCTTTCATAGAAGAAAATGCAGTAGTTAATTCCTTTACATTACCCACTAACGGTTCAATCTTGCTAGTTGATTTCATCCCGTCTGTAGAGTCTCCCATATAGCCTCAAGACTCACCGCCGGCGAGGAGACTAGAGATTTTCCTGGTCTCTGTGCCATCTGACTCTCAGCTGTTGCTGTTATACAGGCCTCAGCTGTAGCGTCGAAGTGGGGACCCAGTAGTAGCTCTCCTCTCCCGTTACCGCGGTTTGGGGCTACACCTCCATCATCGACCTCAGCCGGTTGCGGTGGTGGTGGGCGCACCGGGGGGGGACAGTGAAACATTCTGCCGCTGAAGCTCAGCCTCTCCTCAGGCAACGAGCTCAGCGGGGCTTCCCGGCGTCATAGCAGGGGTTCTCGCGAGGAATCCTTCAATAGAGAGCTGTGTTGGAGTCGAAGTTAGTACCGGCGGGGCTCCGGTTCTCAAAACCCCCTTCCTCTTGGTATGCGGCATCGTTAGAAAAGGTAAAAAGTCTTTAAGGAAGAAAAATCTACCAAGAGGTGTAGGTTTAACACAGCGCTATCTAAGGCTCACTCGCGGCACAATGTTGCTGCCGCCATCTTGCTCCGCCCTCTTTTTTTTTATTTTGACACATAGCCTTCTTTTGCAGCCCATAAAATAAAAAAGGGGAGGGAGTGGACTGGAGAGAGAAGCACACACACACAGTCTTCTTTTTTCCCAGACCATAAATTTAAAAAAAAAGGTGAGAAGGAGTGGGGGAGGTACACAACCTTTTTTTTTCAGCCTATTAAAAAAAAGAAAGAAAGAAAGGGGAGGGGTGGCAAGTCACACACACAATCTTTTTTCAGCCCATAAAATACATGGTCAAGACAAGAGGAGTCATCAAGGGAAGCAAGAGTGAGATTTCAGAGGGGGGATGGAAGTAAGGGAGACCTACCTATAGGGGGAGGCAGGGAAGCAAGGGGAAATGTCAGACAAGGAGGTTGAAGAAAACAGGGGATGAGGTATTCCTATCTAATCCATTATACAGACTTTAGCTCACCCTAAACAATAGCAAATGCTAAAGCAATAGCAAAAGTTTATTAAAAATAAATGCGTGGTCTAAAGCTGTTCTAGTTGGATAGGCAGTGCCTTAAAAGGTGGAGGACAAAAGATTTTGTTTTCTTACTTATTTGATAGCTTTTTATTTATTTGAAAGCTTCCTTTATCTAGATATAAATATCATGAAATAAAAATTGAACATCACTAAAACAGGTTAAAAATTATTATAGCTGGTAGAAACAACAGTTATAATCTCTGTATTTTGTGCTCATTTTTTACACTGTTCTATACAATACAGATGGCAAAATTTCAGTGAGAATATCCTGTTTCTTGATCTTAACTGTTCATCTTAACTGTTGCTGTAATCTGCGTTTGGGAAGCCTGGTGTTATAAAGGTGGAATATACTGAAATTAAATGGAAGTAAAATTAAACTCTCCTTTTCGTTGGGGCACATGGAATCACATCTGCATCTGATGTCTGTTTTGGTGTCCCTTTACTAGGTGAAAACATTGCTGCATGAATACAGGGAGTGAGGGAGGGGGAGTCCCTATAGCCAGCCCCTCCAAATGACACAATAATTTAAAATGTAGAACAAATTAGTACTCTAACCAATGAAACCAATACTTCCTCTGTGTACGTCCATATGCTGCACAAGCGAGCATGTTTAATAAGTGAGATTAAATAAAATTGCTACCAACAGTAAAGAACAACAAGGATGTAGCAGCTCATATGTTTGCTTGCTTTATTTTGAGTGTACTAGATGACGGCTGCGCAGGGAAGGAGGAAACATAGACTAACTTAATTGGTTTCAACTTTTTTGACATCATCCCATTTCCTGTTTTCTTCAACCTTCTTGACGCTTCACACAGTATCTGGCAGTGGAGGGATTTTATGTTGCTGCTACTGAGGGAAAGGATATCCATGCATTCTATCACAATTGTACCAAGGATAGTGAAAAGAAAACTAGGCAAAAGGAAAAATGGGAGGGGAGAGCAAGGCAATCAAATTCTCAGAGATGGGCATAACTGTCAGTAAAGAGCATAAATCCTTTGAATATTTAGCTCATAATTGGTACTTTCTGCTGGGTTTTCTGCATTTATTTGAGTTCAACTTTGTTTATTCAACTTCAGGGTTTTCTCTCTATTTTTTAAGAAGCATAATACGAAACTTGATTAAAGTGTCTTAAGTTTCAGCAAAAAGGTATCAGCATATATATTTGCTTTGTATTTATTAACCTGTATTTCTGTGCATTCAGATTCAGTACTGTAGCAGCACTGTCACTGAATTCACCTCAGCATTTTTTGCTGCCCGTTGTATGAAATTCCACTTCACAGTACACAAATGCCAACATCTTGCCATGCTAATATAAGCTTCAAGTGTAAAAAAAAAATATTTCTGTGTGTGCACTTGGAAGTACAGTGTAAAAGGTCAAAGAAGTTCCTGTTTGGTTGTTTCCTTTATAGGAGAGTCAGAGCCTAGGTACGTTCCCCTTGGAAGATGTGCTACTCCCAATGAGAAGCAGCCACCAGTGTCCCCTAGGCTTGTCTTTTCCTTTCCAAGAATGTCTGGTTGCACCTTCTCTGCTGTGGGATGCTATGGCCTGCCTACCTTCTGGCGCCTATTTTACAAAAGTCTGCTCCCCCAGACGTCAAAACCTAGCTACACCTCTGAGATGCATCCCCCCCTGTTTTCTTCTGCACAAGGAAGTACCTGGAATAGAATCGCAGCCCTTCTTCCCCCGGTGGAACGGGTTTGACTGCATGGGACTTTAGAAGGGCGGAGAGTTCCTCTGCAAGTATCTGCCTGTGCTGTGCATGAATGAGCTCCCAGTGGGCAATTTGGAGGTGTGGATTCCAAATTGAGGGTGTATCCTAACTAGACTATTTGAAGAACCCACCAGTCGGCGATTATGAGGCCACCTTTGGTGAAAAAAACATTAACCTCCCCCCAACCGGCAAGTCGTCCGGAACAGATACTTGTATTGAGGCTGTGCTTCCCTGGAGCCCAGTCAAAAGCCCATCCCAAGCTTTTGCTGGAGAGCAGCAGGGGCCTTTAGTGCACACTGTTGATGAGAATGGGCGCGCTGGGGCTGAGCCTGAGTAGGCTGGCGGGACGCCGGTATGTACCTAAGCCTAGCATAGGAATACAGAGCACCCTGCGACCCCCCCCCCCCCCCCACCCAGTGGGAGAGAGAAGCCATAGCATCTGTGTGCTTCTTGATCTGGTCAACCAGGTCTTCCACCTTCTCTCCGAAAAGGTTATCCCCCCGACAAGGTACATCCGCCATCCTCTGCTGGAACGAATGGTCTAGGTAAGAGACGTGTAACCATGAGAATCTGCGCATTGCAATACATTGAGCAGAGATTCTGGATGCCATATCAAAAGTGTCTTAAGCGCTCCTGGCCAGGAATTTACAACATGCCTTCTGCTGCCTGACCACCTGGCGAAAAGGCTCAGCCTGCTCTGGAGGGAGGGCATCAACCAAGGTAGACTGCTGCCTCACCGAGTTCTGCAAGTTGATGCTCGTGAAGGTAAGATTGGATACAGGCAGCAAGCATAGTGGCCTGATACGTCTTCCTCCCAAAAGAATCCAACATCCTAGCTTATCTGCCTGGGGGCACTGAGGCGTAGTCTGTAGAACTCTTGGCTCTCATGAGGGCGGAGTCCACCACCATGGAGTTATGGGGTAACTGAGATATCATGAACCCAGGTTCACTGTGGATCCGATACTGGGACTCAGCCTTTTTAGGGATCACCGGGCCAGACAGAGGGAATGACTAGTTTTGCGTAAGGACTTCCTTGAGTACCTTATGCAAAGGAGGATAGATGTAGTCCAGGACCTCAAGCATCTCAGCCCTGGGCTCATCCTCCACTTCAGACCATTATTAAATTGGACGGAGAAAATCCACTGTTTCTGGGATAAGCAGTATAAAATGTTTTTGTACTTTTTTGGGATCTTGCCAGGTATTTGTGACCTGGATTGGCCACTGTTGGAAACAGGCTGCTGGGCTTGATGGAGCTTTGGTCTGTCCCAGTATGGCAATACTTATGTACTTATGTACTTCAGCAGGGAATGGAATGGCCTCAGCCATTTCTCGTACAAACGAGGAAAAGGAGAGGCTCTCAGGAGGAGACAGTCTCCTTTCAGGTGGAGGGGAAGGATCAGAGAGAATCCCAAAGGACTCACTGGAGGAGAAGTGCCTGGGATCTTCCTCCGACTCCCACGAGCGCTCCTCCTCAGTATCGGAAAGCACTTCCCTTAGGGATGTCCAAGACTGAGCCTGCCTTAACACCGAAGACCGACATCTTCGATAGTGGTGTCGAGGGGCCGACACCTGCATGGACTGTGGTGAAGCTTTGATGGGGAGTCAACCTGGATGGCAGCTGACACCAGACCTGCAAGTGGCACCCTGCTCAGGGACCTCACCGCAGGTGAAAGGCCAGACGGCATGGCAGGCACAAACACCCCCAACGCCGAAGCAGACTGGTACAGCAGTCCTTCCAGAAGCTCTGGAAGTAAGGCCCAGATGCGCTTGTCGAGAGCTGCCATCAGAGAAGGCTGCGGGGCCGGTGGAGCAGTCGATGGCAGAATTGGTTGAGGCTCGGGAGCAGGAACTGGACTGCTGGGAGGCCGACACGTCGGCACCTCCTGTATGGAGGGGGAGTGGTCCTCCTGGCTCTGATGCTTTTTGGGTGCTGAATCCTTCGACGCCCCAGAGCTCCCAGCACCGTGTGTCGAGGGGGAACGGTGACAGTTCTTCTTAGCCTTTGCTCGATGCACGTCAATGAGGCTTCTCAGTGCCAACAAGGATGACGTCGAATCCTCACTTCGCCTTGGGGTCGGGTCCGACGATGGACGGTCCCGGGGGCCTGCACAGCAGGAGGCCTCGAGACAGGTGGAGACCCACTCGATGCCTCACTGCTCCCAGCGTGCCGTGGCCTCTCAGCAGCCATGCATACCTCTACTCCTGACATCGATGCATCCCTCAATGTCGATGTTGACTCCGCTGACCTTGGTGCCGATGTCGAAGGACCAGACCAAACCCCAAAAGGTTTCTCTCTCTGGGCTTCTCGAGCAAGTTCATACGAAGACAAAGGGCACAATGAGCCGGGCTATGGTCAAGCCTGAGGCACTGGATACACCGAGAGTATGTATCTGTACCTGACATGGTCCGGTTGCACCGAGTACAGCGTATGAAGCCGCTGGTAGTCTTTGATGACATGGAAGGAAAAACCACACCAGCGAAATCAAATGGCTCATCTGTGCCAAGAAAAAAAGCACAAAAAGGGAGAAACTTCAACCTGGGGAAAAAATTAAACTAAAAAATGTAAAGGAATGATTTTTTTTTTTAAACAAATGAAAACAAAATGAAATGAAAAACCAAAGTAGAAACAAAAACACTTAAGTGAAGGCTCTTTCCCAGGCACTAAAAGGAGCCACAGAAAAATGCTGTCACTCCTTGCACAGTCGTGTGGCAGGCGGGATGTCAGTCTGCGCATGCGCGGTGCGCTGCAGCACGCGTGCCAGAAGGCTCTGGAAAAAGTTTTTTCTTTTTGCTGTTGCAAATGCCGATTCCCAGGCCAATGCAGACATCGACAGTTGTGAGAACAATTCAGCCTGTTTGTCCTCGGAAAATATTTAACCATCTCTCTTTCCTTATATGCACCTTTCTTTAAATTAGTCACCTTATTTTCTAAATCCTCCTACTCTCTTATCTATCTATATGTTCCATCTTTGCTTATACCCTACACTGTCAATTAAAATGTCCTATTACATATTGTGTTGACAATGTAAGTAGTATACTATGCCATACTTTGTATTGCTATTTGAATATTTTTACTGCTGTAATTGTCTATTGCTTATGTTTGATTAATTCTTACTGTACACCACCTTGAGTGAATTCTTTCAAAAAGGCAGTAAATAAATAAATAATAAAAGAACAAATTCAGGTGAAAATGGCAGGATAGAGACTTCTACCCCCACAAAACCAAAATCCCGGTTCACTGACAAACTGGATGCCAAAACCTCACAGAGCGCAGGAGCCATTGGTGCTGATTCCGCCAAAACCACCATCCAGAGATGGAGTGCTGATGGCCAAAGTAGGCAAAAGCAGCATGTCCACAGATGTAAAGCAAAGCGTGCAGGAACTAGTAGCCAAAAGCTTACCCCCACGCAAGCAGAAGACTTAATAGGCTCAGAGAATAATAAATATATTCACAGAAAACAGTCGCCAGTCTCATGACCGCCACGGTACTGAAGCCCCACAATCTTCCCACAGCACAAGCACTCTCAAAAAGAACTGCAATGGTTTTTTTTTTTTTTTGGGGGGGGGGGGGGGGGGTTAGATAGAAGAAGAGAAGGGAAGACTGAGATAAAGAAGTAGAAAGTAGCAATGGACAAGCAGGGAGGGACCTAAACCACTAGGTTTTTTTTTTGTTTTTTTTTTACATTTGTACCCCATGCTTTCCCACTCATAGCAGGCTCAATGTGGCTTACATATTATATACAGGTACTTATTTGTACCTGGGGTAATGGAGGGTTAAGTGACTTGCCCAGAGTCTCAAGGAGCTGCCTGTGCCTGAAGTGGGAACTGAACTCAGTTCCCCAGGACCAAAGTCCACCACTCTCACCACTAGGCCACTCCTCCACACCTCAGGCACAGGATATTCTCAACCCCAAACTCATCTGAACCTGCAAGCAGGGCAGGAGACCACACAAAAGTCACCACAGTGCACAGGAACTGCTATCCCGCCTGCTGCAGATAGAGAATACTGGCTAAGTGCAGGAGCTTCATTAGAGTTCTCTATCTCCACCTGCTGGCGGATGGTCACAACCCATTTGTCTGGACTGATCCTTGGGATGTAATGGAAGTTGGGCATTTTTATAAAAGTACATTTCTTTGGCAAAAGCTTTGAAAATTACTATCCCCCTGGGCAATTTGAACTCAGGCAAGTAGCCATATTTTATACAAGCTGGATCCTGCATAAACCCCCTGACCCATCACCATTAGAGTGCATCAGCTTTTAAATCTGGTATATCAAGCACAGGTAAAAAAACAAAAAAACAAAAAAACATTCATATTCAGTGTGGACTGCACTGTGACTCCTAAACTTTGTAATCACTCTGGAGATTTAAAGATGGGCAGAATTTATTCCTCTTTGTAAAAGTGGACAAATATGAATGTGAAATGCAGTCGTTTAAAAAAAATGAAAGAGACAGATCTTGAATCCAGTAGATACATCAAAGCAAACACAGGAGGGTTAAGGAAGTGTATGGACTTCCTCATTATCACTCTGCTTACATATCACCCTCTCCCCTTCACTCTACCACTGTAATGTTATCTATGTCTCATCTGAATATCAGGCGACATCATCCTTTAACTGCTCATATTGGTTTTTTTCTTTTTTTCATTTTTGTATATAGATGATGCCTTTCCAATAGTAGTTCAGGTACAGTAGATATATTGTTTTGATCTGAAGGAAACATAGCTTCCAAAACCTAGGCAACAACTGATTTGTTAGTCAAATAAAAAGGTGTTACCAATTATTTGTTTAAGTGACCTTTATTTGCAGAGAATAAAGTGTCTGATAGTCTTCTACATGGGAGGCTCATGAACAGGCTGAAGGGGGGAAAAGTGGAGAGGGGAATGTAAAATTCAGGCACCTTATGAATCTGACCAACAAAAAGAGGGTCCAAGTCTCCCGCAAAAACACACAAGACAACAAAGAGAGCGGAAGAAACCCAAAAAGACCAGACCAAAACCACAGATTGTAAGAGCACCAAAAAAGTTTTATTGGGACCCTACACAGTCCGTGTTTCGGCCAAAAAGGCCTTCCTCAGGGGTCTTCAAATTGACGTATACAGATGTTCCTCCAGAATTCTCATGGAGTTGAAAAACATAAATGCTGGTGCTGTCTGAAATGGAGCATTGACGAAAAAACTTGTAGGGTCCCAATAAAACTTCTTTGGTGCTCTTACAATGTGGTTTTGGTCTGGTCTTTTTAGGTTTCTTCTGCTCTCTTTGTTACCTTATGAATCTGTCCTGCATTTACTTCTGAGCAATATTTGGAAGTGACACTGCAGAGGACTCAACAGGAACAGTGTGTTTTTGCAGGTGATTCCTAATTCGGCAGCAATTCTTATGTCTAAATCCAACTTTGGATGTTTTTCTGAAAACGTCCAAAAATCATCTAGTGAAAATGGCCATTTTCAAACTAGAAAAACATCTATTTTTTTTTCTTTGACAATGACCATTTCCTAGATGTTTTTGTGCTTAGTATATCTGTCTTTTTGGACCATTAAAAAAAAAAGTCCAGTGCAAAATGCACAAAATCAATCCATTGGGACATAGGAAGAGCCAGCTTTCCTAGTAGACTGGCCACAGGCATCCCAGCAGACCAGTGGGGCATCCTAGGGGGCACTGCAGTGGATGTCACATAAAACGTCCCAGGTACCCATTTCACTATTACCCCCTTATAGTGTATGGCGAGCCCTTCAAAAACCACGAAAAACCTACTGTACCCAACTATACACCACTACAATAGCCCTTATGGCTGCATGTGTCACCTATATGAGGGTACAGTAGGTTTTGCGGGTTTTTGGGGGGACTGACACTTTCCACCACAAGTGTAATAAATTGTTAGAGTAGATTATGGGCCTGGGTCTCATTCTCTACAGTGTACTGCACTGACCACTAGGCTACTCCAGGGACCTGCTTGCTGCTCCAATAGGACTGGCCATAGCATCTGAAGCTGTCGTAGAAGCTGGTACGTAATGTTTCATTAACATCTTTGCAGGATGGGATAGGGTGAGTGACCACTGAAGGAGTAAGGACATAGGCGGTCGGTGGCTGAACTGTTTGGGGAGGCTAAAGGGGCGGGGTTAGGAGTGGGGCCAGGGGTGGAGCTTACATCCATAATTGTCTGACAACACACAGAAAAAAATAAGTAAAAATAAAATAGTCACAATTAATATCTTTTATTAAATTTAGATATTAGATATGTATCATATGTCAAAGAATAAAGTGGTTGCTCAAAGCATATACTAACCACAATCGCTCAACTGCAAAACACTATGCACAAATTTGTGCAAAAACACACTCAGAACCTTACTGTACCATAAATATTACACTGGGCAGACCCTAATACACCAATATACCACCCATACGGAAAATGCAGACTGTCAACAATATGAAACAAGGGATCATAATATCACAATTCTCATGTAGAGCCACAAAACACCCTTTTAGGGTGGATAGTGTTCACTATGAGCTCCTTTTATTAACGACCATATGTAGATCCTTCAAGAGGTAGTGTGTCATGATTTAGGCTTTACACCCTTTCTGATGTTTTGGTGCCACCTCAGTAAGGCCAACACACAATCTCTCCACTGCAAAACACTATACACAAACTTGTGCAAAAACACACTCATAACTTTACCAAACAATAACAGCACTAATTCCAAGGACAGGACGAGCTACAACCTTATGCGTGGAAAGGCAGCACTGTAATTACACCGGGCTCTAAAACACCAATACGCAACCTAGTGAAACAGAAAAAAACAAACCAGGCTGCAAATACTACACGCTAGCAGAATACTGCACCTTGATCACACATGAAAAACATATGACACAACAGATATGAAGGCAAAATACTGAACTAGAAAGTTACCTCAAGAAGTCAGATTCAGCATGCAGCAACACTAGAAAAATTGAAACTTACATGCAAAATATCACAGATGCACATTTCCAAAAGCTGACATATTCCAATTAATAAATTCTGAATAAAATACTTTTTTCTACCTTTGAGGTCTGATCATTTAGTTTTTCTATTCGCTTTGGTCCCAGTGTTTTCTGCTTTATGCAGTGTCTTCTTTCCATCTGATATTTTTTTTCTTTCACCATGTCCACCATCCTTCTGTGTCCTTATGCGTCCTGTCTACCATCTGTAGCCCTGTCCCTTTCCCTCCTCCAGTTTCAGTATCTGCCCTCAAAGTGTTCTGATCCAGTCCTTAAATTCAGCAGTTTACCCTCCATCCATATCTAGCATTTCTCCTCACTCCCCTCCCCTCCCCTCCATCCATGTGCATCTACTTCCTCTGTCTTCCTCCCCTCCATCCAGCATTTCTCCTCTCTTCCCTGCCCTCCACTCCATACATGTCCAGATTTCTCCTCTCTCCCTTCCCCTCCATCCGTGTGCATCTCCTTCCTTTGTCTTTCCTTCCCTCCATTCTTGTCCAACATTTCTCCTCTCTTCCCTGCCCTCCACTCCATCCATGTCCAGCATTTCTCCTCTCTCCCTTCCCCTCCATCCATGTGCATCTCCTTCCTGACTTCCCTCCCCTCCATCCATCCATCCATGTCCAACAACTCTCCATTCTCCCCTGCCCCGATTCATTCATCCATGTCCAGCAATTCTCCTCTCCTCTGCCATCCCCTCCATCCATCCATGTCCAGCAACTCTCCATTCTCCCCTGCCCTCTCCTCCATCCACCCATATCCAGCAAATTTCCTCTCTCCCCTGCCTCCTCCATCCATCCATGTCCAGCAATTCTCCTGTCTCCCCTGCCCGCCCCTCCATTCATGTCCAGCAACTCTCCATTCTCCCCTGCCCTTTCCTCCATCCACCCATATCCAGCAAATTTCCTCTCTCCCCTGCCCCCATTCATCCATCCATGTCCAGCAATTCTCCTCTCTCCCCTGCCCTCCTGTCCAGCAATCTGTTCTCTCCCCCTGCCCTCCCCTCCCCTCCATGTTCAGTGATTCTCCCTGCCCTCCCTCAGCTGGATAGCCCTCCTCTCCATTTCTTCCTGCCCCCCCCCCCCCGCACATTTAACCATTTTACTTTCAGGCGCAGCGACAGCAGTAAAGAGGGCAACGCAGCGGGCTCGCCTCCAGCTTCTCCCTTCCCTCACACAGTGTCCCGCCTTCTGCGATGATGTATTTCCTGTTGCCGCGAGGGCGGGACATTGTGTGAGGGAGGGGAGAAGCTGGAGGTGAGCGCGCTGCGTTGCCCTCTTTACTGCCGTCGCTGCGCCTGAAAGTAAAAGGGTTAAATGCGCGGGGGGGAAGGAACGGAGAGGAGGGCTGTCACTCGGGGAGCTGAGGGCAGGAAGGAGGGACTGTCCAATGGTCCAAGAGCTGCCTACAGCACTGCGTTTGGGGGGGGGGGGGCAGCAGCCAGGGGAAGGTCACGGTAAGCCTCCCCAAGCTTCTTATACAGAGCGCCTATGAGTAAGGAGGTGTCATTCCTTTATTCCTGCAGTGGTCATTTAGTCATTTAAGGCACTTTTTTGTGGCTTATTCATTAAAACAAGTGTAGATCAAAATGTCCAACTTATAGCCCTGGATGTTTTTGTTTTGTTCCATTAAGGCAGAAAAATGTCCAAGTGTTAGGAATGTCCAGATCCTGTCCTTAACATGCCCCTTTGTGATTTGAATGCACTTCTGATGGACTTCATAGAAAAACATCTAAAAATTGATTTCCAAAATACCAGTTTGGACATTTTTGTGAGAAAACATCCAAATGCTGCTTTATGCCACTTTTTAGATGTTTTTTTTCTTTTGAAAATGAGCCCCATTGTGACATATGATTTTTTCTTCTGTTCTTTAATACACATGCTTACCTGAGGCATGAGGCTGTAAGAAACACCCTACCATGATACTTTATAAATAGAATTTATAAATGAAATCATACACCTGTTGAGCTTTGCATGTGTAGAAGACCAGTATCCACCCGGACGTGCTCCAGAACATATACCCTGAATAAGTGATGAGACAAACAGTAAAAACCAGGCTAGATCAATTGTCACCAGGATCTTGTCGCTGTGCTGAAATACAATACAGTTTTCACTATTTGTGCAATGATTTAATGCAGCCAGCATGTCTGCATCTGCATAGCTTTTAACTCTGTGTGGATATGAAGGAGTTACAACACAGAGAAATACCAGTTTACAAAATATTTATTAATAAAAAATGCCCCAAGTTTTCCATACAATAAAATCAGACTCATACTATATAAAATGCAGAGAAACAGTGATCAACTAATACCTGTACAATAACACACAATCAGGCTGTGACTGTCCCGGTACAAGTACAATACCACAAGCTGTCCAGCTGTAATGAAATGTTTGTCAGCCCCAGTAGCCACAAGTTAAAAAAGACTTACAACAAATAAACTCATAAATACAGACTATTGAACTTATTTTACATTCTGTGTTCTTTCCTGGCTATGAAAGATAGGATACCCCACCTTTGAAGGACACGGGGCAGGCGTGCAATGTGTTCTCCATGATTCTTTGGGCAGAACACGTTTCTTTCACCAGCTCTTTTCTCCCCGCACTCTGGGTCTCTTGGGGTGTGAGGCAGCATTCAGCAGAAGCTTTCTGGGTAATGTGTGAAATTAGGAAAGTTCTTTTTGGGCACATTTCTATTAAATGTGTAAGACTTAATATTGTCTTGAGAACTTGCAACAGGAAAATAGTTCTGTCATCAAACAACTAGATACTGCAAATGGCTGCTAGAGCATAGGAGTCTTTAATTATCTTTGGTACACAGGTTGTGCTTACTATCAAAACTTGCCTATTACATTGCATTTTCCATTTCATCCCTTTATTTGGAAAGATGAAATGCTGAATTTGCATTGATGAATTTAGCTGGGAGCAAATATGTGTCCCTGGATACTAGACAAATAATACAGACAAAACCCCTTGTACTGAAACCAGGCCCCCACACTCAAGTAGCCCTGGTGCATAATTCCCACCATTTTAAAAAGGTCTAGAATTTCTATTGAGCTTGTTTTGTGGCTCAGTTTTATTTCCTATACCTCAAAACACCTGGAAGTTAAACCCTGTGGAACACATAGACCCTTAGCTGTAGTGTATTTTCTCAGTCTTTCAATTCTAACTGCAGGCACTGAGGGATTAAACCTCTGTTCCTTCTCGAGGATACAAAGCACTGTTTGAACTGATGCTATTGTAGAAGTGGGAGTTAAATTGATTCAAGACTGAGCTACCATAGCCAAAGTGGCTGGATGATACTGGATTAGCCCATTCTGAACCTCCATGATTGGGGATGTTAGCCATTGGAGGGTAAGAATTGAAGCCTACCATGTTCTGTCCCATTTTATCAGCATTTTCATTTGTGAGTCCCAGTGGCATGGGCCGACTCACTGTATTAGCACTGTTAACATAGGCAGTCATGCTGGAGAAGAAATTGGTGAGGCAGGGGTTGGTGGAAGGAGGTGATGCCCTCTTTTCAGGAGAGTTTTCTGCTCTTGGGGAGGAACTTTCAATAATGTCTTGGTGATCACCAGTCTTAGGGCTGCTGCTCAGGGGATTGTCCTCAGATTTCACTGATGCAACGCTGTTTGTACTGGGGTTGGCATCAGACTTTCGTTTCCTCTTTCGCCGGAAGTTTCCATTGTCAAACATTTTCTCACAGTTAGGATCCAAGGTCCAGTAATTCCCTTTACCTGTAGGCACAGAGAAGTAAAGATCATGAAGGCCATGGACAGTAATGTAAAGAGAGAGACCAGAATCTCTAAAGATTTGAAATTCTTTCATCCACAGCTTCTACCTTGGCATTAAATTAACAAGGCTGAAGCTGTTACACATAATGCATCATACTTCTTCCCTGTTACAGTAGAATTGCATTCTACCTAGACTGTGACATCTGAGAGGACAGGAGTTCTCATTTATGCTATAACTTTCCTTTCTCATGTGGATTCCACACATACATATATCAGATTCACTGTTCTGGAAACTCCTTGTCATTGTGTACATTTCACACAGAGGTATGGACCTGACAGTGTGCAGTTATAAATAAATATGCTGCCCCCCTCCCCCCGCCCGCATCTTTTAGACACAAAGCCATGTAAAACACCCCTGGCTCTCCTGAGGCTCTGAGAAATAAAGACACTGCATTTGTTTTCATTCACGAATAGGATAAGCCATTCCTGTACTGGTCACAGCCTACAATCTGTGATGTCCCCTGTCTGGCAATATTGCAGTTTTCTTTTTCTGCTGTATATGCGGAGGAGGGACTGATATTTGATGCCAAAGTTTAGCATGCTCAGAATTAGGTTTAACAATTAAATAGGGATGCAAATAAACAGAAACAAAAGCATTGTCTTTTAAAACTTGGACAGCATTATCCTTGCTGTTACCCTCCAAAGAAAACATGCCATTTCTTTTCACTGATTTTTGCATTAATTCAGTTTCTTTCACAGTTTCTAGACTACAGGGTACATCAGTCATTGGCAGACACCCTCCGTTCTACGCTCCAGTGCTTTGCACTTTTGAACTCCTGTCTTCCTTACTTCACTCTCTCACTCACAGACTGTCTGAATACCTTAACCTGTTCTCAGATACTTGTCCCAGTACTACACTTTAAAGGAATATACAGGAACTAAGCATGGACCTTTTAGTTTACAAAAGAATTTAGCTAAGGAAATGCCTGCGTTCACTCAGTGTATTGGCCACCTCTATCTTACTGGCTAGTTTTCATTTATAACACACAAAACTGGTTTAAACAGTATTCTTATACTAGTGTACAAGACAGATTGCTTGTTTACCAGTTTCCTGCCACATAGATTGCCACTTGCTCAGGATTATGTAGGGATTGGAGCCAGAGTCTCAGGTTATCATAGTTCTACACTCTAGCTACATTCTCAACCATAGGACACAATTGATAACTGACTTACCTGGATCATCCTCATCTCTTGGGACTTTCTTGAAACAGTCATTGAGGGACAGGTTGTGCCTGATTGAGTTCTGCCAGCCAGCTTTGCTTTTGTTGTAGAAAGGGAAATTGTCTGCCACATATTGGTAGATTTGGCTGAGGGTCAGTCTTTTGTCCGGTGCACCATGGATGGCCATGGCAATGAGCGCAGAGTAGGAGTAAGGAGGTCGCACCAGCTTCATGAGCTCTTCCTGAGAAGGGATGGGCAGCCAGCTTAGATCTCCATGCATGTTCAGAGGCAGCTGTCGTTGCATCCCATATGACTGAGGCATGAAGGGGCTGCTGTTAGATCCCGGTAGGTAGGGAGATGGTGTAATCGAGGGACCATTGAGCCAGAGGTAAGGGTTTGGGGTTGTGCCATAGTCACCAGCATCATAGGCAGAAGGCCGCTGAGGGCTCGGGATGTTCTGTGGCTGGAAGAAGTTCTCACAGTAGAGATTCATCTCAGGAGGTTCCTGGCCAATGCTTGGAAACTGTGGACTGCAGCGTGGTGGGGAGTGTGTCTGAGGATCGAAGGAGCCCATCATCTAAAACTACAGAGTTCCCAGAGCCAAAAAACACCTGTGTTAGCTCTGTACCTGAGACAGGTGCATCACCTGTGCCCTTACCCTCCTACTTATACATCTGTATGTATTTGGTTTCCAGCCCCTAGCCCCTCCCACTTTATCCTGATTGGCTATAGATCAGATTGATATCCCTTTATGGAATGCTGGCAGCTCTGTAATTGCTGTCAGATCAGCCAAATTTAAAATTTATGACTGTTTATCTTTTAAATGAATGGAGGAATTTTCCACTACTGTAAAAAAAAAAAAAAAAAAAAACCAACAACAGTAGTGAGCTGCCATCCAAAGGAGGTTCCATTGTCTTCTACCTGGTCAAAATGTAACAGTAAAAGGAAGTCTCTAAGGCTTTCCTGGAGGGGGAGGACTTTGACAGTTAAGGGGACTCTTAACTTGCAGGTGTCGTATGAAAAATGCAGTCAGCTAATGTGAACCTTTGCCCAGAAATGTAGGTTTATTTTACTAGAAAACTAAACATTTCCTCTAAGATGCAAATCTGTGTTATTCTATTGGCAAGCTGTGCAAAGGGCTGGAAAAGGTTAAGTTCTGTGACTTAGAGTCACAGTCAAAAGCAAAGCTGCTCTGTCATTTAGCCACAAGTGCATGCTCTCTTTCTTTCACTGTTTCTCTCTTCCTCAGTCACTCACTGATGACTACTCACCTCTCTCATCAGTGTTTCCTCACATATTTCTTGCAATGGAGATTCACTCCTCCCCTGGATAGTTACCCTTATCCTGAAAACCTTAAAGACATTCTCCTTACTGATCAGAATCCAGATGCCATCTTACAGCTGCAGAATAGGGAAAGCTTGCTTGGACTCACTGGGAAAGCGCAGCTGAGACAGTGCTTCAAAATAAAGTTCACAAAGTACTGGAAAGGGAAATGAACTGATACAGGGTTCAGTGGGTAATGTGCATGGGAAAAGGTGATATTTACACAAAATACAGATGATAAACTAGTAAACATATTAAATACTTAATTCAACTAAAAGGTTTTGCCCTCCATAGTCAATGGCAGGATTAGTGTTAGATGAATAATTTGAATGGCATACTACAGTATGTAAAACTTGAGCATCATATATATAGGTGGTGTTAGAGGTGTATCAGTCTATATTGCCTCGGTAGTGCATTTATGTACGTGAATATACTTTAAATAGATTCAAGTAGCCATATAATGTGTACTGCGCTAGTAGCGCTATAGAAATGATTAGTAGCAGTAGTAGCTGCAGGGCCTCTGCTGTCACCCTGCTGCAATGAATTCTTCCAAAGCCACTCATCAGAAACCTAGGCCAGAAAGTCCGTTTTGGAGGTTGCCCTGGCTGCTAAGACTCAGATGACTGATTACTGTGTGTGGAGGTGACCGGATGACATTTCCATTCTGTATTTTATTCCTCTCTGAAAGGATAGGGCAGGACTGCATCTCACTGACCATTAAAAGAAGGTAGGAAGCTTAGCCCTTGATCTCTGTCTGCTTAAACAACAGAAGTATTCAATGCTTGCATCTTGGAATCTGTTTAATTGTCAGGTGCTTAGTGAGGAGTACTAGGATTCTGTGATTTAGTAAGACTTAAAATCACATCAGACCATTTTAGCCCAATCCTGTTTTTCTAATACACTTGGCTTTCTTGAAACTTTGAAATAAACAAGAAGACCAAGGCAAAGGGCAGAGGTAATAGGGGCAACCAGTAATCTCTGGTCATAATTGCTGGTTTTTAAAACTCCCATTCTGATCTTTCTCCAGAACAAGCAACACTGCAGCAGAACCGTCACAGCACTAGATGTAAGTCTTCGTTGTCCATCATTTATTAGGTGACACTTTTTTTTGCAAATGATTCTTTTAGGCAAAGCTTGTGCTGAAGGAGTTACGCTCTCATTGTAAGGAAGAGACAGGGTGTTTCAGCTAAAGTCAGACAAGCCTGGGGCAAGAGCTGAGAAGCCTGAATTCTGGATGACTTTTCTACTTTTGAAAAGATGGAGTGCTTTGAAGTTCTACCTGTAAAAGGATCCGTTTTTTGGAATTTGGGATGCAATCCTTAAATTTGACCCTATGGAAAATTGGGATATGATCTTTTTAAGATCTCAGAACTACTTCAACTCGAACTCTCTGCTCCATATAGGCAAGAGCTACCAAAACCTAGTGTAACATTCTTAGGGTCATTCTGCTAAAGTATGTTAGGATTTGCATTTAACACAGCTTAACATGAGATTTTACCTCACAATAGCTGCAAATCTAACACAGCAATTAGTGAAGGTTTCTACAGTATTTTTTTTCAAATCAGGATGTGCGTTAATATTCACATTAGCATGAAGTACTTGCTCAGATTTTACGTAGCAGCATTTACCACCTCCTATTTAGGAAGTGCTAAGTGCTCCCACTTTAGCCTGTGGTAAGTATAATGCACAAGCTAGTCAACGCTTCCATGCCCACTCTCCATCCATGAGAAATTCATTAATGCACAGTTTACTGCACAAAAACAGGCAATCTACCACAAAATACTTTAATGTGGTTGCATGTTAGCCTGCTTTTATGCATCAACAGAGAAGTTGTCAGCAGGTACAGATCTCTTGGTCCACCCAGTCTGTATAGTTGCCCCCCGTCTACTGTGTCACCATAGCTTACTTGACATCTAGTCATCTTCTACTCTTCCTGCAATGGCATACCTAGCTTGGCTGCCACATGGGGTAGAGTACCCCCTCTTCCAGATGAATCACCCCCTCCAAGCAGTAAGAAAGTGCATCGAGCAGATGTAGAGCCGCAGTCTACATGTGCACAGCTGTCGGCTCTGCCAGTCCCCTGCTCCAGAGCAAAAGGTTTACCTCAGGGTGCAGTGCACTGGCAAAGACAACAATTGCATACATGTAGACTGTGGGTCTGTGACTATTCAATGCACCCCCTTCCTACCTCACACTACCACTGTCTTCCTGTTATCTGCCATCCTGCCATCTTATCTGTCCAACACATGCTTGGATTCTGCCACTTCCACTTACTGTTTATCTGTTCCAGACATCCCCAATCCATCAGAGTGAAAAGCATTTCCAGTATCAGTCCTCTAAGCCTTACTCCCTCCAGGTTCATATCACATTCTTCAGTTTCTGTTTCTCTGGAACATGCCCTCTTATTCTACTTCTCTTTTCCTCCATTCGTCAATGAGTTCATTTTCTGTTTCTAGAGCTCTCTGTTTAGACCTTATGTTGTAAGACCCTGCTCTGCTTAACTGGAAATTAAACAAAATCATTGAGATTCCAATGATTGGTATTTTTTAGAATGAAATTCCTGAAGATACAATAATCTTTAATGATTAATTTTGCATAGATCACCAACATCAATAAATGGATAATTATGTCCATTTTTTGTTTTGAATTGAATGTTCCGCCCAATATTCAGCCCACGGAGGAAAGTGACATCTGAGCCCCCCCCCCCCCCCTTGATATTCAATGCAAGAGGATATGTGGCTCCTGGTATTGAGTATCCCGGAAGTTAACAAGGCACCAGCAGATATTCAAACCGGTGTCTGGTTAACGTCACTGCATACAGTTAAGATGGCCTTTTGGCTGTCCCAGCTTTATGTGTTTACTTAGCCCAGTGACACTGGTGCCAGAAATGGTATTCAAAGCTGACAAGTCGGAGCAACTGAATGAAATCTCTATAAACCTACAGGATGTAATGGGGCAATTTGACAAATTCAAGAGTAGCAAATCTCCTGGACCAGATGGTATTCATCCCAGAGTACTGATAGAATTGAAAAATGAACTGGAGGAACAATTGTTAGTAATATGTAAATTATCTTTAAAATCAAGCGTGGTACCAAAGATTGGAGGGTAGCCCATGCAATGCCAATATTTTAAAAAGGTTCCAGAGGGGATCCAGGAAATTATAGACTGGCGAGTCTGACGTCAGTGCCAGGCAAAATGGCAGAGACTATTGAACAAAATATTGAACAGACTAAAGAACAAAATTACAGAGCATATTCAAGAGCTTCTTTGAAGGGGTGAACAAACATGTGGATAAAGGGAATGGGACTTATATACTGCCTTTCTGTGGTTTTTCCAACTACATTCAAACCAGTTTATATATTATATACAGGTACTTATTTATACCTGGGACAATGGAGGGTTAAGTGACTTGCCCAGAGGGACAAGGAGCTGCAGTGGGAATTGAATCCAGTTCACCAGGAACAGAGTCTGCTGCACTAACCAATAGGCTACTCCTCCACTTGGCAAGCCAGTTGATATTGTGTATCTGGATTTTCAAAAGGCGTTTGACAAAATACCTCATGAAAGACTCCAGAGGAAATTGAAGAGTCATTGGATAGGAGGTAGTGTCCTATTGTGGATTAAAAACTGATTAAAAGATAGAAAACAGAGAGTAGGGTTAAATGGTCAGTATTCTCAATGGAGAAAGATAGTTAGTGAGGTTCCCCAGGGGTCTGTGCTGGGACCGCTGCTTTTTAACATATTTATAAAAGACCTGAAGATGGGAGTAACTAGTGAGGTAATTAAATTTGCTGATGACACAAAGTTATTCATTGTTGAAAAGGACAACCATTCCCTACTAGAGACTCCCTTTCTATTCTCCAGCCCAGCTACTGTGAGTGCAGGGAGGCTTCTGCCCCTTGGGTGCTTCCCAACAGTCAGACTATGGATGTCCTTTTTTCTATTCTTTGCATTCTAATGTTCAGTGAGTTTAAGTTTGAAATGTCTATATGCGAATACCAGGGGCCTAAGAAATAAGATGGGAGAGTTAGAATATATTGCACTAAATGAAAAATTAGATTATAATAAGCATCTCTGAGACCTGGTGGAAGGAGAATAACCAGTGGGACACTGTCATACCGAGGTACAAATTATATCGTAGTGATAGGGTAGATCGAATTGGTGGAGAGGTAGCACTGTATATTAACGAGAGCCTTGACTCAAATAGATTGAAAATTCTGCAGGAAACAAAACACTTCTTGAAATCACTATGGATTGAAATTCCATGTGTAAAGGGGAAAGGGATAGTGATAGGAGTGTACTACCGTCTGCCTGGCCAGGGTGAACAGGTGGATGCAGAAATGTTAAAGGAAATTAGGGACACAAACAAACTGGGCTACACAATAATGGGTGATTTCCATTACCCCGATATTGACTGGGTAAATGTAGCATCAGGGCACACTAGGGAGGTAAAATACCTTGATGAAATCAAGGACTGCTTTATGGAGCAACTGGTACAGGAGCCAACGAGAGAAGGAAAAATTCTAGACCTAGTCCTTAGTGGAGCGCATGATGCTGGGGCCGCTTGATAGCAGTGATCATAATATGATCGGATTTGATATTAGCTTTGAAGTAAGTATACATAGGAAATCAAATACGTTGGTGTTTAACTTTAAAAAAGGAGACCATGATAAAATGAGAAGAACGGTGAAAAAAAAAAAAGAGGAGCAGCCACGAGGGTCAAAAATTTACATCAGGCGTGGATGCTGTTCAAAAACACCATCCTGGAAGCCCAGGTCAAATATATTCTGCGTATTAAAAAAGGAGGACGGAAGACCAAATGACAGCCGGCATGGTTAAAAAGTGAGGTGAAGGAAACTATTAGAGCTAAAAGAAAATCCTTCAGAAAATGGAAGGAACCGACTGAAAATAATAAGAAATAGCATAAGGAATGTCAAGTCAAATGCAAAGCGCTGATAAGCATCGAAAAAAAGATTGCGTTGGGAGGCCAAAACACATAGTAAAAAAAAATTTTAGGTATATTAAAAGCAGGAAGCCTACAAAAGAATCAGTTGGACCACTAGATGACCGAGGAGTAAAAGGGGCAGTCAGGGAAGACAAAACTGTAGCGGTGAGCTTAAATGAATTCTTTGCTTCGGTCTTCACCGAGGAAGATTTGGGTGGGATACTGAAGCTGATGAGTTGGAGAAAATGAATTCTCTGTAAACCTCATGAAAGACTCCAGAGGAAATTAGAGTATACAAATAGGTGGGAAAATGTGGGATATAAATGTAACAAATAAATAAATAAGAGGTAGTGTTCTATTGTGGATTAAAAACTGGTTAAAAGATAGAAAACAGAGAGTAGGGTTAAATGGTCAGTATTCTCAATGGAGAAGGGTACTTAGTGGGTTCCCCAGGGGTCTGTGCTGGGGCCGCTGCTTTTTAACATATTTATAAATGACCTAGAGATGGGAGTAACTAGTGAGGTAATTAAATTTGCTGATGACACGTGGAGGGGCATAATCGAACGCCTATCTCCATGGGCGTCTATGTCCGAAAACGGGTACGTGAAGAGGCGGGACAGACCGTATTTTCAAAAAAATGGACGTTTTTCAGCTGGGCATTTGTTTTTTTGCGATAATGGAAGCTAAAAACACCCAGCTCAAAAACGTCCTAATCCAAGCCATTTGGTCATGGGAGGGGCCACGATTCGTAGTACACTCGCCCCCCTGACATGCCAGGACACCAACTGGGCAACCTAGAGGTCAGTGCGGTGGACTTCAGACAACGCTCCCACATGCATAGCTCCCTTACCACGGGTGCTGAGCCCCCAACCCCCCTCCCCCAAAACCCACTACCCACAAATGTACAACACTACCATAGCTCTTAGGGGTGAAGGGGGCACCTACATGTGGGTACAGTGGGTTTTGCAGACCTCCCATTTACCAGCACAAGTGTTACAGGTAGGGGGGGGATGGGCCTGGGTCCACCTGGCTGAAGTGCACTGCGGTACCCACTAAAAGTGCTCCAGGGACCTGCATTCACGCAGGCCTCTAGGACTTGTTGCTGCTATATAACATTGGCACACGTTGACACCTCAAGACTAATCTCTCTGAAAACGTCCTTTATTGGAATAAGCACACTTACTCACAGTTAACTGCAGATCAGAGGTTGTGCCCCACTGGCAACGAGTCTCCCTGGTACTGAGATGAGCAGTAGGTCAGAGCTGGCAGAATGCTGTACAATGCCCTCTTTCAGCCACATTCAAGGTAAGAACTAAGTTCTGTAACGTGGCTAACACGTGAAAGGGATCTAAAACTGGCTTACAAAAATGGCCACTACCTCATGGACTACCGGAAACAAAACAGGGCACACTCTGACCCAGTAAGCAGGGGGGAAAAGCACCATGGGAGTAGAGCCTACCAACTACCAACATCGTGAGCATTTGCCACAAGCTAGTGGAATCACGGAGCCCTACACCCACCACAATGCATTGCTGATGTGACTCTGCAGTGGGCGTAACAGAAAAGGTGTCACACTCACCCGAGAGCCACATCAGAACCAGGGAAAGGCTGTCACAGGATAGAACACATTCTGCTGTCATGGAGGTGGGTACGGCATTTGAGGCTGGAAAAAAGGTTTTTAAAGTGGTTTTTTTTTTGGTGGGAGGGGGTTAGTGACCACTGGGGGAGTCCGGGGAGGTCATCCCCGATTCCCTCCAGTGGTCATCTGGTCAGTTGGGGCACTTTTTTGGGACCTGTTCGTGAAAAAAAGGGTCCAAAAAAAGTGACCCAAAATCGCGGTAAAAACGCCTTTTTTTTTCGATTATTAGCTAAAGACGCCCATCTCTCCTCGGCCAATAACCACGCCCCAGTTCCGCCTTCATCACGCCTCCAACATGCCCCCATCAACTTTACCCATTTCCGCAACGGATTGCAGTTGGAAACGCCCAAAATCGGCTTTCAATTATACCAATTTGGGCGCCTACGGGAGAAAGACGCCCATCTCTCAATTTGGGTCGCAATATAGGCGTTTTTCTCTTTTGATTATAAGCTGGAAAGTCACTCAAAGTCGTTAAATCGCGGGAGAATTGTAAAAAATTACAAGAGGACCTTACGAGACTGGGAGACTGGGTGTCTAAATGGCAGATGACGTTTAATATGACCAAGTGCAAAGTGATGCATGTGGGAAAGAGGAACCCAAATTACAGCTACGTAATGTAAGGTTCCACATTAAGAGTCACCGATCAAGAAAGGGATCTAGGTGTCGTCATTGATGATACGTCGAAACCAAAACAGGGAAGATAGGGTATCCTGATAGTGAGGTTGCAGTAGATCAGGTGTCTTTAAATAAAAATAAAAATCAGACAAAAGATTGCAAATTAATACTGTCAAGTACTGAGCATGATGTAAATAGGAACAACAAACATAGTTGAAAAGGACAAACATTCCCTACTAGAGACTCCCTTTCCATTCTCCAGCCCAGCTACTGTGAGTGCAGGGAGGCTTCTGCCCCTTGGGTGCTTCCCAACAGTCAGACTATGGATGTCCTTTTCTCTAATCTTTGCATTCTAATGTTCAGTGAGTTTAAGCATTATTATGGGAAGGACAGGAAGTGTGTACCAGACTCACAATACATTGCAACACTGAGGGACCAAAGCAGACAATGTACAAAGGGGTTCAGTGCACGGTATATTAAAATGAAGGGTAAAGAGATCAATAGGTATTTCTCTGCAATGCACAGAAGTAAACAGAGGATTTTAACTCACACAATGCGAAAAATTTACCGCCAGGTGAAAGGCATTGTAGAATGGTTAGTTGAGAGGATTCGCTGCCAGTTTTTTCATATTTTTCTACAAACATAGCAAGTTGTACCTGCAAGTTTTCAAGACAGAAAATAAGGTAACAGCTTGGAGCACACGTCAGAAGAAAATGAAAGTAGCAGCACACAACTGCACATCAATATTAGCCCCACAAAAGTCTTTGCGAGACTAATATTTATGCACAGAACAACATTCCGATTCATGCGCAGATGTGTGCTGGTACTTTAATTTGCTGTGGTCGTACACACAGTGATGCCACCCTTACCGCAGAACCTCTGTGTGCATGTATCCAGCAGGCTTTTCTACATTAGTGCACAAGTTTTGCATCTCATCAGCAGAAGCCACGTTCTCAGCCGTTGTTTGGCTTTCTGCATCGACTCCTGAAATTCTTGCTTGGTAATGAAACTTCTCCTTTATCACTTACTGACATCTATACCTCAGATGTATGACAGGCATTAATTGTTACACGTCTCCGTTAATAATTGTAACTTCTGATCTCTTTATTTCTTAAAAAGGTTTTATGAATTTTCCTAAATACCTAGGAGCAGTCATGGTTGGAGCAATCACAAATTCTGTTTATGTTATGTTTATTAAAACCCTTGCTGTACCACATATTCCAAACTGGTGGATCTAAGCAGTGTACAACCAACTGTGAGAAAGGAATGCCATAATGTATAGGATAGAAATAAAAAAAATAAGGCAGCCAAACTAATCTTGCAAAATAATTCATATAAGATATCCGTTCAAGAACAAAGCAATTGCAAGCGTGTAATCTGATTGGTTCCTACTGTGCATGTGGCATCATTTGTGGCGCAGTGGGAGGTAATTGGCTACTCTTGCTCCCAGATGTTCTGCTGCTTAAAGCACAATAATTTTTAGAAAAAAAAAACACCTCACCACAGGGCAGTTTTAAAGCCCTGCAGGGATACCCTTGGGCCTGCTAGCACATGAAATTTCAGAGCTGACTGGCACTGCACATACATTTGAACCCACAGATTTTGTACCAGGTTTACAGCAGATATAATCTCTCTACATACCTGCAAGCTCAAATCTCCTCTAAACCCCAGCTAGCTTAAATAAAGCCCCATTGTGTCACAGAAAACACACACACACACAAATTTGCAATTAAATTTAAAAAATACTGCAGTACAAATACTACAGTCATGTGGCATTTATTTCTCTAGGGGGCAGGTGTCCTAATGTATGTCAAAGCATAACTGGTGATTTCCTTCTATCCTTTACTGAATAGATAGCAAAAGGGTGGGTAAAAATGTACAAAGGCTGCACTTTGATTAAAATTTTTAATTGTTATAAATCACGTGATTAAAGGCAGGGCCGTGCTAACCCACTCAGCAGGGTAAGCATGGCAGGGGGGCGCCTGCCTTTCAGGGGCGCCGCCGCCGGCCAAGTCAATTAAAAAATATAAATTTAAACCTCACCTCTCTCGTGTAGTCGCGTTGGCGCCTATATGCGCATGCACCGCTGCTGGCTCTGGTTGCTGCCTTCCCGTGCGCAGTGCTGCCTCGTTCCATTCGTGACTGTTAGCACCGCCCCCCAGCTCTTCAACGCATGCGCCTGGAGCCTCGCAGGCAGTCCAACTCTGGAGGACTTGGGTGGGGGGGGGGTTGCCGAGCCGAGTGCCGATGCCGCGTTAGTGCTGCCCTACAGGAGAGGAGAGCCGGCACCGCGCTGCTTGGATCCGCTGCTGTTCTGTGGCAGTGGCGTGGACTGGACATCATTGGTAAGGTTTTGCCTGCCCTTGTTGTTGTACTTTTCATTATAATGGCTGCTGGCTGGCGTGGCGTGGTGGGCCTACTTTAAGTACATTTGAGGCTGCAGGTTGGGTGGGGGAACTGGAACCACCAGGCCAGCTGGGGAAGAAGAAAAGAAAGACAAGGCAGGCAAGGAAATTTCTGTGGGGGGGGGGGGGGGGGAGAACAAGCTAGAATCAGGGAGGAACGAAGGAGGGGAGAGAGTAAGGGCAGGAAAGGAAAATAAGAACTGATGGAACAGAAAGGCAAAGAGGAAGATAGGAAAAACCAAGGAGGAAATTTCTGTGTGTGTGTGGGGGGGGGGGGGGGGGTAGGAGAGGAGACCAAGGCACAAGGAAAGGAACAAGGCAGATAAGCTGATGAGTAATAAAATGGTTTGTAAGTAAGTAGTAGTCATCTGCTATAGAGAGATTCTATTCGACATGAGGTTTGAAGTGGTAGTGCTTAAATATAGGTAGCAAGGAGGGTAATCAATCATGTGATAGGCTTTCGGTTTTGTATAGTACTACTACTATTTAACATTTCTAAAGCGCTACTATGGTTATGCAGCGCTGTACAAGTTAACAAAGAAGGATAGTCCCTGCTCAAAGGAGCTTACAATCTTAAGGGACAAGAATGCAGTCAATCAAATTGGGGCAATCTGGGTTTCCTGGTTAGTCCAATGGTTAGGTGCCGAAAGCGACATTGAAGAGGTGGGCTTTAAGCAAGGATTTGAAGATGGGGAGGGATAGATCCTGTGTAGTGTTATTATTTAGTGTTTAAGATGGATGATTATGGTATGCCTTCTTGAAAAGATCTGCACTCCATCTTTCAGCTCCTATTTCCTTTGCATCTTGTGCCAAACCGGTGGGGGGGGGGGGGGGGGGGGGCAAATGATAGTCTGCAGGGGGGCACCAGAGACCCTTGGAACGGCCCTGATTAAAGGCAGGGGTGATTAAAGGCAGGCAGTTCACTGGAGCGGCACAGAGGTGGACTGGGGGGCCACACATTTCATCTCCCTCCCCCCCACCACATTAGATATCATACAGGATGCTGAAGCCCTGCCAGTCGAAGAAATCCATTGCCAAAGTAAGCCCCTTACTACTTGTAGTGCCTCAGGGGAGCGGAAGCCAGCAGCATGCCTCCAGCCGCCGATGCAAGCACTCCCCAAGCATGCTCAGTTCATGCACGAACTAAGCATGTTCGGGGAGTGTCAGCATCGGTGACTGGAGGCACACCACAGACTTCCTTGCTCCTGAAGGAAGAGGGTGATTGAGGTAGTGAATTTCTTTGGATGGTGGGGTACTGCAGCTTTGGCGGGGGCCTGAGCCCATATGTGGGGGCCCAGATCCCCAAGGCCGCTCTCTCATGGCTACACCACTGATTAAATCTCCTTCCCTCTCTTCCCGTCCTCCCTCCCTACTTCCTTCTTCTGTTTTGCATCTGTCCCTCTCTTCCCTCAATCCCCACCCACTCTGACATCTCTCCCTTCCTTTCTCAACTGTCAAAGCTCTTGCAATTCCCTTCCTCCCCCCCCTTCCCCCATTTACAGTCTGGTACCTCTCCCTTCCCAGCCCATAAATCTCTCACACTTTCCTCCCTCCTCCCCATACCTTAAAATGACCTCCAGTCTTCGCATGGGCAGCACCAGCACTCATAGGCTGCCTATGCCCTGCACTAGGGCTCTCTCTCTCTCTGAACCATCCTGCTGCCCTTCAGAAAACAGGAAGTTGCATCAGAAAGGGCAGGCCATTTCAGAGAAAGCAGTGGTGCAGGCTGCAGGCAGCCTATGAGTGCTAGTACTGCTGCCCAGGCAGACTGGAGGTGATTTTCAGGTAGTGGGAAGAGGGGAGGGAATTGCAAGAGCTTTGCAGGGCTGGAAAGGGAGAGAAGCCGGATCATGCTAGAGGGTGGGAGGAAGAAGGGAGGGAAATACAGCGTGGCACCATTGTTAATTGTGATTAATTTTTTAAATCATGATTAATAATGCGTTAATCATGGCATTAATTGCAATTAAAGTGAAGCCCTAATACAAACTTGTACAGAATTATTTTTTAAAGGCTTGAATAGGCTGGAGGGTGAGGTATCCCATTGTGGTAGATTTACAGTGTGGAAGAATAAATAACCCATCCATTGGCAGAGAGCCTTAGATTATCTTTAGATGAGTCTTTGTTGTGGTCTGAGGAACTGTTTGCAGTAAACTGATGCAGGCCGGCAGAGACTGAACTGGAATACAAACATAGAAATGAGCATTGTGGAACCAGCCCTCATGAAGTGCTCCAAGGCATTCTCCACACATTCCAAAATGAAAAATGACCTTGTAAGGCTGCACAACTGGCTATTTAAATGGAAGATAAAAATTTAATTTGGACCATATTCAAAGTTATTCATTCACCAGCTGCCTGTGAGAATATAACTTCTCTATATGGATAGTATCAGGATTGAATGGCCTGATCATATCCATACAAGAATGTGGCAGAGGGAGGGCAGAGCGAAGGCAGGCTGAGAAATTCTCCAAATAACAGCAATATTCAGCCACCGTTAGGCTTCCTAAATGAAACTAGCAACAAGCAGATTGAAAACATATTACACAAGCTATGAAATCTGTTGGCAGATCTCTAAAAAAAGGTAGAAAAAAAAAAGGTGACCAAAATGATGGAACGACTCTTACATGAGGATAGGCTAAAGAGGTTAAGGCTCTGGGGAGATGCCTACAAAATCCTTAAGGAAGTGGCATGGATAAACACAAATCTTTTTATTCTTTCAAAAAGTAGAAGACTAGGGGACATACATTTGAAACAAATAGGAGAAAATAATTTTCACTTAGTGAATAGTGTTTGCTTTTGCCTTCAACAATGATTTGTGAATTTTGAGTGTTTATTTTTTTGGTTTCTTCATAATTAAATGTTCTTATTTTCAGAATTATATCACACTGAATAGTTCAAGGTTATTGATAGTGAGTTCCTTGAAACAGCTGCTGCGAAACATGGTCCATGTCAGATGAAAGGAAGCTCTGGCTAATAAGCTGATTACTTTAATAAGATAAGTTTTTCATGTTTTTTATTACATGTTTTCTAAGACACAGTTTAGTTTTAGAATATGACACGTGAGGGTGTGACTCTGGGCAATCACCCCAGTTCTTTTACCATCCCTGCAAAGATGATTCTGCATTTCAACAATAACACTTTTATTTTTGGAAACATTAGCACCAATAGAACTTAGTCTGAAAGGAACAAAAATCAAAGCAGACAGTATTACAATGCCCTTGTATTGATCAATGCTGTGATTATACATCAAGTACTTTGGTCTCCTTACCTGCAAAACAACTTAACACAACTGGGAAAAGGCAGAGAAGTTTAAAAAAACACCCGAGAGATAGAGTGTCTTTCTCTTAAGGGAAAAAAAGGTTAAATGTGTTAGGGCTCTTTGAGAACATAAGATTTGTTATATTGGGTCAGATCAAAGATCTATCAAGCCCAGTATCCTATTTCCAACTGTGGCCAATCCAGATCAGAAATATCTTATAGCATCTTCTTTACAGCAGACTAATGCTGGTGTCCCAGACAGAAGCAAGGGATTTTCTCTCGTCCATCTTAATTAGTGGCTTATGGACTTTTCCTCCAGGAACTTATCCAAACCCTCTAGCTGCTTTTACTACATCCTCCAGCAACGAATTCCAGAACAAAATTAGGTGTTGCTCCTACTTTATGGAAATCTTTACCTCTATATTTTTGCTCTGAACTATCCTTTCTGAAATGTAAAACTCTGTTGAAAACCTATTATTTTTATTGTGCTTTTCCCTTCATCACGGCTTGATCCCTTCTTGTTCTGTAGTCATTTTCTTTTTCGGCTTTTTTTTTTTTTTAGGCCGTGCAGCAGCTTTTCCTCAACCCTGTCTCACTGTGTCAGATCTTCCTCCCTTCCTTTTGTATCCTTACTTAGGTAATTTGGTCATTTGGTTCCCTTCTCATTATTATTTGCTTGTAACCTAGCTCCTTTTGTATCTTTCCTAACCTCCATTTTTATTTTTGTGAACAGCTTAGATGCACCTGTATGGAGGAGTACTGTTTAGGCCAGCCTTATTACTTCTTACTGTCCTAAACGTGAACTCCTCTCTGCTTTTGACTCGCATCTTTCCATGCCACCTGTTCACTGTGCCCGTCTTAACTCTAAACGCTATTCTGCATTTTTTTTGTTTGGCCCTTTTTCTCTAGAATTCACTTTGAAAACTGAGCTCTCATTCCCTTGCTTCCACTGTCTCCTTAAAGCCCACTTGTTTGCCCACTTGTTTCTGTAAGCTCCTAATCTCAGAATCAGTTTTGGATGACAGGTAGAAGTGGACAGTCGGCTGCCTCTTTGCCCCCTGCCTGTTCTCAGTTTATTCCCTTTTTCTGTCTTATACACTTCATTTCCTCTGTCCTATTGAAATTGGCATTCATTTCCTTGTTCTTTTTATTTATTATTAGTATTGTACACCGCTTTGATTTGTTGTGAAAGGCAATATATCAAGTACCTGAATAAACATAAACTTAGTAACGTCAATTCATATCTTTGTACTGATTGTGAGGAAACATAACAGAATTTTATTAAATCACTAGTGAAAAAGGCCCATTTCTGACACAAATGAAACGGGCGCTAGCAAGGTTTTCCTCGGAGTGTGTATGTTTGAGAGAGTGTATGTGAGAGTGATTGTGTGTGTGAGAGAGAGAGAGTGAATGTGCGAGTGTGTGTGTGTGTGAGAGAGAGAGTGAGTCTGGGTGCGAGTGTGTCTGTGAGAGAGAGAATGTGTGCAAGTGCGTATGTGAGACACAGTGTAAGAGCGAGAGAGTGTGTTTCACACAGATACAGTGTGTGCGAGAGAGAGAGAGTGTGTGAGACACAGACTCTCTGTGAGACTGAGAGTATGAGACCAAGAGAGTGTGTGAGTGACTGTGTGACACATAGAGAGTGAATGTGATACAGTGTGAGACATAGAGTGTGTGAGAGACAGTGTGTGAGAGTGAGAAAGACATTGACTGTGAGAGAGAGAGAGTGTGTGTGTGTGACAGAGATACCTCCCCTTCCCCCCTCTCTGGTGTCAGGCCCCCCTCTCCCTCCCTCTGGTGTCAGGCCCCCCCCCCCCCTCTCTCTCTCTGGTGTCTGAGCGTTACTGTGCAGGACACTGAGCTCTGGCTGTGCTTCAAGGAACTGACCAATCCTTTTTAATAGAATGCACCTTCAACATTCTGAAGCCGAGAAACCTCGTGTGGTTGGTCACTTCTGCTTGTGACGAACCCGGAAGTATGTGATGTCAATTCAGGAGATGGATACAGAGAGCAGGAATGCCTCAGCCATGCAGTCAGCTTCAGAATGTTGGAGGTGCGTTTTCCTATATAATAATTCTCACCTCCAACGTTCTAATGTGCCTGGTACCGTGGCTCCCTCAGAGGTGGTCTGCTAGGCAGTTTAGAATGCACTGACATCAGTGATGTCACTGACAGCTGATTCCAAGGCAAGGGGAGGAGTAGGGAAACACGCGGAGCATGTTTCACTACTCCTCCCCCTGCCTACCAATCAGCTCTCAGTGCCCCCCCCTCGGCGCAACACCCAAGCCCCTCCGCCCTGGCGCAGCACCCAAGCCCCTACCCCCCCTCGATGCATCACCCCTCCCCCGGCGCATCACCAAAGCCCCTACCCCCCCCTCTCGGGCACATCAACTCCCTCGCCACCCGCAGCCACCAATACTAACGCTGTCCGGCCGCTGCTGCTTCTCCTGTGGAGCAGCAGCGGCCGGTACAAAAAGAAAAAAGCCAAAAAAAGATTTTTAACCTGAAATGCGGCTCCGTAGACAGCCATCTGGCATTGGCTGTCGTCACTGCAGCCGCTCCTCCTCTCCCCTCCACGTCACTGCCCCTGCAGGAAGACCCCGGAAGAGTGCAGCAACGTCAGAGGGGAGAGGAGGAGCGGCTGCAGAGATGACAGCCAATGCCAAATGGCTCTCTAAGGAGCCGTGTTTCAGGTTTAAAATCTTTTTTTGGCTTTTTTCTTTTTGTACCGGTCGCTGCTGCTCAACAGGAGACGCAGCAGCGGCCGGACAGCGTTAGTATTGGCGGCTGCAGTGGCGAGGAGGTTGATGTGCCCGAGGGGTGGGGTAGGAGCTTGGGTGATGCGCTGGGGGGGGGGGGTAGAGGTTTGGGAGATGTGCTGAGGGGGGAGGGGAGGGTCGCTGGACATGGGTGGCTGGAGGGGGGCAGGGGGAGGGGAGGGTCGCTGGACATGGGTGGCTGCAGGGGGAGAGGAGGGTTGCTGGACATGGATGGCTGCGGGGGGGCAGGGAAGAGGGAGGTGGGGAGGGGGTCCTGAGACCAGATGGGTGGCTGCAGGGGAGGGCAGGGGAGACAGAAGGGACGCTGCAGGGGGGGCAGTGGGAGAGGAGGGTCACTGGACATGGGTGGCTGCAGGGGGGGCAGGGGAAAGTGGTGGGTTGCTGGACATGGGTGGCTACAGGGGGGGGCAAGGGGAAAGGAGAGGAGAGTCGTTGGACATGGGTGGCTGCAGGGGGGCAGGGGAGAGGAGGGTCGCTGGACATGGGTACCTGCAGGGGGAGAGGAGGGTTGCTGGAGGTGGGTGGCTGCAGGGGGGGCAGGGGGAGAGGAGAGTCGCTGGACATGGGTGGCTGCAGGGGGAGCAGGGGGAGAGGAGAGTCGCTGGACATGGGTGGCTGCAGGGGGAGCAGGGGAGAGAGGAGGGCCACTGCACATGCGTGGCTGCAGGGGCAGAGGAGGGTTGGTGGGGAGGGGGTCCTGAGACCAGATGGGTGGCTGCGGGGGGGCAGGGGAGACAGGAAGGACGCTGCAGGGGGGATTACCTTGCTAGCGCCCGTTTCATTGCCTACCGAAACGGGCCTTTTATACTAGTATTATATAGGATGAGTGGGGTGCAGCAAAACTAACTGAGAAACCTTATCTACCCTTTCCTATAGCACTAGGACTGCGGGACTCTCCATGAAAATAACTAGCAGCAGATTTAAAATTAATTGTAATAATTTAAATAACTTTAAAAAAAGGTTTGGATATCTACTATAATAAAACTCACCCTCAACGTTCTGAAGACAACATTCTGAAGTCACTCAGTCACTCACTGAAGGGTTCATGGATTCATGGTGGTGAAGCCAGAACACTGACCATGTCTCTCTGCCCCGCCTTCGCATGACGGACCAATCAGAAAAAAACACCCTCAACATTCTGAAACACAAAGGACCATCACAACACCGTTCCCAGGCAACACTAGGCAACGTAAGACGGACCAATCAGAGGAAACTACGTGACAATAAGGGAGGAGCATTCCCCAGCAGAATGGCTCATTATCTGTGCAGCATGGAGAGCACAGAACCACCGCTGGAACAAGAGAAGAATATTCCTGCTGTGGGTATGTGCAAAAATAGACCGGGGGAGGGGGGGGAATTTTTAAATGCCTAATGCCAGTACTGAAGAGTGCCAGAGGGCCTATAGCACAGACTATATTTGGGATCGCTTGACATGGAGTCAGAGGAGCCGGAAAACAACATGCCCGTCACCATCTGGGACGTGGGCGAACAGGAAAAGCTGCGGCCCAGCTGGAAGGATTACCCGCGACCCAGCCAGCAGCAAACAGCGACCAAGGAAAGGGGAGGAGTACTCCTTCCCTGCCTAGGAATCGCTGGAGACTGGCTGCCAAACTAACGAAACAACCACACACCAACGCACCACCTCCATCATTCGAAAGGCATCCACTCTTTCTTCAACAGAAATGCAAACTAATAATACAAAACAAACAAAGAATACATGGTTTCTCAGGTGGCTGCAGGTAACTCCCCACCCCCTTCCTCTTCCCCTTTTGTCGAAGCGGCCAAGGACGTGCCCAACCATCCCCAGCCTCAGGCAAGCTGTCTCCCACCTCGGGGATTCCCCGAGCACCCGGAAAAAGATGGCGCTGATTCCTGCAGCGCATAAATGTTCCAGCATTCCCCTGCAGCTGGCCTGAAATGGACTAAACATACCGGATCACCCCCCGACGGCCCGAGACCGTGCTCTTCTCCCTTCTGCCAACTTAAAACAACCATCCCCGTCCTCAGGCAAGCCGTCACCCACCTCCAGGATGCCCAGAACTCCAGCCCAATGGAAAAAGATGGCGCTGCTTCCAACAGCACATTTCTCTTCCAGCATTCCCCTACAGCAGCCCTGAAATGGCCAAAAAAATACCGACAGACAAAGAACGAGCTCCTCTACCTTCCGCCCATCTAAAACAACACTGCTGCCTCAGCGCAACACAAAAAAAAAACATGGAAAAAAAAAACAACAACAAAGGCTGACCCCCCCTACAACCACATTTACATTTCACCAACAGAAAGACCCCCCTCCACAAACCTCCTTGACAGACAAAACCACACACACACAATACAACAGAAACACACCCTCAAAGCCACACACCAATCCAACCCACTTTGCCAGCACAGCACAGCACATCCCCCAACCCCCAAGCAAAAAACAAAACAAAACAAAAAAAGACACACATCAACAACCTGCACACACACCGCACCCTCACACACACTCACACACAAAAAATAACTCTGTGACACATACACACACACAAAAAAAAAAACACATGCTAGCGCCCGTTTCATTGGTTTTGGAAACGGTCCTTTTTTACTAGTGTTTCATGTTTCACATTTATTTGATATACAACAAATCAATAACAAAGTCTAAGCAGAAACAGAGAGAAAAAAAACTAAAGGTTATAATTTTCTAAGAGGATAGGAAATACTTTTAAAACAAATAGGAGGAAATATTTTTTCACTCACCAAATAGTTAAGCTCTGGAACTCTTTGCTGGAGGAGGTGATAACAGTGGTTAGCATACATGCATTTAAAAAAGGTTTGGAGAAATTCCTGGAGGAAACGTCCATAGTCTGCTACTGAGACAGACATGGGAAGCAACTGCTTGCCCTGGGATTTGTAGTATGGAGTGTTGCCATGATTTGGGTTTCTGCCAGGTACTTGTGACCTGGCTTGGCCACTGTTTGGAAAACAGAATACTGGGCTAGATGGGCCATTGGTCTGACCCAGTATGGCTACTCTTATGTTCTTATAACCAACAAAGCAACAGAGAAAAATAAAACATGGACATTCACATACATCCCTTCTCAACCAAAAGACAACAGACACAAATATTTGTGACAAAAAACAGGGCCACGCCTTTATTATACTCAATAATATCTATAACAATCCTTTAACAAAATCACTATAATTGAACAATCTGAAATAATCCATCTCATTCCAGCCTAGCAACATATATAACTTCTGTATATTGCCAGAATCCATTTAAGGCAGTTATTAATTGTCATCAGGCACAAACTGGCATCTGCCACATTTTGCCACCCAAGTAGATGGTATTGATCTAGCCAAACAACCAGTGCATCAATTTAGCATACCTAGGTCATCAATATTTCTGTGGTGATACCAGATTGCTCAGGACAAAGGCCAACTGGCCAGTACACAGAAGCTCCTATAACTCATCCTGTGATTTCACTAGAAATATAGAGGTCCTCCACAGCCCCGTATTTGTATGACACCATCTTCCCTAGGCTGGAACTTATCAGGGCCCACATACCTAACTCCGCAATAAAAATGGTGACATACTTGTCTTCTACTCTACCAAACTAGCTGTGACCCCCAACTGAGAAGTTCTGAGAGGAGAGGACAATTCTGTGGCTTCAAAGGGTTTGTTTAAAACAGTCTCCATAGAATCCACTTAACTTTCTGAGATGTTCTGAGAGGAGAGGACATTTCTATGGGTAAGTGGCATTATTTTATTATGTGCTTGATAACTTAAAGGTTGGCTTTAAAAGAGGAATTATAGGATATTGATAAACACAGAATTAAAAAAAAAAAGAGCAAATTTTATTAGCTAGTCTCCATTCCCTTTTTCCCATAGTTTTAACACTTAAAGTTTCTACCACAGCATTAACAGAAAGTCTCTAGAAGGCACAATAGGATCAAGTTCAGTCTATATGCAAATGCCAGATGCCTAAGAAATAAGCCAGGACCTGCCCACCAGGGGATGTACTATCCTCTCGCACTGAGGATATGTCTCCAAGTGCTGCCCGGGAGGGAAGGCTTAGGACAGCTGTTGTAGTTGGTGATTCCATCATTAGGCATATAGATAGCTGGGTGGCGGGTGGACATGAGGATCGCCTGGTGACTTGCTGTCATGCTCCTCACCTCGGTAAGGCTCCGCTCCTATGAACACGACGCTCCGGGGTTCTCCTCTGCCTCTCTGCTCCTCTCTGCTACGCGGAGCATTGGCCATCTTGGCTGGTCTGGCGCTCCGGGGATTCCCTTGCCTGCCGCGATGCTCCTCTGTCTCTGCACCGCCTCTCCTGCAACGTTCCGGGACCCCTGCTTTCCTGGCCCCTGCCTGCTCAACGCTCAATGCGGAGCACTGGCCATCTTGGCTAGTCCGGTGCTCCCTACCACGCGGAACGCTGACTCCTTCACCCCGCCTCCTGCTCTCCAGGATTGGTCCCAGTCTCTCCTTCTTCTTCGGCTGGCAACCAATGGGAGGAGACCTGCCAGATGATTCTAGTTTTTTCTGATAGGGAGGGGCTATGGGCTTGGCCTGCCAGCTGATTCGGATTTCCCTGGGGGAAGGACTATTTAAGGAGCTGCTCCCGCCACTACGGGACTCTCCATGAAAATAACTAGCAGCAGATTTAAAATTAATTCTAATAATTTAAATAACTTTAAAAAAGGTTTGGATATGTTTCATGTAGTTTGGATATGGTTCATGTTTCACATTTATTTGATATACAACAAATTGCTTCGGCTTCTACTTTTGTAGATAGGATTGTGCTCCTGAGTGACTTTTTCTACTTCTTGCTACCTGACCTGATCTGACCTCGGCTGGAATCCTGACTAGGCTTTGCCTGCTGCCTGACCTTTGCCTGAACACCAGATTACGCCTTGCGTGCTGCCTGACCTGACCTTTGCCTGAACACCGGATTACGCCTTGCCTGCTGCCTGACCTTTGCCTGAACACCGGATTACGCCTTGCCTGCCGCCTGACCTTTGCCTAAACACCAAATTGCTCCCTGCCTGTTTCCAGAAGTCCTGTCGGCCGCCTGCACCTGGGGGCTCAACCCTCGGGGAACAGCGGTCACCACAGGTGAGGCCGCGGGGTTGCTCGGCTGCCTAACGGAGTGCAGGTTTGAGCCCTCATCTCTGTACTCCCAATGGGCACAAGAACTCACAACCGTAAGCCGAAGCCATGAGTTCACCGGTCAAGACCGAGCTGGCAGATTTGGCTCAGGTGTTGCAGCAGCAGCAGGCCCAGTTGAACAGACTGTCCAGTGTTCTATAAGATGTCTGCTCCCAGATGTCTACCCTCCAGAACCAGCCTCCTGCCAGCGCCTCAGGCCCCAGGCCTGCTTTTCCGACTCCCGGCCTGTGGCTCCTGGAGCCACCTCGTTTCGATGGGACCCCCTCGGCATGCCGAGGTTTTCGGAATCAGTGCCAGATGCTGTTTGAAATGCAGCCTAGGTCCTTTCCATCTGAAAGTATGAAGATTACTTACATCATTTCGCTACTCTCAGGTCCGGCTCTGGCCTGGGCTTTGCCTCTTTGGGAGCAGCGTGACCCCATTCTGTCGGACCTAGGGGAGTTCCTGCGCCGATTCTGAATGGTGTTTGACGTGCCAGGACGTCCCTCTTCTGCCGCTGAGGAGTTACTGCATATCCAGTAAGGAACGGGGTCGGTTGGAGAATAGGCTATCCAGTTCCGGACCCTCGCTGCAGAATTACGCTGGAACCAGGAGGCCTTGTCAGCCATTTTCTGGCAGGGTTTGGGCAGTTGAATAAAGGATGAATTAGCGGGATGGGAGCTTTCCACGACCCTGGATGCCCTCATTACCCTCTGCACCCGGATCGATGTCTGGCTTCAGGTAAGAGCACAAGAGCGGGCTACCCAATGACCAGGGCAGAGGCCGGCTGGCCGGCCGGCCTGTCCAGGCTCGCCAGCGGCCTCTGGAGGGGCTGAGGCCAAAACAGAGGAGGAACCCATGATGGTGGGAAGACACTGCCTCTCCGAGGCGGAGAGATCCCATCGCTGCAAGAATCGTCTCTCTATGTATTGCGGTCAGCCCGGACACTTCGCGAATGTCTGTCCAAACAAGTCGGGAAACACCGTGGCCCAGGCCCCGTGAAGGGAGTGGCACTGGGTCGGTCTTCCTCCATTCCCGATAATTTGCTATCTGCACCCGTACTTCTGCAAGGGCAGGGGATTTGTGTCCACACCGTGGCCCTGTTGGATTCAGGGGCCAGGGGAAATGTCATCGATGCAGATCTCCTGGTCCGGTTAGGGGGGTCTACGGTTTCTTGCCGACCAGCCCTGCAGGTCACCTCTATTCAAGGATCTACTCCCCCTCAGCCCATCACGCGGGTCACCTCTCCCCTAGTTATGCAAGTAGGGGCCTTGCACCAAGAGGTGATTCAGTTCTTGTTTCTTCCTCGAGCTATTCACCCGGTAATTCTGGGTCTGCCCTGGTTGCGCCTCCACGCACCTACTATTGACTGGTCCACTGGTGAAATCGACCGCTGGGGTTCCCGTTGTTTCCAGACATGTCTCCTAACAGGGTCCTCGCGGCTCTCCCCGGAGTTCTACAGGCTACGCCGGCCAGTCTATCATAGGAATACCAGGACTTCCAGGATGTGTTCAGTGTCCAGGAGGCCGACACTCTTCCTCCTCATCGGTCATTCGACTGTCCCATCGAGTTGCTCCCGGGAACTACCCCGCCCAGGGGTAAATTGTATACCCTCTCCCGGGATGAGTCCCGGGACATGCGCACTTACATCCAGGAGAACCTATGGAAAGGGTTTATTAGACCCTCTTCATTGCCAGCGGGAGCTGGGTTCTTTTTTGTCTCTAAAAAAGATGGATCTCTATGACCATGCATTGATTACCAGGGCTTAAACATCACTATTAAGAACCGGTACCCGCTTCTTCTGATTCCCAAATTGTTTGATCGATTACAGGGGGCAAGGATCTTCACGAAACTGGATTTACGAGGAGCCTACAACCTGGTACAGATTCGGGAGGGAGATGAGTGGAAAACAGCTTTCAACACGCATGAAGGCCAATTTGAGTACCTCGTCATGCCTTTCGGGCTGTGCAACGCCCCAGCAGTTTTTCAAAATTTTGTTAATTTTATCTTCCAAGATTTGCTATACACTTCAGTCATTGTCTACCTTGATGACATTCTGGTCTTCTCCACCTCTCGACAGGAGCACCCTTCCCACATCCGCACCGTCCTCCAACGACTCCGAGAACACCGCCTCTTTGCCAAATTGGAGAAGTGCGCTTTCCACCAGTCGGTGATTTCCTTCTTGGGATACATCGTGTCCACTAAAGGCCTCCAGATGGATCCTACTAAGCTTCAAGCTATCCGCAATTGGCCAGTTCCCCGGGGACTCTGGGCCCTGCAGAGATTCCTGTGATTTGCCAACTACTACCGGCAATTTATTCAGAACTATTCTCTGATTACCGTGCCTCTGACTGCACTCATGGGGAAAGGGGCGGACATCAGGAACTGGTCCCCCAAAGCACTCTTAGCCTTTTCCACCTTGAAGGAAGCCTTCCTGTCTGCTCCGGTGCTTCGCAGCCCGGATCTGTCTAAACCGTTCCTGGTGGAGGTGGATGCCTCATCCTTGGGGGCTGGGGGGCAGTGTTATCCCAGACCCTGTCCTCCGGCAAACGGCATCCATGCTTTTTCTTTTCCCGGAAATTCTCGCCTGCAGAACGGAACTACACTATTGGGGATCACGAGCTGCTGGCCCTCAAGTTGGCATTCTAGGAATGGCGGTACTTATTAGAGGGGGCTGCGCACCCGGTTACGGTGATTACTGATCACAAAAACCTCCTCTATCTACAGAACGCCACAAGATTGAATCCATGCCAGGCCTGATGGTCCCTTTTCTTCGCCCGGTTCGATTTCTGCCTGACCTTCTGTCCGGCCGAAAAGAGCGCACAAGCGGACACACTTTCCCGGATCTTTGAAGCGCCCGAAGACCAGGGGGAGCTATACCCTATGCTCAACCCTGTATGTGTACCCCCCATCTTGGGAGCCTCCATCTCTTGTAAGACTACTGTCCCTCCACGACTTCGGAGAAAAGTTCTTCAGGGGGGACACTCGTCTGCCTTCGCTGGGCACTTTAGATTTCAGAAAACATTTCATCTCATCTCTCGCTCTTACAAGTGGCCTCGCATGGCTCAAGACATTCTTCAATATATGTCATCCTGTCCTGTCTGCGCACAGAGCAAGTTGTCACACAAGAAACCTTGGGGCCTGTTGCAACCTTTACCGGTACCCCAACAACCCTGGCAAGACATTTCCATGGATTTCATTACCGATTTGCCTCCCTCCCAGGGGAGCACGGTCATATGGGTGGTGATTGACCGTTTTTCCCGTAAGGCCCATTTTGTACCCATGAGATCGCTGCCCATGGCTGCCACGCTTGCGTCCCAGTTTATCCTGCACATTTTCCATCTGCATGGCTTACCCCAGCAAATCATCAGTGATAGAGGCTCGCAGTTTACATCTAAATTTTGGAGGGCTTTATACACCACCTTTGGTGTCACTACCCTTTTCTCCTCGGCCTACCACCCCCAGACCAACGGTTTGGTGGAAAGAGCAAACCAGACATTCAAGACTTTCCTACGGGCTTACATTACCCACCGTCAGGATGACTGGACCTCTTTGCTGCCCTGGGCTGAGTTTGCTTACAATAATAGCCTGCATTCTGCCTCTCAGACCTCCCCCTTCTACATCGTGTACGGATGTCATCCTCGACTACCTCCACCCATTGCTCTCACTCAAGTTCCTCCCCATGTGCAGCATACCATCGCCATGCTCCACGATACTTGGAGTAAAGTGCAGGGCCACCTCCAGCGGGCCGCAGCCTGGTCAAAGCGCTTTTTTGATCAAAGAAGACAGGCGGTGCCAATTTTCCAACTGGGGCAAAAGGTATGGCTTAGCACTAAACATCTGAAGCTTCGGCTGCCTTCTCTCAAGTTTTCCCCCCAATTCATTGGACCTTTTGTGGTTCAGTCCCAGGTGGGGGCTGTTACTTATCAGCTCCGTTTACCTAGTAACCTTCGAATCCACAATGCATTCCATGTATCTCTGCTCAAACCCTTCCTCGCCACCAGATGGCATCCGGAGCCCACAAGAGAAGCATTACCCGAATCCGAACCGGATCCAGAGTACGAGGTGGAGGAGATTTTGGATTCTAAATGCCAGGGGAGACAACTACTGTACCTACTGTTCTAAAAACACCATGGTCCGGAGGATAATTCCTGGGAACCAGCCAGCAATGTCCATGCACCAGAACTGGTCCAGGAGTTCCATACTCGGTATCCCTTGAAACCTGGACCAAGGCGGGGAGCGGGTCTTCCTGAGAGGGTACTGTCACGCTCCTCACCTCGGTAAGGCTCCACTCCAACGAGCACGATGCTCCGGGGTTCTCCTCTGCCTCTGTGCTCCTCTCTGCTACGCGAGCGTCGGTCATCTTGGCTGGTCTGGTGCTCCGGGGATTCCCTTGCCTGAGGCGATGCTCCTCTGTCTCTGCACCACCTCTCCTGCAACATTCCGAGACCCCTGCTTCCTTGGCCCCTGCCTGCTCAATGCTCCGGGGGGGGGGGGCTCTCCTGCGATACGGAGCACCAGCTATCTTGGCTAGTCCGGTGCTCCCTACCACACGAAACGCTGACTCCTTCGCCCCACCTCCAGCTCGTCAGGAGGCCCCGCCTCCTGCTCTCCAGGATTGGTCTCGGTCTCTCCTTAGGCTGGCAACCAATGGGAGGAGACCTGCCAGCTGATTCTAGTTTTTCCTGATAGGGAGGGGCTATGGACTCGGCCTGCCAGCTGATTCGGATTTCCCTGGGGGAAGGACTATTTAAGGAGCTGCTCCCCGCCACTTCATTGCTTCGGCTTCTACTTTTGTAGATTGGATTGTGCTCCTGAGTGACTTTGTCTACTTCTTGCTACCTGACCTGATCTGACCTCGGCTGGAATCCTGACTTCGCTTTGCCTGCTGCCTGACCTGACCTTTGCCTGAACACCTGACCTTTGCCTGAACACCGGATTGCTCCCTGCCTGTTTCCAGAAGTCCTGTTGGCCGCCTGCACTTGGGGGCTCAACCCTCAGCGAACGGCGGTCACCACAGGTGAAGCTGCGGGGTTCCTCGGCTGCCTAACGGAGCGCAGGTTTGAGCCCTCATCTCTGTACTCCCAACGAGCACAAGAACTCACAACTGTAACACTTGCCTGCCTGGTGCGAAAGTAGCGGACCTCACGCGTCACCTAGATAGGATTTTAGATAGTGCTGAGGAGGAGTCGGCTGTCTTGGTACATGTGGGTACCAATGACATAGGAAAATGTGGGAGAGAGGTTCTGGAAGCCAAATTTAGACTCTTAGGTAGAAAGCTGAAATCCAGAACCTCTAGGGTAGCATTTTCTGAAATGATAGCCGTTACACGCACAGGGCCCAAGAGACAGGCAGAGCTCTGGAGTCTCAATGCGTGGATGAGACGATGGTGCAGGGAGGAGGGGCTTAGATTTGTTAGGAACTGGACAACATTCTGGGGAAGGGGGAGCCTATTCCGAAAGGATGGACTCCACCTTAACCAGGGTGGGACCAGGCTGCTGGCAAAGCATTTAATATATTTAAATCTTTTTATTAGGAAATTGACAAGATATAACACAATTTAGTCAACAGATACAAAATATGTCCTATATATTATGCCATGCCCATCTGACAGTCAATTATCATGCATTTTTAGATGTCAATTCAGTTTCCTTTTCCTTTTTCTCCCCCCCTCTATTTACCTCCCCCCCCCAACCTACCCCCCCATTTCCTTTCCCACCCGCCCAGGACCTTCTGAACGCAAGACTTTTCTGCCCTCCTCTCACCACCATCCCTATAAATTTAGCAGATGACTCCGCGCTGCTGGCGTTAAGGTTTGCCAAAATGGGGCCCATCGTCACTCAAATTGTTGTCCTCGTTTATTATCTAGCTGTGTTGTGTCAAATCTCTCCATTCGCATTAATGTTATCATCTGAGTTCTCCACTGTTGCAGAGTAGGGGCTTTCGATGACATCCATTCTAGCAGAATCACCTTTTTAGCTAAGATGACTGCCCTGGTTGTAAATTCTGTAAATCCTTTAGGCCTGGGGGCTACTACCTTTATATGTCCAAATAAAAGTTTACAGTCCAAGGTCTAGGTTGTTCCCCACATGTGTGATACCTTTAATAACAGTTGCTTCCAAAATTGAGCGATGTGGGGACAAGTCCAAAACATGTGCCCCAGCGTGGCACCGTGTTGCATTTTGGGCATTCTCCTGCTGGCGAAAGTCCCATGTGGAATGGCCATCTAGGGGCCACATGCATTCTTACTGCAAACTTATATTGTAGTTCCCAACACCAAGCAAATCCCACCTACCTCTTCAATTTTAAAACATAGGCTTTGAAAATGTCTGCTGATAAAATTGTGCCCAATTCAGCTGTCCACTCTGTTGCCAGCCTTTCATAAGGTAACTCTGATCATAGGAGCCAACTTTTCAAAATGATTGGGGGTGCTGAAATTTTTTTTTTTTTACAGGCAGTGTTCCCCCCCCCCCCCCCCCCATACCTTAAAATTATATCTACTGCAGTCTTCACCTGGGCAGTGGCAGCGCCACTCATAGGCTGCCTGCAACCTACACCAGGACTTCTTCCCTGAACAGTCCCACCCCTCAATCCCCCTGTACTGTGCAAATATAAAGAGATGCAAATTTCAAAAACTGACATATTTCAATCACTATACTATAGGTTAACAAATACAAATAAAACAAAAAATAGAAAATATGATATCATTTTAGTGGACTAAATACATTTTTCAATTAGCTTTCAAAGGCCAAAACCTCTTTCCTCAGGTCAGGACAGTATACTGCTGTTATGGTATTCTGTACTGACACAAGAAAGGAGGGTTTGGTCTCCAAACATTAGTCAAAAATGTATTAAAATTAGTCCAGTAAACATTTCTTCCATTTTCTGTATTTATTAACACAGCTACCACACTACTTTATCCTAAACTAAAAATAAAATTCATTTTTTCCTACCTTTGTGGTCTGGCCGATTACTGTTTCTAATTGTGTTGGTCCCAGTCTCTTGTTTCTTCTTTCCTCAATCTTTAACTTTCCCCCCTTTCCATCCATCGTCTACCCCCTCTCTCCCCCTTTTCCTTCCAGCATCCGCCCCCTCTCTTCCCCCTTTCCATCCAGTATCTGCCCCCTCTCTCCTTTCCATCCTTCATCTGCCCCCTCTCTTCCCTCTTTCCATCCGGCGTCTATTTTCTCCATTCATGTGTAGTTTTTCTCCTCTTTTCCCTTTCCCTCATCTCTGTCAGTATGCCTCTCCTTCCTCTTTGTTCACTCTCCTCCATCCATATGCAACTCCTTCCTTTCTCTTCCCTCTCCTCCATCCATGTCCACCATTTTTCTTCTCTCCGCCCCTCCATCCATGTTCATCTCACTTCCTCTCTTCCCTTTCCGCCATCCATGTCCAGCATTTTCCCTCTCTCCCCTCCATCCATGTGCATCTCCTCCTGTCTTCCCTCCCCTCCATCCATGTCCATCATTTCTTCTGCCCTCCCCTGCATCCATGTACAGCAACTTTCATCTCTCCCCTGCCCTCCCATCCATCCATGTTCAGCAACTCTCCTCTCTCCCCTGCATCCATGTTCAGCAACTCTCCTCTTTCCCCTGCATCCATGTTCAGCAACTCTCCTCTCTCCCCTGCCCTCCCCTGCATCCATTTCCAGCAACTCTCCTCTCTCCCCTGCCCTCTCCTGCATCTATGTCCAGCAACTCCCCTGCCCTCCCCTGTATCCATGTTCAGCAAATCTCCTCTCTCCCCTGCCCTCCCCTGTATCCATGTTCAGCAACTCTCCTCTCTCCCCTGCCCCATGCCCTCCCCTGTATCCATGTTCAGCAAGTCTCCTCTCTCCCCTGCCCTCCCCTGTATCCATGTTCAGCAACTCTCTTCTCTCCCCTGCCCCCCCTGTATCCATGTTCAGCAACTCTCCTCTCTCCCCTGCCCTCCCCTGTATCCATGTTCAGCAAGTCTCCTCTCTCCCCTGCCCTCCCCTGTATCCATGTTCAGCAACTCTTCTCTCTCCCCTGCCCTCCCCTGTATCCATGTTCAGCAACTCTCCACTCTCCCCTGTCCTCCCCTGTATCCATGTTCAGCAACTCTCCTCTCTCCCCTGCCCCCTGCCCTCCCCTGTACTCATGTTCAGCAACTCTCCTCCCTCCCCTGTCCCCTGCCCTCCCCTGTATCCATGTTCAGCATCTCTCCTCTCTCCCCTGTCCCCTGCCCAGCATCAATGTTCAGCTATTTCTTCCCTGCCCTACCTCTTAAAACTAATTTTACCTGACTGAACGAAAGAAGCAGAGTACAGCCGGCTCAGTCTTCACCTTTCTTCTTCCCTCTCAGCTGTGGTCCCGCCCTCATTTCCTGTTTACGCAAGGGCAGGAGCACAGCTGAGAGGGAAGAAGAAAGGTGAAGACGGAGCATGTACTCTGCTTCTTTCACTGCCGTTCAGTCACCTAAAATTAGTTTTAAGTGCTGGCTGAGCAGCAGGAAAGCAAGGAGGGCAGGTTTGAAAATATTGGGGATGCTTGAGCACCCACAGCACCCACGGAGTCGGCGCCTATGACTCTGATGCAGTGTCCCGGATGTGTCTATGGTAGAATGACAATGGAATCTTTTGCTGTGCTGACAAAGAATACGCTGCCGCAAGTTCCTCTTGTACATCTTCGGACAGATTTTGCCATGTCAAGCTAGCAGTATAGTGCTTCAGCTAATTATAATAGAAGAAATCCTTGTTGGGGATTGAATACTTGTTTTGTATATCTTCAAAGGGTAATAATCGTCCCTCTTCGATCAGAATCTGATACACATACTTTATACCTTGCTGTTGCCATCGTTTAAATGCCGAGTACATGTCTCCTGGTGGGAAGGCCGGGTTTCCGCATATTGAAAGAAACGGGGTGGCCCTCGCTGAGAATTTGTGGAGTTTGCATATCCATCGCCAGACTTTCTTAGCTGTGGGCATTATCATAGATTGGCCAAGTTCATGCGGCAATGGTACCCCCTTTTCATGAATTAAACAGCTAAAATGTATCTTGCCCGTCAATGCTATTTCGAGGGAGGTGGCCGAAAAGTCTTGCGTTTCCTTATACCAGTCTGCGATGTGCCTCATGCCACTCGTGACTGTCATTTGTCTGATACTTAACAGACCAAGTCCCCCATACTCCACAGGCGTTTGCAGTGTTACCAGAGGGGTTCTTGGCTTCTTCCCTTTCCAGAGAAACTGCTGCAACTGCCTATTGAGTTGTTTTTCGTCTCTACCCCTTAAATATAGAGGGAGGACCTGAAAAACATATAACCAGCGCGGTATTGTCATATTATATAGGGCTATCCCACCCAGTAATGACAATGGATACCCCTGCCATGCTCTAAGTCTCTCTCTTGTGTCCCTTAACAGCTTTTTAACATTACTGTTGTATAATTGCTTTAAGTTTTACGTAATATACACTCCTTGGCAAAGCATTTAAAAAGGAGATAGAGCAGCTTTTTCCAATAGTGGCCAATCCAGGTCACATGTATCTGGCAAAATCCTAAAAAAAGTACAATATTTTATGCTGCTTATCCTGGAAATAAGCAGTGGATTTTCCCCATTTTAATAATGGTCTATGGACTTTTCCTTTAGAAAGCCATCCAAACCTTTTTAAACTACACTAAGCTAAATACTTTTACTACATTCTCTGGCAACAAATTCCAGAGTTTAATTAAACGTTGAGTGAAGAAAAATTTCTCTAATTCATTTTAAATTTACTACTTTTTAGCTTCATTGCATGTCCCCCTAGTTCTAGTATTTTTGGAAAAAGTAAACAAGCGATTCACATCTACCCATTCCACTCCACTCATTATTTTATAGACCTCTATCATATCTCCCCTCAGCCATCTTTTCTACAAGCTGAAGAGCCCTGACCACTTTAGCCTTTCCTCATAGGAAAGTCGTCCCATCCCCTTTATCATTATCGTCGCCCTTCTCTGTACCTTTTCTAATTCCACTATATCTTTTTTGAGATACAGCGACCAGAATTGAACACAATATTTGAGGTGTGGTCGTACCATGGAGCGATACAAAGGCATTATAACATCCTCATTTTTGTTTTCCATTCCTTTCCTAATAATACCTAACGTTCTATTTGCTTTCTTAGCAGCTGCTGCACACTGTGCAGAGGGTTTCAACGTATCATCATCGATGATGCCTAGATCTCTTTCCCAGTCGGTGACTCCCAATGTGGAACTTTGCATTACATAACTATAATTCAGGTTCCTCTTTCCCACATGCATCACTTTGCACTTGTTTACATTAAATGTCATCTGCCATTTAGATGCCCAGTCTCCCAGTCTCTTAAGGTCCTCTTGTAATTTTTCACAATCCTCTTGCGATTTAACAACTTGGAATAACTTTGTGTTGTCAGCAAATGTAATTACCTCACTAGTTACTCCCATCTCTAGATCATTAATAAATATGTTAAAAAGCAGCAGTACCAGCACAGACCCCTGGGGAACCCCAATATCTACCCTTCTCCATTGAGAGTACTGACCATTTAACCCTACTGTCTGTTTTCTATCTTTTAACCAGTTTTTAATCCACAATAGAACACTACCTCCTATCCCATGACTCTCCAATTTCTTCTGGAGTCTTTCATGAGGTACTTTGTCAAACGCCTTTTGAAAATCCAGATACACAATATCGACAAGCTCACCTTTATCCACATGTTTGTTCACCCCTTCAAAGAAATGTAGTAGATTGGTTAGGCAAGATTTCCCTTCACTAAATCCATGTTGCCTTTGTCTCATTAATCCATGCTTTTGAATATGTTCAGTAATTTTGTTCTTTATAATAGTCTCTACCATTTTGCCCGGCACTGACATCAGGCACACTGATCTATAATATCCCGGATCACATCTGGAACCTTGCTTAAAAATCGGCGTTACATTGGCCACCCTCCAATCTTCCGGTACCATGCTCGATTTTAAGGATAATTTACAGATTACTAACAATAACTCCACAAGTTCATTTTTTTAGTTCTTTCAGTACTCTGGGATGAATACCATCTGGTCCAGGAGATTTGCTACTCTTCAGTTTGTAGAACTGCCCCATTACATCCTCCAGGTTTACAGAGAATTCATTAAGTTTCTCCGACTCGTCAGCTTTGAATACTATTTGTGGCACCGGTATCCCACCCAAATCTTCCTCTGTGAAGACCGAAGCAAAGAATTCATTTAATCTCTCCGCTACGGCTTTGTCTTCCCTGATCTCCCCTTTTACTCCTCAGTCATCTAGCGGTCCAACAGATTCTTTTGCCGGCTTCCTGCTTTTAATATACCTAAAAAAATCTTTACTATGTGTTTTGCCCTCCAACGCAATCTTTTTTTCGAAGTCCCTATTAGCTTTCCTTATCAGCGTTTTGCATTTGACTTGACATTCCTTATGCTGTTTCTTATTATTTTCAGTTGGTTCCTTCTTCCATTTTCTGAAGGATTTTCTTGTAGCTCTAGTAGCTTCCTTCATCTCACTTTTTAACCATGCCAGCTGTCGTTTGGTCTCCCGTCCTCCTTTTTTAATACGTTGAATATATTTGGCCTGGTCTTCCAGGATGGTGTTTTTGAACAGCATCCACGCCTGATGTAAATTTTTGACCCTCGCGGCTGCTCCTCTAAGTTTTTTTTTTCACCGTTCTTCTCATTTTATCGTGGAGGGGCATAATCGAACGCGAACGCCCATTTCCATGGACGGCTATCTCCAAGGACGGGTCTGCAAAGGGGCGGGCCAGACCATATTTTCGAAAAAGATGGGCGTCCATCTTTTGCTTCGACAATACGGTTGGTGCCGGACAAATGCATCAGATTTGGGCGGATTTGAGCTGGGCGGTATCGGTTTTCACCGATAATGGAAACCGAAGGTGCCCAGCTCAAAAATGAACAAATCCAAGGCATTTGTTCATGGGAGGGGCCAGGATTCGTAGTGCACTGGTCCCCCTCACATGCCAGGACACCAACCAGGCACCCTAGGGGGCACTGCAGTGGACTTCACAAATTGCTCCCAGGTGCATAGCTCCCTTACCTTGGGTGCTGAGCCCCCCAAAACCCACTTCTCAGAACTCTACACCATTACCATAGCACTTATGACTGAAGGGGGACACCTAGATGTGGGTACAGTGGGTTTTGGGGGCGGTTTGGAGGGCTCCCATTTATCAGCACAAGCGTAACAGGTGGGGGGGTGGGCCTGGGTCCACCTGCCTGAAGTCCACTGCACCCACTAACAACTGCTCCAGGGACCTGCATACTGCTGTGATGAAGCTGGGTATGACATTTGAGGCTGGCATACAGGCTGGCAAAAAATGTTTTTAAAGTTCTTTTTTTTGGGTGGGAGGGGGTTAGTGACCACTGGGGGAGTCAGGGGAGGTCATCCCTGATTCCCTTCGGTGGTCATCTGGGCAGTAGGGGCACTTTTTGGGGACTTGTTCGTGAAAAAAAAAAGGGTTCAGAAAAAGTGACCCAAATTCTCGCTTCTGGCGCCCTTCTTTTTTTCATTATCGGCCGAGCGCGCCTATCTCTCCTCGGCCGATAAACACGCCCCAGTCCAGCCACCACGCTTCCGACATGCCCCCGTCAAACTTTGTACGTTCCCGTGACAGACTGCACTTGGAGGCGCCCAAAATCGGCTTTCGTTTATACAGATTTGGACGCCCATGAGAGAAAGGCGCCCATCTCCCGATTTGGGTCAAAATATGGTCGTCTTTCTCTTTCGAAAATAAGTCTGATAGTCTCCTTTTTTAAAGTTAAACACCAACGTATTTGATTTCCTTATACTTACTTCAAGCTAATATCAAATCCGATCATATTATGATCACTGTTATCAAGCGGCCCCAGCACCATTACCTCCTGCACCAGATCATGCGCTCCACTAAGGACTAGGTCTAGAATTTTTCCTTCTTTCGTCGGCTCCTCTACCAGCTGTTCCATAAAGCAGTCCTTGATTTCATCAAGAAATTTTACCTCCCTAGCGTGACCCGATATTACATTTACCCAGTCAATATCGGGGTAATTGAAATCACCCATTATTATTGTGTTGCCCAGTTTGTTTGCTTCCCTAATTTCCTTTAACATTTCTGCATCCGTCTGTTCATCCTGGCCAGGCGGACAGTAGTACACTCCTATCACTATCCTTTTCCCCTTTACACATGGAATTTCAATCCATAGTGATTTCAAGAAGTGTTTTGTTTCCTGCAGAATTTTCAATCTATTTGATTCAAGGCTCTCGTTAATATACAATGCTACCCCTCCACCTATTCGATCCACCCTATCACTACGATATAATTTGTACCTCGGTATGGCAATGTCCCACTGGTTATGTAACTACTCATCTTATTTCTGGCCTTAATAATGGTGTGAGGTACATGCTTTCTCTTGTTTCCAGTTGTCCTGCTTTTGGTTGCTTGTGCCAGAGATGGACAAATTCCTGTGAAAATGCCAGATGAGTTTTGAAGGGTCATCCTACTCTAGTTCATCAATTACTGTGGCAACAGTAATTATTTAGAGAGTTTCTGAGGCTATTCACTCCTAACTTCAATCTCAGAGAAAGTTCCACACTTATCTCCTTATTCCTACTACTGAGGGTAGTAGGCAGCAGTGGATGCGGTCCACCCCTGGTGCATACCGCTGGGGGGGGGGGGGGGCCGCGCGCGCCTGTCCTTCCTTCGTTCCGTGCTCCCTCTGCCCCGGAACAGATTACTTCCTGTTCTGGGGCAGAGGGAGCATGGAACGAAGGAAGGACAGGCGCGTGCGGCACCCCCCCACCAGCGGCGTGCACCCGGGGGGGGTGTGTTCCTTCGCGGGGGTTGTCTTTTCACCGGGGGGGGGTTGCGCTGCATCCGGGGGGGGGGGGCGCTGCACCCGGGGGGCGGGGCACATTGGCGATCCGCCCCGGGTGTCAGCCCCCCTAGGAACGCCACTGGTAGGCAGTAAACATAGTTCCCTTAAGACAAATGCCTACTACTGTAGGTAGCATGCTTTACATTTCACTAAATGCTTCCACTTACAGTTCAGATGTTAGCTACCATGAGACTCAAGGACTTTGCAAGCATCCTTAGCAAATGGGATCATCGGAGGTGTTCTTTGATCCTCAGGAACCATCTAGATGTGATTTATTTTTATTTATTTATTGCATTTGTATCCCACATTTTCCCACCTATTTGCAGGCTCAATGTGGCTTACATAGTTTTGTTAACATTGTCATTATAGGATAACAGATACATTTAGTATTGTGCAGAGATTAAATAAGGGAGGAAAGAGAAAGGAAGGGAATGATTAGGGTAATTATAGTAGGATGGATGATGTACCTGATATAACCGTCTATCTGCCGATTTTCAGTCAGAGTTTGGCAGCCATATTTGGCCACAAGAAACCCTGGAATATCTTTGGCTGGTTTAAACATAACCGATCAGCACCGAATACCAGCTTGGCCGGTTAAGTTCAAACCGGCCAAATATAAACCGGGTATTCAGTGCCAGTCACCGGAAATGGCCCGGCATTGAATATCCTGCATCAGCTGAACTGTCTGAATATCAGCCCCTATGTGCTTAGAAAATGAGCACCATAACATCTGGTTCATAAGGTTAATGCTTAGGCTTGAAAGCTTTCCCGTTACAGCTAGGGTCAGAGGCCAGGGAAGTTCAGGAACCTAAGAAAGGGTTTCAACAGTGAGTCAAGGTTTTATACTCTGGGGATTTTCCTTCTACAATTTGTTCCTCCCTCTGATTATAGTATGCCACTCTTAGCATCCACCTTTTTCTGGAAGAGGTCATAATTTGCACGGATCAGGTATTGCTCTGAGTCTGAGAGGAAATTCTTTTGGATGCAGTATTGGCAGTGGGAATGAATGCAGACACCACTACTGCTAGATTACCAACTACTCTACATGCAGTAGGAGTTGGAGGCAATTTTGGCAGATAGCTAATGCCTTATAGTGGGTGCTAAGTGGCCCCAATTCTTAGGGGATGTGCTAGTCAAGCTTATGAGAACAGACTTAAAGATCTCAATTTATATACTTGACCTACCATAAACAAACATATGCAACCCATCTATTTACCAGTTCAACTAATCAATAACAACGACTCAGAAAATATTTACTACCAACCATCTTACCCTTCCTGCTCTTCCCCAACTTCTCCTTTATCGCTCCACCTCTTTACCTATTCCAATCCTTTCTCCCATACCTCTTCTATCCCATTTACTCCTTGTTCATTTGTTCTATCATATACCTCCTTTGTTGATTCTGATACTACAGATTGTATTCTCTTGTTACTATGTAAGCCGCATTGAGCCTGCGATGAGCGGGAAAGCGTGGGGTACAAATGTGATAAATAAATAAAATAAATAAATAGTCAGTGTGGCATTGGCAAGAGTGGCTTTCAATTGTAACTTGTGGGCCATACTGGGTCATTTTTTTGTTTAAAAAAAGTTAAATGGATTTCTTTGTTTTTCACCTCTCTGAGGTGGTTCATAATTTGTGTCAAACTTTCTGCCACGAGACTCTTTTGGCATTATTTGATGTTCAGCTGATAATTTGTATATCCCCTTAAGAAGTGGCATTTTCTTTTGCCTTTTAGGGAGCATTTTGTGTTAGTGAATTAGTGGTTTCTTCAAAAAGGGCTTTGGGTGAAAGAAGTTAATTAATGAGTGATGTTTGGGTTTGTGAAAAGAAGGTCAGGCTTATTTATTTATTTGTTGCATTTGTACTCCACATTTTCCCACCTATTTGCAGGCTCAATGTGGCTTACATAGTACCGTGAGGCGTTACCACCTCCAATGATGAAACAAATACAGAGTAATGTTAAAGAGAATGAGATATATGCGTTACAGACACATTAGAGAATGAGATGCGTTACAGACACATTAGAGGAACGAGAGAGGACGAGTTATATAATGTTCGTTGCAAGTTTTTTGGATTCATCACTCTAAAATAGATCAATTGATTAAAGGATTGTGAGTGGCATTGAGGGGGGGGGGGTTCTATTTGTCCTAATCATGCAGCTAATATATTATTAGAGGTGTCTGGAGTTGAGCCTTGGAGGATTAGTGCTTTCCTAGATTACCTCTTTTTTTTGTAGGACTGGAATTTTCAGATGAACTTTTAACGTAAATAATCTTCTTTGTATGATCGGCATTGGGGAGAACCCCAGAGTTCTCCATTGTCCCCATTGTTATTCAGTATTGTAACCAAGGTACCTCTTAGTGCAGCCAAGGATAGAACAATCTCCTCCAGCCACAGGCTCCCGGTACAGTCAAGAAATAAATGTCCACCAGCAACTTCAATCTTAAGGACTTTATTCCATGCAGGTTTCTAGTAGACCTGATACACAGTTCCAACAGCAACATTCACCTTCAATCGTAAGCACATATAAGCCACTTGAAAGTGTGTGGCAAATAGTCCCCTTTAAGCAGGAGGCTATCAGCACATACCAGGATTCAATACAGGCTCACAGTCAGCTCCAGTCTGGGCTCTTTATCCAGTGCACAATAAACAGTAGTTCAATTCCAAATAGAAGCAGTTCTTTCAGTTCATCATCACAGTTAAATCACAAAGCGGCAGTTTCTACCTTCTACTCTCTTTCCCTTCAGGAGAGTTCAATACTTTAGGGACTCCTCATGCCCAAGGGATTTCACCCTGCATCAGCTTCACTGGTAAAGTCAATACTTTAGGGACCTCCCTTACCCAAGGATTTTCAGCCTGCAAATACTTTTGGGACTTCCTCACACCCAAGGGATTTCAGCCTGCTTCAGTACTTTAGGAACCTCTCTTACCCAAGGGTTTCAGCATGCAACTGCTTCTCTCTCTCCCTAGGACTCCTTCCCACCTGCCTAATCAATCCCTGGCTTCTGCTACCACAACCAATCATTCTCCTTCCATTAGTGCCCCCCAAACCCATACCAGCTGAGTTAAGCATTAGACTAATGATGAGCTCCTGCACACAGGGTTTCCTATCTCTCTTTCCCCCTAGTGGCAGCCAATCTACATGTCCTGCCAGCTTACACCTATATCTTCCCCTATTGCAGCTAGGAGTCCAGCCTGAGTTCTTCATCTTACCCCCTGGCTCCTTGCCTGCAATGCCTTCTGGGACTTGTATTTCAAACTGACACTTTATCGGGGGCCTTGATTAGGCAGTTCGGAGTAGACGTATCTATTTCTCTCTCTCTCTCTATATATATATATATATATACACATACACACATGACATTCAGTTGTTGTACCCTTTAGAGGTAGTTATGGATAAGCTGAATTCTGTTTGCTTTACTACTAATAGTTTAGTAGTCAACCCCCCCCCCCCCCCCCCAAAAAAAAAAATCTAAATGTTTGGGGATGGATATTGTGACTTTGGATTCCCTTCCTGTTCTTCTGAGAATATGGGTGGAGTCAGTCAAGCCTTTGGGGGGTCATTATTGGCTCAGATTTTATTGGATAGGAACATATGAAGCTTGCTTCATTAATATGTTAAAGCCTTAATTGGAGGTTGATGCTTTAAGGATGCTTATGCAGGGGTTGGTTTTAAGTGGCTTAGACTATTGTAGTACTTTGTATATGAGTCTTCCAAATAAATATATGTTAACACTCTACATGATTCAGAATACAGTGACTAGGGTGCTATTGGGGGCTAAGTGCAGAGTGCATGCCCTTTATGGCTCCCCATCAGAAAATGTTGTTTATTTAAATTGTTGACTTTAATTTTTAAGGTATTCCATGAGGGGAAACATCAGTATTTGATAGGTTTGTTTCCAGCTTATATTTTCAGGAGACATTTGAGATCATCTTCCCAGGGTAATCTGATGGAAATTCAGTCTTTTAGGCCACTCCGATGGGATATGAGAGCTTTTAGAGTGAGTTGACCAGTAAACTTCCTCTGTTCCTCTGGAGTTGAGGCACTCCTCATCCTTGCTTGTGTTTACAAAGGGTTTAAAAACTTTTCTATATATTGAGTAGCGGTGGAAGGCTGTTCCTGTATATATATATATATATATATATATATATATATATATATTGTAAAGAGTATGTAGGACAGGCCCCAAAGGAACCCTGGGATAGGCCAGAATACCCCCGTTATAGGCAGGCATTCCCCAGGAAAAAACTAGAAATAAAGCACTACAACTCCCAGCATGCCCCAAGGGAGACCGGGGATAAGAGAAACTATCTGCATTCCCAGGAGTCTCCAGAGGAGGGCCGCAGGGGAAGGAATAAGGCTGATTCTCCAACCTGGTGGAAGAGGTGGTGGAACAGGTGGGTGGAGAAAGAAGAGCCACCAAAGAGCTTTAATGAAAGAAAGGGTGAGCAGCTGGGAGAAGGGCGGGGCGAGGAGAATATGGATTGGGCTCCTGAGGAGAGAGAGGCAGAGAGTGAGCCTTGCCCTATGGAGTTGACTGAACCGGAGAACACCCTGGAAGAGCCGATGGACTTTTCAGCTCTGGCTCAGCGAAAGCCAAGGAAGTAGCGGGGCCAAGCCGGGTCAAGCGGGAGGAGGTCAGGTAGGAGTATGACTGACCAAGAGGGTGGGACCCTAGGCTTTGAGCCCGTGCAAAGCCATTACTGTGTTTTTGCAAGCTTGGCTAGAACTGAACTGTGTTTTGAAAGCCTGGCTAAACTGAGCTGTATTTTGGAAAGCTTGGCTAGAACTGAACTGTGTTTTGAAAGCCTGGCTAAACTGAGCTGTGTTTTTGAAAGTCTAGCTGGACTGAGCTATGTTTTTGAAGCTTGGCTAGAACTGAACTGTGTGTTGAAAGCCTAGCTGGACTGAGCTGTGTTTTGGTAAAGCTTGACTAAAAGGGAACTGGGTTTTGGAAAAACCCGCTACACTGAACAGGGTATTTGTTTTCTTTCTTTTTTTTATTATGTGCTGCTACTCTCCCCCAGGAGGGAGGGAGAGGCAGCAGCTGTGGAAGCTGGGACTGGGAAACTAACCGGCTTGAGAAAGGTGAACGATAACTGTGCTTTGTTTTGTGTTTTGGTGCCACAACTGAGGGAAGGAGGGAAACCCCTTCTAGGCAATAAAAAGCTCCATTGTTCTGAGGAAAGAAGGGAGCAGTACTGGAAGGTGTTCTTCAGGTTGTGGAGAGCTGCAACCGCTGAGAAAAGAGGATCCACTTTACAATATATATATTGAGGTTAGTTTTATGTTTGTGATGATTATTTTACTCTGTGACTTTTCTTAAGTCTTCTTTTATACCTTTGACTGTACCTGTAGGGTTAGATCTTGGTCATCAGCTCCCTGGTTTCACCAGGTTCTGAGGCTGCTCCACCTATAAGTTCATCAAGCTGAACGTTGCTGGTGTAAATGTCCAACCTTAATAAATAAGCAGTGCTGTAAAGCTCATCTGCATTCTTATAATTATCATCTAAAGCAGGCCAAGAAGGAGTACTTCTCTAGGCTCACTTCAGAATCAGGTGATTCAGCTAAACCACTGTTTTCTCTGGTAAATCATCTTTCTGCTTCTCTGAATCAATCAATCTGTATACATCCTAGGTTGTCTGCTGATTTGTTAGCCAACTATTTTATAGACAAGATTAAGAAACTACAAGCATTTTTTCCTCTTCTAATCCTGCTTTAATTTCTACGCCTCTGAATCAACTCAAAATGTCCACAGTGTCTGACAGTGCCAAATTGTCATCAGTCTCGTCATCATTCTCACTTCCCTCTCTCACTAGTCTTTCCCAGACTTTCACATCAATGCATGAGACTACTTGTGCTCTGGATCAAGTGCCATCATATTGGTTCAAGTCAGTACATCATGGCTTTCACCCATTGGCCTTAATTATTGTTATGCAATAATCCACTTAGGGTGCAAGCTCCTTCAAACTGGTGTTGGTTAACTGTAGTATATGTTACAATTGACACCAATACAATCCAGTTATCTAAATATATCCAAACATTTTGTGGTTTTTAATATGCAGTGCTAAGTGTTGTTGTGCCTATAAACCATTAGTGGTGGTAATTATGTTGTGGTGCTAAATATAATTACCGTCACTAATGGTATATAGGCACAACAACACTTACTGAGCACTGCATATTAAAAACTAAAAAAATTTTGGATATATTTAATTATTGTTAACCACAGTTTATCTTCTGGGATAGTTCCTTTGCTGTAGAAGGATGCTTCTATTTGACCCCTGATGAAGATGTCTCATTTAGTGAGAAGGTTGTTTTGAACAATTTTATATGTTTACAGAGAATCATTTGATTTTACATCCTTACCAAACTGGATTTTGTTCAGATCAGAGCACTGAAACCACTGTTACCGTGATACTTAGTGATAGTCACTCTTTTTTAGATAGAAATGATGTTGTTCTCACAGTATCATTGGATCTAGCAGCTGCGTTTGATCTCATAGATCAATCTATCTTACTAAAGAGATTGCCCGAGATCGGCCTATCCGACTCAGTTTTTGAATGGTTTCAGTCTTTTTTTGTCTAATTGGTCTTGCTCAGTCACTGTTTCATCCTCCCATTATACTGCTTGGAAACTGGCCTGTGGGGTTTCCCAGGGATCAATTCTATCACCACCATTGTTTAATATCTTAAGTCCACTAGCAGTTCTGATTCAGTCTTTTAATATCAGAGCCTGTTTCTATGCAGATGATATTCTGATTTTGTTTCCTACTTCACCTGTACGTCCTGATTTATACTCATTACAGATTTGTCTTGATGCAGCCTCAGGTTGGTTGTTCTCACACAAGTTCGTTCTTAACCATGAAAAGACAATTACTTGTTGATTCTCGGATTCTGCTTCTTGTCCATCTATTGCGATGGTGCTGTTTGGTTCATCATTCACCAATGTGGAATCTTTTAGATACCTTGGGGTGCTTTTTGACTCTGCTCTATCTTTTCATTCATATTACGACAATGACTGGTCAGCATGTACTGATTCCAAATACTTCCACTCCGACTGGGATGCTAGATGTAGAAAAATCTTAGATGTTTTGGCTCCTGAAAAAATTTGAACATCAAGAAGACAGAATTTGATGCCTTGGTATAATGAAGAACTAAGAAAACTTAAAACACTTACTAGACGAGTCGAACGGTCCTGGAGGAAAAATAAAAATGAGCAAACTCTTAAAACATGGAAACAAATGCAACGAAAGTATAAATATTCAATAAGACAGTCTAAACGGATCTATTATAAGATCAAAATAGGCCCTGATTTCAGAGACCTTAAGAAACTATTTTATTTTATCAACAAATTAACAGATACTAACTTGCTTACCTCCACTTACAATGATATCCCACCTGCTGGCAACCTGGCTACATACTTTCAGGAAAAAATAACTAAATTGCAGAAATCAATCCCTCAGAAAAAATCTGACCTTGATTACTTTCTCAACTGTCTCGCCCCTATTCCAGGAGAAAATCCTGCAGACCGATTCTTATCTAACTTTGCCCCCCTCTCCTTGGATGCTGTTACCCAGGGGTTTCACAAATTTTCAAAAAAGTACTGTAAACTACACCCTTGTCCTAATTACTTACTAAAATCAGCACCTACCTGCTTTATTGCAGACCTGACAGATTACCTCAACTATATGCTCGAACGTGGTCTATTCCCTGTGGAAAACGGCAACATCTTACTTACACCAATTCCAAAGGATTCCAAGAAAAAAAAGTGATGACCTTACCAATTATCGCCCTATTGCGTCAATTCCACTTTTTGTAAAATTGATGGAAAGCATGGTGACAAAACAACTTAATGATTACTTCGAAAACTTCTCTATTTTTCACGAGTCCCAATCTGGCTTCTGCCCCCTTCACAGCACCGAAACCGTGCTCATCACTCTACTTAACAACTTTCGGCAGGAAATATCTCATGGCAAAAGTATATTATTACTACAGTTCGACATGTCGAGTGCTTTTGACATGGTCAACCACAACATTCTACTGAACCTTCTCAATAACATAGGGATCTGTGGAAATGTTCATAGCTGTATTAAGGGCATTCTCTCTTCTAGGACTTACCAAGTAATCACCAAAACAGATATATCGCCACCTTGGAAGGCAGTTTGTGGGGTCCCTCAAGGCTCTCCACTATCTCCCACACTCTTCAATATTATGATGATCTCACTGGCCAAAACCTTAAGTTAGGACTAAACCCGCACATCTATGCTGATGATGTTACAATTTATATACCCTTCAGAAATGATTTGAACGAGATCACTAAAGAAATCAACCACTGTCTAAATACGATGAACTTTTGGGCAACATCTTTCCAACTAAAGCTAAATGCTGACAAAACGCACTGCGCCATACTTTCATCTCAACACAACAAGTACAGACCTTCAACCTTAATCACCCCCAGCCTTTACATTCCCATCTTAGAAAGCCTTAAAATATTGGGAGTCACCCTTGACCACAACCTTTCGCTCAAAAGTCAAATAAACTCCACCACAACAAAAATGTTCTTCTCGCTATGGAAGCTAAAACGAATAAAAACTTTTTTCCCGAGAGAGGTATTTCGTCACCTAATACAGTCCATCGTTTTATGCCACTTGGATTATTGTAATGGAGTTTACGCTGGATGTAAAGAGCAACTAATTAAGAAACTACAGACGGCCCAAAACACAGCGGCCAGATTAATTTATGAAAAATCCAAATTTGAAAGTGCCAAACAGCTCCGAGAGAAATTACATTGGCTTCCTGTCAAGGAACAAATCACCTTTAAAATCTGCTCCCTAGTTCACAAAATTCTATATGATGAAGTCCCTAGCTACATGCTTAATCTAATCACCCTACCACCCAGGAATGCATTGAGACTATCCCGTTCGTATCTAAACCTTCAATACCCAAACTGCACCGGACTTAAGTACAAATCCATGTATGCCTCATCCTTCTCCTTCATCAGCTCACAACTACTAACTATGGAACACTTTACCAAAAACTATGAAAACCATCCACAACCATCTAAATTTCAGGAAATCACTTAAGACCGTTATTTGGAAAAGCTTATCCCAAGGACTCAGCATGTGTCTCCTCTGCTTGATACACATCAATCTAGTGACAATCTTGGATGCACCCACCCTTCCCTCCTCTTTCCTGTTTTCCCTGCTCCTTCCGTCTCTTCCCCATCCTCCCCAATAGTACTTCTGTATGTTTTCTGTTGTATTAGTTTAATTTTGCTGCATTGGCATCTGCCTCTGCGGTGCGCTGTAAACCACATTGAGCCTGACGCTGTTGGGAAAATGTGGGGTACAAATGAGATAATAAATAAATATATTAGAACATAAGAATAGCCATACTGGGTCAGACCAATGGTCCATCTAGCTTAGTTTCCTGTTTCCAACAATAGCCAATCGAGGTCACAAGTACCTGGCAGAAACCCAAGTTCCTGTTATTCAAGATTTTCTTGATTTTTCAGCTATGCATACTCTTATACATGCAATTGTTATTTCCAGGCTCAATTATTGCAACATAGTATATGCTGGTATCACATCATCTGAAATAAAATGTTTGAAGACATTATTGAACTCTGGCTATTATATGGGACTCAATGTAGGGACCATATTTCTCCACTGTTTCTTAGGCTGCAGTGGCTTCCTATTGCCTGTCAGATTATTTTTAAGATTTTGTGTTTGACACATAGAGGGCTAGATTCTATATATGTTGCCTGAAAAATCCGCACGGAATAAATTTTTGCCTAAGCGTATTCTCGAAGTGGAGCCTAGATTTAGGCACAGTATATAGAATATGCTTAGTTGACATCCTAGCGCCTAGAACTATGCACTTCCATTTACACCAAGGGAAACATGGAGTAAATACTGGTGTGTAGATTTAGATGCAGAGGGGTATATTCTATAACAGAACATGTAAATCATGGAAAGTCCATGAAACAACCATTTTCCCACCTATAACCATGCCCCTTTTTTGCTCTATGCATTAGAATTTAGGCACGGTGCATTACAGAATACGCTTAGTGAGTTATGCATGTAAATTCTAATTATTGCCAATTAGTGCTCATTATTGCTTGTCAAGTGCTGTTAAAAATGGCTTGTTAAACCAATTAAGTTACAAGCATTGTTATAGAATATGCTTGGATTTTGGAATGGAATGCTAGGCGGTATATAGCTTTAAGCTCTTTTGATTCCCGCAGACTAGTATTGCCTAGCCCTAAGCAAGCCAGATTCAAATCTTCAAGCAGTACTGCTTTTTATTTTTTGGCTTCCCATTTATGGAATGATCTGTCCCCATGTTGCACATTTGGATTTTTTAAAAATATATTTATGTTTTTATAATTTTAACTTGGTTGTTTGCTCTATTGGTAAAGTCCCTCTCCTATTTTAAAATGGCATTCTTTTCCATCACATGTTTTGTGTGTTCAAATAATAATTATTACATTTTTCAAGTTAAAAAATACAAACAATTTAACAACTCAACAAGCAGTATGCCAGAATATACTAGAACCTCTACATCACTTTCATTTGGGAGAATTATGGGAGCATTAATTAACATCAGTGTAAGTAGAACGAATTTGAGCTATAGATCTTCAGAGTGCATTCAGTTTTAGGATTGTTTTGGACCTTTCAGCAAGAACTGATTCATATTTATAGATAGAACATACAGAATTCGACCAAAAAGTTGAATTAACCTTACTGTTGCCCTTCTAAGCAGATTTTAAGGCAAATGCCAGTAGGATATCAAGAGGGCTGGACTGTTTCAGAGAAAATGTGTGAGAAAAACTCAAAGAACGGAATATCACAATTTTATAGGATAGGGGATCAGATATTGGAAGTACTATGGGAATATGAGTCCAGAATTCTTGCCAGAATTAACACAAACATGTACCGAAATCTGCTTTGCATGACCGACAAATTGGACAAAGAAGCATTTATTGTAATCTAACAGGAGTCCACAAGGCTCTGTTCATAAGAAAATATAAAGATTGTAGAGTTGTAGCTGAGGAAATAGACTTATTAACTGCAGACCAAAAATAAACCTATTGTCTGTGAGATGTACACCTGTATCAAATGTCAACGATGATTATAATGATATAATGCTGACTTCATTCACTTCAAATTCTTGCTGACCTCCTTCCAATCTGTTCTCCAACTTGCCAAACAGGACTATTACATCCATTTGACTAACTCTATTGGTTCAAACCCTAGACGTCTCTTTGCCATGCTAAACTCTCTCCTCAAAGTGCCTTCTCCTCCTACTCCCCCTTCACTTTCTCCCCAGACTCTGGCTGATTACTTTCATGATAAGGTTCACAAGATTAAACTTGAATTCACAACCAGCTGTCCTCCACCCCTTCTTCCCTTAGTCCACTCTCTCAACCCTCTTACCCCTGCCTCCTTTTCTTCCTTTTCCGAAATCACTGAAGAAGAAACTTTACTTCTTCTGTCATCCTCAAAACTAACCACCTGCTCCACTGACCCTATTCCCACTCATCTACTCAACACTATCTCTCCTGCTGTCACCCTTTTCATCTGTCATATTCTCAATCTGTCACTTTCCACTGCGACTGTCCCTGATGCCTTCAAACATGCCGTGGTCTCCCCACTCCTCAAAAAACCTTCTCTGGATCCTACCTCTCTTTCCAACTATCGCCCCATCTCCCTCCTCCCTTTCTTATCTAAGATACTAGAATGTGCTGTCCACTGTCGCTGCCTCAACTTTCTTTCTTCTCAACCTATTCCAATCTGGCTTTCATCCCCTTCATTCAACTGAAACAGCACTTGCTAAAGTCTCCAATGATCTATTCCTGGCTAAATCCAAAGGGCTCTATTCTATCCTCCTCCTTCTCGATCTTTCTGCTGCTTTTGACACTGTTGATCACAGCCTACTCCTTGACACGCTGTCCTCACTTGGATTTCAGAATTCTGCTCTCTCATGGTTTTCTTCCTATCTCTCACAGCGTTCTTTTAGTGTATACTCTGGTGGATCCTCCTCTTCCTCTATCCCGCTGTCAGTGGGTGTACCTCAAAGATCCGTCCTAGGACCTCTCCTTTTCTCCATCTATACTTCCTCCCTTGGTGCTCTGATCTCTTCCCACGGTTTTCATTATCACCTTTACGCTGATGACTGCCAGATCTGCCTTTCCACACCAGAAATCTCGGCAGAAACCCAGTCCAAGGTATCTGCCTGCCTCTCTGACATTGCTACCTGGATGTCTCACCGCCACCTGAAGCTCAATATGTCCAAAACTGAGCTCCTTATCTTCCCACCTAAACCAACCTCTCCCCTTCCCCCATTCTCTATTTCTGTCGACAACACGTTCATTCTTCCTGTCTCATCTGCTCGTAACCTTGGGGTCATCTTTGACTCCTCCCTCTCCTTCTCTGCACATATTCAACAGATTGCTAAAACCTGTCGTTTCTTCCTTTATAATATCGCCAAAATTCGCCCTTTCCTTTCTGAACACGCTATCAGAACCCTCATCCACACTCTCATCACCTCTCGCTTAGATTACTGCAACTTGCTTCTCACAGGTCTTCCACTCAGCCACCTCTCTCCTCTTCAATCTGTTCAAAATTCTGCTGCACGACTAATATTTTGCCAAAGTCGTTATGCCCATATCAGCCCTCTTCTGAAGTCACTTCACTGGGTCCCTATCCGTTTCCGTATAAAACTCAAGCTCCTCTTATTGACTTATAAGTGCATTCACTCTGCAGCCACTCACTACCTCTCCACCCTGGAACTCCGTTCACTAGGCAAATCTCTCCTAACTGCACCCTTCTCCTCCATCGCTAACTCCAGACTCCGTTCCTTTTGTCTCGGCGCACCTTATGCCTGGAATGGGCTTCCTGAGCCGTTACGACTAGCTTCATCCCTGGCCGCCTTCAAATCCGGGCTAAAGGCCTACCTGTTTGATGCTGCTTTTGACTCCTAACTTGTCACTTGCTCGTAACCTTTATCTTGTCTTCCTCTCTTCAATAGTCCCTTTCCCTATGTGTCCTTCTGTCTGTCTTACCCTTATCCTTATTGGTCCTGTCTGTCTGTCCTGATTTAGATTGTAAGCTCTTTTGAGTAGGGACTGTCTTTTCTTCATGTTCAATTGTGAAGCGCTGCGTACGACTGGTAGCGCTATAGAAATGATTTATAGTAGTAGTATAGTAGATATAAAAGAATAAGAGAATAAGACTGGGTAGAGTTTAATAACTTATAAAATGTAGGCACTGTTTTCCCCAAAGTGAGAGCTTCAACCAGCACTTGGGGAATATCAGGCTCTGGGGTTAGTGAGCTCAGTGTAGAAGTTACAGATATAATACAGGATCAAAGCTGTAAATATTTAAAAAATTAGGACTATGGTAGGTGAAAAACATCTTGCAATTGAGCAAATGAGACAAAATGGTCACCCATAACATCTTTTAAAACAAGCATATTACATTAAATCCAATCTATCTAATAAATTGGCTTGGCATTAATACAAAAATAAGGGTTGTTCCACAAAGGAGCTGTCAGCGATTTGTTAATGGGATGATCAGGGCCGGTCTTAGCAATTGCGAGGCCCTGTGCAGACCAGTTCGCTGCCCCCCCCCCCCCCCCCAGCCCTGCCCCCACCCAGCCCCTTGTTGACAAGATATGTTTTAAACATTTTCTTTTATTTAAAATAAAGACAAATCACGCAAAACTTGTATACAAAAACTAATTCAAACATGAAAAATGCTATATTAGGAAAACTTTGGGTTTAAAAAGCAAAACCATGTGCACGTAAGGACTAGATAAATGAATTAAAACGAATCCCCTTAATATGTAAGACTTGGTAACAACAATGAAACAGTGATTGCATATTCAGATAGCAAGCAGCCTGAGCCAACAGATTTATTTTCCACTGAACATAATTAACTTTGTATGAACTTGGCTGCTAATTGTGCTGAACTGGACAATGTTGGCACATTTAGCCACACCCTTTTACCAGCCATGGCGCATATAAACAGTAATTATTGAAAATATTACACCAGTACAGGAGAAGAAAAAAAACTTGTTTTTTTTTTCATTATAAATAATTTCTGTAAGCTGTTACAGCTCCCGTATACCCAAAATGACACAAACCAAATTAGCATACAGATTCTGCATGCGGCACAATACCAGAAAAACAGAACATTGCTATACATTGCAAAATAAGACACCAGATGTAAATTCTCAAATTGGGCATATTCCAAACACTAAAATAAAAATAAAATGATATTTTTCTACCTTTGTTGTCTTGTGACTTTGTTTTTCTGATCATGTTGGTCCCAGTCTCTGATTCTGCTGCTCTCTATCTGCTCCCTTCACTCCCCCTTCCAGGGCTTCCTTTCCATTTATTTCTTTACATTCCTCCTTTCTTCTTCATTTCTTACCCTACATCCATAGGTAAAAGCTGGGTCCTCCACGGACTTGACTGGAGGAGGTATAGAGCTTTTGCCTATTTTCTCCAGCCAAGTGCAGTTTTCTCCTCTTTTCCCTTTCCCTCATCTCCGTCAGTATGCATCTCCTTTCTCTTTCTTCCCTCCCCTCCATCCATATGCATCTCCTTCCTCTCTCTTCCCTCTCCTCCATCCATGTCCAGCATTTCTCCACTCCTCCCCTTCATCCATGTTCATCTCACTTCATCTCACGTCCTCTCTCTTCCCTCCCCTCCATCCATATCCAGCATTTCAACTCTCCCCTGTCCTCCATCCATGTCCAGAATTTCTCCTCTCCCCTCCATCCATGTGCATCTCCTTCCTGTCTTCCCTCACCTCCATTTCCAGCATTTCTCCTGCCCTCCCCTCCATCCATCCATAGCAACTCTCCTCTCTCCCCTGCCCTCTCCACCCATCCATGTCCAGCAATTCTCCTCTCCCCTCCACTCTCATCTATGTCCAGCGATTCTCCTTTGCCCCCTGTCCTCCCCTCTCATCCACATTCAGTGATTTTCCTCTGTCCCCTGCCCTCCCCTCCATGTTCAGCATTTCGCCTCTTTCCCCTCCCCTCCATCCATGTGCATCTCCTTCCTGTCTTCCCTCACCTCCATCCATGTCCAGCATTTCTCCTGCCCACCCCTCCATCCATCCATGTCCAGCAACTCTCCTCTCTCCCCTGCATTCCCCACCCATCAATGTCCAGCTCCTCTGCCCTCCCCTCAACTCTCCTTTGCCCCCTGTCCTCCCCTCTCAAACACATCCAGTGATTCTCCTCTGTCTCCTGCCCTCCCCTCCCATCCATGTCCATCGAGTCGCCCCAGCCCCCAGCTAATCCCCCTTTTCAGCCCCCGAGTTTGAGTTCACAACCCCAGCCCCACCTGTGCCCTCAGTTTTCCACAGCCCTCCTGTCCTTCCAGCCGCCCTGCATTTAAAAAGTTGTAGCGGTGGCAGCAGCAGCAGCAGCAGCAGCAAAAAAGCAGGCTTGCCTCTAGCCTTTAAGCCTTCCCCTTCTCTCTCAGCATGCACTGTGCCCGCCTTTCTCCGATGCAATTTCCTGTTTCCAGTTTCCGCAAAGGCGGCACAGTGCATGCTGAGAGAGAAAGGGAAGGCTTAAAGGCTAGAGGCGAACCTGCTTTTTCGCTGCTGCTGCGACTTTTTAAACGCAGGGTGGCTAGAAGGAAAGCAGCTGAGAATAAATGGCAGGGAGCGCCACAGGGCCCCTGGAGGCGCGAGGCCCTGTGCGACCGCTCCTGTCACCCCTGCCTAAGACCGGCCCTGGGAATGATTAAGAAAAGTATCTACATTTCTGATCACATTAAGTGTACTGCCAAAAATGTCAAATTCATAATCAGGTGGATCCCAAGTGTCAGGGTAATGGCAATGAATCAGATAAAGCAGCCTCAAGGGATAACCATACAGGTGAATTAGGCAGGTCATTCCCAGCTGACCAAGGCCACTGCACGGGATAGAAAAGCGTAATTATAATTTATTTATTTATTTGTTACATTTGTATCCCACATTTTCTCACCTTTTTGCAGGCTCAATGTGGCTTACATATATCCGTTAACGGCGTTAACCGATTCCGGTCTGAACAAATACAAGGTATAATGAATTCAAGGTGATGTTGATTTAGAAAGGGCTATTTTCGGGGGTTTATTGTTCCACAAAAACGTGGACAGTGCAACAGAATCTTGAGGGTAACAAAAAAGAGAGCATAGAAATTATATATAGAATTTGGGGAGCTAAAACCATCTTGATACTATCTAATCTTCCCCACCAAGATAAAAAACAATGGAATCTACTTACACATAGTAATTTTAGTTGTTGGATAATACAAGAGATGTTATTATCAATAATCTTGTCTATGGACGCTGTAAATATAAGTCCCAAATATTTAAGACCAGATTTGTACCAGGTAAGGAGGAGAGAAAGAAAATCATCTTTAACACAAAACACATTCAGTGGAAGTACTTCAGTTTTAGAAATACTCGGAGAGGATACCAAATTGTTCTATTAATTGAAATTATTTAGGGACAGAAGTTTCCAGAGACAAAATAAATAACAACACATTGTCTGCATATGCAGACAATTTCACTGTATGAACTTGGCCTAGTGGTTAGAGCACCGATCTTGCAATCCAGAGGTGGCCCGTTCAAATCCCACTACCTGGCACCTTATTACACTTCAATGCTTTGATACAGTGACGGGCCTGCTGAAGCAGGGGCCTCCCCTTCCCTCCTCACCCCTCTACCCTAAGTTTACCTTATTTTTTCTTTTCCAAAAGGCGGCAATGGGAGCAGCAGCAATTCCCATAGGCTGCCCTGCCACTGGCACCTTCTCCCTACTGTGGCCAGCCTCTTGATGTAACTTCCTGTTTCGTCACAGGTGGGATACAGTAGTGCGAAGAGGCCAGTGCCGGTGGCATTGTGGCAGGGTAACCTATGAGAATCACTGCCACTTCTGCCTTTTGGAAAAGAAAAAAACAAGGTAAACGCAGGGAAGAAGGGGGAGATACCAGTGGGGGTGGGGGCAGCATCTCATCCTCGCCTTGGGCCGCCCCTGTTTTGATAGCAGCACAAATTTCTACTGTAGAAAGTGACTTAAGGGATTTTACCATATCCTCAGATAACTACTACTACTACTATAAATCAATTCTATAGCACTACCAGTCGTACGCAGCGCTTTACAATTGAACTTGAAGACAGTCCCTGCTCAAAAGAGCTTACAATCTAAATCAGGATAAAGAGGGAAGACGGCAGAAAATGTCATCTCTCGGGTTGTAGGAGAGCATTGTGAAGTGTATATTTTAGCAGAGAACTCCAGAAAAAGGTTCACAATTTCCTTTGGGATGGAGCAAATATTAGAACCATTTTGGATAGCAAAGATGGATGATTTCTTCTTGGCACTTCAAATAGTTATTACATAAAGACTCCAGTATGCATTCAATATCAAAAAAAGACAACTGACACTACTAATTAACTAAAACTCTCATTCATTCTATCCATTCACCGTACACCACCTGTACCTGATTCTAGATTGCAGCCGTTTAGATCATTGAATATGTGGTGGTGGTTCCTCTTGAGGAAGATTTTGTGAAATGTGGTCCAGCATCAGGGAACCGGCATGAAAGTGAATGATACATACCTGTAGCAGGTGTTCTCCGAGGACAGCAGGCTGATTGTTCTCACGACTGGGTGATGTCCGCGGCAGCCCCCACCAACCGGAAGAAGCTTCACGGGTGGTCCGCATGCAGGGCACGCCCACCGCGCATGCGCGGCCGTCTTCCCGCCCGTGCGCGACCGTTCCCGCCAGTTGAATGACAAGCAAAAATGATGAAAACGCAACTCCAAAGGGGAGGAGGGTAGGTGAGAACAATCAGCCTGCTGTCCTCGGAGAACACCTGCTACAGGTATGTATCATTCACTTTCTCCGAGGACAAGCAGGCTGCTTGTTCTCACGACTGGGGTATCCCTAGCTCTCAGGCTCACTCAAAACAAGAACCCAGGTCAATTGAACCTCGCAACGGCGAGGGTATAACAGAAATTGACCTACGAAGAACAACTAACTGAGAGTGCAGCCTGACCAGAATAAATGCGGGTCCTGGAGGGTGGAGTTGGATTTACACCCCAAACAGATTCTGCAGCACCGACTGCCCGAACCAACTGTCGCATCGGGTATCCTGCTGGAGGCAGTAATGTGATGTGAATGTGTGGACAGATGACCACGTCGCAGCTTTGCAGATCTCTTCAATAGTGGCTGACTTCAAGTGGGCCACTGACGCTGCCATGGCTCTGACACTATGAGCCATGACATGACCCTCAAGAGCCAGCCCAGCCTGGGCGTAAGTGAAGGAAATGCAATCTGCTAGCCAATTGGAGATAGTGTGTTTCCCGACAGCGACCCCTAGCCTGTTAGGGTCGAAAGAAACAAACAATTGGGCGGACTGTCTGTGGGGCTGTGTCCGCTCCAAGTAGAAGGCCAATGCTCTCTTGCAGTCCAATGTGTGCAACTGACGTTCAGCAGGGCAGGTATGCGGCCTGGGGAAGAATGTTGGCAAGACAATTGACTGGTTAAGATGGAACTCCGACACCATCTTTGGCAGGAACTTTGGGTGGGTGCGGAGCACTACTCTGTTGTGATGAAATTTGGTATATGGAGCATGAGCTACCAGGGCTTGAAGCTCACTGACCCTACGAGCTGAAGTAACTGCCACCAAGAAAATGACCTTCCAGGTCAAGTACTTCAGATGACAGGTATTCAGTGGCTCAAAAGGTGGTTTCATCAGCTGGGTGAGGACGACGTTGAGATCCCATGACACTGCAGGAGGCTTGATAGGGGGCTTTGACAAAAGCAAGCCTCTCATGAATCGAACGACTAAAGGCTCTCCAGAGATGGCTTTACCTTCCATACGATAATGGTAAGCACTAATCGCACTAAGGTGATTCCTTACTGAGTTGGTCTTGAGGCCAGACTCTGATAAGTGCAGAAGGTATTCAAGCAGGTTCTGTGCAGGGCAAGAACGAGGTTCTAGGGCCTTGCTCTCACACCAAACGACAAACCTCCTCCACTTGAAAAAGTAACTCTTTTTAGTGGAATCCTTCCTAGAGGCAAGCAAGACACGGGAGACACCCTCAGACAGACCCAACGCAGTGAAGTCTACGCCCTCAACATCCAGGCCGTGAGAGCCAGGGACTGAAGGTTGGGGTGCAGCAACGCTCCGTCGTTCTGCGAAAGGAGAGTCGGAAAACACTCCAATCTCCACGGTTCTTCGGAGGACAACTCCAGAAGGAGAGGGAACCAGATCTGACGGGGCCAAAAGGGCGCTATCAGAATCATGGTGCCGTGGTCTTGCTTGAGCTTCAGTAAGGTCTCCCCACCAAAGGTATGGGAGGATAAGCATACAGGAGGCCGGTCCCCCAATGAAGGAGAAAGGCGTCCGACGCTAGCCTGCCGTGTGCCTGAAGTCTGGAACAGAACAGAGGCAGCTTGTGGTTGGTCTGAGAGGCGAAAAGGTCCACCGAGGGGGTGCCCCACTCTCGGAAGATCTTGCGTACCACTCTGGCATGAAGCGACCACTCGTGCGGTTGCATGACTCTGCTCAGCCTGTCGGCCAGACTGTTGTTTACACCTGCCAGGTATGTGGCTTGGAGGAGCATGCCGAACTGGCAAGCCCAACGCCACATCCCAACGGCTTCCTGACACAAGGGGTGAGATCCGGTGCCCCCCTGCTTGTTGGTGTAATACATTGCAACCTGATTGTCTGTCCGAATTTGGATAATTTGGCAGGACAGCCGATCTCTGAAAGCCTTCAGTGCGTTCCAGATCGCTCGGAGCTCCAGGAGGTTGATCTGCAGATCCTTTTCCTGGAGGGACCACAGACCCTGGGTGTGAAGCCCATCGACATGGGCTCCCCACCCCAGGCGAGATGCATCCGTCGTCAGCACTTTCGTGGGCTGCGGAATTTGGAATGGACGTCCCAGGGTCAAATTGGTCCGAATGGTCCACCAGAGCAGTGAAGTGCGGCAACTGGTGGAGAGGCAGATGACATCTTCTAGATTCCCGGTGGCTTGGAACCACTGGGAAGCTAGGGTCCATTGAGCAGATCTCATGTGAAGGCCAGCCATGGGAGTCACATGGACTGTGGAGGCCATATGACCCAGAAGTCTCAACATCTGCCGAGCTGTGACCTGCTGAGACGCTCTGGTCTGCGAAGCCAGGGACAGGAGGTTGTTGGCCCTCGCTTCGGGGAGGAAGGCCTGAGCTGTCTGGGTATTCAGCAGAGCTCCTATGAATTCCAGAGATTGGGTTGGCTGGAGATGGGACTTTGGGTAATTTATCACAAACCCCAGCAGCTCCAGGAGTTGAATAGTGCACTGCATGGACCGGAGGGCTCCTGCCTCCAAGGTGTTCTTGACCAGCCAATTGTCGAGATATGGGAACATGTGCACTCCCAGCTTGCGTAGATACGCCGCCACCACCACGAGGCACTTTGTAAACACCCGTGGGGCAGAGGCGAGCCCAAAGGGCAGCACACAATACTGAAAGTGCCGTGCGCCCAGGCGGAATCTGAGATACTGTCTGTGAGCTGGCAGTATCGGGATGTGAGTGTATGCGTCCTTTAAATCCAGGGAACATAGCCAATCGTTTTTCTGAATCATTGGCAGAAGGGTGCCCAAGGAAAGCATCCTGAACTTTCCTTTGACCAGGAATTTGTTCAGGCCTCTCAGGTCTAGGATGGGGCGCATCCCCCCTGTTTTCTTTTCCATAAGGAAGTACCTGGAATAGAATCCCTGCCCTTCCTGCCCGGGTGGTACGGGCTCGACCGCATTGGCGCTGAGAAGGGCGGAGAGTTCCTCTGCAAGTACCTGCTTGTGATGGGAGCTGAAGGATTGAGCTCCCGGAGGACAATTTGGTGGAAGGGAGGCCAAATTTAGGGCGTATCCGCACCGCACTATTTGGAGAACCCACTGGTCGGAGGTTATGAGAGGCCACCTTTGGTGAAAAAATTTTAACCTCCCTCCGACCGGCAGATCGTCCGGCACGGACACTTTGAGGGCGGCTATGTTCCCGTGGATCCAGTCAAAAGCCCGTCCCCGGCTTTTGCTGTGGAGGCGCAGGGGGCTGCTTAGGCGCACGCTGTTGACGAGAACAAGCGCGCTAGGGCTGTCCCTGTGCCTGTCGAGGCCTTCGGGCCGGCTGGGTGTACCTACGCTTGGCAAAAGCATAGGGCGCAGCCTGCCGGACCCGGGAAAAACGTCCACCTGCTGAGGTGGATGCTGAAGGCGCCCATTGGGAGAGCTTGTCGAGGGCAGTTTCCCGCTGATGTAGTTGGTCCACCAGCTGCTCGACCTTCTCGCCAAAAATATTATCCCCCCGGCAAGGGACGTCAGCCAGTCTCTGCTGGGTGCGGTTGTCCAGGTCAGAGGCACGCAGCCATGAGAGCCTGCGCATCACTATACCTTGGGCCGCAGCACGAGATGCCACGTCACAGGTGTCATAGGTACCCCTGGACAGGAACGTTCTGCACGCCTTCAGCTGCCTGACCACCTCCTGATAAGGCCTGGACTGCTCCGGCGGGAGCTTATCAACCAGGTCCGCCAGTTGCTTCACAGTGTTCCGCATGTGGATGCTCGTGTAGAGCTGGTAAGATTGGATGCGGGTCACGAGCATGGAAGATTGGTAGGCCTTCCTCCCAAACGAGTCCAGAGTGCGAGACTCCCGCCCCGGGGGCGCCGAGGCGGTATCCCTCGAACTCCGTGCCCTCTTGAGAGCAGAATCCACAACCGCCGAGTCATGGGGCAATTGGGGCCGCATTAACTCTGGGTCCGAGTGGATTCTGTACTGGGACTCTGCTTTCTTGGGAATGGTGGGATTAGATAATGGTCTCATCCAGTTCCGAAGCAGTGTCTCTTTGAGGACATTGTGCAACGGCACCGTGGAGGACTCTCTAGGTGGTGATGGATAGTCGAGGACCTCGAGCATCTCAGCCCTCGGCTCGTCCACAGAGACCACGGGGAAGGGAATGCATATAGACATATCCCTAACAAAGGAGGCCTGACGTGTTGGTACCTCCACTACCGAGGGGGACCTTTCCTCTCGACGTGGACGCTTCGGCGTCGACTCCTCTCCGGCACCGAGGGCCGGGCACACCGATGGGGACCGATGACGGGCACCGCAAAAAACAGAAAAAGCACCGTCATCGGTCCCCATCGGTGCGCCCGGCCCTCGGTGCCAGAGAGGAGTCGACGCCGAAGCGTCCACGTCGAGAGGAAAGGTCCCCCTCGGTAGTGGAGGTACCAACACGTCAGGGTCCCAGCACTTCGGTGCAGTCTCCTGGACCCGAGCAGCTTCCGGCACCGACGCCTCTACCGGCCCCAAGGGCCGGGCGCACCAATGGGGACCGATGACGGTGCTTTTTCTGTTTTTTGCGGTGCCCGTCATCGGTGCCAGGTGGAACGGAGGAGGAGGTCTCGAGGGGCCGGGTCGGACAGGGTTCGGTCCCGAGGGCCATGAGCAGAGGGAGTGACCGGGTGGGGAGAGAAAGAGGGAAAACGGATGGCAGGATGGGGACTGGGGAGAAAGAGGGAAAACAGAAGGATGGCAGAGAAAGAGGGAAAACGGATGGATAGGGAGAGAGACACTGGATGGAAGGATGGGGAGAGAAAGAGGGGAGATGGATGAAAGGATGCAGAGAGAAAGGGGAGAGACTGGAAGGATGTGGAGAGAGAAGGGACACTAAACAGAAAAGGGTAGAGAGATAGACACTGGTTAGAAGGAGGGAGAGAGAGACATTAGATGGAAGGATCAGGAGAGATGGTAGATGGGTGGAAGAATGGGGAGAGAAAGAGGGAAGACGCTGGATGGAAGGGTAGGGAGAAAGAGGTGACACTGGATGGAAGGATGCAGAAAGAAAGAGGGGAGACTACTGGAAGGATGGGGAGAGAGAGGGGAGACACTGGAAGAATGGGGAGAGAAAGAAGAGAGCTGCTGGATGGAAAAGGAGAGTAGTGAAAGACTGGAGAATAAGAGGAAGGGGCATGGTGAGAACAAGGGTGAGAAAAAGATGAAAAGCCATAAGTAGATGAAGGAAATTAAAGAATGGATAGTAAGAATGAATTAAATCTGGACAGAGAGAGAGAGAGGCAGAAAAGTATTGAAGAAAGCAAAGAAAAAGGAGAGAAAAATTACAAATGGCCAGGAAACCCTGGCAGAAGAGTTAAGCGAAAACGAAGGAAAGCAGAATCTAGAGACTGGGAGCAACACAATGAGAAAAAGTAAATGGCCATACAACAAAGGTAAAGAAAATAATTGTATTTAGGATAAAGTAATATGGTGTTAATAAAGTTTCAGAGACCAATACTTCCTTCCTTAGGTCAGGAGAGTATACCGTAACAGCATTATACTGACCTGAGGCAGGAGGTTTTGGCCTCTGAAAGCTCACTGAAAAGGATGTTAGGCTATTAAATAAATTGTCTGAAATCTGATGCACTGAAAAGCAGCACTTTACCCTGTGTGACAAATGTATCTGAGTGTGACAACATTTTACTGGGGGAGGGGGGTAGAGAGAAAATTTTGTGCCCACCCACTTTGGGTTCAGGCCCACCCAAAATTGGCAGTCTGGCTACGCCACTGGTGTATTATACTATGTTATGTGTTTATGCACCCAATGATGGTCAAAAGCTATTCTTGGAGGAACTGGAGCAGGTTCTACAGAAGCATGTCAAAGGCCAATTGATGGTGGGGGGAGACCTTAACCTGATGGTTGATCCCCGTCTGGACAACTCAGGCGGGGCTGTGCGATATGCCAGGGGTGACACGGCGGCCTTTAAAGCTTGGTTAGCAAGGTGGGAACTGATGGATCTTTGGCGGGAAGACCATGGGGGGGGGGGGGGGGGGGAAGATTTCACTCACTATACTCACTAAACAAAATACCTATTCGAGAATAGATTGCTGGCTGGGTGATGTGACGGTAAGAGGTAGAATAATTCAGGTGAAGATTGAACCATGTAGTTGGTTGGATCACTCGATGGTACTGCTGACTCTGCAACCAGGTATTAAGCAGAAAGGGCGGAGATTAAACGAAGCCATATTATTAAATCCACAAAATGTAATCGAGATTGAAAAATATATCGCCGAGTATATAAAGTTTAACGATACGGGAGAAGTACACCCAGCGAGTGTATGGGAGGGAATGAAAGCAGTACTGAGAGGCCAACTTATCGCCCTATAGGCCCATATCAACAAGGGTCAAGCAGAAAAAGAGAATGAAATTAGAGGGAAAATAGAGACCAGTGAACGGGCACATAAAGCAGACCCGACAGATAAAAAGAAATTGCAAGATCTACAACAATACAGAGTTCAGCTAAATGGCATACAGCTGGCAGAGACAGCAGTACAGATGCAGCAGGTACAGCAAGAACATTTTGAGTTTGGGAATAGAGCCAGTAGGCTGTTAGCACATAAATTAAAAAAGCAGTCCCAGCGAAATTATATTTCTGGCGTATATGATACCACGGGGCAGCTAGTCACCCATGAGGAGGGGATACAGACAATGTTTTGGGATTATTATGCCCAAACATATAAATTGGAGCAGGAGTCCACGCAGGAGGATATAGTACAATATTTACAGTAGGTAAAGCTTCCAGAACTTTCAGAGGAAGTGGTAGAATCTCTGTCTAATCCCATAACAATCGAGGAGGTAGAGAAGGTGATAGCAAACTTGCCCATGAACAAAGCACCTGGGCCCAATGGCTTCCCTGCGTGCTTTTATATCTTTATGCCAAGAGCTAGCACCGCTGCTGCTGAAGGTGATTACCTCCTTTGATGAAATAGGAGAATTGCCTTACTCCTGGAGAGTGGCCGAGGTAGTTCTGATCCAGAAGCCGGGCAAAGATCCCTTGCATTGTGGGTCATACAGGCCTATATCACTGTTAAATATCGACTATAAAATCTTTACCAAAGTATTGGCAATGAGGCTGCAGAGGGTGTTACCCAGTATAATACATAATGACCAGGCAGGATTTATAGAGGGTAGACAGGCATTTGACAACATCTGATGCCTGTTACATGTAATCCAGCAGGCCACGGATGAATCGGAGTCGGTCATTCTCTTCTCGGTGGACGCGGAAAAGGCTTTTGACCGCGTGGAATGGCCCTTTTTATTTGCAGTCTTGGAAAAGATAGGACTAGAGGGGAGATTCTTGAGCTGGCTGCGCTTACTACATACTAGCCCCTTGGCAACACTAAAAATTAATGGGTCCCACACTAAAATGTTAAGCCTTGGGAGAGGAACAAGACAGGGCTGTGCAGTGTCGCCCCTGCTGTTCGCACTCTCAATTGAGCCATTGGCTCAGAGGATCAGAGATCATGAGAATATAAGATGGGTGGTCAGAGGCCTACGAGAACATAAACTTATGCTCTTTGCCAATGACATTTTGATGACATTGACTCAACCCAAAAGGTCACTCCAACAGGTTATGGATATATTAATGGAATATGGGAAGCTATCGGGCTTTATGTTTAAATCATTTTTATTGATGATAAAATCTCAAGAAAATACAGCTGTGGAACTGAAACAACTCAACATGCAATCATCAATCATTTTACATTAGCCCCCATGCCCACCCTCCCAAACTAATCCCTCCCCCCTTTTATGGAACTCGTCAACTTTCAACACAGTCCTCACTATAGCACACACATGTCTCTAATGTTCATAAGTTCAACAGATGGCTTCGTGCCCCCGGCATAAGTGTCATCCAGAACGGGCCCCAGCACTGTTGAAATTTCTTCCCTTCTCTCGATTCCAAGTCGACCAGTCCAGCTCATTCCAAGCGCATCAATAGCAACATTCGTGTCCACCATTGTTGTAGTGTAGGTGCCTTATCCGAGATCCACTCTGTTAATATAACCTGCTTGGAAGTGATAGTCGCTTTGGCCACAAATTCTGAAAAATCCTTTAGGGCTAGGCTTTAATAGACTGGGGTGTCCAAACAATAGCCCAGCATCATACGTCCATTTTGTATTCCAGAGCTTAGATACAGAAAACAGAATGGATTTCCAAAATTTCCCCACGCTCACGCAGGTCCAAAACATGTGTCCTAAAGTTGCTCCGGCCTCTCCACATTTTGGGCAATCGCCCCAGGGAGACATTCCCATGTGGAAAGCTCTTCTAGGAGCCACATGGATTCGCATCGCAAATTTATACTGCACTTCCCAATGATTCGCTGCTGCGCTGACACGTCTGATGGACAAGACATGTGTTTTTAATTGTGCGACTGAAATTCTAATATGAAGTTCACTGCGCCATTGTGTTGCTAACCTGATGTAATTCGGCTCCTCTATCGTGTCCCTTATGTGTCTATGGTGGAACGTGAGTGGAACTTCCTGCTGGGCCGCCAGGGAAAATGCTGATGACAGTTCCTCTTGTACGTCCTCTGCCAGCAGTTCCCACCCTAGGGAATCCATGTAGTGTTTGAGCTGCATATAATGAAATTTGTCTGCATCCGGAAGTCCAAATTCTGTTTGTAGGTCCACAAAGGGTTTAGTCCTACCTTCCGGGTCTAATACGTGCAGAAGGTATATCAATCCCCTACATCTCCACTTTTGAAACGCTGGGTACAACATCCCAGGTGCAAACTGTACATTCCCACAAATGGCCTGTAAAAGTGTTATTTTTTGCTGAGAATTTATGTAGGCGGCATACCCAAGACCAAGTTGCTTTTGCCGCTGGCATTATCATTGAGTATCTCAGAATGTCTGGGATTGGTCCCCCACCCACATGTAAATAATTCGTGAAATGCAATTCCGGCATCATTTGGAGTTCCAGTTTGGTGTTGGAGAAGTCTTCCGTCCCACAGAACCAATCATTGACATGACGCATTCCGCATGCCACTGTCAGGTATCTCACACTTAATAGGCCCAGCCCACCATATTCCACTGGGGTTGTCAGAGTTGACATTGGTAGTCGCACCTTTTTACCCTGCCAAAGGAATGATTGTAAAAGTCTATTTAACTTCTTCTCATCCGTTCTTGTCAAGTATAATGGTATTGTTTGGAAAACATATAACCATTTCGGTACAATGCACATATTATATAAGGCTATCCGTCCCAAGAGCGTAACAGGTAATGCTTTCCACATATTCAACCTCTCTGCAGTCTCTTTCAGCAATCGTTTAAGATTTTCATTATACATGGTGTTCAGGTCTGCTGGGAGCCAGATTCCTAGGTACTTAATTGGTCCTTTAGTCCAGGTTAGTTGTTGGGGGTCCCTGTGCTGTATCACTCCTGTCTCTGTCACCGGAAGAATGTAGGACTTAGTGTAATTTAACTTAAACCCTGAAAATCCTCCAAACCTTTCCACCCTTTCTAATACTCCTGTCAGAGAGTTGTTGGGGTCTGTTATGGTCAAGAGTAGGTCATCCGCATAAGCGAACACCTTCAAATGATGATCTTTCACCTCCTGCGCCCGCCTTAAATTTTTTAACAATGATTCTACTGCCAGCACAAATAGTAGGGGTGATAACGGGCAGCCCTGCCTAGTACCCCTTTGAATTGAAAATTCTCTTTCCCGCCTTCCATTGACAAATACACTAGCTTTGGGGTCTTTATATAGTACTTCCACTGCCTTTAGGAACCACCCTGATATTCCTACCGCCGCCATTACCTGAAATAGGTAATCCCAATTTACTAAATCGAATGCCTTTTCGGCATCAAGGCTTAACACCCACATGGGTATGCTTTTTAATGTGCATGTCGCCATTGCAAGCAACAGCTTCCTAACATTGTGGTCCGCTCTCCTTTTTTTTATAAACCCAACCTGTTCTGGGCCTATCAGGTCTGGCAAGCATTGCGCTAGTCGCTCTGCCAATATCTTGGATAAGAGCTTTATCTCCACATTCAGTAGAGATATTGGTCTGTATGACCCTGGCCTTTCCAGTGACTTGCCCGCTTTTGGAATTAACGTTATAAGGGCTGAATTAGCGTGTAGTGGTAGATTACCCTCTTCCACCACCTCCTCAAATTAACTGAGCAAGTTCACTAATGCTCCGGGGGGTAATAGTCTATAATATTCCCCAGAAAATCCATCTGGGCAGGGTGCTGACCGCAGTTTCAGTGCTTTCACCGCCTTTTGCAGTTCTCCCATCGTCAATGGCGCATTTAACTGTTCTGATTTTTGCGCATTTGTGGTAGCTGTGTCTCTTGAAGATATGTGATCAGTGCTTCCCCCCGGGGCACTCCTTGACTTTTGTACAGAGTGGCAAAGTATTTTGTGAAAATTTGACCTATTTAGAGGTGATCATTGGTCAATTTATCATTTTTATCTCTAAGGGTGGGCACTGTCCTAGGCCCTCCCCTGTTCTTTATTACTCTTGCCAGCAAGTGTCCTGCCCGATTCCCATACCTATGCGGTTTATATTTATAGAATAGCACCGATCTCTGTTCTAGTTCATGTAGCAAGGTATTTAGAGCGACCTGCACCGATTTCAAATTCTCTAAGTTGACATTCGTCGGCCTACGCGTGTACGTGCTTTGTGCTTTTTTTAATCTTGATTCTAGCAGCAGGATCCCTGCCACTCTGCATTTATTACGTTTACTGCAAAAGGCAATAATGTCCCCTCTTAGGACTGCTTTGGAAGCCGACCAGAATAAAGCGGGTTGCTCCTGGGCATGTCGATTATTATTTTGGGCATAATCTGCCCATTTGTGGTTAAGGTATTTTTGAAATTTGGGGTCTGTGAATATGCTGGAAATCTCCACCCTCTTCCCTTTCCTGTATCCCCTTGCAACTCCAGGTCCATCCACACTGGCGAATGGTCCGATATTGCTTCTGGGCCTATATCAACTGCTGTCACCTGTAAGAACATTACCCTGTCAATTAATATATAATCCAACCTGGATTGCGTTCCGTGGGCCCTGGATCTGTGAGTGAATTCACGTTCTGCCGGGTGTAAGGCTCTCCAGGTGTCTATTAAATTGAGCTCTCTAACAAATAATGTCATTTCTCTGGCCCTTTTCCCTAAATAATGGGGTGAGATATTATTAGAGCAGTCCAATTCCGGGTTATGCACCAAGTTGAAATCTCCCACCACTACCAACCTTTGTTTACCTTTATTATTACATTTACCCACTAATGATCTGAAGAAATCTGGATTGTAAATATTGGGGCCATAAAGTACTACCAAAATGATCTCTAGTCCTGGCATCCAGACCTTCACTATAATATACCTTCCCTCCTTCCCTATAGCCACCTGTGTCGCTTTATATGTCAGCCCTTTTCGAAGAAGGATCGCTATCCCTCCTTTTTTTCCCTTTTGCCGGCACGGAACAAATTTCTCCCACCCACAGTCTTTTTAGCTTGTCATGTTCTGTGTCTGACAAATGTGTCTCCTGTAGATACACAATGTCAGCTTTATGCCGCCTCAAGGCTGTGAGAATCTTCGTTCTTTTTATTGGGGAGTTTACCCCCCCACACACACACACGTTCCACGTTGCTATTCTGACAGGCATCTACCCCTTGAACCTCCCATCAACAGCTCAGCTTCCCGTGATCTAGCCATCTCTCTTCCCAAAGCCTTATATTCATCTGACTACTGTGGGCTGTGAGTGATTGTGTGCTTATCGTACTATCCTCCATTGATCTAATGTGTCCCATTTCTCCAATGATTGCTCCCCCTGTACTTTAACTTCTTTAAATTCCCCCCATCCCCCCTTCCCTCCCACCAATCCCACCCTTACCTCCCTTCCCCAAACCCAATTGTACCCTCTCTCCATCTTCTGGCGCCCCAGGAGATAAAGTAGTGAGACCTTCGAGCACGTGGGACCCCCGCCCGTTACATGACTTTGACCCTTGTAAAATGTTCAACTTTGTTTGTAACTGCCCTGTCTACAGCGTTACCTTCTTTATATTGCATCTATCAGGCCCGCTTCCAGTGTTGCTTTTTTTGCTTCCGCCACTGCTTTAAACATTTTCCATTGTCCCTGCATCAAGATTCTTAGGGTGGCTGGAAATTGCAATGTAAACTTCACGCCTTTCTGGGTTAATGCTGAGCAAAGTGGATGGAATTGCTTCCTCTGTAATTGTACCTCAGCTGAGAAGTCCTGAAATATTAACACTTTATGTCCTTCATGGGTTAGCGTGTCTCTGCGTGTTCTAAAACCCTGCATAATTTCCATTTTGTGGCGATAGTTAAATATCTTAGCCATTACCACTCTCGGCCGTGCCTTGCCCTCGGGCTTGCGGCCTACTCTGTGTGCTCTTTCTATTACCAGAGGGCCTGTGGCATCTGAAATCGCCAGTTCTTTACTTAGCCAATTCTCAAGCCAGGTTGTTAGGTTTCGCTCCGGGATGCTTTCAGAAAGTCCCACCAACCGAATGTTGTTCTGGCGGGAATCTTCCAGCTTTTCGTGACAGCCTTTTAGTTGCTGCGTTAAAGCAGCTATGTCCGGGCCATAGCCTCTCCCTTCATCCTCCAGGGCCGATACGCGTGCCTCGAGATCTCCCACTCTCGTCCCTATACCGTCCATCCACGTGGCCAGGACCTCCAACCTTTGCTCCATTGCTGCCCACTTCGGCTCCCATGCTTTTGTTACCGCCATAGTGAGTTGCGTAAGCTGCGCCTCTATGAACGCTCTGGGCAGTTTATCGAGTTCGTCCACCATTTTTGATTCCGGTTCAGTCGTCTTAGTTTTCTCTTTTTTTCCGGATCGCTGCGCCATCACTCCAGTCGATTTCCGCAGGTATTTGTCCATAAACTAGGGCAGTCTTAACTGTCGGGTCTGCGTCAAAGTTTCTCTTTAAATAACTGCACTTTTAAACCAATTTCGAGCAGGAGTCTCAGAGCTTCAGCAATACGCTGCTGTTCAGCTCATGTCCTCACGTGGTCTCCAGCTATCGGGCTTTAAAATTAATATAAACAAATCGGAGATACTTAATATCACCATGCCTCAAAGAGAACCCAAGATGTTGAAGGGACTATATCCATTCCACTGGGCAACCAAAGCAATAAGATACTTGGGAATAATGATAACCCCTAGAATAGAGAATTTATATCAGGAGAATTTTCCAAAAAAGATAAGGGAGATGTTTGAAGACTTGGATAGATGGGAGGGACTCACCATATCGTGGACAGGTAGAATCCATGCCATAAAAATGATGCTCCTGCCGAAATTACTGTACTTGTTCTTGGCACTCCCATTACCGATTCCTCGGGCTTTTTTTCAACAACTAAATAAAAAAATGTTTGCCTATATCTGGAGGAAAAGACCACCTAGGGTGCGTAGAAGCATGATGTATCAAAGCCCAGCTGCAGGTGGCATGGGAGTCCCCAATTTTTACTTATATTACCAGGCAGCACAGCTTAGAGTCTTAACAGAGTGGGCCCTGCAGAATACCAAGAAATGGCTGCACTGGGAAAGAGCATGGATGGGCACCAGATATTTGAGTGATATCCTATGGAGCTCGGGGAAGGAGATATTAGATGCAATAGGTTGCAAACACCTGGTTGCAAATAAGGAAAAAAATTTTCCCGGATAGAAAATAGTACCTGCAGATGGCTATGAGGGGGGTACCGGGTTTTCCCCTAGGAAAAGAAGAGAATATGTACCTGATATGGGCAAAGAAAGGGCTGCGCACCCTGGGGCAGATCTGGGTTAATGGAGAAATAAATGCTTTTGAGGACCTGCAGGAAGAATATGATCTAGAGGATAGTGAATTAGTATACTATATCTGCCTAAGGAACTATATTCTTAGACGAGCAAGAGATGAGCTGGAATTGGCAGAAACAGGGATGGAACGGGCTATTAGAGGTGGAGGTGGAAGGGGTAGCATAACCTGACTCTATAAAGCTCTGCTGCTTCTCTCCTCACCCCAAGACCTTTATACGGGGCGTTGGGAGGAAATGCTTCAGACACAATACACAAGGGAGTGGTGGACAAGTAGCTTTAGACATTTGCTGAAACCGTCCATTGCCCAGCCACTAGTAGAAAATGGATACAAAATTTTAAATAGATGGTACTATACCCCGGTCAGACTGCAAAAATTCTATCCACAGATCTCAACAGATTGCTGGAGAGAGTGTGGAGAGCGAGGAACATTTTGGCACATTTGGTGGGAATGCCCAAAGGTTCGCGCATTTTGGACAGAGATTTTAGGAAAGACACAAGAAATGACACAGACAGAATACCCATGTCAAGCCATACATTGCTTACTACAAGTACGACCGGGAAAGACCCCGATACACAGCCATAGGTTGGCCATCCATCTCTTTGGGGCAGCGAAATTGGCACTGGCCAAAGCCTGGCGGCAGAAGGAGGTTCCCAATATGCAAGTGGTGGAGGGCAGAATGCGTTATCTTTACCAAATGTCGAAATTAACAGCTCTGCGCAAGGGACAACTCCAGAAGTTCCAGAAAGTATGGCACCCATACGAACAATGGCGAAGAATATAGAGGGTTTATACACTATACTGCTGAGGTGGGGAGGGTGGGGAGGAGAGGAATAGGGGGTAATAGCAAAAGATGTTACTATAAATGTTTGAAGTTAATAATATTCAAATGTGGTGTATAATGGAGATTTAAAGAAGCAAGTAATTGTTAACTTTTGAAAAGAATAAAAAAGAATTAAAAAAAAAGCAGAACTGTAATTACACCAGGCTCTAAAATACCAATACACTACCTTGTGAAAAAAAAGCAAAACAAAAAGGGCTGCAAATACTGCACGCTAGCAGAATACTGCAGCTTGATCAAACATGAAAAACACATGACACAACAGACATGACACAAGGAACTAGAAATCAAAAACTATGAAGGCAAAATACTGAACTGGAAAGTTAACTCAAGAAATCAGACTCAGCATGCAGCAATACCAGAAAAACTGAAACTTACATGCAAAATATCACAGATGCACATTTCAAAAAGCTGAATATTCCAATTAATAAATTCTGAATAAAATACTTTTTTCTACCTTTGTTGTCTGATCATTTAGTTTTTCTATTCGCTTTGGTCCCAGTGTCTTACAGTGGGGGAAATAAGTATTTGATCCCTTGCTGATTTTGTAAGTTTGCCCACTGACAAAGACATGAGCAGCCCATAATTGAAGGGTAGGTTATTGGTAACAGTGAGAGATAGCACATCACAAATTAAATCCGGAAAATCACATTGTGGAAAGTATATGAATTTATTTGCATTCTGCAGAGGGAAATAAGTATTTGATCCCCCACCAACCAGTAAGAGATCTGGCCCCTACAGACCAGGTAGATGCTCCAAATCAACTCGTTACCTGCATGACAGACAGCTGTCGGCAATGGTCACCTGTATGAAAGACACCTGTCCACAGACTCAGTGAATCAGTCAGACTCTAACCTCTACAAAATGGCCAAGAGCAAGGAGCTGTCTAAGGATGTCAGGGACAAGATCATACACCTGCACAAGGCTGGAATGGGCTACAAAACCATCAGTAAGACGCTGGGCGAGAAGGAGACAACTGTTGGTGCCATAGTAAGAAAATGGAAGAAGTACAAAATGACTGTCAATCGACAAAGATCTGGGGCTCCACGCAAAATCTCACCTCGTGGGGTATCCTTGATCATGAGGAAGGTTAGAAATCAGCCTACAACTACAAGGGGGGAACTTGTCAATGATCTCAAGGCAGCTGGGACCACTGTCACCACGAAAACCATTGGTAACACATTACGACATAACGGATTGCAATCCTGCAGTGCCCGCAAGGTCCCCCTGCTCCGGAAGGCACATGTGACGGCCCGTCTGAAGTTTGCCAGTGAACACCTGGATGATGCCGAGAGTGATTGGGAGAAGGTGCTGTGGTCAGATGAGACAAAAATTGAGCTCTTTGGCATGAACTCAACTCGCCGTGTTTGGAGGAAGAGAAATGCTGCCTATGACCCAAAGAACACCGTCCCCACTGTCAAGCATGGAGGTGGAAATGTTATGTTTTGGGGGTGTTTCTCTGCTAAGGGCACAGGACTACTTCACCGCATCAATGGGAGAATGGATGGGGCCATGTACCGTACAATTCTGAGTGACAACCTCCTTCCCTCCGCCAGGGCCTTAAAAATGGGTCGTGGCTGGGTCTTCCAGCACGACAATGACCCAAAACATACAGCTAAGGCAACAAAGGAGTGGCTCAGGAAGAAGCACATTAGGGTCATGGAGTGGCCTAGCCAGTCACCAGACCTTAATCCCATTGAAAACTTATGGAGGGAGCTGAAGATGCGAGTTGCCAAGCGACAGCCCAGAACTCTTAATGATTTAGAGATGATCTGCAAAGAGGAGTGGACCAAAATTCCTCCTGACATGTGTGCAAACCTCATCATCAACTACAGAAGACGTCTGACCGCTGTGCTTGCCAACAAGGGTTTTGCCACCAAGTATTAGGTCTTGTTTGCCAGAGGGATTAAATACTTATTTCCCTCTGCAGAATGCAAATAAATTCATATACTTTCCACAATGTGATTTTCCGGATTTAATTTGTGATGTGCTATCTCTCACTGTTACCAATAACCTACCCTTCAATTATGGGCTGCTCATGTCTTTGTCAGTGGGCAAACTTACAAAATCAGCAAGGGATCAAATACTTATTTCCCCCACTGTATGTTTTATGCAGTGTCTTCTTTCCATTTGATATTTTTTCTCTCACCATGTCCACCATCTTCCAGTGTCCTTATGCATCCTGTCTACCATCTGTAGCCCTGTCCCTATCCTTCCTCGAGTTTCAGTATCTGTCCTCAACGTGTTCCAAACCAGCCCTTAAACTCAGCAGTTTCCCCTCCATCCATATCCCACATTTCTCCTCACTCCCCTCCATCCATGTGCATCTACTTCCTGTCTTCCCTCCCCTCCATCCATGTCCAGCATTTCTCCTCTCTTCCCTCCCCTCCATCCATGTGCATCTCCTTCCTGACTTCTCTCCCCACCATCCATCAACTCTCCATTCTCCCCTGCCCTCTCCTCCATCCACCCATATCCAGCAAATGTCCTCTGTTCCCTGCCCTCTCCTTCATCCATCCATATCCAGCAAATTTCCTCTCTCCCCTTTCACCTCCATCCATCCATATCCAGCAATTCTCCTCCTTCTCCTGCCCTCTGCTCCATGTCCAGTGATTTCTATTCTCTCCCCTGCCCTCCTCTCCATCCATCCATGTCCAGCAACTCTCCATTCTCCCCTGCCTTCTCCTCCATCCATATCCAGCAAATTTCCTCTCTTCCCTGTCCCCTCCATCAATCCGTTGTCCAGCAATTCTCCTCTCTGCCCTGCCCGTCCTGTTTCTTTGCATCCCCTTCCCCATTTTATCCAGCGTCTCCCCTCCCCCTTCGAGCATCTCCCATCTCTCTCTCTCTCTCCTACTGGCCTACCCAACAAAAACAGTGTTAGACTTGTTAAAGATGGACCAACAATAAAGAACGACAACGTGGATGCAGCAGCTTACAGGTTTGCTTGCTGTGTTTTGAGTGAATGGCGACGGCTGCGCGGGGGAGTGGAAACAGAAATTTACCAAATGGCTTCCTTCCTTACAGTGGACTAGATAGGCTGGCTCACTTCCACTTCACTCTCTAGTACTGAAGTTGCAGTGGTGAACTGGCGGGCGGCGGTAGTAGAAGCAGCAAGCAAGCAGGCTCGACTCTGCTTCCCTGCCCTCTCAGCGTCCCGCCCGCCCGAAAGGAAATGACATCAGAGGAAGGCGGGACGCAGAGAGGGCAGGGAAGCGAAGGACTGAGTCGAGCTTGCCTGCTTGCTGCTTTTACTACCGCCGCCTGCCAGTACCGGCACAAAAAAAGCACTGGGTAAGACTGTCATTTGGGGGGGCAATGCCCCCCCTCGCCCCCCCAAACTACACCCATGGCTGCTGGTAATGGCCTGGGCCTTACAGAAGCAGAAAGTGTGTCAAAGTCCTCCCCTGTGGGGACCCCATTTCCTCATGGTCATCAGTCCATCCTGCTGCCTCTGCTGTGCCCTGAAAATCTGGGTCACCTGATTGGCCAGGTGACTGATGTTTATATTTATTAAAATTTGATAAATCACTTTTTTTTTTAACATGAAAGTCAAAGCGATTTAAATTTAAAATAAAAAAAATAAAGCAAGAAAATGAACACCATAAAATAACAGGACAGAATGACAAGCACAAGATCATTCAAATTACACAAAACATCTTTTCTTCTGCACTGGTTACCACCAATTCACTGAGAGAATGCCCTAGTACACAAGTTGGTCTTCAGATTGGCCTTAAAATGTTTTAAAGATAGATCAGCCTTAAGATCAATAGGAAGATTATCCCACAAATAAGGGGCCAAAAAATAGAAGGTGCTTTTTCGAGTTGCTTCCTAAAAGGCTAGGCAAGGGCTAGGCAATACAAGTTTATGATCCTTGATGGAACGTAAACAACAAGAAGGAGCATAAGGAATGGTTAATTTAGCCAGGTATTCAGGAAGACCAATGTACATAGCTTTATGAGTTAACATAAGAATTTTAAACTGAATGCGTGCTTGGAAACCAATGCAATCTCATCAATAAAGGTGTTACATGATCCCATCACCTCGCAAAACAGAGTAAACATGCTACTGGGCCCAGCACCCAGTAAGGGAGCGTATGCTGCCCATGAGAGACAACAGAAGCAATGATATCAGAACTGTTTGTCTTATGAGAGGGTTGTCTGACTGTAGGCTCGCAGGATGGGCTCTGGCCCTGCTGGAGGGCCCTGCGTTGTTGCACGGATGGGGCCATTGTTACCATTTTTGTCAGGGATGTGGGTGTATGTGTGTTCCCATGCTTATGTGTTCTACAGCTGGATGGGAGATGGTCGGGTTTGGGGGCATCTATCTATGGGGTACTGATGCTAGCTGTTTTAGGGCCCTCACTGATGGAAGTGACTCATGGCCATACTTTTGGGGTGCCCAGGGGATAGGGGAAGTGTAGACATAGGTGAAAATTTCTGTAAGGGGGAGTGGGGGCCAGTGGTGTACTGGTAAATTTTTTTATGTTTAAACAGTTTTTATTAACATTTCAGCATATTAAATCCAAACAGTATATTTTACTTGACACATTTCACCAATGAATTATGCTGCATAAATCACACACTTTACTGAACAGTAGTCAAAACTTTTTAACACTTTTCTCCCCTGTCCTAGTTCCCTCCACCCCCTGAATTGTCTATGAATTTTTATGGCTGAACAGGTTTATTAGCATTTAGCATATTAATCACACAATGTTTCTTACTAGGCTAAATCATCAACAACAACTTATGCTCTATAAGCCAAATCAATTCTGATCGGGATCTTCACACTTGTAATTTCCCCCCCCCCTCCCTTTCTCCTCAGCCTCCCCCTCCCCACCTCACCACCCAATCCCTTGGTACTCATACATCCGAATAACCTACATGTTCAGTACTCTTTTAGTATCTCCTATATTCCCTTATCCCCTCTGGGCTTGGTTCTGATAGCCCAGGGGTATCTCCCTCCCCTTCCCTGCGTGTCAACCTTATATGTGGGGCTGTTTTGTAGGGGGGTTCACTCCCTATATCAGGGTTACAGCAAATTAAGAAGCAGACTTCGTCCTTGCGGGCTTAGTTCTTGTATGTAATGATCCCAGATCTTTATAAAACTTTTTTTTCGTTTTGGAGATCCCTTTGCTTCCCTGGCTTCCCAAGTGGCCAACTCGTGCACTTGGTTTCTCCAATGCCAGTAAGCCAGAGGGTCTGATAAGATCCAATTTTGTAAAATATTTTTCCTAGCCACCAAACATACTTTGCGACACCATATTCTATCCCCCCCAGCCAGCGTTTGGAATGCTGTTTGTGTATCTAACACATAATGATCCCAGGTTCCCTCCACGGGTTTCTTTACTATAAAAGACATAAATCTCTGGATCTCTCCCCAAAAAGCTTTTATTCTTGGGCATCCCCAAAAGGCATGGTATAGAGTGTGGGGTATGTAATCACATTTAGCACATTTCTCCGCCGTTGTGCCGCCTATGTGTCCCCGTTGCCGTCCAGACATGTAGGCCCTCACCACCACTCTGAATCCACATTCTCTAAGTCTCTCATCGATAGTGAGGGCCGGGATATGTGCCAGTGTTGTCCCAATGTCCCATCCCGCCAGGGTGGTTCCCGATTCCTTTTCCCACTTTTGTATGATATAGTTTAAGTTGTGTGGTGGGGTTCGTTTCTGCAACATTTTATATATGGTTGATACTGTCACCCCCGCCACCTCCATGGGTTGGAAAAATGTCCGTACTTTACCCCCTAGTTTCCTTTGTAAATCTGATTGGTGTAAGGCTAAGATGTAGTGTTTGGCTTGGGCATAAGCGAATTGGTCTCCCCATGTAGTCCCAATCTTTGCCTGTAGTTGCTCAAACGGGATAATTGTCGCTGCGGCTCCTAATAAATGCTCCACTCTTATAATTCCTAGTTGTCCCCATCTGAAAAATACCGAATTACTTTGACCTGGTTCAAAATTCGGGTTCCCTCTAAATGATAAGAGCTCTGATGTTGTGGCACTTCCTCCCAACTTTTTAATCATCAACCTCCATGCTGCCTTCAGCGGTTGAAGCAACGAACATCGTTTGAGGTGAGCCGGGAGCTGGTCTTGCTTCAGATGCAGCAAAGTGACCATGTCATAAGGGGCGAAATATTCTTCTTCTATGTCTAGCGGTGTGAATAAATTAGTCTGGCCAACCCAATCTCCTATATGCCTTAATAGACATGCCTGATTGTATCCAGCCAGATTTGGCAATCCTAAGCCTCTATGACCCCATCCTCCCACTAATAACGGAGTTTGCATTTTAGGTTTCTTTTGTGCCCAGCAAAACCTACTAAATACCCTCATGACTCTAGCCAAATCTCTCTTCAATACTCGCACGGGGAGCGTCTGCATGAGGTATAACCATCTCGGGAGTATTACCATTCTAATTAGATTTATCCTGCCTCTCAGCGTCAATGGAAGACCCTCCCATTTCTCTAACTGGCGTTTAGTCTCATCCACCATGATGTTGATGTTAATCTCATATAAATTCTCTAAGTCCATGGTCAATCTGATTCCTAAATATTTAAATGATTTATCTGCCCATCTCAAGGGAAAATCCTGATTCCATAGTTGCTTAACTGTTAGTGATGAAGCTAGTGCTTCAGATTTTGCTAAGTTCAGCTTAAGGCCTGCATAGTCTCCATATTCTTTCAGAATTTCCATTAACGCCGAGAGGGATGCCCGTGGTTCTGTGATCATAACTAGGAGATCGTCTGCAAAGGCCGCTATTTTGAATACTGAGCGCCCCATTTGTATCCCCTTTACTAACGGATTATCTATTATCTCTCGAATCAATGGGTCAAGAGTCAAGACAAATAGCATCGGGGATAAGGGGAACCCCTGACGAGTTCCCCGTTGTATTGAGAACTCCTCTGATTCCACCCCATTGACTCTTATTTTTGCCTTCGGCCTATGATACAGGGTCCGTACTGCCGCCAAAAACCGGCCATTAAACCCATATCTTTCCAGCGTCGCGAACAGGAACGCCCAGTGTACTCTGTCAAAAGCCTTTTCGGCATCAAAACTGATAAGTAGAGACTGGGCGCTCCTGCGCCTCCGCATTTCCAAGGCCGCTATGATTTTCCTGAGGTTTTTAGCTATTACTCTGCCTTCTACGAAGCCTACTTGTGCCTCATGTATTAACTTTGGCAATACTCTTTTTATACGGTTAGCCATTATTTTTGCCAACAGTTTAAAATCCACATTTAGAAGAGAGATCGGACGGTATGACTCCGGATTTAATAAGTCTCTCCCCAGTTTTGGTAGCACCACTATTTGCGCCAGAGCCAAACCATCCGGCGATTGCTCCATATCTATCATTTTATTAAAATAATTGGTCAACGTTGGGGCAATGCTGTCTCCTAATATTTTATAAAATTCTATTCTTAGCCCATCTGGGCCTGGTGCTTTTTGCCGTTTTCCTTGTGCTATCCCCAGTAACACTTCCTCCACTTCAACTGGCTTGTTCATTTTGTCTCTATCTTGCTGACTGATGGATGGTAAGTTTAAATTGTCTAAATACATAGATTCTGGCAATCCTTGCTCTTCCGGCTTTGCGTAGAGTTTACTATAAAATGCGGCGAAAGTTTGGCAGATTTGCTCAGCCTTAGTCTCTATCTTTCCCTGTTCTCCCCGTATTTGGAGTATTTGTCTTTTACTGCCTCTTGGATTAGCCAGCCTAGCCATCAGACGTCCTGCCTTATTGCCGAATCTGTGTAGCTGATATTTGTAGTACAGCTGGGATTTAGATGCCCGCTGATGTAGCAACACGTTGAGTGCCGTCTGTGTTTCTAAGAGTTTGCTACGGTGGGCGTCTGTTTGTCTCTGTCCATATGCTTTCCGGGCTTGACAGACCAATGCACTCAAACGCAAAATTTCTCTGTTTCGGCTTTCTTCACATGGTGATAGTAACTAATTATTTCCCCACGGAGTACTGCCTTTGCTGCATCCCAAAACAAAACCGGGTCTCCTACATGTTGTGTGTTCAGGGTCATATAATCTTCCCATCGTTCCTTTAATTTCTCTCTGAATGTCCCATCGTTGAACAACTCTAGTGGAAACTGCCAAGAGCCGCCCTTAGATCCCGTGTCTCCCATGTTCCACTCTATATACACCCATGCATGGTCTGATATCGTGTACGGCCCTATATTAACTTCTCTGATCCCTCCAAACATAGCTTCTGACGTGAGTATGTAGTCTATTCTAGCTTGAGATGTATGCGCCCGTGCATGGTGGGTATAATCCCGCTCACCAGGATGTAGGACTCTCCACGTATCTATTAAATCCATCATCTGTCCTAGTCGCTTCAGGCCCTTATTGGACGCCGTGTTATCACTTCTCTGTCCCCTAGAGCTGTCTATTGAGGGATCCCACACCGTGTTGAAATCTCCCCCTACTAGTGTATAAGTTTTAGAGTGCTGGAGAAGGTGGGCTGTTACTTGGTTGTAAAATTGTTTGTCATATTGGTTTGGTGCATAGAGATTACAAATTAAGATCGTTTGGCCCGCCATCTCCACCTCCACCAACACATATCTGCCCTTTGGATCTCCTTTAAGAAGTCGAACTGCCGCTGCCACCCCTTTCCTAATCAACACCGCCACTCCTCCTTTCTTCCCCTGTGCTGCTGCCGAAATACATTCCTCCACCCACCAGGTCTTTAACTTAGTGTGTTCTTCTTGGCTAAGGTGTGTTTCTTGCAGCAAAGCGATGTCTATTTTATGTCTCTGCAAGTGCTGTAATATTTTTGTTCTTTTAATCGGTGAGTTAATGCCTCCCACATTCCAGGTGACACATCTAACCATAATCTATTGATGAGTTGTATCGTGCCTGCCTCGCTACAAAACCAACTTCTCCTTGCAGAAGGGCATCCCAGCCTATGCCCCTCCATTCCTGCCATCGCTCATGATTCACTCCTTGCCCTCGATCCTTTTTTCCCCCATACATTGGTTGACCGCCTACCCCCCACTAATTCCCCCCTTACCCTCTTCCCCCCCCCCTTTTGCCTGTTTCCTCCCTCTTCCCGTCTCATTTCCCATTCCCCCAGACTTGTGTCCCTCAGGAAGGGACCAATCACTTTTAACGCCTCCAATCCTCCCCCCCTGCATTGGTCAGAACATTAACATCATAACCCTGCATAACATTTCTTCATATTTACCATCATTAAAGCCGTACCTTTAAGAAAAGGAAAGGAAGGATGAAAGATAATGAAACAATTGGGAACCTCCTATACATTGTCTCAATACATTGTTCAAGACTCATTTTGCATGTTTTGGGAGACCCCTTATTTGCATTTCATCTATACCAGTATTGCTTTTGTTTTCATCCCTTCACTCTTCTAGACCCAACCCCCATTGTATTTCTCTTCATGGTCCCCAGCAACTACAAACAGATGAAGGAGAGATAGAAAAAAATATATAACATGTCTTAAACAATTCTTTTCTCACGTCTGGAGATGCTGCCCTTGCTCCTGCTCCAGATCTTCTCTTTCTCTTTAGAACTTATAGTTTCCAAGTCCCTCATACTGGGAGCTCCAAATTGACATTTAACTTCCCCAAACAGTTCTTGTATTTGCTGATCTGTTTCTGCTTAAGATGGGGAAGCAGTGCTGGTTTCGGTCACCTCTCCCTTCTCCAGTCGCAGTAGAAATCCTTTCGCTTCTTCCACCGATTCATAGAAATGAATTACCCCATTATGGGTGACTCTCAATCGCGCTGGGTATAACAACGCGAAGCGGACCTTCAAGTTAAATACTTGGGAGCAGATTGGGGAAAAAGCACGTCTTTTCTCTGCTACACCCACCGAGTAGTCCTGGAAGCAAAGAATCTTCTTCTGCTCATACTGCAGGGTGTTCTCGTTCCTCGCAGCTTGCAGGATCAACTGTTTGTGGGCGAAATTTAACACCTTCAGGATTATAACTCGCAGTTTAGCGGCTTGCTCTCGACGTACACCTAGTCGATGGGCCCTTTCCACTCTCAGGGGGCCGATGGTGTCTGGGAATTTTACTCTCGCCGTGAGCCAACGCTCCAAAACCCCCACCAGATCTCTGCCTCCTATGGCCTCGGGGAATCCCACTAATCGTAAATTATTTCTTCGGGACCGGTTTTCAAGGTCCTCGATTTTTTGTTCCATCGTTTCTATTTGTTCCCGGAGTTGTTTCTGCCCGGCTTCCACTTCTGTGACCCGATCTTCCACTTCACTTGTTCGGGCCTGGAACGCTATGCATTCCCGCGTCAAATCCTCCATGCGGGTCTGTAGCTTCTCTAATTTAGAGTCTATGGGTGATAATCTTCTTTCCAGAAGCTCTTCCAGTACCGTGGTCATTTCAGCCGTTATTTCGGCGACCCACGTGGATGAGACCGAGGAGCCGATCATGCTGGGTGAGGCCGCCATCTTTGGATCCGCCGATTTCTGTCGCAAGCGTTCCTTGGCGCTTGCTTTTGTTGACATTTCTTTATCCGGCTCCCGCAGCGATTGCCAGGACTTCAACCTCCCTTCCGATGTTATTTAAGCTTGCGTTTTAGGGTTGTAAATAGCCCGAATCTTAAGGGGAGCGAGGATCGAGGTCGGAGAGCGCTTTACATGCGTCCTCTCTCCGGCATGGCGTCACGTGACCCCGTGTACTGGTAAATTTTTAACAACAGGCTCTCTCACTGGTCCACCTCTGTGCCCCCCCCCCCCCCCCCCCGTCCACCTCTGCACCCCCCTCCAAATTGGAGATGGCTATACCCGGGGAGAGAGCCTGGGGGGGCAGGCAATGCATTACACTCTCTGGGAAAAAGGGTTTTTTTTTAAATGCTCCAAGACTCCAATCTAATTCATGTGAGATAAAGTGCCATAAAAAAGTAAATAGATAGAAACTCTGAACGATGAGCACCTGATTCCTATAACATGATGTCTGTTTTAGAAGCCCTTTACCAGGAGGAAAAAAAAATCTCTGCACCAATAACAGGATTAGGGGGAGTGGAGGAGTAGCCTAGTGGTTAGTACAGTGGACTTTGATCCTGGGGAACTGAGTTCAATTCCCACTGCAGCTCCTTGTGACTCCGGGCAAGTCACTTAACCTTCCATTGCCCTGGTACAAAATAAGTACCTGAATATATGTAAACCGCTTTGAATGTAGTTGCAAAAACCTCAGAAAGGCAGTATATCAAGTCCCATTTCCCTATAACCAACACACTGATTACAATTTATAACAAATTACTACTCTACCTATGAAAAGTTATTCCCTTATTATACTTCCTCTGTGTACATCCCTATGCACAAGACAATAGCATTTTTAAGAATTTAACTTTTTCTTTTTTACAGTATCCTCCCCACCCCACCTCACCTACCTATTACAGACCTCCTCCCCTAGAGCCGAAGGTTCCCACTCCCAGCACATAGCTGAAGGCAGCGTCCCTGGTGGTCTAGTGGATTCTTTGGGGCATCCCCTCCTCCTGCCGCATCTTCTTTAAAATGGCTGCCGAGACTTACAAGGGCGGCCTCGCAAGATATCTCCTTCCTCTTTCTTCCCTCCCCTCCATCCATATGCATCTCTTTCCTTTCCCCTCCCCTCCATCCATGTCCAGAATTTCTCCTCTGTCCCCTAAATCCATATGCATCTCCTCCTCTGTCTTCCCTCCCCTCCATTCATGTCCAACCTTTCTACTTCCTCTGTCTTCCCTCCCTCCCTCCCTCCCGTCCATCCATGTCCAGCATTTCTCCTCTATCCCTTCCCCTCCATCCGTGTGCATCTCCTTCCTCTGTCTTTCTTCCCCTCCAACATTTCTCCTTTCTTCCCTCCACTCCATCCATGTCCAGCATTTCTCCTCTCTCCCCTCTCCTTCATCCATGTGCATCTCCTTCCTGTCTTCTCTCTCCTCCATCCAGGTTCAGCATTTCTCCTGCACTCTCTTCCATCCATCCATGTCCAGCAAATCTCCTGTCTCCCCTGTCCTCCCCTCCCATCCATGTCCAGCGATTCTCCTTTGCCCCTCCCCTCCAGCGATTCTCCTCTCTCTCCTGCCCTCTTCTCTCATCCATGTCCAGCGAATCTCCTCTGCCCTCCCCTAATCATCCATATCCAGCGATTTCTCCTATCTCCCCTCCATGTCCAGCAAGTCTCCTCTGCCCTCCCCTCCATGTCCAGCGATTCTCCTTTGCCCCCTATCCTCCCCTCCCATCCATGCGCAGTGACTCGCCCCAGCCTCCACTTGCCCCCCTTTTCAGCCCCTGAGTTCCAGTTCCAACCCCCAGTGCTGGCTCACCTGCCCGCCCTCAGCTCCGTGATAGCCCTCCTTTACTTCCTGTCACCGCCCTGCGTTTAAATATTTCATTTTAGCTTGAATCATGGCTGCGGCACTGAAAGCAGCAGGCTCGGCTCGCCTCCAGCCTTCCCTTCCCTGTCAGTGTCCCTCCCTCATGGAAACAGGAAATACATTAGAAGAAGGCCGGACACTGAGATAAGGAAACATGCACTCCCAGTCTGCGTAGCGATGCTGCATCTGCTAGACACTTGCATGTGGGAAAGAGGAACCCAAATTATAGCTACATCATGCAAGGTTCCATGTTAGGAGTCACAGACAAAGAAAGGGATCTAGGTGTTGTCGTTGATGATTCGTCGAAACCTTCTGCTCAGAAGCGTAGCTAGGTGGGGCGCAGGGGGAGAGGTTGCTCCCCCAAACAGCTGTATTGAAAAAAATGGCGCCTATGGGCCCTGTGCCAATAAATATTTCCTATCTCTTCTTCCAGTCTCTTCTGCCCGTCTCTCCTGTCCGCATGGTCACTTTGTACTTCCCTGAAGCCTTCTCCTGCGCAGCACCGAAACGGCGATTCACGGTCAGCCTTCTGCCAGCATCGGGGCCTCTCCTCAGGCGCGTCCCACCTCTGCGGAAAACAGGAAGTTGCAATAGAGAAGGCGGGACGCGCCTGAGAGGCCCCGACGCTGGCAGAAGGCTGACTGAATCGCCGGTGCTGTGCAGGAGGGAGAAGGCTTCAGGGAAGTACAAAGTGTCCACGCGGATGGGAGAGACGGGCAGAAGAGAGGTGAAAGATGCAATGCTCGGAGGGGGGGGGGGGGCGTTAATTGACCAGAGTGGAAGTGAGCCTATCTAGTACACTTTAACAAGGGAGCCAAACTTACTTTCCTTGTGCCATCACTATCCAGCAGGATAGGCAGTGTCTTGAAGGTGGAGGATAAAGGATTTTTTTTTAAATATTTATATCATACATTATCCCAAGCAAAGTTGGATTCAGTATGGCTTACATTTGAAAATACAGTGAGACAGAATAATAGAATTTAGTTATATCATGGGAATAAATAGATGGATGTGTCTGAAACATTTAACAAAGTTGAGATTAGCATATATACCCAACTGGGCATTTAAAAGTTTGTCCTTTATTGATACCACATGTTCAGAAATCATAGCCATAAGTATAGTGTCACCCGTCTGTGGTAAGACTTCACACAGTATCAAAATACCTCTAATATGTAGTCGTGCCAGCCGAGGGAACTAACTGTGCTCAGGTCACCAGAGACAGAGTGAACATAAAATAAAACATCATCCTTAAAAGATAATACCGGATGAATGCATAACGGTGAATATAAATTCCTGTGAATGGAATCAATTTGATTTACAATAAATCCAGATACTACTCCCTTATATATATAACAAAAAATTATTTATTAAAGTGGAATGAAATTATTTAACTGTACTGGTAAACAGAAAGAAATACTCTTCAGTTAGATTGTACAGGATTAGACCAGTAAAACTGCCGATTCCCTACTGGATCCAGAATACACTCTAATTTCTTTACTAACCAAACATTTAGTCTCCTAACCAAGTTACAAGTCAGTAAAACACTTCAAAGATTTCCAACTCAAAATAGGAATGTTTCTTAGGTGTATTTCATGTAAAATCTCAGTTCCCTTGTGTGGTAAACAGGAGTTTCAGAAAAAGTGTGAATTGTCTCTCTGTACTTAGCTGAAGGAAACTTCCAGTTGCAGACTCAATTTCCAGTTGCAGACTCAGTCTTCAAGAGATCTCTCCTTTAACAGTTGCCTTCTTCCTAAACTTAATCTAAAAATAAAATAAAAGGAGAAATACTGCCTCCCTGCAGTGTGTGTGTGTTTTAGATCAGCCTGCCTGAAACTGGAACCTGGACTGAGTGCTAAACTATGAAAAAATAAAATTGAATTTCCTCAGTTCTAATTTCCTAAGTAGCTTTATTATAACTTTACCCTGACTATCTAAAAAGCAACCCATTTTGTTTCTTCCAAGCTGCTGAGACCTTGAAGCCCACTGCTGGATCTCATCCACACACACACACACATTCATAGATCCACTCCCCTCTCAGCAGAGAAACCTCAAATTTGTAAATCTCAACCAATCTCTTTCAGAAATAAATCTTTTTCCTTAAATGTTTAATGATTTCTGATCCTTACTATTAGGACCAAATCAACTTGGAAACTCACAATCCTTTCCTCAGGACAGAGAACTAAAACTTTCAAATCTAGTACAAATCTCTCCTCAATTTCCTGTTTTACTTCAACCAAATCAATCACTCTTTTAATATATCAATCAAATTTTTTCTTTCAATTCTTACACACAGAGCTCACAGAATGCAGGTCCTGGCTGGCTCAGTCAAATCTTCAGTTGCTCTCTTCTGCTCTATTCCCCATTCTAACAAGAGCTGCTCAGCCAATCAGAGAGCTCTATTTGAATGCAGATTAACATAGACACTCTAATGGGAATTTGTAGTCAAAAACACTAGATAAACCCTTCGTTTTTGGATCAAACTCCACATTTTTGATCAGAGTCATGCTCTAGCATTAAGGCTGTAAACATTTCTAACAATTTTTATCCATAAATATGCAAATGAGAACCTCCCAAAAACGAACTAATTTGCATATGATTTAAACAAATTTGAGTACATAGCATGTCAATCCCATCTCCTAACACCTAAATTCTGCAATTAGATTTAATGCAAATACTTTTAAAACTTATTTTTAGCACTTTTAAAATCTTAGGTGTCACTGCAAATCTCTATGGTATGTTCTGCTCATGTGCAGGAGTCTCTATGGTATCAACTGCTCATGTGCAGGAAGTCCTCCTGGCTAAATATTTCCATGGCAACTCAGGACACCTCTAGCAACACCCCTGCTCTCTCAGCAGTAAGGTAAACACATTAAACCAATTTCTACAACTGGTTACAATAGACAGTTATTCAAAGATTATCAAATGGGAGGGGAAGGAGATAGGGACACAAAGAGGGCACTACTGGAAAGGGAGGAGGTGATAGGGACACAGAGGGGCACCACTGGAAGGGGGAATGGGGATATGGGGACAATAGTGAAAAATGAGTGAGATGGGGCCAAAGAGGTAATGCTGGAAAAGGGGGAAGATGGTAACAGAGGTAATGCTGGAAAAAGGGGGAAGATGGGGACACAGGACAATGTTAGAAAAAGGGAGAGGTGGGGACACCAGGACGGCAGATGCTAGAAAGTGGGAGATGAGGAGACCAGGTAGGCTTGTGCTGAAAAAGGGTGGAGATGGGGGACACAGAAAGAGCAGATGCTGAACTTGGGAGTAGGATAGGGACAAGGGACACAGAAGGAAGATGCTGGACAGGACAAATAGTGGTGCAGAGGAAAAAAGGATGGTGCACTTGGAGACAGAAGAAATGTCAGATGGGCCAGAGACCCTGTAAAGGCAGAAGAAACAGAGAAAAACAGAAAAGAAACAGTGGGACCAAAGCAAATGAGAAAATAAATTGGTGAAACAACAGCAGAGGGGTCCGAGTGCATTTTCTTAAGTCATTTTGGATGTACTGCAGCACAGATTTTGATGGGTAGAATCAGGGACTGCAAATCCCACATGAATTTGGGATGTGAGTTCACACTAGGACTGGTTGAAAAATCTCCCTTCTGGAACTGGATCACTTGGCAGCTCTATACACAGCTATTTGATAGTGGGGACATAAAATGAAAGATCAGTGCCAAACAGATGTAGAGAACGAAAGGAAGAAGACTAGAGGCGAGAGAAGAAATAGAAAGGTCAACCTGGAAAAGAATTTGTAAGGCTAACTCATGGAACATGGAAAAAAAAAGACTATTCCCAGACAACAAAGGTAGAAAAAAATTATTTTTATTTAATACTTTGTAAGCACTGAGATGTACCTGCTTTGTAAAATGTACATTTTTTCTATTTTTATTTTGCAAAGTACAGGAGAAAATGCATTTCTGTCTCTTTTTTTTTTTTTTTTTACCAGTATTGCACTGTTTAGAGTCTGGCTTCCTAGGGCAGGGGGTCTCTATTTCAATTTCTGTTGTTGTTGTTGTTGTTTTTGTGACTCCCTATTCTTCATTATATTGGTAGCATGGAATGTTGTCACAATTTGGGTTTCTGCCAGGTGCTTGTGACCTGGGTTGGCCACATTGGAAACAGGATACTGGGCTAGATGGACCATTGATCTGACCATAGGAGCCAACTTTTCAAAATTATTGGGGGTGCTAAGCCCAATGGAAATGACCCCTCCCTGGACACATACAAGGAATTTTCTCAATATTGGGGGTGCTCAAGCACCCACAGAGTCGGCTCCAATGGATCTGACCCAGTATGGCTACTCTTATGTTATATAGATGAGGGTCTGTCCATGTTCTGCATGTGTGACTGAGGTGAAGGATTCTGCCAGCATGGGGGATTCTAACAGCATCTGTGTAGGAATGTGTAACAGTGCAGCTTGTTCCAGTTTCCCAATAGTAGGTATATTGGTGCTCCAGAGCCCAGTGTAATATATATAGCACTGTCTTCTGATAGGTGGTTTAGGGCTGTTATGGTGAGGTAAGTTTTGTGTTCTAAGGCAGTCCTGGAGTACCTCCTTGCCTGTCAGGTTTTCAGGATATCCACAATAAATATGCATGACATTGATTTGCATACTGCCTCCATTACATGCAAATCTTTTTCATGCAGATTCATTGTGGATAGCCTGAAAACATGAATGGCAAGGGGGTACTCCAGGACCACCTAGGGAAACACTTCTGTAGGTCCCTCTGCAATATTTATAGCATTGTCTTTACATAGGTGGGTTAGGGCTGTTTTGGTGTGGTAAGTTTTCAGTATAGGTTGTGGGTGTCTTTTTGCAGGGGTTTGTGTTATTTCACAAAGTGTCTAGCCCTATTTGAAAGTAGGCTCTGGGGCAAGGTCACCCAAAATAAAAATGCTCAAGACTAGTGTTCTTCACATCATGTAGTGTCTACTATAACTACTACTACTATAAATAACTTCTATAGCGCTACCAGTCATATGCAGTGCTTTACAATTGAACATGAAGAAGACAGTCCCTTCTCAGAAGTGCTTACAATCTAAATCAGGACAAACAGACAGGACCAAAAAGGATAAGGGAAGGACAGACAGAAGGACACATAAGGATAAGATAAAAGTTACAAGTCAGGAGTTGAAAGCAGCATCAAACAGGTAGGCCTTTAGCCCGGATTTGAAGGCAGCCAGGGATAGAGTCACCACACAAACAAAAGCCCATCTTGATTTAAACAAGGTGTCTAGCAGTGGAAGGACTGGGTGTGCTATTCCTGAGGTGATGGTCACAATTTGAATATTTTTATTTGAAGTTAAGACAGGTTGCCTGCTCTGGCCAGTCCAGGGACCTCTTTTGCGTCCTGCCTACTGATGTAACTTACTGTTTCCTTGTAGGCAGGACGCAACAGAGAGCACCTGTATTAATCATTGCCCGCCACAGGTTCTGAGCAACAACACAGACACTGCTGTCTAGCTGACACCAACCGGCGCCTATTTAATAAAAGTCTGCTCCCCATGAGATCAGAACCTGGCTACGCTTCTGCTCAGTGTGCTGCAGCGGCTAAGAAAGCAAATAGAACATTAGGTATTAGTAGGAAAGGAATGGAAAACAAAAATGAGGATGTTATAATGCCTTTGTATCGCTCCATGGTGCGACCACACCTCGAATATTGTGTTCAATTCTGGTCGCCGCATCTCAAAAAAGATATTGTGGAATTAGAAAAGGTGCAGAGAAGGGCGACGAAAATGATAAAGAGGATGCGATGAAGCTACAATGTAGTAAATTTAAAACGAATCGGAGAAGATTTTTCTTCATTCAACGTGTAATTAAACTCTGGAATTCGTTGTCGGAGAATGTGGTAAAGGCAGTTAACTTAGCGGAGTTTAAAAAAGGTTTGGACGGCTTCCTAAAGGAAAAGTCCATAGACCATTATTAAATGGACTTGGGGAAAATCCACTATTTCTGGGATAAGCAGTATAAAATGTTTTGTACTTTTTTGGGATCTTGCCAGGTATTTGTGACCTGCATTGGTCACTGTTGTAAACAGGATGCTGGGCTTGATGGACCTTTGGTCTTTCCCAGTATGGCAATACTTATGTACTTTGTAAACACTCTGGGCGCAGATGCCAGACCAAAGGGCAGTACATGGTACTGAAAGTTTGGTGTTCCCAGCCGAAATTGAAGATACTTTTTGTGAGCTGGAAGTGTCGAGATGTATGTGTAAGCATCCTTTAAGTCCAGAGAGCATAGCCAATCGTTCTCCTGAATCATGGGAAGAATGGTGCCCAGGGAAACCATCCTGAACTTTTCTCGGACTAGAAATGTGTTCAGGGCCCTTAGGTGTAGGATGGGGCACATCCCCCCTGTTTTCTTTTGCACAAGGAAGTACCTGGAATAGAATCCCAGTCAGATTGAGGTTGTATCCTAACCGGACTATTTGAAGAACCCACCAGTCGGAGGTAGTAAGAAGCCACCTTTAGTGAAAAAGACATTAACCTCCCCCCAACCGGCAAGTCGCCTGGTACGGACACTTTTACAGAGGCTAGGCTGAACTGGAGCCAGTCAAAATCCCATCCCTTGCTTTTGCTGGGGAACAGCAGGGGCCTTAGGCGTATGTGTAAGCATCCTTTAAGTCCAGAGAGCATAGCCAATCGTTCTCCTGAATCATGGGAAGAATGGTGCCTAGGGAAGCCATCCTGAACTTTTCTCGGACTAGAAATGTGGTCAAGGCCCTTCGGTCTAGGATGGGGCACATCCCCCCTGTTTTCTTTTGCACAAGGAAGTACCTGGAATAGAATCCCAGCCCTTCTTCCCATGGTGGAACGGGTTTGACCGAATGGGACTTTACAAGGGCGGAGAGTTCCTCTGCAAGTACCTGCTTGTGCTGGGAGCTGTAAGAATGAACTCCTGGTGGACAATTTGGAGGTTTGGATTCCAGATTGAGGGTGTATCCTAACCGGACTATTTGAAGAACCCACCAGTCGGAGGTAGTAAGAAGCCACCTTTGGTGAAAAAGACATTAACCTCCCCCCAACCGGCAAGTCGCCTGGTACGGACACTTTTACAGAGGCTAGGCTGAACTGGAGCCAAAGTCCCATCCCTTGCTTTTGTTGGGGAACAGCAGGGGCCTTAGGCGCACGCTGTTGACGAGAACGAGCACGCTGGGGCTGAGCATGACTAGGCTGCCGAGAAGCTGGAGTGTACCTATGCCTGGCATAGGAATAGGGAGCATTCCGCTTCCCTCCAAAAAAACCTCCTGGATGAGGAGGTTGTAGCAGGAGGCGCCCGATGGGAGAGAGAATCCATAGCATTATTATGCTTCTTGATCTAGTCAACAAGATCCTCAACTTTCTCACCAAAAAGATTGTCCCCTCGGCAAGGGACATCCGCCTTCCGCGGCTGGACCAAATGATCCAGGTCAGAGACATGCAGCCATGAGAGTCTGCGCATCACTATAGAGCAGCGATTCTGGATGCCACATCAAAAGAGTCGAAAACACCCCTGGCCAGGAATTTTCGACATGCCTTCTGCTGCCTGACCACCTGGCAAAAAGGCTCAGCCTGCCCCGGAGGGAGGGCATCAACCAAGCTAGACAGTTGCCTCACTGAGTTCCGCAAGTGGACGCTTGTGAAGAGCTGGTAAGACTGGATTCAGACAGCAAGCATAGCGGCCTGATATAACTTTCTCTCAAAAGAATTCAAGGTCCTAGTTTCTCTGCCTGGGGGCGCCGAAGCATAGTCTCTAGTACTCTTGGCTCTTTTGAGGGCGGAGTCCACCACCACCATGGATTCGATACTGGAAATCAGCTTTCTTCGGGATCATGGGGCCAGATAGAGGGAACGACCAGTTCCGCATAAGGACTTCCTTCAGTACCTTATGTAGAGGCGCTGTTACAGCCTCCTTAGTTGGAGAAGGATAGTCCAGGACCTCGAGTATCTCAGCCCTGGGCTCATCCTCAACCTCCATAGGGAACAGAATAGCCGTAGCCATTTCCCGAACAAAAGAAGTAAAGGACAGACACTCCAGAGGAGAAAGTCTCCTTTCAGGTGGAGGGGAAGGTTCAGAGGGAATCCCATATGACTCATCAGAAGAAAAGTATCTGACTCCCACGAACGCTCCTCTTCAGTATTGGATAATACCTCTCTCAGGGAACTCAGAGATTGAGCCTGCCTTGACACTGAGGATCGACATCCTCGATGGCGATGCCGAGAGGCCAACGCCCGCATGGACTGCGGCGAAGCTTCCTACACCGACGTCGAAGGGGAGTCGACCTGGGTGGCAGCCGACACCGTTGCCACAAGCAGCACTGAGGGCGGGGACCTCACTGCAGGTGAAGGGCCAGACGACGCTGCAGCAGTTGGTAAGGAAGGCGCAAGCACCTCCGACACCAAAGCAGACCGAAGCAGCAGTCCTTCCAGAAGCGCTGGAAGCATGGCCTGGATGCGCTCATCGAGAGCTGCCATCGGAGATGGCTGTGGGGTCAGTGGCAGAATCTGCTGAGGTTCAGGAGCAGGTACCCGGCTGCTAGGAGACCGACACATCAGCACCTCCTGTATAGAGGGGGACTAGTCTTCAGTGCCGACACTCCTCGGGTACCGAATCCCCCGATACCCCGGAGCTCCCGGCACTGCATGTAGAAGGAGATCGATGATGGTGCTTCTTTGCCTTCACTCGATGCCCGTCATCAAGACTCCTCGGTACCGTTGAGGACGACATGGAATCCTCACGTCTCCTCGAGGTCGGATCCGACGATGGTCGGTTCCAGGGGGCCTGTATAGCAGGAGGCCTTAAGACAGGTGGCGACCCACTCGATGCCTCACTACTCCCAACATGACTTGGTCTCTCAGCAGTTGTTACCTCTGCTGCTGACGTTGATGCCTCCCTCGATGTCAATGCTGCCGCTGCCGATCTTTGTACCGATGTCGATGCTGACGTCGAAGGACCGGACTGATCCCTAAAAAGCTTCTCTCGCTGGGCTTGTCGAGCCACTTGGGTCTGTTACAAGCAGCTGGGCTGTGGTCAGGCCCAAGGCACTGAATACACCAGGAATGGGTATCAGTACCTGAGATGGTCCGGTTGCACCGAGTACAATGTTTGAAGCCGCTGGGTGTCTTCAATGATATGGAAGGAAAAATGGCCTTGGCGAAATCAAAAGATGCGATTGTGCCAAAAAGGAAACACACACCAAAAAGGAAGATACCCGACCGCATGGCCTAAAGGCAGATCTCATGTGAAGACATGTCATGGGTGTAACATATACTGTGCAAGCCATGTGGCCCAACAATCTCAACATCTGCCAGCTGTGACCTGCTGCGATGCCCAAACCTTGGACACAAGGGAGAGAAGGTTGTCAGCATGCACCTACGGGAGGTAGGCTCGGACATTCTTCGTATTGAGCAGGGCTCCTATGAATTCCAATTGTTGAACTGGATGGAGATGGGCCTTGGCGAAATTTATCACGAACCCTACTGGTTCCAGCAGCTGAATAGTCATCCGCATTGACTCCCGAGCACCTTCCTCCAAGGTGCTCTTCACTAGCTAATCGTCGAGATAAAGAAACACATGCACTCCCACTTTGCGTAGTGATGCTGGAACTACCACTAGATATTTTGTAAAAACCATGGGAGCTGACGCAAGGCCAAAAGGCAACATGCGGTACTGGAAGTGATGTGTTCCCAGCCAAAATTGAAGATACTTCCTGTGAGCTGGAAGTATCGGAATGTGTGTATATGCATCCTTCAAATCCAGAGAGCATAGCCAATTGTTTTCCTTAATCATGGGAAGAAGGGTGCCCAGGGAAACCATACTGAACTTCTCTAAGACCAGGATCTTGTTCAGGGCCCTTAGGTCAAGGATGGGACGCACCCCCCCCTCCCCCCCCCCCCGTCTTTTTCTGCACAAGGAAGTACTTGGAATAGAATCCCTGCCCTTCTGGTGGAACGGGTTTGACCACTTGGGCCTTTACTACTACTACTATTTAACATTTCTAGAGCGCTACAAAGTGTACGCAGCGCTGTACAAACACAGAAGAAAGACAGTCCCTGCTCAAAGAGCTTACAATCTAATAGACAAAAAGTAAAGCATTTAAATTTAAAATATTTAAGCAGTCAAGCACAAGAGAACAGTCACAGAAGGACAGAAGATGTTGAAGGGTGGTCAGTGTGATTAGGTGTAACTCTGGTTGGAGTAGTGGGAGAAGGTGATAGAAGAATAGAAATGGGTGAGGTAAAGTAATGAGTGGGTTGATAGGGAGGTTATATAAGACATGTCACTCTAGGGGTGGGTGGGTAGAGGGGTAGGGTGGGTGGAAGCAGGAGAAGGTATTCTCTGCAGCCTATCTGTGAGATGGAAAATGCTCTCTGAAGCTGCTGCTATAAGTTGTTAGTTTTCTCTCCCTGAAAGAGATCCAAGCCACACCCACGAAGTTCAAACTGTCAGTGGGGAGGGTGAGGGGAGGAAATGGCAGTGCTTGATGAAAAAGAGAGCTCAGTTTGATAGGAGATATACTATAGGATGTCATTCTGAGGCCAGGCTAAGTCTAAAGCAGGAGAAGGTATTCTCTGCAGCCTATCTGTGAGATGGAAAATGCTCTCTGAAGCTGCTGCTATAAGTTGTTAGTTTTCTCTCCCTGAAAGAGATCCAAGCCACACCCACGAAGTTCAAACTGTCAGTGGGGACGGTGAGGGGAGGAAATGGCAGTGCTTGATGAAAAAGAGAGCTCAGTTTGATAGGAGATATACTATAGGATGTCATTCTGAGGCCAGGCTAAGTCTAAAGCAGGAGAAGGTATTCTCTGCAGCCTATCTGTGAGATGGAAAATGCTCTCTGAAGCTGCTGCTATAAGTTGTTAGTTTTCTCTCCCTGAAAGAGATCCAAGCCACACCCACGAAGTTCAAACTGTCAGTGGGGAGGGTGAGGGGAGGAAATGGCAGTGCTTGATGAAAAAGAGAGCTCAGTTTGATAGGAGATATACTATAGGATGTCATTCTGAGGCCAGGCTAAGTCTAAACTTTAAACTTTAAACTTTAAACTTTAAACTTTAAACTTTAAACTTTAAAATGGCAGAGAGTTCCTCTGCAAGTATCTGCTGTGCTGAGAGCTGAATGAATGAGCTATCATGTTCAATTTGGAGATTTGGATAAAAAATTGAGGGTGTATCCTAACCAGACTATTTGAAGAACCCACCGGTTGGAGGTTATGAAAGGCCACCTTTGGTCAAAACATTTTAGCCTCCCTCCAACCAGTAAGTCATCCAGCACAGACACTTTGATAGGGCTATGCTCTGCTGCAGCCAGTCAAAAGCTTGTCCCTTGCTTTTGCTGGGGAGCAGCAGGGGCCTTGGGCACATGCTGTTGACAAGAACGAGCGGGATGGGGTTGAGCCTGAGCAGACTGGTGAGCAGCAGGAGCGTACCTATGCATAGTGTAGGAATAGGGAGCACTACGCGACCTACCAAAATACATCCTGGATGAGGAGGTGGCTGTAGAAGACGTCCAGCAGGAGAGAGAAGACATAGTCTCAGTGTGCTTTTTGATCTGGTCAGCGACCTCTTCAACCTTCTCTCCGAAAGGTCATCCCCCCAGCAAGGGGCATCCGCCATTCTTCTGAACCGAAGAAGCACACAGCCATGAGAGTCTGTGCATTGCTATACCTTGGGCAGAGATTCTGGATGCCACTTCAATAGTGTAAGTGCCCCAGGCCAAGAACTTGCGACACGCCTTCTGCTTGACCAACTGGCAAAAAGTCTCAGCCTGCTCTGGAGGGAGCACATCGACCAAGTCGGACAGCTGCTTCACCGAGTTCCGCAAGTAGATGCTTGTGAATAGGTGGTCAGACTGAATACGAGCGATGAGCACAGCAGCCTGATGCATCTTTCTCCCTAAAGGGTCCAGGGTTCTAGCTTCTCTGGGGGAGCCGAGGCGTAGTTTCTAATACTCCTGGCCTATTTGAGAGCGGCATCCACCACCATGGAGTTGTGGGGTAACTGAGACCTCACCAACCCAGGTTCCCCATGGATCCGATATTGAGTATCGATTTTCTTGGGGATCACAGGGACATAAAGAGGGGATGCCTAGTTCCCTATGAGGACTGCCTTGAGTACCTCGTGGAGAGGAGCTGTCACCTTGGGTGGAAAGGTGTAATCCAGGATTTCAAGCATCTTGGCCCTGGGCTCATCCTCCACGTCTACAGGGAATAGAATGGCCTGAACCATTTCCCGCAAAAAGGATGAAAAGGAGATGTTCTCAAGTGGAGACAATCTCCTTTCAGGTGGAGAGGAAGGTTCAGAGGAATCCCAAAGGACTCATCTGAGGAGAAGTACCTCGGATCTTCCTCTGACTCCCACGAGTGTTCCTCCTCGGTGTCAGAAAGCACTTCCCTTAGTGACTTCCGAGACCAAACCCGTCTCGATGCCTAAGACCCATGGTCCTGATGACGATGTCAAGGGGTTGACTCCTGCATGGACTGCGGCAAAGCTTCCTCCATCGATGTCGATGGGGAGCTGACCTGGGTGGTAGCCGATACTGGAGCCGCAAGCGGCGCCAAACTCGGAGACCGCACAGCAGGTGGAGAGCCAGACATAGCTGCAGCAGATGGCATGGTAGGAGCAAGCACCCCCGACGCCGGTGCAGTGTGTCGCAGTAGTCCTTCTAGAAGCTCTGGAAGCAAGGCCCGGATCCGCTCATCAAGAGCCACCATTGGGAAAGGCTGAGGAACAGTTGGTTGCAGAGTCGCCTGGGGCTCAGGAGCAGGAACTGGACTACTGGGAGACCGATGCGTCGGCACCTCCTGTACTGAGGGGGAGTGATCCTCCCGGAGTCAATGCTTCTCAGGTGCCAATTCTCTCGGCACCCCAGAGCTCCCGGCACCATGTGTTGATGGAGAACAATGGCGGTGCTTCTTAGCCTTCAAGCGATACACCTCACTGACGCTCCTCGGTGCCAAGGATGACGCTGAAGCCCCATGTCACCTCGGGGCTCACGTCTGACGATGGATGGTCCCGGGGGCCTGCATAGCAGGAGGCCTCGAGGCAGGTGGAGACCCACTCAATGCCTCACTGCTCCCAGTGTGTATTGGTCTCTCAGTAGCCATCCCTACCTCCACTCCTGACATCAATGCTGAGGAACTGAGTTCGATTCCCGGCACAGGCAGCTCCTTGTGACTCTGGGCAAGTCACTTAACCCTCCATTGCCTGCCGCATTGAGCCTGCCATGAGTGGGAAAGCGTGGGTTACAAATGTAACAAAAAAAAATGCTTCCCTCAATGCCGACATCGAAGGGCCAGACCAAGCCCAATAAGGTTTCTCACATTGGGCTTCTCAAGGAAGCTGAGTCCTTTTCTTCATACAAAGACAAAGGGCGCAACGAGCTGGGCTATGGTCGGGCCCAAGGCACTGTATACACCACGAATGGGTATCAGTGCCTGAGATGGTCTGGTTGCACCGAGTACAGCGTTTGAAGCCACTGGGAGTCTTCGATGACATGAAAGGGAAGACTGCCCTAGCTAAATCAAAAAACATGATTGTGCTGGTAAAAAAGAGCATAAAAAGAAGGGAGACCCGACCGAGCAGGCGAAGGTCATTTTCTTGGTGGCTGTTACTTCAGCTTTTAAGGTCAGTGAGCCTTAGTAGTGGATGCACCTTATACTAAGTTTCATCACAACAGAGTAGTCCTCCACACGCACCCTAAGTTCCTGCCGAAGGTGGTGTTGGAGTTCCATCTGAACCAGTCAATTGTCTTGCCAACATTTTTTCCCCGTCGCCATGCCCACCCTGGCAAAAGCAGCTTGCAAACCTTGGACTGCAAGAGAGCATTGGCCTTTTCCATGGAGCGGACAAAGCCCTTCAGACAGTCCGCCCAGTTATTTGTCTCTTTTGATCCCAACAGGAGGGGAGTCACCATCGGTAAATGCACCATTTTCATTTGGCTAGCAGATTGCATTTCCTTCACTTATGCCCAAGCTGGGCTGACTCTAGAAAGCCATGGCTGCGTCGGTGGCTCACTTAAAGTCAGCTTCCATTGAAGAAATTTGCAAAGCTACAACATGGTCTTCAGTCCACACATTCACATCTCATTATTGCCTAGAGCAGGATACCCAACGCAACAGTTGGTTTGGGCAGTCAGTGTTGCAGAATCTGTTTGGGGTGTAGAATCCAACTCCTCACTCCTAGGCCTATTTTATTCTGTTCCAGGCTGCACTCTCAGCTAGTTTGTGTATAGTTTCAGGTTAATCTACGTTATGTCCTCGCAATTGCGAGGCCCAATTGACCAATGTTTCTTGTTTCGGGTGAGCCTGGATGCTAGGGATACCCCACTTGTGAGAATACTATAGCCTACTTGTCCTCGGAGAAAGCGAAGATACTTACCTGTAGAAGGTATTCTCTAAGGAAAGCAGGCTGATTATTCTCACAAACCTGCCCACCTCCCCTTGGAGTTGTCCTTTATCTCTCTTTCTTTTGCTTTTGACTGCAATGAGGAGCATGGGCACGTGGTGGGCGGGAAGGTACTTTGCACATGTACGGTGGGGTGCAGTGCACGCGCACCAGAAGGCTCTAGCAACTTTTCTGCTATCTACTATGCCGGTTCCCGAGTCGACGTGGATCGTCAACCCACATGTGAGAATACTACAGCTTGCTTGTCCTCGGAGAACTATGTGTACTATAATCAAATACACCTGATCTGCACTTAAGTTAGGCAAAGGTATTTAGGCCTTGTTTTAGATGGCCTAAATGGGTGTGCCTAAATTTTAGTCGCAAGAACGGCTGCTAAGCATATTCTATAAACTACACCTAACTTTAGACGTAGTATATATAATTGCACTAAACACATGTTTTTTCGGCACCGATTTTTAAGGCGCCATTTATAGAATTTGACCCTTTCTGTTTAGGTAGATTTTCTACAGAAAAAAAATGCGCAGAGACTGTGAGCCCAAGATCCAAAAGAAGCTGATATCCATTAGCATGCACTAAGCATTAATAGAAGGACCCCTAAGTTAGGTTTGTAAAGATGTCCTCTATTTTCTGCCAAACTTATGATCATAATTTTTCTGCTGAAAATTCACCTATATTTAGAATCCTAAAAGTTATGCTTTTAAATTTAGGACAGTGCCTAACTTTATGGCCTTTTACTAAAATGTGGTAACATTTTTGCTTTGCGTACTTTAAGATAACACTTTCCTGCATGCTAAAAACAGATTTAACCGGCCACTTGGGCAGGGAGCGGAGGTGGGGGGGCCTCAGCCAGGGTGTCTTAAGCCAGGGAGGACCCTGCTCTGCCTCCCTGGGAGCATCGAGTTGCTCGATGCTCCCGGGCTGCTAGAATAATGCTTGCAAGCAGCATTATTCTTTTAAAATGGGATTCTATCTGAAACCTGCAGGAGTGAGAGAACACAGTTTGCTGAAACCTGTGGAAATATAAGTTGCGATAAAAGGCAATATTTTACTGCACCTTGATAACTAACCTCCTAAGTCCTTCTGCAAAAAACACACAGCTTGCACTTGTACAAGAAAATGATTTGCAGCTTTTTGCACTGCTTTGCTCAAAACAAGTGTGATAATTGGAGTATGTTGCTTTGTAAGTGCATCTGTACAATTTAGTTAGCAATAGAAGAATGGGGACTAATTATTGCCTCCCACAAACATAGCTAAAAGGAATTGCACTGGATTAGAGCATGCATGCTTTAAAATGCACCAGAAACAGAGTTGGGGCTGAGACAAGCAACTGCAGGTGTTAATGTACACAGGTACAAAATACCTGAGGCTGAGTGCCCAGCCCAGATTTTCAAAGGGCAAAATGTGCTTGCAGTCCTGGGACAAGTTTCAAAGTTGCCTTTCTGAGGTACACTGGAATCTGATTTGTTAAAAACAAATCCTCAATACACACCAGAATCTCCTTTCTAAACCCCACTATTTACAGTAATATTTAGTGTCACTATCTGCATCATTAGTTTCCAGGCTTGGATAGACCAGCATGTTTCTCTGTGCTGTGTTAGCACCATAAATGCAAGCTCTTTTGGTCCCAATTATGTTCACATACTGTCGGCAGACTGTGGATATTCTTTGCAAATTTCCAGAAGGCTTTAAAGAACCAGCACTGTGGTTGTAGGGAAACTGGCCTTATAAGATCCCCATCTATCTGTGTGTCGATCTGCCTGATAACGTTTGAACCATTTAACCAGTTAATGACCTTCCTCCCTCGATCAGGTTAGAAATTTAATTTTCAATGTTCAAGTCCCATCTGAATTTGTTTTTAAATTGGATTTGGACTCTGATACTGGATAAATATGGGAAGAGATGTCTGCCTCACATTGGCACAGTTCTTGAGACTGACTACTGTCCTTTTCTTCTTCTAATTTAGTAAATAGTATGGATGATTTCTCTCCCATCATTTTATGGCATTCCTTTCTATGTAGTCCATTTTATTGGTTTTTGTTTGTGTAAACTGCTATGATCTTCATACCAGTAAGGGCGATATATCATGTTTTAAATAGACAAACAAAAATGCCCAAAGTGTGCCTAACAGCTGTTCTATAGTGTAGAGTCTAGAAGTAGACATACACATGGGCAGACTCTGGGTAGAGCATGGGCAGGGCACACGCCTATGCGTATAATTTAGAGAATACTGTAAGTTCTGCAGATGTCTCTAGAACATCGGCACGCACATTTACCTCAGCTCTATGGCTGTGCACAAGTGAATACATACTCGTTTTCCCTAGCATTCTATAAAGGAAGGTAGGTGCCTACTTTCTATTATAGAATGCGTGCTACCCTCCTGGTGCCAATGCTGTTGCTGTTGGATAAGACCTTTGGTGAACAGTTGACTCTGAGGGCCCTGTTTACTAAGCTGCGCTAGAGTTTTTAGTAAACAGGGCCCTAAGTCTTGCCTAGTTAATGCCTAATGATTTACTTATCCTTCAGAAATTCACAAAACCAATGTTATCATTACGATATGCACATTTATGAATCAAATAAATAAGCTGCAGTTAATCCAGTTGAAGATGCAGAAAGAAATGTCAATAAAAATGTATATAAGGTGATACCTTTTATCTATATAAATAATTCTCACCCAGTAATTCTTAGCACCACTCACTGTCACTCCACCACTCCCTGCCCCTCACCCCTCACTGTCACCACTCCCTGCCCCTCACCCCTCACTGTCACTCACCCACCCCCCCAGCCACGCCTCTTCTGCACATAATTCGCAAGGCCAACGTTCTAAGTGAAGCTGCACTTCCGGAATGTGAGGCGGCATAGATCGGAATGTGTCCCCACAAGTGTCCACCTCGCCCTCACGTCCGAACGTCGTGACGTCCCCATGACGTCCAAACACCATCACCGCCCCGCCCTTGCGTCAACACGTCGAGGGCGGCTGAACATAACACACACTACAAACGCCGCCGCGAACGCCGCTATGCAACCCCCTACAAACAACATTGCACCCACCCCGCCCTCGCATTTACACATTGAGAGTGCGAGAGGACTTCCACAGCCTTCATCTGCGCCTCAGAGGACCGCGACAGCGACAGCCAACAAAATGCAGCGGCGGTAGGTAAATAAGGTGGGCTCCTTCCTCCACCACTTCAGACACAACAGACAACATGCTAAGCACGACTGACATTACTCCCCTTCACTCAAGTGCAGGCAGGCAGGTAGGCAGGCAAGGAAGCAGGGAGGGAAGGGGGGGAGGAGCGACACCCTGCCACACACTCTCATTCACACACACACACACACACACACACACACACTCTCTTTCTCTCTCTCACAAACACACTTGCCCACAATCACTCTCTCTCAGTCACAAACACACACTTCCACCTGGGAGGGAGGGAGGGGGGCCACCCTGGCACAAAATCCTCCAAGACATTCATTGCACAAAACAAATACCTTGCTAGCGCCCGTTTCATTGCTCTCAGAAACGGGCCTTTTTCACTAGTGTTATACTAAAATAATACATTTCCAGGTTGATATTCAAAGCGATTTAACCAGCCAGAAATGGCTCCTAGTCTGTTAAATTACCTGTTCAGGGCTAACAGATCATTTTCAGCAGTACTTAACTGGTTTGTTCCACTGAAAATGTCCGGTTAGCACCTATCTTAAAACTGGCTATTTTGGGGGTGTTCTAGGGGCAGCATCAGCACTTGGCCTGGTAAATGCCAATATTTAGCACTTAACTGGCCAAAACTCAATCCTATCTTTATGCGGTGTCCCATAGCTGGTTAAGAGCTGAATATCACACTTAACCGGCTCCACAAACCCAGAAATTCAATGCTGAAGCCTGGACATGGTCAGCAAGATGTTGAGTACCGCCTGCTGAATATCGATCCCCTTCATGAGTTTTGGGTTCTATATTCCTTTAATCAAATCAAATTTATTATATTAGCCCAACAAAAAGTTCACCTTTATTTCCATTTGCTCCAAATGCATCATGCAGGATTCACCCATCTCATTATCAGGACAATAAAACCTTCTCTCAAGAGTTCCCAATACAGATCTGAGACCAATTATACAAAAATATGACATAAGTACATAAGTAATGCCATACTGGGAAAAGACCAAGGGTCCATCGAGCCCAGCATCCTGTCCACGACAGCGGCCAATCCAGGCCAAGGGCACCTGGCAAGCTTCCCAAACGTACAAACATTCTATACATGTTATTCCTGGAATTTTGGATTTTTCCAAGTCCGTTTAGTAGCGGTTTATGGACTTGTCCTTTAGGAAACCGTCCAACCCCTTTTTAAACTCTGCTAAGCTAACCGCCTTCACCACTTTCTCCGGCAACGAATTCCAGAGTTTAATTACACGTTGGGTGAAGAAAAATTTTCTCCGATTTGTTTTAAATTTACTACACTGTAGTTTCATTACATGCCCCCTAGTCCTAGTATTTTTGGAAAGCGTGAACAGACGCTTCACATCCACCTGTTCCACTCCACTCATTATTTTATATACCTCTATCATGTCTCCCCTCAGCCGTCTCTTCTCCAAGCTGTATAGCCCTAGCCTCCTTAGTCTTTCTTCATAGGGAAGTCGTCTCATCCCCGCTATCATTTTAGTCGCCCTTTGCTGCACCTTTTCCAATTCTATTATATCTTTCTTGAGATGCGGCGACCAGAATTGAACACAATACTCAAGGTGCGGTCGCACCATGGAGCGATACAACGGCATTATAACATCCTCACACCTGTTTTCCATACCTTTCCTAATAATACCCAACATTCTATTCGCTTTCTTAGCCGCAGCAGCACACTGAGCAGAAGGTTTCAGTGTGTTATCGACGACGACGACACCCAGATCCCTTTCTTGGTCCGTAACTCCTAACGTGGAACCTTGCATGACGTAGCTATAATTCGGGTTCTTTTTTCCCACATGCATCACCTTGCACTTGCTCACATTAAACTGCCATTTAGCCGCCCAGTCTCCCAGTCTCGTAAGGTCCTCTTGTAATTTTTCACAATCCTGTCGCGATTTAACGACTTTGAATAACTTTGTGTCATCAGCAAATTTAATTACCTCGCTAGTTACTCCCATCTCTAAATCATTTATAAATATATTAAAAAGCAGCGGTCCTAGCACGGACCCCTGAGGAACCCCACTAACTACCCTTCTCCATTGTGAATACTGCCCATTTAACCCCACTCTCTGTTTCCTATCCTTCAACCAGTTTTTAATCCACAATAGGACATTTCCTCCTATCCCATGACCCTCCAATTTCCTCTGTAGCCTTTCATGAGGTACCTTGTCAAACGCCTTTTGAAAATCCAGATACACAATATCAACCGACTCCCCTTTGTCCACATGTTTGTTCACTCCTTCAAAGAATTGAAGTAAATTGGTCAGGCAAGATTTCCCCACACAAAAGCCATGCTGACTTGGTCTCAGTAATCCATGTCCTCGGATGTGCTCTGTAATTTTGTTTTTAATAATAGCCTCTACCATTTTCCCCGGCACCGACGTCAGACTCACTGGTCTATAATTTCCCGGATCTCCCCTGGAGCCTTTTTTTAAAAATGGGCGTTACATTGGCCACCCTCCAATCTTCCGGTACCATGCTCGATTTTAAGGATAAGTTGCATATCACTAGTGTCAGGTTCTCAGGTTCAGAGCCCGCGGGGCCGGGCTCCGGAGCAAACGTGAGCCCTTGGGCTGCTGCCGAGGAGCGACAGCAGCAGGCAAAACCCACCAACCAACACTGGGTAAGCACACCGGCAGGGACTGCAGGCACTGCCCAGCGAACCGGAACACATGGACTGGAATCCCCCGGACTGGAGGACACAGGACTGGAACACACACCGGGCCGGAACACACTGGACTGGAGCACACTGGTCTGGTCCGCACAGCTTCACCTGCGCTTAGCTACTAAGCCCCCCAGGAGTTGAGCTCCTGGGTTCGAGTAGCCGACAGGACTTACTGGATACCGGATGACATAGGGACCAGGACTGGAAACAGAAGTGCTCCTAACCCTAAACTGATCTACGTGCTCCCAAGCCCTAAACCAGCAGGAGTGTTCCTAACAGTAAACTGACAAAAGGACTTCCTAAGCCCTATACTAAACAGGAGCTCCTAAGCCCTGGCCTCACAAGAAAGGGACTTCCTAAGCCCTAAACTAACAGAGCAGGGAACTAAACACAAAGCTAACACAGGTGCTACTAAGCACCAAGCTACAAGCAGAGCATTACACTAATAAGCTAAACACAGAACTAACCAGCTACCTAAGCACTGCTCTAGCAAGCTAGATACAACTAACAAGGTGCTTCCTAAGCACTACTCTGGCAAGCAACCAGAAGAGCTCCTAGCACTAAAAGGGAAGACAGGGGAGCCACAAGGAAAAAGCAGTGAAGCTAACACATAAGCCAAAAGTGCTTCTAAAGCACCAAACACCAACAGCAAAGACTGCAATGCTCCCAATAGCACAAACACCAGAAGTACTTCTAACAGCAAACTCTGCAGTGTTCCTAACAACACCAAACCCTGAAGTACTTCTATCAGCAACAGAGCTTCCAAAGCCCTACACACAGCAATGCTTCCAAAACCAAGAGGGAACAGCAGGGGAACCAAAAGGGAAAAGCAGGAAAGCTAAACACACAGTCACCAGTGCACACTGCCCTAACACTAACCTGGCCCTTAACAAAAGCAAGCAGGGAAACTAGACACAAAGTCAGAAGTGCACACTGCACCACCCTACCTAAAGCAAACACCACTGTTGCAAAGGCTCTGAAGGAAACAACACCACTTCCTTATCAAGGCCCTCCCTGATGATGTCACACTCCCTAGACCTAGGCAAAAGCACACTGATCCAAAGAGGCCCAACCCACACCAATGCAACACTGTGAAGCACTTGAAGCCAGTACACCCAAAGAGAGGTAGAGCAACTCAGGCAACACACACACAGGTGCAGTATAGTGAAACAATTAGAGCCATGCTGCTGGAAGCTGCCAGCACAGAGAGACAGAGCCAGCTCAGAAAGGACAGAGAAAAGAAACAGAAACCAGCTAAGAAGCTGACCCCCAGGAAAGAGGTAAATTTGAGAGGGGTTCAGACCCCAATCATAACAACTAGCAGTAGCTTCGCAAGCTCGTTTTTCAGATCTATCAGTACTCTAGGATGAATACCATCCGGTCCAGGAGATTTGCTACTCTTCAGTTTGCTGAACTGCCCCATTACGTCCTCCAGGTTTACCGTGAAGTCAGTAAGTTTCTCTGACTCGTCCGCTTGAAATACCATTTCCGACACCGGTATTCCACCCAAATCTTCCTCGGTGAAGACCGAAGCAAAGAATTCATTCAGTCTCTCCGCTACGTCTTTGTCTTCCTTGATCGCCCCTTTTACCCCTCGGTCATCCAGCGGCCCAACCGATTCTTTTGCCGGCTTCCTGCTTTTAATATACCGAAAAAAATTTTTACTATGTTTTTTTGCCTCTAATGCTATCTTTTTTTCATACTCCCTCTTGGCCTTGCATTTGACAAACTACAGAATGGATTCTGAATGTGGCATAAACAGATTATAAAGATTTTAGTTTCAGTTTCCTAGAGTTTTCTCAAATTCAGATTATTTTGCACTGACGAAAGACTGTCAGAAATGGATTAATCTAGTTCACTATAAAAGTAACAAATACAACATTTTTACATTTTTATTTCATAGTAACTAAGGGGTCCTTTGACCAAGCTGTGGTAAAAGGACCTCTGCAGTCATGTTAACGCACAGGTTTGCCACGCGCCAAGGCCCCCTTTTTACCATAGTGTGTAAAAGGATTTTTTTTTAATGGAAGTGGACATGTAGTGTTAAGCATTTTCCACATAGCCATTTTCTGGGGGAGCCTTTACTGCCTTCTATTTAGGAGGCATTAAGGGCTCCCGCATTAACCCAGTGGTAACGTGGAGGGGAATAATTGAACAGCGCCGGCGAAATACGTGGCCGGCGATGTATTTTGGCGGCGCTGCAAACAGCTGGCCAGACCCGTATTTCGAAAAAGATGGCCGGCCATCTTTTGTTTCGATAATAGGGTTCCGGCCAGCCAAATGCCTTGGATTTAACCGGGGTTTGAAATGGCCAGCTTCGTTTTTTTAGCGATAATGGAAAGTTATGTCGGCCATCTCAAACCCCGGCCAAATTCAAGACATTTGGCCGTGGGAGGAGCCAGCATTTTTAGTGCACTGGCCCCCCTGACATGCCAGGACACCAACCGGGCTCCCTAGGGGTCACTGTGGTGGACTTCAGAAAAGCTCCCACATGCATAGCTCCCTTACTTTGAGAGCTGAGCCCCCCAACCCCACCCCAAAACCCACTACCCACAAATGTACTGCACCCACAAACTGCTCCAGGGACCTGCATACAGCCTCTAGGACTTATTGCTGCTGTATAACTTTGGCACACCAGTTCACACCTGAAGACTAATCTCTCTGAAAAAGTCCTTTTTTTAAATAACCACAGTTACTCACAGTTAACTGCAGATCAGAGGTTGTGCCCCACTGGCAAAGAGTCCCCTGGTACTAAGATGAGGAGTAGGTCAGAGCTGGCACAATGGTGTACAATGCCCTCTTTCAGCACCATTCAAGGTAAGAACTACATTCTCTAACGTGGGTAACACAGGAAAGGGAACTAAAACTGGCTTACAAAAATGGCCACTACCGCATGGACTACAACAGGAAACAAAACAGGGCACACTCTGACCCAGTAAGCAGAGGGAAAGCACCAGGGGAGTAGAGCCTACCAACTACCAATACCTACACCCACCACAATGCATTGCTGATGTGACTCTGCAGTGCAAATAACAGAAAAGGTGTCACACTTATCCCAGAGCCACATCACAAGCAGGAAAGGCTGTCGGAGGACAGAACACATTCTGCTGTCATGGAGGTGGGTACGGCATTTGAGGCTGGCATACAGGCTGGAAAAAAAAGTGTTTAAAGTGGGGGTTTTTGGTGGGAGGGGTTAGTGACCACTGGGGGAGTATGGGGAGGTCATCTCCGCTTCCTTCCAGTGGTCATGTGGTCAGTTCGGGCACCTTTTTGAAGCTTGGACCTGAAAAAAAAAGGGACCAAGTAAAAGCGGCCAAATGCTCTTCATCGCCGCTTTTTTTTTCCCATTATGGGCTAAAGCAGGCCATTTCGTAACCCCGCCCATGTCCCGCCTTCGCGTCGCTGCCAACACGCCCCCATGAACTTTTCGCCGACTCTGCGACGGGGAGAAAGCGGCGATGGTGTCAAATAGTGTCTTTCGATTATACCGATTTGGCTGCCGTTGCGAGATCGCCGGCCATCTCCGATTTGTGTCGGAAGATGGCCGGCGATCACTTTTGAAAATGAGCTGCATAGTAACATAGTAAATGACGGCAAATAAAGACCTGTACGGTCCATCCAGTCTGTCCAACAAGATAAACTCATTTTACATGGTATGTGATACTTTATACCGAGTTTGATTTGTCCTTGCCATTCTCAGGGCACAGACCGTAGAAGTCCCCCAAGCATTGTTCTTATACTAAGTTCTGAAGCTAACATCGAGACCCCTTAAAATTTATACTCCAGCCATCCATATCTATTCAGTCATGATCAGGGCATAGACCGTAGAAGTCTGCTCAGCACTGGTATTGCTTCCCAATTTCCGGCGTCGCCACCTTACCTCTGCTGATTCCATGGATCCATTCCTTCTAAACAGGATCCTTTGTGTTTATCCCACGCATGTTTGAATTCCATTACCGTTTTCATCTCCACCACCTCCCGCAGGAGGGCATTCCACATATCCACTACCCTCTCTGTAAAAAAATACTTCTGACATTACTCTTGAGTCTGCCCCCCTTCAACCTCAATTCATGTCCTCTAGTTCTACCGCATTCACTGAAAAAGGTTCATTTGCAGATTAACATCTTTCAATATTTGAACATCTGTATCATTTACCCCTGTTTCTCCTTTCCTCTAAGGTATACATGTTCAGGTCAGCATGTCTCTCCTCGTACGGTTGCAACACAATTCCAGTACCATTTTTGTAGCTTTTCTTTGCATCGCTTCCAGTCTTTTTACATCTTAGCAAGATATGGCCTCCAAAACTGAACACAATGCTCCAAGTGGGCCTCACCAATGACTTGTAGAGGGGCATCAATACCTCCTTTCTTCTGCTGGTTATACCCCTCTCTATGCAGCCTAGCATCCTTCTGGCCACAGCCGTCGCCTTGTTGCATTGTTTCTTACCTTTAGATCCTCAGACACCAACACCCAAGGTCTCTCTCCTGAGTCGAGCTTACTAATCTCTCCCCTCCTATCCGGTAACTGGGTAGTGTGCAGTGCTGCCCAAATACCGCTGGGTAAGTCCCCAGCGCTAAGATATAAAATTATTTTTTCAGTACTGGAAATGGCACACGGCACACACTGACATTATTGCCATGCTCCTGAGGTAGCCCGGTGGTAAGGCCGATTTGCCATGCGACATTGCCATGGTGGCCCTTTTGCGGATTGTGAAAGGTTCCCTAAATGAATTTGTGCTTCAGAAATGCCATTTATTCAAGATGCATTTACCACAGAGTTTACAAAAACTAATTATCATGGATAATTGTCTCCCTCTAGTGGTGCATTCTAAAATGTATTGTTAGTCGAAAAAAATGGTATCATCTTCTTTTCTTTGTTTTAGTTCAGTTTATTACCTTTATGTGAACGAACACAGCAACCACATTATTTTATGCTTTACACTAATCACTTAAATTAATCCTATTCTAATTCCATAAAAACTGTTTAACAATTATACAACTGCGCTTTTGGGGAGCTGAAGGTATGCTGTTCAGAAGGAAATGTAAGTACATAAGTTACCGCCACTACTTGGAAAGACCAAGGGTCCATCAAGCCATCATCCTGTCTCCGACAGTGTCCAATCCAGGCTTCAAGAACCCGGCAACCCCCCCCCCCCCCCCCCCCCCCCAAAAAAAAAAAAAATTAATAATGTTCAATGGACTTTTCCCTCAGGAATCTGTCCAAACCCCCTTTAAATTCCGTAACGCCAGCTGCTGTCACTACATTCTCTGGCAATGGTTCCAGAGTCTAACTACACGCTGAGTAAAGAAAACTTTCTCCTATTTGTTTTAAATCTACCATATTCTAGCTTCATCTTGTGTCTCCTGGTTTTGTTGTTGTTTGAAACAAACTCTTCACATCTGTTCCGCTCTAATCCGCTCATTATCTTGTAGACTTCTATCATATCACGCCTCAGCCGCCTTTTCTCCAAGCTGAAGAGCCCTAAACCTTCTCAGCCTTTCCTCATAGGGAAGTTGTTCCATTCCCTTTATCATTTTCGTCGCCCTTCTCTGCACCTTTCTAATTCCTTTATATCTTTTTTGAGATGCGGCGACCAGAATTGGACACCATACTCGAGGTGCGGTCGCACCATGGAGCGATACAACTGCATTAACATCCTCCGTGTTTGTTTTCCATCCCTTTCCTAATAATACTCAACATTTCTGTGTGCTTTCTTAGCCGCTGCAGCACACTGAGCAGAAGTTTTTAACATCTATCCACGATGACTCCCAGATCCCTTTCTAGGTCCGTAACTCCTAACTTGGAACCTTGCATGACATAGCTGTAATTTGGGTTCCTCTTACCCACATGCATCACTACATGCATCACTTTGCACTTGTCAACACTGAACTTCATCTGCCACTTGCATGCCCAATCCCCCAGTCTCGCGAGGTCCTCCTATAATCTTTCACAATCCTCCTGTGACTTGACGACCCTGAATAATTTTGTGTCATCTGCGAATTTAATTACCTCACTAGTTACTCCCATCTCTAGGTCATTTATAAATATGTTAAAAAGCAGCGGTCCCAACACAGACCCCTGCGGGACCCCACTAACTACCCTTCTCCACTGAGAATACTGGACCATTCACCCTACTCTTTGCTTCCTATCTTTCAACCACTTCTTAATTCATAGTAATACCCTACCTCCGAACCCATGACTCTCCAGTTTCCTCAGGAGTCTTTCATGAGGCACTTTGTCAAACGCCTTTTGAAAATCCAGATACACAATATCCACCGGCTCCCCATTGCCCACATGTTTGTTCACCCCCCCTCAAAAAAATGCAGTAGATTGGTTAGGCAAGACTTCCCTCACTAAATCCATGCTGACTTTGTCTCATCAGCCCATGTTTTTGTATGTGCTCTGTAATTTTATTCTTGATAATAGCCTCTACCATTTTGCCCTGTACCGACGTCAGACTCACCAGTCTATAATTTCCCGGATCAGGCATCAACCTTGTTAATTTGGAGCCCTAACTGAATCAATAGTGATCCATGATGCTCATTGTCCTTTTAAACAGGTAGGCCAAACATGACAAAAGATCAGAAGACTCTAGAGAGTGCCCCCATTATGTAAACATTATTACTCATTGTATAATTAGAGCATAAGGAGTAGCCATACTGGGTCAGACCAGTAGTCTATTAGCTCAGTATCCTGCTTCCAACAGTGGGCCAATCCAGGTCACAAGTACCTGGCAGAAACCCAGATAGTAACATATTCAATGCTACCAATCCCAGGGCAAGCAGTGGCTTCCCTCATGTCTATCTCAATAGCAGACAATGGAACTGTCCAAACCTTTATTAAACCCAGATATGCTAACCACTGTTACCCACATCCTCCAGCAACGAGTCCCAGAGTGTTGAGTGAAAAAAATATTTTCTCCTATTTGTATTAAAAGTATTTCCATGTAATTTCATTGTGTCCCCCGGTCTTTGAACTTTTTAAGAGAGTGAAAAATCATCACTTTTACCCATTGTACACCACTCAAGATTTTGTAGACCTCAATCATTCCCCCCTCAACCATCTCTTTTCCAGCTTGTAAAAGGTTCCCTAAATGAATTTGTGCCCTAACCTATTTAGCCTTTCCTCATATGAGAGGAGTTTGATCCCCTTTATCATTTTAGTCGCTCTTCTTTGAATCTTTTCTAATTCTGCTATATCTTTTTTGAGATATGGTGACCAGAACTGAACACAATACTCTTGCTATAGGTCCACACCGTGGAGTGATACAGAAGCATTATAATATTCTTGGTCTTATTTACCATCCCTTTCCTAATAATTCCTACGCATCTGTTTGATTTTTGGCCGCAATTTTTTCAGCACATTGTCTACGATATCTAGATCTTTTTCTGGGTGCTGACTCAAAACGTTGACCCTAGCATCAGGAAAACTATGATTTGGATTATTCTTCCCAATGTACATCACTTTGTATTTGTCCACATTAAATTTCATCTGGATGCCCAGTTTTCCAAGTTTCTAAGGTTCCTGCAGTTTTTCATAGTGCGCATGGGTCTTGAGAACTTTAAATAATTTTGTGTTATCTGAAAATTTATCACCTCATTTGTCGTTCAAATTTCCAGATCATTTATAAATATGTTACATAGCAACAGTCCCAGTACAGATCCCTGCAGCACTCCACTATTCACCCTCCTCCACTGAGAAAAATGGCCATGTAACCCTACCGCCCACCTTCTTTCCTCCTCGAAATGCACCACCTGTTCCTCTGATCCCATCCCCACCAACTTACTAAACACCATCTCTCCTACTGTCACCTCCCCATCTGTCATAATCCTCAACCTCTCTCTCTCTCCACTGCAACTGTCCCTGACACCTTCAAGCATGCTGTAGTCAAACCACTACTCAAAAATCCATCACTAGATCCTACCTGTACTTCCAAGTACTGCCCCATCTCCCTCCTACCCTTCCTCTCCAAGATACTTGAACTGTTCACAGCCGCTGCCTTGATTTTCTCTCCTCTCATGCCATCCTCGATCCACTTCAATCCGGTTTTCGCCCTCTACACTCGACAGAAACGGCATTCACTAAAGTCTGCAAGACCTGTTCCTTGCCAAATCCAAAGGTCACTACTCCATCCTCATCCTCCTCGACCTATCCGCCGCTTTTGACACTGTCAATCATAATTTACTTCTTGCCGCACTATCCTCATTTGGGTTCCAGGGCTCTGTCCTCTCCTGGTTCTCCTCTTATCTCTCCCACCATACCTTCAGAGTACATTCGCATGGATCTTCCTCCACCCCCATCCGCTCTCTGTTGGTGTTCTTCAAGGATCTGTCCTTGGACCCTTCTTTTTTCAATCTATACCTCTTCCCTGGGCTCGCTGATCTTATCTCATGGTTTCCAATATCATCTTTGTGCTGACGATATCCAGCTGTATCTCTCCACACCAGTCATAACTGCAGAAACCCAGGCCAAAGTATCGGCCTGCCTATCCGACATTGCTGCCTGGATGTCCAAACCACCACCTGAAACTGAACATGGCCAAGACCGAGCTCATTGTTTTTCCACCCAAACTCATTTCTCCTCTCCCTCCACTCTCTATTTCCATCGATAACACCCTCATCCTCCCTGTCTCATCAGCCCACAACCTCGGAGTCATCTTCGACTCCTCCCTCTCCTTTTCTGCGCTTATCCAGCAGACAGCCAAGACTGTCGCTTCTTTCTCTACAACCTCAGCAAAATTTGCTCTTTCCTTTCTGAGCACACCACCCGAACTCTCATCCACTCTCTTATTACCCCTCGCCTTGACTACTGCAACCTACTCCTCACTGGCCTCCCACTTAACCATCTATCCTCACTTCAATCCTTTCAGAACTCTGCTGTGCGTCTTATCTTCCGCCCTGAACCGATATACTCACATCATCCCTCTCCTCAAGTCATTTCACTGGCTCCCGATCAGATACCACATACAGTTCAAACTTCTCCTACTAACCTACAAATGCACTCAATCTGCAGCCCCTCATTACCTCTCTACCCTCATCTCCCCTTACGCTCCTACCCGTAACCTCCGCTCATAGGACAAATCCCTCCTATCAGTACCCTTCTCCGCCACCGCCAACTCCAGGCTTCGCCCTTTCTGCCTCACCTCACCCTGTGCTTGGAATAAACTTCCTGAGCCCATATGCCAAGCCCCCTCCCTGCCCATCTTCAAAACCCTTGCTCAAGCCCACCTCGTCAATGTAGCTTTCGGCACATAACCATTTACCTCTATTCAGGAAACCTAGACTGCCCCAATTTGATTGAGTGCATACTTTGTCCTTTAGATTGTAAGCTCCTTTGAGCAGGGACTGTCCTTCCTTGTTAGATTGTACAGCGCTGCGTGACCCTGGTAGCACTTTAGAAATGTTAAGTAGTAGTAGTAGTACCTTCTATTTTCTGTCCAATAACCAATTCCTAATCCACAAAAAGACATTGCCTCCTATCCCATTACTTTTTAATTTTCTCAAGAGTCTCTCATGAGGAACTTTGTCAAAATTTTCTAAAAATCTAGATACACTACATCTGTGTTCCCAAATCAGTCCAGGACTACCTCCTAGCCAGTCAGATTTTCAGGATATCCACATGAATATGAATGATAGAGATTTGCATATATTGGAGGCAGTGTATGAAAATCAAGTTCATGCATATTCATTTTGGATATACTGAAAACCTGACTGGCAAGGGGGTACTCAAGGACCGACTTGGGAAACTGTATCATGGATGGGGTAGGTGAGCCCTTGGAACGTGGAGAGGTTGGCTCTACCTGTGCGCCATAAAAACACCACGCAGGCCCTCATCAGTGGTTGCTTAAGGGACTGTCTGGCAGAGTCCAGAAGCTGGAGAAGGCAGGACCTGACTCAACAGGCAGAAACGTAGGACTGGACAGTGCCTAGCAGACTGGCTGGAACACTACAGGTGTCACGTTCTCAAAGCAGGAACTAGGTTTCTGTCGAGGAGCGGCAGCGGCAAGCAAATCACCCAAGCAGAAAGCAGTGCTGAACACAACAGGCAGGAACCACAGAATATAACTAGAAGAGGCTTTAATAGTAGACAGTAAACATTATCCAGTAGCACAGCAAGGTCAAAGGGGCCGGCAGCAAACATGGGTAATCCATAAATTAACCAGAGTCTATAGGCAGGCGGAATGCAAAGTCCAGGTCCAGGCCAAGGGTCACAGGCACAGGAAGCAAGCAAAGTCAAAGTCCAGGAACAGGCAGGGTCCAACACAAAGGAAACTTTCAGAGGAACTCCAACAAACCACCAGGAACTCATGGATGACCTTTGATACCAAGACCAGGCAAGCAAGGCTCACAGAAGCTAATAAGCCCCTCAGCAGCTGACCCACAGCTGCAGTAAATCACCAGCCAAGTAAGGGTGCTGTTCCAGAACAACCCAGCAGAGCAAGGCTGGCAACCTGGAAAATCCGGACCGGACTCACTGAAGTCTGGAATATGGAAGACAGCAGAAAACAGTCCATAGCAGCCACCAGTTCTGGCCACCAGAGTGCAAGGAGAGCACCCACATGGAAAGCACCCCCTCCTCAAGGCCCCCCCACTCTCCCGGGGAGATTCCGGTCTCCATGGGTAACAGTGGTGAAACCGAGGGAGGAGTTTCAAAACATGACCATGGGTAGCTGGACTGGAATTCGGACTGGAAGCAAGACTGAACCTCGGACTGGCTTCAGGTTCTTGGCTGGAACTCGAACTCGGAGCAGACTCAGGAACAGCTGGGCTGAAACTCAACTCGGAGCGGACTCAGGAACAGCTTGGCTGGAGCTCAAAACTCGGAGCAGACTCAGGAACAGCTTGGCTGGAGCTCAAACTCGGAGCAGACTCGGGAACAGCTTGGCTGGAGCTCAAACTCGGAGCAGACTCAGGAACAACTTGGCTGGAGCTCAAACTCGGAGCAGGAACAGCTTGGCTGGAGCTCAAACTCGGAGCAGACTCAGGAACAGCTTGGCTGAAGCTCAAACTCGGAGCAGACTCAGGAACAGCTTGGTTGAAGCTCAAACTCGGAGCAGACTCAGCATCCTCTGGGCTGGAACTCAAAACAGCCTCAGGCACTGGGCAGAAACCCAGAGCAGACTCAGGCACTTGGCTGGAACTCAGTGCAGGCTCAGAAGTTTGACTGGAACTCAGAGCAGCCTCTGGCGCTTGGCAGGATCTCAGAGCAGACTCAGACTCTGGGCAGGGACTCAGAGCAGGCTCAAGCACTTGGCTGGAACTCAGCATGGACTCAGCAGGTTGGCTGGAGCTGGAACTCGGCTTGGACTCAGCAGCTTGGCTGGAGCTGAAACTCGGCTTAGAGTCCGTATCTTGGTTGGAACTGGAACTCAAACTGCTCCACACAAACTGCTGATAAGCCCTGAGCTTCGGGGTTTCACAACGCCTTCTTTCAGCGTCAGCTTCAGGAGTATCCCGCAGGGCTGGATCCAAGAGAAGTCTGCAGCGGTATGCAAAGAGCATGGTAGCAGGATCAATAGCAGAGACTGGGTTTGCAGAGAACCCAAGCCCCCAGACACGCTGTCTCTCCGCTGCAGCTTCAGGGGTATTCCTTAAGGCTGGATCAAAGAGAAGTTGTTCCCGGTAATCATGAAGCGTGATAAAACTATTAAGATCAGAAACTGGGTCAAGATCAAAATCCAAACTAGGAGCGGCACCTGGGCTGTGACCCGGATTGCAAACAGAGGAAAAAGTCATGGGCAGGAAACCCTGTTGGAAGGATGATTTCGCCGGGCTCATGGCCTTGGTATTCTGTCACGTTCTCAAAGCAGGAACTAGGTTTGTGAACCCTTGGGCCACTGTCGAGGAGCGGTAGCGGCAGGCAAATCACCCAAGCAGAAAGCAGTGCTGAACACAACAGGCAGGAACCACAGAATATAACTAGAAGAGGCTTAATAGTAGACAGTAAACATTATCCAGTAGCACAGCAAGGTCAAAGGGGCCGGCAGCAAACATGGGTAATCCATAAACTAACCAGAGTCTATAGGCAGGTGGAAAGCAAAGTCCAGGTCCAGGTCAAGGGTCACAGGCACAGGAAGCAGGCAAAGTCAAAGTCCAGGAACAGGCAGGGTCCAACACAAAGGAAACTTTCAGAGGAACTCCAACAAACCACCAGGAACTCATGGATGACCTTTGATACCAAGGCCAGGCAAGCAAGGCTCACAGAAGCTAATAAGCCCCTCAGCAGCTGACCCACAGCTGCAGTAAATCACCAGCCAAGTAAGGGTGCTGTTCCAGAACAACCCAGCAGAGCAAGGCTGGCAACCTGGAAAATCCGGACCGGACTCACTGAAGTCTGGAACATGGAAGACAGCAGAAAACAGTCCATAGCAGCCACCAGTTCTGGCCACCAGAGGGCAAGGAGAGCACCCACATGGAAAGCAGTCACAAACGTGACAACAGGGTTTGTCTAGAGGTTGGCTCTTGAGAGCCCTTGGCGTTGGATCTTAAAAGAGCCCTTGGGGGCAAACCTGACGGAGTCAAGGCCAGGGAGTAGGTGGAACAGCAAAGCTGGAGGACTGGAACAGGCAGGACTGGAAGCAGGAACAAACAGGGCTGGAAGCAGGACCTGACCAGGCAACAAACATAGGAGAGGCACAACTCTGGAAGTCTGTTGCCGAAATATTGAAAGAGTGTAGAGTGGGGTAATCTGTCAGTGTCCCTTCTAGGGCTATAAAAGGGAAATGCAGCAACCAGGAAGTAAATGCTCACAAGACTCTTTGGCATGGCATGCTACAGGACTCTTGCAGCTTTCTGAAGCAAGTGAGGGGGCATGACAGCACCCCCTCCTAAAGTTCCCTCTCCAGTCCTCTAGGTTTAGACTTAAGAGGATAAAGGTGATGAAAACACTTAATGAGTACTGAGGCTCGCCCACTGACAGCAGGTTCCCATGTGTTATCTTCTGGTCCACATCCCTTCCAGGCCAGGAGATAGTGTAGAATTCCCCGATTCTCTTAGAATCCAGTATGTCTCATATGTCAAACTCGGTCAGTGGCAACTGCAGGTATAGGTGGTGGAGAGTCTCTAGCCACCGTTGTCAATAACACTACAGGTTTTAGCAGGGAGACATGGAAGGTGTTGTGGATGTGCACGGTGGGGGGGGGGGGGGGAAGACGTAACTAGTGGTGTGCTGGAGCCGGCTCGCACGAGCCGGTTGTTAAATTTTGTGCCGACTTGCAAGCCGGTTGTTCCTGAGTGCGAACCGGCTCTCCTTCCTTACGTCCTTCCTCCCTCCGGATCCTGTCCCTCACCTGAGTCACCCATGTCCAGCGACTGAGACTCCCTTCTCTCCCCTGCCACCCCCTCCAGCCACCGTTGTTCAGCGAATTCTTCGGGGCAGGCAGTCTTGCCTGCCCGCTGCCGGCGCTGACTCTCCCCTGCTGCTAGATTGCTGTTTAAAAATGGCCGCTGAGACTTCCACAGGCGGCCTCGCGAGACTTCTGCTGAAGTCTTGGAGGCCGCCTTTGTAAGTCTCGGTGGCCATTTTGAAGAGCGATCCGGCAGCGGGGGAGAGTCAGCGCCTGCAGCGGGCAGGCAAGACTGCCTGCCCCGAAGAATTCGCTGAACAACGGTGGCTGGACGGGGTGGCAGGGGAGAAAAGGGAGTCTCAGTCGCTGGGCATGGGTGGCTGGAGGGGGGGCAGGGGAGAGAAGGGAGTCGCTGGATATGGGTGGCTGGAGGAGGAAGGGGGCAGGGGAGAGCAGGGAGTTGCTGGGCATGGGTGGCTGGAAGGGGGGCAGGGGAGAGAGGGCAATCACTGGGTATGGGTGGCTGGAGGGGGGCTGGACAGAGGGCAATCGCTGGGTATGGGTGGCTGGAGGGGGGCAGGGGAGAGAAGGGAGTCGCTGGGCATGGGTGGCTAGAGGAGGGGGGCAGGGGAGAGAGGAGAGTTGTTGGGTATGGGTGGCTGGAGGGGGGCAGGGAAGCAAAGAGAATCGCTGGGCATGGGTGGCTGGAGGGGGACAGGGGAGAGAGGGCAATCGCTGGGTATGGGTGGCTGGAGGGGGGCAGGGGAGAGAAGGGAGTCGCTGGCCGGGGGTGGCGGGAGGGGGGGGCAGGGGAGAGAGGACAGTCATTGGGTATGGGTGGCTGGAGGGGCAGGGGAGCAAAGAGAATTGCTGGGTATGGGTGGCTGGAGGGGAGGGGAGGGTTGCTGGACATGGGTAGATGGAGGGGAGGATTGCTGGATATGGGTGGATGGAGGAGAGGGAAGGGAGAGAAGAAATGCAGGACATGGATGGAGGGGAGGGAAAAGTGAGGAAGGAGATGAGATGAGGGAAAAGGAAGAGTGGAGAAAAACTGCACATGGATGAAGAAAATAGGCAGAAGCTGGATCCACTGGACAGTCAAGTCTGCGGAGGACCCAGCTTTTACTTACGGATGTAGGGCAAGAAATGAAGAAGAAAGGCGGAAAGTAAAGAAATAAATGGAAAGGAAGCCCTGGAAATGGAGTTAAGAGGACAGATAGCAGCAGAATCAGATACTGGGCCAGCATGATCAGAAAAACAAAGTCACCAGACAACAAAGGTAGAAAAAATCATTTTATTTTCATTATAGTGTTTGGAATATGTCCACTTTGAGAATCAGGTGCTCAACATTACAAGTTTATATTTATTTACTTATTTATAGCATTTTATCCCACATTAAACATGAATTAGATTGGAACCTGGGATCATTTAAATTTTTTTTCCTGGAGTAATGCATTGCCCCCCCCCCAGGCTCACTCCCCAACTATAGCCAGCTCTGCAATTTGGGGGGGGGGGGCGCAGAGGAGGACGAGGGGGCGCAGAGATGGATGGGGGGGGGGGCGCAGAGGTGGATGGGGGGCACAGAGGGGGACCGGGGAGAGAGCCTGTTGTTAAACATTTACCAGCACACCACTGGACATAACCAATACATAACTGGACCCAGCTCATGTTGCACAGCAAAAGGTCCAATGAACTTCGGTGCGACCTTCTGAGAGGGCACCTTGTGCCGAAGGTGTCTGGTTATAATATGACTAACACAAGGAAGAGTCCAAAGTCTCCCGCAAAAAGACAAATAAAAACGAAAAAGGGCGGAAGCTGTCCAGAAAGACCAGACTGAATCCACAAGTGTAAAGCCAAAATGGTTTATTGTGACCCACAATGGTTTATTGTGACCCAACACGGTCCATGTTTCGGCCAAAAGGCCTTCCTCAGGGGTCTTCAAGCTGGCTTATGCTGGTATTCATATAAAAGACTGACCAACTCACTGTGATTGTGTTCAGCGATACCTCACTCTTTTTTGTGAGCCTCTTTTATATGAATACCAGCATAAGCCAGCTTGAAGACCCCTGAGGAAGGCCTTTTGGCCGAAACATGGACCGTGTTGGGTCACAATAAACCATTGTGGGTCACAATAAACCATTTTGGCTTTTACACTTGTGGATTCAGTCTGGTCTTTCTGGACAGCTTCCGCCCTTTTTCGTTTTTATAATATGACCTAAACAGTTGATGAAACGGTAAGCAACATCTTTTGTTGTTTGGATTTTGTCCTTTCAGTTTAACAAATAGTGTCTCTCTTGCTTTTTCTGTACTTTTAGCAGATTGGCTAAATTATTATCTCATTAAGGGCATATTACCCAAAACAGGTGGTAGTATATTAGTTCTAATGCCCCATCCCTAAAAACTCTTAAGGGAGATTTACAGGATGTTGTGAACTATAGACCAGTGGCATCGATTCCGTTGTTGACCAGTGACCAGCATTGAATATCTGGATCTGAGAGAAGAGGACATTTCTCTGGTAAGTGAACATTATTTTGCTCTGTGCTTTGAGAACTTAAAGATTGGGATTTAAAGAGGAATTGTAGGTTATTGATAGGTAGAATTAAAAAAAAAAAAGCAAACTGATCAACTAGTCTCCATACTCTTTCTCCCTAAATTTAAAATATAAACTTTGGAGGAGCGCTGACGTCATGTCCGGAGACAGTCGCTAAAGAGCTCTGCTCCGGCTCCCCGCAGACCCTCCGACATCAAATAAACGCAATCCCCGGAATAAAAATCTTGGAAGAGCAGGCAGCTATTCCCTAAACAGCTGGGGACTTGTCGAAACGAACGGCGGCGGGTTATGGCAACTAGAAGTGTACATAAAGATAAGGTTCACGGCAAGACAGTAGATGACAAAATGGCAGCACCATTGAGCCCAGCAGGACGCTCAGTATCATCCACGTGGGTAGCGGAGATTACTGCAGAAATGTCCTCAGTGATGGAGGACCCTGCTTGAGCGCAGATTGGCTAAGCTGGATACAAAACTGGAGAAGGTACACACTCAGCTGGAAGATCTGGCAAGGGATTATGCTGCTTGCCTAACATGAACCAGTGAAATGGAAGATAGAGTGGGAGTGGTGGAGGAAACCCAAACTGCCTTTAAAAATCAGATATCGGCATTGGAAGCGAAAGTAGAAGACCTAGAAAATGGGTCTTGAAGAAATAACCTTCGCATAGTGGGGTTCCCGGAATCTATAAAGAAGTGTGAACTGGCAGGCTGTTTGGAACGCTGGTTTGTGAAGGAACTCTGTCTACCGGAAGATGTGGGACCCTTGAGAATCGAAAGAGCTCATCGTCTGGGACCCCGGAGAGAGCAGCAGCAGACAAGACCAAAACCCTCATCCACACTCTTGTCACCTCTCGTTTAGACTACTGCAATCTGCTTCTTGCTGGCCTCCCATTTAGTCAGCTCTCCCCTCTCCAATCGGTTCAAAACTCTGCTGCCCGCCTCATCTTCCGCCAGGGTCGCTTTACTCATACTACCCCTCTCCTCAAGTCGCTTCACTGGCTCCCCATCCGTTTTCGCATCCTGTTTCAAACTTCTTTTACTAACCTATAAATGTACTCACTCTGCTGCTCCCCAGTATCTCTCCACACTCGTCCTTCCCTACACCCCTTCCCGTGCACTCCGCTCCATGGATAAATCCTTTTTATCTGTTCCCTTCTCACTACTGCCAACTCCAGACTTCGCGCCTTCTGTCTCGCTGCACCCTACACCTGGAATAAACTTCCTGAGCCCATACGTCTTGCTCCATCCTTGGCCACCTTTAAATCTAGACTGAAAGCCCACCTCTTTAACATTGCTTTTGACTCGTAACCACTTGTAACCACTCGCATCTACCTACCCTCCTCTCCTCCTTCCTGTACACATTAATTGATTTGATTTGCTTACTTTATTTTTTGTCTATTAGATTGTAAGCTCTTTGAGCAGGGACTGTCTTTCTTCTATGTTTGTGCAGCGCTGCGTATGCCTTGTAGCGCTATAGAAATGCTAAATAGTAATAGTAGTCATAATTCGTATTCTAATCTATGTTCATAAACAGGCAATTCTGACTGAGTTGAGAAAGGATAAAATCCTGCAATTTGAAAACTGTACAGTAAGATGTTTTCAGGATTATTCCACGGGGGTGGCGGCAAAGCGGAAGCGTTTTACACTTATCTGTTCAAAACTTTTTTCTCTTAAGATGCGATTTGCCTTGCTATATCTAGTCACCCTGAAGGTTACCTATAATGGTGGTACCAGAACCTTCAACGATGTAGACGCTGCTCAGGTATTTATAGCGAGCTTAGAAGAGGAGCGGAGGCAAGGGGCAGTGAAAGAGACTAACAAGTGAAACTGGCTCTGTCAACTGTATGATACTCAGAAAGGAAAAGGGCAGCATGGATCTTGGAGCTAATATGGTGGCTAAAACAGGGTAAATGGCCAAAGTGGACTCAGGGCCGTGCCTAGGGTCTCTGGTGCCCCCCTGCAGACTATCAGTTGGCGCCCCCCCCCCCCCCCCCCCCCCCCCCCCCGGTTGTGGCACAAGCTGGCAAGGCTTACAAGCCTTTCTTGCGAACTACTTGATTGCAAATAATTTTTTATGATTTTTAACCATGAAAATGATCGCTCACCACTTGCCACACTGACAGGAATTGTCAGCAATATTCTTAGAAAACAAATTGCTATACATTGCAAAATAAGATAGCAGATGTAAATTCTCAAAGTGGACATATTCCAAACACTAAAATGAAAATAAAATGATTTTTTTCTACCTTTGTTGTCTGGTGACTTTGTTTTTCTATCCATATTGGTACGAGTCTCTGATTCTGCTGCTCTCTATCTGTTCTCTTAACTCCGTTTCCAGGCTTCTTTTCCATTTATTTCTTTACTTTCCTCCTTTTTTTTTCATTTCTTGCCCTACATCCATAAGTAAAGCTGTGTCCTCCTCTGTGGAATTGACTGGAGGAGGTATAACGTGGATCCAGCTTTTGCCTATTTTCTCCATCCATGTGCAGTTTTTCTCCTCTCTTCCCTTTCCCTCATCTCCATCCATGTGCAGTTTTTCTCCTCTCTTCCATTTCCCTCATCTCCATCCATGTGCATCTTCTTTTTTCTTTCCTCACCTCCATCCATGTCCAGCACTTCTCCTCTCTCATCCCCTCCATCCATGTTCAGCATTTCTCCTCTCTCGTCCCTCCCCTGTATCCATATGTAAGCTCGCTCCTCCTTAACTCATCCGTCGCAGCTCCAAAATCACAAACAAATTCAGGTACAGTTCAATTAAAAAAAAAAACACAAAGAAAACTGTTCAGGGGATAGAAAGAGAGTCTCTCGTTTGGTCTGGCTTTTTATTCAAGTCCCAGCCCTCAACACTTTTACTCTCTTCAAGCCGGGCGATACACAGCCCTGGCTTCAGCAGCTACTTCCCCTCTACCTCTTAGAAGAGGAAAACTTTGCCAAAAAAACAAATCAATAATACAGTCCCGTGTTTCTCGGCTGCTTCCCCTCTCCCTCTCCCGGAGAGTTGTAGTAAAAAAAAACACCCCACATTAAACTTCTGGCCTGTTCTCTCTTCACAGGTAAGTGGCTCTTGTGAAACAAAAACCCATGAGCCGCAGCCCAGTCCTTCTTTAGCTTTTCAAACACGTAACAAGTCCTTCACGCCGTACCTCTCTCGCTCTGGCTCTGCGCGGGAACAAAGCCAAGGGCCTCCACCCTCTTGGTCAGTCACACTCTCACCTGACCTCCTCCCGCTTGGACCCACTTTGGCATCTGTTATCTCCGGGCTTTCGCTGAGCCAGCGCTGAAAAGTCCATCGGCTCTTCCTGGGCGTTCTCCGGTTCAGTCAGTTCCATAGGGCATGGGTCCGCCTCCTCCTCCCCATTTTCAGGAGCCCAGTCCATATTCTCCTCACCCCGCCCTTCCCTCAGCTGCCTCCCCTTTTCTTCATTAAGGATCTTTTGTATCTTTTCTTTCTCCGCCCACTTGTCCCACCACCTCCTCCACCAGGTTGGAGACTCGGCCTTACTCCTTTCCCTGCAGCCCTCCTCTAGTGACTCTCGGGAATGCAGGTACCCTCTCTACCACTGGGTTCCTTTAATGCATGTTGGGATTTGTAGTCTCTTTCTCTCCTTTTCTCTTCTTGTCCCCTAGAACCGTTCCACCTCCTCTTTACATACCCCCCCCTTTAAGCTTCCTCCACCCCTTCTTCCTCCTTCTTCTCTCTCTCCTCATCTACCCGGGACAGGGCATCAACATTTCCTAAACATCGCCCTGGGCGATGCTCCACGGAATATTGGAATGGCTGCAAAGCTAAGTACCATCGCATCAGTCTCCCATTATTATTCTTCATCGTATTCAGCCATTTCAATGGAGCATGGTCTGTTACCAGCTTAAATTTTCTCCCTTCTAAATAGACCCTACACTCCAGCACTGCCCATCGTATGGCCAAACACTCCTTTTCTATGGTGGAGTAATGATCCTCATGAGGAAGGAGCTTCCGGCTTAAATAAAGCACCGGATGCTCCTCCCCATCATACTCCTGGGACATAACGGCCCCTAACCCCCTTCCCGAAGCATCGGTTTGAAGGACAAAGGGTTTCTCGAAGTCCACTGCCTTCAATACCGGTTCCTGGCACAAGGCCCTCTGCATCTGTTCAAAGGCCCTCAACTCCTCCCCCCCCCCCCATCTCAAGTGGTCCGGATTTCTTCCCTCGCAACATGTCAGTTAGGGGGGCGGCTATGACGGAAAAAATGAGGGATGAACCTGCGGTAATACCCCACCATCCCTAGAAATCTACGCAATTGTTTCTTGGTGTTGGGTCGGGGAAACTCCTGGATGCCCTGGACCTTGTTTAATAAGGGTCGCACCTCTCCCCGGCCCACATTATACCCCAAATACTTCACCCGGGTACTGAGCAAAATAACATTTTTTTGGGTTTTAAGGTAAGCCCTGCCTTCCTAAAAGCCTGCAGAACCGCCTCCACCTGTTTTAAATGGTCATTCCAGCTTGCACTATGTACTACCACATCATCCATATACGCTGCCGCGTAGGTCTGATGTGGTCGGAGAACCCTGTCCAGCAGCCTCTGACAGCTCGCCGCCGCCGAATTCAGGCCAAAGGGCAATCTTTTAAACTGGTACAGGCCTATGGGAGTGCCTAAAAGCCGTCTTAGCTTGAGCTCCTTGAGTAAGAGGAATCTGCCATACCCCTTTGTCAAGTCCAGGGTAGTGAGATATTGAGCGGATCTAGCCTGTCCACCAGCTCCTCAACATAGGGCATAGGATATGCGTCTGTTTGCGAAATGGTGTTAAGCTGGCGGAAATCAATGCAGAATCTCCACTCCCCTTCAGGTTTTGGCACTAACACCACTGGACTTGACCAGGGGCTATTTGACTCTTCAATTACCCCGAAATCTAACATTTTCTGCACCTGTTTTATAACCTCTCTCTTTTTCAAGGGGGAAAGCCTATATGGTTTCTGCCTAACCACCTTACCCCCTTTCTGTTATAATGTCGTGCTCCATGAGGTGAGTATTTCCCGGACATGCGTTAGCACATCATCAAACCCTTCAGGAGCCTTCTTATTTCCTTTTTTTGTGTCTGGGTCAACCGGGGATTAATCCCTGGCTCCCCGGGCTTGAAAATTTCCCTTATTTGCGGGCCCAACTCCTCTCCTTCCTTTTTCCTCCACCCCGGGTCTGCTACCCAGAGTTTCATCTGCGTTCACATGGAGGTTTGGACCCGACCCTTCTCGTTCGACCACTTCCTACGTGAGGGGCCCTAGCCTCCTCTTCACCACCCAGGGACCCTTCCACCTAGATGGGCAAACTTATGCAGGATCCTCAGAGATTAGGATAAGGGACCCTATCTCCCTGCTACAAACTCCCTCTTGTCGGGTACCTTTATCATAATATTCCTTTTGTAAGTGTTGGCTCTGTTCTAGCCTATCCTGGGAATATTCCTGTAACTTATCCAATCTGGCCCTTAGATCCTGTAGATATTCTACCACGGACTGACCGGGCATTTCCGAAGGTACCAGTGTTCCTGCAATATATCTAAAATTCCCCTGGGTCTCCGGCCAAACATTAGTTCGTAAGGAGAAACTCCTAAGGAGTCCTGCACCTTCTCCCTATATGCATATAGCACGAAGGGTAACAGCTGGTCCCTACCTTGTCCTATCTTCGCCTAGCGCTTTTTTTAACATCCCCTTTAAGGTTCTATTAAAACGTTCCACCATCCCATTCGTTGAGGATGGTAGGCCGCTGTCCGAATATGCTGTATCCCAAAAGCCTCCCATACTTGTCTTAAGGTGCCTGACATGAAGTTGGATCCCCTGTCTGTTAAAACCTCTTGGGGGAACCCTACCTCACAAAAGATTTTTTATCAATTCCCTGGCAATGCCCTTCGCTGATATGCTCCTTAACGGTATGGCCCAGGGGTACCTAGTGGCCATGTCCATGACCACCAAAACATAGAGGAAGCCTCTCTGCGATTTTGTTACCGGACCAATAACATCCATTGCTATTCTCCTCACTGGTTGTTCCACCCTGGGCAGGGGCCTTAGAGGTGCCTTAGGTGGGAGCCGGTCGGCCACCTTTTGGCAATTTGGGCAAGACTTGCAATACTTCTCCACCTCCCCATAAACTCCAGGCCAATAAAATCGCGCCAGTATCTGAGTCAGGGTAGCCTGGGAGCCCTTATGCCCCCCTAACGGATGGTCATGAGCCAGTCTTACCCACTAGGGCCCGAAAAGCCTGGGAACTACTAGGCTGCCTCCCTCCTTCAGAATTCTCCCAATTTGGCACCCTCGATACAACAGGTCCTCTTCCACCAGGAACCCCGGAGCCTCAATGCCCTCCCCTTGTCGTGCCCTCTCCCAGGCATATTCTAAAGTAGGGTCAGCCGCCTGCTCTCTATGAACTGGGGAGGAAACCGCTCCTTCAATTCTTTAGGGGCCGCCGGCAGGTAGCTTCTTTTTTCACCTGCTCCAATGCCCCCGTCTACCCCTCTGCTCCCTTTTCTTCGAAGCTCTATCCTCCTCACTTTCCCAGGCTCCCCTAAGACCTCTCCCTGAACGGAAAATACCTCCTATTCCCTCTCCCTCTGCCTCGGGGTCCCGTTGTGCCTGAAGCAAGTGTAGTTACTAACACTCTTTTTTTTTTCCATACAGTCTGCAAATGGAGGCCCGTCTCTTCCCAAAATCCACCTCTGGGCAACCTGGGCAGAACAGCCAGGGCTATCTCTACCTCTCCTGTGGGCCCCTTTAAGTTAACTCTATGGAGGGTATAACGAGTACTGGCCCCATGTATACATTGAATGGCCACTGCTCCTTCATAGGTATCCACCTCCTGTCCTCCTCTTCCTTATTTGCTCCCATAAGCTCCTAGATATCATGGACTGGTCGGCCCCAGAGTCTAACATGGCTTCAATGGGTAAACCCTCTACCTCTATCTTGGCAGTATACCGTGGCCTAAACCCATGGGCCACCTGGGAGATCCATCCCTCGCGCCCTGGGCAATCCTTCTTGAAGTGCCCTATTTTCCCACACTCATAACACCCCGTTCCCTCGTAAGAGGTGGCTTTTTTTTTATGGCCTTCTAGCCCTACTGGCCTTTTCCAACCCAACTTGTACCGGCCTTCCCTTTCTGGGGGTCATTCTTAAGGCCAGGAACTGTGGGGCCCCAGCCTTCTTGAGATCGGGGCTTCCCCCCCCCCTGGTGGGTCCGCCCCAATGTTGGGCTTCCAGGTAACACTCCAACCCAGCTACCACGCCCTCCACCGTCTTACAGCCCCTTTGGATCAGCCCTGCCCTAATCTCCCGGGTAAGCCCTGCAGGTATTGTTCCACTACCAGTTCTTGAAGAATTTCTGCAATGGTGTGGTGATCTGGTTCCAACCATCTTTTTACTAAGTCCATCAGTTTATTGGCCAGGGCTTTAGGGGTTTCCCCTTTTTCCCATTTAGTGGCCCGGAACTTTCGCCTGTAAGCCTGGGTACTTAGTCCATATCGGTCCTTAATGGCCTCTCTCAACCGCCCATAGTGGGCCGCATCCCCCGGTGCCAAGTCTCTAAAGGCTGCCAGAGCCTCCCCGGACAAGGAAGGCGCTATCCGCATGGCCCACTGCTCTTGCGGCCATCCTGCGGCTACCGCCACCCTCTCAAATGCGGTCAGGAAATCATCTACATTATCTTGCTCAGACAACTTTCCCCAGGTAAGTGAGTTCATGGATAAAGGTCCTACCGCACCGCTTCCTCCTGGGCCCTGTTCGATCCCTCCGGGTCCAAAATCCCTTGGGGTACTGATCCCCCTCTGAAAAAAGTCCTGGAGCAGATTCAACACCGGCTGTTGTTGCTCTCGTGCGGCCGTCAAGGACTCCTCCACCATCTTCGCGGCCAGTTCTTGCTGTTTCTGGAACTGCATAGTCATCCAGGCGAAGATCTCTTTGGGGTCCATCCTGGCTTTGGGAACAGCTACTCCTGCGGAACAGAAAGCAGAAGACAAAACTCCAAGTGCGATTTCACCACTTAAGTTCTCCCTTATCCTAGGAACCCTCTATTCCCCTATTTGGGCCCCGCTTACCGGAACCCAAGCTGGGTCTGCGCTTTTCTCAGCGTTGGCCCCTCTGTCGGGCTTCTCCTCCTTGTATGTCCTGGCCTCCTCGAGCGACAGGTCACGAAACAACCTTGACATCCCACTTCTGACACCAATTGTAAGCTCCTCCTTAACTCATCCGTCGCAGCTCCAAAAATCACAAACAAATTCAGGTACAGTTCAAAAAAAAAAAACACAAAGAAAACTGTTCAGGGGATAGAAGAGAGTCTCTCGTTTGGTCTGGCTTTTTATTCAAGTCCCAGCCCTCAACACTTTTACTCTCTTCAAGCCGGGCGATACACAGCCCAGGCTTCAGCAGCTACTTCCCCTCTACCTCTTAGAAGAGGAAAACTTTGCCAAAAAACAATCAATAATACAGTCCCGTGTTTCTCGGCTGCTTCCCCTCTCCCTCTCCGGAGAGTTGTAGTAAAAAAAAACACCACATTAAACTTCTGGCCTGTCTCTCTTCACAGGTAAGTGGCTCTTGTGAAACAAAAACCCATGCGCCGCACCGCCAGTCCCTTCTTTAGCTTTTCAACACGTAACAAGTCCTTCACGCCGTACCTCTCTCTCTCTCAGCTCTGGCTCTGCGGCGGGAACAAAGCCAAGGGCCTCCACCATCTTGGTCAGTCACATCTCACCTGACCTCCTCCCGCTTGGACCCACTTTGCATCTGTTATCTCCCGGGCTTTCGCTGAGCCAGCGCTGAAAAGCAATCGGCTCTTCCTGGGCGTTCTCCGGTTCAGTTAGTTCCATAGGGCATGGTCCGCCTCCTCCTCCCCCTTTTCAGGAGCCCAGTCCATATTCTCCTCACCCCGCCCTTCCCTCAGCTGCCTCCCCTTTTCTTCATTAAGGATCTTTTGTATCTTTTCTTTCTCCGCCCCACATTGTCCCACCACCTCCTCCACCAGGTTGGAGACTCGCCTTACTCCTTTCCCTGCAGCCCTCCTCTGGTGACTCTCGGGAATGCAGGTACCCTCTCCTACCACTGGGTTCCTTTAATGCATGTTGGGATTTGTAGTCTCTTTCTCTCCTTTTCTCTTCTTGTCCCCTAGACCGTTCCACCTCCTCTTACAATATAAAGCAATAATCCCTCTCCTCCATCCAAGGCCAGCATTTCTCCTCTCTCCCCACCAACTCCTCCATCCATCCATGTCCAGAGAATCTCTCTTCCCTGCCCTCTCCTCTCATCCATGTCCAGTGATTCTCCTCTCTCCCCCTGAACCACATAAAAGCCAGAAATTGTGCAATCTCTGCAGCACTGTTTCAGGCTTGGGCAGACCCCAAGTGGGCCTTACAGTCATTCCCTTCTTTCATTCTCCATATCTCTCTCACCCAGACTAAGCAGTATATCATCTTTAACTACCAATAGGGTGAGCAGATGCCTTTCTGACAGGTCATAAAGAACAGAAGCCAGCGCTGGATTCTTTTTTAAGTTCTTTCTCAAAGTAACTTTCTGCACAGACATAAAAAGGTTAATAAATAAAAACAACAAAATCCATAACCTAAAAACAAACACAAAAAAGCACTGACTCTAAAGTTTAGCAATTTCATTAAAGCAAAATGTATTTTCACATATCACAAACTCTTCCTATCCAAGCAGAATGTGTTATATTTATTTATTATTTATTGCATTTGTATCCCACATTTTCCCACCTCTTTGCAGGCTCAATGTGGCTTACAATACATCATGAATGGTGGAGATATATAAGAAATAAACATTTAGTAATTACACACAAAACATTAGTAATTACACACAAAAAAAGCAATCAGATTTTTCACTTACCAGCTCTTCACAGCCTAAACTTCCTCTTTGAACCTACTGTTTGAACCATCAGCCAATGAATGGCTTTTAGCTGTAGATATCTCAGGTTACCTGATAAGATAATTATGCACACATCATTGCAGTCATGCCCTCCTCTCAGTGTACATGCTCAAAAAAAAACTTTGAACCACTTACAGATTTTAACAAACAATTACACTATTTATTTTTATTTCTCCCCAGTCTCACTTGCACACCTCCCTCCAAACACTGTTCTCTTTAATTTGAATGTTGTTCACTTCAAGCTCACCCCGAATGAGAAGTTGTTCCCACACCAAAGACATATATAGCACTGGTTGTATTCTTTTTTAAGCAACTTCAGCAGAGGTGTCTGCCTCAGTTAGCACTGCTGAGCTGCCTTCACTTTCTGACGAGGAGAGAGGAGAATCACAACTTCAGGTAAAAGATTGTGCAAGTGAACGGAAATGGCGCCCTCCAGAGGTCGGCACCCCCCTGCGATGCTTACCCCGCTTACCATGTTGGCACGGCCCTGAGTGGACTGGCTTTTAAGGCCAGAGTGTCGTATGGAAGCTATAGCCAAGGAACTATTTGGTAAATGGAATCACAGAAACAATAGCGGGAGGTGTGGGCTGGGTTTGGGTTTTGTTTGTTTTCTCTTATAATGTCTACTACTACTACTATTTAGCATTTCTATAGCGCTGCAAGGCGTACTCAGCGCTGCACAAACATAGAAGAAAGACAGTCCCTACTCAAAGAGCTTACAATCTAAAAGACAAAAAAAATAAGCAAATCAAATCAATTAATGTGTACAGGAAGGAGGAGAGGAGGGTAGGTGGAGGCGAGTCTAGATTTAAAGGTGGCCAAGGATGGGGCAAGACGTAGGGGCTCAGGAAGTTTATTCCAGGCGTTAGGGTGCAGCGAGACAGAAGGCACGAAGTTTGGAGTTGACAGTAGTGGAGAAGGGAACAGATAAGAAGGATTTATCCATGGAGAGTAGTGCACGGGAAGGGGTGTAGGGAAGGACGAGTGTGGAGAGATACTGGGGAGCAGCAGAGTGAGTACATTTATAGGTTAGTAGAAGAAGTTTGAACAGGATGCGAAAACGGATAGGGAGCCAGTGAAGTGACTTGAGGAGAGGGGTAGTATGAGTAAAGCGACCCTGGCGGAAGACGAGACGGGCAGCAGAGTTTTGAACCGATTGGAGAGGAGAGAGGTGACTAAGTGGGAGGCCAGCAAGAAGCAGATTGCAGTAGTCTAAACGAGAGGTGACAAGGGTGTGGATGAGGGTTTTGGTAGAGTGCTCAGAAAGAAAGGGGAGGATTTTACGGATGTTGTAAAGAAAGAAACGACAGGTCTTGGCGGTCTGATGGATATGAGCAGAGAAGGAGAGAGAAGAGTCAAAGATAACCCCAAGGTTTCAAGCTGAGGAGACAGGGAGAATGAGAGAGCCATCGACAGAAATAGAAAATGGGGGGAGTGGGGAGGTGGGTTTGGGGGGAAAATGAGAAGCTCGGTTTTGGTCATGTTTAATTTCAGATGGCGTTGAGACATGCAGACAGCAATGTCAGACAAGCATGCTGAAACTTGGTTTGGATGCAAGGTGAGATATCAGGGGTAGAAAGGTAGATTTGGGAGTCATCAAGCATAGAGATGGTAGGAAAAGCCATGGGATGAGATTAATGAACCAAGTGAAGAAGTGTAGATAGAAAAGAGGAGGGGACCAAGAACAGAACCCTGAGGTATGCCGACAAGAACAGAACCCTGAGGTACGCCGACAGGCAGAGGGATAGAAGTAGAAGAGGATCCACCAGAGTGAACACTGAAGGTGCGGAGGGAGTGGTAGGAAGAGAACCAGGAAAGGACAGAGCCCTGGAATCCAAGTGAGGACAGGGTATCGAGGAGTATGCTGTGATCGACAGTGTCAAAAGCAGCGGAAAGATCAAGAAGAATGAGGATGGAATAGAGACCTCTGGATTTAGCCAGTAATAGGTCATGGAGACTTTAGTAAGCGCAGTTTCGGTTGAGTGGAGAGGGCGAAACCAATTGTAGTGGGTCAAGAATAGCATGTGAGGAGAGAAAATCAAGACAGCGGTGGTGAACAGCACGCTCAAGTAATTTGGAGAGAAAAGGGAGGAGGGAGATGGGTCGGTAATTAGAGGGACAAGTAGGGTCGAGTGAAGGCTTCTTAAGGAGAGGTGTGACCACAGCATGTTTAAAGGCAGTAGGGACAGTTGCAGTGGAAAGTGAGAGGTTGAGAATGTGACAGATAAAGGAATAAGAGCAGGTGAGATGGCATTAAGAAGGTGGGTGGAAATGGGATCAGAGGAACAGGTGGTACAGTTTGAGGAAGAAAGGAGAAGTGTAGTTTCCTCTATAGTAACTTCAGGAAAGGAGGAAAAGGAATGAGGGAAGGAGAGAGAGGGGAACGGACTAGTGGAGGGAGAGGTGGCGAGGTAGAGAATTCAAGGTTTATCTTTTGAACCTTGTCATGAAAGAATTCAGCAAGGTCTGAGGAGATAATGAAGGGGGAGTTGGGGGAGGGGGCACCTTCAGGAGAGAGTTCAATGTGGTGACGAGAAGTCGAGGGTTAGAGCCAAAAGAGTTGGTCAGTTGGATATAATAATCTGTTTGGCACGGTAAAAGAGCAGATGGAAGGCGGTCAGCATGAACTTAAAGTGTAAGAAATCAGCCAGGGCCCGAGATTTCGCCCAGAGGCGTTCGCGGAGCGGGGAACAGGAACGTAGGTAGCGGATATTAGAAGTCAGCCAAGGTTGGGATTTTGTACGCCTTATAGGGCAGGTCATCAAAGGTGCAAGAATGTCTAAGGCAGAGGATTAGAGTATTGTTGTAAGAAGAAACAGCCTCATTGACAGACGTGGATGGTGCCACAGTAGACAGGAGGTTAGAAACATGGGAGGATAGAGATGAAGGGTCAATATCGTGAAGATTCCTAGATAAATTAGATAGATAGGACGGGACTGGGAGGGAGGAGATTTAAGTGTGAAAGTTATAAGATGGTGATCAGAGAGGGGAAGATCAGAGGCAAGGAAGCTAGAGGGTGAACAGTTGGAGGAGAAGATGAGATCAAGACAGTGACCATTTTGATGAGTGGGGGAGGTGGAGCATAGTTGGAGATTAAAGGAGGATGTTAAAGCGAGTAACTTGGAAATATAAGAGTTGGAAGGATCATTAGCAGGAATATTAAAGTCACCAAGGATGAGAGAGGGGGAGGAAGGATCATGGAAGAAGGCAAGCCAGGCATCAAAGTCACTGAGAAAGGATGAAAGGGACTTATCAGGGGGACGATAAATGACCGCTATTCGAAGAGGCAGAGGAGAGAAAAGGCGGATGGATGTGGACTTCAAAGGAGGAAAAAACAGTGAGATTGAGGTGGAAGAAGGGGTTGAAGTCTGGAGGAGGGAGAGAGACGTAGTACAACACCACCCCAGCGACCAGCAGGGCGAGGAGTATGTGAAAAAAGATAACCGCCATGGCATAGGGCTGCGACTGAAGCAGAGTCATCAGGGCAGAGCCAGGTTTCTGTTAGGGCGAGCAGATGGAGGTGACGCGAGGATAAAGAGGTCCCTGGATATAGGGGAGCTTGTTACAGATAAAGCGGGCATTCCATAGGGCGCAAGAGAAGGGCAGAGAAGAGGAGGGGAGTATGAGGAATAGAGATGAGGTTAGAGAGGTCGCGGTGAGATCTGTGGAGTTGGGATAATAGTTGGTGAGGAGGGCCAGGATTGGGATTGATGTCACCGGCTGATGAGTAAGAGGAGTAAAGAGAGCGGAGGAGAGTAGGAGAGGTGTGACCATGAAGGCGTCGAAGGCGGGCGAGAGGTATTTAGGTGGAATGGGGAAGGTAAAATGAGGGAAGAAATAGACGGAGATTAAAAGCCACGAGGGAGGAAGAGGGTAGGACAGAAGGTGAGGTGATGAATCGATGGATGGGCAGTGAGTTCCTGTAGTGGAGAGAGGTAGGGGGTGAGGGAAAAGATTAGGAAGGGACAGGGCTAGGAAGAGAATGTGAATAGGGGCCAAAAACAACTGAAGTACTTTAGCAACTGAGAAGAAGATTAGATGTAAAGAGAAAAATGCGCACCTAGAGCGGAGGCCCTGAGTGGATCGGAGTGGACCTGGGTGTCACCCCGGAGAAGGCTGTAAGGATATGCAGATGAGCTGCCAAGTCCTCCACAGCACCTGAAAAGCAGCCGGTGGTAGAGCTGGGCACCTCTCAGCTGAGGAAAGGCTTACCAGGGGTTAGGCCGAAGCCAGCATTCCTCCCCCTGAGGGTCGCCTGATCCTAGTCAAAAAGCACCTTGAAACTCTGTGCACTTGGAGCGAGGGCCCTGGGAAGGTCGGGGTGGACCTGGAGTCACCCCGGATACAGCTGTGAGGAAATGCAGAAGGGCTGCAAGTCCTCCACAGCACCTGGAGGTGAGCGCTGGGCACCTAGAGCGGAGGCCCTGAGTGGATCGGAGTGGACCTGGGTGTCCACCCAAGAGAAGGCTGTAAGGATATGCAGATGAGCTGCAAGTCCTCCACAGCCACCTGAAGGCAGCCGGTGGGTAGAGCTGGGCACCTCTCAGCTGAGGAAAGGCTTACCAGGGGTTAGGCCGAAGCCAGCATTCCTCCCCCTGAGGGTCGCCTGATTATGTCTATAATTACAAGTGTTCTCTTGAATGCTTTCATGGGGTATGGCTTGGAGGATGGTATTGTTTAAAGCTTTGGGGAAGGTGAAGGGAGGAAGAGGGAGTTACTTTAGTTCGGGGTTCTGAGCATTGCATTGTAAGGGGTGTTTGTGAGGTCTGTGTGAGTGGGGAGATTGAGGGGAATGGGTATTGTAAGTGATAGGAGGGTTTGATGGGGAAGACGTCAATAGTGCTAGTTCCTGTGATGGAACGAGGGGCGCTGGGTTTGGGGGGGGAGGAGGCATGGGGTGGGGGGGTAGGAATGCAATAAAACCGGACAGCTGGGGGTATGAAGGGGGAAGGTCAAGGTGGGTCAAGGACGGCTGTGGGGGGGCTGGGAGACTGGAAGAGGGGAAGGGGTGCTGGCTGGGACACCCCTTCTGGACTTTATTTACTAAGTATATATTCCTTTTTGTCTGATTTTTGATATAAATTGAGGTCATGGTGAAAGTCGTTACATGGAATGTTGAGGGATAAATTCTCGATAAAAAGGACCCAAGACACTTCAGCAGTTGCATAGGCATGGGGTGGATATTGCATTACTTCAAGAGACGCACCTTAATAATTTGGAACATGCTAAGCTTCAAACCTGGTGCATGGGCCATTGTTGGCTGCTCCGGCACAGCAGAAGAAAGGAGGGGTGACTATTTTTGGTTTAAAAAGGAGCGGTAGATACAATTAAAGTGTTAGCAGCGGGACCCACAGGGAAGGTAAGTGCCTGATAGAGGTGGTGGTGAATCAACGGAAATTGCTTATATGTAATATTTATGCCCCTAACCAATATGATAAAAACTTTTACAGACAGGTGTCCAGTCTATTGATAAGATATCAACATAGGGAGATGATTGTGGGGGGTGATTTTAATGCGGTGTGGGACTCGCTATTAGACCGTTCACATCCCAACAAATCAATGCCTTATCATCTTAATGCGGGTTACTTCAATTGAGTCAGCTGTTAGATTTAGTAGATGTTTGGAGGATATTGCACCCCGGGGAAAGAGGACTATACGCACTCGAGAGCACATTTGACACAGTCACGTATAGGACTATTTGCTGGTATCGAGGGGTATGTTTGGGGAAGTTGCTCAGGCAGAAATAGGTCCCTATGTTATCTCAGACCATGCCTGGGTATGGATGGACTGGATGGATAAAACAGGTCGAGCGGGGGTTTAGGCGGTGGCAGTTCCCTTTGGAATTAAGTTGACGATAGGCTATTTAAGATAAATTGGTAGAAGCTTGGAAAAGATATGCACTGCTGAATGCAGAGCATGAGGGGAGACCCTGTTTTATTTTTGGGAAGCGGCTAAAGCAGTGTTGAGGGGGGAATTATAAGTTATACACGTCATGTTAAGAAAGCTAGAGATAAAGATGTTTTGAGGCTGAGTTCCCAGCTGTGTCAAGCAAGGAGGAGGTTTGGGATTTACTCAGCGGGAGGAGCATAAACAAAGGATAATAGAGCTGCAGACGTCTCTAAATGAGCTGTTACATAGCAGGCAGTGAAATCTCAGACATATATAGATATCAGCTACACGTTACAGTAACAAGGCTGGCGGCCTGATGGCAAAGCTTCTTCGTCCCAAAAGAAAGAGTGCATTGAGTGCTAGTACTTAGAGATGATAAGGGGGGGGGGGGGGCGATGTAGGTCGGATAAGGAGATTTGTACAGCTTTTAAGGAATATTACAGGCCTCTGTATTCAGCGCCACGAACAGAGGGTTTGGACAGCCATATGTATTTGGACAATTTAAACTTACCTTCTCTCACGCAGGAGGCAGTTGAGTGTTTAAATGCCCCTATTGCGGCAGCAGAAGTGGAGTTGGTTATTGCTAGGAGCCCCTTGCAAAAAGCACCAGGCCCGGATGGAATGAGCGGAATTTTATAAATTAATGGGTGTAGAAATAGTGGCTCCGCTTACAAGGTGTTTGAACAAAATTGTGGACTTGGAATGTATGCCATCTACTTTGGAGTTGGCGCAAATTGTAGTTTTACCTAAACCGGGGAAGGACCCAGAAGAGTGGCTTCCTATCGACATTTTTCTCTGTTAAATTTGAATCTAAGATGTTGGCCAAGATAATGGCGAATAGATTGGGCACTACTTACCAGATTTAATACACGAGGCCCAAGTGGGTTTTGTTGGAGGGCGGCCAATGGCAAAAAATCTGAGACGTATCTTAACATCCCTAGAATATGGGCATAAAAGTTGGTTACAATCTCTACTGATTAGTTTTGATGCGGAGAAAGCCTTCGACAGGGTTCACTGAGAATTCCTTTTTGCTACACTGGAAGTATATTGGATAGAGGGGAGATTCGTGTCTGCGGTTTAAGCATTATACTGTAATCCCACAGCTAAGATCTGGGTTAATGGTCTGGAATCGGAGAGCTGTAAGATCCAGAGGGGAATGAGACAGGGATGTCCCTTACATAGTAACATAGTAGATGACGGCAGAAAAAGACCTGCACGGTCCATCCAGTCTGCCCCAACAAGATAAACTCATATGTGCTACTCTCTGCGTACACCCTACTTTGATCTGTACCCTGTCCTTTTCAGGGCACAGACCGCACAAGTCCGTCCAGCACTATCCCCGCTTCCCCAACCACCAGCCCCGCCTCCCACTACCCGGCTCTGCCACCCAATCTCGGCTAAGCTCCTGAGGATTCATTCCTTCTGAACCCTTGTCACCGCTGCTTTTTGTGTTTGACTTTAGACCCTCTTGTACGAGATATTATGGACAATCCAATGATTAAGGGTGTTGCAGTAGGCTCCTGTTGCTTTAAACTTGCGGCCTATGCTGACGATCTTTTGGTACATCTCACTAGCCCGCAGTCTTCCCTTCCAGAGTTTTTAGAGAACTTTAGGGAATATGGGGATTATGCAGGTTTTCGCTGAATTTGATGAAATTAGAGGTGATTGGCTTCATCCAAGCGCATGAGAGAAGATTGGGGGAGAGAATTTCCCTTAAGATGGGCAGATATTGTCTTTAAAGTACTTAGGAATTAGGTTAACGATGGATGTACGAGAGCTGTATACCCTCCATATTTCTGAGATGGTCGCAGCCACAAAAAAGAGCCTAAATGACTGGATGGGCTTACCGTTATCATGGGGGGGGGGGGGGGTAGGATTAATCTGCTACGAATGGTTGTACTTCCTAGTGTTTATTTTCTCCGAATCTGCCTTTGCTAATCCAGCAGCGGAAGCAGTGGCCCGTCTCATCTCTCTCTGGGCAAAGTTACATATGCCCTCCAAATATCTAGCTTTCCCAACTTTGAATCTGCTCATGACAGTTCAGTACAGGCTCGGCCGTAGCTAAGTCTGTAATTAAAGAGTAACCAGTTTCATTAGTAAAAGAGATATAGTTTATTAGTATTAATTAGCATTGATACATTACCCAATAATGAGGATACCAGCAATTCAGTCAATCATACAGTGGAACAGAATCACACGACACATCAGCCCTCGGTGGTACTCTGTCTCTCCTTCTGCGCCTTACACTTCTCGGGGTGCTTCCTTTATACTGTCTCAACCAATGGATTCCAATGGGATCCAGCTATGTCAGCAGAACTTGCTATCCCTTATCAGTTGATAAGGAACTGACAAGGGTGACTTCATTAGGTCCCAGGTTCCAACTATACACAAAAGGGGTGCAGAGCACAGGTGGCGAGATGACCTAATCAGTCATTCTGCCTCTTTCTCAGCTATTCTCAGCTCCCCTCCCTCTGAGTACTCTCTAACTACGTACATCTACCCCCTTATCTACTTCATTAGCCCAAAACATCTTTCATGACTCTTCACTGATGCCAGTCCCAGGCATGTTTATAAGAGCAAAAGACCCCCTCCCGTGCCAGCTCCCTGAGAACTCAGTTCAGCTGTGCTGCAAAAAAATGTATTTTGTATCAGAGATGACTTTGGATTTTTAAGAGAAGCCAGCTCTTATTATGAGCCATTTGATACAAAAGAGAGCTAGCTTGAAAAATCAGAGGTCACCTTTGACACAGTTACATTTCACTGTGGCAAGTGCTGAACTGGCAAGGGTGGGGGCAATCTACTCTATAAACAATCCTGAGATTGGCACTGCAAGACGTCATAAGCAAGAGTTGCTATGGTTACATAGAGATAGTGCTGGGTCAGCTGCACCCGGGTGAGAACATCCAAAGGGGGGGCTACAGGAAGGTTTGGGAATATGTGAAGTCATTCTGATCAACTGATAAGGACTAGGAGCCCAGTTGGACAGCTGGGGTCCATTGAAATGAATAGGGCCAAAATTGTATATAAGCAGCAGTTTGAGGTATTAGTTCAGACGAGACGAGAAGAAGAAGGAGATGAGAGGAGAAGACGAACAGAGAAGGGAGACTCCAGAAGGCTAGAGAGGAGGACGTGCCATGATATGCGGTTCCATTATGTGAATGCTTAACCTACCTGTATTACCATTGGTAAGATTGTAATAAACTATCTTATATATACTACATACTGGGTTCCTTTCTAATTACAAGAGTCCATACTGCCTGACGGTGGTAAGCCTGTCATGAGCAGATTCAAAGTTGGGAAAGCTAGATATTTGGAGGGCATATGTAACTTTGCCAGAGAGATGAGACGGGCACACTGCTTCCGCTGCTGGATTAATTAGGCAAAGGCAGATTCAGAGAAAATAAACACTAGATGGCTCTATATTTTGCAAATGTTGCCGCTAAGAGTTAATCATACAGATTTAAACAGGCTTAATAGATTGTTGGTAGTTTCTGTTGGGTGGGGCAAGAAGCCTAAGCTTAAGCGGGAGTTTATATGCTGGGGTAGTGGAAATCAGGGAGGAGTAGGGTACCCCAATTTGCAAATTTATAATTGGGCCCTGCCTACTGGATCATCTAGGGGAATTGGTTTGGCTATTCCGAGAAATACACCCCAATAGATATAGAACGGGAGTATTATGCCTCCATATGAGTTATTTTCATTGTTACATCTCAAACCAGAGCAGATCCCAGTAAGGCTTAGAGATAGTTTGATGTTAAAATCATTGCGAGCAGGGTGGACAAGGCTAGTTAGGATTTTGGGAGGGAACCCTCGGGAATCCGACCAATTAACAGTAAAGAGGGAATGTTATGTTCATGGCGGAATGGATTAACGCGGTCTCTTGTTAAATTGGATAAAGCAGGAATTAAGAAAGTGGAACATATAGTGGGGGCAGATGGAACTATCATTTCATATGCGGAATTGCAGACTCGGGTGGGTGAGCATGGGGCAATAGATTTGCTTATGCTCAGAATAAACATCATATAGCGTCACTAGAGGGATCTGTGGTGGGGGGGGGGGGTCATTTAGGGGAACAGGTTAGAGAATTTTTCCAAGACACGTTGAATGATGAACTTATGGTCTCAGGACTCCATAGCTTGTTGATTAGGAAGTTACCAGGTAAATATTATACTAGTATTAAAAATAGCTGGGCAAGGGATATAAGTGTTTCGTTGGCTGATTGGGATGTGGCTAACATCGTTGAGAATGTGGCCGCTCTTACAACGGATGAAAGATTGAGGGAGTGTAGTTATAGGCACACATGGGAGGGCAAGGAGTTGCAGCATGTTTCCAAATGTGGCAGAGCCCTCACTCCTTTTATCATGCTATGTGGACTTGCTCTAAAGTACGCAATTTGGGGGCCCAAGTTCGAAGAGATTTAATTCAATGGTGGCCTGTACAATCCAAGGATCAGAAGTTCAATTTTTGCTAGATAAGAGCCAGGGTATTCGCCCCATGCCTCGACTGACTAGTGTTTTGTGCCGTAAATTGGTTTTAGTGGCTCGGGAAAACTGTATTTATGCAAGTACTGGACATCTTCGGACCCTCCTAAGTTTTGGCATTGGAGGAATCAAATACATCTGCTAGCAACATGGGAGGCGATGGCAGCAAAGGGGTCGTTGGGCCGTCAGAAGAGATTTTTCAGATTTGGGACCCTTTCCTGCAGTTTTCTCAGTCCCCAGGGTCGAAGTTTAATAGTGAATAAGATATAGTGGTTTAGAGTTTCAGCTGTCCGGTATGTGTAGTAATTGGAATAGCTGACAGAGGTTTAAGGGGTAACGAAGAGGGGTTATTTGGGTGGGGGGAGGAAGTATATGGGCAAGTGCCTTGGAGATTGGGAGAGGTCTAAGGGTCTGGGGATATGGAGCATACAGGGGTAGAGTAATAATTTGCATTTCAAGTGGGTGATTAAACTTATGTTGTTATATATCCTTCCCTTGGAGTCACGTGATGCTGTAGAGGGAGTGAGACGTGTTCTCAGGCTCTCTTAGGCCCCAACACCTCTTAACTCACCGTGGAAGCCTCTAACTAAATAATTACAGAACGGGAACCACAAGAACACTAAACGAAAGTAGCGCACAGCAGATGGACAAATTTATAGAAACATCAGGGGAAAGCAATGGCGAGCAGAGGGCAGAAAAAAGGAAAAGGAGAAGGCCCGAAGCGCGGGAAAGCCGCGGTGGAAACAAAACAAGCGCCGGAAACCCCCGGTTCTCCACTGGAACAGCTATCGCAACTTACCGTGGCGGGTGGAGAAGGCAACTGGAGCCGAGATGGGAGCGGCTGGAAGGGCGGCTAGAAAATATGGAAACGCTGCTGGGTGACAACAGTGCAAAGAGCAACGGAGCTGGAGCGAAGAGTTTCGGCGCTGGAGGATGCAGAGGACACCGGCGGCGCAAAAGTTGGAGCGAGCGTTGGGGAAGCTTGAAAGTATGGCGTCAGCCTTAGCGACCTAGCAGAACAGGTCAAGGAGAGCAAACCTCAGGATTATTGGTGTCCCTGAATCAGTAGGGGATGGCGTACTGTGCACCACAATAGAAGAAAATGGTTAAAAGAAGAGTTCGCGCTCTCGGACCACGCGGGCCCGCTATGTTTAGAGCGGATCCATCGCTGTGGGCAAGAAACAAGAGGGGAAGACAGGCTCCGAGAGCAATTATACTGAAAGTACACAATTATTTACACAAAGTGGAAACTCTGCAGGGATACCGGATGAAGAGGGATTCTACTCAATTTGAAGGACACAACAGTTAGAATATTTCAGGATTACTCGGCACAGCTACAGTGAAGGAGAAGAAAGTCACCCCCGCTGTGCAAGAGGACTACACGAGGCACGCATTCAATTCATGCTGATTTACCCAGCCATTCTCAGGTTAAGCACGAGGGACGATGGAGGTCTTTCGAAGAAGTGGCAGGGGCCCTCAGCGTTTATAACGAAATAGAGAATAATATGAACAATGTCCATGCCCGTAACAACGTTAAGTGAAGTTCCTGTGTATAGGTATGACAAAGAAACTGTGAAATTGTTATTTTTCAGTGTAATGATGGTTGAAAATTCCATAACAATAAGGGGTGGAAACCTGGGTACTTTGGAAAAGCTACAGAGGTGGGGGGGCCACTAGCATTGAAGTGACTCAGGTCTGTAGGAATATGGACCCAGAATTACAGTTGCACGGGGAGGGACAAAGAGGGGAGGGGGGAGGGGGGGAAGGGGGGATAAACGGGAGGGGAGAGGGGGCAGAATTTTGGGACCACGTGGCACTTCACATGCAGAGATCTGAGGCAGGAAAGTCAGGGCCAAACGCAGAAAATACATTGAGGGAGCTGGATAGCTGGGAACAGCAAAGCCCCGGGGGGGAGGCTGGGCGCCCCTGGAGCAACATAATGAGAGAACTGACAGAGGAAAAAAGTATTGCTCCTGGCTAAGAAGCAGAGAGGAGAGGTAAGGGTGGTCTCCTGGAATGTCTGCGGGGTCACGTCCCCAGTAAAGAGAACTAAGATTCTAGATGCTCTGAAACGCCATGGGGCCCAAATAGCTTGTATTCAGGAGACCAGACTCTCACAAGAGGAAAGTGAAAAACTGAGAAGGCAATGGGTGGGAGAAGTACACTGCTCACCAGCAAAAGGTAGAAAGGGAGGGGTGGCTATTTTAATTCACAAGGCCCTAGCTTGCCAAGTTACACCGCTGTTTAAAGACACAGAAGGGAAATATGTGGGGGTCAAACTCAAGCTACAAGGCAGGGAACGGCTCTTGATAGCAGTTTATGCACCTACAGGATCTAATAAGGCTTTTTACTCTCAGCTGTTGGCTAAGTGTCAACAGTATCCAGAATTGCCCATAATTGTGGCAGGGGACATGAACCAGGTTTATGACTGGGATATGGACCGCTCTGGGCCTAGACACAAAGGGGCTCCAACTGGCCCCACTACTGGAGTCCTTCTGCAGGTTAGCGGGATTGGTAGATGCATGGCGGCTGATGAATCTGGAAGAGAAGGACTACACACATTTCTAGGGCGCATAGGACCCACTCAAGATTAGATTATATCCTCATCTCGCGGGAACTCTTTAGCCAAGTGCAAGGAGCAAAAATAGGGCCGGAGGGTTTCAGACCATGCAATGTATGGGTGGATTTCGAAGCGCAGTCATATTACAGAGCAAGGGAACTGGAGGTTCCCGGCTTACCTTTACCACTCGGCAGACTTTAAGAAGTACTTGCTTGCAAAGTGGGAGGATTACTGCACATTTAATGCGCAACATACGGATGACCCAGTGCTCTTTTGGGCAGCTGCTAAGGCAGTCATACGGGGGCACATAATCGCATATGTCAGTCAGCGCAACCGCCGCATCGCAAAAGGTATTATAGATAGAGAGCACCAGTTCAGAGAGGCAAAGCGGCGACATATAAAGTCACCACCACAGGAAATTATGAAGCGCTGATGGTGGCAAGAGTAGCCTTGAATGAGTTGTTACATGAGCGAATGACCCGTTCCCTAATATATAGGAAGTACAAGATGTATAAGTATGGAGACATAGCAGGGGGGCGCTTAGCAAGGATGGTGAAGGGAGCCCGTGGGTCTCACTTCATTGTGGCAATTAAAGACAGTGCAGGACAGGTGAAGACAAGGGTCGAAGAAATAGCTGAGACATTCTGGAGTCATTTTGCAGCACTATATCAAGGGGGGGAAGGGAACTTAGAGGCAATAAGAAACTATCTGAGAAATTCGAAGATACCACAACTCACTGTGGAGGAGGCAGCAGGGCTAAACGAGCCGATAACAGCTAAGGAAATCCAGAGAGCTATTAAGGCATTAAAGCTATACTCGGCACCCGGACCAGACGGCTATTCGGGCGAATTTTATAAAATATTGGGGAACCAGTTGGTAGGGCCACTGTGGGAATATTATATGGAAGTGACAGAACACGAGATCTTACCCCCACAGGCGAACACAGCATTAATCAGCCTAATACCGAAGGGAGGGAGAGATCTGTTGAGCCCGGGTCGTATAGGCCGATATCATTGATCAACGTAGACCTTAAAATTTTGTCACGCATACTGGCAGACAGATTGGCTCCCTTGCTGCCCCGGCTGGTCCATGTTAGCCAGGTGGGCTTTGTTAGAGGGCGGCAGTCAGTGCTCAATGTGCGTAAATTGCTAGCGACTGTGATCCATGCGGCGGTGGAGGGGGAGGGTGGTCTCATAGCTAGTTTAGACGCAGAGCGCGCCTTTGATAGGGTGCTATGGCCCTTCATGTTCGAAACATTGCAGGGTAGGAATAACGGGCTGGTACCTGCAAGCCATACGAACGCTATATTCATCACCAAAGGCAATGCTTATAATTAATGGGGTACGAACCCGGGAACTAGACATAGAGTGTGGGACACGACAGGGCTGCCCCTTGTCCCCTCTGCTATTTGTGCTCACATTGGAACCGTTGTTGTGTAGGGTGCGGGCAGAGGAGGGGATAAAGGGGATCAGAATCCAAGGGGTAGCAACAAAAATTCTTGCATACGCAGACGATCTACTATTACTACTAGATGAGGGCCACTCATCCCTGTACTGTTTATTAGAGGAACTGCAAACATATGGGAACCTTTCAGGCTTTAAACTTAACCTCACAAAATCGCAGGGGTTGCCACTGGGAGGAGGAACAAGGGATAGCTGGAACCGGGAATTCCCACTGGGGTGGGCAGAAGGTAACATTAAATATCTAGGAGTCCGGGTGTCAGGGGACTTGTCAACATTGTATAAACTAAATGTATTTCCAATGATGAAGGAGACCCGACGGCTTCTGCAACTCTGGGGCGCCTACCCCATTTCGTTAATGGGCCGTGTAGCGCTCTTTAATATGTTGATAGCGCCTAAGTGGCTGTATCTATTTCAAATGTTGCCACTATTTATGAGGAGGAGGGAGGAGAGGAGGCTGTCTCAAATGACTCAGGAATTCCTCTGGAGGGGCCGGCGCCCCAGATTACCAATATCGGTGCTGCAGAAGCCAAGGGCCCATGGGGGAATGGGGCTGTTGAACATAAGGTACCTGGGGGTGTCCTGCATATTAAGGCACATTAGAGACTGGCTGGCTGGTACGCAGAACTTCACGCCAACTGACATAGAGACTTTGCTGTCTCCCAAGGAGCACCTGGGATGGCTGCTGCACACCACGGGGAGGAGACCGCAGCTGGAAATCAGGAAAAACCCATTTGTCAACTCAGCACGGGAAGCATGGAGATGGCTGTGTAGGCGACACAGATTTTCACCGGCGGCGACGCCCTTTTTGCCGCTTAAACACAACCCGGACTTTCCGGTGGGGACCTCCTCGAGAACATTTGCGGAATGGCACACGCGAGGGATTCAATATATATATCAGATACTGGATGAGGAAGGACAACTCAAGAAACTGTCTGAGCTGCAGCGAGAGTTTGGGCTACAGAGGGTAGACCCCCTTGCATATTATCAAGTGAGACATTATATACACTCATTGGGCTGGATGAACTTATGCGAAGATGTGCAAGAGGTAATAAGCTCGGCGCTGACATTGGGGGCGCAGAATGTGGTGCCGCTGAGATTCTTTCATAGAAACCTCCTAGACTCGACGGAGGATATTAACTACAAAGGATATGCACAAAAGTGGACATTAGACCTCGGAGAGGAAGTGACGGAGACACTGTTCACAGGTTTTTTGACCAGCATAAGGAAAAGCGCCACGTTCCCTCGTGACTGGGAGCTGCAGTACAGATTTGCACTGAGACTTTACGTGGCGCCTAACCGAGCACTTAAGGCAAAGATTGGAGCCTCCGGGGCATGCTTGAAATGTGGTCAAGATCCAGCTACTTTAAGCCATATGTTCTGGCTATGTCCGCAGGTGCAGAGCTTCTGGAGAGCAGTAGTAGGAGCCATTGAGAAGTATTGGAACTGCACAGTGCCAGTACAACCCTTGCTTTTATTTGAAGACTTTAAAAATGTAGGTCTCCGAGTGCCAGGCTTGAAAGGGTTTTTGCAAAGAGCGCTGTTACAAGGGAAGAGAGTACTACTAACAAACTGGAGAGAGAGTGCAAGCCCAACTTTGGCCCAATGGAGGGTACAAATGATAGAGATGTTGAAATTGGAAAGACGTGGAGTACAAGACTTTGAAACTGTTGCGGGTAAACACCTGACAAGCATCTGGAGTAATTTTTGGGACACTCTGCAACCAGCAGCCAGGAGTGGACTACTTAATTGATAACATGTGACCTTGGGAAGACCTGCTATGTTGGAAGCCACTAAATCGAGGAATAGAGGAGGGAGGGTGGGAGGGGGGATAAGAGGAGAAAGGAAGGGAGGGGGGAGGAAGGGACTGTAGGGGTAGAAAAGGTTGTTAAAAGAAATACCCAGACATCGAGTCGAAAGTATAGTTACCAGAAGTTAACATGTTGCATTATACTGTGATGTGCTATGGTTACAGTGCATGAATGTATTTGGTTTGAGAACACCGATTAATAAAAAGATTTAAACATATATCCTTCCCTTGTGGTAGAAGTAACCTTGCTCGGGGGCCATTTCTTAGTCCCCCTAAATAGGTTGGTTGATAAGTCTGGGGAATAGAGGGGGGTGGTGGTTAGGGGGAGGAGGGAGATAATTAAAACACAAAAAAATTGAGGAATACTGTTCTGGATTTGTATTGGTCTAAAGGATGTTTACTTATGACATTTATTTAGAGACTGTTGAAAGGTGTTATTGGTTGATTTCTCAAATAAAAATGTTGAAACATAAAAATATAAACTTTGTACCACAGCATTAACAACCACTAGCAGGCATAGCAGGGCCTACTTTAGTCTTATGGGGGGGGGGGGGGGGAGCGGAGAGAGAAGCAAGCGATTATTAACTAGTTTCCATAGTTTACAAACCTTTTCCCATAGTTTTAAACTGAAACTTTCTCTACAAACTTAACAGCCAACGAACATTAAAAAGGATAGTAGCAAGGTTCAAATTTTGTTCTACAAGGCAGTTATTTTCTGTTCGTGGCTGCTGGAGAGGTAGCACTGCTGACCTCAATTAGGTGTTAATTAAGGTATGAAGAAGTAGAATATTTGCAAAGGTTATTAAGGGCAATCTGATTACTGAGTTAGCTTGAAAGGGTCTGATTAGATTCAAAATTATATAGAGAGGAAAGGTCCCATTTAACTTTCTTTCTGAGAGGTTCTGAGAGAAGAGGACATTTCTCTGGTAAGTGAACATTATTTTGCTCTGTGCTTTGGGAACTTAAAGATTGGAGTTTAAAGGAGGAATTGTACGTTATTGATGAGCAGAAAAAAAAGCACACATTAATTGTTATCAACTAAGTCTCCATACCTTTTCCCCCTAGTTTTAAAACTTGAACTTTGTACCACAGCATTAACAGATAGCCCTAGTTCAGCCTTAGGGGGGAAAAAAAACTCCAGAAAATTGAGGACATAATTCCGGTTTTCTAGAGAGTTTTTTTTTTTATTGCAGAGCAGTCACACTTGTTTCTTATTTAGAAGGCATGGTGATTTGCACAGCTAAGGGCATTAACACCTTTGAATTCTAGTTCCCTTTTGACCAACATTAGCCTAACAGGCTTGAGGCAGGCCCTTGTGCCGAAATACGGCCGTGTTGGGTCCCTTTCTACAATAAAGGTCCTTGCATATTTGATATCCTCCTGACATTGGCCTCACTTTTTGGTTTGATGCTCACTGTTCCATGAGGGCTTCATCTCCCTCCTCCTTTTTTTCTCTTTTGTTGTGTTTCAAAAATGATCCACATATTTTCAAACCCTTTCTAGTAAATAATCTCTAGCTGACACAATAGGACAGCCTGGTGAGGCTATTAAGCTTTTAAGAATTTTTGGCAAAGTTTTTAGAACAGGGATCTTAAGTTGGTAATTCAAATATTGAAACTCAGACTTAGTCAAAAATCCTGAACGTCAACCATAGGATAGAATGTCCAATAGTTTACCCAAAATCATATCAGAAGAATCACAATCCAACAGAGGATATACAGACACATCGGCCAACTGGTTAAAGATTTCTCTCTTATAATCTGCAAGATCAAGGAGCACAATAGCAGCTGTACTTAACTCAAGAAGCTCAATGAGTCGTCTCTCCTGGGGACTGATTGAATATAGGAGAGATGACTCATTGAGTTTCTTGAGTTAAGTACAGACTCCTATGTTTTGAACTCTGTGCTTTGTTGGATTACACAGTAGCGGATATAAGCACCGTACAATGTGTGATACTGTTTGATGCTGGTTACATTAATGACTTTAAAGAGCTGCGATAAGCCACACACAGACAGTTTGATTCAACTAATGCAGTAACTTCTTAAAGACTGGGAAGGATTTTTAAGCCAGTGATGAAGAACAGATCACTGTGATCGTCTTTAGCTCTGTAGATCAGTTTACCTGGAGCTCTTTGAGGCTTTTTACTTCCTGAATATGCATTCCTATCATTTATACATATTTTTTGAAGGATAAATCAAGAACAGGTGTATTGTTGGGCAGACTGGATGACATAAGACATAAGCATCGCCACACTGGACAGACCAAAGGTCCATCTAGCCCAGCACCCTGTCTCCGATAGTGGCCAATCCAGGTCACAATCACCCGACAAGATCCACGGAGCAAAGCATTTTGTACTGTTTGTCCCAGGAATAGTGGATTTTTCCCTATGTTCCTTTAATAACATTCTATGGCCTTTTCCTTCAGGAAGCTGTCCAAACCTTTCTTAAACTCTGCTAAGCTAACCGCCTTAACCACAATCTCCGCCAACGAATTCCAGAGTCGAATTACGCACTGAGTAAAGGAAAAGTTTATCTTATTTGTTTTAAACTTACTACACTCCAGCTTCATTGCATGCCCCCATGTCCTAGTATTTTTGAAAGCGTAAACACGCTCCATATCTATCTTTTCCATGCCACTCATTATTTTATATACCTCTATCATATCAAAGACCATACAGGTCTTTATCTGCCGCCATCTACTGTTACTATGAGATGGAGTAAATTGATGGGGATGAATTGGGGTTGGGGAGAAACAGAGACTGGTGTGACATTCAGAGGTTCCCTAGCCTTTCTTTAGCCACAAGTCCTCCCATTGTGTGCACTATCTGTAATGTTCTGCATTTACATATGGCCTGGCCAGTTATGCCCAAGACCCTCCCATACTTTGTTTTCCTTTTTACAGACATAATAATGCAAGCCAAGTTGAGCGCTCCAAATCATTTTGAATAGTTGGCGTCTATGGTGAGATGTCTGTTCTTGGAAACAGTGACCTAGCAAACATTGGCAAGCAAATGGCACTTACCTAAAAGGTAGCACTTCCCTCAAACATTTTAAGGGGTGTGAAAATCAGAACATTCCTCTGAGAATTACACTGGGCTGCTTTGGGGAAAGGCAGGATTGTTGTTGTAGTACCTATTTCATAGATAAGATGAGATATATTTTTTTAAAGAGACCTGAGGTATGATTGTGAGGGGGAAATGATTACAGTATATATTTTCTGAATAAAAGAGTTATCTTTTTTTGAAACATGAGCTAAGATTGTGAAGAGGAAAATATCCCACAATGTCTTTCCAGAGTCTGGCTGCTTGGATGGCAAGCACTAATTTTTTCTTGCCCTTGGCTGAGGGGAAAGTGACAAGGTTAGCGTTTTCCTGTCTCCTGGTTCTTGTAGAGGTCATGAAACAGAAGTGAGCTAGCATGTAGCTAGGGATCAGTCCTTGAAGAGTTTTAAAAGAAAGCAAGCTAGTTTGAAGGACACTCTCGCCTCAATAGGTAACCAATGTAGTTTGATGTAAACAGGGGAGACACTGTCAAATTTTGATAGCCCGAAGATCAACCTGACTGCCGTATTTTGAATGGTTGTGAAGTCTTTTTACGTAAGGTCTTTGTGCAACCCAAGTAGATCAAGGGATGATAGTAGTAGTGCATCACCAGCCATTTGTAGTGAGTGGTTTCAAAGTACTTCCGAATGGCACGGAGCTTTCTCATTTTGAAGCATTTCTTTGGGTAAGGTGACTCTAGGGAGAGAGTGCTGTTGATTTGGACGCCTGGGAGTTTGATGGTTGAAGAAAGGGTAAAGTCAATTTGATTGGTGGTACATTGTCTTAAAGGATTGTTCTGATTTTGAGTTAAAACAGAAATTAATAGAAAAAAAAGAGGGAGGAAAACATGGATGTAGCTAGTTAGATAACAGAGTTGTAGTTCAAATATAAAGCTAACAGTGCATATTTTAATAGTGCAAAGCATTAAATTTATGGAATGGTTCCCAGATCTTCTCATAGGATTTCAGTTTACGATTTCTTTCAACAGCAATACGTTTCGTATTTAGAGGTAATACAAACAGTGTTCCACAGGTGTTATAATACACAGAGGAAGTGTCTTTCCAGCTATGTAATATTGTCTTGATTGCCAAGTTCAGTAGAATTTTCAACAATTTTGCCTGTCACTGGTAATAGTCATGTTGCTCAAGTACATTAAATTCTCATTGATATTAGAAGCAACCTGATAGTGGACCATAATGATCCCAGAAAGTTTTCAACTGTACGCCTAGAAATAGCAAATGTAAGAGAGTGCCAGCTTACCATTCTCATCGTCCTTGAACTTGGATAGTTTAATGAGCATCCATGATGCTCTTGCATGAGAAAATACATAGAATTAGTGATGGTTATTGAGGCTGGACAGTGTTTTCTTCAAATCCCAGGCACTCCAGAATTTAGATAGCTGAAAATTTGTATATCATTTAGATGCTGCTCCTTTTTGTATAGATATCTGTGTAATATAGATGATTATACTTGGTGTGTAATAGTCATTGATGTCACCTTAGTAGACATGGAAAGACAATGATGTAGCTGAAGCCACCATATAAGTGAATTGAAGATAACCCATAATATTTTGGGATTTTATCAAAGACTAGTAAACAAAGGCCTGTTTCTGAGCGCAATGAAACGGGCGCTAGCAAGGGTTTCATGGCTGCATGGCTCGTCGCGGTTTTACCTGGTTCGTGGCGTGCACCGCTGCTGTTTCCGTTGTAGGTCTGTGTGGGTGGCGGTTTTTGTGCCCTGCCTCGACGTCATCGCGTTTTGACGCGAGGGCGGAGCAGAGCTACAGTGTGGAAATCCGGAGTTTGTGGCCTGAGTAGATCGTTGGAGGTGAGCATCTGCTCCACCCTCAACGTCATAACGTTTGACGCAAGGGCAGGGCCCAGAGACTGTGATTTTTGTGGCTTCAGAGCTTCGAACATATGAACCTTGGCTTCAGTGACGTCAGCAGACAGAACGTTGAGGGTGAGTTTTTATATATATAGATAATGCTCTTGGATTACCTTTGATAAGATCCAAAATATTATGGTTTATAGTCCATATGCCAACCTTTTTGCCAGTCTTTCCAGTTAATAGCTCGGCCTTGGTTTTTAAAATTAACATTATTCCATATTGGTGCATGTTCTGTTTGAGACCATTTGATTTGCACACATTCTTCAATTTCTTTGACAGCTGGTGTCACACTTTTCAGAATGGGATCATTCATTTTGGACATTAAAGGATGAGAAAGGGATGTATCGTATTAAAGACTCACCTGTTTCAGCAAGCATTCCATACATAGATCTGGGCTGTTTCTGCAGTAGTGGGTTAGGGCTGGATTTCATTTGTGTGAATGTCTGTGTTGTTTGTATTATGTCTGTATGCTTGACCATTTAACTTTCTCAATGAAGGGGGCATATGTTTTGAAACTGATCATTGTATGAATGAGTTAGTGTTTTATAGATAACGTTCATCTGTTCTTTCCAATCTGCAATTGGCATTTCTTTATGTCTTATGTTTTATTACTTTTTCATTGATTTTATTGTAAATCACTTTAATTTGCCTGATAAACGAACGGGTACTTATTCTATCTTTCAGACTTATAATGAAACTAGATTGGTGGACCACTATCAACAAAGTTAGTGAATCATAACGTACTTTGTTTCATGAGGAAGGAGGCATGATGATCATAAAATCTAGGGAAGTTAACACCACCGTGTTTCTTCATGGATTTCAATTTTTTTAATAGCAATATCCAGTGGTTTGTTCTTCCAAAGAAATGCAGTAGATGTTTCTCAGTTTTATTATAAACATTGTGATCTATAAGAAAAGGCAACATACATGGGACTAGATTCAGTAAATCGCACAGAAAAATCAGTGCAGGAAAAAAAGGCATTGAGCAGAATTCTATAAAGAGCATCTGCACTTTATAGAACAGCGTCTAAGGGGCCCTTTTACTAAGCTGCGGTAAAAAGGGCTCTGAGCTAACTGTGGGGGGCCAGTTTGGAAAGCACTGAGGTCCTTTTTATCATAGCAGGTAAAAAGGCCGAAAAAAGACATGGCCGTGCAGTAAGAATGCTCTTACTGCATGGCCATGCAGGGGGAACACTTACTTCCACCCACTGAGGTGGCAGTAAAGGCTCCTGTGCTAACCTGGAGGTAACTGGGTAGCACATGGCATTGCCCGAGTACTAAGGGGTAACCCCCTGTGGAAATATTTTTGAATATTTCCGCTAGTGCCAGAAATGCTGTGCGCGGGGGTGGAACTACCACTGGCTCCCACGTTGGGCCTGTGGTAGCTCCAGGTTGGCATGTGTAAGCCCACAGTGGACTTACTGCCGCTTAGTAAAACGACCCCTAAGTGCCTAATCCACTCTGAAAGCAGGTATAAATGCTGGCACCTAAATTAGATGTAGGGGGGAGGGGCGTAATCCTGAATATATTCAATAAAGTTGAACGGTACACAGGGTTGAGAGGTTGGAGGGTAGTGGGAGGTTTATCACAACTAAAAGAGGATCATGTGTTACCCAGTTGTTGCTGTAAGTTTTTGCTTATTAATCTGTTATGCTTGCTCATTATCTTGTAGCTGTTTGACGAGGACATTTTTCATGAAGATTTCGGTGGTACAGAACCCATTGAGTGGTTTCAATTTCAAAGGTTTGATCAAATTTCAACTCAGGCATGAGATGAAGAACTTGAGGAATTTGATAAACCCCTGTCTATCTTCTGGTTATCCAAGTGTACAGATACTGTGTTATCTTGCTCTGTTTGCTTCACTGAGGTCTTTTTCAAGGTCACCGCATGCTTAACATGGCTCAAATCTTTAATACATTTGTCCAACACTTTCTGTTTTGCTTAACACAGCTTTGAAATTCAGATACCTCTAACATCAGTGATGCAAGGCCACAGTTAAGATTTTCCATAAGCCTGCTATGATTTCATATTTGGGTACAATATGGGGCAGTCATCAAGCATGGAGCTTCCATTCCATTTTTAAGTTGTAAATTTAGGTGCTTATTTTTCAGATAATTATGGGGTTCTTTAAGGGTACAAAATATAGGTATTGTCATGCCATTGGTAATAACACCTTTAACAGTGTAATCAAATATGAACATTTGTGTCATTTAGTTAGCGCAGAAAAGGAAAACAAATAGATTAGAAGATTTAAGACAAGCCACAGGAGGGGCGAGATAGTACCAGAGGTGTTTTATCAATGTTTATCAGTTAAAATCTAATGTCAGTCAAAAACACCTGCTCCTGCACACACCAAATAAACCTGCCATGCATCTTATGATACCTAGCACAATCAAACCATACATACCCCCGCTGCACCCTCTCTCCACAATCTTGCGTTTCTCAACTATATCTCCTCACGGTCTTCCATATTACAAACCTACCTTCCAACAATCTTACTTTGTGAATATCTCTAATAATATCCTCCACATTCTTACTCTACATGTACCCCCCACTACATTTTCTACAATAGAATACCATATATGCATGCCATTACATTCTCTCCCTCCCGTACAGTCTTTCATGGTAAATTCCTCCCTTCACTGCATTCTGCACACCCACCATTAAATCTTATACCATGCATACTTACTACACCACCCCACAACCTTGCACCATTCACACTTTCCATTACCTCCATCCATACTATCTTTTATCATTAATATCTACCATTAAATCTTATAGCATGCACACACCACTACACCTCTCAACAGTCTTACACCATTCAGAACTCTTATTACACCTCCCACACAATCTTACACAGTGTGTGCCTCCATGCACATCTCCAACAATCTTATTATACTCCGCTACATTCAGGGCCGTGCCAACACGGTAAGCGGGGTAAGCATGGAGGGGGGCGCCGTCCTCTGGGGGGCGCTGGCACATCATGCTTACCTCGCCCTCCCGCTCCCATTGCCCAACTGCCCGCCCTCTTCTCTCCCGCAAGATCCCTTTCTTTCTTTTTTCCTTTTAAATTTACCTCCGTCCGGCAGCGCAGCAACAGTGAAGGAGGCGGCGCTCCCGACGTGTCTAGCCTTCCCTTCGTTCAGTGTTCCGCCTTCTTCTGACATCAAGGAAATGACACCCAAATCTTGACATTTAGGTCGACCTTAGAGATGGTCGTTCTCGGTTTTCGGCGATAATGGAAACCAAAGACTTCTATCTCAAAAACATCCAAATCCAAGCACTTTGGTCGTGGGAGGAGCCACCATTTGTAGTGCACTGGTCCCCCTCACATGCCAGGACACCAACTGGGCACCCTAGGGGGCACTGCAGTGGACTTCATAAATTGCTCCCAGGTGCAACTCCCTTACCTTGGGTGCTGAGCCCCCCAACCCCCCCCCCCCCCCCCAGGTCCACCTGCCTGAAGGACACTGCACCCACTACAACTGCTCCAGGGACCTGTATATTGCTGCGATGGGCCTGAGTATGGCATTTGAGCCTGGCATAGAGACTGGCAAAAAAGTATTTTTAAACTTGTTTTTTATGGTGGGAGGGGGTTAGTAACCACTGGGGAAGTAAGGGGAGGTCATCCCTGATTCCCTCCGGTGGACATCTGGTCAGTTAGGGCACCTTTTTGAGGCTTGGTCATGAAAAAAAAATGGACCAAGTTATGTCGGCCAAGTGCTCGTCAGGGACGCCCTTCTTTTTTCTATTATCGGCCGAGGACAACCATCTCCTAATCACACCGGTCTGTGCCAGAGCCGGTGGTGGGAGGTGGGGCTGGTGGTTGGGAGGTGGGGATAGTGCTGGGCAGACTTATATGGTCTGTGCCAGAGCGGTGGTGGGAGGCGGGGCTGGTGGTTGGGAGGCGGGGATAGTGCTGGGCAGACTTATACGGTCTGTGCCTGAAGAGGACAGGTACAAATCAAAGTAGGGTATACACAAAAGTAGCACATACGAGTTATCTTGTGGACAGACTGGATGGACGTGCAGGTCTTTTTCTGCCGTCATCTACTATGTACTATGTTACCCCAGTCCCGCCTTCACTACCCTGCGACACGCCCCTGTGAACTTCGGTCGTCCCCACGATGAAAAGCAGTCAAGGGTGTCTCGGATGACTATCCTGCTTATTTTCGAAAGAGAAAAAACACCTATAGTGCGACCTAAATCGGAGATAGACGTTTATCTCACAAAAACGAATACATCAGTATAATGGAAACAAAACTTTCAGTGCCTCCGTTCGCTCGTACGCTCAGATACAAATGCCCCAAATAAGGGGCGTGTCGGGGGCATGTTAAGGGCGGTGTTACGAGGTGGGCGTCTACAACGTATAACGGATGCGAAATGATTTGGGTGAGTGACGAACATGGGCGTCATGCTTAGACTCGAAATAAAGCGACCAGAGCAAGGGGGAAATCGTCTTTAGACCCATTAGCGATTGTGTGGAGTTGGAGAGTGGCGAGATCGGTGTTGGAGAGCTGAATTGTTGGTTGCAGAGAAAGCTGAGTGTGTGGAGTACCTGTTACGTTTGTCTGTCTGCCCTAGTCGGAACGTTGTCACCCTCACCTGCCTCTTTTGTGTCTTACCTTTTGACCTTTCCCTACTCCTCCTCCTTGCTCTATCGGTCCCTTCCCCTCCCCCTATCCCTCTCCATTCACTGTTCCCACGTGTATATGTATTCCCTGACCTCCGTTTGTCTCTGTGTTCCCTGTACTGTTTGGCGAGTGACTGGCCAGAGGGTGGTTTCGGAGTGAGATTCTGTGTGCTGCTGTTGTTTCAGTAATACTACTAATACTTGCACTGGTGGGGAAATGGATGCACTAAATTCACTGGCGGCTTCCATGTAGAGGAAGAGGCCACACACCGCAGGAGTATTCACGGCTCCGAGTGTTCAGAGCCCCACACCACCTTCCTACAACTCACTGACCAGCAGTGTCTGACAGGTTCAGGTTTGATAAGGCGACCATTGTGCAGCTTTGTGAGCAGCTGAAACCCCTCCTTCAGCCTCAGACCCGTAGGAACAACCCCATCCCTGTCCACCTCAAAATCACTGCCTCTCTCTCTGTCCTGGCACTGGGAGTTTTTCAATCTGTATTAGCTGCTAACACAGGGCTCACCCAGGCTTCTATTTCACACTGTCTCACCCAGTTCCTGGATGCCTTTCCAACTCACACTCCACACTACATCACTTTCCCCACCACCCCCCAGGCCCTGGCAGAAACAACATGGCCACTTTCTATGCTGTTGCTAGATTCCCCTCTGTCATAGGTGTGATTGACTGCACACACGTCCCACTCAGACCCCCCCCCCCCCCCCCCCCCCCGGCCACACGAAGCCACCTACAGAAACAGGAAGGCATTCATTCGATGAACATGCAAGTTGTGTGTGATGCCCAGGGGGAGATATTAGAAGTGTGTTCCAGGTACCCCGGTTCCACCTACGATGCTACATCCTACAGCACTCGGGCATCTTCCGCAGGTTTGAACGAGGGGAGTTCAATGGTGGATGGCTACTAGGTAAGTGCAACATGGATGTACCCGTGTATACCTCCTCCTCTGGGCAACCCTCTGCCCTGCCTTCCGCCACCTCACTCCACAACCCACAATCCTAATCCCCCCTCCCTCCCCTGTACCTGCTCCAAGCAATACACACTCATCTATCTCATTCTGCTTCTCTCCAAAGGTGACCGAGGGTACCCGCAGAGGACGTTGGCTCATGACCCCCGTGGTGCATCCACAACCAGGGGCAGAAGAAACCTACAACAGGAGGCATCGGAGCACCCGGGGATCACTCAGCGGACCTTTGCTTCTTGAAAAAACGGTTCCGCAGTCTGGACCGGTCTGAAGGAGAGCTGCTCTACCGTCCAGAAAAGGTGGCCAAGATCTTCGTGGCGTGCTGCATGCTGCACAATTTGGCCAAGCGCAGAGAACAGGCCCTCCCCAGAGGAGCCACAGCCACCACAGGAGGCCCCCAGATGAGCAGGAAGAGGAGCCCCCCTCCACCCCCAGCCCACAGAGCATAGCTCACTGCTTACCAGCTTGGGTCACAGCCAGACAAAGACTCATAGAAAACAAGTTTCTGTGAAAGTAAGTGCACATTTACTTGTAATATTCACATGTGTTACCATCACACCCACCACCACCCACCAACCCTCACCCTCCGCATGTGCCATCACTTTCCCTGTCCTCTCCCCCGTCCCCTCTTACCCCTCCCACGGACTTCCTTTGCAGCTGGTGCTGCAGGGGAAGTCTGTTCAGATACCTCCGATGGGCTGCTCCCACTGTACTCCTCCGTATCCACACAGCAGCCTGCGGCCTTTGGCTGCGCTGTGGGAAATCTGGCCACCTTGTTGGCTGTAGGCCTGGCCACAGGACCCAGAATGGGAGCTGGTTGGTGGGTGCTGCACTAGTGGCTGCGGAGGCACCCGATCTCAAGGCCCACCTCTTAGCTGGTGGTTGCTGCCCACTGGAGGAGGAAGTAGATGGCAGGTCTTGCTGCACCACCACCGCTGGAGTAGGTGCTGTGACCTGAGGGCGCAGGCCTTCAATGCTGTGCTGCAGCTGTTGGAGTTGCTGGAGCACCTCCTGGTGGGCTTGGTGCTGCGCCTGGAGCAGTTCCTGGTGGGCTTGGCGCTGTGCCTGCAGTGCTTCCCGCTGCAGCTCTAATTTTTGCTGCCGGTACTCCTCCAAGCGCACATTGTGCCGCAGCAAATCAGGGCCAGCCGCAGTAGTTGCCTCCTTGGCTGGAGGGCCTCTGGCGAGGAGCTGGCCCCCTATATGCATCCTCCGCATCAGAAAATTTAACGGTGGTGGAGGTGTCGCCTCTGTCGGTGGTGCTGGTGGAGGTTGGGCCTCTAGTGCTGGTTCTGGTGCTGCAGGTGGTGGAGGTAGAGGCTGGACTGGTGCAGGTGGTGGTGTTAGAGGGTGGACTGCTGCTGCAGGTGGTGGAGGTAGAGGCTGAATGGTGCAGGTGGTGGTGGTAGAGGCTGGACTGCTGCTGCAGGCAAGTGGCGGTTGAGTCTGTCCTGCTGGTGTAGGCCTTTGTTGTGATTGGAGGCCACTAGGGCCACCTCATCAGAGTCATCACCTGTATAGCACAAGGGTGAGGAAGTGTTTGGTGAAAATAACCCACTTTTGTCTTTCAGCATCATCTACATAGCCCCACACTTGATGACACTGCAAAGAGATGGTGAGGAGGAATGGGTTTGAGACCCATGTGAATGACAGCCCCACAGGCAGCTGGGTACAGCTGGTGGACAGACAGCCAAGACAAGGACACCGCTCACAACTTTGTGGACCCGGACAAGCTGTTTGTTGTATATAGTTAAAGTGAAGGACATTTGAGCATGTCTTATGTACTACTGGCTTGGTAGACTGCCTAGAACTGCTTTATGACCCCCATTACAGGCTCCTTGAGTTGCATGCATGTGGCCCACACTAACTAGAGCCCAAAGGTGACAGAAGGAAATAGGCACAGTTTGGTGATGGGAAAATAGGAGGTAGTAGGGAAGGAAGAGCCCCAAAGTTGTGCCACAGTAGTAACCTATACACACCCATAGGATAGGAGCCAAGTGTAAAGAATTATTTGGGGGTGCCTAAGCCAGTGCAAATAAGCCCTCCCTGGACACCTACATGATATTTCCTCAATATTGGGGGTGCTCAAACACCCACTGAGTCTGCTCCTATGGACATACATTAATACTACCACTACTCGGAGACCTACACTGTAATTAAGCTGCACACCAGGACAAGTAAGAGGGAAGCCAATGACTACGGTAGGAATAGAGAGTACGGGTAAAGAGCAACTGAGTAGGGGTAGGAGGTGAGGACACCATCATAAAGGTGGGCGTTTATTCCACATATGAAGACAGCCTGAGACACACCCTGGTGAAACTCCTCCCCCACCTCCCTCCTCCCCTGGCCTCAACGTGTATAACACAGTGTAGTGCAGCACAACAGATATCCCAACATCATAATGGACAACCTACCTGAGCCCTCAGGCTGGGCCGAGGTGTCAAGGGACCCAATCCCGTGGATGCCCTCCTGGAGTAGGAGGGCGTGTACCATCAGCTTCATGGGGTGAGGTTGGCTGTGTCATGTTGTTACCACCCCTCTCGGCTGGACTGTAGTGATGTGCTCCCAGATACCTGCTGTTTGTAGTTGTGGCGAATATCCAGGGAACACACACTCACAGCTGAGGGAGTGGAACAAATAAACTAACCTCGTCCTTTACTCTCAAAGAATAAAGGAGGAAAATAAGCTAAGGTAAAATTATGTATCATACCTGATAATTTTCTTTCCATTAATCATAGCTGATCAATCCATAGACTGGTGGGTTGTGTCCATCTACCAGCAGGTGGAGATAGAGAGCAATCCTTTTGCCTCCCTATATGTGGTCATGTGCTGCCGGAAACTCCTCAGTATGTCGATATCCAAGCTCCATCCGCAGGACTCAGCACTTAGAGAATTACACCCACGAAGGGACCTCTGCCCAGCTCACCACCGCCGAAACGGGGGAGGGGAATTAACCCAGCTCATCCCCACACAAGTGGGGGAGGGGAATCCGTCCAGCTCATCCCCGCGGAGCGGGGGAGGGACACCACAACCCGCCGATGCGGGGGGGGATCTGGCTTATCCTGCAACCGCGGGAGGAGCTGACTGACCCTAACACCGCCGAAGCGGGAGGGGTACAAAACTGCCCTACTGCCGCACGAGCGGGAGGGAGCGCCGCAGAATTTAAGTCTCAATCCAGCCCCGTAAAACGGAGGGGAGAGGAATGCAGCAGCTCACTGTAACACAAACTCGTCTCAACTCTTGAAGAATTCATTGAAAAACTTGAACACGAAGTCCTCCTGAACAGGAACTGAAGACTAAACTTGACCCGAAATGCAACAGAATATAACAGTACCGATATCTGGTAGGGGCTATGGATTGATCAGCTATGATTAATGGAAAGAAAATTATTAGGTATGATACATAATTTTACCTTCCATATCATCATGCTGATCAATCCATAGACTGGTGGGATGTACCGAAGCAGTACTCACCCAGGGTGGGACATTGAAATCCCTGACCGCAACACTGAAGCTCCAAATAGGGCCTCCGCCCGAGCAGCCACAGTCAAGCGGTAATGCCTGGAGAAGGTATGGGCCGAAGCCCAGTTGCCGCCTTGCAAATCTCTTCCAAGGAGACGGACCCGGCCTCTGCCATAGAGGCCGCCTGAGCTCTAGTGGAGTGAGCCTTCAGCTGGATAGGCGGCACCTTCCCCGCGGCCACATAAGCCGCTGCAATGGCTTCCTTGACCCATCTTGCCACTGTAGGCTTAGCAGCCTGCAGACCCTTACGAGGACCTGCAAACAGGACAAACATATGATCCGATTTCCGGAAATCATTGGTCACTTCCAAGTATCTGATGATGACACGTCTCACATCCAGATATTTGAGAGCAGAGTATTCTCTGGTAGTCCTCCTACGAAAGGAAGGGAGGACAGAGCTGCTGATTCACATGGAAGCGAGAAACAATCTTGGGCAGGAAGGAAGGCATTGTACGAATAGTCACTCCTGCCTCAGTGAACTGCAGAAAGGCTCTCTACATGAGAGCGCCTGGAGCTCGGAAACTCTTCTGGCTGAAGTGATAGCCACCAAAAAGACTGCTTTCAACGTCAGGTCTTTCAGAGATGCCCTCGACAAGGGTTCAAAAGGCGGCTTCTGCAATGCTGTTAGCACCAGGTTGAGATTCCACGCAGGCACCACTGAGTGCAGAGGAGGGCGCAGGTGATTAACTCCCTGGAGAAAGCGCACCACATCTGGCTGCGAAGCCAGGGAAACACCCTTCAGGCGGCCCTGAAGCAAGCCAGAGCCGCTACCTGGACTTTAAGGGAACTGAGCGACAGGCCTTTCTCCAGACCTTCTTGCAGGAACGCCACACTGAAGAAATTGGAGCAGTGAAGGGAGAAAGTGAGCCTGCTTCACACCACGCTGCAAAGATACGCCAAACCCTGGCGTAAGCAGTAGAAGTAGAGCGCTTCCTCGCTCTCAGCATAGTGGCGATGACCTTGTCTGAGAAGCCCTTCTTCTCAGACGCTGCCGCTCAATAGCCAGGCCGTAAGACCAAAGGGGGAGGGATCCTCCATCACCACGGGACCCTGATGTAACAGGCCCTGCTCCACTGGCAGCCGCAGAGGATCGTCGACTGAGAGCCTGATCAAGTCCGCATACCAGGGACGTCTGGGCCAGTCCGGACCCACCAGGATTATCCGGCCCGGATGCTTTGCCACCCGGTCTAGCACCCTGCCCAACATGGGCCAGGGCGGGAACCCATAGAGAAGCTCTTGTGTCGGCCACTGTTGGAGAAGAGCATCTACTCCCAGGGATCGAGGGTCCCGTCCTCTGCTGAAAAGCGCGGCACTTGGCAATTGGCCCGATGACGCCATCAGATCTAGGCTCGGCTGGCCCCAGCGCTTCGTGATGTCCAAGAACGCCTGAGCAGATAGCTGCCACTCTCCGGGCTCCAAGGTATGGCGACTGAGAAGTCCGCCTTGACATTCATGACTCCGGCAATGTGGGCCGCTGACATCTGTTCCAGGTTCGCTTCCGCCCACTGGCATAGATTCATGGCCTCCTTGGCTAGAGGGGCGCTCTTGGTACCTCCCTGGCGGTTGACATAGGCCACAGCCGTGGCATTGTCCGACAGGACCCGTACTGGCTTCAACGCCAGTACCGGGAGGAACTCCAAAAGCGCCAACCGAATGGCTCTGAGTTCCAGGAGGTTGATAGACCACTTTGCCTCTGCAGGAGACCAGAGCCCCTGCGCTGTCCTTCCCAAGCAGTGGGCTCCCCAGCCCGACAAAGAGGCGTCGTCATGACGACAATCCACTCCGGGGTCACCAGAGGCATTCCCGCAGACAACTTGTCTGTCTGCATCCACCAGCTCAGCGCCTTGCGCACTGCTGGGTCCAAGGGAAGGCGCACAGCATAATCCTCCGACATCGGAGTCCAGCGCTGCAGCAGAGAGTGTTGTAGTGGTCTCATATGAGCCCTGGCCCAGGGCACTACTTCCATCGTGGCCGTCATAGAGCCCAACAGCTGCACATAGTCCCAAGCCCGAAGAGGAGAGGCTACTAGGAACTGGTCCACCTGAGCCTGAAGCTTGACAATCCGATTGTCTGGCAGGAACACTCTGCCCACTTGGGTGTCGAATCGAACTCCCAGATACTCCAGGGACTGAGTCGGGCGCAGCTGGCTCTTCTCCCAGTTGATGATCCAGCCCAGGGAGCTCAAAAGAGCAAACCACCCGGTCCACAGCTTTTGCCGCACTCTGCATAAGAGGGGGCTCGGATCAACCAGTCGTCCAGATAAGGATGGACTTGTACTCCTTCCTTTCGCAGGAAGGCCGCGATGACCACCATTACTTTGGAGAAGGTCCGCGGAGCAGTAGCCAACCCGAAAGGGAGGGCTCTGAACTGGAAGTGTCGGCCCAGAACTGCAAAACGCAGAAAGCGTTGATGAGGAGGCCAGATGGGAATATGCAGGTACGCTTCCTTGATGTCCAAGGAAGCCAAGAACTCTCTTGCCTTCACTGCCGCTATAACAGAGCGGAGAGTCTCCATGCGAAAGTGCCCGCCCTTTCAAGGCCCGATTGACCCCTTTGAGGTCGAGGATAGGCCGGACAGAACCTCCTTTCTTTGGTACCACAAAGTAAATGGAGTAACGTCCCTTGCCAGTCTGATTTTCTGGCACCGGAACGACCGCACCCAGGCGGATCAGGTTGTCCAAGGTCTGCTGCACTGCCACAGCTTTGACCGGAGACTTGCAGGGAGAGAGTACAAACCCGTCTCTTAAGGGTCGGCAGAACTCTAACTTGTAGCCGTCTCTGATGACTTCCAGCACCCAAGCGTCTGAAGTTACTTTGGTCCACTCGCCCAGAAACGAGGACAGGCGTCCTCCAATCTGCACTGGGCCATGGACCAAGACCCCGTAATTGGGTATGAGACCCTGGGGGAGGACCGGAGGACGTACCTCCGGGACGGCGGTCTCTGCGAAAGGAATGCTGCTTGGGGGAGAAGTTCCTTTTGAAGGAAGAGGGGGTAGAGGAGCCCGACTTGCCCGGGCGGTACCGACGGGCTTCTTGAAACCGTCCTCTGGAGATACCGGGGCGAGCACTGGCCCGAGCCCTGACCTCTGGTAACCTCTTGCCCTTAGGAGCCGCAAACTGAGGCCTGCAAACTAAGGCAGCTGCCTCGAAGGACGACCTTAAAGCCGCTTCCAATCTTCTGTCTTGGGCGTCCTTTAGTGCCGTGCCACCTTCCACCGGCAACGCCGTTTTCTTAGTCACCGCAGTGATTAAAGAATCCACGGTAGGCCAAACAAAGGCCTCAAGCTCACTTTCAGGCAAAGGATAGAGGCGGGACATAGCCCTAGCCACTTTGAGGCTCGCTTCCGAGACATCCCATTGAGCCGAAATTAAGGTGTGCATGGCATCATGCACGTGGAAGGTTCTAGGCGGGCGCTTCGTCCCCAGCATAATGGCGGAGCCAACAGGGGCTGAGGGAGAGACGTCCTCCGGAGAGGAAATCTTCAAAATGCTCATGGCCTGCATTAACAGGTTGGGCAAATCCTCTGAGCGAAAGATCCGTGCTGCAGAGGGGTCATCCGCTCCATCCGAGCGGGAATCCGTCTCCTCCAAGGAATCCCCAAAGGACCGTTGGGAGAACTCAGATACGCTGCCCTCCTCTACATCAGAGGAAACAGCGTCCTCTACGGCCTGGGCATCCACCCGAGGGCGTTTACTTCCGGGGGCCTCAACCCCTTTATCGGACAAGGGAGAAGGGGCAGCGTTCTGCATAAGGAAGGCCTGATGCAGCAGCAAAATAAACTCGGGGAGAAACCCCCCAAACTGTGCAATTCAGCAGCCTGGGCCACAGCCCTAGATGCACCCTCAACCGGCGCTCGCAAGAGCGGGGGAGCCACATGCTGCGCATCCAAGATGGGTCCGGCGCAACACTCCGCGAAGGAGCCGCGCGGGAAGAACGGCGCTTAACTTTAGCCGCTTTTTTTGCCGTCGCCCAAATCAAGGGCGGCCATGGCATGAACGTCTCCCAGCTCAAGGGCGGCCCAAGAAGAAGCCGTCCGAGCAGAGTGGCCAGCCAAGATGGCGGAGGCGAGCAGCGGGGGATGGGCGTTTATGGCGGGAAAAAACCGCCGCGCCGGAGGAAGACCCGGGACACTGACCGGCCTCCAAAACTGATGCCCAACAAGGGCGAATCAGACTTTAAAACCCCCGCATCCCCGCTAGAAGCGCACACGCGGTCCGGAGAGCGATTCTTCGCGCTCTCGCCCTCCGACACCATAGGCCACGTGGAGATCAATCGGGGAACCCCCTGCCCGCTATAAAAAGGTAAAAATTACCTGCTTCTCGCTCCGAGCTGTAACGACCTGGTGTCCCAGTGAGTAGCTGCAATAAACGTTTAAATAAACGTCGAAATAAACGCCCTTAAGGACATTCAACATTTTTTTTTTTTTTTTAACGGAGCCAGCGGAGGGGGAGAAAAGGAGGGACCTGGCGCCACCAGGTTTGCACTTGCTCAGAAGAGCCCTCAACCCAGGCACTCAACAAAACCTAAAAATTAGGCTTGGAGGCCTAGCCAGAGCTGCTGCTGTGGTGTGACCACCACCTGCTGAGATAGAGAACATACTGGAGTTTCCGGCAGCACATGACCACATATAGGGAGGCAAAAGGATTGCTCTCTATCTCCACCTGCTGGTAGATGGACACAACCCACCAGTCTATGGATTGATCAGCATGATGATATGGAAATTTAGGATTTGTTCCTGAACTGGAAGAACCACACCTTCAGATTTACAAATTATCTTTTTCTTTATTGAATACAAATGCAAGCAAATGTTCATTCAAATAAACTCAAATTCACAATTTGTGTGAGGCTTAATAGAACTGCAATAACATATTCAACATTCAAATGTAGAACTACATGTATACCCTTAACTTTGTTTCACCTAAAAAGGCAGAAAAGAACCTTTTCAGATAAGTATTTAAATTGTCTTTTATCAAAATCAGATATTTGTGGTTATTCTCTTTCCTGATGTAAAAATTGGTCTCTTTGTGTGCACTACTGGTGTTTTTGCAGGGATCTATGGATTTTTAATATCTGATGGTCTGTTCCTTTGTTTTCCCTTAAAATGTTGTGAAAAAATATATATTCCGTTCAACACCCTTGGCAATGTCACTTAGCTGTAGTTGAATTACTTAGATGATGTCTTTCTTGCGTTGGAGCTCATCTGGAAATCCTTCAGCGGATGATCTACAGAATTCTTCTCCCTTAAAACTCCCTGCTTGTCCAGGAACGGACTCCACTCTGGTGACAATTAAGCAATTCTCAATACTGTGGCCACACTCTCTAATTGAAATAAAATAAGTTAAAGGTTTTCTCACTACAAAACCTATTTCTCACTGTTGATTCCCTGTTCTGAAATCCAGCAGGCTTTTACACTGCAATCAGAGATCTCACACAGTAACCCATTCCATATTCAAATGGTGATTCAACATTCCATCTCACAGACTTCACATAAAAACATAGCATTTCCCTGTACAGCTATCAGATCAATCTGGAGAATACAGCATACTCATACAAAAACAGTGCTGGATTTTCTTTAATCTGCAGTCTGATTCTAAACCCTGTACTGAACTCAGAACTCTCACCAACAACACACCTTTCCCACAGACACAGCTTAATGGCTTCTTTTTCCAAATATCAACTTCACTTCTCAGTCCTTCCCCTGTGTCATACTTAAAATCCTTACACACTTTTTCCTGACACCCTTATAGGCTTTCTCATGTAGTACAATTCCCACCACAAATCAAAGCCTCTCTCACCCTAAATGGTAAATCACTTATCTCTGGAAATTCAGGGCTATCCTGGAACATTCACTCACCTCACTTTCAATATCAAAGTACCCTTTTTCAATGTCACTTATTTCACTTTAAACTCATAAAATATACTTTTATTCCTCTTACATTTCATACACTCAGCATACGTTTCTCCCCCAGTCATTCCCTGCTCTGGTCTTCAGTTCACTCAGCAGTCTCCCCAGCAACTCACCCCCACTAGAGGAACACCTGACATCACTCAACCAATCAGCTTGTCAGCTAAAGACTGTTTTTTTTTCCCTCTGATCTGTTTAGAATCTCCCTCCCCATAGAAGTAAATGCAAACTTCCTATACAGAGAATTTCAAAGTCAATTTTAACCTGACTTGTACCCAAAACAGCAAGGAACATTTTATAGTACAATCCCCACCTAATCATGGGTTATTTCTTGAAAAATAAAACCATATTTAAGAAACATCTCACACTTTCTTCACCTAACTCCATTAATAATTTCCAAACTAACTTTAAACCTTTTCCAGCCAGCAGCATCCACCAAAACCCTGGAACAAGCCCCCCCCCAGAGCCCCAGGAAAAAAAACATTTCATATATGTTACCATATATTACAATGTGATGCGGGATTGGCCCCAGCCTTCCTCCTCACATCCCTCCTCAGCTTGCACCACTTGCACTTGCAGTCCACGTCCCTTGCACAGTGGAAGACTGCATTCAGCCTGTCACGTACCGCCTCCCATTCCCGCTGCTTGGTGGTCGCAGCCAGTCTCTGCCCTGTGGGAGCAAACAGGTTGGTGTGCCGTTGCTCTATTTCCTGCACCAGGAGTTCCACCTCGGCATCAGAAAACTTACCCTTCTGGGTTTGGGGCTGGCGTGGCAGCATTGTACCAATGGGGTTTCGAAAATACGGAGTGGGCGTTTATATCGGCGCCAGGAATGCCCATTTTGGACGGGGGATAGGCGTGTCTGATATGGGCGCTTTAATTTCGATTATACACACAATTCCTAAACATGCCCAGCTGAGGTAGCGATTTGGAGCGCGTGAGTTCAATTATGGGTAGATAACTATGGGTGGCGTCCCCACCTGCCTTCCCCTTCTTGATTGCCATTTAAACCGTGATTTTATGCGCTGGGACTTTGGCAGTTCTGATTCACGTGAGTTCACACGTGTTACCCACATTTATATTAAGGTTTGTGTTTGGCAATGTATGCTTCGGTACACCTGTGTATTTTGGGGGGTTGTTATTTGTGGTTGCCCTCAGCCCACAACGCTTCCGTTTCCATCCTTTGGGCCTCTTCCTGTCTCCCATTCTCTCTGCCTGGTTGTAGCAGGCAGTCTGTGGGAGCTAAGAAATTGCTACAATCGCACCAAATCAAGCACCCCTCGGTAAGGGTCATTTCACTGAAGCAGATGTCCAGCTAATGTTCCAGAAGATAGAAGGCGCACTACACATTTTTGAAACAGATGTTCATGGTGAGGCAGCCTGGACAGAGGAATCATATTAATTGCTAATTCTGTTTAAGTTTGGTTGAGTCCTGTAAGTGGTAGAATGCCATCTGGTTTTAATTACTCAAATGTCTAGCTTTTGCTAGACTAGAGGTTAGAAAGGTCAGCAAGAAATAAACTTTCTTTGTCCTTTTTTTTGAGTGACGGATTGTTAAGGCTAGTTCATAGGCATAATAATAAACCACATCTGGATGCCATTCTAGCAAGGCATACTGGACAGTCTCGAGGGGATCAGCCAGCAGGCAGTTTTAAAAGATTTAGGCTGAATGCTGTTTAGAGAGAAGGAGATAGTTTAGATTTAAATAATTTCTTGATAATTTAGATTCTGTCTTATAAGGAATTCTGATTTCTGCTTATTTTAAAATATGTTTTATTCTGTTTAATTTTTAATACTTTCTTTAATAATAAGTTCTATTTCTCCCTGAAAAATATATTTTCAATTCCAGTCTTGTCTGCAGTTTAAGAGGTCATCTGGTTTGAATTATCCACAGTCCTAGCTAGTTCTGTGTATGAAGCTAAAAGTGAAAGAGGTCAGGAAAAGTCAACTCTTTCCTTGATTGATTATAGCTAAGTGTAGGACTGGCCTCCTGAAGTAATAACAAACCATGTCTGTGTGCCATTAAGCAAGACTAGCCCCCTTAATGAACCCAGTTAGCATTTTAAGTTATGAAGTTAACTGGGAATCTGAGAATTTAATAATAATAAAATGCAGGAGATAGGTGCCGCAATTGTCTAGTTTGAGAGGGCCCCAGGTCGTAGGTCAGTTTAGGAAATATCTAAACCTATGTAACTGATATTGTAAGTAATGTGTAGAGATAATTAGTTCAAGACAGGGTAATCAATCTATTCTTTACCATCTGGTGAGAAAGGGGGGCTAGAGGGGTTTAGGACCAAATATAAATGAGAACAGAAGCAGCTTATAGGACAGACAGGGACGCAGGACCCAGAGAGCTCAGAGAAGAGACACAGAGAGCTGAAGAGAAGGAGAGGGCTAGCGCTGATGTCCTACTTTGTTTGCTGGCAAATAAAGAAGATTTCTCTCTCATTCTGGTGTGTGGTATTTGACTCCGAAGTACCATAGATTCCTGCTAACAATAGTGGTAATTCCTGGATCAATGGTAAGCTCTTGTTTCTCTGCCACCTATTCTCTTTCTGCTCATCATCAAGGAGTGTGCATTCACTGTATGTAGTCTGCAGTCATCTCGTAGCTCTCTTTTCACCAGGTTCCTGTGCACTGGTTGGAGGCCATCAGCTCCGTACTGTGTGGTTCTGCCAGGTCCTCAATGCTGTGGGCCAGCTGTTGCAGCTGCTGTATTGGTTCCCGTAGGTTCAATCCTATGTTTGTGTGTTGAACCCCAGTCCCCATTTATGAAATGGCCACCAATTCTCACTTTTGATAGGAGAGGGAGGGGGAACAATATAGGCAATTCATGTTTGTACCACAGTATTGAACACAGTCCTACAATCCTCCATAGTTCTGGAACAACAACATTTCTAACATGTAGGCTGCAAACTAGTTTCACGGTGGCCACAGGTACTGCCTACTGAGCCCTTAAGACATGGTGAGGGAGAGAGTTTGTGGTTACAGGTCCAAACCCAAATTACTTGCAGGTAGCTACAACCTGGTGGCTGCTGTGGCCCAGTGGTTAGATCACCAGCCTTATAATCACAAGGTTGCCGGTTCAATTCCCACTCCTGCTCCTTGTGATCTAGAATGAGCCACTTAACCCTCCATTGCATCAGGTACAAACTTACAGTCCTCCTAGGACAGGGAAAGACTGGAATGTAGGTCACCTTGACCTACTACTGAAAAAGGTGTGAGCAAACACCTATTTATTTGTGCCCTTCTGTACTCTTGTATTATATTGCAACTATGATGCAGTAAGCCTCCATCTAATGGTTTTCCCATTGTTTTCCCTTTTCTCCTCAGCACTATATACCATTGCGATGCATAGAATGTGAAAGATGAGGCAGCTGTTTGTAGGTCCTTGGTGGGCCCCCCCACCATTTGGTATGGTTGTGGGGAAGGGTGTCTGGTGATCACACTGAGAAAACATCATATATGTGCTATACCTAGGGTTATGTGCAAGAGTGTACTTGGCAGATCACAGTGCTAGACAACAAATCTATATTAATGCCACTCTGTGCTGTGGGGCTGGTATGGTAAGGGGGAGGGAGAGAGGCTGGATGGCCATTTGTGTCCCTCAACAGTAAATAGCCATCATGCTCCGCGGCCCACCCCCCTGCACATAGGCCATGGAGGTTGGAATGAACAGGTGGGCTTCTGTATGGGCACCATTATCACAGACATGCATCAACTTTCTCATTCACACTTCACATTTCATGCAATGCTTACTCATACTAACCCTCTCCTCTCCTCAAGACCCTTCACTGGCTCCCTATCCGTTTTTCGCATCCTGTTCAAACTTCTTCTACTAACCTATAAATGTATTCACTCTGCTGCTCCCCAGTATCTCTCCACACTCGTCTTCCCTACACCCCTTCCCGTGCACTCCGCTCCATGGATAAATCCTTCTTCTTATCTGTTCCCTTCTCCACTACTGCCAACTCCAGACTTCGCGCCTTCTGTTTCGCTGCACCCTACGCCTGGAATAAACTTCCTGAGCCCCTACGTCTTGCCCCATCCTTGGCCACCTTTAAATCTAGACTGAAAGACCCACCTCTTTAACATTGCTTTTGACTCGTAACCACGTGTAACCACTCGCCTCCACCTACCCTCCTCTCTTCCTTCCCGTTCACATTAATTGATTTGATTACTTATTTATTTTTTGTCTATAGATTGTAAGCTCTTTGAGCAGGACTGTCTTTCTTCTATGTTTGTGCAGCGCTGCGTATGCCTTGTAGCGCTATAGAAATGCTAAATAGTAGTAGTAGTAGTATAGTAGCATATGGATGCCTCCTCTCATCATCAACAGCACCATTTGGTTATATGTAATGCACAATGCACACACTGTTAGATTAAATGTGAAAAAATATTTTTATGTGCAAACCCCCAACATATTCCCCACACCCACCCCACAAATTCCACCCCCACACAAAATTCCCCAACACCCTACATATCCCGCCAACATCCCCCCCCCAAAATACAAACAAATCACGCAACCCCCCTCACAAAAATACAAACAATCACCCCCTTCCCCCCCCAAGTCTAGGACGGGTGGCCACGGCCTCTTATCAAGGCCCTCTGTAGCAGGGTAATGAGCAGCAGCAGGACCACCCTCAGTGGGCCGTGGAGCTGCTCATTACCCTGCCTAATGGTTCTTAGCTCCTGCAACACCTGGTTCTGGCCATCTACCAGGTGCTGCAGGAGGCGCAGAACTGCTGCTGGGCCAAGGGCTGGAGGTGGCCCAGGGGATGGAGATGGCCGAGGGGAGGGAGATATTTGAGATGATGATGGAGCTGCAAGTGGGGAGGGGTCCTCTTTAATGTCCTCATCAATGATGAGGACCCCCTCCTCCGAGTCCGACTCCTCATCATGGGCCTCCTCGGCCGGCTCCTCCTCCTCCTCCTGTTGGTAGCCCTCCTGGGCTGACTCCTCCTCCTCCTCCAGGTGCCCCTCCTGGCCTGGGGGAGGGGAGGATTGGGAGGGTGGGTTGGGGGAAGAAACGGGGGGATAGCTGGGGGGATGTGGGGGGAGTTCAGGGGAGTAGAGGGGAAGGTAGGAAGCAAATTTTTTATCCAGCAAGTGTTCCATACATAGTGAGGTAGATGGTTGACTTTAAAATTCTCACATATAATATCAAAGGTTTAAACACTCCCTTTAAAAGGCATTCATTATTTAGGGAATTACAGCTGATGTGCCCCCAAGTGGTATTCTTGCAAGAACTCATTTTCATAAAAAGCATGAGCTCTGTTGACCTCTCTACAGTACCCAAAATTTTTTATGCTTCTGATGTTAAAGGTGTCAAGAAAAGGGGAGTGGCTATTATGTTCCATAAAAATGTACAGATGCAACTTCTGCACTCCAAGAGGGATTCTGAGGGTCGTTTTCTTTTCCTGCATGTTATGTTGGAAAGAAAGGAATATACGTTGGCAAGCGTTACGCTCCAAATGAGCGGCAGGAACGATTTTTCCTGCACCTTCGGAAGGAGTTGCAGACTTTGCCCGGGGCACGGTGATAGTGGCGGGAGATTTTAACGCCACTATGCAACCTAGGTTGGATAAGACTGCTGCTCCCTCCTCCAATGATTACAGAACTTCTAAAGGCTTTGGGGAATTTTGTAGAGGCTATGGGACTTTATGATGTATGGAGATTAGACCACTCGGGGAGAAGGGAGTATACATTTCATTCACATGTACACTTCTCTCACTGCCGACTGGATTATGTTTTTTTGGACAAGGGCTTGTCAGAAGGGGGGGGGGTCATTCATCGGACATACTACCATTTCAGACCATGCTCCTGTTTGGGCAATAATTCCTTCATTGAAGGAAGAGTTGCGAGATAGTAGGTGGACTCTTAACAATTGTCTACTACAGGATCCAGAGATTGTAGCTAACTTTCGCTCTGTGTTGAAGGAGTACTTTGACCTCAACTTGGACTCTGGGCCAGCTTTAGGTACAGTGTGGGATGCATTTAAGGCAGTAGCTAGAGGCTACTTTATTAAATGTGCCAGCCAGCGCTCTAGAACCCATAAAGTGAGATTAGCCCAGTGTATGGAGCGGTTAGGTGCTCTGGAGGACAGTATAGGGCCTTTGGCTCGGTATCTGACTTCCGGAACTACAGGCAATACGACTGGAGCTGGCAGCCTTACATGATGAGAGCTTGCAATTTGTTAACGCACGTTTGCGACAAGTCCATTATGAATTTACAAACAAACCGGGCAGGATGCTGGCCACTAAGTTAAGGAAGATGAGGGCAGACAGGCACATCTTGAGAATGAAGGATGATAGGGGTACTATGTTGCACACCTCAGACAAGATTAGGGAGCGTTTTGGCCCTTTTTATGAGAATCTCTATAAGAGGATGCTGCTGTACAGACTGAAGCCATTGACCAATATTTGGCAGACCTGGGTATGTCGGTGTTATCTGATTCACAGAAGAGAGATTTGGAAGCACCGGTGACAGTGAAGGAAGTAACTCAAGTTATTAAAGCGCTGCCGACGGGGAAGGTGCCGGGACTAGATGGATTTACCAATGAGTTTTTTAAGGTTTTTGTGGGGGAATTGGCGCCCTATTTGATGTTGGTTATTAATTCGGTACGGGAGGGTGCACCTTTCCCGAAGTCAATGATGGAGGCTTGGGTGGCGGTGATACCAAAGCCAGATAAAGATATTACTGAGTGTGCTTTGTATCGCCCCATTTTGATTCTTAAGACAGATGTAAAAATCTTGGCTAAGGTGTTGGCAAACCGTTTGAGTGAGATGTTGCCTAGCTTGGTGCACCCAGATCAAGTTGGTTTTGTAGCAAATAGACAGGCTTTGGACAACATCCGTAGAACGCTGGACCTACTTTATCCCCTAGAGGAAGTGTGTGTGGACTCTCGGAGTACACGTGGAATGATAACTTTTTTATATGGTTATTTGGGGACGCATCTAAAACCCTCCCACTTGCATCATAGACGATGGGAACAGGAGTTGAATTTTACTTTACCTGAGGCGGATTGGTTGCAATTGAAGAAGTGCATTTTGAAATCCTCTATAGCAGTGGCTGTGAAGGAGAACTCGTTTAAGGTATTCTATAGGTGGTATCTTACTCCGGTACGTTTGCACCACATGTTCCCCAGAGTATCTGCGAGTTGATGGAGAAATTGTGGAGGAGTTGGGACGATGGGCCACATTTGGTGGTCCTGTCCTAAGGCTATAGCTTACTGGAAAGGAGTTCGATCTCGCCTTCAGGCCTGGTTAGGCAAATCTGTGCAGTGGCATCCTTTAATTTTCCTACTGGGGCAGAGACCCGTGGGCTTAACGGGTAACCAGTGGTTTATGACGAGAGGGTCCTTGCAGGCAGCTCGTATAAACCTGGCAAAGAGTTGGAAATCTCCGCTGGTACCCTCATTAGTGGGTTGGATTACAAAGGTGCATTATATATGTGAGATGGAGCGATTGGCGGCAGTTAAAAAGAAAACCTTGCCTAAGTGGGAAAATGTGTGGAGACCTTTGTTGAATGCTTGTTCTGGATAGTTAGTTGATTGAATTGGAAGGGTGGGGGGGGGGGGGGGAGGTAGGGGTGGAGGATGTGGAGGGAGGGGGGATGGGGGGATTAAGGACTCAATAGGGTAGTAGATTAGGGGACTTATAATTCTATAAACTGTTAAATCCTGAAGTAAAATTGGATGTTGGAATAGTGTTGTTATTTCTTGTTATTGTAATGTACTTTGCTATATTTACTGCAAACTTATGGTGTGAAATGTTTTGCATTGTTCTTGGTTTGCTTTGTCTTAACGATGCCTAATAAAGACTTCTATAAATTAAAAAAAAAAATGTACAACCAATGCTAGCTAGACACAGTTCATTAGTAAAAAGCACTCCACTCCATAGAGGCATTAAACCCATAGGGTTCCACAGTGTGCAGTGTGAAAATCCATTTAGCCTCTTTTCTCTGGAGTGACAAATTTTGGTTGCCACCCCTAGCTGATGGTTCTACTCTGTCAATCACACAATGCATGTTTAAAAGTCAAACAGTGCTCCACCAAAGGTTCTTTCAAAACTGATCTGTTCAAATTAGACTTATGTTCAGATAGTCTAATCTTCAACATTCTAGTTGTCATGCCTACATATGTCTTTTCACATGGGCATGTGATGGTATATACAACATGATCTGTAGAACAATAGAGAAATATTTTAGTGGAACACTGACATTAGTTGCAGCATTGAAAAAAGATTTAGTTTGCAACATAATTTTGCAACTTTGGCATTTTCCACATTTGAAGTGGCCAACAATAGATCTAGATCGTCTTTTTCTACCAAAACCTGCAGGGCTCAATTTCTCTTTTAAGTTGCTGGTTCTTCAGAAGGCTATCCTGAGTCTTTTGCCATCAAAAAAAGGGAAGGACTGCAAAATGTCCCATCTCTGCCTCAAGATGTTAGATATATATCTCCCAGCTTCAGTATATTTGAGAACCATGGTAATAGAATCGTCATCTGTTCCTTAGGAGAGGTCATATTGTTGTTGTATTTCGCTCTCCTATATGCTTTTTTCAATATTTTATTAGAGTATCCACGTGCCCTTAGATTGTTCATAAGTTCTTTTACCTGTGACTTGAATACGCCATCATTACTGCAAATCCGTTTTAGCCTCAGAAACTGAGAGAAAGGTAGGTTGTCCCGCATATGCTGAGGATGACAGCTGCTGTGATGTAAAAAAGTGTTTCTTTCTGTTGTTTTATGATGCACCTTGGTGGAGAAACCCAGAGAGGTTAATGATACATCCACATCCAAAAAACTAATGCTGGTACTTGATATATTGCTAGTGAATTTAATATTGTTATAACAGCTATTTAACCAATTCATAAACAAAAAAGTCTTTGGATGTGCCACTCCATAAAAGAAAGATATCATCGATGTATCTCCACCAACAGTGTATCAAAGATTCAAAAGGAGAGGATTTCAACCAATCTTCCTCAAAGCGTTCCATAAATAGATTGGCGACTGAGGGCGCAAAGGTAGCCCCCATCGCTACCCCGCTGTTTTGTAAGTATATCACTCCATTGAACAGAAAGTAATTTTCTCTCAATGGTATGCGTGCCAGGTTCATAAGGAAATCAGTGGGAATCAAATGAGGTCTCATCCGTGTCTCCAAAACACCTTTTATAACAGCCAACGCTTCAGTCTGAGGAATGGAAGTATTCAATGATGCTACATCTAATGTGGCCATCAGGAAAGGAGAGTCTTCTTTAATTCTAACAGAGGCAAGCTTCTGTAAAAAATGGGTTACTGTCTCTGATATAAGATTTAATTTTTGGTACCTCATGTTTCAAAAATTCATCTAGGAATTGAGATAAAGGTTCTAGCACAGATTGTCGAGCAGAAAGAATGGGCCTACCTGGTGGCTTGGTCAGATGTTTATGCACCTTGGGTAAGAAATACAGTACTGGTGTTACTGGGTGAAGACAGCACAGGAATCTTTTATCCTTAGATGTAATAAAACCTTGCTGTAATGCATCATCTGTTATTCTATTGATGACTGATTGTAAACATTTGGTAGGGTTTAAAGGCAATTTAGCATAGTTGGAATCATTCATTAGCTGCCTCAATGTCAGGTTCTCAGGTTCAGAGCCCGTGGGGCTGGGCTCTGGAGCAAACGTGAGCCCTTGGGCTGCTGACGAGGAGCGACAGCAGCAGGCAAAACCCACCAACCAACACTGGGCAAGTACACCGGCACCGGCAGGGACTGCAGGCACCGTCCAGCGAGCCGGAACACACGGACTGGAATCCCCCAGACTGGAGGACACTGGACTGGAATCCCCCGGACTGGAACACACTGGACTGGAGCACCCTGGACTGGTCCGTACAGCACCTGCACTTAGCCACTGCCCCCCAAGGGTTGAGCCCCTGGGTTTGAGTGGCCGGCAGGACTTACTGGATGACACAAGGACCAGGACTGGGAACAGAAGTACTCCTAAATCCTAAACTGACCTAAGTGTTCCCAAGCCCTAAACCAACAGAAGTGTTCCTCACAGTAAACTAACAAAAGGACTTCCTAAGCCCTATACTAACAGGAGTGCCCCAAGGCACTGACCTAACAGGAGTGCTTCTCACAGCACCAAAAGGAAAAGCAGGGGAGCCACAAGGAAGAACAGGGAAGCTAAACACATAAGCTAATAAAGGTGCTTCCAAAGCACCAAACACAAACAGCAAAGACTGCAATGCTCCCAACAGCACAAACACCAGAAGTACTTCTAACAGCCAAATCTGCAGTGTTCCTAACAACACCAAACCCTGAAGTACTTCTATCAGCAACAGAGCTTCCAAAGCCCTACACACAGCAATGCTTCCAAAGCACCAAGAGGGAAAAGCGGGGGAACCACAAGGGAAAAGCAGGAAAGCTAAACACACAGACACAAGTGCACACTGCACTAACACTAACCTGGACCTAAAGCAAGTAGCAAAAGCAAATGTTGCAAAGGCCCTGAAGGAAAGAACACCACTTCCTTATCAAGGCCCTCCCAGATGATGTCACACTCCCTAGACCCAGGCATACAGCACACTGAAACCCAGAGAGGCCCAACCCACACCAATGCAGCACCATGAAGCACTTGAAGCCAGTACACCCAAAGAGAGGTAAAGCTAACTCAGTTCACACACACGGCTGTAGTAAAGTGAAACAATTAGAGTCATGCTGCTGGAAGCTGCCAGCATAGAGAGAGAGAGAACTAACTCAGAAAGGACAGACAAAAGAAACAGAAGCCAGCTAAGAAGCTGACCCCCAGGAAAAAGGTAAGTTTGAGAGGAGGTCTGACCACAATCATAACACTCAAGCCCTCCTCTATATATTGTTGTTTATCCAAAATTACAATTGCTCCACCTTTGTCTACTTTCTTAATAATTATAGACTCATCCTTCTGTAATTCTTGAATGGCAACACGGTACAATTCCTTGATGAAATCAAGAACAGCTTTATGGAGCAGCTGGTGCAGGAGCCGACAAGAGAAGGAAAAATTCTAGACTTGGAGCCAGATGAACTAAACTTAACGAGCCCTTAACGAGCAAGTAGTAAACCCTGGCATGCACTAAACGCCATTTCCCGATCATGGTAGCAGCTAGCGAAAATGGAATGCAAATCATTATAATGAGCTGCAGTACCATTGCAAGGCTATTATAATGATATGCACTAACGTTTACCGATTCCCCTTTTGGTGGAAACCCCTAACGTGAGGTCTGCACCTCTCGTTAGGCAGGGGCTGCTGTGGGAAAGGAACAAAAAAAAAAAACGATCTTCGCATCTGTGCCTAATATTGACGTCTTTCAAGGACGTCCCTGATAAGCAAGGCTTTCTTTTTTCCCTTCCGACACCCCCCCCACCCGAGGTCACCACCGCTGCTCCCCCTCCCCCCCTGCATTGAAAGAGCTTTCCGCAGCCCCCCTCCTGAGGCCACCGCCGCCACTGCCCCCTCTCTTGAAATGACAGCTTCCCCGCCATCCTCTGCACCCCTGTGGCCCCGCCCCTGCTGCCCCGTGAGGTCATCCCCGCTGCCGCTCCCCCCTCCACCTGCCACCGGGCCCTCACAGCGCCTCTCACCCCTGTGTGAAGGCGCTGCACCGGCCGCAGCAGCAACAACTAATCACTTGGCTTTGGGACTTCCCTTCTTTCCTCCTTGGCCCGCCCTCGTCTGATGTAAGTAACTTACGTCAGACGAGGTCAGGCCAAGGAGGAAAGAAGGGAAGTCCCGAAGCCAAGCGATCAGATGTTGCTGCTGCGGCCGGTGCAGCGCCTTCTCATGGGGGGTGGGAGGCACTGTGAGGGCCCGGTGGCAGACGGAGGGGGTGGGTGGATGGGGGAGCGGTGGCGGCGGCGACCTCAGGGTTGGCAGTGGGGGCAAGGCCACGGGGGTGCAGAGGATGGTGGGGAAGCTGTCATTTCAAGAGAGGGGGGAGCGGTGGCAGCAACCTCGGGAGGGGGGCGGGGCTGCAGCGACCTTGGGCAGGGGGGGTGAACGCCGTTTATAAAGGACGTCCATAAGGACATCCATAGGCACGTCATTTTTTTTTTTGTTTGCTTTATTCTTTTTATGTCCTTGGCATGCGCAGAGCAGCCAGCATAACGCTTGGCTGCTCTGTTCATGCTCTACCGGCCGATTCTCCGACCGTTTTATGAGGGATTAGAGAATGCAAGTGAGCTGCAATGAGCAGCTCATTTGCATTCCCTTTTTTTGATGCATTGCCGTTCCCTACCGATTTGCTATGGAATTCGGTAGGGAACGGCTCTAACAACGACTTTAGTGCATCTGGCTGTCAGTCCTTAGTGGAGCGCATTATCTGGTGAGGAACGTTATGGTACTGGGGCCGCTTGATAACAGTGATCATAATATGATCAGTTTTGATATCAACCTTGAAGTAACTATACACAGGAAGTCAAATACATTAGCGTTTAACTTTTAAAAAGGAGACTATGATAAAATGAGAAGAACGGTTAAAAAAAACTTAGGGGGGGCAACTGAGAGGGTAAAAACTGTACAACAGGCATGGACGCTGTTCAAAAATACCATCCTGGAGGCCCAGGCCAAACATATTCCGCGAATTAGAAAAGAAAGACGGAAGTCCAAAAGACAGCCAGCATGGTTGAAAAGTGAGGTGAAGGAAGCTATTAGAGCTAAAAGAAACACTTTCAGAAAATGGAAGAAGGAACCGTCTGAAAATAACAAGAAGCAGCATAAGGAGTGTCAAAGCAAATGCAAGGCGTAGATAAAGAAGGCCAAGAGGGATTACGAAAAAAAGATAGCATTAGAGGCAAAAAAAAACATAGCAAAATTTTTTTTCGGTATATTAAAAGCAGGAAGCCGGCAAAAGAATCGGTTGGGCTGCTGGATGACCGAGGGGTAAAAGGGGCGATCAAGGAAGATAAAGATGTAGCGGAGAGATTGAATGAATTATTTGCTTCGGTCTTCACTGAGGAAGATTTGGGTGGGATACCGGTGTCGGAAATGGTATTTCAAGCGGACGAGTCGGAGAAACTTACTGACTTCACGGTAAACCTGGAGGACATAATGGGCAGTTCAGCAAACTGAAGAGTAGCAAATCTCCTGGACTGGATGGTATTCATCCTAGAGTACTGATAGAACTGAAAAATGAGCTTGCGGAGCTACTGTTAGTGATATGCAATTTATCCTTAAAATAGAGCGTGGTGAGGGGGAAACGTGGTGCCATGGTGGAGTGAAGACGCTGGAAAGCAGAGCTCCCACATTTCTTCCCAAAAATCTTGCTAAAATCAGCTAAACCGGAAGGTTTTACACCAGAACAGAGAGGGGAATAATCGAAAAGGACGCAGGACAAAGTACAGATCCCGAGCAAGTTGCCATGACCACGAAAGCACAGAAAAAAGAGAAAGGGAGTTGAATCTAAGATGGCGGAGACATTGGGCCAGCTGACTAACTCGGTGTGTTCAGCAGGGACGGCCGAAATAACAGCAGAAGTTACAGCGGCAGTTGAAGCAGCCCTGGACAAAAAATTGCAGGCTCTGTTTGACAAAACTGAAGCTGCACATGAACAGCTTGATGGGTTCCACTTAGATCTAGACCATATGCAGCAGCGGATTAGCGACATCGAGGATCGTATGATGGAAGATGCGGGGCCAACGGAGGCCATGCGCTCTAAAGTGACTGAGCTGGAACAAAAATTAGATGATTTAGAAAACAGATCAAGGCGCAAAAATCTCAGGCTTATTGGTCTCCCGGAACACCTTAAGGACCGTGAGCTCGTGGAATATTTGGAACGTTGGCTCCCCAAAAAACTTCAGCTCAACAATTTAAAGGAACCGCTGCGGATCGAAAGAGCCCATCGAGTAGGACCTAGAAGAGCAACAGGGGACAGACCGAGAGCCGTGATCCTGCGAGTCTTGCACTATGGACATAAACAGGCGATTATGCAAGCGCTCAGATCAGGACAGCAGTTGCAACACGAAGGCAAGCGCATTTTATGTTTCCAAGATTATTCCTCGAAAGTAGCAGCAGCCAGACGAGCCTTTGCGCCCACGTGCACGGAGCTTTATACTCGGAAGATTAAATTCACCTTAATTTACCCAGCCAAATTGAAAGTCTTTCAAGATGGTACTGAAAAAACCCTGGAGATGGTGGAGGCAGCTAAAGATTTTAATAAGACCTTATCACCTTAAGCAACAGAGTGAAGAGATGGCGGGAATATCAGGCGTCCGGTTACAGCCCGGGAAGGCGGGAATCGACTGGTATGCTACTGGACTGGCTTGAAGTACGGGACTAAGGTTTGTAGTGTTTCAGCTGGGAAAAAAAGGTACTGAACAATACGCTTGTCACGTCTGTGGTCGTGACCACCCTCAGACTTACCGTGTTCCTGGGGGTCAGCTTCCTAGCTGGCTCCTGTTTCTTCTGTCTGTCCTTTCTGAGCTAGTTCTGGCTCTCTGTGCTGGCTGCATCCAGCAGCATGACACTAATTGCTTCACTATACTGCACCTGTGGGTGTTGCCTGGGTTAGCTCTCTCTCTCTCTCTCTCTCTCTCTGTGTCTGCTGGCTGCTTCCAGCATGACTCTAATTGCTTCACTACACTACAACTGGGTGTGGGAAGCCTCTCTGTGTTTCACTGTGCTTTCTGCCTGCTCTTTGGTTTGTGCCTGAACAGCCTTCGTAGTTACTTAGAGATTGCTGCAGCTGCGCCTCTGGTGTTGAAGGGCTTTATTAAGCACTTAGAGACTGCAGTCTTTGCCTTTGCATCGTCTAAGGTCACTGGTATGTTAGAGTGCTCTGTGCACTGCTACCTTGTCCAGTTCAGTGTGAGTTTCTAGCTTGCTACTGGAGCTCCAGCCATTGTCTTGCTACTTGACCTGACCATTGCCTGAATCTGACTACTCTCTGCCTGAACCCCGATATTTGCTGCCTGCTGCCTGACCCGACTACTGCCTGAACCCGGATATTCTCTGCCTGTGGCCAGACCTGACTATTGCCGGAACCCGGACACTCCCTGCCTGTCTGCCTTGTTTCGCCTAGGTGCCTGGGGGCACTTCTGTATCCTGATTCCTGTTGTTCCTGCCTGCTAGTTCCAGTTCCGGTTTTCCTGTAAGCCCTGACGGCTGCCCGAACCTGAGGGCTCAACCCTAGGGGAATGGTGGCTAAGCGTAGGTGAAGCCTAGGTCCAGTGTGTTCCTGTCCAGCGGGTTCCGGACCCGTGGGTTCCCGTCCTCCACTCCAATGTGTTCCAGTCCAGTGCGCACCCGTCCGGTGCGTTCCAGTCCTGTGTATCCCTGTGCAGAACTCCAGTCCGGGGTTCCAGTCCAGCCTTGCCTCGCCTCTGCTTTGAAGGTGACCTTGCCTGCCACTGCCGCTCCACGGTAGTGGTCCAAGGGCTCACAAACCCAGTGCTTCCGGGGAAGAAGCCTGACAGAATGCCAAGGTCCTCGAGAACGCGACAGAATGCAAAGGCCATGAGTCTGGCAAGATCATCCGTCCAGCTGGGTTCCCTGCCCGTGACTTCGTTCCCTATGGACAATTCGGGTGCAGTTTCTGATTTTGATCCCTATGCCAGCCAAGTTTCTTTTTTGGGTCCGTTTATGACGCTTCGGGAGTACCGAGATAAACTTCTGTCTGATCCAGCCCTGAAGGATACTCCTGAAGCAGCAGCTGAAAGTGTCTCTGGTGGCGTCTGGTCCGCCATAGCCCAGTTTCTGACCTGAATCCTGCTATCTCGCTCTGTGAGTTTCGCCTCAGACTTCCGGAGGAGCCAGCTCTGCGGGATACTCCTGAAGCTGAGGCCGAAAGAAGACGCCGGGAAATTCCTCCGCTCAAGCCTCCTCAGCAGAGCAGCCTGCGGTACCATAGCGGGTTAGTTCCTATTCGGGATTCCAGTCCACCGGCGCTAAGTCCAGTCTGAGGAGAGTTTCAAGCGAAGCCTTCGAATCCTGTTCGAGTGAAGCCTCCAGTTAAGCCTCTGAGTTCAGTCCGAGGGACGGTCCTGACCTGGTTCGGAATACTGAATCTATGGTGGTACAACAGAGCCTGTTTGTTACGGCATCTGGGAGACTGGTTGAAGGGAGAATCACGATATACCCCACTGAAGATGGAAGCAGATTGGACGCGTCCCCTACATTTAAACTATGTATTACAGGCCGAAGCTTTAGATCTACCTGTACACATCCGTAGGAGTAATTTAGTGAGGCCGCTGCGGATGATATGGGGGGAGCTCGCATAGCTCTGGTCCTTTGACGCACATGTTAGCAGACTCCTACCCATTAGGGGTAACGGTGCTTTCAAGCCAGGAATAGAGAGCAAGCATATTTGAAGTTGGAGTGATAAAGGACTTTGCATGGTGGATGACTTTGTTGATAAGGCAGGACGCCTTAAGTCGCTGGAATCTTTAAATCTGGACTTTATTGACTGGGCAGATACATATGCTTTTAAACAGGTTTCCCACTACATTGCCACTTTGCCTTCACACTTACTGGAAGTTGATGTGGCCTCCAAAATTAGAGAACTTTATGAAATGCCAACGACAGACCCAGCTTCCATCTCGGTACTGCAAAAAAGGCTGCTACAAAGTCGGCCAATAAAGAACCTAGAAAAGTTGGCCATGAGGTGGACGGCAGATATGCAGAAACAGATTACTGCAGACTCCTTGCTGAGTAGCTTGTGACAAATAAAAGATAGGATTAGCAGTGCTGAATTGAGGGAATGTCAAGGAAGAAACATATATAGGGCGGTCACCTCATTGTCAAGGCTGTATAAAATGGGCAGGGCAGAATCGTCTATCTGTGGCAGATGCGGAGATCCCCATCACACTTACTACCATGCAATGTGGGCCTGCGTAGTGATCCATGAATACTGGTCGCAGATAGCGACGTTTTTAGGGGATATCCTGGGTAGGATTGTGACATTGACACTGGAGACGGCCCTTTTAGGGGCTGACTTGATGAGGGGTACTGGTACTGTCTGTCATAATCTATTAATATACAAAGCATGTATAGTGGGGAAGAAATGCATTCTAGTAAATTGGACACAATTGGAAGCACCGTCGTTTTGGCAATGGCGTAACAGGTGGCATGCGCTGCTATTAATGGAGCTGAGAGACTCTTATTATAAACCTAAAACACAGAGTAGATTTTACCTAGTCTGGGAGCCATATATTAATACCCTGGCCCCTAGAGCCCGCAGTTCAATTATAAATCGGTTGAGCCTGGACCCAGCAAAGCTAGTTAAGAGATTTGGTTAAAGGAGAAGTAATTTCCCATTTCACTATTGGAGAGCTGGAAGCTGCCTGGAATGGGGATTAGGGGAGAAGGGCAAAAAAAGGGGGGGGGGGGAAGGGGGTAAAGAGGGGGAGCAAAGGAGGGGCATATAGAAGTTCTGGCAGGGGGGGATAGATACAAGATAAGTTGGGAGTTAAAGGGAGAGAAAATGTGATGACTGATGTTTATATAATGTCTGTAGTTAATTTAATTGTGGCATTATGCGAATGATCTGTGGACTATTGTACTGTATTGTGGTTGTGTCATCAATAAAAAACGTTCAAAGTAAAAATTGAGCGTGGTACCAGAAGATTGGAGGGTGGCCAATGTAACGCCGATTTTTTAAAAGAGTTCCAGGGAAGATCCAGGAAATTATAGACCGGTGAGACTACAGTGTAGTAAATTTAAAACAAATCGGAGAAAGGTTTTCTTCACCCAACGCATAATTAGACTCTGGAATCCCCGGAGAACGTGGTGAAGCAGAGTTTAGCAGAGTTTTAAAAGGGGTTAGACAGTTTCCTAAAGGACAAGTCCATAAACCACTACTAAATGGACTTGGGAAAAATCCACAATTCCAGGAATAACATGTATAGAATGTTTGTACGTTTGGGAAGCTTGCCAGGTGCCCTTGGCCTGGATTGGCCGCTGTCGTGGACAGGATGCTGGGCTCAATGGACCCTTGGTCTTTTCCCAGTGTGGCATTACTTATGTACTTCTGGCGATACTTGGAAATCCCCACCATTTACAGCAAAGGTCAGGGGTGGTGCTAAACATGCTGGGGTCCAGGTCAAAAAATAAGAGGGGGCTCTCCTGATCCCCTCTCTTTCTTGCCTCCTCTTCGATTTCCCAGCCACCATTACTATCATACTAACAGACCCTCACCAAATAACTAGATTATCTGCTGTGTATAGAATCTGCCTAAATCTCTGAGATTTATAAAATGCTGCTATATTGATGTCATGATGTTAATATGTATGGGGACATTGGGAAAATGGTGTCCAGATGTTGGCAGCCCAGTTTTTCAGATGGAGACACCATGCTTCTAGCAAGGCTCTTCCTGAAGGAACAATTGTACCTAAGGTACAGAGGGGCCTGGGAGAGATTAACAGTGGCATACAATTCACAAGCCTCCTTCCCCAGAGATGTAAGTACAAGGAGTATGCAATGTACTGTGCACAAGTTGTGTTCCTAATTGTATTGGTCAGCTGCTCCTGGGGTAGTGCAGGGAGGGGTTTTAACCCCTCCCCCCAGAATTCTAGCATGGTCAACCCAGACTCCAACACCTCAACTTGTGAGCATTGCCTGAAGGAGTTCATAATAACCCAGTCTGCACTGATTGAAGCCTTTTTAGGAGAACATATGGACAGCAGTTCTTTCTAGAAGTGAAGAGTTTGTTGAATAATTCTCTTAGGGTGTGGCAAGATGAAAATCTTAACGTATATTTGAACATATAGGAAAGAGCAGTTCTGTGACCAAAATAGGACTGATATTGGACTAGCCAGTCCCTTGACAGATTGGTGTTATATTTGTTTCCTAATCAGTATAACTATAAGCATCATTGCTATAATTCTGTTGTCAAAATACCTACTATGATGTATCTCCGTTCCTTGTTTGCATTTGAGGATATCCCTTCACCCAGATGGGGAAGCTGCTGATAATTATTGGATTATATTAGCTTGAATAGCTCTAATTTCTATTCAAAAGTACCCTATAGGTGTGCCATCCTATTCCTGTGTTTTGAAGATTAGTTATCGTTGCTCTATAAGGCAGATAAATTAAGACTTATTATCAAAGCCTAGAATTAAGATACCATTTCAACAGAACACACACCCCCTTCCATAAATGAATTGGGGTGCTTGGCATGAATATGTGATCACCTACATGATCAAAGGGGGAAACTGATGATATGAAGGCTATATTTTAAAATAATGTTGCCCCCCCACACACACACCCAGAGGGGAATATTAGAGGTTAAATGCTAATATGGAAAATGACTTGTGATGTAAACCTGTTGTCCAGTTAATTAATGACTTAATGCTTTCTTAATAAAAGAGAACATCTGAGGGATTTTGAGACAGTTCTGGGTGCGCTCACTGTCATTATGTGAGACCCAAACTCTCTCTCAAAGTCCTTTGCTATATATATATTTTTTTATAAATATTCACAATAATTCAAGAAAACTCTTGATATGAAAGATAGAGGGACATAAGTAATGTAAACTCAAATTATACAAATATCCAAATAGTAAGAAATATATTATTTCCATAGGCGCCCGGTATAAGAGGCTTGGGGAGGCTAAGCCTCCCCAGCCAGAAATGCAGCAAGGGCGGGGCGGGGCGGACCGCCCCGGGTGCGGTTTCCGCTGCCTTGAACATCTCCCCCCGACTGGTGCGTGCGATCTTTACCCTCCTCCCCGACTACCTCGATATCGCTCTCCCCCTCCGCTCCTGTCACGTCATCTTTGAACTTCGAGGATTCCTTCCGGTAGCGGTAGCAGCAGCAGCAGCAGCAGCAGCATCGGCAATGATGTAAGCGCTGCTTTCAGCCTGCCCCGGAAGCCTTCTCTAGACAGCGTCCCTCCTACGCGGGAAACTGTACAGAGAGTGCTTCCGGGGCAGGCTTAAAGCAGCATTTCTCCAAAGACAAGCAGGCCAATATTCTCACTGATGGGTGATGTCACGTCGGCCCGGAGGACTTTCCAGCAAAGTCCATGACAAAGTCTAAAATGTCCCCCGTCGCGCGGGCGGATGCAGTGCGCATGCGCGCGTCCACTTTCCCGCCCGTCGCGCGGGCACATTCCTCAGTTTTTTCTTCTCCGCGTCTGAGGTGACACGGAGCTCGACTGTTCGTCTTCGTGTTCCTCCTGTGCCCGGAGGTGAAGAAAGAAGAAAAAAGCGAAGTATCCTTTTTTTGTTATCTTAGATTGTTTTCGTTTATTAAGTTTCCTTTATTTTAGTCTGCGATTTTATTTAAATCGCTCGGTCGGGTATTTTCCCCGTCTTTTTCTTTTGTTTTTCTGTGTCATCTTTTTCTAGACACAATCGCGTCTTTTGATTTGGCAGGGACAATTTTTCCCAAGATATCAACGAAGACGCCCAGCGGCTTCAAGCCTTGTGCCCGCTGCCATCGGGCCATCTCTGGCACTGATACACACTCGTGGTGTATTCAGTGCCTTGGGCCGGATCATCGCTCGGAGAGTTGTAAATTTTGTCTCGCCATGAAGAAGCGGACACTGCTCTCTCGAGACGCCCAGAGAGAAAAGATTTTTGGGCCCGGTGCTTCGGCGTCGGCGCCGTCGACGTCGTCTAAGTCGGCGCCCTCCAAACCGGCGCCGGGCAAGTCGGTGCCGGTGAAGTCGGTGCCGTCGAGGATGATGTCTTCGAGGCCGGCGTCGTCGAGGTCGACGTCGAAGGAGGCGTCGGCACCGGGAGACAGGGGACAGGCTGCCATTAGACCCATGCACGCTGGGAGCAGTGATGCATCGAGTGGGTCTCCACCCGCCTCGGCGCCTCCTGCTGTGCAGGCCCCCCGGGACCGTCCTGCATTGGACCCGGCCCCGAGGAGACGTGTGGATTCCACGTCCTCCTCTCCGGTACCGAGGAGTCTCGATGACATGCGTCGGGCGAAGGCCAAGAAGCATCGTCGTCGATCTCCTTCGAGACACGGCACCAGGAGCTCCGGGTCATCGATACACTCGATACCCGAGAAGCGTCGGTGCCGAGAGGATCGCTCTCCCTCTATTACTGAGGTTCCGACGCATGGGGTCGCTGGCAGCCGAGTCCCCACTCCCCAACCTCAGCAGACTTTGCCTCCGACACCTCAACCGACCCCGCAGCCTTTTCCGACACCAGCTCTGGATGAGAGTATGCAGGCCATGTTCCCATTTTTCATGAACATGATGCAGCAGTGGCAGTCGGCATCGAGGTTGTCGGTGCCGACGGCGTCGACGGGGCCGGTGTCGATGCTTTCAGAGGCACCGGTGCCGACGGCGTCGAAGGTGTCGACATTGCCGATGCCGGATGTTCCTGCATCAGGCCTTCAGCCTGTGGTGAGGTCTGTCTCACCGGTGCCGCCTCCGGTGCCGGTGTCTTTGACTTCCCGAGTTGACTCTCCCGAGGCATCGGAGCAGGAAGCTTCCCCGGAGCCTCAGGGACCATCAACTTCTCGGCACCATCATAGAGGCCATCAAGCCTCTTCGTCGAGACGGGCTCAGATTCGGGCGGCTCTGTCTGAGCTTTTAGCCCCATCTGATGATACCTCATCCGAGGATGATGAAGGAGTGCATGGGGAGTTCTCTGGCGAGGATTCTCAAGGCATTCCATCTGACTCCACTCCCTCGCCACAAAGGCAGCTGTCTCCTCCCGAGAGCTTGTCTTTTCCATCTTTTGTTCGGGAGATGTCTGAGGCCATCCCCTTCCCTGTGGAAATTGTGGACGAGCCCAGAGCAAAAATGCTTGAGGTTCTGGACTATCCATCTCCACCTTCATCTTCTGCCACAGTTCCTTTTCATGAGACTCTTAAGGAACTTATGCTGAGGAACTGGGAGAAGCCTTTTTCTAGTCCAACCGTCCCTAAAAAAGTTGAGTCCCAATATCGGATCCACGGGGAACCCAGTCTCATGCAGACCCAATTGCCTCATGATTCAGCGGTGGTGGATTCTGCCCTCAGAAGAGCCAAGAGTTCCAGGAATTTCTCCTCGGCGCCCCCGGGGCGAGAATTTGCAACTCTGGACTCTTTTGGGAGGAAGGCGTATCAGGCTGGTCTGCTCGCTTCCAAAATCCAGTCTTACCAACTCTTCACGAGTGTGCATTTACGGAACTCTGTGAGGCAACTTGAGAGTTTAGTAGATACACTCCCTGAGGAGAAAGCTGAACCCTTTCGCCAAGTGATCAGGCAGCAGAAGGCGTGTCGCAAGTTCCTGTCCAGGGGCATTTTTGACACTTGCGATGTGACATCTCGCTTTTCCGCTCAAGGTATAGCGATGCGCAAGCTCTCATGGCTGCGTGCCTCTAACCTGGAGGAAAGAACTCAGCGGAAGATAGCAGATATCCCATGCCGGGGGGATCACCTTTTTGGAGAGAAGGTTGAAGAGATGATTGATCATCTCTACCAGCGTGATAACGCTATGGACTCTCTCTCCCGCCGGGCGCCTTCTGCAACCACTTCCACGGCTAGGAAGGTTTTTAAGGGGAAAAGAAGTGCTCCCTACGCTTCTAGAAATCGTAGGTACACTCCTTATTCCCGTCAGCCAGTTCAGGCTCGACCCCAGCCCGCTCGCTCTCGTCAGCAGCGGGCACCGAAGCAGCCCCCTGCAGCTCCCCAGCAAAAACCAGGGACGGGTTTTTGACTGGCTCCAGCAGAGCATAGCCGAAGTCAAAGTGCTTGTACCGGACGATCTGCCGGTCGGAGGGAGGTTAAAATTTTTTCACCAGAGGTGGCCTCTCTTAACCTCCGATCGGTGGGTTCTTCAAATAGTCCGGTGCGGGTACACCCTCAATTTGATTTCCAAACCTCCAAATTGCCCACCAAGAGCTCAGTCTTTCAGCTCCTGCCACAGGCAGGTACTTGCAGAGGAACTCTCCGCCCTTCTCAGCGCCAATGCGGTCGAGCCCGTACCACCAGGGCAAGAAGGGCTGGGATTCTATTCCAAGTACTTCCTTGTGGAAAAGAAAACAGGGGGGATGCGTCCCATCCTAGACCTAAGGGCCCTGAACAAATATCTGGTCAAAGAAAAGTTCAGGATGCTTTCCCTGGGCACTCTTCTTCCCATGATTCAGAAAAACGATTGGCTATGCTCTCTGGACTTGAAGGATGCTTACACTCACATATCGATACTTCCAGCCCACAGGAAGTATCTTCGATTTCGGCTGGGATCACAGCACTTTCAGTACTGTGTTTTGCCTTTTGGCTTGGCGTCTGCACCCAGGGTTTTTACAAAGTGCCTGGCAGTTGTAGCAGCGTCGCTACGCAGACTGGGAGTGCATGTGTTCCCTTATCTGGACGATTGGCTGGTGAAGAACACCTCCCCGCAAGAAACTTTGCAGTCCATGCGGATGACTATTCAGGTGCTAGAGATGCTGGGCTTTGTCATCAATTACCCCAAGTCCCATCTCGTCCCAGTTCAACAATTGGAATTTATAGGAGCTCTGTTGTGCACACAGACAGCTTGTGCTTATCTCCCAGGACCCAGAGCAGACAGACTTCTGTCTCTGGTTTCCAAAGTACAAGCATCTCAGCAGATCACAGCTCGGCAGATGTTGAGATTGCTTGGCCACATGGCCTCCACAGTTCATGTGACACCCATGGCACGTCTACACATGAGATCGGCTCAATGGACCCTAGCTTCTCAGTGGTTTCAAGCCACAGGGAATCTAGAGGATGTTGTCCGGCTGTCCACCAATTTTCGCAATTCCCTCACTTGGTGGACCATTCGATCCAATCTGGTCTTGGGGCGCCCATTCCAAATTCCTCAGCCTCAAAAAGTGCTGACGACGGATGCATCCCTCCTCGGGTGGGGAGCGCATGTAGATGGGCTTCACACTCAAGGAGCTTGGTCTCTTCAGGAGAAGCATCTCCAGATCAATCTCCTGGAATTACGAGCGATCTGGAACGCTCTGAGGGCCTTCAGAGATCGGCTAGCCAACAAAATTGTTCTCATTCAGACAGACAATCAAGTGGCAATGTATTATACCAACAAGCAAGGCGGGACCGGATCTCGTCCTCTGTGCCAGGAGGCCGTGCAGATGTGGCTATGGGCCTATCAAAACGGAATGTTTCTCCAAGCCACTTATCTAGCCGGTGTAAACAACGGTCTGGCCGACAGGCTGAGCAGAGTTATGCGGCCTCACGAGTGGTCCTTGAACATGACTATTGCCAAAAAGATCTTTCGAGTTTGGGGAACTCCATCGATAGATCTTTTTGCTTCCCAGGACACTCACAAGGTTCCTCAATTCTGTTCCAGACTCCAGGCCCACGGCAGACTAGCGTCGGATGCCTTCCTCCTTTTTTGGGGGACAGGACTCCTGTACGCTTATCCTCCCATCCCTTTAGTGGGGAAGACTCTCCTGAAACTCAAGCAGGACCAGGGAACCATGATTCTGATAGCGCCTTTTTGGCCCCGCCAGATATGGTTTCCCCTTCTTCTGGAACTTTCGTCAGAAGAGCCATGGAGATTGGGTTGTTTTCCGACCCTCATTACTCAGAACGAGGGGGCGCTTCTACATCCCAACCTCCGGTCTCTAGCTCTCACGGCCTGGATGTTGCGAGCATAGAGGTTGCCTCCTTTGGTCTCTCTGAGGGTGTCTCCAGAGTTCTGTTTGCTTCCAGGAAAGATTCCACACATAAGTGTTACTCTTTTAAATGGAGGAGGTTTGCCGTCTGGTGTGACAGCAACGGTCTAGATCCTTTCTCTTGTCCTGCACAGACCTTGCTTGAGTACCTTCTGCATTTATCCAAGTCTGGTTTTAAGACTAACTCGGTCAAGGTTCATCTTAGCGCAATCAGTGCTTATCATTCACATGTTGATGGCTTGCCGATTTCTGGACAGCCCTTAGTCATGCGTTTCATGAGAGGTTTGTTTTTGTCAAAGCCCCCTATCAAACCTCCTCCAGTGCCATGGGATCTCAATGTCGTTCTCACCCAGCTGATGACAACTCCTTTCGAGCCACTGGATTCCTGCCATCTGAAGTACTTGACCTTGAAGGTCATTTTCTTGGTGGCCGTTACTTCAGCTCGTAGGGTCAGTGAGCTTCAAGCCCTGGTAGTTCATGCACCATTCCTTGTCTTTCATCATGACAGAGTAGTCCTCCGCACCCACCCAAAGTTTCTACCGAAGGTGGTGTCGGAGTTCCATCTGAACCAGTCAATTGTCTTGCCAACATTCTTTCCCCCTCCTCACATGAGCCCGGGCGAAAGCAAGTTGCACACTTTGGACTGTAAAAGAGCACTGGCCTGTTACGTGGAGCGGACGCGCCCCTTCAGAAAGTCCGCCCATCTCTTTGTTTCTTTTAATCCCAACAAGAGGGGAGTTGCTGTCGGAAAACGCACCATCTCTAATTGGCTAGCAGATTGCATTTCCTTCTCTTACGCCCAAGCCGGGCTGACTCTGGACGGTCATGTCACGGCTCATAATGTTAGAGCTATGGCGGCGTCACTGGCTCATCTAAAGTCAGCCACCATAGAAGAGATTTGCAAAGCTGCGACGTGGGCTTCGATCCACACATTCACATCACATTACTGCCTTCAGCAGCATAGCCGACGCGACAGTCAGTTTGGGCAGTCGGTGCTGCACAGTCTGTTTGGGGTTTAGAATCCAACTCCACCCCCCTAGGCCCATGTTTATTCTGTTCCAGGCTGCACTCTCAGTTAGTTGAATTTGGTTTCAGGTCAATTTTGTTTTTTGTCCTCGCCGTTGCGGGACCCAATTGACCATTCTTTGTTGTGTTGAGTGAGCCTGGGGGCTAGGGATACCCCATCAGTGAGAATATTGGCCTGCTTGTCTTTGGAGAAAGAGTAGTTACTTACCTGTAACAGGTGTTCTCCGAAGACAGCAGGCAATATATTCTCACAACCCTCCCACCTCCCCTTTGGAGTTGTATTCCTCTAATTCTTGTAATTAACTGAGGAATGTGCCCGCGCGACGGGCGGGAAAGTGGACGCGCGCATGCGCACTGCATCCGCCCGCGCGACGGGGGACATTTTAGACTTTGTCATGGACTTTGCTGGAAAGTCCTCCGGGCCGACGTGACGTCACCCATCAGTGAGAATATATTGCCTGCTGTCTTCAGAGAACACCTGTTACAGGTGAGTAACTACTCTTTACATCATTGCCGATGCTGCTGCTGCTACCGGAAGGAAGCCTCGAAGTTCAAAGACATGACAGGAGCGGAGGGGGAGAGCGATACCGAACTAGTCCGGGGGGGGGGGGGCGAGGGGGGGGAGCGATGCATCATGCCAGCCAGCTGCCAGACCAAAGGGAAAGGGGGTGGAGAGGATGTGAGGTGCCACATCTAAGGGGAAGAGGGAGGAAGGAAAGCAATGGCAGGGAATGGGAAAGGGGGGGGGGTGGAGAAAGGAGTGAGATTGATGGAAGCAAGAAGGGGAGGGAAGAGAAAGGTAGGATGCATGAGGGAGAGGAGAGATGCATGAGGACGCTGGAGGAGAGAGAGAGAAAGTGGAAAAGTGCAGGGGAGAGCCAGGGACATGCAAAAGAGCAGGGGAGAGTCAGAGAGAGATGGGAAGAGAAAGAGGGGACTTGGAAGAGAGCAGGGAAGAGCCAGAGAGAGATGGGGAGAGAAAGAGGGGACATGGAAGAGAGCAGGGGAGAGCCAGAGAGAGATGGGGAGAGAAAGAGGGGACATGGAAGAGAGCAGGGGAGAGCCAGAGAGAAGATGCTGGATGGAAGAGGGGTACAGAGAGAGAGAGATTAGTGGAAAGATGGGGAGAGAAAGAGGGGGCATGGGCAGGAGAGAGAGAGAAGCTGGTGGAGAGAAACTGGGGGAGATCCTAGCTGTAAGACGGAGAAATGCTGAATGAAAGGAGGGAGAAAGAGGGAAAATGCTGGAAGGAGGGGGCAGAAACAGGGAAGACACTGGACGTAAGGGTAGGGAGGGAAAGAGGAAAGACACTGGAAGGATGGGGATAGAGAGGACATGCTGAATGGAAAAGGGTTGAGAGAGAGAACTGTTTAGAAGGAAGGGGAGATAGAGGGAGACAATGGATGGAAGGAGAGGGAGACAATAGACGGAAGGATTGGGAGAGGGTAATGGGTAGAAGGATGGAGAGAGAAAGAGGGATGACACTGGATGGAAGGGAAAGAGAAAGAGGGAAGGTGCTGGACATGGATGGAGGGGAGGGAAGAGAAATCTGGACATGGATGGAGTGGAGGGCAGGGAAGAGAGGAGAAATGTAGGAAAAGGATGGAGGGAAGGAAAGACAAAGGAAGGAAATGCACAAGGATGGAGTGGAAGGGAGAGATGAGAAATGCTGGATATGGATGGAGGGGAAATTGCTGAATTTAAGGGCTGGATTGGAACACTTTGAGGGCAGATGCTGAAACTGGAGAAAGGATAGGGACAGGGCTAAAGATGGTAGACAGGACGCATAAGGACACAGGAGGATGGTGGACATGTTGAGAGAAAAAATATCAAATGGAAAGAAGACACTGGGACCAAAGCGAATAGAAAAACTAAATGATCAGACAACAAAGGTAGAAAAAAGTATTTTATTCAGAATTTATTAACTGGAATATGTCAGCTTTTGGAAATGTGCATCTGTGATATTTTGCATGTAAGTTTCAATTTTTCTAGTATTGCTGCATGCTGAGTCTGACTTCTTCAGGTAACTTTCCATTTCAGTATTTTGCCTTCATATTATTTTTATTTCTAGTTCCTTGTGTCATATCTGTTGTCATGTGTTTTTCATGTGTGATCAAGGTGCAGTATTCTGCTAGTGTGTAGTGTTTGCAGCCCTTTTTTTTGTTGTTTCTTTCACTAGGTTGCGTACTGGTATTTTAGAGCCCGGTGTAATTACAGTGCTGCTTTTCCACGCATAAGGTTGTAGCTCGTTCTGTCCTTGGAATTAGTGCTGTTATGGTTTGCTAAGGTTATAAGTGTGTTTTTGCACAAGTTTGTGTATAGTGTTTTGCAGTGGAGAGATTGTGTATTGGCCTTACTGAGGTGGCACCAAATCATCAGAAAGGGTTTTAGAGCCTAAATCATGACACACTACCTCTTGAAGGATCTACATATAGTCGTTCATAAAAGGAGCTCATTGTGAACACTATCCACCCTAAAAGGGTGTTTTGTGGCTCTACATGAGAATTGTGATATTATGATCCCTTGTTTCATATTGTTGACGGTCTGCATTTTCCATATGGGTGGTATATTGGTGTATTAGGGTCTGCCTAGTGTTATGGTACAGTAAGATTCTGAGTGTGTTTTTGCACAAATTTGTGCATAGTGTTTTACAGATGAGCGATTGTGGTTAGTATATGCTTTGAGCAACCACTTTATTCTTTGACATATGATACATATCTAATATCTAAATTTAATAAAAGGTATTAATTGTGACTATTTTATTTTTACTTATTTTTTTCTGTGTTAATTGTGGCTATAAGATCCGCCCCTGGCTCCACCCCTAACCCCGCCCCCTTTAGCCTCCCCAAACAGTTGGGCCACCGACCGCCTATGATTATTTCCCCCCTTTAATCTCAAGTCCGCAATTTAAGAGGGAATACAAGGTACAATTCCATGAAATATATATTCCACTAATTAAAGTAGGAAAAAGAAGAGAAAACATAAGTGCCTTATCAATAATAATTACGGACTCAATGATAACATTGCTGGCTGTAGATTAGGATTTATAGCAACCCTCGAGTCTAGAAAAAAACTCAAATGAGTAGGATCATAAAAAATATATATTAACTGAATTAACTTTCAATACACATTTACAGGGAAAGTTGAGCCAAAATAAACCACCCAATTGTAGTACCCGGGGGCGAAGTTTTAAAAATAATTGATGCCTCTTTTGAGTTCTATTGCAATGTCAGGAAATATTCTAATCTTCTTATTCATAAAGAGTTCATCCTTATGACAAAAAAATTGTCTCAGGATCCAATCATGGTCAGGTTCCAAAACAAAAGTCACTATTAAAGTTGCTGGTGTGGTACCCATCTCATCGTCTTGAATTATTTGTGTGAGGTTCAATATGTCAAATGAAACTTCTGCTCCTTGTTCAACTTGATTAATATTCTGTTTTTTGTCCTTTTTATATGGTGGCAAGTAATATATCTTAGAAACTGACGAGTAGGTCTGTTCAGGAATCTTCAGTATTTCTGTTAAATATTTCTTAAAGGTTATTAAAGGGGCAATAGATATAATTTTAGGAAAATTAATCAACCTTGGGTTTTAGCTCTTAGTTGATTTTCTAGATTTTCAATTTTATAATGTAACTAGTAAAAAAGGCCAGTTTCTTAAATCAATGAAACGGGCGCTAGCAATGTAATGAGTTCCTGCCATTAATGTTTCCACGGTTGTATTCTGAATATAATTGTTGTTTACATGTGTAAGATTTCTTTCTATACAATATTTTTTGTGTAAACTGTGTTACAATGTGGTAAAAGCTTTCCTTGTTCAGGCCCTTCAATCAGTTTAACAATCACATCAGAAGAGCTCCTTACTCATGAGAATGCAACATACAGTTGCCCATGTGAGAGACTGAGAGTGACAGTGTGTTTTACAGACAGTGTAAGAGAGAGATACACAGAGTGATTGAGTAAGTGTGTGTGTGTGTGTGTGATGTCTTCCCTTCCGTGTGTGTGTGTTTGAGTGACAAAGTGATTAAATGTTTGTCTTCCCTTCCGTTCTGTGCACTTGCTTCCACTGATGTTCATACCTCCCTGTATATGATTGTTTGTTAGAGATTCAATCAACTCCACTTCCGTTCTGTCTGACTGGTTCTTCGTTCTTGTGACATTGTGTTTGTTTGCTTGGCAACTATGCAGCGTTCCATTTCCTCGACGTGAGGGCGGGGACAGTGAGAGCCAATGAAACGCTGAACTACAGACTTACGAACCCTACACTGCCACAGTGCCATGGAGTCAGCTTCAGAATGTTGGAGGTGCTTTTTATTATATAGGATAACGTATTTTCCTTAATCAAGTTGAGCTGAGTTTGCTGAAGAGATTTTATATTGTCATTATTAATTTCTATTGTTTTCTCAATGTTTAATGTTCTTGTTTCCAAGGTTGAAATTTTTTCCAAAGGCAATTTAGTAGTTTGAGTCACCAGTAGCAATTTCTGTGAGAAAGAAGTTTCTAAGCCCCTAAGAGCTTCCCAAATTGAATCCACGGTAATAATACTTGGTTTAGCAGGCAGAAAAGACTTACTAATTGTGGTGCATTCAGCTGGTTTGACTCAATGGCTGCTTTTCCTCTACTGCTCTGGAGTCTGCCAAAAACACTGGCTCTCCCCGATGCTTCATCTTCATAGATGGCATCTGACAGATCCACGCTGCGCACTGACCCCGCTGGAGGAAGCACTCCTTGGTCAGTAACACAAGGGGTTTCCCACTCTTGTCGCAGCTCCACCGCCAGCATTATCGGAGGGCTCCGTTCATCGGGGCTGAGAGAGATTCAATTCTCTGGTCACCCAGTCAAAGAATTCAATGAGATTTGTTTGGCACGATTTACCTTTGGTAAAATCATGTTGTCTCGGATCTTGCAACTTATTGGCTTCCAGGAAATTCACTATCCTTTCCTTCAGCATCGCTTCCATTACTTTTCCAATAACTGAAGTGAGGCTTACCGGCCTGTAGTTTCCAGCTTCTTCCCTATCACCACTTTTGTGAAGAGGGACCACATCCGCTTTTCTCCAATCCTAGGGAACCTATCCCTTCTCCAAGGATTTATTAAACACATCTTTAAGAGGACCTGCCAGAACCTCTCTGAGCTCCCTCAGTATCCTGGGGTGGATCCTGTCCAGTCCCATGGCTTTGTCCACCTTTAGATTTTCAAGTTGTTCATCCACACTCTCTTCTGTGAACAGTGCTATATCCACTCCATTCTCATATATACTTTTGCCAGTCAATCATGATCCTTCTCCAGGATTTTCTTCAGTGAAAACAGAACAAAAGTATCTGTTTAGCAAATTTGCTTTTTCTTCATCATTATCCACATAGCGGTTCACAGCATCTTTCAGTCTCACAATTCCATTTTTAGTCTTCCTCTTTTCACTAATATACCTGAAGAAATTTTTGTCACCCCTCCTTACATTTCTAGCCATTTGTTCTTCCGCTTGCACTTTTGCCAGACGTATCTCTCTCTTGGCTTCTTTCAGTTTCATCCGGTATTCCTCTCCGTGTTCCTCTTGAGTTTTTCTGTATTTCACGAACGCCAACTCTTTAGCCTTTATTTTCTCTGCCACTTGCTTGGAGAACCATATCTGTTTCCTTTTTCTCTTGCTTTTATTTACTCTCCTTACATAAAGGTTTGTGGCCATATTTATAGCTTCTTTCAGCCTGGACTACTGTCTTTCCACTTCTCGTATGTCCTCCCAGCCCATCAGCTCCTTCCTCAGGTATTCCCCCATTTTACTAAAGTCAGCATGCTTGAAATCCAGGACTTTGAGTTTTGAGTGGCCGCCCTCCACTTCAGCTGTCATAGCAAACCAAACTGTTTGATGGTCATTGCTGCCCAGGTGGGCACCCACTCAGACATTTGACACACTATCCCCATTTGTGAGCACCAGATCCAGCATTGCTCCCTCTCTCGTGGGTTCCATCACCATTTGTCTGAACAGAGCACTTTGAAAATCATATTCTATAAGCTCCAGACTGAGCTGGGGCTGCCTAACATGGATCTGCATGTCAGGAATGTGGAACAAACTTGTTAGGCAGAATCAGAGGGGAAGGGGTGGTTGATTGGTAGAATTATGTCCAAAAGCTATTGCCAGGCTTTTGTTTCAGTTTGGGTTCCATGAGGAAGGACATATTTACTGCCCTCTGCCCCATTTTTATAATGGTTTGAGGAAAGGGGTTTGTCATAGCTTTTGGTGGTTGGGGATTGTAAGCCTTTTAGAATTCCAGTTAAATAAGAATTAGATTTGGAATACTAAACATGGTTGGCTCAGGTTCCCGGATGTTACCACAGGAGATGTGTAAAAGTCATCTAGTAAATGTATGGCATTTGACCTGAACTACTTGGTGTCATTGCAGCAGTCTGGGAGAGCTTAGAATATTGAGGTGAAATTTGTAAAAGACTAGGACGATACCATCTAGTCGTGTGATTGATTGCAAATGACATATTGGTCTGAGAAGGGTGAAATTATTGATTTGTTCAGTTACTGAAACTTAAGGTTGAATTACTCTGATTTGTAATAAAACTGTGGCCTTTGTTGCACCACAATTTGTGTATTATTTGTCTGTGAAAGGATGACTGTGCATGGTCCACCTCATATGCAGAAAAATGTACTACATGCTATTCTATACATTAATGCACCAGACTGAGAATTCAGCTGCCTGTGCTGAGTTGGAGGTTCACTGTGTACAGCTAGAGCCATGAAGAGAAACCAATTCACCACCTATCTGATGCCAAATCTGCATACCTCTAACAGCGAGAGAACAAAATCTCTTCTGTGGTTCTGGGATTAGTCAATTACCTGTCCTTAGTTTGCCAAGGATATGTTAGATTATCAGGCACATGGTCTATAGCCTAATATATCTGCTGCTATTGTAATCTCTTCTCAGGAAATCATTGTAGTTTTGTAACAGAATATCTACATATCTATTTTGTGCAATCTTGTTTGCCATATTTCCTATTATTATTATCCTGCATCGGATATTGCATGCTCTGTTTAACTGCATGCCGTACTTCGGTCCCGTTTTCGGTGCCATCAATTTCTATGGGGACAAACTTTGGTTTAACGCACCACTGATAAGTGCAAGATTCGCTTATATGCATGGTTTAAGACCGCTCCTCTGCAGGGAAGACTCCGCATAAGCGTGCACACAAAATATGGAAGCCGATTGGCGCTTGACAACCAAGGAGATTTCAAATTTACCACCTCTTTAGCTGCCACAGGCAGAATAAGTGAAAGAATGTTGTTAAGAGTGTACACTGGAGTCATCGTCGTCGTCGCGGCGGAACTGTAAGACTTTAACACTGGCTGAACAAATAGAAGTTCTTAAAACATTAGAAAACAAAGTGAAGCATCTATTGCTAAAGAATATGGTGTTAATCCCAGTCAAATTTCACATGTCTTGAAGCAGAAAGACCAGCTTCTGGAAGACTGGCAAAACAATATAAATCCACAATGGAAACGAAAACGGGCGGGAAAAGCTGAAGAGGTAGAAGATGCTCTTCTTCGGTGGTTTTCTCGAGTCAGGAGCAGATAGTTTCCTGTCAGTGGTCCACTGCTTATGGAGAAAGCTAACCAGCTAGCTGAAAATCTTGTTCTAATTGAATTCAAAGCCACTGTTGGATGGTTGGAAAGATGGAAGGAGAGGAACAACATAAAATTCAAGAAACAGCATGGTGAAAAACAAGACGCTGATGACTTTGGTGCTGAAAATTGGGTTGTTTCAGTTCTTCCTACCATCTTGAACGAGTTTGCGCCTCGTGACATTTTCAGTGCTGACGAAAATGGTCTCTACTGGCGAGCGATTCCTGATGGAACACTTGCATTCAAACATGCTGAAACTACTGCAATATGGATGGGAGTGAGAAGTTGGAACCCCTCATCACTGGAAAGAGCAAACAGCCCCATTGCTTCAAGAAAGTTAAGCGACTTCCTGTGTCATACGAGGCTAACGCAAATTCATGGATGACTGGGGAAATTTGGAAGCAGTGGCTAAAGAAGTTAGACACTAGAATGCGGGCAGAAAAGCGTTTGTTGCTTTGTGATAATTGTGCTGCACACAGGGATGATGTCAGGCTAACGTCAATCTGGTCTTCCTGCCACCAAATACTACCTCTCTGATCCAACCTATGGATCAGGGCAAAATAGCCAATTTCAAGCTACATTATCGGGCTCTTGTGCTACGTCTTCTGATGAGTGTTATATGGATGACCAGACTGGCAAGGATAAACGTGCTGTTGAACTGGCTCATAATCTGTCACTGTTGGATTCCCTACATATGCAGAAAGAAGCCTGGAATCATTACACAGGCAGCCATTGTGAACTGCTACAAGCGGGCAAGCTTTGTTAAGGATGTGGAGAGGGACAAAACATGCAGCTGTTGCAAACGCATCAGATGAACAGGTTATTGGCATCCCAACCGCTGTTACTGAAGGGAGTTTCATCACTACGTAGCTATTGATTACAATCTACAAACAGCTGACAACAGCACTGATGTCAAGATATGCGCCTACACTCAGGCAACAACGGCTGATGATGAAACAGATGATGAAATGAGCAGCGAGGCACATGCTGACAAAATTCAAGAACCTCCTCCTGTCACTTTTGCAAGAGCGCTGGAGAGTCTCAACACCATGCGGGCCCTATCTGGAGGCCACTGGATGTCAGTGCTATGACAGTTTTTACCGTCTGGCAGACATAGAGGCATATTTTCAAAGCACTTAGCCTTCCAAAGTTCCATAGAAACCTATGGAACTTTGGAAGGCTAAGTGCTTTGAAAATATGCCTCAGTCTATGGAACTCACAGACCCAATAGTGTACAGAGGACTGTAACCAATTAGTTCAAGTAAGCCTAAAGTCAGTTAACGGAAACTGTATACTGTACGTATAATAAACAGTTCTGTACATATGTTTATCAGATGTCAAGCTTCTTTGGGTCACAACGGTTAAGTGCACGCTCCGGTTAACTGCATGCATTTCTTTGGTCCCTTGCACTTAAGCGGATTACACTGTATATATATATTCCCATCTTGGCATTTTTCCTTCTTGGATAGTAATACCTGAACCCTTAGGGCCACCTTAGCTGTAGACATACTTCTAGCACACGACCAGATTACTTATCTAAGTGATTTTTTTACATTGTATTTGTGCTTACAGGTGAGGATTTACACCAGGTTTCAGCAAGCCCAAAGTTGTGCATGAGTATCTGTCCTAAGCACTATTCTATAAAGGGTGTGTCCCGTCCCGGGTCCTCACCTGTGCTCCCGCGGCGGGGAGCGATGACCGACGGGAGCCGCGGGCTCCAGTGCGGCAGAGACAAGCCGCCGATGGGGCCAGCGCTTCCGCGGGTCGGCCCGAGGCTGGCGACCCGCGGGAGCAAACGCCGGCCTCAGGGAAGGGAAGGCGCCAGCCAAGATGGCGGCGCCGGCGTCGTCGTCTCCCCGGCCAGAGCTAACCAGCGAGCGAGTCCCGCCCACTCGCGCCGGATTGGCGTCTGGAAGGAGAGACTCCGCCTGCGAGGCAGGTCCGCCAATCCAGGCCCTCCTTGCCTGTCAGGGCTGGAGGAATTGGCTCCTCTCCAGGGAGGGGATGGACTGGCGGGGGATTTAAACCTCGGAACAAGAAGGGCCCAGCGCTTCCGTTTCTATTGTCAGGAGCCGACACAGTGGAGTGCGGAGCGTTGCACTTCAGAGACTGTGTTCTTCTTCCAGCTAGCCGTCCTTGCTAGCCACCTTTAGAGACTGTGTTCTTCTTCCAGCTAGCCGTCCTTGCTAGCCACCTTCAGAGACTGTGTTCTTCTTCCAGCTAGCCGTCCTTGCTAGCCACCTTCAGAGACTGTGTTCCTTTTCCAGCTAGCCGTCCTTGCTAGCCACCTTCAGAGACGGTGTTCCTCTTCAAGCTAGCCGTCCTTGCTAGCCACCTTCAGAGACTGTGTTCCTCTTCCAGCTAGCCGTCCTTGCTAGCCACCTTCAGAGACGGTGTTCCTCTTCAAGCTAGCCGTCCTTGCTAGCCACCTTCAGAGACTGTGTTCCACTTCCCGCTAGCCGTCCCTGCTAGCCCCCTTCAGAGACTGTGTTCCTCTTCCAGCTAGCCATCCTTGCTAGCCACCCTCAGAGACTGCGTTTCACTTCCCGCTAGCCGTCCTTGCTAGCCATCCTCAGTGACTGCATTCCTTTTCTGTGCTAGCCGTCCTTGCTAGCCGCCCTTCCGAGACTGTGTTGCTGACTACCCGCCAGGCCGGCCGTCACCCCGCGGTTCCAGCAGTCCTGCTGGCCGCCTGCAGCTGGGGGCTCAACCCTCGGTGAACGGCGGTCGCCGCGGGTGAAGATTCGGGGTGCACGGCGGTCCTCTGAGGTCTTGCGGGCCTCCGGGAACCTAAGGGCTCACCAATAACCGAAACAGGACAGGGTGCTCTATATATAGAATACTAATTTAGCACAGATCTTTCCGGTGCCTCACTTGGGGTACCATTTACTGAATCCAGCCCAATGGGTCAGTTTGGATTGAGGGTTATAGAGAAATAAAGTCCCCTCCCTCCCATACAGTTTTGATGGTTCTTGGACTCTGGTTCACTCAAAATTATAATGCATATCTGCTTGAGTGGTATTTTTGCATTGAGGTGACCAAGGTTTTTTTGAGCAACGACTCTTTTATACCAGTTATATTTTGGCCAAATTTATATTTTAGACCAGACCTGAATTTCTGACAGCCCGATTGTGGTACATTATGGGATCTGCAGCACCAATTTCAATGGGTAGAATACTAGACTGTTTCAGAGTGTGAGTTTATAACTGGGGCTAGCCAAGAAATGATTATTTATTCACAAAAATAATACTGTAAACCTAAGAAAATACTTTCACCTTCCAGGAAGTAATATATGGCACTAAGGGGCCCTTTTACTATTTGTCTGTAGGGATACTGCCTGGTTTGCGTGTGGGAAATCGGCCCTATTGCCAGGCTTGCTCAGGAGCCTGGCAGTAGTTCCAGCTTCCGGTGCATGCTATTTCCAGTGCAAGGAAATTTTTTTATTTTCTAGCGCCGGGGCCGTGCCCAATGGCAATCAATGCCCAGTTTCAGATGGAGTCCTCACTGCCTCCTAAATAGGAGGCGGTAAGGACTCAGTAAATGGCTGTATGGCAATTTTATTTTATTTATTACCACATAGTCATTTACTGGTTCTTTAAAAAAGCCCTTTCTACTGATGGCAGTAAAAAGTGGCCTTGGCACATGGCAATCCTGCACATCAATGTCACTTAAAAGCCACCTTTTACTGCCATTTGGTAAAAGAACCCCTCAGAAAGCTTCAGCTCTCAAAAAGTAAACAAAGTTCAACTCGAGGCCATCATAAGTCAGAAAAACCTCCTCACACTAACATATCTTTTAAAAAATACATGTAATAAATGCACAAGCGGCAGCAAATAAATTAAACAAAATCAAACTGAATCATATAGAGACATGCTACATTTTTGTTCTCTGGAAAGGGGATCAGTCTTAGTTGATCCAGTTTCCTCATTGGCTGAGTTCCCGTGATCCTCACATTTAGTTTACTTATCAGTTTTCCACGGAATTGATAAATTTCTTAGATGTCAATTGTCATTCAACAAACACAATCTTTCAAGACTACGGTCTTTCCTAACCCTACTGACAGGAACACTTGCTTACAGTTTGATAGCATCATCCCTTTTCTTTGAAATGGAATTTAACTTATTCTCAATTTCTCCGAGGACAAGCAGGCTGAATAATTCTCACAAGTGGGTCAACGATCTGTGTCGGCCTCAGAACTGGCATTATTCATAGCATAAAAGTTTGCTAGAGCCTTCTGAGGCACGCTTTGCACCTGACTGCGTGTGTGCAGAGTATCTTCCCGCTGCACGACTGTATTCCTCAGTTCGTTTTTCTCTGCGTCAGGAGCAGCAGGTTTTCCTGTTGCTCTCTTTTCGCCCAGGAACAAGCCATCAAGTGCCTTTGCACTATTTTTGTATATTCTTCATGTTTTACCGTCTTCCTTCTGGTTAAAAAAAAAAAAAAAAACTTCCCAGTACATTCTTAGTTTTTTTTTTTTACCCTCTTAAGTTTTCTTTATTTTCGTTGCGGCTGTGTTAGACTGCTTGGATGGGTCTTTTTTTAACCTCTTTTTATACCTTTTTTCTTCTGGCACCATCGAGTTTAATTTCGCTGAAGCTGTTTTCCCTTCCATGTCATTGAAGACTCCCAGTGGCTTTAAACGCTGTGCTTGGTGCAACCAGACCATCTCAGGTACTGATACACATTCGTGGTGTATTTAGTGCCTTGGGCCCGACCATTGTGCCCTTTGTCTTTGTAAGAAGAAAAGGACTCAACTTGCTTGAGAAGCCCAGAGAGAGAAACTTTTTGGGTCTCGGTCTGGTCCTTTGACATCAGTATCGAGATCAGCGGCGTAGACATTGAGGGAAGCATCAACGTTGGGAGTAGAGGTAGGGATGACTGCTGAGAGACCCAGATACACTGGGAACAGTGAGGCATCGAGTGGGTAGCCACCTGCCTCAAAGGCCTCCTGATGTGCAGGCCTCCCCGGGACCATCCATTGTTGGACCAGACTCCGAGGCGACGTGGGGATTCAACGTCATCCTCGTTGGCACCGAGGAGTCTCGGTGAGGTGCACTGAGCGATGGCTAAGAAGCACTGATACCATTCTCCATAGACACATGGTGCCGGGAGCTCCGGGACACCGAGGGATTCGGAACCCAAGAAGTGTCTACTCCAGGAGAACCGCTCCCCCTCCATTCAAGAAGTGACGTCGCATCAACCTCCCAGCAGTCAAGTTCCTGCTCCCGAGGCCCTGCCGGTTCTTCAACCTGCTGTCCAATTGGCCCACAGCCTTTACCAGTGGTGGCTCTTGATGAGTGTATCCGGGCCTTGCTTCTGAAACTCCTGGAAGGACTACTGCACCACATTGGATCGGCATTGGGGTTGCTAGCCCTCCACCCGCGGATAAGTCTCTGACTTTGGCGCCGCTTGTGGCTCCAGTGTCGGCTGCCACCCAGGCCAGTTCCCCCTCAAGGTAGATGGAGGAAGCTTCACCGTAGTCCACGCAGGAGTTGGCCCCTCGACATCACCCTCGAGACCATGGGTCTTTGGCGTCGAGGCGGGTTCAGTCTCAGAAGTCACTGAGGGAAGTGATCTCCAACATTTGAGGAGGAACGCTCGTGGGAGTCAGAGGAAGATCCCAGGTACTTCTCCTCTGATGAGTCCTTTGGGATTCCCTCTGAACCTTCCCCTCTGACTGAAAGGACACTGTCTCCAACAGAGAGCCTCTCCTTTTCATCGTTTGTGTGGGAAATGGCTCAGGCCATTCCGTTCCCCATAGAAATGGAGGATGAGCCCAGGGCTGAAATGTTCGAGGTCCTGGATTACACCTCTCCACCTAGGAAGGCCGTGACAGCTCCTTTGCATAAGGTACTGAAGGAAGTCGTCATGCAAAAATGGGCGTCCCCTCTATCTGTGTTCATCAATCCCAAGAAGGTTGATTCCCAATACAGGATCCACGTGGAGCCTGGGTTGATGAGGTCTCAGTTACCCCACAACTCCATGTTGATGGACTCTGCTCTCAAGACAGCCAAGAGTTCTAGAGACTATGCTTTGGCGCCCCCAGGCAGAGAAGCTAGAACCTTGGATTCTTTTGGGAGGAAAATGTATCAGGCCGCCATGCTCATTGCCCGTATTCAATCTTACCAGCTCTTCATGAGCATCCACTTCCGGAACCTGATGTGGCAGCTCTCTAGTTTGGTTGATACCCTCCTTCAGAGCAGGCCAAACCTTTTCTCCAGCTGGTCAAATAGCAGAAGGCATGTCGTAAATTCTTGGACAGGGTCACATACAACACTTGATGCAGCATCCAGAATCTCTCTCAAGATATAGCAATGCATAGACTCTCATGGCTACGTGTTTCTGACCTGGACCATTCGGTTCAACAGAGGATAATGGATGTTCCTTGCCGGGGGGGGGGGGGGGGGGGGAGGGGGGATAATCCTTTTTGGAAAGGTAGAACATCTACTTGACCCAATCAAGAAGCTGTCACAGTCTGGCATGGAGTCAGCAGTAATGAGCCCTTGGGCCACTGCCGGTGACCGGCAGTAGCAGGCGAACCACCCAAACAGGAAACGAGGCTAAACACAGACAGGCTGGTAGAAGCAGGACTGGAACAACAGGACTGGAGCTGAGGCTGTAGATTGGAAGGGCTGGAATAAGCAGTGGAGGAACTGAAGCTGAAGACAGATAGGGCAGGCACAAGCAGGGTTAGAACTGAAGCTGAAGACTTGCAGGGCTGGAAAAAGCATGGTTGTAGTAGTAGTTGAAGACTGGCAAGACAAGGACTAGCAGGGCTGGAACTGCAACAAACACACCCAGACGAAAACTCATCTGAAGAACTCTGTTGCAAAGGCAAAGCCTGAAATTTCCCAGGTGCTTAATAAAGGCAGTTACTGATGATATCACAAGTAAGAGTGAGGCTTGGCAACAAGAACACAGAGCACTGCTTGGCTACAAGAACACCAAAGCAAGGCTTGGCAGTAGGAACCCCAAAGCAAGTCTGGAATGCTGAAAGATCACAATAGGACTGGAATGATCTCTGGAAAACATAGGACTGGAATGATCTCTGGAAAACGTTTGGGAAACAGGAAGAAAACAGTCAACAACAGCCACAGGGCCTGGACACCAGGAGGCAAGGTGAGTGTGACAGAAGCATACAGATGCTATGGCTTCTCTCTCCCACCGGGCGCCTTCTGCTCCCGTCTCCTCATCCAGGAGTTTTTTTTGGTGGGTCCCAGAGTGCTTCCTATTCCTATTCTAGATGTAGGTACACTCCAGTGTCTCGCCAGCCAGCCAGCTCAGGCTCAGCCCCAGCTTGTTCGTTCTCGTCAACAGTGTGCACCCAAGGCCCCTGCTGCTCCCCAGGAAAAGTAAGGGACGAGCTTTTGAATTGCTCCAGCAGAGCACAGCTGCCATAAACGTGTCCTTGCTGGATGACTTGCTGGTTGGGGGGGAAGTTGATGTTTTTTCACCAAAGGTGGGTTCATCAAATAGTCCGGTTAGGATACACCCTAAATCTGATCTCCAAACCTTCAAATTGCCCATCAAGAGCTCATTCATTCAGATCTCAGCACTAGCAGGTATTTGCAGAGAAACTCTCCTCCCTTCTAAAGGCCCATGCGGTCAAACCTGTACCACCAGGGGAAGAAGGGCAGGGATTCTATTCCAGGTACTTCCTTGTGCAGAAAAAAACAAGGGGGGGGGGGGGGGGGGATGCGTCCCATCTTAGATCAAAGGGCCCTGAACAAATTCCTAGTTTGAGAAAAGTTCAGGATGATTTCCCTGGGCACTCTTCTTCCCATGATTCAGAAAAAGATTGGCTATGCTCTCTGGACTTAAAAGATGCTTATAGTCACATTCCGATACTTCCAGCCCACAGGAAGTATCTACGATTTCAGCTGGGAACGCAGCACTTTTAGTACCACGTTACTGCCCTTTGGCCTAATGTCAGCTCCCAAGGTACTTACCAAATGTCTAGCAGTAGTTGCAGCGTCACTATGCAGACTGGGAGTGCATGTGTTTCCTTATCTTGATGATTGGCTGGCAAAGAGCACCTCGGAGGACGGTGCTCGGCAGTCCATGCGGAGAACTATTCAGGTGGTGGAACTATTAGGGTTTGTAATAAATTACCCCAAGTCCTATCTCAACCCTGTTCAACAACTAGAGGTTCATAAGAGCTTTGCTCGACATTAGAACTGTCCCTAGTATCCAAGGTTCGACAGTCTCAGCAAATCACAGTTCGGCAGATGTTGAGACTCTTGGGCCACATAGCCTCCACAGTTCACGTTACACTCATGGCACATCTTCACATGAGATCTGCTCAATGGACCCTGGCATCTCAGTGTCAAGCCACTGGGAATCTAGAGGATGTCATCCAGGCGTCCACTGACCTTGTACACTCTCTTCAATGGTGTACAATTCAGTCCAATCTGACCTTGGGACATCCATTCCAAATTCCTCAGCTGTGAAAAGTGCTGACGACAGATGCATCACTTCTGGGCTGGGAAGCTCATGTAGATGGGCTTCACACTCAAGGAGCTTGGTCTCTCTAGGAAAGAAATCTTCAGATCAATCTTCGGACACTTTGAGCGATGTGCTGGAACACTCTAAAGGCTTCCAAAGATCGGCTGTCCAACCAAGTTATCCTAATTCAGACAACCAGGTTGCAATGTATTACACCAACAAGCAGGGGGGCACCGGATCTCACCCTCTGTGTCAGGAGGCCGTCCAGATGTGGCTCTGGGCACGCCGTCACGGCATGTTTCTTCAGACTACTTATTTGGTGGGCGTAAACAACAGTCTGGCCGACAGACTGGGCAGGATCATGCAACCTCACGGGTGGTCTCTGAATATGGGCATAGCCCACAAGATCTTCCGAGCATGGGGCACCCCCTCGATGGATCTTTTGGCCACTCACCGCAATCACAAGGTCCCTCAGTTCTGTTCCAGGCTTCAGGCCCACGACAGACTGGCATCAGATGCCTTTCTGCTTCATTGGGGAACAGGCCTTCTGTACGCGTATTCTCCGATACCTCTGGTGGGAAAGACTTTGTTGAGACTCAAGCGAGACCGTGGAACCATGATTCTGATCCCACCCTACTGGCTGCATCAGATTTGGTTCCCTCTTCTTCTGGAATTATCCACCAAAGAACTGTGGAGGTTGGAGTGTTTTCCAGCCCTCATCACTCAGAACAATGGGTCGCTTCTACATCCCAACCTCCAATCTCTGGCTAGTCTTGAACTCTTCTAAAAGATAGTTATTTTCTATTCTTGTCTGCTGGAGAGGTAGCACTGCAGTTGACCTGAATCAGGTGCGACTTAAGGTGTGAGGAAGTAGAACAATTGATAAGATTACTAAGGGCAATTTGATTACTGGGCTGGCTTCAAAGGGTCTGTTTGAAATAGTCTCCTTAGAATCCAAACTATGTAGATAGGAAAGGTCCCACTCAGCTTTCTTTCTGAGAAGTTCTGAGAGAAGAGGACATCTTTGTAGGTAACAGACATTATTCTATGCTGAGCTTGGTAACTTAAAGATTAGGGTTTAAAAGAGGTATTGTAGGATATTGATAAACACAGAATTTTAAAAATACAAAAAAAAGGTAGCACTCTTTATTAGCTAGTCTCCATAGCCTTTTCCCCTAGTTTTAAAACTTGAAGTTTCTGCCAAAGCTTAACGATTAGGGTTTAAAAGAGGAATTGTAGGATACTGACACACAGAATTTTAAAATAAAAAAAGCAAGCAAACCTCATTAGCTAGTCTCCATAGCCTTTGCCCCATAGTTTTAAAGCTTGAAGTTTCTGCCACAACTTAAAGTTAAGGGTTTAAAAGAGGAATTGTGAGATATTGATAAACACATTTAGAATTGTAAAATAAAAGAAAAAAAGCAAACTATTAGCTAGTCTTCATAGGTTTAAAACTTTAAGTTTCTGCCAAAGCATTAACAGATAGTCTCTAGAAGGCACAGAAGGGCCCAGTTCAGTCAATTACCCCGATATTGATTGGGTAAATGTAACATCGGGGCATGCTAGGGAGGTAAAATTCCTCAACGAAATCAAGGATTGCTTTACGGAGCAGCTGGTATAGGAGCAGACAAGAGAAGGAAAAATTCTAGACCTAGTCCTTAGTGGATTCCATGATCTGGTGCGGGAGGTAATGGTGATAACAGTGATTATAATATGTAAGTATACACAGGATATCCAATACATTAGCTTTTAACTTTAAAAAATTAGACTATGATAAAATGAGAAGAACGGTGAAAAAAAAACTTAGAGGAGCAACTTTGAAGGTAAAAAATTTACATCAGGCGTAGATGCTGTTCAAAAATACAATTCTGGAAGCCCAGGCCAAATATGGTGGTACCGGAAGATTGGAGGGTGGCCTATGTAATACCGATTTTTTAAAAAGGTTCCAGAGGAGATCCGGGAAATTATAGACCAGTGAATCTGATGTCGGTGCCGGGCAAAATGGTAGAGACTATTATTAAGAACAAAATTACAGGCATATTCAAAAGCATGGATTAATGAGACAAAGTCAACATGGATTTAGTGAAGGCAAATCTTGCCTCACCAATATACTACATTTCCTTGAAGGGGTAAACAAACATGTGGATAAAGGGGAGCCGGTTGATATTGTGTATCTGGATTTTCAGAAGGCGTTTGACAAAGTACCTCATGAAAGACTCCAGAGGAAATTGGAGAGTCATGGGATAGGAGGTAGTGTTCTATTGTGGATTAAAAACTGGTTAAAAGATAGAAAACAGAAATTGCAGCCTTACATGAGGCAAGTTTGAAATTTGTGCATGTAAGGTTAAATCAGGTTTACTATGAGTGTACCAATAAACCTGGAAGATTGCTGGCCTCCAAATTAAGAAAAATGAGATCTGACCGACACATTTTGAGAGTAAGGGACGCCAAGGGAGCCATGATACACAAATCAGCACAGATCAGAGACCGTTTTGCCAAATATTATGAGTTATTATATAAAGCGGATGCTGCTGTACAGATTGGGGACATTGATGACTATCTGGCGAACAGGAAGTTGCCGACCCTGTCCGACCTACAGCGGGGAGAACTTGAAGCGCCGGTGCGGGTGGATGAGGTCATTAGGGTTATCAAAGCATTACCGACGGGTAAGGTGCCGGGTTTAGATGGGTTTACAAATGAGTTTTATAAGGCATATGTGTTTGAATTAGCACCTTACTTGACGATGATCATTAACTCAGTGAGAGAGGGGGCTCCCCTTCCCAAGACTATGATGGAGGCCTGGGTGGCGGTAATACCAAAGCCTGGTAAGGATAATACTGATTGTGCCTCTTATAGACCCATATCGATACTTAATACAGATGTTAAGATATTGGCAAAGATATTGGCAAACCGGTTGGGGCATATGCTCCCTGGCTTAGTTCACCCGGACCATAAGTACATAAGTACATAAGTAGTGCCATACTGGGAAAGACCAAAGGTCCATCTAGCCCAGCATCCTGTCACCGACAGTGGCCAATCCAGGTCAAGGGCACCTGGCACGCTCCCCAAACGTAAAAACATTCCAGACAAGTTATACCTAAAAATGAGGAATTTTTCCAGTCCATTTAATAGCGGTCTATGGACTTGTCCTTTAGGAATCTATCTAACCCCTTTTTAAACTCCGTCAAGCTAACCGCCCGTACCACGTTCTCCGGCAATGAATTCCAGAGTCTAATTACACGTTGGGTGAAGAAAAATTTTCTCCGATTCGTTTTAAATTTACCACACTGTAGCTTCAACTCATGCCCTCTAGTCCTAGTATTTTTGGATAGCGTGAACAGTCGCTTCACATCCACCCGATCCATTCCACTCATTATTTTATACACTTCTATCATATCTCCCCTCAGCCGTCTCTTCTCCAAGCTGAAAAGCCCTAGCCTTCTCAGCCTCTCTTCATAGGAAAGTCGTCCCATCCCCACTATCATTTTCGTCGCCCTTCGCTGTACCTTTTCCAATTCTACTATATCTTTTTTGAGATACGGAGACCAGTACTGAACACAATACTCCAGGTGCGGTCGCACCATGGAGCGATACAACGGCATTATAACATCCGCACACCTGGACTCCATACCCTTCTTAATAACACCCAACATTCTATTCGCTTTCCTAGCTGCAGCAGCACACTGAGCAGAAGGTTTCAGCGTATCATCGACGACGACACCCAGATCCCTTTCTTGATCCGTAACTCCTAACGCGGAACCTTGCAAGACGTAGCTATAATTCGGGTTCCTCTTACCCACATGCATCACTTTGCACTTGTCAACATTGAACTTCATCTGCCACTTGCACGCCCATTCTCCCAGTCTCGCAAGGTCCTCCTGTAATCGTTCACATTCCTCCTGCGACTTGACGACCCTGAATAATTTTGTGTCATCGGCGAATTTAATTACCTCACTAGTTATTCCCATCTCTAGGTCATTTATAAATACATTAAAAAGCAACGGACCCAGCACAGACCCCTGCGGGACCCCACTAACTACCCTCCTCCACTGAGAATACTGGCCACGCAATCCTACTCTCTGCTTCCTATCTTTCAACCAGTTCTTAATCCATAATAATACCCTACCTCCGATTCCATGACTCTGCAATTTCTTCAGGAGTCTTTCGTGCGGCACTTTGTCAAACGCCTTCTGAAAATCCAGATATACAATATCAACCGGCTCCCCATTGTCCACATGTTTGCTTACCCCCTCAAAAAAATGCATTAGATTGGTGAGGCAAGACTTCCCTTCACTAAATCCGTGCTGACTTTGTCTCATCAGTCCATGTTTTTGTATATGCTCTGCAATTTTATTCTTAATAATAGCCTCCACCATCTTGCCCGGCACCGACGTCAGACTCACCGGTCTATAATTTCCCGGATCTCCTCTGGAACCTTTCTTAAAAATCGGAGTAACATTGGCTACCCTCCAGTCTTCCGGTATTACACTCGATTTTAGGGACAGATTGCATATTTCTAACAGTAGCTCCGCAAGTTCATTTTTTAGTTCTATTAATACTCTGGGATGAATACCATCAGGTCCCGGTGATTTACTACTCTTCAGCTTGCTGAACTGACCCATTACATCCTCCAAGGTTACAGAGAATTTGTTTAGTTTCTCCGACTCCCCCGCTTCAAATATTCTTTCCGGCACCGGTGTCCCCCCCAAATCCTCCTCGGTGAAGACCGAAGCAAAGAATTCATTTAATTTCTCCGCTACGGCTTTGTCCTCCTTGATCGCCCCTTTAACACCATTTTCGTCCAGCGGCCCAACCGACTCTTTGGCCGGTTTCCTGGGCTTCGTAGCAAAGAGGCAGGCAATGGATAATGTACGCCGTACGATGGACCTTGTGTATGCAGCTCAGACAAAACACCGGCCCTTGCTGTTGCTTGGGTTGGACGCGGAAAAGGCGTTTGACCGGGTACACTGGGGGTACTTGGATAAGGTATTACACAGGGTGGGGATAGGTCAGATTTTCAGAACATGGATCCGAGCATTATACTCCTCGCCTCAGGCGTGTGTGAGAGTAAACGGTGGAACCTCAGGCTCCTTCATGCTTGGACGAGGAACTAGACAGGGATGCCCACTGTCCCCTTTATTATTTGATCTGGCAATGGAGCCCTTGGCGGCAGCTATTAGGGAAAACGAAGACATCTCTGGAGTGCGGGTGTAAACTCATGAATACAAAATTGCCTTGTTTGCGGACGACGTGCTCTTGTCCCTCACAAATCCTTTGATTTCCCTTCCAAACTTAATGAAGGAGCTTGAGGACTATACCAGGATCTCAGGTTATAAACTTAACGCTAGCAAGTCAGTGGGATTAGCTGTAGATATACCACAGGATGTGATGGACTCCTTGCAGACGACCTTCACTTTTAAGTGGGCAAGCAGTGCCTTAAGTTACTTGGGGGTGAAGATTCCAGGGGATTTGTCTGAGCTGTTTGCCGTTAATTATCCGGTTCTTAAGAGGAAGGTTCAAGGAGATTTGGACAGATGGCAGTCTATGGGTCTATCCTGGTTTGGGCGGATCGCCGCGATTAAAATGAACATTCTGCCGCGTTTTTTGTACCTATTTCAAGTCCTCCCACTGCGGCTGCCTCGGTCTTTCTTGTCTGGATTGCAGGACACGCTGATTAGATTTGTCTGGAATCGGAAACGACCGAGGCTGCCCCGGGCTTTTTTGTACAGGTCTAAACAGGAGGGAGGGCTAGGAGTGCCAAACTTGTATTGGTACTATTGTGCGGCGCAGGCTCGAGCGGCTGTAGATTGGTTTAGAACAGAAGATTTCAAACTGTGGGTTAATCTTGAGCAAGAACTGACGGGTTCTAGGTCCTTAGGGCACCTGATGTGGCTAGCGAGTAAACATAGAGGACGGGTAGACAGGTTCCCACCAACAGTTCAGGCCACATTTTACTACTGGGATCTCTTGTTCCCAGAACATCAGACTCCAGTATCTGGCTTGGCCCCAATAGTGGATAATCCCTTGTTTGAGCCGGGTATTGGTAACAACATTTTTTGCAGGTGGGCAGAGGCTGGATTGGATATGCTGGGGCAGGTGCATAAAGGCGAGAATCTCATACCCTTTGAGACCTTGATGGAAGATTTTGGGCTCCGGCCCAGGGATCGCTTTGCCTATTTACAGTTGTCACATTTTCTGAAAGGGCCAAAGTATATAGGTTCCATGCGTCGCGAAGTACACCCACTAGAGGAGGCGTGTGTAGCTTTGAAGGGTACGCGTGGATTGATCTCCTTCCTTTATAGACATCAGGTAGCAAATGCTAAACCTTCTGTTTTACACAGGAGGAGATGGGAGCAGGAGCTACAGTTTACCCTATCAGACACAAAATGGCAGTTTCTGGAAAGGAGGATCTTGAGATCCTCATTAGCGGTGGCACTGCAAGAGAATGCTATTAAGGTTTTCTACCGATGGTACTTGACACCGGTACGGTTACAACACATGTATGCCAACGTGTCAAGGGAGTGTTGGAGGAAATGTGGGGAAGTGGGAACTATGGGTCACATATGGTGGTCATGCCACAAAGCACAGGCATATTGGAGAGGAGTACAGAATCGCTTGCAGGTGTGGCTGGGACGGTCTGTACAGTGGCATCCCTTAGTTTTCGTACTGGGACAGAGACCAGAAGGCTTCACATCTGATCAGTGGCTATTGACAAGGGACTCTTTGCATGCAGCTCGGATAAACCTAGCACAGCACTGGAAGTCACCGATAGTCCCCTCATTGGTGCGATGGATAACAAAAGTGCACTATATATGTGAGATAGAGAGATTAACTGCAGAAAAGCGAAAAACTAAGACTACATGGGCAAGGATTTGGGAACCATTTTTAAAGGGAAATTTGAGATGAAAGGTGTGTACAAGTGATGGAGGGCGGCGGGGGTGTGGGGGATAGAGGGAGGAGATATTTGGTGAGGGGAGTAGTAGTTGGGGGGGAGGATTATTACACACTGAAATGGAAAAAATTTTTGAAGTTGAAATAGTTTTGGTTTAAGCATTTTTGTTTGCTGGTGTCATGTTCAGACTTATGGATGTGATTAGGTATAAGTGTCATATATTGCTATGTACTGAGCTGCATGACTATTGTACTGGTTAAACAATTCTCAATAAACACTTCCATAAATCAAAAAAAGATAGAAAACAGAGTAGGGTTAAATGGTCAGTATTCTCAATGGAGGGCTCTGTACTGGAACCGCTGCTTTTTAACATATTTATAAATGACCTAGAGATGCGAGTAACTAGTGAGGTAATTAAATTTGCTGATGACACAAAGTTATTCAAAGTCGTTAAATCGCGGGAGGATTGTGAAAAATTACAAGCGGACCTTATGAGACTGGGCGTCTAAATAGCAGATGACGTTTAATGTGAGCAAGTGTAAAGTGATGCATGTGGAAAAGAGGAACCCGAATTATAGCTATGTCATGCAAGGTTCCATGTTAGGAGTCACGGACCAAGAAGGGGATGTAGGTGTTATCGTTGATGATACATTGAAACCTTCTGCTCAGTGTGCTGCTGCGGCTATGAAAGCAAATAGAATGTTAGGTATTATTAGGAAAGGAATGGAAAACAAAAATGAGGATGTTATAATGCCTTTGTATCGTTCCATGGTGTGACCGCATCTTGAATATTGTGTTGAATTCTGGTCGCCGCATCTCAAAAAACATATAGTGGCATTAGAAAAGGTGCAGAGAAGGGCGACAAAAATGATAAAGGGGATGGGACGACTTCCCTATGAGGAAAGGCTAAAGCGGCTAGGGCTCTTCAGCTTGGAGAAAAGGCGGCTGAGGGGAGATATGATAGAGGTCTATAAAATAATGAGTGGGGTTGAACGGGTAGATGTGAAGCGTTTGTTCACGCTTTCCAAAAATACTAGGACTAGGGGGAATGCAATGAAGCTACAATGTAGTAAATTTAAAACGAATCGGAGAAAATGTTTCTTCACTCAACGTGTAATTAAACTCTGGAATTCGTTGCCAGAGAATCTGGTAAAGGCGGTTAGCTTAGCGGAGTTTAAAAAAGGTTTGGACAGCTTCCTAAAGGAAAAGCCAATAGACCATTATTAAATGGACTTGGGAAAATCCACTATTTCTGGGATAAGCAGTATAAAATGTTTTGTACATTTTTGGGGTCTTGTCGGGTATCTGCGACCTGGATTGGCCACTGTTGGAAACAGGATGCTGGGCTCGATGGACCTTTGGTCTTTCTCAGTATGGCAATACTTATATTACATGTATTAAAAAAGGAGGATGGAAGACCAAACGACAGCCGGCATTGGTTAAAAAGTGAGATGAAGGAAGCTATTAGAGCTAAAAGAAAAACCTTCAAAAAATGGAAGAAGGAACCGACTGAAAATAATAAAAGCATAAGGAATGTCAAGTCAAATGCAAAGCGCTGATAAGGAAGGCAAAGAGGGACTTTGAAAAAAAGATTGCGTTCGAGGTAAAAGCACATGGTTAGAATTTTTTTAATGTATATTAAAAGCAAGAAGCCGGCAAAAGAATCAGTTGGACCACTAGATGACCGAGGGGTAAAAGGGGCGATCAAGGAAGACCAAGCCATAGTGGAGAGATTAAATGAATTCTTTGCTTTGGTCTTCATCGAGGAAGATTTGGGAGATACCAGTGCCAGAAATGGTATTCGAAGTTGACGAGTTGGAGAAACTGAATGAAATCTCTATAAACCTAGAGGATGTAATGAGGCAATTTGACAAATTGAAGAATAGCAAATCTCCTGCACCGGATGGTAATTATCCCAGAGTACTAATAGAATTGAAAAATGAACTGGCGGAACTATTGTTAGTAATATGTAAATTATCTTTAAAATAAAGCGTGGTACTGGAAGATTGGAGGGTAGCCTATGTAACGCCGATATTTAAAAAAGGTTCCAGAAGGGATCTGGGAAATTATAGACCGGTGAGCCTGATGTTGGTGCCGGGTAAAATGGTAGACACTATTATAAAGAACAAAATTTAAAAAGCATATCCAAAAGCATGGATTAAAGAGACAGAGCCAACATGGATTTAGTGAAGGGAAATCAGTTGGGGGTAGTGGGTTTTAGGGGGCTCAGCAGACAAGGTAAGGGAGCACCTCACCAATCTATTACATTTCTTTGAAGGGGTGAATAAACATGTGGATAAAGGCAAGCCTGTTGATATTGTATATGTGAATTTTCAAAAGGTGTTTGACAAAGCACCTCATGAAAGACTCCAGAGGAAATTGGAGAGCCATGGGACAGGAGGTAGTGTCCCATTGTGAATTAAAAACTGGTTAAAGGATAGAAAACAGAGAGTAGGGTTAAATGGTCAGTATTCTCAATGGAGAAGGGTAGATAGTGGGGTTTTACTCGGGGGTCAGTGCTGGGACCGCTGCTTTTTAACATATTTATAAATGATTTTGAGATTGGAGTAACTAGTGAGGTAATTAAATTTGCTGATGACACAAAGTTATTCAAAGTTGTAAAAAGGTTCAAAACTTGCAAGCCCTTATGTTTGAAGAAAACTTGGATACTGTTGCTATTACAGAGACATTGTTCAACGATTCCCATGAATGGGATCTGACCGTGCCGGGCTATAATCTTTTTAGGAAGGAAAGAGAGGGCCGAAGAGGCTCTGTATGTGAGAGACAATATCAGAGTGGCTGAAATGCGGGGAATCGGGGGAAAGGAAGCAGCTTTATGGATCTTCCTGGAAAGAGAAGATGGAACCTGTATCCACACGAGCGTTATCTACAGACCTCCGGCACAAACGGAGAAGTTAGACAAGGATCTGATTAAACTCAAAGAAGCGAAGAGGGAAATACGGCTAGCGAAAACGCGAGTGGAAGAAAAAATGGCTAAAGATGTAAAGAGAGGCGACAAGACCTTTTCCAGATATATTGGAGAAAGGAGAAAAGATAGGAATGGTGTTGTGAGACTGAAAGATGATGAGAACGTCTATGTGGAGAGTGATGAAGATAATGTGAACGTGCTAAACGATTATTTCTCTTTGTTGTTCATGGAGAAAAATCCTGGAGAAGGAACGAGGTTGACTGCCGAGGGAACATCTGGGAATGGAGTGGATACTGCGCTGTTTACGGAAGAAAGAGTTTATAAACAGCTGGAGAATCTGAAGGTGGACAAAGCTATGGGGCCGGATGGGATACATCCCAGGATACTGAGGGAGCTCAGAAAGGTCCTGGCGGGACCTCTTAAAGATTTATTTAATAGATCTTTAGAGATGGGAGAGGTTCCACAGATTGGAGATGAGCGGATGTGGTCCCTCTTCACATGTGGAGACTGGGAAGAAGTGGGAAACCCTTTCAGCTTATTCACGAGTCTTCTGTGGGGGACCGTATCGAAGGCTTTGCTGAAATCCAAGTAGATTACATCTAGCACACGTTTCCCACTTCTTCCCTACTGCAGACTGGTAAGTCTCACGTCAGTGATAGGAAATATAATGGAGTCGCTGCTGAAAGAAAGGATAGTTTAACTTTCTAGAAGCAGACGGGTTACAGGACCCGAGGCAACATGGTTTTACCAAAGGAAAATCCTGACAAACGAATCTTATTGACTTCTTTGACTGGGTGACCAAAGAACTGGATGAAGGACGTGCGCTAGATGTAATCTACTTGGATTTCAGCAAAGCCTTCGATATGGTCCCCCACAGAAGACTCGTGAATAAGCTGAAAGGGTTGAAATTAGGACTGAAAGTGGTGAACTGGATAGGAAACTGGTTGACTGACAGGTGGCAGAGGGTGGTGGTAAATGGAATCCGCTTGGAGGAAAGAATGGTGAGCAATGGAGTTCCTCAGGGGTCAGTGCTGGGGCCTATTCTGTTTAATATATTTGAAGGGTTGGAAGGAAAGGTGTGCCTTTTTGCGAATGAATTGAAAATAGCCAATAGAGTGGATAACCTGGAGGGAGTAGAAATGATGAGAAGGGATCTCCAAACCCGGTCAAGGGTTTGGCAGTTAAAATTTACATGGCTGACTCCGAAGACAAGTTTTTAAATCCTTCTGGAAGAGATTTATAGATGACGTGATCATCTTATGGAGTGGTGACAGGGATCTGTTAGATCAGTTCCTCCAATATCTTATGTGATGACCTTTGAGTCCTCTGCAGTAGGAACCACGATCAACTATCTGGATGCTCATATAAGCCTTGAGGATGGTAGATTTAACACCATGGTATTCCGCAAGCCTACTTTCATGACTGTGGCTGTGACCCCTCTTTTGACTCACCTTATTCTGCTGGTCAGCTCATGATCTGGCTACTATCTGCATTATTGTGTTTGTCCTGTGTGTTCCAAGTCTCACTTCGGTGTTCAGTGTGTCTTTCCTGTTTCTGTCCTGTAGGGTTTTCACTTCCTCTGTTTCAAGCCTCACTTTGGGTTCTGTGTATTTCCTGTCTCTGTCCTGTTATAAGGAACTGGTTGTCATTCATTCTGGGCCTTTGCAACGCCAAAGGTCCCCAGGTTAGTCTGTGTGCTTGTGAGCACTTCTGCCTAGACCCTTGTTGCCTTGTTCTTGTCTATGTGTCTGTGGGCACTTCTGTGTCTTGTCTTCTACCTCTGCCTTTAGCCTTAGTTCTGTTGTTTGTCTGTTTGTGTGCTTTGTGTCCAGCCTAGTCTGCCTTGCTTGTTCTAGTGCCTTCTACCTTAGCTTTAGCCTTAGTTCTGTTGTTTGTCTGTGTGGGTTAGCTTTGGTTCTGTCCCTGCTTCTCTGTCTTTACCCTGGTAGTCTTTAGCTCCAGTCCCCTTCCTGCTTGCCTCAGCCTTGCAAGCCTTCAGCTTTGGTCCTGTCCTTGCTTGTCTGTCTGTATCCTGGTAGTCTTTAGCTCCAGTCCCCTTCCTGCTTGCCTCAGCCTTGCAAGCTTTCAGCTTTGGTTCTGCCCCTGCTTGTCTGTCTTTACCCTGTTTGTCCCTAGCTTCACAGTTCTACCCTGCTCGTGTCTGCCTTGTCTGAGTATCCTGAATCCTGTTTCTGCCAGGTTTGTTTGTAAATCCTGAATCCTGCCTGAGTATCCTGAATCCTGTTCCAGTCAAGCCCAGCTTGTTCCAGTGAAGCCAAGCCAAGTCCGTTCCATTATTTGGTTCCACTCTACTCAAGCCAAGCTTGTTCCAGTATCCGGTTCCAGTGAAGCCAAGCCAAGTCAAGTCCGTTCCAGTATTTGGTTCCACTCTAGTCAAGCCAAACTTGTTTCAGTATCCAGTTCCAGTGAAGCCAAGCCAAGTCCGTTCCAGTATCTGGTTCCAGTGAAGCCAAGCCAAGTCAGTTCCAGTATTTGGTTCCACTCCAGTCAGGCCAAGCTTGTTCCAGTATCCGGTTCCAGTGAAGCCAAGCCAAGTCTGTTCCAGTATCTGGTTCCGGTCCAGCCAAGCCAAGTCCGTTCCAGTATTTGGTTCCAGTCAGGTCAAACCAAGCTTGCTCCAGTATCCGGTTCCAGTCCAGTCAAGCCAAGCTTGTTCCAGTATCTGAGTCTAGCCAAGTCAAGTGCATCCTGAATCAGTCTTGCTTGGTGGGTTTTGCCTCCTGCTGCCGCTTGACGACAGTAGACCAAGGGCTCACGTTGTTCCAGAGTTCACGCCTGGTTGTTCAAAGCCTGGGACGTGACAAATTGCAAAGGCCATGAGCTCGGCAGAATCATCCTTCCATCTGGGTGTCCAGCCCATGACTTTTTCCTCTGTTGGCAATCCGGGTCTCAGCTCGGGTGCAACTTCTAGTTTGGATTTTGGTCCCAACCCAGTTTCTGCTCTTGACTGTTGGATGATGCTCCAGAATTACCGTGATAAACTTTGTTCTGATCCAGCCTTGAAGAATACTCCTGAAGCTGCAGCTGAGAGAAAGCGTTGCTGGTGGATTGGGTTCCTTGTAAACCCAGTTTCTGCTATTGATTCTTCTATTCCGCTCTATAGCTACCGCTTCAAACTTTTCTGGGATCTAACCCTGCGGGAAACTCCTGACGCGGACGCTGAAAGAAGGCGTCTTAGAAGTCCCGAGTTTCTGGCTCGCCTGCAGTGTGCTTGGAGCTCCGTTTCAGCTCCTAATGCCAGTCTGGGTCCCAGTCCCAGTTCAGCTACTGTTCAGAGTTCCAGCTCGTCAAGACACTGATTCCAGTCTGGGTTCCAGTCCCAGTCCAGCTCCTGTTCAGAGTTCCAGCTCCAGTCAATACACTGAGTCCAGTCCGGGTTCCAGTCCCAGTCCAGTTCCTGTTCAGAGTTCCAGTTCCATTCAAGTCTGATTCCAGTCTGGGTTCCAGTCCCAGTTCGGCTCCTGATGCCAGTCCGGGTCCCAGTCCTGGTTCAGTTACTGTTCAGAGTTTCAGTTCCAGTCGAGACTCTGATTTCAGTCCGGGTTCCAGTCCCGGTTCAACTCCTGATGCCAGTCCGGGCCCTAGTCCTGGTTCAACTACTGTTCAGAGTTCCAGCTCCAGTCAAGGCTCTTCCAGTCCAGGTTCCTGTTCTGAAGTTCCAGATTTACTTGTTACTTCCACTTTAGTAATCCATGTTCATGTTTTGAAACCCATCAGTAGGTTTCACCACAGTTACCCTTGGAAACCTGATATCTCCCATGGAGACACAGAGCCTTGAGGGGGAGGTACTGTCACGACTGTGGCCTTGACCCCTCTTTTGACTCACCTTATTTTGCTGGTCAGCTCATGAGCTGGCTACGATCTGCATTATTGTGTTTGTCCTGTGTGTTCCAAGTCTTACTTCGGTGTTCATTGTGTCTTTCCTGTTTCTGTCCTGTAGGGTTTCCACTTCCTCTGTTACAAGCCTCACTTTGGGTTCTGTGTATTTCCTGTCTCTGTCCTGTTATAAGGAAGTGGTTGTCTTTTATTCTGGGCCTCTGCAACGCCAAAGGTCCCCAGGTGTCACATTTTCCAAAAGCAGGAACTATGTTTGTGAGCCCTTGGCCCACTGCCGAGGAGCGGCAGTGACAGGCAAAACCATCCCACACAGGAACCAGACAGAACTCAGATAGGAACAGCAAGACTTCACCTGCACTAGCCGCCCTTCCCCAGGAGTTGAGTCCCTGGCTGCAGGCGGCCGACAGGACTTACAGGACAGGGTAGGAACTGGAAGCTGCAAGCAGCCACTAAAACAGGGAACAAACACTGACAAACACGAGACAGAACTGAAAGCCCCATCCTTGGCCACCTTTAAATCTAGACTGAAAGCCCACCTCTTTAACATTGCTTTTGACTCGTAACCACTTGTAACCACTCGCCTCCACCTACCCTCCTCTTTTCCTTCCCGTTCACATTAATTGATTTGATTACTTTTTTTTTTTTTTGTCTATTAGATTGTAAGCTCTTTGAGCAAGGATTGTCTTTCTTCTATGTTTGTGCAGTGCTGCGTACGCCTTGTAGCGCTATAGAAATGCTAAATAGTAGTAGTAGTAGTAAAGCTGCCAAGCAGCCACTGAACAAGAAACACAGACAAACAGAAACTAAACACAAAAGACAGACAAGGAACAAGTCTAGGAAACAAACAATAACCTTGTCACGCTTCTCATGACACACAGGGTCTGTGAGCCCTTGGGCCACTGCCAAGGAGAGGCAGCATCAGGCAAATCACCCAAACAGGAGGCAAGGCAGACCACAGACAGACAGGTGCAGGCCGGACTGGAGCAGCTGGACTGAAACAGAAGCACTAAGCAGCAGCAGGAGAATAGTCCATGAATCAAGCAGAGTCTTACCGGCAGGCAGCAAAGCAGCAGGGAAACCAGGAACCACACACAGTCTGTAGGATGGCGGCAATCAAAAGTAAACCAGGGATCAAGCAGGGACTTGGGCAGGCAGCAAGCAGTAGAACAAACCGGGAAACACGCAGAGTCTTGGGCAGGCAGCAGACAGTAGAATAAACCAGGAACACAAGCAGTGTCAAAGACAGGCAAAGCAAGCATTCAGGGCAGGAACTGCAACAGACCAACAAGAATACAACTGAAGACCTCTATTGCCAAGGCAAAGCCTGAAAGTTCCCAGGTGCTTAATAAAGGCAACATACAAGGGAGTTCACCAGGTAAGGGTGCTGCTAAGTTCCAAAAATCCCAAGACAGTCTGGAAGGCTGGAAGATCCGGACCGGACCAGCATGACTTCTGGAACAAACAGCAAACAGACAGTCCATCGCAGCCACCAGGTCTGACCACCAGGTGGGCGAGATGAGTGAGAGCATGAAACAAGGGCACAACTGTGACAAACCCTAAGCTAAACTACACACAGACTAACTAGCATCAGACAAGGAACTAGAATAAAAATCAAGCTAGGCAGAAGTGCAACAAGCACCAACAAACCAGGGCCTTAGGCGATGCAAAGGCAAAGCAGAGAGTTTCCAAATGGCTAATAAGCCCAGCAGCAGCTGAGATTCAAGCTGCAGCAATCACCAGGCAGCTATGGGTGCTGTGCAGGATCAAACAAGACAAGCAAGTCTGGCAGGCCGGAAGATCCGGACTGGACTGGGCTGAAGTCTGGAACAGGAAACAGCACACAGACAATCCCATGCAGCCACCAGGCCTGGCCACCAGGAGGCGAGATGACAGAGCCTGAAACCAGGGCACGACCGTGACACCAGGTTAGTCTGTGTGCTTGTGAGCACTTCTGCCTAGATCCTTGTTGCCATGTTCTTGTGTGTGTGTCTGTGGGCACTTCTGTGTCTTGTCTTCTTAATTGTGGTGCCTCTGTGCACCTCTGCCTTTAGCCTTAGTTCTGTTGTCTGTGTGCTTTGTGTCCAGCCTAGTCTGCCTTGCTTGTTTCTAGTCCCTTCTACCTTAGCTTTAGCCTTAGTTCTGTTGTTTGTCTGTGTGGGTTAGCTTTGGTTATGTCCCTGCTTGTCTGCCTTTACCCTAGTAGTCTTTAGCTCCAGTTCCCTTCCTGCTTGTCTCAGCCTTGCAAGCTTTCAGTTTTGGTTCTGTCCTTGCTTGTCTGTCTTTACCCTGGTAGTCTTTAGCTCCAGTCCCCTTCCTGCTTGCCTCAGCCTTGCAAGCTTTCAGCTTTGGCTCTGTCCCTGCTTGTCTATCTTTACCCTGTTTGTCCCTAGCTTCAGTCCGTCCCTGCTTGTGTCTGCCTTGTCTGACTATCCTGAATCATGTTTCTGCCAAGCTTGTTTGTAAATCCTGAATCCTGCCTGAGTATCCTGAATCCTGTTACAGTCAAGCCAAGCTTGTTCCAGTATCCGGTTCCAGTGAAGCCAAGCCAAGTCCGTTCCAGTATTTGGTTCCACTCCAGTCAGGCCAAGCTTTTTCCAGTATCTGGTTCCAGTGAAGCCAAGCCAAGTCTGTTCCAGTATCTGGTTCCAGTTCAGCCAAATCCGTTCCAGCTTTTGGCTCCAGCCCAGCCCAGTCAAGCCAAGCTTGTTCCAGTATCTGACTCTAGCCAAGTGCATCCTGAATCCTGTCCAGTCTTGCTTGGAGAGTTTTGCCTTCTGCTGCCACTCGACGACAGTAGGCCAAGGGCTCAAGTTGTTCTAGAGTTCACGCCTGGTTATTCAAAGCCTGGGACGTGACACCTACTGATGCGAACACCATTCTGTACTATTGGAGTTTTCACCCAAGATCTAATAAAGAAGGGAGTCCAACAAGTCAGTTCTTAAGACTGAGGAAACTATGCGGCTCACAAGCGATGTTCGATGCCTGTGCCAGTGATTTATTTAAAAGATTTCAACACAGGGGTTACCCCAATAAGGTCATCAGGAGAGCACTGAATGTTAATCGTCAATGGCTATTAAAGCAGACACCAACAACAGAGAAAGAGGATGACCGGTTTACTTGTATTTTACCATTCTCTTGTCAAAACACAGCAATCAGAAATATCATCAGAAAGCATTGGCGTCTACTCTCTTTACATGGCTTCTCTAAGCCCCCCAGCTTGGCTTATACTAGGGCACGTAACCTGGGAGAGATATTGTCGTCTTCTGGGAGCTATCACATGATGAATGAATGAGATGCACATCAAAGGTCATTCTATCTGCAATCAATGCGTGTACTACAGGTTTGCTTGGCAGACTGATTCTGTTCTCACTCGGTAACTGGGAGACCATTTAAATTGCAGTGGTCCACTGATTGCAACTCCTCTCAGGTCATTTATGGCATCTGCTGCCCTTGCAGCAAATGGTACATTGGCCATACTAAAAGACGCATAAAACAAAGGATCATTGAACATCTCAGCAATTTAAAGACCTGAAAGAGGCGCCTTTAGTAGTTCACTGGGAGGAGCAGAAGCATAACAAATGTGATTTAAAACTTGTTGCTCTGACCAGTGTCCGTCTTTTGCATGGTGGTGATGTTTCAATGGCTCTGCTGCATAAGAAACAACAATATATTTTTTAATGGAATACAGTGACCCCTTGTGGTCTAAACAGGGAAATCGAGTGGACTACCTGGTTATGAAGTTTCCCCGCACTTTTGGATTTTTGCTTGATGTATATATAGACTCACTGCGCAAGTACTGGCATTCTGTTGGGGCCCGATGGGAATTGCAGTTCTACCCTCAAGTTAGCCTTATAATGAAGTTACATTGTAATATTTTAGTTTATTGTTTGTAAGCATGGACTTCAGGCATATTATAACAAAAGTTATAGTAGAAAATTTTGTCCATTTTTTAAGTTTCTAGCTTTACTTGCTCTTTTAATCTGATGGTGTTGCTGTTTATAGGCACCGCCTGATTGCAGCTCTTTTTGAGCAACTACTATATCCTCCTGATGATGCCTTCACAAGCTAAACATGGACCACATAGGGGATAAAGTTTGCTGAAAAACATGAACTGTGTATTCAAATGCTGAAATTGAGCTTCTATGAATATTGTATACTTTGATCCTTTTTGATCTTCTGGATTTTTTTGCACTGATTCAACACGCATCAGAAAAAGCATTACACACCCTGGTGTCACGTTTCCTGGCTGTTCTGAGCTGGGCACTGGTGGCCATCTTGGATTCAGGTTTATTCCAGGGTTTGGCGGCCATCTTGGAGAGGGCTGTTAGGCCAGGGCAGCCATCTTGGAGGTGGCAGCTGCAGGAAGGAAGCCCTTATTTGGTCGCAGGGTGTTCCTGATGGGGGCTGCCATCTTGTTTTCAGCTGTGCCTGGTTGAGCCTGATTCCTTCCTATTTAAGGCTCTGCCCACAGTCTATCAGTGCTTTGGCTTCTACTCGGTTCGCTGACTAGTAGCAGTGCTTTGGATCTACTTCTGACGGATACCCGGTTCTGACCTTTGCCTGTTCCTGGACCTGCTTCTGACCACTGCCTGGTATTGACCACTGCCTGTTCCTGGACCTGCTTTTGACCGCTGCCTGGTACTGACCCCTGCCTGTTCCTGGACCTTCTAGTGACCGCTGCCTGGTGTGGACCTGTTGCCTAGCCCTGGTTTGCTGTGACCTGCTGCTTGGTCTAACCCTATGGACTTTGTCCTGGACTTTGTTCTCTTTGTTGCTGGCTGCCCGAACTCAGGGGCTCAACTCCTGGGGAACGGCGGGAGGCACAGAGAGGACTCAAGGTTTTGGCCAACAGCCCGGTGAGGGTTTCCTTCATCGTGTTCAAGGGCTCACCTCTCCGTGGAGATACATTACACCTGGACTGTTGTTTACAAGAACTACACCTTTCCATATGTGGATCACCACAGCACCCTAAGATAAGTGCCAACATTCATTATACTTCACGTACTGCTCTTTATACTATTTGGTTGAAAGAGGACGGTTACTGGTGCTATGATGGTGACATGCTGTCATTACAGTCACATGAGACCAATGTCTGTGTAATGTGCTATAAAAACTGAGAACCCTTTACACTTTATATAATTTATTATTTTGGACATTTAGTTTATTTTTATATTTTCATATTTCTTTAGTTCCACTTTTTATTCTTTGTCATTGAGGTTTCTGGAGTACGTGTAGTTAAAATTTAATGCCAAGAAGTGTAAAGTGATGCACTTGGGGTGCAAACACCCTAGAGAGAGCTGCCAAATAGGAGGGGAGAGATTAGTAAGCTCGACTCAGGAGAGAGACCTTGGGGTGTTGGTGTCTGAGGATCTGAATGTGAGGCGACAAGGCGACGACCGTGGCCAGAAGGATGCTAGGCTGCATAGAGAGGGGCATAAACAGCAGAAGAAAGGAGGTGCTGATGCCCTCTACGTTGTTCGTGAGGCCCCACGTGGAGTATTGTGTTCAGTTTTGGAGGCAATATCTTGCTAAAGATGTAAAAAGACTGGAAGCGATGCAATGAAAAGCTACAAAAATGGTATGGGATTTCCAAACCGTACGAGAGACTTGCTGACCTGAACATGTATACCTTGGAGGAAAGGAGAAACAGGGGTGACATGATACAGACGTTCAAATATTTGAAAGGTATTAATCAGCAAACGAACCTTTTCCAGAGACGGGGATGTGTTAGAACTAGAAGACATGAATTGAGGATGAAGGGGGCAAACTCAGGAGTGTTATGATTGTGGTCAGAACTCCTCTCAAACTTACCTTTTTCCTGGTGGTCAGCTTCTTAGCTGGCTTCTGTTTCCTTTGTCTGACCTTTCTGAGCTAGCTCTGTCTCTCTATGCTGGCAGCTTCCAGCAGCATGACTCTAATTGCTTCAGTATAATGCAGCTATGTGTGTGGACTGAGTTAGCTCTACCTCTCTTTGGGTGTACTGGCTTCAAGTGCTTCACGGTGCTACATTGATGTAGGTTGGGCCTCTCTGGGTTTCAGTGTGCTGTCTGCCTGGGTCTAGGGAGTGCGACATCATCAGGGAGGGCCTTGATAAGGAAGTGGTGTTCTTCCCTTCAGGGCCTTTGCAACGTTTGCTTTTGCTACTTGCTTGTGACTGTGTGTTTAGCTTTCCTGCTTTTCCCTTGTGGTTCCCCTGCTTTTCCCTCTTGCTGCTTTGGAAGCTCTGTTGCTGATAGAAGTACTTCAGGGTTTGGTGTTGTTAGGAACACTGCAGATTTGGCTGTTAGAAGTACTTCTGGTGTTTGTGCTGTTGGGAGCATTGCAGTCTTTGCTGTTTGTGTTTGGTGCTTTGGAAGCACTTTTGGCTTACGTGTTTAGCTTCCCTGTTTTTTCCCTAGTGGCTCCCTTGTCTTCCCTTTTAGTGCTAGGAGCTCTTCTGGTTGTTTGGGGCATGGGAGCACCCTAGTTAGTTTAGAGTTGTAGAGCTTCTGTAGCATGGTGCTCAGAGCACCTGTGTTAGGTCTGCTGAAGTTTGGTGCTTATGAAGCACCTTTATTAGCTTATGTGTTTGGCTTCCCTGTTCTTCCTTGTGGCTCCCCTGCTTTTCCTTTTGGTGCTGTGAGAAGCACTCTTGTTAGGTCAGTGCAGTGGTGTGCTGGTAAATTTTTAACAGGCTCTCTCTCCGGTCCACCTCGGTGCCCCCCCCAAAAAAAAAAAATTGCAGAGCTGGCTATAGCCGTGGGGGGGAGGGGGGGGCAATTCATTACTCTCTCCAGGAAAAAAAATTAAATGATCCCAGGTTCCAATCTAATTCATGTTTAATGTGGGATAAAATGCCATAAATAAGTAAATAAATATAAACTTTTAATGTTGAGCACCTGATTCTCAAAGTGAACATATTCCAAACGCTATAATGAAAATAAAATGATTTTTTTTCTACCTTTGTTGTCTGGTGACTGTTTTTCTGATCATGCTGGCCCAGTATCCGATTCTGCTGCTATCTGTCCTCTTAACTCCGTTTCCAGGGCCTTTCCATTTATTTCTTTCCTCCTTTCTTCTTCATTTCTGGTCCTCAGCTTCTGCCTATCTTCTTCATCCATGTGCAGTTTTTCTCCTCTCTTCCTTTTCCCTCATCTCATCTCCTTCCTCACTCTTCTCTCCACTCCATCCATGTCCAGCATTTCTTCTCTCTCCCCTCCTCTGCCCTGCATGCACCCATGTCCAGCAGTGACCCTCCTCTCCCCTGCATGCACCCATGTCCAGCAGTGTACCCTCCTCTCCCCTGCATGCACCCATGTCCAGCAGTGTACCCTCCTCTCCCCTGCCTTGCATACACCCAGATGTCCAGCATTGACCCTCCTCTCTCCTGCATGCACCCATGTCCAGCAGTGTACCCTCCTCTCCCCTGCCCTGCATGCACCCATACCCAGCGACCCCCTCCACCCATGTCCAGCAGCGACTCCCTTTTTCCCCTTGCCACCCCCTCCCAAGTTGTATCGCGAATTCTTCTCCTCCCTCCCTCCCGATCCGGTCCCTCACCGCCCACTTGTTTTTTTGAATTCTTCGGAGCAGGCACTCTTACCTGCCCGCTTCCAGCGCTGACTGTCCTCCCTTGCCGATTCGCTATTCAAAATGGCCGCCGAGACTTCAGCCGAAGTCTCGGCGGCCATTTTTAAAGCGCGAATCGGCAAGGGAGGACAGTCAGCGCTGGAAGCGGGCAGGCAAGACTGCCTGCCCCGAAGAATTCAAAAAACAAGCAGGCGGTGAGACGGATCCGGAGGGAGGGAGGAGAGCTAGAGCCGGCTCGCTATTTTCAACAACCGGCTCGCAAGCCGGAAGAAAATTTAACAACCGGCTCTTGCGAGCGGGTGCGAGCCGGCTCCAGCACACCACTGGGTCAGTGCCTTGGGGCACTCCTGTTAGTATAGGGCTTAGGAAGTCCTTTTGTTAGTTTACTGTGAGGAACACTTCTGCTGGTTTAGGGCTTGGGAGCACTTAGGTCAGTTTAGGATTTAGGAGTACTTCTGTTTCCAGTCCTGGTCCCTGTGTCATCCGGTGTTCCAGTAAGTCCTGCCGGCCACTCGAACCCAAGGGCTTAACCCTTGGGGGGCAGTGGCTAAGTGCAGGTGAAGCTGTATGGACCGGTCCAGGGTGCTCCAGGCCGGTGTGTTCCAGTCCAGTGTCCTCCAGTCCGGGGGATTCCAGTCCAGTGTTCCAGTCCTGTGTCCTCCAGTCCGGGGGATTCCTCCAGTCCGGGGGATTCCAGTCCAGTGTCCTCCAGTCCGTGTGTTCCGGCTCGCTGGGTGGTGCCTGCAGTCCCTGCCGGTGTGCTTGCCCAGCGTTGGTTGGTGGGCTCTGAACCTGAGAACCAGTAATGTCAGGAAGTATTTTTTCACAGAGGGTGGTGGGTATGTGGAATGCCCTCCCACTGAAGGTGGTGGAGATGAAAACGGTAATGGAATTCAAACATGCATGGGATAAACACAAAGGAATCCTGTTTTGAAGGAATGGATCTGTGGAATCTTAGCAGATGGCGACACTGGTATTAGGGAAACAAAACCGGTGCTGGGCAGATTTCTACAGTCTACGCCCTGATCGTGACTGAATAGATGGGGATGGGCTGGAGTGTAAATTTTAAGGGACTGCAATGTTAGCATCAGATCTTAGTACAGGAGGAGTGCTGGGCACACTTGTATGGTCTGTGCCCTGAGAATGGCAAGGACAAATCAAACTCGGGTATACATATAAAGTATCAGATACCATGTAAAATGAGTTTATCTTGTTGGGCAGACTAGATGGACCATACAGGTCTTTATCTGCTGTCATTTACTATGTTGTGTCTCACTGGTGCCATATTGAAGAGATCACCTTGACAATGAACCGGAGTTTCATAAACAATGTGCAGCACCTCTCCAGCTGCAAGAGAGATTTCAAGATTCCTTGGCTGGTCTGGCCATGACCTCAGTGCTGATAACAATATTGTTATTCTGGTATATTGGCACCCTTGGCAGCATTCTTTTGTCTGTATGCAAGGCCTACGAGGCTCATTAAACCACAGGCTTTAGCAGTGAAAGATTAAAGAAGTCAGTCTGTATTTCAAAGTCAGGTTGTTAATTCTCAATAGTGCCATGTATTATAACCCATATACCTTTGTTATATAGAAACACAAAGTACTATATATAGTGCTTGTTTTGCTCCTACAGATCTACAGTGCTTCATAACTGATCGAGTTGTGTAAACTATAAGGGGGGGGGGGGGGAATCAGAGTAAAACAATTTACTTCCGCTTGAGCAAAGTTGGATTTTTAAACTTAAATGTTTGGAACTGGAAGGCTTAAATGCCTGTATTGATTGGAAAGAACATAAGAGCCATACTGGGTCAGACCAAAGGTCCATTTAACCCACTATCCTGCTTTCAACAGTGGCTAATACAGGTCACAAGTACCTAGCAGAAACCCAAATAGCAACATTCTGTGCTACCAATCCCAGGGCAAGCTGTTGCTTCCCCATGTCTGTCTCAATAGCAGACTATGGGCTTTTTCTCCAGGAACTTGTGCAAACCTTTTTTTTTTTAAATCCCGGATACACTAGCCGCTGTTATCACATCCTTCAGCAATGAGTTCCAGAGCCTAACTATTCTTTGAGTTAAAAATATTTTCTCCTATTTGTTTTAAAATTACTTCCATGTACTTTCATTGAGTGTCTCTTCATCTTTGTACTTTTTGAAAAGAGTGAAAGATTGATTCACTTTTACTGTGTCTACACTTCTGAGGATTTCATAGCTCTCAATTATATCCCCCTTCAGCCATCTCTTTTCCATGCTGAAGAGCCTTTCCTCATACCTGAAGAGTTCCAACCTCTTCATCATTTTGGTCATTCTTCTTTGAACCTTTTCTAATTCCGTTATATCTTTTTGGAGATACAGCAACCAGAACTGAATACAATACTCAGGGTGAGCTTGCACCACAAAGTGATACAGATGCATTATAATATTCTTGGTCTTATTTACCATCCCATTCCTAATAATTCCTAGCATCCTGTTTGCTTTTATGGCCACTGCCACACACTAGGCAAAACATTTCAGCATATTGTCTACAATGACACCTAGATATTTTTCTTGGGTGCTGACTCCTAAGGTGGACACTAGCATCAGCTTTCCTGTGAATTTTTATGACATCTGTTTTCAACTCCATTTTTCTTATTCTCTGATTGGTTGTCAGCGAGGCTTTTGTTTTATTGACTTTCATATTGATGGCATCTCATTTAAATAAGAGTTGCCATTTTTGTAAAATATTCTAGCAGCATAGGCATCATAGCCTTATAATTTAGCAGTAAGAGAAGACCATTGATAGCATGTACCTGGAACCATGATAAATTTATACCATGTAAACTTTTTGGTTTTGTTTTACAGGTGGCAACTGATAGCGTTCTATGAGTGGCTACTCCTGAGGAAGCTGTATTGTGAAACAGAGAGCTCCATCAAGCATTTGCCATTTTAGCTAAGTGCTGCTATCTTTTCTTTAATTTGTTTGCTGCCGCTTTTGCATTATTGCATGTATTTTTGAAAAAATATATAGTGTGAGGATGTTGTTTTGGACTTATGATGGCCTCAAGTTGAACTCTACTTTTTGAGAGTACTTTATTCAAATGTAGGAGGATACTGGCTGCTTTAATTTTTAATGTTATAGTGCCACCATGTGGTTCATTATTAAATCTGTGCTTCACAAGTACAATTCTCCCAGTCTATACCAAACTGTTGAAAACAGGATACACTCAGCTTTTCCCATGTACTATTTACTTTTAGGGTAATCAGATAATTCCAAGTAATTAAAGACAGGCTGCTTCTACCCTGTTAAATCTATGGGGGTAATTCTGGAACTGATGCCAATTTTTAGATGCCCCACAGGAAGTGCAGATGACAGCATCTGGGTGCCTGGATTCCATACTACTGTAAACCCACACTGATGTGCCTAAATGTAGATTTATGCCAGGTCAATGACAGGTGTAAATGGATGTGCCTGTGACATGCAACATGCATAAGGGAAAATTAGGTTCTTACCTTGGTAATTTTCTTTCCTTTAGTCATAGCAGATGAAGCCATTACGTATGGTTGTGTCCATCAACCAGCAGGGGGAGATAGAGAGCACTCAACTTTTCACAGTGCCTCATGGCCAGCCAGCTCCACTGCCTCTTCAGTATTTGAAGCTTCCAAAGCAGTATGGCAAACCGCAATGGGAATAACGAACTTTCCTCACAGCGAACGATGGCCCCTTAACAAGGGCATGAACTCAAAAGGAGGGAATGAACACATCCTCCTGGAGGGAATAAACTCGTCCTCCTTATTGTATAACTGGAGGGGATACACGCAACCTCCTGCAGGGAATAAACTCATCCTCCAAAACATAAACTGGAGGGAATGGACTCATCCTCCTATAAGTGAACATGAATCCTGAAGACTGTTTCCCAACTTTCTCCCAAGGAAGGAACTTCAGGAAACAAGAACAGAACCTGAAACAGATTCACAGCATACAGACAATCATACAGGGAGGGCTCATGGCTTCATCTGCTATGACTAAAGGAAAGAAAATTAACAAGGTAAGAACCTAATTTTCCCTTCCTTGTCATCAAGCAGATGAAGCCATTACGTATGGGATGTAACAAAGCAATCCCTATATAGGGTGGGAACAGGTCACACACCACGCGCTAGCACTTGTGCTCCAAAACACGCATCCCTCCTAGCAGCCACATCCAGCCTGTAATGTCTGGCAAAAGAGAGCTTAGAAGCCTGCACTGCATATCTCTTGACGAGAGGGTGCTCCAGTTTCAGCCCAAGAGGAAGAAATCGCTCTGGTAGAATGCGCCTTAAAGGCTACAGGCGGAGACCGGCCGGCAAGCAGATAAGCTGAAAAGATAGTTTCTTTGAGCCAGCGGGCAATAGTGGCTTTAGATGCTGGAGACCCTCTGCGAGGACCTGATAGCAAAACAAACAGATGATCATAGATCCTGAAAGAGATAGTAACTCGCAGATACTGCAGCAGAGTCCTGCGCACATCCAACAGGTGCAACTGCCCAAAAGATTCTGGAAACTCCTCCTTATCAAAGGAGGGCAAGAAAATAGGCTGGTTTAGGTGAAACGCTGAAACCACCTTAGGCATGAAGGAAGGCATGGTCCGAATGAGAATTGCAGAAATGGGTCTCTACAGGACAGCGCCGAAGTAATGGCCACAAGAAAAACGGCCTTTAGTGTCAACTTTTTCTCCGATGCTCGCCGAAGCAGCTCAAAAGGAGAAGCCTGCAGGGCCTTCAAAACTAGCCCCAGGTTCCAAGCTGGACAGGGTGCTCGCATGGAAGGCCGGAGCCAAAGCACCCCACTAAGAAACCGTGCCACATCTGGATGAGCAGCTAGACACGCCTTCAACCTTACCACGAAGGGAGGCCAACGCTGCCACTTGCACCCACAGGGAATTATAGGCCAAGCGTATTTGTACACCATCCTGCAAAAAGTCCAGAATCGGCGAGACAGGAGCCTGCATGGGTGTGATCGCTTTTGAAGCATACCAAGACTCAAACTGGCGCCAAATCCTGGCATAAGCCACAGAAGTGGAACACTTGCGGGCCTGCAGGAGAGTGGAAATGACTGTGTTTGAATAGCCTTTGTCCCTCAATTGCGCCCTCTCAATCGCCATGCCATGACCAAAGCGGCAGGCATCCTCCATGGCTACCGGGCCCTGTGACAACAGGTTCGGCACCAGAGGTAAAGGAAGGGGAGCCTCCACTAGCATCTGTCAGAGATCCGCATACCAAGGCCTCCTGGCCAATCCGGGGCGATGAGGACCACTTCTCCTGGGTGCAGCTGAATCCGCAGGAGCACGCGCCCTATCAAGGGCCACGGAGGGAACACATATAGTAGGCCCGGCGGCCAGGGCTGAGTCAAGGCATCCAACCCTGCCGAGTGAGGATCTCTCCATCTGCTGAAGAAGCACGGGACTTTGGCATTTGAACTGGTCGCCATAAGATCCATCACGGGCTTGCCCTATTTGGCACATATCTGCAGGAATACTTCGTCTGCTAGTTCCCATTCTGCTGGACCGATCTGATGCCTGCTTAGATAATCGGCTTGCACGTTGCTCTGACCTGCAATGTGAGCTGCAGACAGAAACTGAAGATGCAGCTCGGCCCAGTGGCAAATCTGTTCGGCCTGTGCGGCCAGTGCTCTGCACTGAGTGCCGCCTTGTCGATTTATGTAGGCCACTGCTGTCGTGTTGTCCAACATCATTCTGACAGCCAGTCCTTCCAGGGTCACTTGAAAGGCCAGAAACGCCTGAAATACCGTTTTCAACTCCAGGCGGTTGATGGACCACTTCGACTCCTCGGGTGTCCATAGACCCTGGGCATGCTTCCCCTTGCAATGTGCGCCCCAGCCCTTCAGGCTGGCATCTGCCACTACTAGACACCAAATCGGGGAGCGCCAGCGACATTCCTCGCTGCAGCATGCTGTCTGAGAGCCACCACTCCATGCTGAGTCGGGCCGCAGGGAGCCAAGAAAGTCTGCATTGATAATCCTGAGAAACTGGAGACCATCTTTGAAGTAGGGAATACTGTAGAGGTCTCAGGTGCGCTCTCGCCCAGGGCACCACTTCCAATGTGGCTGTCATCGATCCCAGCAGCTGGACAATGTCCCAAGCTCGCGGGCGGGGCATCCTCAGGAGCAGACGGACCTGATTCTGAAGCTTGCACCGCCTTAGCTCGGGTAGGTATACATAGCCCGAGTCTGTGTCGAACCTGGCCCCCAAATATTCTAGAGATTGCGAGGGGGTCAGGTGACTCTTGGCCATATTGACGACCCAGCCTAGAGATTGAAGTACTGAGACCACTCTGGCTGTAGCTTGATAGCTCTCTGTTACAGAGTCTGCTCTGATGAGCCAGTTGTCTAGGTACGGGTGAACCCTGATACCTTCTCGTCTGAGCAAAGCAGCTACTACCACCTTTACCTTCGAAAAGGTTTGGGGAGCTGTGGCGAGGCCAAAAGGCAAGGCTCGGAACTGGAAATGCTTTCCCAAAGCCGCAAACCTCAGAAACATCTGGTGCGAGGGCCAAATTGGTATGTGCAAGTAAGCTTCTTTCAGGTCTAGAGACGTGAGAAACTCTCCTGACTGTACTGCAGCAATGACGGAGCGCAGGGTTTCCATGTGGAAATGCCGCACTCTCAGGGACTTGTTTAATTCTTTTAAGTCCAGAATAGGGCGAAAAGACCCACCTTTTCGCGGCACCACAAAGTAGATGGAGTATCGGCTGTAGCCGTGTTCGGCGGGAGGTACCGGGGACACGGTCCCTAACTTAATCAGACCTTGCAAAGTCTCCTCTACCGCTGCCCGTTTGGCGGCAGAACAGCATCGGGACTCCACAAACACGTCTCTTACTGGGGCGTTGAATTCTATTCTGTAGCCATCTCTGATCAGGTCCAGAACCCACTGATCTGAGGAAATATTGGCCCACTCCTAACCTCGGCAAAGAGGGAAAGACGTTCTCCAATGACAGGAAGCGAGGAGGGGGCCGGCGCACCATCATTGAGACGGTCGCTCCTGAACTCCAGGCCTAGAGCCGGTGGCTGTGGAACGCTTGTCCGAGCGAAAGGAGTTCCTCTGCTGAAAAACGGGCACGAGAAGTGAACCCAGCAGAACGCCCCGGGCGGTACCTTCTAGCTTCACGGAAGCGAGGTCTATAAGAGGAGTGGACCGCCTGGCCCTTGGAGGAAGGCCTCGGCCTATCTTCGGGCAAGCGCTGGGGTTTAGGATCTCCCAGGCCTTTAACAATTTTTTTTCCCAACTCCTCACCAAATAGGAGAAGGCCTTGAAAGGGCAACTTCACCAACCTTTGCTTAGAGGCCATGTCCGCTGCCCAATGTCGTAGCCAAAGAAGACGGCAAACCGCCACTGCTACTGCCATTTGTTTAGCCGAAGCTCTGACAATATCATAAAGGGCATCAGCCAAAAAGGACAAGGTCGACTCCAGCCGCAGAGCCACATCCGAGAAGGGCTCCACTCCATCTCCGGGCTGTTCCACTGCCTGTTGCAACCATGCCAGGCAGGCTCTAGCAGCATAACAACTGCATGCAGATGCCCGAACAGTAAGACCTGAAATTTCAAAGGACCGTTTAAGTGCTGCTTCCAGCCTACGGTCTTGTATATCCTTCAGGGCAACTCCTCCTTCCACAGGGAGGAGCACCGCAGGAGGTGCACCACAATCTGAAGGGGAATTAGCCCTTCTACGCTTTCTTTATGCCAATTATCAGGGAAATAGCCTCAGCGGGCAGTCCCAGGCCAGAATCCACCGGGGGGGGGGGGGGGGGGGGGGGACAATAGAAGGGGCCTCAGACGACCCTTGAGGGAGAGCTCTTTTCAGTGTGTATGCTTTATTTTTTTTTTTTGTTACGTTTGTACCCCGCGCTTTCCCACTCATGGCAGGCTCAATGCGGCTTACATGAGGTAATGGAGGGTTAAGTGACTTGCCCAGAGTCACAAGGAGCTGCCTGTGCCTGAAGTGAGAATTGAACTCAGTTCCTCAGGACCAATCAGGGGAGAAAAACTCACCCTGGGCACCCAGATCCCGTCCGGGGCTAGCCACTCCCTGAATAGCCTCAATTCGAGGTCCCCTCCCCGGGCTCAGGGCTCTCCGTCTCTACGGAGACCGCACCATATGGAGAATTCAAAATGTCGTCCGCTGCCGGCTCTGAGCGGGAAGAATCATCGCTCGCCATGCTTAGGCTGGCTCTTACACCTGTACAGCACGATTTACAGAGCCCTGCTGCTGATTTGCGCTTGCCACACCGGGAACAGCGCTTTACATTCTCTGCAGCCATCGCCGAAAATGGCGGGAAAATTCAAAATGGCGGTTTCGCACCCAAAACGCCCCGATCGCGGGCCCACCCCGGAGGAGTCAGAAAACTCTCTTACCTCACCGGACCGAGTATCACAGCTCCGGTCCCATAGAAGAATCAAAGGAAAACCTCTGTTCCATTTTTTTTTTTTTAACGCTGTGAGGAAAGCAGAGGTAATAAGAACTCCGGAGGCTCAGATGAGTGGGAAAGGCAGGGAAAGGCGAACCAATGTGCCTGCATCCAATGAGTGGGAAAGGACAGGGAAAAGCAAGCTAATATGTCCACATCTACGGGGGCATGGGTAAGGCAGGGAAAGGGCTAACCTATGTGCCTTCAAAGTGAAGCTGCTATAGCTGCTAACACCCCGGCTAACAACTGGCAAGCCAGGAGCCACCCCCAGGCAGATTTCTGATGGAGCTCGAAGAAGCTGCAGCCACCCTGCTTGGGGAGATAGAGAATACTGAAGAGGCAGTGGAGCTAGCTGGCCATGAGGCACTGTGAAAAGTTGAGTGCTCTCTATCTCCCCCTGCTGGTTGATGGACACAACCCATACGTAATGGCTTCATCTGCTTGATGACAAGGAACTTACAATATTCTATAAGAGGTGCATGTAAGTGGCAGCCCCACCCATTCCCCTCCAATGCGCCACCTATGTGTACACCCCCTTGCAGTTATGCGCTATAGCACTTACGTATGTGATGCTTTTCTATTCACTGACATGTGCAAGGCTCACATAATTGCATGTGCTCAGTTACAAAACTGCCTTTTATGTGTAATGGCCTGGGTGGTTAGCTACTTACTCCTTACTGCAGAGTGCATGTACTCTTACTTGAGTCCTAGCTGCCTCTCACTAGGGTGGAGGAAAAACAGGAGACCCCTAACCCTCCTTTCTAAGGACTACATAATTTTTCCTTACATCGCTCTAACACCTCCCCTGTAGATAGCTCACATATCCTGTGGGGGATCAGATGCCACCTAAAGCTTGCAGGGTTTACCAGTTCAACTGTACACATCAGGTGAGGTACAGCACAAGAAAGCTGAAGATCAATTGTCTTTTTCTGCAACAGGGATTTTTCTGTCTCTTTGAAACGAGCATTGCTTAAGACATCAAAAAAAAAAAAACGAGTCTAGATCTTCTATCTTCTAATTATCATCCAGTTTCTAATTTGCTTAGACTTTTTAGATGATACTCAGGCTTTTGATTCTTATCAATCAGAGGTTCACACAAGTCATTGGACCAAGAAAGTACTTAATTTTTTGATCAATGCCCTTTCATTGGTTGCAGATGAAGGAAGGTATTCAGTCCTTATCCTTCTGGACCTTTCAGTTGACTGACATAATTGATCACCAGATTTTGTTTCAGAAAATGAGGGCGGTAGATATTATTGTCATAGCTTAGGATTGGCCAAAAAATCTTATTTTACTCAGAGGATTTACTGAGCAGTATGGAATGATATTTATTCAGAACTTGTGGAGTACCTTGAGGCTTCCAGTTGGACCCACTGCAGTAATTCTGTAAGTTGTCTTTCTCCATTTTTGGGGCCCTAGGCTGCATGGTAGCAGCCTATTCTATAACAAAATTTGGGTGCCCAAGTTTTGTTATAGAATACTAGCATAACTTAGTATTGGCAAGTCTAACATTTAGGCACCTGCAGTTACACCAGCCATAGAGTAGCATAAGTTTGATGCCTAAATGCAGCAAGGACATGCACAGATGACAGTATTCTATGTTATGTATATGAGAGCTCCACTCATGCTCCATCCACAACATGCCCTGCACAGATGGTCCAACTAAAGTGGCAAGGTTAACAAGAAACTTCAGCTAACAACACCCACACAAGCTAGCAGTCCCCCAAACCACCCCAACCCTCATCAGACCAGATACAGGGTACAGCCCCCGCTCCAAAACTCCGGCACCCCAAGCAGCCACAAATCAAGTAGCACCAGCCTTCACGCTTATTCAAGCATCCCCACCCGCCGGTAAAGCCCAAAGGATCCAAAACATTACATGAGAGTCTAATAGTCCACAGTCATCCTCCAGGGTTCCAGCCAGAAGGGAGATCAGCTCCTATGGGGAAAGTGCTGCTGGTCCTGGAAGCCATATCTGCTCAACTCCGGTACTCTGATCACTCCAGGCAGGAAAAAAAAAGGGGAGGGGGTCAACCAGTTAAACAGTCAGTGCACCCACCTCAAACAACAAGGGTAGATCCAACCCAAGCAGTCACAGCCAATAGGCTAAAGCCAAAAGAGAGCTCAGTGCCCCTGCTCATCCGAGGTCGAGGGAGCCTCCTGGGCATGCATAGTGTGCACACAGCACCTGGCTTCCTCCACAGAATCAAAAAGCGGTGTCTGACCACCACAGCTAACTTAAAGCCAAGCAGGGTACAAAAAAGCAAACTTTATTTTCCAGTTAAAGAGCTGTGAGCAAAGTGATGCAAAGCTGCATCTCTTGGCTGATACTCCCACTCCTACTACATACAGTGGTGGAAATAAGTATTTGATCCCTTGCTGATTTTGTAAGTTTGCCCACTGACAAAGACATGAGCAGCCCATAATTGAAGGGTAGGTTATTGGTAACAGTGAGAGATAGCACATCACAAATTAAATCCGGAAAATCACATTGTGGAAAGTATATGAATTTATTTGCATTCTGCAGAGGGAAATAAGTATTTAATCCCTCTGGCAAACAAGACCTAATACTTGGTGGCAAAACCCTTGTTGGCAAGCACAGCGGTCAGACGTCTTCTGTAGTTGATGATGAGGTTTGCACACATGTCAGGAGGAATTTTGGTCCACTCCTCTTTGCAGATCATCTCTAAATCATTAAGAGTTCTGGGCTGTCGCTTGGCAACTCGCAGCTTCAGCTCCCTCCATAAGTTTCAATGGGATTAAGGTCTGGTGACTGGCTAGGCCACTCCATGACCCTAATGTGCTTCTTCCTGAGCCACTCCTTTGTTGCCTTGGCTGTATGTTTTGGGTCATTGTCGTGCTGGAAGACCCAGCCACGACCCATTTTTAAGGCCCTGGCGGAGGGAAGGAGGTTGTCACTCAGAATTGTACGGTACATGGCCCCATCCATTCTCCCATTGATGCGGTGAAGTAGTCCTGTGCCCTTAGCAGAGAAACACCCCCAAAACATAACATTTCCACCTCCATGCTTGACAGTGGGGACGGTGTTCTTTGGGTCATAGGCAGCATTTCTCTTCCTCCAAACATGGCGAGTTGAGTTCATGCCAAAGAGCTCAATTTTTGTCTCATCTGACCACAGCACCTTCTCCCAATCACTCTCGGCATCATCCAGGTGTTCACTGGCAAACTTCAGACGGGCCGTCACATGTGCCTTCCGGAGCAGGGGGACCTTGCGGGCACTGCAGGATTGCAATCCGTTATGTCGTAATGTGGTGACAGTGGTCCCAGCTGCCTTGAGATCATTGACAAGTTCCCCCCTTGTAGTTGTAGGCTGATTTCTAACCTTCCTCATGATCAAGGATACCCCACGAGGTGAGATTTTGCGTGGAGCCCCAGATCTTTGTCGATTGACAGTCATTTTGTACTTCTTCCATTTTCTTACTATGGCACCAACAGTTGTCTCCTTCTCGCCCAGCGTCTTACTGATGGTTTTGTAGCCCATTCCAGCCTTGTGCAGGTGTATGATCTTGTCCCTGACATCCTTAGACAGCTCCTTGCTCTTGGCCATTTTGTAGAGGTTAGAGTCTGACTGATTCACTGAGTCTGTGGACAGGTGTCTTTCATACAGGTGACCATTGCCGACAGCTGTCTGTCATGCAGGTAACGAGTTGATTTGGAGCATCTACCTGGTCTGTAGGGGCCAGATCTCTTACTGGTTGGTGGGGGATCAAATACTTATTTCCCTCTGCAGAATGCAAATAAATTCATATACTTTCCACAATGTGATTTTCCGGATTTAATTTGTGATGTGCTATCTCTCACTGTTACCAATAACCTACCCTTCAATTATGGGCTGCTCATGTCTTTGTCAGTGGGCAAACTTACAAAATCAGCAAGGGATCAAATACTTATTTCCACCACTGTAGTCCTGGAAGCATAAACATTTTTTATTTTTGTAAGTTAATGATTTCCCCCGCTCTCAATGCCTACATGATTGCACCATTATATGTATAGCTCAGCAGCTTGAGAATCAGCAGACGGGGCCTTCCATTAGCCTGCAGCCAGGATCCCAAGCAATGTGCACGTTCAATGTGTAGGGGTCCCAGGTGAAGCGACAGTCCCAGCTCTCATGGGAACTAAGCCTCCAAGAAGCCGATCAGCTCTGGTTCCATCGCCGCTTCCTCCAGCCCCACCAAGCACAGGTAATTGTACCTGGAGTGATTGTCCAAGTCTTCCAGTTTAGTCTGACACAGCTCCAGGTCCTTTTGGTAAGTGAGTCCGTATTTCCTCAGCACCAACAACCCACGATTCCAGCTACCCTGTGCGCTGCTGAGAAGCCACAAAGTTCTGGCTCAAGTCCTCCAACTAACCCTGCATACGGCAGAGCTTCTCATTGATCAGCTGGAACCATTTAGCCAACATGCCCTCCATTAGGAATGCCACCTCTGTAGCCACCTCCACTACCTACGTGGAGCTTAGTGATGGGTCAAAGCCTTGATTTGCGTCTTTCTGCAATCCTTTAGAAGCTATCACACAACCGGCTCCACTGCCAAGCGGGTGATGTTGATGCAGGAGAGGTTCACACTATGTTAAGTGTGACAAAAAAAAAAGTTGGGAACCACAATGGAGGTTGATTCTAGTGAGGTGTTGCGAGACAGCTTGTTTTCAGCGTCCTCTCTGCATCGGGACATCCACAGTCCACAGATCTATTTTAAAGAGTAACACTCTTTTTGAGAAATTCACCTATTTGGCTATACAGGGAATATGACATGACTGATATGAAATAGAAAAGAAGATATGCATGATAGCTGGGAAAGTTTTGTTATTCTAAAAGTGGTGCTGCTATTTTTTGGTGTTCTCTGATTTCTTACACTTTGCGCATCTTGTGTGTGTTACTTTTGAAGAATAAGTGAAACATCCAAATACAGATTTATGCCATGTTTTTTGGATATTTTTCTCTCTCTGACAAGCAGGCAGAATAATCCTCACCAGTGGGTTGGCGATCCGCGCCGGCCCGGGAACCGGCATTTGAAATGGCAAAAAAAAAAAAAAAAAAAACCCACAAAAAAACTTTTGCTGGAGCCTTCTGAGTGTGCCATGCGTCCAACTGCGCTGATTACTTTCATACCCACTGTGCAGCTGTGCTCCTCGGTTACTTTTTTCCACGTGAGAAGCAGCAGCTGTTTACCTGACTATGCTTTGTCGCCCAGGAGAGCCTTTAGTGCCTTTTTTCACAGCTTTTTAGCCTAAATTTCCTTTTTCTTTCTCAGTTTAGTTTTAAAAAATTTGTTTATTTCTTAGGTTTATTTTTTGATCCGTGTCAAGTTTCCTTTATTTTAGTCGCGGCCATCCTTAGACCTGCTTGGCCGGGATTTCTCCTTTCTGTACATTTTTTTTTTTCAGTACAATCGCGTTTTTTTGATTTGGCTAGGACAGTCTTCCCTTCCATGTCATCGAAGACTCCCAGTGGCTTCAAACGCTGTTCTCGGTGCAACCGGACCATCTCAGGCACTGATACCCATTCATGGTATATTCAGTGCCTTGGGCCCGACCATAGCCCGGCCCGTTGTGCCCTTTATTTTCGTATGAAGATAAAAACGTTTCGGGGTTTGGTCCGGTCCTTCGACGTCGGCAACGCAGTCGGTGACGTCGGCATCTATGTTGGGAGTAGAGGTAGGCATGCTGCTGAAAGACCTCGACACACTGGGAGCAGCAAGGCATTGAGTGGGTCCCCACCTGCCTCGAGGCCTCCTGCTATGCAGGCCCCCCGGGACTGTCCATCATTGGACCCGACCCCAAGGCGATGTGGGGATTCGACGTCGTCCTCGTCAGCACTGAGGAGCCTCAGTGAGGTGCATTGACTGAAGGCTAAGAAGCACAGACACCATTCTCCCTTGACACATGGTGCCAGGAGGTCCGGGGCACCGGGGACATCGGCACCTGAGAAGCGTCGACGCCAAAAGAACCGCTCCCCATCCATACAAGAGGTGCAGACGTGTCAGTGTCCCAGCAGTCTGGTTCCTGATCCCGAGCCTCAGGCAACTCTGCCCCACAGCCTTTACCCTGTGGCGAATCTCGACGAGCGGATTCGGGCCTTGCTTCCAGAGCTTCTGGAAGGACTGCTGTGCTACACTGCATCGGTGTCGGGGTGCTTGTGCCTAACTTGCCGTCCTCTGCAGCTATGTCTGGCCCTCCACCTGCAGTGAGGTCTCCAAATGGTGCCGCTTGTGGCTCCGGTATTGGCTGCCACCCAGGTTGACTCCCCACTGATGTACATGGTGGAAGCTTCACCACACTCCGTGCGGGGGTTGGCTCCTCGACGTTGCCATCGAGACCACGTGTCTTCAGCGTCAAGGCAGGTTCAATCTTGGAAGTCCCTGTAATGGAATAGAATTTTAAAGATTGTTTTTCAATCCTGTCTTGAACGACTAGTGCACTCGGGGTCTGTATTGTTGATTAGAAGTAATTCTGTTTACCTTAAAGGATTGCTTTTCAACCCTGATTTTGTCCGATAATGAACTCTAAAGTAATCTTGTCTTTGACTGAAAGTAATTTTTCTCGTAGATACAAAAACAAGTTGGAACGTGGAAGATAAGGCATGTCTCTGATCAATTTAGTTTGTGCAGGAGGGAAACAGGATATGCTCAGAGTTCAGGAGATGAACCACCTGGCCAGTGGTTTACTTGGGCCAGAAGCATGACTGCATCCTCATGTACATTCTTGTAGTTTTCCATAGAACTTTCCTTAGCTCTGAACATGAGTTCAGAGCCTATAAAAGGGAGGGCTTGTCACAGTAAGGTGGGGTTCATCTGTGAGTAACGTACGGACTGCACAGAGGATTTGTTGTTCCTGGTCCAAAAAGCTCCTAGCTCTCGCTGTGTAACTGGGCCCCCCCAGCTGATAAGAGCCTGGATGATGGAGACCAGTGATGATTGTATGTATAATGTATATTCTTGTTTCTTTCCAGCGATAGCTGGTAAGTTTTATGAGATATGTTTTGTAATGTTAGATTGATTAATAAGTGAGGACTTGAACACAATTTTGTTGTCCATTTAGGATTTGACCCCTGAGGACGAAACACGTGCGTGTAGGGTCTTGTTATCCTCATGTATCCAGCTGTCTCATGCTGAAAATGCTAAAGCATTATAAGAGGACCATGATATTGATTGTGAATGGAAAAGGTTGGAGATTGGAGTTCTTTCAAGTGGAACGATCGGATCTGCTTTGACTGTTTTCCCATGGATTCTTGAGAAGTATAATATCTCCAGGAGGTTACCTATTGAGAATATATTACTTAACAATGTGGACTATGTTTACTAAATGATCATCTGATTATACGGGTTAACGAGCAGAAGATTGGTATTAGAGATTGAACTTTTCCCTTGGAATAATGACCATATATAATTTTGAACTATAATATGTTTAAGATATTAATTGTTCTGGAAAATATTTTTTGTATTAATTTTGGATATGTAAGTGTGTAGGTATGATATGCCTTAATTGGTAAATGTTTTAAAAGTGTGATGGATAACATTGTGATTTTTTGATATATATTATTGAATAAAGATAGTCAAATTAATTGAAATGGTTGTTTAAGATGGGGTATAAGAGTTAAGTGCAACCAATTTAAGAATTCTAGCCTACTAGGGAATTTTGTTTTAACAACGATTAGGAAAAATGGCTACGGGGGGGCTGGGACTCGGAATTCTCAATGGACACCATCACTAGTCTGTTAGAAGGTACTCGATTATTTGAAACAGCTGATTGCTCATCCCAGTTAGATTGGAACGATATTTCTATGCTTCATAAATTTATTATTCTATCACAATATCATACTATGACTTTAACAGAATATTGTTGCGCCCAACGCATTCCCAGGGGTTTGCACCTTTATAAGGAACCACGTTTCTTGGAAGACTCAAAGTATGTTCAACGATGGAATGACAATTTCCAGATGTTCTCTGGATCTTATGTTGATTACCATCGATAAGTTGAATAAAATAGTAGAGACAAACACTTTAGAGTTAAATAATAAATTGGATATGCTGAAGAGTGGTTGCACAGTGGAAGTATTTGAATCCAAATATAAAGAACATATGCAATTTATAGAGCGTTAGAAATTGGAAATTAGAGCTCAAAAAGTCTCTAAATACAAGAGAGATGAACTTGACTATACAAAGGGTTTCGTTTACCCATGGATGAATCAAGGTAGAAAATCAAGAAGGAGCAGAAAGGGTAAACATGTATCATTTATTAAGTCATCAAGTGATTAATCGGGTGACGAAACCAATGTGAGAATAGTGGGGGTATCAGAAACAACTCCTGTACAACCACCTTCATCGAATTCCACTTTTTTAGGTGCACCGGATCAAACATCGGGGGATGCAGTACTGCCAACGATGGGGCGTCCAAAAAGACAGGGGAAGAAACACAATCAGTAGTATTCAATTTGTCTTCTAAAAATTTAAGTCCTATGCAGATGCAAGTATTGAGTATGGGTTTGACTTTTGTTCCTATGCAACTTCATGATGCATTTGAGATTCAAGTTAGTCTGTATACATTTTTTACGCCTTAGATCATATTTTGGGGATGATAGTGCACAAAATTTAGATCAAATACGTGATAATTCCGAGACGTTTTTACAGAAATATAAGGTGCCCTCTACATGGTTACCATATGGACCTATTGATCCAATAATAGCTACGTTTCAACAATGGGTTTTTAAAGATATAGAGAAGATGGAACAAGAAAATCACACAAGATAAAGAAATCTGTCTCAAACAATATTTGGCAATTAAAGATCTACAGCAAGATAAATCCATTGTTATATTGAGAGCGGACAAGGGTGGAGGTGTTGTAGTGCAGGACAAGATGAATTATGAAAGAGAAGCGAGGTGGCAGTTACAGGATAATGCATTTTATAGAGGTTTAGAGGGAGATCCCACTGAATACTTCCAAGTACAAATACATATAATATTGAAAAGTGCAGTGGATGCTGGAACTATTTCCATTCGTGAATTTCAGTACTTATTTAAGCAACACCCAAAAATACCTATAATTTACTTTCTCCCGAAAACTCAAAGATTTACAAAATCCTCCTGGTCGCCCGATTGTCTCAGGGTGTGAATCGGTATTTGAACCATTGTCCCAATATCTTGATTTTCACCTCCGCCCTTGTCTGAATAATATTAGATCATTTGTAAAAGATTCAGGACGTTTATTGCAGATATTGCAACTAATTAAAATACCCACAGATGCCCAAATTAATTTAATCACTTTAGATGTAACATCGCTGTACACGAATATTCCTCAGAATGAGGCAATACAGATGGTGGGGAACCTATTCAACTCATTACCGTTGTCAGCACCTAAAATTCAGCTATTGAAAGAGATGGCAGATCTAGTTATCTTCCATAATTATTTTAAATATCACGAATCTTACTTTCATCAGATAAAAGGAGTTGCTATGGGGGCTACTGTAGCCCCCACGATAGCTTGTTCATATATGGATTTATTAGAGAAACAACATATGTATAAATCTAAATTTTATGAAAAAATTTGTATATGGTTAAGATATATCGATGATATTCTTTTGATCTGGCAGGGTACAGAAAATGAGTTGAGTGGGTTCCTGACATATCTTAATACCATCAGTTCTCATATTAAATTCGTGTACCATATAGGTTACCATGAAATTAATTTTCTGGATGTTAACAATAGATGGGAAAGGGGTTCCTTTACGACGAGATCTTTTCGCAAAGATACTGATAGAAATACGATTTTGCACTATCAAAGCCATCATCCGTTATTGTTAAAAAATAGTATCCCTGCAAGTCAGCTTCTACGGGTTCGGCGATTTTGCAGCTCTCGCGATGAGTTTATACATCAAACAGAACAAATGGTAAATAGATTTGCTCAGCAAGGATATCCCCGAAGGGTGCTGAGAAAAGCAGCTAAGAGAGCGTTCAATTTTCAACAGGAATGGTGTTGATCCAAGAAACAAATCTGAAGAACCTCCTCTTACATGTGTGCTCCCATATACTCAACTGTCCTCCAATGTTGTACAGATTATTAAGAAACATTGGTCTATGTTAGGTATTCATAAATCATTAAAGGACCTCCCTCAGTTTGCATTTTCAAGAGGAGCTAATTTGGGTGAGCGGTTAAATCCAAATAGGAATAAAATTCAAGATAGAGAAACTAATAGGATGGGCCATACAATATGTAATCGATGTGTATACTGTAAATTTGCAATGCAAGTACAAACGCTTAAAATTCCTCATTCTAATAGGAACTATATATTAAGAGAGTTCTCAGATTGCAATACACAGAACTGTGTTTACAGTATACAATGCCCCTACGGTCTGTGGTTCATTGGGCAAACCACTCAGAAAATTAAAATACGAATATCTCAACATCTTAGTAGCCTGCGCACAGATCGTAGAGAGGCCCCTATAGTATCTCATTGGAGCATGAAAGGACATGATGTAAAAGATTTACGGTTTGTAGTTCTGGATCAAGTAAAAACCAGCAGAGGAGGTAATATCCCTTTAATGTTGTTGCGTAAGGAACAAGGTTAATCTTCAGGTGGAACACGGTTACACCTAATGGTTTGAACAAAGAGATTGAGTGGCTTAGTGTTTAAAGGAACTGGGAGATTGTCTGATTGGATGAACAAACTAGTGATGATGTTTAAATAAGGGATCCTGATCTAGTTGCTGCGCAGGCGCCGTTTTTGACGACCCTAAGGGCGATTGGTCTTTCGTGCTCCCAGCAACCAGCGATAGCTGGTAAGTTTTATGAGATATGTTTTGTAATGTTAGATTTATTTATTTATTGCATTTGTATCCCACATTATCCCACCTCTTTGCAGGCTCAATGTGGCTTACAATAAATCGTTCTTGGTGGTGATCGATTAGAACATAATCACTTATTGTTACATAGAGATGTTGATTAACGTATTAGAGTTTAAAGCAAGCAGATATATAAAAATAGATCTGAGTAAAGATGTGGGAGATGTATACATTTGTAATTATTATTCTGTATGTTATGCCTTTTTAAAAAGATGGGTCTTCAATGATGTTCGAAAGTTTAATTCGTAGATCCCTCTCAGGTTTTGCGGCAGTGCATTCCATAGCTTGGCACTCAAGTAGGTGAAGTTTGCTGCATGTGTAAGTTTGTATTTTAAACCTTTGCAACTTGGGAGATGAAGATTGAGGAATGTGCGGGCTGATCTTTTGGCATTCCTTGTCGGTAAGTCTATCAGGTCTGACATATATGCTGGGGCGTCTCCATGGATGATTTTATGAACTAGTGTACAAATCTTAAACGTAATGCGTTCTTTTAGTGGGAGACAGTGTAGTTTTGCTCGTAATGGTTTAGCACTTTCATATTTTGCTTTTCCGAATATAAGTCTGGCTGCGGTGTTCTGGGCTGTTTGGAGTTTCTTGATTGTTTGTTCTTTACAGCCAGCATACTGTATAGTGCATTACAGTAGTCTAGGTGGCTGAGCACCATTGATTGTACCAAGTTACGGAAGACTGTCATTGGGAAGTACTGTTTTACTCTTTTTAATTTCCACATTGAGTGAAACATCTTCTTGGTTGTGTTGTTCGTATGACTCTCAAGTGTTAGATGACGGTCGATAGTCACTCCTAGGATTTTTAGGGTGTCCGATATAGGGAGTGTCAGATTTGGTGTGTTTATGGTTGTGAATTTTTTCGTATTGTGTTGAGAAGTGAGTATTAAGCATTGGGTTTTTTCTGCATTGAGTTTGAGCTTGAATGCGTCCGCCCATGAGTGCATGATGTGCAGACTTTGGTTGATATCGTTGGAGATGTCTTGTAGATCCTGTTTGAATGGGATGTAAATCGTTACGTCATCTGCGTATGTATATGGGTTGAGGTGTTGGTTGGATAGTAGTTTAGCCAGAGGTATCATCATTAGATTGAATAAAGTCGGCGAGAGGGGGGATCCATGTGGAACTCCACATTCAGGTGTCCATGTGGCAGATGTAGTCGAGTTGGATGTCACTTGGTACGATCTTGTGGTTAGGAATCCTTTGAACCAGTTAAGAACATTGCCTCTGATTCCGAAGTATTCGAGATGTAGTAGAATACTGTGGTCGACCATATCGAAAGCGCTAGATATGTCGAATTGTAGTAGTAGTACGTTATTGCCAGTAGCGATTAGTTGTCTAAATTTGGACATGAGAGTGACTAGTACTGTTTCAGTACTGTGGTTAGCACGAAAACCTGATTGGGAGTCATGGAGTATTGAGAACTTATTTAAGTAATCAGTTAGTTGTTTGGTTACCATTCCCTCCGTTAGTTTGGTTATTAGGGGGATAGATGCTACTGGTCTGTAGTTAGTAAGTTCGCTAGCATTTTTCTTTGCATCTTTGGGTATGATTGATTAATAAGTGAGGACTTGAACACAATTTTGTTGTCCATTTAGGATTTGACCCCTGAGGATGCTCTAATAGAGCGAAACACGTGCGTGTAGGGTCTTGTTGTTCTCATGTATATCCAGCCGTCTCATGCTGAAAATGCTAAAGAATTATAAGAGAACCATGATATTGATTGTGAATGAAAAAGGTTGGAGATTGGAGTTCTTTCAAGTGGAACAATCGGATCTGCTTTGACTGTTTTCCCATGGATTCTTGAGAAGTATAATAACTCCGGGAGGTTACCTGTTGAGAATATATTACTTAACAATGTGGACTATGTTTACTAAATGATCATCTGATTATACGGGTTAACGAGCAGAAGATTGGTATTAGAGATTGAACTTTTCCCTTGGAATAACGACCATATATAATTTCTAACCATAATATGTTTAAGATATTAATTATTCTGGAAAATATTTTTTGTATTAATTTTGGATATGTGAGTGTGTGGGTATGTGTGAGATAGAGAAGTGAGAGAGTGTGGGTATGATATGCCTTAATTGGTAAATGTTTTAAAAGTGTGATGGATAACATTGTGATTTTTTGATATATATTATTGAATAAAGATAGTCAAATTAATTGAAATGGTTGTTTAAGATGGGGTATATATATATATATATATATATATATATATATATACATAAAAACCATTGTAGAATTTAGCTTCCCTAATAAAGGTTTCATTTACTTGTCATGAATCCAAAAGAATCCACGGTAATCACTGAACAGTCTGTGTTAGTGAGAGAGGCTGTAAATCCATAGCAGTACAGTCCCCAAGGGAAGTGCTCTCCGACACCAAGGAAGAACACTCGTGGGAGTCAGAGGAAGATCCCAGAGATGAGTTCTTTGGGATTCCCTCTGAACCTTCCCCCCCCCCCCCCCCCCACCTGAAAGGAGACTGTCATCTTTTGTGCGGGAAATGGCTCAGGCCATTCCATTCCCTGTAGACGTGGAGGATGAGCACAGGGCTGAGATGCTTGAGGTCCTGGACTACACCTCTCCACCTAGAGAGGCAGTGACAGCTCCTTTGCATAAGGTATTCAGGGAAGTCCTTATGCGAAACTGGGTGTCCCTTCGGTCTGTCCCCATTGTCCCGAAGACAGATTCCCAATAACGGATCCACGGGGAACCTGGGTTGATGAGGTCTCAGTTACCCCACAACTCCATGGTGGTGGACTCTGCCCCCAAAAGAGCCAAGAGTACTAGAGACTATACTTTGGCGCCCTCAGGCAGAGAAGCTAGGATATTGGACTCTTTTGGGAAGAAAATGTATCAGGTCACCATGCTCGCTGCCTGTATACAATCATATCAGCTCTTCACGAGCATCCACTTGCAGAACTCTGTGCGGCAGCTGTCTACTTTGGTCGATGCCCTCCCTCTGGAGCAGACCGAACCTTTTTGCCAGCTGGTCAACCAGCAGAAGGCATGTCAAAGTTTTGGCCAGGGGTGCATACAACACTTTTGATGTAGCATCCAGGATCTCTGCTCAAGATATAGCAATGCGCAGACTCTCATGGCTGCGTGTTTCTGACCTGGACCATTCAGTCCAGCAGAGGATAGCGGATGTTCCTTGCCAGATCAAGAAGCACACAGATGCTACGGCTTCTGTCTCCGGCAGGGCACCTTCTGCTACACCCCCTCTACTAGGAGGCATTTTGGTGGGCCTCGGAATGCTCCCTATTCCTATGTTAGGCGTAGGTACACTCCTGCTGCTCGCCAGCCTACTCAGGCTCAGCCTCAGCATGCTCGTTCATGTCAACCGCGTGAACCCAAGGCCCCTGCTGCTCCCCAGCAAAAGCAAGGGACGGGCTTTTGACTGGCTCCAGGTGAGCATAGCCGCAGTACAAGTATCTGTGCCGGACGACTTGCCGGTTGGGAGGAGGCTAATATATATTGTCAGGCTCAGTCGCCAGATCCGCACCACTCTTTCTCAGTCTCTTCCTTTCTTCACCAAGCACGCCCTTCACTCCCGAGTCGACAGTCTGCAATCAGGGTCTCCGGACAACAGGCAAATCACCAGAAGTGCTTTATTATCTCCTGAGTACATTTAATCTGCTTTAAGGCTTCACAGGCCTTCCCCTCTCCTCAGTGTAGCTCCACTTTTAAACACAGTTCATTGGAGCCCTGATTGCAATACAGTTCAGCTTGGGCCTGCTTTCCACACAGTTCACTTTGGCCTGCTTTCAATATGGTTTTCTCCAGCACTGCTTCTAATCCAGTACTTAGTGGTACTGCTCTTTCACACAGCTAATGACCACTGCTCACAATTCAGTTCAGTTAGCAATGTTTTCCTTATCAATTCAGTTTAGCTCTGCTTTCAAACACAATTTAGTTTAGCATTGCCGTCAAACACAGTTCAGTTTAGCACTGCTCTCAACACCGTTCATCTTAGAAATGAAATTAAACAGTTTAATTCAATGGCAATATGGTCTAAGTCACTTTCTCACTCTTAGACCTAATGACCCACCTCCCTCATTTGTCCGCACAAAACCACCTGACATCCACCCACCGGGTCAATTCACCAAGGCTTCATTCACTCTCTCCAGTTCAGTTCATAACTCACTTTAAGAGCCCTCCACCAGCACTTCCATTTCCTCCTCATTCTCCCCTCCTTCCACCTCCTCCAGTTCCAATCTCTCCTCCCCTTCCTCTCGGTCTAGGGGCTCCTCCCTTCCCCCATCTGATTCCATCTCCCAATCACACCCCGGCTCCTCCCTCTCTTGCATAGAATCTTCTCCCTTCACCTGATCCCTCTGCTGTTGCTGTACTGCCTTCTGGACCTTGTAGTTTCTTAGTTCCTGGTTTCTCTGACGTTGCCCTGCCTTCTGGGCTTTGTAGTTCCTTGGTTCTGAATCTCTCTGGTGCTGCACTGCCTTCTGGGGCTTGTAGTTTCTTTGCTCTTCACAATATATATATATATATATATATATATTTTTTTTTTTTTACCAAAGCTGGTCTCTCAGAACCTCCAATCGGTGGGTTCTTCAAATAGTCCAGTTAGGATACACTCTCAATCTGGAATCCAAACCTCCAAATTGCCCACCGAGAGCTCATTCTTTCAGCTCTCCGCACAGGCAGGTACTTGCAGAGGTACTCTCCTTTCTTCTAAAGTCCCATGCAGTCAAACCCATTCCACCAGGGGAAGAAGGGCTGGAATACTATTCCAGGTACTTCCTTGTGCAGAAAACAGGGGGGGGGGGGGGGGGGATGCATCCCATCCTACACCTAATGGCCCTGAACAAATTCCTAGTTCGAAAAAAGTTCAGGATGGTTTCCCTAGGAACCCTTCTTCCCATGATTCAGAAAAACGATTGGCTATGCTCTCTGGACTTGAAAGATGCTTATACGCACATCCCAATACTTCCAGCTCACAGGAAATATCTTCATTTTCGGCTGGGAATGCAGCATTTCCAGTATGCGTGCTGCCCTTTGGCCTAGCATGAGATCCCAGAATATTCACAAAATGACTAGCGGTAGTTGCAGCGTCGCTACACAGGCTGGGAATGCATGTATTCCGTTATCTTGACAATTGGCTAATGACGAGCACCTCGGAGGACAGTGCTTGGGAGTCCATGCGAAAGACAATTCAGGTGCTGGAACTACTAGGGTTCGTAATAAATTATCCCAAGTTCCATCTCACTCCAGTTCAGAAATTGGAGTTCAATGGAGCATTACTCGACAAGAGAATGGTTCAAGTATATTTTCCCGAGGGGCAAGCAGACAACCTTCTGTCCATAGTGTCCCAAGGTTCGAGCGTCAAAGCAAGTCACAACTCAGCAGATGTTGAGACTTGGGGCACTTGTCTTCCACTGTTCATGTTATGCCCATAGAACGTCTGCACATGAGATCTGCTCAATGGACCCTAGCTTCTCAGTGGTACCAGGCCACAGGAAATCTAGATGATGTCATCCTTCTATCCACCGATTTTCTACATTCTCTTCAGTGGTGAACCATTCGATCCAATTTGACCATGGGACGTCCATTCCAAATTCCCCAGCCGCAAAAAGTGCTGACAATGGATGCATCTCTCCTGGAAACAGATCTTCAGATCAATCTTCTGGAGCTTTGAGCTATCTGGAATGCTCTGAAAGCTTTCAAAGATCAGCTGTCCAACCAAATTATCTTAATTCAAACATACACTCAGGTTGTGATGTACTACACTAACAAGCAGGGGGGCACCAAATCTCGCCCTCTGTGTCAGGAGGCCATCCAAATGTGGCTTTGGGCGCGCCATCACAGCATGTTTCTCCAAGCCATTTATATGGCAGGCGTAAACAACAGTCTGGCCGACAGGCTGAGCACGGTTATACAACCTCATGAGTGGTTGCTGAATATGGGCGTGGCCCGCAAGATCTTCTGAGTGTTGGGCACCCCCTCAGTGGATCTGTCACTTAACTAAATCACAAGGTCCCTCAGTTCTATTCCAGGCTTCAGGTCCACGGCAGACTAGCGTCAGATGCCTTTCTCCTATATTGGGGAACAGGCCTTCTATATGCATATCCTCCCATACCTCTAGTAGGGAAGATTTTGCTGAAACTCAAGCAAGACAACAGAACCATGATTCCGATTGCACCATATTGGCTGCGCCAGATATGGTTCCCTCTTCTGGAATTGTCTTCCAATGAACCATGGAGATTGGAGTGTTTTCCGACCCTCATCATGCAGAACGAGTGGTCGCTTCTACAACTCAACCTCCAGTCTCTGGCTCTCACGACCTGGATGTTGAGAGCCTAGAATTCGCTTCCTTAGGTCTTTCGAAGGGTGTCTCCTGAGATTCCACTAAGAGATGTTACTCTTTTAAATGAAAAAGAGGCTTGCCGTCTAGTGTGACAGCCAGGCTATAGATCCCCTTTCTTGTCCTACACAGACCCTGCTTGAATACCTTCTACACTTATCAGACTTTGGTCTAAAGACTAACTTTATAAGGGTTCACCTTAGTGCAATTAATGCTTATCATCAGCATGTAGAAGGTAAGCCTATCTCAGGCCAGCCTTTAGTTGTTCGCTTCATGAGAAGTTTGCTCTTGTCAAAGCCCCCTGTCAAACCTCTGCCAGCGTCATGGGATCTCATCATTCTCACCTAGCTGATGAAAGCTCCTTTTGAGCCACTGAATTCCTGCCATCTGAGTAGTTGACCTGGAAGGCCGTTTTCTTGGTGGCTGTTTCTTCAGCTTGTAGGGTCAGTGATCTTCAGGCCTCAGTTGTGCATGCACCTTATATTAAGTTTCATCACAACAGAATAGTCCTCCGCACGCACCCCAAGTTCCTGTCAAAAGTGGTGTCCATCTGAACCAGTCGATTGTCTTGCCAACATTTCTTCCCAGTCCTGACTAAAGCAGCTTGCACACCTTGGACTGCAAGAGAGCACTGGCCCTTCAGACAGTCCGCCCAGTTGTTTGTTGCTTTTGATCCCAACAGGAGAGTCACCATCAGAAAATGCACCATCTCCAATTGGCTAGCAGATTGCATTTCCTTCGCTTATGCCCAAGCTGGGCTGACTCTGGAGGGCCATATCACTGCTCATAATGTCAGAGCCATGGCTGCATCAGTGGCTCACTTAAAATCAGCCTCCATTGAAGAAATTTGCAAAGCTGCGACATGGTCTTTGGTCCACACATTCACATCTCATTACTACCTTGAGCAGGATACCCGACGCAACAGTTGGTTTGGGCAGTGGGTGCTGCAGAATCTGTTTGGGGTTTAGAATCCAACTCCACCCTCCTAGGCCCTTTTTGTTCTGTCCCTGGCTGCACTCTCAGCTAGTTTTGTATATAGTTTCAGGTTAATCTCTGTTATGTCCTTGCCATTGTGAGGCTCAATGGACCACTGTTTGTTGTTTTGGGTGAGCCTAGATGCTAGGGATATCCCACTTGTGATAATGATTCAGCCTGCTTGTCTTCGGAAAAAGCAAAGATACTTACCTGTAAGCAGGTATTCTCCGAGGACAAGAGGCTGATAATCCTCACAAACCCGCCCACCTCCCTTTAGAGTTGTCTCCTCATCTCTCTATTTTTTACTCTTCACCTAAGGAGCACTTGGTGCATGTGCAGTTGGATGCGCAGCGCGCTCACAAGGCTCCAGCAAAAGGTTTTTTTGGCCATTTCAAATGCCGGTTCCTGGGCCGGCATGGATCGCCAACCCACTTGCAAGGAATATCAGCCTGCTGTCCTTGGAGAATACCTGTACAGGTATCTTCACTATTTTGAAAATTAGCCCAATAGTAACCTATGGAACTTTGTAAGTCTAAGTGCTTTGAAAATGAGCCCTAAAGGGGTTTTAAATACGTTTGGATATCTTCCTAAAGGAAAAGTTCATAGACCATTATTAAAATGGACTTGGGGAAAATCCACTTCCTATTTGTAGCATAAAATGTATTGTACTGTTTTGGGATCTTGCCAGGTACTTTGTAACCTGGTTTGGCCACAGTTGGAAACAGGATACTGGGCTTGGTGGACCTTTAGTCTGTCCCAGTATGGCAATACTTATGTACTTAAAGGGGATGGAACTCCTCTCATACGAGGAAAGGCTTAGAGGTTAGGGCTCTTCAGCTTGGAAAAGAGACAGCTGAGAGGAGATATGATTGGTCTACAAAATCCTAACCAGTGTAGAATGAGTAGAAGTGAATCAATTTTTCTCCGAGGACAAGCAGGCTGGACATCATCAAGCATGGGTCGTCGTCCGCAACAGCCCAGGAGCTCTGGAATTTAAAAGCAAACATTTTAAAGCTTCTAGAAGCAGCGTGACGAGCACGTGGACAACACACCGCGCATGCGCGAGTGACTTCCCGCCCGCGTGCTTCCCTCAGTTTCTTTTTTTCCGCTTCGCAAAGAGGGGTTGTTTTTTCTGCCGCTCCTCGCGTTGTTCCGGCCCAGGAGACATTTTTTCGTCGCGTTTACGCGCTCCAGTTGTAGCTTTCGCTACCTTTTTTCTCTATCTAAACTAAAAAAAAAAAAAAAGAATTCCTTATTTTCTTAGTTTTTTCCCCGTTTTTAAGTTTCCTTTGTCCTCCGGTAGCGGCCGTCTTTAGGCCGCCCGGTCGCGTGGCTTTTTCTCTTTTTCGTGCCTTTTCTTTGGCACCATCGAGTCTCGTTTGATTTTTTGACCGCTATTTTTCCTCCAATGTCATCGAGGACTCCCAGTGGCTTCAAACGCTGTTCCCGCTGCAATCGGACCTCATGCCTGGTGTCTCCAGTGCCTCGGGCCCGACCATTTGCCAGCTTCGTGTAAGCTTTGCAAGTTAATGAAAGAGAGGACCCAGGTAGCTCGAGAGGCTCAGTGTGAGAAGCTTTTTCCAGATTGGTCCGGTCCTTCAACGTCGGCATCGACTTTGGTACCGATGTCGACGAACGTTGAGGGAAGCAGCATTGACAGTCCAGGTAATGGCTGCCGAAAGACCTGTTACAGCTGGGAGCAGCAAGCGGGTCTCCACCCGTCTCCAGGCCTACTGCTATGCAGGCCCCTTGGGACAGCCCTGAGTTGGACCTGGCCCCGAGGAGGAGTGAGGATTCCACGTCCTCCTCATTGGTACCGAGGAGTGTCGATGACGGGCATCAGGCGAAGGCCAAGCAGCATCGCCATCGATCTCCTTCCCGTCACGGTACCGAGAGCTCCAGGGAGCCGAGGGAGTCGGCACCCGAGAAGCGTTGGCGCCGGGAGGATCGCTCGCCTTCCATTTAAGGGGTGCCTACGCATAGGTCGTCTGGCAGTCAGGTACCGGCTCTCTAACCTCATCTGATTCTACCACCGACTCCCATACCGATCGCACAGCTTGTTCCGATGGCAGCCCTCGATGACTGTCTCCGGGCCATGCTTCCAGGTCTTCTGGAGGGGATGATGCGTCCTTCTGCCTCGGTACCGCAGGTGCTTGCGCCTCCGGTACCTATTGCTCAGACGGCGTCTGCCCCATCTCCTGCAAGGAGGTCCCCGCCCTCGGTACCGCTTGCGGTGCCTGAGCCGGTTGCCACCCGGGTGGACTCCTTCGACTTCGGTGGAGGAAGCTTCGCCGGAGTCCAGGAAAGGGTCTACTTCTCGACGCCCTTCACGAGGACATTGATCCTCGAGGTCGAGGCAGGATCGGGTTCGGGCTGCTCTTAGAGAGCTATTGTCCGACACCGAACAGGAGCACTCATGGAGTGAGGAAGAAGACCTCAGATATTTTTCGGAGGAAGATTCTCAGGGGCTTCCTTCTGATCCCACTCCACCTATTGAGGTTAGACAATCTCCACCTGAGTGTCTCTCCTTTTCATCTTTTGTGCGGGAAATGTCTAGGGACATTCCTTTTCCCATGGAGGCTGTGGATGAGCCCAGGGCTGAGATGTTCGAGGTCCTGGATATCCTTCTCAAGGTTGCAACGGCCCCCCTGCACAATACACTCAGGGAAGTGATGTTGCGGAATTGGTCTTGCCCTCTATCTAATTCAGTTGTCAACAAGAAGTCTGAGTCCCAGTACAGAGTCCATGGTGAGCCTGTGATGGTGAAGGCCCAACTTCCTCACGATTCCATGGTGGTGGACTCTGCTCTCAGAAGAGCCAAGAGTACTAGGGACTATGCTTCGGCGCCCCCGGGCAGAGAGTCTAGGACCTTGGATTCTTTTGGGAGGCGTACGTATCAGGCCGGAATGCTCGCGGCCAAGATTCAAACATACCCAGCTGTACACCAGCATCCACTTACAGAACTCGATAAAGCAACTGTCCAGTTTGGTTGAAGCTCTTCCTCCTGAGCTTGCCGAGCCTTTTCACCAGGTGGTCAGGCAGCAGAAGGCATGTCACAAATTCCTGGCCAGGGAAGCTTTTGAGTCTTTTGATGCGGCATCCAGGGTGGCTGCTCAGGGTATCGTGATGTGCAGACTCTCCTGGCTGCGTCTCGGACCTGGATCAGAAGACCCAGCACCGTATGGCGGATGTTCCTTGCCGGGGGGGGGGGGGGGGGGGGGACAATCTTTTTGGAGAGAAGGTTGAGGATATGGTTGATTCCCTCAAAAAGCACCATGATGCTATGGACTCTCTCGCCTGCCGGATGCCTTCTGCTACTACCTCCTCCTCTAGGAGGTTTTTTGGAGGGAGGAGGAGTGCTCCCTATTCCTCTAATAGGCGTAGGTACACTCCTGCCTCTTGACAGCCTGTTCAGGCTCGCCCTCAGCAGGCCCGCTCTCGTCAGCGACGTGCGCCTCAGGCCCCTCCGGCTCCCCAGCAAAAGCAAGGAACGAGCTTTTGACTGGCTCCAGAGCAGCATAGCCGACATCAAAGTGTCTGTACCGGACGATCTTCTTGTCGGAGGGAGGCTTATATTTTTTCACCAAAGGTGGCCTCTCATAACCTCCGACAGGTGGGTTCTACAAATAGTCTGGTCCGGATACACCCTCAATCTGGAATCAAAGCCTCCAAATTGTCCTCCGGGAGCTCAATCTTTCAGTTCCTGCCACAAGCAGGTACTTGCAGAGGAACTCTCCGCCCTTCTCAGTGCCAATGTGGTCGAGCCTGTTCCACCCGGGCAAGAAGGGCTGGGATTCTATTCCAGGTACTTCCTTGTAGAAAAGAAAACAGGGGGATGCGTCCCATCCTAGACCTAAGGGCCCTGAACAAATATCTGGTCCGAGAAAAGTTCAGGATGCTTTCCCTGTGCACCCTTCTTCCAATGATTCAGGAAAACGATTGGCTATGCTCTCTGGACTTAAAGGACACCTACACTCACATTTCGGTGCTCCCAACTCACAGGCAGTACCTTCGATTTCGTCTGGGAACTCAGCACTTTCAGTACTGCGTGCTGCCCTTTGGTCTCGCCTCTGCACCCTGAGTCTTCACAAAGTGCTTGGCAGTGTTAGCAACATCGCTACGCAGACTGGGAGTGTATGTGTTCCCCTATTTCGACGATTGGCTGGTGCTCTTCGATCCATGCAGATTACTATTCAATTGCTCGAACTACTGGGGTTTGTCATCAATTATCCCAAGTTCCACCTGATTCCTGTACAGAAATTGGAGTTCATAGGAGCTCTGTTGAACACACAGACGTCTCGAGCTTATCTTCCCCAGGCACAGGCAGACAACCTCCTAGCTCTCGTGTCTTCAGCTCAGGCATCCCAACAGATCACAGCTCGGCAGATGTTGAGACTTCTGGGACACATGGCCTCAACAGTTCATGTAGCACCCATGGCACGTCTACACATGAGATCGGCTCAGTGGACCCTAGCTTCCCAGTGGGGTCAAGCTGCGGGGGATCTAGAGGATGTCATCCATCTTCCCACCGAATTTTGCAGTTCCCTTCACTGGTGGGCCATTCGCTCCAATCTGACCTTGGGACGCCCATTCCAAATTCCTTAGCCGCAAAAAGTGCTGACGACGGATGCATCCCTCCTCGGGTGGGGAGCTCATGTGGATGGGCTCCACACTCAAGGAGTTTGGTCCTTCCAAGAAACGCATCTTAAGATCAATCTCTTGGAATTGCGAGCGATCTGGAATGCTCTAAAGACTTTCAGAGATCGGCTGTCCAACCAAGTTATCCTAATTCAGACAGACAATCAGGTTGCTATGTATTACACCAACAAGCAGGGGGGGCACCGGATCTCACCCTCTGTGTCAGGAAGCTGTCAGGATGTGGCTTTGGGTGACTCAGCACGGTATGCTTCTCCAAGCCACATATCTGGCAGGTGTAAACAATGGCCTGGCCGACAGGTTGAGCAGGATCATGCAACCTCACGAGTGGTCTCTGAACATGGATGTTGTCTGCAAGATCTTCCAAGCGTGGGGCACCCCCTCGGTGGATCTCTCTGCCACTCAGTACAATCACAAAGTTCCTCAATTCTGTTCCAGGCTCCAGGCCCACGACAGGCTAGCGTCAGATGCCTTTCTCCTTCATTGGGGGACGGGTCTCCTGTATGCTTATCCTCCCATTCCTTTGGTGGGGAAGACTCTGCTGAAACTCAGGCAATACCGTGGAACCATAATTCTGACAGCGCCTTTTTGGCCTTGTCAGATTTGGTTCCCTCTTCTTCTGGACGTCCTCCGAAGAACCATGGAGATTGGACTGTTTTCCGACCCTCATCACTCAGAACGAGGGGTCGCTTCTGCATCCCAACATCCAGTCTCTGGCTCTCACGGCCTGGATGTTGAGAGCATAGAAGTTGCCTCTTTAGGCTTTTCAGAGGGGGTCTCCCGAGTCTTGCTTGCTTCCAGGAAAGATTCCACGAAAAGGAGTTATGGGTTTAAATGGAGGAGGTTTGCCGTCTGGTGTGACAACAAGGCCCTAGACCCTTTCTCTTGTCCTACACGGACCATGCTTGAGTACCTTCTACACTTATCAGAGTCTTGTCTTAAGACTAACTCAGTCAGAGTTCACCTTAGTGCAATCAGTGCTTATCATCACCGTGTAAAAGGTCAGCCTATCTCTGGACAGCCTTTAGTTGTTCGCTTCATGAAGAAGTTTGCTTTTGTCAAAGCCCCCTGTCAAACCTCCACCAGTGTCATGGGATCTCAACATCGTTCTCACCTAGCTGATGAAACCTCCTTTTGATCCACTGAATTCCTGCCATCTGAAGTACTTGACCTGGAAGGTCATTTTCTTGGTGGCTGTTACTTCAGCTCGTAGAGTCAGTGAGCTCCAAGCCTTGGTAGTTCATGCTACCTACATTAAATTTCATCATAACAGGGTAGTTCTCCACACTCATCCTAAGTTCCTGCCGAAGGTGGTGTCTGAGTTCTATCTGAACCAGTCAATCGTCTTGCCAACATTTTTTCCCCGTCCACATACCCGCCCTGGTGAGGACAAGTTGCATACCTTGGACTGTAAGAGAGCATTGGCCTTTTAAGTGGAGCGTACGAAGCCCTATAGACAGTCCGCCTAGTTATGTTTCTTTGGATCCCAACAGGATGGGGGTTGCCATCAGAAAACGCACAATCTCCAATTGCCTAGCAGATTGCATTTCCTTCACTTACGCCCAAGCCGGGTTGACTTTGGAGGGCCATGTCTCGGCTCATAATGTCAGAGCCATGGCTGTGTCAGTGGCTTATCTGAAGTCAGCTTCTATTGAAGAGATTTGCAAGGCTGCGACGTGGTCATCAATCCACACATTCACATCTCACTACTGCCTGCAACAGGATACCCGACGCGCCAGTCGGTTTGGGCAGTCTGTGTTGCAGAATCTGTTTGGGGTTTAGAATCCAACTCCACCCTCCAAGGCCCATTTCTGTTCTGTTCCAGGCAGCACTCTCACTTAGTTATGTTTGTTTTTAGGTCAATTTCAGTTATGTCCTCGCCGTTGCGAGGCCCAATTGAGCATTGTTCATTGTTTTGAGTGAGCCTGGGTGCTAGGGATACCCCATACATGATGATGTCCAGCCTGCTTGTCCTCGGAGAAAATGAAGAAACTTACCTGTAGCAGGTATTCTCTGAGGACAGCAGGCTGGACATCATCACAACCCTCCCTCCTCCCGTTGGAGTTCTCTTTCTCTTGCTTGTTATATAACTGAGGGAAGCGTGCGGGCGTCGCGGGCGGGAAGTTACTTGCGCATGCGCAGTGCTTTGTCCCCGTGCTCGTCACGCTGCTTCTAGAAGCTTTAAAATTTTTGCTTTTAAATTCCGGAGCTCCTGGGCCGTCGTGGACGACGACCCATGCGTGATGATGTCCAGCCTGCTGTCCTCGGAGAATACCTGCTACAGGTAAGTATCTTCATTTTTTACTTTCAAAAAGTACAAAGTGAACTCTTCTGGTATCTGTGGGCTATAAGTCCTGTATAATAATAATACATTTAGGATAAGCTCCTTATCATCCTGCCAGGTTCTTGTGACCTGGATAGGCCACTGTTGGCAGCAGGAATCTGGAGTAGATGGACCATTGGTCTGACCCAGTATGACTATTCTTATTAAAGTCCTAAAATAATCGAAAATAAAGTAAGGTCTAAGTGCTGATACTCTAAGTTGTTGAGGAAATCTATTATCAAGAAAACTTTAAGCTGTGAAGGGTCAAAGAAACTATACCATACATTTTGTAAGGAAAATGCTAAAAGAATTCAGCATTACATTGTGGAAAGCCAGGAAGATTCTATGCTTCTGAGTTTCTCTGGTCACATTTGGAGAACACAATTTTTTTTGATCCATGATCATTACTATATGATTTCTGAAAATCAATTTAAAAGCTAAATATTTTTCATTTTCAAGCACAAAAGACACCAGTAGAACAGCATAAGTTTCAGTCACGTGTAAAGAAGTTTCCAAAAGTTTTGTAACATTTAAGCTGTCTGAAGCAATAGGGTCCAATTCTTAAACTGAAGCAGGCTCCACAGATTACACAATTTGCATCTTCTTATATGACAAATAGTAGCACACTTTATTAATTGGAGCAAGAGTCTCACTAGGGCTTTTTTTTTTTAATTTATAGAAGATTTTATTAATGATTGCATAGGATAACCAGTCCAAACTCAATGAGAGAAAGTACACTTTCGTAATACAGTATGAATCTAACATTGGGTATCTAGCAAAGGAACGCACCATCACCAACGCAATGCTTTAACAGTAGCTTATGTTACTTCCAACATTTTTAATTTTATACAACAGTTCCTCCCTCCCTTCACCTGCCTTGACCCTCCCCCCCCAACCCCCCCGTCTTCCCATCCTTATCAACAAAGACTGCTAAAACTACATTTGTTATCCAGTTCCTTTTGTGTGCTTTAAAAAGGGGGCCCATATCTTTTTGCCATTTTGGCAAATTTCTCCCATTCGCCGCAGTCAGTCTCTCCATTTCACATATGTAACTCACTTTAGTAAGCCAACCACTCATTGAGGGTACCTGTGGCATTTTCCAATTTCGGGCCAAGTGGACTCGGGCCACCACCAAGGAATATCTTACCAATCCCCACTGATCAGATGTAATGCCCTCAGGTCTCTGTCCTAATAAAAAGATCAAAGGATGCCGCCGCACAGAACTGCCGAGCCATACCTAAAGTTGGGAGTGCACACCCCTCCAATAGGCCTGTGCCTTAGTACATAGCCACCAGATGTGTCCCATAGTCCCCCCCCCCCCCCCCCACAATTCCTCCAGCAGCCCTTTGAAACCTGTGTAAACATATGGTGTAATCTAACCGGGGTCAGGTACCATCTATAGAATACCTTTACAGCATTCTCCTGCATGGTGCGAAGGTGGTGGACCTCACGCGTCACCTAGATAGGATTTTAGATAGTGCTGGGGAGGAGTCCGCTGTCTTGGTACATGTGGGTACCAATGACATAAGAAAATGTGGGAGAGAGGTTCTGGAAGCCAAATTTAGGCTCTTAGGTAGAAAGCTCAAATCCAGATCCTCTAGGGTAGCATTTTCTGAAATGCTACCTGTTCCACGTGCAGGGCCCAAGAGACAGGCAGAGCTCCAGAGTCTCAATGCGTGGATGAGACGATGGTGCAGGGAGGAGGGTTTTAGATTTGTTAGGAACTGGGCAACATTCTGGGGAAGGGGGAACCTATTCCGAAAGGATGAGCTCCACCTTAACCAGGGTGGAACTAGGCTGCTGGCATCGGCATTTAAAAAGGAGATAGAGCAGCTTTTAAACTAGAAATGGGGGGAAGGCCGACAGTCGCTCAAAAGCGCATGGTTCGGGAAAAGGTATCTTGCAAAGATACCTCACAAACAGGGAAGATAGGGTTTCTGGATAGTGAGGTTGCACAGCAGACCGTGGTAGACCAGGTGCCCTTAAATACAACTAAAGATCAGACAAAAGATGTCAAATCAATAGTGTCAGGTACTAAGCATCATGCAAATAAGAACAAACATACTCTGAAATGTCTATATGCAAATGGTAGGAGTCTAAGAAATAAGATGGGAGAGTTGGAATATATTGCACTAAATGAAAAATTGGATATAATAGGCATTACTGAGACCTGGTGGAAGGAGGATAACCAGTGGGACACTGTCATGCCGGGGTACAAAGTATGTCGTAGTGATAGGGTGGACCGGACTGGTGGAGGGGTAGCATTGTATATTAACGAGAGCCTTGACTCAGATAGATTACAAATTCAGCAGGACACAAATCACACCTTTGAATCATTGTGGGTTGAAATTCCATGTATAAAAGGGGAAAAAACGGTGATAGGAGTGTACTACCGTCCGCCTCGCCAGGATGAGCAGGTAGACACAGAAATGATAAAAGAAATCAGAGACGCGAACAAAATGGGTAATGTGATAATAATGGGTGATTTCAATTATCCAAATATAGACTGGGTAAATGTAACATCGGGACACACTACAGAGATACAATTCCTTGATGAAATCAAGAACAGCTTTATGGAGCAACTGGTGCAGGAGCCGACGAGAGAAGGAAAAATTCTAGACTTGGTCCTTAGTGGAGCGCATGATCTGGTGAGGGACGTTATGGTACTGGGGCCGCTTGATAACAGTGACCATAATATGATCAGTTTTGATATCAACCTTGAAGTAACTATACACAGAAAGTCAAATACGTTAGCGTTTAACTTTAAAAAAAGGAGACTATGATAAAATGAGAAGAACGGTAAAAGAAAAAAACTTAGGGGGGCAACTGAGAGAGTAAAAACTGTACAACAGGCGTGGACGCTGTTCAAAAATACCATCCTGGAGGCCCAGGCCATACACATTCCGCAAATTAGAAAAGAAAGACGGAACTCCAAAAGACAGCCGGCCTGGTTGAAAAGTGAGGTGAAGGAAGCTATTAGGGCTAAAAGAAACGCCTTCAGAAAATGGAAGAAGGAACCATCTGAAAATAACAAGAAGCAGCATAAGGAGTGTAAAAGCAAATGCAAGGCGCAGATAAAGAAGGCCAAGAGGGATTACGAAAAAAAGATAGCATTAGAGGCAAAAAAACATAGTAAAATTTTTTTTCGGTATATTAAAAGCAGGAAGCCGGCAAAAGAATCGGTTGGGCCGCTGGATGACCGAGGGGTAAAAGGGGCGATCAAGGAAGACAAAGACGTAGCAGAGAGACTGAATGAATTCTTTGCTTCGGTCTTCAACTGAGGAAGATTTGGGTGGGATACCGGTGTCGGAAATGGTATTTCAAGCGGACGAGTCGGAGAAACTTACTGACTTCACGGTAAACCTGGAGGACGTAATGGGGCAGTTCAGCAAACTGAAGAGTAGCAAATCTCCTGGACCAGATGGTATTCACCCTAGAGTACTGATAGAACTGAAAAATGAGCTTGCGGAGCTACTGCTAGTGATATGCAACTTATCCTTAAAATCGAGCGTGGTACCGGAAGATTGGAGGGTGGCCAATGTAATGCCCATTTTTAAAAAAGGCTCCAGGGGAGATCCGGGAAATTATAGACCGGTGAGTCTGACGTCAGTGCCGGGGAAAATGGTAGAGGCTATTATTAAAAACAAAATTACAGAGCACATCCGAGGACATGGATTACTGAGACCGAGTCAGCACGGCTTTTGTGTGGGGAAATCTTGCCTGACCAATTTACTTCAATTCTTTGAAGGAGTAAACAAACATGTGGACAAAGGGGAGCCGGTTGATATTGTGTATCTGGATTTTCAAAAGGCGTTTGACCAGGTACCTCATGAAAGGCTACAGAGGAAATTGGAGGGTCATGGGATAGGAGGAAATGTCCTATTGTGGATTAAAAACTGGTTGAAGGATAGGAAACAGAGAGTGGGGTTAAATGGGTAGTATTCACAATGGAGAAGGGTAGTTAGTGGGGTTCCTCAGGGGTCTGTGCTAGGACCGCTGCTTTTTAATATATTTATAAATGATTTAGAGATGGGAGTAACTAGCGAGGTAATTCAATTTGCTGATGACACAAAGTTATTCAAAGTCGTTAACTCGCGACAGGATTGTGAAAAATTACAAGAGGACCTTACGAGACTGGGAGACTGGGCGGCTAAATGGCAGATGGCGTTTAATGTGAGCAAGTGCAAGGTGATGCATGTGGGAAAAAAGAACCCGAATTATAGCTACGTCATGCAAGGTTCCACGTTAGGAGTTACGGACCAAGAAAGGGATCTGGGTGTCGTCGTCGATAACACACTGAAACCTTCTGCTCAGTGTGCTGCTGCGGCTAGGAAAGCGAATAGAATGCTGGGTATTATTAGGAAAGGTATGGAAAACAGGTGTGAGGATGTTATAATGCCTTTGTATTGCTCCATGGTGCGACCGCACCTTGAGTATTGTGTTCAATTCTGGTCGCCGCATCTCAAGAAAGATATATAGTAGAATTGGAAAAGGTGCAGCGAAGGGCAACTAAAATGATAGCGGGGATGGGACGACTTCCCTATGAAGAAAGACTAAGGAGGCTAGGGTTATTCAGCTTGGAGAAGAGACGGCTGAGGGGAGACATGATAGAGGTATATAAAATAATGAGTGGAGTGGAACAGGTGGATGTGAAGCGTCTGTTCACGCTTTCCAAAAATACTAGGACTAGGGGGCATGCGATTAAACTACAGTGTAGTAAATTTAAAACAAATCGGAGAAAATTTTCTTCACCCAACGTGTAATTAAACTCTGGAATTCATTGCCGGAAAATGTGGTGAAGGCGGTTAGCTTAGCAGAGTTTAAAAAGGGGTTGGACGGTTTCCTAAAGGACAAGTCCATAAACCGCTACTAAACGGACTTGGAAAAATCCAAAATTCCAGGAATAACATGTATAGAATGTTTGTACGTTTTGGAAGCTTGCCAGGTGCCCTTAGCCTGGATTGGCCGCTGTCGTGGACAAGATGCTGGGCTCGATGGACCCTTGGTCTTTTCCCAGTATGGCATTACTTATGTACTTATGCCCACTGCACGAGAGACCCGCAACAGACTCCTCTCTAAGGTCAGCCAGCCCGTCTCCGGTAACGAAAACTGTAGCTCCTGTTCCCACCGTTTTCTATGCAATAGGGATGTTTTAGAGCCTTTCACTAAGTAAGTGTACAATTTGGAAATCAATCCTTTCGTGCCCTTGGGGTCCACACACATCTCCTCCAACGGGTGACTTTCCCATTTCAGGCATCCCATGTACGCCTTCCTTTTCAAAAAGTGTCTTGAAGCTTGCCAGATCTGATCCTTACACATGTATGAAGCAAAGCGCACCACTATGTCTCTTGGCCTGTTTTCACGTGGTTGGCCCAGTGCTCTATGAGCTCTTTCTATGCCCATCTCGTTGGAGTTAAATTCAGGGCCTATCATATGGGCACAAAGAGCACGCACCACTGCTGGGCCATCTTCTTTGTCTCCGTTCTCCGGGATGCCCCGGAATCGAAGGTTTTGTCTGCGCCCCCGATTCTCAAGGTCATCCAGCTTATAGTGAAAGTCCTCAGCCTGCTCACCCAATTTTTTAAGGAGTTGCTCTACCTCCTCGTTTTTCTCTTGCTGCTCGTCTGTCCGCTCTTCTAGGGCCTCCACCCTGCCTCCCAGCTCTCTCAAGTCCACACAGAGTGTCCACGTGCTCCAAAATCTCTTCGTTAGATGCACGAATCTTGGCCCTCATTACCTCGAAACATCTTGTGAAGTCCTGCGGGAGGTCCTGCACAGAAGCAGACTCACTCCGCTCCTCACGGGAAGATGTTGACCCCGATTCCGACACTCTCCGCGCCTTCGGAGAAGCATGGTGAACTAGGCCCCGATCCGTCTGTCTCGTGGAGGGCTGTTCGCTTTTGCGCTGCAGGGCGCCGCTTTTTTGTTACTCACGTTGCGGCTCCGGGTCGAACGCCAGACCTTGCAGTCACTTTAAACTCCGGGAGGTAGTTTTTGAAGTCGGGTGGCAGCTTATTGAAGGTGAGTTGGCACAGAGCTGAGGGGCTAAGCAGCCAGTCGCGTGACGTCACTTCCTCCTCAGGGCTTTTTTTTTTTTTAAATATATATATTTCTAGCATAGCCTTTTAAACAGTTCTTTAGGTGACATAATTGATATGCTAGGAAAGCTCAAAAACCTAAGATTACAAGCCCTTATTTGGTTTTCCATCTGCTCCAGTTTATAATGATAACCAACACAATCTTATATAATCTTCCCTTGAATTTCTTGAATCCACTTGACCTTTTATTTCAAACCTTGACTTTGTCCTAAAAAGTTTTCTAAAGTTGACTGTCTTAGTGACCCAGCCAACCAGACTTTCAATTGACTGCTCTACTCAGTCAAACTTATTACTCACAGTTTTATCCCGCTCGATCATAGCTTCCTGTATCAAGGCAAGGGGAATCTCTAAAGAATCCAACTCAACTTCCAGCTGACCAGGCTGTAAAGATGACGCAGCATGGCCCAAGTAGAGGATCTTGTTGACCAGATCAAGAAGCATAATGATGTTAAGGATTCTCTCTCACGCCGGGCGCCTTCTGCTACAACCTCTTATCTAGGAGGTTTTTTGGAAGGGAGTGCTCCCTATTCCTATGCTAGGTGTAAGTACACACCAGTTTCTCGGCAGCGTACCAAGGCTCAGTCCCAGCGCGCTCGTTTTTGTCAACAGCGTGCGCCTAAGGCCCCTGCTGCTCTCCAGCAAAACCAAGGGACGGGCTTTTGACTGGCTCCAGTTAAGTATAGCCTCAGTAAAAGTGTCCGTACCGGACGACTTGCTGGTTAGTGGGAGGTTAATGTTTTTTCCACCAAAAGTGGCCTCTTGTAACCTGCAACCGGTGGATTCTTCAAATAGTCCAGTTAGGATACACCCTCAATCTGAAATCCAAACCTCCAAATTGCCCACCGGGAGCTCATTCTTACAGCTCCAAGCACAAGCAGGCACTCTTTCCAAAAGCCCATGCGGTCGAATCCGTTCCACCAGGGGAAGAAAGGCTGTGATTCTATTCCAGTTACTTCCTTGTACAAAAGAAAACAGGGGGGATGCGTCCCATCCTAGACCTAAGGGCCCTGAACAAATTGCTACTCTGAGAAAAGTTCAGGATGGTTTCCCTGGGCATCATTCTTCCCATGATTCAGGAGAACAACTGGCTATGCTCTCTGGACTTAAAGGATGCTTACACTCACATCCAGCTCACAGAAAGTATCTTTGGTTTCAGCTGGGAACACAGCACTATGTACAGCCCTTTAGCCTGGTGTCTGCACCCAAAGTGTTTACAAAGTGTCTGGCGGTAGTCGCACCGTTGCTACGCAGACTGGGAGTGCATGTGTTTTCTTATCTCAACAATTGGCTGGTGAACAGCAGCTCGAAAGATGGTGCTCTGGAGTCCATGCGAATGACTATTCAGGTGCTGTAGCTACTGGGGTTCATAATAAATTACTCCAGTGGTGGACAATCTGATCCAATTTGACCATGGGATGACCATTCCAAATTCCACAGCCACAAAAAGTGCTGACGATGGATGCATCCCTCCAGGGGTGGGGAGCTCACGTAGATGGACTTCACACTCAGAGAAAAGGTGCTCTAGAACTACGAGAGATCTGGAACGCTCTGAAGGCTTTCAGAAATCAGCTGTCCAACCAAATTATCTTGATTCAAATGGACAATCAGGTTGCGATGTACTACACCAAAAAACAGGGGGGCACCGGATCTCGCCTGCTGTGTCGGGAAGCCGTTCAGATGTGACTTTGGGTACGCCATCATGGCATGTCTCTCCAAGCCACTAATATGGCAGGCGTAAACAACAGTCTGGCTGACAGGCTCAGCAGGATAATGCAACCTCAAGAGTGGTCTCTGAACATGGACATTGTCCGCAAGATCTTCCGAGCGTGGGGCACCCCCTCGGTGGATCTTTTTGCCACTCAGATCAATCACAAGGTACCTCAGTTCTGTTCCAGGCTTCAGACCCACGACAGACTAGCGTCAGATGCCTTTCTCCTTCATTGGGGCACAGGCCTTCTGTATGCGTATCCTTCCATACCTCTAGTAGGGAAGACTTTGCTGAAACTCAAGCAAGACCACAGAACCATAATCCTGATTGCTCCCTACTGGCTGCACCAGATTTGGTTCACTCTTCTGCGGAGTTATCCTCTGAAGAACAGTGGAGATTGAAGTGTTTTAAAACCCTCATCACTCAGAACGAGGGGTGGCTTCTACATCCCAACCTCCAGTCTCTAGCTCTCATGGCCTGGATGTTGAGACCGTAGAATTCACCTCCTTGGGTATTTCAGAGGGTGTCTCTCGAGTTTTGCTTGCTTCCAGGAAAGATTCCACGAAGAGGTGTTACTCTTTCAAATGGAAGAGGTTTGCCATCTGGTGTGACAGCAAGACTCTAGATCCTCTATCTTGTCCTACACAGATCCTGCTTGAATACATTCTGCACTTGTCAGAGTCTGGTCTCAAGACCAACTCTATAAGGGTTCACCCTCAGTGCAATTAGTGCTTTTCATCAGCGTGTAGAGGGTAAGCCTATCTCTGGACAGCCTTTAGTTGTTCGCTTCATGAAGAGGTTTGCTTTTGTCAAAGATCCCTGTCAAATCTCCACAAGTGTCATGGGATCTCAACGTCAATCTCACCCAGCTGATGAAAGCTCCTTTTGAGCCAATGAATTCCTGTCATCTGAAGTACTTGACCTAGAAGGTCATTTTCTTGGTGGCTGTTACTTCAGCTCGTAAGGCCAGTGAGCTTCAGGCGTTAGTAGTGAATGCACCTTATACTAAGTTTCATCACAAGAGTAGTCCTTCACATGCACTCAAAGTTCCTGCCGAAGGTGGTGTCGGAGTTCCTTCTGAACCAGTAGATTGTCTTGCCATCATTTTTTCCCCATCCTCATGCCCACCCTGGCGAAAGCAGCTTACACACCTTGGACTGCAATACAACATTGGCCTTTTACGTGGAGCGGACAAATCTCTTTAGTCTGCCCAGTTGTTTGTTGCTTTTGACCTCAACGAGGGTAGTCGCCATCGGAAAATGCACAGTCTCCAATTGGCAAGCAGATTGCATATCCTTCACTTATGCCCAAGCTGGGCTGACTTTGGAGGGTCATGTCATGGCTCATAATGTTAAAGCCACGGCTGCTTCGGTGGCTCACTTAAAGTCATCCTCCATTGAAGAGATTTGCAAGGCTGCAACGTGGTCATCAGTCCATACATTCATATCTCACTACTGCCTTCAGCAGGATACCCGATGTGACCGTCGGTCTGGGCAGTCAGTGCTGCGGAATCTGTTTGGGGTTTAGAATCCAACTCCACCCCCCCCAGGCCCTTTTTTATTCTGTTCCAGGCTGCACCCTCAGCTAGCTGTATATAGTTTTCAGGTTAATGTTATGTCCTCGCCATTGCGAAGCCCAACTGACCAATGTTCATTGTTTTGAGTGAGCCTGGATGCTAGGGATACCGCACGGGTGAGAATAAGCAGCCTGCTTGTCCTCAGAGAAAGCAAAGATACTTACCTGTAGCAGGTATTCTCAGAGGCCAGCAGGCTGATTATTCTCACAATCCCTACCACCTCCCCTTTGGAGTTGTTATTGTTACCTATTATGCTTTTTAACTGAGGTACACAATCGCGCAGCGGGTGGTAAATCAGTCCGCGCATGCACACCAGAACACTCCAACAAAACTTTTTTTGTTTTTTGCTGTGCCAAAACGCCGATTCCTGGGCCAATGCGAATGTCAACCATGTGAGAATAAACAGCCTGCTGTCCTCAGCGAATACCTGCTACAGGTAAGTATCTTTGCTTTACTGTACTGACAAAGTGTCTACTGAAAATAAAGTGCCTATGGTTTCATGAGAAAAATAGTTTTGTACTGAAATAGTTTGCACTTAAGTGTAAAGCACATTATTAAAGTAATAAAGAAAGCAAAGAGCAGATCCAGACATGTATTTTGTATTTTATATAATATGTGACAGTGTTTGTGAAGCAGCAACAGAGAGTCCAAATCTCCCGTAAAAAACACCAGAAAACAACATCTTCCATTCTTGTTGTTTTCTAGTGTTTGCGAAGCAAAAAGAACAAACGCACTTTGACTATTCATTTTTATCTTTGTATATTTCATTGGAATAAACACCCCAAAATTTGTGATTTATGGTATACAAATATTATAAGAAAAAAATAGCATAGAGTTCTTTTCTAGCTAGTAAGGATAGGGTGAGGGTACCATTCTGTTTCTTGACCTTATACAAAGGACTGGAGTGAGCTGGATTCATCCCATGTGTGACACGCCCCTGCTTCCCCACCCCTCTCAATATACCACAGCCAAAAAGACTCAATGGACAGGGAGCAGTTTTGGTGCCCACACCTCCCCTGTGCCTATTTAATCCACACTGCTCGCACAGGCCTAGGTATAGCTCTGCTTATACATGTTGAGGGTAATTTATGAGGGCTATTGTATATAGGCAACTAGATGTCTACATAGTGACATAGTAGATGACGGCAGAAAAAGACCTGCACGGTCCATCCAGTCTGCCCAACAAGATAACTCATATGTGCTACTTTTTGTGTATACCCTACTTTGATTTGTACCTGTGCTCTTCAGGGCACAGACTGTATAAGTCTGCCCAGCACTATCCCCGCCTCCCAACCACCAGCCCCGCCTCCCAACCACTGGCTCTGGCACAGACCGTATAAGTCTGCCCAGCTCTATCCTCGCCTCCCAACCACCGGCTCTGGCACAGACCGTACAAGTCTGCCCAGCACTATCCCCGCCTCCCAACCACCAGTCCCGCTTCCCACCACCGGCTCTGGCACAGATCGTATAAGTCTTCCCAGCACTATCCCCGCCTCCCTACCACCAGCCCCGCCTCCCGATCTTGACTAAGCTCCTGAGGATCCATTCCTTCGGCACAGGATTCCTTTATGCTTATCCCACGCATGTTTAAATTCCGTTCAAACATGCGTGGGATAAGCATAAAGGAATCCTTTATGTCATAAAAGGAATCCTACTTGTCTCTACAAAGTACTAGCATATGTTACAGAGAACATGCCTTGAATGTAGGTGCGATCCCTCACACCTGCTCAAGATGGTACAAATGAAGGCGTGAACTTTACACATGTATGCACCTAGATTAAGGTATTTCATAATCTATCCATGCTGCCCTTACTCTGTTGAAACTCCACCCCTGTGCATGCCCATTGGCAAAATATGTGCCTTGATGCTAAAGCATGTACTTTTATGTTGGTTGGTATTTTATAAGAGGTCATTTACATGTGGGAATAACTTTATAAACTTCCCTCCATAAAGGGTTAATTTTATGCCGTTTTTTTCCACATGCAAAGTCCATTTTTCACATGGAGATGGCCTTATAAAAATCTCACGGTGATATACATGCATAAGTGCATGCACTGTCTTGCAGATATTCAAAACTATTTAACCGGCCAGGAATGGCTTCTGGACGGTTAAATAGTGTTTTAGCACCTAATCGTGGATAGAAGTTCAGCAGGGAGAGGGATGCTAACCTGTCTTTTGCACTGTCACATGTATGATTATCTCCCAGTTGGTGATAGATTATACATGTGTGCTTGATGCAAAGAGCTCCTAGACCTCAGAGAACGAGTCCATTTTCTTGAGCTAGAGTAGCAGACTTGGAGGAGCTGTGGGAGACAGACAGGCAGTGGTGTGCTGGAGCCGGCTCGCACCAGCTCGCAAGAGCCGGTTGTTAACTTTGCTCGGCTCTTGCGAGCCGGTTGTTGAAATGCTAGAGCCGGCTCTCATCCCTCCCTCCGGATCCGGCCCCCCACATCACCGACCCGACTCTTTGAATTCCTCGGGGCAGGCAGTCCCGCCTGCCCGCACCGACTCCCCCCCCCGCCGGCGCTGCCGTCTCGCGCCCCAAAAATGGCCGCCAAGACCCCCAGAGGCGGCCCCGCAAGACTTCTGCTGAAGTCTTGGAGGCCGCCCCTGTAAGTCTCGGCGGCTAAGCACTACCTTTTTCTGCATTACAAATTTGTATTTTTGTTAAGACAGTGTCCCATCATTGGATACTGCCCCTTCCCTTTGTAACATAGGAAGGGAAAGGAAAGGAAAAAAGAAGGGTGTTGCGGGTCAACTTCCCTTTTGTATACAAGTCTGAGAACCTACTGTCCCAGCCCTTTGTGAACTTATTGAATTGATTGTTTAGGTGCCTCTATACGGGGTACTCTCCATATTGTCCCCCAGATTAATTTTTTTATTTTCCAAATTTAGACTTAAAAAAAAATTACCCCTAATTTTTTTTTTACTGTTACCTGTCCTGAGTTCTGAAGTGATCAAATTGGGTTTTTAAGATCAAAAGGTTGATCAAATTGAGTTATCAAATTGAGTTTTAGGTGGTCTAAAGGTTGACCCACCTTTGTGTAGTAAGGGCGCTATTGAGCGACAACGTATTTAGTGTCTCATAATTAGTGGACACACTAATTTATAGCTCAGGTTTTGACCGCGGGGTTTGCTCAGTCCCTTAACTACAAGGTAAAGATATTGTGATATTACTGTGGTTTGTCCAGGTAAGCCAAAGTTGTATGAAGTTGAAGTTATATTGGCTCTGTGAATTACCGTGGACAGCCCACTCTTCTTACTCAGACGCATTCACAGGTTGTCTGGGTAAACGTGGGGTATCTAATTAGCTTCCTTTGTAAGCCCTCCCGCGATTGCAGTGTGTGAGTGTGACGCACACCTTGGAGGCGTATCCCTGAAGAGTGGAGGGTTTTGAAGACAGGTAAGTATATAATTCACTCTAATTTTTTGAATTAATTTTTGATACAGATTTAGCCATAGTGCCAGCCTTGTATTTTCATTTAGTGATAGCTACTCTATTAAACCCCTTTCACACTGTAATAAAGTTAAGCACACAATTACACAGCACTATTTGTACCACCCTTTGTGCCATCTACTTTTCTGACTATGGCCACGCCCTTGCAAACTGTTCTTATCCTTATTGGGGCACAAGAAGGTAATCCCACATCTCTGCACACTTCCCAAAACCTGGCACAACCTTCTGTGGATGCAGCCGCACCTACAGCTCCATCTCCATATGAGTCGGGGTTCTCCAAGCCCATTATTCCCCAGCCCATTATTTTTGATAAACCCACTTATATACTGTCATCTGTTCCCTCCGGTCTGCAACCCATTGTTCCAGGGGCTGCTACCTCTGTAATCCTTCAACCTGTGCCCCTTTTATCTCTGGACCAGGCTCCCTGCTCCAGACTCACCCTTCAGTGCCAAAGTTTGTAACCCTTAAACAGCCCTGTAAATCAGTGAACCCCCTGTCACTCCCTATCCCTTCAGGCAATGCTAATCCAGGTCAGTCACAAATTCACACTGTGACGCCTCTTGACAAAAACCAGGCTCCCAATGTCTTCCAGCAACCAGAAGTTGCTAGCCAAGATCAGCATGCACATATTAAATGTTGGAGATGTCATAGGTTAGGTCATTTTGCTGCCACCTGTCGCATAAATTCACAGTCCTTTCATAAAAATGCACTGCTTAATAATCCCCCTGCCCAGCTATTGTTCCCTGACCCACGCCGTTCTCTGTAAATAGGCATGGCCTGTACCAGAGCAGATTATAAGCACCCTGTGGTCACTCTGCTCAACTATAATTTTGTGGAGAACAATGCTTAAACTATTAGATTAAAGATTAGAAGTTATCCTGAGTGTGTTTGGTAAAATTCTAGTTTTAGTAGTCCTACTGTCTCTTCTGACTTAATTCTAAATAGTGGTTACCTCCTACACTATCTTAAATTGTTGTATTATATTTTTTCTACTACATCCTTGTACTAACATGCTTTGGTTTAATGCCGTTACTTTATCTGTTAGTTACATAGGAATAAAATGATCCCAGTTCATCAGGCTTTCTATTAACAGATTATGTAGAACTCCTGAATCCCCTGAATCAAAACAATTTAACAGATTTGTTTTTAGCTAAATCTCCAATTAAATGGTGCAGGTTATTCTTTTTTAATAAAACAGAATGATCTTGTTTGTATTCTCTGTATGCTTAAAGCTGCATCTCTGCTTTTGTCTGTGTCAACGCTAACACTTACAGAGCCTGCGAGGTCATGCTGATCTGGAAGGAGCACTCTTCCCCCTCCCCTAGCAGAAGTGTCGCTACTTCCAAAACTTATTACCTGATTGAAACAGAATTATAAGGAACTTCCCCCTAAAGCCACCAGAAGCCCCTAGCCTGCTTCTTTAAACATTCACTATGAATTCCTGTAACCCAGTGATTTACAGATAGAGTTAGCTATTCTGTTACACTTAGATTTTTTCCTTGCCTTGTTATTCACAGACTGGAAACAAAAAGGGAAAAAAAGAAAAAATGTGATCCTGTTTATTTTTTCCCTTACTTCAAACATCGCTAAACAGCTTCCTTTAAACTTTTAAAGATAAGCAATGCCGCTGACAAGATAAAACTCATTATTTCTCACTTTTGATTTTTAATAAATTCTCACCGTTTACTGCTGCTTTCTGTCCAACTCTCTTTTGATTTATATCTGTATTTTCTGCTACCGGAGAACTTTAAAGGAAATTATTTCCCTTCCATTTTCTCTCCGACGTCATTGTGTGTGGGTGTGTGTAAAGATTTGTGAACTGTCTTAATATTAACAAACGCAGATTCATCTGCCACAAAAATAATGTCATGTTCCTAACTTCTTTCTGTTTAATTCTCAAGACAAATATTTAAAATGCACTACAACTTTTGATTTCCAAATTATAGATTCATTCTTGTTTAATCTATATATTGTACAGATCAATCAAGGATGCAGGCTTATTCATTACGATTTGAACTTTTTTTTTGCTCACAGCTCACTCTACTACCCCCTTTTTTGCCACCCCCCCATCCACCCCCCTCCTTCCTATCCCCCCTCACTTCTCTTTTCCCTCAGCTCCCCTCCCTTCCCCCTCAGCCCTCCCTTTCTTTCCCTCCACAGCCCCCCCTTTCTCTCCCTCCACAGCCCCCTCTTCCCCCTCAGCCCTCCCTTCCTCTCCCCGCACAGCCCCTCCTTCCTCTATGCCTCCTACCCCCCATTCCACTCCCACACCCCCTCCTCTTTGCTACCCTCCTTCCTCAACCCCTCCGCTCCCTCCTCCTCCCCTTCCTCCCCTCCTGTCACCCCCCCACCCCTTCACAAGATTTGTTTTTCTTTTTTCTCTATTTTACAGTCTTCAGTTACACAAGCAGAACTTATGCAATGGAAACGAACAGGCTGCTTTCTCAATCCTGATCATTTACTCAATCCATACTCTCTTTTCTACTGCACTCATTCCATATGATCAAGTTGATGGGTTCAAAGCCTGCCATTCAACTTTATTTATTTTTTTAATTATTTTTATATTTCTGGCTTTGCAAACTGTTTTTTTTCTCCTTCTTTTTAGCCACCATGGGGGCTATCCTGATACAAATTTCCAGTATAGTTTTGATTAGGTTGTGGAGGAAGGTAAATGGATGTGCGAATCCCATTCATTTTGGGGTAATTATAAAGGATATACAGGGATTGCTATTTCTATAAGAAGGTTTCAGAAATGTTTGCATTGTAAAATGGTCTACCTGTTCATGTATAATTGGATGTGCTTTCTATAAGTGCATATAAGTAGATGTTCGCATGACAGACCCTTAAGAAACATCGCAAGTCGAGAGGGTGCAGAGAAAAGTCGTAGAAGGTGAAGAGGAATGTTGAAAAGTTTGAATGTGGTAATGTATCTGCTATCCTCTGTGCTCTATTTATGTGAGGCCTTCTATTCTACCTAAAGCTTTTTGAGTTATAATGCTTTTTGTCTGTCTACACAATAACAAACAGCGTTATGCCCATATATCTATATCTTGTTTCTATTTCTCTGTATATGCTCTCAAACAGATCAAATTTATTTACACACAACAATAGTTGAAGTCTCTACACAAACTGCTTATTTCTTTTTCATAATAAGTACCCTTTCCTGGATTAGGTATTTCACAAGAATGGGTATCCCCTAGAATTTACCCAATACTTAATTTCCCTAATTCTCTAAATTTTTCTGTTCAAAATGCTTCTCCGTTTCTCAGGCAGTATATAAGAATTACTGGCAACATATTTGATTAAAACAAGAGAAAAGTTCCTCTAATGTCAGGCCTATACTGATTTTACAGATATGCAGATACCTGTGAAAAATAAAAGGTACCTGCTTGTCTACGTGGATGCTTTCTAATCAAATTTAAAACAAAATAATAATAATAAATAGAAGCTTATCCTTGCATCAGAGAGAGTGCCATGACCATGACTTTCTCTCTGTCAAGAGATTATTCCCATATTTGGTATTCCCTGCAGAATTACTATAGACAATGGTTTTAGTTTTTGAAGAGTTCCTCAAGTCCTTTATTCCTGCATTGGGTATTTCACACCATACTGCTTGCATTTACAAACCTACTAGCAATGCCCTAATTGAGCACTACAATGGACCTTTAAAAACTAAATTGAGACAACTTATATTAAATGGAATTAAAAATTGGCTCGATGCTCTACCACTGGCCTTGTTAGCTCTTCAAGCCACCCCATCAGTTTTCTTTAAAACTGTCTCCTTTTTAGATCTGTCCAGGCCACAATATGCGCCTTCTTCAAGCCAATCCTGATAACCAATATTCTGTATATTACGATGTGTTACCCAATATCATTACTTTTTCTGTCTTCGATTTTCACAGGAAATCTCAGTCAGAACAGGGGAGAGTAATGATAGCCCTTCCCCTGCCACCGGTCATTCAAAAGCTCTCAAGTTGGAGATTTGGTTCACCCGAAGTACTACATCCCTATTTACATAGAACCCTTCCAAATTAGTCAAGTTACAGGACCACACATCCTGGGTCCACCTAACAGACATCTGCATCTACAAGGCTCCTGATTCAGTCCCTTTCAAGCCATCCCCACCAGCTCAGTAGTTACCACTGGTTCTGCAGCCTCCACCACCACTTCAAGTTGATGGACTAAAAGAACATTTTCCAAGCATCTGACAACTACAGATATTATCACCTTACCTGAACAGAACATTGCACATCAAAGCGAGCCCGCTACGGCACTTGCCATCTTTTCAGTGGAACCATGTGACGCAAGTCCAGCTACCCACAAGAGGACACTGTACTCTGTACTCCAAAGACTGTATTGGGACTTCTTGTACTTATATTATTCCTAATTTTGGTTCCAGGACTAATCTATTATACATTTGAAAGGTTTCACAGGTTTCTTCAGTATATGCATTGTTACATAGAAATAATCACAAAAATCCACCCTAGGTACCCCAACAGTTGACTTACCCTGTTTTAATTGAAACCCTATATCTAATCATTACTTGCCCTTTTTAATTCTATTTAATTCTATTATTCCTGACAAATACCAATCATTTGTTTTGTTTTATTCACTACACCTGCCTGGCTATTAAATGGCTGGTGCTCACTGGACAAATTAAAATTAACAGAGTACACATCCAATAATCAGACCCTCTAACAGAGAACCTGTATCTTTTTTGGTATGTCACTTATAGCATTGGTCAAAGTGGGTGGCATCCTTGGTTCTTTGTCCGGAAAATTGGAAATAGATATGTTGAAATTTATAAACTTTACTCTGCATACGGTTTAACAGGTGCTGTACCTCTATTATCACTATAGATGCTATAGGAGTGTCAAGAGGGGTACTTAATTTAAAGGCAGAAATCATTGTCATACTTATCATTGTCATACTTACATTCCCAGTAATACTGACACTGATGATTCCATTATAAAGGCATTATAAGACCTTTTTGCTTTAGCAGACAAAATTAGCTACTAAATCAGGTGTTGATAATGTTGTCAGGTGCATTATTCCCTATGTTCAGAGGTTTGCCTTAAGCCTCCTTGTTACTACTCTCAGTACAAGACAAATTACATTTCCACCATAAATTTTGTGTAGGACCACTGCTATTTATTTTACCTATTAATGCTTGTAACGCAAGTGTACCTCTTTTATTAAGGAAGATATTTATTCTGCTTATGCTGTTTAATTGAACTATCATGCATTTCTTTTTAGTTTGTTACATTTTGCTAATTTGTATGGACAGGTTTAGATTGTTTTCCTTCCATCTTTAAACTGTTGTACCTTTCATCATTGGGCCTCAAATGGTAACTAAGCAGACTGTTCTCTACTATTGATGATTTCTTAATCATCAAGAGAAAGTGAAGAAGATCAATTCATTTCTTTAACACATATTTGCTTCATATTCTGTATAAAGGAACAAGAAGATTATGTTCCTATGTATGTTCCAAAAACACTATAACTCAACAGTGCCTTCATATATGATCTAGATCTATTACACCTAGCAGTAAGATAATAGCAAAACTCCGAGTGTAATAATTACAAAACCACTATCTTGCTCATAATTGCAAAACTATTATCTTGTCCATAATTACAGGTTAAGCAGTAGGCCCTTCATATATAATGTAGGCCTATGACACCCATAGCTTAGCCTTTGCAATACTTGTAATTATAATGCTCATGAGTTTGCAGTAGTTCTTCATTATTTGGCCAATATTAATCCTTTTTAAATAATACAATGAAATATTTGTGCCCTCTTAACACCAGTTTTAGCTATATTTACACACTCAAAGTTTGACTAATGATAATCTTTGATTGAAAATTTTCTTTCCCATCAGCTTTGTAATGATATATTAATTAACTACTATCACCCACTAAATTGATTCCATTATATACCTAGATTTGAATGAATTCACATGTTTCCAAGTCTAGCTCCGCCCTAGAAGGGTAGTTCTAGGATAGTTAGGCCCCTTGGTTATGATAAAAGGGGAAACCTAATGCTGCATTTCATCCAGCATATAATTATATATCCACATACTGACTCTTGCTATGGCCTTGTCCCTTATTGTGCCAGAGCACCCCTCTCACCTCAACCCTATACATTCCCCCCCACAGAACTCTAAGAGCCCTCTGGAAAGGACGGCCACACCCACTAGTAGTCATGTGTGCTAGCCCTTTGGAGGCCCGGCAAGACGGGAATGAAGAGTTATGCTAGCCCTTGCTCTCAGTAAAATACAGGTCAATGGCTCAGGCTAAAGAGCTAGGCCTCTCTTAGAAATCAAAAATCATCTTTGATACAAAATATATTTCACTGCAGCTCAAGCTGAAGTGAGTTCCCAGAGAGCTGGCAAAGGAGGGGGTTTTCGCTCTTGGAAACATTCCTGGGACTGGCACCTGTGAGAAGTTACGAGCAAAGCTGTTAGGGCTAATGTACATCATTAGAAGGTCGGATGCAAGGGGGGTAAGCACACCAAGGGGAGGGGGTGGAGCGGAAGAGGACAACATGACCTGTGAGATCATTTCACAGATGGGTTCTCAAGAGATTTTGTTTATACTTGGGGCTTGAGAACATGTGAAGTCATTCTAATTAAATTGATAAGAGCTAGGAGCCCTGTTGAGACAGCTGGGTCCATTGGAACCAATGAAGCCAAAATAGTATAAAAATGGGAGTCAGAAGGGTATTAGAATCAGAAGACTCCAGGAGGCTAGAAAGAGAGGACGTGCCATGATATGCTGTTCCATTATGTGAATGCTTGACTTGCCTATACGGCTATTGGTAAGATTATAATAAACTATCTTATTATATCTATTGAATACCGAGTTCCTTTCTAATTTCAGACCTAGCTACAGCCTGGTCTGTGCAGACCTGCCCTGAGCAGATACAGGGTTGGGGTAATTAGGTATCTAGAGGGGCTATGCAGTTCCTTCCAGGCTATTAGAAGGGCCATGACTTCCGCTGTCCAGATAGAGAAGGCAGACCTAAGAAAAATAAACAATGGTGGGCAGGGGAGAGAGAAGAAATGCTGGACATGGATGGAGGGAAGGGAAGAGTGAGGAAGGAGATGAGATGAGGGAAAACTGTACATGGATGAAGAAAATAGGCAGAAGCTGAGGACCAGAAATGAAGACGAAAGGAAAGGAATAAATGGAAAGGAAGCACTGGAAACGGAGTTAAGAGGACAGATAGCAGCAGAATTGGATACTGGGCCAGCATGATCAGAAAAACAGTCACCAGACAACAAAGGTAGAAAAAAATCATTTTATTTTCATTATAGTGTTTGGAATATGTTCACTTTGAGAATCAGGTGCTCAACATTAAAAGTTTATAATTATTTATGGCATTTTATTGCACATTAAACATGAATTAGATTGGAACCTGGGATCATTTAAAATTTTTTTCCTGGAGTAATGCATTGCCCCCCCCCCCCCCCCCCAAAGGCTCTCTTCCTGGCTATAGCCAGCTCTGCAATTTGGGCGGTGGGGCGCAGAGGGGGACCGGGGAGAGAGCCTGTTGTTAAACATTTACCTGCAAACCACTGCAGACAGGTACATAGAGGAGGCCTACAGGGACATTGTAGAGAAGACCCACCTGCAGTCTAGCAGCCCCTGTGCTGCCTTGGAGGAGGAAAGTCTCCTAAAAGGACAGCATCACCCTGGTGAAGTTGGAAGTAATCCTGTAGCCAGGACCAGCCAACCAGGGGATGAAATATCCTCTCTCACCAAGGATGTGTCTCCAGGAGCTTCTGACCAGGAAGGAAGTGTTAGGATGGCTGTTGCAGTTGGCAATTTGATTATTAGGCATGTAGATAGCTGGGTGGAGGTGAGGATCGTTGGTCACTTGCCTGCCTGGTGCAAAAGTGGCGAACCTAGATAGGATTTTAGATAGTGCTGGGGAGGAGATAGCTGTCTTGGTACATATAAGTACATAAGTACATAAGTAAGTACATAAGTAATGCCATACTGGGAAAAGACCAAGGGTCCATCGAGCCCAGCATCCTGTCCACGACAGCGGCCAATCCAGGCCAAGGGCACCTGGCAAGCTTCCCAAACGTACAAACATTCTATACATGTTAATCCTGGAATTTTGGAGTTTTCCAAGTCTGTTTAGTAGCGGTTTATGGACTTGTCCTTTAGGAAACCGTCCAACCCCTTTTTAAACTCTGCTAAGCTAACCACCTTCACCACTTTCTCCGGCAACGAATTCCAGAGTTTAATTACACGTTGGGTGAAGAAAAATTTTCTCCGATTTGTTTTAAATTTACTACACTGTAGTTTAATCGCATGCCCCCTAGTCCTAGTATTTTTGGAAAGCGTGAACAGAAGCTTCACATCCACCTGTTCCACTCCACTCATTATTTTATATACCTCTATCATGTCTCCCCTCAGCCGTCTCTTCTCCAAGCTGTATAGCCCTAGCCTCCTTAGTCTTTCTTCATAGGGAAGTCGTCCCATCCCCGCTATCATTTTAGTCGCCCTTCGCTGCACCTTTTCCAATTCTACTATATCTTTCTTGAGATGCGGCGACCAGAATTGAACACAATACTCAAGGTGCGGTCGCACCATGGAACGATACAACGGCATTATAACATCCTCACACCTGTTTTCCATACCTTTCCTAATAATACCCAGCATTCTATTCGCTTTCTTAGCCGCAGCAGCACACTGAGCAGAAGGTTTCAGTGTGTTATCGACGACACACAGATCCCTTTCTTGGTCCGTAACTCCTAACGTGGAACCTTGCATGACGTAGCTATAATTCGGGTTCTTTTTTCCCACATGCATCACCTTGCACTTGCTCACATTAAACATCATCTGCCATTTAGCCGCCCAGTCTCCCAGTCTCGTAAGGTCCTCTTGTAATTTTTCACAATCCTGTTGTGATTTAACGACTTTGAATAACTTTGTGTCATCAGCAAATTTAATTACCTCGCTAGTTACTCCCATCTCTAAATCATTTATGTTTAAATCTTTTTATTAGTAATCCAGTACATATATTGCAGGTAGATATCACAACACAAAATCAACACATATGTGCTTCAAGATGCCATGTGCTTAAGGATTACAACAAATTTGCATTCCCTCTTTCCTCCCTCCCCCCCCCCTCTCCCTTGTACTGGCAACCAAACAACTAAACAAGTAAAACTTTAAGAAAACCATTTACACTTTATAAGTCAATGACTAGTGTTCCGCACGTAGACCAGAGGCTTTGATTCTTATAGCCTCCAGCCCACTTCCCCAATCACTTAGCGTGGGGATGAGACCTTCTCAATGATCAAACCAGATGTATACTCCCCTGGTGTCAGACCCAGTCATCCCCTCTCTTACAGTACACTAATAGGTACAGCACAGAAACCCATCCCCTCTATCCCCTCCCAACCAACTCCCTCCCTCCCTACCCACCCTCCCTTCATGCGTGCTGATTAAATGTTAAGATGGTTAAATGTTTAGGATGTAACTTCTCCCTTTAGGTGGCAAGGCGCTCCACACTGGTTCCCACATTTCTCTAAACCTGGTGCCTGGGACACTGTCCATGTTTTGCACCCCACACCTATCTATTCTCATTTGGTGAATTAACTGTAATCTCCACCTCCAGATGTGAGGGCCCTGCGGCATCATCCAGGCTGTCAAGATGGCATGAATGCCGCAAAAAATTGCTAATTGTACAAATCTCTTGAACCCCGCCGGAGGTTGTGTTGTAAATTTAAAGCTATTAAATAGCAGCAAGGGGTCACAAGTGAGAGTACATCCCCACCATAAGTCTATAATCTGTAGCACTGCCCCCCAGAAGCGCTGTACCTCCGGGCAGAGCCAGAACATATGCCCTAAGGAGGCCATAACCGCCCCACACTTTGGACAGACCCCGGAATTGGAAATTTTTGCCTTGAATGCCCGCAGGGGAGAGATGTGCAGTCTTAACAAGAATCTATATAGTTTTTCGCGCTGTAGTACTGACAAACGCCGCGCATATAATTGTTTTAAATATGCTTTGCACATCTCCTCCGTCACCTCACAATTTAAATCTTTGGACCAGTCTGTTGCCAAGGATGCATACTGCAGCTCTACAGTCGTGTCCTTCAACTGCTGGTGATGAAATCTTAATGGCACACACAGCTGGGCACCCAACGTATAGGCCTCTGAGAGAATGTCGGACACATCCTCCGTCAAGTCCGTCCAGGGTAAAGTCTGTACATAATGTCTTAATTGGAGATACGCAAAGAAATGCCTCCTTGAGATCCCATATTGCTGTTGCAAGGTGGCAAAAGGCCGTATCTTACCTTCCTCATCTATGATGTGCACCAAATATATTATGCCCTTCTTTTCCCATTGTTTAAACACACTATTTCCCTGACCTGGTGGGAAATCCGGATTATTACAGATTGAAAGGTAGGGCGTTACTTTAGCGGAAAGCTGATGGCGACGGCAAAGCCACCTCCAAGTCGCTCGCAGGGATCCCAGCAATGGATGGCGTTTCAGCGCCGCCTGAGGTAATTTACCCCCAGTATGTAACAAGTGACTAAATTGAATCTCCGGGAAAACCGAGGTCTCTATAGCCGTCAGGGAGAAGTCCGAGGATCCTCGGCACCAATCACTTATGTGACGCATAGAGCATGCTACCGTTAACGATCGAAGGTTCAACATTCCCATACCCCCATACTCCCTGGGTGTCCAGATCATTGAGAGCCTTAGTCTTGGGCGTTTCCCTTTCCATAAATATGTTTGCAACATTTTCCCCAGTTTATTCTCATCCTTTCTTTTTAGAAATAGCGGGAGCTGCTGAAAAACGTATACCCATTTCGGCACTATCAGCATGTTAAACAGCGCTATCCTTCCCCACAAAGATAAAGGGAGGGCCTGCCAGAGCAGCAACTGTTTTTTCGTCATCTCCATGAGTATTCTGACATTTTGTTCATATAGGAGTGCTAAATCTCTAGGTATTAGGATCCCCAAGTATTTTAGTGCTACCTCTTCCCGGCGCAGTGGGAATTGACCTCTCCACTCACGGAACGTGTCATCATCCGGTGCCATTGCACATGACTTTTGGAGATTAAGGGAAAACCCTGACACCTCACCATATTGTTCCACTACCTGTAAAACGTATTCTAGAGAGGCTTGGGGGTCCGCGAGCAAAAGCATGATGTCATCCGCATACGCCAGCGCACGAAGCTCCTCCCCCCCTACATTAATGCCCTGTATCTTACTTGTCTTGTTAAGTATCCGCAGCAAGGGTTCTAGAGAAAGGTCAAACAAGAGCGGGGACAATGGGCAGCCCTGCCTCGTACCGCGTTGTACTTCAAATGGTGCCGACCTACTCCCATTCGCTACAATCTGCTCCATCATACCTGAGTAGAGCGCTTTGACTGCTCTCAAAAACCCCTCAGGGAGCCCCACCCATTCCAACACATGAAACAAATATCTCCAGTCCACCTGGTCAAAAGCCCTAGCAGCATCTAAGCTTGCCACTAGTAACGGTGTCTGTGAACATTTGCTCTGTGCCATAGCCAGTAGGATTCTGCGGACACGCAATACTGATTGTCTGCGAGGAATAAAGCCCACCTGTGCCACATCCACCAACTCTGCAATCCGGGTAGCCAGTCTATTGGCCATTACCTTTGCAAGGAGTTTGATATCCACATTGATCAAAGAGATAGGCCTATACGATGTCGGATCTTCGGGCGGCCTACCCGGTTTTAATATGAGTGAAATGAGGGCTGTATTTTCCCTACCCGGGATCGTGCCCTCCTGTATGATGGCCTGCAGATAATCAAGCAATGCTCCCCCCATTGGTGCCTGCATCAATTTAAAGAACTCTCCTGAGAAGCCATCTTCACCTGGTGCTGTTAACGGCCGCAATCCCTTAATTGCTTTCTGTAGCTCTCTCATCTGTAGCGGCATGTCCAACTCCATTACCGCTTGGTCTGACAATCTGGGCATGCCCGCCCGATTTAATAGGTCATTCATTGAATTCCTATCTGCCCGGTCTCCCCCTCTATACACTGCCTGGAAGTGATCTTGCAATATCTGCAGTAAACGCTCTGGTCGGTTTACCACCACTCCTGTACTGTCTTTCAAAGCCATGATAGTCCGCGTGCCCCGTTTACTCTTAACTAGACGAGCTAATAGCCCGCCTGTGCGGTTCCCAAATCTATGAAAGCGGAACTTTTGAAATAACCACCTACGCTGTGTGTGCTCATGCAGTATAGTATTAATAGACACTTGCAGTGCTACATATGCATCCCTATTAGCTTGGGTCGGGGAGTGAAGACTTAAGAGTTTGGCTTTTCTCAATTGTCGTTGTAAATTTACAAGGCTCGCGGCCGTCTTCTTTCGACGAGCCGCTGTATATGATATTATCTCCCCTCTCAGTACAGCCTTCGCAGCGCACCAAAACAATTGGGGGTTAGTTTGATGCTGCTCATTGTGGGATACATATTCCTCCCATCGACCCCTCAAAAATTCCTGAAAATCTTTGTTCTTAATTAAGTATCCTGGGAATCTCCAGGTCGGGACAGGACTAAAGCTCCCCGGCGGTTCCAGCTCTACCCAAACAGGTGCATGGTCCGCGACCACCACTTCCTCTATATGGGATGCTAGCACACAGGGAAAGAGCACTGATGATACAAATATATAATCTAGTCTGGACCAGGATCCATGGGCCCGGGACCTGTGAGAGAAGTCTTGCTCCCCAGGATGTAGTACCCTCCAAGCGTCTATCAAATCCAGTGAGACTGCAAACTCCTTCAACACCCCCTGTGCTGCTCTTCCTGTGTTCCCGTCGCTACGGGAGCCTGTACAGTCAATCTCAGGATCTATTAAGAGGTTCATATCACCTGCAAGAATAAGGCTTTTACCTTGATATGGCACCAGAGCCCTTAGCAGCTCAGGGAAAAAGTTCTTATCATAGGGCGTGGGGGCGTACATTGCTAGTAAATATACCTCTCTACCTTGCAGGCACATCTTTATCAGTATATATCTGCCTAAGGGGTCCTGTAAAAGTACCTCGGAAGTGACCATCAACCTCTTATGAAGCAGGATAGCCACTCCGCTCCTTCTCCCTCCCGATGATACCGAGTGCACCTGGCCCACCCAGGATTTGCACAGCTTTGCATGTTCTTCCTCTGACAATCTTGTCTCCTGCAGACATGCTATATCTGCCTTAAGGCGCCTCAAGTGAGCCAAGATTTTCGTTCTTTTGATCGGGGAGGTGATTCCCCCCACATTCCAAGTTACTAATCTGCAATTAGGGGTCCCATCCCAAAGCATGTCGCAAACCAAGGTTCCCTGCTGCTGTGAATCCAGGGGCCCAGCCTCCCCCCGGATCCCACGTGTAGCACATCTGCTTAACAACGCTGCCACCACAATTGATACATGTAACATCATCTTGAGAAGCATAATACACACACGATTCTCCCCCCTCCCCCCAACCCCTCATGTCCATCTCCCGCATCTTCAATATCAGGATACCATTATTACCCGCCCCAAATTCCCCCCTCCCCCCTCCCACCCACCCTTCCTCCCTTCCACCCCCCTCCCCCCCGCTTACCCCTACTGTTACCCTGAACTTGAGTGGAACTTCTTCCATCTCACAGGTAGTCACTGAATGCTGAGGCCCTCACTCCACCGTCCATCATTCTGTTCTCCAGCCGGTATCAAATACTCAACAATTAAACTTAATGCAGTCAGTGTGTTCCCCACCATCTGCACAAAGCAGCAAATCCTCTGTAACGATCTTCTGCCTCACTTATCTGTTATGGCCACCACCTTTCCATTACGGTTCAGGAACTCCGTTGCCCCTTGTACCGAATCAAATGAAGACCACGTTCCTTCATGCAGCACCTTCAGCGTGGCAGGATACAATAGCATAAATCTTATTTTCTTTTCTACTAGGGAAGTGCAGAGCGGGTGAAAACGACGTCTTCTCTCTTGCACCCCCGCAGAGTAATCCTGAAAGATCCGGATCTGCGCATCATCGTATTTTAGTGTGTCTCTCTTTGCGCGGTACCCAAGCAATATTTCCTCTTTGTGGGAATAATTATGAATTTTAATGATGACAACACGTGGCTTTTGGTTCTCAAGTTTCAGCCGGCCCAGCCTGTGAGCCCGTTCAATGCACAGGGGGCCATAACTATCAGACAAGGCAAATTCCGTGTTAAACCACTGCTCCAGCAGGAAACTTAAGTTCTTTTCTGGCAGCTTTTCTGGCAGGCCTACAATGCGTAGGTTACTCCTTCGTGCCCGGTTCTCTAGATCTTCAATCTTGTCTTGTTGTGCTCGCACAGTCTCTTTTAGTTGGTCGAGCTCTGGCGCCACGCGGTTACACGTGTCTTCCATGTCTGAAACTCTCCGCTCTGCCTCTGTCAGTCGCTTGTTAGAATCCAGCAATAAGGCATCTAGCTTTTCAAACCGCCCATTCAATTCAACAAATTTGGGTTCCAGTGCCGCTCCCATCGCAGCTGTGATCTGATTCATTTGTTTGGCGGAGAATTCTTCATCCGCGCTCGGCGCTCCGCCCGCCATCTTGGATTCGCCGATGGTCGGTGTCACCTTTTCTTTCTCTGCTTTCGCAGCCTTTTTGGAGCTCCCTGCCGGCATCGAGATCAGATATTGTTCCATACACTGTTCCCACAGCGTATCACAGGTAAAACTCCCGCCGATGCGGCTGGTATATGGTCACAATTAACGATATGTAGAGCAGAGGCCTCGGAGCGATGCTGCAATGCACCTTTCACTCACAGCGCATCACGTGACTCCCCTCTCTAAATCATTTATAAATATATTAAAAAGCAGCGGTCCTAGCACGGACCCCTGAGGAACCCCACTAACTACCCTTCTCCATTGTGAATACTGCCCATTTAACCCCACTCTCTGTTTCCTATCCTTCAACCAGTTTTTAATCCACAATAGGACATTTCCTCCTATCCCATGACCCTCCAATTTCCTCTGTAGCCTTTCATGAGATACCTTGTCAAACGCCTTTTGAAAATCCAGATACACAATATCAACCGACTCCCCTTTGTCCACATGTTTGTTCACTCCTTCAAAGAATTGAAGTAAATTGGTCAGACAAGATTTCCCCACACAAAAGCCATGCTGACTTGGTCTCAGTAATCCATGTCCTCGGATGTGCTCTGTAATTTTGTTTTTAATAATAGCCTCTACCATTTTCCCAGGCACCGACGTCAGACTCACCGGTCTATAATTTCCCGGATCTCCCCTGGAGCCTTTTTTAAAAATGGGCGTTACATTGGCCACCCTCCGCAAGCTCGTTTTTCAGTTCTATCAGTACTCTAGGATGAATACCATCCGGTCCAGGAGATTTGCTACTCTTCAGTTTGCCGAACTGCCCCATTACGTCCTCCAGGTTTACCGTGAAGTCAGTTTCTCCGACTCGTCCGCTTGAAATACCATTTCCGACACCGGTATCCCACCCAAATCTTCCTCGGTGAAGACTGAAGCAAAGAATTCATTCAGTCTCTCCGCTACGTCTTTGTCTTCCTTGATCGCCCCTTTTACCCCTCGGTCATCCAGCGGCCCAACCGATTCTTTTGCCGGCTTCCTGCTTTTAATATACCGAAAAATTTTTTTACTATGTTTTTTTGCCTCTAATGCTATCTTTTTTTCATACTCCCTCTTGGCCTTCTTAATGACATAGGAAAGTGTGGTAGGGAGGTTCTGGAAGCCAAATTTAGGCTCCTAGGTAGAAAGCTGAAATCCAGATCCACCAGTGGGGGAAGAGGGGTTGGTGGTTAGGAGGCGAAGATAGTGGTGGGTAGACTTATACGGTCTGTGCCAGAGCCGGTGGTGGGAGGCGGGGCTGGTGGTTGGGAGGAGAGGATAGTGCTGGGCAGACTTATACGGTCTGTGCCCTGAAAAAGACAGGTATAAATCAAGGTAAGGTATACACATGAGTTCATCTTGTTGGGCAGACTGGATGGACCGTGCAGGTCTTTTTCTGCCGTCATCTACTATGTTACTATGTAACATTTTCAGAAATGCTCCCCGTTTCACGCGCAAGACCCGAGAGGATGACAGAGCTCCAAAGTCTCAATGCGTGGTTGAGACGATGGTGCATGGATGAGTGATATAGATTTGTTAGGAACTGGGCAACACTGGGGATAGTGGGAGCCTGTTCTGAAAGAATGGGCTCCACCTTAACTGGGATGGAAGAAGGCTGCTGGCATCAACATTTAAAAAGGAGATAGAGCAGCTAAACTAGAAATTGGGGGAAGGCCGACAGTCACTCAGAAGTGCATGGTTTGGAACAAGGTATCTGTAAAAGATGCCCTACCTTACCTGTGATAACCAGCTAAGCAAATTATTAGCTTACCTGGTTATCATAGGGAAGGAAGGGCATCCTAATAGTGAGGTTGCAATTGAAACCATAGTTGACCAGGTGTCTTTAAATAAAAAGCAGACAGATTTTCAAGATTCCAAATTAACACTGTCAACTGCTGAGCAAGTTGTGAATGGGAACAACAAACATTGTTGTAAATGTTTATATATAAATGCCAGAAGTCTAAGAAATAAGATGGGAGAGTTATAATATATTGCACTAAATGAAAATATAGATCTGGTGGAAGGAAGATACCAGTGAGAGACTGTCATACCAGGGTACAAATTATATCGCAGTGACAAGGTAGATCGAATTTGTGGAGTGGTAGCATTATATGTTAAGGGAGAGCCTTGAATAAAACAGACTAAACATTCTGTAGGACACAAACATCTTTGAAATTCCATGTGTAAAGGAGAGATAGGAGTGTACTACCGTCCATCTGGTGTCACGGTTGTGCCCGTTTCATGCTCTCATTCATCTCGCCACCTGGTGGTCAGACCTGGTGGCTGCGATGCTGTTTCCCATGTTCCAGAAGTCAAGCTAGTCCGGATCTTCCAGCCTGGCTTGGGATTTTTGGAACTTAGCAGCACCCTTACCTGGTGAACTCCCTTGTATGTGGCTTTTATTAAGCACCTGGGAATTTTCAGACTTGGCCTTGGCAACAGAGGTCTTCAGTCCTGTTCTTGTCCTTGTTGGTCTGTTGCAATTCCTGCCCTGAAAGCTTGTTTTGCCTGTTTTTAACCTTGCTGGTTTCCTGTTTTATTCTACTGTCTGCTGCCTGCCCAAGACTCTGCTTGTTTCCTGGTTTGTTCTACTGTCTGCCGCCTGCCCAAGACTCTGCTTGCTTCCTGATTTACTTTTGCCGCCAGCCTACAGACTCTGGGTAGTTCCTGGTTTCCCTGCTGCTTTGCTGCCTGCCGGTAAGACTCTGCGTGATTCATGGACTATTCTCCTGCTTCTGCTCCAGTCTGGCCTGTGCCTGTCTGTCTGTGGTCTGCCTTGCCTCCTGTTTGGGTGATCTGCCTGCCGCTGCTGCTCCTCAGCAGTGGCCCAAGGGCTCATTTTTCCTCACCAGCGTGACATCTGGCCAGGATAAACAGACTGATGTAGAAATGTTATCATAAGTTAGGGAGGCTAACAAACTGGGCAACACAATAATAATGGGTGATTTCAATTGCCCCATTATTGACTGGGTAAATGTAACATCAGGGCATGCTACGAAGGTAAAATTCCTTGATGAACTCGACGACTGCTTTATGGAGCAGTTGAGTCAGGAACCACCAAGAGAGGGAAAATTCTAGACCTAGTCCTTAGTGGAGCGCATGATCTGCTGCCGGAGATAATGGTGCTGGGGTCGCTGGACAACAGTGATCATAAAATGTATTGTACTGTTTTGGGCTATCCCAATACTAATGGTGATTTGATATCAGCTCTGGATTAAGTAAATATAGGAAATCCAATACGTTAGTATTTAACTTTCTAAAAGGAGACTATGATAAAATGAGAAGAACGGTGAAAAATAAATTAATTAGAGGAGCAGCTGCAAAGGTCAAAAATTTACATTAGGCGTGGATGCTGTTCAAAAGTACCATCCTGGAAGCCCATAACAGACATATTCCATGTGTCAAGAAATGCCTAGCCACCCCCCTGGGGTTACCCCACATTCACTTAAAGGGTCTGTCCCCAGCACAGCTCAGCTCCGCCTGCCGCTTGTGCTCTACACTAGCACCCTCTTCCATAGTGTCCCACAGATCAATCCAGAGACGAGTGGGTTATGTCCCCCTACCAGCAGGTGGAGATAGAGAGAACTTGAGAGTCTTACAACATATAGCCATGTGCAGCCAGCCTCATCTCAGTATTCTATCTCAGCAGGTGGATGGACATATCCTCTGGATTGAGATTGCTCCTAGCCTGTTCCCTCAGGATTAGTTCAGCAGTTTTGAGGTTTGCTCCTAGCCTGTTCCCTCAGGATTAGTTGAGCTAGGGGTTTTCGAGGCTATGTTGATCCAGTAAGTGGTACACCTGTTGGTGCCAGGTCCCTCCCCTACCCCTTCCCTGTCGCCAGGCTTGGTGACACTACGCTTCTGACTCTCCCTACAACTCCTGCCTCTTAAAAAAAAAAAAAAAGCAACAACAGAAAAGAAAGAAGATTAAACAGAGCCAAGTGCTTATGGCTTTTCAGCGCCTTGTGGAGCATAACGTCGGTTGGTATTTCTTTCCTTTGGTCTCTGTTTTCTACTTACTATTGGGCGAGTGCCATTTCTTCTTTAAAGTTTGGAACTTTTGGCTTCGACGTGGCTCTCAGTAATATTGTGTTTTATTTTATGTTTGCTGGCAGGGGAGCGTTATTGAGACTCCGTTGATATTGCCAGATAGCGCTGTATTTTTGGAGGGCTTTTTCGCGATCGCCTTCTTGTGCTGGGACTTATGGTTTGGAGCGGCGCATTCAGGCACCTTTCAGTTTCGCAGTTCCTATACTAGGTAGTGCTATTAGATGTTATGATCGTGGTCAGAACCCCTCTCAAACTTACCTTTTTCCTGGGGGTCAGCTTCGTAGCTGGCTTCTGTTTCGTTTGTCTGTCCTGTCTGAGCTAGCTCTCTCTCTCTGTGCTGGCTGCTGCCAGCATGGGGCTAATTGTTTCACTTTACTACAGCTGTGTGTGTGGACTGAGTTAGCTCTACCTCTCTTTGGGTGTAGTGGCTTCAAGTGCTTCACGGTGCTGCATTGGTGTGGGTTGGGCCTCTATGGGTTTCAGTGTGCTCTCTGTGTTTCAGTGTGCTGCCTGGGTCTAGGGAATGTGACATCATCAGGGAGGGCCTTGATAAGGAAGTGGTGTTCTTTCCTTCAGAGCCTTTGCAATGGTTGTGTTTGCTTTAGGTAGGGTGGTGCAGTGTGCACTTCTGACTGTGTCTAGTTTCCCTGCTTGCTTTTGCTAAGGTCCAGGTTAGTGTTAGTGCAGTGTGCACTGGTGTCTGTGTGTTTAGCTTTCCTGCTTTTCCCTTGTGGTTCCCCTGCCTTTCCCTCTTGGTTTTGGAAGCTTTGCTGTGTGTAGGGCTTTGGAAGCTCTGTTGCTGTTAGAAGTACTTCAGGGTTTGTGGTGTTGTTAGGAACTCTACAGATTTTGCTGTTAGAAGTACTTCTGGTGTTTGTGCTATTGGGAGCATTGCAGTCTTTGCTGTTGGTGTTTGGTGCTTTAGAAGCATGGCTGGGTCTGGTGCTTTGGAAGCACTTTTGGCTTATGTGTTAGCTTCCCTGCTTTTTCCTTGTGGCTCCCCTGTCTTCCCTTTTATTGCTAGGAGCTCTTCTGGTTGTTTGGTGCATAGGAGCACCTTAGTTAGTTTAGAGTTGTAGAGCACTGCTTGTAGCTTGGTGCTTAGTAGCACCTGTGTTAGCTTTGTGTTAAGTTCCCTGCTCTTAGTTTAGGGCTTAGGAAGTCCCTTTGTTGAGCAGGGCTTAGGAGCTCCTGTTTAGTATAGGGCTTAGGAAGTCCTTTTGTCAGTTTACTGTTGGGAACACTTCTGTTGGTTTAGGGCTTGGGAGCACTTAGGTCAGTTTAGGATTTAGGAGTACTTCTGTTTCCAGTCCTGGTCCCTGTGTCATCCGGTATCCGGTAAGTCCTGCCGGCCACTCGAAGCCAAGGGCTCAACCCTTGGGGGGGTAGTGGCCAAGCGTAGGTGAAGCTGTACGGACCAGTCCAGTGTGCTCCAGTCCAGTGTGTTCCGGTCCGGTGTGTGTTCCACTCTGGTGCGCTCTAGTCCAGTGTGATCCGGTCCGGTGTGTGTTCCAGTCCTGTGTCCTCCAGTCCGGGGGATTGCAGTCCAGTGTTCCAGTCCTGTGTCCTCCAGTCCGGGGGATTCCAGTCCGTGTGTTCCGGCTCGCTGGGCGGTGCCTGCAGTCCCTGCCGGTGCCGGTGTGCTTGCCCAGCGTTGGTTGGTGGGTCTTGCCTGCTGCTGTTGTCCCTCGTCAGCAGCCCAAGGGCTCATGTTTGCTCCAGAGCCCGGCCCCGTGGGCTCTGAACCTGAGAACCTGACAGAGTGGTATCAGAGGTGCTTGGGTTCGGGGTGGTAGAACTTTTTGCCAACCCGATTTCTTTTGGTCAGCTGCTCCCGGCTACGGGAGGAGTGCTTCCAGTGTTTTCCTCCACTGTGTGATGCTTGCACTGAGAGATTTTCGAGGGCTGATCCTCGTTTCCCTCTCCGGATGGCTTAGGGCTCTTGTAAGTAGCTGGTGCCTTTTTGGTCCCTGTTTTCAAGACAGCTTTTGTTAGCAGCTAGAGAATGTTTTATATTAGTTGCGCCTCTGGGAGTCTGCCTGCGCTAGGCTCTTGCGTATTGTGCAGGTTCCCGGTCCTTCGTATAGGGCACTTTATTCTCCTCTTTTCGGCTGCATGTTTTTAGGGGGTGAGGGCTTATTTTCCCTCAGCTTCCCTCTTTTGCTAGCCTTGCTAGTGCCCCTAGCATGCTTGGCTGTATAAGTGCATAATTAGTGCCAGTCTGGGACAGCACATGTTCTGCTAGTACAGACTACTGTGTTTAGCATTCCTGGTGGGCAATCAGGTCTGATCCCACAGGGCAGATGACAGTGGTGTTGGCTGTAGGCTTTCCTCTCAGAGTCTCCTGGTTGCCATGGTGTTCATGTCTTACATTGGCACTTCTCTGTTTTCCCAGCTCTCTCTACTGTGCCTCAGGGTAGGAAGCCTGCTCCGTCTCCAGGCCCTGATAAGTTTCTAGGGCTTTCAGGGTGTTTTTTTGTGTGGGGTTGTTCAGTCTGAGGACGTTGTGCCCTATTCTGTTTCAATTTGCTTCTCACTTTTTCGTTCAGTGTGTCTCCTCGACATGCATGTGAGCATTTCTGTGCGGCAGTAGGCCCTGCTGTCTCTGGTTGCCGAGCCTGGTAGTGGCTCGGGGGTTCTGGCTCAGGGCATTCTACATGCTGGCGTCTTGGAGGTGAGACTGTGGGCTGTGTGAGGGATTGAAGTTTCCTCTGCTTGACACCGTCGAGCCTTGCTCTGGCGGGGGCCCATCCAGCCCTTCTCCGGCTGGGGCCGTCCTCGGGTTTCCCACAGCTTTGATTCTCCCCCAGTTTTCCAGGGGCGAGGTCGGAGACCCTTTAGTCCCCTGCAGCTGTTCTGTGGCAGCGAGAGCCTTAAGCTGCAGCTTGGGAAGTTCTATCTGAAAGTCGTCTGGTAGAGATGCCTGGGCTTCACTAGGTGATTTCCACTAAGCATTTTTCTGGACCCTCTTTCTGGAGGTTCAGAGTGTGTGTACATCATTCTTGGGAGGAGGAAAGTGATCAGGATTACAGTAAACTGTAAGCCACGTTGAGCCTGCAACTAAGTGGGATAATGTGGGATGTAAATGTGGTAAGTAAATAAATAAATAGATCCTACTCTAGGTTTTTCTCTCTTCCCCTCTTCCCCTTTCTCAGAGCATGGCAATACAGTTTCATGTATTGGGTACAGCGCGGCGTATTCCATGTAGCACTATAGAAGTGAAAAGTAGTAGTAGTAGTCAGGCTTAGGGCTGTTGGCTCTGTTTCTGTGACGCTGGTGCGGGCCTCTCAGATTTCTCTCGGTTTCCATGGTAATCCTGCACTCTCTGTGCTGTCCTGGTGCCATGTGTTCTGTGTGTACTGTTACATCAAACTAGTTTTAATCAGGAAGGTGGCTGGCCTTTCGGCCTGAACGTTACAGGTACAAGGCTGTTGTTAGCCATCCTTTTAGAAACTGTGGGCTCAGCTAGGTTGCCATTGGAGCCTATTTTATTTCATTCTCTCTTACTGCTGGCCTGGCCAAACAGTTCTTGCATGACTGGAATAGGTATCAGAACTGTACTGTACTAAAGGTTTCCCTTCTCTCTCTCTCGTTGCACACTGATACTGACCACACCTTTGCATGCTAGCATCAGCTACCCGGTATCTGCAGCGTACCCGGTACCTCTCATTGCTTCTTGGGTATTTTTGGCACCTTTTCATGGTCTGGTGTACCTTTATTTCTTGAGGAGTGATCCAGGAGCTACTTCAGTGTAGAGGTATCTTAATGGTTGTTGCAATCAGCTGAGAGTAAGCATAGAGCTCTAGGGGTGCTGCATCACAGCCCACTGCAGCTTGCTATCTATGGTGCAGCAGCCATATTCTGCTACATTGTCTGTCTCTTGTTCTCAGCCACACTGGTTTGTTCCAGGGCACAGTAGTTGTAGTGCACAGTCACACCAGCCAATCCTTGTCACTATCTGCTAGAAGTAGCGCTGGCTTAGGCGTCAGACCACTGATGTGGCTTCTAAGTCACATTTGGCAACCTGCCTTTTGGAAGTAATCTGGGACTGGCGAAGATCTAGGGCACTTGGATAAGACCTTAGGGACTTCCAAGTCTCGGAGATGGCCAGGAGTCAAGTTTAAGGATGATTTTTAATCCGCTTGGTTTTGTGGGGCCAGGAAAACCACTTTCAGGGTTTCCACTTTCTCTGCGACAAGGCACCTGGCTGATGATGGTGGACAGCTCTGTTTTCTCTTCAGATCAACCTATGCCTGCTGCATCTTCCAATAAGTACATAAGTAATGCCACACTGGGAAAGACCAAGGGTCCATCGAGCCCAGCATCCTGTCCACGACAGCGGCCAATCCAGGCCAAGGGCACTTGGCAAGCTTCCCAAACGTAAAAACATTCTATACATGTTATTCCTGGAATTGTGGATTTTTCCCAAGTCCATTTAGTAGTGGTTTATGGACTTGTCCTTTAGGAAACCGTCTAACCCCGTTTTAAACTCTGCTAAGATAACCGCCTTCACCACGTTCTCCGGCAACGAATACCAGTTTAATTATGCGTTGGGTGAATAAATATTTTCTCCGATTTATTTTAAATTTACTACACTGTAGTTTCATCGCATGCCCCCTAGTCCTAGTATTTTTGGAAAGCGTGAACAGACGCTTCAAATCCACCTGTTCCAGTCCACTCATTATTTTAAATACTTCTATCATGTCTCCCCTCAGCCGTCTCTTCTCCAAGCTGAAAAGCCCTAGCCTCCTTAGTCTTTCTTCATAGGGAAGTCGTCCCATCCCCGCTATCATTTTAGTTGCCCTTCGCTGCACCTTTTCCAATTCTACTATATATCTTTCTTGAGATGCGGTGACCAGAATTGAACACAATACTCAAGGTGCGGTCGCACCATGGAGCGATACAACGGCATTATAACATCCTCACACCTGTTTTCCATACCTTTCCTAATAATACCCAACATTCTATTCGCTTTCCTAGCCGCAGCAGCACACTGAGCAGGTTTCAGTGTATTATCGACGACGACACCCAGATCCCTTTCTTGGTCCGTAACTCCTAACGTGGAACCTTGCATGACGTAGCTATAATTCGGGTTCTTTTTTTCCCACATGCATCACCTTGCAGTTGCTCACATTAAACGTCATCTGCCATTTAGCCACCCAGTCTCGTAAGGTCCTCTTGTAATTTTTCACAATCCTGTAGCGAGTTAACGACTTTGAATAACTTTGTGTCATCAGCAAATTGAATTACCTCGCTAGTTACTCCCATCTCTAAATCATTTATAAATATATTAAAAAGCAGCGATCCTAGCACAGACCCCTGAGGAACCCCACTAACTACCCTTCTCCATTGTGAATACTGCCCATTTAACCCCACTCTCTGTTTCCTATCCTTCAACCAGTTTTTAATCCACAATAGGCCATTTCCTCCTATCCCATGACCCTCCAGTTTCCTCTGTAGCCTTTCATGAGGTACCTTGTCAAACGCCTTTTGAAAATCCAGATACACAATACCAACCGGCTCCTCTTTGTCCACATGTTTGTTTACTCCTTCAAAGAATTGAAGTAAATTGGTCAGGCAAGATTTTCCCCCCACAAAAGCCGTGCTGACTTGGTCTCAGTAATCCATGTCCTTGGATGTGCTCTGTAATTTTGTTTTTAATAACAGCCTCTACCATTTTCCCCGGCACCGACGTCAGACTCACCGGTCTATAATTTCCCGGATCTCCCCTGGAACCTTTTTTGAAAATTGGCGTTACATTGGCCACCCTCCAATCTTCCGGAACCACGCTCGATTTTAAGGATAAATTGCATATCACAAACAGTAGCTCCGCAAGCTCATTTTTCAGTTCTATCAGTACTCTAGGATGAATACCATCCGGTCCAGGAGATTTGCTACTCTTCAGTTTGCTGAACTGCCCCATTACGTCCTCCAATGATGGAGTTTCAGTTATTTATTTATTACATTTGTACCCCGCTCTTTCCCACATACAGCAGGTCCAGTGCGGCAGTTCACTACTCAGGCAGGACTCCTGTACTGGTTTCAGGAGGAGTGGACCAAGATTCCCAAGCTTGCGTCGAGCAGATCTATTGCTGTTCATCTGGTTTATCGCCTCTTCGCTGGGCGCTTTTCTCTACTTTTTTGCAGGGAAATGGCTCTCTTCTAGGGCTGGAGTTTGACTTCCCCTTAGCTGGTTTTTTCCTCAGTTTGGGGTTAGTGGTTAGCTTCCTCTTTCTGGACTGGCGGAAACTGTTTCTTCCTCTCTGCCTTGCGGCAGCATTTTACTCCCTATGGTATGAGGATTCCAGTTCTGTGAGGCTTATCTCTTTCTTGGTGTGAGTTCTTGCTCTACGTTGACTGCTGATCCATATCTCTTGTCTAGGAGGGCAGTCATTGTGGCTCAGTGACCACTTGAGGGCCGAGAGTGTCTCTTGAGGCATGGGGCTCTCTCATCGTGGACCTTTATTTCCTCTGGACCAGGGGTTTGTGGTGCAAGGCCTGCATTTCTTCAAGTTGTGTTTTTTTCCGGTGGGCTATGCTTTTCGCTGTATATTCAGCGACGCTCCTTCGCTGTGAAGGGGGCGCAGCTCCATCACTGCATGGTGATCAAGCTCCATCGCTGCATGGTGATCACGGTTCCATCATTGTATGTTCAGCGCAGTTACATCACCGCATGTTGAACGTTGCTCTATCGCTGCATGTTGAGTGCAGCTTCTTTTTTCCATGCAGTGCCACCGTTCCATGTTGGGAGTGCCTCCTTCGCTGCATTCTGGGCTCAGTTTTACAATCCCACGATGGCTTTAGTTCATCGCTGAGTGTTCAGGCTTGGATACATATATATATATATTATTTCCGGCATCGGAGGGTTTTTTTTTTCTTCTTTTCTTGCTGAATTTCGCCTTTACTTAGGCTTTTGATGATCTAGTTCTTCTGTTTATGGAGCCTGGTTCCATGCTCAGGCCTAGGGATTGGGCATATTTTTCAGTTCATCTGGTATGTTAAGTTCTCTTGGAGTTGTGTCTGTTCCGACCTCTGTATTGGGTGTTGGTTCGAGTCTGTTCGCGAGACGTTGGCGTTTTGGAGATCCCACCCTACTTTAGGGACTGCTTTTGTGCATCCCACTCGTCTCTGGATTGATCTGTGGGACGCTATGGAAGGTAAAATTAGTTATTACCTGATAATTTTCTATTAGTCCCAACAGATCAATCCAGAGGCCCGCCCTTTGCTGATATTTGCATAATTTCCCTAGTTATCAGGGGGGTGTTTATTCTTGTTCTGATCCACTAGCTTCTGTCCTTTTCTAGGGCCCACTGGAAGCTAATGGAAAACTACAGAGGATGCAGTACGGTCATGATTGCAATTCGCCACTTAGGTGGTTTCCCTCCCGCTGTTGCGGTAGAGGAAAGCCCTGCAAGGGCTATCTGGAGGCAGGAGTGGACTTTGATGTTGAATTGCCTTTTTTCTTCAGCTGCTTTGGTATCAACAATACTGAGATGAGGCTGGCTGCACATGGCTACATATATTAAGACTCCGACGTTCTCTCTATCTCCACCTGCTGGTAGGGGACATAACCCACTCGTCTCTGGATTGATCGGTTGGGACTAATGGAAAGAAAATTATCAGGTAATAACTAATTTTACCTTCCCACCTACTGGGTCACAACTGCCAGTGGGCGATTCTCCCACTCTTAGTGGTCCCACGGTTCTCAGAAAGCACTCACAGACACAACACACAAACCACCAGGATTCTTTGTAAGTCCAGACAGGCAGAACGAACAAACAAATGTGCAAATAGCAAACAGTAACAAGTAATAACAATGGATCAATTAGAAAACTATCTATATGCTGTCTAAACAGTACCTGGGAAGGTCAGGACATATAATTCACTGAGCCTCAGCAAAGAGATCCGTCTTTCTTTCCTCCCGGGTAAGACTGAACTCAAAAATAGTAAAGTCCAAATGAGATGAGCTGCTGGCCCAATCAGAGCTCAGTCAAGATGATTTTTTTTTTTTTGTTACATTTGTACTCCGCGCTTTCCCACTCATGGCAGGCTCAATGCGGCTTACATAGGGCAATGGAGGGTTAAGTGACTTGGCCAGAGTCACAAGGAGCTGCCTGTGCCTGAAGTGGGAATCAAACTCAGTTCCTCAGTTCCCCAGGACCAAAGTCCACCACCCTAACCAGTAGGCCACTCCTCCACTCCTAGATTTCAAATTCTAGATTTCAACTATATACTGCTTCTTGCTTCCTGTTTGTGTCAAACTACAGGAAAAAAAAACCCCACTCACTTCTCTGTAACAGCTTTACAGCAAAGAAACACCACCTGCTGACCAAGTAGGAGAAATATACTTCAGAACATAATCAATGCAGGAAAATATCCAATACATTTTATAGGCTTAAAATACACTTTTACACACCATGTATCTAAAGATGAGGTAGGAAAGGCAAACAACAGCCGGCATGGTTAAAAGCTGAGGTGAAGGAAGCTATTAGAGCTAAAAGAAAATCCTTCAGAAAATGGAAAAAGGATCCAACTGAAAATAATAGGAAACACCATAAGGAATGGCAAGTCAAATGCAAATTACTGATAAAGAAGGCAAAGAAAGACTTTGAAAAGAAGATAGCATTGGAGGCAAAAACACATAGTAAAAACTTTTTTAAGGAATATAAGAAGCTGGGACGCTCGCACCCGAGAGACGAGGGACAACAAGTTGTTGGCTCTCGTCTCTGGGAGACAGGCACGAGCCGTCCGCGAATCCAGCAGAGCTCCTATGAATTCGAGTCTCTGTACTGGAAGAAGATGGGACTTTGGATAATTTATCACAAACCCCAGTAGCTCCAGGAGGCGAATAGTCATCTGCACGGACTGTAGAGCTCCTGCCGCGGATGTGTTCTTCACCAGCCAATCGTCGAGATAGGGGAACACGTGTACTCCCAGCCTGCGAAGCGCCGCTGCTACTACAGCCAGGCACTTCGTGAACACTCTGGGCGCAGAGGCGAGCCCAAAGGGTAGCACACAGTACTGGAAGTGACGTGTGCCCAGCTGAAATCGCAGATACTGCCTGTGAGCTGGCAGTATCGAGATGTGCATGTAGGCGTCCTTCAAGTCCAGAGAGCATAGCCAATCTTTTTCCTGAATCATGGGAAGAAGGGTGCCCAGGGAAAGCATCCTGAACTTTTCCTTGACCAGATATTTGTTCAGGGCCCTTAGGTCTAGGATGGGACGCATCCCCCCCGTTTTCTTTTCCACAAGGAAGTACATGGAATAGAATCCCAGCCTTTCTTGCCTGGATGGCACGGGCTCGACCGCATTGGCACTGAGAAGGGCGGAGAGTTCCTCTGCAAGTACCTGCTTGTGCTGGAAGCTGTAGGACTGAGCTCCCGGTGGGCAATTTGGAGGCTTCGAGGCCAAATTGAGGGTATATCCTTGCCGGACTATTTGAAGAACCCAACAGTCGGAGATTACAAGGCGCAACAGCTCTCCCAGAATCTCTGGAAGAACGGCCCGGAGACTCTCGTGCAGAGCGGCTGAGGAGAAAGACTGGGAAGCCGATGCAGGTGTCGAGGTCAGAGTCTGTTCCGGGCGTGGAGGCTGTTCCAGGCTGTCCAAGGGGGAGCGCATCGACACCTCCTAAACAGAGGGTGAGCGGTCCTCCCGGTGCCGATACCTACTGGGTGCCGACTGCCTCGGCGACCCAGAGCTCTCGGTACCGAAACGGGAAGGAGACTGGTGACGATGCTTCTTTGACTTCAAGCGAAGCATGTCACCGGAGCTTCCCGATACCAACGAGGACGTAGAATCCAACCGTCGCTTCCTCGGGGCCGAGGCCGAAGAAGGTCGATCTCGGGGGGGCTGTATCACAGAAGCCCTCAGAGTAGGGGGAGACCCACCCGAAGGCTCACCGCCACCAGCAGGGGAATGGACAGCCCTCACCTGCACTCCAGATGAAGCACCACGACATCAGCAACAGCGGAGGCCTCGGTATCACCGACGTCGACGCAGCCTTTCGATGCCTCGGTACCGACGATGCAGGAGGTCGGATCCGAGGTCGATGACTTTGATGCTGTAGACGCCGATGCGCTCGGTGCATCCTGTGCTGTCGTTGTCGAAGAGCCCGAGAACAACACGTTCCACTGGGCCAATCTCGCTACCTGAGTCCGCTTTTTCAAAAGAGCGCAAAGACTACAGGCCTGTGGGCGGTGCCCAGCCCCGAGACACTGAAGACACGACGCGTGCCTATCAGTGAGCAAGATTACCCGGGCGCACTGGGTGCACTTCTTGAAGCCGCTGGAAGACTTTGATGACATGGGTGGAAAAATCACGCCGGCGAAATCAAAATTCGCGATGATGACGGAAGGCACCAAAAAGAAGGGAGAAAAAACCCTGTACCGAGGCCAAAAAGGCCGGTTCCGAAAGCGAAAGGAAACTTACACGGGGCAAAAGCTGGAAGCACGGGAAAGGGGTAAAGACCGTAAAGGTCCTTCTTTTTTTTTTTTTTTTTTTTTAGCGAAAATCGCTAAGACGCGCAAGGTCAACTTGAGGGGCACGAAACGGCGGCAAAACATGACCGTCCCGAGCGCGGAGAAAAGAAGACTGACGAACACGAGCCAGTTCGGGCGGGAAGACGGCCGCGCATGCGCATCGGCGCGCGAGGGCTAGCAAAGGCCTTTGCTAGTGAAGATTCCGATTGGAGGGGGCTGCCGTGGACGTCACCCATCAGCGAGAACAAGCAGCCTGCTTGTCCTCGGAGAAATGGGAATATCTTGTGAGGTAATTAAAATTTGCTGATGACACAAAGTTATTCAAAGTTGTTAAATTGCAAGAGGATTGTGAAAAATTATAAGAGGACCTTACGAGACTGGAAATCCAAATGGCTGATAAAAAAATGACTTTTAATGCGAGCAAGTGCAAAGTGATGCATGTGGGGACGAGCAGCCCAAATCATAGATACGTGATGCAAGGCTCTACATTAGGAGTCACCACCCAGGAAAACAATCTAGGTGTCCTAGTTGATGATACATTGAAACCAAGGTTGCCAACGTGGAGGGGTGCAAAATTCACCGGGACCCGCCTCTAAGGGGAGGGGGGGGGGGGGCGGTGCCAGCAAGCTTCTTCCTGCCTGCTGGCTTCTGGATCTGTCTCTCTTCTGTTCCTGCACATGCCAGGACCTGGATGAGTTATCACGTTAATACAATCATCCGGGTTCCGACAGACAGGAGCAGGAGATGACAGACCAAGGGAGAAGCAGTCAAGACACAGGAAGGAGGCCAAGGTGTGTGTGTGTGTGGGGGGAATTCTGTAGTGGCAGCTAAGAAAGCTGTTAGGAATTATTAGGAAACGAATGGAAAACAAAACTGAGAAGATTATATTGCCTTTGTATTGCTCCATGGTACAACCGCATTTCAAATACTGTGTGCAGTTCTGGTTACTGCATCTCAAAAAAAGATACAGTGGAATTAGAAAAGGTACAGGGAAGGGAGACAAAAAGCGATAAAGAAGGTGGGACGACTTCCCTATGAGAAAAGGCTAAAGCGGCTAGGGATCTTTAGTTTGGAGAAGAGAGTTGGCAGAGGAGTGAACACAGTTGTTCCTGGGCAGATGTAGATAGTGCATGGCCTGTTGGAACGATGATCTGTGCAAGTGTTGATAATGTCTGCGCTGTAAGGGAGGTACAGGCTCTTTTTTTGTTGGAGTAGAAAGAGGTGGTGATGGCTGTGCACTGTCGTGTTTGTGCAGGCTGTCAGGAAGTGTGAAGGAAGTGGAGTTGGAAGCAGAGGCAAAAGACACATCAAAAGCTGAGTCATAGCCTGACAGGTTTTCTTTCCTCCATGTTGTGAAGTGCTGCATAGTGGATTGTCTGCACAGGAGATGGACAGAACTGGACTAAAGAGTGGAGGGCCTGGCGAAAACTACTGAGATCTGGAGGGAGAGTGCAGCAATCGACTGCATGTGCTGTCCTCAGGAAGTCTTGTCCCAGCAGTTGGAGGGGGAGCCCCAGAGAGATGGTGGTGAGTAAAGGCTGTGTCTGGTGCTGATGAGAGGTAGGGCCAAGGTAGCAGAGTCGCTTACTGGTGAGTATGTGGCTTCTGTTTTTAGAAGCCCACAGGGACATGTGGCTGCATTTTGAGTAGGATGTGATGATGTGTTGAGGTACCAGGCAGCACACCCACACATATACTTTGTACCATACTCTGTGTTATCACTGTAATACTTTGTACCATACCTTGTAAGCCGCACTGAACCTGCTATCGAGCGGGAAAAAGTGGGGTATAAATGCTATAAATAAATAAATGATGACTGTCAGAGTGCTATGTTTTCCCCTACATTAGAGACACTTTGAAGCCTGTATGTCAGGTGGTCTCCCTTGTTTTATCTTTCGATTTAAACTTATCCTTGGGTTTTGTTTTATCTGACATGATAAAAGGAGCAGAATCCATCTGAAGCTTGGAAGTGGATGAGAGATGGGCACAAAGGTGCATCGATGGTAGTTAGCACTAGGTGAGCATGTTCAGACGTGCTCTCAGTCTTCTAGACTTTTCTGGGCACTAGGGAACATGTTTGATCCAGTGCCATCAAGCAATGACAACTATGTGTGGCTACCTTATCCTCCTTGTACACAGAGAACTAGTCTTTGGTTAAATATGAAATGGACTGAACACAGAACTTATGGAATACATACGGAGAGGGCATACAGGTTCTGCCTTTTAGAAACTAGTAAGTGGTGTGTAAACTTTTGACCAAGAAAGTTCTTGCAGTTTCCAGAACCAGGGGTGACCCTGCTGTCTAACAATGGTAGAAGGAAACATCCTTGTGGATGGAAATTTGATGGACTAAGCTCATGGTACCAGCTTTGTCTTTGGCTCCTGCTCCCTGGACACTGCATCATTGATGTAAGGGGAGCTTGTGATTTTAAATGTCCGCCAAGCTTATAAGCCAGGGTATTTAAAAGATGGGTTGCAGTCTTATGTATCTAGCTGATCTATGTGATCCCAGCAAGGAATTTAGATTTGGTTTCTGGGTTACACAGTTTTAGGACAGCAAGCAAACATTCACAAGCTTTGTGTTATAGGCCCAAAAAAGTGGAATAAGCTACCTCCCTGAGACAGGAGGTTAATTTTTCGATCTTCTACAAAACTTTTAAAATGCTCCTTTTCCTGATTTGTTGAAATCTTGTCATTTGCTTTTGAGACTTTTTGTTAATAAATTTATATAAAACACAAATATATTAAAACGAACTATATTATCTAGTTGACTGGGTTTTGGGAGAGAATTTCTTACAATGAGTTCTTGAATCCTTACTTCTATTTGTCTATTTAATGCTGTATACCATTTTGAATTAATTTTATTCAGTAATATGGTATATAAAACTTGTTTTAAACAGCCAGTACGTAAGGGAAAGGGCATGAGAAAACAGTGCAGCAACTGGCTAGCTTCTCCGTTACTATTCCCAAGGGGGTTTGGAACAGGGACCAGACCAACACCACCACCTTCAGAGAAGGAATTTTTTCCAAGAGAAGCATCAGGATAGAGAACTTCAGTAATGTGGTCCCATCAGGGAAGGGATCTGCAACCTCCTTTTGGAACTATTTACTTCATATCAGCACCTCATTGGAAGCTAGAAAGACAGCTGTAAAGTGGGAGGGTTCAATAGGTCTATCTAATAAGAGACTCAAATGTTAGATGTTACATTTCGTTGACTAGATACAACTTTGTCCTTTTTTACTCATATAAATTAAGTAAATATTGGTTGGAATGGACTTATTGGGTGAAAGGATTGTGGTGGATGAGTGCCTGCGGTCTGGGCATGACCTCATAAATCAATCAACTACTTTTAGTAACTTGTTGTGATGCTCACTAGTCAACAAGGGTTACACATTAAAAGTATTCATTTTATCAGAAGACTTAGCATTATGTCACTGCTAAATTAACAGTTTGCTAAGTAGTTTTTATTTTAACAAATTGGAATCTAAAGACATCACAGACCTGTCTTCCATGCATGTGAAAGCTTCCTCAAGATAAATGTTTTGGACAATTTCACAAAAACGGCACTTTGCTGTAGTGCAGTATTTGAAAGAGTTGTTCAAAACTGTGGTTCCTGCTTTTGCTCAAACTTGAAATTCTTATTTTAGATTTCCTTTCAAATCTGGACAGTACAGTTAAAAAGTCTTCCAGAGGCTGTAGCTCATAGATTTGCACTACTTGAACCTTTTGTGTACATCTTATTCATTGACACTGACATTTTGGCAAAATACACCATCAAACTGAAATCTTATTTCACTTGACTGGAGAAATCTGGTCCCCCTTTGCTGTAGTTTCCAGAAATTTCTGCCCCACTGAAATCAAAGCCAGGATTCTAAAATAGGGGAAAAAAGAAGCAGCAGCATAAATAGGCATTCCACAACACATCTATCAACAATTTTTTTCAAAAAAAATTAATAGTGTATTAATTATATAATATGGAACACTTTTTTCCGGAGTTAAAACATTCTAGATTGTCAGCCCACTAGGGATAGAGAAAGTACCTGCATATAACAAAAGTAAACCAATTTGACTGTAACACAGAAAGGTGGTATTTCAAATCCCATTTCCCATACCCTTACAAGGATTTGTTCATAGCTAGCAATTAAGGAGTAAACTGCTACAGCTTCTGAAGGTCTGTCTTTTATTTAATAAGCTGGTCTGGGTGGTTCTATAGGACTGAAAAGGTAGGCTATAAGATTAGAAGATATTAAATAAAATGCCCCTGCATATCAAAACATTTTGACTCAGACTTCAATTTAAAATTTTTGTCCGTACTTACATAGTAACAGTCTATGACGGCAGATAAAGACCTGTGTGGTCCATCCGGTCTGCCCAACATGATAAACTCATTACACATGGTATGTGATACTCAGGGCCGGTCTTAGGGCGAGGCGACCGCATAGGGCCTCGCGCTCAATGGGGCCCCGCGCTGCGCGCCTGAAGTCGCCCTGCCACGACCGCCCAAGCTCCAGTCCCCCCGCCCTCTGAATTTTAAGTTACCTCATCGTCAACGTCGGAGCGGCTGGCGGGTACTAGCAGCAGCAGTGAAAAGCGTGCGAGCTGCTGGGCGGCGCTTCGGAGTCTTCCTTTCCCTCGTTCAGCTCTGGTTCCGCCGAGCTGCCTCGAGGGCGGGACCAGAGCTGAACAAGGGAAAGGAAGACTCCCGAAGCGCCGCCCAGCAGCTCGCACGCTTTTCACTGCTGCTGCTAGTACCTGCCGGCCGCTCCGACGTCGAGGTAACTTTTAAAATTCAGAGGGAGGGTGGCCTTGGAGCTGGGTGGAGGGCCTTGGAGCTGGTGGGTGGGAGGGAGAGAGAGAGGGAGGGGGACCTTGGAGCTGGTGGGTGGGTGGGAGAGAGAGAGAGAGACCGGCCTTGGAGCTGGGTGGGAGGCCGGGAGGCCTTGGAGCTGGGAGGGAGGGAGGGAGCTGGGGAGCCCAGCCCGGGAGCTCGGAGGGAGGGGTGGTCGCCCTGGAGCTCAGAGGGAGGGGTGGCCGGCCCTGGAGCTAGGGTGGGGACGGGGCTAGGGTGGGGCCCCATCAGGTTGGTCTGCATAGGGCCCCGCACTTGCTAAGACTGGCCCTGGTGATACTTCATATGTATATCTGTCTTGATCTGTCCTTGCCATTTCCAGGGTACAGACCATAGAAGTCTGCCCAGCACTGTTCCTGTACTATAATTTCTGAAGTTAATGTTGAAGCCCTTTAACAGTTACACTCCAGCTCATCCATATCTATTCAGTCACAATCAGGGCACAAACCATATAAATCTGCCCAGCACTGTCTTTGCTTCCCAGTTACCAGTGTTGCGCCTGATTTCTGTTAAGATTCTGTGGATCCTTTCCTTCTAAACAGGATTCCTTTGTGCTTATCCCATGCATTTTGATTTCTGTTACCGTTTTCATCTCCACCACCTCTCGAAGAAAAGTTATGTCTTACCTGATAATTTTCTTTCGTTTAGTCAGCAACACTGTTCTGCACAATCAGTTTGTTATCAAGCAGGAGAAGGTAGAGACAACTGAATTCTACTAGTGATATCACTGATATAAGCTGGGGTGCTCCCTGGAAAAATCCAGTAAGCATCTGCCCAAGCAGCAGAAGGCCCCTTCTGTAACACACCCATTCCCCATCAACCACTGCACCTGCAATGATAAGTGAGCAAAACACCAAAAAGGGGCACTCTCTACCCTACATATAGCAGGATATGGCAATATTTTTAACAACTGAGGCCCAAATGCACTAAACTTAACGAGCCTTTAACGAGCCAATAACGAGCAAGTAGTAAACCCTAGCATGCACCAAACGCCATTTACTGATCACGGTAGCAGCTAACGCAAACGGAATGCAAATCATTATAATGAGCTGCAGTACCATTGCAAAGCTATTATAATGATATGCACTAATGTTTACCGATTCCCCTTACTGTGGAAACCCTAACATGAGGTCTGCATCTCTCGTTAGGCAGGGGCTGCTGTGGGAAAGGAAAAAAAAAATGTCCCTGATGAGCACTGCTTTCTTTTTCCCTTCCGACGCCCCCCCCCCCCCCCCCGCCTGAGGTCACCGCTGCCGCTTCCCCTCCCCTGAAAGAGCTTTTCGCAGCCCCGCCCCACCCTGAGGCCACCGCCTCCCCCTCTCTTGAAATGACAGCTTCCCTGCCATCCTCTGCACCCCCCTAAGGTCATCTCCGCTGCCGCTCCCCCCTCCACCTCCGTCTGCCACCGGGCCCTCACAGCGCCTCTCACCCCCGTGTGAAGGCGCTGCACCAGTCGCAGCAGGCAACAGCTGATCGCTTGGCTTCGGGACTTCCCTTCTTTCCTCCTTGGCCTGCCCTCGTCTGACATAAGTTGGGGGGGGGGGGGGGGCTGCGGAAAGCTCTTTCAATGCAAGGGGGAGGGGGGTGCGGCGGCAACCTCGGGCCGGGGGGGGGGGGGGGGGGCCAACGCTGACTATAAAGGACGTCCATATGGACGTCCATACGCACGTCTTTTTTTGTTTGTTTTATTTTTTACGTCCTTGGCATGCGCAGAGCAGCCAGCATAACGCTTGGCTGCTCTGCACATGCTCTACCGGTCGATTCTCCGACCGTTTTACGAGGGATTAGAGAATGCAAGTGAGCTGCAACGAGCAGCTCATTTGCATTCCCTTTTTTTTTTTATGCATTGCCGTTCCCTACCGATTCGCTATGGAATTCGGTAGGGAACAGCTCTAACGACGACTTTAGTGCATCTGGCTCTGGGTTCAAACCTGTTTTTGTAATGCTATTCTGTACATAAGTATTGCCATACTGGGAAAGATCAAAGGTCCATCAAGCCCAGCATCCTGTTTCCAACAGTGGCCAATCCAGGTCACAAATACCTGGGGCAGGATTCCAAAAAAGTACAAAACATTTTATACTGCTTATCCCAGAAATAGTGGATTTTCCCCTAGTCCATTTAACAATGGTCTATGGACTTCTCCTTTAGGAAGCCATCCAAACCTTTTTAAAGCTCCGCTAAGCTAATCACCTTTATCACATTCTCTGGCAACGAATTCCAAAGTTTAATTACACGTTGAGTGAAGAAAAAATTTCTCCGATTCATTTTAAATTTACTACATTGTAGTTTCAACGCATGCCCCCTAGTCCTAGTATTTTTGGAAAGCGTAAACAGACGCAAAGTACAAAACATTTTATACTGCTTATCCCAGAAATAGTGGATTTTCCCCTAGTCCATTTAACAATGGTCTATGGACTTCTCCTTTAGGAAGCCATCCAAACCTTTTTAAAGCTCCGCTAAGCTAATCACCTTTATCACATTCTCTGGCAACGAATTCCAAAGTTTAATTACACGTTGAGTGAAGAAAAAATTTCTCCGATTCATTTTAAATTTACTACATTGTAGTTTCAACGCATGCCCCCTAGTCCTAGTATTTTTGGAAAGCGTAAACAGACGCTTCACATCTACCCGTTCAACTCCACTCATTATTTATAGACCTCTATCATATCTCCCCTCAGCCGCCTTTTCTCCAAGCTGAAGAGCCCTAGCCGCTTTAGCCTTTCCTCATGGGGAAGTCATCCCATCCCCTTTATCATTTTCTTCGCCCTTCACTGCACCTTTTCTAATTCCACTATATCTTTTTGAGATGCGGTGACCAGAATTGAACACAATATTCGAGGTGCTGTCGCACTATGGAGCAATCCAAAAGCAGTATAACATTCTCACTCTTGTTTTCCATTTCTTTCCTAATAATACCTAACATTCTATTTGCTTTCTTAGCCGCAGCAGCACACTGAGCAGAAGGTTTCAACGTGTCATCAACGAGAACGCCTAAATCCCTTTCTTGGTCCATGACTCCTAACGTGGAACCTTGCATGATGTTAGCTGTAATTCGGGTTCCTCTTTCCCACATGCATCACTTTACACTTGCTCACATTAAACGTCATCTGCCATTTAGACGCCCAGTCTCCCAGTCTCGTAAGGTCCTCTTGTAATTTTTCACAATCCTCCCACGATTTAACGACTTTGAATAACTTTGTATCATCAGCAAATTTAATTACCTCACTAGTTACTCTGCCACAATTGTTGAATCAAACTGTTTTTGTTTTTTGAAGCATTTCATCATGTTTTTTGGATTGCGTGCATAAGAACTTTTGACCCCTGTCTGTTTGCAATAAAGTTAGTTTGGTGAATGATATGGCAAACTCTGCTGACTTGCTAGCAGTGCTCTATGTGATAAGTGCTACATCTGAGTAACAAATGGGTTCAAACTGCTTTTGTACTGCTGTCTCACCACAATAGCTTGTTATTTTTAATCTTCTAAAAGTATTTTATGTTTAATCCTTCAGGTTAAGGATTGAATTTGGCATTAGAAGAAAGTTTGTGTTAAAACTCCCCTCTAGGTATGTGCCAATTTGAGTATTCTCTTTTTTTCTGTTCACTAATTTAATTCAAATCAGGTCTTTTATACTGCTAATATCCCCTGTTTATGGTTCAGTGTGGTTTACATCTACTGTGGGTCGTTGATGATACATTGAAAGCTTCTGCTCAGTGGGCTGCTGCAGCTAAGAAAGCAAATAGAATGTTAGGTATTATTAGGAAAGGAATGGAAAGCCAATATGAGGACCGTAAAATGCCTTTGTATTGCTCCATGGTCCGACCGCACCCTGAATATTGCATTCAATTCTGGTCACCGCATCTCAAAAAAGATATAGTGGAATTAGAAAAGGTACAGAGAAGGGCGACGAAAATGATAAAGGGGATGGGACGACTTCTTTATGAGGAAAGGCTAAAGTGGCTAGGGCTCTTCAGCTTGGAGAAAAGGCGGCTGAGGGGAGATATGATAGAGGTCTATAAAATAATGAGCGGAGTGGAACAGATAGATGTGAAGCATCTGTTCACGCTTTCCAAAAATACTAGGACTAGGGGGCATGCGATGAAGCTACAATGAAGTACATTTAAAACGAATCGGAGAAAAGTTTTCTTCACTCAATGTGTTATTGAATTCGTTGCCAGAGAATGTGGTAAAGGCGGTTAGCTTAGCAGAGTTTAAAAGTCCATAGGCCATTATTAAATTGGACTTGGGGAAAAGCCACTATTTCTGGGATAAGCAGTATAAAATGTTTTGTACTTTTTTGGGATCTTGCCAGGTATTTGTGACCTGGATTGGCCACTGTTGGAGACTGGATGCTGGGCTTGATGGACCTTTGGTCTGTCCTAGTATGGCAATACTTATGTAGAAGTTGGTACAATATTATTATTATTATTTTTTTTTTTGTTACATTTGTACCACGCGCGCTCCCACTCATGGCAGGCTCAATGCGGCTTACATATTGTATATAGGTACTTATTTGTACCTGGGGCAATGGAGGGTTAAGTGACTTGCCCAGAGTCACAAGGAGCTGCCTGTGCCTGAAGTGGGAATCGAACTCAGTTCCTCAGTTCCCCAGGACCAAAGTCCACCACCCTAACCACTAGGCCACTCCTCCACTATAAGTAGGACTTTGGGTGAATACAGTCTTGCTGATTATATTTGGTAGTACAATATTATTAGTGGGATATTAGGTGAATACAATCTTGTTGGTTACATTCAATGTTATCTAACCAATGCTATAACACTATCAGGTGTGAAGGAGTAGTTGTTTCATGTAGTAGTTGTTTAGTTCGTCAGGAGACTGAGGAGTAGTGACTGTTATGTAGGAGACTTTGGGAAGAGGTAATTATTTAGCCTCTTCCGGAAACTGAGGTAGTTTGTCTCTAGTCTCATAGCCAGAGGAAGTGAGTTCCATAATGAGATTCCTGATACCGGGAAAAGCGAGTTAAAGACCTTCTGAAATCAGATTCCCTTGTAGAACAATGGGGCTAAGATCAGTTGTTCTTTTAGTCTGTTTGAGTGAACGATGCAAACAGGTAAGATATTGATTAGCAGTTCAGAGGTAGCACCTTGCAGAATCTGAAAGACTAGACAGGCGGCTTTGAACTTAATTCTTTCAGCTATGGGCAACCAATGCAGTTTAGTAAGATATGGTTTGAAGCTAATTTATCTGTTTAATTTGAAAATTAATCTCGCTGCTGTGTTCTGTATGATTTGTAGATTTTTTTTTAAACATTGGATCATACATTACAGTTGTCCAGATGTGGTAGGATCAGCATTTGGACCAATAGCGCAAAGGCTTTCTGATCAAAGAATGATCAGATTAGGTGTAGTTGTCTCATTTTAAACATTGTTTTCCTCAATAATTGGTTGATATGGGATGAGAATTATAGGGAGGAGTTTAGAAGGACACTCTAGCTTCTGACTCAACTGGGAAGTTTCTGTTGTTGGATAGCGTTATTGACGCTGGGGCCTCGACTCCTTGATTTCGGAACCAAAAGATCTTGGTCTTTTGCGCATTCAGTTTCAGTTTGTTTGCCAAGGCCCAGGACATGGTGTTCATCCCGGTTGTTACTGATTGGATTGGATCTTGGTGTGAAGATGTCAGCAGTAGAAGGAACGTGATGTCATCAGTGTTTGATAGCAGTAGCTCTCCTAGTCCCATGTGTATTGAGCTGAGGGAAGACACGAAGACGTTAAACAAGATAGGAGAGAGAGAGAGAGAGAGAGAGAGGGAACCTTGGGGGACACCACATTTCGGAATCCATTGGTTGGAAAGGTGTTAAGCTATTACATGTATTCAAGTATACCTGTCACACATACAACCTTTTAAAATTATGCATATGAACGTAAAGGCAATGTTTGGTTAATCATGCTGCTATCTGTGATTTTAACACACCATTCTCACCACTACTAGTGCTATGCTGTACATGTTTCTGCGCTTCTACTGGGCTGTTGAATACAACTTTGTACGGATATTCTTCTCGTTTACATTTTTCGCTGATTTTCCAGCCCTCCTATTCTAGGGGCGTTTGGTATTTACAAATGTTTAATATATGATATTCACTCTCTATAACTGCCTTATTGAATCCGTTACCATCATGGAAACGTGTGGAACCTACTTATCTGGTGTTTCGAAAGAAACAAAAAAGAGCATTACAGTAATTTATTTATGTGGCTATCTCAGTGAAATTCACCTATATGGATATATTTTGGATAGGCTCGAAGCCAATATGATAACACAGTAACATAGTAGATAACGGCAGATAAAGACCTGTACGGTCCATCTAGTCTGCTCGAATAGAACTTGATTTGTTCATGCTATTTTCAGGGCATAGACCACAGAAGTCAGCCAAGCACTGTCCTTGTTCTAAAACTTCTGAAGATGTTATTGAAGTCCATCCCATCCATATCCATGCAGGCCACGATCAGGGCACAGACTATAAAGGTCTGCCTAGCACTGGCTTTACATCCCAATTACCAGTGTTGCCACCTAGTTTCTGCTAAGCTTTTTTGAATCTATTCCGTCTAAACAGGATTCTTATGCGTTTATCCCATTCATTTTTGAATTCTGTTATGATTTTCATTTCTAACACCTGCCGTGGAAGAGCATTCCAAGAATCTACCACTCTCTGAGTGATAAAATATCTCCTGACATTATTCTGAGTCAGACCCCTCCCACTTCAATCTCAATTCATGTCCTCTAGTTCTACCACCTTCCCTTTTCTGGAAAAGGTTTGTTTTCTGGCTGAATACTATTGAGCCTAATGGTATGAATAAGAACGTTGAATGGAATGTGTTTTTTTTGAAGTGGGGGCTCTTTAAATCAGGTGGGTAATCCGCTTGGTGGATACATAAGTTGGCGTCTTTTTAGTTCCACAGCCATCTTGGAATTAGTGATAGTGATCATGTAGCTCATTTGTTGGACTCTTCCTGAAGCAGCAAGCTCCAGTGAAACAAGATACTCTTGCTGAAGAGCAGTGGTTTGAGCAGTGCACTGTTGTCCACGGATCAGTGACTGAATATTGTGGGAGCAATGGACTTTCCTATATAAAGACTCTAATGGAGGGAATTAGAAGGAATCATGGACTCTGATAAGTATTTGTCTACAGACTGTTTGCTCTGCTGTTTTTTTGAGATCTGTGGTATTGATACTTGCCTGCTGGTTCTGCCACTTTTTTGCAGTTCTGCATTTCTGAACATGATTGTGAGTTGTTTTTTTTTCCACATTACATTCCTTCATGGTTTCTATTTAATTGGTAAGACGTGGGGTTCGTTTTTTTGAACCAATTCTTTTTCTCCGGTATAGGGAGTTTTTGACATTGGTCCCTTCCCCCCCCCCCCATTAGTAATAATAGAAACTGATGATAATAACCTACTCCATTATCAGTTGAGCGAGTATTACTGTGTGACGCTATTATTCTTAATGAAATTCCTCACTGGGAGTTTTTAAGGTTTAATTTTTGATTTTTTGATTGGTCTTCTTGGAAATCTTGAAGGTCTGTTTGTGTGTTTATTCAAACTGATGGTTTTTGCTACTTCGAAAAATATCAAAACAATTATCACAGGCTTAAAACTGGATCATGTGATGCGGAGGTAGATAGCAGACATCGCTGAGCTGAGCTCCTGGACACCCTCACTTAAAATCTAACCGTGCGCCACCTCACACAGTGTCTTTATTTCAACTCGATACTTACCATCCTGAAAGCCCAGGCCAAATATATTCCTTTTATTAAAAAAGGAGGGAGGAAGACCACACGATAGCCGGCATGGTTAAAAGGTTAGGTGAAGGAAGCTATTAAAGCTAAAAGAAAATCCTTCAGAAAACGGAAGAAGGAACCGACCGAACATAATAAGAAACAGCATAACAAATGTCACGTCAAATGCAAAGCGCTGATAAGGAAGGCAAAGAGGGACTTTGAAAAAAAGATGTGCTATATTCTGAAACGGCTTCAGACGGCTCAAAACACAGCTGCAAGACTTATCCTGGGGAAATCTCGCTTTGCTCCTGCTCAGCCACTCCGTATTCAACTGCACTGGCTCCCTGTCAAAGACCGTATTACATTTAAAATCTGTTCGCTTACACACAAGATAATTTATGGTGAAGCCCCTGAATACATGCTTACTCTAATCGATCTGCCCTCTAGAAATGCCCTGAGATCTGCAAGGACCTACCTCAATCTTCATTAACCCACCGGCAGGCATGGAAAATACAAGACTCTTTATGCTTCGTCCTTCCCCTACATCAGTCCACAATCCTGGAATGTTCTGCCACGACAGCTTAAGGAGCTCGTCGACCATCATCAGTTCAAGAAGGCCTTAAAAACCTTCTTATTCGCCAAGGCTTATCCCCCTGGCTACTCCTCTGTTTAACCTCTATCTTTTGTTGGCTCTTCACCCCTGTCATCCCATGTACCTTCCCCTCCTGTCACATTCTGTTTCTGTATTGAACTGTATCCTCTTGACTTAATGTAAGCGACATTGCGCCTGCTTATGTGGGAAAACGTGGGGTAAAAATGCACAAAATAAATAAATAAAAACACATAGTAAACATTTTTTATTTATATTAAAAGCAAGAAGTCAGCAAAAGAATCAGTTGGATCGCTAGATGACCGAGAGGTAAAAGGGGCAATCAGGGAAGACAAAGCCGTAGCGAACAGATTAAAATAATTCTTTGTTTAGGTCTTCACCGAGGAAGATTTGGGAGAGATACCGGTGCCAGAAATGGTATTCAAAGCTGATGAGTCTGAGAAACTCTATAAACCTGGAGGATGTAATGGGGCAATTTGACAAACTGAAGAGTAGCAAATCTCCTGGACCGGATGGTATTCATCCCAAAATACTGACAGAATTGAAAAATGAACTGGCGGAACTATTGATAGTAATATGTAATTTATGTTTAAAATCAAGAATGAAACTGGAAGATTGGAGGGTGGCCAATGTAACGCCAATATTTAAAAAAGGTTCCAGAGGAGATCCGGAAAATGATACACAGGTGAGCCTGACATTGGTGCCCTTTCTTTGAAGGGGTGAACAAAACATGTGGATAAAGGTGAGCCAGTTGATATTGTGTATCTGGATTTTCAAAAGGCATTTGACAAAGTATCTCATGAAAGACTCCAGAAGAAATTGGAGAGTCATGTGATAGGAGGTAATGTTCTATTCCGGATTAAAAATTGGTTGAAAGATAGAAAACAGAGAGTAGGGTTAAATGGTCAGTAATCTCAATGGAGAAAGGTAGATAGTGGGGTTTCCCAGGGGTCTGTGCTGGGACTGCTGCTTTTAACATATTTAGAAATGATCTAGAGATGGGAGTAACTAGTGAGGCAATGGCAGATGACGTTTAATGTGAGCAAGTGTAAAGTGATGCATGTGGGAAAGAGGAACCCGAACTATAGCTATGTAATGCAAAGTTCCACGTTAGGAGTCACCGACCAAGAAAGGCAGGGCCGGTCTTAGGCAGGGGGCGACAGGTGCAGTCGTACAGTGCCTTGCACCTCCAGGAGCCCTGTGGCGCTCCCTCCTGCTCCCCGCCATTGCCGCGATCTGACACCTTGCTTCCCATCCTCCGAGCCACAAAGTGACCCCCTCCAATTACCAGAAGCTGCCCTAGTGGTCTAGCGGATTTTTCAGTGCAGGAAAGATCCCCAGTGTTCCCTGCCACTGCTGACGCTGACCCCCTTGTTGCCGCATCACTCTTTAAAGATGGTTGCCGGGACTTCCAGTGGCGGCCTTGTGAGAGTTTGGCTGAAGTCTTGCGAGGCCACCGTTGGATGTGTCGGCAGCCATTTTAAAGAAGATGTGGCAGTGAGAGACGTATGCGGCTCGGGGGGAGTGGGAAGGAAGTCTGGGATAGGTGGGGTAGGAGGGAAGTTGATGATAGGGTACTGGAAAAAAAAATCAACCTAATATCTGTGTCATTTCAAGGGGCTGGTTAAAGGGATAGGGAAAGGAGGATACTGTTAAAAATCAAGATAAAATCTGTGTAATTTGGAGGGGCTGCTTAAAGGGATGGGGAGCGCATGATCTGGTATGGGAGGTAATGGTGCTGGGGCCGCTCGATAACAGTGATCATAATATGATCGGAATTGATATTAGCTTTGAAGTAAGTATACATAGGAAATCAAATATGTTAGCGTTTAACTTTTAAAAAAAAAGGAGACTGATAAAATGAGAACGGTAAAAAAAAAAAAAAAAAAAAAACACACCTTAGAGGAGCAGTTGCAAGGGTCAAAAAAAACACCATCCTGGAAGCCCAGGCCAAATATATTCAGTGTATTAAAAAAGGAGGACGGAAGACCAAACGACAGCCGGTGTGGTTAAAAAGTGAGGTGAAGGAAGCTATTAGAGCTAAAAGAAAATCCTTCAGAAAATGGAAGAAGGAACCGACTGAAAATAATAAGAAACAGCATAAGGAATGTGAAGTCAAATGCAAAGCGCTGATAAGGAAGGCTAAGAGGGACTTCGAAAAAAAGATTGCATTGGAGGCAAATAACACATACTAAAGTTTTTTTTTTAGGGTATATTAAAAGCAGGAAGCCGGCAAAAGAATTGGTGGACTGCTAGATGACCGAGTAAAAGGGGCGATCAGGAAAGACAAAGCCGTAGTGGAGAGATTAAATGAATTCTTTGCTTCGGTCTTCACCGAGGAAGATTTGGCTGGGATACCAGTGCCAGAAATGGTATTCAAGGCTGACGAATCAGAGAAACAATGAATTCTCTGTAAACCTGGAGGATGTAATGGGGCAGTTCTACAAACTGAAGAATAGCAAATCTCCTGGACCGGATGGTATTCATTAAAAAAAAAAAAAAAAAGAGTAGGAAAGGTAGGCCCTTCCAAAACACCAGAGACGACGTATGTAGACACTCAAATCTTTATTCAATTGGAAGCACTGACAAACTCGACTGTGAGTCAGAGTCGAGTTTGTCAGTGCTTCCAATTGAATAAAGATTTGAGTGTCTACATACGTCTTCTCCGGTATTTTGGAAGAGCCTACCTTTCCTACTCTTTTTTTTTTTTTGTGTATTCTTTTGCGTAGGATTTTAGTGTACCTCCACTCTTGTGGTGGTTCTTCTCCCCCGGATGGTATTCATCCCAGAGTACTGACAGAACTGAAAAATGAGCTTGCGGAGCTATTAGTAATATCTAATTTATCCTTAAAATCGAGCGTGGTACCGGAAGACTGGAGGCTGGCCAATGTAACGCCGATTTTTAAAAAAAGGTTCCAGAAGAGATCCAGGAAATTATAGACCGGTGAGTCTGACGTCTGTGCCGGGCAAAATGGTAGAGACTATTATAAAGAACAAAATTACAGAGCATATTCAAAAGCATGGATTAATGAGACAAAGTCAACATGGATTTAGTGAAGGGAAATCCTGCCTCACCAATCTTTGAAGGGGTGAACAAACGTGGATAAATATGAGCCGGTTGATATTGTGTATCTGGATTTTCAGAAGGCATTTGACAAAGTACCTCATGAAAGACGCCAGAGGAAATTGGAGAGTCATGGGATAGGAGGTAGTGTTCTATTGTGGATTAAAAACTGGTTAAAAGATAGAAAACAGAGAGTAGGGTTAAAATGGTTAGTATTCTCAATGGAGAAGGGTAGTTAGTGGGGTTCTCCAGGGGTCTGTGCTGGGACCGCTGCTTTTAACATATTTATAAATGACCTAGAGATCGGAATAACTAGTGAGGTCATTAAATTTGCTGATGACACAAAGTTATTCAAAGTTGTTAAATCACAGGATGATTGTGAAATATTACAAGAGGACCTTACGAGACTGGGAGACTGGGCATCTAAATGGCAGATGACGTTTAATGTGAACAAGTGCAAAGTGATGCATGTGGGAAAGAAGTTATAGCTACATCATGCAAAGTTCCACGTTAGGAGTCACAGACCAGGAAAGGGATCTAGGTGTCGTCGTTGATGATACATTGAAAGCTTCTGCTCAGTGTGCTGCTGTGGCTAAGAAAGCAAATAGAATGTTAGGTATTATTAGGAAAGGAATGGAAAACAAAAATGAGGATGTTATAATGTCTTTGTATCACACCATGGTGCAACCGCACCTCGAATATTGTGTTTAATTCTGGTCGCCGTATCTCAAAAATGATATAGTGGCATTAGAAAAAGTGCAGAGAAGGTTGACAAAAATGATAAAGGGGATGGGACGACTTCCCTATGAGGAAAGGCTAAAGCGGCTAGGGCTCTTCAGCTTGGAGAAAAGGTGGCTGAGGGGAGATATGATAGAGGTCTATAAAATAATGAGTGGAGTGGAACGGGTAGATGTGAAGTGTCTGTTCACGCTTTCCAAAAATACTAGGAGTAGGGGGCATGCGTTGAAGCTACAATGTAGTAAATAGGTTTGGATGGCTTCCTAAAGGAAAAGTCCATAGACCATTATTAAATGGACTTGGGAAAATCCACTATTTCTGGGATAAGCAGTATAAAATGTTTTGTACTTTTTTGGGATCTTGCCAGGTATTTGTGACCTGGATTGGCCACGGTTGGAAACAGAATGCTGGGCTTGATGGACCTTTGGTCTTTCCCAGTATGGCAATACTTATGTAGTTATGTACTTATGGGAGGATGTTGTGTAAAAAAAGAAAAAAAAAATCAAGGTAATATCTGTGTCATTTGGAGGGGCTGGTTAAAGGGGCATCCTAGTATTATATTCGTGCAGAGATTTTTTTTTTCTCCTGGTAAAGGGCCACTAAACAGACATCAGCTTATGAGAATTAGGTGTTCAACATTCAGAGTTTCTATCTATCTATTTATTTACTTATTTATAGCATTTTATCCCACATTAAAAATGAATTAGATTGAAACCTGGGAGCATTTAAAATCTTTTTTTTTTTTTCCTGTGCCTACATCAAAAGAAAAAAAAAAAAGATGGCACATGGGAACTTGCTCCTTTTGCTTTGTGAAATGCAGTGGTATATTATAAAAATGCACTTGCCTTTTTTATTAGCATTACATTTTCACAGAGAAGGTTTTGATTAATGAGGAAGGGTTTCCTTCGTACAGAACTGTCTAGAATCAGTCTAAATGTGCCAACAATGTCCAGTTCAGCACACTATTACCAACCAAGTTCATACAAAGTTAATTATGTTCAGTGGAAAATAAATCTGTTGGCTCATGCTGCTTGCTATGTGAATATTCAATAACTGTTTCATTATTGCTACCAAGTATTACATATTAAGGGGATTTGTTTTAATTCATTTATCCAGTCCTTACAGGGACATGGCTTTGCTTTTTAAACCCAAAGTTTTTCTATGATAGCATTGTGCATATTTGAATTAGTTTTTCTGTACAAGTTTTACTTGATTTGAATTTATTTGAAATAAAAAAATGTTTAAAACACATCTTGCCAAAAAGGGGCAGGGCTAGGTGTGGGTGGGGCTAGGTGGTGCCCCATCGATCTGGTCTGCACAGGGCTCTGCAATTGCTAAGACCGACCCTGAAGAAAGGGATCTAGGCGTCAACGTTGATGATACGTTAAAAGTCTCTGCTCAGTGTGCTGCGGCGGCTAAGAAAGCCAATAGAATGTTAGGTATTATTAGGAAAGGAATGGAAAACAAAAATGAGGCCGTCAAAATGCCTTTGTATCAGTCCATGGTGCGACCACAGCTTGAATATTGTGTTCAATTCTGGTCGCCGCATCTCAAAAAAGATATAGTGGAAATAGAAAAGGTACAGAGAAGGGTGACAAGAATGATAAAGAGGATAGGACGACTTCCCTATGAGGAAAGGCTAAAGCGGCATTGCTCTTCAGCTTGGAGAAAAGACGGCTGAGGGGAGATATGATAGAAGTCTATAAAATAATGAGTCGAGTGGAATGGGTAGACGTGAATCGTTTGTTTACTGTTTTCAAAAATACTAGGAGTAGGGGGCACGTGATGAAGCTACAAAGTGGTAAATTTAAAATGTATCAGAGAATTTTTTTTCTTCATTCAACGTGTAATTAAACTTTGGAATTCATTGCCAGAGAATGTGATAAAGGTAATTAGCTTTGCCGGGCTTAAAAAAGGTTTAGACGGCTTAAAGGAAAACTCTACAGACCATTATTATTTTTTATTTTATTTTTGTTACATTTGTACCCCGCGCTTTCCCACTCATGGCAGGCTCAATGCGGCTTACATGGGGCAATGGAGGGCTAAGTGACTTGCCCAGAGTCACAAGGAGCTGCCTGTGCCTGAAGTGGGACTCCAACTCAGTTCCTCAGGACCAAAGTCCACCACCCTAACCACCAGGCCACTCCCACTGCTTATTTCTGGGACAAACGACATAAAATGTTTTGTACTTTTTTGTGATCTTACCAAGCATTTGTGACCTGGATTGGCCATTCTTGGAAACAGGATGCTGGATTTGATGGACCTTTCGTCTCTCTCAGTGTGGCAATACTTATGTACTTCTCTCCTTGTCAGTTTTGATGCGGAGAAGGCGTTTGATCGGGTGCTTTGGCCTTTGCTGTTTACGGTAATGTGGAAGTATGGAATGGAGATTTTCTTTATGGAAGCGGTACAGATCCTCTATTCTGACCCACAGGCATGTATGTGGGTCAATGGAGTATGTTTCAAGCAGTTTTGCATCTGTAGAGGTTGCCCACTGTCTACGCTTTTATTTGTGTTGTCTTTAGACCCCTTTATTCATGAGGTAACCCAAAATCCAGAAATCACTGGTGTTCCAATAGTAACTCTGAGTTCATTTTTTCAGCCTTTGCAGATAATCTGTTGGTCCATCTTCCTGAGCCTTTATGATCCTTGCCCACGTTGTTAGAGCTGTTTCAGGAATTTTGCTACTTTGCTGGATTCAAACTCATGTTGATTTTGGTACTACAGATTGTATTCTCTTGTTACTATGTAAGCCGCATTGAGCCTGCGATGAGCGGGAAAGCGCGGGGTACAAATGTAATAAATAAATAAATAAACAAATAAATAAATAAATAAACTACTCCAAGTCCTTAGCATTAGCATCTATGGTGAGTTGCAAAAAACAGTGGGGGTCTAACTTCCCACTTCAATTGGCACGAGACTCTTTCCCTTATTTGGGTATACAACTTTATACGCAGACATCTAAATTATACCATTTAAATGTCTCCCGTTTGTTGGAGGCAATGGCTGAGCGGCTGAAGGCACGGATATCTTTGCCACTCATGCTGCATGGTAGAATTCAACTGTTTTGCATGCTAGAATATCCAAAATGGCTTTTTATGATGCAAATTCTGCCTCTGCATATCCTCAAGAAAGATCTGAAACTGATTTTCAAACTGTTGGGGCGCTTTTGCTGGGGAGGTATGAAATCCAAACTTTCATTGCCACATATGCTGGGTTCTTGGAGGGAGGGAGGTCTGGGGCTGCCCGACCGACGGTGCTATAATCAAGCCTGTGTGTTTCGTCATTTGGGTGACTGGTTTCTGGACAGACAGGATTATACTCCACAACAGTTAGAACTTACATAGTAACACAGTAGATGACGGCAGAAAAAGACCTGCACGGTCCATCCAGTCTGCCCAACAAGATGAACTCATGTGTATACCTTACCTTGATTTATACCTGTCTTTTTCAGGGCACAGACCGTATAAGTCTGCCCACCACTATCTTCGCCTCCCAACCACCAACCCTTCTTCCCCCCACCGGCTCCGACATCCTGTTAAACATACTTGACTATTATGGAATCTGCGGAACTGTCTTGAAATAGTTCTCTGGATTTTTAAAATCCAAGTCTTACCAAGTTAAGCAACTGGGTAATAGCTCATTGTCATGGGTTTTTCTTGTAGTGCAGTACCACAGGGTTTTCCTCGGTCACCTATTTTGTTTAACATTTTCATGATCCCAGAACTTGACTACTTTGCTCCATGTCATTTTTATTTTTTTGTTACAGGCCCCACAGTCTTTAGTTCCTCAGCCTTTTCGGAATAGTTTGTTGTTGAGTCCACTGCGGGTGCTCTGGAAAGATATGACTAGGTTTTAGGGAGTCGATTCACATACGTCTGACCTGCTGCCAATTCACGGTAATTTGATGTTGATGCCTGGCAATGAGAATAGCACATTTTGGAGCTGGGAATGTATGGGCATCACACAATTGAGCATGTTTTGACTGATAGAGGCTCTTTGCTGAGTTTAGGGGCGTTGTAAAGAGATCAATAATGCTTACGCTTATAACAGAGTATCTCATTACGTTGGCTCTTTGTGTGTTGAAGCTTTGGGATCTCGGCATAGCCATTGTTTACGACAATTTTTTGCGTTGGTGAAGGGTGAGATGCTGTCGGTCTCAGACCTTTATAAAGCACTTGCTAGCCTTTATCTCCCGAAGGACAAGGAGCTTATTAGACTACGTTGGGCACGAGATATGGATAGACCCAACCTTTCTTTGGATTTCAACACACACCTCCTGGATACCAACTTCAGCTGTCAGTGCAGATCTGAGAGAAGCCAGTTTCGAATCTTGCTCAGGGCATATCTCACCAAAGTTCAAATTTTTAAAATGGGGAGTGCTGACACGCCTTTGTAATCAAAATGTAGGTGCAGCCAGGGCTCTTTCTTTCACTCTCTCTGGGATTGTTTTTCAGTACAGGCATTTTGGACTGCTGTTTTTCAATACTTGGAAACTCTATTAGGCTCGTGCATTCCACTCACCCCACTTGAGCCCTTTTGGATAAATACAAACGTTTTGCACTGCATGGTAGAGATGCTCAGCAACTGATCCGTAAAACCTGTATATTAGACAAGCGTATCATTTTCAGCCTCTGGAAAAGTGATTCACTTCCAGATTATTGGTATTGGTGTAATAAATTTCATGGTCTTATATTATTCGAGCGCCGGGAAGCACGTTTGACTCCCAGACATCAAAAGCGTTTTCTCTCCATTTGGGGGCCTTATATACATTCTTTGCATGCATGGGGATGCAGCTTAGTGGTTAACTCCCTGTGAGGTCTTGGGGGCCTACAATGTACCATAAAGCACAGTCTCCTTGTAAATGTTCTCCTACACAGTGTTTATCACTTTACAGAGATTAGGTATGGATGGGATGGGCTGAGCCAGGGTGGCGGAAGGATAGGGTATATTAGGTCAGCAGTGGGAGTGATGATTAGATGGGAGATCTTAGTTGCTCCTAGCTTGATGATTGTGTACATCAGTTCCATTGCATGTTTTGAACTGACTTCTGACACTTTGTATCTCTTTATCGTTTATACAGTTTACTAAAGGGGTTAGAGGATAGTTAACATGAGTAGTTAGTGAGCTGGGGCGAGATACTTGTAATATTTGATGATGGATTATCTTCCCCTTTTCGTTTCTACTGTATGTTCCTCTGGCGTATCTCTGTATATACATTTGACTGGATGTACTCTTTTCTATGGTCATCAATAAAAATTATTATAAATAAATACAACCTCAGGGCCCAATAAAGCAAAATAAATAAATAAAAAAGAAAACACTGTTCTGTTACACCATCTGTTTCAGCTCAAAATGGCTGACAAAATTCTGAATAACTGATGAACATTTCATAATTGTAGGACACTTAGGGCCTCTTATAAAGCCATGCTAGTGGTTCCTGCATGGCAATGATAAGGAAGCCCACTGAAAGTGAATGGGATTTGTTAGCATTACCGCACCGAGAACTGCTAGCATTGCTTGATAAAAGAGGCCCTTTATGGCAGTTATTAAGATAAAAAGGTGTCCCAACTTTCAATCAGCTGTGAACTGTGCAGAACCCCCCCCCCCCCCCCAGCTTGTTGGATAAAAAGCCAGTATCTCGAAAATTGTAAAAGATATGCCTGAAATTTTGCAGTTTTCCATCTTATATATTTGTCTCCATTCTGGTAGATTACTATCAATTCTGAAATGGTAAGGTAGTGACTATTGATTGTAGACATGGAATGACCCTCATGTTATTTGTCTTACCTCTCTCTGGAACCTCTCCAATGTTAATTTCCTCTGCATCTGGTCTTGTACCCAAAGATCTGCAGCATACCCCTCTTCCAACAAAGATTTCCAACAATTTCCAGCTTCTCGATTTGATTTTGTCAGAACAATTCGTATCAGTTTTCTGTCCTCTGTCAACAAGCGATAAGGAAAATGAAAGATATCAAAATATTGTCAAAGGCTATTTTCTGCCTCAGCTACCTTCATGGGACCAGATGAGATACATACCAGGATACTAAGTGAGCTCAGAAATGTTTTACTGTGGGAGATGTTCATTGGTATTTGTGAAGGGCAGCTGCGGTCCCTTATCACAGAAGTAGAAACGTAGAAAAATGCAGGCAGAAAAAGACCATCCAGCTTATTTTCGAAAGAGAAAGACGCCCATATTTCGACCCAAATCGGGAGATGGGCGCCTTTCTCCCATGGGTGCCCAAATCGGTATAATCGAAAGCCGATTTTGGGCGTCTCCATCTGCAATCTGTTGCGGGAACGGACAAAGTTGACGGGGGCTTGTCAGAGGCATAGTGAAGGCAGGACTGAGGCATGTTTATCGGCCGAAGAGAGATGGGCGCCCTTGGCTGATAATAAAAAAAAGAAGGGCGCCAGAAGCGAGAATTTGGGTCACTTTTTCTGGACCCTTTTTTTCTCACGAACAAGTACCCAAAAAGTGCCCCGACTGCCCAGATGACCACCGGAGGGAATCGGGGATGACCTCCCCTGACTCCCCCAGTGGTCACTAACCCCCTCCCACCAAAAAAAAAAAAAAAAAAAAAAAGAACTTTAAAAACTTTTGTTTGCCAGCCTGTATGCCAGCCTCAAATGTCGTACCCAGCTCCATCACAGCAGTATGCAGGTCCCTGGAGCAGTTGTTAGTGGGTGCAGTGGACTTCAGCCAGGTGGACCCAGGCCCATCCCCCCCCCACCTGTTACACTTGTGCTGGTAAATGGGAGCCCTCCAAACCACCCCAAAGCCCACTATACTCACATCTAGGTGTCCCCCATCAGCCATAAGTGCTATGGTAATGATGTAGAGTTGTGGGCAGTGGGTTTGGGGGGCTCAGCACCCAAGGGAAGGGAGCTATGGACTTGGGAGGTATTTTAATTTCTTTTTCTAATTGTTACAAGTGCCCTCTAGGGTGCCCGGTTGGTGTCCTGGCATGTGAGGGGGACCAGTGCACTATGAATCCTGGCCCCTCCCACAACCAAATGCCTTGGATTTGTTCGTTTTTGAGCTGGGCGCCTTCGGTTTCCATTATCGCTGAAAAACGATAACGCCCAGCTCAAATCTGATGCATTTGCCCGGCACAAACCGTATTATCGAAAAAAAAAGATGGACGCTCATCTTTTTCGAAAATACGGTCTGGCCCGACCCTTCACGTACCTGTCCTCAGAGATAGACACCCATGGAGATGGGTGTTCGCGTTCGATTATGTCCCTCCATATGGCCTATCTACTCTGCCCATCCATGCCATCTACTCTCCCTATCATTTCCTCAGAGATCCTATGTATTTGTCCCAAGCTCTCTTGAATTCAGATACTGTTTTCGACTCCACTAATTCCACCAGGAGGCTGTTCCATTAATTCACCACCCTTTCTGTGAAGAAGTATTTTCTCAGGTTACTTCCGAGTCTATCCCCTTTCACCTTCATCCTATGCTCCTTCATTCCAAAGCTTCCTTTCAATTGAAAGACTTCCCTCATGTGCATTTATGCTTCACAGTTATTTAAATGTCTGTGTGTCTCCTACCTTTTTTCCACAAAGTATATATATTGAGATCTTGAGTCTGTCCTCATACAAAGACCACTGACCATTTTTAGTAGCTGGCCTCTGGGCTGACTCCTTCCTGTTTATATCTTTTTGAAGGGGAAGTCTCCAGAATTGTATACAATATTCTAAATTAGTTTTATATGGGGGGCATCATCACCTTTTTCCTTCTAGCTTTTGCCATCGCCTTTTCTACCTGTTTGGCTACCTTAAGATCATCACATACAATCACACCCAAGTCCCGCTCCTCTTTTGTACACAAAGTTCTTCATCTCCTAAACTGTACTGTTCCCTCAGGTTTTTGCAGCAAAATGCATGACCCTACATTTATTTAGCATTAAATCTAAGCTGCCAAATTCCAGAACACTTCTCTAGTTTCATTAAGTCCTTCCTTTCTTGCGACATCAAGGGTGTCTACCCTATTGAATATTTTGGTATCATCTGCAAACCTTACCAGACAGCCCTTCAGCAACCTCTTAGAAAAATGTTAAAAAGAACCAGCCCAAGAACCGAACTTTACACTGGTAACACTTTTTTCCTTAGAATGAGCTCCATTTAGCACCAACCCTCTGTCGTCTTCCACTTAACCAGTTCCTACCCCAGTCAGTCACTTTAGGGCCCATATCAAGGGCACTCAATTTATTTATTAGTCGTCTATATGGACCCATTTCAAAGACTTTGCTAAAATCTAAATACATCATATGTAGTCCTCTCCTTCAGTCCAACTCTGTGGTTACCTCTGGTCACTCAAAGGTATCAATTAGCCCTGAATGACAAGACCTGCCTTCAGTGATAACAGTTGGGAAACATCCACAATTCCAGGAATAACATGTATAGAATGTTTTATACGTTTGGGAAGCTTGCCAGGTGCCCTTGGCCTGGATTGGCCACTGTCGTGGACAGGATACTGGGCTCGATGGACCCTTGGTCTTTTCCCAGTATGGCATTACTTATGTACTTATCAGGTCAGCGAGCAGAGAAAAACAAGTGCCTGAAGGAATTATCTACAGTCCAGTGGGTTGCAAGACCTAAGGCAACATGGTTCTATTAGAGCTATATTCTGCCAAATGAATCTCATCAATTTATTTAATGGGGTGATTAGAGAACTAAGTTGAGGGCACATATTGGGTATGGTTTCCTTGGATTTCAGCAAAGCCCTTAATAATGTGTCACACAGACAATTCATATTAGTCATGAGCCTCCTACAGGTAGTTTCCAAAGTTGTGAACTTGATGCAGAATAGAACCTGCTTTTTTCAGTGGAAAATGGGTCCACGTAGGGTAAAATTGGGCTTTTCAGGAGCCTCTCTCCTTAAGTATCCAAGGCCTTACCGTTGGCCTCATAACTGTTCACATGCCCTATTTACACTGTTTTAGTACCCCATGCCAAACTTCACCTCCCTTATTGGTTAGTGACTGGGAGCCAGAAGCATTCATTTTTCTGTGTACGTCCATAGGTTACCCTGGCCAGGTTCTGTATATGTGTGCATTTTCTGATTGGTTATCTTAACCAGGCTCTGCCACGCATGGGCTGGGCAGAGAAAGAGTATAATTGTAGCTATGGACTGGTATTTTTTACAAGCTTCTTCTGGGACTTTCTTCTTGGATTCTTTGACTTTTCTATAGAAATCAAACAAAATAAAATATGGACTTTTGTATAGCTTCCTTTTTACTCTGTGCACTGTGGGGGATCCAGCCGCAAGTTCTTCATGCCCCCTCCCTTGCATGGGAGGTTAGAAACTACCATGAATACGGACCATCTGTAACCAGAAGCTGTTTAACTCTGCTGACATCATATTAAAGATATCTTAACATATCTATTTCCTTGGTGAACATGCAAGTTTTTAGTTTATACACATTTGTGTTGTTGGTGTCTGACGATCTAGTGAAGAAACAATGCTACAAGGCAACGACCATGGCCAGAAGGATGCTAGGCTGCAAAGAGAGGGGTATAACCAGCAGAAGAAAGGAGGTGTTGATGCCCCTCTACAACTCGTTGGTGAGGCCCCACTTGGGAATATTGTGTTCAGTTTTGGAGGCCGTATCTTGCTAAAGATGTAAAAAGACTGGAAGCGGTGCAAAGAAAAGCTAAAAAAATGGTATGGGATTTGCGTTGCAAACCGTACGAGAGACTTGCTGACCTAAACACGTATACCTTGGAAGAAAGGAGAAACAGGGGTGACATGAAACAGACGTTCAAATATTTGAAAGGTATTAATCCGCAAACAAACCTTTTCCAGAGACGGGAAGGCGGTAGAACTAAAGGAAACCAATTGAGGTTGAAGGGGGGCAGACTCAGGAGTAATGTCTGGAAGTATTTTTTCACGGAGAGGGTGGTGGATATGTGGAATGCCCTCCCGCGGGAGGTAGTGGAGATGAAAAAGGTAATGGAATTCAAACGTGCGTGGGATAAACACAATGGAATCCTGTTTAGAAGGAATGGATCCATGGAATCTTAGCGGAGATTGGGTGGCGATGCAGCTAATTGGGAAGCGAAACTGGTGCTAGGCAGACTTCTACGGTTTATGCCTGATCATGACTGGATAGGGATGGGCTGGAGTTTAAATTTTAAGGGATTTTGACGTTAGATTCAGAACTTAGTACAAGAACAGCGTTAGGCAGACTTCTACGGTCTGTGCCCTGAGAACTGCAAGGCCAAATCAAAGTATCACATACCATGTAAAATGGCGATGCTTATGAATTTATCTTGTTGGGCAGATTGGATGGACCGTACAGGTCTTTATCTGCCATCATTTACTATGTTACTATATTTGTCATCTGACAATACAAAAGAACCCACATGGGAAAAATAGAATGGCTGTTCTAAATCAGAAATAGATTACATAATAACATAAAAGAGTAGTCACACTGGGTCGGACCAATGGTCCATCTAGCCCAGTATCTTGTTTCTAACAGTGGTCAAGTCAGGTCACAAGTACCTGGCAGAAACCCAAATTGTGGCAACATTCCATTCTACCAATCCCAGAGCAATTGCTTACCCATCTCTGTATCAATAGCAGAATATGGACTTTTCCTCCAGGAACTTGTCCAAAACCTTTTTAAACCCACGTATATTAACTGCCATTACCACATACTCCTGCAAAGAGTTCCAGAGCTTAACTATTCGTTGAGTAAAAAAATATCTCCTCCTATTTGTTTTAAAAGTAATTCCATGTAACTTCCTTGAGTGTCCCCTAGTTTTTGTACTTTTGGAATGAGTAAAAATCAATTTACTTCTACACCACTCAGGATTTTGTAGACCTCAATCACATCTCCCCTCATCTGTCTCTTTTCTAAGGTGAAGAGCCCTAACCTTTTTAGCATTTTCTCATACGAAAGGAGTTTCATCCCCTTTATCATTTCAGTTGCTCTTCTTTGAACCTTTTTTATTAATGCTATATCTTTTTTGAGATACAGCAACCAGAAATGAACGCAATAGTCAAGGTGAGGTTGCACCATGGAGCGATACAGAGACATTATAGTATTTTTGGTCTTATTCACCAACCCTTTCCTAATATTCCTAGCATCTTGTTTGCTCTTTTGGCCGCCGCCACATATTACACACAAGATTTCAGCACATTATCTACAACGACACCTAGATCTTTTTCTTGGGTGCTGACTCTAAAGGTGGACAAACAAAACAAACCTGTCTTTTCACTAGCAGAGGGTCTGACCTCTAAAAGTTTCTAATTTGTCTTCATCCTATTGCCTATAACTTAAAATTGTTGTTGCAATGTGATTTCATATTTTTATGCTGGTACAGTCATAAAGGTGCTTTTATTGAACTGTGCTTTGCACTTCTGTGCCAGTGATTTCATATTTTTATGCTGGAATGATCTTAAAGGTGCTCTCATTAGAACTGTGTTTTGAAACTGTGCCAAGTGACTTAATCCAATCAATTTGGTTACACAGAATTTGGTGACTCTGGTGTCTGTCTTAAAGGTGTGTGTATTAGAATTGTGTTTTCAATCTTCAGTGCCAGAGACTTAATTCAATCAATTTAGTTACACAGCATCTGGTGACTCAGACTGCACAGCTCTGGGGGAGGGGTAATTTGTATACCGCTGTGTAGTAAAAGAAAAAACAGAACTTAAGTTTACCTTGTGAACTGTCTGAGCTACGCTGGGCATTTTCAGACTTGGTTTGATTGTATACTGATGTTACCTGTGTCATAATATCTTCCTGATAAACTGCTTCTATTCTATTAAAAAAAAAAAAACACTTTCAGAGGGTAAGAGGAGGCGACAGCTGTGGCCAGAAGGATGCTAGGCTGCATAGAGAGGGGTATAACCAGCAGAAGAAAGGAGGTGTTGATGCCCCTCTACAAGTCGTTCGTGAGGCCACACTTGGAGTATTGTGTTCAGTTTTGGAAGCCGTATCTTGCTAAAGATGTAAAAAGACTGGAAGCGGTGCAAAGAAAAGCTACGAAAATGGTATAGGATTTGCGCTGCAAACTGTACGAGAGACTTGCCGACCTGAACGTGTATACCTTAGAGGAAAGGAGAAACAGATGTAACATGATACAGACGTTCAAATATTTGAAAGGTATTAAGCCACAAACAATCCTTTTCCCGAGACGAGAAGGTGGTAGAACTAGAGGACAAAAATTGAGGGTGAAGGGGGGCAGACTCAGGAGTATTATCAGTAAGTATTTTTTCACAGAAAGGGTGGTAGAAACGTGGAATGCCCTCCTGCAGGAGGTGGTGGAGATGAAAATGATAATGGAATTCAAACATGTGTGGGATAAGCACAAAGGAATCCTGTTTACAATGTAGTAAATTTAAAACGAATCTTTTTTTCACTCAGCATGTAATTAAACTCTGGAATTCGATGCCAGAGAATGTGGTAAAGACAGTTAGCTTAGCGGGGTTTAAAAAAAAGGTTTGGATGGCTTCCTAAAGGATAAGTCCATAGACAATTATTAAAATGACTTGGGGAAAATCCACTGCTTATTTCTGGGATAAGCAGCAAAAAAATGTATTGATCTTTTTGGGATCTTGCCAAGTATATGTGACCTGGATTGCCCACTGTTGGAAACAGGATGCTGGGATTGATGGACCTTTGCTCTGTCCCAGTGTGGCAATACTTATGTACTTATGTAGAAGGAATGGTTCTACAGAATCTTAGCGGAGATTGGGTGGCAATGTCAGTATTTGGGAAGCAAAACCAGTGCTAGGCAGACTTCTACGGTCTATGCCTTGATCGTAACTGAATAGATATGGATGGGCTGGAGTGTAAATTTTAAGGGGCTTCGATGTTAGCTTCAGAACTTTTAGTAGAAGAAGAGTGCTGGGCAGACTTGGTCTGTGCCCTGAGAATGGCAAGGACAAATCAAACTCTGGTATACATATAAAGTATCTTGTTGGGCAGACTGGATGGACTGCTCAGGTCTTTATCTGTCATCAGTTACTATGTTACTATGCAATATTTCACAGTCTGCACGTGTTTTAACAACCTTGAATAGTTTTGTGTCATTTGCAAATTTAATCACCTCACTCGTTCCAATTTCCCTATCATTTATAAATATGTTAAATAGCACTGGTCCCAATACTGATTCCTGCTGTACTCCACTGTTCACCCTCCTCCATTGAGAGAAATGACCATTTAACCCTACCCTCTGTTTTCTGTCCAATAACCAATTCCTAATCCACACCAGAACCTTGCCTTCTATCCCACGACTTTTTAATTTTCTGAGGAGTCTCTCATGAAGAACTTTATCAAAAGCTTTCTGAAAATCTAGATACACTACATCAACCAGATCACCTTTATCCACATGTTTATTTACGCCTTCAAAGAAATGAAGCAAATTCGTGAGGTAAGACTTCCCTTGGCTGATCCCATGCTGACTCTGTCCCATTAAACCATGTTTGTATATGGTGTTCTGTAATTTTATTCTTTATAATAGTTTCCACTACTTTGCCCAGCACTGACGTCAGGCTTACCGGTCTGTAATTTCCCAGAGCACCCCTGGAACCCTTTTTAAAAATCGGTGTCACATTGGCCACCCTCCAATCTTCAGGACCTGTGGACAATTTTAACGATGTTAACACATTACTAACAGCAGATCAGCAATTTCATGATCGAGTTCTTTGAGTACCCTTGGATGTATGCCATCCAGTCCAGGTGATTTACTACTCTTTAAATTTGTTGATTTGGTTCAGTACATCTTCCGTTCCTACACATCATCACCCTTGAAAACCATTTCTAAATATTCTCTTTTAGCCTTCTTTATTAATGCTTTGCATCTGACTTGCCAGTGCTTATGTTGCTTCTTATTTTCTTCATTTGGGTCCTTTTTCTATTCTTTGAAGGACATTCTATTGGCTTTAATAGCCTCTTTCATTTCAGCTTTTAACAATGCTGGCTGTCGTTTTCTCTTCTTCCACCTTTGTAACTATGCGGAATGCATCTGGTGTGGGCTTCCAAGATGGTATCCTATATAATAAAACGCACCTCCAACATTCTGAAGCCGAGAAAGTGAAGCCTTCAAGCCTTGAAACATTCCTGCAATGTTCTGGAACTACGTGTCGTCAATTGAGGAGATGGAGCCTTACAGAGCGCACAAATGCTTCAAGGCTTGAAGGCTTCACTTTCTCGGCTTCAGAACTATAGAGGTGCGTTTTATTACATAGCATGTGCTCAGTGCTTTTCTGTAGCACATGGGGGGAATTTAATATATGCTGATTAAAGTGGAGGAGTGGCTGGAGGGGGGGCAGGGGAGATAGGACAATCGCTGGGTGGCTGGAGGGGGGGCAGGGGAGAGAGGAGAATCACTGTGTGGCTGGAGAGGGGGCAGGGGAGATAGGACAATCGCTGGGTGGCTGGAGAGGGGGCAGGGGAGAGAGGAGGATCGCTAGGTGGCTGGAAGGGGGGGCAGGGGACAGAACAGCATCGGTGGGTGGCTGGAGGGGGGGGGGGCAAGGGAAAAAGTAGAATCGATGGGTGGCTGAAGGGGGTGCAGGGGAGAGAGGAGAATCGCTGGGTGGCTGGAGGGGGGACAGAGACCCACTTGCACCCAGCAGTCTCACTCTCTCTCTGTCACACACACAGACTCGCACATTCACTCTCTCTCTCTCACACACACACAGAGTCAATCTCACACATACTCTCTCAAACATACACACTCTGAGGAAAACATTTGTGTCAGAAACGGGCCTGTTTTATTAGTTTTTGAATAATGTCCAGGCCTGATTTACCGTTCGAACCTTTGCAGCCTATCCTTGTGGCTTCTTTTTAACCATTTTCCTCATTTTATTATAGTCACCCTTTCAAAAATTAAATGCAGCTACAGTAGATTTCCAATGTGGGTTCATTCTAGATAGTAGTTCAAACTTGATCATGTTATGATCACTGTTTCCTATGGAAGCCAACACAACCACCTCTTGCACTGTGCCCTACATGGCACCAAGGACCAGATCCAAAATGGCTTCCCTTCTCGTCGGTTCCTGCAACAGTTGCTCCAAGATAGTCATTTTTTTTTTTTACTTTAAATTTTTATTGAATGTTTTGAATTATTTTACAACCCTTAAAAACATTTTGAAACATTTGTGTAAACAGTCCATCGGGTATTCACCACATATGGTAAAATTATGTATCATACCTGATAATTTTCTTTCCATTAATCATAGCTGATCAATCCATAGACTGGTGGGTTGTGTCCATCTACCAGCAGGTGGAGATAGAGAGCAATCCTTTTGCCTCCCTATATGTGGTCATGTGCTGCCGGAAACTCCTCAGTATGTCGATATCCAAGCTCCATCCGCAGGACTCAGCACTTAGAGAATTACACCCACGAAGGGACACTCTGCCCAGCTCACCACCGCCGAAACGGGGGAGGGGAATTAACCCAGCTCATCCCCACACAAGTGGGGGAGGGGAATCCGTCCAGCTCATCCCCGCGGAGCGGGGGAGGGACACCACACCCGCCGATGCGGGGGGGGGGGAGATCTGGCTTATCCTGCAACCGCGGGAGGAGCTGACTGACCCTAACACCGCCGAAGCGGGAGGGGTACAAAACTGCCCTACTGCCGCACGAAGCGGGAGGGAGCGCCGGCAGAATTTAAGTCTCAATCCAGCCCCGTAAAACGGAGGGGAGAGGAATGCAGCAGCTCACTGTAACACAAACTCGTCTCAACTCTTGAAGAATTCATTGAAAAACTTGAACACGAAGTCCTCCTGAACAGGAACTGAAGACTAAACTTGAACCCGAAATGCAACCAGAATATAAACAGTACAGATATCTGGGAGGGGCTATGGATTGATCAGCTATGATTAATGGAAAGAAAATTATTAGGTATGATACATAATTTTACCTTCCATATCATCATGCTGATCAATCCATAGACTGGTGGGATGTACCGAAGCAGTACTCACCCAGGGTGGGACATTGAAATCCCTGACCGCAACACTGAAGCTCCAAATAGGGCCTCCGCCCGAGCAGCCACAGTCAAGCGGTAATGCCTGGAGAAGGTTATGGGCCGAAGCCCAAGTTGCCGCCTTGCAAATCTCTTCCAAGGAGACGGACCTGGCCTCTGCCATCGAGGCCGCCTGAGCTCTAGTGGAGTGAGCCTTCAGCTGGATAGGCGGAACCTTCCCCGCGGCCACATAAGCCGCTGCAATGGCTTCCTTGACCCATCTTGCCACTGTAGGCTTAGCAGCCTGCAGACCCTTACGAGGCCCTGCAAACAGGACAAACAGATGATCCGATTTCCGGAAATCATTGGTCACTTCCAAGTATCTGATGATGACACGTCTCACATCCAGATATTTGAGAGCAGAGTATTCCTCTGGGTAGTCCTCCCTACGAAAGGAAGGGAGACAGAGCTGCTGATTCACATGGAAGCGAGAAACAATCTTGGGCAGGAAGGAAGGCACTGTGCGAATAGTCACTCCTGCCTCCGTGAACTGCAGAAAAGGCTCTCTACATGAGAGCGCCTGGAGCTCGGAAACTCTTCTGGCTGAAGTGATAGCCACCAAAAAGACTGCTTTCAACGTCAGGTCTTTCAGAGATGCCCTCGACAAGGGTTCAAAAGGCGGCTTCTGCAATGCTCTTAGCACCAGGTTGAGATTCCACGCAGGCACCACTGAGTGCAGAGGAGGGCGCAGGTGATTAACTCCCTTGAGAAAGCGCACCACATCTGGCTGCGAAGCCAGGGAAACACCCTTCAGGCGGCCCCTGAAGCAAGCCAGAGCCGCTACCTGGACTTTAAGGGAACTGAGCGACAGGCCTTTCTCCAGACCTTCTTGCAGGAACGCCAACACTGAAGAAATTGGAGCAGTGAAGGGAGAAAGTGAGCCTGCTTCACACCACGCTACAAAGATATGCCAAACCCTGGCGTAAGCAGTAGAAGTAGAGCGCTTCCTCGCTCTCAGCATAGTGGCGATGACCTTGTCTGAGAAGCCCTTCTTTCTCAGACGCTGCCGCTCAATAGCCAGGCCGTAAGACCAAAGGGGGAGGGATCCTCCATCACCACGGGACCCTGATGTAACAGGCCCTGCTCCACTGGCAGCCGCAGAGGATCGTCGACTGAGAGCCTGATCAAGTCCGCATACCAGGGACGTCTGGGCCAGTCCGGACCCACCAGGATTATCCGGCCCGGATGCTTTGCCACCCGGTCTAGCACCCTGCCCAACATGGGCCAGGGCGGGAACACAGAGAAGCTCTTGTGTCGGCCACTGTTGGAGAAGAGCATCTACTCCCAGGGATCGAGGGTCCCGTCCTCTGCTGAAAAAGCGCGGCACTTGGCAATTGGCCGATGACGCCATCAGATCTAGGCTCGGCTGGCCCCAGCGCTTCGTGATGTCCAAGAACGCCTGAGCAGATAGCTGCCACTCTCCGGGCTCCAAGGTATGGCGACTGAGAAAGTCCGCCTTGACATTCATGACTCCGGCAATGTGGGCCGCTGACAGCTGTTCCAGGTTCGCTTCCGCCCACTGGCATAGATTCATGGCCTTCTTGGCTAGAAGGGCGCTCTTGGTACCTCCCTGGCGGTTGACATAGGCCACAGCCGTGGCATTGTCCGACAGGACCCGTACTGGCTTCAACGCCAGTACCGGGATGAACTCCAAAAGCGCCAACCGAATGGCCCTGAGTTCCAGGAGGCTGATAGACCACGTTGCCTCTGCAGGAGACCATAGCCCCTGCGCTGTCCTTCCCAAGCAGTGGGCTCCCCAGCCCGACAAAGAGGCGTCCGTCGTGACGACAATCCACTCCGGGGTCACCAGAGGCATTCCTGCAGACAACTTGTCTGTCTGCATCCACCAGCTCAGCGCCTTGCGCACTGCTGGGTCCAAGGGAAGGCGCACAGCATAATCCTCCGACATCGGAGTCCAGCGCTGCAGCAGAGAGTGTTGTAGTGGTCTCATATGAGCCCTGGCCCAGGGCACTACTTCCATCGTGGCCGTCATAGAGCCCAACAGCTGCACATAGTCCCAAGCCCGAAGAGGAGAGGCTACTAGGAACTGATCCACCTGAGCCTGAAGCTTGACAATCCGATTGTCTGGCAGGAACACTCTGCCCACTTGGGTGTCGAATCGAACACCCAGATACTCCAGGGACTGAGTCGGGCGCAGCTGGCTCTTCTCCCAGTTGATGATCCAGCCCAGGGAGCTCAAAAGAGCAACCACCCGGTCCACAGCTTTGCCGCACTCTGCATAAGAGGGGGCTCGGATCAACCAGTCGTCCAGATAAGGATGGACTTGTACTCCTTCCTTTCGCAGGAAGGCCGCGATGACCACCATTACTTTGGAGAAGGTCCGCGGAGCAGTAGCCAACCCGAAAGGGAGGGCTCTGAACTGGAAGTGTCGGCCCAGGACTGCAAAACGCAGAAAGCGTTGATGAGGAGGCCAGATGGGAATATGCAGGTACGCTTCCTTGATGTCCAAGGAAGCCAAGAACTCTCCTGCCTTCACTGCCGCTATAACAGAGCGGAGAGTCTCCATGCGAAAGTGCCGCACTTTCAAGGCCCGATTGACCCCTTTGAGGTCGAGGATAGGCCGGACAGAACCTCCTTTCTTTGGTACCACAAAGTAAATGGAGTAACGTCCCTTGCCAGTCTGATTTTCTGGCACCGGAACGACCGCACCCAGGCGGATCAGGTTGTCCAAGGTCCGCTGCACTGCCACAGCTTTGACCGGAGACTTGCAGGGAGAGAGTACAAACCCGTCTCTTAAGGGTCGGCAGAACTCTAACTTGTAGCCGTCTCTGATGACTTCCAGCACCCAAGCGTCTGAAGTTACTTTGGTCCACTCGCCCAGAAACGAGGACAGGCGTCCTCCAATCTGCACTGGGCCATGGACCAGGACCCCGTCATTGGGTACGAGACCCTGGGGGAGGACCGGAGGGCGTACCTCCAGGACTGCGGTCTCTGCGAAAGGAATGCTGCTTGGGGGAGAAGTTCCTTTTGAAGGACGAGGGGGCAGAGGAGCCCGACTTGCCCGGGCGGTACCGACGGGCTTCTTGAAACCGTCCTCTGGAGATACCGGGGCGAGCACTGGCCCGAGCCCTGACCTCTGGTAACCTCTTGCCCTTAGACGTGCCGAGATCGGTCACGATTTTGTCCAGCTCGACCCCAAAGAGCAGCTTGCCTTTAAAAGGCAACTTAGCCAGGCGGGACTTAGAAGCGTGGTCCACAGACCAATGTTTCAGCCAAAGCCAGCGCCGCGCAGAGACTGTCTGAGCCATGCCTTTAGCCGAGGCTCTCAAGACATCATACAGTAAGTCTGCCAAATAAGCCAAGCCCGATTCCAGGGCCGGCCAGTCAGCCCTCAAGGAAGGATCCGAGGGGGAAGCCCGCTGCACCATCGTCAGGCACGCCATGGCCACATAGGAGCCGCAAACTGAGGCCTGCAAACTTAAGGCAGCCGCCTCGAAGGACGACCTTAAAGCCACTTCCAATCTTCTGTCTTGGGCGTCCTTTAGGGCCGTGCCACCTTCCACCGGCAACGCCGTCTTCTTAGTCACCGCAGTGATTAAAGAATCCACGGTAGGCCAAAGAAAGGCCTCACGTTCACTTTCAGGCAAAGGATAGAGGCGGGACATAGCCCTAGCCACTTTGAGGCTCGCTTCCGGGACATCCCATTGAGCCGAAATTAAGGTGTGCATGGCATCATGCAAGTGGAAGGTTCTAGGCGGGCGCTTCGTCCCCAGCATAATGGCAGAGCCAACAGGGGTTGAGGGAGAGACGTCCTCTGGCGAGGAAATCTTCAAAATGCTCATGGCCTGCAGTAACAGGTTGGGCAAATCCTTTGAGCGAAAGATCCGCGCTGCAGAGGGGTCATCCGCTCCATCCGAGCGGGAATCCGTCTCCTCCAAGGAATCCCCAAAGGACCATTGGGAGAACTCAGATACGCTGCCCTCATCTACATCAGAGGAAACAGCATCCTCTAAGGCCTGGGAATCCACCCGAGGGCGTTTACTTCCGGGGGCCTCAACCCCGTTATCGGACAAGGGAGAAGCGGCAGCGTTTTGCATAAGGAAAGCCTTATGCAGCAGCAAAATAAACTCGGGGGAGAAACCCCCCAGACTGTGTATTTCAGCAGCCTGGGCCACAGCCCTAGACGCACCCTCAACCGGCGCTCGCAAGAGCGGGGGAGCCACATGCTGCGCATCCAAGATGGCGTCCGGCGCGACACTCCGCGAAGGAGCCGCGCTTAACTTTAGCCGCTTTTTGGCCGTCGCCAAATCAAGGGCGGCCATGGCATGAACGTCTCCCAGCTCAAGGGCGGCCCAAGAAGAAGCCGTCCGAGCAGAGTGGCCGGCCAATATAGCGGAGGCAAGCAGCGGGGGATGGGCGTTTATGGCGGGAAAAACCGCCGCGCCGGAGGAAGACCCGGGACACTGACCGGCCTCCAAACTGACACCCAACAAGGGTGAATCAGACATTAAAACCCCCGCATCCCCGCTAGAAGCGCACACGTGGTCCGGGGAGCGATTCTTCGCGCCCTCGCCCTCCGACGCCATAGGCCACGTGGAGATCAATTGGGGAACCCCCTGCCCGCTATAAAAAGGTAAAAATTACCTGCTTCTCGCTCCGAGCTGTAACGACCTGGTGTCCCAGTGAGTAGCTGCAATAAACGTTTAAATAAACGTTGAAATAAACGCCCTTAAGGACGTCCAAAAATTTTTTTTTTTTTTTTTTTAACGGAGCCAGCGGGAGGGGGGAGAAAAGGAGGGACCTGGCGCCGCCAGGTTTGCACTTGCTCAAGAAGAGCCCTCAACCCCAGGCACTCAACAAAACCTAAAAATTAGGCTTGGAGGCCTAGCCAGAGCTGCTGCTGTGTGTGACCACCACCTGCTGAGATAGAGAACATACTGGGGAGTTTCCGGCAGCACATGACCACATATAGGGAGGCAAAAGGATTGCTCTCTATCTCCACCTGCTGGTAGATGGACACAACCCACCAGTCTATGGATTGATCAGCATGATGATATGGAAAGTTCCATTTCTTTACATCTTTCCATTATATTGGCTGTCACACTAGCTTATTTTATCCACATTAAACACATCTTGCTATTTTTACTCCATTCTCTTATTACCATTCCCACCATCCACGTTCCACTCTATACTATTCCCAGCTTTATTTTGCTCCTTCACTAACACAGGTGGTGAAATCAACTTTACCACCCATCTACCCCCTCCCTCCCCCCCTCTCCTTCAGTCCAGTTTTCCTGAGTCAATCCCTCCCCCCCTTCCTACCCGTCTCCTTCCCCTGGAATGAATCCTCACCCCCCCTATAGTCCCTCAATCATTTGTTGAAATCTTGCCCATCCCCTTTTACGTCGGAGCTCACCCTACCCTCTGTATACTGTTAGGCGTTCCATATGCCACAAAAGTCTCACTTTGATCTTCCAATCTTCTAATTTCAGGGGGTCTACTGATTTCCAGCAGCACGCGAGGAGGCACTTCTCCTCCCATTCTTCTCGCTCATTATACATTCCTAGTAAGCATTGTCGCAGCCCAAACACCAAGGATACTCCCATAGTTCGGGCCAGCGCTCTCATCACTGCCTCCCAAAATGGTACCACCCTCCCACATGTCCACCACACATGAAGAAATGTGCCTTTCTGGCTTTTGCATCTCCAACACACATCCGATGCTCCTGTGTACATCTTTTTTAGCCTCTCTGACGTATAGTACCATCTCGTAAGGACCTTGTATGCTTTTTGTACTTCCCCACATATAGTTTCCCATTCCCGCTCTGTAAATTGATATTTCAGATCCCTTTCCCAAGCTATTTTTATCCTCAGCCCCTTGGAGAAATCTGTATATAACCGATATGGGTTTTGGGACTCTCCCCAGTAATATCCACAGATTCTCTAAACTTTCCTCATCCCTGGGATATCTCCTCTTCCACCCCTCTTTATCCATAAAATGTTTTAATTGCATATATGCAAATCTCCCTCCCTCTGAGATCCCATATCGGGCACTCACCTCTTCAAAGCTCATTGTTCCACTCCCATGCAGCACATCCCTGAATTTCGCCACTTCCTTCTGCTCCCATCTTGCAAATACTACATTTTCCCTGCCTGCCACGAACTTGGGTTCCCACCTTATGGATGCCATAGACGATACTCCTGTCCACCCCCACCGTTTCCTTATTTTCCCCCACAATTCTAATAAGTGCAATAGATATGGACTCTTATCCCCCTGCTGCCCTTTCCCTATAAATTCCGTCATCCACAGTAGTGATCTCAAGCTTCTTTGTGGCCAGTATGACTGTTCCACCTGGACCGCCGGTTTCTCTAACCCCCTTTCCCAATCTAAAACCATCTTCATTTGACCTCCCCAGTAATATCACTCAAGATTTGGGACCGCTCTCCCTCCCCTCCCCACTTCGCCCCATAGAATTCTTTGCGCCAGTCGCGGTTTCTTAATTCCCCATATAAATTTCATTAAGGAGCTTTGTAGCCTCCTAAGAAATGGCTTTGGTACCGCTATAGGCATTGCTTGAAATAAAAACATTATGCACGGGAGCACATAGCGAATGCTACATACCTGTAGAAGGTATTCTCCGAGGACAGCAGGCTGATTGTTCTCACTGATGGGTGACGTCCACGGCAGCCCCCTCCAATCGGAAACTTCACTAGCAAAGGCCTTTGCTAGCCCTCGCGCGCCCATGCGCGACCGTCTTCCCGCCCGAACCGGCCCGTGTTCGTCAGTCCCGTATGTAGCAAGACAAAGACAAGGGAAAACACAACTCCAAAGGGGAGGCAGGCGGGTATGTGAGAACAATCAGCCTGCTGTCCTCAGAGAATACCTTCTACAGGTATGTAGCATTTGCTTTCTCCGAGGACAAGCAGGCTGCTTGTTCTCACTGATGGGGTATCCCTAGCCCCCAGGCTCACTCAAAACAACAAACATGGTCAATTGGGCCTCGCAACGGCGAGGACGTAACTGAGATTGACCTAACAATTTATCCAACTAACTGAGAGTGTAGCCTGGAACAGAATAAACATGGGCCTAGAGGGGTGGAGTTGGATTCTAAACCCCGAACAGATTCTGAAGCACTGACTGCCCGAACCAACTGTCGCGTCGGGTATCCTGCTGCAGGCAGTAATGAGATGTGAATGTGTGGACAGATGACCACGTCGCAGCCTTGCAAATCTCTTCAATAGTGGCTGACTTCGTGGGCCACTGACGCTGCCATGGCTCTAACACTATGAGCCATGACATGACCCTCAAGAGCCAGCCCAGCCTGGGCGTAAGTGAAATGCAATCTGTTAGCCAATTTGAAATGGTGCGTTTCCCCACAGCCACTCCCCTCCTGTTGGGATCAAAAGAAACAAACAATTGGGCGGACTGTCTGTTGGGCTGTGTCCGCTCCAGATAGAAGGCCAATGCTCTTTTGCAGTCCAATGTGTGCAGCTCACGTTCAGCAGGGCACGAATGCGGACGGGGAAAGAATGTTGGCAAGACAATTGACTGGTTCAGATGGAACGCCGACACTACCTTCGGCAAGAACTTAGGGTGAGTGTGGAGGACTACTCTATTATGATGAAATCTGGTGTAAGGGGCCTGGGCTACCAGGGCCTGAAGCTCACTGACTCTACGAGCTGAAGTAACTGCCACCAAGAAAATGACCTTCCAGGTCAAGTACTTCAGATGGCAGGAGTTCAGTGGCTCAAAAGGAGGTTTCATCAGCTGGGTGAGAACGACATTGAGATCCCATGACACTGTAGGAGGTTTGACGGGGGGCTTTGACAAAAGCAAACCTCTCATGAAGCGAACAACTAAAGGCTGTCCTGAGATCGGCTTACCTTCCACACGGTAATGGTATGCACTGATTGCGCTAAGGTGAACCCTTACAGAGTTGGTCTTGAGACCAGACTCAGACGGGTGCAGAAGGTATTCAAGCAGGGTCTGTGTAGGACAGGAGCGAGGATCTAAGGCCTTGCTGTCACACCAGACGGCAAACCTCCTCCATAAGAAGAAGTAACTCCTCTTAGTGGAATCTTTTCTGGAAGCAAGCAAGACACGGGAGACACCCTCCGACAGACCCAAAGAGGCAAAGTCTACGCTCTCAACATCCAGGCCGTGAGAGCCAGAGACTGGAGGTCGGGATGCAGAAGCACCCCTTCGTTCTGGGTGATGAGGGTCGAAAAACACTCCAATCTCCACGGTTCTTCGGAGGACAACTCCAGAAGAAGAGGGAACCAGATCTGACGCGGCCAAAAAGGAGCAATCAGAATCATGGTGCCTCGGTCTTGCTTGAGTTTCAACAAAGTCTTTCCCACCAGAGGTAAGAGAGGATAAGCATACAGCAGGCCTTCCCCCCAATCCAGGAGGAAGGCATCCGATGCCAGTCGGCCGTGGGCCTGAAGTCTAGAACAGAACTGAGGGACCTTGTGGTTGGCTCGAGATGCAAAAAGATCTACCAAGGGGGTGCCCCACACCTGGAAGATCCGGCACACTACTCTGGAGTTGAGCGACCACTCGTGAGGTTGCATAATCCTGCTCAACCTGTCGGCCAGACTGTTGTTTACGCCTGCCAGATATGTGGCTTGGAGCAACATGCCATAACGGCGAGCCTACAGCCACATGCTGACGGCTTCCTGACACAGGGGGTGAGATCCGGTGCCCCCTGCTTGTTGATGTAATACATGGCAATCTGGTTGTCTGTCTGAATTTGGATAATTTGGTGGGACAGCCGATCTCTGAAAGCCTTCAGAGCGTTCCAGACCGCTCGTAACTCCAGGAGATTGATCGGCAGATCGCGTTCCTGGGAGGACCAGCTTCCCTGGGTGTGAAGCCCATTGACATGAGCTCCCCACCCCAGGAGAGACGCATCCGTAGTCAGCACCTTTTGTGGCTGAGGAATTTGGAAAGGGCGTCCCAGAGTCAAATTGGACCAAATCGTCCACCGGTACAGGGATTTGAGAAAACTCGTGGACAGGTGGATCACGTCCTCTAGATCCCCAGCAGCCTGAAACCACTGGGAAGCTAGGATCCATTGAGCAGATCGCATGTGAATAAGAGCCATGGGAGTCACATCAACTGTGGAGGCCATGTGGCCAAGCAATCTCAACATCTGCCGAGCTGTGATCTGCTGGGACGCTCGTACCCGGGAGACGAGGGACAGCAGATTGTTGGCCCTTGTCTCCGGAAGATAGGCACGAGCCGTCCAAGAATCCAGCAGAGCTCCTATGAATTCGAGTCTCTGTACTGGGAGAAGATGGGACTTTGGGTAATTTATCACAAACCCCAGTAGCTCCAGGAGGCGAATAGTCATCTGCATGGACTGTAGAGCTCCTGCCTCGGAATTGTTCTTCACCAGCCAATCGTCGAGATAAGGGAACACGTGCACTCCCAGCCTGCAAAGCGCTGCTGCTACTACAGCCAGGCATTTCGTGAACACTCTGGGTGCAGAGGCGAGCCCAAAGGGTAGCACACAGTACTGGAAGTGACGTGTGCCCAGACAAAATCGCAGATACTGCCTGTGAGCTGGCAATATCGGGATGTGCGTGTAGGCGTCCTTCAAGTCCAGAGAGCATAGCAAATCTTGTTCCTGAATCATGGGAAGAAGGGTGCCCAGGGAAAGCATCCTGAACTTTCCTTGACCAGATATTTGTTCAGGGCCCTTAGGTCTAGGACGGGACGCATCCCCCCTGTTTTCTTTTCCACAAGGAAGTACCTGGAATAGAATCCCAGCCCTTCTTGCCCAGATGGCACGGGCTCGACCGCATTGGCGCTGAGAAGGGCGGAGAGTTCCTCTGCAAGTACCTGCTTGTGCTGGAAGCTGTAGGACTGAGCTCCCGGTGGGCAATTTGGAGGCTTTGAGGCCAAATTGAGGGTGTACCCTTGCCAGACTATTTGAAGAACCCAACGGACGGAGGTTATAAGAGGCCACCTTTGGTGAAAAACTTTCAACCTCCCCCCGACCGGCAGATCGCCCGGCACGGACACGCTGATGTTGGCTATGCTCTGCTGGAGCCAGTCAAAAGCTCGTCCCCTGCTTTTGCTGGGGAGCCATGGGGCCTTGCTGAGATGCATGCTGCTGACGAGAGCAAGCGCGCTGGGGCTTAGCCTGGGCCGCAGGCTGGCGAGAGGGAGGATTGTACCTACGCTTACCAGAAGAGTAGGGAGCAGCCCTCCGTCCCCCATAAAACGTCTACCTGATGAGGTAGATGCTGAAGGCTGCCGGCGGGAGAATTTGTCGAAAGCGTTATCCCGCTGGTGGAGCTGTTCTACCACCTGTTCGACCTTTTCTCCAAAAATGTTGTCCGCTCGGCAAGGGGAGTCCGCAATCCGCTGCTGGATCCTATTCTCCAGGTCGGAGGCACGCAGCCATGAGAGTCTGCGCATCACCACACCTTGAGCAGCGGCCCTGGATGCAACATCAAAGGTATCATATACCCCTCTGGCCAGGAATTTTCTGCACGCCTTCAGCTGCCTGACCACCTCCTGAAACGGCTTGGCTTGCTCAGAAGGGAGCTTGTCCACCAAACCCGCCAACTGTTGCACATTGTTCCGCATATGGATGCTCGTATAGAGCTGGTAGGACTGAATCTTGGCCACGAGCATAGAGGAATGATAGGCCTTCCTCCCAAAGGAGTCTAAGGTTCTGGAGTCTCTGCCCGGGGGCGCCGAAGCATGCTCTCTAGAACTCTTAGCCTTCTTTAGGGCCAGATCCACCACACCAGAGTCGTGAGGCAACTGAGTGCGCATCAGCTCTGGGTCCCCATGGATCTGATACTGGGATTCGATCTTCTTGGGAATGTGGGGATTAGTTAGTGGCTTGGTCCAGTTCACCACCAATGTCTTTTTTAGGACATGATGCATGGGTACTGTGGACGCTTCCTTAGGTGGAGAAGGATAGTCCAAGAGCTCAAACATCTCAGCCCTGGGCTCATCCTCCACGACCACCGGGAAGGGGATGGCCGTAGACATCTCCCGGACAAAGGCCGCGAAAGACAGACTCTCGGGAGGAGAAAGCTGCCTTTCAGGGGAGGGAGTAGGATCAGAAGGAAGGCTATCAGACTCCTCGTCAGAGAAATATCTGATGTCCTCCTCCTCCTCCCACGAGGCCTCACCATCGGTATCAGACACAAGTTCACGGACCTGCGTCTGAAGCCGTGCCCGACTCGACTCCGTGGGAACACGGCCACGGTAGGAGCGTCGAGAGGTGGACTCCCTCGCCAGCACCGGCGAAACTCCCTCCGCTGACGTCGTCGGGGAGTCTGCCTGGGAGGCGGCCGTAGCCGGTACCGCAAGCGGTACTGATACCGGAGACCTCACCTTGGGCAAAGGGCCAGCCGTCGCCTCACCCGATGGTACCGGTGGCGCAAGCACCCCTGGTACCGGAGAAGAGCGCAACAGCTCTCCCAGAATCTCTGGAAGAACGGCCCGGAGACTCTCGTGCAGAGCGGCTGTGGAGAAAGGCTGAGAAACAGATGCAGGCGTCGAGGTCAGAGTCTGTTCCGGGCATGGAGACGGTTACGGGCTGTCCAAGGGGGAGCGCATCGACACCTCCTGAATAGAGGGTGAGCGGTCCTCTCTGTGCCGATGCCTACTGGGTGCCGACTCCCTCGGCGACCCAGAGCTCTCGGTACCGAGACGGGAAGGAGACCGGTGTCTATGCTTCTTTGACTTCTTCAAGCGAAGCATGTCACTGGAGCTTCCCGGTACCGACGAGGACGTAGAATCAAACCGTCGCTTCCTCGAAGAAGATCGATCTCGGGGGGGGGGGGGGGGGGGGGGTGGGGGCTGTACCGCAGGAGCCCTCAGGGCAGGAGGAGACCCACCTGAAGGCTCACCGCCACCAGCAGGGGAATGGACAGCCCTCACCTGCACTCCAGACGAAGCACCGTCCGACGACTTCAGCAACAGCGGAGGTCCCGGTACCACCGATGTCGACGCAGCCTTTCGATGTCTCGGTACCGAAGATGCAGGAGGTAGAAGCCTCGATGCAGTCGATGCCGATGCAGAGGTCGAAGACTTCGATGCTGTCGACGTTGATGCACTCGACGAGTCCCATGCTGTTGTCGTCGAAGAGCCCGAGAACAACGCGTTTCACTGGGCCAATCTCGCTACATGAGTCCTCTTTTTCAAAAGAGCACAAAGACTGCAGGCCTGCGGGCGGTGCCCAGCCCCCAGACACTTAACACACGAAGCGTGCCTATCAGTGAGTGAGATTACCCGGGCGCACTGGGTGCACTTCTTGAAGCCGCTGGAAGACTTCAATGACATGGGTGGAAAAATCACGCCGGCGAAATCAAAATTCGCGATGATGACGAAAGGCACCAAAAAGAAGGGAGAAAAAACCCGTACCGAGGCCAAATAGGCCGGTCCCGAAAGCGAAAGGAAACTTACGCGGGGAAAAAGCTGGAAACACGGGAAAGGGGTAAAGACCGGATCGGTCTCTTTTTTTTTTTTTAAAGCGAAAATCGCGAAGACGTGCGAGGTCAACTAGAGGGGCACGAAACGGCGGCAAAACACGACCGTCCCGAGCGAGGACAAAAGAAGACTGACGAACACGAGCCGGTTCGGGCAGGAAGACGGTCGTGTATGCGCGGAGCGCATGGGCGCACGAGGGCTAGCAAAGGCCTTTGCAAGTGAAGTTTCCAATTGGAGGGGGCTGCCGTGGACGTCACCCATCAGTGAGAACAAGCAGCCTGCTTGTCCTTGGAGAATCATTTTAATCACCGCCATTCTCCCACACCAGGACAGCCACTTATTTTTCCATCTCAACAAATCATTTCTAATCTGCTCCTGCAAACGGCCGTAATTAAGTTGAAATACTCTAAGTTCCCTGGTATCTGTATCCCTAAATATCTAAGTTTATTTGGCGTCCACTTAAATTCATACCTCTCCCTCACGATTGACTCTTCCTCTTTATGCAACGATATTCCCATGATCTCACTTTTTTCCGTGTTTATTTTCAACCCTGCATGTCTACCATACTCTTCAAAGATCCCTTGAATCACCGATAGCATCTCCCCCGGGTTCTTCATATACAACAACATATCATCCACAAATAACGCTATACGGTGTTCTCTCTCCCCTCTCCTCATCCCTTTCAGCCCCAGATGCTCCCGTATCTTTTCTGCTAGCGGCTCTATGTATAAGGCGAACAAAAGTGGGGACAGCGGGCACCCTTGTCTAGTCCCCCTACTTATTGGGAAAAAGGAAGAATAACCCCCATTAATATTCAAGCAAGCTCTCGGGCTCCTATATACAGCCTCAAATCCATAAACTAAAGTTTCCTCCCAGCCCTATCCTACCCAACACCTCCTGCAAAAACCCCCAGTTTACCCTATCGAACGCCTTTTCCGTGTCCTTCGATAATATTGCCATTCCCCCTTCAGTCTTTTGAGCTTCCCATAACAAATGCAGCGTCCTCCTAATATTATCCCCCACTTGTCTCCCTGGGAAAAATCACGCTTGATCCATATGGATCAATTTCGGTAACAGTCTATTCAATCTATTTGCTAACACTTTAGCTATAATTTTGGCATCTACATTTATTAGGGAGATGGGTCTGTAAGACCCGCACCTAGTCTGATCCTTTCCCGGTTTGGGTATGACTACCACTCCCGCCTCCATCATGGAACCTGGAAGCTCCTCGCCTTCCAGGACTCCATTACCCACCCTCATTAACACAGGACTTACCAAGCTCTCAAAATACTTATAAAACCGGGCCGTATATCCGTCCAGCCCTGGGGCCTTTCCATTAGGAAGGTTTTTAATAACCCCCTGTATTTCTCCTAGTCCTACAGGCTCCCCTATCCTCTGACTCTCCTACCCGCTTAATTTTCGCAGGGGGATCTGGTTTAGGTACCGAGCTATATCCTCCCGCTGTTCCTTATTATACTTTAAAAATCCTTCTTCAATGTCCTGATCGGTATACCGCCACCCTCCCTTCTCATCTCTTATTCTCTGTATCGTTGACTTGCCCCTCCTAGCCCTCAAACATCTGGCCAGCATCGCACTTGATTTGTTAGCAAATTCAAAATATTGCTGACGCATGCGCGTTCTCATGTATTCAATCTTCTCCATCTGTGCCTGGTCCATCTCCCCCCCTGGTCTTTTTCAGTTCAGCCCATACCCTTGCCGAAGGATTTCTCTGGTGGGTCTTTTCTAACTTATTCATTCTCAACAACATCATCGCCTGTCCCTTCTCTCTTTTCTTCCTCGCTCCCCATTTGATCAATACTCCCCTCACCACTACCTTCATTGCATCCCACAAGATCCCATCCCTCACTTCCCCTGTGTCGTTGATTTTCCAATATTCCTGTATAATGGCCTGCACCTCCTCCCTCACCTGCTCCTCCCCCAAGAGAGATTCATTCAATTTCCAGATTGTGTTTCTCTTCCCGTAGCCCCATCCCTGCAAGATAAGCCATACTGGCGTATGATCAGAAATGTGTATAGATTCTATTTCTGCCTCTGTTATCATCTGCACCCCATTGCGATGCACCCACAACCTGTCTATTCTCGTATAGGAGCTAGCTGCATGGAAGTAAAAGGTGTATCCCCACTACATGCCATGTACCATCCTCCAACTATCCACCAACTCCATCTGTCGTAAGAATCTCTGAAGTGCCTTTCTCCCCGAGCTTGATTGATATCGTCCACCCCCTACCGAGTGGTCTAACCGCGCATCTGGGGCTATATTGAGATCCCCTCCCATAATCACCTGTCCCCTTATGAATCCTTGGATCTCATCCCACAGAGTCTGGAAAAACTCCCCATGTCCCGTGTTGGGGGCGTAGATGTTGATCAGAGTTAATCTCCCTTCCCTGTATCCGGCCCCTTAAGGCCACACATCTCCCTGTTGTAACTTTGAATTCCTTTTCTATTATCCCCCCGCTTGTCTATCAATATGGCCACTCCCCCCACCCTCCTCCCCCCTGTAGCTTGGTGCGTCACTACCTCTTTATACCTGTTCCCTCTGAGCAGATAACCATCCCTGGGTCTTAAGTGAGTCTCCTGTAACATCACCATCTCCCATCGCAACCTGTTTAGTTCTTTCATTACCCCTGCTCTTTTCCCTGGGTTATTGAGCCCATTGACATTCCAGGATCCTAACCTCATTCCTTTCCCCTTCCCCCTCCCCCCTCCAAAAATGCCCCCCTTATTTCCCTGTCTTTCCCTCCCTCCCTCCCCTTTCCTTTCTCCGGACACTTCTTTGTCCGACAATTAGAAAGGTCGCTCCGTTCTTACCCCCTGGGCCCCCATACCCCCCACTCCTCTGTCTCCCCCTCCCTTTTAACTCCTTGGATACGTGTCTCGCCTCCCATCCCTCCCCCTCAGAACTTCCCCAGCCCTGAATCAAATCAACACCAACCATTTAACCCAAACATAAGTCCTATCATACATTTCCAGTCTATCTTCTCTCTTGTTCCTTTAGAGTTTCAGGAGGCGCTTTTGTCAGATTTCTTCCCTCTGTTGGTCACCATCTGCTATGCCGAGTCTGCTCTTGGCTCCTCATTCTCCGGCGGCTGTTTCTCCCACTCTGGTAGTCCCTTTACTTTTTATTTTTGTTACATTTGTACCCCGCACTTTCCCACTTATAGCAGGCTCAATGCGGCTTACATGGGGCAATGGAGAGTTAAGTGACTTGCCCAGAGTCACAAGGAGCTGCCTGTGCCTGAAGTGGGAATCGAACTCAGTTCCTCAGGACCAAAGTCCACCACCCTAAACACTAGGCCACTCCTCCATCCCTTACATCCCAGCATTCGCAGCGCCTCCCATGCTTCTGTAGGTGTCTTCACCTTTCATGACTTTCCCTCAACTGTAAGCCAGATTGCAAAGGGGAAGAGCCAACGGTATCTAATCCCATTAGTTCTCATGTAGCTAGTCACTTCTCCCATTGCTCTTCGATGTTGCAGCGTAATTCCTGCCAAGTCCTGGTATATTCCTATTTTGTAATTTTTCCAGTGAATCACCTTCTGTTGCCTTGCCTTTGTCAAAATCCTCTCTTTAATAGGGAAGTCCAAAAACAGGCTATGATATCTCTCGGGGCTGTTCCCCTTTGAGGGCCTGCACTGTGGTGTACTCGTTGCAAACTAATGGTCCGTTACCCTGCTTCACCCTCGGGGTTTAAGACATATTGACACAGTTCTTGGATCACCACCTCGCAATTGCTGAAAATGTCCAGCTCTGGTATTCCTTTAAACTGTAGATTGTTTCGGCGGGACCTATTTTCCAGGTCCTCCACCTGATCTTTTAACTGCTGGATCTCTATTGCAGTTTTCTGTGACTCTACATGTTTGCTCCGAGCTTCAGCCTGTACTGTTTCCATCTTCTCCTCTAGTTCTTTCACCCAAATCCCCATATCCTTAATCTCCGTCCTGATCTCTCTGAGTGTACACTGGATATCCTTTCGGTATCCTTCCAGGTCTGACTTCAGCTCCTTGAACCATCCCACCACATCAGCTTTGGTGATTTCTTCAGTATTCTCACCCGTCTATCTGTGGGTGTCATCTTCGGAGTCCGAGGGGATCGTAACCATTTTTTCTACGTACTGTGCAGTTCCTGTCACCTCCTGCTTCGCCTTCCCCACCTGGTCTGCTCCGTACCTGAATTTATCCAAACTCTTTTTCGGTGGCATTCTTTATGTCTCTTTCAACCAGGCGTACTTTATTAAAACAGTCTCTGTACTCCTGGTGACAGTGCTCTTTGTCCTTCTTATCGCCCCTTGCAATATAATAACTTATATCCACCTCCGGTGTCGCCTGGAATATTGTCCCCTCAGGTAATAGATTATGATGCAGTTTTAGTGTTTGGTATTCTGTATTCTTCCCACCACACCAGCCCTCTGGAGTTGCTTTATGTTATCCTGTTACCTGCAGTCCAAATTCAACATCCACTCCTAAAGCAATATCTCGACTTCTTCTTTGACTGTGGGGGGGGGGGGGGGGGGGGGGGGGGGTTCCTACCCAGGCAACTTTAGTTCAACTTTTCACTTCAGTTCTCCTTCTCCCCCAGTGCCCTGTGGGGTGTCCTGTCTCTTCTGCCCCCCAGCACTTACAGCTCTCTTCAGAACAGCGTTCTCCCCCCTTCTCCTCCTGCTCTCTTGCTCCACTTCTCAATTCCTTCTCCTCCTGTCTTCTGCAGGGTTCCCCTGCTGCTGCTGTGGGCTTGCTCCACCACGACGGGGGGGGGGGGGGGGGGGGGGGGGGGGTAAACCCACTGGGGATCTGGCTCCCTTTCTCTCTAGCCTCTGCTGCTCCTGCCTCTGCTCTTTCCTTCACCCTGCGTTAGGGGCACCGCAGGAGCTCGCTTTGCTGCTCTCCACCTACCCCCCTTCTCAGTGCTCTCTCTCTGCAACGTGGTTCATCCCGGCAGCCATCTTGAAGCTCGCCACGATGCGGTCACTCTTTCCATTCTCCCTGCTCCGGAGCTTTTTTAATTTCGCCACTCGCTGCCTCGCATTCCCGCTGATGTTACTCTCTTTGGGAGGTGGTCCCGTTTCCGCGGACCTGGGGGCCTCGGTCGGGAGCTCTACGGAGCTAGTCTCACGGCGGCCATGCTGTTTTTCAGCTCCACCGCAAGTCCTCCAAGATACAGTCATTTATTACATCTAGAAATTTTATCTCCCTGGTACTCCCTTGATGTAACATTTATCCAGTCAATATTGGGGTAATTGAAATCACCCATTATTATAGTGTTGCCCAATTCCCCAGCTTTCCTAATTTCTGTAAACATTTCATCTGTTTGTTCTGTCCTGGCGGACAGTAGTACAGCCCTATAAGAATACTCCTTCCCTTCACACATGGAATTTCTATCCATAATGATTTCACGCTGCTATCCGTGTCATATGGAACGTTTATTTTATTTGACTCAATTCCCTCTAACATATAGCGCAACCCCCCCCTCCAATTTGATCCTATCATTGCAATACAATTTCTACCCTGTTAAAATACTGTCCCACTGATTATCCTCTTTCCACCAAGTCTCTGAGATGCCTATTATATCTTCCTCATCATTTAGTGCTATAACTCTCCCATATTATTTTGTAGGCTTCTAGCAGTTGTACACAAGACACTTCAAATTGCGTTTTTTCTTTGGATCTACAAGCTGCTTAGAAGTTGACAGGGGTAATGTACATCCCTCAAGGATATTCCACACCAAACCACGTGTTGCTGGGCGACTGTCGGCTTTTACCCCCATTCTAGTTTAAAAGGTGGCGCCAGCAGTCTGGTTCTATTCCAGTTAAGATGGAGCCCATCTTTTGGAACAGACTGCTCCATTCCCAGAATGTTGCCCAATTCATAGCAAATCTAAATCCCTCATTCCTGCACCATTGTTTCAACCACACATTGAGACTTTGGAGCTCTGCCTGCCTTTTGGGTCCTGAGTGTGGAATGGGGAGCATTTCTAAAAATGCTACCCTGGATGATCTGGACTAGAGACCTGCATGAGAACGGGGTTTGCAGGAATCCCACGGGGACAGAAGCAGTTCTGTGGGAATCCTGTGGTGATGGAAGCAGTTCCTGTGGGGCTCCTGTGGAAGCGTACAGTGCACTTGCACCAGTCTCTCACCTACCAAGTACCAAATTCTTTGAGTGCTGTCTCCTCCTACTTGCTGTAACAGCACAGATGAGTAAAGTCTCCATTAATGAGGTGGTAGACACACAAATTGTGACTGAATTCAAAAAGGTGTGGGATGAATACAGAGGACCTCTAATTAGAAAATGGAAGTTATAAAAAGTATAAACTTAAATGGCTGCATGTGTGTGAAGCTTGCCAGGTGCCCTTGGCCTGGATTGGCCACTGTCGTGGACAGGATGCTGGGCTCGATGGACCCTTGGCATTACTTATGTACTTATAATGTGTCAAGTGACGTTTAGATGGTGACTCCGGCTGTGATGAACCAGGGCCGATACCAGGCAGATTTGTATGGTCCGTGTTTCATACACGGCAATCTGGTTTAGGATGGTCTGGAAAGGGCTTAGACCGCAACTTTAATGGCTGGAACATGAGGACAGTGCTGGACAGAATTTTACTGTGTCCCACAAATGAGAAGATGAATAGGCTGGAGTGGGGGTTGACAGCAACTTCAGTTGGATAATAAAGATAGGGTCAGGTGGACTTCTATGGTTTGTGTTCCACAAACACCAAAGACCATAATTAAGTATATAATATCACATTCATCATTGATTCATAAACTGATAATGAGTGTGACTATTGGGCACATTGGATGGACTGTTCAGGTTTTTATCTGCTGTCACTCTGCGCAGACCTCAGCTCTGACACAAGCATGAGCTTCAGATGTCACCTGACCTACTAGTTCGTGTATGTGGTGACATCTTAGCACATAGTGCTAGTGAATCAGAGACAGTCTTACATGAACGCACCAGAGCGTTCCACGTTCCAACTTCTTTTCCTACCTTGCCTGCAGTGCTGTGGCTCGAACCCAGAGAGAGATTGAGAGAGCCGACCAGAATTTTATTTTAATGCATCATTAAATTCTTTCGGGTTTGAGTGGGGACAGGTTAATTTCTTGCAGGGACAAGTGGGGATGGGTAGAAATCCAAAAGGGACGGGTGAGGACAGGTAACATTTCTGTTCCCGTGCAACTCAGGATTTCAGCTTTCTACCCACAAGCCTAAATTTGGTTTCCAGAGCCTCCCTCCCACACTTTCCTATGTCATTGGTGCTTCCCAACACTATCTAAGATCCTGTCTAGGTGACGTACGAGATCCACCACCTTCGCACCAGGCAGGCAAGTGACCAGACGATCCTCACGTCCACCAGCCACCCAGCTATCTACATGCCTAATCATCAACTGCAACAGCTATTCTAACCATTCTCCCCTGGGCAAAAGTTCTTGGAGACAGCAGTACTACCTACTGCACCAGGGTGATGCTCTGCTTTTAGGAGACCTCCTTCCTCCAAGGCAGGTCATGGGCTGCCAGACTGGAGGTGGGACTTCTCTACAATGTCCCTGTAGGTTTCCTCTGTGTACCTCTCCGTTTCCCTCAGCTCCTCTAACTCTAGCACTGAGAGAACGGACCTGTTCTCTGAGAGCTACGAGCTCTTTGCATCGTGCACAAACATATAACCTGTGATCAACAGGGAGATAATCATACATCTGATACCTATGCAAAAGACTGGATAGCACCCCTCTCGCTGCTGGACTGCTGTCTCCTTCTTAGTATTTTTGATTATTTTCAGTAATATAAAGAAGCCTTTAGCTCATATGGTATATTGTGAGGCATATTTTCAAAGCACTTTGGGAGGCTAAGTTCAATAGGTTTCTATGGAACTTTGGGAGGCTAAGTGCTTTGAAAATGAGCCCCTGTGTGATTTATTTAGTGTTTTCTTCTTGGAAAGTAATGAAATGTAATTAAAACTCTGTAAGAGAACTCTTCCCTTGTTATCCTAATTAGAATAATTGATTATAAATGAAAGTTCTGCTACGGGTAGGCAGGAGTTAGGGTAGGGTGGTAGGATTGAAGACTGAACTAGGCCCTGCAGTGCTTTCTAGAGGCTATCTGTTAATGTTGTAGGCTGTGGCAGAAAGGTAAAATTATGCCTTACCTGATAATTTTCTTGCCTTTAGCCTTAGCAGATGAATCCAGTAACTAGTGTGTGTGAAACCAGTAACTGGTGGGTTGTGTCTGTCTACCAGCTGGTGGAGATAGAGATTACTAACTGAAGTGAGTGATACTGGACGACTAGCTCCTCCATCTGCCAGTATGTCTCATCACAAAGGAGATCTCGGCAACAAACCGGAAACCTTCCTCACCAACTATAAACCACAACAGTCAAAATGGAACTGTAATGCATACCAGTTCTAATATTGACCTTGGTGTCTTCTTTTCTTTTTTTAAACAACCTAAGCAGAAAAGGAACGAAACACATCAGAGAAACAAAAAAAATGTGACGGAAAGAAGGGGAGAAAATGATCAGGTCAGGTAAGACAATTTTTACCTTCCCTTAGCATAGGCAGCAGATGAATCCAGGAACTGGTGGGATGTACCAAAGCAATCCCTAAAGAGGGAGGGAAGCTGTCGCCTCCCGTGACAACACCACCACTCCAAAGGAAGCATCTGATTTGGCAGCCACATCCACTCTATAATGCCAAGAAAAAAAGGCCTAAGTAGCTGCTTGACAGATCCAGGGACAGAACCAACATTTCTGCTCACAAAGCCCTAGTAGAATGGGTATGTAACATCTCTGGCGCAACACGACCACTCAAAAGGTAAGCCAAAGAAATCGAATCCTTGATCCATCTTGCGATATTAACTTCTGAAGCCACATCACCCTGTCAGGCATCCTAAAGAACATACAGGTGATCTGACTGTTGAAACTCATTAGACATTTGAAAATAGAGAAGAACTCGAACATCCAAGAGCTGAGGCTTCCCGAAATCCGTGGGATAATCCTACAGAAGTAAAATATGACCTTCGGTAAAAAGGGAGGTACCGTCCGGAAGGTGACTCCAGACTCTGAAAACCGCAAAAAGGGATACTGACACTATAGGGCTTGGATCGCCAAAACCCTATGCGCCGACACCACGCCACAAAAAATACTGCCTTTAAGGCGAGATTCTTATCAGAAGCCCTCCGCAAGGGAACAAAGGGCACTCCCTGCAATACCCTAAGGGACACAGCCGATGCAACAGAGAACGCAGATAAAGCACACCTTGCAAAAAATGAACCATATCCGGATGAACAGCCAGGGATGAACCAGACACCTGGTCCCTAAAACAGGCCAAAGCCGCAACCTGCACACAAAGCAAATTAGAGGCCAATCCTTTCTGAAACAAGTTTTGCAAAAAGGTCAAGAGCTGAAACACTGATGCCTACAAAGGCGACCACGCACGAGTCTCACACCATGCAACAAAGGTGCGCCAAACATGAGCATACGCTGTCAAAGTAGAATGCTTCCGAGCCTGCAACAATGTAGCTATCACTTCATCCGAGTAACCCTTTTTCCTCAAATGCGCCCGTTCCAGAGCCAGGCCGCAAGACCAAAGCAGCAGGAATCATCTATTTGAACCAGCTCCTAATGAAGAAGACCAGGGCGGAACGGAAGTCAAAAGGGCGGCTCCACCAGAAGCTGAAGTCAACGCTAATTTGGAGCCACCAAAATGACCCATCCTGGGTGCTGCCTAATCCTGAGCAGGACCCGGCTAATGGAGGAAAGGCATACAGAAGCGCTGACTCCGGCCAGGGCTGGAGAAGCGTGTCTAGCCCAGTGGACCCGGACTCCTTCCATCTGCTGAAGAAGGCTGGGCACCTTGGCATTCGCCTGTCGCCATTAGATCCATCTTTGGCATGCCCATTTCTGGCAAATCCGACGAAACACCTCTGTGGACAGCTCCCATTCCGCTGGCTCCAGGATATAATGAATGAGATAATCCGCATGTTTTGTCATGCAATGTGTGCTGCTGACACTGAAGGTGGGCTTCCGCCCACTTGAGGAGGCGACCCGCCTTGGCGGCAAGAGGCTAACTCTGGGTACCGCCCTGACGATTGATGTAAGCCACCACCGTCATTGTGTTGTCCGAAAACACTTGGACCACCCTGTCCGTCAGCAGATCCTGAAATGCCCACAAGGTGTTCAGGACTGCACACAGTTCCAGGCAATTGATCAGCCAAGCTGTTTTCATCACGGTCCAAGTCCCCTGCATATAGCTTTGGAAACAATGAGCCCTCCAACCTGTCAAGCTGGCATCTGTCACCATGACCACCCAGTGCGGCAGCGAAAGCGGCATTCCCTTCAGCAAGTGAAAGTCCTAAAGCTACCAGGCCATACTGTGCCAGGTCTGGGGCAACCACGGAAGATGGCGCCGATAATCCCGAGAGGCTGGCAAACACCTGCACAGCAGCGAGGACTGTAGAGGTCACATGTGTGCACCCTCACCCACGGCAACACCTCCAGGGTCGCCGCCATGGAGCCCAACACCTGCACGTAGTCCCAGGCTCGGGGACTCAAAAACTGCAGAAGGTTGGAAATCTGGGAGTGGAGTCTGTCCCTCCATTATTCTGGCAAGAAGACACAGCCCAGAGCTGATTCGAAGCAAGCTCCCATGTAGTCCAAAGTTTGTGACGGAACTAGACGGCTTTTGGGAATGTTGATCACCCAGCCCAAAGACTGAAGCAGCGCAATGACCCAGTCGGTGGCCCTGCGACTCTCCTGTACAGAATCCGCTTGAATCAACCAGTCATCCAGTTAGGGATGGACTCTGATCCCTTCCTTCTAATAAAAGGCTGCCACGATCACCATAACCTTGGAGAAGGTACGGGGGAACAGTAGCATCCAAAACTAGCGCCTCAGAATAGCAAAGTGCAAAAAGTGCTGATGCAGAGGCCAAAAAGGAATACGGAGATAAGCCTCCCTGAGATCCAACACCGTCAGAAACTCTCCAGACTGCACTGCCGGCACGAAAATGCCAGACCCTCAAGAACTGATTCACTCTGTGGAGATCGAGAATAGGACGAAAGGATCCCCCTTTTCGAGGAATAAATGTAATATTGCCCCACAATAACCTCGAGAGGTGGAACAGGCACCACTGCTCCAACAAGGAGAAGAGTGTAGCCTTGACCACCACCCTTTTGGAGGCGGTAGTGCATTGGTATGAGGTGATGTTGGCTGACCCCTTATATTATACACTTAAGAGTGGACCGGTGCCCCATCATTGGGAAGAGCAGCCTGCAACTCCTGGATGCGTATAGATAGCTACAGGCCATTTATCCCTTTGAAAGGAAGGACATTGCTGAAACTGGGGACACTGAAAACTCATCACAGGACGACCTGGATGGTAACAGTGAGCCTCTCTCAGAAAAGGCCACGCAGGCCCAGTCCACAGAGCTGATCTGGGTTTGTCCTCCAGAAGAGTTGATCCCCGGAGTCCCTCAAATCCTTCACAATCTTAATCCACATCTTCTCCAAAGAGAAGCATTCCACCAAAAGGGCAACCGAGTGAGCCACTACTTGGGTGCCAAATCTGCCGTCCAATTGCGCAGCCACAGCAACCAGCAAGAAGAAATCAACAGTGCCATGTATTTGGCTGAAGTCCGGACCAAGTGATAAACAGTCAGCTAAATAAACCAATCTTGGGGCACACCGGGGTCTCCTTAAATTCCGGGATTTTCTAGATGTTGGGGAATTGTGCTCTTTCGGGGACCTGCGGGAGTCCCATGGGCTATCTCCTACAGATTTCTTTCCCTATCTACAGGTTAAGCACTATATCTCTAGTCAGGGGTGGTTGAGGTGAGACCCTGATGAAACTGAACATATTGAGAACCCATGGGCATCCTTGGGGTTGCTCAGGGGAACTATTACACATTTATTTTATTGCATTTGTATCCCACATTTTCCCACCTATTTGCAGGCTCAATGTGGCTTAATTATGTACTGCTATCGCTTTTTCTCCGAGGACAAGCAGGCTGCTTGTTCTCACATGTGGGTCGACGTCCGTGTCGGCCCAGGATCCGGCATTTTGCAAGCAAAAAAAAAAAAAAAGTTTGCTAGAGCGATCTGATGCATGAACCGCCCATGCACGGATAACTTCCCGCTTGTCGCATGAACGTTCCCGCTCAGTTATTTTTTCTCCATGGTGAGGTGCGGTCTAGATTTTCCCCTGCTCCTCTTTGGCCTGGGAAAGAGTTCTTTGTGTGGCTTTTGCTTTATTTCTTTTCTTTGTTAGAAATTTACAATGTTTAAAAAAAAAAAAAAAAAAAAAAACTTCCCATTGTTTTTCTTTATTTTTTTGCCCCTTTAAAGTTTCCTTTCTTTTTCGACGTGGCCAGTTTAGGCTGCGCGGTCAGGTTGTTCCCTTCTTTTCGTGCCCTTTTTTCTTTTAACAGGCGCAATCGCGTCTTTTGATTTTGCCGAAGTCATTTTTCCTTCCATGCCATCAAAGCCACCCAGCGGCTTCAAACGTTGTACTCAGTGCAACCGGACCATCTCAGGTACTGATATCCACACCTGATGTATCCACTGCCTTGGGCCCGACCATAGCCCAGCCACTTGTAGTCTGTGTCTTTGCATGAAGAAACGGACTCAAGCATCTCGAGAGGCGCAATGAGAGAAGCTTTTTGGGGCTTGGTCCGGTCCTTCGACGTCGACTTTGGTACCGAGGTCGTCGTCGTCGATATTGAGGAATGCATCAACGTCGGGAGCGAAGGTAATTGCTGTGGAGCGACCAACTCTCGTGCTGGGAGCAGTGAGGCATCGAGTGGGTCTCCACCCGTCTCGAGGCCTCCTGTTATGCAGGCCCCCCCCCCCCCCCACCTTTTAGCACAGTGGGTAAAAGGGTAGTCTTTCTTTTCTGCAGGAAATGGCCATAAGTACATAAGTAATGCCATACTGGGAAAAGACCAAGGGTCCATCGAGCCCAGCATCCTGTCCATGACAGCGGCCAATCCAGGCCAAGGGCACCTGGCAAGCTTCCCAAACGTACAAACATTCTATACATGTTATTCCTGGAATTTTGGAGTTTTCCAAGTCCGTTTAGTAGCGGTTTATGGACTTGTCCTTTAGGAAACCGTCCAACCCCTTTTTAAACTCTGCTAAGCTAGCCGCCTTCACCACTTTCTCCGGCAACGAATTCCAGAGTTTAATTACACGTTGGGTGAAGAAAAATTTTCTCCGATTTGTTTTAAATTTACTACACTGTAGTTTCATCGCATGCCCCCTAGTCCTAGTATTTTTGGAAAGTGTGAACAGAAGCTTCACATCCACCTGTTCCACTCCACTCATTATTTTATATACCTCTATCATGTCTCCCCTCAGCCGTCTCTTCTCCAAGCTGTATAGCCCTAGCCTCCTTAGTCTTTCTTCATAGGGAAGTCGTCCCATCCCCGCTATCATTTTAGTTGCCCTTCGCTGCACCTTTTCCAATTCTACTATATCTTTCTTGAGATGCGGAGACCAGAATTGAACACAATACTCAAGGTGCGGTCGCACCATGGAGCGATACAACGGCATTATAACATCCTCACACCTGTTTTCCATACCTTTCCTGATAATACCCAACATTCTATTCGCTTTCTTAGCCGCAGCAGCACACTGAGCAGAAGGTTTCAGTGTGTTATCGACGACGACACCCAGATCCCTTTCTTGGTCCGTAACTCCTAACGTTGAACCTTGCATGACGTAGCTATAATTCGGGTTCTTTTTTCCCACATGCATCACCTTGCACTTGCTCACATTAAACATCATCTGCCATTTAGCCGCCCAGTCTCCCAGTCTCGTAAGGTCCTCTTGTAATTTTTCACAATCCTGTCGCGATTTAACGACTTTGAATAACTTTGTGTCATCAGCAAATTTAATTACCTCGCTAGTTACTCCCATCTCTAAATCATTTATAAATATATTAAAAAGCAGCGGTCCTAGCAAGGACCCGAGGAACCCCACTAACTACCCTTCTCCATTGTGAATACTGCCCATTTAACCCCACTCTCTGTTTCCTATCCTTCAACCAGTTTTTAATCCACAATAGGACATTTCCTCCTATCCCATGACCCTCCAATTTCCTCTGTAATGCCATGTGGCAAGTAAAGCACTTGCCGTGCAGCCAATCTGAAAAGAGGGGGGGGGGTAGGAACACTTACCACCACGCATTGATGTGGTGATAAGAGCTCCTGAGCTAACCCGGTTGTAAACATGCAGTCAGCTTTCTTGTTCCACACGTTAAGACAAAAAAAAAAAAAAAGAGAGCGCACAAGAACCTAGGTTCAAATCCACTCAGAACCCCCCTGCAATTTTTTTGTGGTCCAATTAGCTGTACTGGCACCGAGTTGAGGAGAGTGCAAGCCGACAGGACAGTGGCAGGGGGATGCCTGGGGTGGGGGAGGGACCTGGGGTGACCACATATAGCCTCTAATGCTGGTGCTGTATAGTCCCATGTTCAATTGCCCAGGAGCCCTAGGGTAGGAGCACCCCTAACAGAGGAATTAAGGAGCTAGAGGATGTCCTTCCATACTCCTGTGGAGATAAGAGATATACTGGCTTTCTGAGGAGCTATCTGTCCTACACCACTGTTTTAAGTCAGTGATTTATATCCTGACCTGCTAGTAGACGAGCACAACCCAGTAGCTGCTGGATTCATCTGCTGCTGGTGCAAAGGAAACTATCACAACTTAACTATAATCTTTACTGCTTATTCTTCATCCTTAGTAGTACAACCATATATACAAAAATTCCTGTACAAAAGTGATTTTTTACACTTACCTAGCGTCCATGTTCCTTCATCAGATATTGTAGAATCATACAATTGTCCCTAAAAAAGTTACAGAAGACACAAGGAAATTCAGAGATGCTGGAGCACATCCTATGGGATGGAGTTACTAAAAAAAGAAGTAAACATTTTTTATTCAAGAGTACTGGAATTGTTATACGTTGTCATACTTTTTACTGGAGCAACAAAAAAAAAAAAAAAAAAGGAGGACTATCCTAGAGGCTAGAGCAGGGGATTGGGAATTAGGGTTCAACTACGATTGACACACCTCATTACCTAACACAAGTCCCGCAAGCCTTCACTGCCTCAGGTACAGACTGAGGACATGGAAATCCACACTAAATATATATGAGCCAGATTTTCATGGAATGGAGGTAGTTCATACAATTTTCTCATGCATATTCACTGTGGATATCCTGAAAAACTGACCAGCTGAGTGTGTCCCAAGGACTGGATTGAGATCCCCTGCTCTACATCCAGCCATCTCTCAGAGTCGTTTACATAACAGGGTTTGGATGCCACTACAAGTGATTTATAACAAACATCACAACAATACTTATTATTTTTTAATTTCTTTATTAGTTTTTTATATAACATTCACAAAAGAACATTAATAAGAGAAATTATTAGAAAAGTCATAACTAAATATAGCATACAGGAAGTATTCACATTTACAAAAACCACTTAGGAGTAGGATCCAAGAGTCAGAAATTATATTTAAACATCATTTATCTAAAAATTATGAACAGAGGTTATACCAAATATACAATCAAACAGCAGAGTTATTCTGGTTAACTGCCCCAGAGATATTCCTCAAACTTTCTTTAGCAATAATAAACTCTTGAAGTTTCATGGGGTCGGTAAAAAGAAAATTGTTAGACTCATAGGAAATTAAACATTTACATGGGAACTTAATAAAAAAAGATCCCCCTAGGGCTAAAACTCTTGCCCTGAAGGCCAAAAGTTTTTTCCTTCTTAACTGAGTATCCCATGATAAATCAGGAAAAATTTTAATCTGTCCCCCCATGAAATCTTCTTTCATTCGTTGAAAATATATCCTTTGAACATTGATTTTATCTAGTTCAAAAGCAAACGATACTATTAAAGTAGCTCTATCTGTTATCACCGAAGTTTCTAAAAGTTCTGTTACATTTAAAGATTCTACAGCTGCATTGGGTAATTGTTCATTCACAGTTTTTCCTTTGACATAGTAAGCTTTTGTCACTGGTGGAAAATTATCAGTTGTAAAACCCAAAATTTGTGCTAGATATTTCTTTAACATCTCTATTGGAGAAATAAATGTTGTAACAGGAAAGTTTAGTAGTCGTAAATTGTTCTTCCGAAGTTGATTCTCAAGAAACTCATATTTTCTAGCAAATACATTTCTTTCCTTAATTAGTGTAGTCGTGGTTTCTTTTGAAGAGACTATTTCAGTTTCCAACTTTTTTAAACTATCTGTGTTTTCCTCTACTTTAGTAGTTAATTGTTGAAAGTTATTTCTAAGTTCCTGAGTCTCTCCTTGAAGGGACTCTGAAATTTTTATTAAGGTTGAGTCAAGTCTCTGTATGACATTCCAGAGCATGTCAATTGTGACTGGGGCCGGTTTTACCACTCCACAAATTCCCCCGGAAATACCTTCTCTGGGCAGCAACGGCGTCGAGGTAGATCTCAATCCCTCGATTGATGTCTCTCCAGAGAAAGATTCAGTGAGCAAGCCTCCTCCGAGTGCTGAAGAAATTAAGCCCACTTCGGACGTCTTCAGACGGTCGCTACTTAGAACAGCACTGCTTCCGGGTTGCGGAGGGGTTAGGCCTTGTGAGGGGGAACTAAGCGTCACTCCCTCGCAACTGCTGTGTGCGGATGTCTGCGCGGTTGAAGTAGATATTGGGGTAACCGGCGCCCGGATCCCGTACGCTTCCAAAGTTGATTGGCGCGAGGTGGGGTTCCCAATCGGTCCCGAGGAGGCAGGGGTACCGATTTTACCCTTTCTTTTACCCATTTCACAGGGGACGCGCCGCACTACCAAAAAAAAGATCAGAGGTACGGGAGCTCTCACGACGCACGTCTGTTCATCAGCGCCATCTTGGATCTCCCCACAACAATACTTATTAAATAAGTTTATAAAAAAATAAGTTTACTATGAAGAACCACTAATCACTAGGGCTGTACATCAATCAAAATGTTTTATCACATAATAATCGCAAGACTAAAAACATTAATCAAGATTAATCACATAAGCTCCCCCTCGCATTTCCTCCTGTATAGTGTAATACATAGACAGCAGATGTAAATTCTCAAAACGGACATATTTCAGTTACTAAGCTGAAATAAAATAATTTCTCTCACCGTTGTTGTCTGGTGATTTTTCTCTTACGAATTATCTTGTTCACTGTCTCTGCTTCCCTGTGCTTTGAACTCTTTCATGGACCTACTGTCTATTCCGTTAATAATGAGCTGAACTAAACTAACAATCATAAACACGCTAACTCAATTAATATAGAGTGTGTTATCCATTCTTTTTTCAATTTAAAGTGGAGAAAAATAGTTCAGCTCATTATTAACGTCATAGTTCAGTCTTTTTTGCTGAAAATTCGTCCAGCACTATCCGTACCTACTGTCTTTTCATCATTTTCGGGAGGGGGGGGGGGGTCTCTTCCTTCACTTCCTGCTCTATATTTATCTTTCACATTCAACTTTCTTCCATTTTTCTCTCTCTTCAAATCTATCTAGTTTCCATCGCTTCCCTCCATGGACACCATGTTATCCCATCTCCTCCCCTCCCTTCCATGAGTACCATCTCCTCCCTTCTCTCTCCCCTCCATCTCATGGTCACCATTTCTCCTCTCCCCTCCATGAGTACCATCTCTTCCTTTCCCTCCATCCCAAGGGTACCATCTCACTTCTTTATTTTTTTTCCATCCCCTATATCTAGTGGCATCTATCCCTCTGAAGCACCCCCCACCCCGCTGTCCGCATTTATACCTCTGAAGCACACCCCCTCCCTCGCATTCCATATCTAGCCCTCTCAAGCATACTCCCCCCCCCCACAGTCCCACATCTATCCCTTCCTGCAATCCTTCCCACCCGATCTGCATATCTCTCACACTATCTCTACTTGCTCCTCTCATTCCTCTGACCTTGCATTTAATGCTGAAGGCAGGCTGCTTCTCTCATCCGCCCAAGCCTCTCTCCATAGACTGGTGGGTTGTGTCCATCTTCCAGCAGGTGGAGATAGAGAGCAATCCTTTTGCCTCCCTATATGTGGTCATGTGCTGCCGGAAACTCCTCAGTATGGTCGATATCAAAGCTCCATCCGCAGGACTCAGCACTTAAGAGAATTACACCCACAAAGGGACACTCTGCCCAGCCCACCACCGCCGAAGCAGGGGGGGGGGGGGGGGAGAACCACACCCGCTGATGCGGGGGAAACTGGCTTATCCTGCTACCGCAACCGCGGGAGGAGCTGGCTTACCCTAACACCGCCGAAGCGGGAGGGATACAAAGCTACCCTACTGCGGCACGAAGCGGGAGGGAGTGCCGGCATAATTTAGAAATCAATCCAAAAACCCTCGAAACGGGGGGAGAGGAAGCAGCAGCTCACTGTAACACAAAATCGTCCCAACTCAAGGAAAAATTCAATTGGAAGAACTTGAACTCGAAGTCCTCCTGAACAGGAACTGAAGACTACACTTGAACCTGAAATAGAACCAGAACACAAACAAAACAGACATCTGGGAGGGGCTATGGATTGATCTGCTATGATTAATGGAAAGAAAATTATCAGGTATGATACATAATTTTACCTTCCATATCATCAGGCAGATCAATCCATAGACTGGTGGGATGTACCGAAGCAGTACTCACCCAGGGCGGGACACGGAAATCCCTGAGCGCAACACTGAAGCTCCAAACTGGGCCTCCGCCACATCCAAGCGGTAATGTCGTGAGAAGGTATGAGCCGACGCCCAAGTTGCCGCTCTACAAATCTCTTCCAAGGAGACAGACCTGGACTCTGCCATCGAGGCCGCCTGCTCTCTAGTAGAGTGAGACTTCAGCTGAATAGGCGGAATCTTCCCTGCGGCCACATAAGCTGCCGCAATCGTCTCCTTGACCCAACGTGCCACCGTAGGCTTAGATGCCTGCAGACCCCTACGAGGGCCTGCGAACAGCACGAACAGGTGATCCTAGGTCTGGAAATAGTTGGTCACTTCCAAGTATCTGAGGATGACTTAACTAACATCCAGACATTTGAGAGCAGGGTACTCCTCTGGGTAATCCTCCCTACGAAAGGAGGGTAGACAAAGCTGCTGATTCACATGGAAGCGAGAAACCACCTTGGGCAAGAAGGAAGGTACTGGGCAAATCAACACTCCTGCCTCAGTGAACCGCAGGAACGGCTCTCTACACGAGAGCGCATGGAGCTCAGACACTCTTATGGCTGAAGTGATAGCCACCAAAAAGACCGCTTTCAACATCAGGTCCTTCAGCGATGCCCTCGACAAGGGCTCAAAGGGCGGCTTCTGCAAGGCCCGTAGCACCAGATTGAGATTCCACTAGGCACTACTGAGTGCAGAGGAGGGCGCAGGTGATTACCTCTAAGAAAGCGCACCACGTCTGGCTGTAAAGCCAGGGAAGCACCCTTCAGACAACTCCTGAAACAAGCTAGAGCCGCTACCTGGACTTTAAGCGAACTGAGCGACAGGCCTTTTTCCAGACCTTCTTGCAGGAACACCAACACTGTAGTAATTGGAGCAGTGAAGGGCGATTGAGAGCCTGCCTCGCTCCACGATGCAAAGGTACACCATACCCTGGCGTAAGTAGTGGAAGTAGAGCGCTTCCTTGCTCGCAGCATAGTGGCAATGACCTTGTCTGAGAAGCCCTTCTTCCTCAGCTGCTTCCGCTCAAGAGCCAGGCCGTAAGTCCAAAGGGGGAGGGATCCTCCATCACCACGGGACCCTGATGCAACAGTCCCCACTCCGCTGGCAGCCGCAGAGGTCTGTCCACTGAAAGCCTGATTAGGTCCGCATACCAAGGGCGTCTGGGCCAATCTGGATCCACCAGGACCACCCGGCCTGGGTGCTTCACCACCCGGCCTAGAACTCTGCCCATCATCAGCCAGGGTGGGAACACATAGAGAAGCTCCCGTACCGGCCACTGCTGGAGAAGAGCATCGACTCCCAGAGATCGAGGGTCCCGTCCTCTGCTGAAGAACCTCTGCACTTGACAATTGGTTGAGGATGCCATCAGGTCCAAGCTCGGCTTGCCCCAGCGCTTCGTGATGTCCAAGAACGCCTGGACAGCTACCACTCTCTGGGATCCAAGGTATGGTGACTGAGAAAGTCTGCCTTGACATTCATGACCCCCGCGATGTGAGCCACCGACAGCTGTTCCAGATTCGCTTCCGCCCAAAGGCATAGCTTCATGGCCTCCCTGGCTTGGGGGGGGGGGGGGGGCGTTCCTGGTACCTCACTGGCGATTGACATAAGCCACAGCCGTGGCATTGTCTGACAGGACCCGAACTGGCCTCAGCACCAGTACCTGAAGAAACTCTAGAAGCGCCAACCGAAAGGCTCGGCATTCCAAGAGGCTGATGGACCACTTCGCCTCCGCAGGGGACCATAGCCCCTGCGCTGTCCTTCCCAGGCAGTGGGCTCCCCAGCCTGTCAAGCAGGCATCCGTCGTGACGACAACCCACTCCGGGGTCGTAAGAGGCATTCCTGCGGACAGCTTATCTGGCCTCAGCCACCAACTCAGCGCCTTGCGCACCGCTGGAACCAAGGGAAGGCGCACAGCGTAATCCTCCGAATCCGGAGTCCGCCGCCGCAGAAGAGAGTGCTGTAGTGGTCTCATATGGGCCCTGGCCCAGGGCACCACTTCCATCGTGGCCGTCATGGAACCCAGCAGCTGCACATAGTCCCAAGCCCATAGTCCCAATTCTACTTATATTAAAACAAGGAGTCTACAAAAAATTGACACGTCATCTTTACCTTCTCTAGCGGATAAATTCCCATTGAATTTTGATACACTTCCTATAGAGGATCAAATTGGAACATGGAATCAAGTTCTATCTGTAGCTCTTGAAGATATTGCACCAGAAAGAATAATTACTAAAGGTACAAAACGGTTTCAACCATGGTACCATCCAGGATTAAAATTATGTAAACAACAGATACGTAGAGCTGAACGCCAATGGCGGAAGCATAGAACTATAGAATTTAAACAGAAATGTAAGCAGTGCCAAAAATATTATTTAACACAACTAAAAGCTGCTAAAACTACCTACTTCTCCAAAGAAATAAAGGAAGCTGCTAGTTCACAGAAAAAGTTATTCCACATTATGAAATGCTTGACAACTACGACTAGTGAAAACAGAGAATCTCCTGCTCTTGATTCCGAGATTCTGGCAAAGTTTTTCAGTACAAAAATTGAGAATCTAAGAGCCCAATTCTCAAGGGTATCAGGGATCAGTCATATTGACAACTCCTCAAATTCACAATTAACTGTACCCTGGCAAGACTTTGAACTCCCATCTGTGGAATCACTGCATACTTTAGTTGCAGGTCTTTCACCCACTTACAGTTCCTTGGATCCCATACCATCAGCATGGTTGAAAAACCACACGCTAGAAATCCAACAGTTTATGTATTTAATCATCGTACGGAGTCTTTCTGAAGGGATAGTCCCTGCTACTCTAAAAGAGGCGCTAGTAAAGCCTATTCTGAAGAAGCCCTCATTAGATCCTATAACACCCAACAATTATAGACCAGTTTCTAATCTTCCGTTCCTATCCAAAGTGATAGAGACAATAGTGTTTAGACAATTGCAAACTTATGTAGATTCTAAAAATTTGCTACATCCTAGACAATCGGGCTTTAGGAAAGGCCATAGCACAGAGACTATCCTGACTTCAATGTTAAGTGAGATTCATGCAAAACTAGAACATGGCTATATTGCCTTGGTTGTTTCACTGGATCTATCTGCAGCTTTTGATTTAATTAATCATAAACTACTTCTTGATAGACTAGGTGAGATTGGCATTTCAGGGACAATTATGAAATGGTTTATATCTTTTCTTACCGAACGGTCATTTAAAGTAGTTCAGCAGCAATCGTCCTCTACAGAATACAACTTACCATGTGGGGTTCCACAGGGATCGGTCCTGTCCCCATTACTGTTTAATCTATATGTCAGTCCCTTGGCACTTCTCATTCAAACAATGGGTATTAGTTTTTATTCTTATGCGGACGATTTCCTTCTTATACATTATGTTAAACCATCTAATATGGATCTTACACCACTACAAATTTGTCTGGATAAAGTGGCAGACTGGCTCACAACATATCAATTAGTATTAAATCCAGATAAGACTATAACATCTTGGATAGTAGGACAGGGCACATGTCCAGCAGTGGTACCTATGCTATTTGGCAAGAATATCCCTACAGTTAAATCTTTTAGATACCTTGGGGTTATAATTGATTCTGCTCTGACTTTCGAGGAACAAATATCTGATGTAGTGAAAAAATCTTTTTTCCATCTTAGGAGACTTCGGTCAGTTAGGAATTCAATTAGTAAGGATTCCCTTAAAACGTTGACATCTGCTTATATTACCTCACGCTTAGACTACTGTAATATCATATATTCAGGGATCACCCAAGCTAGCTTGAAGCGATTACAAAGAATACAGAATACTGCAGCACGTATGATTTGTAGGGCCCGGAGGGATGACAGAGTAACACCTTTGCTGCATCAACTGCATTGGCTTCCAGTTGAAGCAAGAGTTAAGTTTAAAGCCTTAGTCTTGACCCATAAGGCCTTTTATACACTAAATCCTGACTATCTGTCAAATCTAACTATTCCTTACACTGCCACACGAACCCTTAGATCCCTGACAGATAACAGGTTAGTGATTCCTCCTCTTGCTAGGGCTAGATGGGAATCTACACGGAATTCGGCTTTTTTCTATCTGTCTCCCTCTCTTTGGAATGGCCTTCCAAAAGAGATCAGACTTGAGAAATCTTACTTTCATTTTCGGAAACTTTTGAAAACCTTCTACTTTATCGAGTATGTAGATCAGAATTTAGAATAATGGAAGAAAGGTTATAAATGGGCATCTGTAATATATACTAAGTCAAAACTGTATTATCTGTCTGTGTAGATTATATTATGTATTTAATTTGCTGTGCTTTCCTGTAATGATTGGAGTTCTAATGTTTGTCCAATTTGTACTTATTGTACTGCTTTTTTTTTTTTTTTTTTTTATAAATTGTAAACCGTTCTGTCTTGCAGTAGCAATAAGATACGGTATATAAATTGATGTAAATAAATAAATAAAATAAATAAAGAGAAGAGGAGTCTAGGAACCGGTTGACCTGGGCCCGAAGCTTGAGGCTCCGGTTGTCTGGCAGGAACACTCTGCACACTTGGGTGTCGGGCGCAACTGACTTTTCTCCCAGTTGATGATCCATCCCAGGGAGCTCAGAAGAGCAACGATCCTGTCTGTAGCTCTCCCACACTCCACAGCGGAGGGGGCTCGAATCAGCCAGTCGTTCAGATAGGGATGGACTTGTACTCCTCCCTTGCGGAGATAAGCCACAATGATCACCATCACTTTGTAGAAGGTCCGCGGAGCCGTAGCCAACCCATTATGGGAGGGCTCTGAACTGGAAGTGTCGGCCCAGTACTGCAAAGCGCAGAAAGCGCTGATGAGGTGGCCAGATGGGAATGTGCAAGTAAGCCTCCTTGATGTCCAAAGATGCCAGGAATTCTCCCTTTTGTACCGCCGCTATCACGGAGCGGAGAGTCTCCATTCTGAAATGCCGTATTCTCAAGGCCTGATTGACTCCCTTGAGGTCGAGAATAGGCTGAGAAGACCCTTCTTTCTTTGGCACCACAAAGTAAATTGAATAGCGTCCCTTGCCAAGTTGATCTTCTGGCACTGGGACCACCGTGCCAAGGCGGATCAGGTTGTCTAGAGTCTGCTGCACTGCCGCTGCTTTGCAAGGAGACTTGCAAGGAGAGTTCACAAACCCGTCTCTCAGGGGCCGGCAGAACTCCAACTCTGATGACTTCCAGAACCCAAGCGTCTGAAGTTACCCTGGTCCACTCGCCCAGAAATGAGGACAGCCGTCTTCCTATCTGCTCTGGGCCATGGACCAGGGCCCCATCATTTGGTACGAGACCCTGGGGGAGGGCCGGAGGACGAACCTCCGGGGCAGCGGTCTCTGCGAAAGGAATGCGGCTTTGGGGAGAAGTTCCGCTTGAAGGAGGAGGAGGAAGAGGAGCCCGACTTGCCCGGGCGATACCGACGGGCTTCCAGAAAACGGCCCTTGGAGGAACCAGGGCGAGCACTGCCAGTCCGCGCCCTGACCTTCGGCAACCTCTTGCCTTTAGAACTGCCGAGCTCCGTCACGATCTTGTCCAGCTCGTCCCCAAAGAGCAGCTTGCCCTTAAAAGGCAACTTGGCTAGGCGAGATTTTGAGGCATGGTCAGCAGACCAATGCTTAAGCCATAGCCACTGATGGGCAGAGACTGTCTGAGCCATACCTTTAGCTGAGGCTCTCAAGACATCATACAGCAAGTCTGCCAAGCCCGACTCCAGGGCCGGCCAATCCCCCCTCAAGGAAGGATCCGAGGGGGAGGACTGCTGCAAAACGGTCAAGCATGCCCTGGCCACATAAGAGCCGCAAACCGAGGCCTGCAAACTCAGGGCGGCCGCCTCAAAGGCCACCTCAAGCCCGCCTCCAATCTCCTGTCCTGAGCATCCTTCAGGACAGTGCCAACTTCCACCGGCAGGGCCGTCTTCTTTGTCACTGCAGTGATTAGAGAGTCTACTGTAGGCCAGAGAAAGGCCTCCCGTTCCCCCTCAGGCAGAGGGTACAGACGGGACATGGCCCTGGCTATCTTAAGGCTCGCTTCAGGAGAATCCTATTGAACCGAAATTAAAGTCTGCATGGCTTCATGAACGTGGAAGGTTCTGGGCGGGTGCTTTGTCCCCAGCATAATAGCTGAGCCTGCCGAGGCTGAGAGAGGGCCTTCCTCCGGAGAGGAAATGTTTAAAATGCTCATGGCCTGCAACAACAGGTTGGGCAAATCCTCTGAGCGAAAAAGCCGTGCTGCAGAGGGGTCATCAGCTCCATCAGAGCGAGGATCAGCCTCCTCCAAAGAATCCCCTAAGGACCTTTGGGAAAACTCAGAGATGCTGCCCTCATCTACATCCAAGGAGACAGAATCCTCTAAGGCCTGAAGAGCCACCCGAGGGCGTTTGATCAGGGAAGCCTCATCCCCCTTGTCTGACAGGGGAGCAGGAGCAGCGTCTTGCAGCAGAAAAACCTGATGCAGCAGCAAAACAAACTCAGGGGAGAACCCCCCCCCCCCCCCCCCGTCTGTGCACCTCTGCAGCCTGGGCCATGGCCCTAGAGGTACTCTCCACCTCCGCTCCAAGGAGTGGGAGAGAGACGCACTGCGCATCCAAAATGGCGCCCATCGCGTCGCTCCGCGAAGGAGCCGCACGGGAAGAATGGCGCTTCAATTTTGCCAACTTCTTACCGCCGCCCAAGTCAAGGGCGGCCATCTTATTACTGTCTCCCACCTCAAGGACGGCCAAAGAAGTAGCCGTCCGAGCAGCGTGGCCGGCCAACACCGGAAGGGCAGATATGGGGGGATGGGCGGCTAAGGCGGGAAAAACCGGCCAACTCGCCAAACACCTGAAAAGCGCCCCAAAAAGGGGCGGTCCGGGGAGCGCTTTTTCACGCCCTTGCTATCCGACACCATTAGCCACGTGGAGAACGTTCGGGAAAGGGTATGATACATACCTGTAGCAGTTGTTCTCCGAGGACAGCAGGCTGATTGTTCTCACGACTGGGTGACGTCCGCGGCAGCCCCCACCAACCGGAAAAAAGCTTCGCGGGACGGTCGGCACGCAGGGCACGCCCACCGCGCATGCGCGGCCGTCTTCCCGCCCGTGTGCGACCGCTCCCGCCAGTTGAATAACTAGCAAAAGATGAAACACACAACTCCAAAGGGGAGGAGGGAGGGTAGGTGAGAACAATCAGCCTGCTGTCCTCGGAGAACAACTGCTACAGGTATGTATCATACCCTTTCTCCGAGGACAAGCAGGCTGCTTGTTCTCACGACTGGGGTATCCCTAGCTCTCAGGCTCACTCAAAACAAGAACCCAGGTCAATTGAAGCTCGCAACGGCGAGGGTACAACAGAAATTGACCTACGAAGAACAACTAACTGAGAGTGCAGCCTGACCAGAATAAATTCGGGTCCTGGAGGGTGGAGTTGGATTTACACCCCAAACAGATTCTGCAGCACCGACTGCCCGAACCGACTGTCGCGTCGGGTATCCTGCTGGAGGCAGTAATGAGATGTGAATGTGTGGACAGATGACCACGTCGCAGCCTTGCAGATCTCTTCAATAGTGGCTGACTTCAAGTGGGCCACCGACGCTGCCATGGCTCTGACACTATGAGCCGTGACATGACCCTCAAGAGTCAGCCCAGCCTGGGCGTAAGTGAAGGAAATGCAATCTGCTAGCCAATTGGAGATGGTGCGTTTCCCGACAGCGACCCCTAGCCTGTTAGGGTCGAAAGAAATAAACAATTGGGCGGACTGTCTGTTGGGCTGTGTCCGCTCCAGATAGAAGGCCAATGCTCTCTTGCAGTCCAATGTGTGCAACTGACGTTCAGCAGGGCGGGTATGCGGCCTGGGGAAGAATGTTGGCAAGACAATTGACTGGTTAAGATGGAACTCCGACACCACCTTCGGCAGGAACTTTGGGTGGGTGCGGAGCACTACCCTGTTGTGATGAAATTTAGTATATGGAGCATGAGCTACTAGGGCTTGAAGCTCACTGACCCTACGAGCTGAAGTAACTGCCACCAAGAAAATGACCTTCCAGGTCAAGTACTTCAGATGGCAGGTATTCAGTGGCTCAAAAGGAGGTTTCATCAGCTGGGTGAGGACGACGTTGAGATCCCATGACACAGTAGGAGGCTTGATAGGGGGCTTTGACAAAAGCAAGCCTCTCATGAATCGAACGACTAAAGGCTCTCCAGAGATGGCTTTACCTTCCACACGATAATGGTAAGCACTAATCGCACTAAGGTGATTCCTTACTGAGTTGGTCTTGAGGCCAGACTCTGATAAGTGCAGAAGGTATTCAAGCAGGTTCTGTGCAGGGCAAGAACGAGGTTCTAGGGCCTTGCTCTCACACCAAACGACAAACCTCCTCCACTTGAAAAAGTAACTCTTTTTAGTGGAATCCTTCCTAGAGGCAAGCAAGACCCGGGAGACACCCTCCGACAGACCCAACGCAGCGAAGTCTACGCCCTCAACATCCAGGCCGTGAGAGCCAGGGATTGAAGGTTGGGGTGCAGCAACGCTCCGTCGTTCTGCGAAATGAGAGTCGGAAAACACTCCAATCTCCACGGTTCTTCTGAGGACAACTCCAGAAGAAGAGGGAACCAGATCTGACGGGGCCAAAAGGGCGCTATCAGAATCATGGTGCCGCGGTCTTGCTTGAGCTTCAGTAAGGTCTTCCCCACCAAAGGTATGGGAGGATAAGCATACAGGAGGCCGGTCCCCCAATGAAGGAGAAAGGCATCCGACGCTAGCCTGCCGTGTGCCTGAAGTCTGGAACAGAACAGAGGCAGCTTGTGGTTGGTCTGAGAGGCGAAAAGATCCACCGAGGGGGTGCCCCACGCTCGGAAGATCTTGCGTACCACTCTGGAATGGAGCGGACCACTCGTGCGGTTGCATGACTCTGCTCAGTCTGTCGGCCAGACTGTTGTTTACGCCTGCCAGGTACGTGGCTTGGAGAAGCATGCTGAACCGACACGCCCAACGCCACATACCGACGGCTTCCTGACACAGGGGGCGAGATCCGGTGCCCCCCTGCTTGTTGACGTAATACATTGCAACCTGATTGTCTGTCCGAATTTGGATAATTTGGCAGGACAGCCGATCTCTGAAAGCCTTCAGTGCGTTCCAGATCGCTCGGAGCTCCAGGAGGTTGATCTGCAGATCCTTTTCCTGGAGGGACCACAGACCCTGGGTGTGAAGCCCATCGACATGGGCTCCCCACCCCAGGCGAGATGCATCCGTCGTCAGCACTTTCGTGGGCTGCGGAATTTGGAATGGACGTCCCAGGGTCAAATTGGTCCGTATGGTCCACCAGAGCAGTGAAGTGCGGCAACTGGTGGAGAGGCGGATGACATCCTCTAGATTCCCGGTGGCTTGGAACCACTGGGAAGCTAGGGTCCATTGAGCAGATCTCATATGAAGACGAGCCATGGGAGTCACATGAACTGTGGAGGCCATATGACCCAGAAGTCTCAACATCTGCCGAGCTGTGATCTGCTGAGACGCTCTGGTCTGCGAAGCCAGGGCCAAGAGATTGGTGGCCCTCGCTTCGGGAAGGTAGGCCTGAGCCATCTGGGAATTCAGCAGCGCTCCTATGAATTCCAGAGACTGAGTTGGCTGGAGATGGGACTTTGGGTAATTTATCACAAACCCCAGCAGCTCCAGAAGTTGAATAGTGCACTGCATGGACCGGAGGGCTCCTGCCTCCGAGGTGTTCTTGACCAGCCAATCGTCGAGATACGGGAACACGTGCACTCCCAGCTTGCGTAGGTAGGCCGCTACCACCACGAGGCACTTTGTAAACACTCGTGGGGCAGAGGCGAGCCCAAAGGGCAGCACACAATACTGAAAGTGCCGTGCGCCCAGGCGGAATCTGAGATACTGTGAGCTGGCAGTATCGGGATGTGAGTGTATGCGTCCTTTAAATCCAGGGAACATAGCCAATCGTTTTCTGAATCATTGGCAGAAGGGTGCCCAAGGAAAGCATCCTGAACTTTTCTTTGACCAGGAATTTGTTCAGGCCTCTCAGGTCTAGGATGGGACGCATCCCCCCTGTTTTCTTTTCCACAAGGAAGTACCTGGAATAGAATCCCTGCCCTTCCTGCCCGGGTGGTACGGGCTCGACCGCATTGGCGCTGAGAAGGGCGGAGAGTTCCTCTGCAAGTACCTGCTTGTGATGGGAGCTGAAAGACTGAGCTCCCGGAGGACAATTTGGAGGCAGGGAGGCCAAATTCAGGGCGTATCCGTACCGCACTATTTGGAGAACCCACTGGTCGGAGGTTATGAGAGGCCACCTTTGGTGAAAAAATTTTAACCTCCCTCCGACCGGCAGGTCGTCCGGTACGGACACTTGTAGGGCGGCTATGTTCCATGGATCCAGTCAAAAGCCCGTCCCCGGCTTTTGCTGTGGAGGCGCAGGGGGCTGCTTAGGCGCACGCTGTTGACGGGAACGAGCGCGCTGGGGCTGTCCCTGTGCCTGACGAGGCCTTCGGGCCGGCTGGTTGTACCTACGCTTCGCAAAAGAATAGGGTGCAGCCTGCCGAGCCCGGGAAAAACGCCCGCCCGCGGGGGCGGGTGCTGAAGGCGCCCGGTGGGAGAGCTTGTCGAGAGCGGTTTCCCGCTGATGCAGTTGGTCAACCATCTGCTCGACCTTCTCGCCAAAAATATTATCCCCCCGGCAAGGGACGTCAGCCAGTCTCTGCTGGGTGCGGTTGTCCAGGTCGGAGGCACGCAGCCATGAGAGCCTGCGCATCACTATACCTTGGGCCGCAGCACGAGATGCCACGTCACAGGTGTCAAAAATCCCCCTGGACAGGAACTTTCTGCACGCCTTCAGCTGCCTGACCACCTCCTGATAAGGCCTGGACTGCTCCGGCGGGAGCTTATCGACCAGGTCCGCCAGCTGTTGCACATTGGTCCGCATGTGGATGCTCATATAGAGCAGGTAAGATTGGATGCGGGTCACGAGCATGGAGGATTGGTAGGCCTTCCTCCCAAATGAGTCCAGAGTGCGAGACTCCCGCCCCGGGGGCGCCGAGGCGGTATCCCTCGAACTCCGTGCCCTCTTGAGAGCAGAATCCACGACCGCTGAGTCATGGGGCAACTGGGGCCGCATGAGCTCTGGGTCAGAGTGGATCCTGTACTGGGACTCTGCTTTCTTGGGAATGGTGGGGTTAGTTAGTGGTCGCACCCAGTTCCGAAGCAGCGTCTCCTTCAGGACATTGTGCAGCGGTACCGTGGAGGACTCTCTAGGTGGTGATGGATAGTCGAGGACCTCGAGCATCTCGGCCCTCGGCTCTTCCACAGAGACCACGGGAAAGGGAATGCTTATAGACATATCCCGCACAAAGGAGGCAAAGGAGAGACTCTCAGGAGGTGAGAGCTTCCTCTCCGGTGACGGCGTGGGGTCCGAGGGAAGGCCCGTAGACTCCTCTGAGGAGAAATATCTCGGGTCTTCCTCTTCCCCCCACGAGTCCTCATCCTCGGTATCGGACATTAGCTCATGTAGCTGAGTCCGGTACCGGGCCCGGCTCGACGTCGAGGCACCGAGGCCTCGGTGTCGTCGAGGCGGTGGACTCCCGCGCCGGCGGGGACGGAGCTCCCTCCATTGACGTCGACGGGGACTCCACCTGCGTGGCGGTCGAGACCGGCACCGCAAGCGGCGGCGGGTTGTCGACAGCCCCTGCGCCGGGCTAGAGCTCGCCGGCGCCACAGTCATCGGCGCCGGGGGCGCAAGCACCCCCCGACGCCGGCACAGCCTGGCGCATCAGCCCTTCCAGGATCCCCGGAAGGATGGCTCTGAGGCACTCGTCCAGGCCCGCTGCCGGGAAAGGCGGTGGGCCGGGTAAGGGTGTCGGTGCCAGAAGCTGCTGGGGGCCAGGAGACGGCACCGAGGTGCCGGAACCCCGACGCGTCGGTACTCCACCACCGACGGAGATCTCTCCTCTCTGCGATGACGCTTCGGCGTCGACTCCCCTTCAGGGTGCACCGAGGGCTCCCGGTGACGGCGCTTCTTGTCCTTTTTCGGTGCACGTCACCGGCGCCGGAGGGCATGGAGGAGGAGGAGGCGATCCCCCTCGGTCTCGAGGTACCGGTCCGACAGGGTTCGGTCCCGTGGCTCACGAGCTGAGGGAGTGACCGGGGCCGACAGCCCACTCGGCCTCTCAACCCCACTCTCACCGGCGGACCGGCGGGCCGACGGGACCTGTTCTCCTGGGGTCGCTGCCATCGGTGCCGATGTCTCGGGCATCGATACCGGTACCGAAGATCCGGCCTTCGATACCGATGCCGTCGAGGTCGACGTCGAGGGGCCGGCGCAAGTTCCAAAAAGACGGTCCCGCAGAACTTGCCTCGCAACCTGAGTCCGTTTCCGGAGACCGAGACACAGCGCGCACGACTTGAGATTGTGCTCCGGCCCGAGGCACTGGAGGCACCAAGCGTGGGTGTCGGTCTGCGAGATCGGCCGGCCGCAGCGACCACACTTTTTAAATCCACTCGGGACCTTCGAGGACATCGACGGAAAAATCGCGTCGGCGAAGTCAAAGTCGGCAATGGTGGCTAAAATCACACCACGAAAAAACTAGCCGACCGAGCGGCCACTAGGCCGCAATGAGGCGTCCCCGCTGGAAGCGAGGGAAAAGGGGAGCGCGTGCTCCACACGCGCAGTCTTTTCTTTTTTTTTTTTTGTTTTTAAAAGAAAAATAATAAAAGGAAAATAATTAAATTAACGAAGCGCGATCCGCGTATACGCGATCGCAAGAATCCGGCGGCTGAAGTAGAGAGAGCGGCAAAGCACGACTCTCTCCAGGCGCGGAAAAAAAGGAACTGGCGGGAGCGGTCGCACACGGGCGGGAAGACGGCCGCGCATGCGCGGTGGGCGTGCCCTGCGTGCCGACCGTCCCGCGAAGCTTTTTTCCGGTTGGTGGGGGCTGCCGCGGACGTCACCCAGTCGTGAGAACAAGCAGCCTGCTTGTCCTCGGAGAAACCCCTACCCGCTAGGAAAGGTTAAATTTACCTACTTCTTGCCCCGAGCTGCAACGAATCGGTGTCCCAGTGATCAGCTGCCAGAAAGCTGTTCTGCTTCAAATCACTTTCGTTTTTTTTTTTTTAACGGAGCCAGCAGGAGGGGGGAGAAAAGGAGGGACCTGGAACCACCAGGTTTCACTTGCTCACGAAGAGCCCTCAAACCCCAGGTACTCAACAAAACCTAAACAAATAGGCTTGGAGACCTAGCCAGAGCTGCTGCTGTGTGACCACACACCTGCTGAGATAGAGAACATACTGAGGAGTTTCCGGTAGCACATGACCACATACAGGGAGGCAAAAGGATTGCTCTCTATCTCCACCTGCTGGTAGATGGACACAACCCACCAGTCTATGGATTGATCTGCCTGATGATATGGAAAGACCTGTACGGTCCATCCAGTCTGCCCAATAAGATAAACTCAGATGCGCTACTTTATATGTATACCTGACCTTTATTTGTATCTACCATTTTCAGGGCACAGACGTAGAAGTCTGCCCAGCACTAGCCCCGCCTCCTAACCACTAGCTCCACCTCCCCAACCACCGGTGCTGCCACCCAATTTCCGCTAAGCTTCTGAGGATCCATTCCTACTATTTTTGATCCAGTCACAAGTTCCAGTCCTGGTTCCAGTTTCAACACAGCTCCAGTTTTCAGTACAACTTCAGTTTCAAGTACATCCTTTGCTTCCAGACCTGGTGCCAGTTCCAGTGTCAGGGAATTGTGAAGTTCTGTACCTTGCCTGAAGAACCAGACCATTGGGATGTGGTTTAGGACCCCTTTTTGAGTCCAATTGGGCCTCAGGAACAATCCATGGACGTTTGCTGCCTACTGTTTTCATTCACTCCAGTCTATCAGCTCCAGTTCCGGTTGGAGCTTAGCACCAATTTCCAGCTCAAGCTTCAGGTTTTATCTTACCTTCAGCATACAGTACAGCTCATGCTTCCAGTTCCAGTGCAGTTTTTTTCCCCTCCAGCTTCAATCTTGCCTTCACACTCCAGTCCTGCGGTCAGTGCACCAGACCAGGGTTTTCCCATCATAGTTACCTGTGGAAGCCCAGATCTCCAGTGGGGTCCACAGGAGCCTTGCGGGGGAGGTACTGTCACGGTTACGGTCGTGCCCTTATGTTCAGACCTACAGTTTCTCTGTATCTAGCTTTGTGACTTCTCCAGTCTGTTTCATTCCTATGTTGTTCATCCTGTAAGCCAAGCCCTCACTTTGGTCTCCCTGCTTCTGCTTTATTTCCTGTTGTTCTTACTGTTAGCCAAGCATCGCTTTGGTGTCCCTGAAGCCAAGCCTCGCATTGGTCTCCCTGCTTCTGCTTCTTTTCCTACTTGTGACATCTTCACCTATTATATCCTTGTCTACCTTCCCTATTCTAGTTCATTACGTTCTTTTCACGTCCTTTGTAATGCCTTTCATAATGTAAGTAGTTATGATCATCACAATTTATAATACTGTTCCTACATTTCCTTGTTTTTACTGTATCTTTACCATGTAAGATGCTTTCTTTTACTATTTAAGCCGCACTGGACCTGCTGTATCTGGGAAAGAGCGGGGTACAAATGTAATAAATAAATAAAATCAGCCTATTCCTTTATAAGGACTCAGGGAGCTTTCCTACATTGCCTTTGCAAGAGGTCTCTTAATCTTGTGCTACCTGTTTAGATCATATCCATGCTTGGCTTTGTTCCTGAAGGTCTGTGCTGTGTTTCTCTAAGTCTTGTGTTTCAATGCTTTCCTTTGTTTCTGTGAGTTTGCTTTTGAATCTTGTTTCCTGAAAGCCTGGCTGTAGAGCCACACCCTGCCCTTGGTGTCTGTATGTTTGATTCTACCCTTGGCTCCTGCTTTTAGTCTAGCCCTGCTTTTGACTCTTACTATAGTTAAGCTCTGTGTTTAAGCCAACCTCTGTGTTTTGCCAAGCTCTGTTTCTGTATTCCCTGTTCTGTTTCCTGTGTGTGTGGTTCTTGTCTGTTTATTCTGACTCTATAGAAGCCAGCATCATACCTGATTACTTCACTGCTATCCAGCTGTGGGTGCTGGTAAGCATATTGCTTATTTGTTTGTCTTCCCTTAGTCTGCTTAATCCTTTGCCTGCAATGTTTGCTTCCTGGCTCTTGAGCTCCGTTTCTGCCAAGTTCTGTTCCTGTGTGTGTTTGAGCCAGGTTCTGCTAAAGCAAGAGTTAGCAGTGTGTAGGACAAGAAGCAGTTAGAAAAACCTATCCTCTCTATTATCAGAGCTAGGCAGGAAGGGAAAGATTTTTTTATGTATTTTTTTTGTTGTTGACGCTACAGAGAGAGGCTTGGGCGGTTGAGAGAAGCAGCCTGCCTTCAGAATAAAGGCAAGGTTAGAGGAATGAGAGGAGCAGGTAGAGGCAGTGGAGCAGTGAGAGAATGCGGGCCACCTCTTCTGTGCCCCAATGCTGCTGCCAGAGCCTCTCTTGTTTTGCAAGTTGCAACAGTCCCGAAGTGCCATGGGTCTGTGCCTCTGCAGTCACTTCCGAGTCACGGGTCCACGACCCCTCTTCCTCCCTCCACATGTCCGCCAGCAGCTGCCTTTTCCTAGCAGGGCCGACCCAGCAGTTGGTCCCTGCAGTTCTGGCGAGTCCCAGTTTTTTTTTTTTTTAATGCTGGATGCTTGTGGGTGGGGAAGGGAGCCCTGCTGTTAACGTGTTAATCAAATTATTAGCGCATTAAATGTACAGCCTTACTAATCACAGATAACGAGAACTGTTTCCCAGCACATCAAACTTATACTCCAATGATGTCAAGCCTTTCAAAAGAACTGGTGATGCAGTGCTCTGGATTTGTATATTACATGCCCCTACAATATACCTAACTGCAAACTGTGCCAACACATTGTCAGGTTCTCAGGTTCAGAACCCGCGGGGCCGGGCTCTGGAGCAAACGTGAGCCCTTGGGCTGCTGACGAGGAGCGACAGCAGCAGGCAAAACCCACCAACCAACGCTGGGCAAGCACATCGGCACCGGCAGGGACTGCAGGCACTGCCCAGCGAGCCGGAACACATGGACTGGAATCCCCCGGACTGGAGGACACAGGACTGGAACACACCGGACTGGTCCACACAGCTTCACCTGCACTTAGCTACTAAGCCCCCCAGGAGTTGAGCTCCTGGGTTCGAGTAGCCGGCAGGACTTACTGGATACCGGATGACACAGGGACCAGGACTGGAAACAGAAGTACTCCTAAACCTAAACTGATCTACGTGCTCCCAAGCCCTAAACCAGCAGGAGTGTTCCTAACAGTAAACTGACAAAAGGACTTCCTAAGCCCTATACTAAACAGGAGCTCCTAAGCCCTGCTCAAGAAAGGGACTTCCTAAGCCCTAAACTAACAGAGCAGGGAACTAAACACAAAGCTAACACAGGTGCTACTAAGCACCAAGCTACAAGCAGAGCTCTACACTAACAAGCTAAACACAAAACTAACAAGCTACCTAAGCACTGCTCTAGCAAGCTAGAAACAAAACTAACAAGGAGTTTCCTAACCACTACTCTGGCAAGCAACCAGAAGAGCTCCTAGCACTAAAAGGGAAGACAAGGGAGCCACAAGGAAAAAGCAGGGAAGCTAACACATAAGCCAAAAGTGATTCTAAATCACCAAACACCAACAGCAAAGACTGCAATGCTCCCAATAGCGCAAACACCAGAAGTACTTCTAACAGCAAACTCTGCAGTGTTCCTAACAACACCAAACCCTGAAGTACTTCTATTAGCAACAGAGCTTCCAAAGCCCTACACATAGCAATGCTTCCAAAACCAAGAGGGAAAAGCAGGGGAACCATAAGGGGAAAGCAGGAAAGCTAAACACACAGTCACCAGTGCACACTGCACTAACACTAACCGGGACCTTAGCAAAAGCAAGCAGGGAAACTAGACACAAAGTCAGAAGTGCACACTGCACCACCCTACCTAAAGCAAACACCACTGTTGCAAAGGCTCCGAAGGAAACAACACCACTTCCTTATCAAGGCCCTCCCTGATGATGTCACACTCCCTAGACCCAGGCAACAGCACACTGGCCCAGAGAGCACACTGAAACCCAGAGAGGCCCAACCCACACCAATGCAGCACCGTGAAGCACTTGAAGCCAGTACACCCAAAGAGAGGTAGAGCTAACTCAGTCCACACACACAGGTGCAGTATAGTGAAACAATTAGAGCCATGCTGCTGGAAGCTGCCAGCACAGAGAGACAGAGCCAGCTCAGAAAAGACAGAGAAAAGAAACAGAAGCCAGCTAAGAAGCTGACCCCCAGGAAAGAGGTAAGTTTGAGAGGGGTTCTGACCCCAATCATAACACACATCTCACAAGATCCCCAAATCATTCACATGCGAAAAACATTAAGAATAAAAGGGGGATCCTTCACCAGCTCATTTTCAAATGTGGCGGAACGGCGTCTACCCATTTAAGAGAATATTGGAGTCTGCTTGTCCTCAGGGAAAGAAAATTATCAGGTAAGAACGAATTTTTCCTTCCACAGCATCCAAAAAGATCAGTACAGAGATTTGTGGGATGTACCAAAGCAATCCTTCAAGTAGGGTGGGACCCAAAAACTCTGGCTAATAAAACCAAAGCCTCAAAAGTGGCATCTCCGCATGCTGCCATGTGCAGCCTCTAATGCTTCGAAAAAGTGTGGGCTGAGGACCACGTAGCTGAACGGCAAATTTCTTTGATATTGCGACTCGGCGGAGGAAGTGGACTGCTCCCTTGTGGAATATGCTCTCAAATGTGTCGGAGGTGACTTCCCTGCCAAGACATACACTGAAGCAATGGCTTCCCGCAACTACTGGGAAACCTGGCCTTAGAAGCCTGCCCCCCTTTTTTCCATCCTGCAAACAGCACAAACAGATGGTCCAAATGACAAAAATCATTCATAAGCTCCAAGTAGCACAGCAGAATACACCACACATCCAAACATTGCAGGGCCCAGTAGTCCTCCGGATAATCCTCCCTGCAGAAGGCTGGGAGAAACAACGGCTGATTCAGGTGAAACTAGTACACAATCTTAGGCAGAAAGGATGGAACTGTTCGAATACACCCTCCCACTTCTGTAAAGTGGAGAAAAGGATCCCGATATAACAGCACCCGCAGAGCCGAGGCAATTGCCACCAGGAGGATTGACTTCAGGGTAAGGTCCTTAAAGGAGAGTCGATTCAGAGGCTCAAAAGGAGGCCTCTGCAAAGCCCACAAGAGGTTAAGACTCCAGGCAAGTATGACTGCTTGCCGAGGTGGGCATATGTGATTCACCCCCCCCCCCCCCCCGAAGAAAATGAAGAATGTCCGGAAGACGGGGCATGGTGTCTTGAGAGGGAGTGCATACCTGAGCTCCCGACTCTCTACGAGATCGTCAGAACAAGTAGCGCCTTTCCCCAGATTCTTATCGGGAAAAGGAAAGGAAAGACCAGGGTTCAGTCCTCCCCCTAACCCTGGAAAGATCCCCGCTCTTCGGCAGATGACCTTGGAGAAGTTCGGCGTTCAGACGCTGGGAATACAGACGCCCGCTTCAATTGGATCCGAGTTGGTGCAATCGGATCGCAGCGTAGACGCGGCTTCGTTAAGCCCGCCTTTGATCACAGCCCCCCCCCCCCCCACGACCTGGAAACAGATTGGTGTCAGAAGAGGAACAGCGTCATAAATCGCCCGATATGGAACTGTTTTCTCCGGCAGCTGGAGGAGGACCTTCCACCACCTTGACCCCAGAAGCGATGACAACAGGGCTAACTAAGCCCATATCTCCTTCCAAACTGGAAGTAACTGTTAAGGCAAGCGGGGGTAACAGAAAACCAGCTGTGGTAATTTTGGATGCCCTGTGGGACGCCATTCAGGGACTGAATTCTTCCCTTCTCCAGGTATTAAAGGAGAAGTATCTGAATTGAAACAAACTCAGTTATCTTTATCTGGGAGGATTCAAGAACAAGAGGGGAAAACTGAATTATTAGGAGAGCTTAAAAAATTACAAAGCTTTGCAGGCTCAGTGACTAAGGAGAGAGATATTCTGGCTAGGAAGCTGGAATATCTAGATAATCAAGGGAGGAAAAATAATTTAAGATTTCTTAATTTTCCAAAATCACCTTTGATTCCTGCTATGGATATGTTGAAAAAATATTTTGGAGAGGTACTAGGAGTTCCGATGGATGGTTTTCCACCCATTGTTAGAGCTCAATATATATCTGAAATTAGATCTCTGACTTTGGAACCTTAACCTAATTTAAATCTAACTGAATTTCTGGAAAGCTCTTTAGAGGTAGTAACAGAAAGAACAACTCTCCTGGTAACTTTTGCTCTTGAACCAGATAGGAACAATATTTTTCGATTATATTTCAGATATATGAATGCAAAGTTCTTTGGTGCCAAGGTTCAAATATTTCCTGATTTAAATAAAGATACACAAAAAAGAAGACAGGAATTCATGGGATTAAAACCAAGAATTCTCGCCTTAGGTGGATCATTTATGTTAAAATATGCATATAGATGTTTAGTATCTTTAAATTCGATAAACTATGTGTTTTTTGACCCGAAGAAAATGCAAGAATTTATAATGTTTAAGGAAGAGGAAAGAGCTTCTGCCCTGAACGTTCAAACAGGTTAATACTATGCTGTTAAAACTGGCTGCGAGTGTCGGTATTTCCCCGCACTAATGCATTTGGTTTAAAAAGTCCTTGATTTATTTTCCTTGTATCTTGCCTCATAATTGTGGACTAAGTTAGAAGTGAATTTTCCTAAATTCCTGAAGAGGATAATAATTAATATTTCACTGTAAGTTAAGTTCTAGTTATTTCACTGCATTTACGTGAAATGGATGTAATATTGAAAAAAAAAAAAAAATAATGTCCGGGTGAGCCACCAACGAGATGTTACGCATGGGCCCCCTAAAGCAGGCCAATGCCGCAACCTGAACTTTCAGCGAATTTAGGGAGAGGTGCTTGTCCAAACCAGCCTGCAAGAGACTCAGAATGGCAGCCACAGAGGCTGACTACGTGCATAGCCTGGCCTCTGAGCACCAGGACTCAAACATTTGCCACACATGTGCATAGGCCACAGACATGGAACGCTTCCGTGCCTGCAACATGGTGGTAATCACCCTATCAGGGTAACCTTTCTTCCTCAGTCACGTCCTTTCAAGAGCCAAACCATAAGAACAAAGGGGGAGGGATCCTCCATGAGAACGGCCCCTACACAAGCGGATCCCTCACAAAAGACAGACGAAGAGGACTATCGACCTGAAGTCTGATCAGATCTGCATACCACGGGTGCCGGGGGCAATCACCCGACCCAGATGAGTCACGATGCAGCCCAGTACACGTGCTACCATGGGCCACTGTCAGATATGGTGAGATCCTGCGCTGAGCAGTGTGCTGCCGGGTGTGAAAAGACACGGACCAGGGTTCTGCTTGGCGGCCGAGCAACCCCGAAGTTCACCTGTGGTGACCGCTGTTCCCCGAGAGTTGAGCCCCCAGATGCGGGCGGCCAACAGGACTTATACTGAGAGGCCAGGAAAGGGGCGCCCAGAGAGACCAGCCAGAGGAGAAAAGGAAGAAGTTCAGAAGCGGGTCACAACAGAGTGACAGGCATTAGGCTAAGGAGTGTCTTCGGTCCAGGCAGGTATACAGGCGGGTAACTGACCCAGGAGTCACCAGGTCCAGGCAAGATATTCAGGCAGGCAGCAGACAAGAGAGTAATCCAGGTCCAAGCAGGGTCTTTACAGGCAGGCAGCAGACAAGAGAGTAATCCAGGTCCAAGCAGGGTCTTTACAGGCAGGCAGTAAACAGAAGAGCGAAGAAATCGCTGATGAGGCCAAATGGGAATGTGGAAATATGCCTCCTTGAGATTCAGGAAGGTCAAAAATTCTCCTGGTCGAACCACCGCCACCAAGGCCTGCAAGGTTTTCATCTGTAAATGACAAATTGAGTGTGTAATTGAGTGGAGGAGTGGCCTAGTGGTTAGGGTGGTGGACTTTGGTCCTGGGGAACTGAGGAACTGAGTTTGATTCCCACTTCAGGCACAGGCAGCTCCTTGTGACTCTGGGCAAGTCACTTAACCCTCCATTGCCCCATGTAAGCCGCATCGAGCCTGCCATGAGTGGGAAAGCGCGGGGTACACATGTAACAAAAAAACGTCCTGTTGACATACTTGAGATCCAGCCCAGGACAGGAAATACAGACTTTCTCTGGCATTACAAAATAAATGAGTAACAGCCGAGGCTGTGTTCCTCTAGCATAACAGGAAGCATGGCCTCAAGCCGAACTGAGGCGGCCAGAGTGTCTGTCACGGTTGTGGCCGTGACCCTGTCCAGACTCACCTCTTCCTCCAGTGGCCAGGTTCTGCGGTTTTACAGACTGCCTTCTCCCAGTTTCTCAAGCCATATTAAAGAGATTATTCTAGCCCTGCTCCGATGTTCCAGCTTCCAAGCCTCACTCACAAGTCATCCAAGTTTCACTCTGGTGTTTCTGTGTGCTTCAAGCCTCATTCCCGACGGCATGACATCATCAGCGAGGGCTCTCTTAAGGAACTATGAGACATTCAAACTTTAACTTTGTAACGAGGTCTCTAGAATGTTCTAGCGTTTGTATTTGTAGCACTTCTGATGGTTCTGCCTTGCCTTGAGTTCTACTTTGTTTGTCTTGCTTTGCTATTTCAGACAGTACCACCATCCCCCGCAGCTACTCACCCCAGGGAGCCATCCGGCCAGTGTCTATCCCCCTTACATCTCCAGCATCAAGTTGCAAGCACAGCAAAGCTTGAAACCCTGCACACTGTTTTTTTTTTTTTTTTTTTTATTCAAGAGGCAGGAGAGTGAGACACAAAAACCCTGGTCAGGCAGAGAGGAAGGGGCGATGGGGGAGGAAGGGAGGGACCTGGCACCACCAGGTATGCATAGAGGACACCTCAGACCCCAGAAGCTCAACTAGATCCGGGGGACCCAATCAGGAGCCAATAAATCCAGAGATGCACGGTTATGACCATCCACTTGCTAGATAGAACACTGAGATAAGGACTGCTGCACAGGACCATGTATAACAGATCTCAGATGTTCTCTCAACTGCCACCTGCTGGTAGGGGGACATAACCCACAAGTCTCTGGATTGATCTGTGGGATGATATTGAAAGCACTATTAAGTATAGCTGCTGGAGTAGAAATCTCTTGAGAATTAGACAAAACAGTACCTGTGATCACAAGTGGTCCATAGCACCTTGTACCACAGACTTCATAGTCAAAACAGATTTCTCTTTACTTTTTTTGTTTCCTCTTAGATTAAATCAATCAATGCTCACTTGATTAAGAACAAGGGCATGCTTATCTAATATAGGACAATTGCCAATATCAACACTTACAAGGGACTAATCAGAAGCAAACGCCGGCGATAGAGGCTGTTAACGCCATACTAGCGCCGGCGCTTGCTAATGCCCCATGATCAGAGCCCTCGAGCGCGTGAAACAATGCACTCGAGGGCTCTGACCGCAACTAGCATGCAAATGCATGCAAAATAGGGCTAAACATATTCATCCCCAATGATCAGCAACCAGCACGCCAAAGATAGGGTTGCTGGCCGCGGCAAACCCTACGCCAGCTCCGAGCTGGCGTTAGGGTTTGATGATCATTGGGGAGGAATGGTGAGCCCTGTCCAGCATGCAGGCCCTCATTCCCCCCAACAAAGCAAACCTGGACCCCCCTGACCCCTCCCCCCAGGTTCAGGGAGGGCTGGAGATCCGGTGGGTCTCCAGCCTCCCCTATCTCCCCTCAACAAACAGTCCCTGGTGGCCGAGTGGGTGACCAACCAACCAACCCCCCCCTCCCCCAGAGCCAGGGGGGGATGGAGGTCCGCTGGAATGCCGGTCCCCCCCTCACAATCCCCCCCCCCCCAGGTTCAGGGAGGGCTGGAGATCCGGTGGGTATCCAGCCCCCCCCAACTCCCCTCAACAAACAGTCCCTGGTGGCCTAGTGGGCGACCAACCAACCCCCCCCCCCCTCCCAGCGACAGCGGGGGCGGTCCCCTCTGACGATCCTACCCCCAAGGTTCAGGGAAGGCTGGAGACCCGTTGGTCTCCAGTCCCCCCAACCCCCCAGCAAAGGGTCCCTGGTGGTCCAGTGATCAATCTGCCCCCTCCGTCCCCCACCCCACCCCCCTACCTTGTGGGTTGGAGGGTAGCCTGCCTCCCATCTCTTCCTGCGATGCTGCAAAATGGCAGCGCCCAGCTCTGCCCAGTGCATCCCAGGATACACTGGGCAGGCCTGGGCGCCGCCATTTTGCGACGTCACAGGAAGAGGAGGGAGGCAGGCTACCCTCCCTCCTCCAATCCACAAGGTAGGGGGGTAGGGGGGTGGGTGGGAGCAGATTGATCACTGGACTACCAGGGACCCTTTGCTGGGGGATTAGCAGGGGCTGGAGACCCATCGGATCTCCACCCCTCCATGAACCTGGGGGGTGGGGGACCGGTGGTCCAGTGGACCTCCAGCCCCCCTGTCGCTGGGGGGGGGGGGGTGGTTAGTCCCCCACAAGGCCACCAGGGACTGTTTGTTGAGGAGAGTTAGGGGGACTGGAGACCCATCGGATCTCCAGCCCTCCCTGAACCGGGGGGGAGGGGGAGGAGGAGAGAAATCATTGGGGGGGACTGGAGGTCCACCAGACCTCCAGCTCCTGTTGCTCGGGGCAGGGGTAGTTGGGGCCTGGTGGTCCCATGGACCTCCAGCCCCTGTGTTTGACAGGTTTGGGCTTTTGACAGCCCAGACCTGTCAAACAAGCGCGGGAGGACTGTGCTGAGCGCATGCTCAGGCACAATTCTCCCACACTTCTACCCCATGATCAGAGATAATTGTGTGCTTAAATTTGCATGCAATTATCTCTGATCATCCTATATAATAATTCTCACCTCCAACAAGATGTGCTTGGGACCGTGCCTGCCGGAAGTGGTCTGCTAGGCAGGCACGCACTGACCTCAGTTACAGACAATTTGGCAAAGCAAAACAATCTGAGTGCTGGCCATTAGGACACAGGGTTGATAGGAGAGTTTTAAAAGACTGAAGGAACCGAAAGTGTTAAATGGGGGGAGGGGGGGAGTTCTGAACGACTGAAAGACATGAACATTTGGGAAAGGAAAACAATCTGAATGCTGGCCATTAGGACACAGGGTAGATAGGAGAGTTTTAAAAGACTGAAGGAAACGAAAGTGTTAAACTGGAGAAGTGGGGGGGGGGGGGGGGGGGAGTTGTGAATGACTGAAAGACATGCAAATTTAGGACAGCACAACAATCTCAATGCTGGCCATTAGCACACAGGGTACATAGGAGAGTTTTAAAAGACTGAAGGAACCAAAAGTGTTCGGGGGGGGGGGGGGGGGGGGGGGCAAGTTCTGAATGAATGAAAGAAATGAAAATTTATGAGAGGAACACAATCTGAATGCTGGGCATTTGTACACAGGGTAGATAAGACACTTTTTTTTTTAAATGAAGGACGTGAAAGTATTACATCTTGGGGGAGGGGTGAGGAGGAAAGCGGTGGGGTATCCGGATACTGGGCATTAGGGCCACGGGGGTACATAGACTTTTGAAAGCCTTAAGGAACCCAAAGTGTGGGAAGGAGGAGGAAAAGGAGTGGAGGGAACGGGGTGAGGGGCATTAGGGACAGGGGAGGGGGCCCTGTCACACACACACTGTCACACAGACAGTCTCACTCTGTCACACACCCGCACATTCACTCTGGCTCTCTCTCTCAAACATACACACTCCCAGGAAAACCTTGCTAGCACCCGTTTCATTCGTTCCAGAAACGGGCCTTTTTTACTAGTAGGTCTAATAACGGCCCACGCTATTCAGGCACTATTTGGAACAGCGCAGGGTTTTGATCATCTGTTTGTTAGGGACTTTGTTATCAAGTTCCTTGACTCTTGAATCCCAAATTGAATTTTTAACCAATAGTTTTCAGTTTTGGCACAGTATAAGACATCACAAGAACAAAATATAAAAAAACCACTGCCGGATCCTGATGTATTTGGGATCAGAAGGGCGGCATACATCAAGATCCTGGTGTATTTTTGATCAGAAGGGCCACATACTGCCGGATCCTGGTCTATTTGCGATCGCATGGGCCACAAACAGCAGGATCCTTGTTTATTTCGCTCAGAAGGGCGAAATAGACCAGAATCCTGCTGTCTGGTGGAAATGAAAATGGTAATGGAATTCAAACATGCGTGGGATAAGCATAAAGGAATCCTGTGCCTAAGGAATGGATCCTCAGGAGCTTAGTCAAGATCGGGAGGCGGGGCTGGTGCTGGGCAGACTTATACGGTCTGTGCCAGAGCCGGTGGTTGGGAGGAGGAGCTGGTGGTTGGGCAGACTTATACGGTCTGTGCCCTGAAGAGCACAGGTACAAATCAAAGTAGGGTATACACAAAAAGCAGCAAATATGAGTTATCTTGTTGGGCAGAATGGATGGACCGTGTAGGTCTTTTTCTGCCGTCATCTACTATGTTACTATTTGGAATCAGAACGGTGGCATACCTCTAGATCCTGGTGTATGTTTGATCTGCAGGGCCGCATACTGCCGGATTCTGGTCTATTTTTGATTTCAAGGGCCACATACAGCAGGATCCTGATATATTTGGCTCAGAAGGGCGAAACAGACCAGGATCCTGGTGTATTTGGCATCAGAAGGGCCGCATACATCAATATCCTGGTTTATTTTTGATCAGAAGGGCCACATACTGCAGGATCCTGGTCTATTTTCGATTTCAAGGGCCACATAATGCAGGATCGTAATATATTTGGCCTTTCTGATCAAAAAATGTTCTCCGATTTGTTTTAAATTTACTACATTGTAGCTTCATCGCATGCCCCCTAGTCCTAGTATTTTTGGAAAGTGTGAACAGACGCTTCACATCTACCTGGTCAACTCCACTCATTATTTTATAGACCTCTACAACGCAGATGCAGCAACTAATAGGCTTGCTTGCTTTGTTTTGTGTGAATGGCAATGACGACTGCGCGGGGGAGTGGAAACAGAGATGGACCAAATTGGCTTCCTTGGTTACAGTGGACTAGATAGGCTCACTTCCACTCCTGGCTATTAAACCCCCTTGCAGCAGCTCATAGGTTTGCGTGCAGTGATTTGAGTGTATGGGAATGACGGCTGCGAAGGGGAGTGGAAGAAACCGAGATTGGCTTCCTATCTTACAGTGGACTACATAGGCTCACTTCCACTCAAGTCTATTGCACCTCTTTGTTTAACTAAAAGATTTGTGTAGCGCTGGGTTATGGCTGGTGATCGCTGCATACTGTTAGCAGTAGCGGCCGTCAAAACAATGACGCGCTCCGGGTTTTAAGGTCCTACACTACCTCTAGAGAGCGACATTACATAACATTGTAACTACAATACACAGACCTGACCCGGAAACCTGTAGAATCCGAACACGCACGCAGATGAAGTGACCCAAGAACGTTAATGAATGCAAAACTCGGTTTTGAGAACCAGGGAAACTTACCTTCAAGATCTCACGACCCCTCACACGCAGCAATATATGCCTGCTCTCCAGTCTGCACTCAATTTCTCGAGCCATAGTACCGATAGGAACATTAACTTCTATGAAAACGTCTTCCATAGTCTGGTACCACTGGCCCCAAACCGTCTGGCAGGGAACCACCCCGCTCCGCTCCTCAAAGTGCGCAGACATGATTAGTGTTATTATTACTAGAAAACAGCCGGAAACCATACAACCTTCCTTATTACAAACAGATGCGATGCAGAACTCTGCGCATGCGCACTACCAGCACCAGTTATCTTTTTTTTCCTCCAAGGAGGTTAATGCTTTTTTTTTTTTTTTTTTTTTTTTCAAATCCAGGTCACATGACTCCTCGAAGTCGCCATCTTTGTTTCGGTAATGCGTTATCCATGCCAAACGCACGATAAAGCAATATATAAAAACCGAGCAAACAGGATCATCGTTCCCAAATTTCTTAGTTCTTACGTTCATTGTTCCACACTTCCACTGACTAACCGTATCCGGCGTTGTTGCAGGTTCGTTTTGGTGACGGGAACTTCCGGTCAGAGCTCAGTTTAGCAGATTGGCTGTGTCTTGCGGAGGAGGTGGTGCAAAGCCGATGATGAGCGGCGTTTGAATTTTGAGGTGTGGTTAGGTCAGGTGGCGGGCGGCGCGGAGGAGTTGATTGTTGAGAGGGATCCTGCTGTGGTGCTGTATCGTTTTTTACTTTTTGCCTTGTTGAGAATAGTAGTTCTACTACGGGCGGTGGATTGGAGATAAAGAGGGGAAGAAAAGCACTTTAGATTATTTTCTGGTCATGTCCTTTCCTAGGGCACCATTGAAACGCTTCAATGAGCACACAGGTAATCGGAGGAAGGTTTTTTTCACTTTTCGGTTAAGAGCGAGTTTCTTGTATTTCTGCTTCTACAAATAATAGCGTTCTTTGATGACTTGGTATAGGTAGCAGACCCAACCATTTGATAGAACTATGTGGTTGTTTAGGGTGCCAATTTTTTTTTGGAAGGGGGGGGGGAGTCACAATAAATGTTAGTTTTTGTCAAAACAAGTCAGTAGATCTTGATAGCCACGTAGACTCAAAAGAACTGCCTTTTTACGCGTTCCAAAATACTAGGACTAGAGGTCATGCGATGAAGGTACAATGTAGTAAATTTAAAACGAATCGGAGAAAATGTTTCTTCACTCAACGTGTAATTGAGTCATTCCTGTCAAGTGGACCAGGGGTCCCCACCTCACCATCTCAGATTTTGATGAAATTTGGTACATAGTTTCTTTATGATAAACTAAGCTGTGCAAAATTTTAGTTCAAAAGACTAAAAATTGGAGGTTCTTGGGGACCTCAAGTAAAGGTTTGCAAAATGTCGCCTGAGCAAAAATGACATTTTGGGCCAACTTCCAGAAGCTGTAAAACTGGAAGTTTTAGTAGTACAAGGGGGGTATTTGGAGAACCTGCACTACTTTTAGGGCTTAATGAACTGGCAAAACCCCATGTTCCTAGTCCTCTTACTTTTTGAATTGTTTAGGCTCAAACTTTGCCAAAAAAACGACAAAAATCAATTTACAGCGATGTTGAGGCTGCTGTAGTTTCTAAACTAGTTGGCTGTTCAGCTCCAGTATACCCAGTGCAAAATAAGACAGCAGATGTAAATTCTCAAATTGGACATATTCCAAACACAAATGAAAATAAAATGATTTTTTCTACCTTTGTTGTCTGGTGATTTTGTTTTTCTATCCATATTGGTCCTAGTCGCTGATTCTGCTGCTCTCTATCTGTTCTCTTAACTCCGTTTCCAGGGCTTCCTTTCCATTTATTTCTTTACTTTCCTCCTTTCTTCTTCATTTCTTTTCCTCCATCCATGTCCAGCAACTCTCCTCTCCCCTCCATCCACAAATGTCCAGCAACCCTCCTCTCTCGCCTGCCCTCCCCTCCAGCCTCCCTCCCACCCAGCACCAGGCCTCCCTTCCTCCCAAGCACCAGGCCATGCACCCACCCAGGCCTCCCACCCAAGCCTCCCTCCCACCCAGCACCAGGCCATGCACCCACCCAGCACTCCCACCCAAGCACCAGGCCTCCCACCCAAGCACCCAGCCACCTAAGCCTCCCTCCCACCCAGCACCAGGCCATCCACCCACCCAGCACTCCCACCCAAGCACCAGGCAAGCCACCAGGCCTCACGTCCCTCCCACCCGACGTGCACCAGGGCACCCTCCCTCCCATCCGGCGTCAAGCATTCCTCCCTTCCTCCCACCCGGCACCAGTCCGCCATCCCTCCCTCCGAACCCGAAGAAATTTAAAAGTCTTCCCTTGTCCGAATAGGCAACGTCAGCATCAGCAGTGAAAAGCGTGCTGCTGGTTCGGCGCGTTTTCAGCCTTCCATCTCTCAAGCTCTCTGTTCCCGCCCTAACAGGAAATGAGGGCGGGACCAGAGAGCTTGAGAGACGGAAGGCTGAAGACGCGCCGAACCAGCAGCACGCTTTTCGCTGCTACTGCCGCTTACTCAGACAAGGGAAGACTTTTACATTTCTTCGGGTTCGGAGGGAGGGATGGGTGCCGGGTGGAAGGGAGGGAGGAATACTTGATGCTGGGTGGGAGGGAGGGCTGAAAGTCTTGGGTGAGGCGACCGGCGGCTCCGCATGCCCTCTCTGGCACGCGTGCCATAGGTTCACCATCACTGCCCTAGACGCTTCAGTCTTTCATCATAGGGGAGTCGTCCCATCCCCTTTATCATTTTCACCACCCTTCTCTGTACCTTTTCTAACATTCTATAATATACTGGGTGATTTTACATTCAATATCGTTGAAATCATCTGCACTTGCTACCAACTTTGTCTAATAAACCGCTTTTCCTATTTTTATTACATTTGAGCCTTGTGTCTGTTTCTTTCAGTATAAGTACATATACAAGTGCCATTCTGGGAAAGACCAAAGGTCCATCAAGCCCAGCATCCGGTTTCTAACAGTGGCCAATCCAGATCACAAATACCTGGCAACATCCCAAAAAAGTACAAAACATTTTATACTGCTTATCCCAGAAATAGTGGATTTTCCCCAAGTCCATTTAATATTGGTCTATGGACTTTTCCTATGGAAAACCGTCCAAACCTTTTTTGAACTCGGCAAATTAACCGCCTTTACCACATTCTCTGGCAACAAATTCCAGAGTTTAATGAGTCATTCCGTGTCAAGTGGACCAATTTTAAAGGTCGTCCCCACCTCACCATCTCAGATTTTGATGAAATTTGGTACATAGTTTCTTTATGATAAAAAAAACTAAGCTGTACAAAATTTTAGTTCAAAAGACTAAAAATTGGAGGTTCTAGGGGACCTCAAGTAAAGGGTTGCAAAATGTCGCCTGAGCAAAAATGACATTTTGGGCCAACTTCCAGAAGCTGTAAAACTGGAAGTTTTAGTAGTACAAGGGGGGTATTTGGAGAACCTGCACTACTTTTAGGGCTTAATGAACTGGCAAAACCCCATGTTCCTAGTCCTCTTACTTTTTGAATGGTTTAGGCTCAAACTTTGCCAAAAAAACGACAAAAATCAATTTACAGCGATGTTGAGGCTGCTGTAGTTTCTAAACTAGTTGGCCTTTCAGGTAGATTTTTGGTAGGTGTACTAAATGCACGGCTGTAATGAGGCATTCCAATTTGCAGCACTTTCCTTCAAGTGGTTGAAAAATTATAAGCGTTCAAAGTTGGTATAAAAAGCATTTTTGCCCATTTTGGGCTATCTTTGATGCCCTTGATCTCCAGTGGGACAGCTTCAATATTCTTTCTTTTAGCACCATTAGAAAGAGCAGATTTCCTTCTATCAGAATATGTAGTTTTCAATTTGGAGTCTCTCCATATAAGGATTGCAAAAAAAGTGTTTTTTGGCCAGTATTGTTCAATGATAGATGAAACGGATATAGGGCCCATCGATGTTTCTAATTGCTGTATAAGTCACTCAGTTGCTTTAAGCATGCGTTGGTCCATGGTGGCTACGCCACTACCAATTCAATAGGAAGTGGCAACCTCATCGCCAAGAGGTCACGCCCGATAGCCAGGCAAGTCCAGCCACTTGGCACAGGTTCCCAAGCCTGAAGGTGGGCATCTTAGTTGAGGTTCCCAAGCCTCATTTGGTTGTTGCCTAGTTTCTCAAGCCTAATGGGGGTGTCTTAATGGTTCCCAAGTAAAACCTCAGTGCTGAAGTGACAAGAATTTTTCACTGATAAGTTTCACTGCTGTTTCTGGAAATGTATACTGTCGTCCAAGTGCTGTAGTTGCTGGTACTGGAAGAACTGCTAGAATATGCTGTTCAGAAATCCAACAAGAATCTCTTCTGCTAGGCCAATGAAATGATCGTGCAGGCCCGCATGGATGCATAAAGTTGACCAAGGCATCATGTTCTTCAAATGATGTCACAGACATTGCCAATCCACCATTTGTTGTCATAAACACAGGCAACACTGCCCAGGCTGAAGTTGAGACACGTCAGGTACACTCACTGGGTCATCTGACTGACAGTTTGACAACAAATGAGGAGGAATCATTTGACACTCTACTGACTGAAATTTGGTTCAAGTCAATGGGAATAAACTGGTGATTTTCACGAGTTCCAGCAACTGTGGAAGCTTTACTGAATCTTTCCTCTTGTGCAGATCTTGAAGATTCAATTTCATCCTTGGAAAAAAAAATGAACTTGATTTTATTTAATTTTTGATCACAAAATTCAAACAAGCCTTGTGCTGTAAGAATTTGGCTATTTTTAGGTCGTTGCAAACTAGCCTGAGCAGCTAGTCGCTTTGTTGTACCACCTATGGCATCACATGGTGACTTGCCATGGCTTGTGCCAAAGAAATTCCACTGTGCACTTATTCCAAATTCTGTTTGATGATAGCACAAGTTGGAAAAGTTTTTGAAGTTCTTGTATTGTGCAGCTGAGCCATCACTAAAGTATGTTACATATTTTATTTCTTCAATTTTGCTTTTCAAGAACGCGATTAATTTTTCCAAGAATGCATGTACAGCAACTGCATCATGCCGCAAGCTGTCACTTATTATGCAAACACTTATGCACTGAATTTCACTTGAAGCATCACGGAAGTACCTTTCGAGGTAACCTTCTCTTTGGGAGAGGACCTAGAATAGATTGTTATAGACTTGGGCGACTCTAGACTCAGAGGCTTCCTGAAGACAGACCCAAGCCCTAATCGAGGGTGTGGTCTGTTAGGCTCCACCTTCGGAGCTCGCCGGTACTAGCTGGGCAGGTTGACTCCTCGTGCCCACTCTTTCAGCAGTGTTCTTCCTTTCCTTTTGAAGGGACAAGTGGCCTTCAGGGGCTCTATCTCGTTAGGGAGCAGGCGGGCGCTCTATCCAATGATGGGGTGCTGGTCTACTCTTTGGTGCCCAGCTTTGGTGTTTCTATGAAATGTAAAAAAACAAAAAAAAAACTCCCCAAATCAGTGGGTCTTGAATATTGTCCGAAAAGGTCCCAAGCTGGAGTTCGCTTCTCCTGGGCACAAGGTGTTTCTGAAGTTCTGTTGTGCTGCGGCCTCCAAACGGACGATGGTCCGGGATACACTACGGACTCTGCCGGTTCTGGGGCGGTGGTTTCTGTGTCCCCACCAGAAGTACATTCGGGAAGATTGTGGTTTTCTTCATGGTCCCTCTTTAAGGGACTTCTGTTTGCCTCACTTTCTTTCTACAGGAAGTGAATCTGTGTCTCTCCATTCAACTTTTTCGTAGAGAGACTTTAAAATCTGTCATTTCGGCGGTATAGCCAGGTTTTTGCTAGGTTTTTGTGGAGCTACTTCTATTTAGCATTCTGCCAGGCACTTCTCTGCTGGGAAGCGTTTCTGCTCTTTCCTCTGTGGCCCACTCTTTTGCGGTTTCTCCGATTGGCCGTTCTGGGAGTCTTAGTTCCAGGCTCTGCTTTTCAGCATGGCTATGACCTCGCACACCATTTTCTAGGTGTTGGGGTGTTGTGGCTTTCTCCACAAGGGCGGTTTCTGGGTGCACTCTGTTCTACTCAGCTGCCGAGAGTCAGTTTGCCTCTCCTTGGGCTGGATGGTCACCCTTCATATGAGCCACCGAGGACGGAGGTGTCTAGCTTCTGACTCAGTGGTGCAGCTGCTCATGGCATTGTCCTCGGATCTGGCACTTGTCACGTTTTAGACTCTGTGGTGGCCTTGTTGGAGGTAAGGCCATGGACTGTGCTCACGGCGACTTCTACAGATCTCGCGTCTATGCTGGAAGTCACCTATGTCCCTGGAATGTCAGTGGCATCTTCCGCGGCTGTTCTCGACACGGCTGTGCATTGACTGGTGGCTCCGCAATTCTTCCCTGTGGAAGAGGGTACCTTGGCGCCTCTCCGGTGGTTGGTGGTTGTCACGGATACAAGCTTTTCAGGTTAGAGAGTCCTTTGCATCCATTTTTTGCCTCTGGGGCGGTGTATGGCACAGGGAACGGTATGGCTGTTCTCCCTCTTGGATCTGCTTTTTGGTACTGTTCGTCTTCTAGCCTTTCTGGACACATTGTAGCCCAGGCGGTGTTTGTGCCGTCGGAAGAAGTAGACGGCGGTGGCTTCTTCTTTGACAGGGTCAGTCAGGCCCTGGCCTTCTGGGTGTGTCCGCCCCCTTGGGGGGGGGGGGCAGAGGACCTTGTGTTCCGTTTCTCCACGGCCCACTTTGCGGGCTTTTTCTACAGTGTGCTCTCCTTTTCTGCCGTCTTCTGGTTTTGGTGGAATAGTTATTCCACACCAGAGCTTCTTCAGTTGGCCTCAGGTAGAGAGCTCCGGAGGTAATTTTGATGCGGTCCTGGTTGGACATCGATGTGCCTTCTGGCATTGGATTGAGGGCGGTTCAGCAGGGCTGGTTATTCAGCTGCTTCTTTAGCCGGAGGATGTTCTTCGCTTAATGTTTCCTGCGTGGCTGAGTTCTTTCGGATTGCTCGTCACCGAGGTTGGATCATTCTGTTAGTTCCAGATTGGCCTCGGAGCCCTTGATATGCGGATCTGGTGCGGCTCGTGGTGATGCCTCCATTTCTGATTCCGTTTAGCTCCGGGCTCATCCTTCAGTCCTACAGAGTGAAGGATGTCTCTCGGTTTGGTCTTATGGCCTGTTTTTTTTTTTTTTTTTTTTAGTTCTTTGGACACAGTGATTTCTGCTCTTTGTGAGCTTGTATGCGGCCCTCTTCTACCACGTAGTTTCAGGTGTAATGAATTTTTGAGGCATGGTTTCGGCCCTCGCGTTGTCCCCATTATGGGTGTCTGTTCTTCTGCAGAACGGGTTGCAGAAGGGCCTGGCCTCTAATTCGCTTCGGTAGCTTGCTTCTAGGAGAGAGTTTCGGACTTTTCTCTGGTTTCTCACCTGAATGTGGTGCATTTCATGCAGAGTGCTTTGCTCTTCTGCTACGGTCTTGTTCGGCCTTAAATTTCGTTCTTGTCCTCTGGCTTTGGGCTCCTTTGCACAGCCGTGTTGAACTGTTTTTTTTTTTTTTTTTTTTTTTTTTGCCATTTGCTGAGCCTGGAGTGACCTTGCATTCAGTTCCTCCTTTTTTTTCCTGCTGTGGTTTGGCTTTTCTTTATCAGCCTCTTTTTTTTTCTGCCCTCCTTTCGGGAGAGAGATTTTCACACGGAGTACGCAGCGCTTTGTTTTCTGGATGTTTGGAGGTTTTCCAACATTCACAGATGTTGCATGTTTTTCAGCGTCATATCTTCTCTTTGTCTTTATCACTTTATCAGATTTTCTTTTTCTTGTTGGATTGCAGATTCTTTGTTTCTTTGTTTCTGTGGATGTTTTCAAAGGTTGCATCCTGGTGGCGTTGCAGGCTCATTCCATGAGGTTGCTGTCTACCTCTTGGGAGGAACAGGTGAGCTTTCACTATTCAGATGCTCCCTTTGCAGCAGCGGTTCTCTCTCTGGATGCGGTGACTTCCCACCCTAACTGGGGATTGCTGTGGTGCATCCCACCAGTTCCTGGATTAATCTGCTGCATACGCTAAGGAAGGTAAAATTATGCCTTACCTGCTGATAATTTTCTTTCCTTTACTAGCAGCAGATGAATCCAGGATCCCGCACTCTTATCCGCAATTTTCTCCTGTCTGTCCTTGTTGTGGTTTTTAGCTTCAAAAAAAAAAAAAAAAAAAGAGAACAGAAACCACTGAAGGGGAGTCCATCACTGTGGTTGTTTCTCTACGTTGGACTGACGAGTTTCTGTTGTGTTTGGTTGGTGAGGAAGTCTTCCTTGTTTCTTGTTTGATTTTGCTTGGTGATGAGACATGTACTGAAGTGAAGGAGGAGTGCAGCAGCCTCACTCTCAGTATTCTCTCTATCTCAGCAGGTGGATGGACATACCCTGTGCAGCTCTCAGGATGGTGCTTGCTCCTGGCCTGTTCCTTCAGGTCTAGTTGAGCTGGGGGTCTTGGTTTTCTTTGCCTGCCTGTTGGGGCTACACCTGGTGGGGGCCAGGTCCCCCCCCCCCTCTTCACTGCTGTTTGTCCATCTATCTGGTTCCAGTCTGGAAGTTTTCTCTCCTACCTCTTTAAAAAAAACAACAAAAAAACAAACAAACTTCAGGGCAAACTTTGCCAGTGAATGTCTGGGTATGTTGAGCGTTAGCTCTTCTGTTCCTGGTCTGTGGTTTTCACATTTCTCCTAAAACTGTAAGTGCCTTTATTCTGATAGTGTAGTCCATGGAATAGTCAGTGACTGCCACCCGTTGGGATTTCCGGTGAGCAGTTTCAGGACCTTGGCCTGTCCTTATCACTAACTATAGCTGGCTTCCCTCCTTTGCTTTTGTCCCCGGGTTCTTCCTTAGGACCGGCGGAGGAGCCATGGCAGGTCTTGAATAGGCTCTGTGCCTGCTGGTTAGCAGCCATCTTGCTCCTTTTGCGCCATTTTTAGGATGGTGGCCGTTTGCTGCTTACACGAAAAAAAGAAGCAGAAAAAAGGGGGGGCGCGGGTTGGCGATTGCTGATTATCCCTGTCAGACCCCTGCCCCCTGCAGCGCTCACTGCTCCGGTGGCACAAGTTTCTTTTCTACATGCCGGTCTGACCCCTTGCCCTGCTTCGTTTCTGCAGCGTTCAGTTGCTCCAGCAGCAGTGTGCTCTCGAAGTTGTTGGTAGCATGTTTGAGACCGGAGCTTTCCTGGGGAAGCATTTGTCCTCCCTTCCACACTAGCGTGGTGCAAGCTTCCTTGCCTTTGCTTAAAAAAAAAAAAGACTCTGTAGTGAGTCATGCCATGTGGTTCTTGCAGCACTGGTTTCTGCTGAGTTTACAGAGTTCTGGTGCACAAGCCTTGCGTCTGTACCGTCAGCTGGCTGGGTTGGAGTAAGTGGAGGCTTCAGCTGGTGCTTATGGCTGTTGAGTATCGGTATCTTCTGCCTGACTTTGATCTTCAGTCAGCAGGATGATTTTTGCACTTATGGGGGTGTTTCTTCACTTATTTTGACTTTCATTTCTATGGATTTTTTTGTTGGAGTTGCCAGTTTGCTGCTTAGTCAGCAAATTCTCTTAGGCGGGAAACTTTGTTGGCAGTCGCCATTACAATTTTAGTTCAGTGCTTTGCTTGCCTTACCTGGCGTCAGGTGAGCTATCCGCTCTTCACACTGTTTTGTAAAAAAAAAAAAAAAAAGAACCAGAACGCACATTCTGGCATGTCCTTTCCTGAGTCTGCCTGCAGTTTCTCTATTTCCTGCGTCTCAGGTTTTTACCGGAGCAGTAGCAAACTGCGGGTTTTGTATTAAGTACTTCAAGGCAACACCTTGTGGTAATGGGAACAGCTCTTTAGCCTAGCATTGTCTCTGGCTTACCTCCAGTGTTGGGCGTTCTTTCTATCTTGCAGGTTTGCTGTTTCTTGCATTCTGGTTCGTGCATGACCAGGTTTGCCCTGGCTAGTGTTGGAAGTGGTGATTTGCTTTTTGTTGTCTCTGGGAGAGGTAGCTTTCTGCTGTTTCCTGCATTCTGCTTCGTGCGTGGCCAGGTTTGCCCTGGCTAGTGTCAGAAGTGGTTATTTGCTTTTTGTTGTCTCTGGGAGAGCTAGCTTTCCTAGTTACCATTGACACTTTAACATTCCAGATGAGTTCTGAATCTCATTGGGACATTTGCATTGAGTTTTCAAAGGCCTCATTAACCTGTCTTTTCCTGCAGCCATGTCGGTTTGCTGGCTTTCTCTGGTGCACATTCCACTGTAGCCTTTTCTAGTACTGAGTGATCTTGCATCCTTTCTGTATTACAGTACCTTCTGCAGGTTCTTTAATCTGATTATCCCTTGTCTGTCAGGATGTGACTTCATTTTTGGCTGGGTCACATCTCAGGGACAGGACGATTTTTTTTCTTTAAACCTTTAAATTGCAATGTTTTCCCTTGGGAATTGCATTTTGCAGTCTCGTGAGCTGCACATCAGTGCTCTTTTGCTTACTGAGTGCCCTGAAACAATTGCAGTCTTCTTTGACAGTGTTACCTTTGCTTGTTGCTTATGGGGCAGGTCCTTTGGATTTCAGCTCCCTTTTTGTTTTTCCCCTGAGACTGCTGTCCTTGTCTTTGTGCATGAGTTTGGCAGGGCATTGCTACTAGCATTCAGTTTGCTTCCAGGACTAGTATGTGGTCTCTTTACATTGCAGCTTGCTTTTCTCCCGAGTGGCATTCTTAAACTCTAGGGGACTGTCAGCCGGTCTCAGATCAAGTATGTAGCCCTGGGGGCTGACGATTTATCATGTCAGGACTGTCATCCTAGCTTCATTCTGGATGATCTGCCATTCTGTCTCTGGGTTGACATCTTATTTTCTTGCAGAAGTTGCCATCTTATGGTAGTCTGGAATACACATACTGCCCTCTGGCAGGACTGTTGTCATCTTATGTTCTTTCAGAATGGACTTCGGTCACCTGGCAGGACTGTTGCCATCTTATGTTCGTTCAGAATGAACATTCCATCCTCTGGTAGGACTATTGCTATCTTTGTTTGTTCAGAATGGACATCCAGTCCTCTGGCAGAGCTATTGCCATCTTATCTTCATCCAGAATGGACATTCTTTCCCCTGGTAGGATTGTGGCCATATTATGTTCGGAATGGACATCCTTTCATCTGGCGGAACTACCATATGGTCTCTCATAGGGCAGGCATGTTGCCTCTTTTCAAGATTGTCATGTTACTTTTTTTGCAGGATTAGCATGTTGCCTCTTTTCAAGATTGTCATGTTACTTTTTTTGCAGGATTAGCATGTTGCCTCTTTACAGGATTGACATGTTGCCTTTTGCAGGGCTGATATACTGGGTTTCTTTCCAGTTAGGTTATTTTGTTCCTGCATGTTTGACTCATCTTCTTAAAGACTAAGGAATACCCTAGTGAACAGTGCAGTGGACTGTCATCCGTGAGGCTCAGGTTCTGTCCCCACTCTGGCTCTATTCGTCCTACCTCCTATCAGGGTTGACATCCGGTCTTCGACGGCACTGCCATCTGGTTTATTCCATTGCTGGCGTCCGTTTTCTTCCAGGGGTGTCATTTGTTTGGACCTACCTTCTGGCAAGCCCTTTAACATACCATCCCATTCTGACATGGCGGCCTTCTTTTCAGGTCTGGCATTTCAATCAGGCATTTGGATCTCAGGTGGGTAACCCTTATGTTATCTTGAGGAGATACCAGGGTGCCTTCTGGGGCTGTCATCTTTCCTTTTGTTTTATGGGGCTTGTGTTTTCCTTAGTGCAGTGGACTTTGATCCTGGGGAACTGAATTTGATTCCCACTGCAGCTCCTTGTGACTCTGGGCAAGTCACTTAACCCTCCATTGCCCCTGGTACAAAATAAGTACCTGAATATATGTAAACCGCTTTGAATGTAGTTGCAAAAACCTCAGAAAGGCAGTATATCATGTCCCATTTCTCCTTCCTTTATAGGCCTTGGGGTTTTTTCTCTAGAGGAACATTGCCCTATCTAGCCTCCTTACTTTTCTCTTACTCAGACTGGGGTACGGTCTCAGTCTGGAACAGGCATCTGGCCTTTGTAAGCAGGACAGCATCCTTTGTAGTTGCAGTATTCTCTTCTCAGCTATCAGGCTCTGTGCCTTAGCGACATAATGTCTTTCTATGGTCTGGCAATCTTTTCATCTTTCTAATCTATAGGACCTTTCTATGCCACAGTATCACAGAGTGGACATGTCATCTGGCACATTCGTCATCTTTGGATTGCTCTTTGAAGATGGATAGGTCTGACGTAGACCCTATCTTGTATGAGGTTGTCTGTGGGAGTTCTTTCCCTTTTTATTTGACTCCACTTTGGATGCCCTATCTATCTCTCTACTTGGCGATAACTGTCTTTCTGGCCTATCTACTGGTGACCTGCTGCTGGCATTCTCAGCTGCTTGGGCTACGCCGCTTTCTTCTCTGTACTACCTGCTGGTAGTCGATGATGGTGGTCACAGTTTTTTGGATACGGTGTCCTCTATGCTTGAGCCAACCGGCTTGCTTGGGACTGCTAGCCTGGAGTGGATGATGTCACTATCTGCCTCCTTTCAGGGGGTTGTACTTAAGGGTTTCCTACCTTGATTCTTGCACCCTATTTTAAGTACTCTAGTTTGTTTAGGGCTTCCTAGTTTCCATCTGGGTGTGCAGGCCAGGCAGGATGGTAGTTCTGCGGATCCTGGGCTGAGAATTTCCAGACGCTGAACGTTTGGCTGGTGTCTGGAATTCCACCGCCTTAACTCTTACCCTTGTGGGGAACCTTGAGCCTTGGGTTTTTCTATATTTTCTCTTGTCCCTTTTCTGGGCATCTGTCTTTCAGCTTGACATCTTGGTGATTCTCACCCTTGGTTTATCTTTTCATGCTCCATTCTCCCAGCATTTCTGCCTGGCCTAGCTGCCCTTGCAGGGCAGCAGCAGCCATGGTTTCCTTGGTTTTTATTTCTCCCTTTCTTTCCCTAGATTTGCATTTCCTTGCACTGGGCTATGAGCTAGATAGCCTTCCTTTGTCCCTTTTGCTATAGTCAGTGGACATACACTGCTTCTGTTCTTGGGCTCTGCTCTGTTGTGGCTATGATCTGTGTGGGTTTGAGCATTCTTCCCCTGTTTCCAAGTTTCCTTCTTCTCATGGCTTTCTTCTTGTCTTGCCAAGAGGTCTTGTTGCACCTACCCTCCTGGGTTGCTATTAACTTCTGTGGTCTCCATGGACCAACCTGTGTTAGCTGGTGGATCTTACTTTGCTGCAGCTCCCATGTTTGCTTATGCTTGGCCAGGAGGTCGAGACCTCTGGAGCAGCATTCCTGTTTTTCTAGGATTTCCATGTCCCTCCCTACTTATGAACTGCTTTGGTACATCCTGCTCGTCTCTGGATTGATCTGTGGGACGTAATGGAAGGAAAAATTGTTTCTTACCTGATAATTTTCTTTCCTTTAGTCCCAACAGGTCAATCCAGAGGCCCGCCCTTGAATTGCTTTTCGACATGGGGTTGGGTGTAGGTGTCATTCCTTTTGATGTCTTGAGTTTCAGTTGTTTGCAGGAGTCTCTTTCGAAGAATGGATGATGCAGGGGAAAGACCGCGGTTGCTTGTCAACAGTTGCCGCTGGTTCTCTCCATAGGCGCCCAGTATAAGAGGCTTGGGGAGGCTAAGCCTCCCCAGCCGCCCACAGCAGTCTCATTCTTGGACGCGACGCCGGCCCGACACGCCGTCTTTCTTTATCTTTTCCGTTCTCCGTCCGTCCTCTCTGCAGTACTCTGAGTGCTGCCGGCCGGCTCGCCATCACCTGAGCGCCATGCATGCCCAGTTCCGGTGCGCCGCGTCCCTCCTCCTCCTCTTCTTGCCTAGATGACGCGGGCCGGGGATCCCGGATGGGGACAGTCAGACCTCGTGCGGGGAAGGGGCGAGATGGATCGGCGGAGCCTCGGAGGGTTGACTGACACTAATGAATCGGGTAGGTTATTTGTGATGTGCATGCTCTCAGCCAGTCAGCCTTCCCTACATGAGAGCGATGCAACTTCCTGTTCCGCACGGGAGGGGCCGTCAAAGTAGGGAAGGGAAGGCTCAATGCTGGTTACGACAGTATTTGTCTGAGGTGTTCCCACTTCCTTGAAGTGATTAGCACTGTTCTCTCAGCTGGGACCCTAAGATCAAAGATTTTTGAGATCAAAAGGAGACCCCTTATTGGGTAACGTGGAAAGAGCCCTGCTGTCCTGTGGCTTCAATTCTTGCCTCTCGTGTAAGCAATCCTTCATCTTGTAAGCAGTCCCTCAGACAAGGCCTTCTGGTACTCCTCTAGACTAGAAATGGATTCTAATCAGTAACATTTGTTGGCAGATAAAGAACTCCTGGTTAATTTCAGTCTGCCCAGTTGTCTCCCTCCTCTGTATCACTATAGATATTACTTAAATCTCTTGTCTCCTCCCTTCTTGCCCCTTAGCACCACACACCAAATCTGTCTCAATGATGGCCTAACAGGTAAAATAACACAAAAAGCCAAAAAGATGCCCAAATACATACAGACAATGGCAGCGACCCAGACCATAATAATTCAGGAAGAGGAAATTGTGGCACGCAGCGCACGTTGGATTTCAGGAGAGGTAGGTGCTGACTCTGAAGGTTTAAGTCAAAATAAAAACATATTTTGTTTCATGCAGATCTCTTTTGTTTAAACATAACTAAATGGGCTATAAGCCCCTAATGCTTTTGGTTCCTATATTTTGTTTGTGATGACGTATACTGTGCCAAAATTGAAATTTGAAAACTGTTTTCTCTATCTGGTCGTTAATAAAAGGAGCTCATAGTGAATTTCCACCCTAAAAGGATGTTTTGTGGCTGTATATGACATGAGAATTGTGATATGATCCCTTGTTTCATATTGTTGACGGTCTGTGATGTTGTCCGTTTGGGTGGTATATTGGTGTATTAGGGTCTGCCCAGTGTAATATTTATGGTACAGTAACGTTCTGAGTGTGTTTTTGCACAAAGTTGTGCATAGTGTTTTGCAGTTGAGCGATTGTGGTTAGTATATGCTTTGAGCAACCACTTTATTTTGACATATGATACATATCTAATATCTAAATTTAATAAAAGGTATTGTGACTTTTATTTATATTTATTTTTTTTTCTGTGTGTTATCAGACAATTATGGATTTAAGCTCCACCCCTAACCCCGCCCCTAACCCCACCTTCTTTAGCCTTCCCAAACAGTTGGGCCACCGACCGCCTATGAGAGGCAGGATTTTCCTTAATGGGCTCATAATATCCTTTCTGCTTTGGTATCGAACATACTGAGAGAGGCTGCTGCACAGTATCCTTGATGGCAGAACTCTGGCTTTCTCTCTATCTCCACCTGCTGGTAGGGGGATATAACCCACTCGTCTCTGGATTGATCTGTTGGGAGTAAAGGAAAGAAAATTATCAGGTAAGAAACATAATTTTCCCATGAAGGTGGTATTATATACTTGATCATAGTCTCTTTTTGTTGTCTCTGGGACATACACTGTAGAAGTCCGCCCAGCTCTGTCCTTATGTTCCAACTACTGGAGTTGCCTTCAAAACGCACTCCAGCCTGTCCAACTCCGTTTTGTCATTCATGAGACAGACTAAAAGTCTGCTCGGCACTGTCCTTGTGTTCCAAATTACTGGAGTTTCCGTCAAAGCTCTCTACAGCCCATCCTAAACCAGATTGCTATATGCAGGCTCAGCACCTTCCTTAGTTACAGCCAGGTACATAGAGACGACCTACATGTCCCACCTCCAACTTGGCAACCCCTGTGCTTCCTTGGAGGAGGGAGATCTCCAGAAAGGAGAGCATCACCCTGGTGAAGTAGAAAGTATGCCTGTAGCTAGGACCAACCCACAAGAATGCAATATCTCTTGCACCGAGGATGTCTCTAAGAACTTCTGCCCAGACAAGAAGAGTTAGAACAGCTGTTTTTAGTTGGTGATCCTAACGTTAGGCATGTAGATAGATGGGTGATTGGTGAACTTGAGGATCGCCTGATCACTTGCCCTCCTTATGTGAACATTCTGGGGGCCTGGTCACACAAGCATGGATTCCACCATAACCAGGATAGAACCAGGCTGTTGATGCTAACATTGAAAAAAGAAGGCAGCTTTTAAACTAAAATTGGGGAGGGGGAGAGCCAGCAGTCGCCCTGGAGTGCTTGATTCAATGTGTATCCGATTCCCGCCCTGTTTGAGAACACGGGTCTCTGGCTTCTTCTGTTGCTGATGATGACCTGATTACTTTCCATTAGTCATAGCAGATGAAACCTGAACCCCACCCTCACTTCTCAGCCTGTTAGGGCTAGATGCACTAAACTTAATGAGCTGGGTTTTAAACTGGTTCTAGCCAGTTTAACGTGCAAGTAGTAAATCGGGACATGCACAAAAGGGCATTGTCATGTCACGGTAGCAGCTAACGAAAACGGAATGCAGATGAGCAAATTAGTGTTATAATGTGTATGCGATGCGCTACCGTTTTCCGATCCCCTTATCATGGAAAACCTAACTGGAGGTTCGTTGGGGCTGTTGTGAGGGAATTGGAAGGGAAAAGAAAAACGTACAAACCTTACAGCTGTCTTTTTTTTTTTTTGGCTATTTTCCTGCTCGAACCTCCCCAGAAAATTCTTGCAGCGCTGAACAACAACTATAGCAAGCTCCAAAAACGTCTGGAAGGAAGACAATCTGGAAAAAAAAACGTCCAAGTGCTCGTCGGGACGTCCTTCTAAAGTGCCTAACATGGACGTCCCTCACCTCCCGGCGGTGGTCGAAGAAAACACATCCAAGAAGGACGCCTATCAAAAATCTGCAGGAAAAAAAAAGTCCTGTCAGGGACGACCTTTTTTATTTTTTTTGACGTGAAGCCGACTTTGGTATGCGCAGAGCAGCCAGTATAACGATTAGCTGCTCTGCGCATGTCCAACTGCCGACCTGGCTTCCAAGGAATAGCGTGCAAATGAGCTAACAGTGGCTCATTTGCATGTGATTTCCTTAATGCATGCCCTTGTCATTATCGATTTGCTAAGGGATCGGTAAAGGAAAGGGCTCTTTACGTGGGGTTAGTGCATCTAGCGCTAGGTTTGCTGCTGCAGGTTCCTGAGTTTTGCAGTTCTTGTTATTCATGTCTCAGTTTGGTGAGGAAGAACTGTGTGTATTCCTAATCTGCTTAGGAGAAAGACTAATTGACTATGGAGCATATAAGACTGAGTTCAGTTCAGTGTCATGACTCCACTTGCTGGTAGATGGTTCACAACTCACAATTCTCTGGATTTATCTGCTATAACTAGGAAAGAAAACATCAGGTAAGGTGCTTAAGTTTCCATATCTAAACTGGGCCTCAGGGAGTGAAAGGATGAAGGTGACTAGGAGCTTCTTAGCCCTTAGGCTTGTATGATCTTCAGAACTGGAATAAAGGGGTGGGATTTCCAGATGAATATAAAATTATCATAACTTGGAATGTTGTGAATATTATTGTACTGCTGTAAATTATTTTGGAGTTGCATTTAAGAGGGCAGTCTATAAAGTGAAATAAAATGCATTGGTTTCCCTCAATATGATAGTGTTCAACAGCACTCTTAAAGATGTTTATATGAGGCAGCAAACTTTGGCTAGTATTTGTCTGATCATCCGGGAGTGGTTAGACAAATGGCTTGGGCAGTAGATTTCACGCTATGGTGGAGGAAAAAGCCTCTGTTTCCTTGTCATCAAGCAGATGCAGCCATTACAGATGGGTTGTGTCCATCAACCAGCAGAGGGAGATAGAGAGCACACTTTTTCAGTGCCTCATACCAGCTTGCTCCACTGCCTCTCTTCAGTATTCTCTAACTCCCCTAGCAGAGTGGCTGCAGCTTCTTCGAGCTCCATGTAAAATCTGCCTGGAGGTTGCTCCTGTGCTTTTGCCAGTTGTTAGCAGCGGTGTTGGAGGCTATAGCAGCTTCACTTTAAATGCACATAGGTTCGCCCTTTCCCTGCCTTACCATACCTCCGTGGATGTGGACACATTGCTTAGCTTCCCTGTCCTTCCCCACCAACAGTGGATGCAGGCACATAGGTTCGCCCTTGCCCTGCCTTTCCCACTCACCTGAGCCTCCGGAGTTCTATTTAGCTCTCCTTTCCTCACAGCGTTAAAAAAAAAAAAAAAAAAAAAGTCGCATCGCAGTTTAGCGCTTAAATGCTGGCACAGAGGTTTTTCCTTTCCTTTTTCTGTGGGACCGGAGCTGTGATACTCGGTCCAGTGAGATAAGAGTGTTTCTGACTCCTCCGGGGTGGGCCCCGCGATCGGGGTGATTTTGGCGCGAACCGCCATTTTGAATTTTACCGCCGTTTTTGGCAATGTCTGCGGAGACAGGAAAGCGCTGTTCCAAGCGGGGCTCTGTAAATCGTGCTGTACAGACGTTAGAGCCGGCCCGAGCATGGCGAGCGATGATTCTTCACGCTCTGAGCTGGCAGCGGGCGCCATTTTGAATTTACCACATGACGCGACCTCCGCTGAGTCGGAGAGTCCTGAGCCCGGGGGGAGGCCTCGGAGTGAGGCTGATATGGGAGCTACTAGCCCCGGCAGAGATCCGGGTGCCCAGGGTGAGTTTTTCTCCCCTGATTTTGTCTTATTAATGCATAAAGCATACATGCTTAAAAGAGCTCTCCCACAAAGCCCGACACGGGCCTCTTCTAATGCACCCCCCCCCCCCCCCCCCCCCCCCCCCCGGTGGATTCTAGCCTGGGTATGCCCTCTGAGGCGTTATTCCCTAATAATTGGCAGAATATGAAGCGCAGAAGGGCTCTTCCCCTTCAGAGAGTGCTGCACCTCAATTTTCCCCCCGTGGTCGGGCTGCGAGGATTCGGAGGACTCTGGCAGGCCTTCATGGTCTGAGGAGCCAGAGTCTGGTGCAGAAGTGACTCAGGATCTGGACGATCCCTCTGCGGAGAGGATTTTCCACCTTGATGAGCTGCCAGCGCTTATTTCTGATGCCCTGCAGGCTCTCTCTATTGAGGACCCTGCCAGTGGCACAGCCTCCTCTGTGAATCCTAGGATGGCTTGTACCAAAAAGCCTGCTCGAGCCTTTCCTTTGCATGACTCCATCCAAGAGCTTATTTCGGCTCAATGGGCTGACCCCGAGGGACCTTTGAAAGTTTCCAGGGCTATGGGGCAATTATACTCTCTGAGTGAGGAGCATATGGCTCGCTTTGCTATGCCTAAAGTGGATGCCCTAGTCACAGCTGTGAGAAAGAGAACTACCCTCCCTGTTGAAGGAGGTGTTGCCCTGAAGGATATTCAAGACCGTAGACTGGAATCAGCACTTAAACGGTCATTTGAAATTGCAGGTCTCACTATTCGGGCGTCTGCATGCAGTTGTTATGCTGCTAGAGCCTGCCTGGCTTGCTTGCAACAGGCAGTGGAACAGCCCGGTGATGGAGCGGAGCCCTTTTCAGATGTGGCTCCGCGGATGGAGTCGGCCTTGTCCTTTTTTGCTGACGCCCTTTATGATATTGTCAGAGCTTCGGCTAAACACATGGCAGTAGCAGTGGCGGCTCGCCGTCTTCTTTGGCTACGGTATTGGGCGGCGGACATGGCCTCTAAGCAAAGGTTGGTGAAGTTGCCCTTTCAAGGCCTTCTCCTGTTTGGTGAGGAGTTGGAGAAAATTGTGAAGGACCTGGGTGAGGCTAAACCCCAGCGCTTGCCCGAAGATAGGCCTCGGCCTTCCTCTAAGGGTGTGGCGGTCCACTCCTCTTACAGACCTCGCTTCCGTGAAGCTCGAAGGTACCACCCGGGGCGTTCTGCTGGGTTCACTTCTCGTGCCCGTTTTCAGCGGAGGAACTCCTTTCGCTCGGACAAACATTCCACAGCCACTGGCTCAAGGCCTGGAGTTCAGGGGCGACCCTCTCAATGATGGTGCGCCGACCCTCTCCTCGAGTCCTGTCATCGGAGGACATCTTTCTCTCTTTGCCAACATTTCCTCAGATCAGTGGGTCTTGGACCTGATCAGAGACGGTTACAGAATAGAATTCGACGCCCCTGTAAGAGACGTGTTTGTGGAGTCCCGATGCGGTTCTGCCGCCAAACGGGCGGAGGTAGAGGAGACTTTACAAGGTCTGATTCAGATAGGAGCCGTGTCCCCGGTACCTCCCGCCGAACACGGCTGCGGCCGCTACTCCATCTTTTCGCCCTATTCTGGACTTACAAGAATTAAACAAGGCCCTGAGAGTGCGGCATTTTCACATGGAAACCCTGCGCTCCGTCATTGCGGCGGTACAGCCAGGAGAGTTTCTCACGTCTCTGGACCTGAAAGAAGCTTACTTGCACATTCCAATTTGGCCCCCGCACCAGAAGTTTCTGAGGTTTGAGGTGATGGGAAAGCATTTCCAGTTCCGGGCCTTGCCTTGTGGCCTCGCCACAGCTCCCCGCACCTTTTCGAAGGTTATGGTGGTAGTAGCTGCCTTTCTAAGGCGAGAGAGTATTCGGGTTCACCCGTACCTGGACGACTGGCTCATTCGAGCAAACTCTGCTGCAGAGAGTCAGCATGTAACAGCCAGAGTGGTCTCAGTACTTCAATCTCTGTGCTGGGTCGTCAATTTGGACAAAAGTCACCTGACCCCCTCGCAGTCTCTAGAATATTTGGGGGCCAGGTTCGACACAGCCTCGGGCTATGTGTACCTACCTGAGCAAAGGCGGTGCAAGCTTCAGAATCAGGTCCATCTGCTCCTGAGGGTGCCCCGCCCGCGAGCTTGGGACATTGTCCAGCTGCTTGGATCGATGACGGCCACCATGGAACTGGTGCCCTCGGCGAGAGCGCAACCGAGACCTCTACAGTATGCTCTACTCCAAAGATGGTCTCCAGTATCTCAGGATTACCAATGCAGACTCTCTTGGCTCCCTGCGGCCCGACTCAGCATGGAGTGTAGGCTCTCAGACAGCATGCTGCAGCGAGAAATGCCGCTGGCGCTCCCCGATTGGTGCCTAGTGGTGACAGATGCCAGTCTGAAAGGCTGGGGCGCACATTGCAAGGGGAAGCATGGCCAGGGTCTATGGACACCCGAGGAGTCGGAGTGGTCCATCAACCGCCTAGAGTTGAAAGCAGTGTTTCAGGCGCTTCTGGCCTTTCAAGTGACCCTGGAAGGATTGGCTGTCAGAGTGATGTCGGACAACACGACAGCAGTGGCCTACATAAATCGACAAGGCGGCACTCGGTGCAGAGCTCTAGCCGCGCAGGCCGAACAGATTTGCCACTTGACCGAGCTGCATCTACAGTTTCTGTCGGCAGCTCACATTGCAGGTCAGAGCAACGTGCAAGCCGATTATCTAAGCAGGCATCAGATCGATCCAGCGGAGTGGGAACTTGCAGACGAAGTGTTCCGGCAGATATGTGCCAAGTGAGGCAAGCCCGTGATGGATCTAATGGCGACAAGCTCCAATGCCAAAGTCCCGTGCTTCCTCAGCAGACGGAGAGATCCTTGCGCAGCGGGGTTGGATGCCTTGGCTCAACCCTGGCCTCCGGGCCTCCTGTATGTGTTCCTTCCGTGGCCCTTGATAGGGAGAGTGCTCCTGCGGATTCGGCTGCATCAAGGAGAAGTGGTTCTCATCGCCCTGGATTGGCCCAGGAGGCCTTGGTATGCGGACCTCTGACAGATGCTCGTAGAGGGTCCCCTTCAGTTACCTCTAGTTCCCAACCTGTTGTCACAGGGTCCGGTGACCATGGAGGACGCCGGCCGATTTGGTCTTATGGCCTGGCGATTGAGAGGGCGCAATTGAGAGGCAGAGGCTATTCCAATAAAGTAATTACCACTCTCCTGCAAGCCCGCAAGCGTTCCACTTCCGTGGCTTATGCCAGGATTTGGCGCCAGTTTGAAGTCTGGTGTGCTTCCAGAGAGATCACGCCCCTGCGGGCTCCTGTCTCGCCGATTCTGGACTTTTTGCAGGATGGTGTACAGAAAGGCTTGGCCTATAATTCCCTGCGGGTGCAAGTGGCAGCATTGGCCTCCCTGCGTGGCAAGGTTGAAGGCGTGTCTTTAGCTGCTCATCCGGATGTGGCACGGTTTCTTAGAGGGGTTCTTCGGCTCCGTCCTCCCGTGCGTGCACCTTGTCCAGCTTGGAACCTGGGGCTAGTGCTGAAGGCCCTTCAGGGTGCTACCTTTGAACCGCTTCGGCGTGCTTCAGAGAAAGATTTGACACTGAAGGCCATCTTGTTAGTGGCTATTACTTCGGTGAGACGGGTGTCAGAGCTCCAGGCGCTGTCCTGTAGAGACCCTTTTCTGCAGTTTTCAGAGTCCGGGGTCACGGTTCGGACCGTGCCTTCCTTCTTGCCTAAGGTGGTTTCAGCGTTTCACCTAAACCAACCTATTTTCTTGCCCTCCTTTGTCAAGGAGGAGTTTCCAGAATCTTTTGGGCAATTGCACCTGTTGGACGTGCGCAGGACTCTGCTGCAGTATCTGCAAGTTACTAACTCTTTCAGGACCTCTGATTATCTGTTTGTTTTGCTATCAGGTCCTCGCAGAGGGTCTCCAGCGTCTAAAGCCACTATTGCCCGCTGGCTTAAAGAATCTATCTTTTCAGCTTATTTGCTTGCCGGCCGGCCTCCGCCTGATGCCTTTAAGGCGCATTCCACTAGAGGAATTTCCTCTTCTTGGGCTGAAACTGGAGCACTCTCTCTTCAAGAGATTTGTAGTGCAGCAACATGGGCTTTTAAGCTCTCTTTTGTCTGACATTACAGGCTGGATGTGGCTGCCAGGAGGGACGCATATTTTGGAGTGCAAGTGCTAGCGCGTGGTGTGGCTTGTTCCCACCCTATCTAGGGATTGCTTTGATACATCCCATCTGTAATGGCTGCATCTGCTTGATGACAAGGAAGGGAAAATTAGGTTCTTACCGTGATAATTTTCTTTCCTTTAGTCATAGCAGATGCAGCCATGATCCCTCCCTGTCTGATGCTATCTGCTGTAAATCTATTTCAGGTTCTGTTCGTGTTTCTTGGAGATTCCGTCCTTGGGAGAAAGTCGGAAAACAGTCTTCAGGATTCTTGTTCAATTAAAGGAGGATGACTTAATTCGCTCCAGTTTCATGTTTTGGAGGATGAGTTTATTCCCTCCGGGAGGATGAGTTTATTCCCTCCAGTTATGTCTCAGTGGAGGATGAGTTTATGCCCTCCGGGAGGATGTTTCATTCCCTCCATTCTGAGTTAATGCCCTTTGTTGTAGGGCCATCGTTTGCTGTGAGGAAAGCTTATGTAATTCCCGTTGCGGTTTGCCATACTGCTTTGGAAGCTTCAAATACTGAAGAGAGGCAGTGGAGCAAGCTGGTATGAGGCACTGAAAAAAGTGTGCTCTCTATCTCCCTCTGCTGGTTGATGGACACAACCCATCTGTAATGGCTGCATCTGCTATGACTAAAGGAAAGAAAATTATCACTGTAAGAACCTAATTTTCCCATCCCCAATCCAGAACACCTTTTCTTTAAATTCTGATTGTCAGGGGTGAGATCATCATCAGCTTAAAAGACCTCCTTTTATTATTTAAACCTGTCACTTCCTTGTCATCAGCTGCAGATGAATCCATTACGAATGGGTTGTGTCCACCTACTAGTAGGGGGAGATAGAGAACACTGAAAACCATAGTGCCTCTAGGACGGCTAGCTCTATCTGCCTCTCAGTATTTCTTTATCTCCCAGCAGGGTTTGACGCAGCTTGTTCAGCTCCTTGAAGATTCTGCCTGGGGTGGCTCCTGTGCTTTTGCCAGTTGTAGCAGGGGTGTTGTGGCTAAGCGGAGCCCACTTTAAAGGCGCATAGGTTCGCCCTTTCCCTGCCTTTCCCACCCTCTTCTGCCTCCGGCGTACCTCTGTAGCTGTTTGCCTCCAACTTTCCTCACAGTGTTAAAAAAAATTGCGCTTTGACAGCGCTGCTATTTCTGAGGCTTTTCCTGACTGTGCAGCGTGACTGGAGCTCGTGGACTCAGTCCTCTGAGGTAAGAGCGGTACTCAGCTCCTCCGGGGAGGGCCTGTGTACGGCGTTCCGATCAGGGTGATTTTGGCACGAAGCCGCCATTTTGAATTTTATTACGCCGTTTTTCGGCGATGGCTGCTGAGGGAGTTAAGCGCTGTTTCCGTTGTGACAAGCGCAGATCAGCAGCGGGGCTCTGTAAAACGTGCTGTTTAGACAGTAGAGCCAGTACGAGCATGGCGAGCGATGATTCTTCCTGCTCGGAGCTGGCAGCGGGCGCCATCTTGCAAGTGCCGCATGGCTCGACCCCCGCGGTTGCGGAGGAGTCTGAGAGCAGAGGGGCGCCTCTGGCCGAGGCTACCAGAGGAGCTCCGTTCCCCGTGGCTCCTAATTTGGAAACGGAAGGTCAGGGTGAGTTTTTCTCCTCCGAGTTTGTGCTTATTTTACATAAAGCCTTCATGCTGAAAAGAGCTCTGCTGCAGGCGTCTGACAATGCGTTGCTACCTGGTCCCCCTCCGACTGATGATGGCCCGGGGCTGATGTCAGACGTGGATTCCTCTGAGCGTTGGATGCACGCTAAGCATAGATGGGTAAATTCCCCATCGGAGAGTGGCGCACTGTTAAAGGCGAGGCCTCCTCTGGTAATCCGAGGATGGCGAATACTAAGAAGCCTGCTCGAGCCTTTCCTCTGGATGACTCCATCCAAGAGCTTATTTCTGCTCAATGGGCTGACCCTGAGGGGCTCTTGAAAGTAGCCAGGGTGATGGGGCATCTTTACCCTCTGAGTGAGGAGCACTTGGCCTGTTTTGGGATGCCTAAAATGAATGCCTTAGTCACGGCGGTGACAAAAAAAGACCACCCTCCCAGTAGAGGGAGGGGTCGCCCTGAAGGACATTCAGGACCGGTGGTTAGAATCATTGCTAAAACGGTCCTTTGATATTTCAGGCCTAGCCTTAAGGGCGTCTGTTTGCAGTTCTTATACTGCTCGAGTCTGCCTCTCTTGGTTACAACAAGCAGTGGAACAGCCCGTGGATGGTGCGGAGTCTCTCTCTGAGGTTGCACCGCGAATGGAGTCGGCCTTGTCTTTTTTAGCTGACGCCCTCTATGATTTGGTCAGAGCTTCGGCTAAACAGATGTCTGTGGCGGTGTCTGCCCGCCGCCTTCTATGGCTACGGCATTGGGCGGCTGACATGGCCTCTAAGCAAAGGCTGGTGAAGTTGCCCTTTCGGGGCCTTCTGTTAGTTGGAGAGGATTGTTAAAGACCCTGGGGGATGCTAAACCCCAGAGGTTACTTGAGGATAGGCCGCGGCCTTCTTCCAAGGGTAAGGTGGTTCCCTCCTCTTCCAGACCTCGCTTCCGTGAACGAAGGTATCACCCGGGGTGCTCTGCTGGGTTTATTCAACGTGCCCGTTTTCAGCAGAGAAACTCCTTTCGCTCGGACAAACGTTCCGCAGCGGCAGGCTCAAGGCCATGAGTTCAGGGCCGCTCTCCACAATGATGGGACGCCAGTCCACTCCTCCTCTACAGCTGTAGGAGGACGCCTTTCCCTCTTTCTCGAGGAGTGGACCAAGATTATCTCAGATCAGTGGGTCCTGGACCTGATCAGAGAAGGTTACCGATTGGAATTCGGTACCCAGGTGAGAGACGTGTTTGTGGAGTCCCGATGCGGCACTGCCGTCAAACGGGCGGCGGTAGAGGAGACCTTACAAGTCTTGTTGTACCTTGGAGCGGTGATACCTGTACCTCCCGCCGAACACGGCTGCGGTCGTTATTCCATTTATTTTGTGGTGCCGCGAAAAGGCGGGTCTTATCGGCCCATTCTCGACTTAAAGAAAGTCAACGAGTCACTAATGGAAACCCTGTGCTCCGTCATTGCGGCGGTTCAGCCAGGAGAGTTCCTCACGTCTCTGGACCTGAAAGAAGCTTACTTGCACATTCCTATATGGCCCCCGCACCAAAAGTTCCTCCGGCTTGTGGTGTTGAGAAAACATTTCCAGTTTCGGGCCTTGCCTTTTGGCCTCGCCACAGCTTCCCGAGCCTTTTCCAAGGTAATGGTGGTAGTAGCTGCCTTTGTCAGGCGAGAGGATATCCGGGTTCTCCCGTACCTTGATGACTGGCTCATCAGAGCAGACTCTGCAGAAGAGAGTCGTCACGTAACAGCCAGAGTGGTCTCAGTACTGCAATCTCTGGGCTGGGTCGTCAATATACCCAAAAGTCACATGACCCCCTCTCAATCTCTAGAATATTTGGGGGTCCGGTTCTACACAGCTTTGGGGTTTGTCTTTCTACCTGATCAAAGGCGGTGCAAACTTCAGAATCGGGTCCGTCTGCTCTTGCGGATGCTTCGCCCGCGAGCTTGGGGCTTTGTCCAGCTGTTGGAGTCGATGACGACCACCTTGGAAGTGGTGCCATGGACGAGAGCGCACATGAGACCTCTGCAGATTGCCTTGCTTCAATGATGGTGTCCTATGTCCCAGGATTATCAACGCAGACTCACGTGGCTCCCTGTGGCCCGACTCAGTATGGAGTGATGGCTCTCAGACAGCATGCTGCGGCAAGGAATGCCACTAGCGCTTCCTGATTGGTGCCTGGTGGTAACGGATGCCATCCTGAAGGGCTGGGGAGCACATTGCCAGGGAAGCTATGCCCAGGGTCTGTGGACATCCGAGGAAACGGGGTGGTCCATCAATCGCTTGTAACTGAGAGCGATATTCCAGGCTCTTCTGGCATTTCATACGCCTCTGGCGGGACTGGCTGTCAGAGTTCTGTCGGACAACACGACAGCAGTGGCCCACATAAATTGTCAAGGCGGCACTCGGTGTCAAGCACTGGCCGCTCAGATATGCCACTGGGCCGAGCTTCATCTGCAGCTTCTGTCAGCAGCTCACATAGCAGGTCAGAGCAACGTGCAAGCCGATTTTCTAAGCAGGTATCAAATCGACCCTGCAGAGTGGGAACTGGCAGACGAAGTGTTTCTTCAGATCTGTGCCAAATGGGGAACGCCCTTAGTGGATCTAATGGTGTCAAGCGCAAATGCCAAAGTCCTGTGCTTTTTCAGCAGACTGAGAGATCCTCGCTCGGCGGGGTTGGATGCCTTGGCTCAACCCTGGCCTCTGGGCCTCCTGTATGTGTTCCCTCCTTGGCCCTTAATAGGGCGTCTCCTCCTGCGAATTCGGCTGCATCTTACTTTATTTTTGTCTATTAGATTGTAAGCTCTTTGAGCAGGGACTGTCTTCTATGTTTGTGCAGCGCTGCGTACGCCTTGTAGCACTATAGAAATGCTAAATAGTAGTAGTAGTAGTAGCATCTAGGAGTGGTGATCTTCATTGCCCTGGATTGGCCCAGGCGGCCGTGGTATGCGGACCTCCGGCGGATGCTGATGGAGGCTCCCCTTCCATTGCTTCTGGTACCGAACCTGTTGACGCAGGGCCCGGTGACCATGGAGGATCCATGCCGCTTTGGTCTTACGGCATGGCTATTGAGAGGGCGCAATTGAGAGACAAGGGCTATTCTAACAAGGTCATCTCCACTCTCTTGCAGGCCCACAAGCGTTCCGCTTCCGTTGCCTATGCTCGGATCTGGCGCCAGTTTGAGGGTTGGTATGCTTCTAAAGCGATCACACCCATGCGGGCTTCTGTCTCGCCGATACTGGACTTTTTGCAGGATGGTGTACAAAAAGGCTTGGCCTATAATTCCCTGCGTGTTCAAGTGGCAGCGTTGGCATGTTTTCGGGGAAAGGTTTCGGGCCTCTCCCTGGCAGCGCATCAGGACATTGCACGGTTTCTTAGCGGGGTGCTTCGAATCTGGCCTCCCGTGCGGGCTCCTTGTCCGGCTTGGAACCTGGGGCTAGTATTAAAAGCTCTTCAATGTTCCCCTTTCGAGCCGCTGAGGTGAGCTTCGGAGAAGGATGTGACTCTAAAGACAGTCTTTTTGGTGGCCATTACATCGGCGAGACTGGTGTCTGAGCTCCAGGCGCTGTCCTGTCGAGACCCATATCTGCAATTCTCAGAGTCCGGAGTTATGGTACGTACTGTGCCTTCCTTCCTGCCTAAGGTGGTTTCAGCGTTTTACCTAAACCAGCCTATTTTTCTGCCCTCCTTTACTAGGGAGGAGTTTCCGGAATCTTTTGGGCAGTTGCACTTTTTGGATGTGCGCAGGGCTCTGTTGCAGTATCTGCAGATGTCAAATGCTTTCAGGACCTCTGATTACCTTTTTGTATTGTTGTCAGGTCCTCGCAGAGAGTCTCCAGCGTCTAAAGCCACTATAGCCTGTTGGCTTTGGCTTCCTTAAGCCATTTTTTCTGTATATCTGCTATCTGGCGGCCTTCGTCTGACGCCTTTAAGGCACATTCCACAAGAGCGATTTCCTCCTCTTGGGCTGAGACGGGAGCACTCTGTCTTCGAGATATGTAGTGCAGCTACCTGGGCTTCTAAACTCTCTTTTGCCCATCATTACAGTCTGGATGTGGCTGCCATGAGGGACGCGCTTTTTGGAGCACAAGTGCTTGTGCGTGGTGTGGCTTGTTCCTGCCCTGTCTAGGGATTGCTTTGATACATCCCATTCGTAATGGATTCATCTGCTGCTGATGACAAGGAAGGGAAAATTAGGTTCTTACCTTAGTAATTTTCTTTCCTTTAGTCGCAGCAGATGAATCCATGATTCCTGCCTGATTGACTCTGTTTTGTTTTCAGTTTTTCCTGCAGACATGTTCCCTCATTGGGAGAAGTTGGAAAACAATCTTCAGGATTTCTGTTCTACTTCAGGAGGTTGAGTTTGTCCCTATTTTGTGTTTTTGCTCTTGTTCTGGGGCGTTCGTTCACTGTGAGGAAAGTTTATGTTATGCTACTTTGCGGTTTAACACTGCTTTGGAAGCTTCAAAATACTGAGAGGCAGATGGAGCTAGCCGTCCTAGAGGCACTATCTCCCCATGCTGGTAGGTGGATACAACCCATTCGTAATGGATTCATCTGCTGTGACTAAAGGAAAGAAAATTACCAAGGTAAGAACCTAATTTTCCCATTTCTCATCCCGGATATGGCAATTGCCATTACTACTACTACTTATCATTTCTATAGCGCTACTGGCAAATTCTTGGTTAGCATGGCACCCAAGATTTTTGTGCTGCCTTCTACTATAATGTTGATCCTTTACTTTCTTTTTTTGCACAGTATTTAGTAAACTTTAACCATATGGTGCTTAAATTCCCATTTTGGTCTCATCTCAAATCTAGCAATTGTGGGGAAGCACCAGCACAGTCATAGTAGTAAACCAAAAGAAATGTCGTCAGTCAGAAGAAGAGGGTGGGAGAAGCAATATTTATCTCTTAGCTTCAGCTCCACTGTTCTGTATAATGGGTGTTATTCCATCCTACCAGCAGGTACTACTACTACTACTAATCATTTCTACAGCGCTACTAGACGTACGCAGCGCTGTACACTTGAATATGAAGAGACAGTCCCTGCTCGACAGAGCTTACAATCTAATTAGGGCAGACAAACAGGACAAACAAAAGATAAGGGAATATTAAAGTGAGGATGATAAAATAAGGGTTCTGAACAAGAGAATAAGGGTTAGGAGTTAAAAGCTGCATCAAAAAGTGGGCTTTTAGCTTAGATTTGAAGACTGCCAGAGATTGAGCTTGACGTACCGGCTCAGGAAGTCTATTCCAGGCATATGGTGCAGCAAGATAAGAGGAACGGAGTCTGGAGTTAGCAGTGGAGGAGAAGGGTGCAGATAAGAGAAATTTACCCAGTGAATAGAGTTCCCGGGGAGGAATGTAGGGAGAGATGAGAGTGGAGAGGTACTGAGGAGCTGCAGAGTGAATGCACTTATAGGTCAATAAGAGGAGTTTGAACTGTATGCGGAAACGGATAGGAAGCCAGTGAAGTGACTTGAGGAGAGGGCTAATATGAGCATAACGACCCTGGTGGAATATTAGTCGTGCAGCAGAATTTTAGGTTGATTGAAGAGGAGAGAGATGGCTAAGTGGGAGACCTGTGAGAAGCAAGTTGCAATAGTCTAAGCGAGAGGTGATAACAGCGTGGATGAGGGTTCTGGTAGTGTGCTCAGAAAGGAAAGGGCGAATTTTGCTGATTTTATAGAGAAAAAAACGACAGGTTTTAGCAGTCTGTTGAATATGTGTATAATGTAAGCCACATTGAGCCTGCAAATAGGTGGGAAAATGTGGGATACAAATGCAATAAATAAATACATTTTAATTTTTAGTAATGTTCAATGGACTTTTCCCTCATGAATCTGTCCAACCCCCCTTTTAAACTCCGTAAGGCTAACTGCTGTCACTATATTTTCCGGCAACGAGTTCCAGAGTCCAACTACACGCTGAGTAAAGAAAAGCTTTCTGCTGTTTGTGACAATACACGTACTGCACCCTCCACACTTAATATGGCCCCTTAATTTTTCATCCCTGATGTATGACTTCAGACGAGCTGGACTTAATCTCTCTTTGAGATTCAGTCCTCTCGAGTACACGATGCGTAAATTGCTTGTTGCAAACAAAGAGTGGGATTGTATTATATCCCAATTTCTTCTAATAATATGGCTCACGTCTTTTTAAATGGTTTTCACCAATAATAAGTGAGTTGCATTAATGAGCGGTTACAAAAGCAGCTGCCATCTTGCAACAATTTGCAAGATTCAATGATAGGAATTGAGACTGGGAAAATCGCAAAAGCCAAACAAGGCGAAATGGGACCCCGTCGGACTAGAAGATAAGTGCTTGCTGTTTCTTGATCAATTAGTATGAGTCACAATACGAGATAAAAGTGACCGGTTTAAATAATAAAAGGAGGGTTTTTTTAAACCGATGATGATCTCACCCCTGACAATCAGAATTTAAAGAAAAGGTGGATTGGGGATACAGAGGCTTTTTCCTCCACCATAGCGTGAAATCTACTGCCACACCATTTGTCTAACCACTCCCGGATGATTAAGTAATGTTGTTATAGAATAGTGTGGTTGAGTCCCACTTATTACTGAAAGGTAGCATTTGTCTGATTACATTTCCTAAGGGTATTTAAAATTGGCCCTTAAAAAAAGGTAAATTATTGGTTTTGGAGCATCGGACAGCAAATTTTACATAAAAATTACCTGTAAACAGTAGCACATTTTAAAATTTCATGTCTTGTTTCCTGATTGTCTGACTATTCTGAACATTTGTTTCATGGTTCCTAGGTTGTGCCCCACCTCCAGGATCGTATGATTTGAAAAGCCCCAATAGTCTAAAAGGACCTGTTTCCTTTGAGAAATCACAAAGGTTTAGAAAGATGAAAGGTAAGACAAATGTTTAACTTTATTCCTTATCCTTTTAAACTAGTCCAGACCAATGGGTTGAATCCCCTTACCGGCAGATGGAAGTAGCAACACTGACCTTTTTCTCATGACATTGCCATTATAAGGGCTGGTGCAGCCTGGAATTCAGGTATTTCTCTTTCTCCAGCTGATGGTGTAGGTTTGGTCTGGTGCAGCAGGTCCCTGGTGTAGGCCTGACTTTTGGGAGTTCAGTCTTGGGGTTCAGACCATGGTCCTTACCCCAGTTGGGGCTATGGAGGAAGAAATACCTCTAGCTAACGGGCTTTAGCTTGAGTCATCTAGCTGTAGTCACTTAGGGGCCCTTGTCTGGGGGAGAGAGGGGTTCATGGGTGTACACCCCCTACAGCAGCAGGCCCTTCTGAAAAGTTATTTCAATCAGTACACCTTTAGTTAGGCAAGATGGCGTCTAAGTAGGAAGCAGTTGCAGGCTGTTTCTCTACCACCTTAGCTTCACTGAAATTTCTTCTTATTTTTCTTTCGTTCCCCTATGCCTAAAAGAAGGGGGAAGCAGAGGGCTGCGCCTGCTGTTCCCTTGGTGGGACCGATGGACTGCTTTGCAACTCCAGGCGGAGTAGCTGGGCAAATGACTTTGCTGTGGGTTGGAGTGGTGGGAGGTGATCCGCACCCCCTGACGGTGCTGGCAGCCTTGTTGTGTGGGCGTCCTGGATCAGCGAGATCCGAGGAGGGGTCGCTTATTCTGGGAGCAGGGGCAGCCCAAGGCAATGGAGCGCCAAGTGTAACAACGCAAGACAGCGTTGCTTAATCGTCCGTCGGGATTCACGAGCAGGAACAGGGGAGGTGATTCATTTTGGGCGGTGAAGGAGTCCGGGTAAAGGCACAACAACAACTTAAAACTTTTCCACTGAAAAAAACAGAAGTAATTACCCTAGAGATGATTTGGGATGCTTTGGTGAGTTTGGAAAACACTTTTTCCTCAGCTTACCTCCGGACCGGACCAGGATTGGACTGATGGGTTGTGTACGCCTACCAGCAGGTGGAGACTGAGAAAATTCTAAGACTAGAGAGCCAATGAGAGGCCTGGCCATATGACCCTAGCCTCAGTATTTTCTCAGTCTCTAGCAGGCAGGAGGTGAGCCCATTAGTCTCTCTCTCTCTCTTTTTCTCTTTAAGATATTAGAGATATTTATAATAGTTCTTCTGTGCCTGGAATCTCAATTAGAGGCTTGACAGGGTTTCTTTTATTTTGTTTCTTTGACAGCCTCTGGGGTGTTAAACGTTTTGTGTATGACATGTTTTCTTTGGGTTCATGTTTAATTTTCTGTTCTCACCTCTCTGGCTTCAGGGGAGGAAGTAATTTGTGGATGGCACCCTTTACTTCGCTATCTGCCCATATTGGCCAGTGGCCTAGGACCTAACTGGATCATGTGAGGTTTTGTAGTTTAGGACCCCTGTTTTTACGCTTTCTGCAGCCCAGGAGGGTCTCTATTTCCTCTGTCCAGTGGGGAGGGTCTGCCTTACACTTTGTCAAGTTTCGTTCACACGTCTGTTTACAGGCTTCCTGTCGCTATCACGGCACTGCAAACACAGTAGGAGAACATTGACAGAGGTTCTGCGATTTTCAAGCTATTTGCCCACTCTCTTCTTTACAGTACGGGCACGGACGTTATGCCTTGGGTCTTGTAGTCCCCAGGAAGGAGAAGGTTCCTTTGTCTTATTTTAGATAGCAAGGCCCTCAATCGCGCTTTCAGAGTCTCAAGGGTCGTATAGAGGCCCTTCGATCCGTTATTGTGGCGGTTCGTGCAGGACACTGTTTTAACGGTCTTTGATCTGAAGGCAGTTTATCTGCATAGGACCGGTCTCCAAATCTCTTGTGTGGTTTGTGGTTCTGGGACACAGTTTTCGGTTTCAGCCTCTACAGTTTGGTTTCACAGCAGCCCCTCTCACTATCACCAAAGTTTTGGTACTGGTGGCAGTAGCTCTCAGGAAAGAGGGAATTTTAGTTTCCCGTATCTAGAGGACTGGCTATTCAGGGAAACTTCTTATCAAGAGACTCGGCAGGTCTCAGACTGAATGGTACCCTGTTGGCTAGTAAACGTGGTCAAGAGCCATCTGATTACTTTGCAGTCTCTAGATTATTTAGGGATTACCTTTCACACGGTGTACGGCCATGGGTCTTTTCTTCCCCAGGGCACAGTTCTCCAGCTGCGATCTCAGTTTCAAGGATTACTTCTAGGTCGCATTCTTTATGTCCCACATTATATTCAGGTTCGGTCTCATGGCAGCGACTATAGAGGTAATTTCCTGGGCTAGACCTTTCTGGAGGTCTCTCTCATTTTCTCTCCTATCCAGATATTCTTCTCGGACGGAATCCCTTCAGCAGAGGTGGTCTCTGCATTCCCAGCAGCACAGCAGTCTGTTCTGGTGGTTAAGGTTGGCGAATCTCACTGCAGGTATACCCTTAGGTTATATATAGGAGACAGTTTTATTTAGGCAGGCTACTGCATGTTCTGTGGTGTCCTTTGGCAACTTTCCACGCCTTCGATTTCTTGGAATTCAGAGCAATTTGTTTAGCTCTGGAGGAGTTTTGTTCCCTAGTGGCTAGCTAGGAGGTGAGAGTTCTGTCGGACAGTTCCATGGCAGTGGCTTATGTCATCCGTCAAACAGAGATGAAGTCTTCTCTTCAGATGACAGACGGCGAGTTTCTTGGCATGGGTAAACATTCACCCTACTGCCATTTTCAGCCTTCCAAAGCGGATTTTTCTCTCATCTCCCTAGATCCGGGGGATTTGACTCCTCAGCTCTTGAACGTTTTCAACTGATAGTAGCTCTATGGGGCACTCCAGTTCTAGAACTTTTTTGCTCTCTCTCTCTCCTCACAGGTTCCTTGCTTCTTCTGTCGCCGAAAAGACTCGACAGCGGCAGAGGTAGATGTCCTCTTAAAGCAGTGGTTTTCCGGGCTTCTCTGTGTTTTCTCCATAGTTTCTCTTGGGTCATTTTTTTACATAAGATCGAGACACATGGGGGTCCGGTAGTCCTGGTAGCTCCAAATGGGGCCTGACGGCCATGGTACACAGCTCTTCAGCGTCTTCCTCGGCGTCTCCTCTACATCTTACTGTTCGCTAGGACCTTCTATCTATAGGTCTGATCTTTCATCCTTACCAGTCTTCTTTTTGTCTTATGGTTTAGCTCTTCTAAGGGCTTCATTAACTAAGAGAGCATTTTCCGAAGCTTGTTGTTCACATGCTGGTTTTCATAAGGCATTTCTCTCTTTTGTCTTCTCCTGCAGGTTGCAGTTCTTTCCCGTTTCTCAGGTCGGATACGGGGTAACTTTTTGTCCCGTCTTTTTGGAGGTCTCTCATTTTCCTTAAGGGACTTAGTCTCTTTCTCCTGACATTCCGAGAGAAACTTTTTTTTCATCTTGAAATCTCAATCTTATTCTCTTTTTGGGCTATTCTCTTCTTGTTTCCATTAAGGTTTTCTCTCTTGAGACAGTGTTTTTAGTAGCCATTGCTTCGGAGCTGCAAGTTTCTTTCATGCAGGTCTCTGTTTTTTTTCTTTTTGGAATTTTTTTCAAGGAGCAAGTAGGTCTATGTCTGGAGTACTTCTACATCTGGTTCCTTCTTTTCTGTCTACCGTAGTTTCACGTTTTTATCTTTTTTGTCTACCGTACTTTCACATTTTCATTTTTCCCAATCAGTTTTTTCTTCCAAGTCTTCACTGGAAATTAATTCTTTAAATATTAAGAGAGCTGTTACATGCTAGTTGGCAGCTATTGAACATTTTCGGTGCTCGGATCCTATTTTTGTCCTTCTAGCTAGTCGGAGTAAGGGTTTGGTCGTTTCTGACCCACTATATCTCGATGGATTAAGGAAATGAGATCTTCTATTGGTCTTTTCTCCGGGAGAGCAGTTCCAGAGTCTGTTAAACCATATTGAGAAGCGTTTTGTTCCTTGGCTGACCGATTTTTAGTGCCCTCGACGCACATTTGTAAAGTGGCATCATGGGCTTAGCTTCATTCGTTGTCTGATTAATACAGACTACATGTTCATTGTCGCCAGGACGCGGTCTTTGCAACTCAAGTATTCTCAGCGGGTTTCATCGGGTCCCACCCTTACGATTACTGCTTTGGTACTTCCCATCAATCCAATCCTGGTGCGGTCCGGAGGGACGCTAAGGAAGGAGAAATTAGATCTTACCTGCTAATTTGCTTTCTTTTAGTCCCTCCGGACCAGGCCCCTCCCATGTTTGCTCAACTATTCAGATTTCTTTCTTAGGTTTGGAAGTGAGTTCCTTTCTTTACCACAAACGGAGTAATTAAATAAATAAAAAAAACAAAAACAGATGCTGATATATATATTTAAGTGGGCCATTTCACGTCTCTGGTGAGAGTCGCTGGTGAGCTCAGATACTGGTATATATATATTAAACTTTACATGGGCCAACATGGGCCATACCACTTCTCTGGAGAGTTGCTGGTGAGCTCTTATACACGGTATTGCCGTTGTTTAAGCACATTTAATGAGTGCTTTGTGGCTGCTTTGATTCCATGAGGCACAGAAGGGTGGTCTTTCTTTATTTCTTCCCTGCTTTGTTAGTCAAATACTGAGGCTAGGGTCATATGGCCAGGGCTCTCATTGGCTCTCTAGTCTTAGAATTTTCTCAGTCTCCACCTGCTGGTAGGCGTACACAACCCATCAGTCCAATCCTGGTCCGGTCTGGAGGGACTAAAGGAAAGCAAATTAGCAGGTAAGATCTAATTTCTCCTTCTAAACAGATTTCTACAATGGTGATGTTTACTTAGTTATTTCCTGAAAAAACTGCTGATCTAGAAACTAAGGTACAACAAAGTCTTTTGAACAATTAACTAAGTCTACATAAGTACATAAGTAATGCCATACTGGGAAAAGACCAAGGGTCCATCGAGCCCAGCATCCTGTCCACGACAGCGGCCAATCCAGGCCAAGGGCACCTGGCAAGCTTCCCAAACGTACAAACATTCTATACATGTTATTCCTGGAATTTTGGATTTTTCCAAGTCCGTTTAGTAGCGGTTTATGGACTTGTCCTTTAGGAATCCGTCCAACCCCTTTTTAAACTCTGCTAAGCTAACCGCCTTCACCACTTTCTCCGGCAACGAATTCCAGAGTTTAATTACACGTTGGGTGAAGAAAAATTTTCTACGATTTGTTTTAAATTTACTATACTGTAGTTTCATCGCAAGCCCCCTAGTCCTAGTATTTTTGGAAAGCGTGAACAGACGCTTCACATCCACCTGTTCCACTCCACTCATTATTTTATATACCTCTATCATGTCTCCCCTCAGCCGTCTCTTCTCCAAGCTGTATAGCCCTAGCCTCCTTAGTCTTTCTTCATAGGGAAGTCGTCCCATCCCCGCTATCATTTTAGTCGCCCTTTGCTGTACCTTTTCCAATTCTACTATATCTTTCTTGAGATGCGGCGACCAGAATTGAACACAATACTCAAGGTGCGGTCGCACCATGGAGCGATACAACGGCATTATAACATCCTCAAGCCTGTTTTCCATACCTTTCCTAATAATACCCAACATTCTATTCGCTTTCTTAGCCGCAGCAGCACACTGAGCAGAAGGTTTCAGTGTGTTATCGACGACGACACCCAGATCCCTTTCTTGGTCCGTAACTCCTAACGTGGAAGCTTGCATGACGTATCTATAATTCGGGTTCTTTTTTCCCACATGCATCACCTTGCACTTGCTCACATTAAACATCATCTGCCATTTAGCCGCCCAGTCTCCCAGTCTCGTAAGGTCCTCTTGTAATTTTTCACAATCCTGTCGCGATTTAACGACTTTGAATAACTTTGTGTCATCAGCAAATTTAATTACCTCGCTAGTTACTCCCATCTCTAAATCATTTATAAATATATTAAAAGCAGCGGTCCTAGCACAGACCCCTGAGGAACCCCACTAACTACCCTTCTCCATTGTGAATACTGCCCATTTAACCCCACTCTCTGTTTCCTATCCTTCAACCAGTTTTTAATCCACAATAGGACATTTCCTCCTATCCCATGACCCTCCAATTTCCTCTGTAGCCTTTCATGAGGTACCTTGTCAAACGCCTTTTGAAAATCCAGATACACAATATCAACCGACTCCCCTTTGTCCACATGTTTGTTCACTCCTTCAAAGAATTGAAGTAAATTGGTCAGGCAAGATTTCCCCACACAAAAGCCATGCTGACTCGGTCTCAGTAATCCATGTCCTCGGTTGTGCTCTGTAATTTTGTTTTTAATAATAGCCTCTGGTATTGATATACTTAAAGATGGACAAGGTACATTAATTCAAGAGAACTTATTGTTACATAGGAAAATAGAAAATTTGGAAAATCAGCAAAGAATGAAAACTTTGTGATTTATAAATTTTCCTAAATTACTATCTGTTGCTCCTTTAATTACCTTCAAGAAATCCTATATAATAAAAAGCACCTCCAACGTTCTGAAGCTGACTCTGTGGCACTAAAACCTTGAAGCATTCGTGCTCTCTGTAACTCCATGTCATGAATTGACGTCAGTACTTCCTGATATGTCACCAGCGACTCTGACCAACCACATGAAAGCAGCACGAGGCACACCAACGGACTGAAAAAACAGCGTGCCCGAATGTGGACACATAGCTGCCGTGAACACTGCCGGTAAAGCTAATAAACCCACCTCACAGACACACTCGACTACCTCACCCCTCCTGAGATGCCACTGGACCCCGTCCCCCGGCCACAGCCCCCCCTCATCCACTCTCCTCCCCAATGCACACTGCCACAGACCTCCCTCCTGTCCGACTTTGGACCCTCGCCCTCTCTTCTCCGACTTCGGACCTCCCCCTCCTCCCCAACCCTTTCCCTCCCGAATCACCGTTCAGTTCCCCCATACTCTCCCCGCCCTCCCGTCACGACTCGCCATTGGGCGTAGAGGACCCCACCCTCTCCCCCGTGTTCAAGGGTTGTCGTCCCTCCGTTACACCCTCCCTCCCTTCCAGTTGCAGGCACCCTCCCTCCGAATTTGAAAAGTCATCTGCACTTACATCGTCGGTGTTACGGTGAATGGCAGCAGCTAAACAAAGCATGCAGGCTCGGCTCTTCTCTCTCTCTCACAGCTCTGGTCCCGCCCGTGCGGAAACAGGACATGAGAGAGAAAAGGGCCGAGTCTACACGCTTTGGACCGCTGCTGCCGACCGCTGTAACACCAACAATGACAGTGAAGATGAATCCCCCCCCCCCAAAAAAAAAAACACACACACGCTGATCCCCCCTCCAAACCCCCTGCAAAACCCTCTGTTCACCTCCACCCTCAAAGACAACCAACAGTTCCTCCAACTTTGCCAGCATGACACATCCCCCCCCCCCCCCCCCCCCCCCCACTAATACGAGCCAGCAACAACACGGTCAAAACCCACTCCACCCCTCAACAAATGCTGACCCCCCTCCTAGCACCCAGCCCACATCCTCACAGTTCACCACCCCCCTGGCGCCCCCCCACTCGTCATTGTCAGACACACACAGAATATCAGAAAAACACACATTCGCCCACAAACACTCAGACCGCCTCACAAACACACTGTGACACACTCTCACACACACACACTACCTGTGTGACACACATGATCTTTCACCCTCACACACAACCCTCTCCACCCCAAAACCCCACTAAAAAAACACTAACATAGTAACATAGTAGATGACGGCAGAAAAAGACCTGCACGGCCCATCTAGTCTGCCCAACAAGATACTCATATGTGCTACTTCTTGTGTATACCTTACCTTGATTTTTATCTGCTTTTTTTCAGGGCACAGACCCTAGAAGTCTTGCCCAGCACTAGCCCTGCCTCCCAATCCCGGCTAAGCTTCTGTGGATCCATTCCATCTGAACAGGATTCCTTTATGTTTATCCCACGCATGCTTGAATTCCGCTAGCAGCTCCAGAGTCCTTACCTCCTCTGCCTGTGCCAAGAAAGGACCGAGTCCTGTGAAAGAAGAAAGAGATGAGCCTGACCTGACCTACCTGGTCTGATGAGCTGAAAATCACACCCTCGGCCGCAGCCCGTAAAAAGACCGCGGCCTGAAGACTTGGGCCCGTCTTCTGGGAGCCTTGGAACCTTAGATTCCCCTAGACTACAAACCAACGTCCCTAAATCCTCTCCAAACAGGGAACCTCAAAGGAAACTTGCTAAACTTAGGCTTAAACACCGCATCTGCTGACCAACCTCTCAACCACAGAGACCTCCTGGTAGCCACTCCCAATGCCATAGTGCGCAACATTCTCTCTCTCTCGCCCCTCCACCCCACCCCCCTTTCATTGTGAAACACACACACAATATCAGAAAAACAGATACTTACCCCCAATCCACCCCACCCTCACACACGAACTCTCTGTTAGACACACTCACACAATATCACAAAAACAGACATCCACCCCACCCTCTCTCTCTCTCTCACTTACACACACGCAGTCTCTGTGACACACACAAAATGTAGCTCTGTGACACACATGATCTTTCACTCACACACACACAGACAACGCCCCCCCCCCCCCCAAAAAAAAAAAACCCACAAGAAAACACACACATACACTGATATGGAACAAGGATAGATGCACACTTAATCTCTCTCTCTCTCTCTGTCTCTCTCTCTATCATCCCAGCAACAATAACCACCCTCAAAGCCACACACCACTTCATCCCACTTTGCCAGCATGGGACGTCCCCCAACCCCCCCCCCCCCCCCCCCCACAACATTTAAAACAACAAAAAAAAAAAACCCAGACTACACCACCACACTAATACAAGCCAGCAACAACATGACCAACCCCAACAAACACTGACCCCTCTACAAGCCCCCCTGCTACACCCTCTCAGATCACCTTCCCCCCTCCCCCACTGTGAGACACACACAATACCACAAAAACACAGACACTAGCACCCAACCTCCCAGTCCACCCCACCCTCTCTCACTTTCACACACACACACAAACTTGTCTCTGTTACATACACACAGACACACTCTGTTTCACACACACAGTGAAGCAGACTTACAGATCGCAAAACACGCCCCCCACCCCCAAGCCTCCAAACTAACAAGATACCTGTACCTCTAACACAAAAACAGTAAAACCCAACAGCCAACCTCTCCCAGTACACCAGACATCCCCCCCCCCCAACATTGTTACACACACACACACACTGATACTCGCCCCCGCACTCCAACTTGCCCCACCCTCTTTCACTTCGACACACACAATCTATCTTTGTGACACATGATCTTTCTCTCACACTCACACACACAACCACTGCCCCCCCAACCCCCCCCCCCCAAATAAAAACACTCACACACACTGATGCACAACATGGAGAGATGGACACTCACTCTCTCCCCTGCTACACCCTCACAGTTCACCACCCCTGCCCCCTAGATATTGCACATAATACAACAATGTAAATTATTCATTACCAACACAACAAAATTATCCTAAAAATCCCTTTATAAGTACATAAGTAATGCCACACTGGGAAAAGACCAAGGGTCCATCAAGCCCAGTATCCTGTCCACGACAGCGGCCAATCCAGGCCAAGGGCACCTGGCAAGCTTCCCAAACATACAAACATTCTATACATGTTATTCCCGGAATTGTGGATTTTTCCCAAGTCCATTTAGTAGTGGTTTATGGACTTTAGGAAACCGTCTAACCCACTTTTAAACTCTGCCAAGCTAACTGCCTTCGCCACGTTCTCCGGCAACGAATTCCAGAGTTTAATTACGCTTTGGGTGAAGAAAACTTTTCTCCGATTTGTTTTAAAATTACTACACTGTAGTTTCATCGCATGCCCCCCAGTCCTAGTATTTTTGGAAAGCATGAACAGACACTTCACATCCACCTGTTCCACTCCACTCATTATTTTATATACCTCTATCATGTCTCCCCTCAGCCGTCTCTTCTCCAAGCTGAAAAGCCCTAGCCTCCTTAGTCTTCCTTCATAGGGAAGTAGTCTCATCCCCGCTATCATTTTAGTCGCCCTTCGCCGTACCTTTTCCTATTCCATTATATCTTTCTTGAGATGCGGCGACCAGAACTGAACACAATACTCAAGGTGCAGTCGCACCATGGAGCGATATAACGGCATTATAACATCCTTGCACCTGTTTTCCATACCTTTCCTAATAGTACCCAACATTCTATTCGCTTTCCTAGCCACAGCAGCACATTGAGCAGAAGGTTTCAGTGTATTATTGACGATCCCTTTCTTGGTCCGTAACTCCTAACGTGGAACCTTGCATGACGTAGCTATAATTTGGGTTCTTTTTTCCCACATGAATCACATTGCACTCGCTCACATTAAACGTCATCTGCCATTTAGCCGCCCAGTCTCCCAGTCTCGTAAGGTCCTTCTGTAATTTTTCACAACCCTGTCGCGAGTTAATGACTTTGAATAACTTTGTGTCAGCAGCAAATTTAATCACCTCGCTTGTTACTCCCATCTCTAAATCATTTATAAATATATTAAAAAGCAGCGGTCCTAGCACAGACCCCTGAGGAACCCCACTAACTACCCTTCTCCATTGTGAATACTGCCCATTTAACCCCACTCTCTGTTTCCTATCCTTCAACCAGTTTTTAATCCACAATAGGGCTTTTCCTCCTATCCCGTGACCCTCCAATTTCCTCTGTAGCCTTTCACAACATTCATTGCAGAAAATAAATACCTTGCTAGCGCCCATTTCATTGCTCTCAGAAACTGGGCTTTTTTACTAGTATCTTTCAGAAATCTTGAAAATACCAGAGTAAGTATATCCCCCAGTTTCAAGAATTTATTATCTTTTGCCTTATATTAAGAAACCCTCTGGTCAACCTCAAACTGCGAATCCTGAACTACCATTTGATGAATTAAATTTGACCCAGAAAATAGAAGATGAAACTATTGGAGTTCAAACTGCTACCTTAATAGTAGATTTTGTCCTACTACCAGATCATGATTGGATTCTAAAGACTTTCTTTCGTCATAGACAAATTTTTTTGAATCATAAAATTAGTTTTTCCTGACGTATCTAGACAAACTCAAAAAAGGCGTCAATCTTTTTTGAAATTACGTTCACGTGTTCTACAGTTGGGGGGGGGGGGAACCTTCTGGCTTAACTTTCCATGTAAATATGTGATTAAATTACAGTCAAATATGATTTCTTTGAAACAGATCATTTGGTGTCTTTTCTGGACTCCAAACAGACCCTTCTCTAACTCCTCTTCTCCGAGGACAAGCAGGCTGCTTGTTCTCACGACTGGGTTGACGTCCATGGCAGCCCCCACCAACCGGAAGAAAACTTCACGGGAGGTCCCGCATGAAGGGCACGCCCACCGCACATGCGCGGCCGTCTTCCCGCCCGTGCGCGGCCATTCCCGCTCAGTTTTTTCTATTCCGCGCTGGAGAGAGACGTGTTATCGTCTCTCTCTCTGTCAGCCCCGGAAACCGGATTGCGGCCTAGCCGCGGCTTTTTTTTCTATTCGCGTACGCGTTCGCGTATTTTTTCTATCGCTTAAAAAAAAAAGTTTCCTCGTCCTTAGCCGTGAGGGCGCTTCGTTGCGGCCTTGTGGCCGCACAGTCGTTTTCTTTTCGGGTGTGCTTTTCACCGCCACAATTGACGACTTTGACTTCGCCGACGCGATTTTTCTGTCGATGTCCTCGAAGGTCCCGAGTGGATTCAAAAAGTGTGGTCGGTGCGGCTGGCAGATCTCGCAAACCGATACCCACGCTTGGTGCCTCCAGTGCCTCGGCCCGGAGCATAATACCAAGACGTGCACCTTGTGTCTCGGCTTAAGGAAGCGGACACAGGTGGCGAGGCAAGTTCTTCGGGACTGTCTTTTCGGAACTTGCGCCGGCCCTTCGACGTCGACTTTGACAGCATTGGTGTCGACGGCCAGATCTTCGGTACCGATGTCGATGAAATCGGCGCCGACTCTGGCACCAACCCCAGGAGTACAGGTACCGTTGGCCCGCCGGTGACGGCGGGGGTGAGCGGCCGAGCGGGCAGTCGGCCCCAGCCACTCCCTCTACCGAGGGCCATCGGGACCGAACCCTGTTGGATCCGATTCCTCGAGGCCGGGGGGGTTCTACCTCCTCTTCGTCTCTGCCGCCGAGCGCCGATGACGGGCATTGAAAGAAAGCGAAGAAACACTGTCATCGGTCGCCCACGGCGCATGGGACTGCCAGCTCCGGTACCTCGAGGGATGACTCGAAGCCCAGGAAGCGGCAGTGCTGAGAGGAGTGTTCCCCCTCGGTTGAAGAGGTGTCGCTGCGTCAGTCTGCGGGTACTTCAGTACCGTCTCCTGGACCCGAGCAGCTTCCGACACCCACACCGGCCCCCCTGCCTTTCCCGACAGCGGGCCTTGACAGGTGCCTCCGTGCCATCCTTCCGGGGATTCTGGAAGGGCTGATGCACCAGGCTCTGCCGGCACCGGGGGTGCTTGCGCCCCCGGCGTCGTTGATGGAGGCGCCGGTGTGCTCTAGCCCGATGCCGAGGCCTCCGACGCCGCTTGCGGCACAGGTGTCGACCGCCACGCAGGTGGAGTCCCCGTCGACGTCGATGGAGGGAGCTTCGTCCCCGCCAGCGCGGGATTCCACCGCTCGATGCCATCATCGAGGACGTGGTTCCTCGCAGTCGAGACGGGCCCGGTTGATGTCTGAGCTGCAAGAGCTCATGTCCGACACCGAGGAAGAGGAGGCCTCGTGGGGGGAGGAGGAGGACCCCAGATATTTCTCCTCAGAGGAGTCTGTGGGCCTTCCCTCCGACCCCACTCCTTCACCAGAGAGGAAACTGTCACCCCCTGAGAGCCTCTCCTTTGCCTCCTTTGTCAGGGATATGTCTATTTGCATTCCCTTTCCCGTGGTCTCTGTGGATGAGCCGAGGGCGGAGATGCTCGAAGTCCTCGACTATCCATCATCTCCTAGAGAGTCTTCCACGGTGCCGTTGCACAATGTCCTCAAAGAGACACTGCTTCGGAACTGGCTGAAGCCATTATCTAATCCCACCATCCCCAAGAAAGCGGAGTCCCATTAAGGGATCCACTCTGACTCAGAGTTGATGCGGCCTCAACTGCCTCATGACTCGGCGGTCGTGGACTCTGCTCTCAAGAGAGCACGGAGTTCGAGGGATACCGCCTCGGCGCCCCCGGGGCGGGAGTCTCGCACTCTGAACTCGTTTGGGAGGCCGGCCTACCAATCGTCCATGCTCGTGACCCGCATCCAGTCATACCAGCTCTACACGAGCATACACATGCGAAACAATGTGAGGCAACTGGCGGACCTGGTCGACAAGCTCCCCCCGGAGCAGTCCAGGCCTTTTCAGGAGGTGGTCAGGCAGCTGAAGGCGTGCAGAAAGTTCCTGTCCAGGGGTATCTATGAAACCTGTGATGTGGCATCTCGAGCTGCGGCCCAAGGTATAGTGATGCGCAGACTCTCCTGGCTGCGTGCCTCTGACCTGGACAACCGCACCCAGCAGCGGCTGGTGGATGTCCCTTGCCGGGGGGATAACATTTTCGGCGAGAAGGTCGAGCAGTTGGTGGACCAACTACACCAGCAGGAAACAGCTCTCGACAAGCTCTCCCACTGGGCGCCTTCAGCATCCACCTCCGCAGGTGGACTTTTTCCCGGGCCCGGCAGGCTGCACCCTACAGCAAGCGTAGGTACACCCAGCCGGCCCGAAGGCCTCCTCAGGCACAGGGACAGTCCCAGCGCGCTCGTTCCCATCAACAGCGTGCGTCTAAGCAGCCCCCTGCGCCTCCACAGCAAAAGCAGGGGACGAACTTTTGACTGGATCCATGGGAACATAGCCGCCATCAAAGTGTCCGTGCCGGACGACCTGCCGGTCGGAGGGAGGTTGAAAGCTTTTCACCAAAGGTGGCCTCTTATAACCTCCGACCAGTGGGTTCTCCAAATAGCCAAATTGCCCACTGGGAGCCCAATCCTTCAGCTCCCATCACAAGCAGGTACATGCAGAGGAACTCTCCGCCCTTCTCAGTGCCAATGCGGTCGAGCCCGTGCCACCAGGGCAGGAAGGGCAGGGATTCTATTCCAGGTACTTCCTTGTGGAAAAGAAAACAGGGGGGATGCGCCCCATCCTAGACCTGAGAGGCCTGAACAAATATCTGGTCAAAGAAAAGTTCAGGATGCTTTCCTTGGGCACCATTCTACCCATGATTCAGAAAGACGATTGGCTATGTTCCCTGGATTTAAAGGACGCTTATACTCGCATCCCAATACTGCCAGCTCACAGACAGTATCTCTGATTCCGTCTGGGGACACGGCACTTTCAGTATTGTGTGCTGCCCTTTGGGCTCGCCTCTGCACCACGGGTGTTCACGAAATGTCTCGTGGTGGTTGCGGCGTATCTACGCAAGGTGGGGGTGCACGTGTTCCCGTATATCGACAATTGGCTGGTCAAGAGCACCTCAGAGGCAGGAGCTCTTCGGTCCATGCAGTGCACTATCCACCTTCTGGAGATGCTGGGGTTTGTGATAAATTACCCGAAGTCCCATCTCCAGCCAGTCCAATCTCTGGAATTCATAGGAGCTCTGCTGAATTCTCAGACGGCTCAGGCCTTTCTTCCCGAAGCAAGGGCGCAGAATCTTCTGTCCCTCGCTTCCCAGACCAGAGCGTCTCAGCAGGTCACAGCTTGGCAGATGTTGAGACTCCTGGGTTATATGGCCTCCACGGTTCATGTGACTCCCATGGCTCGCCTTCACATGAGATCTGCTCAATGGACCCTAGCTTCCCAGTGGTGCCAAGCTACCGGGAATCTAGAAGATGTCATCTGCCTGTCTGCCAGTTGCCGCATTTCGCTGCACTGGTGGATGATTCGGACCAATTTGACCCTGGGATGTCCATTCCAAATTCCGCAGCCCACGATGGTGCTGACGACGGATGCATCTCGCCTGGGGTGGGGAGCTCATGTCGATGGGCTCCACACCCAGGGACTGTGGTCCCTCCAGGAACAAGATCTTCAGATCAACCTCCTGGAGCTCCGAGCGATGTGGAACGCACTGAAGGCCTTCAGAGATCGGCTGCCCTACCAAATTATCCAAATTCGGACAGACAATCAGGTTGCAATGTATTATATCAACAAGCAGGGGGGCACCGGATCTCGCCCCCTGTGTCAGGAAGCCATCGTGATGTGGAGTTGGGCTTGCCAGTTCGGCATGCTTCTCCAACCCACATACCTTGCAGGCGTAAACAACAGTCTGGCCGACAGGCTGAGCAGAGTCATGCAACCGCACGAGTGGTCTCTCCATTCCAGAGTGGTACGCAAGATCTTCCGAGAGTGGGGCACCCCCTCGGTGGACCTTTTCGCCTCTCAGACCAACCACAAGCTGCCTCTGTTCTGTTCCAGACTACAGGCGCACTGCAGACTGGCGTCGGATGCCTTTCTCCTTCATTGGGGGAACGGCCTCCTGTATGCTTATCCTCCCATACCTTTGGTGGGGAAGACCTTGCTGAAGCTCATGCAAGACCACGGCACCATGATTCTGATAGCGCCTTTTTGGCCCCGTCAGATCTGGTTCCCTCTACTTCTGGAGTTGTCCTCCGAAGAACCGTGGAGATTGGAGTGTTTTCTGACTCTCATTTCGCAGAAAGACGGAGCTTTTCTGCACCCCAACCTTCAGTCTCTGGCTCTCATGGCCTGGATGTTGAGGGCGTAGATTTTGCTTCGTTGGGTTTGTCTGAGCGTGTCTCTCGCGTCTTGCTTGCCTCTAGAAAGGATTCCACTAAAAAGAGTTACTTTTTCAAGTGGAGGAGGTTTGTCGTTTGGTGTGAGAGCAAGGCCCTAGAACCTCGTTCTTGTCCTGCACAGAACCTGCTTGAATACCTTCTGCACTTATCAGAGTCTGGTCTCAAGACCAACTCAGTAAGGAATCACCTCAGTGCGATTAGTGCTTACCATCATTGTGTAGAGGGTAAAGCCATCTCTGGAGAGCCTTTAGTCGTTCGATTTATGAGAGGTTTGCTTTTGTCAAGGCCTCCTGTCAAGCCTCCTGCAGTGTCATGGGATCTCAACGTAGTCCTCACCCAGCTGATGAAACCTCCTTTGAGCCACTGAATTCTTGCCATCTGAAGTACTTGACCTGGAAGGTCATTTTCTTGGTGGCAGTTACTTCAGCTCGTAGAGTCAGTGAGCTTCAAGCCCTGGTAGCTCATGCTCCTTATACCAAATTTCATCATAACAGAGTATTCCTTGTCATCAAGCAGATGCAGCCATTACAGATGGGTTGTGTCCATCAACCAGCAGAGGGAGATAGCGCACTTTTTCAGTGCCTCATACCAGCTTGCTCCACTGCCTCTCTTCAGTATTCTCTATCTCCCCTAACAGAGTGGCTGCAGCTTCTCCAAGCTCCATCTAAAATCTGCCTGGAGGTTGCTCCTGTGCTTTTGCCATTTGTTAGCAGGGGTGTTGGAGGCTATAGCAGCTTCACTTTAAAGGCACATAGGTTCGCCCTTTCCTTGCCTTACCCATACCTCCGTAGATGTGGACACATTGCTTAGCTTTCCCTGTCCTTCCCCACCAACAGTGGATGCAGGGACATAGGATCGCCTTTTCCCTGTCTTTCCCACTCACCTGAGCCTCCGGAGTTCTATTTACCTCTGCTTTCCTCACAGCGTTAAAAAGAAAAAAAAGGAACAGAGGTTTTTCCTTGCATTTTTCTGTGGGACCGGAGCTGTGATACTCGGTCCAGTGAGGTAAGAGTGTTTTCTGACTCCTCCGGGGTGGGCCTGCGATCGGGGCGATTTTGGTGCGAACCGCCATTTTAAATTTTACCGCCGTTTTCGGCGACTGCTGCGGAGACAGTAAAGCGCTGTTCCAAGTGTGGCAAACGCAGATCAGCAGCGGGGCTCTGTAAATCGTGCTGAACAGACGTTAGAGCCGGCCCGAGCATGGCGAGCGAAGATTCTTCGCGCTCTGAGCTGGCAGCGGACGCCATTTTGAATTTACCACATGGCGCGACCTTCGCTGAGACGGAGAGTCCTGAGCCCGGAGGGGTGGCCTCGGAGTGAGGCTGATATGAGAGCTACTAGCCCCGGCAGAGATCCGGGTGCCCAGGGTGAGTTTTTCTCGCCTGATTTTCTCTTATTAATGCATAAAGCATACATACTTAAAAGAGCTCTCCCACAAAGCCTTGCAGGGGCCTCTTCTAATGCCTCCCCCCCCCTCCCCCCCGGTGGATTCTAGCCTGGGTATGCCCTCTGAGGTGTTATTCCCTGATAATTGGCAGAATATGAAGTGCAGAAGGGCTCTTTCCCCTTCAGAGAGTGCTGCACCTCAATTTTCCCCCCCGTGGTCGGGCTGTGAGGATTCGGAGGACTCTGGCAGGCCTTCATGGTCTGAGGAGCCAGAGTCTGGTGCAGAAGTGACTCAGGATCAGGACGATCCCTCCGCGGTGAGGATTTTCCACCGTGATGAGCTGCCAGCGCTTATTTCTGATGCCCTGCAGGCTCTCTCTATTGAGGACCCTGCCAGTGGCACAGCCTCCTCTGTTGAATCCTAGGATGGCTAGTACCAAAATGCCTGCTCGAGCCTTTCCTTTGCATGACTCCATCCAAGAGCTTATTTCGGCTCAATGGGCTGACCCCGAGGGACCTTTGAAAGTTTCCAGGGCTATGGGGCAATTATACCCTCTGAGTGAGGAGCATATGGCTCGCTTTGCTATGCCTAAAGTGGATGCCCTAGTCACAGCTGTGAGAAAGAGAACTACCCTATAATGGTCAGAACAGACGCAGTATGCTGTAGCAGCAATGTATATATCAATACTATATGAGAGCTACAGCCTGAAATTTTTGGTGTTGTATTAATAGAAACAGAGAAAAAGCCCTCAGAAACCGCTGGCAAAATTGCCTACGGTTTAGTGTATGGTTATGTATAGTTTATAACTCACACAGCGTTTCTATCATTGGGCAAAAAACTCTGTCATTACTGGGCTATATATTTACGAGCCTCAACCATTGTACTTAATTAACAGCAATAGTTCTTTAAGTATCGGGCCAAACTTATGACCCAGATTAAATCAGCAAAAACAGAGACTTAGCTTTAAACTGAATTCAAGCACTCTTCTTTGAATTCAGTTTAAAGCTAAGTCTCTGTTTTTGCTGATTTAATCTGGGTCATAAGTTTGGCCCGATACTTAAAGAACTATTGCTGTTAATTAAGTACAATGGTTGAGGCTCGTAAATATATAGCCCAGTAATGACAGAGTTTTTTGCCCAATGATAGAAACGCTGTGTGAGTTATAAACTATACATAACCATACACTAAACCGTAGGCAATTTTGCCAGCGGTTTCTGAGGGCTTTTTCTCTGTTTCTATTAATACAACACCAAAAATTTCAGGCTGTAGCTCTCATATAGTAAAGAGAACTACCCTCCCTGTTGAAGGAGGTGTTGCCCTGAAGGATATTTAAGACCGTAGACTGGAATCAGCACTTAAACGGTCATTTGAAATTGCAGGTCTCACTATTCGGGCGTCTGCATGCAGTTGTTATGCTGCTAGAGCCTGCCTGGCTTGGTTGCAAAAGGCAGTGGAACAGCCCGGTGATGGAGCGGAGCCCTTTTCAGATGTGGCTCCGCGGATGGAGTCGGCCTTGTCCTTTCTTGCTGACGCCCTTTATGATATTGTCAGAGCTTCGGCTAAACACATGGCAGTAGCAGTGGCGGCTCGCCGTCTTCTTTGGCTACGGCATTGGGCGGCGGACATGGCCTCTAAGCAAAGGTTGGTGAAGTTGCCCTTTCAAGGCCTTCTCCTGTTTGGTGAGGGAGAAAATTGTGAAGGACCTGGGTGAGGCTAAACCCCAGCGCTTGCCCGAAGATAGGCCTCGGCCTTCCTCTAAGGGTGCGGCGGTCCACTCCTCTTACAGACCTCGCTTCCGTGAAGCTCGAAGGTACCGCCCGGGGCGTTCTGCTGGGTTCACTTCTCGTGCCCGTTTTCAGCAGAGGAACTCCTTTCGCTCGGACAAACATTCCACAGCCACTGGCTCAAGGCCTGGAGTTCAGGGGCGACCCTCTCAATGATGGTGCGCTGGCCCTCTCCTCGAATCCTGTCATCGGAGGACGTCTTTCCCTCTTTGCCGTGGAGTGGGTCAACATTTCCTCAGATCAGTGGGTATTGGACCTGATCAGAGACGGTTTCAGAATAGAATTCGACGCCCCTGTAAGAGATGTGTTTGTGGAGTCCCAATGCGGTTCTGCCGCCAAACGGGCGGCGGCAGAGGAGACTTTGCAAGGTCTGTTTCAGATAGGGGCCATGTCCCCGGTACCTCCCGCCGAACACGGCTGCGGCCTCTACTCCATCTACTTTGTGGTGCCGCGAAAAGGAGGGTCTTTTCGCCCTATTCTGGACTTACAAGAATTAAACAAGTCCCTGAGAGTGCGGCATTTTCACATGGAAACCTTGCGCTCCGTCATTGCGGCGGTACAGCCAGGAGAGTTTCTCACGTCTCTGGACCTGAAAGAAGCTTACTTGCACATACCAATTTGGCCCCCGCACCAGAGGTTTCTGAGGTTTACGGTGATGGGAAAGCATTTCAGTTCCGGGCCTTGCCTTTTGGCCTCGCCACAGCTCCCCGCACCTTTTCGAAGGCTATGGTGGTAGTAGCTGCCTTTCTAAGGCGAGAGGGTGTTCGAATTCACCCATACCTGGATGACTGGCTCATTCGAGCAAACTCTGCTGCAGAGAGTCAGCATGTAACAGCCAGAGTGGTCTCAGTACTTCAATCTCTGTGCTGGGTCGTCAATTTGGACAAAAGTCACCTGACCCCCTCGCAGTCTCTAGAATATTTGGGGGCCAGGTTCGACACAGCCTCGGGGCATGTGTACCTACCCGAGCAAAGGCGGTGCAAGCTTCAGAATCAGGTCCGTCTCCTCCTGAGGATGCCCCGCCCGTGAGCTTGGGAGATTGTCCAGCTGCTTGGATCAATGACGGCCACCATGGAACTGGTGCCCTGGGCGAGAGCGCACCTGAGACCTCTACAGTATGCTCTACTCCAAAGATGGTCTCCAGTATCTCAGGATTATCAATGCAGACTCTCTTGGCTCCCTGCGGCCTGACTCAGTATGGAGTGGTGGCTCTCAGACGGCATGCTGTGACGAGGAATGCCGCTGGCGCTCCCCGATTGGTGCCTAGTGGTGACAGATGCCAGCCTGAAAGGCTGGGGCGCACATTGCAAGGGGAAGCATGGCCAGGGTCTATGGACACCCGAGGAGTCGGAGTGGTCCATCAACTGCCTAGAGTTGAAAGCGGCGTTTCTGGCTTTTCAAGTGACCCTGGAAGGATTGGCTGTCAGAGTGATGTCGGACAACACGACAGCAGTGGCCTACATAAATCGACAAGGTGGCACTTAGTGCTGAGCTCTAGCCGCGCAGGCCGATCAATTTTGCCACTGGGCCGAGCTGCTTCTGCAGTTTCTGTCGGCAGCTCACATTGCAGGTCAGAGCAACGTGCAAGCCGATTATCTAAGCAGGCATCAGATCGATCCAGCGGAGTGGGAACTTGCAGACGAGGTATTCCTGCAGATATGTGCCAAGTGAGGCAAGCCCGTGATGGATCTAATGGCGACAAGCATCAATGCCAAAGTCCCGTGCTTTTTCAGCAGACGGAGAGATCCTCGCTCGGCAGGGTTGGATGCCTTGGCTCAACCCTGGCCTCCTGCCCTACTGTTTGTGCTCCCTCCGTGGCCCTTGTTAGGGCGAGTGCTCCTGCGGATTCGGCTGCATCCAGGAGAAGTGGTTCTCGTCGCCCCGGATTGGCCCAGGAGGCCTTGGTATGCGGACCTCCGACAGATGCTCGTAGAGGATCCCCTTCAGTTACTTCTGGTTCCCAACCTGTTGTCACAGGGTCCGGTGACCATGGAGGACGCCGGCCGATTTGGTCTTACGGCCTGGCGATTGAGAGGGCGCAATTGAGAGACAAAGGCTATTCCAATAAAGTAATTACCACTCTCCTGCAAGCCCGCAAGCGTTCCACTTCCGTGGCTTATGCCAGGATTTGGCGCCAGTTTGAAGTCTGGTGTGCTTCCAGAGAGATCACACCCCTGCGGGCTCCTGTCTCGCCGATTCTGGACTTTTTGCAGGATGGTATACAAAAAGGCTTGGCCTATAATTCCCTGCGGGTGCAAGTGGCAGCGTTGGCCTCCCTGCGTGGCAAGGTTGAAGGCGTGTCTTTAGCTGCTCATCCAGATGTGGCACGGTTTCTTAGAGGGGTGCATCGGCTCCGTCCTCCCGTGAGTGCACCTTGTCCAGCTTGGAACCTGGGGCTAGTGCTGGATGCCCTTCAGGGTGCTCCCTTTGAACCGCTTCGGCGTGCTTCAGAGACAGATTTGACACTGAAGGCCATCTTTTTAGTGGCCATTACTTCGGCGAGACGGGTGTCAGAGCTCCAAGCGCTGTCCTGTAGAGACCCTTTTCTGCAATTTTCAGAGTCCGGGGTCACGGTTCGGACCGTGCCTGCCTTCTTGCCTAAGGTGGTTTCAGCGTTTCACCTAAACCAACCTATTTTCTTGCCCTCCTTTGTCAAGGAGGAGTTTCCAGAATCTTTTGGCAATTGCACCTGTTGGACGTGCGCAGGACTCTGCTGCAGTATCTGCAAGTTACTAACTCTTTCAGGACCTCTGATCATCTGTTTGTTTTGCTATCAGTTCCTCGCAGAGGGTCTCCAGCGTCTAAAGCTGCATCTGCTTGATGACAAGGAAGGGAAAATTAGGTTCTTACCGTGATAATTTTCTTTCCTTTAGTCATAGCAGATGCAGCCATGATCCCTCCTTGTCTGATTGCTATCTGCTGTAAATCTATTTCAGGTTCTGTTCGTTTCCTGGAGATTCCGTCATTGGGAGAAAGTCGGAAAACAGTCTTCAGGATTCTTGTTCAATTAAAGGAGGATGACTTAATTCGCTCCAGTTTCTTGTTTTGGAGGATGAGTTTATTCCCTCTGGGAGGATGAGTTTATTCCCTCCAGTTATGTCTCAGTGGAGGATGAGTTTATGCCCTCCGGGAGGATGTTTCATTCCCTCCATTCTGAGTTAATGCCCTTTGTTGTAGGGCCATCGTTCGCTGTGAGGAAAGCTTATGTTATTCCCATTGCGGTTTGCCATACTGCTTTGGAAGCTTCAAATACTGAAGAGAGGCAGTGGAGCAAGCTGGTATGAGGCACTGAAAAAGTGTGCTCTCTATCTCCCTCTGCTGGTTGATGGACACAACCCATCTGTAATGGCTGCATCTGCTATGACTAAAGGAAAGAAAATTATCACGGTAAGAACCTAATTTTCCCGTACGCCGCACTCACCCTAAGTTCCTGCCAAAGGTGGTGTCGGAGTTTCATCTTAACCAGTCAATTGTCTTGCCAACATTCTTTCCAAGACCGCATACCCGCCCTGCAGTTGCACACATTGGACTGCAAGCGAGCGTTTGCCTTCTATCTGGAGCGGACACAGCCCCAAAGACAGTCCGCCCAATTGTTTATTTCTTTCGACCCCAATAGGAAGGGGGTCGCTGTCGGGAAACGCACCATCTCCAATTGGCTAGCAGATTGCATTTCCTTCACTTACGCCCAGGCTGGGCTGACTCTTGACGGTCATGTCACGGCTCATAGTGTTAGAGCCATTGCAGCGTCGGTGGCCCACTTGAAGTCAGCCACTATTGAAGAGATTTGCAAGGCTGCAACGTGGTCATCTGTCCACACATTCACATCACATTACTGCCTCCAGCAGGATACCCGATGCGACAGTCGGTTCGGGCAGTCGGTGCTGCAGAATCTGTTTGGGGTTTGAATCCAACTCCACCCTCCAGGACCCGATTTTATTCTGTTCAGGCTGCACTCGCAGTTAGTTGTTCTTCGTAGGTCAATTTCTGTTATGTCCTCGCCGTTGCGAGGTTCAATTGACCTGGGTTCTTGTTTTGAGTGAGCCTGAGAGCTAGGGATACCCCAGTCGTGAGAACAAGCAGCCTGCTTGTCTTCGGAGAAAGCGAATGATACATACCTGTAGCAGGTGTTCTCCGAGGACAGCAGGCTGATTGTTCTCACCTACCCTCCCTCTTCCCCTTTGGAGTTGCGTTTTGCTCATTCCTTTGCTTGTCATTCAACTGAGCGGGAACGGTCGCGCAAGGGCGGGAAGACGGCCGCACATGCGCGGTGGGCGTGCCCTGCGTGCGGGACCGCCCGCAAAGTTTTGTTCCGGTTGGTGGGGGCTGCCGTGGACATCAACCCAGTCGTGAGAACAATCAGCCTGCTGTCCTCGGAGAAAACCTGCTACAGATATGTATCATTCGCTTACTATCAGCTCCTGTGTTATCTACTCCGTAATTTTGATAAAGCATAGGTTGTTCTTCCTCTATTTCTTTAGAATGGTTCCTTGAGTTGTGCCTTGCCCCCTCCCCTTTATTTGGACTTGAGATACAGTTGTCACTTATAAGAACTTTATATGATTATGATTGTTTTTCCTTTATTGATCTGTGGCATTGTTCTTTTCTGTTCAAGAATTTTTTTTTCTTGTTGAAAGTATTGAAACATTTATAAATAAAAAAAAAAAAAAATACACCTTTAGTTAAGGTGTGCGTTGGCTGGAGTCAGTCTGACATGTCAGTGATTTGAAATGCTATTGTGTGTGGGTTTTTTTTTTGTTTTGTTTGTTTCCCCCCGCCCCTGAATGAATGCTGTCCTATATTTATTGGTGGTCCGTTTTTCTGTTTTCTGTTCTTTTTTATTTTATTGTACTCTGCTTAGACCCTTGTATTACTTGGGAATAAGTTTTTTTTGTTTTTTTTGTTTTTTTTAAATTTAACATATAAACATAGAGCATCGGGGCAGGTATTCCTTGGTGGATCCAAGGGGCAGTGGGGAGAAGGCTGTTTGCACCAGCCTCAAGGCCCCTGTATGCTCCTCAGCCAGCACCACACTACTGCCAGCTCCTATCGTGCTAGTTGTCTTGGGACTGCCCTGGGGAGACTGCATTATTTTGATTCCCTCCTTGTCCCTGCCATGCTGCGTTGGCAAGAATGGGGCCATGTTGCTGCTGTCCTTCCATGTCTCAGATCAATAGGGTGCCAGTGGGTCTGCTGGTACAGGGGAATAGGGAAGCTCCTATGTCCACCTGGGCCTACTGTAAGTGCTCTGGGGCCTTCAAGGGCCAAATATCTGCACACTAATGATTAGCGTTAGGAAGATCTTGGCAGAGGCCCTTACCTCTGGTGTGGGAGGGCCCCTCTTCCATCATTGGATCCCTGCAGTTGGTTCCTCTGGAGCCTTGATTTCAGGTTGAGAATTTGTCTCACAATCAGATCTTGGCACAGACTTAAGACATCCGCCCCCTCAAAGAGCCAGAGTCCCCAAGGTGGCACGTAACCTGGTTTTATCAGTTGGTGGTAGCTTATCGATGACTGCCGCACTGAGTGGCTGATGTTGTCTCAAGGCACAACTCTGTAACCTGCCCTTTAGGGGCCAGTTGTTCTTTGAAGACTTGGAGCTGGTGGTGGAAGATATGGGGTAGGCCAGGCCCCAGCTTCTCCCTGAGAATCACTTGTGCTCCTCCAGGAGATAAGTCTAGGTTGAATGGATTGAGGCTGATACCATTTTCACAAGTGTTTCTTCACTTTCCCTGCAGCTCCCAAGACTCAGAAGGGTGTGCCCTTTCAAGGTACCTAGAGGGTGCAAGGGATTCTGGCCTCCATGGAACTGAGAGATCCCAATGAGGGTCAGCCAGGCTTCTTGGTGGTACAAGTGGATAGCAGATTTTCATTTCCACCATTTGGCTCTGAGCAGTGAGTAGGTTGTGGAAGCGGTGCACCAGGGGTAATGCCTGGAGTTTGCTGAACCTATTTATAGCACCTTTACAGTCTTCCCTTGCAGTACCCTTCTCAAAAGGACAAGTAGTGCTGGGGGCAGTGAAGCCGATAGCCCCTCAGAAGTGGCAGGGACACTTCTTGGATACTATGAAATAGGAATAAGGGGGCTCCCTCCAGATTCATCTTGGGTCTTATGGGGGTCAGTGTGTCTCTCTAGGTTCCATGTTTCCACATGGAGACCTTGTGAAAGCTTTTGTCAGGTAGGCCAAGCAAGTTTTTAACCTCCCCAGATCTGACGAGTACTTCCCACAAACTTTCTGCATTTCTATGTGGGACATGCACTGCTGGTTCAGAGCACTCCCATTTGAGCCTGGTAATTGATCTCTGCATCTTTTTTCCAAAGTCGTAATGATGATGACGACGGTTCCCTGCAAATAGTGAAGCTGGGTGCATCTGTAACTGGATGACTGGCTGATTTCGGGCCAGTTTGGAGGCACTCAACAGTAGGTATGGCTGACAGAAGTGGTTTTGTGTACTGGAGTGCCTGGGACTGGGTCAACATGTGCAGGAGCTGAAGTACCTTGGAGTTCACTTTGCTTCAAGGGGCAGTATTTCTTCTGGTGGAGCTGATGTACAAGCTTTAGTCCCAAAGGTGGGAACTAAGGACAACCTACAGCTCTTCTGCTCAATGGCAGCAACTGTAGAGGTACTCTTTTGGATAAAGGCTCATGCATACCTCTCCAGAAAGCCTTACTGTCTTGTTGGGTACTTTGTTCACAACAGTTCATTGTGCATCTTTCCTTCCCTTGGACCTTGTGCTGGTTTTTGATGTAGTGGGACCCCCTGCCATTTTCTCAAGGGGATCCATCTGGACTCTCTGCTCACAAATTGTGGAGCATAATGCCTGGGTCTGGTGGCACAAGGATGGTGGTCCTGAGTGGAGACCTGGAATACATGGCACTGGAAATCAGATGGGTTTGCAGACCAAGGCTTATCTTTCATTACTCTCTTCAGCTCCTCAGTACCTCTCCACTCTTACCTCTCCCTACACTCTTCCCCGGGAACTCTGTTCACTAGCTAAATCTCTCTTATCTGCACCCTTCCTTATCCTCTGCAGCAGATGAATCCAGAAACTGGTGGGTTGTGTCCATCTACCAGCAGGTGGAGATAGAGATAACTAGACTAAAGATAGAAATACCAGACAAGCAGCCCCTTCAGTAGCCAGTATATCTCTATCTCCAGCAGGTGATGGACGACATGTCTTCAGCTCCTGCATTCATCTTCTGTGGGGCATTTCTTGGGCCTTTGCCAGTTGAGAGTGGGGGCGATTGGCTGATCGGTGCCATCCTTAGGGGCATACCTGGTCTCCAGGTCCTTGCCTCACCCCCGAGTTCCCCTATCTCCCGACTGTGCTGCTTTCTGGCTTTGCCTCCTCACCAACCATTAAAAAAAAAAAAAAATTCCTCTGAGGCACTAATTGACAGCCGGCTTTGACTGCACACAAGCATCAGGATCGCTGCAGGGAGGAGCTCCTTATCTGTTGGGAGACCTGTGATACAGCCCTGTATGGTGTGGGCCGCTCTTGCTCCCCTCGTGGTGAGTACTGATTTTGGGCTTCTCGTTTCTTTCATGGCTGCCTAAGTGGTTAAGCGTTGTTCTCCGAGGACAAGCAGGCTACTTGTTCTCACGACTGGGTTGACGTCCACGGCAGCCCCTACGAACCGGAAGAAAAGTCTCGCGGGAGGTAGCGCACGTGGGGCACGCCCACCGTGCGTGTGCGGCCGTCTTCTCGCCCGTGCGCGCCTGCTCAGTTTCTGTTTTTCCGCGCTGGAGAGAGATGCAGTTTCGTCCCTCCTAGTCAGCCCCGGAAAACCCATTTCGCGGCCTTGTCCACTATTTCTAGTGTGCGCATGTTCGCGCGTTTGTTTTATTGTGTTAAAAAAAAAGTCTCCTTTCCGTCGAGTTTTCTCTTTTCTTTTCACGTCGTCACGTCCCTTTTTCTTTTTCGTTGTGGCATTTTCACCGCCACCGTCGACGGTTTTGACTTCACCGATGCAATTTTTCCGTTGATGTCCTCGAAGGTCCCAAGCGGATTTAAAAAGTGTGGTCGGTGCGGCCGGCAAATCTCACAGTCCGGTACTCACGCTTGGTGCCTCCAGTGCCTTGGGCTGGAGCATAATTCCAAAGCGTGCACCTTGTGTCTCAGCTTGAAAAAGTGGACACAGGTGGCGAGGCAAGTTCTTCGGGACCGTCTTTTTGGAACTTGCGCCGGCCCTTCGACATCGGCAGCGGGATCTTCGGCATCGGTACCAGTATCGACGTCTTCGGCGCCGACCATGGCATTGATCCCAGGAGTACAGGTTCCCTTGGCCCGACGACCTGCCAGCGATGGCGGCGGTGAACGGCCGAGTGGGCAATCCGCTTCGGCTGGTCCTGCCGCCCAGGGCCATTGGGACCGAACCCTGTCGGATCCGACACCCAGAGGGCGCTGGGACTCCACCTCCTCCTCGTCCATGCCACGGAGCGCCGATGACAGGCATTGGAAGAAGCTTGTGAAGAAGCACCGTCATCGGTCGCCCATGGCGCATGGCTTGGGTAGCTCAGGGACGTCGAGAGATTCGATCCCTAAGAAGCACCCACGCCAGGAGGAGCGCTCCCCCTCTATTGAAGAGGTGTCAATGAGCAGGTCGTCATGCGCAGGTCGTCAGGTACCCCGGTACCCTCTCCTGGACCCGGACAGCTTCGAGCACCGATGCTCACACCGGCTCCCCAGCCTCTCCCGACAACGGCCCTGGACGAGTGTCTCCGAGCCATCCTTCCAGGTATCATGGAGGGGCTGATGCGCCAGGCCCTACCGGCACCGGGGGTGCTTGCGCCCGCTGGCTCTAGCCCTGTGATGTGGTCTTCGACACGATCTCGATCGCCACTCAGGTGGAATCCCCGTTGACGTTGATGGAGGGAGCTTTGTCCCCGCTGGCGCGGGAGTCCACCTCTTGGCACCATTATCGAGAACGCGGTTCCTCGGGGTCGAGACGGGCCCGGTTGCGGACTGAGCTCAGAGAGCTCATGTCCGACACCGAGGAGGAGGCCTCGTGGGGGGAGGAGGAGGATCCCAGATATTTCTCCTCCGAGGAGTCTGTGGGTCTTCTCTCCGACCCCACGCCTTCACCGGAGAGGAAGCTCTCTCCTCCAGAGAGCCTCTCCTTTGCCTCCTTTGTCAGGGACTTGTCTGTGAGCATTCCCTTCCCAGTGGTCACCGTGGATGAGACGAGGGCTGAGATGCTCAAAGTCCTTGACTATCCATCACCACCTAGAGAGTCTTCCACGGTACCGTTACATAATGTCCTGAGGGAGACACTGCTTTGGAACTGGTTGAAGCCCCTATCTAATCCCACCATCCCCAAGAAAGCAGAGTCCCAATATAGAGTCCACACGGACCCGGAGTTGATGCGGCCTCAGTTGCCATATGACTCAGTGATCGTGGACTCTGCTCTCGAGGGCCAAGAGTTCGAGGGATACCGCCTCGGCGCCCCCGGGGCGGGAGTCTCGCACTTTGGACTTGTTTGGGACGAAGGCCTATCATTCTTCCATGCTCATGACCAAGATCCAATCATACCAGCTCTACACAAGCATCCACATGCGGAACAATGTGCGGCAACTGGCGGACCTGGTTGACAAGCTCCCGCCGGAGCAGTCCAGGCCTTTTCAGGAGGTGGTCCAAGAAATGGATCTGCAAACTCCAAAATGGACACCAAACAAAGCAGATACGTATGTGGAAAACAATATTTAATTGATATGGATCAATAAAAAATTAACAAGCCCGACACAGGCCGTGTTTCTCCCCACTGGGCTGCATCAGGGGCTACAAAAGAAACAATCATATAACAATTAGAACAAATATAAAAGCAGGTAAACATAAAAATAGATATAAAATAGTTGTGTGGCGGAGCCGGTGGGGGGAAGAGGGGGTTGGTGGTTGGGAGGCGAGGATAGTGTTGGGCAGACGTATACGGTCTGTGCCAGAGCCAGTGGTGGGAGGCGGGGAATAGTGTTGGGCAGACTTATATGGTCTGTGCCAGAGCCGGTGGTGGGAGACGGGGCTGATGGTTGGGAGGAGGGGATAGTGCTGGGCAGACTTATTTGGTCTGTGCCCTGAAAAAGACAGGTACAAATCAAGGTAAGGTATACACATATGAGTTTATCTTGCTGGGCAGACTGGATGGACCGTGCAGGTCTTTTTCTGCCGTCATCTACTATGTTACTATTCTGCTTATAATCGAACGAGAAAAACGCCCAAGTTCCGACCTAAATCGGGAGATAGACGTTTATCTCACAAAAACGAATAACGCGGTATAATCGAAAGCCGAACTTGGACGTTTTCAACTGCACTCCATCGCGGAAGCGTACAAAGTTGACGGGGGCGTGTCGGAGGCGTGGTGAAGGCGGGACTGGGGCATGGTTATCACCCGAACAGAGATGGGCGCCTTTCACCGATAATGGAAAAAAAGTATGCGTTTGTAGCTAGAATATAGGGCACTTTTCCTGGACCCTGATATTTCACGAATAAGGCCCCAAAAAGTGCCCTAAATGACTAGAATACCCACAGAGGGAATCGGGGATGACCTCCCCTGACTCCCCCAGTGGTCACTAACCCCCTCCCACCACAAAAAAATGATGTTTCACAACTTTTTATTTTCACCATCAAATGTCATACCCACCTCCCTGGCAGCAGTATGCAGGTCCCTGGAGCAGTTGTTACGGGGTGCAGTGGACTTCAGGCAGGTGGAACCAGGCCCATCCCTCCCCCCCTATCTGTTACAATTGTGCTTCTTAATGCTTATTAGTCGTCCAACCCCCCAAACCCACTGTACCCACATGTAGGTGCCCCCCTTCACCCCTTAGGGCTATAGTAATGGTGTAGACTTGTGGGCAGTGGGTTTTGAGGGGGATTTGGGGGGCTCAACACACAAGGGAAGGGTGCTGTGCACCTGGGAGCTCTTTTACCTTTTTTTTTGTTTTTGTAAAAGTGCCCCCTAGGGTGCCCGGTTGGTGTCCTGGCATGTGAGGGGACCAGTGCACTACGAATCCTGGCCCCTCCCACGAACAAATGCCTTGGATTTATTCGTTTTGAGCTGGGTGCTTTCATTTTCCATTATCGCTGAAAAACAAAAACACCCAGCTCACAAATTGTCGAATAAAACATGGACGTCTATTTTTTTGCGAAAATACAGTTCGGTCCGCCCCTTCACGGACCCGTTCTCGGAGATAAACGCCCATGGAGATAGACGTTTTTGTTCGATTATGCCCCTCCATGTAACATTAGATAATCTTTGGACATTGATTGTTGACTTTGGGAAAAACGTTAATCCCCCAGATTCAGAAGATAAAACAGGATGTTGATTTGGTAGAAGAGAAAGTTAAACAATTGAATTTACAAGTTGAAAAGCAAGCAAAAGATAGTCAACAAGTTCAAGAAATACAAAATACTATGCTTAAAGACTTAACAAATTTAAGAAGAAAGACAGAAATATTGGAAAATTACTCTAGAAGCAATAATTTGTGATTTACAAATTTTCCTTATTTATCTTCTGTTGCTCCAAGAGAGATGTTAAAAATATATTTTAAGGAAATTCTTCAGATAGGGGCGGAGAATATATCCCCATTTGCGCAAGTTTATTATCTGCCTTCTAGAAATCAACAATTACAAGAAAATCAACCCATAGGTGTAACGACTTTATTAGAAACCTCAGATACTGAACAAACTGTACCAGCTACTTTGGTAGCGACGGTGGCTTTATTGCCGGACAAAGTTTGGATATTAAAAATGTTTGATAAAAACTGAGAGAAACTTTTTAAGGGATAAAAAATTTCTTTCTATCCGGATGTATCGAGGGAGACGCAAGCACGTTGAAAAAGATTTCTTGAGAAGAAAGGATCCAATTGGGAGCAACCTTTTTTCTTAAATTTCCGTGCAAATGTCTAGCTAACTATCATTCTGAGAAATTTGTGTTTTATGATCCCTCCCAACTTGAGTCATTTATTACAACTAGAAGGGTAGTTGGAGTAGAACCTCCAATAATTAATAATGCTTGAGATAGTATATATAGGATCAAGCAGACGCCCGCTTACTCTCTTTAAGTATATGTTCTTTATTCTTCAGCGTAATCCTTACCTTGAACTCCCCATGTGGACTTATGTTGGGTTAATTGTAGAAAAATGTAACTATGATTGTTTCCTATGATGTTAAATCTTAATTAACCAAGTTTCTTAACAAGTTTGAAATACTTATATATATTTGCAAAACTTAAATAAATTTAAAAAAAACAAGTGAGGTGAAGGAAGCTATTAGGGCTAAAAGAAACGCCTTCAAAAAATGGAAGAAGGAACCGTCTGAAAATAACAAGAAGCAGCATAAGGAGTGTCAAAGCAAATGCAAGGCACAGATAAGGCCAAGAGGGATTACGAAAAAAAAGATAGCATTAGAGGCAAAAAAACATAGCAAAACGTTTTTTCGGTATATGAAAAGCAGGAAGCCGGCAGAAGAATCGGTTGGGCCGCTGGATGACCGAGGGGTACATAAGTAATGCCATACTGGGAAAAGACCAAGGGTCCATCGAGCCCAGCATTCTGTCCACGACAGCGGCCAATCCAGGCCAAGGGCACCTGGCAAGCTTCCTAAACGTACAAACATTCTATACATGTTGTTCCTGGGATTGTGGATTTTTCCCAAGTCCATTTAGTAGCGGTTTATGGACTCGTCCTTTAGGAAACCGTCCAACCTCTTTTAAACTCTGCTAAGCTAACCGCCTTCACCACTTTCTCCGGCAACAAATTCCAGAGTTTAATTATACGTTGGGTGAAGAAAAATTTCTCCGATTTGTTTTAAATTTACTACACTGTAGTTTCATCGCATGCCCCCTAGTCCTAGTATTTTTGGAAAGCGTGAACAGACGCTTCACATCCACCTGTTCCACTCCACTCATTATTTTATATACCTCTATCATGTCTCCCCTCAGCCGTCTCTTCTCCAAGCTGAATAGCCCTAGCTTCCTTAATCTTTCTTCATAGGGAAGTCGTCCCATCCCCGCTATCATTTTAGTCGCCCTTCGCTGCACCTTTTCCAATTCTAATATATCTTTCTTGAGATGCGGCGACCAGAATTGAACACAATACTCAAGGTGCGGTCGCACCATGGAGCGATACAACGGCATTATAACATCCTCACACCTGTTTTCCACACCTTTCCTAATAATACCCAACATTCTATTCGCTTTCCTAGCCGCAGCAGCACACTGAGCAGAAGGTTTCAGCGTATTATCGACAACGACACCTAGATCCCTTTCTTGGTCCGTAACTCCTAACGTGGAACCTTGCATGACGTAGCTATAATTCGGGTTCTTTATTCCCACATGCATCACCTTGCACTTGCTCACATTAAACGTCATCTGCCATTTAGCCGCCCAGTCTCCCAGTTTCGTAAGGTCCTCTTGTAATTTTTCACAATCCTGTCGCGATTTAACAACTTTGAATAACTTTGTGTCATCAGCAAATTTAATTACCTCGCTAGTTACTCCCATCTCTAAATCATTTATAAATATATTAAAAAGCAGCGGTCCTAGCACAGACCCCTGAGGAACCCCACTAACTACCCTTCCCCATTGTGAATACTACCCATTTAACCCCACTCTCTGTTTCCTATCCTTCAACCAGTTTTTAATCCACAATAGGACATTTCCTCCTATCCCATGACCCTCCAATTTCCTCTGTAGCCTTTCATGAGGTACCTTGTCAAACGCCTTTTGAAAATCCAGATACACAATATCAACCGGTTCCCCTTTGTCCACATGTTTGTTTACTCCTTCAAAGAATTGAAGTAAATTGGTCAGGCAAGATTTCCCCACACAAAAGCCGTGCTGACTCGGTCTCCGTAATCCATGTCCTCGGATGTGCTCTGTAATTTTGTTTTTAATAATAGCCTCTACCATTTTCCCCGGCACTGACGTCAGACTCACCGGTCTATAATTTCCCGGATCTCCCCTGGAGCCTTTTTTAAAAATCGGCGTTACCTTGGCCACCCTCCAGGATAAGTTGCATATCACTAGCAGTAGCTCCGCAAGCTCATTTTTCAATTCTATCAGTACTCTAGGATGAATACCATCCGGTCCAGGAGATTTGCTACTCTTCAGTTTGCTGAACTGCCCCATTACGTCCTTCAGGTTTACCGTGAAGTCAGTAAGTTTCTCCGACTCGTCCGCTTGAAATACCATTTCCGACACCGGTATCCCACCCAAATCTTCCTCGGTGAAGACGAAGCAAAGAATTCATTCAGTCTCTCCGCTATGTCTTTATCTTCCTTGATCGCCCCTTTTACCCCTCCGTCATCCAGCGGCCCAACCGATTCTTTTGCCGGCTTCCTGCTTTTAATATACCGAAAAAAAAATTTACTATGTTTTTTTGCCTCTAATGCTATCTTTTTTTCGTAATCCCTCTTGGCCTTCCTTATCTGCACCTTGCATTTGCTTTGACACTCCTTATGCTGCTTCTTGTTATTTTCAGACGGGGGGCGATCAAGGAAGATAAAGACATAGCAGAGAGATTGAATGAATTCTTTGCTTCGGTCTTCACCGAGGAAGATTTGGGTTGGATACCGGTGTCGGAAATAGTATTTCAAGCGGATGAGTCGGAGAAACTTACTGACTTCACGGTAAACCTGGAGGACGTAGTGGGGCAGTTCAGCAAACTGAAGAGTAGCAAATCTCCTGGACCGGATGGTATTCATCCTAGAGTACTGATAGAATTGAAAAATAAGCTTGCGGAGCTACTGTTAGTGATATGCAATTTATCCTTAAAATCAAGCGTGGTACCGGAAGATTGGAGGGTGGCCAATGTAATGCTGATTTTTAAAAAAGGTTCCAGAGGAGATCCGGGAAATTACAAACCGGTGAGTCTAACGTCGGTGCCGGGGAAAATGGTAGAGGCTATTATGAAAAACAAAATTACAGAGCACATCCAAGGACATGGATTACTGAGACCAAGTCAGTACGGCTTTTGTGTGGGGAAATCTTGCCTGACCAATTTACTTCAATTCTTTGAAGGAGTAAACAAACATGTGGACAAAGGGGAGTTGGTTGATATCATGTTTCTGGATTTTCAAAAGGCGTTTAACAAGGTACTTCATGAAAGGTTGCAGAGGAAATTGGAGGGTCATGGGATAGGAGGAAATGTCCTATTGTGGATTAAAAACTGGTTGAAGGATAGGAAACACAGAGTGGGGTTAAATGGGTAGTATTCACAATGGAGAAGGGTAGTTAGTGGGGTTCCTCAGGGGTCTGTGTTAGGACCGCTGCTTTTTAATATATTTATAAATGATTTAGAGATGGGAGTAACTAGTGAGGTAATTAAATTTGCTGATGACACAAAGTTATTCAAAGTTGTTAACTCGCGACAGGATTGTGAAAAATTACAGGAGGACCTTACGAGACTGGGCGGCTAAATGGCAGATGACGTTTAATGTGAGCAAGTGCAATGTGATGCATGTGGGGAAAAAGAACCCGAATTATAGCTACGTCATGCAAGGTTCCACATTAGGTGTTACGGACCAAGAAAGGGATCTGGGTGTCGTCGTCGATAATACACTGAAACCTTCTGCTCTGTTTGCTGCTGTGGCTTGGAAAGCAAATAGAATGTTGGGTATTATTAGGAAAGGTATGTAAAACAGGTGTGAGGATGTTATAATGCCATTGTATCGCTCCATGGTGCGACCGCACCTTGAGTATTGTGTTCAATTCTGGTCGCTGCATCTCAAGAAAGATGTATTAGAATTGGAAAAGGTGCAGCGAAGGGCGACTAAAATGATAGCGGGGATGGGACGACTTCCCTATGAAGAAAAACTAAGGAGGCTAAGGCTTTTCAGCTTGAAGACGGCTGAGGGGAGACATGATAGAGGTATATAAAATAATGAGTGGAGTGGAACAGGTGGATGTGAAGCGTCTGTTCACGCCTTCCAAAAATACTAGGACTAGGGGGCATGCGATGAAACTACAGTGTAGTAAATTTAAAACAAATCGGAGAAAATTTGTCTTCACCCAACGCGTAATTAAACTCTGGAATTTGTTGCCGGACAACGTGGTGAAGGCGGTTAGCTTAGCAGAGTTTAAAAAGGGGTTAGACGGTTTCCTAAAGAACAAGTACATAAACCACTACTAAATGGACTTGGGAAAAATCCATAATTCCGGGAATAACATGTATAGAATGCTTGTACATTTGGGAAGCTTGCCAGGTGCCCTTGGCCTGGATTGGCCTCTATCGTGGACAGGATGTTGAGCTCGATGGACCCTTGGTCTTTTCCCAGTGTGGCATTACTTATGTATTTATGCCCTGGAATGGCCCTGCTGTCCTTAGTAGTCTGATCTAGTTCACCACGTGGCTGGCCTTCCCCTTTTTATTACCTCAAGATCACGTCTCTGTCATGGAGGACCCGAACTTCACCCCTACCCTCTTCTGGCTTACGATCTGTCCCTTGAAAGGCAGTTCCTAAGGAACAGTGGCCTTTCAACCTCTGTCATTTCCATGCTGATAAGAGCCTGGAGACAGTCATGTCCTTGGTGTATGTCTGGGTCTGGTGGGTGTTTAAGCATTTGTGCACAAAGCATAAATTTCACCCTAGTGAGTGCAAGTCACTGATCCTGGAGTTCTCGCAGAAAGGTCTAGAGCAGGGCTGATGGTTTGGCTTTCGGCTCCTTGAAGGTGCAGGTAGTGGCTTTAGTGTGTGTCTGTCCCAGTGAAAAATGAGTTACTTGTTTGCAAGGTGGATATTGCTTTTTTGTGCAAGGTGAAGTAGATTAGGCTTCAATTCCAGCCTATTGTCTCCCATGCTCCATTTGAGCCTTTTCAAGTAGCCTTAGTGAAAGAGATTTTCCCTGAAAATGGTATTTTTGGTGGCTGTTTGTTCAGTCAGGAGGTTATCTGAATAGCAGACCTTGTCCTGCAGTGACCTCTACCTGTCCTTTATAGATCAGGTGGTGTCCCTTTGGACAGTACCTACATTCTTGCCAAAGGAGTCTTCCCATTCCTTGTAAATCAGCTGTTTCACAGCAAAAACAACCAGAAGCATCTTGGCAGGAACATCCTGTAGGCATGAAGAGACTTTCCTTTCATGTGTCTCCCTTCATGCTATGTCAGGGTCTACATAAAAAGCATGTAGCCTCTGTCATCAATAGCGTGATGGCCTCTTGGGTAGAGGTCTAGGTGACTGTGCCAGAGGACATCTACAAAGTAACGATGCGATCTTTTCTGCATTCCATTATGAAGCTCTACAAGATTGACCATTTCATGAACATCCTTGCGGCCTTCAATAGAACAGTGATTCAGAGAGGGCTTGTTTTCCCAACCCAATAAGTTACTGCTTTTGAATATTCCGTTGGTCTGTACTGGTCTAATAGGATAATAGGAAATTTATTCATACCTGTTGATTTTTCTTTTTGAGTGCTGCTAGACCAAGACTGTGGCTTACAGGGTATACATTTCTGAGCCTAGCTCTCCATATCTCTCTATAGTTCAAATGACTTTGTGAGTTCACCTTATAATGGTTGGTATTGATGGGGCACTAAATTGATGTGTAGCAAAATAGACCCATTTCTGCTTTGCAGAGTCATACTGGAGAATTCAGGTTCCACTGGCCCTTAAGCTGCTGATGTCACTAATACGTTTAGTATCTCTTTACCTGTATCTGTTGGTAGGATCTCAACCAGTTGATCAGGACTGGTCTAGCAGACCTCAAAGAGGAAATTTAACAGGTGTGAATGAACTTCACCTTTAAACCATCTTGTCATAAAAGGGTATGCTGTGTTTTGTGTAGCATTTCAGTAGATAAAAGTACTTTCTCAAAATACTGATTTAGGATCTACATCAAGGGTGTTCATTGTCAGTCCTTGCCCAGTTTTTTCAGGATTTCCATAATGAATATGCATACAACTATTTGCATGCAATGGAGGCAGTGCATACAAATATCATGCATCTTAATTGGGGAAATCCTGAAAACTTGACGGCAAGGGCCAATGTTGGATACCTCTAATCTACACCATTCAATACAGTTATGAAACAAAGCTGAAACAAAAGTAAACCATGATGGTTTGTGGTTATAAGTAAAGGGATGATAATAGCATTTGTATAGAGTTTGGGATTTTATTTTCTTCTTTGGGGAAACTCTACTTCATGACTTGAAAGTACTATTATCTAAACATTTCTAGAATGCATTCCATAATTGCTTTCATAGCCCTTGAATTTTAATATTTCTTTTCTTCAGAAGGAGTTGTGTGCAGCAGTGCCCTACAACAGGGAGAGAGTGAGAAGGCACCGTCGTCACCAACATGTATTCGCAAACGTGCATCTCTTGGTTCAACAGTAAGATTTCTTATGGGTTATTGAATACACCAATTTTTATGTTAACTGCATTGAACACTTTATACCTCCCATTCTTTGAAGGCCACAAATGGGTCTGAATTCTAGGATATTCATAGTGAACAGCATGTTGAATACATTTTGTATGCATTTCGCATGTCGTGTTTTTGGGTAGATCTGCCCAAAGTGAATAGACCAAATTAGGCTGGGGAAAAGGCACTCTCCCCCACTCCCAGACCTTGAAGTGGGCACTAGCCAAAGCTAGCTGGCAGGTAGAAAGTTCTTTACCTCCTTCCAGACTACTTGCCCATCTCCAATGTGCCATTGAGCATTGGGATTTTGGTGGTGGGAGATGGGGAGAGTGGATCTTTTTCTAGGGTTTAGAGCTGTTTTTATTTGTCATAACTTTGCTCGTTTTCTCCTTTTCATCCTCCACCCATTAAAAAAAAAATTAGCACACTGGAACTTAAACCACTTTGGATCAGGACTTAAGGAATGCGCATTTTTTTTCAGGCATAAAGTTATCCTGCTAGACCCATCTTGACCAATGGGTTGTCCCCATACCAGCATATTGGAGGTACAAAAAATGTGAATATTCAGTGACATCAATATTAGTGGTGCAGTCTGGAGCAGCTGAGTATTTTCTCTGCCTCTAGCAGATGGTGCAGATCAGACTGGTGCAACAGGCAGAAGGCCTAAGTCCTTAGAATGCAGACCATCAGTCTGTGGACTGCAGACCATCTCTGAGTTTTTGTTTGTTTGTTTATTTGTTGCATTTGTATTCCACATTTTCCCACCTATTTGCAGGCTCAATGTGGCTTACATTATGCCGTAATGGCAATCGCCATTTCTGGAATGAGAAGTACAAAGTGGTCTTGCATTAAAGTTCATAGGTGACAGATTAGATTAAGCAGTCAGGTATAAAGAGTTCATTTCCAAATGAAAAATAAAGTGGAATTGTGTTTAACGTTCATTAGAGATAAATGAGGCAGTCAAGTGTAGGGAGTTCGGTTTTGTCCAGTTTCGGTATAAGTTTTGTTGTCTGGTATTTAGGTTGGATCATTGTGGTATGCCTTTTTGAACAGGTTTGTTTTTAGTGATTTTCGGAAGTTAGTTAGGTTATGCATTGTTTTTATGACGTTTGGTAGTGCTTTCCATAGTTGGGTGCTTATGTATGAGAAGCTGGATGCATATGTTGATTTATGTTTTAGTTCTTTGCAACTGGGGTAGTGGAGATTCAGGAATGTGCGTGCTGACCTTTTTGTGTTCCTGGTTCGTAGGTCTATGAGGTCTGACATGTAGGCCGGGGCCTCACTGTGAATAAGTTTATGAGCTAGGCTGCAAATTTTGAACGCAATATGTTCTTTAAGTGGGAGCCAGTGTAGTTTTTCTCTTGGTGGTTTGGCACTTTCGTATTTTGTTTTTCCAAATATGAGTCTAGCCGCTGTGCTTTGGGCAGTTTGGAGTTTCTTAATGATTTGTTCTTTGCATCCGGCATAAATTTCATTGCAGTAATTTGGGTGGCTTAGTACCATTGATTGTATCAGGCTGCGGAATATTTCCCTTGGAAAGAAAGGTTTTACTCTTTTGAGTTTCCACATTGAGTGGAACATTTTCTTTGTTGTATTTTTCGCGTGGCTTTCTAGTGTGAGATTGCGGTCGATTGTGACTCCGAGAGTTTTCAGGCTATCTGATATAGGAAGGGTGTAGTCTGGGGTGTTTATAGTGGTGGGTTTGTTTGTGTTGTATTGTGATGAGAGGATGAGACATTGTGTTTTTTCTGCATTGTTTTAATTGAAATGCATCCGCCCATGAATTCATGATTTGGAGGCTATGTTTGATTTCATTAGTGATTTCTGTTAGATTGTGTTTGAACGGGATATAGATCGTGACATCGTCTGCATAGATGTAGGGATTAAGGCCTTGGTTGGATAGCGATTTGGCTAGAGGTGTCATCACTAGGTTGAATAGGGTCGGTGAAAGTGGTGATCCTTGGAGTACTCCACATTCTGGTTTCCATGGTGATGATGTGTTCGAGTTTGATATTACTTGGTATGTTGTTGCAGTTAGGAAGCCCTTCTCCAACTGAGTACGCATCCTCCAATCCCAAAGTATTCTAGGATGTTTAGTAGTATTTTATGGTTTACTATGTCGAACGCGCTGGACATGTCAAATTGTAGGAGAAGTATGCTGTTGCCAGTTGCAGTTGCTTGTTTGAATTTGGTTAGGAGAGTGATTAGTATTGTTTCAGTGCTGTGGTTGGATCGAAATTCTGATTGTGATTCATGTAGTATTGAGAATTTGTTTAAGTAGTCGGTAAGTTGCTTGGTTACCATGCTTTCCGTTAGCTTGACTTCCAGAGAGATGGATGCTACCAGGCGGTAGTTGGTTGTTTGCTTTTTTCTTTGAATCTTTAGGTATTGGGTTAAGTAGTATGTTTCCTTTGTCCTTAGGAAAGATTCCATGTTGAAACATGTAATTTAAGTGTGACGTGAGGGCTGTTACGAAGCGTTGAGGGGCGGATTTTATTAGGTTGTTGGGGCATGTGTCCAATTTGCAGTGGGATTTGGTGAACTTGTTGATCGCTTGGGTGACTGTTTTGTCGGTAAGTAAATTGAAGTTTGTCCAGATTCGGTCTGCTGGGTATTCATCGGGGATTGGGTCCAGTCAGTCAATAAATTTTTCGTGGTCAGTGGTAATAAGTGGTAGCGTGCTTTGTAGCTTTATAATTTTCTCATTTAAGTGTTTAGCAAGGTTGTCTGCTGAAGGGGTGTCTATGTTGGTTGTGGTAACAGGTGTGGTATCTAGTAGTTTGTTCACTAGTTGGAAGAGTTTATGTGTATCTTTGTAGTCTGGACCTATTTTGGTTTTGTAGTATGACCTTTTGGTTTGTCTTTTTGCATATTTGTATTTTCTTGTGCTTAGGATGGCAGTGCCTCCCCTATCCTGAAGCCCTGAATTGGTCTATAGGCTCTTTAGACAGTGAGCAGGAAAGAGAGCAAAGCTTCAAATACTGATGTAATTCACCTGGGGACAAATGACCTGGCCAACAATAGGAAGTTTACAGCACAGAGAGTGTTCCAAAAGCTTGGGGAAGGACTGAAATCTTTGGTCCGGACTTTGGCTTTTTCTGAAGTAGTTCCTACAAGGGGGAAGGGAGAGGAAAGACTACACAAAACAGTGGGATTCAATAAGTGGCCCGAGTCTTGGTATAAAGAAGAAGGTTTTAGATACATAGGCGTATGGAGTAATACGTGGAGGAATAACAGGCTGTACTGTAATAATGGGCTACATTTTCTGTGACAGGAAAAAGGATCCTTGGGGAGAAATTCAGACATTATGTTTCTAGACATTTAAACTAGAGGGTGGGGATGATAAAGGGAAACAAGGGAATTCAGAAAGTCACCCCCAGAATAAACCTGATGGCAAAGAGAAAGGTTGACTAAATATAGAAAAGCACCTAAACTCACTAAGCACATGAAAAGCAATGCGCACAAATGCTTGTAGTCTAGGAAAAAAGGTTTCAAGACTTGCAAGCCCTAATGTTTGAAGAAAACTTGGATATTGTTGTTGTTACAGAGACGTGGTTCAACGATTCCCGTGAATGGGATGTGACCATACTGGGCTATAATCTTTTTAGGAAGGCTAGAGAGGGCTGAAGAGGTGAGGAGTGGCGCTGTATGCGAGAGACAATATCAGAGTGGCTGAAATGCAGGGAACCTGGGAAAAGGAAGAAGCTTTATGGATCATCCTGGAAAGAGAAGATGGAACCTGCATCCATACTTGGGGTTATCTACAGACCTCCGGCAAAAATGGAGAAGTTAGACAAGGATCTGATAGGTGATGTTCAAAAGATTGGTTTGAAAGGGGAGGTGCTACTGTTGGGAGATTTCAATTTGTCTGACGTTGATTGGAACATCCTATCTGCAGAATCGGAAAGAAGTAGGGAGATTATGGGTGCCTGTCAAAGTGCCTTGCTCAGACAAATGGTGACTGAATCCACGAGGGATGGGTCAATGCTGGATCTAGTGCTCACCAATGGAGGAAGTGTTTCCATTATCTGGGTGAGTGCCCACCTATCTAATAGTGATTATCACACGATTATGGTTTGATGGGCAAAGGTGGAGTGCGGACGCACAAAACTCAAATTACTGGATTTCAGACATACTAATTTTGATAAAATGGGGGAATACCTTGAGAAGGCGTTCTTAGCGTAGGAGAAGTGGAAAATCAGTGGTTAAAGCTAAAGGTTGCTATAAATATGGCAACTGATCTTTACGTGAGGAAAGTAAACTAACCAAAACCAAGAGGAACAGGAAGCCTATATGGTTCTCCAAACAAGTAGCTGAAAAAATAAGAGCAAAAAAGGCTTTGTTCAAGCAATGGAAAAGAAAGCAACAAGAAGATTACTGAAAAGATTATCTGATTAAACTTAAAGAAATGAAGAGGAAAATACGGCTAGTGAAAGCGCATGCAGAAGAAAAAATGGCTAAAGATGTAAAGAGGTGACAAGATCTTTTTCAGATATATTGGAGAAAGGAGAAAAAATAGGAATGGATTTGCAAGACAAAGATAATGAGGGGCTATGTGGAGATAAACAATTACTTTGATCTTTACAGAGGAAAATCCTGCAGAAGGACCATGGTTTGCTGCTGAGGTAACATCTGGAAATAGAGTGGATACTGCGCCGTTTACGGAAGAAAGAGTTTATAAACAGCTTGAGAATCTAAAGGTGGCAAAAGCTATGGGGCCGGATGGGATACATCCCAGGATACTGAGGGAACTCAGAGAGCTCCTGGTGTGACCTCTTAAATATTTAATTGATCTTTAGAGACGGGAGAGGTTCTCCTGAATTGGAGACGAGCGGATGTGGTTGCTATTCATGAAATTTGGAGACTGGGAAGAAGTGAAAAACTACAGACCGGTAAGTCTCACATCAGTGGTTGGAAAAATAATGGAGTTGCTGCTGAAAGAATGGATAGCTAACTTTCTAGAAGCCAACTGATTACAAGACCCGAGGCAACATGACTTTACCAAAGGAAAATTCTGCCAAACAAATCTTACTGACTTTTTTGACTGGGTGACCAAAGAACTGGATGACCAAAGAACTGGATGAAGGGCATGTGCTAGATGTAATCTACTTGGATTTCAGCAAAGCCTTTGATATGGACCCCCACAGAGGCATGAATAAGCTGAAAGGGCTGAACTTAGAATCAAAAGTGGTGGATAGGAAGCTGGTTGACTGACAGGTGGCAGAGGGTGGTGGTAAAGGGAATCTGCTCGGAGGAAAGGAAGGTGAGCAGTGGAGTTCTCAGGGGGTCGGTTTTGAGGCCGATTCTGCTTAATATATTTGTGAGAGAGATTGCTGAAGGGTTGTAAGGAAAGGTTTGCCTTTTTGCGGATGACACGAAAATAGCCAATAGAGTGGATACCCTGGAGGGAGTAGAAACAATGAGAAGGGATCTCCAAAAGTTAGAAGAATGGTCGAGGGTCTGGCAGTTAAAATTGAATAAGAAACCTTCTAAACAAACCTAAAATAATCCTAAAATATATGGTGTCTAATGTGAACATCTACTTTTTTTTTTCTTTTTAATATGCGGATAGTGCTCAGTGGAGGGGGTGTGTCCCACAGGACTGACTTGCAGTATATTACCGCTATGAATCCCTTATAACATCATAGCTCTCCAAACTTCCTTTCCTAGTGTTATTGTCTGATCTTTCAAGCTGTTATAATCACAATGGTATGAGAAACTGAAAAAGCCTGTAAACAGTTCTACTTAGCTCTCCAGGAATGATTGTGGTCATAGTTGAATTAACGTCGTGTGGGGATCCCCATTCGTGGTGTGACTAAAAACTCGATCATAGTATGCACTTCTCCCTAAAACCGGGATTGAAGTCCAGCACTCGGTGTCTTATTATCGCCGGTTCCCTACATGCTGGCATGTTTCGCTCATAAGCGTCCTCAGGGGAACCATGTTAGTATCTAGTCACATAAAGTAAATTTCAGTTAGGTAACTATATGGCTTAGTCTCATAAATGAATAAATAATCCTAAACAAGAGTCTTTCAATATAGCTTTCCGGCTGACCTGTGGCAAGACTCAACAGCTTCTAACCTTGTACCGACCGGACGCCGATGTATGCGCAATGCTTCTGTAGTGACGTTTCACTCAAGCTCTTTAAACTTATCAAGTCAACCAATCAGTCTGAAGGTGACTAAACAATGTGACAAGGTGACGGCCATGGCCAGAAGGAACCAACAGAAGAAAGGAGGTGTTGAGGCCCCACTTGGAGTATTGTGTCTTGCTAAAGATGTAAAAAGACTGGAAGCGATGCAAAGAAAAGCTACAAAAATTGTATGGGATTTGCGTTGCAAACCGTACAAGGAGAAACTTGTCGAGCTGAACATGTATACCTTGGAGGAAAGGAGAAACTGGGGTGACATGATACAGATGTTTAAATATTTGAAAGGTATTAATCCGCAAACAAACCTTTTACGGAGACGTGAAGGCGGTAGAAGTAGAGGACATGAATTGAGGTTGAAGGGGGGCAGACTCGGGAGTAATGTCAGGAAGTATTTTGTCACAGAAAGGATGGTGGATACATGCAGTGCCCTTTCTCAGGAGGTGGTGCAGTTGAAAACGGTAACTGAATTCAAACATGCGTGGGATAAACACAAAGAAATCCTGTTTAGAAGGAATGGATCCATGGAATCATAGCAGGGATTGGGTGGCAATACCAGTAATTGGTAAGCAAAACCGGTGCTGAGCAGACTTCTACGGTTTATGGCCCTGATTGTGGCTGAGTAGATATGGATGGGCTAGAATGTAACTTTTAAGAGGCTTTGACGTTAGCTTCAGAACTTTTAGTACAAGAACAGTGCTGGGCAGACTTCTACCTGTGCCCTGAGAATGGCAAGGACAATCCAGCTAGGGTATACATATAAAGTATCGCATACCATGTGTTATCGCATGCCATGGGTAAACTGAGTTTATCTTGTTGGGCAGACTGGATGTACCATACAGGTCTTTATCTGCCGTCATTTAGTATTTTACTATGAAAAAATAAAACTTCGAGGCAGAATTGGCTGAAGCTTTTTTTTCTTGTGTGCTGAGGAACTTTTTCGGCTTTGCCACAGGGAAGTGTATCCTTCATTCTCTGAGGACAAGCAGGTCATAATTTTCTCACAACTGGGTGACATCAGCCGACAGAGCCTGGTGCGGCTGTTGCCCAGTGTAATGTCTCGCTTTAAGAAGCCTTTGGCAGCATTCCACTGAGCGTGCAAATGCGAGCGCAGGACCAGCAGTCTTTAGTTTTTTCCTCACAGTAAGTCACAAATGCATCAAACTTTCTTTTCCTCATTTTATGATTTTTTTAAACCCATCTAGTGTCCCTAGTGTTTTTTTGCTTGGATTTAAGTTTCCTTTATTTTTTTTTCAGCTTCAGAGGCCCTCTTAAGCCTGAGCTCCGGCCGTTTTGTATACTATATTATGGCTGGTGGAGTCCCACAGGGATCTGTGTTGGCACCACTAAATGTTTTTCTTGCTTCCCTATTCTATATTGAACAGCCTCATAGTTCTTGCATTTGCAGATGTTAAAATTTTGGCTTCAGTAGATCTTGGGGATGCTAAATCCCTTGCTGTCTTGCATCAGAAATTAGATGAGATCTCTCATTGGAGAACCTCTCATAGTAGTTCACTTATCTAGATTCAACCTAAGGCTGCTTTTCTTTAGGGAAAGGAAAATGGGACTTGATATTGTGCCTTTCTGAGGTTTTTTGCAACTACATTCAAAGCAGTTTACATATATTCAGGTATTTATTTTGTACCAGGGGCAATGGAGGGTTAAGTGACTTGCCCAGAGTCACAAGGAGCTGCAGTGGGAATCAAACTCAGTTCCCCAGGATCAAAGTCCACTGCACTGACCACTAGGCTACTCCTCCACTCCTACAGAAGGCTGCTGTTGGGGGTCGTGCAGACCCTTTCCTCCCCCGACATAATAGCACAGGGTCTGATGGTCCAGTGGACCTGTAGCCTCTTCCCCCCCCCCCCGAGAGGGCTAGAGTTCCGGTGGACCTTAATCGCGCAGCTGGTGGTCTAGCGGCTCTGAACCTCCCCCACCAAATACCTTAAGATGATGCAGGAGGGCGTAGCTCTCCCTCCTTCTAGTGATGCCTCAAAATGGCAGTGCCCTGCTCTGCCCAGTGCATCCTGTGATGTGCTGAGCGGAGCTTCCCTGTCATATAAGGAGGTTTCTCCCATATATGGTATGAGACCTGCCCAGCACATCCCAGGATGCACGGAAAGAGGGAGTGCTACTCCCTTCTCTGTCGTTATAAGGTACAGGGAAGGGCTCGGGGCTATTTCAGCCCTCTTTTCTGTTGGGAGAGGAGGAAAATGCTAGACCATCAGGGCCTCTGTTCAGAGGTTGGGCAGGAATGGAGGTCATCCAGCCTGCTTTGGTATTTTTGATGGGTCTGGGCTTTTGGACAGCCTGTCCCACCCTACTAATCAGAGATGCCCCTTCCTGGTTTATAGATTTACTAACCAAACACATCTCCTACTCACTATGAGAAGATCGCTTTCCAGAGACCAAGGGAAATGATGCTTACCCCAATCCTAAATACCATGGCTAAAAAGGACAGCATAAATTACACACCAGTGCCATCCCACTCCCAATCAAGGTCATGGAAAGGATAGACAAATAATGGACTACCTATTTCAGCACTCCATCCTCCACCCCTCCCAGTCAGGTTTTATAGCTCACCATAGCACAGAATCTGTTCAATGCCTTCAAAGCCGAAACGAGCAAAGGAAAGGAAGTAGTGATACTCCAATTTGATATGTCAACAACTTTTGATGTATTTAACCATAATATACTCCCCTACCTACTGGACTACTGCATCTGAGGCTTGGTAGTATGCATGGTTCACCAGTTTCCTCAGGTGCTGATTTGACTTGGTATGATCTGGATTTAACATCTCACCCCACCTTGGTAACCTGACTGTGGTGTACCACAAGATTCTCCACTTTCCCCAGTGCTATTTAATATCGGGATAGCACCACTTGGCAGTAGGCTAAAAGAGTTGATGCTGAAATTGCATAGCTACGCAGATAACATGACAATATACATACCCTTTAGGTGGCATAACCAAAATTGTAGGACCTCCACCTTCGGGTTAAAGCTAAACAGGTAAAATCAAATTCTTGGTTATATCGAGTACTTTTCACCCTGAAGTCCTGGTTAAATATATAACACTAGGAAAAAATGCCCGTTTCTGAGGGCAATGAAACGGGCGCTAGCAAGGGGCCCCCTCCCTCCGTCCCTCCGAGCTACTTGCCTTGTTAGTTCGCTGTGGCGTTTCGGTTTCGGGCCTCGAGTGTCATAGCTCCGCCCTCGATGTCATGACGTTTTGACGCGAGGGCGGTGCAGACACTCCAGGGCACACCGGATATCTCGGGCGCCTCAACTTCCGTGGAGGCTTCAGAACGTTGGGGTTGCCTTTTATATAGAGAGATATATAAACATAACCTACAAGTTCATATGTATGGCCTTATTTTGTTGTCTGGGATCCAAATGGTGGAACTCGATACCAAAGGTCGCAAGAAACATAACAAACTATCTTCAGTTCAGGAAAGAACTGAAGACCTACCTCTTCAAGAAATTAAGCCAACACACTACTAAGATCACCCCACTACTTTGTAACTGTTTTATATCATTAACTTTGCTAACTGTAAAATTGTAAGCCACTTTGAACCGAAGTGGGATACAAGAATGAAAAAATATCTATGTAGCTATTTTTACCATATAATTTAAGCTTTTATTTTGAAACTGGATTCAGTACATCTGTACGGACTCCAATTCCACAGCCTTGGTGGTTAAGATCTTCCACATTCTTCAAACATTTGGAATTAAAGGTTTGAACACTGGTGTTAATCTGGGTGTGAAGCTATTCCAGGCTGAACTGCTTCTAGTCTTCTCTCCCCTGCCCCCACCTAGTAGTGCATAGAGGAGAGCTAAGGGATTAAGTCTAGGCTGTAGCATGTTTTGTGGCAGTGTGAGGTGGTGCCTTTTTGTATCCCACCCAGAGGTAGTGCAGTTTATGCACATTGGGCCCCCAGTGTGCCAGGTCGTACTATCATGGTACCTTAGCTTAGTTCTTAGTGCTTTGGCTGAGCTGCCTTTTGTGCCCTTGAGGTCTCTCAAGGTCTCTCTGTTGGTGGCAGACTGTTTTAGCTCATCAGATTTCTGAGATCCAAACCCCATCTTGTTCAGACTCTTACTGGCAATTTTCAGAGGAGTCTATGTCCAGACTTTGCTTTCTACTGAAAGTTGTTTCCTTGTTCCATTTAAACCAATTTGTAGTCCTCCCTGCATTCCAGAGGCTTAGGATTCAGTGTCTGGGCAAGATACTTTGCCAAATTCTTTTTCTTGAACATCTAGATTATAAAGTTACTAACAGCTTCAGGTGGTCTTATTTATTCTGTTCAGAGCCCCACGAAGGGGCAAGTTACTCATAAGTCAACTATAGTTTAATGGACTAAGGGCACAGTTTAGTCAACCTATATATCTACAACCTTAGGGTAGTTCCTGAAGGTCTACAGGTTCATTCCACAAGGTTGCCAAAAGTTTTCTGGGCAGTAGCCAGTAAGGTCTCTTCAGAAAACGTTTGCAAAGTGGCAATTTGGTCATTGCTCCATTCTTTGTCGAGCACTATAGAATTGTACTTTTTGGAATGGTTATGGGAGGTGGCCTTCTCTTCCACACATTCAGAGGGATTAAGCTTGAATATATTCCTTTGGTTGGGACTGATCTAACAGGATAAGGAAGGTGAAATGCTTACTTGTTAGTTTCTTTCCCTTGAGTGCTGCTGTTCAGTCCAGCATTCTGCTCTCAAAAGATTGTAGCCCTTGGGTTTTGTCATGCTTCGTCCCATACACACTGTTCTATGTGTATAGTCCTACTGAAAAAAAAAAATTCATATCAGCAAGGTCCATGGGTTAGCTTCGGGGCTATTTGTATCTTGTTTATCGTTTTCTTATTCTGATTTGGTTTACTTATTTTGGGGCTTTTCATTGAGCATACTGAGCTGGTCCAGGCCACATGACTCCTTATATTAATGTCACTGGAATATTCAAATTTCTCTGTCTTTCAGCTGATGGTGCGGGAAGATAACACATTGTTTGGGACTGATCTAGCAGGACTTAAATTAGCAGGAAGAATTTTACCTGATTACATATCATAGTAATAACTAATTGGGTCATTACATATTCAGAGCATTAGAATAATATGGTAGATACATTTTTTTTTAATTTCCATTTTGCTCACACCTTTTTTAGTAGTAGCTCAAGGTGAGTTACATTCAAGTACACTGGATATTTCTCTGTCCCAGGAGGGCTCACAATCTAAGTTTGTACCTGAGACAATGGAGAGTTAAGTGACTTGCCCAAGATCACAAGGAGCAGCAGTGGGATTTGAACCGGCCACCTCCGGATTACAAGACCGGTGCTCTAGCCACTAGGCCACTTCTCCACTCCATTACATTTTCTTTTGTTACATTTGTACCCCGTGCTTTCCCACTCATGGCAGGCTCAATGCGGCTTACATATTGTATACAGGTACTTATTTGTACCTGGGGCAATGGAGGGTTAAGTGACTTGCCCAGAGTCACAAGGAGCTGCCTGTGCCTGAAGTGGGAATCGAACTCAGTTCCTCAGTTCCCCAGGACAAAGTCCAACACCTTAACCACTAGGCCACTCCTCCACATTGTTTAATCTGCTTGCACATGGACACAGTGCCAGGAGGGTTTTAAGTAAATAGTGCTGTTTTTAGTGCATCAAGTAGCGTCTGTCTACACACTGACCCTTTAAAATAAGTGTAAATAAATGAATTAGTGAAGTATGATTTGTGAGAACAATGATTCTCAAACCAATAGTTGGGGCATACTCAAGTTAGTCAGGCTAATTTCAGAATATCCACAATGAATGAGTGAGATTTTCATAACCAACAAAGATATCCTAACCAGTCCTGAAAAATATTTTTGATATTGGGAGGAAAAAACCTCAAATTATAAAGGCACACTCCTAGTGTTGGTATCACCAACTATTGGGAGGACCTTCAAATCATCACAGGTAAAAAAAACCTCCTTCTTTTTTGTTATTTTACAAGTACTAATTTATTCACTCTGTTTAAACAAAAATAACAAACCCGTCTATTTCTAGTACGGGGAAAAGCACTTATCTTATCCACTTTACAGTCAACTTGACACCTTCCACGGCCCGACTAGGCCTCAGTTTCGTATCCTTCTTCAGGGTGCCGTGGTGTCTGACTGATCGAATAGAGTTCTATCCAATCTGGAAGCACTCTATTCGATCAGTCAGACACCACGGCACCTTGAAGAAGGATACGAAACTGAGGCCTAGTCGGGCCGTGGAAGGTGTCAAGTTCACTGTAAAGTGGATAAGATAAGTGCTTTTCCCCGTACTAGAAATAGACGGGTTTGTTATTTTTGTTTAAACAGAGTGAATAAATTAGTACTTGTAAAATAACAAAAAAGAAGGAGGTTTTTTTTACCTGTGATGATTTGAAGGTCCTCCCAATAGTTGGTGATACCAACACTAGGAGTGTGCCTTTATAATTTGAGGTTTTTTCCTCCCAATATCAAAAAAATTTTTCAGGACTGGTTAGGATATCTTTGTTGGCTGTGATGTGAACTTTGATTATAAGCGATATCATGTTAAGTACATAAGTAATGCCATACTGGGAAAAGACCAAGGGTCCATCGAGCCCAGCATCCTGTCCACGACAGCGGCCAATCCAGGCCAAGGGCACCTGGCAAGCTTCCCAAACGTACAAACATTCTATACATGTTATTCCTGGAATTTTGGATTTTTCCAAGTCCGTTTAGTAGCGGTTTATGGACTTGTCCTTTAGGAAACCATCCAACCCCTTTTTAAACTCTGCTAAGCTAACCGCCTTCACCACTTTCTCCGGCAACGAATTCCAGAGTTTAATTACACGTTGGGTGAAGAAAAAGTTTCTCCGATTTGTTTTAAATTTACTACACTGTAGTTTCATCGCATGCCCCCTAGTCCTAGTATTTTTGGAAAGCGTGTACAGACGCTTCACATCCACCTGTTCCACTCCACTCATTATTTTATATACCTCTATCATGTCTCCCCTCAGCCATCTCTTCTCCAAGCTGTATAGCCCTAGCCTCCTTAGTCTTTCTTCATAGGGAAGTCGTCCCATCCCCGCTATCATTTTAGTCCCCCTTCACTGCACCTTTTCCAATTCTACTATATCTTTCTTGAGATGCGGCGACCAGAATTGAACACAATACTCAAGGTGCGGTTGCACCATGGAGCGATACAATGGCATTATAACATCCTCACACCTGTTTTCCATACCTTTCCTAATAATACCCAACATTCTATTCGCTTTCTTAGCCGCAGCAGCACACTGAGCAGAAGGTTTCAGTGTGTTATCGACGACGACACCCAGATCCCTTTCTTGGTCCGTAACTCCTAACGTGGAACCTTGCATGACGTAGCTATAATTCGGGTTCTTTTTTCCCACATGCATCACCTTGCACTTGCTCACATTAAACATCATCTGCCATTTAGCCGCCCAGTCTCCCAGTCTCGTAAGGTCCTCTTGTAATTTTTCACAATCCTGTCGCGAGTTAACGACTTTGAATAACTTTGTGTCATCAGCAAATTTAATTACCTCGCTAGTTACTCCCATCTCATTTATAAATATATTAAAAAGCAGCGGTCCTAGCACGGACCCCTGAGGAACCCCACTAACTACCCTTCTCCATTGTGAATACTGCCCATTTAACCCCACTCTCTGTTTCCTATCCTTCAGCCAGTTTTTAATCCACAATAGGACATTTCCTCCTATCCCATGACCCTCCAATTTTCTCTGTAGCCTTTCATGAGGTACCTTGTCAAACGCCTTTTGAAAATCCAGATACACAATATCAACCGACTCCCCTTTGTCCACATGTTTGTTCACTCCTTCAAAGAATTGAAGTAAATTGGTCAGGCAAGATTTCCCCACACAAAAGCCATGCTGACTTGGTCTCAGTAATCCATGTCCTCGGATGTGCTCTGTAATTTTGTTTTTAATAATAGCCTCTACCATTTTCCCCGGCACCGACGTCAGACTCACCGGTCTATAATTTCCCGGATCTCCCCTGGAGCCTTTTTTAAAAATGGGCGTTACCTTGGCCACCCTCCAATCTTCCGGTACCATGCTCGATTTTAAGGATAAGTTGCATATCACTAGCAGTAGCTCCGCAAGCTCGTTTTTCAGTTCTATCAGTACTCTAGGATGTTAAGCTCTTTATGATATTATATGAGATTTTCATAAATCAGCCTGGCTGAGTATTCTTCCTCCCCCCCCCCCCCCCCCCCCCCCCCCAAGTACTGGGTTTGAGTTTTTCTTTTCAATTTTGGGATATAAACATAAGAATCTTAATATAGATATGGTTGTCCATTCCACCTCTGTTTTATAGAGCACACAAATAATAAAAGAATGACCCATGGATTACTTTGCAGTCCATGTTACACATTGCAAGAAAGGGCATCAATTCTCAATTCTTGCATAATACATTTGTCTAATTCATCTGTTTTTACATAATACTAGAATTGTTTTTTTAAACAACCTATATATTAAACAGGCGCAATATTAGTATTGGTTGTAATGTAGTTCTGTGGTAAGCAACTTATTTCAGTGGTTTTCAACCTAGTTCTTAGGGGCCACATGGCCAGTTAAGTTTTCATGTTTGTTCTTTGTGGATATCCTGAAAGCTCGACTGTCCAGGTGGTCCCTGAGGACTGGGTTGAAAAACCACTGGTCTAGATAACTTTACGCCTATCCTAGAAAATAAAATGTTAATTAGCAGTTAAAGTTGTTTGAAATCAAACTCAATTCAGTTCAAAACTTTATAAAGTAAGCTTTGGATAATAATTGTTCAATCTTAATATTTGCAAAATTTTTAACACTTTTTCTCTTTAATAGTTAAGCTTGGTTCACAAATCTGAAAAGGATTCAGATTATCAAAGAGAACTGAAGAAACAAAAGATGCTTGAAAAGGAGGTATGGATAGAATTATTGTACAGTTTAAGTAATCTCTCTATATAAAACGCACCTCCAATGTTCTAATGAAGCCTCCACAAGTCCCATCGTTCTAAATCCATGTTGGTGTAGATGAAAATTCGCCCATGAGTGTTTGCCCCGCCCTCGCATCAAACGTGATGACGTCGAGGGCGGAGCAATGGCACTCAATCGCATCGCTACGCCCTCGACGTCATCACATTTGACGCAAGGGCGGGGCAGACATTGATCTACACCACTACACAAACGTTGGAACTTTCGGAGGCTTCAAAAGAACGCTGGAGGTGCGTTTTAAATAGAAAAGAGATGAGGAAAACCGATAGGTGGCTGAAGGGGGGTAGGGGAGAGAGCACAATCGCTGGGTGGATGCAGAGGAGGAAGATGGGGGGGCAGGGGCACAGCACAATTGCTGGGTGGCTGCAAGGGGAGCAGGGAGCAGAATCGCTCGGGGGGGGGGGGGGGGGCAGGGGACAGACCAGAATCGCTGGGTGGCTGAAGGGGGGGCAAGGGAAACAGCAGAATCGATGGGTGGCTGTATGGGGGCAGGGAAGAGAACAGATTCGCTGGTTGACTGGGGGGGGGGGGGCAGGAGAGAGAACAGAAACGCTGGGTGGCTGCAGGTGGGCAGGGGGAGACAGCAGAATTGCACACACTCTCTGCCTCACACACACTATCTGTCTCACAGACACACTCTCTCTCTGTCACACACACTCGCACGGTGCTGCAAACCACGCAGAGGGGGGGGGGGGGGGGGGAGAGGCAGGGAGACCTGAAACCACAGGAGGGAGAGGAAGGGGGAGGGGGTCCTCAGACCACAGACGGGGGAGGGGGTCCAGAGACCACAGAGGGATGGGGAAAGGTATCTCTGTCACACACACACACTCTCTGTCACACACACTCCAGTGGCGTAGCCAGACCTGACATTTTGGGTGGGCCCAGAGCTAATATGGGTGGGCATTATGTATATATAGGTGTGAGTAGTTTTTTGGGGGGATCCTAAATAATTTTTAATAAACAGTCTGCCCAACAGCTGTCCTACAGCAACATAAACCACATACATATTCGGAACCTATGTTGCAAACCTTAAAACCACCATACCGAGAATACAAAACACTCAGGACCTATAGAGCAATTCTACCATACCATAACCAGTCATTTCTACAAATCACACAAGGAAAAGGAAAGCATCTTAAACACTACAGTGAGCACTAGAACATCAATTCACCTGTTGTAAAACGAAACCAGATAGAATAGTACAGATCGTCGATCCTGCACAGTCAATGCCAACTGAAAGCCATGTCTTTTTCACAAACACAAATACACCCTAATCCACTATAAAATAAGTAATCATAAACTTTCTATTTAGACAAAAATTAAACTGAACCCCCAAGATGCCAGACTCTGCATACAATGCAACACCACAGAAACAGAAAATGTCCCCTAGTACTGGAGAGAGTGGTGGATGCTTGGAATGCCCTCCCGCGGGAGGTGGTGGAGAGGAAAACGGTAACGGAATTCAAACATGCGTGGGATAAACATAAACGAATCCTCCTCAGAAGGAAGGGATCCCCGGAAGCTTAGCTGGCGGTGGGAGGCAGGGCTGGTGGTTGGGAGGTGGGGATGATGCTGGGCAGACTTTATACGGTCTGTGCCAGAGCCGGTGGTGGGTGGCGAGGCGGGGATAGTGCTGGGCAGACTTATACGGTCTGTGCCCTGAAAACGTCAGGTACAAATCAAGGTACACAAAAAATGACACATGTGAGTTTATCTTGTTGGGCAGACTGGGTGGACCGTGCAGGTCTTTTTCTGCCATCATCTACTATGTTATTAGACTAATACATTTAGCTGTCAGAGGCCAAAACCTTCTTCCTCAGGTCAATACTGTATAGTGCTGTTACAGTATCCTATCCTGACCTGAGGAAGGGGGCTTTGTTCTCCGAACGTTTGTCAAAATGTATTAAAATTAGTCCAATAAAAAGATTACCTTATTTACATGTTCTATTATAAACATTTATTAACACAGCTACAATACTACTTTATCCTAAAGCAAAAAAATATATATATATATTTTATTTACAGTTTGTTGTCTCTGGTTTCTGCTTTCCTCATCTTCTTTTCACTGTCTTCCTTCCATCCAGCATCTGTCTTTGTTCTTTCTCTGCCATCCAGTGTCTGCCCTCTCTGCTGTCCCCTCCATGCACATCTGCCCTCTACCTCTGCCCCTTCCATCCACCATCTGCCCCTGTGTGACTCCCAGCTCTTATTAGGACTGAAAATTAAGTATTATATTTCTGTAAAGAAATATAAAGTCCTCCTCTGCGGGTGGGGACAGACATTTTGGGTGATTCCAGGCACTTGCTGCTCTGTGGAACAGTGGAATCCATCCATGGAAAAGGGCAATTAAGCAGCGAACCACTGTGAACTTTCTCGCAAAGGGAAATAAATGCTAAATATATGCAAATTCTACAGTTCACATACAATTATGCTGCATTAGGGAAAAAAAAGACTAACATGCAGCCATTCAGACCAGTGGATCCCTTGAAACAAACTCTGCACCTACCTAGTACCCAAGCCCATTACGAAAGAGTAAGATTAACTGAATGCACCATCCTAATGTTTAGCTTTACATGTCAAGACGGTGCTAATTGCTTGAAAGTATTTTTCTGAAGGCTTTGGAGAGCCACAGGCTTCAGTTTCGTTTTTGCTCCGGTTACCGATTTCAACTGCATACAGTGCAAAAACTGTTCTTTTACCCAGCTGCTCTTAAACAAGCGGCTCAGACCCTTGAAACAGCACAGTGGCTGTTTGTTTACCTGACCTTTTTACAGCCGTGCTCAGTGACCCCTTTCAGAATAACAGTTAATATATGGTGGTTAATTAAAGCAGTACAAACACTGCTTTAGACCTGTCCCTGCCTGGAAGCCCTTCTCTCTCCTACACGGGAACAGGAAGTTAAAGGAGAAAGAAAGGCTTCTCGGGCAGGTCTAAAGCAGTGCGTGTACTGCTTTTTCACTGACGCTATCCGCGGATCAGAGGATTGGAAGGCTCGGGGGGGGGGGGGGGGGGCATACCTGGTGGCTGGTGCCGCGATGCTGGAAGGAGAGAGAAGAGCTGCTCTTTCCTGTTCGCTGCAGGGCTAAAGGCTGGCTGTGCACTGATTGGAGGAACAGGAAAAACTGGGTGGGCCTAAGCTGAGATTGGGTGGGCCTGGGTCCACACAGGCCCACCCATAGCTACACCCCTGACACACTCTCTCACAGTCAGTGTCTTTCTCTCTCTTACACAGTCTCTCACACTGAATCACATTAACTCTCTGTGTCACACTCTCGGTCTCACACACTCTCTTGGACTCACAGAGAGTCTGTGTATTGCACACATACTCTCGCACACTCTCTCACGCATAGTGTATCTGTGTGCAACACACTCTCACAGTCACTGTCTCACGTACACACGCACACACTCTGTCTCACAGACACACTCTCTGTCACACACACTCACACATTCACTCTCTCTCACTCACAGTCACTCTCACACACACTCCCAGGAAAACCTTGCTAGCGCCCGTTTCATTTGTCTCTGAAACGGGCCTTATTTACTAGTATGTAAAGAAAATAGTGGTAAATTGCATTTAGTAGAAAGCTCCCAATCTTTTATTCTCCGAGGACAAGCAGGCTGCTTGTTCTCACTGATGGGTGACGTCCACGGCAGCCCCTCCAATCGGAATCTTCACTAGCAAAGTCCTTTGCTAGTCCTCGCGCGCCCGCGCGCACCGCGCATGCGCGGCCGTCTTCCCGCCCGAAACCGGCTCGAGCCGGCCAGTCTTCTTTTGTCCGCACTCGGTACGGTCGTATTTTCGCAGTGTCGAGCCCCGGAAAGTCGACCTCGCGCGTCCTTTTTTCGTTGACGTGTGTTTTCTTCGGAAAATCTTTAAAAAATTGTTGGGATGTGCTCCGGAAGCCCCCCGGGCTTCGTTTGTCCCTTCCCGTATTTTTCAGTCTTTGCCCCGGTAAGTTTTTTTTCGTCGTCGGGGTAGGCCTCTTTCGGCCTCGGTCGAGATTTTCTCCCTAAAACTTTTTGGTGCTCAAATTCGCCATTTCGGATTTTGATTTCGCCGGCGTGATTTTTCCGCCCATGATATCGAAGCCTTCCAGCGGCTTCAAGAAGTGCACCCAGTGCGCCCGGGTAATCTCGCTCACTGATAGGCAGTCGTCATGTCTTCAGTGTCTGGGGGCCGAGCACCGTCCTCAGAACTGTAGTCTGTGTTCCCTGTTACAAAGGCGGACTCAGGTAGCGAGATTCGCCCAGTGGAACGTTTTGTTCTCGGGCTCTTCGTCGGCATCGACACCAAGGTCATCGAGTGCATCGACGTCGTCAGCGTCCAGACCTTCATCCTCGGCCGCCAGTGCATCGAGTGCATCGAGGCATTGGCCCTCTGCATCGGCGCCGAGACATCGGATAGCTGCATCGACGTCGGTGGTACCGGGACCTCGTCTGCTGATGTCGTCGGACAGTGGTGCATCGTCAGGAGTGCAGGTGAGGGCTGTCCATTCCCCTGCTGGTGGTGGTGAGCCTTCGGGTGGGTCTCCCCCTACCCTGAGGGCTCCTGCGGTACAGCCCCCCCGAGATCGACCTCCTTCGACCTCGGCCCCGAGGAAGCGTCGGCTGGATTCTACGTCCTCCTCGTCGGTGCCGGGGAGCTCCGGTGACATGCTTCGGAAGAAGTCGAAGAAGCATCGACACCGGTCTCCTCCCCGCGTCGGCACCGAGAGCTCTGGGTCGCCGAGGGAGTCGGCACCCAGCAGGCATCGGCACCGAGAGGACCGCTCACCCTCTGTTCAGGAGGTGTCGATGCGCTCCACTCTGGACAGCCCGGAACAGCCTCCACGCCCGGAACAGGTTCTGACGTCGACGCCTGCATCGACCTCCATACCTTTCTCTGCAGCCGCTCTGAACGAGAGCCTCCGGGCCGTTCTCCCAGAGATTCTGGGAGAGCTGTTGCGCCCTACCCCTCCGGTACCGGCGGTGCTTGCGCCACCGGTACCGTCGAGCGTGGCGCCGGCTGGCCCATCGCCCGGGGTGAGGTCCCCGACGTCGGTACCGCGTGCGGTGCCGACTGCGGCCACCTCCCAGGAAGGCTCCCCGACTACGTCGGCGGAGGGAGCTTCGCCGATGCGGGCGAGGGAGTCTACCTCTCGACGCCCCCATCGTGGACGTTGGTCCACTGAGTCAAGCCGGGCGAGGTTGCAGACACAGGTTCGTGAACTTGTGTCTGACACCGAAGGTGAGGCCTCGTGGGAAGAAGAGGAAGACCCCAGATATTTCTCTGACGAGGAGTATGAGGGTCTTCCTTCTGATCCCACTCCCTCCCCTGAAAGACAGCTTTCTCCTCCTGAGAGTCTGTCTTTCGCTTCCTTTGTCCGGGAGATGTCTACGGCCATCCCCTTCCCGGTGGTTGTGGAGGACGAGCCCAGGGCTGAAATGTTTGAGCTCCTGGACTATCCTTCTCCACCTAAGGAAGCGTCCACTGTTCCCTTGCACCATGTCCTGAAAAAGACATTGCTTGCGAACTGGACCAAGCCATTAAGTAATCCCCACATTCCCAAGAAGATCGAGCCCCAGTACCGGATCCATGGGGACCCAGAGCTGATGCGCACCCAGTTGCCTCACGACTCTGGAGTTGTGGATCTGGCCCTAAAGAAGGCTAAGAGTTCTAGGGAGCATGCTTCGGCGCCCCCGGGCAAAGACTCTAGAACCTTAGACTCCTTTGGGAGGAAGGCCTACCATTCCTCTATGCTCGTGGCCAAAATCCAGTCTTACCAGCTCTACACGAGCATACACATGCGGAACAATGTGCGGCAGTTGGCGGGCTTGGTTGATGCGCTCCCCCCTGAGCAAGCCAAGCCTTTTCAGGAGGTGGTCAGGCAGCTGAAGGCGTGCAGAAAATTCCTGGCCAGAGGGGTGTATGACACCTTTGATGTTGCGTCCAGGGCCGCTGCTCAAGGTGTGGTGATGCGCAGGCTCTCATGGCTGCGTGCCTCCGACCTGGAGAATAGACTCCAGCAGCGGATTGCGGACTCGCCTTGCCGTGCGGACAATATTTTTGGAGAGAAGGTCGAGCAGGTGGTAGAGCATCTCCACCAGCGGGACACCGCATTCGACAAGTTCTCCCGCCGGCAGCCTTCAGCCTCTACCTCTACAGGTAGAAGATTTTTGGGGGGAAGGAGGACTGTTCCCTACTCTTCTGGCAAGCGTAGGTACAATCCCCCTTCTCGACAGCCTGCGGCCCAGGCTAAGCCCCAGCGCGCTCGCTCTCGTCAGCAGCGTGCGCCTCAGCAAGGCCCCGCGGCTCCCCAGCAAAAGCAAGGGGCGAGCTTTTGACTGGCTCCAGCAGAGCATAGCCGACATCCAAGTGTCCGTGCCGGGCGACCTGCCGGTCGGGGGGAGGTTGAAAGCTTTTCACCAAAGGTGGCCTCTCATAACCTCCAATCAGTGGGTTCTGCAAATAGTCCGGCAAGGATACACCCTCAATTTGGCCTCAAAACCTCCAAATTGTCCACCGGGAGCTCAGTCTTACAGCTTCCAGCACAAGCAGGTACTTCCAGAGGAACTCTCCGCCCTTCTCAGCGCCAATGCGGTCGAGCCCGTGCCATCCGGGCAAGAAGGGCTGGGATTCTATTCCAGGTACTTCCTTGTAGAAAAGAAAACAGGGGGGATGCGTCCCATCCTAGACCTAAGGGCCCTGAACAAATATCTCGTAAAAGAAAAGTTCAGGATGCTTTCCCTGGGCACCCTACTTCCCATGATTCAGGAAAACGATTGGCTATGCTCTCTGGACTTGAAGGATGCCTACACACACATCCCGATACTGCCAGCTCACAGACAGTATCTGCGATTTCAGCTGGGCACACGTCACTTCCAGTACTGTGTGCTACCCTTTGGGCTCGCCTCTGCGCCCAGGGTGTTCACAAAGTGCTTGGCTGTAGTAGCAGCAGCACTTCGCAGGCTGGGGGTGCACGTCTTCCCATATCTCGACGATTGGCTGGTGAAGAACACGTCCGAGGCAGGAGCCCTGCAGTCCATGCAGATGACTATTCGCCTCCTGGAGCTACTGGGGTTTGTGATAAATTACCCAAAGTCCCATCTTCTCCCAGCACAGAGACTCGAATTCATAGGAGCTCTGCTGGATTCTCGGACGGCTCGCGCCTATCTCCCAGAGACGAGAGCCAACAACTTGTTGTCCCTCGTCTCGCGGGTGCGAACGTCCCAGCAGATCACAGCTCGGCAGATGTTGAGATTGCTGGGCCACATGGCCTCCACAGTTCATGTGACTCCCATGGCCCGCCTTCACATGAGATCTGCTCAATGGACCCTAGCTTCTCAGTGGTTTCAGGCTGCTGGGGATCTAGAAGACGTGATCCACCTGTCCACGAGTTTTCTCGAATCCCTGTATTGGTGAACGATTTGGTCCAATTTGACTCTGGGACGTCCTTTCCAAATTCCTCAGCCACAAAAAGTGCTGACCACGGATGCGTCTCTCCTGGGATAGGGAGCTCATGTCGATGGGCTTCACACCCAAGGAAGCTGGTCCCTCCAGGAACGCGGTCTACAGATCAATCTCCTGGAGTTGCGAGCGATCTGGAACGCTCTGAAGGCTTTCAGAGATCGGCTGTCCCACCAAATTATCCAAATTCAGACAGACAACCAGGTTGCCATGTACTATGTCAACAAGCAGGGGGGCACCGGATCTCGCCCCCTGTGTCAGGAAGCCGTCAGCATGTGGCTCTGGGCTCGCCGTCACGGCATGGGGCTCCAAGCCACATATCTGGCAGGCGTAAACAACAGTCTGGCCGACAGACTGAGCAGGATTATGCAACCTCACGAGTGGTCGCTCAACTCCCGAGTGGTGCGCCAGATCTTCCAAGCGTGGGGCACCCCCTTGGTGGATCTCTTCGCATCTCGAGCGAACCACAAAGTCCCTCAGTTCTGTTCCAGGCTTCAGGCCCCCGGCAGACTGGCATCGGATGCCGTCTTCCTGGATTGGGGGGAGGGCCTGCTTGTATGCTTATCCTCCCATTCCTCTGGTAGGGAAGACTTTGTTGAAACTCAAACAAGACCGAGGCACCATGATTCTGATTGCTCCTTTTTGGCCGCGTCAGATCTGGTTCCCTCTTCTTCTGGAGTTATCCTCCGAAGAACCGTGGAGATTGGAGTGTTTTCCGACCCTCATCACGCAGGACGAAGGGGCTCTTCTGCATCCCAGCCTCCGGTCCCTGGCTCTCACGGCCTGGATGTTGAGAGCGTAGACTTTGCCTCTTTGGGTCTGTCAGAGGGTGTCTCCCGCATCTTGCTTGCTTCCAGGAAAGAGTCCACTAAGAGGAGTTACTTCTTTTTATGGAGGAGGTTTGCCGTCTGGTGTGACAGCAAGGCCCTAGATCCTCGCTCTTGTCCTACACAGACCCTGCTTGAATACCTTCTGCACTTGTCTGAGTCTGGTCTCAAGACCAACTCTGTAAGGGTTCACCTTAGTGCAATCAGTGCATACCATTACCGTGTGGAAGGTAAGCCGATCTCAGGACAGCCTTTAGTTGTTCGCTTCATGAGAGGTTTGCTTTTGTCAAAGCCCCCTGTCAAGCCTCCTACAGTGTCATGGGATCTCAATGTCGTTCTCACCCAGCTGATGAAACCTCCTTTTGAGCCACTGAATTCCTGCCATCTGAAGTACTTGACCTGGAAGGTCATTTTCTTGGTGGCAGTTACTTCAGCTCGTAGAGTCAGTGAGCTTCAGGCCCTGGTAGCCCAGGCCCCTTACACCAAATTTCATCATAACAGAGTAGTCCTCCGCACTCACCCTAAGTTCTTGCCAAAGGTCGTGTCGGAGTTCCATCTGAACCAGTCAATTGTCTTGCCAACTTTCTTTCCCCGTCCTCATTCCTGCCCTGCTGAACGTCAGCTGCACACATTGGACTGCAAGAGAGCATTGGCCTTCTATTTGGAGCGGACACAGCCCAACAGACAGTCCGCCCAATTGTTTGTTTCTTTTGATCCCAATAGGAGGGGAGTGGCTGTGGGGAAACGCACCATATCCAATTGGCTAGCAGATTGCATTTCCTTCACTTACGCCCAGGCGGGGCTGGCTCTTGAGGGTCATGTCACGGCTCATAATGTTAGAGCCATGGCTGCGTCGGTAGCCCACTTGAAGTCAGCCTCTATTGAAGAAATTTGCAAAGCTGCGACGTGGTCATCTGTCCACACATTCACATCTCATTACTGCCTGCAGCAGGATACCCGACGTGACAGTCGGTTCGGGCAGTCAGTTCTTCAGAACCTGTTTGGGCTTTAGGATCCAACTCCACCCCCCGAGGGCCCTGTTTGTTCTGTTCCAGGCTGCACTCTCAGTTAGTTGGTAAATTTTTTAGGTCAATCTCAGTTATGTCCTCGCCGTTGCGAGGCCCAATTGACCGTGGTTGTTGTTTTGAGTGAGCCTGGGGGCTAGGGATACCCCATCAGTGAGAACAAGCAGCCTGCTTGTCCTCGGAGAAAGCGAATGCTACATACCTGTAGAAGGTATTCTCCGAGGACAGCAGGCTGATTGTTCTCACAAACCCGCCCGCCTCCCCTTTGGAGTTGTGTCTTCCCTTGTATTGTCTTGCTACATACTGGACTGGCCGGCTCGAGCCGGTTTCGGGCGGGAAGACGGCCGCGCGAAGACTAGCAAAGGACTTTGCTAGTGAAGATTCCGATTGGAGGGGCTGCCGTGGACGTCACCCATCAGTGAGAACAATCAGCCTGCTGTCCTCGGAGAATACCTTCTACAGGTATGTAGCATTCGCTTTATTGACAAGCCGTTAAGCCCATTAAAACGGGCAATATTTTTTATTTCTGACATATAAGATTAAATTTGATGAATATAATGTGTAGTGCTTGAAAGGGTGCGGGGGAAATGTTGGGGGTACAGAGAGAGTGACTGTGTGTATATGTGTGTGTGTGAGAGAGCTGCTAGGAGTCCCTGTGACAGTGGAGGGTCATTTGCTCCTTAGCCAGTTGTTTGAGGCAGCAAAGCAGGGCTCGTTTTTGAGTAGCCTTCCCCCCTCCCCCATACATCTTCCTGTAAGCTATATGGGGTATGTTGTGGTATTGTTGGACTTCAGTGAGTTCATTGTATGTGTGAGCGACGTGCCTGTGATACATTCCCGGCGTCGCTGTCTCGCTGTGTGTGTGTGAGAGAAGAGAGTGTGTCTGTGTGAAAGAAAGAGGAGAGTGAGTTTGAGGCAGCAAAGCAGGGCTCGTTTTTCAGTCACCTGCCCCCCTCCCCATACATCTTCCTGTAACCTATATGGGGTATGGTATGTTCTCTGAGGACAAGCAGGCTGCTTGTTCTCACTGATGGGGTGACGTCCACGGCAGCCCCTCCAATCGGAAACTTCACTAGCAATGGCCTTTCCATATCATCATGCTGATCAATCCATAGACTGGTGGGTTGTGTCCATCTACCAGCAGGTGGAGATAGAGAGCAATCCTTTTGCCTCCCTATATGTGGTCATGTGCTGCTGGAAACTCCTCAGTTTGTTCTCTATCTCAGCAGGTGTTGGTCACACACAGCAGCAGCTTTGGCTAGGTCTCCAAGCCTAATTTTTAGGTTTTGTTGAGTACCTGGGGTTGAGGGCTCTTCTTGAGCAAGTGCAAACCTGGTGGTGCCAGGTCCCTCCTTTTCTCCCCCCTCCCGCTGGCTCCGTTAAAAAAAAAAAAAAAAAAAAAAAAAAAAAAAATTTTGGACGTCCTTAAGGGCGTTTATTTCAACGTTTATTGAAGCAGCTCACTGGGACACCAGTTCGTTACAGCTCGGAGCGAGAAGCAGGTAATTTTACCTTTTTATAGCGGGCAGGTGGTTCCCCGTTCGGTCTCCACGTGGCTTATGGCGTCGGAGGGCGAGGGCGCGAGGATTCACTCCCCGGACCGCGTGGGTGCGTCTAGCGGGGATTTCAAAACCTGAATCGCCTTTGTTAAGCATCAGTTTGGAGTCCGGTCCCGGTTCTTCCTCCGGTGCGGCGGTTTTTCCTGCCATAAGCGCCCATCCCCCGCTGCTCGCCCACTCCATGTTGGCTGGCCACTCTGCTCGGATAGCTTCTTCTTGGGCCGTCCTCGAGCTGGGAGACGTTAATACTCTGGTCGCCTTTGATTCGGGCGACGGTAAGAAAGTGGTCAAAGTTAAGCACCGTTCTTCCCGCGTGGCTCCTTTTCGGAGTTTCGTGCCAGACGCCATTTTGGATGCGCAGCACGTTTCTCCCCCGCTCTTGCGAGCGCCGGTTGAGGGTGCAGCTAGGGCCGTAGCCCAAGCTGCAGAAGTGCACAGTTCGGGGGGATTCTCCCCTGAGTTTATTTTGCTTCTGCATCAGGCTTTTCTTAGCAAAACGCTGCCCCTGCCCCCCTGTCTGATAAAGGGGTTGAGGCCTCCGGAAGCAAACGCCCTCCGGTGGATTTCCAGGCCCTAGAGGACTCTGTCTCCTCTGATGTAGATGACGGCAGCGTATCTGAGTTCTCCCAACGGTCCCTTGGGG